>NC_064632.1:563877652-566377652 GCF_023864275.1 Schistocerca cancellata
AAACTGAGCTATTATAGGTCTCAGTAAAACATTTCGCGATACACTTATTAGTCCTTTGACTACGAAACAGTCAGAAATTGGTTGGACTTTTGTACTTAATGCGTTTGAAAGACTATGACAGGTTAGCAATACAGAAACCTTGAGTGGAGAATAATATAAGAACAAGGGGGAGATGTGCACGAATAGGTGAAAAACCTCTGATTTGGTGGGGACGACAGCTGACGTTGCTCATATAAAGAACTTAACACATGCTACTCCCTTTACATTTACGGACAGGATTCGCTTCGTTTCCGATGTGCCTGTTAATTACTTTGTCAAAAGTTGTAAGTAATGCTTACCATAAAAGTCGGAAACGAAGTGAATCATATGTATAGAAAAAAACTTTGTAGTCGGAAAACAGTAATAATTTTCCTGGTGTGTGCACACAGCTTTAATTGCTTCAGCTCAACGTTCAGTAGTCAACGTAAGTGTAGAAGCAGATGACTCCGCAAAGGTAATATATCCTTGTATTTTCCCAGATAAGGAGGACAGCTTCAATATTTAACTAAAAAAGTATGAAGCAGAACTCTTTTCCAACAAATTTATTGTTTATAATAACAGCTGATTTTTCTAAATATTTTGATAAAAGTGGCTGGAAGGCCAATACGAGACGTACATAAAAAATAAGACATTTAGTATCACGTTAGAAGAAATAAACAAGTATTTATTTTTAAAAAAATAGCGTTTAAAATTTCATAAGGCAGTTTTGTATCGTTATTGCTGTTTCCCAGAACTGAATCATGGGACACAAGGATACGTTCAAATGGCACAAACGAATTTTTATGAGGAGCTAATGGATTTAGCAGGACACAATACCACTATTACAGGAAACTTCGGCGGTGCGACTGTGGACCTACATTGGCGGAAACCAGGAGTATTATAATACGAACAGATAATATATCCCAAAACACCACAATGTATACAAACAATTTTATATTAAGGGCTAGAGGATGGCAGCCTAAAGAATAGTTAGTGATCTAGATATCACAAAATATATAACTTACTACAGAAGATCAAAGCAAGAACTATCAAAGATATTTTGTATTCGTCGGTTAGTATAAAACTGTTAGCCGAAGAAGTGCTTTTTGTATGGATTCCAATATTATTTATATTTCTGCCTTCAATACTGGATTTCCCATGTGCTATTTTTCCAGCTGACAGTTTTTCGTATTCTCATGGACAGCACTATTCACCTCTGCTGTCGTTGTGATCAGTTTCTAGCTAAACGAAAAACACAGTTCTCATATGATGTGTAAGTTGAAACAGGGTTCATTACTGAATGAGATATGATTATAACCAATCAAAGCGCATTAAGGAATTGCACTCTGGAAAGTAAATGAATTTACTTCTTACTGAACTGACCATAGAGAAAGAGCAAGGTTTATGAATATGTATGGGATTTTTTTATGTCGTGAATGCCAAAGAATACGATTTCTCTCAGTGCCGCCCTAGTAAATATTAGTTATTACTCCCACGTCACTTCCAACACGGAAGCTTTCAGAAACAGTGTGCCTTCTCAAGAATTAGCACTTGTTCTTCGTTTTAACATAAATAATAGTTTACTGTTCCCATGTTCCGGTCAATGCTAACAGACCTGATTCTTCTTTCCTTTATAAGAAATATAGTCGAACTGGCCTTGCCATCTGTTAACCTACCGAGGAAATGAACTTCATCCAACATTCAGTAGCTGAATTTATGTGGCCGTCCTACTTGCAGTAAATCAAGAGAATACTCGTGGAAGAGGAAGTCAGAGGAGGCTAACGATGAGAAGATAGGGTGTAAGAAAGCAGTTACCCCCGACATAAGCTCCACCTCGTTCCATTTACAAGGAATTTTATGGACTGTTGGACGCTGCAATACATACTCGGCATCGTTGTTGGAACTGTCGGCACTACCCAAGGAGCAAATAATATTTACCGCTTTGTGTTGAAATTAAATTTTTGCAAGTGGAATTTGCACGGACACTGGGAATTTAGCAACACGATCTGGTTAACGGCAGCTAATAGGCAAAAAGACTATACTACTTCCTTGGGAAAAGTTGCGATGATTTAAAATGAATATACCTTGTCTTTTCGTGCTTTATTTGACAAGCTTACATGATTCACTATCAACATCTTAAGGAAAGTCACGTTCAGATCTGTACACTACGCGTCAAAGAAACTGCTGTAGGCATGCGTATTCAAATACGGAGTATGTAAACAGGCAGAATACGGAGCTACGGTCGGCAACGCCTATATAACACAAGAAGTGTCTGGCGCATTGGTTAGATCGGTTACTGCTGCTACAAAGGCAGGTTATCAAGATTTAAGTGAGTTTGAATGTGGTGTTTAAGTCAGCGCACGAACGATGGGGCACAGCATCTCCGAGGCAGCTATGAAGTCGGGATTTTCCCGTACGACCATTTCACGTGTGTACCTTGAATATCAGGAATCCGGTGAAACGTGAAATCGCCAACATCGCTGCGGCCGGAAAAATACCCGGCAAGAACGGGACCAACGACGACTCAAGAGAATCGTTCAACGTGAGGCAAGTGCAACGCTTCCCCAATTTGCTGCATATTTCAATGCTGGGCCATCAAAAAGTTCCAGCGTGCGAACCATTCAACGAAACATCATCAACATGGGCTTTCGGAGCCAAAGGCCCACTCGTGTAGTGACCCTTGATGATTGCACGACACGCCGGCCGGAGTGGCCGAGCGGTTAAAGGCGCTACAGTCTGGAACCGCACGACCGCTACGGTCGCAGGTTCGAATCCTGCCTCGGGCATGGATCTGTGCGATGTCCTTCGGTTAGTTAGGTTTAAGTAGTTCTAAGTTCTAGGGGACTTATGACCACAGCAGTTGAGTCCCATAGTGCTCAGAGCCATTTGAACCATTGCACGACACGAAGCTTTACGCCTCGCCTGGGTCCGTCAACACCGATATTGGACTGTTGATGAGTGGCCGGACGAATGTACAGATATAGACACATCCTCATGAATCCATCAACCCTGCATGTCAGCAGGGTACTGTTCAAGCGGTTGGAGGCTCTGTAATAGTGTGAGGCGTGTGCAGTTGGAGTGGTATTGAAACCCTAATACGTTTAGATACGACTCTGACAGGTGACGCGTACGTAAGCAAGTGCATGCCCGTTGTGCATTCCGACAGACTTAGACAATTCCAGCAGGACATTGCGACACTCCAGGCGTCCACAATTTCTACAGAGTGGCTCTAGGAACACTCTTATGCATTTAAACATTTCCGCTGGCCACCAAACTCGGCAGATTGTTGAGCATATGTGGGATGCCTTGCAACGTGCTGTTTAGAAGGCATCTCCACCCTCTCCGCACTCTTACGGATTTATGGACAGCCCTGCTGGATTTTTGGTGTCAGTTCCCTCCAGCACTACTTCAGACATCAGTCGAATTTATGCAACGTCGTGTTGCGGCACTTCTGCATGCTTCCTGGGGTTCTACAAGATATTAGACAGGTGTACCAGTTTCTCTGGTTCTTCAGATTATTTCGCTAGTTTTAACAGACACGTTGCCCTGTTAACCTCTGGACTACTTAACTGCAATGAGAAGCTGGTTCACTGGATTTCCATTACACGGTTACTGTACATAGTGGTTTCTCATGATTGAATGAGTGCTAGAAATATGTTTCTGATTAAGTAAACACACCCAATGACAATTACTACAATGCAGAAAAACTTGCCCCTCGCAAAACATGTTTTCTGCACGCGTATTATGACATTTCTGCAGACCAAATACCCCCTTTGTAGAATTAGATATGATAATCAATCATGTGAAACCCCGCTCGCTTTGTTCGTATAAGCGTCACCGAAAGCAATAAATATTGTCTCCCATGTTGATGCCGTGTGCGTTGACTTCCGGAACGCATACGACACAGTCCTGCACTACTGCTTAGAAATCAAAATCGTTGCATATGGAATATCAGACAAGGTGTGTAACTGGAGAGTTTGTGGTAAGCACAACACAGCATGTTATTTTCAAAGGAGAGAAATCTTCAGACAAAAAATAGATCTGGATGTACCTCAGTGGAGTATTATTGGACCATTACTTTTCGTGGTATATGCGTACATGACGTAATGTATAACGTTGATAGTTTCATGAGGCTTTTCGCTGTTGATGATGTTGCGAACAAAGCTTTACGACTCTGGGAAACTGTACCAAAATGCCGGAAATCCTGCTAAGCGTTGACGCTTGGTTCAGGGATTTGACGTTAATACTCGACAGAAATAAATGTAATGTAGTGTGTAGAAATGTGAAGAACACCTATCATTTTATGATGACACAATTGGACAACAATCATTGGAACCACTCATGTGACTAAAATATCTAGGAGTATGAAGACGGAGTCATTTCTAGTGGAAAACAACAAAAACTAATTTCAGGTAAGCCAGATGCCAGACTGCGATTAATAGGAAAAATTCTCAGAAAAGTGCGATCCTATAACAACGAAAATATTGTACAAAACACTCGTCTGACCAAGACTCGAATGTTACACGACAGCCTGGGCTCAGTACCTGATAGAACTTATGAAGGGAATAGAGAAGACCCAAAGAATAGCTGTGAGTTTCGTTACAGATTTATACAGCAAGGGTGAAAGCGTCACTGTTAAAATTCCCTGAGCGTACGTTCCTAGTAGCCACTTGCTTCCTGCTACATACACTACTGGCCATTAAAATTGCTACACCACGAAGATGACGTGCTACAGACGCGAAATTTAACCGACAGGAAGATGATACTGTGATATGCAAATGATTAGCTTTGCATTGCACTCACACAAGGCTGGTGCCGGTGGCGACACCTACAACGTGCAGACATGAGGAAAGTTTCCGACCGATTTCTCATACACAAACAGCAGTTGACTGGCGTTGCCTGGTGAAACGTTGTTGTGATACCTCGTGTAAGGAGGAGAAATGCGTACCATCACGTTTCCGACTTGCGGTTTATCGTATCGCGACATTGTTGCTCGCGTTATTCGAGATCCAATGACTGTTAGCAGACTATGGAATCGGTGGGTTCAGGAGGGTAATACAGAACGCCGTGCTGGATCCCAACGGCATCGTAGCACTAGCAGTCGAGATGACAGGAATCTCATGCGCATGGCTGTGACGGATCGTGCAGCCACGTCTCGATCCCTGAGTCAACAGATGGCGACGTTTCCAAGACAACAACCATCTGCACGAACAGTTCGACGACGTTTGCAGCAGCATGGACTATCAGCTCGAAGACCATGGCTGCGGTTACACTTGACGCTGCAACACAGATAGGAGCGCCTGCGATGGTGCACGAATGGCATAACTTCATTTTTTCGGATGAATCCAGGTTCTGTTTACAGCATCAGGATGGTCACATCCGTGTTTGGCGACATCGCGGTTAACGCACATTGGAAGCGTGTATTCGTCAGCGCCATAGTGGCGTATCACCCGGCATGATGGTATAGGTTGCCATTGGTTACACGTCTGGGTCACCTCTTGTTCGCATTGACGGCACTTTGAACAGTGGACGTTACATTTCAGGTGTGTGCCTCTACCCTTCATTCGATTCCTGCGAAACCCCACATTTCAGCAGGATGATTCACGACCGCATGTTGCAGGTTCTGTACGGGCCTTTCTGGATACAGAAAATGTTCGACTGCTGAACTGAAAACGTCTGGTCAATGGTGGCCGAGCAACTGGCTTGCCACAATACGCCAGTCACTACTCTTGATGAACTGTGGTATCGTGTTGAAGCTGCATGGGCAGCTGTAGCTGTACACGTCATCCAAGCTCTGTATGACTCAATGGCCAGGCGTATCAAGGCCGTTATTACGGCCAGAGGTGGTTGTTCTGGGTACAGATTTCTCAGGAGCTATGCACCCAAACTGCGTGAAAATGTAATCACATGTCAGTTCTAGTACAATATATTTGTCCATTCAATACCCGTTTATCATCTGCATTTCTTCTCGGTGTAGCATATTTAATGGCCAATAGTGGCTACATCGCGAAAGGAACATGAGGATAAAATTAGTGAGTTTCTAAGTTAGTAGTTAACCATTCGCGACTGCAACACAGAAAGAGAAAGTTGACAATAGTACACAAAGTACCTTCCCCTACATACCGTAAGGTGACTTGTGGAGTACAGATGTAGATGAGGGTGGCAGAAATATTTATTAGTAATATATGTATGGAGTTAATATCAATAAAATCAATTATTATTTCGTCAACAAATTTCATCCATCAGTGTAAGATTATCACCAGTAACAACTGCGCAATTGTTTTGCATATTGTAGTTGTGTTTTCTCGGTCATGATCATTTAATGTGATACCATGTCTGTATAAATTGATTCTATTTTTACGGTACGCAAACAATGGATAGCAGACCAACGTTAACGAATTGCACTTAGGTGATTATAGTCATGGGTTAGCGATGCCCACATACTCAGATGACGGTAGTGCATTGTCGGTGCTCTAATTTGTAGTCAGTTGATTCGTGTGAAAAGTTTTCTGACGTGATTATGGCCGGACGACGAGAATTGACAAACTTTGATCGCGGAATAATAGTTGGAGCTAGAAGCATGGCACATTCCAGTTCGGACATCTTTAGGGAATATTCCGAGATACACAGTGTCAATAATGTGCCGAGAATACCACGTTTCGGGCATTATGCCTCACCATGGACAACGCAGTGCCCTACGGCCTTCACCTGAAGCCCGAGAGCAGCGGCGTTTGGGTAGAGCTGTTGTCGGTGCTAATAGACAATAATACTGCGTGAAGTAACGGTAGAAGTCCACGAGGAGCATACGGCGAACGTATCCGTTATGTAAGGCGCCCGTTATTTACATATTAGAGCGCATTTTACTTTATTACCAATTTCGATATTTCACATATATAAAGTGAATGTATCCGTGCTACAGTATGTAAGGGTAATGAGGGAGCGGTAGGTTCCCCCGCTGGATAGCAGAGGTGGTTGGCCATCTAGCTCTTTCAGAGCCAGCGGGATGAGGTGCCGATGCAGAATTGGCTCGTGACGTCAGCAAACAGATGCGTAGGGAGAGTACATTTATTCTGGCGCGAATCAAGGAATTGTTACTAATAAATATTTGCAATCAAAACTTTCGTTTTGCCAATATGACATGGAGGAGCCTGCAGGACAAATGTACTATATTTCAGATACTTATATTAATAAACAAATGAATAACTTCGAATAAACTTCGCAATACCGAAGATGTACCATGTTATACGAACTACGATGATTGTACATTCAACTTACGTACCGTGCGCCATAGTCGGCAGTTGTCGATAGGGTGTCTTTCGATCTAGTCATGCGGTGGACCATTCTCTCTTAACGTTAATAGTTAGCTGATAAACAGTGTGAACATGATCATTTTACGCACCATAGTAGCATTCGTGTAAAAATTATTTTGACGAAACCTTTTTCCCGTTTCATTACGTGCAGCGTAGACGGTAATACTGCACCTTCAGAATTCGGCGGCGCTGCTATGCCTCTGCAAGGGGACGTAAAACTACGAGGGCACCTCCACGTAACAGGAAGGAGGACTTCCTACGCGGCAGCTCACTAAGGCCGATTTTATAAACATCGCTGACTGGAGATCAGTTTTGACATTAGTTCAGAAATTGAATTCTGTTCGGGACTCCGCTCTACCGTATAACACTAAACTCGGATCCACGAAAGTAGGTTCACTGTTGGTCTAAGATAGCAAGAAACATGCTTAGCAACTCTGCAGAGATCGGCTATCGTCACGACTATCACACTTCTAACGTATACAGTTATCGTACATCGTAGATAGCGATATTTACTAACGAAAGTGTCGTGGTATGGAGATGCTATGAGGACGGAAGCAGTAAAAGTAAGCAGTGAAGTGACCAATGTTCGAACTTCTCCCCATACAAAAAAGATTTTTTGCTGGAAATCGTAATACAACAGAGTGAAAAAACTGATAAAGTAACTATGACCAGCAAGGGAAAGATGTTACTACGTTTTGTGTAAATACATGGTAAATAAATCCCACAACAATTGCAATGTCACTCTTTTGGATTTATTTTCTATTGGTTCTGGACATTGTTCGTAGAAATAGTTTCATCTCGAAGTTACATGCGATGTTTTTACACATTTTAATACTCTCTGATTAACTATAACGTCTGAGATTGCTTGTATGTTTAACGAATACTATCAGTGACGATTTTTAAAAATATCTGCACTTTTGCCAGCAGGAGATATGATAGGGGTATGAGTACAGTCCATAGCGCCTAAAATACTAGGGAAGCGTGACATTTGATAAAAACCGCGCTGCATTTTCGACATGTTATTTCTTCCGCAGGCATTTTGATGAATTCTTTCTTCAGTCAGACAGTGCAGTCCGATACCATGAGGACAACTCTTCAAGCCTTTGCTTTTTAACTGTTTGAACAAATCGCCAACCATCATCTGAATGCTTCCTGTAGCACAAAATATTAAAGTTAAATGTAGCATGCACACTGACGTCCGTGGTTGGTTTCTTTTCGTTGTTTCAATAGATTCGTACTCCCTCAACCTTAGTTCTAATATTAAATGATGTATCACTTGATTTCGAGAACGATTCGCCTGTTTAGTCCTCAGCAGACACAGCTACAAATTAAAAGAAAGGAAACAATATACCGTAAATCACGTCTGGTAAGTTTCTTGGACACAGAATACTGCCCACCACAATGGCCCAGAACGCACGTAAAACGGAGAGTTATGTGGTTTCAGAATGTAGCGTTCTCATAATTATCTATATGGCCAATACAGCGGATAAAGTAGTACAGTATTGGAACAAAGCTGTTACGAGGACAAAGTACCATTATCCAAGATGGCGGCGATGACGTCATCCAAGATGTCGGCGATGGCGTCAATAAATACGGCGGATTTTGGCGCGATGTTTGAATTCTGGCAGGAAAGTGCCACGTCCCCCTGCCGCACCCCCAGAAAAATGGTGCGAAGTTCAAATTCTAGCAGGTTAATGCACCACACCCCAGTTATCTCTGCTAAGCAAAGAAAATGGTGGGAAAAAGTACCTGTCTTTATTATTTAACCAATTTCAAGCAGGTGTGTTCTCCACTGGGTCTGGACTCCAACTGGCTTAGTTCATATCATCGGCAACAGAGGACGCCTCCGTGACGTCAGGTGATGACGCAAGTAGCGTTATTCACGATGATGGCACCCAGCGTGTCCACTGCGAGCCCAACTCGTATCAGATGGAAAAAAAATTCTAGGATTGACCTGCATCTGAAACTGAGTCCCTTCATACGAATGACCAAAACTCAAGTTCAGTGTTATAAGATTATACGTGTAAATAACAACTTATTAAACATCTTACATATACTTTCTTATTTCTCCTTTATTCATCAGCACTCATGCAGTTGCCATAGGAGTTTAATAACGCGACCGATAGTTCAAAAATTAATACACGGTGTATACTTACTGCTACTAGAGCCGAGAGAGCACATTTGTAAGAGACATTTATTGGGTATTGCCAATACGAATATACATGTCACGACAAATATTTTGTATCTTCCTTTCTCTCTGCTACTGAGTGTCTATAAAAGCCTCGAAATTAATCACATAAACTGCGAGACGTCCCCATGAATTGTTACAAGATAAGGTATTATCTACACTCACGATGTACATATGTGGTAAGTAATTTAACCTAACGTTATTGACCTGAAAAACATTTTTCGAGCTTCAGCGGTGTGGGAGTGGCGTAGTTATATATTTACGCGTAGATAACTACCTTTTACTACTTCAGTTTCTATTTACGCAAAACAAAAGAGCTGTTTTGTAATGTCACTGCATTGTAAACTGACGATTACATATAAACATGACTTTTATCCTTGAATTCTCGCCAGTCAAAGTTGATCCTACTACACCGCTACATAATCTGGGGTTAACGTTTATACAACACAGATTTCCGAGTTAACCTTCATCAGACGTCATTTTCTGTGTTAATATGATGTCAAATGCTTTACGCAATCAGCCCTAAGTCACTTAAATGACCGCTTGGCTTAATTATTTCAAAACTGGGTGGGAAAGCGTGGCCAGCTATACTGTACGACCATTATACCACCGTCTACTGACTCAGCGCCTATATTTCTCTACATCAAAAGTTGTATGCTCACAAATGAATTTTCAGGATATTAACACACGTGAAAAAAAAAGGCCAGAAACATTTTGAGAGATACTTGGCTTTGCATATCTGTGGCAAGTTTATTATAATTTTGTGAATAATTAGTCAGAGCCATCCCAACTCAGTCTCAAAGATGAGGATGAGTAAATTAATTTCTGCACTTAGATTCCACTACATTCAACACTGAAAACGCTGCCTTACGTAGGTAAGTGGATTCAGAAAAGAATAGAACACATAATGGAATCTCTATAATGTTAGGATAGGTTTTTACAGTAGCTAATTTCCAAAAGTTACCTTTACTGAATTCTGACATGAAACAAATCGACATTCTGAAATCGAATTATTTCTTCTTCAAGTTCAGTCGCGTCACAGGAGAAACGAGTACTCATTTTATCTGAAATATCTTCCACAAACACTTTTTCGGATGTTTGACCTATCAGTCTTCAGGTCTCAAGTGGCCCATCGGAACCATCCGACCGCCGTGTCTTCCTCAGTTGTGGATACGCATAGGAGGGCGTGTGGCCAGCACACAGCTCTACCGGTCGATATGATGGTTATCTTTGATCGGAGTCCCTACACTTTGGTCGATCAGCACCTCAATTGGCACCACGAGGCTGAGTGCACCCCGAAAAATGGAAACAGCGCATGGCGACCTGGATGGCCAGCCACACCCGACAGCGTTTAACTTCGGTGATCCGACGGGAACCGGTGAATCCACTGCGGCAAGACCGTTGCCTGATGTATGAAAGCTAAAAACGATTCCATAGTCTTGAAATCAGAAAGTAGGTTTGCAGTCGCTGTCTTCAGTCCTGGATTGTTGGCCGTGTACTTCTCTGTAGCGTCTTGACCTAATGATGGATGTTGACCCGACAGTTCTAACTGCACTGAAGGAAAAGTGTGTCACATTTAATGTCTGTGCTGCCACTGTGGTGTGTATCGTTGCGCTATTCTGACCGCGATTGTTTCGAAAATAAGTGATGAGGCAGTTACTTGACATATCAGTACAAAAACAATAACATTTTCGATAACACAAAGTATTAAACTGATCACTACTTTCGTCGTACACATTACGGTTTCGAGAGTAGTAACCTCACCATGGAGAAGGAAACACTGTTGCTCGGCGTTGCCGTTAAAGGTGGTGAAATGTAGATGGAGACGAAAGAGACGGAGACGGTGTGGTCAAATTTATCACTTACAAATATTGTGCGAAACACCCATTGTCTGCAAACTGGTACTTGACAAAAACAGCTCTCTTAGACAGATTTTGGACACAGATTTTGGCCGGCCGATGTGGCCGAGCGGTTCTAGGCGCTTCAGTCTGGAACCGTGCGACCGCAACGGTCGCAGGTTCGAATCCTGCCTCGGGCATGGATGTGTGTGATGTCGTTAGGTTAGTTAGGTTTAAGTATGTCTAAGTTCTAGGGGACTGCTGACCTCAAATGTTAAGTCCCACAGTGTTCAGAGCTATTTGAACCATTTGACACAGGTTTTGAAAGATCGACTCCTAAAGACAAAGGCGATCGAGCGGTCGAACACCCCTCTAGTATTTGGAAAGAGAGCACTTAGGGACTTGCAATAAACATTATACGTAATCTCAAACAACTACGAAACTCAACATTTTAAACATGGCTGCAACAGAAAATGGTGAAATTCTTCGCGATAAAGGATGACAGCCAAAACAGTTTCAGGATAAAAATTTATTAAAATTCTTGACCACCGTTTCGGTATGTATAAATATACCATCATCAGAAGTAAAAAATCTAAAATTACATCATGCGTTGGAGATTAATAAAACAATTGTGCCAAAGGCCTCGTCGATAATTAAGACATCTTCTCCATTTGTACAACATGACTATGTGCACAGGGTCAATGCGAACAGTTTAGCACCAGTACTTCGCCTATGAACTCCTTTATCGCGAACTGCGAAACTTTTCTCGTTCACATCCCCCACAAAATCGTGAAAGAGAAAAGGTTATTGCTTACTACATTTTCGCTGTTTATGCAGTCAGACTTCAGCCTCACGCATAACGGTTTAGTTTATTACTTCTTTATTACTAACTCTTTTCGCAACACGCTGTGCAGACCGTACTAGCATATAATACTGAGTGACCCAACAAACTTAAATTGCAGCAGCAAGCATAATTCTCGAGATACAACTTCATAAACGTATAAATGGGCGATAAACTAATTTTTCTACTACATGGAGTGCAGTAAGCATGACTTTTTAAATTATCACTCCCTTGACATCTTCCGTATTCGGAACAGAGTTTGATCCCTAAATGTACCTGCGACATACGCTACGATGACACTAAGTCAGTCGTGGGATAGCGACATGCACATACGCAGATGACGGTATAAAAGGACAGTACATTGACGAAGCTGTCATTCGTGAACAGGTGATTCATGTGAAGAGGTTTCCGATTTATTATTATGGCCGCATGACGGGAATTAACAGCCTCTGAAATCGGATGGTACTTGGTACTAGACGCATTGGACATTTCGGAAATCGTTAGGATATTCAATACGCCAAGTTTCACAGTACCAAAAGTTGACGAGATCATCAGATTTCAAACACTACCTGTAACAGCGGATAACGCACTGTCCGACGGCCTTCACTTAACGACTGACTTGGCAGAAAATCCTAAGAAAATTTGGTCTGGTGTCAAAGCGGTAGGTGGATAAAAAAAGATGTCGAGAAACTATGTGACCAAAATGGTTCTGCAACAGAGGATGACAGACTTAAGGTCGAAATACTAAATGTCATTTTCCAATGCTGTTTCATAGAGGAGGACTGCACTGTAGTTCCCTCTTTAGATTATCCCACAGATGACAAAATGGTAGATATCGAAATAGACGACAGAGGGATAGAGAAACAATTAAAATCGCTCCAAAGAGGAAAGGCCGCTTGACCTGATGGGATACCAGTTCGATTTTACACAGAGTACGCGAAGGAACTTGCCCCTGCAGCGGTGTACCGTAGGTCTCTAGAAGAGCGTAGCGTTCCAAGGGATTGGAAAAGGGCACAGGTCATCCCCGTTTTCAAGAAGGGACGTCGAACAGATGTGCAGAACTATAGACGTATATCTCTAACGTCGATCAGTTGCAGAATTTTGGAACACGTATTATGTTCGAGTATAATGACTTTTCTGGAGACTAGAAATCTACTCTGTAGGAATCAGCATGGGATTCGAAAAAGACGATCGTGTGAAAGCCAGCTCGCGCTATTGGTCCACGAGACTCAGAGGGCCATAGACACGGGTTCCCAGGTAGATGCCGTGCTTCTTGACTTCCGCAAGGCGTTCGATATAGTTCCCCACGGTCGTTTAATGAACAAAGTAAGAACATATGGACTATCAGACCAATTGTGTGATTGGATTGAAGAGTTCATAGATAACAGAACACAGCATGTCATTCTCAATGGAGATAAGTCTTCCGAAATAAGAGTGATTTCAGGTGTGGCGCAGAGGAGTGTCGTAGGACTGTTGCTATTCACAATATACATAAATGACCTTGTGGATAACATCGGAAGTTCACTGAGGCTTTTTGCGGATGATGCTGTGGTATATCGAGAGGTTGTAACAATGGAAAATTGTACTGATATGCAGGAGAATCTGCAACGAATTGACGCATGGTGCAGGGAATGGCAATTGAATCTCAATGTAGACAAGTGTAATGTCTTGCGAATACATAGAAAGAAAGAGCCTTTATCATTTAGCTACAATGTAGCAGGTCAGAAACTGGAAGCACTTAATTCCATAAATTATCTGGGACTAGGCATTAGGAGTGATTGAGAATGGAGTAATCATATAAAGTTGATCGTCGGTAAATCAGATGCCAGATTGAGATTCATTGGAAGAATCCTAAAGAAATGAAATCTGAAAACAAAGGAAGTAGGCTACAGTACACTTGTTCGCCCACTGCTTGAATATTGCTCACCAGTACTGGATCCGTACTAGGTAGGGTTGATAGAAGAGATAGAGAAGATCCTACGGAGAGCAGCGCGCTTCGGTACGGGATTATTTAGTAATCGCGAAAGCGTTACGTTGATGATAGATAAACTCCAGTGGAAGACTCTGCAGGAGAGACGCTCAGTAGCTCGGTATGGGCTTTTGTTGAACTTTCGAGAACATACCTTCACCGAGGAGTGAAACATTATATTGCTCCCTCCTACGTGTATCGCGCGAAGAGACCATGAGAATAAAATCAGAGAGATTAGAGCCCACACAGATGCACGTCGACAATCTTTCTTTCCACGACCAGTACGAGACTGGAGTAGAAGGGAGAACCGATAGAGGTACTCAAAGAACCGTCCGCCATGTGGCTTGCGGAGAATGGATGTAGATGTAGATGTAGAGAACAGTGGCGTTTGCGTATAGTTGTCAGTGCTAACAGACAAACAATACTGCGTGAAAGAATCGCAGAAATCAATTTGATACTTACCACGAACGTATCCTTTAAGACACTGCTTCAAAATTTGGCGTTGATGGGCTATACTAGCAGACGACCGACGTTAGTACCTTTCCTAGCACCACGACATCGCCTGCAAAGCCTCTCCTGGGCTTGTGACCGCATCGGTTGGACTATAGACTACTGGAATACCGTGGCCTGGTCAGACGAGTCACTGTTTCAGTTCGTAAGGGCTGATGTTCGTGTTCGAATGTAGCGCAGACTCCACGAATCCATGCACCCACGTTGTCAACCGGGCACTGTGCATGATGGTGGTGGTTGCATAATGGTGTGGGCTACGCATACATGGAACTGACTGCGTCCTCTAATCAAACTGAACCGATTATGTGCATCTCCTTGGAGAGCATTTACAGCCATTCATAGACATCATGTTCCCAAACAACGATGAAATTTTTATGGATGACAATGCTCCATGTTAAAGCATCAAAATTGTTCGCTACTTCTTTGAAGAACATTCTGGAGTGAATGATTTGGCCACCCATCTAACACTTATGGAACATAATCGAAAGGGCAGTTCGTGCACAAAATCCTGCGCCGGCAATGTTTTCAGAATTATGGACGGCCATAGAGGCAGCACGGCTCAGTATATCTGCAGGGGATATCCAGCGACTTGATGAGTCCACGTGACAGCTTCACTGCGCCGATGTAGTGGGACGAAATTGAGGCGTCACCCATACACCAGTGTCAGCCCAGTTTGCGCGTGAATATAAGTTTAATTTAGTTTTTGTTTAGGTATTTTTGTAATATTTTGTAATGGTAGTCAATCGCCTAAAGTTTTTGTATTTTTTTTATGTTTCATGTACGGAGAGGGCGGCGCAACGAACGGAGACAGCATCTTCGCTGCCGCGACCAGAGAGAAAATTGCTGGCCACTATACGTCGCGGGTCGACAGCCAAAGAGCAACAGAAGATCCTGGAACCGAGTTGTTGCGTCGTGCTTCTAAAAATTGATAAATGAAAAATATGTAATCCTTTTGTACAACAATGATATCATAGGAAGTTTAATCTTATTGAAAATGTTAGTCCTATCTTGTCAAAGCTCAGGTTCACGTCTGTATGTAGGAAGATAATAAAATAGTGGATGCTACTAAAGTTGAAATACGTGTTCCGAGGATTTATTCATGAGGAATTATGTGAATGAATTAATAATATATTTGACGAGATTATTGAATTTTGACAGTGTTCATCGCGACTTTGAATCTCAAAGTTTATTTAATGTGGTTCTAATATCGATTAAATCAAGATAAAGTGTATCAATATAATCTCTGAGGAGAAACAAACGACGTCAAAAAATTGAAAAAGTTCACGCAAACCAATTGGCCCGAGTGACGTAACTCTGTGCATGCGACTCAAATGATGTTTTATAGTTTCGTTCAAGAACCATTCTGTGACAATTTAAAAAGAATATAAATAATTTTGGAGTGGGTTGTAACTGACGTAGGTGATGAAGTCTGCACATGGTCATATGTCGAAAGAAAATCATTTATAAGAAACTTACGTCGTTACACTACACCGACCAAAAGGAGATCCAACACGAAGTTAGGAGGTGTAGCATGACTTTGGTTACCTCAGTGGATGACGTTATAGATATTCAGATTGTTGAAAAACTTCTTTTTCGCTTAAAATGAAGCGCAGTGTTTCACAATGAAAGCACTTAGCGACTTCTGATAAAATTCAAGCATTATTTCAAACCATTTCTGAACTTTTTCTCGCTTTAGTGATTAACTTCAAATACTTAACAAATTAACTCATTTGAAAAGTAATCAGACGTTTCAACGTATTTTATACGTGATAAACTGTCTGAATACCTTGTAAGGGTGTCACAGGGTAGCCTGCGCTGAGAAATAGTTGTAAAAAGAAAATTTATACGTTGTGACGTTTCCGAGTTATTTAGTATAGGTTTTAGAAGCTAGCCAATCAGGTGCTTAAGCGCGCAGACTCAAGCGGCCCACGAGACACGATACCGTCAAATGTGTCCTTCGTTTGGCTTTTTTATAAACTAAAAAAAAAAACAGAACAAGATAGCTTTGAGCTGCTGGTAAAATAGTTTAGTTATAGACCCAAACTCAGTCGTCTAACCGTCATCCATGTTTTAACATGAATGTTTACAATACCTTGCATAGTTTTTATAGAATGACACCCTAATTTATATTACAGTCCGATGACAGTGTACTATTCATCGTTTTATCATCTGACGATTAAGATTTTATATTTCGCCGAACATGATGCTGCGAATACTATTGTCAACCTGATGATGCTCGGACGGACGAAGCTGTTTGTATAAATAAAGTATTTTAGCTGCAGCTGAAGGCGGCAACATGACTGTTTTCAATATATCACAACTGTAGGGCACCACCTCCTGAAAAAGGAATGTACTTTTGATGGCAGTGAGGACCAAACCCGAGCCAAAGGCTGAGCAGCGTCGAGCGCCATCATCTGCACTACGAGGTGCATTCAAGTCCTAAGGCCTCCGATTTCTTTTCTAATTAACTACTCACCCGAAATCGATGAAACTGGTGTTACTTCTCGACGTAATCGCCCTGCAGACGTACACATTTTTCACAACGCAGACGCCATGATTCCATGGCAGCGGCGAAGGCTTCTTTAGGAGTATGTTTTGACCACTGGAAAATCGCTGAGGCAATAGCAGCACGACTGGTGAATGTGCGGCCACGGAGAGTGTCTCTCATTGCTGGAAAAAGCCAAAAGTCACTAGGAGCCAGCTCAGGTGAGTAGGGAGCATGAGGAATCACTTCAAAGTTATCACGAAGAAACTGTTGCGTAACGTTAACTCGATGTGCGGGTGCGTTGCCTTGGTGAAACAGCACACGCACAACCCTTCCCGGACGTTTATGTTGCAGTGCAGGAAGGAATTTGTTCTTCAAAACATTTTTGTAGGATGCACCTGTTACCGTAGTGCCCTTTGGAACGCAATGGCTAAGGATTACGCTCTCGCTGTCCCAGAACATGGACACCATCATTTTTTCAGCACTGGCGGTTACCCGAAATTTTTTTGGTGGCAGTGAATCTGTGTGCTCCCATTGAGCTGACTAGCGCATTGTTTCTGGATTGAAAAATGGCATCCACGTCTCATCCATTGTCACAACCGACGGAAAGAAAGTCCCATTCATGCTGTCGTTGTGCGTCAACACTGCTTGGCAACATGCCACACGGGCAGCCATGTGGTCGTCCGTCAGCATTCGTGGCACCCACCTGGATGACACTTTTCGCACTTTCAGGTCGTCATGCAGGATTGTGTGCACAGAACCCACAGAAATGCCAACCCTGGAGGCGATCTGTTCAACAGTCATTCGGCGATCCTCCAAAACAATTGTCTCCAGTTTCTCGATCATGTCGTCAGACTGGCTTGTGCGATCCCGAGGTTGTTTCGGTTTGTTGTCACACGATGTTCTGCCTTCATTAAACTGTCACACCCACGAACGCACTTTCGACACATCCATAACTCCATCACCACATGTCTGCATCAACTGTCGATGAATTTCAATTGGTTTCACACCACACAAATTCAGAAAACGAATGATTGCACGCTGTTCAAGTAAGGAAAACGTCGCCACTATAAGCATTTAAAACAGTTCTCATTCTCGCCGCTGGCGGTAAAATTCCATCTGCCATACGGTGCTGTCATCTCTGGGACGTATTGACAATGAACGCGGCCTCATTTTAAAACTATGCGCATGTTTCTATCTCTTTCCAGTCCGGAGAAAAAAAAAAATCGGAGGCCTTAGAACTTGAATGCACCTCGTATGAGAACAATTGACACTATATATGTCTGGCGGGCCTCTTGAATTTGCCCTCGCAACTGCCTGATTGACTAACGTCAATGCTAATTAACTCGTAAACGGCACAACGTATCGAATTTTTATATCCTGTAACACCCTTACAAGTTTCACAGACTGTTTCTGACCACCGTGTGTGTACATGGCAGTTGGATTCTTTAAAGATCCTAACCGACATAGGTACGAAATGGATGTCGCATCTTTTTCATAGCAATCGTTCTCAAACCCAGCAGTAACTGCTGCTGCAAGTGAAAGCGGTTCCACCTAGACTAATTTCCGAGGAACTATGCTAAACGGACTCCATCCAGGCAGCATTTGGAGTCGTGTATCCCCGGAAAGGTCATTACTCTGACCAGTGTATGAAGTCGCATGGCTTCAATAGGCCAATGAATACATGGTTTGAACAACATCTGGCTTGAGGTGTATAGCGTGGTGTGATGAGCCGCGACCTTGCCTCGTTACCAGTGACGTAAATCGTCGAGTATAGGCGCTTCTCTTACAGTGTGTGGAGGGTGTAGCTCATGCCGAATTTGCATCTCTAATGTTTTGCTGGTGTTTGTCGTTCAATGACAAGGGTCCCCTCACTGTGATTCCCATGATTGTGAACCAATGTTTTTATCTCAGAATTATCAGTGATAAAGTGTTTCCCTATTTTCCACATAATGAATAAGCTGTCGACTTACACGACTTTCAGACCTACAGAATGGTTTCAGACAGCGATGACGTACCTGTGGTCCCTCTTTTTCGGCGAATTACGCCGTTATCAAAGCTGGAGGCGAAGTTACACGAAGTTAGTGCTGTGTTTCCAGGGAATACACTATTTTTTAATGTGGTTCGTTTCTTAGTCTGAAGAAGGTATTAAAATCAACTGATCATTTAAATTTTCCAAATAAACCTTATTTGTCTTAATAACAGAAGTCCCACTTCAGTTTCTGCAACAAAGAGATCTTAGGAGACATGACACTCAATGTGTGTAAACCATCTTAGCGGTGCAGTTATTGAGACACCGATGGCGTGCCACTCGACACAGATCGCTATCGTTGTATCGTTGTGACGTCAAAATTCACGGAGAAACACAAGTTGTCATACGGCACGTAGTTCTAATTTCACACACACAGAGAGTGACGGAGTACGCGGAATTCACTCTGGTGTCAGTAGAAGTATTGTATCTCATAACACACACACACCCACACCCACCCATCCACACACACACACACACACACACACACATATATATATATATATATATATATATATATATATATATATATATATATATATATACTCCTGGAAATGGAAAAAAGAACACATTGACACCGGTGTGTCAGACCCACCATACTTGCTCCGGACACTGCGAGAGGGCTGTACAAGCAATGATCACACGCACGGCACAGCGGACACACCAGGAACCGCGGTGTTGGCCGTCGAATGGCGCTAGCTGCGCAGCATTTGTGCACCGCCGCCGTCAGTGTCAGCCAGTTTGCCGTGGCATACGGAGCTCCATCGCAGTCTTCAACACTGGTAGCATGCCGCGACAGCGTGGACGTGAACCGTATGTGCAGTTGACGGACTTTGAGCGAGGGCGTATAGTGGGCATGCGGGAGGCCGGGTGGACGTACCGCCGAATTGCTCAACACGTGGGGCGTGAGGTCTCCACAGTACATCGATGTTGTCGCCAGTGGTCGGCGGAAGGTGCACGTGCCCGTCGACCTGGGACCGGACCGCAGCGACGCACGGATGCACGCCAAGACCGTAGGATCCTACGCAGTGCCGTAGGGGACCGCACCGCCACTTCCCAGCAAATTAGGGACACTGTTGCTCCTGGGGTATCGGCGAGGACCATTCGCAACCGTCTCCATGAAGCCGGGCTACGGTCCCGCACACCGTTAGGCCGTCTTCCGCTCACGCCTCAACATCGTGCAGCCCGCCTCCAGTGGTGTCGCGACAGGCGTGAATGGAGGGACGAATGGAGACGTGTCGTCTTCAGCGATGAGAGTCGCTTCTGCCTTGGTGCCAATGATGGTCGTATGCGTGTTTGGCGCCGTGCAGGTGAGCGCCACAATCAGGACTGCATACGACCGAGGCACACAGGGCCAACACCCGGCATCATGGTGTGGGGAGCGATCTCCTACACTGGCCGTACACCACTGGTGATCGTCGAGGGGACACTGAATAGTGCACGGTACATCCAAACCGTCATCGAACCCTTCGTTATACCATTCCTAGACCGGCAAGGGAACTTGCTGTTCCAACAGGACAATGCACGTCCGCATGTATCCCGTGCCACCCAACGTGCTCTAGAAGGTGTAAGTCAACTACCCTGGCCAGCAAGATCTCCGGATCTGTCCCCCATTGAGCATGTTTGGGACTGGATGAAGCGTCGTCTCACGCGGTCTGCACGTCCAGCACGAACGCTGGTCCAACTGAGGCGCCAGGTGGAAATGGCATGGCAAGCCGTTCCACAGGACTACATCCAGCATCTCTACGATCGTCTCCATGGGAGAATAGCAGCCTGCATTGCTGCGAAAGGTGGATATACACTGTACTAGTGCCGACATTGTGCATGCTCTGTTGCCTGTGTCTATGTGCCTGTGGTTCTGTCAGTGTGATCATGTGATGTATCTGACCCCAGGAATGTGTCAATAAAGTTTCCCCTTCCTGGGACAATGAATTCACAGTGTTCTTATTTCAATTTCCAGAAGTGTATATATATATAGTTCGCAACTCCAATAGCAATTGATGTAGAGTATCGAAATTTTAGGAATACATTTGTCTAGGTAATATATTTAAGTGATTAATACTGCAAAATCACAATTTAATGTAAATGTGAGATTTGCCATTGCAAATGGGAAATAAGCTGCTTAACTGCCTGAATGTTGAATGCAAGCATGCAAACGTTCGTGCATTGTGTCTTACAGGTGCCGGATGTCAGTTTGTGGGATGGAGTTCCATGCCTGTCGCTCTCGGTCAATCAGTACTGGGACGGTTAATGCTGTTTGTGAACGACACTGGAATTGTCGTCCAATGATGCTGCATAGGTGTTCGACTGGAGACAGTTCTGGTGATCGAACAGGTCAAGGCAACATGTCGACACTCTCTAGATCAAGTTGTATCCTCTTGGTATGCACCCCTTCGAATGCTATTCATGAATAGCAGCAGAACCGGTCGAATCACCAGACTGATGTAGAAATTTGCAGTCAGAGTGCGTGGGATAACCGCGAGAGAGCTCCTGCTGTCATACAAAACCTCACCCCAGACCATAAATCCATGTGTAGGTCCAAAATGTCTAGTAAGCGGATAGGTCGATTTCAGGCCCTTGACTGGCCTCCTCCTAATCAACATTCAAGCATCATTGTTCATCGGCGAATAGAACACACCTTCACTCTGCCCTCCACTAAGATCTCGCTAGACACCACTGAAGCCGCCAATGGCCGTGTTTTCAGGTCAGTGGAACGCACGCTACAGAGCTTCTGGCTTGGAACTGTCCTTGATGTAACCGATTTGTAACAGTTCGTTGGGTCACAATGGTGCCAACTGCTTCTCAGACTGCTGGAGCAAATCCAGTACGATTCGCCTGAATCATACACCTGACAGGATGGTCATCCCTCACGGTAGTGCCACGTGGCCGTCTGGAGCCCGGTCATCTTGCCACCGTACATTACACTGTTCACCACTGCCAAGTATTTCTACAATATCACGGAAGGAACACCCAGCTTCTCTTAGCCCTATTACACGACCTCGTTCAAACTCAGTGAGGTGTTTACAATGGCGTCTTCGTCACCTTGGAGGCATTATTGGATTCACCAAGTCCTATGTAATGATCGTTATAGTGTGTATTTAGAGCAAACGTGATTTGCATCCACATAGTGGTGTGGCGCTCCTAGTGTCACTGTTATGGCGCGAAATCTGAATAGATACCATCTCTCAGATGTAGAAACACACGTACAAACTTTCGTTTACGTCGCTCAACTTCTTCGTGATGTTGCTATTTCTTTTCCGTCAGTTTCGCTATCATGTGACTTAATCAAGCGAGTACATTAACGGAGCAGAGACGACTGGGGGATCATTGTAACGACGATAACTGCTATAAATGGGGAAATCACTGACTTCTTCACAAAGGGCAGATTTTTGTGGCCCGTTGACTGGGAACTAGTATCTTGCAAACGCAAAACGTCGGCTGTTCGTGTGCTACCGTCGTGAGAATGTATGGGAGATGGTTGAAGGAGACAAGGTGTAAGTGACAAGATGTAGGACGTCCACATCTATTCCCAGACCTTGGAGGCTGGGAGATTACCTGCTCTGTAAAGCAGTGTAGGCTGCGATACGTTGCAGATCTGACGTCAAGAGAGCAATACTGGTGAAGGTACAAGTGTTTCGGCTTGCACCATTCGGCAGACATCGATGAAGTTGACGCTCCACAACAGAGGACCCGTGAAGGGTCCGATGACGATTCAACAGCATCGTCAATTACGAATTTAGTAGACACGGATCACCGAGAACTGACCGTGAATTATTGGGAAAATGTCGCTTGGTCGGATGAATTTCGTTTCTTGTACGCGATTGATGGCCGTGTCTTGATAATCCGTCGTTCAGGCGAACGGCATTCCCGAAGCATTCACACACTACGGGCACAGGCTGATAGGGAAAATACTGTGGGCAACTTTCACCTTGGACTACATAGGACTTGTGCAGTATATATCCACATTAAATATTATAAATGAAAAGTAACTGTTACGCTTTCGCGACGGAACCGCTGAACCTATTTTGATAAAATTTGATTTGGAGATAGCTTGAACGCTGAGGAAGAACATAGATTGCCTTAGAAAATGTGTTGTGCAATATATTCATTGATTCGAAAATTATAGCGCGAAATACGGAACAATAATTACTCTTTGGAAAAGTTGTTTATTCTTCGACTTTATAACTTTATCATATTCCTGAAAATGCATTTATTGTTTGGTATTTTCTACCTAGTACGATTCAGAGTAATGAATACAATCCCTATACAATCCTATACGTGTTTAATCCATACTTCCATACCAATATCTGTAACAAGACCGTCGTGTTTTAACCACCCAGCGTCTACCGTCTGCTATATTTTGTGAGACGAGCACTATATTTTGTGAGACGAGCAACATCACTTATGAAGAGGTCGTGGTCACGTGATTAACGATGTTAACTGTCAGCCTTGCGGTGCCTCGTTTGACTTCCGCAGATGTCTTCAAATTCGGCAGATGTCTTTGAACGCATGTTTAAAGTTGTCAACCATATGGTAACGAGTTAGAAACTTTAGTTTAACAAGAAATATCCGTGTTAAGCTGCACAGTCACACAGAATCTGTACAATATGCGAGATTCTCATCTGAAAATCGGTGAAGATCGTATTGATACAGACGCCAAGGGCATGATTAAATTATACTGTGAGTTGTGTGACATCGTTCACATTACATAAGAGTTGGTTAGCAAAATTTACCGTGTATTCCAAGCAAATATGGGAAATAACGATTGGCTTTGTGAAACGGCAATTACGGCGCAGACTAATGAATTTGCTGGACAGGAAAATGAAAAAAAAAAAAAAAAAATGTCACAAGTAGAAGGAGATAGCGTAAATCATCTCTGTCGATAATATTATAGATACTATAGAGATTTTTATCTCTTTGGAAATGTCAGGAGCTATTTCTTATAAACTGATGTTGCAGGCTGACGTTCCGGTCCTCTTAATGAGAAATCTTGACGCAGGCAGGACGTGGATTTACCTACTCAGTTTAAAAGATCGCAATTCCCGCTAGAAATGCTTTTGGAATGACCATAAATAAAGCCCAAGGGCACACACTACAAGTTACCTGTGTGCTTTCAGATCAGAAAAATGTGTTTTTCTCACGGACAACTCCATGTGCGATGCTCACGTGTATCCAACCCACAGAACCTGTACCTCCTGCACCATGACCTCCTTTCTGCATAATTGTTGTGGTGTGGAATTCATTTAGTTATTTCGCATAAGTCAGTGCCGATTGCTACGTGTGGTTTCAAATATGCGCGCAGGTGTCGGTCGCAACCTAGACGTGTGATAATTTAACGTAGGAGTTTAAATTCTGATTATTGTTTTCGGAACGCCACGTACATTTAGAGCGCGAGTAAATGCTTCTTAAATATACGTAGCGTGACCTAATCTCAGTACGCATGCAAAAAAAGTTATTTCTTATTAATATAAATGTTCCACTCTCTTTCAATGAATAACAACGTGACGTAACCTGCAACTGACCTAGCAAAAATATAGAGCATGAAATGATTTCTTTTCCAAGCAAATTAATCTAATGTTACACACAACGAAAGAATGATACAAACACCTGCCATTGTTGACATAATTGCAAAGAATTTATTTAACTTTATCTCTTAAAGAAATGAGTTGACTTTTAATCCTTTGAATTAAGTGAAAATACTTTAAACCAGTGGTAAAGCCTCACCTAAGCCTTGCGGTATTAAAGATCTGGGTAAGTTTCGTAATACAAAATGTTAACTAACTTTAATACTGAATACTGAATATTTTTGTAAGGGTACATAAGATACTTTCATTTAACAACGTATTGTACCCTAAAGCCCATACAGACAGCTAGTTATACATACATCGATCCACAGGAGAGAGAGAAAAAACAGGCGAAAAACAGAGAACAAACAGGGAACGAGCAACATGGCTCTTGTGTATATATATTACACTTCTAGTTGCACGCTTCCATGTGACGTATTGAACTGTCGTATTTTTTATCTTTGCGATTAATGGAAAATATTTACAATATTTGCCACAAAATATTATCAGACTCGAGAAAATTATTCACAATATTACAGGCATTACTTTCTTGTTTTGCATTACATTCATATCAGTTGAATAAATCGCTTCGCTTCGTATACTAGATAGGCTTCCAGGTGATGCCACAGAAGAAGACAAGACCAGAAACATCGTTTGTAACACTGTGTTCTTGAAATAAATAACTGATAACAAACTTTTTTTTATTTTTTTAACTAAGATTCGACATGCGGAAAAAAAAACACAGTGCCCTCCCCGCAGTAAATGTCTGTAAATTGCCCGCATCTCGTGGTCGTGCGGTAGCGTTCTCGCTTCCCACGCCCGAGTTCCCGGGTTCGATTCCCGGCGGGGTCAGGGATTGTCTCTGCCTCGTGATGGCTGGGTGTTGTGTGCTGTCCTTAGGTTAGTTAGGTTTAAGTAGTTCTAAGTTTTAGGGGACTGGTGACCATAGATGTTAAGTCCCATAGTGCTCAGAGCCATTTGAACCATTTGTCTGTAAATCCTTTCTGTATTGTCTGAACATTTTTGTGGACCTTTTGCTTCCCTCCTTCAAGTTCTTCCCCAATAGCGAAGACATCTGGCCGTATATGTTTTGGCTACCAAGTTCGCATATCTGAACCTAATAGAACACATCTGGGACGCTACTGTGTGTCAGTTCCAAACCTACAAACCACCGGCCTGTCATTTACGAACATTCCGTGACCTGCGGGTAGACTTCTGGTGCGGCTTACCTCCACAAAACTATCAACACACGATTAACTAAGTGCTCGTCATATTTTGGCGCGTAAGTGTACACTCATTCACTGAAACTGCAGGCGCCGATCGAACCTCGCAATCTGGTTGCGCTCGTAGTGCAGAGACCTTAGAGAAACGGCTGTTATTCTCCATTCACATCACTGCCCGTAGTCGCTCTCTCTCCCACACTAAAGTGTCTGAGTTTATGCAGTCACGACAGGCTCTTGTTACGGTCTGTGAATTGCCGTGATATCGTGCCGATGGAGATGTATTGTAGCCAAAATGCGGCCTTAAGCACGTCTGCATCTGGCTCAGGGCTGCATTGTCTCCCTCTGCGTATGAATAATGTATGAACTTGACACGCAGGCCCGTGGAAAGGAGCACGTTCCGTGCGTCCGGAGATATTGCTTTTTCATCGTCAGTTAGAGAAGAGCGAGCAAGAGAATTTTTCGGAAAACGTCAAAATAAATCGAGCGAACCTGCTTCGAAAGAGTATTGTAGTCTTTAACATTTACCTTATCTATCAGATGTAAAGGTAATCGAAAAATTTAAAAATATGTAGGTAGGTATAATGAACTTTCCGCACGTGACCTAGTATCGTGGGCAGATTTCAGTGTGCCGCTGCATATCACAATCGACAAGAAAGGGTATCATATTCTAGAACTCCCAGTCGATCATTACGAGTGTCAACTATTTTGAAATTGAGTTGTACTGGTCCGTGACAGGCAGTACGCAAGAACGTTTGACAACGACAAAGGATCGTACTGTACCAACGTCTCTGTGCCGTTACTGCAGAGTATCCTTATGTCACCAGTCGACCACCACACCTTTAATTAGGTACACTTCCTTAATTTTAAACTGGTGTTAAGACTGCAGAACGCTATCTAATTGCAGAGGATTCCAGTTGGAGAGGGGCCTCTCATGACGACAATAGCCCGCGCCGCAATCACACTGGCAATGAACTAATCATACACGAAACCAGCCTTAGTACAATTAATATTGCAGCCACCTCAAAGGCTGACCATGCAAACAGCCTGTCTGCCAAATAAGGGCCGGCCGCGGTGGTCTAGCGGTTCTGGCGCTGCAGTCCGGAACCGCGGGACTGCTACGGTCGCAGGTTCGAATCCTGCCTCGGGCATGGGTGTGTGTGTGCTGTCCTTAGGTTAGTTAGTTCTAAGTTCTAGGGGACTTATGACCTAAGATGTTGAGTCCCATAGTGCTCAGAGCCATTTGAACCATTTTGCCAAATAAGGGGAACAACACCCTGCCTAGACACGACGCCGAAATCGTACCAAGCCACGACAGAACTACGAATAATCACTTAACACTATTCATACACCAATGATTACTAAAGCAGCTACGACAAGCAACCCAATTACCTCCGGGAGCGACACGACAACTCAACATACAATGCAGAGGGTCACACCGATTCCACAAAACTCAGCACCTAACAATTCAGTCTCTCATTTAAATCAGGCTCACGCGGGACTCACTCCAGCAAATTTTACGAACGAAACTGTTCCCACAACTATAATCAACAAAATTCCGTGCACTCTCCCAAGACTTAAGGTGTCAACTGAGTAGCCTCGCTACACCACGCAGTGAAACGCTATAAGATCAGACCTGATATACAACACTACCACCACTTAGTCGGTGAGAGGTCTATCCGGGAACTAACTAACCCTTTTCGTTGTACAGTAGGAACCATTTAAAACGAACAAACACGCGACGCCACTCCAAATTTTAACAATAAATGTAGTAATCATCGATGCTGTCGATTCTTCGCAACAGCGGCCGGCTGCTGCGCGTCGCTCAGGCGGCATCTCTGGACGCAGCGAGGGCGATGTGGTATATCGCTGCAGTAGCGCATGCTCGCATGTGATAGACGCTCTCATATAAACTAGAACACAGTTTGATTTTGGTTTTACCACATCGTACACGTATATTATCGTGACCACCAGGTGTTATCATTGATTTATCACGCAGGACGCTCAGCACCAGTAAGGGCGAACGTACCCCGTGCGTTTTGACACAGCACAGAGTCATTTCGCTACAACGAATAACGCACTTTCAAACCTAGGAATTTGTGCATCGAATTTAATACTGTGCATCATCTGCACAGGTCTCCCTTGATCACCTAAGTTGGACAATGCACATTTACCGGTTTTCGCTACTGACATCTTGAGATATTTTGCCAATAGAGGCGTTGTGTTCTGCCCACTCCTCTAATGTAGGGTGCCTAGGGAACCTGCTTTCTCGGATCGCTAGATAAGAATTCAAGAAAATCGTTTAAATGGAGTTCATTACGAAAGGAAATGATTGCAATACTTACGTTTGTGAGATACAGACGTGTCGCAAGCAAGGGGCGACAGACAAACATAAGCAAGCTCTTCATTATATACAATTCGTAGTACAAGTGAACCAATACAGTTTATAAGGCACTGCTGTAGCGTTCGTAGGTCGGCTAGACTTCAACTCGGCTGCAGCCCGACTGAAGAGATGGTCCAGCTGATACATGACCAACTGTACTTGCTCCAACGGCGGGGTAAAGAGGTATCCTTCTGCTGGGTGCCTGGTCATGTCGGCATATGGGGCAATGAACAGGCTGATCGGGCTGCCAAGGAGGCCTGCAGAGAGCAGGATGTGGTCTAGTGTCCTATCTCCTTGCAGTCAGTCATCGCTGCACTCCACAGGAAGTGCATGGAGTTGTGGAGGACGAATGGCTGGCGGTGACGGCCAATAAACTGCGGTCGGTAAAGTCGACCACTCGGCCGCGGCGTTCCTCCTGCCGGCTGCTCAGGCGGGAAGAGGTGGCGCTCACACGTCTTCGGATCGGGCACTGTCCTCTGACACATAGCTATTTATTACGGCGGGAGGATCCTCCGTTTTGTGATGCTTGTGGTGTGCACATCTCTGTCCGGCACATTTTAACAGACTGCGTTTTATACGGGCAGAAGCACAAGTTGATGGGGATCTGCCCTGCGTTTTAGCTAACGATGAGACGTGTGTGTCTAGGGTTTTTAAGTTTTGTGATGTGTCTGGACTCTGGCCTAAACTTTTAGGCTGGCGGTTTTAGTGTATTGCAGAGTGGCTGACTCCTCCCTTTTTTCCTTGCGGTCAGCCAGCCACTACCATCTGCTCCATTGTTTTAGCTCCCTCTACCTTTATCTTCCTGTGTTGTCCATGTTTTACTGCTGACGCCCTGATTCATCCCACGCTTCGGTGTGGGTGAGCACATATTTTTCCATGATTGTTCCCCGTGTTTTATGTTCCGTTTGATGTACCTGTTCTGAGTTTCTTTCTTGACCCCCGTCTCACTATGATACTGAACGGACGCTGAAGACCTTGCTGTCCGTGCGCCCACAAAAGCCTTCTACTCTACTCTCTACTCTCCTCGGCTGCAGCCAGGTGGAGCCGCTCTTGTATTCTCTACGCCTCGGTGTCGTCCTAGAGAGGGGTCGGTCAGCGGACTATGGGCCGACGTCGTCTCACAGCACTCTCTGCTCTTCCGTTCTTCATCGTCATGCCAGCGTTTGCGTTGCGCCGGAACAAGACGAACAGTGGTGTGACAAAGCTGAATTAGCTAGAGCTAAATTTACAAGACCTACGGCTTGTAGATTAAGACTCAGCTAACTTAATTTAGATTTATCTTGTACATTTGACCTCAGATAACTGAGCTTAGTTTCTCACACCACTGTGTTTCTAATAGTAACAGATCTGAAGATGGCCATAACTGAAACTGATAATTGCGATGCAGTGAACACATTGTGCGTAGCGGCGCGATCACTCTGTTGTAGAAATAATTGAAAAGCCAATATCGCTTAAATACAGGGCTATTACAAATGATTGAAGCGATTTCATACATTCACTGTAGCTCCATTCATTGACATATAGTCACGACACACTGCAGATACGTAGATAAACTTATAAAGTTTTGTTCGGCTGAAGCCGCACTTCAGGATTCTGCCGCCAGAGCGCTCGAGAGCGCAGTGAGGCAAAATGGCGATAGGAGCCGAGAAAGCGTATGTCGTGCTTGAAATGCACTCACATCAGTCAGTCATAACAGTGCAACGACACTTCAGGACGAAGTTCAACAAAGATCCACCAACTGCTAACTCCATTCGGCGATGGTATGCGCAGTTTAAAGCTTCTGGATGCCTCTGTAAGGGGAAATCAACGGGTCGGCCTGCAGTGAGCGAAGAAACGGTTGAACGCGTGCGGGCAAGTTTCACGCGTAGCCCGCGGAAGTCGACGAATGAAGCAAGCAGGGAGCTAAACGTACCACAGTCGACGGTTTGTAAAATCTTACGGAAAAGGCTAAAGCAGAAGCCTTACCGTTTACAATTGCTACAAGCCCTGACACCCGATGACAAAGTCAAACGCTTTGAATTTTCGGCGCGGTTGCAACAGCTCATGGAAGAGGATGCGTTCAGTGCGAAACTTTCTTTCTGTGGGGTTATGTGAAAATTTCAGTGTTTAAACCTGCTCTACCAAGAAACGTGCCAGAACTGCGAGCTCGCATCAACGATGCTTTCGAACCTCATTGATGGGGACATGCTGCGCCAAGTGTGGGAGGAACTTCATTATCGGCTTGACGTCTGCCGAATCACTAAAGAGGCACATATCGAACATTTGTGAATGCCTAAAGAAACTTTTTGAGTTTTTGTGTGTGTGTGCAGAGCATTGTGAAAATATCTCAAATAATAAAGTTATTGTAGAGCTGTGAAATCGCTTCAATCATTTGTAATAACCCTGTACTGTGTACTGGATAACAACACACTAAATGTGCCATCAGTCGGATCCTATGAAGGCACCTTTAGTGTGTTGAAACCGGTTATCCAGTACACAGTATTTAAGTGTTCTTGGCTTTTCAATTATTTCTTTGATAATTGTGAACTTTACACCTTAATTGATCATGGCGGACCTACACAAATAAATAACCATGGTCAAAACGTCCGCTATAGTTCTATAGTTATTTATTGACCCATTACCACGTTTCAGTGTCTCAGCCCCACCTTCATGCGTATATATAAATAGGATGCAAAGTCCATGTCCAAGCTAACGTCCATCGCAACACATCTGCCATATATGGCTGATCAGACAGAATGTCCAAATGTGTCTACGCGAAAACACCTTTCAACTCTAACTAGCGTAAGTCACCTTTACCCTGGATGTGCGAACGAGAGGTCACGGAGTGAAAGGCTGAACCGATCAGATGCTTATGACTTCTACGAAAGTGATGTTTAACCCAGAATTTTTATGGTACTGTTCTCGGAAAAATCATAACTTTGCACAGCTGTTTTCATAAAAGGCTGGTACAACTCGAATGTTTTTCCAGACTAATTTCTTTTAATTCCTTCTTACGTTACTTCGGAGTTAGTACTATTTTAGACATATTCGTTCAAATGGTTCAAACAGCTCTGAGCACTATGGGACTTAACTTCTGAGATCGTCAGTCCCCTAGAACTTAGAACTAATTAAACCTAACTAACCTAAGGACATCACACACAGCCCGCATCTCGTGGTCGTGCGGTAGCGTTCTCGCTTCCCACGCCCGGGTTCCCGGGTTACATTCCCGGCGGGGTCAGGGATTTTCTCTGCCTCGTGATGGCTGGGTGTTGTGTGCAGTCCTTAGGTTAGTTAGCTTTCGGTAGTTCTAAGTTCTAGGGGACTTATGACCATAACAGTTGAGTCCCATAGTGCTCAGAGCCATTTGAACCATCACACACATCCATGCCCGAGGCAGGATTCGAACCTGCAACCGTAGCGGCCACGAGGTTCAAGAATGTAGCGCCTAGAACCCCTCAGCCACTCCAGCCGGCCAAATTCGTTCGATTTAATAGCAGGATATTATGTCTATCATAGAGAAGTGACAAAAAAATCACTAACAATAAAAAACAATAAAAGCGAGGAAGCGATATCAATAATTCAAACATATTATTAAAATGTATCTACACACAAACCTCGTGGGACATCTTTTAATATCGTGTCGGACCTCCTTTCGCCCGGAGTAGAGCAGCAATATGAATTGGCATGGACTCAACAACTCGTTTAAAGGCCCTTGCAGAAATGTTGAGCAATGCCACAATATAGCCGTCCATAGCTGCCAAAGCGTAGGATTTTGTGCAAGAATTGACTTCTCAGTTGTGTCCCATAATTGTTAGCGATATTCACGTCGGGCGATCTTGGTGTGTCATGAAATCCGTCAGTTGCTGTAAACGGTCTCCAAGTAAAGAACATAACCATTTTGAGTCAATAATCGATTCAGTTTCTCCAGAGGACCCAGTGCATTCCAGGTAAACACCCATACGCATCTTGCACAGTGCCTTAATGACAACTCGGATGCATGGCTTCGTGGAGCCTGCGCCACTGTCGGACCCGAACATCAGCTCTTACCAACAGAAATCAGACTCGTCTGACCAGCCCACGGTCGTCTAGGGTCCAACCGATGTGGTCGTGGGCCCAGGAGAGGCAGATGATGTCGTGGCGTTAAGCAAAGGCGCTCGTGTCGTCTGCTGGTAGAGACCATTAACGTCAAATTTTTCCGCATCGAACCTATCGTGTACGTTCGTCGTGCATCCAACACTAATATGGGTGGTTATTTCACGATTGGTGCTTGTCTGTTAGCACTGACAATACTACGCAAACGCCGCTGTTCTCCGTAGTTAAGTGAAGGCCATGGGCCACTGCATTATCCGTGGTTAGAGGTAATGTCTGAAATTTCTTATTATCGGGAGACTATTTACACTGTGGATCTTGGCATATTGACTGCTCTAACGATTTCCAAAAAGAAATGTCGCATGCGTCCTAGCTCCAAGTACCATCCGCGTTGAAAGTCTGTTAATTTCCGTCGTACGGCTATAATCATTTTGGAAATATTTTCAGATGAAGCACCGGCGTGCAAATGACGGTTCCTCCAATGCGCTACCCCTTTGTACGTTGTGTACGCGACACAAACTGTATATATGCAAATCGTTACCCCATGAATCACGTCACATCATTGAATGTATGTGTATTCCACATATCCTTGCTAAACTACTGTTTCGATTTCAATCAAACTTGGTACACGTATCACTTACTTTCTGGAAAGAACCAGTATGGGGGTAATGCGATCTGTCACTCGAAGGGGTGGATATTGGAACGAAAAAGAAGCTGCGGTAGTTGCACGTGTTAGAGTGTTGATCAGATCGTGTCAATGATCCGCACAAAAGCTGTATCCAGTCGGTTCAAATACCTTTCAAGATCTCTCTGTTTCAATAATCTCTTCGATGTCCAATTCGAAATCATCAGTTTGTGTTATAGCACGCAAGTCTTCAACCCTTGAGCACAACAGCTCGAGAAATTTTAACACGACAGGTCCTGTATTTAACGTATCATAGGTAGAAACTAATATAATAACGGAAATGTGGGATATTATTTTAGTGCCTCATGTAAATTTCACGTAACAGAACGTCAATGTTATCGGATACTAGCTCGTCCAAAGACCCTGCACCAAATGGCAAAGTAGGTAAAGATCGCAAATAGTATTCTAAACGCTCTGTTTAATACGTAACTTTAGGATTTTGTCAGCCACATCATTTCTGATCGAGGAGGGTATTTGCAACTAATATTTACCACTAACTCGTTTAAAGATTCGGTGTCATATATCTTCATTTTACAAACAGCATAATATTGCACAAAAACTTTTAACTTACGTAGCTATCATATTTTGAAGATATGACATACTTCTTTATAGTTTACTTCAGTCGAAGTAACTTTCAAGCTTGCATTTCAGGCAAACTGCTTCCGTAGACCAAATCCGTACATTCATTATAAACACTTTTGTAAAAAGTTTCCAACACAAAAATGGTTCAAATGGCTCTGAGCACTATGAGACTTAACTTCTGAGGTCATCAGTCGCCTAGAACTTAGAACTACTTAAACCTAACTAACCTAAGGACATCACACACATCCATGCCCAAGGCAGGATTCGAACTTGCGACCGTAGCGGTCGCGCGGTTCCAGACTTTAGCGCCTAGAACCGCGCGGCCAACCCGGCCCGCATTTCCCAACACAGCTTTGTAATATCTCATTAGCAACTCTCCAACACTACTGCATATAAGTCGTCTGCGATTGCGTCTTAATACTGGTAAACCCAAGGTCTGTACCCGTATCAAAGTACTAATACAAACTGTAATAAAACCTACTTAAAACATTCTCGTTAAATAAAAAGCACATCAGTTCGTATCTGAATAATAGTCGCCAGAGACAAAATTTCCGACGGATTCTCCTCGCTGTGCGCAGCTATCGGTTGCATAACGCTAATGGCCAGCTACTTAGCTTGCAGCTGTTGCGCTGGGATTTCTGTCGTCCTTGAGTTTGCCTCCTCTCGACCCTGAAACAGATAAAACACAAACAAACACATTCAGTATCTCGTAACAAACAGTGTCTTAATACTGACATTACTTTCATGTATCGTAATGCGCTTGAGTCATGGTGTACCGTGTACCATTGAATAAATAGCAGCACAGAGCTTAGCCCGCGACCCTCAAATATCCAGATTACATTCATTCAATATTTGCGAATGAGAGGACTTTGTCACGTGCAACAAGCTTTACCCATAACATCAAACATTTAAGTAACTTTTTGTCGCTGAAAACCACTACATATTGATGAAACGAAAAAAGTTTATCGCTCATTTGATTTTCGGTGTTCATACAGCTGCCACATGAAGCATGAAGTTTCAATTTATTACTTCTCTGCTACTGACATATTGGCGACACATTTCGCAGACAGTGTTCACATATACCAGGTAATCAAGCTGCAAAACTACATAATTTTAAGGCACAGAGTTCAGGAGATATGGCGTGATAATAATTGACCTGCTTGAATACAGAGATGCAGGGAGAAATCCAATAGATAGACACAGATGCAATATGCATATAGGTATGGGGTGGATATCTTAAATACACGTAAAATATATGTGACGTGTACATGCGTTCAAAATGATGGGTAAAAAGATCCTCCTAAACCCCAGCATTGATTTCAACCAAACTTAGTACACATATTACTTACCATATGGAAAGACACACTGTGGATATAAGGAAAAGCAATCCTCTGTCTAAGCGAGGATGGTACTACAGAGAGAGAAGGGACCAACGGTGAGATGCACAGACAAACAGGGAGAAAGAGGAGATGGACACAGATATGGGTGAGCAGCCGACGGGTGCAGTGAGGCGAATGGGAAATGGACAGAAAAATGGAAGTGGAGGTGGAAAGAGATAGGGGTTGGAGGAGACAATGAGGGAAAGGGAGTGCAGATGGCAAAGAAAGCGGTAGGAGAAACTGTAAAGACTAAAGGAGAAAGAGATGGACAGAGAAAGGGGAGATGGGCACAGAAAGGGGTTGCAGGAGATGTACAGGGGAAAGGTGTAGGATATGGAGAGAGAGAGAGTGGTAGGAAGGACAGAGAAAAGGATGTCGAGATGGACAGAGAGAGGTGTTGGAGGAGATGGACAGAGAAAGGTAGTTGAGATGGGGAAAGAAAGGGGTAGGATAAAATGAACAAAGGAAAATAGGAGGAGATGGACAGAGACACGGGTAGGAGGAGATGGACAGAGAAAGGAAGTGGAGTCGGGCAGAGGAAGGGGTATGAGGAGATGTACAGAGGAAAGGAGGAGGAGGTGGAGAGTGAGACAGATAGGAGATGGAAAGAGAAGTAGAAATGGGCAGAGAAAGGAGTAGGAGGAGATGTACAGAGATGGAGAGAGAATGAGAAGTGTAAGTGAACAGAAAGAGGGATATGAGGAGATAGACAGAGAAAGAAAAGAGGAGGAGATGGAAAGAGAGGAAGAGAATGGAGAGGAGAAGATGGACAGAAAGAAGGTACTGTGGTCATGGACTATTAGAACTGGAATGAACACATACTTGCCAGCACCTAGTTAGCAGAGTATAGAAAACGGAGCGCGTTACGGCAAGCCACTCTAAATTACTGCCCGATACTTTCGTGTGAAATAGAAAACACTGTAATATACTGCAGCTTCCGAAATATGATCTGACATTCTGGAGACTATAAATCAGATTTTTCAATTTTGTTGGGAACTTACAGAAAATAGAAGCAGCAAAATTGTGCAGATCTTAGTGTTGATTGACTAAGCAAAAGTTATACTGGTGCAAATTGTGTTTTTTTTTTTTTTTACTCGATGCACAGAATGAATATCGCAGTTTCGTTTAAATGAGTTCTTATTAATTACAAATAATGAGATGAAACTGACTGCATTATAACCAACGTCATAATAGTTTTGGCTTCCCAACAACAAAGTTTATTATTGGTCACCTAATTCATTCATTTTACAACAGCTTTATTTAAATCGTTTTTCGTGCCACGATCGTTTCTGCATGTATAGTCTCCGATCAAAAGAATCCGGGCACCACACTGTATTGCCGAAGTGATCACTAAGTATCACGAGAGGCGGCCCTAGCGATACGAAAGGAGGCGCGGAGTACTGTTTTGCCAGTAGAGGATCTGTAACGGCAGAATGTGTCACTCAGGAGAGCTCACTGAGTCCTAACGTGTGCCGGTTATGAGATGTCTGCTGACAAACACATCTCTCAGACACATACCCACCTTTCTATAGTTGCCCGAATCTACTGTTGGTGATGCGACTGTGATGTGGAAATGCGGAGGAACAACAATCGCTGAACGAAGACCAGCCAGACGCCATGCTTTGACGGACAGTGTTCGTCAAGCTTTCCTGATAGTGATTGTAAAATTTCGCACGATATCAGCGGAAGGAATCGCTCGTGTGTTGTTTAATGCTACCTGCAGTACAGCTGGCATAGGATTGTGCTCAGGGAGTTAAGAGAAGTGGTGTACCATGATCGTGTAGAGCCGCATAAGCCACACATTTCTGTAGCCACTGATAAGATGATGATGATGTTTGGTTCGTGGGGCGCTCAACTGCGTGGTTATCAGCGCCCGTACAATTTCCCAATCTTTGCTCAGTCCAATTGCGCCACTTTCCTGGATGATGATGAAATGAGGAGGACAACACAAACACCCAGTCATCTCGAGGCAGGTGAAAATCCCCGACCCCGCCGGGAATCGAACCCGGGACCCCGTGCTCGGGAAGCGAGAACGCTACCGCGAGACCACGAGCGGCGGACTCCCACTGATAAGAGACACTTGAGACCGTGTAAAGCGCAACATCACTAAACAGCGAATGACTGGAAAAGTCTGATTTGGAGTAACGAATCCTGTGGCAATCCGATGGTAACGTTTGGGTTTTGTGAATACCTTTAGAACTTTACCAGCCGACATGCCAAATGCGAGCAGTGAGTAGGCGGTGTTATTCGTAGTTAAGGTGTGACGCGTTATTGCACGCCAAAGAGTAAAACCATGAACACTTTCTACTGCATTGTGTACTGCCTACAGTATATAAACCGTTCGCAGACTACGATAGTATCTCCAACACAATGCACTCACAAACAGCGTCTGTGCGTCAATTGTTTGTGGACAATAACATTCCTGAAGTTCACTGAAGAGCCAAATAGACTGGTACACCTGCGTAATATCGTGTAGGGCCACCGCGGGCACGCAGAAGTGCCGCAACACGACGTGGCATGGACTCGATTAACGTCTGAAGTAGTGTGGGACGGAACTGACACAGTGAATCCTGCAGGGTTGTCTATAAATCTGGAAGGGTACGAGAGGGTCTCTCCTGAACATCACGTTGCAAGACATCCTAGATATGCTCAATAATGTTCATGTCTGGGCAGTTTGGTGGCCAGCGGAAGTGTTTAAACTCATAAGAGTGTTCCTGGAGCCACTGTGTAACAACTCTGGACGTGTGGCGTATCGCATTGTCCTGCTGGAATTGCCCAAGTCCGTCGGAATGCACAATGGACGAAATGGATACAGGTGACCATACATGATGCTTACTTACTTGTCACCTGCCAGAGTCTTATCTAGTGGTATCAGGAGTCCCATATTACTCCAACTGCACACGCCCCACACCATTGAAGAGCCTCCATCAGCTTGAACAATCTCCTGCTGACCTGCAGGGTCCATGGATTTATGAGGTTGTCTCCATACCCGTACACGTCCACATGCTCGAAACGATTTGAAATGAGACTCGTCCAACCAGGCAAATTGTTTGCGATCATCACAGTCCAATGTTGGTGTTGATGGGTCCAGACGAAGCGTAAAGTGTTGTGAATTGGCAGGAGCGAATTCACGGAGTTTGGAGGAAGCCGAAAGGCTTGCGTTTAAGTTCACGAAGACTCGCGTGAGGTCTGGAAAATGACAAGGAATTACAGTAGCCAAAAATAGTACATAGCTTCTGGAATACTTAACTTTAATCCATAATTGGAGAACATCGCTCTTGATGATATATAATTACAATCTCAATATGAACTGGTGATGACGCCTTGCTAGGTCGTAGCAAAAGACGTAGCTGAAGGCTATGCTAACTATCGTCTCGGCAAATGAAAGCGTATTTATCAGTGTAGCATCGCTAGCAAAGTCGGCTGTACAACTGGGGCGAGTGCTAGGAAGTGTCTCTAGACCTGCCGTGTGGCGGCGCTCGGTCTGCAATCACTGACAGTGGCGACACGCGGGTACGTCGTATACTAGCGGACCGCGGCCGATTTAAAGACTACAACCTAGCAAGTGTGGTGTCTGGCGGTGACACCACATTCCTCCCCCGCAAATCGCCGAACGGTTGTGTTATAAGGCTTCCGCCCGCCGTGGGGAGGACCCCATGTTGACGTATGCGACGAGGTGGGGAGCCTAACAACAGGCGAGGCTGTGCCACCCGCACCCTGCCATTCGGAAACGCCTGAAAACCTAGTCCAGGGTGCACGCCAACATGCGGTGTACGCGCCCTTAGAGAGACTGGAGGGGCCGAAGGTTCGACCTCCATCGGATCGGGGCACACGACGGGCGAAGACGACATCTGGTCCGGAGCGGGCAAGAGTTCCATGTCGGAGGACAACTGGTCACGGGAAGCGATCGGCGGCGCGTGACCCAGGGAGGCGCCCGGCGGTTGCAGCGACGCGTCCACTGCGGGCGTCGCTGGCGGGAGAACAGGCGGCGGCGGCGGTGGCGCGTCGCCATGGGGCAAAATGGAAGGCAGCGTCGGTAACACCTGGGGATGAGGCGAGCCAGTAGATGGGTTCCCAGGGCGCTGACCGGACGGCACCGTCGCTGAAAGCAGACGGGGAGCGGCCGAACCCGTGCGACGACAGAGGCGCAGCTGATTGAGATGCCGACGAACCTCACCAGAGGCCCCCTAAACCAGATACATAGCGCGGCCAAGGCAGCGAAGAATGCGCCCTGCGAGCCAACGCCGTGAACCGCGATAGTTGCGATAGTATACAACATCGCCTGGAGCAAAAGCAGGTGGCTGCCGCTGCACAGGAACCTGATGCGGCGGATGTAGCAAAGACATCAAGGTTCCATGAGGGCGACCGTGAAGCAACTCAGCCGGCGAGCTACCATCGCGGGGCTGAGAGCGATACGATGACAAAAAGAGCAAAAGCGCGTCCTCCCGAGAATGAGACTCTTTCAACTTCAACATCTGTGAATTGAAAGTCCGGACCAAACGCTCAGCGGCACCGTTTGACTGTGGCGAAAACAGCGCGGACGTCAGATGTTGAATACCATTGGCCCTGCAGAATGACTGAAATTCTGCGGACACGAATTGTGGGCCATTGTCGGGAACAATAGTCTGTGGAAGACTTTCAATGCAAAAGATAGCGGACAACGCTTGGATGGTGGCAGAAGACGTCGTGGAAGACATCCGGACAACAAAAGGAAAATTACTGAAGGAATCTACCACAACCAACCATCGAGCATTCCAGAATGGACCAGCAACATCGATGTGTAAGCGTTGCGAAGGGGTAGTGGCTTTCGGCTATGCAAGGAATTTCCGCGGCGGTGCGGATTGTTGTTCGCCACACGCCATGCAAGACGAGCACATATTCGTAATCGCAGCATCGATTCCGAACCAAGTACAGTGCTGACGAGCAAGTTGTTTCGTTCGCACTATACCCCAATGTCCTTGGTGGAGAAGCCGTAAGAAGGAGGACTGTAACGAATGTGGGACCACGACCCTGGACTGATCATTATCAGAACGCAACAGCAAAACACCACGTCGAACAAAAACTCTCTCCTTGTGAGCAAAAAATCGGCGAACCAACGGATCATCGATCCGTGACTTTGACAAGGGCCATTGCGTAGCAACAAAACGCAAAACGGTAGCAAGGACAGGGTCAGCTGCTGTGGCCGTAGCCACACGACGAAAATCAATCGGAAACGATTCGACCACGTCATCGGTTTCCGAATCAATGAACATGCAAGCAAGTTCGGAGGAATCGAATGCTCTATCCTCAGCAACAGGCAAACGGGACAACGCATCGGCGTTTCTGTGCTTAGCAGTGGACCGATAGAAGATATCGTAGCGGTACTGCGAGAGGAAAATAGACCAGCGAATGAATTTCTGCGCTATACGTGGAGGTACAGGTTTGGTCGGATGAAAAAGCGATGTCAAAGGTTTGTAGTCTGTGATGATGGTAAAGTGACGACCATACAAAAAATCATGAAACTTTGTAACACCAAATACGAGAGCCAAAGCTTCTTTCTCGATCTGTGACTAATTTCTTTGCGCAGACGACAGCAATTTGGACGCAAAGGAAATAGGGCGATCATGCGATCCATCTTTGTGCGCAAGCACAGCACCGATCCCGAAATCCGATTCATCTGCCATCAACAAAAGGGGTTTCTGCGGATCGAATGGCGTAAGGCAAGTAGTGGAAAGCAACGCCGATTTCAACTGGCGAAAGGCGCGTTCGCATTCCGTCGTCCAGACGAACGGAACACCCTTACGGCGTAAGCGATGAAGCGGAGCTGAAATGGAAGAGGCGTGGGTAACATAGCGATGGTAATAGTTGATTTTTCCCAGCACACTCTGTAGCTACTTCAAATTCTGCGGCGAAGGCAAGTCTTGTATGGCACGGAGGTGTTCTGGACTGGGATGTATGACTTGGGCATTGAGTACATGTCCCAGATAGGGCAATTCACGAGCAAAAAACACACATTTCTCCTTCCGCAAGCGAAGACCATTTTGTCGCAAGACCTGAAATAATGTTCTGAGGTTGGCGAAATGTTCTTCTGTCTTTCCGGAGATCACAATATCAACCAGATAGTTTGCTGCAGTAGGGACCGACGCACAAACAGTTTGTAGATATTGCTGAAACAATGCCGGGGCGGATGCACACCCGAATGGCAGTCTTTTGAATCGGTACAAACCAAGATGAGTGTTAACCACCAATACGCGCTGGGATTCGTCGTCCACCGGTATTTGCAAGTACGCATCTGCTAGGTCCAACTTCGAAAAATATTTACCCGGGCACAGTTTGTCGAAAAAGATCTTCTGGCCGGGGTAAAGGAAAAGTTGCAGTCACTAGTTGTGGATTCACCGTTGCCTTGACGTCCACACAAAGTCTCAATTTTCGGGAAGGTTTTGGCAAAATTACTAAAGGTGATGCCCAGAGGGAAGCCTGCACACGTTCAATCACACCTTGTGATTCCAAATCCTGTTATGTTCTTGCGACCTCATCACGCAATGCGTGGGGAACATTGCGCGCTCAGAAAAATTTCGGTTGCGCGTTAACTTTCAGTTCCAAATGTGCTTGATAGTTCTTAGCGCAACCAAGGCCCGGTGCAAAAATGTCTGCAAACTCTTCACATAGACGAGAAACACTGGCTGAAGGCACAGTCTGGTTCACTGATAGGACCTGATTGACTATAGACAAGTTAAACAACTGAAATAAATCTAAACCAAACAAGTTCACTGCAGAAGAAGAACGAAGTACGTAAAATGACCCAAGTTTTGTTTGTCCCTTGTATGTTGCAAGAAGGCTGCACTGTCATAACACAGGGAGAGCTTGTCCTGAATAACTATTTAACTTAAAATTTGCGGCATGCAACGGAGGTGTGCCCAGTTGTTTGTACGTATCCTTATTGATTAGTGAAACTGCAGCTCCGGTATCGAGCTGCAACGGTATCACTTTGCCCTGAATGTCCAAATCTACAAAAAGTTTATTGTCCTGCTGACGACAAGAGCGACTGTCTCGTGCAACGTGAACTGACACTGGTACAGAATCACTTGCGACTTGACGGGATTTCCGTCGATGTCGACGCACACTTTTGGTGGGACGAACACAGTCACTATTAGAGAGAGTGGCACTGGGCGGAGTGGAATGAACTATATGAATGTCCATGGGCGATGGTTCACGAGCCCAAGAATCCTTGGTTCGATTTCGGCGCGAAGCGAAAGGCCTGGAATGGTTGTCAGTGTCCGATCTGAGCTTTTTCTGGCAAACACTCTGAACATGTCCTTCTTTATTACAGAAAAAGCAAATAGCGTGGCGTGACGGGCAATTCTCACGCGTATGTCTAGTTGCACACCGCGGGCATGATTTTAGCACTGCATTTGCTTGCTTGCGCGGCACATGTAGCGGAGAGCTAGGCGGCAGCTGCGCAGACGGGCGTGAGGGCAGTTTACTGTTCCGTGCAGGTCGCCCGGCGGGCCGGTTAACTTGACACACGGCTGACAAAGTTACAAATGATTCCTGAGCAAAGTCGAGTGTGTCCTGCCGATCCAATATGTCCATTACTTGTTGAAGGGAGGGATTGACTAGTTTCAAAATCTGTTCCCTTATACGAACATCAGCAACGTTCTGGGCAATTGCATCACGCACCATAGTATCTGAATAAGGGAGCCCACATTCACACTCAAAAGCACAATCCCTAGTAAGGCCTTGTAAGGTTGCAACCCACTCCCTATTAGTCTGACCTGCCGTACGTTTTGTACGAAAGAACGTAGACATTTTGGCAACTACATTGACTGATTCTTTGAAATATGCATCTAAAGCAGACAAAATTTCGACGTAGGACAGAGTTACTACGTCGCGTCGGGGAAATAATTTCACTATCACACGGTACGTCTGCACCCCTATTGAGGAAAGGAGATAAGGCTGCCGCTCGTTGCCTTGAATTCTGTAGGAGGCGAGATGGAATCCAAATTGGCGTGACCACTCCGTCCAGCTTTCCAATGCCGCATCAAAGGGACGGAAATGTGGTGCAACTGCGTGTTGTGGCTGCTGTAGCGGTGGAGCGGCGGCCGCCGCATCGTTTTGCATTGCACGTTGACCCTGGACGAGCTGTCCAAGGGCATCCAATAAGGCCTGCGTCTGCTGATTCTGCAAGCGATAAAATTCGGACTACATCTGGCGATTGTGGTGAAGTCATGACACAAGTAATTTAAGCAAGTATAAAGAAGAAGACCGCTTTTACACTCGGCGCCAATGTTGTGAATTGGCAGGAGCCAATTCACGGAGTTTGGAGGAAGCCGAAAGGCACACGTTTACGCTCACGCAGGCTGGCGTGAGGTTTAGAAAATGACAAGGAATTATAGTAGCCAAAACTAGTACATAGCTTCTGGAATACTTAACTTTAATCCATAATTGGAGAACATCGCTCTTGATGATACATAATTACAATCTCAATATAAACTGGTAATGGCGCCTTGCTCGGTCGTAGTAAATGACGTAGCTGAAGGCTATGCTAACTATCGTCTCGGCAAATGAGAGCGTATTTGTCAGTGTAGCATCGCTAGCAAAGTCGGCTGTACAACTAGGGCGAGTGCTAGGAAGTGTCTCTAGACCTGCCGTGTGGCGGCGCTCGGTCTGCAATCACTGATACTGGCGACACGCGGGTCCGTCCTGTACTAGCGGACCGCGGCCGATTTAAAGGCTACCACCGAGCAAGTGTGGTGTCTGGCGGTGCACCACATAAAGCTTTGTGTAGCGCAGTCATGAAGGGTACACGAGTGGCTTTTCAGCTCCGAAAGCCCATATCGATGATGTTTCGTTGAATGGTTCGCAAGCTGACACTTGTTGATGGCCTAGCATTGAAATCTGCAGCCATTTGCGGCAGGGTTGTACTTCTATAACGTTGAAAGATTCATTCTAGTCATTGTTGGTCTCGTTTTACAGGATCTTTTCCGGTAGCAGCATGGTCGGTGATTTGATGTTTTACCGGATCCCTGATATTCACGGTACACTCGTGAAATGTTCGTACGCTACCTCGGAGATGTTGTGTCCCATCGTTCGTGCACCGACTATAATACCACGTTCAGATTGACTTACATCTTGGAAAACTGCTATTGTAGGGGCAGTAACCAATCTAACAACTGCGCCAGACATTTTTTGTCTCACATAGGCGTTGCCGACAGCAGAACCGTATTCTGGTTGTTTATATATCTCTGTGTTTCAATATGCATGACTACAGCAGTTTCTTTGGCGCTTCAGTGTAGAATGGCATGTCCAAGTCCTGACCTGAACTCATCGGAGCTCCTTCGGGATTAATTAGAACGTCGACTTCCCTCCGGACCTCAGCCTTCTACATCACTTTTGCAGTTTCGGCTCTTCATCGATAATGAGTTGTCGTTCCTCTACAGACATTTAGGCACCACACTGAAAGTGTCCCAAGCAGAATTAAAGCTGTTGCAAAATCGAATAGTGGTTAGGAGACGTATAAAGTCCACAAATTAAATCCGGGAACAATTAATCAGGTACTGTGCAGTGCTAATATAAACCGCAGACAAACGCATGTCTAATACAAAAAGACTCAGAACTCATCAGTTTCGACCGTACGTAGTTACGACCACTTAACTCTACACCACAATTTTCACCCCCGTGAACATCCTTCTCAAAACACGTTGACTAACTGAACAATTACAGCACTGAAAGAGTACTTTAGCGAGCGGTCCAGTGTCTGCAGCCTAGCACATACTGTTGTGACGTTTGTTTGTAACTGTTACACCAGCGCTTTGAAATGGTGGGATAGAAAAACCGTTTCTTAGCAAATGCAATTTGTAGTTATAACCCACTTTCACGTAATTTCCGATGTACCTGTTTTCAGTTCTTTCTTTGCCTGCACCAATCAAGAGAAATGGGTCGTCCTAAAAGAGACTTCATTAAAGGTTAAATTCATGAGCTGCATTACATAATCGAAATCTTAATCGTGATATAGTTTTAAAGCTGAATATCTAGACAGAAGCGCAATATTTTCTATGAGTGTCGAACAATGGCCAGGTGGAAGTTTCCAACGCGTTAGCATCACTGCCCCCCGTCGTTACAGAATGTTTCATTAGTTGCATAAATCTCATTATTAAATCCTATCAATTGTCTTCCACCTTTTGAATATTCTAGAGACTGTTCCTAATTTAACCCAGAGGTAACGCAAGCGAAAGATGTTTAGATGGAGATGTTTTGAAAGAACTCTGTGCAAATGCAGTTTCCGAGAACTATCAGACAAAAGGAAACATGAAAACGGCAAATTCCTTTCGCGTATTAATGGCCTTGCAGAAAATATTAATAGTCCTGTCTGACTTGTCGCAGATTACGTAGTTATCTATAATCATGTATTGGCTTACAAATGCTGCAAAATGTTGTGTCGGATACTGTTAAGGCACCAAAGTAGTGCAAAAATTGGCAACTTGCTTTAATTATTCATAACTGTATGATTTTCCACATTACAAAACGAAAAGAGGTGTAATCCTATGACCACAATATCAACGAGTCACAAATGAAATCGGATTACTTAAAAAAATTTCTGAGCTAATCAGTTCGTAGGGACATGGAATCGAACGACCACATGTGAGTATTCGTAGATAAAACAGGTAGCGGACTCCGACTGATTGGTGGAATACCAATGACATGCAGTCATTCTGCAAAGAGTAGTGCGGCTCATCCTACAATATTGCTCAGTTGAGAAGTAACTCCAATCAAAGGCAGGATAGACATTGTTACTGAAGGTACACAAATGAATGCAACAAGTGTGGTCCCATATTTGCTTGAGGCACGGGAAAGTGTCATGGACAGTCTGAAGGTATAGAACTGGAATACGCTTGACGACAGCCTGAGAAAGCCTACGTACAAAGTTTCAAGTATCACCTTTAAGTGATGGATCTACAAGTGTACCACAACTTCATACGTGTCGCTTTCGTACAGATCGTGATGACAAGCTTAGACTAACTACAACATGCACAGAGAGATTTAAACAATCAATCCTCCCTCTCTCCCGATATGAATAGAAAGGACAAGAAGCCCTACCAATAAGCTGGTACAATTCGAAGTACCATGTAGCGTGCTCATGACGGAGTAAATGTAGATATTCAGATAATAAGTTTCAATAAGTAGCAAGAGGAGGCATGAAAAGTCTGTTAAAACTATTTAAGGTCAAAACAGATAAAAATGTTAAGTAAAGAAGAGGCCGGCACAATATAAAAAAGAATGAATACAGCGACAAGGTAAGGACTCTAAGACAGGAATAACAAAACATGCGACTCGAGATCCACAAATGTTGAACAAATATTTCATTTAGAGAGAATGTGTATAAATGTTAACATATCGAGAGCGTTTCAGCAATATCCGCTGGCACCGTCTTCATAACTAGAAACGACGACGTAAGCGAGTTTTCCAGCAGCTCCTGGGACAGCTGACGGCGCAGAAGCGCAGGTGGCGATTCGCCACACGTACGGCTTTTGTCGCCTCCTCATACACTCCGCACTGTGACCTAGCAGGCTGCTTGCTCTGCACTCTGCTAGGGAGAGGGAAGAATAACAGGAGGCGATAAGGGGAGTGGGGCACGATGGTGGGGGGAGAAGGAACAGTAGGCCGTGTGAACGTCATCTCTGACATCGTCGCCCGCGCGATAAACCTCCAACATCTTACTGCCTTCAGGACTGAGTAGATGAAATTCGTCTGGTTGTCACCGGAGCTGATGGAGATTGCTACCTTTTTCTGGATATTACTGGGATCATCTACAAGACTGACACAGAGCAGGTGCGGCCCGCAACCACCCTCCTCAGACAGTATCTAATCAGTGCGAGGACTCCCTTGAGACCTGCAACGTACCTGGCTGGAGTTCTGACAAGGGAAATGCTTCCTGCTGGAACGGCTAAAATCTGAAAATACGTTTACACTGGTCATATAAACAGCCGCTTGCCGACAGTCTAGCCCGTCAATGTTGCCGAGCAACACTGAAATACATTTGCGACAAGAAGTGTTTACACGCGCCACTGTATTTCCGCGAAATTGGCGAAAGTGAGCTTGTGGAAATGATTACGGCTTGTCAGCATTTGCTTTCTACCTGAAAAAAAGTAAGCGCAAAAATGAGAAATTGAGCCATATGGTTGCGTTGTTTTTTAAGGGAATTGTTTCCGAAACACTAGCTCGTGAATTGACGGTCAATATCTACCACTCACGGAATGATGAAACCCGTTCTCGAATATATCGTTCGAAAGCGATTTGTACGAGAATTGAAGAGACCAATACCATACAGTTTACTTGTTGCAATCAAACTGGCGATTCATACAGATGTTTTATTTCTGCCGCTTTAACGCGTAGGCCTAGTTCTCATCGACCTGCTTCTTGGCACCAGACGATTTTGGGGAGAACCGAAGAAATGCATTAAATTACTTTGAAATAAAATAAAATGTTCAGCATAGAAGTGCTATAGTTATAAATATCATCCACAACACCTAAGAACAGAATTATGGGACGTGAAAAGCAATTTATACGAAGACCGTCTTAAATATACGAGGGGCACCCAGAAAAATCCGAACTAATTTTTTGGTGGTTAGAGCTTCTCTAGTACAGCGTTTTGCCACTACGAGCGCATAGAGTGACCATTCGACAGACAGTAAGCAGAGTGCCGTCGCTTTTAAGTGCGTGGGGAATACTTTCGGTAGACTTAAGTGGCATCTGTTTTGTGGGTTGTTGCTGGGTTTCGTAAGCTGTGTGCAGCAGTAAAAATTTTTTTTCTCGAAAAAGTGTTACGGAGACCCCTGAAATGTTAAAACCGATGTACAAGGACGATGCGATGGGGAAAACTCAAGTGTTTAAGTGGTTTTGCCGTTTTAATATGGTGGAATATCAGTTGATGACAAATCAATTTCCGGCCGTTCTTGCACAGCCCGAACACGTGAAAATGTTGGAAACATTTGAGCAATCGTCAACGATGATGCCATTGAAGAAACTGTCAGGAGTGACTCAGTTCAGTGCAGCGAACTGTAACAGAAGGTTTGGGAATGAAAAAGGTGACAGCCACATTCGTACCACGACTGATGACTGCTGAACAAAGACAAGGTCGCGTGGTGAAAGTATGATGCGCTTTGAAAGACGAGTCCCGAGAACACTCAAACTTTTTTTCCTAAAATTATAGCATGTGACGAAATTTGGTGCTGTGCTTACGATTCTGAATCAGTGGAAGATCTGAAGTTTGTCATGGCCGAAGGCACATCCTCAGGTGAAATCAAAGATTAAAACAACGCAATTTTTTTATTTTTTTTTTGGAAGAGAGAGGAATTGTACAATTCGAGTTTGTTCCACAGGTCAGCCAGTTAACCAGGCTCTCTAGTTGGAAGATTGAAAAAGAAACAAGTGCGGAGTAGGCAGCCTCATTTGTGTCGTTTGGGAGACTGGGTTTTCCATCACGACAATGCCCCTGCTCTCACAGCCCTGTCTACGATAATTCCTGACCAAAGTTGCTCATCCCTCACAATCTCCCGACGTTGCCCCTTGCAACATTTTGTTTTGTTTCCTAGAATAAAAGGAGATGTTAAGGGAAACAATTTTTTCTGATATTACCGAGGAGAAGAGAAAACGACGACGGAGGCACTGTCAAGAGTAATAAAAGATGAAATAAAACAATGTTTTGAAAGATGGAATACAAAGCTAGACAAGTGTATTACTGCAAGTGCAGAGTACTTCGAAGGAGCTTGAAGATCTGTTCATAAAATGTGAATAAGCTAAAAAAGTAATAATTTCGGTTTCTTTTGGACAGCCCCTCGTATATAGGCAAGTTTACTGCTCATGGATACTGAAACTCACACCGTGAAACTTCAAAAACTTTTTGAAGTTTCAAGAATCTATCTAATAAAATTATGGTTCGCTATTGCAGATCTTGTACACTACAATAGCAACAAAATGTCCTTTTCGAGATTTTGATTTTTGTGTTTATTCATTTTTGTATTTCATAACGCTGGTTCTCTGTTTAAACATTAGATTTGCGGAATTCATGGTTGTCTCCTTTGCGAATTTCTACATTTCTGTACACGAACGTGGGCCATCTTTCCAACTGAAGCGAAATAATGTTGCTTCATAAATCAGGTTATGTGGCTTTGGACTACCGTGCCGTTGGCTTGAGAAAGAGGAATCAAGGATGAGGGACAGTGAAGGAAGAGAGAGATAAATAGATAGAGAGAGACAGAGAAAGAGAGAAGCGTTTGCATGCAAGGACAGATAGAAATTGCCGGTCAGTGCGAATTATTCTGCACCCTTGGCTTACAACAGCGATAGCACCTCAGCAATACGTCGGTAACTACGTGTAACATCCTGATACACTGTATCAGCAAAGTCGTTCGTCCGTACTGCAATAAACCAGTGTATCGCAGCCACAATCAAACAGTGTTGACGAAAACACTATGGCGGCTCCGCATGACTGACCAGTGTAACCGGTGGAAATGAACCTTAATAACATAATATGGATATACGGTGATGTACCGATTCTATGAATCATCCGCAAAAATGTGCGCGTGTTCAGAATCAACGTTAGAAGGCTATAGAAAAACACCTTGCGCGAGAGAATTAGATCAGCAGATACAGAAGGTAATAAACAACACATTATTTGCATAAAAGATTAAATTTCCTGCAAAAAACTAAGCACAAGCAATATTTACAGTCACATTTCCCAAAACTAAAGTTTTCAGTGGTTTCATACGTTCTTCCCTCATTCTTTATCGAAACACAATAGTGGATTTTCAACGCAGGGGACCGGAACTGATAGCGGCAAAGATTTGTATAATGTGATCACTGTTGGTTTTGATACCAGTCTAATACAGCGCTTATACATTCTAATAATAACAAAAAAGGAGACGCACATCGAAGGAATTATCCGACTGGGACGGAAGCCGGGATGTAAGACACATGTACACACAAACAAATAATTACAATGTCAGAAAATTTGGATGATTTGTTCAAGAGAAAGACCTTTGCAAACTGATGGAGTCAGTAACGCGTTTGTGCACCCCTGGCCCTTATGCAAGAGGTTATTCGGTTTGGCATTGATTCATAGAGCTGTTGGATGTCCCCCTGACGGATATCGTGCTAAATTCCGTCCAGTTGGTGCGTCAAATGGTCAAAATACCGAGGTGGTTAGAGGGTCCTGCCCAAAATGCTGCAAATATTCTCAATTGGGGATAGATTCGTCGACCTTGCTGGCTGAGGTAGGATTTGGCACGCACGAACACAAGCTGTAGAAACTCTAGCCGTGTGCTAAAAAGTAGGCCCGGGATGGCTTACTATGAAGGGAAACGAAACGGAATGTAGAACATCGTCGGCGTACCGCTGTGCTGTAACTGCACCGCGGATGAACACCACAAGTGTCGTGTTATAAAATGAAGTGGTGCCCAATATCATCACTCTCGGTTGTCGGGCACAATTGGGGGGGCGACTCTCAAGCCTGTATGCCACCACTGTCTGTGGCGCCTCTAGACACCCCTTTCACCTGGGATATCACTACCTGGAGAGCAGAACTGTCTGCAGTGATACGCCCTGCTTCGAATTTAGCCACAAAGACCAGTGCAGACGTGTCTGGACATGTCCCGGTTTGGTACAAACCTTACCGTCACATGCCATATGGCCCGACAACCAAGAGTGATGGTGTGTGGTGCCATTTCCCAGAACGACCCGCTTGATTATCGTCCGCGGCAACCTTCCGGATTAGGGGTACGTCTACGATATTCTAAGTCTCGTTTTATTGTCAACCTGTGCTTATATCCCAGCAATATAATGCCATCCAGCACACTGAGAGAGTTTCTCGTCCTCGTGCTCGCCAAAACCCACCTCGTCCAACAAGACCGCCAGAACTCTGCCCAATTGAGAAAGTTTGGGGTGCTATGAAGACGGCCCTCAAACCAGCGCTGGATTTTGACGATCTAAGGAGCCTACTGGACAGAGTCTGGCACGATATCTCTCAGGAGGGCACCCAAAAATTTTATCAATCAATGCCGAGGCGAATAACTGCTTGTATAATTGGCCAGAGGCGAACCAACCCGTCGCTGAGTTTTTCAATTAGTGAAGCTCTTTCTCTTGAATAAACCAACCGATTTTTCTGAAATTGTAATCATTTGTTTCCCTATACGCGTACGTCACAACTCCCGGTTTCGGCCTCATTCGGATAATTCTTTCGTATTGCATCGTTTATTTTTGTCTGTGCACCGACAATGAAGTAATGTGTCCAACATGCTGTCGTTATAAGCTGTGCACACCGTTCCATTCCGCTGTGATCTAATCTTTTCGTTTGTAATTACAAATTTTCACTTCGATGAAGAATAAGGGAAAAATGTACGGCAGTCCAGCACCTTCTGGTTTGAGAACTGCTACTCTGTAATTATTGCATGTCTCAACACACCTATGCTGATTCCACCGAATGTTTTGCTTTTTGATAAGTGATACCTCATCTATATGTTGTTGTACTCATTAGATTAGTTAGCCTGAAAACATGTATTATGCCCAAATACATATTTTAACGGCTAAATGACATTGATATGTGGTAGATGAGATATTCTCCCTATTATAAAATTAGCTTTGTTCGAATTTAGCCGTATAAACACTGGTACTTCTTCTATGAGAGGTACAATGGATATCAAGGGTATTGTTGTTTCTTTGGCAATCAGAAGACGTGGAATCATGGATCCTACAATGTATATGCCTTTTTAACTTTGAGATCATTTCTGTATGTGGTTTACAAACTTACGCCGATGTTTACTTGATCCATAAATACAACTAAGTACTACTTTCTTAGGAAAACAGCAACTTTTATGTTTGTGTGATATACCGGGAAAGAGGAAAACATATAAATATTAGTTACTGTGGAAATGTTACTGAAAAATGATCTCGCAGAAACAACAACCACTAACAAGAAAATTCAAGATAAGATTCAGTGTAAACATAGTGCGTGTACTATACAAGACAAATAGGCAAAAGAGATGACGAATGTGCTCTTCATTATCAAAAGCAGAAATTTATTGATAAATGTGTAACATCACGTAAACATTCCTGGGTTGCTGTCATCTTCAGTCTGACAGATTTGAACATGCTTATTTAGTAAAACTTGGTCTCCGTCTGCGATTCTTAACACCCCTACATCCATTATCATCACGACAATTCGTTCATGCTTCAGCATGTGTCCCGTCAACGGATTCCTTCTTTTTGTCAAGTTTGCCCTAAATTCTTTTCCCCGTTTCGTGTTACTGTCAGTGATTTTTCATTAGCTAGCCAATTTACCCACCTAATCTTCAGCATTCATCTCTAGGATCACATTTCAGAAGTCCCTGTTCTCTCGTTGTCTTCTTCTTATTTCTGCATTTACTAGGCCTGTGACACCGGCTCCAGCAGTCGGCAAGGAGTGTATACTGTCTGAGGACGATCAGATGTTGGTCAAAACATGTCACTGTTTCTTAAACTACAATATTTTACATGGTGTACACTTTTTATTATATTTTTATTACTAACTCTATCTTCCTACTCTTTTTTGTATGTCCATTTTGGTAATGAATGGGACTGTATTTCCTAAAAAGGTGAACAAGTTTACTCCTCGGTTTTACAATTATTTATTATTATTTTTCAGGTTATTGCCTCCTGGTCTGCGAAAGCCATAATTTTTGTTTACTCTGAAAATAATAGTAGATTATATAACTTAGCTGTTGTGAATAACATACGGGCAGCTGTTCAGAGTGCGTTCTCACTATCGCTGATCACAATTTGGTCTCAAACAAAGACTAATGTCATTGAATTAGGGGGTTCATTGAACTTATAAGTAGAGACAGTTAATTTATTTATCCATGCCCTCCGCATGTTGTAAATTCCACATTTGTATTGATCTTAGATTTTCCATTTTCAGGCGATCTCTGATTTATGGTACACTGCCTTTGCTACCTGTAGCGGTATTCCTTTTGCTCATTATTTCTCAAAGATTGTTTACTTTATCGAAAGCGTTCACACAGTCTATGAATGGTAAATGTGTGTCTCTGTTGAAGTACCTGTGTTTATGGTGCTTTGTCTAATAGTGAACGTATTGAATGTAATAATAAATGCCCCAGTTGTATTTCCGTAGAAGGTTGTATTCCAGAAAAAAGTCTCAGAAACTCTTTCTGAACTTAAATTTATAGTCGATGTTAATAATTTTTTTCGTCGTTGCAGGTAGTGAGTAATCTGAGGGACAGAATGAACCCTCTCTAATCCCTTCTCAACTTCAGCCTGTCATATCTTTCGACTCTTACAACTGACGTCTGGTTTCTGTGAAAATTTTGGATAATCCTTTCCTCTCTGCATTTTACTCTACTAGATTCAAAAGTCTAAATTGTGTGTTACAATCAAACCTGAGGAAACAGTTTCTATAAATCCGCACATTCTATAAATATGAGTTTGACGTTTCTCAACATATCGTCTGACAGATCGTAAAGTCAGTACGGCCTCGCATATTCTTACACACCTGCGAACCAAAATTAATTTTTCCCTCGGTCGCCTTCTACCAGTCCTCCCATTCTGATTCAAATATTGCGCGACAGTTGGCTGTATCGAAACAGGTGTTTCTGTAATGGAGGTGTAACATAACTGATGTGTGAAAGACAAATAGTATTACACTGAACTGAGTTTCACTAAATATGGAAATGTTAATAAACGTATTCGTCCTCTCGATAGTAATTTGTAAGCGTTTAGGGATTTGGAAAACAGTAAACGGAAGGAGGAAAGGAAGAATAAGTTTAGAAGTCTCGTCGAGTACAAAGGCATTAAGAGAAGGAGTACATATCTGGAGTGGGGAAATCGACAGTGCGGTCCAAAGGAACAGTACAGACATTCTCCACAAGCGATATGGGGAAATCACTATTAGAGTATATCCATACCACTGTCATTCACAAAATGAGACCAAGGTATCGTCACTGCACCACCTCCATCATCCAGAAGACTGAGGAAATGTCATTAGTTACAAGAATACATTAATAGACCTGATAATTTTTTCTAAAGCTGTGGTAGGCTGCGACAGCATGGCTCTAATACTGATGTCGTAGAATATTTAATGTCGATTACTGGGTGTGACACGATCTTTTTTTACCACTTTGAAAGCAAACTGGGTTAAAGTTCACGCCGACTGAACACTAGTAGAGAAAAGTATTTAATTGAGAATGAAAGAATTAAAAGAGGACCTCCCAGTGATATAAGTAGTAGTCGAATGGAAACGAGAGAAATGGTAAAAAGTAAGTAAAGTATTATTTAAAAAGTAGTAGCCGTGACATTCAATTGTTATGCTGATAGAGAGGACAAACTCTTAGATTGGGAGAGTCGATTACAACACGTTGTTTCTCTTGTACCGACATAGTTACGTTACCCGTAGCTATATTACACACAGCAATTCTGAGCCCTCTAGCGGCAGACGGCTGCAAATACGTAGACATGAAGAATAAAGATTCAGAATTCTTATAAAGTTTGTTTTATTTAAAAAGGCTATAACACTTTCCACATCTTAGGCACTACCTCTCAAGTACATCTTTGTACAGCAACGGAATGAGTTCACCACGATTAGCGGGATTTACATGTAGCGCATGTACAAGGTGAGACTCAGAAGACAGTGAGAGAAGCGGCTGACTGTGTATAAAAAACAAGCTGAAAATAATGACCCGTAACTCACATTCATAGAAGTTGATCACGGAAAAAGGCTTCCACTGAAATAGATTCGTTCTGCAAGACGTTTTACAGCAGACAGTCATATAGACACGACCGCAGTTGGGAGTCGAATATTGTGACTACTATTATGACACATAATACCTCGGCGTGTAGCATGGAGTTGAAGACTAGTGTTACATAACAGTAAACTGTAACCACGAGCAGTGTGGAAATCGGTGTCTCGGTTTGCACTTTTTATTTCCGGAGAAAAAAAGTGATGCCCTCTTCACGAGACATTGAAAAGGTCGTAAGATGGAATTCTGCCGCAGTGGACTGACGTGATAGGTTTGTTGTTATCGTCTTTACAAAAGCGAAAATATAGATTCCAAAAAGGCGTCGATGGGAATACATTCCGGAATGAAGTAATGAATGTGACGAGCTGTAATACGGAACGTGGAAAGTAGTTATCCTGATATTTAGAAGGAGCAGCTGGGAAAAAAAAAAATGTGTGAAGGACGCAGAAAAAGATGGACAGTCACAACCGAGAACTAGAGTCTGTGAGAGTCGAGAAGACGAATATGGAGTGCATTGGAAAATATTGTGGGGATCAGTCCAACCATGTGCGTGGCGCTGTTTGTTAGAGTGTACTAGAGCGCCGTCAGGATTATTTCTGTTGTGGATTGGCAAGACAGCCAACCCACTATGACAGGAAGCCGAAAGGCACGCGTTTAAGCTCACGCAGGCTGGCGTGAGGTCTGTAACAGAACAAGGAAATGAGAGTAGCAAAAGAGGAGGTAACTGGTAGAATACTTAACTTTAATCCATAATTGGTGAACATCGCTCTTGACGGTACATGTTTTACAGCATCAATAGTAACTGGTAATGGTGCCTTGCTAGGTCGTAGCAAATGACGTAGCTGAAGGCTATGCTAACTATCGTCTCGGCAAATGAGAGCGTATGTAGACAGTGAACCATCGCTAGCAAAGTCGGCTGTACAACTGGGGCGAGTGCTAGGAACTCTCTTTAGACCTGCCGTGTGGCGGCGCTCGGTCTGCAATCACTGATAGTGGCGACACGCGGGTCGAACGTATACTAACGGACCGCGGCCGATTTAAAGGCTACCACCTAGCAAGTGTGGTGTCTGGCGGTGACACCACAATTTCTCACTCTAGAGCACCATGGGATGAATAACATACATGCGACATTAAACAGAATTAACTAGACTCCATAAAGGAGGACAGCTTAAACCTAACTTCTCTGATGCTTTTACCAGCAAAGAGCTATAAACTGCTGAGAGTGACATCAAAACATGCAGATCACAGGTGAGCCGCGGCGGCTCATATCGATAGTGCCACTCCGGTGGTTTATCTTTCCTGCCACGGTCAGGGCGGTAAGCTGCGCCCTCTGGGGCCCACGCGAGATGTAAACGAGGCGTGGTCCAGTGGATGTGTGCTCCGGGACGTCGTGGAAGACAGTTGTCAGGTTGACGCAGCGAGTGTCGGACCGGACCTATCGCATGGAAATATACAAGTTGTCCCTGAACGGAAGGCGCCGTAGCAAGCAGCGGGAAGCGGGCGTCCTGTAATTTGTGTGAAGGAGTAACGATTTTTACATTGGATGTCCTAGTGGTTGCCGAGAGTTGCGGTGGCTGCTTTCGGAGAAGAGAATTGGTAAGAGCTTGTGTCTACGCTCTTTTCCGTACGATGTTGCTGCCTGCCGTTATAAACGGGTGAAAATCAGGCGCTTGTATTGACTATACGGGAACTGATGCAAAATTACGTTTGTGATTGAGTCTAACTTGCACTGGGACAATGTAGAGGCGAAAACTGTGGGGGTTTCATTAGATCTGGTTCTTTGCTGTGCAACTAAGGGAGTCAGTTATTTGGGGTAACTGAGGGAGCACCATTGTGTTGGTCTAAGTGATACGTTCTCCACGTATTGTCTATGGCTTTGCGAATCGAAATCGTGGGGGAGTACACGTGTGAGTAATATGCTATTGTATTGATGGTTATGTTGTAAAGACTGTTCTCTGGTGTGTTAAATCACGCTCTGATTTGAAGCCAATCTAAGCAAAAGTTACCATTGCTACTGGCTTATGTGCTACTGTCCTTATGGTTGGCGTTGTTTGTCTTTTTATTGTGGGTGTGCTGACCTTTAAAACTATTCATAAGGGTTGTCTAGTAAGGAAATTGCTTAAGCTTTTATCATATGCTGGTCTGTTTGCCTATCACATTGGCTTCGTACGCAGTAACTGAAGGAGTGTGTATGGTGGTTCAAGATTGTAGGCTGACTAGTATTTGAACTGGTGTTAAGCTTAAGGTCGAAATCAGCATCCTGCAAACCCGCACGCTGTACGCGTGGTTAAATGTTCCGCTACTGGGGAGCCGGCTCTCTGTTCTTGGATCGTGTAAGGATACGTCATGCATCGCTGTAGTTTTTCGCGTGCTAAATTGCAGTGCTGTCCTAGGGATAGACTTGTGATGTGTGTTATGTTGAAAGGGAATTAACCGTACCAAACTTAAGAGAGCATTTAGTTTGTTTTAGGTCTGTACATGGAATGATGTTGATATTTTGTCGATTGCGGCAATAACTTCCTGTGTGGGGAGATCGTCTGAGGGACTTGTATTTGACTGTTGCAGTGCAGTCCATCTGAAACGTGCTGCTTAAAACTTGGGACTGCAGCTCTCTGATATTATACACTCCTGGAAATGGAAAAAAGAACACATTGACACCGGTGTGTCAGACCCACCATACTTGCTCCGGACACTGCGAGAGAGCTGTACAAGCAATGATCACACGCACGGCACAGCGGACACACCAGGAACCGCGGTGTTGGCCGTCGAATGGCGCTAGCTGCGCAGCATTTGGGCACTGCCGCCGTCAGTGTCAGCCAGTTTGCCGTGGCATACGGAGCTCCATCGCAGTCTTTAACACTGGTAGCATGCCGCGACAGCGTGGACGTGAACCGTATATGCAGTTGACGGACTTTGAGCGAGGGCGTATAGTGGGCATGCGGGGGGCCGGGTGGACGTACCGCCGAATTGCTCAACACGTGGGGCGTGAGGTCTCCACAGTACATCGATGTTGTCGCCAGTGGTCGGCGGAAGGTGCACGTGCCCGTCGACCTGGGACCGGACCGCAGCGACGCACGGATGCACGCCAAGACCGCAGGATCCTACGCAGTGCCGTAGGGGACCGCACCGCCACTTCCCAGCAAATTAGGGACACTGTTGCTCCTGGGGTATCGGCGAGGACCATTCGCAACCGTCTCCATGAAGCTGGGCTACGGTCCCGCACACCGTTAGGCCGTCTTCCGCTCACGCCCCAACATCGTGCAGCCCGCCTCCAGTGGTGTCGCGACAGGCGTGAATGGAGGGACGAATGGAGACGTGTCGTCTTCAGCGATGAGAGTCGCTTCTGTCTTGGTGCCAATGATGGTCGTATGCGTGTTTGGCGCCGTGCAGGTGAGCGCCACAATCAGGACTGCATACGACCGAGGCACACAGGGCCAACACCCGGCATCATGGTGTGGGGAGCGATCTCCTACACTGGCCGTACACCACTGGTGATCGTCGAGGGGACACTGAATAGTGCACGGTACATCCAAACCGTCATCGAACCCATCGTTCTACCATTCCTAGACCGGCAAGGGAACTTGCTGTTCCAACAGGACAATGCACGTCCGCATGTATCCCGTGCCACCCAACGTGCTCTAGAAGATGTAAGTCAACTACCCTGGCCAGCAAGATCTCCGGATCTGTCCCCCATTGAGCATGTTTGGGACTGGATGAAGCGTCGTCTCACGCGGCCTGCACGTCCAGCACGAACGCTGGTCCAACTGAGGCGCCAGGTGGAAATGGCATGGCAAGCCGTTCCACAGGACTACATCCAGCATCTGTACGATCGTCTCCATGGGAGAATAGCAGCCTGCATTGCTGCGAAAGGTGGATATACACTGTACTAGTGCCGACATTGTGCATGCTCTGTTGCCTGTGTCTATGTGCCTGTGGTTCTGTCAGTGTGATCATGTGATGTATCTGACCCCAGGAATGTGTCAATAAAGTTTCCCCTTCCTGGGACAATGAATTCACGGTGTTCTTATTTCAATTTCCAGGAGTGTATATTACTGTTTAATCTTAAATGTCTTGGATGTAATATGGTTGTTGAGGATTATGTAATTAATTTTGATTGCTGGTTCCTTAAAGGAAGTATTTCGTTTTAAAATATGTGCTCGGTCAGAGCCTATTTAAATATGATTTCAACTCATCATTCAAATTTTCTAGTCTTGCTTTCTTAAAAGGCTTTCTGTTAAATGATTGCTATTTGCCCTTTTATATGTTTGAGTGACTTAAAGGAAAAGAATATTAGTTTGTAATTTGTACTGATTGTTCATTTTCGGCAATACCTGACTTATGTGATCAATAAATGAGTTTCTAGTCAATGGTGATGCACTGTTCTATTGATGGCCTACCCCTTCCACTGCACAGGCTATTGAGCTGCTTTTTGTCGAAATTGTGTTCAGAAAACCCCTCTGATCTGATATCTCAACAGGGTTTTGAGGGAAAACACACTGAATATCATGTTCAGTACACCAGAACAACGAAGAAATGCCGTATCAGGATTGATTCATACATTTTATGAATAGGAATTATACAAAAAAGGTCTTTCGACTACACAGATAAATTCTATATTACAACCAAACACGCTACGTGAGAGGGTAGTGTGCCGTCTCGAACGGGACAGCTGTTTTCCGCAGCTCCGGCAGTGGTGTTCCAGGGAGAGCGGCACTGGTGTCACCAGAAGGCGAATGCTGCGGGACAGAGGGCCCTTGAGGATTTGGAGAGTGGACGTCAGTAAGGGGGGATGCCGAAGGGAGGCCAGGGAAAGCAGTCTTGCGGAATGACAGGTCCAAGATATTCACCTAGTTGGAGTGTGCAGCGACACCGGACGGATTCGGTCAGAGAGGGTGGTGATGACACATGGGTCACAACCGGTTGGAGCGGATGCGGTTTTCTCTGGTCGCACACATGGCACTGCAGGGAGCCGAGGGGCGGCTTCAGCACATTGTTGACTCATTTTGTGTTAATGTTGGTAATCTGGTGCTCTTGTGTTCGAGTTAGGTTACAGTGGTATATGCTCAGGTGCATAAAGTGAAATCAATTGCAGTTCGATTCATCTACAAGGTGTGAGCTTTGTGGCTATAGCAAGAATAGCAGTGCAATGTGATTACTGTCCTGCTAATGTGAATATCCATATACAGGGTGTTACAAAAAGGTACGGCCAAACATTTAGGAAACATTCCTCACACACAAAGAAAGAAAATATGTTATGTGGACATTTGTCCGGAAACGCTTACTTTCCATGTTAGAGCTCATTTTATTATTACTTCTCTTCAAATCACATTAATCATGGAATGGAAACACGCAGCAACAGAACGTACCAGCGTGACTTCAAACTGTTACAGGAAATGTTCAAAATGTATTCCGTTAGCGAGGATACATGCATCCACCCTCCGTGGCATGGAATCCCTGACGCGCTGATGCAGCCCTGGAGAATAGCGTATTGTATCACAGCCGTCCACAATACGAGCACGAAGAGTCTCTACATTTGGTGACGGGGTTGCGTAGACAAGAGCTTTCAAATGCCCCTATAAATGAAAGTCAAGAGGGTTGAGGTCAGGAGAGCGTGGAGGCCATGGAATTGGTCCACCTCTACCAATCCATCGGGCACCGAATCTGTTGTTGAGAAGCGTACGAACACTTCGACTGAAATGTGCAGGAGATCCATCGTGCATGAACCACATGTTGTGTCGTACTTGTAAAGGTACATGTTCTAGCAGCACAGGTAGAGTATCCCGTATGAAATCATGATGACGTGCTACATTGAACGTAGGTGGAAGAACATGGGGCCCAATCAAGACATCACCAACAATGAATGCCCAAACGTTCACAGAAAATCTGTGTTGATGACGCGATTGTACAATTGCGTGCGGATTCTCGTCAGCCCACACATGTTGATTGTGAAAATTTACAATTTGATCACGTTGGAATGAAGCCTCATCCGTAAAGAGAACATTTGCACTGAAATGAGGATTGACACATTATTGGATCAACCATTCGCAGAACCCGTGGAGACCAATCAGCTGCTGATAGTGCCTGCACACGCTGTACATGGTACGGAAACAACTGGTTCTCCCGTAGCAATCTCCATAGAGTGACGTGGTCAACGTTACCTTGTACAGCAGCAACTTCTCTGACGTTGACATTAGGCTTATCGTCAACAGCACGAAGAATTGTCTCGTCCATTGCAGGTGTACTCGTCGTTCTAGGTCTTCCCTAGTCGCGAGTCATAGGCTGGAATGTTCCGTGCTCCCTAAGACGCCGATCAATTGCTTCGAACGTCTTCCTGTCGAGATACCGTCGTTCTGCAAATCTGTCTCGATACAAACGTACCGCGCCACGGCTATTGCCCCGTCCTAATCCATACATCAAATGGGCATCTGCCAACTCCACATTTGTAAACATTGCACTGACTGCAAAACCTCGTTCGTGATGAACACTAACCTGTAGATGGTACGTACTGATGTGCTTGATGCTAGTACTGTAGAGGAATGAGTCGCATGTCAACACAAGCGCCGAAGTGAACATTACCTTCCTCCAATTGCGCCAACTGGCGGTGAATCGAGTAAGTACAGTACATACTGACGAAACTAAAACGAGCTCTAACACGGAAATTAAGCGTTTCCGGACATATGTCCACATAACATCTTTTCTTTATTTGTGTGTGAGGAATGTTTCCTGAAAGTTTGGCCGTACCTTTTTGTAACACCCTGTATATTATAAAAGTGAATGTACCTACTCGTATGTACGGTGTGGTCCAGTTCGCCCTACCACTGTGTCTTATGCAACCAGCAAGGCCTTCAAATATCATGAGCATAGTTTTCGTATTCTCTCACTCGCTACCAACAAATTATTAGTCCTACAGAAAAAAAATGAACGAGACGTTTCTCTGGGATACTTAATGTACTTAAATTTTGTACTAGTATTCGTTTTCGACAGAGGCCGTACTTTTCCAATTATTCAAGAAAAACGTACAAAAGTGACCTAAAAACGGGTTAAAAAAAAAGACGCGGAAACCGTGGCCTACAGCGAAAATGAGTTTATGTACAAAATGTAACGACATTAAATGTGCTACAAAAAGTCCTATTCATTTTTTTCTCTAGTACTAATAGTTTGTCCTTAGCGAGCGAGAGAATAGGAAAATTTTGCGAGCGATACGTGAAGTCATTCTGCAAGACGTACAGCCATGCAGTTGGGGCACCTGAATCAGCTAAAGCAATGGACCGACTTCAACCAGACTTGGTACACATACAATTTATTGCCTGGAAAGAATTGCTGTCGGGTAATAACCACTTACCTATCAAAGGGGTGTGGTTGGGGATGAAAAAGCAGTGTAACCAACAAAGTGTGAAATCCCAACTTTCGTCATCCAGCATTTGAGAACGGGAGTAATATGCAACACACTTTACACATACATTCAAACATTTACGAAAGTGTTTCTCCTTGGCAATCTGATCAAAATGATGAAAGGAAAAAAGTTAATGGTTTTCTACGTTTTCGCTGTTCTTAGGAGTTCAGGAGAGAATACGTCGTAAGGACTGAGGTGCCTCAGAAACTGCCACATCGTTCAACACATTCTTATTTATTATTTCTTTACTGGTAATTCTTTTTGTAACACATTTCACAGGCAGTATCCTCGTTTATCGCTCAATTTACGTACAAAAATATGTCATTGTACAACATATAGTTCAGCAGATACGATGTCAGATAGTAAGATACGTGAAAAACTATGATATAAAATATGACTTTAAATTTATTACCGCTTTGCTAATAAGGCTATTCAGAACACAAATCGCAGACAGCTGCAAAATGTACCAATGAAGGTACCCTCAAATGTATATCACTGTACAGAATATGATTCAGGAGATGCGAGGCTATAAATATTCAGTAGTTGGGAAATGAAACTGCAGGACGAAATTCGCTAGATACAGAGGTCAAACACATGTATAAATAGTTGTGAAATATGTTAAATGTATATGAAATATATTTGAAATGTGCGTATGCAGGCAGAGTGATGGGTGAAATGTTTACCCAAAGCCCTTTCAAAGATGGAAGTTGGTACATATTTTACTTATGATCTAGAAAGAAATATTGTCCGGGTATTAACATCCCATTGGGGTGAGTGTGATAACATGGACAGAGAAGATGGAAGTAGGAGATAGACAGATGGCGAAGGGAAAGGAGGAAGGAGGATATAGGCACTGCAAGGGGAGAACAGAAGATGGACAGAGAGATGGGGAGGACGAAATGGGGTGAGGGAGGGGAGAAGAAGAGATGGAGACAGAAAGGAAAGAGGAGGGAATGGACAGAGACAGGCGGAGGAAGAGACAGGCAGAGATAGGGCAGGGGGAGATGCGCAGAATGGGGGAAAGACGAAATGGACAGTGAAAGGAAAAGGAAGGAATGGATAGGGAGGGGAGGAGATGGACACAGAGAGGGGGAGGAAGGTATGGACAGAGCGGGTGTGAAGGATTGGCTAGAGGGGGGGGGGAGAGGATGTGGGCTAATGGAAAACTGGAATTCACAAAACGCCCGGTTCTCAGCTAATCATGTCATAAGACTAGCCAGTTCATTACAGCACATTCAGTGCACATGATCGTGCAAAAGTTAAATGTCAATTACAAACATGTTCTATAATCTGTGGTGCATTCACGTGTATTGCAAACTGGTACATTGCCTTATTTGAATAAATTTGTTATATTTCTAACTGGTGTGCTAATCACATAGATGTAAGCGTGATAGTTGGGTAGTATTTAGGTTGTTGGTGTCTTGGTGTTTGGGGGTAGCTAGTAATAGACAGCAAGAAGTAAGTAGTAGCGATTTAACAGTTTTCTGCTGCAGATAAGTGAATATTTTCTGGTATAACGAGTTACTATTGCAGTAACTACTGCAGGCCGAAGGCCTTACATTCTGAAGTATTATGTCGTTATTTGGTTCGCACATACACGCCTCGCCGAACTACCATTTCGAATCCTTCTCTACCTAACTCCCACGCAACAACAGAAAGCCGCACAACAAGCAGCTCTTAAGCTGCTGCTACAAACTGCTGGATCGACAGAAACTCAACAGAACTCTTTCAAAAGTTGTATACATCACCCCTCCAGAGCAAACTGTCCTTACGCCAAATAGAAGCTGCACGGACCATGTGGTAAACCGTACAACACTTACAGAGGTGGAAATCCAAAAAGAGGAAAATACATTGTAGAACTGAATGCTTAACTGTTGCTTGAGTCACAGTCTGGAAGATCAGCTTTCCGTACAAGAAGATTAAGGTAATTCCATACCACACAATATGGAGGTTAATCACTATCATGATATCAAACAGACATTTTCTTGTTGTACAACGTAACAATGTAAGTAGACTGAAAACCCTGAAGACTGGGCTACCGCAGGAGCGTGCAGACGACATCGCTTTACCTATACGATACAAAAACTATGAAGTCACCGATAACATTTTAGCAGAAAGCTTTTCCACTCTGAAAGAATACTTTAAAAAATGACTTATACGAGATCTTAATAACACTGAAGCTAGATGCTTTCACATATATAACAAACACGCAGATCGTCAGCTGAAAATCTCGTTAATAATTAAATGCTTCGAAACCAAAAACATCCAAAAACTTAGACGTAATATTAGGCAGAGTCTCCTTCAGCACTAACGTAACCCTGGTGCTCTGCAGCCGAATATAGTGATCTAGTCTGGTCGATTAGCGCTCGCTCCAAAACGATAGACAATAAGGATGATCAATGGGTGCATCAGGTCTCCTCCATAGTAATGTCTTCCAACTCTAAGCCATGTAGCTACACCCCTTCTGTGAAGACAGAAGCACTCATGAAAGAGTATAAGAAAATCGTGAATCTTGAACTGCCCGTCCACTTGGGCGTAGCTCGGATGACATGAAATGGACCACGATCTCGAAACCATACCCACCATACCATACCTGGTTGTCTGCTCAACATGTAGCTTGTGACAGCTACAGCTTAGTGCCACAGTGCCAAACGGTGGACCTGTGGAATGAATGCACCACTACTGTCTGCATAGTCTTCTAGATCCGAGACAAATTAGCAGTACATTTTAGTTTTTATTCCTATGACATTTTTCTTCCGCGAGAGCACTTTTGCTCAGACGCTTTAGACTTTGTTGTAATTACATGTAAGTACATTCTGTCTGTACGTAATTTATGGAAGTAATCCCATAAAGTATATATTATTTCAGTCCATGTCATTATATTTTTAGGTATTCCATGTAACTTTATATTCTGATGAAGATCGCACAAGTGTAATCGGATCCGTTGTCAACTGACAAAATTGTGTGCAACCGAAGTGGCTGTATATGCGTCCCGTAATTAAATAACGTACGGTTGCTGCATCACAGCCAATCAGATATTTAAATTTCAAAAATTTGGTTTATAGATCATCAATATAGATGTCAGGCAATAGCAAGGACATGGCCGGGGGGGGGGGGGCGGCGCCCAGGAGATCCTGACCCCCCCCCCTCACATGACTTAAATGAAATTACACATGACCTAGTTGCCATATAGTGAAACTGAAACGTATTTCGATTTTCAGTCATGTGACCAAAACAGGATATGCGCTATGGAGTCCACAAGACTGTAGATAGATTTAAGCTATCGATACATAGAAAGCACAATCGGCTCTCGCCCATCGACACTTACGCCAAGATCGACAACTGTACATTATTGGCCCTTCCTGAGCTCAGCTGTTGTTTGATAATTAGTTCAGTTGTAAATAATACATTTCAGCTATCAGTTGTCATTTTTAAATGACTGTTCAATGAACTGTGGATGAAACCATTCAGTGATCGAAAACGAGTAGAGCATTTAGAATGGCTAGTTTCTAGCTGAAATCAAGATCTGCCAACAAAAATTTAAAAAGGACAACTAATAGCTGAAATCTATTATTTAGAAGTCAATATAACAGTCCCTGCGTGCAACAGCCTTCTGAATGGAAGTAAGAAGTTCAGTTCTTACTTAGAACTGAATTTTCTGTAAGTGCTGCCTCTTATTGCTTTTGTTCTTTGTGCTGTTGTGATAGTTTCAATGGATAAGTTTGTAACAGGAACTGAGAAGAAACGTTTTAAATTCGTACACTAATATGATTGTAAGTTAAAAATATGTATGTATGCATGCACTATCAAATAGCCTAATTATCCATCTACACCAGTCTAATGTTTGAACTGGAGTCGTTGTTTCGAGACTGGTAGAAATTAGGGGTTACAATATTTTAGGATTTCACGAGACAGCAGATCTGTAAAAATCATTGCAAATAACTTTGAATTAAAATCAGTACATAAAAATACATCTGGATTGGGCTGCGTCACCCAAAAATCACTTTTATCAACAAAAATATCGTACAAATGATGACTGTTGCATTCCTTTAAAACAATTTGCTCAACGTACATTCCTTAGTAGGCCAAATGGCAAAGAATCGTGGATTTTGGTCAGCCAGAGGTAGTGAATGTTATGAAATTCCAGTTTCAGTACGGAATGATGGGAAAGTGTGAGTGTGGAGTGTGAAAGGAGTATAGTTCGTTCGTTTCCAAATAAGCTTGAATACGTGAAGCCTACTGCGCCATGCATCCTATATTTTTCGTCCAGAATCACGCTATTGTAATATTGTAATGACTGAAGTTTTTTAAAAATTCTACGATTATCTGCAAACTGTATTGTTTTTAAATGCTGGAAACAATGACATAATAATATGTTTCGTTACTTTTGTAATAGTGCTTATTTCATATACGAAATATTTACTTCTTTCTCGGGATGACAGTATTTAATTTTAATGTTGATTTGAACAGGATTCTGACAGTATGCATAGCACAGGGATATTACATTGGAAGGCGGCTATTGATCGTCAGTTTACACTATGTATCTCTGCACAACGGTGAGTCACTTGTGTAACAGCAATATTCCATGTCTTCAAGTTTTACTAGGAGAACGATGCTCCATGTGATCTGTTTTATCCGTAATATCCTTGGAACAGTGAGTCCAACCGTCTCAACTCTAATGTCTCTGTAAACAAACGTCATACAAACGACAACGTATGCTGTACATCGTAGGGGAGTTTACTAGCATTATTATGGGTAAATACTAACTCATTTATGAGGCAGAGTAGATCAGAAGTCTAGTTGTAAGCAATACATGAACCAATGATAAGTTTCCAAAACTGTAGCTCACAGTATTTGTTTGTACCGTTTTGTTTTATAAATAAATAAATCGACCACCTCCTTAGCCGACTGGTCAACCCGAGAGATCACCATTTGGAGGACCCAGGTTCGATTCTTGGTACTACCCGTGATTTTGCCTTGGTGGGAGGCCTGGACCGGGATACACTGAGCCTTTTGAAGGCAATTGAAGAGCTACCTGAGCGCGAAGTCCCGATCCCTAGGTCGGAACATCGACGACGGCCGGGAGTGCTGTGTGCTGATACCAAAGCCGTCCATTCCGCAACCGATGATGGTCTTCTGAGGACGACACGGCTGTCGGTGGACTATCGCGGGATTCCTTTTCGTTTGTAAAAAAATTTGGTTACCTTAGATTCACGTTCATTGCCGAAATACTCATTTAAAAGGCAGTTCTTGATCACTTACGGAAACTGAAGAACCATAGTGAGATGAAAGATACTTTAATGAAATTTGAGACTGAATTGAGGAACTCGATATGTTTTGATTTGCTGAAGGAATTCTAAGGTGGTTTCATGAGATGTAACTTTAAATACAAGACTGTAATAGGGGAAAGTTTTTGTCGAAAGAGGTTTGAGCCCGTTAAACTTTATGAGTTATTCAACCCAACGTTAATATTCTTCTGCTCTGCGATAGTGAATCCCATATTAGAAGACAGAGACGTGTTTTGTCAGAAAAGAGACAATATATTGTATTAGAATTTTAATTCGACCATCAACATTTATGCATTTCCAAAAACGCGCTTCAAAAGACAGATTAACACCCCTCAAAATTTCTTTCTGATTCGTACAAAGACATTCCTACTTTGTTGACACAGATTTTCGCGCCTGGTTGGCATTTCTATATAAACCTTTTCCTTGATGTACCCCATAAGAAAATGTCTTAGACGTAAGGTCCGGAGAGCGAGGAGGCCCATTGGACAGGCATTCTACGTCCTATCCAACGACCAGGATAATCTATGTTTAGTATTTCTCGAGCTTTAGGTGAGTAAGGAGATGGGCAATCACCGTTTTACAACACATGGCACCCCGTTATACACAGCCTCAAGCAACGCTGGAAGTTCTTGGTGAAAAAATATCTCTATTTCCGGTCATTCCGTTTACCTTCAATGAAACATGATCCAGTGACACGTAATCCCAGAATTTCACCGTCTTTGGTGCTCAACTTCCCGTAACTATCGGATAAGGTAACATATTAAGTTTGTATTAGAGCCCATTGGCAAAATCCAACACGATTCTGGAAATCATCTCCACGAAGTGTTTCATGCAGGCTAATGTGATATGAATGGAAATTATTACCCCTGAGTATTCGAAGAACACTCTGAGCAATTTTAAACAGGTTCCAATTGACGGGAATTCCGTGAGAACTACGGGAACTGCAGCTAACACAGCGACTTCCGAATTTTTCCCAGTAGCAGTTTTTCTTCGATTTTCAGAATGAGATTTTCACTCTGCAGCGGAATGAGCGCTAATGAGAAACTTCCTGGCACATTAAAACTGTGTGCCAGACAGAGACTCGAACTCGGGACTTTATCTTTCGCGGGCAAGTGCTCTACCAACTGAGCTACCCAAGCGCGACTCACAAACCGTTGTCATTGTTTTAACTCCGCCAGTACCTCGTCTCCTACCTTCCAACCTTCACAGAAGCTCTCCTGCGAACCTTGCAGGACTAGAAATCCTGGAAGAAAGGCCACTGAGGAGTCATGGCTTAGCCACAGCCTGGGGGATGTTTCGAGGATGAGATTTTTCACTCTGAAGTGTAGTGAGCGCTGATATGAACCACAATTTTAAGCTGCCAGGAAGTTTCATATCAGCGCTCACTGCGCTGCAAAGTGAAAATCTCATCATCGAAACATCCTCCAGGCTATGGCTATACCACGTCTCCACTATATTCTTCTTCTACGATTTCTAGTTCTGCAAGGTTCGCAGTAGAGCTTCTGTGACTTTTTGAAGGTAGGAGACGAGACACTGGCAGAATCAAAGCTGTGAGGACGGGGCGTGAGTCGTGCTTGGGTAAGTCAGACGCTAGCCAACATGTTCAATCGGAGGGTTAGCCGCCCTCTACAATAAAAAAAAAAAACTGAGTGAATGGATCAACGGGTGTCATGGGATGTCCGCCCCGAACAAATGCAACGAAAAACAACGAAGAAACTGAAATGGAAAAAAGTAGACGGTATAGCACCTGACCGCGAAAGGCAAAGGTCCCGAGTTCGAGTCTCTGTCCGACACAGAGTTTTAATCTTCCAGGAAGTTTCCTCTGTTATGTTCTCTTGATGCGACACCTCACGATTCAGAGAATACGTTCACAAAAATAGTTCAGATGGCTCTGAGCACTATGGGACTTAACTTCTGAGGTCATCAGTCCCCTATAACTTAGAACTACTTAAACCTAACTAACCTAAGGACATCACGCACATCCATGCCCGAGGCAGGATTCGAACCTTCGGCGGTAGTGGTCGCGCGGTTCCCGAGTGTAGCGCCTCGAACCGCTCGGCCACTCCGGCCGGCAAGGTTCTACACAAACAACAAAATACAAAACAAGATAGTTCATGACATTAAACCAGCCAAACCCCCATTTCAAAAACCTGGTATATATAAATTAATCTGCGATAGCTGCTCCTGCGATTACATAGGGAAAAGAGGAAGAAACTTTGCAATTCGATACAGAAAGCATACTGTCGAACTCCGTTTTAAAAATTTCAATAAACATAGTTTTGCAGTCCCCCCATCAGAAAACAGTCACTCAATTACAGACCTCAAAATATTCCTATATATTCTATACACTGCTGACAATGGAATAAGAACGATTCTCCTGGAACAGTTAAGGATTTTCATCCACAACAATAAATCACCCCAAAGTATCTTAAATGAACAAACGGACTTAGCAAAGGAATCTGTTTTTCAAATAGTCTTTAAACCCAAAAAACCACAACCTAAGAAAAAAGTTCTCTCTCTTTCTCTCATTCTCTCTCTCTTTCTCTCTCTCTCTCTCTCTCTCTCTCTCTCTCTGCACACTTACATACACACACGTGCACACACACACACACACACACACACACACATACACACACACAAACGCGCGCGCGCGCAACTTCACACAAAGCCTCAATATATATTTCATAAGTAAAATAAAATTCAAGATGCGTTCCTAGGACTCGTCGACCTGGAAAAGGCGATCAACAATGTCAAATGGAACAATATGTTAGAAACTCTGAGTAAAATAGGGGTAAGCTATAGGTAGAGACGTGTAATAGACAACGAGTACCAGAGCAAAGAGAGAATAATAAAAGTGGAAGACCAAAACCGAAGTGTTCAGTTAAAAATGGATGTAAGTCAATGACACATTCTTTTACCCCTACTGTTCAATTTGTAGATCGAAGAAGCAGTGACAGCAGTTACTGGATTAAAATTCAAGGTGAAAGGATATCGATGTCAAGATTTGCTAATGTCATTGCTCTCCTCGGTGGAAGTGAAATACGCAATCTGTTGAATGCAATGAACAATCTAATGAGTACAGAATTTGGATTCGGAGTAAATCGAAGAAAGACGAAAGTAATGAGAAGTATCAGAAATGAGAAGAGCGAGAGACTTAACATCAGGATCCATGGCCACGAAACAGATTAAGTTAAGGTATTCTGATACCTAAGCAGCAAAATAACCCATGTCAGACAGAGCAATGAGGACAACAAAAGCAGATTAGCGCGGACAAAAATGGATTTCCTGGCCAAGAGAAGTCTACTAACATCAAACATAGGTCTTAACTCGAGAAAGAAATTTCTTAAATGTAGGTATGGAGCATAGCATTGTATGGTAGTGAAACATGGACTGTGGGAAAATCAGATCAGAAGAGAATCGAAGCATTTGAGATGTGGTGCTACAGAAGAAGGATGAAAATTAGGTGCACTGATATGGTAAGGAATAAGGAGGCTCCTGTGCGGAACCGGACAGGAAAGAAATATTCAAGACATAACGGAATGGCTTGGACGTTGCTATATGGAGCTGTAGATGGTAAATCTGTAGAGGAAGCCAGAAACTGGAATACATCTAGCAAATATTTGAGGACCTAGGTTGCAAGTGATACTCTGAAATGACGCATGTGAGGAATTCGTGGGGGCCGGGCCACACACACAAAAAAAAGTCAAGACATGTGACTTATTACAGTACACACACTAATGTTTAATGTTTGAGGAACCCTCACCTGACTTGAGTGGGAAGAACTTCTAGTTAGTAGTCATACTCCTCACAATGGCTTGCGGAGTATATAACTAATGGAAAGTGACATTCATATCGTAAATGTAATAGTCAACATTTTTACAAACTATAAACCTACAACTGTTCGATGTTTAAATTCTGAAATATGAGAACTGGACGTGTTTAACAATAGTGTGTACTGATAAATGTAATCACAAGTGAGATTTATCGTTGCGTAAACTTGGGGGCAACGATTTAGACACGATAAAAGTAGTTGCACGCCTAGTAAATCTGACGCTGATACACATTGTTTAGTCTTAGTACTGACTTCTTATTCCAGTGATGCAGGTCACATTTCCCCTTGGAAAGTTAGAATATACCACATCATAAGTAACTAACGATCATGGAATTGAAAAGTGTTAACTATACCATTATTACACAAATCAATACATACGTGACGTAGAATAAATCATATTCCGTTCACTAAGCAGTCGATTTTGAGTATTGGATTACTCACTTTCAGTAAGGTAAGGCATATTGTAAGTGGTCTAGAAAAATGATGGTCGTATGCATGAAAACTGGTGCAGAAACCTGGATTATTTTAATTCCTTTAGCGAAATGAATTCTCCGTCTTAAGTATTTTTTAGCAAGTTTCTTGTACGAGGTATCCTAGACTATCAGCTCTCTATTAAAGGGATCGATACTTGGTTGTCTCTCTGTACAGGACTTTGGTAGTAATAACGAAGGAAGAGCTGTTGACTGGGGCCGTGCGGGATTAGCCAAGCGGTCTTGGGCGCTGCAGTCATGGGCTGTGCGGCTCGTCCTGGTGGAGGTTCGAGTCCTCCCTCGGGCATAGGTGTGTGTGTTTGTCCTTAGGATGATTTAGGTTAAGTAGTGTGTAAGCTTAGTGACTGATGACATTAGCACTTAAGTCCCGTAAGATTTCATACACACATTTATTTTTTGGTAACTGGGGTAAAGTGACCATGCGAACACAGCTGACTGAAGACGACTGTGTCCAACAGAAAAAGCAGCGCTGTATACTTTTCACAGTGTTACTGAAAGGCTAGCGGAATAGAATGGATATATCTCTTTTCATGTGCAAAGTTTCTGTGGACATTTACAGCTCGTCGTTTACGGAATATGATAGTGAAACATGTATATGCCCTTTGACGAGTGCCTTACCAATTGAAGGCTTTTCTTGAAACATACTTGCCAAGCCAGCCGCTGTGGCCGAGCGGTTCTAGGCGCTTCAGTCTGGAACCGCGCTGCTGCTACAGTCGCAGATTCGAATCCTGCCTCGGACATGGATATGTGTGAGGTTTAAGTAGTTCTTAGTCTAGGGGACTGATGACCTCAGATGTTAAGTCCCGTAGTGCTTCGAGCCATTTGAACTTTGCCAATATAACGTTTACTATGGACTTTTAGTACTGTAGTTTGCGTTTCAGAAGACAAGTCGCTGGACGCCAGTTTGGAGACGTAATTGAGTGGTTAAGTTAAAAGCAATGCAGGCAAAAATTAATTCATGGAAAGCAGTATAAAGTCGTTTCGTAAACCCCGTCCCTCATAGGTTGACGGCTAGATTGTGTTCCATTGGCACGGGTCGCACACCTGTGAAGTTCCGCTGTTTCCAGAGCGCACAATGCGGCCGCCTGTAGCTTTTGTTCGCGGCTCTCCATGGACTGTTGCGTGCTGCGTGCATACGGATAACGACGGGACGCGACACAAAGGGTTTTTCAGCAGCCCCTCATCAGAATATACACGCAGAAAAGCAGAATAAAAAAAAATTCACGGCGATCTCACGGGAATAAAATCGCTGGGACAAAACACGAATGAAAAAAAGAAAATACAATCTCTCAGTCCGCGGAGGTCAGGAACTGTTATCCTCTTGTGGCCAACGGATATCACACACGTTTCGGCAGGGTGAGACAGCATATATCGGATACTAACTGAATCTAATGCGTCAAATAGAGAGCCAATGCGAGATTAGTTTAGTTTAGTTGATTTATTTGCATGTAGGGCCTACTATGGAACTTAATGGGAGCTTCTCCTAATGACTTGTATCGAGTGACATTTACAAAATTGTAATCAGATAGTTACGCTTTATTAGTGAAGAATACGAAATGAAGTTGACGATATAAATAATTAACTTAATCTATCTATTTGTGTAGTAGTTTATTCTTGCGCACAGTGGTACGTATTTAACTCTTTGCCTCTTGCCCTGCAAGCAACCTGACCATTTTGGTCATCGTGTGAGTAGGGCCTCCCATCGGATAGCCGTTCGCCGGTTGACGCCACTTCGGCGATTTCCGCATCGATGGGGATGAAATGATGATGATTAGGACATCACAACACCCAATCCCTGAGCGGAGAAAATCTCCGACCGAGCCGGAAATCGAACCCAGGACCTTCGGATTGACATTCTGTCGCGCTGACCACTCAGCTACCGGGAGCGGACACCATTGCGGTGAGTTCAATAAATAAAATACGTACCTATGTCGACGTGTACATCTACATAGATACTCCGAAAGCTATCGTACGGTGCTGGGCGGAGGGTACCCTACACCAATACCGGCCATTTTCTTTCTTGTTCCACTCGCAAACACAGCGAGGAAGGAACGACTATCTATCTACTTCCTTGTGAGCCCTAATTTCTTGTATCTTATCTTCGTTGTCCTTACGCGCAGTGTATGTTGGCTTTTAATGTGACACAGTATATACACAATTTATTCTCGTAACAATAACAAGAATATACACTGAAGAGCGAAAAAATCTGGTACATCTGCCTAATATCTTGTAGGGCCCGCGAACACGCAGAAGTGCTGCAACTCGACGTGGCATGGACTACACTAGTGTCTGAAGTATATACTTATATGGATACGGTGTCTGTTCTTTAGGACATGTCCAAAAGAACAAACACCATATCCATTTAAGTATGTACACTCCTGGAAATGGAAAAAAGAACACATTAACACCGGTGTGTCAGACCCACCATACTTGCTCCGAACACTGCGAGAGGGCTGTACAAGCAATGATCACACGCACGGCACAGCGGACACACCAGGAACCGCGGTGTTGGCCGTCGAATGGCGCTAGCTGCGCAGCATTTGTGCACCGCCGCCGTCAGTGTCAGCCAGTTTGCCGTGGCATACGGAGCTCCATCACAGTCTTTATCACTGGTAGCATGCCGCGACAGCGTGGACGTGAACCGTATGTGTTGACGGACTTTGAGCGAGGGCGTATAGTGGGCATGCGGGAGGCCGGGTGGACGTACCGCCGAATTGCTCAACACGTGGGGCGTGAGGTCTCCACAGTACATCGACGTTGTCGCCAGTGGTCGGCGGAAGGTGCACGTGCCCGTCGACCTGGGACCGGACCGCAGCGACGCACGGATGCACGTAGGATTCTACGCAGTGCCGTAGGGGACCGCACCGCCACTTCCCAGCAAGTTAGGGACACTGTTGCTCCTGGGGTATCGGCGAGGACCATTCGCAACCGTCTCCATGAAGCTGGGCTACGGTCCCGCACACCGTTAGGCCGTCTTCCGCTCACGCCCCAACATCGTGCAGCCCGCCTCCAGTGGTGTCGCGACAGGCGTCAATGGAGGGACGAATGGAGACGTGTCGTCTTCAGCGATGAGAGTCGCTTCTGCCTTGGTGCCAATGATGGTCGTATGCGTGATTGGCGCCTTGCAGGTGAGCGCCACAATCAGGACTGCATACGACCGAGGCACACAGGGCCAACACCCGGCATCATGGTGTGGGGAGCGATCTCCTACACTGGCCGTACACCACTGGTGATCGTCGAGGGGACACTGAATAGTGCACGGTACATCCAAACCGTCATCGAACCCATCGTTCTACCATTCCTAGACCGGCAAGGGAACTTGCTGTTCCAACAGGACAATGCACGTCCGCATGTATCCCGTGCCACCCAACGTGCTCTAGAAGGTGTAAGTCAACTACCCTGGCCAGCAAGATCTCCGGATCTGTCCCCCATTGAGCATGTTTGGGACTGGATGAAGCGTCGTCTCACGCGGTCTGCACGTCCAGCACGAACGCTGGTGTAACTGAGGCGCCAGGTGGAAATGGCATGGCAAGCCGTTCCACAGGACTACGTCCAGCATCTCTACGATCGTCTCCATGGGAGAATAGCAGCCTGCATTGCTGCGAAAGGTGGATATACACTGTACTAGTGCCGACATTGTGCATGCTCTGTTGCCTGTGTCTATGTGCCTGTGGTTCTGTCAGTGTGATCATGTGATGTATCTGACCCCAGGAATGTGTCAATAAAGTTTCCCCTTCCTGGGACAATGAATTCACGGTGTTCTTATTTCAATTTCCAGGAGTGTAGTTCTGGCAATACCGGCCACGACCTTCGTCTTCTGCGCGGATGCACACATATTAACCGAACTCTTGCGGGACTTGGTAAGAATGTCTTCCACGAGTAAAGAGTGTGTTGGGTAGGGACACTACGAATGTTGTGTGTGGACATATAAGGTGAGAACGTGGGTCTCGCGGGAAGGGTGCGCGAGATAGTCCATGCAGTCGCACTATCCTCTGTGCCCTCGGTGGCTCTGATGGATAGAGCGTCTGCCACCTAAGCAGGAGATCCCGGGTTCGAGTCCCGGTCGGTGCACACATTTTCACCTGTCCCCGTTGATTTATATCAAAGCCCGTCACCAGCTGAAGGTATTGATATATAATTCTAATAATGTCTGAAGTAGTGCTGGAGGGAAATGGCACCGTGAATCCAGCAGGACTGTCCTTAAATCCGTAAGAGTACGACGGTGTGTAGATCTCTCCTGATCAGCACGTTGCAAGGCATCCCAGAGATGGTCAATAATGATCATATCTGGAGATATGCTCAATAATGATCATATCTGGAGAGTTTGGTGGCCAGTGGAAATGTTTAAACTCAGAAGAGCGTTCCTGGAGCCAACTGTAGCAATTCTGGACGTGTACGGCGTCGCATTGTCCTGCTCGAAATGCCCGAGTCTACTGGAATGCACAATGTACGTGTATTGATGCAGGTGATCAGACAGGATGCTTACGTACGTGTCACCTGTCAGAGTCGCATCTGGACATATCAAGCCATATCACTCGAACTGCACTCGCTCCACCCCATTACAGAGGCTCCATCGGCTTGAACATCCATACCCTTTATACAATTAGAAACGAGAGTCGTCCGACCGGGTAACATCTTTCCAGTCATCAAAAGTCCAATGTCGGTCTTGACGGCCCAGGCGAGGCCTAAATCTTTGTCTCGTGCACTCATCAAGGGTACACGAGTGGGCCTTCGGCTCCGAAAGCGCCAGTCGATGATGTTCGATGAATGGTTCGCACGCTGACACTTGTTGGTGGCCCAGAACTGAAATCTGAAGCAATTAGCGGAAGTGTTGCTCTTCTGTCTCGTTGAACGACTCTCTTCAGTCGTCGTTGGCCCCGTTCTTGCATGATCTTCTTTCGGACGCAGTGGTGTCGAAGATTTCATGTTTTGCCACATTCCTGACATTCACGGTGAACTCGTGAAAAGTGGTAAGGGAAAATCCCCACTTCATCGCTACCTGAGGGGTGCTGAGTCCCATCGCTTGTGCGCCGATTATAACACTGGGTTCTGACCCAGTAAATCTTTGTAAGCTGCCACTGTAGTAGCAGTAACCGATCTAACAACTGCGCCAGACACCTGTTGTCTTATATAGGCGCTGCCGACTGCAGCGCCGGATTCTACCTGTTTACATATCTCTGTATTTGAATACTCGTGCCAATACCAGTTACTTTGACGCTTCACTGTGTATACTATAATACTTTTCCTGTGGTACAAAATTTTTCAAAGTGCAACACTGTCAATGTTTTTAAATTTATGTGAAATTAACAACATTTTAGCACGATAATGGCATCCCACACAGGGCAAGTGTTTCTACGGCTTGTCTTCGTGCTTCACAACCATACTTTGGCCAGCAAGATCGCCGAATCTATCGCAACTGAGAAAGTTCGGAGCATTATGGGCAGGGCCCTCCAACTACGTCGGCGTTTTGACAATCTAAGGTGCCAATAGGACAGAGTCTGGCAGGATATCCCTCAGGAGGACAACAACTCTGTCAATCAGTGCCAACCCGAATAACTGCTTGCATAAGACCCATAGATGGACCAAAGTTTTATTGATTTATCCTATTTGTGAAACTCCCTCTTTTGACTAAATTATCCAATGTTTCGAAAATTGTAATCATTTGATTGCCAGTAGATGTATATCATATCTACTTAGAGAATATTGTACAATTTACGATTATCCGGAAGTGTCCTATCGATGCAACTCAAAACAGCTTGGAACGTTTTCGACTATTTCAATCATGGTTACTTTATTGTCAACTGTCGCAGGCGTATGACGCCTTTGGAACGTACTGATCGGTGTAGGCAACTAACAAATGCTACACCTGTCGTTTTTCAAAAATGGTTCAAATGGCTCTGAGCACTATGGGACTTAACATCTGTGGTCATCAGTCCCCTAGAACTCAGAACTACTTAAACCTAACTAACCTGTGGACATCACACACATCCATGCCCGAGGCAGGATTCGAACCTGCGACCGTAGCGGTTGCCGTTTTTCGTTCGGCATCATAATTCTAGAGGCTTTTTCACGCGTCGTCAACGGACCTATCTTGTACTTGTGTTGGCTATTGGGTTGTTCTGTACGTGCCAAAAGCTGTACCACCTTTACTTAATATTTTTTGTTAAAATAAGGTGTTCCATAGAAATTTGCGTAAGGGCAATCTCCCATCAACCTAGCCATTAAGAAGTACTAATGAAAATAGACTCATTATAACAAATGGAACACGATAAAAGTTACGAACAGCCGAAATCATTTCGAGTGTTGTTATGTTGTCACGAAAGATTCCCCACAAAAGTAATCCGTGTTGGAGGTAAGAATGTACAATTCTTTATGGCGGCTAGCTGAGTTCTATATCGGCACGTTACATTTGGTTCAAGTCTTGCTGGTGGCCAGTAAAGATGTATTTTGTGTCACGAGTCTGTGATCGATGCAGACTAATTACATATTACGAAGTTTTATCTATTGGTCATTAGTGTATGAAAAGTACAGGGTGTTTAAAAAAGACCGGTATATTTGAAACGGTAATAAAAACTAAACGAGCAGCGATAGAAATACACCGTTTGTTGCAATATGCTTTGGACAACAGTGCATTTTCAGACAGACAAACTTTCGAAATTACAGTAGTTACAATTGTCAACAACAGATGGCGCTGCGGTCTGGGAAACCCTATAGTACGATATTTTCCACATATCCACCATGCGTAGCAATAATATGGCGTAGTCTCTGAATGAAATTACCCGAAACATTTGACAACGTGTCTGGCGGAATGGCTTCACATGCAGATGAGATGTACTGCTTCAGCTGTTCAATTGTTTCTGGATTCTGACGGTACACCTGGTCTTTCAAGTGTCCCCACAGAAAGAAGTCACAGGTGTTCATGTCTGGCGAATAGGGAGGCCAATCCACGCCGCCTCCTGTATGTTTCGGATAGCCCAAAGCAATCACACGATCATCCAAATATTCATTCAGGAAATTAAAGACGTCTGCCGTGCGATGTGGCCGGGCACCATCTTGCATAAACCACGAGGTGTTCGCAGTGTCGTCTAAGGCAGTTTGTTCCGCCACAAATTCACGAAGAACGTCCAGATAGCGTGATGCAGTAATCGTTTCGGATCTGAAAAATGGGCCAATGATTCCTTTGGAAGAAATGGCGGCCCAGACCAGTACTTTTTGAGGATGCAGGGACGATGGGACTGCAACATGGGGCTTTTCGGTTCCCCATATGCGCCAGTTCTGTTTATTGACGACGCCGTCCAGGTAAAAATAAGCTTCGTCAGTAAACCAAATGCTGCCCACATGCATATCGCCGTCATCAATCCTGTGCACTATATCGTTAGCGAATGTCTTTCGTGCAGCAATGGTAGCGGCGCTGAGGGGTTGCCGCGTTCGAATTTTGTATGGATAGAGGTGTAAACTCTGGCGCATGAGACGATACGTGGACGTTGGCGTCATTTGGACCGCAGCTGCAACACGGCGAACGGAAACCCGAGGCCGCTGTTGGATCACCTGCTGCACTAGCTGCACGTTGCCCTCTGTGGTTGCCGTACACGGTCGCCCTACCTTTCCAGCACGTTCATCCGTCACGTTCCCAGTCCGTTGAAATTTTTCAAACAGATCCTTTAGTGTATCGCTTTTCGGTCCTTTGGTTACATTAAACCTCCATTGAAAACTTCGTCTTGTTGCAACAACACTGTGTTCTAGGCGGTGGAATTTCAACACCAGAAAAATCCTGTGTTCTAAGGAATAAACCATGTTGTCCACAGCACACTTGCACGTTGTGAACAGCACACGCTTACAGCAGAAAGACGACGTACAGAATGGCGCACCCACAGACTGCGTTGTCTTCTATATCTTTCACATCACTTGCAGCGCCATCTGTTGTTGAAAATTGTAACTACTGTAATTTCGAAAGTTTGTCCGCCTGAAAATGTACTGTTGTCCCAAGCATATTGCAAGAAACGGTGTATTTCTATCGCTGCTCGTTTTGTTTTTATTGCCGTTTCAAATATACCGGTCATTTTTGAAACACCCTGTATATTAATCACATGTATGAATTATTTAGCACGTGAATTTGTAGATCATCTGTAGATGCGAGCACACGAAACTGTGACGACTGTGATTTTATTGTTTTGAGCAACACCAACGGCGTGAATCAAACAATTGGCATTGCTACAGCCCCTATTTCATGTTGTGGTCTTCTGAGCAGCTGTCCATCTCTCGACTCTATCATGGGGCCCAACGATGTCAAGGTTGCAATGTGCTGTTGTTATCTCCTTTCCCTAGTTCACTATACATAACTACAACGGCCTTGTCAAAAAGGGCCGAGGAGCGGACAGAGGTTCAGGCACTCACGTGCCATTGGAGTGGGAAATTGCTCCTGAAGGCGGAAGAGTCACAAATGATCAAACGCACGGGGATGCAGAAGGCAATGGAAATCACTTCATTAAAGACGCACCACGTGTATCGATAGGACATATGGCCTGTAATTGAATAAATGTCACGATGATCTCTCCACTGGATAAAGATTCCGGAATAGGCTCCAATTCGGATATCTGGGAGTGGATTCTTAAGGAGGAGGAGACCGTGACAAAAAGACTGAATACTCAAAGAAACGATAACGTTCTACGACTCGGGGCGTGGAATGTCAGAAGCTTGAACGTGGTAGGGAAACTGTAAAATCTGAAAATGGAAATGCAAAGGCTTAGTCTAGATATAGTAGTGGTCAGTGAAGTGAAACGGAAAGAAGACGATTTCTGGTGAAATGAGTATAGGGTAACATCAACAGCAGCAGATAATGGTATAAAGGGAGTAGTATTCGTTATGAATAGGAAGGTAGGACAGAGGGTGTGTTACTGTGAACAGTTCAGTGATAGGGTTAATCTTATCAGAATCAACAGCAAACCAACACCGACAGCGATAGTTCATGTATACATGCCGACGTCGTAGGCCGAAGATGAAGAGATAGAGAAAGTATATGTGGATATTGAAAGGATAATACAGTACGTAAAGGGAGACTAAAATATAATAGTCATGAGGACATGAATGCAGTTGTAGGGGAAGTAGAAGGAAAAGAAGAATATGAGCTTGGGCAAGGAATGAGAGAAGAGACTAATTGAGTTCTGTAATAAATTTCAGCTAGTAATAGCGAATACTCTGTTGAAGAATCACAAGAGGAGCAGGTATACTTGGAAAAGACGGGATGATAAGGGAAGATTTCAGTTAGTTTATATCATGGTCAGTCTTCCGAAATCTGATACTGGATAGTAAGGCGTACCCAGGAGCATTTAGACTCAGATCATAAGATAATAGTGTTGAAGAGTAGGCTGAAGTTCTAGAGACTGGTCAGGAAGAATCAATACACAAAGAAGTGGAATACAGAAGTAATAAGAGATTACAAGACATTCTTGAATTTCTCTGAGGATATAGATACAGCAATAAGGAATATCTCAGTAAGCAGTACAGTTCAAGAGGAATAGAAATGTCTAAAAAAGGCAATCACAGAATTTGGAAAGAAAAACATAAGTACAAACATGGTAACTGCGAAGAAACCATGAGTAACAGAAGATATATTTCAGTTGATCGATGAAAGAAGGAAGTATAAACATGTTCAGGGAAATTCAAAGATACCGGAATACCCGAGGAATGAAATAAATCAGAAGTGCAGGGAAAATAAGACGAAATGGCTCCATGAAAAATGTGAAAAAGCTGAAAACGAAGTGATCGTCGGAAGGGTGTTAACTTAAAGAGTGCAACGGGAATTCCACTGTTAAATGCCGAGAGAAGAGAGGATAGGTGGAAAGAGTATGTTGAAGACTTATATGAGGGGGAAGATTTGTGTGATGTGATACAAGAAGAAGCAGGAGTCGATTTAGAAGAAATAGGGAATCCAGTATTAGAACTAGATTTCAAGACAGCTTTGGAGGGCTTGAGATCAAACAAGACAGAAAGGACAGATAACTTCTTCAGTATTTCTAAAATCATTAGGGTAAGTGGCAAGAAAACGACTACTCACGTTAGTGTGTAGAATGTATGTGTCTGGCGACATACCATCTGACTTTCGGAAAAATAACATCCATCAACTCCGACGACTGCAAAAGCTGACAAATGCGAGAATTATCGCACAATCAGCTTAACAGTTCATGTAACTAAGAATAATATACAGAAGAATGGAAAAGAAAATTGAGGATATGCTAGATGACAAGCAGACTGACTTTACAGAAGGCAAAAGCATCACAGAGGCATTTCTGCATTGTGGTTGATAATGGAAGCAAAAGTGAAGAAAAATCAAGAGAGATTCATGGGATTGGTCGGCTTGGAAAAAGCGTTCGACAGTGTGAAATGGTGCATGATGTTAGAAATTTTGAGAAAAATTGGGGGACGCTATAGTGAGAGACTGGTAATATACAGTCTATACAAGAGCTAAGAGGGAATAATAAGAGTGGACAAGCAATAAGAAAGCGTTCGGATTAAAAAGGGTCTTAAGACAGGGGTTCAGTCTTTCCCTCCTTCTCTTTAGTCTGTACATCGAACAAGCAATGATTAAATAAAAGAAAGCTTCAGGAGTGGAATTAAAATTCAAGGTGGAAGGATATCAATGATATGAGTGATATCGTGATTGAGAGTGAAGAAGAATTACATGTATGCTGAATGGAGTGAACACACTAATGAATCGAAGAAAGACGGAAGTAATGAGAAGTAGCAGAAATGAAAACAGCGAGAAACTTAACATAATTATTGATGGGCACGAAATAGATGAATTTAAGGAGTTCTGCTGCCTAGGTAGCAACGTAACCAACGACGAACGGAACAAGAAGGACATCGTTATCAGACTAGCACTGGATAAAAGGGCAATCCTGGCCAAGAGAAGTCTCTACTACTATCACAAATAGCCCTTAATTTGTGGAAATAATTTCTGAGAATGTACGTCCTCAGCACGGTATTGTATGACAATGAAACATGGACTGTGGGTAAACAGGAACAGAAGAGAATCGAAGCATTTGAGATGTGGTGCTACAGGAGAAATTTGAAAATTAAGTGGACTCTTAAGGTAAGGAATGAGGAGGTTCTGCGTCGAATCGGAGAAGAAAGCACTATGTGGAAAATAGTTACACGGAGAAGGTACAGGATAATAGGATATCTATTAAGGCATCAGGGAATAACTTCCATGGTGCTAATGGAAGCTGCAGAGAGCAAAAACTGTAGAGTAAGACCGAGAGTGGAAGTAAATCAAGCAGATACGTAATTGAGCACGTGGGTTGCAAGTGCTACTCTGAGATGAAGAGGTTGGCACAGGAGAGGAATTCGTGGCGGGCTGCATCAAACTGGCAGAGAAGACTGATGATTGAAAAAAGGAAAAACTAGTTTATCAATATCACAGTATCTTTAGCTTCATCAGTTTCGGACAACCATCTGCTGGGAAACATGTATCGTCCTTAATCCCTTCGAAGACGTCGTTCACACTTTGCCCACCCGTGTACGTCTTCCTCTGTGTTACAGTTCCTCACTCCCTTGTTCCTTCCTTTCATTCACATCATTTATTCCCTGAGTGAAACTACCACCCATAACGTATACTATTTCAAGCGTCGTTATCATCTCTTTCACACCTATTTAGGTACTTTCTTCTCGGAGATCTATGATATTATTAGGAAATCTCTTGCAAGATACGCTTCGTTAATGTTTAGAGAGTCAGTAGCACCGCGCCTAACAACTTCGAAATTGCACTGTAATGGATGAAGACCACAGCTGAGAAATGACATAGCACTTAGCGGAGTAGACAAGCGTAATTGCGAACTTCTTGTGGTTGCAAGTTTAGTAGCGTCCTTACAGTTAGTTAGCGAATCCAGACAATTAACTCTTGGCTTCTATAGCACAGACACTACATATACTTCGGTGCTCCATAACAAGCCGAGTAGGTGATTTTGTACATATTTGAATAATTACTGAGAAGTTAGAAACAGTTACATGCAAATCAAGTAATTAATGACTGCCGTTTTCACTACAAATTGAAGTGCAGTGTACATTTGCAGTAGAATTCTTTATTAGCGGTTCTTTTTACAGTTTTACGACGCGTCATTAACAACCTTTGGACATACAATGCTGTACTGCAGATGTACCTTCTGAGAAATTTCTTCCTCAAATTAAGGGCTATGTTTGATACTAGCAGACTGCTCTTGGCCAGGAATGCCCTTTTTGCAGTGCTAGTCTGCCCCGTCCGTTATGGGTTATTTTGCTACCTAGGCAGCATATTACTTAACTTCATCTACTTCGTGACTATCAGTTCTGATGTCAAGTTGAAACGTCCCCTTAGAACAATTATACATGACTGTGCTTAAACTGACACACAATATTTTTAGCGCAACGCAATCTGACTTTCAAAAATCCCTACAAAAGAATGGCCCTGACTAACATTAACCTATACCTTTCACAAATCACTTACCTCACAAAAATCTTCGTTACTCAAGCTACAGCAATACAGCGAGCGCCACTACTGCCAGCTAAATAACAGATTCAAACTACGGAAGGCACTAACTACTAGTAGGCATAGTTAGCAAATGAAAGATTTTGATAGAGAACAAACAATGTATTTACCTTAATAGTCATCAAAAGTCATAATATATACAGCAGTTCATGACATCCATTTTTACAAATTTCAAAACTCCGCCAACTCTCTCCCCACATCCACCACTGCTGGCGGCTCACCTCCAACTGCGCAACGCTACGCGCTGTTCACATCCAGCTGCCCAACACTACAATGGCAGACAACAATGCAAACTACCCACAGACTGCACACAGCATAGCCAGTGATTTTCATACAGAGCGCTACGTGACGTTACCAATAAGAAAACCTAAACAGCCTGCTTACAAAGTTTCTCACTGATCTCATTTCTGCTACTCTTCGCTACTTTCGTCTTTCTTCGATTTACTGTCAATCCATATTCTGTGCTCTTTAGATTCTTCATTTCATTGCAATATCACGTAATTCATCTTCACTCTCACTCAGGATATGAATGTCGTCAGCGAATCGAAGCACCGATATGCTTTCACCTTGAATTTTAATTCCACTCCTGAACCTTTCTTTTATTTCCGTCATTTCTTTTCAACGTACAGATTGAACAGTAGGAAGAAAAGACTTCATCCCTGTCATATACCTTTTCAATGCAAACGCTTCGTTCTTGGTCGTCCACTCTTATTATTCCATCTTGGCTCTTGTACATGCTGTATATTACCCTCTCTCTCTACGGGTCACCCATAGTTTTCTCAGAATTTCGAACGTCTTGCACCATTTTATACTGCCGAATGCTTTTTCCAGGTCGATAGTTCTTATGAACGTGTCTGACTATTATTTAATGTTGCTTCCATTATCAACCGCAAAGTCAGAATTGCTGTGCGTACGTTGGGGGAAGCGTTAGGGTACTAAGTGGGCTGACAGAATCGACAGCTGTGCCAGTCTCTTTAACGGTTTTAGTTGTTGTGAATGATGATGAAATAAGGCGACAAAAGTTCAGTAACGTTGTAGAACTTTTATTTCGTTTGTGGTTGCGGACACCTTTTCGGATGAATGAATTCAGTTGACATCAGTAACTTCGTGCTTGCTGTCAGCTGATGAGATCGATTGGAAATACTTGTAATGTGACGTGCTTCTCCTGATGGGTAAGAATTGGCAACACTGATTGGAAATCCGATGGAATGAATATGCGGACGTTACGTTCTGAGAAATAAGAAATGCTAATGGATTCTTCATTTGTGTCGCCATATTGTCCGCAGTTGCTTTACATTTCTTATGGGTAATTTCGTTCTGTCGTTGCAACCACAAAAAATGTGTGTTTTGTTCACCAGACAAATGGCTCTGAGCACTATGCGACTTAACTTCTGAGGTCATCAGTCGTCAAGAACTTAGAACTAATTAAACGTAACTAACCTGAGGACATCACACAATCCATGCCCGAGGCAGGATTCGAACCTGCGACCGTAGCGGACGCTCGGTTCCAGACTGTAGCGCCCAGAACCGCACGGCCACTCTGGCCGGGTTTATTCACCAGACGCGTTCGCTTTATTGAGGTAAAGAATCTTCCGTGGTCTGTAGTTAAGTTATTTACATTTTGATTTGCTTTAAGTTCGAAAACCAGTTCGTCAACAATATGGTGTGTTTACTTAGATTTCCGCTTGATTTCTCGCATTTAAATACGGTACTAACCATTCAACATTTGCAAATCATCTAAAACAAGAACGCCATAGACCAAGCAATATAGAAAAATATATGTATACCATAAGAAACAGTAAAAACAGACACTTCGTCACTTTCCAAGAAAATTTCCGCATACAACAAACATTAACAAAAAAACTACATATTTGCTCAGTGACCTAATAAATATTGGAAACCAAACTCTTCGCAAAATGATGTTGTTGTCGTCTTCAGTCCAGAGACTAGTTTGATGCAGCTCTCCATGCTACTGTATCTTGTGCAAGCTTCTTCATCTCCGAGAAACTCTGCAACCTACATCCTTTTGAATCTGCTCAGTGTATTCATCTCTTGGTATTCCTCTAAGATTTTTACCCTCTACACGTTCCCCCTGTACTAAATTGGTAATCCCTTGATGCCTCAAAACGTGTCCTAACAACCGATCCCTTCTTTTAGTCAGGCTGCGCCACAAATTCCTCTTCTCCCCAATTCTATTCAATATCTCCTCATTAGTTACGCGATATACTCATTTAATCTTCAGCATTCTTCTCTAGCACTACATTTCGAATGCTTCTATTCTCTTCTCGTCTAACCTATTTATCGTCCATGTTTCACTTCCACAAATGACTACACTCCATACAAATACTTTCAGAAAAGACTTACTGACAGTCAAATCTAAACTCGACGTTATAAAATTTCTCTTCCTCAGAAACGCATTACTTGCCACAGCCAGTCAAGATTTTATATCCTCTGTATTTCGATCATCATCACTTATTATGCTGCGGAGATAGCAAAACACATCAACTACTTCAAGTGTCTGATTTATTAATCTAATTCCCTCAGCATCACCTGATTTATTTCGACTACACTCCATTCTCCTCGTTTTGCTTTTGTTGATGTTCATCTTATATCCTCCTTTCAAGACACTGTATATTCCTTTCAACTGCTCTTCCAGGTCCTTTGCTGTCTCTGACAGAATTACAATGTCATCGGCAAACCTCAGAGTCTTCATTTCTTCTCCATGGATTTTAATTCCTTCTGCAAATTTTTCTTTCGTATCCTTTACTACTTGCTCAATATACAGATTGAAGAACATACAAATAACTGATGAAATTACATGAAAAAGAAACGAGCCTTTCCCATCCTTTACCCTCTCCCACCCCTTCTCCTCCCAACTTTCAGCCGCCCCGAGTGGCCGAGCGGTTCTAGGCCCTTCAGTCTGGAACGGCGCGACCGCTACGGTCTTAGGTTCGGATCCTGCCTCGGGCATGGATGTGTGTGTCGTCCATAGGTTGGTTAGGTTTAAGTAGTTCTACGTTCTGGGAACTGATGACCTCAGATGTTCAGTCCCATAGTGCTCAGAGGCATTTGAACCCAATTTTCATTTCGTTTCTTGCTCCTCACTTTCTCCTCTGACTCACACTCTATCACACTACTATACACTTGTGTCCACTCATCATGGCTTCTCCGAGCCCCCTCCACCCACAGCTGTATTACTTCTGACGTCGCTGTGTCGTACGTATCGGTTATAACTTCTGCTCAACTCCGTCAGAATGCCAGTACCCAGGATATGTAAGACCAGTTACAACACTTGTGTGCCAGCTTTTATGATGAGAGGAATCAGTGGCTTTACGACACCCTTGCCAATGGAACGAGTGCGTGCACCGAGGCAAAGGGAGTCGAACGTCACACTGATAAGAGGGGTCACACACGCAAGTTCTTTCTAAATTTAACTCAATTTCGTTAATCACTAAAATAACATCACATACCCTGCCAAACTACCAAGATTTTTTTCCTTTGTTTTCCGGGAAGCGTTGTAGGGAATTATTCTTTGAAACGGAAAGACTTACACAAATATAACTACAGTCTTATAGGTGGTGTGTCTGCAAAGTTCGGTGAATGGTGTCATATCTGAACGGCAACTTGGCGCATATGTGCGTGCATGTGCGTGTTTCTTCAGAGAGTTGAGGAGAATCGATACAGTGCATGCACTGCATGTGACTGGCTGTGTAAACAGACTGCAACCAGTTGACTGTCCTCAGTGTGAGAGGACGTGTCACAGCGCAATGGAGCAACGTGTAAACATCAGGTTCTGCAACAAATTCGGCAAGACTGCAACAGAGACGCCCAGAATGTTGGTGCAGGTCTACGGAGGGAAGCCGTGAGCAGAAAATGGGTTTACGAGTAGTTTAAACGCTTCCGTGATGGGAAGGAAATAACTGAGGATGAGCCACGTTGAAGGCGGCCATCGACAGGCAGAACCCGAGAAAAGATCGAGAATGTGCGACAAATGGTGGCATAAGATCGGCGACGGACCATCAGATTGATTGCGGAGGAATTGGGCAATAGCAAGGGCATGGTGCACGTCCGCGATGATTTGGGTAAGCGAAAGACCTGCTCCCGATTTGTGCCGCACAAGCTCATAGGCGAGTAGAAAGCAAAACGGATGGAAACTTCAGGTGCTTTGATTTCTATGGGTAACCAAGACCCACCGCTTCTGAACACCTTCGTCACGAGAGATGAGACTTGGTACTACTAGTTCGATGCGTTATCAAAACGGCAATCGATGTCATGGTATTCACCGTGTTCCCCGCCAAGAACGAAAAAAAAAATCGTCTGCTAAAATCCAAGGTGAAATCACTGTTGATCACCTTCTTCAACAACAACGACATCATCCACAGGGAATTTGCTCCTGCAGGTCAAACCATTAATGCTGCATTTTACCAGTCCGTATTGAACCGGTTGCTACAGCGTATCTCGAGTATTTGGCCAGAGTTGCACAGGACTAGAAAATGGATGCTGTTCCACGACAAAGCCCATGCACAACGCGCGATCCGTGTGCTCCATTTCATGGCCCAGAAGGTGGTAACTGTTCTTGAACACCCCACGTACTCCCCTGATCTGGCTCCTCCGGACTTGCTCATATTTATCTGCTTGATGGCTGCAAGGAATGCGGACGTAAATGCCATCAAAGACCGTGTGACAGACGTTCTGCGATCGATTCCAAAGGAAGCCTTTGCTGATAGTTTCCAGAAGTTTGTACGAACGTTGTCAAATGTGTGCTGTAGCGGGTGTCGACTATTTTTAAGGGCAATAAACAACATACACTATATGATCAAAAGTATCCGACCACCCACATAAATATACGTTTTTCTTATTAGGTGCATTGTGCTGCCACCTACTATCGGGTACTCCACATCAGTGACTTAGACATCATGAGAGAGCGGAATGGGGGGCTCCGCGGAACTCACGGTCTTGGAACGTGGTGAGGTGATTGGGTATCACCTGTGTCATACGTCTGTACGCGAGATTTACACACTGCTAAAGATCCCTAGGCCTACTGTTTCCGATGTTAAAGTGAAATGGCGAAGCGGAAACGTGAAGGGACGCGTCCAGCACAAAAGCGTAGAGGCCGACCTCGTCTGTGACTAACAGAGACCGCCGACAGTTGAAGAGGATCGTAATGTGTAATAGGGAGACATCTATCCAGCCCATCACACAGGAATTCAAAACTGCATCACGATCCATTGCATTTACTATAACAGTTAGGCGGGAGGTGAGAAAACTTGGATTTAAAGGTCGAGCGGCTGCTCATAAGCCACACATGACGTCGGTAAATGCCAAACGACGCCGCACTTGGTGTAAGGAGCGTAAACACTAGACGATAGAACAGTGGAAAAACATTGTGTGGAGTGACGAATCACGGTACACTATGTGGTGATCCGATAGCAGAGCGTGTGTATGGCGAACACCCGGTGAACGTCTTCTGCCAGCGTGTGTAGTGCCAACAGTAAAATACGGAGGCGGTAGTGTTATGGTGTGGCCGTCTTTTTCATGGAGGGGGCTTGCACCCCTTATTGTTTTGCATGGCACTATCACAGCTCAGGCCTATATTTATGTTTTAAGCAGCTTTTTCTTCCTACGGTTGAAGAGCAATTGGGGGACGGCGATTGCATCTTTCAACACGATCAGACACCTGTTTGTAATGCGCGGCCTATGGCGGAGTGGTTACAGGACAAAAACATCGCTGTAATGACTTGGCCTGCACAGAGTCCTCACCTGAAGCCTGTAGAATACCTCTGGGATGTTTTGGAACGCCGGCTTCGCGCCAGACCTCACCGACAAGACATCGATACCTCTCCTCAGTACAGCATTCCCTGAAGAATGGGCTGCCATTCCCCAAGAAACCTTCCAGCACCTGACTGAATGTATGCCTGCGAGAGTGGAAGCTGTCATCAAGGCTAAGCGTGGGTCAATACCATGCTGAATTCCAGCATAACCAATGGAGGGCGTCTTGAACTTGAAAGTCATTTTTAGCCAGGTGTCCTGATTCTTTTGATCACTTACTGTACCTTTGTATCTACTGCTTTGTGTGTTGTCTGATCGCATTCTCCCAACTTTTTAGACATGCCACGTATGTTCGTGGGGTGTGCGGTTAAAACAATATGGCCGCAAGAGGAACAAAGCACAGGTGACTTTCGTAACTGCAAGCATAAAGCTGAAAACGTGTCTTCCTCGGAATCTCTTAAGGTAACACGTTTCTTTGTATAGGTGGGCACAAAATTTGCACTGGAATTGCTAGCCACCATATCATATATCCCTGATAAAGGGCAGATACATTACGCGATGTACCTGTCCCTGAAGTTTTTGTCCGGCGAGAGTCGTTAATTATCCATTCCGCCGCCGGCGCGCATTTGCATAACGCAGTCGCCGACGGCCGCAGCAGAGCGCCCCACTCGCGCCAGATAGACTTGTCCGCCAGCGGCCGACATCAGCGCTCTCTCCACCACCACATCCACCACCCTACCTGCTTCAACTCACTGCAGAACTCACTCCGCTACCTCTTTTCTCTTCTTCTTTTTCACTCACCTTTGCATTTCATTCTGACACACTCCGTGTTTATAATCACAAGACTAAATTGTGTAACTTTGGGACGACTGTGGAAGGAAACTAATGGAGCAAGGCAGTAGCTTCCTTCACTGAAACAGAGCAAGCCGGTGCACTGATAGGACAAGGACAGAACGTGTAGGCAGGAAGGAACTGATTTACGATAAGATGCCTTTCAACAGTGAGGCTGTGTGTGTTTCATTACATAGGGTGATTGAAAAAGGTGTCACCAATTCCTACAGGAACTGCGTCACGTCCCCCTCCGGTCAGCCAAACGTCGACAGTAGCAACTAATATTGAATGCACTATAAGGTTGGTCTGCTGGCTAACTATCATGGTTGTCCATTCTGCACATGCAGTTGCACTTGCCAGCTTGCTGATGCATCTCTTTATGTCAAACACGTTGCTACTCTAGTAAAGAAATGTCTTTTGCTTCAAACGTTTTAATTTTCATCAGGTGATACTGGTGCGAAAGGAAATAGGAATTCTTCATTATACTCCGACTAGTTTTTTTTTTTCATTTCCTTCAAACCTGAAGTTCTTTTTACTCTGCTGTTTGTATTACAGTACTATTACCTGTTTTTCCAGTTGACATTCTGGTGACAAAGGCGATCTTCTATTTCCTACGCTCATATAAATGTTCTGGAGGTTAGACACAGTACATAGTTATTGATAATGATAAAATATGGTGTGAACTTGACGGCTGTATCCTGAAGACTCAGGTCAACTGTTATCATTCACTTATTATATGCACGTCACAAAGAGGGTGATTTGCTACATTTCCTTGTTCAGTTTAGTTCTTCACAAACTTATGACTCATCATGTATTTGGATGCCTCTCATTGAATTGACTATCCAGAACAAGCATTTGATGATGATGTTTGGTTTGTGGGGCGCTCAACTGCGTGGTTATCAGCGCCCGTACAATTACCCAATCTTTGCTCAGTCCAATTTCGCCACTTTCCTGGATGATGATGAAATGATGAGGACAACACAAACACCCAGTCATCTCGAGGCAGGTGAAAATCCCCGACCCCGCCGGGAATCGAACCCGGGACCCCGTGCTCGGGAAGCGAGAACGCTACCGCGAGACCACGAGCGGCGGACAGAACAAGCATTTCCCTGATACTTTCAAGCGCTCAGCACAAATGCTTTGGTCGTTCCCCTGAAAAGGGAATTTTCGAATTCTCTCTCAATCCTTTTCTAGTCTCAACTGTTGGCCGGTGTGGCCGTGCGGTTCTAGGCGCTTCAGTCTGGAACCGCGTGACCGCTACGGTCGCAGGTTCGAATCCTGCCTTGGGCATGGATGTGTGTGATGTCCTTAGGTTAGTTAGGTTTAAGTAGTTCTAAGTTCTAGGGGACTGATGACCACAGATGTTAAGTGCCATAGTGCTCAGAGCCATTTGAACCATTTTTAGTCTCAACTGCCGTTGCATACTGAATGACCCCATCGGAGTGATGCTTCTTTCTTCGTAGGCTGACAACTAACCAAAACAATTTCAACCCTATTTTACACCGTTTGTTGTCATATTGACTATAAATTACTCCAAGTTTCTATTGAAGAAGCTCGTATTTTTGTAGACTTCCTTACAGGGTATGTATTGCTGATTAAATCTATAACTGAAATTACAGTACACTTTTCGATAAGACAGCCTGCACAAATTTCAGGGCCGGCCGAGGTGGCCGAGCGGTTCTAGGCTCTACACTCTGGAACCGCGTGACCGCTACGGTGGCAGGTTCGAATCCTGCCTCGGGCATGGATGTGTGTGATGTCCTTCGGTTAGCTAGGTTTAAGTAGTTCTAAGTTATAGGGACTGATGACCTCAGAAGTTAAGTCTCATAGTGCTCAGAGCCATTTGAACCATGAAAGGCCGCCTTTATATGCGTTTATGATCAGTATAGGCACATACATGCTGTTAAGCTCAACACTGATCAGGCTTAGAAGGAAGTTTTACCAGTCGTCATACATGCCCATTACAATAATATTTTCATCTCTTGTGAATGTAAGCTTTTTAAATATTATTGAGAGCTCTGATTCAAATTTTTGCTCGTGTCGAGGTACTGATATCTACTTCATCCAGCTTCTGCTGTGGTGTCATTTCAATGTAAATGTAATACTGATGTTAATAATTCACTGGTACCAGATACCAGATGTAATAATAAATTTCCCTTAGTACTCGTAGTATGTGCATACAGGAAGGCTTAGTTATTTTCGTGGTAGGCAGACATGCATCTCTTCCCATCCAAAATTCAAGGCCATCAGCCATTAAGCGCCAGGGCGATCGAACAACGTTTGTGTCTCGCCAACTATAGTCCACAGAATTTACGAACAGGACTTTGATGCGAAAATGGTTTGGTTTAGCGACGAAGCCCACTTTCATTTGGATGGGTTCGTCAGTAAACAAAATTGGGAAATTTGTGGGACCGAGAATCCGCATTTCGCGATCGAGACGTATCTTCACACTCAACGGGTGACGGATGTCCGGTCACGCAATAAACGCGATATCTGTTGATGACACGATGACTACAGAGCGGTAAGCGAAGGTTTTGGAAGATGATTTCATCCCCATTAGCCAAAGTGACCCTTATTTCGACAAGATGTGGTTCATGCAAGACGGACCCCGCCCTAATCGAAGCAGGAGGGTGTTTGAAGTCCTGGAGGAGCACTTTGGGGACCACATTCTGGCTCTGGGGTACCCAGAGGTGACTGGCATGGACCTCGACTGGACACCATACTCTCCGGATCTGAACTAGTGCGACTTCTTTTTGTGGGTCTATATTAAATACTAAGATAAACAGCAATTACCTCGGAACCATTGCTGAGGTGAAACTAGCCATCGACAGCATCGATGTTTCGACACTTCAGCGGGTTATTCAGAAATTTGCTATTCGTCTACACCACATCATCGCCAATGATGGCTGCTGGCTTATCGAACATGTCATAAGCTAAATATGAATATCTGTAATGACGTTTATATGTTGAATGAATTATGTGCACTCCGTAGTTTGTAACTAATTTAGGTTTTTTCGTATAGTTCAATAGTTGTCACCCTGCGTAATAGCAGCCACAGATGGTGCATTCAGTTTCCTATTATTCTGTTGTGCAAAAATAAGCATTTTCCGTTTTTTATTTTTGGTATAATTTACGTGTATGAACTGCTCAAAAATTAACAAGTGGAAAAAATTCACACTTTGAATGACCTAATAAGAGTGGGATGAATGATGTTCTTTAAGTACAGGAGGCTACATAAAAAAGGAAAACCTACACTTGGTTTCACTGTTTGTATAATTATAATACATATAGTGTGGATATGAATATTTTATAATTCGTCCATATACTGTTGGAACATAAAGCAGATTTTATTTTGTAAAAAACTGTGTTTGGGTAGTGTCTTTTACGAGTAATAAATGTCATTGGTCCCACGATCGGTGCCAGCCACCGATACCATTTAAGAAACAATCACCAGTATTGGCTATCAAAAAGGTATCAAGATAACTTTTGTGTATGTACGGGAAACAGTGAGTAAACATAGTGCACCATAATAGAAATTGTAGTACTTGCTGGATTATTTCGGCCTACTCGTTGACAAGTGACGGATCATTGTCTGTGGTTCTGTAGTGAAGACAGAATTCATTGGACCAAAAAGCAAAAATATCAAACATAAATGAAAATGTAATAAAGAAGATGCTGACGGGCGAGAAACGCACTAATGAAGTCGCCAAATGTGTTAGTGCTAAACTTGTTGGAGATGATTGCAGGTATGCACTGTCTACTTTCTTTACTTCCTACTGTAAATATTTCCTTCTGCTCCTCTTGACGGTTATGGATGTAGGAGACCTAATCTCCGCTCCCTCTGGCTGCAGATCCAAAACACTGCAATGGTTTTAAACGACAACAACTTCACGAAGGCTACAGCCTTTCTGAGAGTTCTGTAGAAGTCAAAAAATTCACTAGGCTCCATTTGGCCGGTCTTATCACTGCTGATGATGAGAAACAAAGAACGTCGTGCGAAGTAGTGCGTGAAGAGCAAGCAAGTGATGGTTATGGCACCGGCACACTCTCCAGGACTGCTTTTGCACACAATATTTGTTTCCATTACGATGTCCGAGTGATGGTTGGTTGGTTTTCGGGAAGGATACCAGACAGCGTGGTCATCGGTCTCATAGGATTAGGGAAGGATTGGGAAGGAAGTCGGCCGTACCCTTTCAGAGGAACCATCCCGGCATTTGCCTGGAGTGATTTAGGGAAATCACGGAAAACCTAAATCAGGATGGCCGGACGCGGGATTGAACCGTCGTCCTCCCGAATGCGAGTCCAGTGTCTGACCACTGCGCCACCCCGCTCGGTGTCCGAGTGACTACTAATGTAATACAACAGAGATACATATTTCTAGAGAGACATTCACTAGTTTTCAAGCAATCTTTCCGAGGACGCCTCCACACAGTGCAACTCATCTCAGACAACGGATATCCACAGAGTATGAGAGCACGCCTGGTAAGACGGCACGTGCAGTTCCTCGGCCACTCAGAGGCGTTTTTGAACATCACATATCTTTATTTAAGCCAAGGTCTTCTCGTTCCTCGTTCCGTACGAATTTGTCCAAAACCTATCTGCTTGAGTAACTGTTAAGAAAATGTACAAAGTTTTTCTGGAGGAATATCAGATTAATGTGGCCTACAAACTCTACTAGGAAGTGTTCAGCACCTTGAATACACTCCTGGAAATGGAAAAAAGAACACATTGACACCGGTGTGTCAGACCCACCATACTTGCTCCGGACACTGCGAGAGGGATGTACAAGCAATGATCACACGCACGGCACAGCGGACACACCAGGAACCGCGGTGTTGGCCGTCGAATGGCGCTAGCTGCGCAGCATTTGTGCACCGCCGCCGTCAGTGTCAGCCAGTTTGCCGTGGCATACGGAGCTCCATCGCAGTCTTTAACACTGGTAGCACGCCGCGACAGCGTGGACGTGAACCGTATGTGCAGTTGACGGACTTTGAGCGAGGGCGTATAGTGGGCATGCGGGAGGCCGGGTGGACGTACCGCCGAATTGCTCAACACGTGGGGCGTGAGGTCTCCACAGTACATCGATGTTGTCGCCAGTGGTCGGCGGAAGGTGCACGTGCCCGTCGACCTGCGACCGGACCTCAGCAACGCACGGATGCACGCCAAGACCGTAGGATCCTACGCAGTGCCGTAGGGGACCGCACCGCCACTTCCCAGCAAATTAGGGACACTGTTGCTCCTGGGGTATCGGCGAGGACCATTCGCAGCCGACTCCATGAAGCTGGGCTACGGTCCCGCACACTGTTAGGCCGTCTTCCGCTCACGCCCCGACATCGTGCAGCCCGCCTCCAGTGGTGTCGCGACAGGCGTGAATGGAGGGACGAATGGAGACGTGTCGTCTTCAGCGATGAGAGTCGCTTCTGCCTTGGTGCCAATGATGGTCGTATGCGTGTTTGGCGCCGTGCAGGTGAGCGCCACAGTCAGGACTGCATACGACCGAGGCACACAGGGCCAACACCCGGCATCATGGTGTGGGGAGCGATCTCCTACACTGGCGGTACACCACTGGTGATCGTCGAGGGGACACTGAATAGTGCACGGTACATCCAAACCGGCATCGAACCCATCGTTCTACCATTCCTAGACCGGCAAGGGAACTTGCTGTTCCAACAGGACAATGCACGTCCGCATGTATCCCGTGCCACCCAACGTGCTCTAGAAGGTGTAAGTCAACTACCCTGGCCAGCAAGATCTCCGGATCTGTCCCCCATTGAGCATGTTTGGGACTGGATGAAGCGTCGTCTCACGCGGTCTGCACGTCCAGCACGAACGCTGGTCCAACTGAGGTGCCAGGTGGAAATGGCATGGCAAGCCGCTCCACAGGACTACATCCAGCATCTCTACGATCGTCTCCATGGGAGAATAGCAGCCTGCATTGCTGCGAAAGGTGGATATACACTGTACTAGTGCCGACATTGTGCATGCTCTGTTGCCTGTGTCTATGTGCCTGTGGTTCTGTCAGTGTGATCATGTGATGTATCTGACCCCAGGAATGTGTCAATAAAGTTTCCCCTTCCTGGTACAATGAATTCATGGTGTTCTTATTTCAATTTCCAGGAGTGTACATCATTCATACTTGTTCTACCGGTGACGCTTTAGAGGAGCAGATTTCTGCTGCTTTTACCAGAGACTAGTTCAGACTGATTGTTCAAAAAGAAGTTCACTTGAGAAAAGCGGAAGCTTTTTATGAACTGAAAAGACACTTGAAGGAGAAAGAATGCTCTACATTAGTTAGTGACAGTTGTATCTTTCAGTTACATGCACGATCTTCCTTTACCCCAGCTAGCAAGTAATACTAATATTGTAATATTCTAACAAGTAACGCAATACTTTTTGCGAGTCAGCTGTGGTATTACGCTTTTGGCGTTCACGACATGGCAAATCATGTACCTGTAGTGTTTACTTATCATGAAGGAGTTGCAAACAGGGGAAAGAGCGAAGAGACCGCTTAATTGTTTCGTTACGTGGAAAACAGGCAACAACTGGAGAGAGATTAGTGTTGCTTTCAGATGGAACCGCTGGTTGGGAAACAAATTTTGTCATTGTGTATTTTTTGTGTTTGTTTGTGCATATCGTAGTGTAAAAGCCCCCGACAATGAAAATGCTTTGTAAAAGATCTTTTTTACAAGACGATCGGCCCAGACGTTGCGGTCACCTGTTTGCAGCCAGGACTCTTAGCTTGAGTTAGATGGCTTTAGTATCCTGTTTCATGCTTGAAGCAGTGATAAGCCATGTCGTGTCCTGTCGCTTGAAGCTGTTACTGCCTGGAATGTAGTATCTGAACATATGCTCCGGAACTCTCAATCTGTTGAGATGTCACAACACGAAATAAACAGATTATCAAACAAGAAAAACTTTCTGCATTCCAGCAGACTGCTAATGTGTAGGTGTCAGTTTGGGAGTCATATATAAATCAAGGAAGAAAATAAAAAGGGAGAGGTTTGTCAACAGAGACAGTTTCAAAATGAAAACTGTAACTGGGGTACATAGTATTCCCATCCACTGTACAAGATATGTAGGAGAAAGATCTCAAGAGGCTACCACAGAAAACTATGTGAACAATGTGTTTCTGTTTCATTTGTAGTTAAGTTCTACACCAGATATTTATCTACAGTATGTATTTCATTTATGTAAACTTTTTCTCAATTATAATATCATCTTTTAATTTCCATTTTATTGTTATCAATTGTGGAACTGAACTTATTACCAACTGAAAAAGAACTTATTAAACGAAATGGGCAACTTCTGAGGATATTTCCCTATTTGGAGTCATCTACACTCCTGAAAATTGAAATAAGAACACCGTGAATTCATTGTCCCAGGAAGGGGAAACTTTATTGATACATTCCTGGGGTCAGATACATCACATGATCACACTGACAAAACCACAGGCACATAGACACAGGCAACAGAGCATGCACAATGTCGGCCCTAGTACAGTGTATATCCACCTTTCGCAGCAATGCAGGCTGCTATTCTCCCATGGAGACGATCGTAGAGATGCTGGATGTAGTCCTGTGGAACGGCTTGCCATGCCATTTCCACCTGGCGCCTCAGTTGGACCAGCGTTCGTGCTGGACGTGCAGACCGCGTGAGACGACGCTTCATCCAGTCCCAAACATGCTCAATGGGGGACAGATCCGGAGATCTTGCTGGCCAGGGTAGTTGACTTACACCTTCTAGAGCACGTTGGGTGGCACGGGATACATGCGGACGTGCATTGTCCTGTTGGAACAGCAAGTTCCCTTGCCGGTCTAGGAATGGTAGAACGATGGGTTCGATGACGGTTTGGATGTACCGTGCACTATTCAGTGTCCCCTCGACGATCACCAGTGGTGTACGGCCAGTGTAGGAGATCGCTCCAAACATCATGATGCCGGGTGTTGGCCCTGTGTGCCTCGGTCGTATGCAGTCCTGATTGTGGCGCTCACCTGCACGGCGCCAAACACGCATACTACCATCATTGGCACCAAGGCAGAAGCGACTCTCATCGCTGAAGACGACACGTCTCCATTCGTCCCTCCATTCACGCCTGTCGCCACACCACTGGAGGCGGGCTGCACGATGTTGGGGCGTGAGCGGAAGACGGCCTAACGGTGTGCGGGACCGTAGCCCAGCTTCATGGAGACGGTTGCGAATGGTCCTCGCCGATACCCCAGGAGCAACAGTGTCCCTAATTTGCTGGGAAGTGGCGGTGCGGTCCCCTACGGCACTGCGTAGGATCCTACGGTCTTGGCGTGCATCCGTGCGTTGCTGAGGTCCGGTCCCAGGTCGACGGGCACGTGCACCTTCCGCCGACCACTGGCGACAACATCGATGTACTGTGGAGACCTCACGCCCCACGTGTTGAGCAATTCGGCGGTACGTTCACCCGGCCTCCCGCATGCCCACTATACGCCCTCGCTCAAAGTCCGTCAACTGCACATACGGTTCACGTCCACGCTGTCGCGGCATGCTACCAGTGTTAAAGACTGCGATGGAGCTCCGTATGCCACGGCAAACTGGCTGACACTGGCGGCGGCGGTGCACAAATGCTGCGCAGCTAGCGCCATTCGACGGCCAACACCGCGGTTCCTGGTGTGTCCGCTGTGCCGTGCATGTGATCATTGCTTGTACAGCCCTCTCGCAGTGTCCGGAGCAAGTATGGTGGGTCTGACACACCGGTGTCAATGTGTTCTTTTTTCCATTTCCAGAAGTGTAGTACTGGAGAATGGATGCAAGGAACCGAAACGCAGTATCTATTTTTTTTTCTTTTGGAAGCAGAGGGAAACTATTATTTATTAAAACGTTTTGTATTGTAAGGAAGAAATAATTTATGAAGAGGTTCTTGTGGGCTGCGCCGCAGTAAGGTTCTGAAAGAATGTACACCAGTGGCAGTAGACAAGAAGTATTTCAAGGCTGTGGGAAAAATTTACTAAGTCATGTTGGCAAGTCGATACTCTCAGTGAAGGAAAATGAAAAGAATAAACGACGGAAGACAACTAGTGAGGATAGCAGAAACTCCATCACTCCCTCATAAAGAATGTGTCTGAAGGAGAAATCTATGTTCAGAAGGGTATAAATTTGTAGACCCTCTTCCGGAGAAGACTTTACACCACATTACCTTTAAAAAATATGATAAAGTCAAAACAAAGAGTAATGATCAGAGTGAGAGTGTTATCGTTCAGAAAGTTACTGACATTGTGCGAGATTTCAATGTTCCTTTACACATAACAAAAGGCTATATTCCGTGTTAAGAACTGTTGACTTTAGGTCATACAGCGAGTGAGTTCCTAAATCTCTCTCTCAGTTTAGCAGACTGCCTGCAATTCTGGAGGAAGCGCGCGAGCGTCCATTTTTATGCGCATCTCATACATACCGAAGTTACTCTGGATGCCTGAGAAAACAAGCGCAGTACTTTCACTTCAATGGAAACTCATCTTTCCACATTCTGACATTTCCATTCATTATAGGACGTAGAACGGAGTACTTCAACAGTGCTTAATGCGGCTGTGGTCTGTTACAGAGTCTACAGTTATTATGATGGCACGCAGAGGCAGTCCAGGTGCGACTCTTTAGAGAAAGTTATTGCGTTTATACTCTCGTACTGAGGCAGTACCAAACAAAGAAAAAGAACCAGATAGTTTCTTCTCTCAATTGTGAATGGCAGTTGTGATAGGGTAATACCGAGAAGCAGCATGAAATGCGATAATCAAGTAAAATCACTGATGGTGAAGGAAAATTGAAGGCATAGGTTTGTTGGAATGATACTCTGTGCTTGCAGTGAATCCGTAAGGACACAAAGACGCAAGTGCGACGATTTGTCATTACAGTAACTGAAACGTCCCCTTTGAAAAATTTATACACGACTGTGCTTAAACTGACACACAATATTTTTAGCGCGACGCAATCTGACTTTCAAAAATCCCTACAAAAGAATGGCCCTGATTAACATTAACCTAAACCTTTCACAAATCACTTACCTCACAAAAATCTTCGTTACTCGAACTACTGCAATACAGCGAGCGCCACTACTGCCAGCTAAATAAAAGATTCAAACTACGGAAGGCACTAACTACTGATAGGCATAGTTAGCAAATGAAAGATTTTAATAGAGAACAAACCATGTATTTACCTTAATAGTGTTGAAAAATCATAATATACATAGCAGTTCATAACATCCAGTATAACAAATTTCAAAACTCCGCCATCTCTCTCCCCACATCCACCACTGCTGGCGGCTCACCTCCAACTACGCAACGCTACGCGCTGTTCACATCCAGCTGCCGCTGCCCAACACTACAATGGCAGACAACAATGCAAACTAGCCACAGACTGCACAAAGCACAGCCAGTGATTTTCACACAGAGAGCTACGTAACGTTGCCAATAAGAAAACATAAACAGCCTACTTACATAAAGAAAACATAAACAGCCTACTTACATAACGTTTGGGATTCTTTAGGAGCAGGCAAGGCAATAGGCAACGAAGAAATTGCGAGACATGTTTCTAGTGTCATATTAAGTTGGTATAGCACTTAGGAAATTGGGAGAGAAGTAATGAAGGAATTTAAATTGGAATTCTTGGAAGAAAGACGACGTAGTTCTTATCACACAGTGTAGGTTACACCTGGAGAATAAAGGAAACCATACAGTGGAATGGAAGAGAAACAAGTAGCTTCGAGGTACGATATAGTGAATGCAGTAGAGAACAGGAAAGGTAAAAAGTTAAGCCCTAATAAAAAACCCTGGACAATACAGGAGATATTGAATTTAACTGACGAAAGGAGAAAACATAAATATACTAGTGAAATGCAATATAGACGTCATGAAATAGACGTCTAAAATGAGATTCGCAGAACGTGTAAACTTCACGCAGCGCGGCGAGTGGCCGAGTCGGCACGACGGAGGAGCGTGGGCAGCTGCTGCGGCGTGTTCAGCCGTTTGAATGCAGATCCGCTGCCGACCGGAGATTTGAAGGACAGACTTCCTTCGCGTTTGTTACATGTTACTCCAAGCGAATGAACTGGAGTCGTCGAACCGTTCCTTGGTGCGTTCATGTTAACTGAATACCCGAGTGCACTGAAAACTACAGGGTGTTTCAAAAATCACCGGTATATTTGAAACGGCAATAAAAACTAAACGAGCAGCGATAGAAATACACCGTTTGTTGCAATATGCTTGGGATAACAGTACATTTTCAGGCGGACAAACTTTCGAAATTACAGTAGTTACAATTTTCAACAACAGATGGCGCTGCAAGTGATGTGAAAGATATAGAAGACAACGCAGTCTGTGGGTGCGCCATTCTGTACGTCGTCTTTCTGCTGTAAGCGTGTGCTGTTCACAACGTGCAAGTGTGCTGTAGACAACATGGTTTATTCCTTAGAACAGAGGATTTTTCTGGTGTTGGAATTCCACCGCCTAGAACACAGTGTTGTTGCAACAAGACGAAGTTTTCAACGGAGGTTTAATGTAACCAAAGGACCGAAAAGCGATACAATAAAGGATCTGTTTGAAAAATTTCAACGGACTGGGAACGTGACGGATGAACGTGCTGGAAAGGTAGGGCGACCACGTACGGCAACCACAGAGGGCAACGTGCAGCTAGTGCAGCAGGTGATCCAACAGCGGCCTCGGGTTTCCGTTCGCCGTGTTGCAGCTGCGGTCCAAATGACGCCAACGTCCACGTTTCGTCACATGCGCCAGAGTTTACACCTCTATCCATACAAAATTCAAACGCGGCAACCCCTCAGCGCCGCTACCATTGCTGCACGAGAGACATTCGCTAACGATATAGTGCACAGGATTGATTACGGCGATATGCATGTGGGCAGCATTTGGTTTACTGACTAAGCTTATTTTTACCTGGACGGCGTCGGCAATAAACAGAACTGGCGCATATGGGGAACCGAAAAGCCCCATGTTGCAGTCGCATCGTCCCTGCATCCTCAAAAAGTACTGGTCTGGGCCGCCATTTCTTCCAAAGGAATCATTGGCCCATTTTTCAGATCCGAAACGATTACTGCATCTCGCTATCTGGACATTCTTCGTGAATTTGTGGCGGTACAAACTGCCTTAGACGACACTGCGAACACCTCGTGGTTTATGCAAGATGGTGCCCGGCCACATCGCACGGCCGACGTCTTTAATTTCCTGAATGAATATTTCGATGATCGTGTGATTGCTTTGGGCTATCCGAAACATACAGGAGGCGGCGTGGATTGGCCTCCCTATTCGCCAACATGAACCCCTGTGACTTCTTTCTGTGGGGACACTTGAAAGACCAGGTGTACCGCCAGAATCCAGAAACAATTGAACAGCTGAAGCAGTACATCTCATCTGCATGTGAAGCCATTCCGCCAGACACGTTGTCAAAGGTTTCGGGTAATTTCATTCAGAGACTACGCCATATTATTGCTACGCATGGTGGATATGTGGAAAATATCGTACTATAGAGTTTCCCAGACCGCAGCGCCATCTGTTGTTGAAAATTGTAACTACTGTAATTTCGAAAGTTTGTCTGCCTGAAAATGTACTGTTGTCCCAAGCATATTGCAACAAACGGTGTATTTCTATCGCTGCTCGTTTAGTTTTTATTGCCGTTTCAAGCCGGCCGGTGTGGCCAAGCGGTTAAAGGGACTACAGTCTGGAACCGCGTGACCGCTACGGTCGCAGGTTCGAATCCTGCCTCGGGCATGGATGTGTGTGATGTCCTTAGGTTTGTTAGATTTAAGTAGTTCTAAGTTCTAGGGGACTGATGACCTTAGAAGTTAAGTCCCATAGTGCTCAGAGCCATTTCAGAGCCGTTTCAAATATACCGGTCATTTTTGAAACACACTGTATCTTGATTGTTTCAGTTACTAGTCACTGTATTTGGTGTGACCGCGTGATATGTTGACGGCCTTTAAGGGAGTGCTACCTACGCACCACAAATAGACATGAAGCCGAGCTTAATGCGTAGCTAGAGGTCATGCCAAGCAGTGCGTAAGTCTGTGCCTGGAGTTATTATTTTGTTGCTTCTAGAGAATTGTCTAATCAGATTTTAAGAGCCGTTACTGGGCAAGTGGTCACGTAGGTTAGTTCTGCGTGTGTTCATTTTGCGCCGTGTAAATTAAAGGTTTATTTACAACCAGTCGGGCAGATATGATTTGTGTATCTGATGCCACAGAATGTTGTTTGCCGCTGATGTGTTTATGTTTCAGACAATTGGCGGCGGTCGACGCGAGCAAACTCCGATCTGGGTATCACGGTGGAAGAGCGAAATTCAAGGACCTGGAACGGTGTCTATGTTTACGTTGTTAGTTCAAAATGGTTCAAATGGATCTGAGCGCTATGGAACTTAACATCTGAGGTCAACAGTCCCCTAGAACTTAGAACTACTTAAACCTAACTAACCTAAGGACATCACACACATCCATGCCCGAGGTAGGATTCGAACCTCCGACCGTAGCGGTCACGCGGTTCCAGACGGAAGCGCCTAGAACCGCTCGGCCACACCGGCCAGTGTTACGTTGTTACTTTCCTGCAAATCCATCTTTCCGGTGGAGCGTTGCGGTTTTCCGGAAGCTTAATTGTACCTCAAAGTTGAATATAGTTCTACATCACCTTCTGGTCTTTGAATCTCCTGTATCTGTTAGAACCTTTCGGCCTGCTCGCGTCCATCACTAAGTTCCAACGTAAAATTGATACGGCCCCATTTTAAGACTATTTAATATGCTATTATTAAATTCTGGGGAAGAAATGTATGTGAACCTCGTACCTGTAAGTAATACAAAAGAGAAGCCTAGTTGAGTGTATTAATCTGATAATACTTTTAATTTGCTAGAATTGCTTAACATCAGTCCATGGAAGATGTCTTAATTGTTGGAAGTAGTTTGAGAATTTGATACGAGTTATGTGGAAGCCAGTTTCTATGTAAGTCATGAAGCATGTTTAAAAGGTTTGTGTGATTGAGTTACGTTCGTTAAATTTGATTAATTGTAGTTTTATGAACATTGTTTAATTAGTGAAAATTGGTTGAGTAAAATTTGAAAGATCTGTGTCTGTCGGACTTAAATGCTTTAATGTTTTAATCTGAGTCCTGCTGGTGGTTCGGTAGGGGAGGTGCCTTTTATTATAATCTTTGTTACAAACAGCATGTGTTTGTAATAAAGAAGTGTACGGCAACTACAAACTGGTTATGTGTTTAATTTCGATGTGTCGAAAGGAATAGCACATCACTTCATAAACGGGATTCGCTAGAACAGCAACGCTGCGTCAGTTGTGTGTCGAAGTTGTTATCAGTGGTCATGTGAACATTCTGACACCCATCGAAAAGGTTGTGGACGTCCACACAGCAACGACGCCCACAAGGATCGTCATATTGTAAGGGCAGCAGTGGCAGATCGTACAGCTAGCACAGCACAATGGCGAGGGCTCGTGATCCCAGACGTGTCACCAAGAACCTCTGTGAACCGGTTATCAGCAAGGAACTAGGGGCAAGCACACCTCTAGCCCGTCTTCCACATACGTCACATCATCAATGAGCACGGCTCCACTGCTGCCGTCAGAGGATCACTCGGAAGATGGAATGCGCACCGTGGTCTTCAGCGGCGAAAGCAGATTCTACCTGCCCAAAAGTAATTGTTGCTTTCGCGTACGACACAGACGATGTGAGCGCTGTCTCGTAGAGCGCATTCGTCAAAGACACACTAGCCCCACCACAGGCCTAGGCTGCGACCAGCTACAACTTTCGTTCACGTTTGGTGGTCCTGGAGGGTACGCTGACCAGCACTCGATACGTGCAGAATATTGTTAGACCTGTTAATTTTCCGTTCTTACAACAAAAAGGTAATATGTTTCCAGAATGAGATTTTCACTCTGCAGCGGAGTGTGCGCTGATATGAAACTTCCTGGCAGATTAAAACTGTGTGCCCCACCGAGAGTGGTAGAGCACTTGCCCGCGAAAGGCAAAGGTCCCGAGTTCGAGTCTCGGTCGGGCACACAGTTTTAATCTGCCAGGAAGTTTCAGGTAATATGTTGTTCTAACAGGATAATTTTCATTCACACACACAGCGTTAAACTCATCATGGTCTGCAAGACATGCAGCAACTTCCCTGGATCGACACGAACTCCGGACTTGTCTCCAGTCGAGCAAATGTGGGACATGATGAGACGAGATGTGACTTGTGCGTCATTTAACAACTAGTTTACCAGTACTAGGTGAAGAACGAGAGCAGGAGTGGAGTGAAGCACCCCAGGGAAGTATTCGCCGTCTGTACTATCGACTGGATGTCAGTCAGTGCCTGCTTAGCCGCCCGCGGAGACTACTGCTCGTTCTAATGTGGGTGTTTCTGCGTGGGTCGGCAACTGGTATCTCAGAACCATTTGTGCTGTTGATTTGTAAATGTAATGATTTTAATGTTCTCCTTGTGCACTGTTGCATCAATAAATCTTGAATGAATTGGAAACTTCTGGAACCAAGAGAGGTGGCACAGTGGTTACCACTCTGGACTCGCATTCGGGAGGACGACGGTTCAAACCGGCGTCCGCCAATCCTGATTTAGGTTTCACCATGATTTCCGTAAATGCCGACATGACCCCATTGAAAGGGCACGGCCGACTTCCTTCCCCATCCTTCCCTAATCCGATGGGAGCGATGACCTCGCCGTTTGGTCCACACCCCCGAATCAACCAAGCAACCAAATCTCTAGAAGCGTCTACTAATTTTTTCCGCCAGCGTATAAAGTTTGTGGCAGGGAAATAAACTTGTAGACAGATTTGTAGAAGGGGAGGAAGAAGTGAATTGGGCGGGGGATATGATACTATTAGAAAATTCTGACAGAGGACTAAACAGGCTCCCTAAAATAGATAACATTCTCTCAGGATTACTGTGATCCTTGGGACAAAACTATTCCACCTGGTGTGCAAAATATATGAGACTAGCGAAATGTATTAATTTCAGTTCCAAAGAACGCATGTCCCGACACGTGTGGATATCACCAAATCATCAATTTGACGTATGTTAGTTCCAAAATACAGACACGAATTATTTACAAGTGAGCGGAGGAACTGGTAGAAGCCGTGTTCGGGGAAGATCAGTTTTGGTTCCGGGAAATATAAGAAAAAAATGGTTCAAATGGCTCTGAGCACTATGGGACTCAACTGCTGAGGTCATTAGTCCCCTAGAACTTAGAACGACTTAAACCTAACTAACCTAAGGACATCACAAACATCCATGCCCGAGGCAGGATTCGAACCTGCGACCGTAGCGGTCTTGCGGTTCCAGACTGCAGCGCCTTTAACCGAACGGCCACTTCGGCCGGCGGAAATATAAGAACACGCGGTAACTACTGTCCCTACAAATTGTCTTGGAATATTGGTCAATAAAAGTCAGATCAACGTGCGTAACGGTTATAGATGCGACAAGACTTTTGACTGTGCTGACTGGGATAATATCTTTGAGATTTTGAAGGTAGCAAGGATAAAGCACAGCAAACGAAAGACTATTTACAACTCACACAGAGAAACAGACTGAAGTTATAACAGGTGAAGTTCGTGGAGCGAAAGCAGAAGTTGACAAATGAGTGAGACGGGTGGGGAGCCTATCCCCATACACAAAACAACCATTAATGGAAACAAAAGAGCATATAGCGAAGGGGATTGGAGTTGAGGGAGGAGAAATAAAATTTTTGAGGGTGCTAGATGTCATTGTATTTCTGTCACAGACGGTAAATGTCTTGGAAGATCAATTGAACCGAATGAATAATGACTTGAAAAAAAGTTATGAGATGAACATGAACAACTGAGAAACAACGGTAATGGAATATAGTGGAATTACGCAGGCGATATGGTTAGAATAGTGAATAAGACATTAAAATTGGTATATCAATTTTTCTGTTTGGGCAACGTACAATTGGTGTCACGAGAAGTACGTTGTAAAATTTAGATTGGCAATAACAAGATAAGCATCTCAGAATAAGGGTACTTCGTTAACATGTGAAACAAATTTAATTCATTTCTGAAGGTAATCGTATGGAGTTTAGCCTTTAACGAAACTGAAACATGTACGATTACCAGTTCAAGATGTTCCCCACAATGTTTTGAAGAAGAGAGAACTGTGTGTCAAGACTGTCCCATATAACTTAACACCCGAACAAAAGCATCGACTCGTAGATGACTCATGCGACTTGATTGAGATGGACGATGTGGAAAATCGCTTTCTGGAAACATCATCACGGGTGGTGAGACGATGTTGCCAGCAGGAACATACCACAAAACGACAAGTGGATAGTTGAGCAACATCCAAAAAGGGAGTTTCCAGATAGTTTTACATGGTTGTATGAACGTTCAGTTCGATGTACTTATGTAGGGGGGGGGGGGGGAGGGAGGACATGGGAGAGTAGGGGCGCGCAGGAGAGGAGACTATGTAGGAAACCTGAAATAAAAAAATCATCGTAGTATTTTTCAGTTTTCATCAGCGCAGTCTCGAAATTTTTTGTGCTGACGGAGTTCGCTATTGCTGCTATATTCTCTCCCTGTTTGCCTGGTAGTGAACATTACGGTGCTACCAATCTGAACAGCTTTTAGCTAGCGCTACTAGGTAGTAACTCTACCTCATCAACAGATTAATGAGCGTAGGTGAACTACGGCCAAAGTCAGTACCAGTTGATGAGCAATTATCCTGGCAAGTGTAAAACGCCTTACAGCTTTCTGTTCAGTCACAATGATATTACATTGGTCAGCCAAATCATCTCGAGTACCGCGCGCCGCAAATCGAATGCCGCCGGGAAGAGCTGCATAGGCGTGACGCACTGAGGAAACTACACAAGAGGAACAGAGACGAATTGCCAATCATTCTATCCACGATACGGTCCGACAGTGGGGAAATACACTAACAAAACCGACATAGACGAAGTGTAGACTGTTATGACCGATCGCCTTTGCCGAGCATGTCAGAAGGGGCGAAGCCGCACATGAATGCGTGCTATTCTCGCGAGCATCGACCGAAAGTGGTTGAATGATGGTGAAAATGCTAGTGGGCGATAACTCATTGTACGTCCACACCTCATAACAGAACGTGGAAGACGGAGGTTTGCCACCTCTGCAGAGCAGGACGGGCAGCGATCTGTAGGAGGTCTGATCACAGAGTACGATGCCGGTCCAGGCAAAAGTGTGTTGGAGCACTCTCTTCAGCGTCCATTGTTGAAGACATGATTCGACAGCAGACGACTCCATGTTGACTCAATGTCATTGTCAACTGCTATTACAGTGGGCACCGAACCACTGAGAATGGACCGAAGATCAAAGGGAACCTGGCACCTGGTCGGATGATTCACCTTTGCTGTTACACCAGATCGATGTTTGTTTCGTGTCTACGGATATGTCGTCGTGCAGACAAACGCCTGCCGGTATTTCTCTGGCAGAATTATGGTGTTGTCACCTAACCCGAAAGATTTTATTCTCCCTGAATTTCAATTTCCTTTCCTAACTTCTCCTTGATTTCTTTTACTGTTTGTTCGTCGTGCAGACAAACGCCTGCCGGTATTTCTCTGGCAGAATTATGGTGTTGTCACCTAACCCGAAAGATTTTATTCTCCCTGAATTTCAATTTCCTTTCCTAACTTCTCCTTGATTTCTTTTACTGTTTGTTCAAATTACAGATAGAATAACGTCCGCAGTAGGCTACAACCCTGTTAAAGCTTATGAAACGTCCCCTTTGAACAACTGTACATGACTGTGCTTAAACTGACACACAATATTTTTAGCGCAACGCAATCTGACTTTCAGAAATCCGTACAAAGGAATGGCCCTGATTAACATTAACCTGTACCTTTCACAAATCACTTACCTCACAAAAATCTTGGTTACTCGAACTACTGCAATACAGCGAGCGCCACTACTGCCAGCTAAATAAAAGATTCTAAAGGCACTAACTACTGATAGGCATCGTTAGCAAATTAAAGATTTTAATAGAGAACAAACAATGTATTTACCTTAATAATCATAATATATATAGCAGTTCATGACAAATTTCAAAACTCCGCCATCTCTCTCCCCACATCCACCACTGCTGGCGGGTCACCTCCAACTGCGCAACGCTACGCGCTGTTCACATCCAGCTGCCAAATACTACAATGGCTGACAACAATGCAAACTGGCCACAGACTGCACACAGCACAGCCAGTGATTTTCATACAGAGCGCTACGTAACGTTGCCAATAAGAAAACATAAACAGCCTACTTACAAGCTGAATGTAATATAGAATTTGTAGAATTCCTACTTAGATGTACGAGGTGGCCAGATGATTGTGTTCTTCCCAAAAACGATAAATAAACAGATAAGTGTGTAACTATAAGAGGCAGGTAAATGAAAATGGGACTGATGGAAAAAAATTAAATGAGCTGTTTATTATTTCATCGCCATAAGTGTCAATATATTTTATCCACAGTGAGACAAAAGTTTCCGGTTGCCTGCGGAACCGTGGTTGTACCGATGCGTGCACCTCTTCGTCTGAAGCAAATCGCTGGCCTCCAATGTGTTTCTTGAGAGATCCAAAAATATGGAAATCGTTTTGAGAGAAATAGGGACTGATGGAGGAAATGTAATGGTTTACCAGCGAAAATTCTGCAGCATTGTCGAAACAGTCGAGATAACATGAGGGCTGGCATTATGCTGCAACAGTACGATGCCGTTTCGACTTGACTTGAAAGCCTCAGTTTTTGCAATGTCCCCACTTACCACTGTGCGTTAGCTGTGGCGCCGTGTTCCAGAAAGTCAATGAACAGTGGGCCCTTGCAGTCAAAGTAAAAGACCACTATGACTTTCCAGGAGCTGGCGTGCGTGATGTTTCGACTACGCTGGAAAGCCCTTACACATCCTCCGTACTGTCCCGACATCTCCTCATGTGATGTCCGTGATATCCATATATTTGGGGTCCCGAGGAAAAACATTTGGGCCTGTGCCTGTGTTCAGTTGGCAGTCCCAAACATTTTTCCATGGAGGCACTGAGCGTCTCATCTCGCAGTGGGATAAATATATTTGCAATTTTGGCGATTACTTTCGAAATTATGAACAGTTTACTTACTTTTTTTCAATCTGTCTCGATCCCGTTCGACTGTTGCTTATAAATTAATAATGAAAGCTTGGTTTGAACGATCTGACCGGCTACACACGCTCAAGTAAGATCAACAGTCTACTCGACCGGTGCAGGAGTTAGGACTTAAAGGCGCTACGTGATGCAGTTGGTTTTTACTAAACTTCTAACACTGCACATATTGGGAGGTTCCTACCCCATTCTGTGGCATCTAACAGTCAGGCCTATTAGATGAGTGGCTTGCCAGGCGAGTGTAATTATTATTCGTACATCAGAAATATTTTCATGATTATCATACTGCAACTATGCTTGAAATATGAGCCCTAGTGCCTTTCAGTTAAGCTATAATTTATTCCCGTCCTTACTTTCCAATGCAACGAAATGGATAACGCATTTTACTAAGAGCTATTGCACATTTCTGATGGACTCACTCCACCATGGAAAGGCCACATTTCCTTCCTGTCGTATATTTTTTATCCAAAGTTTGGACAACCCAGCAAGAAAATGGAGGTTATGTTAAAATATCTCAACAAAGTGGCTACCCACAACTCAATAATCAAGACCACTATTTGTCTCATGTATCTCCTCTTTTATTACAATAAACTCTTTCATGCTAATGTTACAAAATTTCTTGCATTACACTTAAACACAACTGTAAAACAACTGATTCTCCGCCCAATGGACATGATATAACATAAGCATTTTACTATTCTATGACCTCGTAATGTTTCCGTCTATTGCTACTGTGCACTTTCTGGATTGGTTAGGAATCTTTTGCTACTTCATTCTCTCCCACACTCTCGTAATCTCATTCATTAGCAACATAACGAATTTACTGACTTTCGTGCTGTACTGGGAAAAATCATGCTTGACCCACTAAATTCGCTGCCGGCCGCTGGTGGCCGAGCGGTTCTAGGCGCTTCAGTCTGGAACCGCGCGACCGCTACGGTCGCAGGTTCGAATCCTGCCTCGGGCATGGATGTGTGTGATGTCCTTAGGTTAGTTAGGTTTAAGTAGTTCTAAGTTCTAGGGGACTGATGACCTGAGATGTTAAGTCCCATAGTGCTCAGAGCCATTTGAACCATTTTGAACCACTAAATTCGCTACTGTCTCTTGCAAATCAAACAGATTAAATACACATAATAAATCACACTGACAGTATAAAACACATCTGTAAAGACAAAATGTTTGGTTTTCTGCTCGTTCTGCTTTCCCACATCAAACAATAGTCACCCCAGGTTCACACGTCACTGACCCACGTAATAATTTTCCTACCACAAACTCTGGAGGATTTATGCACATCTCACTGTGCAATGCAACCCCCATGGAGTTGCGGGTAGATGGCTGACTCACCTTAATTCACTCTCAGAGTATCTGAATATCATGCTGGCGTCACACGAATGTACCTCATAATGGAAGTTTTGGTATCTTATTTATTTCACACACGGATCCTCAACTGAATGCTGTGACAAACACTTCTAATTCTTTTTTAGTGTCTCATAGTCTGGTCGAGAGTCACACTGTACTCACCACGTGGAAGTGCTTGTCTCTAATTCAAGTTATGCACACGGATATCTTAATTATTTTCTACTTAGATTTACACACGCTAGTATTTCATCTTAATACTACCACACGCTAGTATTTCGTCTTATGATTACAACACGTGGTTTCTTTGTCACTTCCGAAGAATCCTATGTTCCCCATTGAATTTTTACCTGTCGACGTTTTTCAGAACAATTTACATCAACCTCCCACCAAAAGTTTAGTTCATCTACTCGTATATATCGTACATGCATACCATTTTCTTTTAACTTTGTTTTTCTGGAGCACACATAGAGCACGTCTTCACACCATAAGAACCAGCGACAGAGTGCTGAAACATGTTCGTTCATCCGGTCATCCCGCGCCTCCGCAGAAGTGGGGGAGGACCTTGCCACTGTAGTGGTCAGCCACAGTCCAGGCCCTCTGGTGCTCTGGTACACTTCCTCTCATTGGTTCGGACAAAGGTGACCAGAGAACTGTCTCAAAGATGATTATACAATCTACGTTCACTATCTGTGGTCAGCAGACGACCAGCCAGTCATTCAATTCACAAACATTACCAAACTGGATTCAGGGATCTATTTTAAGGAAGTGCACATCTGAATAATTAGACTTAAAAATTTCCCTTCTTTCCTACATTGGTATCCGGCTTCGGTGTATTAAATAAAATGGTGTTATTCTACAAATACGCTGTTCTGATAAGAACAACAATGTATGTTGCTGTACATCTTTTCTATGTCGCGCAGTACTGTACCCTTTCAATATGTGTACGGAATTCAGAATACGTAATTATAAGACGAAAAACTTATACACACCAAGATGATAAAAGACGTGGCATACCTCCTAATACCGCGTCGGACCTCCTTCTGTCCGGTGTAGGGCAGCAACTGGACGTGGCTTGGATTCAACGTGTCATTAGAAGTCCCCTGCAGAAATACTAAACCACGCTACTTCTATAGCATAACTGCGAAATTGTTGCCGGTGCAGGGTTTTGAGTGCGAATTGACTTCTCCATTATGTCCTTTGAATGGGATTCATGTCGGATGATGTGGTTGACCAAATCATTTACTCGAATTGTCCTGAATGTTCTTCAAACCAGTCGCGAGCAATTGCGGGCCGATGACACGGCGCGTTGTCATCCACACGAATTCCATCGCTGTGGGGAACATGACTTCCACGAATGACTGAAAATGGTCTTCAATTATCCCAATATCCAGAGGACCCACTCCATTCCATGCATACGCACCCCACACCATTATGGAGCCACCACCAGTGCCTTGCTGACAAGTTAGTCATGCGGCTTCATGGCATCTGCGCCACACTCGAACCCTATCATCAAATCTTACCAACTGAGATCTGGATGCATTAGACCAGACAACGGTTGTCCAGTCGTTTAGGGTGCAACCGATAGGGTCACGAGCTCAGGACAGTTGCTGCAGGTGATGTCCTGCTGTTGGCGAAGGCATTCGCGTCGGTCGTCTGCCGCCATAGCCCGTTAACGCCAAATTTCGCCGCACTGTCCTAACGTATATGTTCGTCGCAAGTCCGACACTGACATCTGCGGCTCCTTCTAGAACTGTTGCTTGTCTCTTAGCACTAACAACTCTACCCAAACGCCGCAGCTCTCGGTCGTTAAGTGAAGGCCGGCGGCCACTGAGTTGTAATGCCTGAAACATGATATTCTCGGTACCCAGTGGGTCCCTAAATATTGCCGAATGCTTTCCGAAATGGAATGCCCCATGCGTCTAGCTCCACCTAACATTCCGCGTTCAAAGTCTGTTAATTCCCGGTCTGCGGTCACAACCAAATCGGAAAACCTTGCAGATCATCCACCTGAGTACGGACGACAGCCATACTATCCACATCTGTACAGTGCTATTACAGATGATTGAAGCGATTTCATAAATTCACTGTAGCTCCATTCACTGACATATGGTCACGACACACTACAGATACGTAGAAAAACTCATAATGTTTTGTTCGGCTGAAGCCGCACTTCAGGTATCTGCCGCCAGAGCGCTCGAGAGCGCAGCGAGACAAAATGGCGACAGGAGCCGAGAAAGCGTATGTCGTGCTTGAAATGCACTCACATCAGTCAGTCATAACAGTGCAACGGCACTTCAGGACGATCTTCAACAAAGATCCACCAACTGCTAACTCCATTCGGCGATGGTATGCGCAGTTTAAAGCTCCCGGATGCCTCTGTAAGGGGAAATCAACGGGTCGGCCTGCAGTGAGCGAAGAAACGGTTGAACGCGTGCGGGCAAGTTTCACGCGTAGCCCGCGGAAGTCGACGATTAAAGCAAGCAGGGAGCTAAACGTATCACAGCCGATGGTTTGGAAAATCTTACGCAAAAGGCTAAAGCAGAAGCCTTACCGTTTACAATTGCTACAAGCCCTGACAACCGATGACAAAGTCAAACGCTTTGAATTTTCGGCGCGGTTGCAACAGTTCGTGGAAGAGGATGCGTTCAGTGCGAAACTTGTTTTCAGTGATGAAGCAACATTTTTTCTTAATGGTGAAGTTAACAGACCCAATGTGCGAATCTGGGCGGTAGAGAATCCTCACGCATTCGTGCAGCAAATTCGCAATTCACCAAAAGTTAACGTGTTTTGTGCAATCCCACGGTTTAAAGTTTACGACCCCTTTTTCTTCTGCGAAAAAAACGTTACAGGACACGTGTATCTGGACATGCTGGAAAATTGGCTCATGCCACAACTGGAGACCGACAGCGCCGACTTCATCTTTCAACAGGATGGTGCTCCACCGCACTTCCATCATGATGTTCGGCATTTCTTAAACAGGAGATTGGAAAACCGATGGATCGGTCGTGGTGGAGATCATGATCAGCAATTCATGTCATGACCTCCACGCTCTCCCGACTTAACCCCATGCGATTTCTTTCTGTGGGGTTATGTGAAAGATTCAGTGTTTAAACCTCCTCTACCAAGAAACGTGCCAGAACTGCGAGCTCGCATCAACGATGCTTTCGAACTCATTGATGGGGACATGCTGCGCCGAGTGTGGGAGGAACTTGATTATCGGCTTGATGTCTGCCGAATCACTAAAGGGGCATATATCGAACATTTGTTAATGCCTAAAAAAACTTTTTGAGTTTTTGTATGTGTGTGCAAAGCATTGTGCAAATATCTCAAATAATAAGGTTAATGCAGAGCTGTGAAATCGCTTCAATCATTTGTAATAACCCTGTATATGTGCATAACGCTATACAATGATTTTTGTCACGTCAGCGTATTTTACTAACAAGGGAACCTCCCTATCGCACCCCCCTCAGATTTAGTTATAAGATGGCACAGTGGATAGGCCTTGAAAAACTGAACACAGATCAGTCGAGGAAACAGGAAGAAGTTGTGTGGAACTACGGAAAAATACGCAAAATATACAAACTGAGTATTCCATGTCCACAATAGGCAACATCAAGGTCATTTTTAAGCGCAGGAGCGCCGTGGTGCCGTGGTTAGCGTGAGTAGCTACGGAACGAGAGGTCCTTGCTTCAAATCTTCCCTCAAGTGCAATATATTTATTTTCTTTATTTTCGCAAAGTTATGATCCGTCCGTTCGTTCATTGACGTCTCTGTTCACTGTAATAAGTTTAGTGTCTGTGTTTTGCGACCGCACCGCAAAACCGTGCAATTAGTAGTCGAAAGGACGTGCCCGTCCAACGAGAACCGAAAACATTTGATCGCAAGGTCATAGGTCAACCGATTCCTCCACAGGAAAACACGTCTGATATATTCTATACGACACTGGTGACGGCATGTGCGTCACATGACAGGAATATGTTGTCGACCCACCTAACGTGTTCACCTGGCGAATGGGTAAAAAGATTCTTCTACCTTGCCCAATTTAAGTTTTCTTGTGGATGTGATAATCACTCCCAAAAAAGTGATGAAAACATGAGAGTCTGTCACATAATCTGCAACAAATGAATCCAACAGTTTCACACTCGCACGGTTTCCCCTGTGCTCTGTCAAAACATATTTTTTTAACGTTTTCAAATTTTTCCGTGTGTAGACCGTCAAATCCTGCATATGTCGAAGCAGATCTGAACATGTCCTGGAACTTTGGAGAGCGAAGTTGATTATACAAAAGTTAAAGTTTTCACACAATGGAGGACTTGAACCATGGACCTCTCAATTTGCAGTCGCTCACGCTAACCACGGGAACACGGCGTTCTCGGGCTCGTACTTTCCTTGATGTTGCATATCCTTCACATGGACTACTCAGTTTCTATATTTTGCTTAGTTTTTTCATAGTTCCACACAACTTCTTCCTGTTTTCTCGATTGATCTGTGTTCAGTTTCTCAAGGCCTATCCACTGTGCCAACTTATAACTAAATCTGAGGGAGGGGGGGGTGCGATGGGGAGGTTCCCTTGTAAGGATGGGCAGCAGAGCCAGCTGTGTAATCCTGTGATTCTGTGTTTTTACGTTGGTGCAAAGTTGTGAAGTGGTAACAAAAGTAGTCGGTAGCATTTTCTCCCTCAAGCACGGCGCACGCCCACTGGCGGGGCGGATGCTAATTTACGAGGGGCTCGCGGTTCGCCAGACTACGTCCGGCAGCCTCGGCTCTGACTGATGACCGCAATTAGCACTTGGCTCGCGCCTCGGCGGCGGCTGTGCGCTGGCCTCTGCCGGCGGTACGGCACACCCAGCGGCCAGTAGTCAAGGCGGACCCCAGGCTCGTGTCAGAGACAGAGCTTCCTGCGACCTACCCGAAATATGTGACAGGTGCGAAGTTCATCTGTCCCAACGTAGGCATTCCAATACACCTCCTGAAACCGTACCTGTGTGTTTTATTGAAACGAATCATAAAACTGGGATACAGATCTCGATTCTGAGGACGGTGCAGTCTGCTACACAGAAATATCAGTTGGTGTCACACACACTTTTAGCTCACAACTCTACTCATGAGTCTAGGCACTGCGGTCATGGACTGTGCGGCTGGTCCCGGCGGAGGTTCGACTCCTCCCTCGGGCATGGGTGTGTGTGTTAGTCTTTAGGATAATTTAGGTTAAGTAGTGTGTAAGCTTAGGGACTGATGACCTCAGCAGTTAAGTCCCATAATATTTCACACACATTTGAACATTTTTTATACTCATGACGTTAATAATAATAACAAGAAATTCACTGTCTGACAAAAAAAAAAAAAAAAGAAGCACCCAGCAGACATGGTCAGAGTGAATGTAACTTCATACATGTACACACCACTGGTGGTCATGTGAATGATAGGAGTTTCAGCTGTCTGTGACAGCATAGAACAACCAGAAGAGTGCACTGTGATACGCCCGCTCAACGCGCTGGGCAGAACAGGTGATTAGGTTTGTGGAAACGTCCAAATGAGGTTGGGGTCAGTTTAACCTTAATATTGTAATTTATTGTAATTTAATAACACATTTACAACCAAAGTGGCACATAGCCTAACTTTTACAACCACGTATTTCAAACACCAAATCTTTCACGGCTGAAGGCCTCCAAACAAGCAATCTTAAAAATCAATAAGGTAAATTCCGAGTGACAGAAAACACGCAGTTACAATTACAAATAAAATTTTATATATATATATATATATATATATATATATATATATATATATATAAATGCAAGGGTGGATAGACAAACATAAACAAGATGAAACAGCAATGGCTGAAGGCCCTCAATAAAATTTTCAAGATTTTAAAATAATTACCATAACCTTCCAAAGGCAGAAGGCCGCAATGTTTAAGCTTGAAAGCTAATTTTAAGAATAAGGTCACAAGGCTGAAGGCCCACAATAAATTTTCCAAAATTTAAAAACAATGTACCCATAAATATTACGTTTTAAGTATCTGAAACCTAACTAAATGAAAAGACAATGGCAGTAACCTTTTATCAAATACCCCCTTGCCGGAATTCAAACTTGCTTACACAAAACACAGAAAAACCAAGAATTTTTTTCATCATTGGCTATGATAGATTATAAACAGACAATTAAACACTGGTGAGAAAGCCAGTAAGGACAACAGCACTCAGAAGCTCCCAGGCGGTCGGTCTGCCATCGTTCACCTGGGTGAGACAGGTGGTGAGCCCAACTACACTTGATCTCAACCAAGGGACATCCACGGACCGACCGACAACCGACTTGCTTGCCACCAATCGGTACATGAGAAATCAAACACTAAATATTACGGACGTGATTATCCACTATCAAATATGTATATGTATTAAGCTGTCAATACTTCACACCATGTTGGACAGCGACAACAGGTGAGGAGAGGACACTGCCTGAAATTACGTTAGCGGCCAGGGCAGGTAACCGGAACTCTAACGGCCATAAGGCAGAAAATTCAGCTGGTGCATTTCAATTGCAGTCAACCAATATAGTTAATTCCACCGCATGGCAGCTTAATTTCAGCAATACACTCCTGGAAATGGAAAAAAGAACACATTGACACCGGTGTGTCAGACCCACCATACTTGCTCCGGACACTGCGAGAGGGCTGTACAAGCAATGATCACACGCACGGCACAGCGGACACACCAGGAACCGCGGTGTTGGCCGTCGAATGGCGCTAGCTGCGCAGCATTTGTGCACCGCCGCCGTCAGTGTCAGCCAGTTTGCCGTGGCATACGGAGCTCCATCGCAGTCTTTAACACTGGTAGCATGCCGCGACAGCGTGGACGTGAACCGTATGTGCAGTTGATGGACTTTGAGCGAGGGCGTATAGTGGGCATGAGGGAGGCCGGGTGGACGTACGGCCGAATTGCTCAACACGTGGGGCGGGAGGTCTCCACAGTACATCGATGTTGTCGCCAGTGGTCGGCGGAAGGTGCACGTGCCCGTCGACCTGGGACCGGACCGCAGCGACGCACGGATGCACGCCAAGACCGTAGGATCCTACGCAGTGCCGTAGGGGACCGCACCGCCACTTCCCAGCAAATTAGGGACACTGTTGCTCCTGGGGTATCGGCGAGGACCATTCGCAACCGTCACCATGAAGCTGGGCTACGGTCCCGCACACCGTTAGGCCGTCTTCCGCTCACGCCCCAACATCGTGCAGCCCGCCTCCAGTGGTGTCGCGACAGGCGTGAATGGAGGGACGAATGGAGACGTGTCGTCTTCTGCGATGAGAGTCGCTTCTGCCTTGGTGCCAGTGATGGTCGTATGCGTGTTTGGCGCCCTGCAGGTGAGCGCCACAATCAGGACTGCATACGACCGAGGCACACAGGGCCAACACCCGGCATCATGGTGTGGGGAGCGATCTCCTACACTGGCCGTACACCACTGGTGATCGTCGAGGGGACACTGAACAGTGCACAGTACATCGAAACCGTCATCGAACCCATCGTTCTACCATTCCTAGACCGGCAAGGGAACTTGCTGTTCCAACAGGACAATGCACGTCCGCATGTATCCCGTGCCACCCAACGTGCTCTAGAAGGTGTAAGTCAACTACCCTGGCCAGCAAGATCTCCGGATCTGTCCCCCATTGAGCATGTTTGGGACTGGATGAAGCGTCGTCTCATGCGGTCTGCACGTCCAGCACGAACGCTGGTCCAACTGAGGCGCCAGGTGGAAATGGCATGGCAAGCCGTTCCACAGGACTACATCCAGCATCTCTACGATCGTCTCCATGGGAGAATAGCAGCCTGCATTGCTGCGAAAGGTGGATATACACTGTACTAGTGCCGACATTGTGCATGCTCTGTTGCCTGTGTCTATGTGCCTGTGGTTCTGTCAGTGTGATCATGTGATGTATCTGACCCCAGGAATGTGCCAATAAAGTTTCCCCTTCCTGGGACAATGAATTCACGGTGTTCTTATTTCAATTTCCAGGACTGTATAAACACTCGGTGTTGCTCACAGGAAACCTCCCCAACAGCGAACTGCCGAAGCGAACCACACAACATGAATGGATGTGGCCTGTGTACTTGAAACCACTACTCATTATTGACGTCCTGGGTCGGTGAACCACGAAGCTCGTAGCGATCTTACAGCTCCACACACGCTCCGACACTGCACAGGGACCGCCAGCCGACCCAGCCGACTGCAGCGCATTGAGATATCCTCCCTGGTCTGCACCAACCGACTGACTCCTCTCAGAATGCCGACAACATCTAAAATAGTCGTCAGTGGAAATAACACCAACTACACATACAACCTGAAAAACACTTGCACGAAGACCTAAACGATGCTCAACAGTAACTAAGCACGCACGAAGACAAATCGGGAGTCAATGTACACACACACAGCCGACTCATAAACGATCGGCGAGCCAAAATGCGTCGTCCGGTAGGACGACCAACCGGAGATCCACCAAGACCGTGGCCCGGCTCAAGTGATGCATGGCGTAATGGTCGGGCGAGCCATGTCGACGCAGACCTCACTGCTGCTTCAACCCGGCTGCACTAGTGCCGCATTGCAACTCCCCGACTGGTAGTTCCGGACTGCGCTCCAGACGCGTTCCAACCGACTGGCAGCCCAAACTCGCGACCTGAACTGGCTTACGACAGACAACGACCGGGAAGATATAGCAGTAGAGCAAAGATGCTACAAGAGGGGATACATTGGTATGCACTGCTAGTGCCGCTCACGGTCAGGCAAAGCAGCAACTCAGTGACAGTAGTAATTTAAATTAACGTAGTGAGGTGGAAGTACGTTAAAAACAGGGTGTAAAATACATGAAGGCGGGAACACGAGCCACGTACGGCTTAAAGTAGTTTTGGTCCAGTTTAATAAAGTTATCAGGCCAGGTGGATTGTGTTGGACAGCATGGGGACAGATGCACTTGTCGTCAAGATTGCAGTCGACGAAGTGCGACCACCACAAGGTAGGATTGCAGTACGGTGCAACAAGCACGTCATAGCAGCTTCATAGCTGCTCCTCCCATACCAGAACAAGCAGGAAATCTGTGCCAACCCACTAATTCGGTGGAAGACCGACAGGATCAGAAGTAGGGAACCACTGACGCATGCATAGTCTACCTCTAAGACCACAGCACAAACAGCTTCTTTGGACTGGTGCCGTGACCATAAAGCATGGATTTCCGATAAATGGCTTCATAAGTGTTCAGAGATGATTCTAGTTCTGCACTACCTCGGGTGGCCACCCTCAATGCGTATGGCGGAGACCTGCGAAGAGCTCCCATACTTCCAACGTTTGGGAGAGGCACAGTGTGATTCCTCAAGGCGTCATAGTGTGCAGGTTTGTACGACCTCTGACACACAGTAGTACGTCACGGGTAACTTGCGTCCTCGTGTATCACCTCACATGTCACATTATCCTGGTGCCATTTTTCAACAGGACATTTCTCGCCCACATACGTCACATGTCTCTATGAATAATATTTCTGATGTTGAGTTACTTCCGTGGTCAGCATGGTGGTAGTTGTAAGTTCCTATGAGACTAAACTGATAAGATCATTGCTCTCTAGGTCTGGATACTACTTAATCTAACTTAAACTAACTTACGCTAAGGACAACATGCACACCTATGCCCGAGGGAGGACTCGAATCTCCGACGGGGGCAGCCACGCGAATCTTGGCTAGGCGCCTCAGACAACACGGCTACCCCACGCGGCGAAGCCAGCATGATCCCTGTATCTGTTCCAGATGTGTGAGACCAGATCGAACCTGAGCTCTGTCCCAGTGGTCAATAGTATCAAAGATCAGCAACGATACTCGCGAAATACTTACTTTAGGAAAAGATAGACGTCCTTGTGGCGACCACTCCAACCAAATCAGAGTATCCGTCCAGGCCACAAAGCTGGGACGGGGCGATGGACTGCAAAGCTATACAGATTTTTTGTCAGCCACTGTATATTACATGATTTAATATAATAAAATAAATAATTATTACAATTTGTTTACATCACTGCTTAGTTCATCACTGAACCATATTGACCAAAATATCGCAATTCAGACGCATGGTTTCTAAATTTTTGACAACTACATGAGACATACAGTCAGTTTAAGAACTGTAATAGCAAGACATTCTAATAAGATCGATGTCATAATTTACAGAATATGAAAGCCAATTGTAGACTCACCACTGCTAGCATTTCACTCATCACTACGACTGTAACCAAATGTCTGAGACCACGGTCATTCCTGCGAGTAAATGACGGGAATACAGTTTCTTTCAGTCGTGTTCAGCTACGTTGAGGATGTCTTCTTTTTCTTTTTCTCTTCTTCTTCTTATTTTTTTAGTGCTTTCTCCTGTAGTTTTCAAGTTCTACCCGTAGAATACCGAAGCGCGCCGACTCAGTTACTGAGAGCAGATGTGGTCAGCCTGTGTATTTTGGGCCTTTACCTGCTTGGAATCTACATCTACATCTGTATACAAACTCCACAAGCCACTGTACGGTGCGTTGTGGTGGGTATCTCGCGCTACTGCCAGAGCGAGAGAAGAACGACTATCTATATGACTCCGTACCATCCCTGATTTCTCTTATCTTCGTGGTCCTAATGTTAAATGTACGTTGGAGGCAGTAGAATAGTTTTGCATTCAGCTGCAAATGCCGGTTCTCTAAATTTTCTAATAGTGCTCCTAGAGAAGATAATTGTCTTCCCTCTAGGGTTCCCCATCTTCGATCCGAAGTATCACCATAATAGTTACGTGTTTATCGCACCTACCGGTAACAAATCTAGCAGTCTGCCTATGAATTTCTTCGATGTCCTCCTTTAATCTAACCTGGTGGCAATTCCAAATACTGGAGCAGTGCTCATCAGGCGGTCGCACTCACGTCCCTTATGCGGTCTCCTTTAGAAATGAACCACACTTTTCTAAAATTGTCCCAGTAAACCGAAGTCAACGATTCGAACTCCACACAACAATCCTTAAATGCTCGTTCCAACTCATATCGCTTTACAGCGTTACGCCCAGATATTTAAGCGACGTGACAGCGTTGAGAAGCACGCTACAAATGTTGTATCCAAATATTGGGGATCTATTTTTCCTACTGATCTGCATTAACTTACTTTTTTTTTACACTTAGAGCTCGCAGCCATTCATCACTACCAAAAATAAGTGTACTTCAACAATAACTCAATGATCACACCTCCCCAATTGCCACAGCAGCATCAGCAAACAGCCGCAGAGTGCTGCTCGCCTTGGCTGTCGACTCATTTATGTATACACGGAATAGCAGCAGTCCTATCGCGCTTCTCTAGGGCACTCCCGATGATACCCTTGTCTCTGGTGAACACTCACCGTAGAAGAAAACATACTGGGTTCTGTTACGTAAAAAACCTTCGAGCTAGTCACGTATCTGGGAACATATTCCACTTTCGTTAATAGTCTACATTGCACACCGAGTCAAACGCTTTTCGGAAGTCCAGGAGTATGGAATTTGTCAGTTCCTTTTCATCCCTGGTTGGCAGGATACCATGGGATGAAAGGGCAAGCTGAGTTTTGCACGAGCGATGATTTCTAAAACCGTGCTGATTCTTACCCAGAAGCTTTTCGGTCTCAAGTATTTTTATTAAATTCAAACTTAGAATGGATTCAAGAATCGTACAGAAAATCACTTTTAAGGTCACTTCCAAGGATATTCATATGTAATTTTGTAGGTCAGGTCGATAAACCGTCCACGTGGACCGATCATAACTCAAGCAAATGAAAAGTTCAAAAAAAAAAAAAAGGGTTAAATGGCTCTGACAACTATGGGACTTAACATCTATGGTCATCAGTCCCCTAGAACTTAGAACTACTTAAACCTAACTAACCTAAGAACATCACACAACACCCAATCATCACGGGACAGAGAAAATCCCTGACCCCGCCGGGAGTCGAACCCGGGAACCCGGGCGCGGGAAGCGAGAACGCTACCGCACGACGACGAGCTGCGGACATAAACGAAAAGTATCCTGTATTTAACACAGTTTCTAATTCTCACCGTTCTGCGCCATGTTAGAGACACTTAAATTTTCCGGAAGTGAAAATCGTAAACTGATGTGTATAAACCATAAATGCTGCTACTGAAATTACGTAGTCTGCATTGGACAACTCATGAAGGGCGTGACCACTCTCCCCCACCCTCCCCCATAACCAAACCCCCACCACCGCCATCTCTTAGAGATTGAAAATGTGAATCATGGAGCGTGGAAAATCTGACACAGATTTCGAGCGTAGAGTTTGGGGGTATAGTGTGTGTGTGAGGGGGGGGGGGAGTATGGGTCGAAGGGGGTATACCACAGGACGATGTAAAAATTAAGAGGATGCTTCTCTATATAGGAGGACATTCTCCAGAGCAGCAAAATGGTTCATATAGCTCTAAGCACCATGGGACTTCATATCTGTGGTCATCAGTGCCCTAGACTTAGAAACTACTTAAACCTAACTAACCTAAGGACATCAGACACATCCATGCCCGAGGCAGGATTCAAACCTGCGACCATAGCAGGCACGCGGAACCGGACTGTAGCGCCTAGAACCGCTTGGCCACAGAGCCGGCATTCGGGGCATCGCCAAATGAATGTAAGACGCTGACAACAATGACGGAACAAATGACAGAACTTCGGGAAATAACACCCATTTTGCTTGAGAGATTCGTAAAGGGCCAAAACTGAAGGGGAAGGCATAGACTGAAATATGTCCGACAAATGATGGAGATGGGACGTGACAGAGGAGCGCTACAGAAATCCGGACGGAAGAGAACCAGATGAACCCCGCATGAAAGATATGTGTTTGATGGAAGGGATCAGTTGTTGAGAAATAGGACCTTGTCTCGCTGTGCGCCATGACGAATGTCAGGGAGAGGCTTGTGAGGATCAGATTAGCGACAAGCTTAACATTAGAGTTGGAAGCCGCCTAGTAGACAATGTGAAGGAATTCTTCTACATCGGAAGAAAAATAAAACATCAAGGACGAAACAAGGAGGAAATAAGAAACTGGACAATACAGGCATTCTTCCATAAAAGAATTAAAATGGTGTCTAAGATGACACTTCAATTGGAAAAGATATTTCTGAGAATGTACGTTTGGACCACATCGTAGTGCGGAAGTGAATCATAGTTAGTGCGAAAACCGAAAATGAAGAGAAGCGTTTGAGATGCCGTGTTACAGAAGGATGACGAAATTTAGTGGACATAAAACATGAGGGGTTACCCAGTAGAATCACGGACGAAAAGAATAACTGTTCAACAACGAATGGAGGGTAGGAGAGATTTACAGGACACATGTTGAGATATCCGAGTGTAGCACCCATGTAATTGAGGTAACAAGCGTAAGGAAAGATACATAAAGGGACATGTACAACACATAATTAAAGATATTGAGTGTAGTCACTGTTATGAAATGAATAGATTGGATCAGACGAACAAATGACAGTGGTATGCTTCAAACCAGTCGTACGACTGTTTTCATACATTTGTTCAATCTCATCATCATCGAGAGCAATAGTTGGAAAACGTACTTATATAACTGCAATGCTGATGGGTTTGGCAGTTACTCATATCATCATTTACACTACAGGGACTTATAGTTTATTTGCCCATATTTTCCTAACATGACTGTTAGCCAGTTTGTGACTTGTTGGTCAAACGTTTCAGCGGAGCGGAAACAAGACTCCTTGTAAATTGCACAGTTAGCATTACTCAGAATTTCCATGTACAAACGCCGTATCATAGCGTGCAGTATGATGTCTGGTTATGGAAAACAAATTTTATTTGCTTTATTGTAATCATCGTAATTAAGAAAACTTCATCAGAAATTTGAGGGAAAATTAAACGAGAACTATTGTTCGTATTTTCAAATCGAAACAAAGAATGGGCAATGGACAGATGGTGTATCAAAAAGACCAGTGTGGAGTCAAAGTTCAAAATAAAAGAAATTTAGTTTTTTGATAGTAATCAGTGTACTAAAAAATACTTATATTTGATTTGAGAAAAAGTTTAAATATTTCACGGGCAGATACTGCTAGCTACGTAAATGAAGTGTCAAACAGTTCATCACTTCCAGGCCTAATTATTTTGAGTTATATTGATGTGAAATTTTTCAAACATACTTCCTTCGAATTAGTCACTAAATTCTGCATATTTCTAGAACAGAAGATACTAGTAAAGCAAATGAGGTGTCAACAAGATCAAGGGTTGCAAGCAAATCCCAGAAGTTGGAAAAGGTCCTAGAAGGAATTGACGTGATGTTTTGTGAAATGATTTGTCTAACAGCAAGAAATGAAACAAATTAGAACCGCAATGAAACTGTCTACAGCAAATAAGGTGCTTCAAACGTTTCAATAAATTATAGTATTTCTTACTGTTGCAGAAATTATAACAAAAACGATTTGACCGATTTTGTTTTGGAACGTATTTTTATTCTTCTCCTGCGCTATATATTTTATTTTTTGACTTATTTGCCTTCTGACTGGTTTGATGAGACCCGGACAAATATAGGATTCATACACATTACGCTGTAAACATACTCTGAGTGTGCGGTGAGTGTTGTCAAATAGAAGTCCAGGTCAGTATTTCATCGTTATGCTACATATGCCACAGGTGTGCAGCAAGCGGCTGCACTCTTCTTGTAAGACTACTGCCAATCCTCCCTTTCTATTGGAAGTACACAGTCCATTGCTGGAACTGTCAACAGTCCTTCCGTCCCCTCAGCAGAATAATGACTTTGGCAAAACATCCTAACAAAATTGAAACTGTCTTCGGAAAAAGAAAAAAAACATGATGCACCTACAGATACCCAGCCCATCTTACATTATCCATCCTGGTTGTGGATGACGTAAGCTCGGTTCCCTGTCTTCAGGTATATCAATTATTTACAGAGCAAATTTTGATTTCCACATCATGCTTGTTAGCATTTTGCTGTTTTATAACTGAAATTACGATATATGCTACACATGTGCTCATGGAATTACATGGTCTGTACTCTGTGTCATATCTTTATAATACGAGGGCTATCCACAAAGTACATTACGTTTTGGAATTAAAAATAAATAAACTATTGGAAATCTTTTTTTATTATATACAGATAAAAGCCACACTTAAATACTACTTTTCTACATAGTTGCCATTTAAATTAAGGCACTTATCGTAGCAATGGACGAGCTTGGAAATTCCTTCTTCGTAAAATTCGGCCTCCTGCGCCTTCAACCACGTGGTTACCTCTTCTTGAAGCTGTGCGTCGTCATCAAAACGCTGCATTGCCTACCACTTCTTCACTGCTGGGAATAAGTGGAAGTCGCTCGGTGCCAGGTCGGTACTGTACGGTGGATGAGGAAACAACTCACTCTTAAAAGATTCGAGAACTTCACGGGTGGCATTTGCCGCGTGGGCCCGGGCGTTGTCGTGAATCAGCAAGACCTTTGAGCTCAACCTTCCCCTGCACTTGTTTTGTATTGCTCTTCTGAGGTTGTGCAGAGTTTGGAAATACCTCTGAGAGTTTATTGTAGTGTCTCTTTCCAGGAAATCCACAAAAATTACACCTTTTCGGTCCCAAAAGGAGAGGTAACCACGTGGTTGAAGGCGCAGGCGGCCGAATTTTACACGAAGGAATTTCCAAGCTCATCCATCGCTACAATAAGTGCCTTAATTTAAATGGTAACTATGTAGAAAAGTAGTATTCAAGTGTGGATTTCATCTGTATATAATAAAAAAATTTCCAATACTTTATTTATTTTTAATTCCAAAACGTAGTGTACTTTGTGGATACCCCTCGTAATGATGTAACATTTACGTAGTATTATCAAATAACTATGTTTAGGGGCCATGGCTACAGCAGGTATACTGCATCTGACCCGTACCGGGTCGAGACCGATCCAGCCTCCATGCCTTGGAGACAGTGGATGTTTTTGTCCTCTGGCAGTGAACAGTAAGGCAATCAGACGGTACACTATCAGGAATTTCCATCGACACATTCTCTTCTCGCATTGCTCTTCGTGTTTGCCGGATCGTCTCAAAATGCCTTCATAAGTGCCGGTGTATTTATTTTATCCTCTATAATATCTTTGTTGTACTCCAACATTTTTTTTTTCTTTTCATTTACCTCCTCTAGTATAAAGGGTATTAGCATTCACTGAAGGGTTCCCATCAGTCATGATGAACGTACACTGTAATAAAAACTAAGAAAAATCGGTCACAAGTTATGAGAAATTATTTTTGTAAAAGACAGAAATAAAATAGATTATAGAAACATGTGACACACTTCATTTGCTGCACATGATTTCGAGAATCATTCAAAGACGCGTAAAACGTTTCTCTATTCTATTTCATTTCTTAATTGTAGACAAATATTTTGACAAAACATTTGACTGAACTTTTATTCACAAGGCGTGTTAGTCCTGACATCTCATTTTCTTCACTATCGTATTCAGATATCAAAACCTTCTAAATTTATTACTTTATTCGTAGGAAATAATTTTGTCAGTTAAATGACCCACAAGTGTAGATATTGAAAGCATAAATATTTCGATACATCACTTGACTTCCTATTACCTGCTGTTGGCGACGTGTCCAAAATTTAAAACTTAATTCGAAAGAAGCAATTTTAAAAACCAAATGTCTCATCAGTGATGTTATTTGCATGCAAATTAGGTACGCATTGAAGTGGTGGACTTTTTGATACCTCATTTGGCTTCTTAACGTCTCCTGAGCTCGAAGTGTCCCAAATTCATTGCTTTATTCGAAGGAAGTCTTTTGTCATTAAAAAATCAAACAGACGTAACTTTTTATGTGCGTATAGCATCGCCTGGAAGAGCTAAATATTTTGCAAATTCATTTACATAGCTAGCAGAAGTTAAATTTGAATAATTCACGTTTTCCGGAAGTAAATAATTATCTTAACCAAGCTGATTATTTTGATACAACTAAGTAGTTTTTTGCGAATTTAGACCACACCTTGGTAAACCTGACACCCCATTCATCCAGTTTTCACTCTTCGATTGGCTATGATAATTAGGAAAATAAATTCATTGTGTAATTTACTTTGAAATAAGTAATTAAGTTTCTCGTAACTATTCTGATTAGTTAAAACTATTAAATGTTTTATAACAAATCTAGGTCGAACTGTGGTCAATTTGATACCACATTTGCCTGTTTCCCATTTTTGTGTGGCTATGAAAATACTGACTAGAATTTACTGTCAGTTCATTAATTAATGTTTTGTTAATAACTGTGATAACTTCCAAGCAAATAATCCCTCTTTTGCAAAACTAGACTCTACTATAGTCAATTAGGTAGCATGTTTGTCTATTTCCCAATCTTCGTTTGGTTATGAAAATTCGGACAAAGACCCATTGCATAATTTATAGCTAGTCTTCTTTCGCCCCGCTGTAACCTCTGAGATGACTAGAAATAGGGAAATAAACGTAAGAAGAATGGAAAACAGAGGAATAAATGGAGAAAGGAAGCTAACACCATCTGGAGAGGAGTACGGTTTTGGTTTGTTTTACACCGCAGTGGAAAAAGAGAATTAAATGTGACTAAACTTCACCGACAGAAGACACGTGCAAAGAACGTCTTACGTTGCTCTGCTGACCTCTCGCCCTTGTGTCATTTGCAACTGGTACGTCTCGAGGCAGTTACGCATGAGCAGACACTGTCTTTAAATTTCAATCCCTCACAAAAATGCAGAAGCATAACAGCGAGGGACCAAACACAAACGCTTGTCCCCGAGCAATCTTCCACCTGAAAGCTACTTCGCCACTGGCTCCTCAGAAAAGCTGCGCTAATTCCTTCGCAGCCGTTCATTTCACAGCTTCCTGTCTCTCTTTCCACAGGCGAGTGTAATTACGTTGTTTTTGACTGAATTCATTTGCTTGGAGCTACGCAGTGAAAGAATACGGAACTCCACGGGAAGACAGCTCAGTGTTCTGCATGTGAAGTCTTAATTTTCCTACTTTGTTCACACAGTTTTTGCGTCTAAGCACCAAGTTTAATGCAAAGAAATGTCCAGCGTAACAGAAGATATCTCACAAAGCTACTGCCATAGTACCAAGAAATTCTGTCAAATAATGTGCTTTAACGTGACGTCATTCTTTGGCGGAACCTACTCGCTTAGATATGACGAACGTTGTGAGCGTTAGTTAACGACGACAATCAAGTTAACTCGTTAGCAACGTAAATAATGTGACATAAATAATTGTTTTGGCAAGGATTTTGATAGCAGAAGATCAAGTACTGAGCTACATGTGAGACTGTAAATATCCGCCTCAGTTGTGGCTGTTTGATTATAAGCACGAACGCTTTCGTGAATATTATATTCACATCTTCAGGCGTAAGTACACTAGCGCCAAGGAAATCACCCCACCAAAAAGTAATTGATGTAGAGTAATGAATTTTTGGAAATACGTTTCTCTAGGTAACTTACTTAAGTGATTAACATTGCAAGAGGCTAAGATATGGAAATGTTAAATGCAGGTATGTTAATAACATGTGTAACCGCCACAATATTGAACGTACGCGTGCGAACTTCATTGCATTGTGCTGTGCAAGTGCCGAAGTCAGTTTGTGGGATGGAATCCCATGCCAGTTGCGCTTGGTCTGTCAATCTAGTGACGGTTAATGATGTTTGTGGATGACACTGAAGTCGTCGTCGATGGTGTCCCATGTATGCTCGACTGGAGACACATCTGGTGATTGTGCGGGCCAACGAAAGGTAGCAACACTCTGAAGAACATATTGGGTTACAATAGCGCTATGTGGATGAGCTCCCTACTTTTCAATCATATACAACCGCTCGCTCACAGACAGATCTGTACCTACAGATTGGAAAATTGCGCAGGTCGCACCAGTGTTTAAGAAGGGTAGTAGGAGTAATCCATCGAACTACAGACCTATATCATTGACGTCGGTTTGCAGTAGCGTTTTGGAGCATATATTGTACTCAAATATTATGGACCACCTCGAAGGGAACGATCTATTGATACGTAATCAGCATGGTTTCAGAAAACATCGTTCTTGTGCAACACAGCTAGCTCTTTATTCGCACGAAGTAATGGCCGCTATCGACAGGGGATCTCCAGTTGATTCCGTATTTCTAGATTTCCAGAAAGCTTTTGACACCGTTCCTCACAAGCGACTTCTAATCAAGCTGTGGGCCTATGGGGTATCGTCTCAGTTGTGCGACTGGATTCGTGATTTCCTGTGAAGAAGGTCGCAGTGCGTAGTAATAGACGCCAAATCATCGAGTAAAACTGAAGTGATATCAGGTGTTCCCCAGGGATACGTCATGGGACCTCTGCTGTTCCTGATCTACACTCCTGTAAATGGAAAAAAGAACACATTGACACCGGTGTGTCAGACCCACCATACTTGCTCCGGACACTGCGACAGGGCTGTACAAGCAATGATCACACGCACGGCACAGCGGACACACCAGGAACCGCGGTGTTGGCCGTCGAATGGCGCTAGCTGCGCAGCATTTCTGCACCGCCGCCGTCAGTGTCAGCCAGTTTGCCGTGGCATACGGAGCTCCATCGCAGTCTTTAACACTGGTAGCATGCCGCGACAGCGTGGACGTGAACCGTCATCGAACCCATCGTTCTACCATTCCTAGACCGGCAAGGGAACTTGCTGTTCCAACAGGACAATGCACGTCCGCATGTATCCCGTGCCACCCAACGTGCTCTAGAAGGTGTAAGTCAACTACCCTGGCCAGCAAGATCTCCGGATCTGTCCCCCATTGAGCATGTTTGGGACTGGATGAAGCGTCGTCTCACGCGGTCTGCACGTCCAGCACGAACGCTGGTCCAACTGAGGCGCCAGGTGGAAATGGCATGGCAATCCGTTCCACAGGACTACATCCAGCATCTCTACGATCGTCTCCATGGGAGAATAGCAGCCTGCATTGCTGCGAAAGGTGGATATACACTGTACTAGTGCCGACATTGTGCATGCTCTGTTGCCTGTGTCTATGTGCCTGTGGTTCTGTCAGTGTGATCATGTGATGTATCTGACCCCAGGAATGTGTCAAGAAAGTTTCCCCTTCCTGGGACAATGAATTCACGGTGTTCTTATTTCAATTTCCAGGAGTGTATATAAATGACCTGACTGACAATCTGAGCTGTTCACTTAGGTTTTTAGCAGATGATGCTGTAATTTACTGTGTAGTAAGGTCATCCGAAGACCAGTATCAGTTGCAAAGCGATTTAGAAAAGATTGTTGTATGGTGTGGCAGTTGGCAGTTGACGCTAAATAACGAAAAGTGTGAGGTGATCCACATAAAGTCCAAAAGAAATCCGTTGGAATTCGATTACTCGATAAATAGTACAATTCTCAAGGCTGTAAATTCAACTAAATACCTGGGTGTTAAAATTACGAGTAGCTTCAGTTGGATAGACCACATGGATAATATTGTGGGGAAGGCGAACCAAAGGTTGCGTTTTATTGGCAGGACACTTAGAAGATGCAACAAGTTCGCTAAAGAGACAGCTTACACTACACTCCTTGGTCCTCTGTTAGAATATTGCTGTGCTGTGTGAGATCCTTACCAAGTGGGATTGACGGAGGACATCGAAAAGGTGCAAAAAAGGGCAGCTCGTTTTGTATTATCACGTAATAAGGGAGAGAGTGTGGCAGATATGATACGCGAGTGGGGAATGGAAGTCATAAGAGCAAAGACGTTTTTCGTCGCGGCGAGATCTATTTCCGAAATTTCAGTCACCAACTTTCTCTTCCGAATGCGAAAATATTCTGTTGAGACCAACCTACATAGGTAGGAATGATCATCAAAATAAGAGAAATCAGAGCTCGAACAGAAAGGTTTAGGTGTTCGTTTTTCCCGCGCGCTGTTCGGGAGTGGAATGGTATAGAGTTAGTATGATTGTGGTTCGATGAACCCTCTGCCAAGCACTTAAATGTGAATTGCAGAGTAATCACGTAGATGTAGACGAGCGTTATCCTGTTGGAAAACACCTCCTGGAATGCTGTTCATGAATGGCACCACAACAGGTCTAACCACTAAAACGACGTAGAAATAGGCCGCCAGGGTGTTGGGGGGGGGGGGGGATAGGACATCCACTACATCGCTTCTGCTGTCATACGAAATCTGAATCCAGGCCAAACTTTGGGTGTAGGACCAGTATACCTAGAACGTGATAAATTGCGTGCAGCTTCTCAACTGGCCGCCTTGTAACCAACACACGGCCGTCACTGGCACCGAGCCAGAATCAGCTTCCATCAGAAAACGTAACAGAATTCCATCCTGCTCTCCAATGAACTCTCTCTTGACACAACTGGGGTCGCAAGTAGCATTGGTTTCGTGGAATGCACACTATTGGGCATCTGGCTTCGAGCTGTCCTTAAAGCAATCGACTTGTATCAGTTCGTTGTTTTCCCCCCTCAGTAGTGCCATGTGATCTTCGACAGTCAGCTCTTCTTGCACCCTACCTTCTCGTGACCACCGCTGCGATCAGTCATGTACATTGGCTACATCCGTGCGAAATCTTTCTGCAGTATCGCAGAAGGAATATCCAGCTTCTCGTTGCCTTCTAGCACGACCTCTGTCAAACTCAGTGAGGTGTCGATAACGGCGTCTTTCTCGCCTTAAAGGCATTCTTGACTAACATCAACTCAAAGGTAACTAACATTCGCGACCGTAACAGCGTGTATTACACAAACCTGATTTGCAGGCTTGTAGTGGTGCTACTGGCGCCAGTCTGATGCGACTGGCGCGAAATTTCAATAGAAATTATTTTTCAGACATAGAAACATGCATACGAACTTTCGTTTACGTCGCACCACTCCTTTGTCGTATTGCGATTTTTCACCCGTAAATATACGAGAGTCATTCAATAATTAAGGAGACAAATTGGCCCGGGCAAAAAAACTGTTAGTAATGCAAGTTTGTTACTTCTATGGCTTTAAGTTGGCATCATTGGGATAAGCCCTGATCAGCTGATGTATCAACAGGTTTTTTCAGTATAACTTCAAAAGCACATTTCAAGATGGCGAGTCACAATATACAAGCCCAACGCAATCTGACTGCTGTACATTGACAACATGACTTGCAACAATTAACACAAAAGAATTGCACTCAGTTGCAAGGAACCCTAACAATAATACAAATCCAAAAAATATGAAATTAAATATCAAACTACCTCCCGCTCTGTTAACCGCCTAAACTCATTTCAATCACGAATCCCTATAATGGTAACCCCAGTCTTTTTCATTAGTCACTTACCTCTCAGAAAATATTCATAACACGAACTACAGCAGTTACGGCAAGTAGCAACAACGGCCAGCTAAATAAAAAGATTCTAACTTCTATAAACTCCAACTACTAGGAGGCTTATGGTTAGCAAAAAAAAAAAAAAAATTGTTGAAGAGAAAACAATTTATTTAGAAGATTTTACTTTATTCGTGTGATATTCAGTTGTCAATAATTCTACTAACCAAACATACCTTTCCTTTAATAAATTTCATCTCATCAACACAGAGGCCCCACTAAGAAAAACATTTCCGTACACTTCTTTATCCACTCGCTAACTCCTAGTCCGTCCAACCACAGAATCTCTTTCCGAGGGTGCAGAGCGCTGTCAGCGATATTAACACAGTCTATAGCTTTGCCAACATAAAACAGGCTACTTACAAAGGGATTTTAAACGTTAATATGAATCACCCTGTGTGGAAGAGATTACTAGTAATAACCAGTTGTGGGAACTCCGATAGTCATCTGCCATTTGCCGAAAACTCGTAGATGGTATGCAAGGGAAGATAGCGATTATGCGACGCCAGTGATTCCCTTGGAGACGACGTTGGCGTATCGATGCACGCCATCTAGCGGAAGACGATATCAGAGCTGCGACATGGGGTAGGGCGACGTGGTGATACCAATTTTTACGTTTCAGCACTAGGCGATTCCAAAGTTGCAACAGCAATATGTATTACAGAATACTGGCGTGCAAGTAAGACAACTATTGTAATGTTCGTGAGAGCCGCCAGATGACAGTGACCAAGTATGCAATAAGATGACAAGTAGAATAGGCGTACGTAATTTACAGAGCATGGAAAAATAGGTTACATCAAACGCTACTGCACAAAATATCATGGATCCATCGAGATAGTCAAAGCATAAGCAACCAAAATTTAAAAGATTCTGCAATGAAACAAAGCATAAGCAGTTACATTATGAAAGGTGCTGTGAATAAAGTTGTTTACAGCGATTAAAAATCCATAACATAGCAATAAACGCGAAATGAAAATTACATAGCGTTCATTAGTACACCTAGAGCATGATCATCGGATTACATCGAAGGAGGCACAGCGACAGTAACTGTCATAAAACAACAAAAGGTAGTCGCGAATAAAAGATAAAGAAACATAGTCAGCCATGAGAATAAAACACAGTGAAAGTAGTCGCTTACAATCACTGAGTCACTCCTTCTACATAGCTACAAAAATAAAGGGAAGAATAAAATATAAGTGGAACACTGTGTCAGAAAACGTCATGGGCCCATGAAAGTAGTGATAAATTTAAAACCCAAAGCATAAGCAGTTGAAATTAAAAAGATAGTGTGAATATAGTTGTTTACACTCATGGAAAATCCATAACATAGCAACAAACATGAGTTCAGAATTACTATTTGGAGAAACAAAAAGAAGAATAATAACGACCAGAAAAGAAATAACATTCTTTAGTTAGTCAAAAGCAATGGCGTCGCGTAATCACTTTAAAGGCATACGATCGACGAGTCCCCAAAGACAGATATCGACGTTCCCACAACCGATTATTATTCGTCACCAGCTCTATATATATTTTTATTACATATTGACGAAATGCTGTTTGTAGCATGTATTTTTTATAATGTAATATACCTATTTCTTCATTTGTTATTAGTTGGTATTGTAACAACAACAACGCTGTACTATTGTACATATAATATTTTTTCTTCTGATTTTCGATAAATTAGTGTATTGATATTCAGATTTCATTTCTTTTTTTTATTTCATATCATTGTGTTGAGAAAACTGTGAACAAATTTCGATGTGAATATTAATGTTTATGTCATATTTCAAGCAATATTGTAATAGAAGTGAAGTGTAACAAATGTTGAGACTGTTGTAAGATGTTAAAATTGTAACTGTGCGTCTGGTCCATACGTAGGCAATGTATCAGGATATGTATAATGTAAAACCTCGGGTAAATACCCTGTCTGTAGGGAGCGGTAAAAGGTGGATGGCGGGCGAGCGCGGGAAAATGCGCACGGGCGCTGTACGGCATAACGGGCTCGGCAGTGGTAGTCGGAGTTGGGAATTGGTCTGAGCAACACGTTCTGGAGCGAGGAGGCTCTCCTGGAAGACTCAGTTTCATTGAGCCTCGGATATGCCGTTCCAACGCCCATACAGCATGGCAAAATTCCATAGGCACTAAATGGAAAAGTATTGCGACGCTAAGAAGAAGTAAAGTGCCGATACATCAAGGGCCATAGCTGTGATTGTACGTGTGCTCTGTGCCTCGCCATCTCGCCGCCTGCCAACCGCCACATCGATACAAACAGGTTGAAACTTTTAGTACTGTATTCGTATGGACCAGTGTTACTTTTGTTCCATACTGTTCAATAACAACTTAAATTTTACCAGAACTGTCGTATCATTTAATTATCCTCACAACTAATCTAGACAGGGTCCTTTCCAAATGTTGTGCAATCCGAGTGTCCCGAAACGAAGAATTAAAGTTTGTGTTAATAATAATTACCTGCAGACCTAGCTATGTTAGAATGATGTTTAAAGAACTGTCTTGTTAATGAACTAGTTAAAGAATAACAAAGGTCTCACAAAGTTGGAAGATAATTTTGATATTGATTTAGTAATGGAGTTTAATTATTTCGAGACAGATATAATGGTATTTAAATGAGCAGGAACTCATATATTGGAAATCTTGAGCGCATAATGATTTCAGTAATCAAAATTTTTAATACAGTGATCATAACAGTTTCAGGGTCTCCCCCCCCTTTTTTATTCATTTGAATTCTGAAGTGTTCTAAACTGATTTGACCAGCAAAGTTAAAGTCAATATAAAAACCAAAATTTATCAGTGTTTTCTCTTTATTAAAATTGACATTTAGTTTGTAGCTCGAAATTACTATTTCCAGGGTAACCTATGCCCGATTTTAATCAGAGCAATAGACAGTACGAAGTTTGGTAGTATACATTATAGTGTAGTGTTATGTATTTATGGTTTTTCCCTATCAGTACAGAAAGTGAAACTATCAGTTCAATAGATTTTCTAGTTCTAAAATTTACCATATTATGCAATGTTACTACTTGTCGCTTTGCACGAATATCTGCCAAGTAGTACAGGGAAGAAACTCAGTTAATGCCTAATTAGGCTGGCGACCGTATTATTAACAAATTGGTAGCATCCTCTGCATTGTTTTTTGTCCGTACTGACGTGTGGTTGCATTTCGAACTTGCTTGACGTACAGTTGTTATTACAGAGTGGGTGTAAGTCTGATTTGCCTCCATTCAGGTACACGCGGTCAATATCTACACAAAAATACTTTCTCATAAGGTGAAGCCTGTCAACTTACCATAGTACAGGCTTTAATGAGTATCGTGTGCCATGCGCGCACGTTACAGTTTCATTTTCCTGTATATATTTTATTTTAGCAACTGTTTCACATCCCGTATGCCTCATTGGCTATCGCTGACAGAATTCGGTGAATGGTGGGTGAAGCATCGCATAATTAAGCAAAAACTTCGTTTCTCTCCTTAGAAGTTCACGTACGTGGAGTCACAACATCTGCTCCGGTCACCGCCACCGCCTACCAGCGTGGGTATAATTTTTCCTATTAGTTTTTGTTATGTCACACATTTTATATGTAAGTACTACTATGCTATTCATATAAATCAGCTCTGTATTTATATTTCAGTATAAAGGGTCCGATGATTGTCACATTATGATCCAAACCGGTAGCCATTGTACATCAATATTTTATTGGAACCAAGATTGTTTTTAATCCATTTTTAAGCATTTTAGCCAGACCCATATTTTTCCACAAGAAATGTTCTCAAAAATTAACTCACTGAATGGTAAAAGAGTTTTTTAACTATCCATTAACTTGTTCCGTAGCAGATAATTCCATGTTTTTTTTTTCTTATATGAAACTGACAAGTGATCATAGGCCACCATCGGTGCCATTCTGACAGCGTCACATAAATCGTAATCCATTGCCTCTGTACCTTTCTTTCTGGCTGTTTATCTAGTTTAACGTCACAGATATGCACAGTGACACAAAAATGCAGCAGGGGATGACATTTACAGAGAACACTCTTCGGAGAATGTTCTCCTGGCCAAAACTGACTGATATTTTAGTTCCTATGCATCCGTGAGGCGCGAAATCTTCGCAAGATAGTGTAATTTTTAACAGTAGTTAAATTCCTTGCTGGTTTATTGCATGCGGTGTGGTGTCGTAGATCTATATCGCGCTCACCAGCGTCTCACAGTTGGCAAAGGAAACGCGCCTTTCCGACAGATGCTGACACCGGTCGCGCGGGGACCTGCAGCTGCAGCTGCGACTACAGACACCCTCTGCCCCGCGATGTAGGGTGACCAACGGCAGCTACTCGGCCCCGTCTGTCACACTCTTCTACAGCTTGATCGCGCGTTAGCAGTGGGATCCTCACACTGCACGACACTGTTTAGACGTTTCTTGTAATAGCTGGACTTTCATTGGTGTCTGTTCTTTTCTAGAGTATTTTTGCCACACTTGGAGAAAGCTGCAAGTTGAGTAAATTTTATGATAAGTATATTTACGTGTTCACTAATGACTTCTGCTCCTATCGAACTTCCTACGACCACAACCATTGCACCACTCTGTACTCCAGCTCTCCTTCCCGCTGTGTATGGAATAGTACGCAACATGAAGTGCGCAGGTAAAGTCACCTCCAGTAAGCAGATTACGTGGGTTTTGACTGAGAATATAAATTATTCCGTCTTTGAAGAAAACAACTTGTTCCGATGCACAGCTTTACATGGGTGACGCCATAAAATGGTTCAAATGGCTCTGAGCACTATGGGACTTAACATCTGAGGTCATCAGTCCCCTAGAACTTAGAACTACTTAAACCTAACTAACCTAAGGACATCACCCACATCCACGCCCGAGGCAGGATTCGAACCTGCGACCGTAGTGGTCGCGCAGTTCCAGACTGATGAGCCTTGAGCCGCTCGGCCACAACGGCCGGCGACACCATAAATATTGTACCTTGAGAGGCACCCACATGCCTTGCTCATACTGTGGCATCAAGCAGTCAGGCCTGCAAGATGAGTGGTCTGCCATGCGAGTGGGCTCATTCTTATTTATCGAGTAACATGAAATCTAGTACTCACAATTAAGTTACAACTTATTCTCCTGTTTGAATATTACGCAACGGAAACGCACATCTGACTATTAGTAATTTACAAAACACTGACTGTTCACTACGCACTGCCAATACCACATTTTCTTTCTTATTTAACGACTTTTATCAACACGTGGTCATCCACACTGAATATGAATGGCGCACACATTATAAATTCTGGATATCATGACAACATACAATTCGAAGGAAAAGTCCACCAATCTTTTTCTTTTCACTATCTTATTTATTCCGATAAATTCTATAACCTAAACACACAAATTCTATAACCTACAACAATAACACATGAGAAATTCCGCCCAGTGGGCATTGCTTTACATTGGTGATACTCTATCTTATGGTCTCGTAATTATTTAATGCTACAGTGCACTTTCTGGATAGGATGGTGGATCTTTTGCTGTATCTCACACTTCGACTCTCACAACCATCATCACGAAACTTTCCTCCAGACCGAGCGGTACAAAAGGAACATGCATAACCAACTACCTCTGAAACTACCTTGCTACTCTCCCATGAAAACCACACATACTTAAATTACATGACATACACCACACTGCAACATGGAATACAACACAAGGAATAGTCACAACATTATAATCACATCACTTTCAGCTTTCCCACTTCAATTAGTATTTATCCCAGTTTCACACGACACTGCCCCACTTTGTAATTTTTCTTTCCTACTGTGAACTCTGGAGGATATATGCACGTCTTCCAGTACAATGCAAGCCAAGTGGCGTTGTTGGATAGACGGCTGACTCACCTTGTTTCTCTCTCAGAGTATTATAGTTTGATTCAAGCGTCACACGGAAACATAGCACGCACAGTAATATTAAGAACATATTCATCACACACGCGAATCCTCAACTGATACCATGGACGAGTACTTCTCTTTATCCTTTGTCTCATACACAGATTGAGATTCACACAGTACTCACCACGTGGAAGTACTCATCTCTAATTTTTCGTCCTGCACACGCCGTTTCTTAAATATTTCCAAATTATAGTACACACGCTAGTAATTCAACTTAACTTAAGCACTCGAAAGTATTTCAACTTATTGTTACACGTGGTTTCATTGTGACCGTTGGTCACTTCCGAAGATTACAACGATCCCCTTAATATTACCCGCCTGACATTTAATTCTCACCACAAAAGTTCCTGAAATAGGGAAATTATGGTTCTAAACTACTCTTAAGTATTTCACATGCATACCACGTCTCCACTCTTTTGTCTTTACGGAGTACACCTAAGACAGGTCTTACTAACACTAGATCCAGCGGCAGAGTGCTGAAACATGGCCGTTCTTCAGGTCCTCTCGCACCTCTGCCGAAGTGGGGGAGGACCTTGCTACCGTATTGGTCAGCCACATTTCAGGTGCTCAAAGCTCCGGTAAATTTCATCTCTTTGGTTCCACCAAAGGTGGCCAAAGGATCGTCTCAAAGATGATCATATATTCACGTTCACTATCCGCTGTTAGCAGACGATACATTCATTCATTTCACAGATCTCACCAAACTGGATGTAGGGATTTATTTTGTGGGAGTGCACATGTGATCAATTAAATAAATAAATTATCATTCTTTCCCACACTGGTATCCGGCTTCGCTGTATTAATTGAAATTGAGTTATTATTAGAAAAAATATGTTGTACTGACAAGAATAACGAAGAATGTTTTACCTATTTTCAATGTCGGGCGGTACTGTAACCTTTCAACCTGATTCCTCTGCCGTATTCCAGTTCAGCACTCATCCGTACCTGGAAATGTGTGAAATTTTGCCGCAGACTTTGGCGGGGAATAGGTCAATTCGACTACCTCCGCTAACCTATCTCCCACCTTCCCCGTTCCCCATTTCTAGCACCACTCCTATGATGTCATCCGTCTAAGTGGTGGGAAAACGTAAGATTTGCTATCCTAGTGTTTGGAAATAGGGTGAGGTAAGGTGGGAATGTCACTTTTGTGCTGGAGAGGAAGGCAGGATATTTTATTTATTTATTCATTTCTTTTTAGCTGATCTGAGCTATCATCATTAACCTAACTCAGAGATGTGTGTGTTTGCCTCGATGTGCTGGGACTGGCTGAACTAGTTCGCACGACATCTGCCAGAGCGCTCTGTTAACCTCCCTCCACCTCTCACGCAATTCTTGTGACATCGCCCACTAAGCACCACCACCCCACCTCTGGAAATGGTGGTTATTTCAAAACTGGCAGTAATTTCAAATTTTGTGCTCACCTTGCTGTTAGGAGACCGTCTGACCTAGTTCACAATTCCTCTACCAGAGAGGGCACAAAGGCCCTTCCCACTCATCCCCTCTCCCACTTTCCCCTCCCCCATTTACCGTCTCCTCCTCCAGCATCGAGGAAGCTTCAGTCTGCACTGAGATACTGCATATGGTGAGCGAAAGACTTTAAATTATTGTCTATGCAATCTGTTCAGTGTGACGAGGTGTTAGGATCAGATGAGGAAGTGTTCAACAGCTATATGACTTGTTATACCGAAAAGCCAAAGAAACTGGTACATCTGCCTAATATTGTGTAGGGCCCCCATGAGCAGGCAGCAGTGCCACAAGACGACGTGGCATGTACTCAACTAGTGTCTCAAGTAGTGTCAGACAGAACTGACTGCATCAATCATGCAGGGCTGCCAATAAATCCGTAAAAGTACAGCACGGTGGAGACCCCTTCTAAACAGCACACTGCAAGGCACCCCAGATATGCTCAATAATGTTCATGTCTGGGGAGTCTGGTGAGCAGTAGAAGTGTTCGAACTATATCCCTGCAGCTACTCTGTAGAAATTCTGAACGTGTGGGGCGTCGCATTGTCCTTAAGGAATTGCCCAGTCTGTCGGAATCCACAGTGGACATGAATTGATGCAGGTGATCAGACAGGATGCTTAAGTATGTGTCACCTGTCAGAGTCGTATCTACGCGTATCAGAGGTCACATATCCCTCTGAATACACACACCCCACCCAACTACAGAGCCTTCACCAGCTCGAAAATTCCCCTGTGGAATTGAGGTTGTCTCCATACCCGTACACATCCATCTGCATAATACAATTTGGAACGAGACTCGTCCGACCAGACAACATGTATCCTGTCATCAAGAGTCCATTGTCGGTGTTGATGAGCCCAGGCGAGGGGTAAAGCTTTGTGTCATGCAGTCATCAAGGGTACGTGACTGGGCCTTCTGCTCCAAAAGCCCATGTCGACAACATTTGTTGAATGGTTCGCACGCTGACACCTTTAGATGACCCAACAGTGATTTCTGCAGCGAACTGTGGAAGGCTTGCACTTCTGTCGAGTTGAACGATTCTCTGCAGTCGTCGTTGGTCCCGTTCATGCAGGATCTCTTTCTTGCTGCAGCCCGATGGAGATTTGATGTTTTACCAGAGACCTGTTATGCAAAGTACACTCGTGGCATGGTCGTACGGGAAAATCCGGACTTCATCACTACCTCGGAGAAGCTGTGTCCCATCGGTCGTGCCCAATCTGTAACATTACGTTCAGATTCACTTGAATCTCGATAAACTGTTATTGTAGCAGCAGTAAGCGATCTAACAACTGCACCAGATACTGGTTGTGTTATATAGGCACTGCCGCCCGCAGGGGCGTATTCTGCCTTTTCACATATCTCTTTATCTGAATATGCATGGTTATACCAGTTTCTTTGGCGCTTCAGTGTATCATGATTCTGAGAACTGCATCAACAGCTCTATGTATGATGCTTGGAAAGCTGAGATATTGGATGACCATAAGAATAAGAATACATTTCATCAAATAATGAAGATGCAGCCAGGTGATCCAAAACTACAATTCGCAACTCATGCTGGTAAGTGCTTGTGCTGGAGCTGTAGACCTTTTATGAAAAGTCAACTCAGTCTTCCAAAGTGCAACAGGCGAGAGGCTCGTCCACTCCATTTTAGTAATCTTGTTCAGAATTTGCTCAATTAAGGACACACTGGTGATGAGCAGGGAGAATATTAATAAGCCTACAGCACATAAGAACAGGGTTCGGGACTGCATCCATAGCCCCCTAAACAAATATTGGAAAGGAACGATAATGAATGAGTGTAAGAAGAATATTTGTCAGCAAATAATGATCAAGCATCATGATGGGACGAAGATGCGTTTTGCAGTTCATACAGATGGCTGGTTGTGCTATAACTGCATACTTTCATTGAAATGCCCCATCAATGAGCCAAAGAGTCAAATGTTTGTTTATCACCAACAATCCCAGACCGACTGAACTACTTTACAGAATTGACATAGACGTTGCTTTAATAGGCATTTCCTCCGGTACCAGTTCGTCTCAGGGAACTAACAGGAATACAGCATTCCCCCTTCCCACCTGAAGATTGCCAGGAACAAGTAGGAATGCGGGAAAGCTACATCCGTTCACTTGATCCTGACGGCAGGAGTGACATAAGGCAGATGTGGCAGTCCACCAGTCTCAATCAGTGGAGTAATAGTAGCCACGAAACGACAACAGCAGCCAAAATATTCATCTGCCTCCATCTCGCAGAAGCAGTGGGGGAGTAAGTATTCATTGCAAGTCTATCCTACTGTTACAGTGCTTAGCCATTTTTTGTTCAAGTACATGTATCTGTGTGTCGATAGGTGTTGGTTTTTCAACTTATTTGCAGTGGGTTCCGGCATGTCCAGACCACTTCCTGCCAGATTATAACTGTGTGCCGGACCGAGACTCGAACTCGGAACCTTTCGCGGGCAAGTGCTGTACTATCTTAGCTACCGAAGCACGACTCACGACCCGCTTCAGTTCTGCCAGTACCTCGTCTCCTACCTTCCAAACTTCACAGAAGCTCTTCTAACGACATAACCACAACAAAGGTCAAAAATTAATTATGAGTGTAGTGTTGCTCACGCTGCTAAATATTGCATTGAGAGTACATGTAATCTGGCAGGAAGTTTCAGGATCAGATAACTCAGTGCGTGTTGCTGCTGGTCTGGACATGCCGGAACCCACTGAAAAGAAGTTGAAAAATCAACACCCATCGACACACAGATACATGTACATTGCATTGCAATGTATACATATCGATGTATCGAAGTATATCTACATTGCAATGTATACATATCGATGTATCGAAGTACGTCTACATTAATGAAATCAAATCTGAATGTTGTCACAGAAATATGTTAATTATTTTACAGAAACACAGTAGAATATTGTTGGTATCGAGAGGTTCAGGTGAGGTGCCGTAATGGTTACGTAATTCTAGTACCATTAAACTCTTCTGTGAAACTTGAAGAACCAGCTCTCCTGGAAGAAAGGATATTCCGGAGACGTGACTTAGCCACAGCTTGGGTGATGTTTCCAGAATGAGATTTTCAGACTGCAGCTGAGTGTGCGCTGATATGAAACTTCCTGGCAAAAGTCCCGAGTTAGAGTTTCGGTCCAGTACACAGTTTTCATCTGCCAGGGAATTTCATATCAGTGCACCCTCCGCTGCAGACTGAAAGTATCATTATGTTATCGCAAACTGCTGTAACCTCCGCCATGTCCAAACCAGTGCCAACGGCAGCCAGCCGCTTGTTGGGACCTGCTGGGATCTCCAAATCATGGGATGCTGTAGGGAACCTGGCTCGCATGTTGGAGCAGGGCAACAATTTGCTGTTTCCCATACCACTCGTCAATTTGTGTAACGAAGACACCGAGGCAGGGCCTGAATCTCTGAAGAAGTGTGCTGGTGGTCCTATCCCACAAGGTGCAGGTCAGTAGTGGTCTCCAACATACCCAACACCCCACAATAGTCCAGTGTTACCGACAGGACTGGGTGTAGATGTAGTGGACGAGGGACTGCCAGTTCCTCCCAGCGCCCTAGCACTACTGAAGTTGTAACGAAACAGCCAGCGCCACAAAGGGCTTAAGTATCGGTATACCAGCACCTGTGGACAGTGATTGGCATGTTACGCCAGGGATTGAAAATGCACTGGGAGATGTCAAAGTGTTATACGAGTATATAGAGTCAGAATGGGATGTACTGTATAATGCAGAACGCTACATCACTCAGTAGATGACCACAGAGTATTATGCATTCCACACTTCCCCGGAGATTGGCTATGCCAGTCTGTTGCTACTTGCAACATCACTGTATGAAGCCGCGCAGGATTAGCCGAGCGGTCTGGGGCGCTGCAGTCGTGGCCTGTGAGGCTGGTCCCGGCGGGGGTTCGAGTCCTCCCTCGGGCATGGGTGTTTGTGTTTGTCCCTAGGATAATTTAGGTTAAATAGGGTGTAAGCTTAGGGACTGATGACCTTAGCAGTTAAGTCCCATAAGATTTCACACACATTTTTTTTTCACTGTATAAAGACTCCGCACTTATGCTGGAATCGGGTGGTCATTACAAACTCGTTCCATCTGTGGAGATGATATCCATTATGTTGCAAGACTGAACATGCGGTTGCCTCATGTTCAAAGTGTGTATAAGATCTTCGTAATCTATTTCCATATGTATAGTGTGCATATAAAAAATTTAAAACACTGTATCAACACAAGACCAAAAGAACAAGCTAAAGATATACCCAGTAGTTTGAGGGAAATACACGCTGAATTATGTGCACATAAGAAACTGTTATTTGTTAATTACTGCCCTAGTCTGAAGAAAGAACTGAGGAATTTTGTCAATGTACTGCATCCTATGTAGGAAGCCTGAAGTGTAAGTAAAATAAGTTATTATCAACCTCTTGTTTTTCTTTCATTATAATGTAGAAATTGTACCACAGCTGGTAAGCTGCTGACCAAGTTATAGTGGCTACATATATAGTTACAAGTGTTTTTGTTAAAGCTCATTGCATGCCGATACCTGAAGTAGCCAGTATCATTGCAGAGTGGGTGAAGCGTAAGAATTATGTTCTAAGTGACTGGTATAGTGTGGAAGAAGAAGAAGAAGAAGAGGAAGAACAAGAGGAAGAACAAGAATGGGATACTCCTCCTTGATAACTTATAAGCGATATTTCTAGGTCCATCAAGTTGCAGCATGACAGATGTTCTCACGTTGTTGTTAACACACCCAGACACAGTCCAATCTGAGCATTTATGTATATTTTCAGAAACACTGTTTCAACTCAGGTACCAGTTGGCTCGTGCTGATAAATGGTTTTAGCTTCTTGACGAGGTGTCGATGGTGAAACATACAGGACATTCAGTCAAAGCAGTGAAATCCCTCTACCAGAAAAAGTAAAATCAAACACTGTGTTCATATTTGATAACATTGCTACAAAAATCAGGATCAAATTATATGATATCTCGGTTTTGATGGTCGTATTGATGATGATACATTTTCAGTCAAACATATTCCACAATCCCAAAACAGTTGGTGATGATAATGCAAACCTCATTAAAGTTTCCAAACAGGAGAGTTTGAATTACAAACACAATTTCCAAGTGCTTGTAGGAACTTATAGATCATTTAAGCAATTTGTAAGAAGGTGTGGAGATGTTTGGAATCACAGACAGTACAGATTGTTATTGATAAAACACAAAAGCTGAATGACAGTAGGTAGGGGGTTAACTTTTGGGAGTTTCCCTATACATAGCTGTGAAAGAGATGCATTCCTTAGCATACATCACACCATGGACTAGTGCATGCGCATACCGGGCACTCCACCCAAGAGAATGATTACACCTAGACCGAGAATTTGTCTATATTCACACGGAAAATTTCAGCATCTCTAGCACAAAATTGAGGATCTGAAGACGTATACGACTTTTCTGAGGCTGATCAACAATGTAAATACTAGGGTTACCCAACTTCAAAAAAAATGTTAACAACATAACTGTAAAGGTTGATGTAACTGAAGAAAAGTATACGATTTAACAATAAAGAATGACAGAATTGATCGAAATGTATATAAAGTGCAACCCCTGATAATACAAATTATCAACTAAGCATCACTGCATGGAAGGCCATTCGAGAGAAGTTATGGCTGCTGAGGATAGGGCAACTGGATGGACAGCATACTCTATGAGAAACCCTTAAACCAGTTACAGAAACTTTCAATGAACTCAGTGAAATTACACATTGATGGTAGTGATATTGCTGACTTCATTGACCGCCACATGATAGTAGGATGGACCACATATTTGTTGTAAGTGATGAACCATATGTATTATGCATGTAATGTATAAGTCGAAAAGAAGAAACAATACAGACAGGTGATAGGGAATTTCAAAATCAACTGGTCTAATGAACCTCATTTTCCTAAAGCCCACAAAACTGTAAATTATTCACCCAAACATCTTTTGATGTATGGTAAAATAACGCAGATGACTGGTGTACTTAGGAAAGCAGTGCAAAATATAAAACGATTACAAAACCTACATTAGATTCTCGATAGAGCATTGATGATGGTATTGACATCCAGCATAAGAGTCAGCAATCCATTCCTGCAGTACATATGCTACGATTATTCCAATGAGTTAATAGACGGTGTATGGCTGCTCATGAGCATCAGCTGCTGCCTTTAATACTGCTCATTCAAACAAGGTTGTTTCATTAATATCAAGCTTGGAGAGAGAGAGGTATAATCGAATAAGAATGAAGGCAGTAGTTGGAGAATGACACAAATCAGCACATAAAACATACCGTTGTAGACATTTTATGATTAAGGATTTGGCTCACTTTTGGCAGGTTGACCCTGTAGATATGGGGGAATATGCTCATGCCGATAATGGATTCAAATATATTGTAATGGTCACTGGTACATACTCTAAATTCGCCTGGGCATTACCTTTCAAAACACAAAAAAATGGTTCAAATGGCTCTGAGCACTATGGGACTTAACATCTGAGGTCATCAGTCCCCTAGAACTTAGAGCTACTTAAACCTAACTAACCTAAGGACATCACACACGTCCATGCGACCGTAGCAGTCGCGCGATTCAAAACACAAACATGTAAACACCTTCCATGGGTGTTTCAGCGTCTGTTGCAGATAGGGATGAATAGATGTCTGGACTGCCTTCAAACCAATCATGGTGCAGGGTTTTACAATAGACATGTCAAGAAAGTGATGCAGCAGTGTGGAATACTCGACCGCTCAACGTTCACCCACCTGGAGGCGAGTATCGTGGAACGCTTGAACAGGACAATAGGAGGCCAAATGTGGACGCGTTTTAATCTTTCCTGCTCATGCAAATGGGTAAATACCCTCCCAGAAATAGCTGCACAGTATAATTGTGCCAAACATAACATAATGAAATTGAGACCAATTGATGTCGGTGATAATGGATTCACTGATACATTGTACTATCGTATGAGAACACTGGATTAATGTAAAAAGAAGTTTAAAATGGTTGATCTGCGACGTATCTTAAAGCACAAGACAGCATTTGGAAAGTCATACCTGCTAAATTGGTCGAGTGAGATATTTACAGTTTCCAAAGTGCAGAAAACAAATCCCACAACTTGCCTCTTAAAGGACAAGAATGGTACTTAAATTAGGGATGCTTTTACGCAGCGAATGTGCAAAAGAACTCAGCACCACACATGTTTCTCAAAGACGTTATGGGAATTGAGCATTAGTTAAATGGCTTGATTTTCGTGCAAGACAAAAGAGCTGCATTGACGCTGACGATTTGCTGTATAATGAAATGCACAGAGCACAAACAGCATAGTAGCATAACAAAATGGCTCTGAGCACTATAGGACTAAACATCTCAGGTCATCAGTCCCCTAGAACGTAGAACTACTTAAACCTAACTAAACTAAGGACATCACACACATCCATGCCCGAGGCAGGATTCGAACTTGCGACCGTTGGGGTTGCGCAGTTCCCGGCTGAAGTGCCTAGAACCGCTTGGTCACAGTAGCAAACACGCCCAATAGGAGACACATTGTAGGAGGAAGGGGTATTATCGGCAAAACTGCAGTCGAGTGGCAAATTCCGAGATATAACAACTTGGCCCTGGTACAAAACTTCAAAAATATTTGGCTCTTGGTGATAAAGGGGTTTAGCTTCTTGCCGAGGTGTTTTGGAACACGGAATTAAATACGCAAAACCTAAAGATCTCCCAGGACGTCACGATGCCGATCGAATATTAGCTGATAAAGTGAAGGCCATATTTTTACATTCAAGAAAAGATACTGGAATATGGTAGCGCTTGCAGCATTTCTCGTTGAGCATTTGTAGTTGATCCTACCATGCGCGATGGAATTAAATAGGACATGGGTGTGAATTGCGAGCAAGTTATGAACGCTGCACGTCGTACACCGAAGAAGGAGAAGGAGAAGGAGAAGAAGAAGAAGAAGAAAAAGGCAACAACGAAGAAGAAGAAGAAGAAAACAACGAAGAATCAGAAGAAGACAACATCGAAGAAGATGAAGAAGGGGTGTTTAAAAGCTATATCCTGACATCGATGTATGCAAGTGAAAGCGCATTGAAGGATAAAAATTTGTTAAAGCGGCCCGAGTTCTGCCAATGCCCCATAGATTGGGTGGAAATACCACCCTTCCGCATTCCTGTTCTTGCTAGTCTCTTAGCGATGAGTTCATTGGCTGTTGGTGCTGCGGCTATTGCCAGAACACCCAAGAACGCACAGAAATCACAGCAGCAGCTAGAGAGGCAAGGAGACGTATTGGCATAATGGCACAAATTTTGAAAAAGCCCCTTAGCCACCCTACCGGATATACTGCTTACAAATACAGACCAGTTCATGTTTGTTGGGGAAAAATAAGCATTCCAAGATTTCGTGGCGTGTTAATGCGGGATACATTACCGAAGGCTATGTGGAAGTCCAGAGAAATTGTAATTGTGAATTTAGAGGTTATTAGAGGATCAGTAAACCACTGGTTGGCGTATGGTAAGAAAAATACAAATAACGTCTACATTTTCGACGCATTTCGAAACCTGAAACCACAGGAAGAGTTACAACGACGCTTTACCAACAGAAGACGTGTGTTGCACAATTTTCATCGCTATCAAGAGTTTAATACTTACCTATGCAGACATCTATGAATCAAATTCCTCCTCACTTTTATGAAAACGGGCATGCAAGGAGGTGCATTAACCACCCACTTATCAGCTGTTGTTCAGATGCAATGTCGAATACCTTGACCAGTATTAAAAGCAAATTACTTCTCACCGATTGATTTAAACATTGGATTATGGAGTTTTGCCTTGATTGGACTTGAGACGTACAACAGTATTCCGAATATCACGGAGGCTAACGAAAACTTCATTTGCAAATTAATGGACGAAAAGTAATTTTGGGAATAGAACCTGGTGCAAACGAAATTAATGATTTAAATGAAATTTAGAAACAGTCTGGAAAAGGAAATGCCCTACTATAAGATTATTTGTTTATGATGCATTAAAATTTGTATAGATTTTTGTTTTAAAATTTTCGCATATTGGTACTATATTTCCTGTAGAAGTAAAGTGTGCTACACTGGAGTCTGACGTTCTCTGCAGTGAATGGGAGTAAGGTATGTAAAATACTATGTAAATTGTTTATTACGTTAAATAATTTTAGGATGACATTTTGTATTTTAAAATATATGTGGGTATAAATTGTTCTTGTTGATGTAAATTTGACAATTTAGGAAACGGTCATCCTAAGGAAGAATGTGAGAAGAAGGTGTTATGTAAATGCCAGTGTGCTCCTGTTTGAAACGAAAGTGGCTCTGGGGAGTGAGAAAGTTGACAAGGGCGAAATGGTGCGCTACCTAGAGCAAGCGTGGGAAGTAAGTCACAGAGTCTGTAGGCAGCAGTGATTGACGGAACACCTTTGCGGAGAGGGAGAAGCTTTGCCTGCAAATTTGCACAAAATTCCTCGGATGAAGACTGCAAACGGCTAACGGCATACTTGCGCGTTATTGGGCTGCTGTATGTAAAATTGAACGACGCCGTGAAGGGAAACTGAGCCCATATAGTAAGATACTAGCAGTCCGTACTGTGGGTAGTGTAGGGGTCGTATTGTCAACCACAGCCAAGGTTACAGCTAACAGATAAGAATTTTTTATACTATTTTTTTTTGTCCATCGCGAACCATTAATTTTAACTGTGTTTTAATAACAATTTTTGAACTTTAAAGAATCTGGTTCACCCTGTTATTTCATCCTAATCATACACCTATATAGGGTCCCTTCCTGGCGTTTAATTAATCCGAGTATCCCGTTTTACAGACTTATGAAGCGCCAAGTTAATATACAGAGGCATCATTAAAATTCTTTTTGTGTTCTCTTAATTACTGCAAAGTGTTATAGTAAAAGTTTGCTAACGCCAAAAAAATTCAATCAGAATGTAGCCAAGCTGCTAGAAGCTGTTAGCTGACTGTACAGAATTAGTTCAAAGAGTAATAGCTTTTGAAGAGAAATTCCAGTAAGAAAGAGTTTTTCTTGAAATGAAATGTTCAGTAGAAAAAGGGTGTGCTTTAGTAACTATGTGTTTTGGTATTTAAGTTTGTGAAGCGCTTCTCTAAAGGTTCCCCCCATGCCCAAATTTCTTTAGTTTGATTGAAGTTATCTACCGGTAATTTTCTCTTTTAAAACGTAATGTATAAAGGTGTAGTCCAACACTGTTTACGTGGAGTAATATTTATTTGAAGAAGCTACTTAAACAGTAGGAACAAAGAAGGCAAAATTCATACTTCTTCTTCTCCAATACTTCACTGTTTCATTACCTGGATAGGCTGGCGACCGTTAATATATATTTTAAACCACTAAATGACATAGGAACTGAGTTGTCCTAGTTTCAATATAATACTATTCATACTGATTTTCTTTCTAACCTCTGGGTAAGATCTTAGGAAATAATTGAATAGTCTGATTTACTGATCCATTAGATCCAACACACGGTCAAATCCTGTAAAAAGGTAACTCTATTGATTAGCTTTTCCTATAAATAGGACTATCCTCCCAAAGTGTACTTTATTTGGAAACTAAACTGAATTGTAGTAAGAGGGTTATACGTGGCTTTTCCCAAGACAGGAGTAGATGTTCTGTTGGGGTATAGTGTATGTGGCAACATAGAGACCGTGTTTTCTGTTATTTCGGTAAAAGCATAATAAATTACAACAGTAGTGGTAGGGTTACACTATGTGCAAACATCAGTGCACCTAAATCTGAAATAAAGACAGTGAATGCAACAAATGACTTAACCAGAAAGGTTAAGTAGGACGACTACAGGGTTCCACAAAAGGACAGGGTTTGAAGAAGGATTGTAATAAATGTTAGAAATCAGATCATTGGTGTGTAGATATAATTGCTGTCAGTACAATCCGTGTTGTGTGTAACATTGCAACAAACTTCTGTCTCAACAATAGACTGAATCACAAAGTTACGGATTGTTCCCTTCAGTTGGAACAGGGTAAAAAATTACTGAGAGCCCTACCAACGCTACATACCGCCCAATACGAGTCCTGACATTGGACAGTCTGGAAAAGCATATTTCAAACATCAGCTTGTCGACTTTCGTGAAAAGTAAATCTAAACTAAAATCACCAATGACCGAGAATGTTCAGAGACCAGTCGTGATCTTTAACCAGTCAGGACTTGCAGTGGACCCGCCTCCAATCTCTCGGTGAGAACAAAGACCACCTTGCTGGGAAACCGGAAGCAGCAGTGGCGACGTTCAACTATATATATATATATATATATATATATATATATATATATATATATATATATATATATATATATATATATATATATACAATGGTTACAAAGTATGTGTGCATATTTATATTACATGTGCTGCCCAGAATTCAACTGCTCGGACTGCCCTATCATTGGTGACAACCAGATCGTCCACGGAAACAGGGTCTGATAGATTCCTGCAATTGAGTAGGTGCTGGTGGTCTTGAGGTCCACAGCACTCACAAAGTGTGTGTGTGTGTGTGTGTATGTGTGTGTGTGTATGGTATATAATGTATAATATGTTCCAATCCGTACACATAAAAAAAAACTTAATTTGATGAGCAGCGTTCGAAGCGTTTAGAAGTTCTTAGTGTGAGTATATTTCTACCTTCATATTTCCATTAATGGGAGCTTTTTGAATACCCATTTCTCGAACTGCAAGCATACAAACATGAGCTATTAAAAGCTCAACTGGAGACGCCTAGATTCATCATACTTGCGTTCCATATTAACAGAAGAGGAAATATAGCAAATGATTACATCAGATTTGATGACTATGTGTTAACTAATACCTGAGTCTACCTGAACTCCAGGTCCTGCCCATATGATAATTTACAGCTGCAGCTGAATGAGAATGTATACAGTCTAGCATTTCACATGTATACACAGTTCTATGCTTCTTGCTGTGAAGAGGAAGGATGTCTATTCAGCCCATGAAATTCAAGGAGACAGCTGCAATAGATTGCTCAAAACAGAATGAGGTAATTAAATCAGGGCCTATAGAAGTGAGAATTGAATTTTAATCTTTGGCAAACTTCCCTGAACACTGCAGGGTACACTCTAGTATTACATGACCATGTGATTAACAATTTCCCGCTCAGTGGTGTTGTGCAACGAACTGTATAAATAAACAAGTGCTGCGCAATATCTGAAGCTTTTTACAATGGTATATCAAGGCGTCAACATGACTGCGGACTTCCAGAATTTCTGTGATGAAGAGCATGGATAGTTCATATTGGTGCATTCGTAGTGCAAACAGAAAATGCTAGTATATCAGAGACATTCTCACCATACAGTGCAACACTGCGGTCGTTCAAGGATGTGAAACGTTTTAAAACATGGAAGAGTGTGAAGTGGATGGAGGAATGCAAAGTGGCTAACACATTTTTACAACGAAATTCATTTGGATGATCCTGGTATAGCCTACAAAGATTTGGTGATATTGCTTTGGTTATTTGATCAATCAGATACCCTCATCTACATCAAAGGTGAGGAGGTCACATGTATGCATCGAATCTTCAAGTTTGCTCCTATCCAAGACCTGGAATTCTTTAGGTACCCTGCTCTCCATCGACTCAAGAAGGAAAAGTTGTGTGAAAATGGTGTCATTTCTGCTAATGAAAATGTAAAATAATTTTTAAGCAGATGAGAAATAAATGAATTTTTATCATATAATCTGTATGTATCTTATTTTCTTTCACAATTTTCCAGTATGTAACTTCATCCATATACCACATCTGTGGATCTCCTCAAGCCTGGGAGATTTAATTTTAGACATGTTTGCTTCATGTCTTTGGAAGTGGACACAGTCATTACATGCTTCCACAGTGAAACATGTGCAGTATGATTCTCATAGTCCTATGCAACATAAGTTTCACTTCCTTAATAGGACTCATGTTCAAAATTAGTGTCACATGTGACATATCCTTTATGTATAAAAATGGAGTAGGTTTTCTGTAAATAACTACAACAAAGAAGTAAGGTAACGAATTTTCTTGTTCATTCAATTCATACAGATACAATTTGATTCTTGAGATACAGTTGAGTGTCTTGAGATACAGTTAGTTTCTTTTAGAGGCTGAAAAAGATGCATGTTAGTGTTCAGTGGTGCTATTTGGTTCCTTCTACACATTGGTTCCTGAGACACAGTTTATAGATAGAATTTGTTTCATGCAATACAATTTAGTTTTTTAGGAAACAGATGCATGTTTGATGTGTGCCAAACAATTACAGTTTCATTCTTTAAGAAAACAGAAACTTTCAAATTTTACAATGAGATAGTACAGTCAATGAGAGATACCTTTTATTTATTAAATTAATACAATACTAATAATACTATTAATGACCATAGCCTGCAGTCCAAGCAATTTTGAGCGACATCACAGTTTTGGTATCCATGGACAATATGACAATAGTAGTACTGGATGTATCTGAAATTTCTACACTTTGTATGGGACTGGGAATAAATAATACTAAAACCCCAATCAGACTTGGATGGCTGGTAACAGGTTAAATACAAAAACTCGACTATTTACATGTGTAATTATACAAATTTTTATATTACATGCTGTCAGGAAGTTCATGAAAATCAAATATGTTGCAATTCATTTTTCATAAACTTTTTCCTTTTTTAATAATTCTATCATTTTTCTCTATACACACACCAAAACTATACACGAAGCACACATCGTGTGCAAGCAAAGTGTGAAACACATGGTGCACACAAAAAAATGTGTTTACAGGATGTGGTGTGCATGAAAACACTATTTACATTACAGCACTCATGGTATGCCGTCTACTATTACTTATTTACACCTCTATTAGCCAGTCATACTATTCCACACACATTCATTCATCTTAGAGACACTGATTGACTCCCTAACGTTCTCTCCAGCGCCGTCAGGGAGTGAAGTGTAAGTACAGGTGGTTTCAATCCCATCCTCACCTGCTTATCATCATGAGGTGGCAGGCCAAGTTTAGATTGCAACACAGTATACAACTCATGCTCTCAAGGTTGTGGAGGAGCACAACGAACAACCCCATACAGACACCATAACTAATCGTTAGCCATTAGGAACCTCAATGTACCCTGATATACAACTATAGCTCACCTCTGGGTACCACCTCCCAATGTGCAATATGCACACATTTTTGCTCCACAATCGGCAATCCATTCACCTCGTCTTTCATTAGACTGGTAACCTTTTCGTTCTATTGAACTCTGCCCTAACAGGTCTCAGAAGACCCTAATGGTAATGACCGACCTCTGTGTCATACTCAGCCTATAGGAATCACTTGATGATGATATGGAGAGCTGTGTGGGGAGCACACTGGTCACCCAGCTGTTGTCAGTTTTGGTGGCTGGAGCTTCTACTTGTCCACCAAGTAGCTCCTCAATGTGGCTCATACCATCTGAGACCACCCTGCTTGCCAACAGTGATCAGCAGACCAGACAGTGACCCATCCAAATGCTAGTCAAACCTGACAGTGCTAAAGTTCAGTGATCTGATGGGAACCAGTGTTACCACTGCAACAAGGCCGTTGGCTCCATGGTACAATACCGTAAGGATTAGTGGCCATAGGATTAGTGGCCATGTATGAGGACATGTCCAATTGTTTGCTATGGAATCTAATTACTTAATGTGGATCCCAGTTCTTCCATATATGGTAATTTCGGACTAGTGTGATGAGTTTTCGTGAAGACATTATGGAAACAGTACATGTAGGATATTGATAGGTGTAGTATGCACATCCCCACATAGATAGGTTTTGTGATGTCTACTGCAACCTTTTCCATCCCCACACAAATGAAGGTCTTATAGAATATGGTGACCTGTTTGAAATTTGGTCTGGCGATGCGTTCACTTACGCCATAATGCCCTCGCCGTGCTGTTCTAATAAGAGTATCATGGAGATTTCTTAAATTCATCATTGGTTTGCTGAAAATTGCAATGCTGATTACTTTCTAAGAATCTTTTTCAAAATCACACTCCGCAGAGCCCTCTGTGTAGTATGTAAATCAGTAAACTCCTTCAACCAGAAACATGCCTAGCTCCAGCCAGAACCATCCCTAACCGAAGGCATTGCTGGAGGTCAAGGCATTGAATATCTTACCTCTGCCTATCCCCCAGCATTGTCATCTGCTTAGGAATGAAACCTGTGCATCTCTTAACCAGTCGCTCTGGACATATTGGTAAGCCAACGTGTGCATTATGCATACTAATGGGACATGTGAGGTCTGCCTGAATAACATACCCTACATCAATATCATCGGCATTTTCACTGTTTTAAAATATATCTCCTAATCCATTGAGATATTCTTTGTGCATCCATTGGAACCAACCAATCAGCAGCAATTGTCGCATGCTGTGACTGTATAAGTTATTCATGTACAAGTAGATGATAGACTCAATGTATGAGTTGTACATTTAGCCCCACCTGTGGTTTATTTACCTTGGCATACCTGTGGACACAATGGCTAAGTCCATCATCGATCCCCCACTCAAAGAAAAAATGAATGTCCTAATCAGTCTACAGTCTGATAGTTTTTTTTTTAATTTTCTTGAGAATTGTATCCCAAGATACCCCAGTGCTCTGTAACGGAAGCCAAGATGGAGTTTGCATGTGCACAGTCATACAGTCCAGAATTTTTCAAAAAGATCCATGAGCAAGATCCATGAGCAAGTCCATGTCTGTGTCCATGTACAGCTTTGTATATTCGCCCAAAGTTGAGATAGTAAATTCCTGTCAGACATTCACAGCATGCTATGACTCTGTCCTGGTTGTGCTCTGAGCACTTTATTATGCAGCAAATAGTCAGTGTCTATTGAGCTATTTTATGTTAGAAGAAAACCAAACCATTTAACTGGTGCTGTATGTCTTGATGTCTTATAACACATTGTATGAGAAACACGTGTGGTTCTGAGTTCTTCTGCATTATCTCTGTGTAAAAGAATCCTTCAATTTCAGTATCATTGCTGACTCTTAAGATATAAATTCTGGGCTTTGTTCTACACGCTTTGGAAACCATAAACATCTGACTCGATCGGCTTCTCAAAAGCTGTCTTGTGTTTTGAGATACATACCAAATCTCCCACATTAAATCCCTGTTACATGGATCCAACATTTGAATACAGTTGTACACCATAGCCATGAGTCCAGCATCACAAACATCATTTGCTATCACTTATATTTTGTTACCATGCAGTTATTTATGGGAGGATATCTGTCCACTTGTATGAGCAGCAAAGACTAAATCACATCCACATTTATCCTCATATTGTTCTGTTCATATGTTCCACAATACTCGCCACTGAGTGGGTAAATGTTGAGTAGGGGCCGCATCATGATCTTGAAATACCAATCGGAAGACTCACCTTGGTGATTGGTTTGAAGGTTATCCAGACATCGATTCGTCTCTGTCTGCAACAAACGTTCAAACACCCATACAAGTTCCCTCCTTGGTTTTATTCCAACAGGTAATGCCGAGAAGAATTTAGAGTATGTGTCAATGACCGTTATTGTATATTTGAATCCATTAATGGTATGTGCATATTCCCTCACATCTACGAGAATAACCTGCCAAAAGGCATCCAAATTTTAATGATAACATTTCTAACAAGGTGTTTTACATGCTAGTTTGTGAAGCTCTCAAACTACTGTCTGCATTCTTCTTCGATTATACCTCTCTCTCTAAGCTCAGAAATCACTGAAACAACCTCATTCAAATGAATGGTATTACTGGCAGCAGCTGATGCCATGAGCAGCCTTAGTCGATATATTAGCTGATTGGTATAATTATAGTGGACTGCTGACTCTTTTATGCTGGATGTTAATACCAGCGCCAATGCTATTTCGAGCATCTAGGATAGGCTTTATAAAGGTTTTCTATTTTTGACTGCATAGGTGTCCTGCTTTCCTCTGTACACCAGACATAAGCAATGTTTCACCATACATCTCCATGTCTTTGGGTGAATAATTTACAGTCTTTGCGGGATATAGGAAAACGTGGTTCATTCGGACAGAACTGCTCTGAAATCACCTATCACCTATCTGTCCCCCCCCCCCGCCCCATGAACCATGGACCGTGCCATTGGTGGGGAGGCTTGCATGCCTCAGCGTAACAGATAGCCGTACCCTAGGTACAACCACAACGGAGGGGTATATCTGTTGAGAGGCCAGACAAACATGTGGTTCCTCAAGAGGGGCAGCAGCCTTTTCAGTAGTTGCAGGGGCAACAGCCTGGATGATTGACTGATCTGGCCTTGTAACACTAACCAAAACAGCCTTGCTGTGCTGGTACTGCGAACGGCTGAAAGCAAGGGGAAACTACGGCCGTAATTTTTCCCGACGGCATGCAGCTTTACTGTATGTTTAAATGACCATGGTGTCCTCTTGGGTAAAATATTCCGGAGGTAAATTAGTCCCCCCATTCGGATCTCCGGGCAGGGACTACTCAAGAGAATGTCATTATCAAGAGAAAGAAAACTGGCGTTCTACGGATCGGGGCGTGAAATGTCAGATCCCTTAATCGGGCAGGTAGGTTAGAAAATTTAAAAAGGGAAATGGAAGGGTTAAAGTCAGATGTAGTTGGAATTAGTGAAGTTAGGTGGCAGAATGAACAAGACTTCTGGTCAGGTGACTACAGGGTTGTAAACACAAAATCAAATAGGGGTAATGCAGGAGTAGGTTTAATAATGAATAGGAAAATAGGAATGCGGGTAAGCTACTACAAACAGCATAGTGAACGCATTATTGTGGCCAAGATAGATACGAAGCCCACGCCTACCGCAGTAGTACAAGTTTATATGCCAACTAGCTCTGCAGATGACGAACAAATTGAAGAAATGTATGATGAAATAAAAGAAATTGTTCAGATAGTGAAGGGAGACGAAAATTTAATAGTCATGGGTGACTGGAATTCGTTAGTAGGAAAAGGGAGAGAAGGAAACGTAGTAGGTGAATATGGATTGGGGGTAAGAAACGAAAGAGGAAGCCGCCTGGTAGAATTTTGCACAGAGCACAAATTAATCATAACTAACACTTGGTTCAAGAATCATTAAAGAAGGTTGTATACGTGGAAGAATCCTGGAAATACTGACAGGTTTCAGATAGATTATATTTTGGTAAGACAGAGACTTAGGAACCAGGTTTTAAATTGTAAGACATTTCCAGGGGCAGATGTGGACTCTGACCACAATTTATTGGTTATGAACTGTAGATTAAAACTGAAGAAACTGCAAAAAGTTGGAAATTTAAAGAGATGGGACCTGGATAAACTGAAAGAACCAGAAGTTGTAGAGAGTTTCAGGGAGAGCATACGGGAACAATTGACAAGAATGGGGCAAAGAAATGCAGTAGAAAAAGAATGGGTAGCTTTGAGGTATGAGGTGGTGAAGGCAGCAGAGGATCAAGTAGGTTAAAAGACGAGGGCTAGTAGAAATCCTTGGGTAACAGAAGAAAAACTGAATTTAATTGATGAAAGGAGAAAATATGAAAATGCAATAAATGAAGCAGGCAAAACGGAATACAAACGTCTCAAAAATGAGATCGACACGAAGTGCAAATTTGCTAAGCAGGGATGGCCAGAGGACAACTGTAAGGATGTAGAGGCTTATCTCACTAGGGGTGAGATAGATACGGCACCACAGGATAATTAAAGAGACCTTTGGAGAAAAGAGAACCACTTGTATGAATATCAAGAGCGCAGATGGAAACCCAGTTCTAAGCAAAGAAGGGAAATCAGAAAGGTGGAAGGAGTATATAGAGCGTCTATACAAGGGCGATATCCTTGAGGACAATATTTTGGAAATGGAAGAGGATGTAGATGAAGATGAAATGGGAGATACGATACTGCGTGAAGAGTTTGACAGAGCACTGAAAGACCTGAGTCGAAACAAGGCCCCCGGAGTAGACAACATTCCATTGGAACTACTGACGGCCTTGGGAGAGCCAGTCCTGACAAAACTCTACCATCTGGTGAGCAAGATGTATGAAACAGGCGAAATACCCTCAGACTTCAAGAAGAATATAATAATTCCAATCCCAAAGAAAGCAGGTGTTGACAGGTGTGAAAATTACCGAACTATCATTTTAATGAGTCATAGGTGCAATATTCTAACGCGAATTCTTTACAAACGAATGGAAAATCTAGTAGAAGCCGACCTCGGGGAAGATCACTTTGGATTCCGTAGAAATATCGGAAGACGTGAGGCAATACTGACCCTACGACTTATCTTAGAAGCTAGACTAATGAAAGGGAAACCTACGTTTCTAGCATTTGTAGACTTAGATAAAGCTTTTGACAATGTTGACTGGAATACTCTCTTTCAAATTCTGAAGGTGGCAGGCGTAAAATACAGGGAGCGAAGAGCTATTTACAGTTTGTACAGAAAGCAGATGGCAGTTATAAGAGTCGAGGGGTATGAAAGGGTAGTAGTGGTTGGGAAGGGAGTGAGACAGGGTTGTAGCCTCTCCCCGATGTTATTCAATCTGTATATTGAGCGAGCAATGAAGGAATCAATAGAAAAATTCGTAGTAGGTATTAAAATCCATGGAGAAGGAACAAAAATTTTGAGATTCGCCGATGACATTGTAATTCTGTCAGAGACAGCAAAGGACTTGGAAGACTAGTTGAACGGAATGGATAGTGTCTTGAAAGGAGGATATTAGATGAACATCAACAAAAGGAAAACGAGGATAATGGAATGTAGTCGAATTAAGTCGGGTGATGCTGAGGGAATTAGATTAGGAAATGAGACAAAGTAGTAAAGGAGTTTTGCTATTTGGGGAACAAAATAATTGATGTTGGTCGAAGTAGAGAAGATATAAAATGTAGACTGGCAATGGCAAGGAAAGCGTTTCTGAAGAATAGAAATTTGTTAACATCGAGTATAGATTTAGGTGTCACGAAGTCGTTTCTGATAGTATTTGTATGGAGTGTAGCCATGTATGGAAGTGAAATATGGACGATAACTAGTTTGCACAAGAAGAGAATAGAAGCTTTCGAAATGTGGTGCTACAGAAGAATGTTGAAGACAAGATGGGTAGATCATATATCTAATTAGGAAGTATTGGATAGGATTGGTGAGAAGAGAAGTTTGTGGCACAACTTGACTAGAAGAAGGGATCGGTTAGTAGGACATGTTCTGAGGCATCAAGGGATCACCAGTTTAGTATTGGAGGGCAGCGTGAAGGGTAAAAATCGTAGAGGGAGACCAAGAGATGAATACAGTAAGCAGATTCAGAAGGATGTAGGTTGCAGTAGGTACTGGGAGATGAAGAAGCTTGCACAGGATAGAGTAGCTAGGAGAGATGCATCAAACCAGTCTCTGGACTGAAGACCAAAACTACAACAACTATCAGTTTTCTTTTTTCTTTTAAACTTATTTGTTAAATGCCAGACATGTATGGTTTTTCATCACTGACACCAAATATGTTATCCATCATATTATAATAGTGGAAGTTAATGAAATCAGCAACATTTTCGTTAATGTGTAATTCTGCTGAGTTCATCAACGGTTCTGTAACTGGTTTAAGGGTTACACCCAATGTATGGTCTCGAGCCATTTGCCCTAGCCTTAGCAGTCATAACCTCTCTCGAACTGCTTTCCATGCAGCAATGACCTTATGTTTAGTCAACATTTTGCTACACACTAGTGGGACCACTTCAAATGTTGCACCTTAGATACATATCGCTCAATTCTGTATTCTGTCAAGTACATTCATTACCATTCCATCAACCTCTACAGTTACATCTTCCACATTTTTTTCAAGTGGGGCAACCCTAGCATTTAAATTGGTGATCAGCATCGGAAGTATCTGTGGATATGTCTCAAAGAAATCAATATTATTTCTGAGATACTGCAATTTTTCATCTTTGTGTAGACGAATTCTCTGTCTAGGTATGCCCATCTTCTGGGGTGAAGTGCCTGGTATGCACTTCAACTTGTCCATGGTGTGATGTACACTAACGTATGCGCCGCTTTCATAGCTATATATATATATATATATATATATATATATATATATATATATATATAAACTTTGGAAGTTGCGCCTATACCTACTGCCATTCAGTTTTGTGTTTTATCAATTACAAGAAATCCATACTGTGTTTGATTCAATCCATCTCCATATGTTTTTACAAATTCCTAAAATGATATATCATTTTCTACATGCACTTGGTAATTGTGTTTTAAATTCAAATTGTTGTTTCGATGCAACATTGTGGTTTGCATAATCATTTACTAACTCTTTCAGGATTCTGGAATACGTCTGACTCAATGTACATAATCATCCATATGAACACCAAAACAGAAATAACGTAGAATTTGATCCTGGTTTCCCACAGCAACATCATCATATTTGAACATGGTGTCTGGTTTTACTTTTACTGGTAGGGGGATTCCACTGCTTTGGCTGAATGCTCTGTATGTAACACCTTTGACACCTTATATTACATTTGCAGCAACTGGTACTTGGGTTGAAACAGTGTTTTCGAAAATACACATACATGCTCAAATGAGACTCTACCTGGGTGTGTTGACAGAGACATGAGAACTTTTGTGTTGCTGCAATGTGATGGACCGAAATTATCGTTCATATGTTGTCAATGATGAATATCACATCATTCTTTTTCTTCTTCTTCTTCTTCTTCTGGTCTTCTTCCAGACAGGACTAGTCACTTACAACAAAGTTCTTATGCTTCACCCAAACTGCCATGATACCGATGACATCAGGAACTGACGTGCAGTGGGTTTATAAAACACCGTAATGAAATATTTAGCCACTGTAATGCAGTACGGACCTCACCGACTGAGCTACAATGGCTACATTATAATAAAAAGTTTATGAAGCAAAAAAACAAAATTGTTTTGATAATATATTTCACTTATAGTTGAGTGATTCACACAGTATGTAGTACATCAGCAAAATTCACTAGTTCTTTCTTCACACCTTTTATGCACAGAATTCAGAGTGTTTAATTTTCAAATTGACGGTTATTCCTTTAGCTTGTTCTTTCCGTCTCACCGCGCGGGGTAGTCACGCGGTCTGAGGCACCTTGCCACAGTTAGCGTGGCTCCCCCGCCGTTGGAGGTTCAAGCCTTGCCTCGGACATGGGTGTGTTTGTTGTCCTTAGTGTAAGTTAGTTTAAGTTATGTTAAGTAGTATGTAAGCCTAGGGACCCATGACCTTAGCAGTTTGGTGCCATAGGAACTTACCACAAATTTCCAAAATTTCTTTTCGTCTCATGTTTATATTATACACTAAATCGTCAACATACGCACTATACATATGGAAGTAATTCACACTTTGTGAACATAATGCTACCAGCTGATCAGTCTTTCCAACATAATAGATAGCATCATGTGTAGACCAAACAAGTTTGTGACAGTAGAGCGCTGTAAATAAATGGACAGACCACCTTATCACAGCATGAGGGCAGTGCAGTCGTTCATTGATGTTATAGATAGCAACAGGCCGGCAAAGAAAATTTATGGCAGAAAGCGGGATGGATGTTAGTCTGTGGTCATCTGCTGATTGATGTAGCGTTCTGCATTACACAGTTCATCCCATTCCGACTCCATAAACCACTTTAGCAATCTCAGTGAATTTTCAGTCTCTAACACAACACGCCACTATCTGTACATTGACGCTTCTATACCAATATTTAAGCGCTCTGAGGCGCAGCCTGTTACATTATAATTTGAATAGTGTTAGGGCACTGGGAGGAACTGGCAGTCCCTCGTCCACTACATCTACACCCAGTCCTGGCGGTAACATTGGAATATTCTGGGATGTTGGGTATGTTGGAGACCAGTACTGATCTGCACCTTGTGGAGTAGGACCACGAGCATACTTCGGTGATTCAGGCCCTGCCTGGGCGTCTTCGCTACACAAGTAGACGAGCAATATGAATAACAGCAACTCGTGGTCCTGCCCCAACATGCTAGGCAGGTGCGCTACAACAGCCCACATTGTTGCACTTCTCTTCAGCCCTGATGTCGATCTGGTCGCAACAAGCTGCTGGTTGCTACTGCTTCTGCCCCTGGTCTGGACATTGGGAAGGTTCTTGCAGGTTCTAACAAAACAGTAGGTGTTGTTGCCAGTCTGGACATGCAGGAAGCACTGAACAAAGAAGTAGACGAACCAATATACATCCACAGACCAATATATGGAGTTGAACAAAGAACAGCTATGTGTGGTAGCAGGTGAGTATCTACTCTTGCACTTCTTCAGTGACGTGGAGGCAGATGAACATTTCAGCTGCTCTTGACGTTTCATGGTTACTACTACTCCACTGACTTAGACTGGTGTACTGTCGCATCCGCCTTGTATCGCCCCTACCATCATGATCACGAGACCTGATGTAGCATTCCTGCATTCCTATTGGCTCCCAACACTCTTCAGGTAGGGAGGGGGAATGCGAAATGCTTCTTCTACCCATCACTAGGCAACACTATTATTTGATGAAATGTATTCTTCCTGTGCTCATCCACTACCTTTCCTTTCTAGTCGTCATGCTGAGAGTTATGACAACAGGTCTCAGCTGTGTACTTACAGGTAGTACACTAACTAAAGTCCTCCCTGCCCATCACCATCATCTCCACAATTAAACACATTCAGAACAAGGTAACAACACTGGTGTGGATGAGCATCTCACCTCTTGCGCTTTGGGAGAATGACTGGACTTTTTATGAAAAGTCTACAGTCCAGCAGAAACATCTATCAGCATGAGCTGCGAAATGTAACTTCTGTCCATCTCTGCTTTCCAAACAGCACGCAGGGAGGAATGGACGCAGTCCTCAGCTGCAGGATTACAACTAATATAGCTGTTGAAATCTTCCTTGAGCGACACCAACGTCTTTTCCACTGAGTACATCACACACAATAAAATAAATACTTATGTCTGTCCTATCTGGCAACGTAGTGTACCCTGCAGCTTTCCCACTAGTGGAGGAGGAGAGAGGTAGTGAAGGTGAGGGAAGTGGGGGAGGGAAAGAGTGGGGAGGGCCAAGGGGAGGAGTGTGGATGACCACAGCACCCTCTGATGGCCATATTGTGAACTAGGTCAGTTGGAGTCCTGACCTCAAGGTGAACACACAAAATTTGAAATTCCTGCCCTTTTTTTAAGTTCCACCATTTCCAGGGGAGCGGTAGTTGAGGGACTGAGTGATATCACAGGAGTTCAAGTAGATGGAGGTGGGGTGGGGGGAGGCGAACAGGGCCCTCAGATTAAATTCCGAGTTAGATTACTGGAGGTAGCCCAATTCAGCTACAAATAAATAAAACACCCTGCCTTCCTCTCCAGCACTGAATTACTGTTTCCCACCATTCCCAACAGTCAGGTTAGCACAATTGACCATTTCCTGCCATATCCAAGGGTGATGTCATAGGAGGGAGAGGTAGGGGGAGATGGAAGGGGAAGTTCGGTTATTGGAGGTAGCCCAATTGAGCTATTTCCTGCTAAAATTACCAGCCATTTCCTGAGGGTGTACGGGTATGTGACGTCATAGAACCTTGGGGAAAACCCAGCCGCCATTTTGAATAAATAATTTTTCCTCATATTAGCTTTGTTTCATCAATCTCCATCACTTATGATTCCTATGGCAACCACTATGCGATGGCCTTTATCAGCGAATCTGGTTGCGCAGCATATGTACACTCGTCGACTGCAAACTAAACGGTAATCTTACATGGAAGCTTTATAGTCATCCTAGTTCATTAACGTGAAGCTTAGCAGTGCATGAACATTCAACAATTGTCACAAGCAGACGAGACGCAAACGTAGCTTACACAAAACTTGTCAACAACGCTAGAATCTTCAGGACCCGACACGTCCCCACACTACCACGTCGCAATCAAAACAACAGTACTGCGTCATCGTATAAGATATTTACAATGCAATAATAAACCAACGGCCGCGCGGGATTAGCCGAGCGGTCTAGGGCGCTGCAATCATGGACTGTGCGGCTGGTCCCGGCGGAGGTTCGAGTCCTCCCTCGGACATGGGTGTGGTGTTTGTTCATACGATAATGTAGATTAAGTAGTGTGTAAGCTTAGGGACTGATGACCTTAGCAGTTAAGTCTCATAAGATTTCACACACATTTGAACGTTTTTGATTTAATAAACCAACGTTGCGGCGGCCCTCCTTAGGACAGTGACAAATTTACTCGAAATCCTGTGATTCAGTGAATCGGTTCTCCAATGATACCACTAAATCATCCACATCACATTATTAGATTTTATTGACTGTGATAATGAGAACCTAGTGAATTAGTCATGAGAACAATATCAAACAAACAATAGCAAAGAACTGCACGACAAATTCTGAGCCAACGAATATGACAATAAAACAGTGAGAAGGGTTACGAAGTTTCGTACAAAGCCATATTCGGAAAATGAAACAAACGGACATCTCCCTGTGAAGCGCTTACCCGACGTCAAGGTCGTCCGTGATCGAGCAGGCAAAGACGTAGCCGCAAACAAGTTTTTCAGAGTGGCAGCATGATCCAGGATTTGGCAGGATACACCCAGAACGCAGACAACCCTGTCAACGCCGCAGGTGTCTACGAGATGCAGTGTGAGTGCAGTGACACCGGGTTATGAAAACCGGAAAGCCTGTTAGCACCCGCAAAGCAAAGAGCTTGAGCGCTATGTTCAGTTGGGGCAGCACTGTACATCGACACTAGCTGAGTTGTTACGGACTAGGTATTGAGTTTCAGAAAGCCCGAGTACTTGAAAGGCAGCGATAGATTTTTTTTTTAAAAATAGAGGTGGAGCCCCTCCACGCCCACACCGGCATGATGGCCAACACAAAAGGTCTACTGCCATCTCTGCATAAGGGTTAGTATTCACTAAAGTGAGGTGTCGCAGGATGTGGGTACTGCGATGTTTGCGTACGTCTGGTTAGGATTAACCATTAATACGCGCTCATCTGGAGATAGATTGGTCGAAATCTGACGAAGGGTAGCGGTTTGTAGGGCAGAGGAAAAAAAGTGCCAAAGCAAGAGCCAAGGGAAAAAAACCTCTGCGAAAGTTAGGTCGGGCGGCAAGAGCAGTAGCGGTTGTCTTGCTGCCTGCGATAGGTTGTGCAAGGATAGGCTTTGTTAGTAGTGGGTATCATGCATGTCGATACCTTGACGTTGTGCGTTTGTGCTGCTCGGCGGCTGGCGCTGGGTGCTGGTACAGAGTCCTCGTTCAGCGTCCTGCAACCTGCAACAGTTAGGTTTGTTATCGGTCTTGTGTCCGATAGGTCATATACCGGAGGCACGGTGTGCGGGAGTGTTGGCAGATTGTTCGTGCGTCTGTGGGCGAGCTCGTCGGTGTCCCTGCTGTGGCCTGTTGGTCGGCTCTAATAGCAGCTGGTAGTTGCCAGGCAGTGTTGCTGATATGCAGGTACTTACCGACGTTTGTCGCTGTTTGCGTATGTTAGTTTACCATAGGTGGTTATGCCCTAGCTAGCAGTGTCTTTGATCGCTTGTGTTTCCACCTGTGGTTGTGATCGTAGTTTCCCAGAGTGAGGATGAAAGGATTGTTCGAGTGTCTCGAGTTCCTGTATAGTCGTGTGGCGTGTTTCTTGAATACTTCCTTGAGGGTATCAAGGCGGTATTCATGGTGAAGATCCACGGTGCGTGTGTAGCGTGGAGCATTGCTAATGATTCGTAGCACTTTGTTCTGTATGATCTGCAGGCGGCGCAGTCGTGTGGGAGCTGCATATCCCCAGACGGGAGCTGCATACGTCATCAGAGGTCTAATCAGTGTCATGTATAAGGACCTCGACACCCTCCTATTCAGTGTGCTTTCCCTGTTGAGCATTGGGTAGAGCTGTTTGAGCCTCGCGTGCGCTCGGTTGGCAACGTATTCGATGTGGTCCCCCCATGTAAGTTTCCGGTCCAGCCAGACACCAAGGTATCTGACTTTCTCTCGGAAACGTATTGGGCGTGTGTGTAGTGTTATCGGTTTACAGTGTTGGTGTTTGCGCAGTAGTTTCGGTCTGCGTGTGAACAGAATTGCTTCGCATTTGTCGACGTTTACTTTAATACGCCATCGCTCCAGCCAAGGTTCAGCTGTTCTGAGTGCTGTCTGTATTCGTGAGTTGATGTTCGACGGTTTCCAGTCTTGCGCGAGGATGGCTGTGTCATCCGCGTAGACGGCTAACGTCGTGTTTCGTGTCGCTGGGAAGTCATTAATGTACAGGTTAAACAAGATGGGCCCTAGGATGCTTCCTTGGGGTACTCCAGCTTGGATACCGTGTTGTGTTGATTGTTTATCCTGCACGTTAGTGTTGAAACATCTGTTCGTGAGATATGAGTGTATGAGACGTACGAGTCCGTCCGGGAAACCAGCTTCGCTTAGTTTGCGTATGAGTCCGTTGTGCCAGAGACGATCGAAAGCCTTTTAGATGTCTAGGAACACGGCCCCTGTGGCTTTGTTCATGTTGTAGCCGTGTGTTATATGTTCGACCACGCGGAGGAGTTGTTGTGTTGTCGAGTGGTGATTCCTAAAGCCGAATTGCTCCGGTCTTAGGGTGTCGTTGGCGATGCAATGCCTAGTGATACGTTTTAGTATTACCTTCTCAACAATCTTGCTGAGCGAGCACAGCAGACTGATGGGTCGGTAATTTTGTGGGAGGGAGTGGTCTTTCCCTGGCTTCCTGAACATCAGGACCTTGGCCGCCTTCCAAAAGTCAGGGAAGTGTTGGTGTGTCAGGATGGCATTCGTTAGGCGTGTGAGGTATTCTACGGCTTTATCCGTGAACTCCTGGAGGACACGGTTTTGAATGCCATGAGGCCCAGGGGCTTTTCTAGCGTTGGTGTGCTTGATAGCCCATGTGACTTCATTTGTGCTAGTACGTCTTATTTCGTCGCGCGAGGGCTGGGCTACAAGTCGTGTAACCTCCTGGTCCGTTTCAAGTGTGAATGCTGGGTCTGAAGGAACCAGATTCGGCATGAAGGACGCAGCGATTGAGGCGCATACGAAAATTAGGAGTGACAAGTGAAATCGTGCAGCAGCCTGATGACAGGACGAGTATAAGCCCTCGGCAGCCTGGAATTCTCAGTACGACGGGTCGTTTGTGATCGCAGGCCAGCGGCCTCACCAAACAATGCAGCAAAGGGCTAAGCAAACAGCGTATGCGCAAACCGGATGCGCAAACGGGCATCGCTTCTCCGCTGCGAACAGTGGAATAACACGGCCGCCACAAGCCTGTCGCTGTTTTGTAGTGGGCTACCAATTGCCAGCGAGGCGTGCAACCCACAAATAGTCTGCCTCGCAACCATGTCTCTCTCTCTCTCCTAGCACCTACCACTGTACTTATGGGGCCAATAATATCTACTAAATGTCCGAACGGCAGTCTGGTGAAACCGTTAGGAAATCTTCTCTGTACGTCATGTCAGCTGCTCTCAAATATTGAGAAAAAGATTTTTTAAATGTTTAGGAACGAAGCTGCTACTTATTTATTATCTTACTAATTTCAGGCTTTGGCCAGTTTCACCATCTCATATTACGAGTAACAAAATTTGTTACGAGTGCATGCGTCGAACGTGATAATGTAGGTGTCAGTAATATCAGGGTTGATATGGTAGCTATTAATTAATTTTGTATTTAGCATATGTTTGGTATGCGCAGTTCTGTTTATCTCGTCACACTTAATTGTATTTGAGATACGATTAAAAGGCATAACAATAGTGATTTACACCTTACTGTATTATATTAATGTACTCGTATGTGCATAAACTATATTTGTTTGGTACCTTCACTATCCAAAGTGATGTAATCTTCGCGACAATGATATTTTATGTACAGTGGAGAATTGATTCACATTGGATGACTGGATGTCATACAGGCTTGTTTTCCATAGGTGTTAATGTAATTTGACACACGTCGATGCACAAAATTTTATTATAAGGTCATTAATTCAGTTCACGTCGTGATTTTTTTCATATCGCTGACTATAAATTAAATAAAAATTTATATCCAACAGGAAATCATACAACTCTCTTGGCAAATGCCTTTCCGAGACTGATGTCTGAAATACTCATCTGTGATACCGACAAGAGGCAGATTGAGTCAATAATTAAATCACTGAAGACTAAGGACCTCATGGTTATGATGCAGTGTCTATCAGAATTTTAAAGTACTGTGCTGCACTTGTTAGCCCTGTATTTAGCCGTATTTGTAATTTTTCCTTTAGGAATGGTAAGTTTCCTGAGCGATTAAAGTACTCAGTAGTAAAGCCGCTTCATAAAAAGGGAGAAAGGGATAATGTAGATAATTTTAGACCCATTTCTATGCCATCAGTGTTTGCTAAAGTTATTGAAAAGCCGGTGTATATATACGGATAATTTGCTATCTAATGTACAGTTCGGCTTTAGAAGTCGTTTAACAACTGAAAATGCTATGGTCTCTTTTCTCTGTGAGGTACTCGATGGGCTAAACAAAAAGTTTAGAACACTTGGCGTATTTTTTGATTTAACTAAAGCATTTGATTGTGTTGATCACAAAATATAGCTCCAGAATACGGAATACGGGGAGTAGCTCACAACTGGTTCACCTCTTACTTTAGCAACAGGCAGCAAAAGGTCATTATTCACAATGTTGATAACGGCTGTGATGTGGGATCTGAGTGGGGTAACTCTAAAATATTTCTGTTTGCTGATGACACTAGCTTGGTAGTAAAGGATGTTGTGTGCAACATTGGCTCGGTTTCAAATTGTGCAGTACATGACCTCAGTTCATGGCTTGTATAAATTAAACTAACGTTAAATCACAGTGAGACTCAGTTTTTACAGTTTCTAACACACAATTCAACAAAAGCTGACGCTTTAATTTCACGGAATGGGCATATGATTAGTGAAACTGAACAGTCCAAATTTCTGGGTGTTCAGATAGATAGTAAGCTGTCGTGGAAGGCCCACATTCAGAATCTTGTTCAAAGACTTAATACTGCCATTTTTACTATTCGAACGGTAGCAGAAGTGAGTGGTTCTTCGACAGGAAAATTAGTCTACTTTGCTCATTTTCATTCACTTATGTCGTATGGTATTATATTTTGGGGTTACTCTTATCATTCCACAAGGATATTTTTGACTCAGAATCGGACGGATATGGAATAAGTGGTGTGAGTTCACGAACCTCTTGTCGAACTCTGTTCCCGAGTTTGGGTATTTTCACATTGGCCTCTCAGTATGTATATTGCTTATTGTCGTTTCTTGTTACCAACATTAGATTATTCCCAAGAATAAGCATCTTTCACTCGGTTAATACTCGGCAGTAATAAAACCTGCATTTGGATCGGACCTCCTTAACTCTAGTGCAAAAAGGTGTGCAGTATACCGCTGCATCCATTTTCAATAAGCTGCCACTATAATTCAAAACTCTTAGCAGTAATCCACGCGCTTTGAAATCGAAACTGAAGAGTTTCCTCATGGGTCACACCTTCTATTCTGTCGAGTAGTTCCTTGAAAATTTAAGCTGATTCTTATTGTATTGCTGAAAGCGTTTACTTAAACTTACGGACTGACTTTTTTCTGGTTCATGAACATTTATTTTTATCTGTTATTACTTTTATGTTGTAATTTCATGTACTGACGCGTTCCATGACCTTGGAGAGTTGCTCCTCAATTTGGTCCTACGGAACTTGACGTGTAAATAAATAAAATAGATATATCCTGTGTGAAACGCCGTGTTCCATCACATCGCAAATGTACAATAAATTTTCCTTTTCTTTTTCAGCACCACTTAAGAGCAAAGACAATATTTCATTCGTATTTCAATGAAATTTACAAAATATAGTTTCATGTTCTAATTTTAAGTGTATAATTCATAATTACTATATTTGGTGAATGATTAAGATATGTTGGAGTGGACTTCATGTTCTGATTACGCTGGTAGGGAAATTTTCTATGGTTTTTCTGTTGAGCAATTCTGTTCGTTCATTCAACATATGTTCTACATGCTTAGTCGTGTGAATGAAGATTTCTGTTACTTCTAAAATGTTCGTTAGTTTTTCTTTGGAACAATGTACAGTAATTAGTTTCTCTAGATGTTTTCAGTGGAGCGTTCATTCTGTCTGAGAAGCTCTTAAAGCAGTCCTGAAACACGTCCAAGTGTGATGACATAAATAGAATCATCCTCAGCAAACAAATTGTAAATACACAGTAACTAAGTAGTTACCATACGAACCACATTAGTACTGATGGACTTGTTATCCACACTGACGCATCCACTCAAAACAAATTTTGTTCTGTGTAATAGATAGCTTGTGAAAATGGGCAAAGCCCGAAATTAGTCACTCGATAAATAAACAGCAGCTTTGGTACAAACTCTTAAAAATCGTCTTTTCTCAGCTTTCGAAAAGCGATATGCTGAAGCACCCTCTCCCCAGCTAATTAGTCTTTCGCTGAGGACGTGTGCAGTATCTCAGTCGAAACGGTTTATTTCGGTATTGTAACTACAGCGTCGATAATTATCGTTCCAGTTTCAAAACGCTCCAGAAAGAGAACTACTGCTCAGAATGATGTCAAATTTTAACATCATGCATGGGTGAACGTCATTGAACGAAATCAAATATAATAAAAATTTGACCAATAGACGCGGCTGTAAGCGTCAAAATATGCATGCCAATAGACGCGCGGCAAACTGCTCTTTCTCGCCGGCCGGAGTGGCGGAGCGGTTCTAGGTGCTACAGTCTGGAACCGCGTGATCGCTATGGTCGCAGGTTCGAATCCTGCCTCGGGCATGGATGTGTGTGATGACCTTAGTTTGGTTAGGTTAAGGTATTTCTAAGTTCTAGGGGACTAATGACCTCAGAAGTTGGTTGGTTGGTTGGTTTGGGGAAAGAGACCAGACAGCGTGGTCATCGGTCTCATCGGATTAGGGAAGGATGGGGAAGGAAGTCGGCCGTGCCCTTTCAGAGGAACCATCCCGGCATTTGCCTGGAGTGATTTAGGGAAATCACGGAAAGCCTAAATCAGGATGGCCGGACGCGGGATTGAACCGTCGTCCTTCCGAATGCGAGTCCAGTGTCTAACCACTGCGCCACCTCGCTCGGTCACCTCAGAAGTTAAGTCCCATAGTGCTCAGAGCCATTTTTTACTGTTCCTCGTTTTGTGTCCGAAACCCCCGACATGGCTGTGTCCGTGAAGGGTCGCGCGCTGCTGGTAAAGCTCGTTTAAAAGAACGGTGGCTGTTCACCAGTAGCCCTGCAGAAGTTCCGGACACTCAAAGATACGAAAAAAAGGCACTGGTCCGATGTCTGCTAAGGATCTGGAAAAAAAATGATTACTTTCGAAAAGGTGCATTGCATTAAAGGGAGAAAAGCAGCTGATCCGACGTCTGTCGAAGATGTGGGTACACCATTACAGGAGAGGTCGAGAGGTGTGTGCAGATATACAGCGCACGAGATATTGCCCTGATGATGGACATGCTTGTAAATATCCCACATTGTTATCCATACAAAATCACCAATGTTCAGGAGTTGCTGCCCGCAGTGACAAACGTTCCCTCTGTAATATCTTGCTTGCATAGAAATCGGCAATGAATAGTCGTGGAACATTTTGTGTATAGGCGAAGCCCATTTCCGAGGACGTGTGAATACACAGAATTGCAGAATAGGGGCAACGGAAAATCCGAATGCACATCAGTCAGTACCACTTCATTCTGAAAAGGTGACTGTATGGTGCGGGTTTACGGCATCGTTTATCATAGAGATGTATTTTTTCGATGAGTCCTTCTAGTGCTTTTACCTCTACCGTCACGGGTAAACGCTATGAAAGTATTTTGCGCACATCATCATTCCAACCCTTCAACAGCATGGATGTTTGGGTAGGATCATTTGTTTGCAAGACTGCGCTCCTTTGCATTTTGCACAGCTAGAGGAGCGGCCGCTGTAGAGGCATTTCGGAAGTGCTAACTATCATCTGTCATTTTCCCACAACCTGGCCGTCCATATCAGCTGATCATGATCCATGTGACTTCTGGCTGTAGGGTAATATGACGGAAGCTGCGTTCAGCGCTCCAATTACGAATGTATCAGACCGAAGGCATGCATTCTCAACGTGACTCCCGAAACACTCCGGTTTTTTAATTTCAGCTTGTGGGAGAAACTTGTGGACAGAACATGTTCTGCGTCAGTATCACTACAATTACGAACAGATGTCGTTTTGCTTTTTAAGCTGTTTTTGGTCCCCAAGAAAGTTAAAAACCGATGTTGTTATGCTTTTTTGCGATTTTTGCCCCCAGGACCATAAGAAAACCACTGTCATTTTCTTTCATGTGGGTTTCACCTCAGGACTATTAAAAATCGATTTTGCCCGTTCGATGTGATACGACCTTATGCAGTGGTGGGGGTTACCTAACTAATGGTGCCACAAATATTCACCTCCGAACTTGTGCAGTCAAGCACTTTGAACATTACGGACAGTGTAATGTGCAACTCAAACCATAGTTGTCGTACTGCGATTCATCTCTCACATGTAGCTGACCCCACTTACGATAAAACGGTTGTTGTTGTTGTTGTGGTCTTCAGTCCTGAGACTGATTTGATGCAGCTCTCCATGCTACTCTATCCTGTGCAAGTTTCTTCATCTCCCAGTACCTACTGCGCCCTACATCCTTCTGAATCTGCTTGCTGTATTCTTCTCTTGGTCTTCCTCTACGACTTTTACCCTCCACGCTGCCCTCCAATACTAAATTGGTGATCCGTTGATGCCTCAAAACATGTCCTACCAACCGATCCCCTCTTCTGGTCAAGTTGTGCCACAAACTTCTCTTCTCCCCAATCCTATTCAGTATTTCCTCATTAGTTATGTGATCTACCCATCTAATCTTCAGCATTCTTCTGTAGCACCACATTTCGAAAGCTTCTATTCTCTTCTTGTCCAAACTATCTATCGTCCATGTTTCACTTCCATACATGGCTGCACTCCATACAAATACTTTCAGAAACGACTTCCTGACACTTAAATCTATACTTGATGTTAACCAATTTCTCTTCTTCTGAAACGCTTTCCTTGCCACTGCCAGTCTACATTTCATATCCTCTCTACTTCGACCATCATCAGTTATTTTGCTCCCCAAATAGCAAAACTCCTTTACTACTTTAAGTGTCTCGTTTCCTAATCTAATTCCCTCAGCATCACCCGACTTAATTCGACTACATTCCATTATCCTCGTTTTGCTTTTGTTGATGTTCATCTTATATCCTCCTTTCAAGACACTGTCCATTCCATTGAACTGCTCTTCCAAGTCCTTTGCTGTGTCTGACAGAATTACAATGTCTTCGGCGAATCTCAAAGTTTTTATTTCTTCTCCATGGATTTTAATACCTACTCCGAATTTTCTTTTTGTTTCCTTTACTGCTTGCTCAATATACAGATTGAATAACATCGGGGAGAGGCTACAGCCCTGTCTTACTCCCTTCCCAACCACTGCTTCCCTTTCATGTCCTTCGACTCATATAACTGCCATCTGGTTTCTGTACAAATTGTAAATAGCCTTCTGCTCCCTGTATTTTACCCCTGCCACCTTTAGAATTTGAAAGAGAGTATTCCAGTCAACATTGCCAAAAGCTTTCTCTAAGTCTACAAAAGCTAGAAACGTAGGTTTGCCTTTCCTTAATCTTTCTTCTAAGATAAGTCGTAAGGTCAGTATTGCCTCACGTGTTCCAGTGTTTCTACGGAATCCAAACTGATCTTCCCCGAGGTCGACTTCTACTAGTTTTTCCATTCGCCTGTAAAGAATTCGTGTTAGTATTTTGCAGCTGTGGCTTATTAAACTGATTGTTCGGTAATTTTCACATCTCTCAACACCTGCTTTCTTTGGGATTGGAATTATTATATTCTTCTTGAAGTCTGAGGGTATTTCGCCTGTTTCATACATCTTGCTCACCAGATGGTAGAGTTACAGCACGGTATTTCAATAAGTACGAGTATCTGACTAAGATAGTTAGGGGCAACACACCACTCTCTACAATGACTATCAAACAAGTGGACCTCATACATGCACAAATTATATAGAAATAATTTTAATATATGTCTAGGACACAGAATGACACGCCGAAGAAATAAAGGAAAACAGCGCCAATCATTAAGTCCCGAAAAACATTTCGGAAGTTTTTCTTTGGTTGAGAGAGACAAATACTGCGACTTGTAAGACCCTCCAATTTATTCGCAATTGTTGGTAAAATTATCATAAATTCTTTTTTGTTCCATGAAGTTTCCCCTTGGATTAACAATGCGCTGTTCAAATTTGACACCTTTCTGGAGCATTTTGAAACTGGAACGATAATTTCGAACTTGCTGTATTTTACAGAATGATGTGGCACTACATCCTGATGGATTTTAATGAGGTGACGTATTTTAGTCGTTAGATAGCCAGTCAAATGCAAATGTAAACAGCTGAAAGTAAGGGAATAACGTTCAGTTCTACAGACACCAGCAATCTGCAGGCAGGATGGGCGCTGCCCCCGCAGAACTACTGTAACGGTGACGCAAGCTCCCGGCGCACAGTGTGTGGAACGTGGAGAGTGAGAGTCAGTTATTGCAGGGGCGGCATCGCTCCAGGGCTGCGAAATGGAAGGGAAAGAAACACACACACACACACACACGCCGCACTCCCCCTTTTTATCGGCGCAATATCGAACGGCAGCCGGCAGCCGAGCATCTAGCGCCACTGTGGAGGCTCCTTTGCCTCAGGCATTCGGTTCACGTCCGGGCAGGGGCCTTGTTTATACCGGCGCCAGATGCGGCGGCCGTGCGTGGGCGGCGGCGGAGGCAGAGGCGGAGCTCAGCACTGGCCAGGCCGCCCCCGGCCCCCCGCGTTGCCTGAACAGTAAGGCGCCGTCCCGCCCCCAGCCCCTCGCGCTGCCTGCACAATAAGGCGTCGGCTAGCCCCCGGGCCCCGAGCCAGCGCTGCGCCGCGCCGCCGAAATTATACCTTCGAGCAGACACCGGAATTTTCTTCCCCCCCCCCCCCCCCACCCGTTTTTCCCCAGCGCTCCTTTGTTTCCTACGGTCTCTCGTCCGCACCAGTGGCCGCCGCCATTCGACTGGCCGCCCGCAGCTATTTTCTTAGATCGGCTAGATGGAGGAGAGGAGGGCCAATCAAAGGGAACCCAAGCACAAAGGCGGCCGGCCGACCGGCCTGCCTGCCTCGGCAGCCGGACTCATTGGGCGGCACCAAGACGTCGCTCTCACACGGATCTGCAGCGTCAGAATGCGCTTCTTGCATGTAAATAAATTGTGTCCGGTGTCAGTGCTCGGTAGTCGTGGATCGATGACTGGGGCAGGGCTCTTCATGAACAACGCAGAATAATCGCCAGTACTACTGGGGCTCACGCTGGGATAAGCGCTTCACTGCCACGTGGCCAGAAGATCTCTTCACGGACCCCTCGCCCCATCACCGCCCTCTGGGTGACTTCATTATTCCAGTGGTAAGCTGGACGACTACATTTTATAAAGGCACAGATAGACCCTGACACGCGGACATCACCAAACGAAAAAGACGGTGAAAGTCATGCGAAACGTAAATACACTCCTGGAAATGGAAAAAAGAACACATTGACACCGGTGTGTCAGACCCACTATACTTGCTCCGGACACTGCGAGAGGGCTGTACAAGCAATAATCACACGCACGGCACAGCGGACACACCAGGAACCGCGGTGTTGGCCGTCGAATGGCGCTAGCTGCGCAGCATTTGTGCACCGCCGCCGTCAGTGTCAGCCAGTTTGCCCTGGCATACGGAGCTCCATCGCAGTCTTTAACACTGGTAGCATGCCGCGACAGCGTGGACGTGAACCGTATGTGCAGTTGACGGACTTTGAGCGAGGGCGTATAGTGGGCATGCGGGAGGCCGGGTGGACGTACCGCCGAATTGCTCAACACGTGGGGCGTGAGGTCTCCACAGTACATCGATGTTGTCGCCAGTGGTCGGCGGAAGGTGCACGTGCCCGTCGACCTGGGACCGGACCGCAGCGACGCACGGATGCACGCCAAGACCGTAGGATCCTACGCAGTGCCGTAGGGGACCGCACCGCCACTTCCCAGCAAATTAGGGACACTGTTGCTTTTGGGGTATCGGCGAGGACCATTCGCAACCGTCTCCATGAAGCTGGGCTACGGTCCCGCACACCGTTAGGCCGTCTTCCGCTCACGCCCCAACATCGTGCAGTCCGCCTTCAATGGTGTCGCGACAGGCGTGAATGGAGGGACGAATGGAGACGTGTCGTCTTCAGCGATGAGAGTCGCTTCTGCCTTGGTGCCAATGATGGTCGTATGCGTGTTTGGCGCCGTGCAGGTGAGCGCCACAAACAGGACTGCATACGACCGAGGCACACAGGGCCAACACCCGGCATCATGGTGTGGGGAGCGATCTCCTACACTGGCCGTACACCACTGGTGATCGTCGAGGGGACACTGAATAGTGCACGGTACATCCAAACCGTCATCGAACCCATCGTTCTACCATTCCTAGACCGGCAAGGGAACTTGCTGTTCCAACAGGACAATGCACGTCCGCATGTATCCCGTGCCACCCAACGTTCTCTAGAAGGTGTAAGTCAACTACCCTGGCCAGCAAGATCTCCGGATCTGTCCCCCATTGAGCATGTTTGGGACTGGATGAAGCGTCGTCTCACGCGGTCTGCACGTCCAGCACGAACGCTGGTCCAACTGAGGCGCCAGGTGGAAATGGCATGGCAAGCCGTTCCACAGGACTACATCCAGCATCTCTACGATCGTCTCCATGGGAGAATAGCAGCCTGCATTGCTGCGAAAGGTGGATATACACTGTACTAGTGCCGACATTGTGCATGCTCTGTTGCCTGTGTCTATGTGCCTGTGGTTCTGTCAGTGTGATCATGTGATGTATCTGACCCCAGGAATGTGTCAATAAAGTTTCCCCTTCCTGGGACAATGAATTCACGTTGTTCTTATTTCAATTTCCAGGAGTGTATGTACTCAATTGTGATGATGCTTGGCCAACAATCTTTTCATCAACAGAAAACAGTAGGGAACATTAGTCTCTCTTGAAAGATGACTCCGGATTTAAATCAGTACGAGTATCCGACTAACACAGTAATGGGCAACACACCACTCTCTACAATAACTCTCAAACAAGTGGACTACATACATGCACAAATTATATACAAATAATTTTAATATATGTCTAGGACACAGAATGACATGCCAAAGAAATAAAGGAAAACAGCCCCAATCACCAAGTGCCGACAAATATTTCGGAAATTTCTCTTTGGTTGAGTCATATAAATACTGCGAGTTGTAAGACCCTCCAATGTATTCGCAACTGGAGTCGCCCACTGTCCTGGTACCAGCTTGTACCGAAATTGACTGAATGACTATAATGAGCCAGATCTAAGACAGCGCACTCTACTCCTTGTAATTGAGAATGAAAACTGCAAAAAAAAAAAAAAAAGTGTGGTTCAATTCTTGAAATCTTGTCCAGTTATTATACGATGCTTGGCGTCTTGTGTTCCCACGTTTCGACGAGTTTCCTACACGTCATTGTCAGGCAATATAAACCTGAAGATTAGGCGTTGGAAACTCGTTGAAATGTGGCAACGACACAATGCTACGACTCGGGTAAAAACCCGAGAAGATTTATGAGATCACTGAGAAAACCTGCACTCGCAAATCTGGTGTAATTTTTGTGTTGCAAGAAGATGACGAGAAAAAGGAGTGGATGAAACCCGGTTCCGTCACGGAGTCTCTGCAGTAGCACAGAAGGGGTCCTCATCTTACGGACGTATAAACATGAACAGAGTCAAATGCCTTCACCCCATGAGTCACCCCAAGAGTCTTGGAATTCCAGCCAGGGCAATGCCACAAGTCTGGTGATCAGGAAATTTTGTTAACGTCCAGCCACCCATATACAGGTGGTTAAATTTTTCCACAGCCAAGATTTCAGCTGGCTGCCTTGCAAACGAACATCGCTGCTGCCCAGGCCTGCGTTTGCGAGCTTGCTACAGAAGAGGGTTGTTTCGGGGAGATGTTCGGGAAGTGATTATGTCACATGCTAATGTGGCTGCCTCGGTTTTACTCTCCGTAAAAGGTTGTTACATCTGCAAAAAGTGGAAGAACGCAATTCGATCAAACGAGAACTTCATTTAGTCCGACGGAAGCGCACCAACGCGGAGCAGCAGGTACGCAGAAACTTATAGAACTTCCTGACTGTAGAGATTCAGTTATAAAAAGTGAATAAGTCTGGCAAAAGAAAAGAAAGACAATAAAAAGTTTATAAAAATGATTTTTGGGAAATAAAGGGAATCAAATTTTAAAATGTGGGTCACATATAAAATATAGTTTCATAGTACGGTATTCCATCAGAAATTCCAGTATGTGAGAAGCGAACAACTTCATCAACGACTTCCACTGCCGTTTGTACAGCACTCTGGTCGACGATTGTATAGTATTGTTTCGATATCTCGAAATTCCATAAATGCCAGGATTGTACACTGATAAACCAAAAGAATTATGACCAATGCCCACCTCAAGGCTGAATGCCTCCTGGTGGTGTTGAGGGCACGTGACGCAGTAAGGAAAGAACGTAAGCGGAAGAGATACGAATGAGGGCCCATTATAGTGAAGATGTCAGCCACAGATGCGGAAATCCACTAACACGAGCGGTTTTGACAAAGGACGCAATGTTATGGCCCTGAGGCTGGAAACGAGAATCTCTGAAACGGCGAAGCTGGTCACCTGTTGGCGTACTATGGTCAAGGGCACATATAGAAAGTGGATGAAGGATGACGAAATCAGGAGCAGACCGCTTGGTATTGGACGGCCACGTCTTGTCACAGAACCCAGAAGTCTGCGGATCCCCCGCTGTGTAACCCATGATAGGCAGCGATCCGTGGCATATCTGACGACAGACTAAATTATGGAGTAGAACAGTAAGCTCCACATCGGCCCCTACATGTTCCTGTGTTGACCCAACGACATGGTCAGTTACGATAGCAGTGGGAATAGCAGCACTGAGTTTTCACGTGGATCAATAGAAACGTGTCGCCTGTCGAAGAATCGCGTTCCTTGTTACACCAAGTCGGTGGTTGAGCCCTTATACTCCGTCATCCAGGCGTATCGCTTCACGGCAACGCGCACCACACCTCATATGAAGGCCGGTGAGGGTACAATTATGCTGTGAGTACAGTGAGTTGGGCTTTCATGGGATCCGTGGTGGTAATCGAAGGCATCACGAAAGCAGCCAGCTATGCGAACTTCATTATGCTTGGAGTCTCTCCCTACGGAGATGAGATTTTTCCATCAGGATAACTGCCGTGCTGCAATATCAGAATCGTTCTACTGTGGTTTGAGGGCGTTACAGTGAAGTCACATTGATATCTTGGCCACCAAACGCGGCTGACCTTACCCACTGGTGCACATATCATGTGCCAACTGCGCGCTTGTAAACCACTTACCCGTAATTGGCGGGTGGGAATTTCCTGACCTCTGAATACACGTTTGGTGCCACGTACGTGTCTAATCCTGTCAAGGACTTGTAGAATCCATGCCAAGCAAAATCTTTGTTGTCCTATGTTTGAAAAGTGCAACAACGCGCTATTTAAAGCTGGTCGTGACGTTTTGGCTAATTTGTGTAATAACGAAATAATAATTACTAAATTCTACGTATAATATGATTGCGTATAACACCGTCGAAATGAACATGATATTGCAGTTCCCGGGTTGTTCGTAAGTACGGTGTAGAGCTCCTTCGGATATGCATGCATGTGGGCCTCGTTCTGTCCCACGCGCATTATGGGGCAATGAGTGTAGTTAGAAAGGCAAAAGCGTGGGGCGTGAGGTCTCCACAGTACATCGATGTTGTCACCAGTGGTCGGCGGAAGGAGCACGTGCCCGTCGACTTGGGACCGGACCGCAGCACAGAACATTTTTCTGGTCATCAACCTGCTGATGCCGTCCACAAACAGTTCCTTCATTTTTCCAATCTCTTTATCTCACGGCAGTACTTGTACAGTACATCCTCAATTAATTCTAGTGTGTAATCCAACCTCTGTCTTCCCTTGCAGTTTTTACCCTTTACAGCTAGTCTAGTACCTTGGATGTTGTCCCCTGACATCGTAACGCTCTTCTTCTCATCCTCTACCTTGTCCATCTCAGTGTTTTCCACTTGTTCCTTTCTTCGCTGATCTGCGATGGACCTCCATGTTCCTTGTCTTGCTAGTCCATTTAATTTTCAACACCGTTCTGTAGCACCACATCTCAAACGCTACGATTTTTCTCTTTTCTGGCCTTCACACAGTCCATGACTAACTTCAGTTTGTTCCAAAGGTGATTCTCAAAAATGTTTTTCTGTTATAGGCGATGTTTGATACTAACAGTCAGTTACTAACAAAGAATTCTGTCTTTGCCATTGCTAGTCTGCTTCTTATGTCGTCCTTGATTCTTACTTCATGTGTTCATTTGCTTCCTAGGTGGTAGAACCTCTTAACTTCATGTAATTCGTGGTCACCAGTTTTTATATTATCAATAATCTCATTTCTGCTATTTGTCACTTCATTCTTTTTTCTTCAATGTACTCTGAATCCCGATTCTGAACTCATTGAACAACTCATTCACTTTAACACTCCCTGTAATGCTCTATCACTTTCACTGATGCTAGCAATGCCATCAGCGGAACTTATTATGGCTATCCTGTGGCCCTGCATTTTGGCTCTGAGCACTGTGGGACTTAACTTCTGAGGTCATCAGTCCCCTAGAACTTAGAACTACTTAAACCGAACTAAGTACATCACACACATCCATGCCCTAGGCAGGATTCGAACCTGCGACCGTAGCGGTCGCGCAGTTCCAGACTGTAGCGCCTAGAACAGCTCGGTGCCCTGCCGGCCCTGCATTTTAATCCAGCTCTTTAACTTTGGTTTTACTTCCGTCATTGCTTTTTCGATGTATATATTGAAGAGTAGCGGCGAGAGAATGCTGAAATACACTGCAATATTTTTAATCCGAACATGACGTTCTTGGTATTCCATTTCCAATTTCCGTTGATTTTTGTACATATTTTGTATTGCCCGCCTTTCCCTAGAGCTTACAGTTAGCTCCACTACAATACATTATTGAATGAAGTCCTTCGTCAACAGTTCGACATACAACAGTGCAGGAGAATATTATACAAGTACATAAATTTCGATTATGATGTTCCGAAAAAGTAGATATTAAGTATGTAGCAGCAATCGTGATTGGTAAACACTAAAAGCAGATATTGACAGAGACCAAAATATTGCTATTGTCCTACGTTCTGAGTTGGTCCCTTGTATTAGTTTATAAACCTCTCCCGCCATGGTTGGGTGTTTGCTACCATGAGAGTGAGTAGCTATCCTCTCTATCCAAACAGTAATAATTCTTAAATATTTCGGATTTTCCTTATGTGAATATTACTTTTTGTGGATAGAATGCGTATGCTCTTAAAATCTATAACCTGGTCACACTGCGGCGAGAGGGTTGGCACAGATGATGGTTCAAAGCCGCGTCCGCCCATCAAGGTTTTCCGTGACTTCCCAAAATCGCTCCAGACAGATGCCGGAATGATTCCTTTGAAAGGGCACGGCCGATTTCCTTCCCCACCCTTGACACAATTCTAGCTTGTGCTCCGTCTCTAATGACCTCGGTGCCAACGGAGCGTTAAATCCAATCTCCCGTCCAGTCACATTCTTCTTGACACGCCGCAACCGCCGATTTTAGCTTTCGTCTCGATCGTGTGCGGCGTTCATACTCTTTAAAGTAGTCTTTTACTGTCCTTTTACTTTGTCACAACCACACGTCACTTTAAATGCTCCCACAGTGTGGAAGCAGTCACACACTTCAGTTGTAGGTCGAAAAAAGTCTTGTCTCTTGTGTTAATTGAAAAACATAGCCCATAATTCTGCGTATTCGGTTCCTCTAGACACAAATGGTAATGAGCAGAAGATTCCTTGTTCTTCATGATTTCATCACTACTCATACCACTTGGTCTGAAGGCTGTACGGATGGAAAGGTGATCATAGGTGTCGGCTGTCAACGTATCCATAAGGAACTTTAACTCCAATCTGCAGCTCTTGCTGTCGCTGATGCGGAATGCACGAGCACGGAGACTTCAGAGCAGCTTCCTTCTGGAATGGATGGTCGTGTGAACAGCCGTCTAAATACCTGTTTGCGTTGGTAGGTTTCCGAGCCTGAGCTCACTCTTCACCTCCATGGTGAAGCAGATCTTTGGATGAATGTATTTCAGAGCACCCTGGTATGTGTCGATAGCGAGCCGCGTGGGCTCAGTATTCAGGATCGTCCTTATCTCATAACTTTGGACCTCAGGAGCGGCACCCTCCTCGCTAGCGATAAAAGCGCGATGTGGGGAGGCTTCGCGATCAGAGAGGTTGGTGAGGAACTACAGTTTCTTTTCAGGAACTGCGGGCGGCTCAAGGCTTTTGATGGTGCAGGGCCCAGGGTCAAGCCTGATGACGGTGGAGAGTGTGGTCCTGTCCCGCCAAGTGGTTTATGTTAGTGGGCGGCTTAGCGCAGTTTGGAGCCGACGACTACTTGTTCTTGATAAGTTCGGCACTAGCGTAGCGCATGAACGACCCTTACTGCCCAAGCTAATTGCATCGCCTTTGCCCTCGCTTCTCCTCCTTCTCTTTCACATTCTGCTGGGTTTTGTGTTACCTTCACCCATGATCAGTCCCATTGCAATAAGGTTATTTGCTGTAACTGTTTACTGAAGGCAGCTGTCTTACCTGCCCCCCCCCCCTCCCCCTTTCTGAAAATAACTGTTTGCTACTTAATGGCAGCGGCATATATTACCCTAAATTAATTTAGTTAAGTTGTCTGTTATTGTCCACTTAGTAGTCACTGATCCTATCTTGAAATCCTAGATCTTGCTCCTTAATAAGATTATTTTATTTGTTTGTTGCTTATGAAAAGCTGTAATACAAAACCTTTTTGTAATAAATGACAGCTGTGTGCGAGGAATTTTACTACGCTTGTTCAGTACATTCACTTGTTACTGATTAAAAGTGCATTAGTTGGTTACTGACTAGAAAAAAGGAAAAAAAGAATCTGTACCTGGTTGCTTAATAATGTAATTTGGTAATGTTGTTTATTTAAAGATGCTGTCTTGCTTGTCTCGCCGGCCGCGATGGTCTAGTGGTTCTAGGCGCGCAGTCCGGAACCGCGGGATTGCTACGGTCGCAGGTTCGAATCCTGCCTCGGGCATGGATGTGTGTGATGTCCTTAGGTTAGTTAGGTTTAAGTAGTTCTAAGTTCTAGGGGACTGATGACCACAGAAGTTAAGTCCCATAGTGCTCAGAGCCATTTGAACCATCTGAACTTGCTTGTCTCCCTTTACATACCTTTGTCTCCTGCTTATACAATTCTGTACTTCGGATTTCATTGTAATGAGCGGTGGTTTTTATAACTAATGGCAGCTGCATATGAGAAGTTTTCCTGAACTTCAGTGCATTTAGATAACTGTAACTGTGCATTACATGACCATCGATTTTAATTCTGTAAAACTGTTTATTGGGGTTTAATGGGTGATAAATTCTCATCCAGATGCCATCCTCAACTGCACGTGGTGCAACCTGCTGCCGACTGACGAGACTCTGGCGATCGAGTGGCTCCCAGGATATGGAGTCCCCTTTTTCCATGCCAACGGCCTGCTTAGAGGGCGGATGAGCGGGTAGAGATTAGGACGTTAAGATAGCCTATCTCCTTGGGTTGAGAAATCATCCCTTAAGGCGGAAGATCCAATGATGGACAACGACATAGGACACCAAGGGTAGGTGGAAGTCTTTGAGTCGTGGTGAAAGTAACTCACCTAGGAGTAAGCTAATCTGATCACAAGCTGGGTGGCTCAGAACCGTGGATGGCAGCCCCATCACTGAGCTCGGGCTCGGAACGCCAATCACCTACCAGCCTTCAATTATGAGATCAAAGAAAAAGGCAAAATAAAGTACCAGACTGATCAAAATCTTGACGACTAGGGAATGGTTAATGGAATACTTGGTTTGCGAATTGGAACTTGGAATATTAGACCAATTATGACAGTAGGAATGAAGCAATTGGACACAGTACTAGACAACTATAAGCACCTCCTAGCAGCTATATAAGAAACAAGAATCCACCAAGGAATCATGAGTCGGAGATCACTACACATCATTCAACAGCAATGAGGAATAGTCAGATTGGACCTGTAGAGTGGGACTTGTTGTTCACAACAACGCACTCACAGGAGTTAGTAAATGGATCCCAATAGATGAAAGCACCTGTGCGATGATTCTGAAGGCATCACCATACAAGATTTGCATTGTTAAATGTCATGCGCCATCGGAGGACACGGATGATGAGATAAAGATCACCTTTTATGCTGATTTGGAGGACTGTTGACAGACTACCGTGCACTCGCTTCGCTTAGTCCTGGGTGATCTCAATGCACAAACTGGAAAAGGTAGTGAATATCGTCCCACAATTGGGCCGAATAGTCTACTCGAAGTGACCAGCGATAACGGTGTTAGGTTGTTAAACTTTGGTGACCTTAGAAGAATGATCATTTGTAGCACCTACTTCCCTCGGAAAGAGATACATAAAGCCACATGGATATCACCAAAGGGTAAGACGAAAAACCAGATTGATCTTGCATTGGTGGATGGAAGGCATTGTGGATGCATCGAGGAAGTACGAACGTACCGTGGTGCTGATATGAATTCAGACCACATTTTGGTAGTTTTGAAGATCTCTCTAAAATTTTCTACAAGATGCCAAAGGAAAAGAGAAGGAATAGTCATGGTAAGGACAAACTTTCAAATGAGCAAGTAAGACAGCGATACATGATAGAGTCACTGGCTCGTTTTTGTCAAAAGTGGCCTCGGATAATGTAGGAGGAATATGGACACAATTAATCGAATTGGTTATCCAGAATGCAAAGGAAGAACTTGGATTAAAACCTAAACCCAAAAACAAATCATGATTTGACGATGAATGCGAATCGGCCGTTAAAGATAGAATGGAGAAGAGATTAGAGTCGTTAAACCACCCGTCAGAAGGTACACAAGCAACATACTCAGAAGTGAGAAGACTGACAGACAGGCTCTTAGAAGGAAGAAAATAGAATATGAGAAGAAACTGTTGGTGGTAGTTGAGGACTCGAAAAAACACCGCACTCCTTTTCAAATTGGCATGTTTTGCTCGAGGCAATTATAAACAGCAAACTTTAATCCTAACAGATGAAGTTCCTTTTTTAGTGCGTTTCTTCTCCTCTTGTTTTGCCTCTGTATGTGAGGATTTGGAACTGCATCTGATCTGGGTCTTTTAGCTGTTCTCCTTGTTCGCTGTCCGTCCTCGTCCCTTCACCGCATGTGTTCCTGTTTCTATGCGTTTGGGCGCTGATGACCACGCTGTTTAGCGCCCGAAAACCTCAAACCCACACACACAAGAAGGGAATGTGGTACCCCCTATGGAGCAAGCAGATCAGTTCGGAAAGCATTACAGAAAATTGCTAAGTGTAGAAACTCCAGAAGGAAGTATAGGACAGGAATGGGCGTTAAATACAGAGGAAGAGGAAGTATCTGAACCTTCAGTGGAATAGATAAGAACAACCGTAGAATCACTGAAAAACACTAAAGCGCCAGGTGGCAGTGTGGTATTAGTGCAGAACTGGTTGGAAACGGAGGGTAAGTTTTATTGGAGACGTTAAGAGAGCTCATTGTCAAAATCTGGTCATTAGAGGAGATCTTGGTTGAATGGAAGAGAGCAATTGTATGCCCAATTTTTAAAAAAGGAGATACCACAAAAGTGGACAGTTATCGAGGAATCTCGCTACTTAAGATAGGTTATAAAGTCTTAACTTCCCTGTTACTTAGTCGCCTGAGTCCTGCTCTACAAGAGATCATAGGACTATATTAGTGCGGATTCATGGCAGGACGCTCAATCATAGATCACATATTACGCTACGACAGCTAATGGAAAAGTACTACGAATTTGATAGAGAAATGCACAACATATTTATAGATTTCTTATAGGTCTATGACAGCTTTAATTGGGCGGTATTATGGAGGATAATGCAGGAATGGGCATCACAAGAAAATACATCAAAGTGATTGAAGCATAATGAGATTTTCACTCTGCAGCGGTGTGTGCGCTGATATGAGACCTCCTGGCAGTTTAAAACTGTGCAGATTAAAACTGGCAGATTAATACGGTCCCGAGTTCGAGTCTCGGTCGGACACACAGCTTTAATCTGCCAGGAGGTTTCATATCAGCACATACTCCGCTGCAGAGTGAAAATCTCATTCTGGAAACATCCCCCATGCTGTGGCTAAGCCATGTCTCCGCAGTATCCTTTCTATCAGGAGTGCTAGTTCTGCAAGGTTCGCAGGAGATCTTCTGTAAAGTTTAGAAGGTAGGAGACGAGATACTGGCCGAAGTAAAGCTGTGAGGACCGGGCGTGAGTCGTGCTTCGGTAGCTCAGATGGTAGAGAACTTGCCCGTGAAAGGCATAGGTCCCGAGTTCGAGTCTCGGTCGGGCACTTAGTTTTAATCTGATTGAAGCATGTTATACAGATACAAGCTGCCAAGAAGGGCTTGTAAACAATATGTCAGAGCCTTCCACTATTCAACACGGTTTGAGGTAAAGAGATCGTTCGTCTGCAGTGCTATTCAACATGGCATTCTCAAAAGTGCGACTTGTAATTGGTGATGACAGCGAGATGGGTATAATTGGAACGTGGCCTTGGCCGATGATGTGGTGATTATGGGAGACTCACTTAATCAGCTAGTGTCCGACACCACTAGGTTCACGAAACAGGCAAGCAAAGTGGGATTAGTTGTCAACGACTAGACAACCAAATATATGATCATCTCAGGCCGACAGGATTTCCCTACCACTATCAATACACATGGCCACAAGTCTGAAGGAGTAGAGATTCTATCTAATAAAAGTGAGGTTGAGAAAGAGATTCAACAGAGAATAGTTAATGCTGATCGTGTCTTCGTTAGTCTCAATAACTTATTAAAGTCACGCTTGGTCTCACAAAAAAGCAAGATTCAACTTTATATGGCTTCACAAGCACTTGAAGAGAGCATTTGCGCATTTGAAAGGAAAGTGCTCAGAAAGATCAACAGAGAAAATGGAAGATGGGAAATGAGGCAAAATGAGGACTTATACCAAAGTTTGGGAAAAGCTGACATTGGTAGGACCATCAGAGTACGGCGACTCCAGTGGTGCGGAGACATCTTAAGTGCTGGAGAATCTCCAACCGAGTGTTCAATTCTGAGCTGATTGGAAGAGGTCCAAGAGGTCGTCCAAGGACTTGGTGCAAATATAGGGTGATGAGGACGTTCGAGAGGGTAGAACCAACAGCATCTCTGGAAGATGTAATGGAGAGAAGAAAGTGGAACAACATCTTCCGGAAATACCTGCCACTGTGATCAGGACAATGCTCCTTCCTGTGTCACTAATTGTGTTGTTGACCTTTGTATAGTGTGTTATTCCGGTTTGTAATATGTCTTTTGCTTTCTGTCATGCGCCTGTTTATTGGAGGCTGCTGTTTTAACTGTCACCCTTTAAATTTTATCCTTTGCTAAACAAGATTCAGCGTGCTCGATTAAGTGTAGCTCAGAAACTTTTGGCAATAAGTCAACGGAAAAACAGCCAAAGTTTTTCGTCCCGAAACTAGTCATAGAATGAATGAAAAGAATGAAATTTGCAGCTTTGGCTGGCTTTTCGTTGTACTGTTATCCTTTGTTCTTTGCTGTCCGTAAAAATGAAAAAGTCGTTCTTGTTTTCAGTGTAATGACATGTGTTTTGGTAATTAGTAGCAGCTGTGCCTGGGAGGTACAGCTAAATTCTCTGTGAACTTACTCCCGTAGCTGACTACACAATCAGTGTTCGTCGATTATTGAAGGTATGTACGCTGATATCTATTTTACGATAATTAATTAAAATCATGGCAACTGTTTAAATAGTACTTACTTGATATTGGTCTTACTAAAAGTTTTTTTTTGTTCTAAACTTGTTGAACGGGGCAGCTAGCACGCGGGGACTCCAGTCCTTCCGTTAAGTGACATCTGAACCGTAGCCCTCCAGTTTCACCTAGCAGTTGCAGTAAACGTGTCATGGACATAGTGAAGCCAGCAAGCTGCATTTAGTTCCACATTATATTTCGACTTCTCACCTGGTAGAATTATGTTTGTGGTCGAGTAATATTAAGTTGACGGGAAATTGTTTTTAACAGAATGATAGCGTTGTTACAGGTTCAGCTTTGTAGCCAGTAGCAGCTGATAATTTTATTCAGAATTTCGAATAGCAGAGTTTGAAGAGGGATACGATGAGGGCTCATATTTTAAAGTCAAGAGCAGTATAGTCTGTTACTCAGTACAAACTGGCTTCCACAAAATGGTTATCTCTGCAGCCTTGAATAATTAGCACAATACAGTACTTGTTAACGGGTTTCTAATTCACACTGCACAAATTACACAGTCATTCAGTTTCTTTTTACTTTGCCCTGTCCGCTATAGATTCGCCATAGCGTTCAGCCGATAACCAGACGACGTCGTAAGGAGATATAAACGGGATGGGTTTTCCAATTCCGGTATAGACGAGCCCGCTTTCAATTTACGCAGTCGGAACTTAGCGTCGACATCGCAAGCTCTCGTTCAAAAACCACTTACACACATATTGGACGCTACTATTTACATAGATAAGTACAATTACAAAATAATGACATTGCTACTAATTAAATTTTTTTAAACAGAAAAGAGAGAACAAAAGAAAACTTTTTCCAAAGTTCCTCGTAAATGTAATATCACTGTCTTCCTCATGTTACTTCTATTTAGCTGGTGAATAATGTATATTTGCTATCTCTGTCTCAGCCGACATGTTTTTCTTAACTATTTGCTTAATCGCTATTATTATCACAACAGTATTCGTTGTCGCTTTCCATGTGTCATGCTAAATCAGGCGTATCTCTAGAAATGATTTCACACATTGTTTTCCTTCCAACTACTATTTTACTATACACAAATTTCACATACTGTTAACGAAATATGAATTGTTACTACTATTTAGGTATCAGCTTCTTTGCCTTCTTTCCCACCAAGTAGTCCATGCTCTACTCCATGTTTATTTTTCACAGAGGGTTACTTCACCCTCGAGCACTTCAAAATGCACTGACGGCAGCTTTAAAGCACAATTCACTAATCCGGAACTGCATGTTATCCCTGACAAGTAATGATGCAGAGCTGTTAGCATCAGGCTTGGTTTAGAATTATTTGGCAGACAAACAACATATCTCATTCATAGCACGAGGCAGGAATTAAAGGAAAAATACACAAGGAAGGAAGAGAAAAGTTGTTGTAGTAAGATTTTATTCTGGATAGAATATCAGAAATCTCCACATTTATTATCCATATGAATGCTATTCAACCCTGTCTCGCCAGTATGCCTCGAGCTATTATGGCTACACTGGAAATCTCCAAGTAATAGGAGATAAAGTGAATTAATACATATAAGCATGGCCTTGCAGTAGTCCTCCAGTATTCGGCGTCCGCTCGCAAAACTAATTCGTGCTCAACAGGAACCAGTAGCAAAGGCAAGGATTAATTTCAGTCATTTCAGAAAAATATAGAGGCGGTCGCAGCATGCCATGCGTCTGGGACGCTTTGCGTTTTTCCTTGTAGCGCTAACATAAAGCGCATTTCTGTATTACCGGGAAAAAACTCGAGGAAAAAGTATTCATGAGTTCGAAATAAAAATGAATGAGTGAAGGGACGGCTCCTCTTCAAAACAGTATATTTCTGCAGACTCGCTAACGAACTTTTAAACAGCTGCCTCGGCATAGCGCGGCTAACGAGCGCACCGCACCGCAGTCCGCAGCTGTTTCAGGCCGATCTCTGCCGCCGGCGGCGCTGCGATCGCCCATTGCTGCCGTCAGAGTTGTTATCTCTGGAATGGTGGCTCGAGGAATGACTACCTATATTAAAAAAAAAAAAGTATTCAAAATAATTGTGGCAAGGGCAACAAGGCAGGGTTACGCAGGTAAACTGAAACTCTGAAAATCAAAGTTTAAATCTAAACTGGCACATAATGCGGTTGCTCAATTTTGATTTCCAATACTACCATAAAAGTTGTAGACAAACATAACGAAAATGAAGATAATAATTTCGAAGTTCGTAATTGTAACTGAATTCTAGGGACAAACACTTTTATCAGAACCATTGTTTGAATTTCGAACGAAAATAAATTAATATCTGTATTCTGTCTTTGGTGCAGTAGATATATTCTAAGGTAGAATAATCAATAATGACGTAACAGGGAGACATAAAAGAGAGTGGAAACCTCTGTAAACTTATCAAAGGGACATAAAATGTGTGTCCGCAGCTCGTGGTCGTGCGGTAGCGTTCTCATTTCCCATGCCCGGGTTCCCAGGTTCGATTCCCGGCGGAGTCAGGGATTTTCTCTGCCTCGTGATGACTGAGTGTTGTGTCATGTCCTTAGATTAGTTAGGTTTAAGTAGTTCTAAGTTCTGGGGGACTGATGACCATAGATGTTAAGTCCCACAGTGCTCAGAGCCATTTGAACCATAAAATGTATCCATAAAACACATAGCCTTCAAAGATATTCCCTTGCTGTCAACTTCGTTCAGAAAGCTAATCTTCTGCTGCGATTACAAGTTGATGAAGGCATTGCTGGGTGGATGAAAGACTCTACATCATGCAGTTTTTAGTGTCCCAGAGAAGTACAGCAATGAGTAATATAAAATTAGACGTTTAGGGTATTAGTGAAGTGGAATGTAATAGTGTCAATGATAACTGCTCAGCTCATTACAGGGTTATGGCAAGACCATCATTGAAAGTCAGGTTCATGAATGGAGAAGGTAACAGGATGAGTTACTGTGGACACTGAAGTGACAATTATTGTCTGAGAATTGCAACTAATACCAGCTACCATTATAGATCTACCTGTTGTATTGTCACCCTTTTCCTGTCTCTCTTTCTCTTCTGGGGAAAATGTGTATGCGTAAGTGTGCAAGTGGTCTATATGGATCAAAGACTCATGCGATTTCGACAGATCGAGAGATTATCTCTGACTCGTGAAAGAATCTCTGTGGCTATTACGTGGAACATTGCGTGTACTACGAACTTACTTGTTTCTGATTTAGAAATTGCAGAGAGGAATCGGATAGTTGATCGCAGCTTCACCATGATTAGCGGCTTTGTTGAAGGTTGCCGTTTTGAATACGGTATGTAATTTGATGATTATGGTAACATTTTATCTCATAGAATAGTATGATTTATCCTGAAGTGTAGCTATGATGATTATTATTTTTTACACAAATTATAATTTATTTAAAAACTAAAAATTTCATGGATGTAAAAGGTACATTTACTTCTTTGGTTATTTTAACTTCTCCATTGCCTGTAACTCGGAACATCATTTCGTGTGATATAACTTGTAGGGAACTTTGTATCTTTGTAAATCAGTAAAGCTAAACATGGTCGATTGTACTCTGTTTTCAGAGATTAATTTCTGGACTTTTATCGAGACTAATACACAACTGGACATTGAATCCCATGCTGGAGAGTGAGTACGCTATAGCACCGAAGACAGCATCCCCAAGGTGTACGACTGTGTCTCTGATTATTTTAAAATTTTCAGTGTCCACGATCGCCGTAAATCTTTAGAGTCATAGAAATTTCATTTCTGGTGCTAACTTCATCTAAAGGCAGATAGTGTATGATTACAAACAGTAACTGCCCTTCTGCATACTACTACCCATTTTGCTTTATAGACTTGAGAACTCAAACAGGAATTAAATTAATGCCTGGGAGTGTGGGATATTTTTGCGTTAAAGTATTGGGGAAGCAACTTTTCTCGTCCAGAAGATTCCATTCAAGTAACCAGATATTACTGCGTCATAATAATTTCACTTTACTTTAATGGGTAGAAAAGTTAAACTGTCATCAGCACATACTGATGAAGGGAATGTAGTGAGGAAACGGATAATATCAAAGAAAAGATTAAATATAAGAGGAGCAATTGGAATATGATGGTCGTACGTTAGTGCACCACTCTATACCTGGGACGCGAATGGAAGGTGAATTTACTGATGAATGAAGTGAGAGTATTAAAATTCTTACAGGGTTCTTTGCTAAACTCTCTTTTCAAAAACCTCAAGAGAAGAAGATTTATCAGAAAAAGACAAAAAACGCTTGACAAAATTCTTCGCGGCTACGTCAAGATTAGGTAAAGATTTAGAACTCAACTATTGAATCGAATAGAGTACACATATATATTTATAGAGATATGAAACTATTAATTGTAAACTATAAGCTGAATGGAAGTTAATTGTAAACTTTAAGCTGAATGGAGGGCAGACAGAGTAGAAGCACTGCGCAATAAAGTCGAATACTATAAGTGTACAGATGAACTAGTCACCTAAAAAAATATGCCGCAAGTTATTTTCTGCGAAATAGAATTATTCCTAAAGTCAGAATGACGCAAAATACTCAGCATTTATCATATCGAACGAGACTGTTGTACGGGAGAGATATAATTATATTTACGTAGTCAGCCGAGTCCACATTCATTCCTGTCATTAACGGGGAAATTTAAATGTAAAGTGAGCAGATAGTAAATACGAATGCAATGTTAGTCCCTGAGCACAGTAGTTTTATACACTTCGATTTGGTTAACGAATTAGCTGCCTTCATTTTATAGAGGAACGTGTCCTCTTGGATACTAGAATATCTCAAAAACTGCGACATCTGTCAAAACGTGTAGCAGCAAGCCTTGGAAGATGAAGATGCAAGAATCTACATCTACATCTCCCTTCTATTCCAGTCTCGTATTGTTCGTGGCAAGAAGGATTGTCGGTATGCCACTGTGTGGGCTCTAATCTTCTGATTTTATCCTCATGGTCTCTTCGCGAGATATACGTAGGAGGGAGCAACATACTGCTTGAATCCTCGGTGAAGGTATGTTCTCGAAACTTCAACAAAAGCCCGTACCGAGCTACTGAGCGTCAAGGAAGCTATCCAATTCCTTGATGATTAAAGACAAGGTAAAACATATTTACAAATAAAGCATTATAACGTAGAAGCCTCTGCCACTTCCAATGTGCGTTCAGAATCCACTATCGGAAAACGCGGACACCTTGCCACACCCAACTACATAGCCGACATGGTGTCCGAAGAGCCATACGATCGAATTAGTCTGCGTCAGAGGGAAGACGGAAAAGTCCGGACACAGAAGCAGTTCAACACAGATGGCAGCTTCAGCTGACCGGGTAAAGAAAGCCATTTGTCGGCGAATCCACTGAAAGTGTTTTTTTCCGCAAGAGACAAGCCTGTGTGTTCTACACTACATCTATATCGATAGTCCGCAAGCCACCTTACGGTGTGTGGCGGAGAGTACCTTGAGTACCTATATCGGATCTCCCTTCTATTCCAGTCTCGTATTGTTCGTGGAAAGAAAGATCGTCGGTAAGCCTCTGTGTGGGCTCTGATCTCTCTGATTTTATCCTCATGGTCTCTTCGCGACCTTAACCCCTCGGTGAAGGTATGTTCTCGAAACTTCAACAAAAGTCCGTACCTAGCTACTGAGCGTCTCTTGCAGAGTCCTCCACTGGAGTTTATCTATCATCTCCGTAAAGCTTTCGCGATTACTAAATGATCCTGTAACGAAGCGCGCTGCTCTCCGTTGGATCTTCTCTGTCTCTTCTATCAGCCCTATCTCGCACGGATCCCACAGTGCTGAGCAGTATTCAAGCAGTGGGCGGACAAGCGTACTGTAACCTACTTCCTTTGTTTTCGGATTGCATTTCCTTAGGATTCTTCCAATGAATCTCAGTCTGGCATCTGCTTTACCGACGATCAACTTTATGTGATCATTCCATATTAAATCACTCCTAATGCGTACTCCCAGATAATTTATGGTATTAACTGCTTCCAGTTGCTAACCTGCCGTATTGTAGCTAAATGATAAGGGATCATTCTTTCTATGTATTCGCAGCGCATTACACTTGTCTACATTGAGATTCAATTGCCATTCCCTGTACCATGCGTCAATTAGCTGCAGATCCTCCTGCATTTCAGTACAATTTTCCATTGTTACAACCTCTCGATATACCACAGCATCATCCGCTAAAAGCTACAGTGAACTTCCGTTGTCATCCACATACAGGAAAATCAAAACAACATTCGGTGATATTAAAAACAAGGGTAATAACATTAAGACTGCAACGGGAATTCCGCTGTTAAATGCCAGAGGAGAGAGCGGATAGGTGGAAAGAAAACGTTGAAAGCCTCTATGAGGAGGAAGATTTGATGTGATAGAAGAAGAAACAGGAGTCGGTTCAGAAGAGATGGAGGATCCAGTATTAGAATTAGAATTGAAGGGAGCTTTGGAGGACTTAACATCCAATAAGGCAGAAGTGATATATACCATTCCATCAGAATTTCTAAAATCATCGGGGGACGTGGCAACAAAACGAATATTCACGTTGGAGTGTAGAATGTATGAGTCTGGCGACATACCCTTTGACATTCTGTCGCGCTGACCACTCAGCTACCGGGGCGGACACTATGACAGTTTGGCGGGAGGTGAGAAGATTTGGATTTCATGGTCGAGCGGCTGCTCATAAGCCACATATCACGCTGGTAAATGCCTAGCGACGCCTCGCTCTTGGTGTAAGAAGCGTAAACATTGGACAATTGGACAGTGGAGATACGTTGTGTGGAGCGACGAACCACGGAACACAATGTGGCGATCCGATGGTAGGGTGCGGGTGTGGCGAATGCCTGGTGAACTTCATCTGCCAGCGTGTGTAGTACCAACAATAAAATTCGGAGGTGGTGGTACTATGGTGTGGTCGTGTTTTTCATGGATGGGGCTTGCATCCCTTGTTGTTTTGCGTGGCACTATCACAGCACAGGCCTACATTGATGTTTCAGGCACTTTCTTGCTTCCCACTGTTGAACCACAGTTTGGGGATGGAGATTGCGTCTTTAAACTCGATCGAGCACCTGTTCACAACGCACGGCCTGTGGTTACAAGACAATAAAATTCCTGTGATGGACTGGCCTCCACAGAGTCCTGACCTGAATCCTATAGAACACCTTTGGGATGTCTGGAACCTCGACTTCTCGTGCCAGGCCTCACCGACCGACATCGATACCTCTTCTTAGTGCCGCTCTCTCTCAAGAATAGGCTGCCACTCTCCGAAAAACCTTCCAGCACCTGAGTGAACGTATGCCTGCGACAATGGAAGCTGTCATCAAGGCTGTGGGCCAACAGTATATTGAAGCCCATCATTACCGATGGAGGGCGCCACGAACGTGTAAGTCATTTTCAGCCAGGGTTCCGGATAATTTTGATCACATAGTGTATCTCATATGTTTAAAGACTCGACAGTTTCTATACTCCAGCTGTCTGCAAATAACCATACAGCTATATTAACTAGCTCGATATAATCTGAAAGGAATGACAATCTGCAAGTACTCTGGCAAACTGTTGCACTGTTCTACAAAGGTAAAAGACCAACTGTTAATGCCGTTAATCAGCCAAGAACAGTAAATAAAGAATCCTTACATTAATTTTCGTCCAGTGGTGCACTGAGAGAGGCAAAACAGTAGATAAGAACAGAAAATGATGGCCGTTAGAGAAGGTCAAGTCTACCCAAATAGTAGCTCACGCATTCAAAAATCGCAGAAGACGAACAAAAATTTAACTAGCTGACCAGCTGAAACAGGAAACAGGTGCCTTTCTTAGCCACTGCATTCAAAAATTAAACAGTACATCGAGGCGGCTCTTTATTAGGGATTAATTTTCAACTGAGGCAACTGATAGCAGGTGCGTAGGCATATACACGTAGAGCTTGCATGAGCAACAACAACATATAAACCTGCAATAAGCACGGCAACCTCTCACTAGTTGCAATTAACAAGAAAATTCAGCCACTAACACACGCACGCATCAGTTCGCGTTTCTTGCTCAAAACAGCCACAAACAGGTTAATATAGCCAATCGACGAGCGCAGTCTCTCAAGGCACAGAAAACACTCTGGCAACGCGCGACATAACCGGGATGAACGGGGCTTATCACACCTATTTGACCAATCGATACCCTTTGAGAGAGGAAGATGCTCACCATGAAGATTTAAAGAGTTTTCTAATGAGAGGAAATCAGATGGCTGCATGGCTGGTGGTTGGAATTTAGATAGACGTCTGAACAACATCAGTGCACAAGCCAGGCCGCCGCTTCTGCCCCAGGTATCTGACTGCTGGGCGGGTAAACACGTCTGCAACAAAAATACCACAACAACTTACTGTGCCTCCAGTAAGCCCATTATCCTCACATGCTTTGTATGCCCTTATGCACCCGTGGTCGAGGTGTACAGTTTTTGATTCATAATCAAAACTTCTTCGGTTTTGAATTCGAATCCCGCCGCTGTTTAAATTTTGATTAATAATCAGCATTGGCCGCCAAAGACCTCCGGCGTAAGAAGTCAGCCTCATTTTGCCAACGGCCATGACGAAGAGGGCGGAGGAGCGGACAGAGTTTCAGGCCGCTCTCTTGTCCCTAGGGGTGGGAAATTGCCCCTAAAGGCAGAAGAATCAGCAATGATCAACGGCATGAGGATGCAGAAGGCAATGGAAACCACTCCATTAAAGACACGTAACGTGTATCCACTGGACATGTGGCCTGTATTTGAAGAAGTGTCATGATGATCTCTCCATTGGCATAAGATTCAGGAATAGTCCCCCATTCGGATATCTGGAAGGGGACTGCCAAAGACGAGGTTACCATGAGAAAAAGATTGATGGAAATGGAAATGAGCGTTTGGCGTCATTGGCCGGGAGGCCCCTCGCGGGGCAGGTCCGGCCGCCTTGGCGCAGGTCTTATTACATTCGGCGCCACATTGGGCGACCTGCACGCCGGATGGGGATGAAATGATGATGAACACAACACAACACCCAGTCCCTGAGCGGAGAAAATCTCCGACCCAGCCGGGAATCGAACCCGGGCCCGGAGGACGGCAATCCGTCACGCTGACCACTCAGCTACTGGGGCGGACAAAAAGATTGATGAATCAACGAAAGGGTAACGTTCTACGAGTCGGCGCGTGGAATGTCAGAAGCTTGAACGTGGTAGGGAAATTAGAAAATTTTGAAAGGGAAATACATAGATGCAAGGTATAGTAGGGGGTCAGTGAAGTGAAGTGGAAAGGAGACAAGGATCTCCGGTTAGATGAGTGTAGGGTAATATCAACAGCAGCAGAAAATGGTATAACGGGAGTTTCCTCATGAACAGGAAGGTAGGGCAGAGAGAGTGTCACTATGACCAGTTCAGTGACAGGGTTGTTCTTATAAGAATCGACAGCAAACAATGATAGTTCAGGTAACCATGCCGAAGTCGGAAGCTGAAGATGAGGAGATAGAGAAAGCATATGAGGATATTAAAAAGTTAATACAGCATGTAAAGGGGGATGAAAATCTAATAGTCATCGGGGACTCGAATGCAGTTGTATGGGAAGGAGTAGAAGGAAAGGTTACTGGAGAATATGGGCTTGGGACAAGGAATGAAAGAGGAGAAAGACTGATTGAGTTCTGTAACAAGTTTCAGCTTGTAATTGCGAATACTCTCTTCAAGAATCAAAAGAGGAGGATGTATACTTGTAAAAGGCTGGGTGATACGGGAAGATGTCAGTTGTATTACATCATGGGCAGACAGAGATTCCGAAATCAGATACTGGATTGTGAGGTGTACCCAGCAGCAGATATAGACTCAGATCACAATATAGTAGTGATGAAGAGTAGGCTGAAGAGATTAGTCTTAACACGCAAAGAAATGGGATACGGAAGTGCTAAGGAAATACGAGATATGGATGAAGTTCTCTCACATTACATATACTACAATAAGGAACAGCTCAGTTGAAGAGGACTGGACATCTCTAAAAAGGGCCATCACAGAAGTTGCGAAGGAAAACGTAGGTACAAAGAAGGTAACTGCGAAGAAACCTTGGGTAACAGAAGAAATACTTCAGTTGATCGATAAAGGGACAAAGTACAAAAATGTTCCGGGAGACTGAGAAATATAGAAACAGAAGTTGCTGAATAATGAAATAAATAGGAAGTGCAATGAAGCTAAGATGAAATGACTGTATGAAAAATGTAAACAAATCGAAAGAGAAATGATTGTCGGAAGGACAGTCTCAGCATACAGGAAAGTCAAAACAACCTTCGGTGATATTAAAAGCAAGGGTGATATCAATAAGAGTGCAACGGGAATTCCACTGTTAAAGGCATAGGAGAGAGCGGATAGGTGGAAAGAATACATTGAAAGTCTCTATGAGGATGGTGATTTGTCTGATGTGATAGCAGAAGAAACAGGAGTCGATTTATAAGAGATGGGGGATCCAGTATTAGAATCAGAATTTAAGAGAGCTTTCGAAGACTTAAGATCCAATAAGGCAGAAAGGATAGATAACATTCCATCAGAATTTCTAAAACATCGGGGGACGTGGCAACAAAACGAATATTCACGTTGGAGTGTAGAATGTGTGATTCTGGAAACATACCCTCTGGCTTTCGGAAAAGCATCATCCACACAATTCTGAAGACGGCGACAGCTGACAAGTGCGACAATCAGCTTAACAGCTCAGGCTCGATTTGCTCTCAACCCATATTCTGTACCCAATAGAGTCTTCACTCCGTTCAGCAGATCCTGAAATTCTTCTTCAATTACCCTGAGGAGTATTTCGTAGCCCGTGACAAAGTGATTCCAGTACTTCGCTTGCCTGTGGACTTGTCTGTGAGATTAATTTCGCAGTATGGAAAACTGATTAACCCCTTGTAATATGTTTAATTTCCAGTTTTTTCTTCCAGTTTTCTGCTCATCAGCAACTATTATTGTTGTAATGTAATTTTTATTACATGCATAGAACGCAGACCATTCCATTCCACAAATCTTCTGAACTGCATACAACATTTTTTCAGACATTATCTGTATCTGTATTTTATGGTGATTGATAAATTGTAACGCACTGAAAACACTATTATTTACACAGTTGTTTATTCATTCATTAATAACGTGCGGCATTTTTTAAATTTCTTGTTGAGTCTGGAATTACTGTTTTAAAAATAAATGTGTGCAATTGCAAAAGGAAACCAGTAGTGACTTATTACGGCCCCGTCCACAATCGTAACCGAATCCTTCCTTCCCTTTACTGCCAGATCCCACTTTCCTCGGATGAAAGCGGATTCAGCCCGAGTAATTATTTCTGATTAGTGATTTTGGACGTACCCTCAAATGACGAGGGTAGTGAACACTGTCGAACATTATTGTTCTGGTGGTCTAGGTGTTGTGGTGTATGGAGGCATGATGTTGCACGGGTGTGCTGACCTCCAAATCTTTGAACACCTGACACTCTCCCTTGAACGTCATTGTTATTCTGTACTCCTTCCCCGCGTACGTTTTCTTCCTAGGTACGCGCCTTTGGCCCTGACTTCCTTTAAATGGATGGCAATGCGCGCTGCATCGAACAGAGCAGTTGGAGGGGCTCTTGGGAGGAGGTGAATTCGTCCAAAGGACTTACCCGCCCGTTCTCCAATGGTATCGAGCAAGCGTCACCAAGATGTGCTGCAGCACGTCCACCTCCAGCAGTTGTCAACTGCTCTACTGAATTTCTTACCGGCTTTTTCGCCGGCAAGGGAGCTCGTTGCAGAGCATACACTGCTTGCCGTGACGAGCTCCGTATTAAGGACCATGTACCGCCTTTAGTAATGTCCAGGGGACCATCACGGTTCCCGATGACCTCAGTGAAATCATTGTCATTGAGTAAACATGCCATATTCGTTCGTCCCATTGCGTACCTCTTTCAGTTGCCTTCTGTACTATACAGTAGCAGTTCCTTCTCTATGTCGTCTGAATTGAGTTTCATCGAGCTATGCTATAGCGGAATATGCGAAAGATATTTTCATCTGTCTGAAATTATTTAAAACGCTGGCTGTTGGGGCTCGAAGGCGTCTTTGAAGATAGGAGTAATGGTTATGTGTGAAACGACGTGAAACCAACAGCAAGTGAACCAGTGTGACTATCATTGTTAACTGGAACATAATTATTTTGGTAAGGTATTCTAACGGTAGTTCATAATCAACACTGTTAAATTCCTGTCGTATATGAAGGTGCAAAGCTCAAGACATTCTGACTGTAGTTTACAAAGCACACTAACTGTAAAATTTCTGTCATATATGAAGGTGCAAAGCTCAACACTAATTTAGTTTTCGTAGTATAAAATAGCACTTTAGGTAAACTGACGAAACACATTTGCCTTACATGCGTAGTTCACAATTAATCCTAAGGATGTTTACGCCTGTAACACTATGTTCTTACTTCACACGTAGTTTTTTACACCTCACTTATGCGATTTATCTAAGATTCTAACTGCAAGAAAGTTCTGTGCTCATGATAAAATAACAGGCAATAAAATTCTGCTCGTTCATTTTCCTAAGTATGTAGAAATCCATTGCATATTCTTTTGTCTCACCTTCATTGTTCGCTGTCAAGTAGGATGCTCGTTGGTTCCGAGAGCCTGTAGCTGTTTCCACGAGCACTGCACTACATCAACAAAACTGTTGCTATCTTCTCACTGGGGATCTTAACTAACAAGTTCCAGCATAAAATTCCCTTTGGTACTGCAGCGCGTCGTCTCTGGCTCAATGCGCACTGTAAAATTCTGGAACTGTTTCCAAATGAGATATTGGACAGGATTATGTCGGGCTGAAATATGTAGACGCGAATTTATATTTCCAAAGTGGACGACTGTGTAGCTATATACTCAGTGGCCTATCATCCCTTTTACTAGCATCCACTATTGAAAAATCCTTCGCTTTGTTAACTTCCGTCTGGCTTGCTGATCAACGTACAAAGCAATAGCTGTCAGTCTCCCCACAGTCTGTTGAATGAGCAAATTTCACAGTCTCTCTTCTGTACAAAGTAACACAGCCAGGAGAAATACCGAAATGTTTGCGAGTGTTCTTTGGTGAGATTGCTTCTGGTCTTATGCTACTCACTGTATTATCGGCTTTTGCTTCCCAACGTGTTCACCGCTGGACCGTGAAAAATTTTCTCTCCAGCAAATTTTGGCTCTTGTTTTTCTTCTTTCTAGAAAATCTTCAGTTCTTGTGATATCCTTCTCCGTGTAGCGTTTCGATATTGGTTTCCTTTCCAATATTTCGGTATGGTTTTACAACAAAGACGAAGCACTATTTTGTAGAATGTTCTGAGTCCCTCTCGTAGGTTCACTTCAGTGCTACGTTTTCTATTTCAACTCTATGTATCTGTCATCATCATAAACTTCTTCACCTTAAAACGCAAGGAAACCAGTCCTACCTTCCGTAAATTAATGGACTATTCATCATTTAACTGCGCATACGCACCCATCTGTCCGCATGTATCTGATACGCAGCAAGAGCAAGATTGATTACTTTCTCTTGTTACTTCGAAGCTTACAATATTTTTCATACGAGGGCTATTCGGAAAGTAAAATGGAGACGACAGTGAAAATCCGATGAAGCTTTGCACAGATGTGTTGGACAGTGTCTCTATTACGCCTGTCGATCACGTAACGTCGGCGCTCTTTTCAGATCTGACCACACTGTGAACGCATAAAGATGCCTAGCACAATAATGTCTCCCGCCAAGTATTGGTACCCGGTGCGAGTCTGTGCGTCCCACATAACGAAAGTATTACGCATTTGCTTTTCCCATGACAATTCTCGTCCGCACGCAGCAGGCGATGTGAGGACCCCTCTGTAACGTTGTCTATGGGAAGTGTTTGATCACCTACTATGCAGCTCAGACTTGGCTCCCTCTGATGTTCTTCTCTGCTCACATGGACCACTGGCTATGAAGACAACATTCTGGCACAGACAACGAAATGCAGATCAACGTAGAGAAGTGGCGGAGAGCACCGGCGGCCGCCTTTTATGACGAGGGTGTTGGAAAATTGGTACAACGCTAAGACAAATGTGTCGGTGGGGCGACAATGTAGAGAAGTAACTAGAAGGTGTGACAGTCGCAAACAAAATGTTTTGGTTCTGACTGTGGTTTCAGTTCTGCAACCGATCGGACCTTACTTGCCGAATAGCTCTTGCATATTAACCTTCCTAAACCATAGCTTCAGACAATGCATAAGTTCCATATAACTCATTGACAGAATTATATTACAAATCCATAAAACGTATTATTTTACATTTCTTATTTGCATAAGCCTATGAAATATATAAAAGAAATTAAAATTAAGACTAACTAAAACTTTACTATAAATTCGAACTAAAAATTAGCCTATTTTAAGGCTGTTTGCCGATCAAGGAAGAGGCTCAAAATGAGCCTGTTACATGTTAACAATGTTGACTGGAATACTCTCTTTCAAATTCTAAAGGTGGCAGGGGTAAAATACAGGGAGCGAAAGGCTATTTACAATTTGTACAGAAACCAGATGGCAGTTATAAGAGTCGAGGGGCATGAGAGGGAAGCAGCGGTTGGGAAGGGAGTGAGACAGGGTTGTAGCCTCTCCCCAATGTTATTCCATCTATATATTGAGCAAGCAGTAAAGGAAACAAAAGAAAAATTTGGAGTAGGTATTTAAATCCATGGAGAAGAAATAAAAACTTTGAGGTTCGCCGATGACATTGTAATTGTGTCGGAGACAGCAAAGGACTTGGAAGAGCAGTTGTACGGAATGGATGGTGTCTTGAAGGGAGGATATAAGATGAACATCAACAAAAGCAAAACGAGGATAATGGAATGTAGTCGAATTAAGTCGGGTGATGCTGAGGGTATTAGATTAGGAAATGAGACACTTAAAGTAGTAAAGGAGTTTTGCTGTTTGGGGAGCAAAATAACTGATGATGGTCGAAGTAGAGAGGATATAAAATGTAGACTGGCAATGGCAAGGAAAGCGTTTCTGAAGAAGAGAAATCTGTTAACATCGAGTATAGATTTAAGTGTCAGGAAGTCATTTCCGAAAGTATTTGTATGGAGTGTAGCCATGTATGGAAGTGAAACATGGAAGGTAAATAGTTTGGACAAGAAGAGAATAGAAGCTTTTGAAATGCGGTGCTACAGAAGAATGCTGAAGATTAGATGGGTAGATCACATAACTAATGAGGAAGTATTGAATAGGATTGGGGAGAAGAGAAGTTTGTGGCACAACTTGACCAGAAGAAGGGATCGGTTGGTAGGACATGTTCTGAGGCATCAAGGGATCACCAATTTAGTATTGGAAGGCAGCGTGGAGGGTAAAAATCGTAGGGGGAGACCAAGAGATGAATACACTAAGCAGATTCAGAAGGATGTAGGTTGCAATAGGTACTGGGAGATGAAGAAACTTGCACAGGATAGAGTAGCATGGAGAGCTGCATCAAACCAGTCTCAGGACAGAAGACAACAACAACAACACATGTTAAAGTGTTAGTAAACAACAACTACGTTCTTTATGGTATTATATTATTGGGCCAGCATATTATAACTAAGTTATAAAAAATTTACGAGGGAAGTGAAGAGGCCTTTCATCAGAGAAGATTTTAGTGTTAGTGGCAATGACCACAAAAGCCTACAGATATACGAAAGTTGCATATATGCCAAACTAATCTGAACTAAATCTACGTTAATGTAATTAATTTGTCTTTTCTCGTTCATTTGTTATTATGCAATACAAAATATTTCGTATCATTTATATTCTAATATTAAATCACAATGCTAAGCGATAAGCGATTGTAACGAAAAGACATGCAGATGCTATTTCACATCTCACTCATTTTCTGCCCCTAGGTGGGTGATACGGTCTCAGTCTCTAACCATTACAGCCAATGCATGTTCTGTTGTTGCACTGAACTGTGAGGCGATCAGAGGTGGATTTGTGCGTCTCTTAAGAGCCGTGAACCTTCAGCCACACTTTCTCCTCCTGCTAGTCCACTCCTAATGCCTCACCGGCTGGCCACAGCTTCAGAGTTACATTCTTGGTGGGCCTTCAGCAGCCCATATTTATGCACTAAAATAGAGAAACTGACATCGGAAATTTGGCTTGACTTGTGCTTAACACATTCAGAGGTGTATTGGCTCTTACAGATGCACAGAAAAATGTGAAACTGGTGTATGCGGAGATACATTCCCTTCGAATAACGGCAACATATGGAGAAACAAGAAGAATTGTCTTCTTGTGTGAAGTGTGAGACTGTGTCTTTCATTTAAACGCCTTGTGAAAATAAATAAATTAGGCGTTCTGAGAAATATTGAAGTATATTAAGCGAGAACAGTTAATTCGATGCCCTCGGATCGACTACTTGGTTACTACACAGAGAGCAGCTCACTTACGTTTGTTGTTGATAGCACTTCGACGAAATGTTTTGTTGTTGTTTCCTGTGTCACAGAATGATTCCCCAGGAGACTAGATTTGATGAAATCGTTTATTACTTTCCACATCGTGGAAGAACATGTGACTTGACAAATTGTTGATATAAAATAGCCTTAAGGAGCTCATATTTATGCACTAAAGTACAGAAACTGATATTCAGCGGTGTCCTGGCTCTTAGAGATGCACAGAAAAATATGAAATTGGTGTGCGCGTAGATACATTCCCTTGGAATAATTTAATCATTTCACTGTGCATTTAGTTTGAGCGATTGCCTGCTGTGTGAAAAAATTTTATGCTATGCATATATATATACGACTGTAGCAATCGATCGTTATTACTGAAACAAATGTAAGACTCAAAATGCAGTAATGTTGTGTTACAATAAATGATTGATTCTTGTTTTTATCTTTTCAGAGAAATTCAATTTTTTTAAAATCTTCCTTTATTTGGAGAAAAAAATACAACAGGTATTACGTTAGCTAAATCTCAAAGAGTTGTAGGGCCTATCTTTCGAAACAAGAATTCAAAGATAAAGGAGTATTAGATTTTACACATATGTAGTACTGTCAGCGTTTGTCATTTTTTGCACGTGCAATACACCCTCTCTGGGCAGCCTTCTTCTCTGATGTTCCTGGGATTACAGAGATAAAGTGGCACTCGCTTAGGCGTAATGGCTTATCTCCATCAGCCGACCCCCTTCCACTATCACCGCTCTTTACGGTCGGTGGTAAATCTCTAGCGTATCCTTGATGAGTTTCTGTTGAAAATCAGATACTGAAATATTTCTTCTCGTTTGAGTTTTGTAGAGCGAATGCGCATTCAGCAGAGGCTAATCCATCAAATGAAAAAATTATATTTTAGACCAGTTTATAGTTTTTCGTACACATTTTTTGCTTCATATGTGAATCTGTAAATTTTATCATTCACTATGATTTCGCTGTTTTTGAAAGCATCCTCATTTGCCACCTGTCCTGACGTTAACTCGATCTCATCTGTTTTAAGGTTTTTTGACTGAGCAGGCATGCCTTTTCGCTTTCTCCTTACAGTTCCGAAAGCGATAGTCAGTCTATCATTCAGATAAGAAAAGAATTTCGGGCTAGTGTGCCACCTGTCAACAAACAATGTCTGACCTTTACCAAGGTACAGTTCTACGAAGGTAATCCCAAAAGTTGCGTCTCCTGTTTTTTATAAGTACATAGACCTGTTTATTTCTACAATGGTTTACATCAGATTACACCTTCAACATTTAGCTATTTTTCGAGAAAATCACCATTATTGTCGATGCATTTTTGTAGACGCTGTGGCAGTTTTTGTATGCCGATGTCATACCAGCATGCTGCCATGCTGTTCAGAAAGTTATGAAGCTCTTCTTTCACCGCGTCGTCGGAGCTGCATCGCTTTCCGGTCAAATGTTCTTTTAACCTAGGGAACAGGTGACAGTCACTGGGCGCCAAGTCAGGGTGGGTGGGTGATTACGTTCCACTGAAACTGTTGCAGGAGAGCAACGGTTTGCCGAGCGATCTGTGGGCGAGTATTGTCATGGAGAACGTGTACGTCCTTGCTCAACATTCCCCTTCTCCGGTTCTGAAGTGCCCATTTGGGTTTTTTCAGAGTCTCACATTACATGTCAGCGTCAATTGTGGTCCCAGCGATTCAGCTCCCACGACGAGGTGAAAGAAGAGATTCATAACTGTCTGAACAGCATGGCCGTGACCTGGTATGAAATGGACATACAAAAACTGCCACAGTGTCTACAAAAAATGCATCGACAGAAATGGTGATTATGTCGAAAAGTAGCTAAATGTTCAAGCTGTAAACTGATGTAAACGAATTGAAGATATAAACAGGTTTATGTACTTATAAAAAAAATAGGAGACCCTACTTTTGGGATTACCCTCGTAGTAAAGTACGAAGAAGGCTTCTAGATATTACAACATCTACACCAAAATCAGTTTCTTTTTTCAAGTCCGGCGCTGCACCAGCATGAATAATAAAGTCGAGAATACGTCCTGTTTTACAGTCAGACAACAGGAAAAACTTCACGCGAAATCTACAGCGTCTGCATGGAATGTACAGTTTAAAGAACCTTTGTAGAAAACTGAACTTTCGTCAGTGCACAATGTTTTAAAAGAATGGAGAGAATCTGGAAATGCATTTCGTAGATAATTCGCCTAATTTTACAAGCTTTGTCATCTTCAGGGCTCTCATTGCTATCAACGAAGTGTGACATCTTCTTGCCATGGCCGGCCGTATGGCCGAGCGGTTCTAGGCACTTCAGTCTGGAACCGCGTGATTACTACTGTCGCAGGTTCGAATCCTGCCTCTGGCATGGATGTGTGTGATGTCCTTAGGTTAGTTAGGTGTAAGTAGTTCTAAGTTCTAGGGGACTGATGGCCTGAGATGTTAAGCCCCATAGCTCTCAGAGCCATTTAAACCATTTGAATCTCTTGCCATGTTATGCTCAAACACTGATCGTTGGTCCAATAATTGTTTGTTTAAGTTTTTCTCACTTGATCTGTCAGAAAATTTGCTGCAAGAAGACAGTAAATTTCATCACTGTTTGTGTTTTTCCAACGTTGCAGACTTGGTTTTTCACTGACGTTTTTCAAAGATGTTCGTGATATAAACATACTATTCAGCTCCGTAGTTTACCATTTATTGCCTTAAAAAATAATAGAACTTATAAGCCGTCATATGTATTATATGAGCCAACTACACTCACGATGTTTTCTACCGGAATGACTGTTAACGACGTTATACTGCTTGGGATTCAAATCGAACTCTTTCCGTTTAAATTCATCTTATTGTGCCTTTTATCAGATCTGTCGGCGTATTCTCAGGCTTCTCTTCGGAATCGGAGGAGTGGGCGACGGTATAATCAAAATCTGGACCTGCGTTTGCAGATTCATTAACATTTTGAATATTAATGGTGACGCTTTCAGCTACAGGCACATCTACATGACTATCTGCCCAGTAGTAGTCGACTGGACCTGACGTGTGACATCTATGTAGACATTTTGATTTAGAAGACTCAGCAGCTCATTTTCTATAAACGGAGGGTAACTGTCATTTTATTCGTGACGCCGAAAATTGCAGCACACAAACTGAGTTACCATAGAATGACCTCTAAAGAAAATCAGGATTCAATAAGTCGATCGAGTAATTTCCAGTATTCCAACAATTAGACTGAGTAGTTGTGCAGTAGTAACCTATGACTCGCTGGCAGGGTTGAAGACATATGTATTTATACGATTGTAGCGTGGGACCGCTGTACATATTGTTCATAGCAAGTCATATATGCACGCCTGGAGCATTTAAGCAGTTAGCGTATATATATGTCTGGAACAGTGAAAGAATTAAATATAGGTACTACAAAAAACAATAATAGTTTGGTATTTACCTCAGTTCATGAATGGAAATCTTTGTCAACAACTTAACAGGAGAAATCGTAAATCATGAAAGATGGTCTCCACGCATTCTTTTCTAATAATTTATAGAACATCCGCTAGAGTCGCAGTCTGTGAAATACTACCTTACATTTCAATTAGCATAGTGCCTTGTGCAACGAGAAAACAGCAATTAAGTAACTTTTGTTTGTGACTAAGATCTCAGGTGAACGGCAGTGTCTGTCGTCCGATTAACAAGTTTTCTCGTGTAATCAGTAACTTGATGAGAATGACAGCAAATAATAGCACAGCTCTCTGCAAAATCACTTCTTTAGAAGTTGTGAACAGAGGAGCTTCGGGTTGCGCTATGAATTACGGACCCGTAAAGTGGAAATAACAGCCAGTGGATGAGGCGTATCTTTAATGCACTTCTTTAATGGGCTGTAAAAGGGATATTGCACCACATGCATGACGCTATTGCTGTCGTATAGCACCCATGTCAGGAGCTACTCTGTTATACTTCGAGTGGTTTCAGCAGCCAACATTGTGCAGTATCTAGTGAGTGCGCCAATGCTTCTTGCACATATTATCAACTGACTTTTTTCCTTTTGAATTCAGTTTCGAGGAGTGAGCGTTCTGTTTCGATTGCAATTTGAGTAAGCATTTCAGTAAATCGAAGATGTACAAAGAGAAAACTCTGTAGTCTTATACCTTTGACAATGATGGCCGAAGGATCGATGGCACAGATCATGGAATCGCAGGTTCAGCGGCTCCACCAAAGGGGTGGACACGTTACTGCCGGCTGACATATCTCGCCCACCTTAGAAACTACGTAAAAGGAATATATAAGGCACATAGAAGACAGAAGTTAGTTCTCTTGAATCAGTCACGTCCAAAAACATAATCGCCGCCTACAGTATGCCAACGTCTTCTTACCGCCACTGCCGCTTCATACGGAGTGTGACTTAATACTGCTATGCTGGACTCTTCCCAATTCTTTGTCTTACCCTCTTGTACTGTGGCGGGACTTTGTCAGCTGTGTTCGACTGAAGTTCGTACAATCTTAAATATTTCGTCTGGGTGTCTGTGATGATGACATCATAGAATTAATAGGATTCGATATGGAAAAGCAACCTGCATGACAGTCAGAATTGAAGTGAGCTTTGGAGGACTTCGGTACTTTGTTGTTAGTTCTCTTTTATTATCTTAATCGTTAATCATTTTTTAAATACTCGGATGTTTGAGACAGCAGTGCTGGAAACTTTAATTCTTAGCTAACGGTAAAAATTTGTGTTCATTAACTTTCAATGAAACTGGCTTTTATGCTGAAATTTTGAATGTAACATTGATTGTCTGCAAATTTTTTAGCATTGTGGGTGAAGCCATGAACGTACTCAAAATCAGAGTGAGAGTGCACTGCATCACCCGGTGTTACAGGCAGAAGTTTAGCTACTTTGTGGCAGCTACAGGCGGCAGAGTCAGGATGACAACCAAAATGATCTTGACAGGCAAAATTGACTAAGGCGGAGGTGGCATCGGAATTTGGTGCCAACGTCCTACTAATGAATCATTAATAATATGCTTTACGCTAACATTCAATGACTGTTACTAAACTTAGAGTTCTGGCCCCATTTTAGTCTTGAAATACTTATACATTAGTCTGAGAGAATTTGGTAGTAGATTTCTTCCCTACATGGGAGTAATAACTGAAATATCAAAATTATCTAGACGCTACCGCCAGTAATCGTCAAACTTATATCTACTGAGCAGTACTGAGTATTACGCAATAGTACTGAACATATAAGAACAGTATTGACACTTCGTGCGGTGTGTTTAAGGAGACTGCAGCGCTTTAAAAATATTGACACTAACTCAGTGATTTGAGAAATACACTGCAGCTTGTAAGGGAGGTGTTGCGCGATGCATTGCAGTTCCTGCCGAGACTTCGTCGTTTCCTGACATGCAAACATCTGATATATCGACACCACATGAATATGAATATGTCTGAAAAGACAGATGCAAGTAATCATTTGTTGAATTACATTTAGGGAAATAGTTTCATTACAAATTAAATACATTTTCAGTTCTTTGCTGTAGAAACATTCGACAAAAGTCTTTAAGCGCAGGGAAGCAGCACAGAAACTGCGTATTTGTTCGTTTAACACGTATAAAGTATTTACGTAATATTTGACCTTACTTGTGTTACTAATGATTAATTTACACGTTCGGACTCAAGGTATTAGCCTCCAAAACATACCGCAACCAGTGTACAAGGCGATTTGTAGATCGTATCTCTTAGGTCCCTAAATCTGTAATTATGTGTTTTAGCAAGGTGAAATTACGGTCGCCTGCCCTATTCAGATATATTTTTTAATGAATAAACAATTGCAATAGTGAAACCTAGAATTTCTATTACTATTTAACTGTCTGTATAAAAGATTTCATAAGAAATCCATTGAACCATCTTTTACTTGTAATAGTGATTATGTACTTTACTATTAGACAGGCCTTCAGCCGTTAAATTGTTTTTGATTTATTACTATTGAGGCCTTCAGCCGACAAATACGGTAGTTTGAATTTCTGGTCAATAAGGACTTAACTGTGAATGCAATTTGTCTTAAGAATTTTTAATTGGATATTGTCTCTTCATAGTATAATTTTTCTTTAAAAATATTTTAGTATATCTTGGAGAAGTTTGTTTTTAAGAAATTTCTATACAGGCCTTCAGCCATTAAATTGTTTTGAGTTATTATTACTGCGGCCTTCAGCCGACAAATAATTTGAAGTTCTGGTTTATAAGGGCTTCAGCCGTGAGTGCAACTTGCTTAAGAGTTTTTTTTTATTAGACATTGTATCTTAATAATCAAATTTGATAATTGTTCCTCATTGTCAACCTCATCTCCAATTGGTTCCAAATAAAGTGTACGTGATTTAAGAAAGAAGAACAAAAAAACTGAGCATCCAAACCGAATCCTTTCGTTCCCTAAGTCCCATGTTTCACCCACTGACCACAACTTTCTGTACATATTCAAAAGTAGGAGATACTTAGCAAGGCAAGAACGAATATTTGAGTGAATTTAAGGTCACTACTACTTCTTAACATGGTTCGTAAGTGATCTTCCTTATAGTCAGACCGCGTGCAGTGAAGATGTAAACCTGACACTGAATGCCTAGCGTCTCTCCACTCAAGAACGCGAAATGTCCGGTTCTAGGCGCTTCCGTCTGGAACCACACGACCGCTACGGTCGCAGGTTCGAATCCTACCTCGGGCACGGATGTGTGTGTTGTCCTTAGGTTAGTTAGGTTTAAGTAGTTCTAAGTTCTAGGGGACTAATGACCTCAGCTGTTAAGTCCCATAGTGCTCAGAGGCATTTTATTTGAGAAATGTCCATCACAATCTGGAGTGAACAATCAGCTTCCATGACTCGCCAACGTTACTTACCTTTCGTGCTATAAAGTCACGTAATGAACTCAAAAAAATTCTGCTGATGGCTATTTGATTCCTCTCTCACTAATAATCCTGCTGAACGCACAGTTCACAGAAATGTTCCTGTTCAGATCAAACACACATTCAAACATGGCCATAGAAGCACGTATGTAATACAAGTACTGTATTGTTTTCATGAATTACTGGGGAGGAAAATAGATCGTAGGTGTTTGACTAGAATTATACTCGTAAATAGTCTTCACGGGTGTGCTGCCGGATGTTGTTGTGCAAATCCCACAATATTTCTTCGGAGCAACTGTCCGACATGATCAGGTGGTTGAACCTCGCTGGTGGCTAGGTACGACTGACAAGACCCGCTTTTTTTTCTTTATTGTTATTTTGAGCACCTTACACAAGGCGGGGTGTCAGCAGCAGAGTACGCCGCTCTTCAGCCTTGAGTTTACAATATGTAAGACATAAAGGGGGCACAGAGAATACTAACAAAACGGCTGGCAAAACAATGTAGACACTAAAATACAAAAAAACATGGAGCCGTTCACGCTGGACGAGAAAACATCACTGACACTAGTGGACACGGCGCACAGAACATGGAGGACGGCGACGGTACACGTGAACAGTGGTGGCGTAACGGCGAACAAACACTAAACACAAACGAAGGCACACACACGATACACTGATGGCGATGACCTCCGGCGCGCGAATGTTCGCTGTGCGTGTACGAGTCCGGGGACCTGCCAAGAGATGAGGAGGAGGAAGGGGAGTGGGAGAGCGACAGGGGAGAGCAGAGATGCCACGGGCCAGGGAGATAGGGGGAGGGAGGAAGGGGGGAGGGGGAGCCTGGGGGAAGAGGGGTGGAGGGAGGGGATGGGGGAAAAGGAAAGAGAAGGGCAGGGAAGAGAAAGGAGGGAGGTTGCCGAAGGGAAAGGACACAGGAAGTGGGGGGGAGGATCAAAGTGGTAGGAGGGGTAGATGGAGGGGAGGAGGACACCATCAGGGAGGGGGAGCTGGCGGAAGCCACCTTGGGAGAGATGGAGACCGGGTGGGACGTGGGAATACAGGAGCGGCAGCGGGCAGGGGTGGGAGAGGATCGGGGAGACGAGCGGGTGAGGAGGATCGAGTTTACGGGAGGTGTACAGGATCTGTATCATTTCAAGGAAAAGGAGGAGGTGGGGGAAGGGGATGAGATCGTACAGGATCCGCGTGGGGGAGGGGAGACGGATGCGATAGGCGAGGCGGAGAGCATGGCGTTCAAGGATTTGGAGGGATTTGTAAAAGGCAGGGGGGGGGGGGAGATCCAAGCGGGATGGGCATTACAAAGGACAAGATCCGCATGTCGACGCCGCTGTATATAGAGCACGCGTGTGAAGATTGCGCTGGCGTGGAAACCACGCATGCGCAAAAATTTGCAGATAGATGGCGCCAGAATCAAACGCCCTCTGCCGGGAGACGCAGAGCGGCCGTTCTGCGCCGCCGCTGACGCTGTGTTTACTGACATGCTGCCAAAGTTATGACGGATCTATAATCGAAAGCTCTTTGCTTCCTCGTCGTGACTTAACAGCGGCCAATGCAAGGTTCCAGGCTGTACTCAATTGAAATCCCGCATCCTTGTTGATAAGGTTATCAGCTGTACGGATATGTATTTCCTCCTTAATGACGCAATGCCAGAAAGAGGATGCTGGGGATAAAACGTACGTCTTTTCATAAATCAAGTGATGTCCTGTGTTGAGACAGTGTTCTGCAATTTCCGACTTCTCTGGTTGGCGTAGGCTTGTATGACGCTGATATTCATCGCAACATTCTTCTACTGTGCGTCTCCCGGCAGAGGGCGTTTGATTCTGGCGCCATCTATCTGCAAATTTTTGCGCATGCGTGGTTTCCGCGCCTGCGCCATCTTCACGCGCGTGCTCTATATACAGCGGCGTCGACATGCGGATCTTGTCAGTCGTACCTAGCCACAAGCGAGGTTCAATCACCTGATCATGTCGGACAGTTGCTCCGAAGAAATATTGTGGGATTTGCACAACGTCATCCGGCGGCACACCCGTGAAGACTATTTACAACAAATCCGCCGGGAAAGCCTGAAGAGTCACAGAATTGTTCTCCATTGTTTATGGTCAATTGAAAAGCAGTAACAGATAGCAGCTTTAAATTCTTTCTGTGACGGATTACATGATATGTATTCCACGATATGAGAAACTGACCAGACGAAAAGCTCTGTATTTCGGAACAGAACGTCTTTGCAACAGACTTGTGACTAAGTAGTAGTAGTAGTAGTAGTAGTAGTAGTAGAAAGGGTTTTGTGGGCGCACGACAGCAAGGTCTTCAGCGCCCGTTCAGTTTCATAGTGAGATGGGGGTCAAGAAAGAAACTCAGAACATTTACATCAAACGGAACATAAAACACGGGGAACAATCATGGAAAAATATGTGCTCACTCACACCGAAGCGTGGGATGAAGCAGGGCGTCAGCAGTAAAACATGGACAACACAGGAAGAAAAAGGTAGAGGGAGCTAAAACAATGGAGCAGATGGAAGTGGCTGGCTGACCGCAAGGAAAAAAGGGAGGAGTCAGCCACTCTGCAATACACTAAAACCGCCAGCCTAAAAGTTTATGCCAGAGTCCAGACACATCACAAAACTTAAAAACCCTAGACACACACGTCTCATCGTTAGCTAAAACACAGGGCAGATCCCCATCAACTTGGGCTTCTGCCCTTGCATCACGGTATAAAATGCAGTCTGTTAAAATGTGCCGGACAGAGATGTGCACACCACAAGCATCACAAAACGGAGGATCCTCCAGCCGTAATAAATAGCTATGTGTCAGAGGACAGTGCCCGATTCGAAGACGTGTGAGCGCCACCTCTTCCCGCCTGAGCAGCCGGCAGGAGGAACGCCACGGCCAAGTGGTTGACTTTACCGACCGCAGTTTATTGGCCGTCACCGCCAGCCATTCGTCCTCCCACAACTCCATGCACTTCCTGTGGAGTGCAGCGATGACTGACTGCAAGGAGATAGGACACTGGACCACATCCTGCTCTCTGCAGGCCTCCTTGGCAGCCCGATCAGCCTGTTCATTGCCCCATATGCCGACATGACCAGGCACCCAGCAGAAGGATACCTCTTTACCCCGCCGTTGGAGCAAGTACGGTTGGTCATGTATCAGCTGGACCATCTCTTCAGTCGGGTACAGGTTCTGCAGTGACTGTAAGGCACTAAGAGAATCGGAGCAGAGAAGAAATCGATCGCGTTAAGAACTGGCGTAAGAGTGAACAGCTTGAAAGGTAGCACTTTAACAAAAACTTTAACAAAACAAGTACAGAAATTATCCGAATTTGGAGCAAAATCAGAAATAAACATAAATGTTGACGGAATATACATAGAACAAAGGCGAAACATTATTTATAAGTGATTGAAAATTGTAAGGAAAGTGTTTCTATTACATGACAATCTCATTCACTTCATTTCATTGCCCTCAGGGGCGCAGTAATCGTTTGCTCAGTACGGGCTCGGCGACCCCGGCGTTCCTGAGCTGGGGACTGGTAAGCGCCGCCAGTCTCCTGTTACCGTAAGCTCTGCGCATGCTTCAACGACTACTGTATGGCACGTCAGTGGGACGTTGTATGTCACAGGGAATGGCGATCTTGGCTTGACCGCCAGGGTAGCGAGGATGGTAGAAAGCTCTACAAAAAACCCTCAATCTCAAGGTGAGCTGTGCTCTAATCAGATGCCTGGCTGTTGAGGTGGAACAGTTCAAAAATGGTTCAAATGGCTCTGAGCACAATAGGACTTAACATCTATGGTCATCAGTCCCCTAGACATAGAACTACTTAAACCTAACTAACCTAAGGACATCACACAACACCCAGTCATCACGAGGCAGAGAAAATCCCTGACCCCGCCGGGAATCGAACCCGGGAACCCGTGCGCGGGAAGGTGGAACAGTTGTTAGCGGGCAACATCTGGGGAACCTGCCGCACCTCATTTGTATAAGGCTTACTGACGCAGGTGGGGCTCTTTCTGAGTGGATCTTTGTTTCCCTAGATGCTCGTGCGACCGAGATGGAATCCTCGAAATCATCTTATCCTCCTCCCAGCGGAAATGGTGTACCACCTGGGAGTATTGAAACCCAGTCCTACAAACGAATAGGGAGGCTAGCCTTCCTGGTAACCTGCATCAGTTGAACGACAGTAACAGAACTGAAGGAGTCGGAAATCAAAATGTGTGTTTGGTCATTAAGAGGAAGAAGGGGATGCTTAAAATTGTGTCCCACTTCTATACCAATAAGGGCTTGGGAGGACTTGCTGGAAGCCTGAGGTCTATTAAGCGGCTGCTGAACGGTTCCCTTCTGGTTGAGACTAACATGGCAAAGCAGGTGGAACTACTTACGAATTCCGAAAAATTGGGTGGATATGATGTAATTGTTGAACTGCATAACTGATATAACTCTAGCAAAATGGTTCAAATGGCTCTGAGCACTATGGGACTTAACTTCTGTGGTCATCAGTCCCCTAGAACTTAGAACTACTTAAACCTAACTAACCTAAAGACATCACACTCATCCATGCCCGAGGCAGGATTCGAACCTGCGACCGTAGCAGTCCCGCGGTTCCGGACTGTGCGCCTAGAACCACTAGACCAACGCGGCCGGCTAACTCTAGCAAGGGTGTTGTCACACGCTGTGACATTGTAGATATCGACATAGCCGAACTTAAACAGGAATGGGCACTACAGGGGATCGTGAACGTAGAGCAAAGGATGCGTACGAATAAATGAATAATGGAGAAATTGAGAAGACCGCCACCTTCATTGTAACCTTTAATTCTCCAGCGCTGCCGGACCACATCATGGCAGGTTCCCTCCAACTTACGGGTTAGGCCTTATGTACCTAATCCCATGCGGTGCTAAAAATGCCAGCGTTTTGGTCACACAGTGCTGAGTTGCGGGGGTGAAGCGACCTGTCGGAAATGAAGATAGGCAGACCATGAAGCTCCCATTGACTGTCCATTTCCAGCAGTCTGCGTTGAGTGCTGTGGGAGCCACCAAGACTTAAGCCCAGACTGCCCTGTTTTTGCAGAGGAACTACTAGTCACAAAGCGGATCCCCTATGCTGAAGCCAAAAAGGAATATAAAGCGACGAAATTTCCCGTATTTACTACCTCTTATGCTTCCATCGCGCAGGAACCTTTTCGTAAGGTCGACGCCTCGAGGCAGACGTCGTCCAGTGTACAACCACCAGCACTTGTACTTGCATGTGTACATGGAAAGGCAAAATGAGTAAGAATAAAGCAATCCAAGCAGCCAACACAGCGAGTGGCAAGAAGGTACACAACAAGCAGAGTGCCGCTCAATGCCCCCTTTTACCTTCATCCTCGAAGGAACAGGGTGCTTGGAAATGATCACGATGTTCGGGTCAAAAGCTGCCCCGAGGCCTTCAGATGTTATTCTTTTATGTCAGACTGATGGGGAGTACGTCGTGGAGTTTGATGCCTTGGATCCTGGCAGCCCCTCCATTCCCCCTCGCTCTACAAGTGCTTCACCTCTATGATGCAAAGAAAGGGATAACTTAAAACCAAATCTATGAAATGGCTTGCGTCCTACAGTGGAACTTGCAGGCGTTCAGGGCGCATGTGGAGCAATTCCGTCTCCTATCTCAGTGTAGACCACTGTGTCTGTGTCTCCTGGAGACTCATTTCCACCAGTCGTACACCCCTTAGTTACGAGGCTGTATTCCATAAAAAGGACGACCTGGGTAGAGAGTGAACTAGAGGAGTAACGACTGCCACTCCTCGCCTCTCTCACTTACAGTGACTTTACAAGCAGTTGCTGTATCAGAGCACGTGCGTCGTCCGTTGACAATACGTTCCCTTTACTTGCCCACACATGATGCACTTAATAAGGAGGCCTTAATCAACCTTATTACACAGCTCTCCCACTCCTCCTCTGTGGTGATTATAATGCACACAGTAAGCTTTGGAGCTCTGCAGCTACCTGCACCAGGGGTAGAGCAATTGAGAGGCTTCTTGTGTCATACTGCGCGTACTTGCTAAATGCGCGACAGAGCACTCATTTCTGCACATCAACTGGGACGTTCTCTGCCACTGATCTCTCGCATTTCTCTCCAGTTCTTGCTCACATCGCTCAATGGGAAGTGGTCGATAACTTGCATGGAAATGATCAATTCCCGATCTGGATTCACTTGCCAGATGGGGAGGAACCTGAATGGCAACCTCCACGATCGGTGCTTGGTAGAGCCGACTAGACACTTTATACCCAGTTGGCCCAGTTCAGACATTGTGTGAATGTCGATGCATGGGTAGATCATATTACTAAAATGATCCACCTCGCCGCTGCTGCATCCATTCCACAGTCCACAGGACAAAAGAAGAGGCCCTTGGTAGAGTACCAAATGTCGCTTAGCAATCAGGGCCAAGCATGCTGCTCTGTGTAGGTTCAAGTGTCGGCCAACTGCAGAGAATCTTGCAGCCCTTTGGGTGATGAGGGCAAAGATTTGCCGAATTATTCGAGAAAGCAAGAAGACGTCTTGGCAGCAGTTCCTGAACACCATTAATCGTTCCACCAAAAGTTCTGTTGTGTGGGAGACCATCAGGAGAATTTCTGGGAGAGGAGGCAGGTGTCCCATGGCTGCTGTAATGGGAAACGGCACTATCCAAACCAATCCGCGAGACATTGGAGAGACTGTGGCGGCGTATTTTGCCGCAGTTACTGCAACAACCAGTGAAGATCCAGGTCTCCAGAGCCATCCACCGGTTATTGAGAGATGTTGTTAGGACTTTCGATCCACCTCTGATGATGATTACGACTGCCCATTTTCCATGTGGGGGCTGGTTTCTGCAGTGTCTGCGGCTCACGATACGTCCCCTCGTCACGACAGGATCCATTCAGTATGCTGCGGTACTTCACATGACAGAACAAACATATCCTCTTTGCACTTTTTAATGCCATTTGGGCGTCAGGTCACTTTCCCGACTCGTGGCGTGAGGCAATTTTACTTTCTCTTTTAAAACCAGGAAAAGACCGTACATGCCCAAGTTGTTACCGCATTGTTGCCCTCACTAGCTGTATGGGGAGGACCTTGGAGCGGATTGTCAACCACCGCCTTGTCTAGAACTTAGAATCGAGGTTGCTCCTTAGTCGCTTTCAGTGCGGGTTCAGGAGGTATCGCTCCACCTTTTGTAACCTTGTACTCCTGGAGGCGGCTATCCAACGGCTTTCCTAAGCCAGCATCACCTTCTAGGTATATCTGTTAACATCGAGAAGACCTACAATATCACCTGGAGAAATCTTATCATGGAGCAGCTTCACGTATAGGGTTTTCGTGGTTATCTCCGTATTTTTATTCAGTCCTCCCACTCACCACGATATTTTAGATATCGAGTTGGTGGCGTCCTGTTTGATCGCTTTGAGCAGGTGAACGGTGTGCCTCAAGGCAGCGATTTAAGTATGATGGTCTTTGCCATAGCTATTAATAGCATTACATCCATAGTAAAAGGTCCTGTCCGGCGTTCTTTGTTAGTGGATGACATCTCTGTGTTTTGCTCCTCTTCAAGCCTGACAACGACAACATGTCAATTGCAATTAACTCTTCGACGTTTGGATGAATGGACGCAGAAGAGTTGTTTTAAGTTTTCCACCGAGAAGTCTGTGTGTGATCTCTTTAATCGTTCTCGTTCCATTTCAAACTTTCCTGAATTGAGTATGAGGGACACTGTCCTTACTTTTAAAGACACTGCGAGGTTTCTGTGTCTCATATTTGACTCTAAGCTTACATGGTTACCACATCTTAAGGACCTGAAAAAACGGTAACTTACGGTTTTAAGTATTATAAAATGTCTTAGCCTCAGTACATGTGGAGCAGACAGGTCTTGTCTGCCCCGGTTTTACAGGGCATTTGTACGATCTCCGCTCGATTATGGGTGCACAGTGTATGGCTCTGTGAAGCCCTCTTATTTAAAGATGTTGGACGTGGTGCAGCATGAAGGGATTCGGTTGGCCACAGGAGCATTTGGAACACGCCCCACACCAAGCCTCTGTCCAGAGGCTCGTGAACCAACACTTCACGACTCCTTACGGTGCGTCAGGCGTATAAAACACTGTCCACGCCGCACCTACCCACGTACGATACCGCTGCTCAGTCTCCACTGGAAAGACTTTTTAAACCGGCAACAGGCAACGAGGACATATGGAACTCGTGTACAGGATTGCTTTCTGGAGACGTGTGTGGCCTATCTTCGTGTTTCACATCGCGTTGGGAGCAGATTTCCACCTTGGCTTCTGCAGAGGCCCAGACTTATTTTGGACTTGACGAATTTTAAGAAATATCGTACGTCAGATATTACATTTCATATGCATCGAGGTTTCACAGTTGTGTACATTGATGGCTCCAAGCAAGGGAATTCCCTTGGGTGCTGTGTTCACCGACCATGTCACCAGGATTCGTCTTTCTGACAAGTATACCGCTTTCTCAGCGGAGCTCCACGTGACCCTGAAGGTTCAAATTCAAATGGCTCTGAGCACTATGGGACTTAACATCTATGGTCATCAGTCCCCTAGAACTTAGAACTACTTAAAACTAACTAACCTAAGGACAGCACACAACACCCAGCCATCACGAGGCAGAGAAAATCCCTGACCCCGCCGGGAATCGAACCCGGGAACCCGGGCGTGGGAAGCGACAACGCTACCGCACGACCACGAGATGCGTGTATGACCCTGAAGGCACTGGAGCAGATGCGCCATTTTCGGGGCAAACGGTTTCTCATTTGCTCCGATTCCCTTAGTGGCTTACAATCGTCAGAGAACCCCTACCCAACTGTGGAGTTGGTCCTGATGATATATGACGAACTTTACTGGCTCTAACGGCAGGGCGAGAAGGTTTAATTCTGCTGGGTGCCAGGACACGCAGAGATATGGGGAAATGAACAGGCCGATCGGGCTGCCAAGGAGGCCTGCAGAGGACAGGATGTGGCACAGTGTCCTAATCCCATACAGGCTGTCGTTTCTGCACTACATAGCAAGTGCATGCTGTTGTGGAATGAGGAATGGCTGGCGCTGACGGCCAATAAGCTGCGGTTGATGAAGTCAACAACCCGGCCGTGGCGATCCTCCTGCCAGATGCTGAGGTAAGATGAAGTGAACCTCACGTCTTAGAACTGGGCACAGCCCTCTCACACATAACTTCTTACTACGGTGAGAGGATCCCACATTTTGTGAGGTTTATGGCGTGCACATCTCTGTCCGCCATATTTTAACGGAGTGCATTTTACAGGGTGTTTCAAAAATGACCGGTATATTTGAAACGGCAATAAAAACTAAACGAGCAGCGATAGAAATACACCGTTTGTTGCAATATGCTTGGGACAACACTACATTTTCAGGGAGACAAACTTTCCAAATTACAGTAGTTACAATTTTCAACAACAGATGGCGCTGCGGTCTGGGAAACTCTATAGTACGATATTTTCCACATATCCACCATGCGTAGCAATAATATGGCGTAGTCTCTGAATGAAATTACCCGAAACCTTTGACAACGTGTCTGGCGGAATGGCTTCACATGCAGATGAGATGTACTGCTTCAGCTGTTCAATTGTTTCAGGATTCTGGCGGTACACCTGGTCTTTCAAGTGTCCCCACAGAAAGAAGTCACAGGGGTTCATGTCTGGCGAATAGGGAGGCCAATCCTCGCCGCCTCCTGTATGTTTCGGATAGCCCAAAGCAATCACGATATTCATTCAGGAAATTAAAGACGTCGGCCGTGTGATGTGGCCGGGCACCATCTTGCATAAACCACGAGGTGTTCGCAGTTTCGTCTAAGGCAGTTTGTACCGCCACAAATTCACGAAGAATGTCCAGATAGCGTGATGCAGTAATCGTTTCGGATCTGAAAAATGGGCCAATGATTCCTTTGGAAGAAATGGCGGCCCAGACCAGTACTTTTTGAGGATGCAGGGACGATGGGACTGCAACATGGGGCTTTTCGGTTCCCCATATGCGCCAGTTCTGTTTATTGACGAAGCCGTCCAGGTAAAAATAAACTTCGTCAGTAAACCAAATGCTGCCCACATGCATATCGCCGTCATCAATCCTGTGCACTATATCGTTAGCGAATGTCTCTCGTGTAGCAATGGTAGCGGCGCTGAGGGGTTGCCGCGTTTGAATTTTGTATGGATAGAGGCGTAAACTCTGGCGCATGAGACGATACGTGGACGTTGGCGTCATTTGGACCGCAGCTGCAACACGGCGAACGGAAACCCGAGGCCGCTGTTGGATCACCTGCTGCACTAGCTGCGCGTTGCCCTCTGTGGTTGCCGTACGCGGTCGCCCTACCTTTCCAGCACGTTCATCCGTCACGTTCCCAGTCCGTTGAAATTTTTCAAACAGATCCTTTATTGTATCGCTTTTCGGTCCTTTGGTTACATTAAACCTCCGTTGAAAACTTCGTCTTGTGGCAACAACACTGTGTTCTAGGCGGTGGAATTCCAACACCAGAAAAATCGTCTGTTCTAAGGAATAAACCATGTTGTCTACAGCACACTTGCACGTTGTGAACAGCACACGCTTACAGCAGAAAGACGACGTACAGAATGGCGCACCCACAGACTGCGTTGTCTTCTATATCTTTCACATGACTTGCAGCGCCATCTGTTGTTGAAAATTGTAACTACTGTAATTTCGAAAGTTTGTCCGCCTGAAAATGTACTGTTGTCCCAAGCATATTGCAACAAACGGTGTATTTCTATCGCTGCTCGTTTAGTTTTTATTGCCGTTTCAAATATACCGGTCATTTTTTAAACACCCTGTATATCGCGATGCAATGTCTGAAGCAAGTATTGGTGGGCATCTGCCCTCTATTTTAGCTGATTAAGAAACGTGTGTGACTAAGGTTTTAAAGTATGTGATGTGTCTGGACCCTGGCCTAAACTTTTAGGTTGGAGGTTTTAGTGAACTGCAGAGTGGCTGGCTTCTCCTTTCTTTATTCTTGTGGTCAGCCAGTCCCGTCCATCTGCTACACTGTCTTAGCTCCTTATACTACCTTCTTCCTGTGTCGTTATTGTTTTTCTACTGACACAATACGTTGTTCCGTGTTTCTGTGCGTGTATGCACATAGTTTTCCAACAGCACTATGTTTTACGTGCTGTTTTATCTTCCTGCTTTGTGTATTTTACTGACACGCATCTCAATCTGTTTTCGCGCGTGCGCTGAAGAACTTGCTTTCGCGCACCCATACAAACTCGTCCATGTCCATGTCCTTCATTCTATTCTCATCTAAGAAGTGGTGAGGTACCCAAGTTGAATATGTCTTCTTTTGTATTGAGTGTAATATCCACTCTACATAAACTGGACAAGTTGAGGTCGCGGGCAAACACCGCGTATGAATGCAACGATTGGCTCGCGTCAGCCTTTCGGCACTGCACATGTTGTCTTCTGTGGAGTACGTACTAACACCCGTGACCTGCCGGCCGGGGTGGCCGAGCGGTTCTAGGCGCTACAGTCTGGAACCGAGCGACCGACACGCTCCTAGGTTCGACTCTTGCCTGGGGCATTTATGTGTGTGATGTCCTTAGGTTAGTTAGGTTTAAGTAGTTCTAAGTTCAAGGGGACTGATGACCTTAGAAGTTAAGTCCCATAGTGCTCAGAGCCATTTGAACCATTTGAACCTGTAAGCTACGATCGTCTTAGCAGGTCGTTTCTGTCGATATTAAACTACAGTCGCCAGAACCGCAATACTACAACCGCCGACCATGTAACTCTCAGTGTTTCCTTCTTGCAACTTTATTTTGAGGGGAGAAGGAAGTACTCGTTCTTCCTACTACTGTTGTTTCAAAAAGTGGTTCAAATGTGTCTGAGCATTACGGGACTTAACATCTGAGGTCATCAGTCCCGTAGAACGTAGAACTACTTAAACATAACGAACCTAAGTGCATCACCCACATCCATGCCTGAGGCAGGATTCAAACCTGCGAACGTAGCGGTCGCACAGTTCCAGACTGAAGGGCCTAGAACCGCTCGGCCACAAAGACCGGCACTGTTGTTTCAAATCTTTCATCGTCTCTTCTACCTAGACATAGTATTAATTTGTCACGCAATATTTACGCACATTTGTGAGAGCCCATATTATTCTTCAAGAACAAAACGCAATTTGAATGACAGTTTTAATTCGATGTTTCTCTATAATGAAGTAACGAAGAACTCTACTACTACGACTTATTAATTTATTACATTTAACGACATTACAACTAAAAAGAGACTTATACAAGTTGCACAGCTTATTTCGTAAAATAATGCATTTTTCACTGTTATAATTACCTCTTCTCGTTCTCTCCATACTGAATTCCGATCAAACTGTGGGTCATGAATAATGTTATAAGCGTGCAACAATACATACGAAACATTAAATATTAACTGCAAAAGTAATACAATATTTTTAGTTATTGGCCATCGTGCTTCATTTTTCTGTGCTAAAAGTACTTCCTACGAAACCTAAAATCCAGTTAAACTGTACTCTTTGTGGAGCTCATGCACCATTACTGCATTCTGAAAGCTATTGTAATTAATTTAAATGTCATTCGGAAATGGGAGAAAGGACAGTATCATTAATCAAGCTCTTAATTATGAAACGTACGTGTGAATAAATCGGACTGAAACAAATCGCGAGATTTAGAGCTTAAATATTGATGCCCGTGTTTTACGTCTGCTTGATTTCGTTTTTACATAATTAAGTGCTCATTCTGTATGTTGAACGTAGCGCTCTACATGCAGTTTTAATTCACAATGCGCATTGGTTATTCTGCCCAGTACTTAAAAATACATAACAAACAAGAGAAAATGTGTTATCTGAAGTAACACAACGTAATACAAGCTCAGCATTACGACTATCGAGTAACGGTTTAAAACACTTAAAGGGGAAATGCTTCCTTTTTAACGTTGCTTCATTGTGAAACTCACTGTGTACGATACAACGTCGTTTGTGGACAAGAATTGGATGAAACGTCGTTCCAGACCTCATTAAAGAGATTAAGGGAACCCACAGTATACGTAAATCTGGAAAGCTGGAAGGTGACTTAAGCGGTGTTGCTCTCTAATTATATTCCAGTATCTTTACAACCGTAACACCTTCCGACCTTGTATCGATTAGACCGACTTTTTCCTCATGCATCAAACGGTAAAAAGTACAGATTGGCAGCGGTTGAAATAGTAGGAGAAGGAAGTGAAACATATTCTCCAGTATTCGGTGACGAAGCAAAAACAGTTACTTTACATCAAAACTGTATTTGTGTTACGTACAAAAGCTGTTATTTCTCTGGGTATTCCCATAATATGGCGAAAGCTCCCTTTTACAGCACTCTGAAAAGAGAATTACACATAGGTTCATTGATGAGAAATTTGTAGAACGACGTTGTTGGTTTACAATAAGAACGCCGCATGCGAAAGCAGTGGCAGTCCCAAATCTCCTTTTAAATTTTCTTTTGCCTTCACAGATACAAGGAAATATGCAGTCCTCTGGAATCAGTTTATATCTAGCTACTGTGAAGACTGGTTAAGTTACAATCTTTATGGGCTTTTTCATATCTAATATGCAGTGCATATACCTAATACACAGCCAAAGTATTCTTTCGATATTTATGTATCGAGCAGCACTATATTACTAAATTTATTTTTCGATTTAATTTTTTATTAAGAATTTTTTTTTTTTTATCCACAGAGCTTATGTCGGTTAGGAATTGTCTTGTCAGACATTAAAAGTGGCTGAACCAGTCACGAAACGTGTATGAACCTTGTTATAACGACATGTGTTAAACAAGGAACGAATATTGAGAACAATGAACTCGGACTGTGTTCAATCCTGTAATGTCTTACGGTCACAGTTGTCATTTAGTACTCAGAGCAGAACGTGTGTGCTTGCTAGTTGTTGTGTTAATTAAGTACACTCTTTCGATTAAATGAGGAGGAGACTGACCTCATTCGATTATAAAGAAAGTCTACACGAAAGTCAGAAATATTCAATTAGATAGGTAGTAATGCTTCTGTCAAGTTATACATCAAGATCCCATAAATATTTGTATTCCGCATGAAATTTACATGTTATGGCAACCTTTATGTGGTATGAAATCCAAACAATTTATCGTTGTCTGTTTACCTCTGTTGTTGGTCAAGAACCACTCCATCAGTTTACCCGTTGGTCGTTCTGACGCCACCCTAAAATACTCTAGTGGTAACGTCGAGGACGCAGCTGCCGCGTAGATAAAACGCGGGCCTTCGCTGAACTCTGTACTGGCGTGCATCTGGTGGTTTAACTTACGTATCACGTAGTGTTTTGTTTGTTGTTGCTTGCAGAACAAACCCTCAATGGCTGTAATAAAAGTTCCTACGTAAGAGGACTCTACTTTCACACAGTTCTTACAGACATGTCCAATGATAATCAAAAATTACCATGTAATTACTGTCCCATCAACATATTACCACAATATATAAAGACTTACACAGCAGTGTTTGCGAAGTACGGTCATTAACAATTAGACTTAACCAAACCCTCTAGCATACCAGCGGCTTAATAAAAGAGACTGACATCAAAAATCGAACCAATCTAGAGGCTGCAAATTCAATACTTAGAGATTACAATTATGAATAACTTAACTTGGAACGATCAGCTACATAATCTAGTGGGTAAAGTAAACCACAGACTACGATATAAGGGCACAACACAGAAAATGCAACAGGCCTACTAAAGAGACTACCTAACCAAACAGATGAGAAGCTGAATCGCAGATAGGCATAACAAAAAGACTGTCAGAAAATGAGTTTTGGTCGGAAATAGAACTTACACATACACCCACCCACCCACACAGGCACACACACACACGCACACACACACACACACACACACACACACACACACACACACACACACACACACACAGACACAGACACACACACAAACACACTCAGCAGATACAGATTACGGTCATATGAGTTGTTTTTGCGTGAGTGTACGTTTATCTCCGACCAAGGCCTTGCTGGCTCAAAGCTCTTTTCCTGACAGTCTTTTTGTTGTGCCTATCTGCGTCTCAGCGAGACCCTATATACTGAGTAACAACTATCCTTTCCATACATTGTCACTTTCCATTCCGGATTTTCCATTGTTGAAAGAGACTGCGTAAACTACAATTTTATGTCCTCTTCTGGAATATTGTTTGGAGTGTGGGATCCACATCAGATAGAATTGATAGAGGACATCGAAAAAGTTGAAAGAAGGGAATCACGTTTTGTACTGTCGTGAAATAGGGAAGAGAAAGCCACTGATATGACGCGTGAATTGGGGTGTCAGTCATTGAAACGAAGGCGCTTTTCGTGGGCGGTAGGATATTCTCATGACGTTTCAGTCACCAACTTTCTCCTCAGAGATTGACATACACTCCTGGAAATTGAAATAAGAACACCGTGAATTCATTGTCCCAGGAAGGGGAAACTTTATTGACACATTCCTGGGATCAGATACATCACATGATCACACTGACAGAACCACAGGCACATAAACACAGGCAACAGAGCATGCACAATGTCGGCACTAGTACAGTGTATATCCACCTTTCGCAGCAATGCAGGCTGCTATTCTCCCATGGAGACGATCGTAGAGATGCTGGATGTAGTCCTGTGGAACGGCTTGCCATGCCATTTCCACCTGGCGCCTCAGTTGGACCAGCGTTCGTGCTGGACGTGCAGACCGCGTGAGACGACGCTTCATCCAGTCCCAAACATGCTCAATGGGGGACAGATCCGGAGATCTTGCTTCCCAGGGTAGTTGACTTACACCTTCTAGAGCACGTTGGGTGGCACAGGATACATGCGGACGTGCATTGTCCTGTTGGAACAGCAAGTTCCCTTGCCGGTCTAGGAATGGTAGAACGATGGGTTCGATGACGGTTTGGATGTACCGTGCACTATTCAGTGTCCCCTCGACGATCACCAGTGGTGTACGGCCAGTGTAGGAGATCGCTCCCCACACCATGATGCCGGGTGTTGGCCCTGTGTGCCTCGGTCGTATGCAGTCCTGATTGTGGCGCTCACCTGCACGGCGCCAAACACGCATACGACCATCATTGACACCAAGGCAGAAGCGACTCTCATCGCTGAAGACGACACGTCTCCATTCGTCCCTCCATTCACGCCTGTCGCGACACCACTGGAGGCGGGCTGCACGATGTTGGGGCGTGAGCGGAAGACGGCCTAACGGTGTGCGGGACCGTAGCCCAGCTTCATGGAGACGGTTGCGAATGATCCTCGCCGATACCCCAGGAGCAACAGTGTCCCTAATTTGCTGGGAGGTGGCGCTGCGGTCCCCTACGGCACTGCGTAGGATCCTACGGTCTTGGCGTGCATCCGTGCGTCGCTGCGGTCCGGTCCCAGGTCGACGGGCACGTGCACCTTCCGCCGACCACTGGAGACAACATCGATGTACTGTGGAGACCTCACGCCCCACGTGTTGAGCAATTCGGCGGTACGTCCACCCGGCCTCCCGCATGTCCACTATACGCCCTTGCTCAATGTCCGTCAGCTGCACATACGGTTCACGTCCACGCTGTCGCGGCATGCTACCAGTGTTAAAGACTGCGATGGAGCTCCGTATGCCACGGCAAACTGGCTGACACTGACGGCGGCGGTGCACAAATGCTGCGCAGCTAGCGCCATTCGACGGCCAACACCGCGGTTCCTGGTGTGTCCGCTGTGCCGTGCCTGTGATCATTGCTTGTACAGCCCTCTCGCAGTGTCCGGAGCAAGTATGGTGGGTCTGACACACCGGTGTCAATGTGTTCTTTTTTCCATTTCCTGGAGTGTATTTTGTTGGCGGCCAGCTACACCGGCAGGAATTATCATCATAAAAAAAATTAGAGTAATTAGAGCTCGCACAGAAAGATTTAGGTGTCCGTTTTTCCCGCTCGCTCTTCGAGAGTGAAGCGATACAGAAGTAGATTAATTACGTTTCGATGAACCCTGCACCTGGCACTTAATTGTGAAGTGCAGAGTAATCATGTAGATGTAGATATACATGAAGATGGCACCACAGACGTGAAGTTGCCGTTTTAACACTGCTTCATTTGAGCTAGGCTTTTGATAGCGCGGATATCTACGTATTAGTCATTAATATGGTCCACCTCCAGAGGTGAGAAGTCAGCGAGGCTGACTGCCAAGCGGAGGACATGGTTTCGATTCCCGGTACTGCCAGGAATATTTCGTTAGTGGGAAGACTGGTGTGAGGCCAACCGAGGAACTGATCGGCCGATCAGTAGCGGTTCCAAGGTCAAGGATCCTGACAACGACAGGCAGAAAGGAGTGCAGACCACGTGACCCTCCATCTCGTATCTTACGGTGCCATGGGCAGGGGACGACACGGCAGTCGGTCAGGAACAGTTCGCTCGTCTGAAGCCAGAAGGCTGAACTTTACCTTACCATATTTATTAATAGGTAACAGCTGAATTTCTCGAGCCCTTCAATACAGTAACTCGACGGCTGTCTCAGAAATAAATGTCAACGAGTCGCCTATGAATCGTAGAAGTTATCTTTCAGACATGTACTCCCAAGACTCGGCAGATGTCAGTCCTTCACTCGTTGTATATAAATGATATTTCATCTGTGCTTCAGTCTGGTAACTATCAGTTGTATGCCAGGAACATCAGTGCTGACGTAACACTTGTGAATGATGACCTTCATTCACTATCGAATGGGGTCTAAGCCTGCCTCTTAAACTTAATCCTAAGAAGTGACAGATCATCCTCATACCACAACGACAGTTGATGAGAGGACATTTTCGTGATGGGAGTGATTTACTTGTTACACCTTCAAGACGGTCGGCCATAGCCAGCTTTCTAATACAATTTTAATTTATTTTCTTATTTCATTTTTCGATGATAACAAAAAAAAGGGTTCAAATGGTTCTGAGCACTATGGGACTTAACTTCTCTGGTCATCAGTCCCCTGGAACTTAGAACTACTTAAACCTAATGACATCACACATCCTGCCCGTGGCAGGGTTCCAACCAGCGACGGTAGCGCTCGCTCGGTTCCAGACTGTAGCGCCTAGAACCGCCCGGCCACTCCGGCCGGCTCGATGATAACATTCACATTCTATTTGCTGCAGCCTTTTTGTGAAATTACAAAAATTTCTCAATAAAATTAAGTTATTAAGTTTTTTAAAATGTGAAATTTGGGAGCGTTGCAGTCGAGAAATGTCTTGCCAGTACTGAATTTAATAGTCTATCTTTTACATTATTACTCTGCTACACACCAATAATCGGTATATGAAATCATTCTGATGTAGAATCTATTGCAAATTAACACACATTTCCATTCTCAACACAGATAAAATTGTTAAGTCATTAAGTAACCCCACTTCACTCGCAAGTATCACTTGTTTCGTGGAAAATATCTTCTTTTGTTTCAACGCACAAGTTGGTTCACACCCTACGATTTATGGCTTCCGTAAACATCTTACGTTAGGGGTCCTAAATATATACAGCGTGTCTCAAGCCTTTTGTGTTGGTTGGCTCTGTATTTGAAGAATTAACGTTATATTCCAAGTACCTTTCATAAACTATACAGTACTTAAATTAGTAGAACGCGAAATACACTGGTGCGCTAAATTTAATGGCGGAAGTAAATTTCCCATGATGTGTTACTGCCAAGTAAAATGCACTATGTGATCAAAAGTATCCGTACACCAACAGAAACATAAGTTTTTCGTATTAGGTGCATTGTGCTGCCACCTACTGCCACGTACTCCGTATCAGCGATCCCAGTAATCATTAGACATCGTTAGAAGCAGAATGAAGCGCTCCGCAGAACTCAACGGACTTCGAGCGTGGTCAGGTCATTGTGTGTCACGTGTGTCATACGCCTGTACGCGAGATTTCCACACTCCTAAACATCTCTAGGTCTACTGTTTCCGATGTGATAGTGAAGTGGAAACATGAAGGGACACGTACAGCCGAAGAGAGTACTGGCCGACCTCGTCTGCTGACTGGCAGAGACCGCCGACAGTTGAGGAGGGTCGTAATGTGTAACAGGCAGACATCTATCCAGACCATCACACAGGAATTTCAAACTGCATCAGGATCCACTGCAAGTACTATCATAGTTAGGCGGGAGGTGAGAAATCTTGGATTTCATGGTCGAGTGGTCGCTCATAAGACACACATCACGTCGGTAAATGCCGAGCGACGCATCGATTGGTGTAAGGAGCGTAAACATTGGACGATTGAACAGTGGAAAAACGTTTTGTGGAGTAACGAATCACGGTACACCATGTGGCGATCCGATGGCAGGGTGAACGTTATCTACCAGTGCGTGTGGTGCCAACAGTAAAATTCGGAGGCGGTGGTGTTACGGTGTGGTCGTGTTTTTCACGTATGGCGAGCGGGAGGGGGCAGGGGTGCTTGAACCCTTTGTTTTACGTGTCACTATCACAGCACAGGCCTCCACTGATGTTTTAAACATTTTCTTGCTTGCCACTGTTAAAGAGCAATTCAGGAATTGCCATTACAGCTTTCAACACGATCTAGCACCTGTCCTAATGTACGGCCTGTGGCGGAGTGGTTACACGACAATATCATCCCTTAATGGACTGGCCTGCACAGAGTCCTGACCGGAATCCTACAGAACACATTTCGGATGTTTTGGAACGCCGACTTCCTGCCAGGCGTCACCGACGGACATCGATACCTTTCCTCAATGCAGCACTCCTTGAAGAATGGGCTGCCAGTCATCAAGAAACCTTCCAGCACGTGATTGAACGTATGCCTGCGAGGTGGAAGCTGTAATCAAGGCTAAGGGTGGGCCAACACCATATTGACAGTGCATGTGAATGTACTGCACAACGTCTGCCGAATACAATTCACACGTGCTAAGTGGATTAAGTTGGGGGAACGGGCACAACAGTCTATTCGAGGAATATCCTCTTCTTCGAAGAGATTCCTTACTTGCACTATTCCATACGGACGCGCATTATCACCCATAAAAATTAAGTCAGGGCCGAATGCACCCCTTGAAAAGACGCACTTGTGGAAAGAGTACAGTAGCACAAAAACTATTACCAGTGAGTGACCGAGTTCAAAGATTTGGAGCTCAGGAAGCCCAAGCAATATGATGGCTTCCCACATCGTAACACATGGACCACCAGTTCGATCATTTTGAGCAAAGTTACTGGTTGCATTATTTGTTCCCACCTCATGGCATATGGGGGAATGGTGGCACATGCCCACTGAAACCTACCAAGGACTTGTCTTATTTATCCGACGCATAAGAGCTGTATTGTGTTCCAGAGATCGAGTAACATGCCATTAAGAACGTGATGTTAATGATTTCGCCGATAGTGTGATTCCCCCAGTCGACATTTCGCTATTTTCCGTATGGAAAAATCGATTATGTTGATGCTCTACTGTGCTGGAAGCAGAGGAGTCTGAGCACAGGTATCGTTGTCCCACAGTTTCCCAAGTGTGGTAAGTAGAATCGTTTCCGTCTCCCGATAAGAGTGATGGCAGAAACACAAGTACCGGAAGACACCGCTCGTTAAACTACCCGTGAGAGTGCTGACCATCCGCCTGCATCGGCAGGGAAGTTGTCTTTAGAGAATTACTCCTGCCTGTAGAGGGCAGCACCTTGTTGAAGGAAAAATTGGCGATAAGTCCACCTTATGAAGAAGAAACATAGACAAGTACCTCACGAAGAACCAGTATCTGCATCTTCGAACTGTGGTGGGCATATCCACAGTGTAGTTTAGCATCAAAGCCGTGTTTGAGACACCTAGACCAAGCTGGTGTGCGGATCCTACCACGGGAAACTGTATGATAACTAACAAGCTAAAGCAGTAATTTACGAGGTTTATAGCCTCTCTGTATCCTGTGTTACCTCTTTCTTCTTCCTTACTCGTTCTATTATACTAAGGATGTTAAAATTTATTTGACGTAGAAATCTGTCTTGTTAAACCTGTATAACTTCATACCAGGATACGTCTTAAACTGATGTATACTTTGATTCGTCAAAAACAGAGTGCTGAGATGGCTCTATGGGCACGTACAGAAGTCCAACAAATTAAAAAAATATAATTTAGGGAAATTATTTGTTATTTTAATCTATAAGCTTTTCGCTCACAGTAACCCATTCAACGAACTGATGAGGTTAAAAGAATGAAAAGAAATTTCGTTTGCCATTTCCGCTTTTACATTCTCTCCCTTTTATGGCGATTAAATTGAATTTTATAGCGGTACATAGCTGTAGATTATACGGAAAAGTATTAAAATTATCTAATTAAACTAAGAGCTCTGCTTTTCTTTTACAGTGTCATTCGCCAATTATGATGGGTAGGGGTCATGACAGTTCCATTACGTTCAAATTAATGCAATTTCAAAGAATAATGATAAAAGGACAATCCAATAAAAAAAGAAAGTACTACCTTTCTGTTTTAACATGGAACACACAATACACCGAGTTTAATATCCGTTTATTGCAGATGATGACTTTAGGTATTTGTTACTTTTATTTATTTATTTTCTGACTTTGAATTTTGACCTGTTGCCTAATAGGTGCTGTAGCAAGTAGTGTTACATCTGTTATTACAGATTCTAAACTGATTACAGTTATGCTCTGGTCAACAAAGTAAGGACACTCTTCAACTACACTCCTGGAAATTGAAATAAGAACACCGTGAATTCATTGTCCCAGGAAGGGGAAACTTTATTGACACATTCCTGGGGTCAGGTACATCACATGATCACACTGACAGAACCACAGGCACATAGACACAGGCAACAGAGCATGCACAATGTCGGCATTAGTACAGTGTATATCCACCTTTCGCAGCAATGCAGGCTGCTATTCTCCCATGGAGACGATCGTAGAGATGCTGGATGTAGTCCTGTGGAACGGCTTGCCATGCCATTTCCACCTGGCGTCTCAGTTGGACCAGCGTTCGTGCTGGACGTGCAGACCGCGTGAGACGACGCTTCATCCAGTCCCAAACATGCTCAATGGGGGACAGATCCGGAGATCTTGCTGGCCAGGGTAGTCGACTTACACCTTCTAGAGCACGTTGGGTGGCACGGGATACATGCGGACGTGCATTGTCCTGTTGGAACAGCAAGTTCCCTTGCCGGTCTAGGAATGGTAGAACGATGGGTTCGATGACGGTTTGGATGTACCGTGCACTATTCAGTGTCCCCTCGACGATCACCAGTGGTGTACGGCCAGTGTAGGAGATCGCTCCCCACACCATGATGCCGGGTGTTGGCCCTGTGTGCCTCGGTCGTATGCAGTCCTGATTGTGGCGCTCACCTGCACGGCGCCAAACACGCATACGACCATCATTGGCACCAAGGCAGAAGCGACTCTCATCGCTGAAGACGACACGTCTCCATTCGTCCCTCCATTCACGCCTGTCGCGACACCACTGGAGGCGGGCTGCACGATGTTGGGGCGTGAGCGGAAAACGGCCTAACGGTGTGCGCGACCGTAGCCCAGCTTCATGGAGAAGGTTGCGAATGGTCCTCGCCGATACCCCAGGAGCAACAGTGTCCCTAATTTGCTGGGAAGTGGCGCTGCGGTCCCCTACGGCACTGCGTAGGATCCTACGGTCTTGGCGTGCATCCGTGCGTCGCTGCGGTCCGGTCCCAGGTCGACGGGCACGTGCACCTTCCGCCGACCACTGGCGACAACATCGATGTACTGTGGAGACCTCACGCCCCACGTGTTGAGCAATTCGGCGGTACGTCCACCCGGCCTCCCGCATGCCCACTATACGCCCTCGCTCAAAGTCCGTCAACTGCACATACGGTTCACGTCCACGCTGTCACGGCATGCTACCAGTGTTAAAGACTGCGATGGAGCTCCGTATGCCACGGCAAACTGGCTGACACTGACGGCGGCGGTGCACAAATGCTGCGCAGCTAGCGCCATTCGACGGCCAACACCGCGGTTCCTGGTGTGTCCGCTGTGCCGTGCGTGTGATCATTGCTTGTACAGCCCTCTCGCAGTCTCCGGAGCAAGTATGGTGGGTCTGACACACCGGTGTCAATGTGTTCTTTTTTCCATTTCCAGGAGTGTATGTTGTGCTAATGGATTAATAAACTACAAGTGCATGCTTATAGTATTATGTCAGCGTGTTAGCGTTTGACAACTAATTTACATATTGGCCTGCACTACAAACTAGAGCAAAGACACTAATACCCACAATTGTCATTATGTTGCGAGAAGAACGTCGACAAATTTTTTGAGTTGTCTCCAATTGGTGGTATTAAAGTTAGTACGACAAACAAAATAATTTTTACGATAAATCATTTGTATTTTTTAAACAACTGCATTTGTTATTTGACTTTCGAGTTTTCTTCTGACAATGGTGTCATTGCGCTCATGTCGGTATGTTTTCAAGAAGGAAGGTATCTGAGCTACAATACAGAAAATTATTAGATTTACAAACCAAAGCGCCCCTTCTGAACTGCCACGTTACCTAAGTTCTCGCGCCTTCGTAAGTTGAAAGCGTATTCTGGGTAGGGTGCGAGTAGTGTTAAGATTAATCATTTAGCTATCTGATGAACTCAACGTGTCAATGATGACAGAGATGAAACTGGACTGTGACGGTACGTGAAAGTTAATCTGTGTGCTACAATTTGACAGGTAAGCATTAAAATAAATCCACTAGGAGTACATTCGAGTAATTACTATATTTACAATTTAGGATTAATGTTATTAACACGAAAGCGGCTGCAGTCTTATGTATCTTCCGTCATGTCTGTACCGTTCACATTTGTCAAGTGGTAGTTGGACTGAGAAACAAACTCTACCTTTGATTAAGACGTTCCGCCTTACTTCACCACATATGAGATGATCTTAGCGCCGTGACCAGAGATTGCTTTCATTAAGCAACTACCTCTCTTTCCTCTGGAGACGTACGCATAACTTTTCCATTACCGCCAAGTCCGCAGCTCGTAGTCCGGTGGCTAGTGTTGCTGCCGCTGGATCACGGGGTCCCGGGTTCGATTCCCGGTCAGGGTGGGAATTATCCCTGCCCGGGGACTCGGTGTTTGTATTTTCCCCATCATTTCATCATCATCATCATCGTTCGTCACAGTTACAAGATTGGATTGTGTACAAATTGGTCTGTGTAGAAATTGGGAGCTTGTAAGGGCGATAATGACCGCGCAGTTGAGCTCCCCACAAACCAAACATCATCATCATTACCACCAAGAGCAAGCCAGTCACTACGCAGCGTGTTTCACCTACGCAATTCCCCTCAAATCTCTCCGGAACCATTTAAGATATCGTAATCGTTTTCATCTACATAGACTGTGCGAATGTCTGTACTAAACGGTGTAATGTGTCTGTTCACAGCTACATTCCATACAAAGATATGGGCGTCAAAATGGCTGTATCAGATGCTATTATAGAAATTTCTACTGTTAGTATTGAACCTGTGAAAGAGACAAACTGAATGGCGTTTTATTCTTGGAGACATGATTACTAGATTCGAGTAATTACTACACTCCTGGAAATGGAAAAAAGAACACATTGACACCGGTGTGTCAGACCCACCATACTTGCTCCGGACACTGCGAGAGGTCTGTACAAGCAATGATCACACGCACGGCACAGCGGAAACACCAGGAACCGCGGTGTTGGCCGTCGAATGGCGCTAGCTGCGCAGCATTTGTGCACCGCCGCCGTCAGTGTCAGCCAGTTTGCCGTGCATACGGAGCTCCATCGTAGTCTTTAACACTGGTAGCATGCCGCGACAGCGTGGACGTGAACCGTATGTGCAGTTGACGGACTTTGAGCGAGGGCGTATAGTGGGCATGCGGGAGGCCGGGTGGACGTACCGCCGAATTGCTCAACACGTGGGGCGTGAGGTCTCCACAGTACATCGATGTTGTCGCCAGTGGTCGGCGGAAGGTGCACGTGCCCGTCGACCTGGGACCGGACCGCAGCGACGCACGGATGCACGCCAAGACCGTAGTATCCTACGCAGTGCCGTAGGGGACCGCACCGCCACTTCCCAGCAAATTAGGGACACTGTTGCTCCTGGGGTATCGGCGAGGACCATTCGCAACCGTCTCCATGAAGCTGGGCTACGGTCCCGCACACCGTTAGGCCGTCTTCCGCTCGCGGTCCAACATCGTGCAGCCCGCCTCCAGTGGTGTCGCGACAGGCGTGAATGGAGGGACGAATGGAGACGTGTCGTCTTCAGCGATGAGAGTCGCTTCTGCCTTGGTGCCAATGATGGTCGTATGCGTGTTTGGCGCCGTGCAGGTGAGCGCCACAATCAGGACTGCATACGACCGAGGCACACAGGGCCAACACCCGGCATCATGGTGTGCGGAGCGATCTCCTACACTGGCCGTACACTACTGGTGATCGTCGAGGGGACGCTGAATAGTGCACGGTACATCCAAACCGTCATCGAACCCATCGTTCTACCATTCCTAGACCGGCAAGGGAACTTGCTGTTCCAACAGGACAATGCACGTCCGCATGTATCCCGTGCCACCCAACGTGCTCTAGAAGGTGTAAGTCAACTACCCTGGCCAGCAAGATCTCCGGATCTGTCCCCCATTGAGCATGTTTGGGACTGGATGAAGCGTCGTCTCACGCGGTCTGCACGTCCAGCACGAACGCTGGTCCAACTGAGGCGCCAGGTGGAAATGGCATGGCAAGCCGTTCCACAGGACTACATCCAGCATCTCTACGATCGTCTCCATGGGAGAATAGCAGCCTGCATTGCTGCGAAAGGTGGATATACACTGTACTAGTGCCGACATTGTGCATGCTCTGTTGCCTGTGTCTATGTGCCTGTGGTTCTGTCAGTGTGATCATGTGATGTATCTGACCCCAGGAATGTGTCAATAAAGTTTCCCCTTCCTGGGACAATGAATTCACGGTGTTCTTATTTCAATTTCCAGGAGTGTATACTTAGAATTTAGGATTAATCTGTTTTGAACATGAAAGCGGCTGCAGTCTTATGTATCTTCCGTCATGTCTGTACCGTTCACATTTGTCGAGTGGTAGTTGGACTGAAAAACAAACTAGACATCTGATTTCTTTTTCGAAGAATATAAAGGAATACGAACAAGACAGTTTTGTTGTACCCACAAGGGTTTTATCGAGAGACGGTGTCGAATTAGAATGAAAATTCAGTGATTGGGCAAGTATTTTTTACTGAAGGGGCAAGGGTATATTACGCAAGAGGTAAGGAGTATTCCCGCAATGAGGTGAGCGAACAAGAGAGATATTGCGGCAGCTATCGCTCGTAATCCACATGTTGGCTGCCCAGCGTTAATCGCACTTAGAGCGCAAATAGCGTCCATGTTATCGGGTCACTTCACCAGCAGATTGAGCAGCGAGATTGAAGGGGACGCATGGAATAGTGTCACTGGTTTGTAATGTGACATCAGGACGTTAGATTGTTCCATCAGGTTATTCTGTTCACTGATGAAGCTTTCGTTATCAATAACGTAGAGCTCAACGTAAGAAATATGAAGCATTTGGCGTCTTAGAATCCGCACTGGCTGAGGCGCATTGAACATCAGACGCAGTGGAGTGTGAAAGTTTGTTGTGGGATTAAGCCCTCACTGAACACATGCTAAATAGATGATTTTTGTGATTTTTTCCCAAGATAAATAAAAGGCAATACTAAATCTGATGATGCAGTTTTAGTTCTTACGTCTTTGTCTTTATGAAATGATTCTTGTCTCCATATCGAATGCTCCCTGTAACCGCTGCACCGGGTGGAAGGACCACTTGCAGCCGGAACAGTGGTTCAAATGGCTCTAAGCACTATTGGACTTAACATCTAAGGTCATCAGTCCTCTACACTCAGAACTACTTAAACCTAACTAACCTAAGGACATCACACACATCCAAGCCTGAAGTAGGATTCGAACCTGCGACCGTAGCAGCCTCGTGGTTCCGGACTGAAGCGCCTAGAACCGCTTGACCACAGCGGCCGGCGGAACATTGCTCATAGGTGGGAATTCCCCAAGACCACTTATCACAACTGTTAAAAAAAAGTAAATACATTTCCGTATAATTTATATCAAGATTCATACGATAATTGCAATATATTGAGTTCTAACAAATGATGACGTGACGTGTTGAAACCTGCTTCACCCACGAAATCGAGACAAAAGCTTGCACCGAAAATAGGCTTTTGAAGATATCGCAATATCGCTATTTACGTTGATAGAGAATTCAGTTTAAAATACCGACATCAAATTACAATAAAATCGTATTTACCATTCTGAAGTCATGTTTCACGCCAATTTGAAAATATTAGTTGCGAGAATGACTAATTTAAAATTTTGTGTTAAAATTATTGTACTTACTCAAGGATCTCAGGACCTTACCGGAGTCAAAAATGATTCAGATGGCTCTGAGCACTATAGGACTTAACTTCTGAGGTCATCAGTCTCCTAGAACTTAGAACTACTACAACCTAACTAATCTAAGGACATTACACACATCAATGTCCGAGGCTGTATTCAAAACTGCGACCGTAGCGGTCGCTCGGTTCCGGACTGTAGCGCCTAGAACCGCTCGGCCACCCCGGCCGGCTTGCCGGAATCCTTCCTGATCCAAATCAAGCCGTCCTCCGTCTTCTTCGTGACCATCCTGGTCCTCTGGAGCTCTTTCTGCATCTTCTGTAATACATAGGATTAGTAACAAATAGGATAAGAGACATTATTTCTCTACTAATAACCATTTGTGTGTGTGTGTGTGTGTGTGTGTGTGTGTGTGTGTGTGTGTGTGTGTGACTGGCGGTCAACGGCTCGATGAAACCATTCCGAGGTATTCACCGTCACACTCGGTGATGATACTAACAAATCTCTCATCTATCCTATCTTCTTTTTATATTCTTCTTAAAAACAACAAAATTTTATTTATATTTCAACCTCAAATTATTTTTATTTTGAATCATTCTTTGTAAATGTTGTAGATAAAACAAAAGGAAAGGAAACTGTAAAAAGATGAAAACGAAAATTGTAAGATGTACGACCTGTTTTAAACATCAGGTAACAGGTCTATAATTTGGCAATAAATAAAATAAAAAAAGTCTTCTGTAATCCGCTGCTCTGCTCTGCTCGCTCAACAGGCTTTTCGTCCGCTTTTGTGCAGAAGTTGTAACAGGCGGTCGAATCTCAAGTTGGACACGTTCAAAAGTTCCATATTGTCTCTTAGGTCATCGTCGAAATCACACGCTGCCACAATGCCCACGATGTCGACTTTTTTTCCTGCTGTGAATCATTTCCTGAGGCACTTTCTATCTTATCGACTTGTAGCTCTAAAACAGAGTTTGAAGCGAATCTGAGATGAGCACTACAATAAAGAAGGCATTCCAGAGATAATTGCAAAAAAAAAAAATTTTTTTTTTAGTTTTCAAGGAGGACTATGGTCTTAATGGGGACTACGTGACAGGTCTTTACTTCATAGAAACTAGCTTAACGGCTAGGAGACACGCACGATTTCTTACCGAAAGCTACCGGCTCTCCTAATGGAGGTAACGCGTGAAAGTCGTAGATGAATGTGAGACCAGCGCTGTGAGTCTGCTGCTCATTACTTGGTTGTGACCAGGACATTGCCCACACAGTTCTTTCGTAATCACTCATATTCTGGCCAGCATGCTCACATGATTTCACGACACTGCACTTTTTTTGTCTGAGGTAAACTTAAAGATGAAGGAAATGCGCAAGTTCTGACGAGAGGATTTAAAACATCACATTGTGGCTACATGTGCAATGAAATCGAAGGAATCTCCTTAGCCGGTCCTGAAGTCCTTGTAGCAGCGTCTGAAAACATGTATTGCAGTTCACGTTACAAATTTCGAACACCTGATGAAATAAACGCAATTTCAAGGATGTTATGATGATATTCTTTTGTGATTTTCTGCCGGCCGGAGTGGCCGTGCGGTTCTAGGCGCTACAGTCTGGAACCGCGTGACCGCTACGGTCTCAGGTTCGAATCCTGCCTCGGGCATGGATGTGTGTGATGTCCTTAGTTAGGTTTAAGTAGTTCTAAGTTCTAGGGGACTGATGACCACACCAGTTAAGTCCCATAGTGCTCAGAACCATTTGAACCATTTTTGTGATTTTCTTTTTGTTGCTGTTTCCGATGAAAATTAGCAACGTCTGTGAGTCTCTTGAAATTAAAATCGTGACGCCAAGTTGTAGTAGTCTTGTTTTACGAAGCCCATACGTTTCATTGACACCTTTCTATAGGGGTTCGGTAAAAGGTTCAAATGGTGCAAATGGCTCTGAGCACTGTGGGACTTAACATCTGACGTCATCAGTCCCCTAGACTTAGAACTACTTAAACATGACTAACCTAAGGACATCACACATATCCATGCCCGAGGCAGGATTAGAATCTGCGACCGTAGCGGTCGCTCGGTTCCAGATTGAAGCGCCTAGAAAATCTCGGCCACACCGGCCGGCCTTTCGGTAAAAGGAAGAGCAAATCTGTTTCCATCGTTAATTGGTGAATCATCATTACACGCCACATCCCTAGCCTTCTACTTGGCGGGTAAAACCTAGCCAAGTGTGATAATTATCAGTTTTAAATGAAACTCTTCTCCAATATCCGATATTGTTAGTAAACCGTCTTAGCCACGTCAAGCGAAGCACCCAATCAGGCTAGTGTGACTGTTCCGTATAACAGCGAGAACGTCCACAAAAGGCAGCAAACGGCTCACTGCTGAAAACAGTTAAAGCCTAATTAATAAGTATCGTAATTTCTCCGAAACACCACCGAATTCATTTCTTGAAGGGCTACGATAACAGCGGCAGAAATTACCATGGTTCCAGTAGGAAAAATGAAAGTGTACCGACAACTACGTAGTAAATACACGTACGAAAAATTACTGTAAACCATTTGTTGAGGCCATTTTCACAACACATTTGTGTGAAAACAGATTTATGACAACCTAAAATTATCAGAGTATACCTGAGGTAAGCTGCTTAGCTGAATCAACCCGCATTACACAGAGTAAACTACAGTCGATGACCTCAGTAGTCTGCATTACGTACCTGATTCTGCATCTTCTCCTGTCACCAAGATGACTGAGTCTTCATCCGTTTCCGTGAGACTTTTTCACAAATTTCGGTACATGACCTTACAGACTGTTAATTTACTATTCAGCTGGCTACTTGATTTTTAATGTTAGCCTGCACCACAAACTTTTCATTGTTTCAGTTTTCTTCCCAGTTTCCAAAGCAACCGTACTTCGCATTTACGCTATCTACTCTCTCAATTAAATGCGATGAGGTGGTAAGGTCCTTCGCGAGTTGTCTCTTCCATCCATCATCTGAAAAACGACTCGAAAAATAATAAGCAAGATTCACTGTGCATTCCATCTGTGAAAAGCAAGAAAGCATGCAGATTACGAGGTAAAAACTGTGCGACGTGGAATATATCCTTGGAGAGAGAAATTCAAAGAATTCAAAGAAATATGAGTTCTGAAACATTGAGTAGGCTGCTACGGACATCGCAGGCACCCACGGAATAACTGCAAACGCTGCACATATCAGGCCGACAGTGGAAGTAAATGAAAGAAATGGGAACTTTCGTCGGAAAGGATCAGGGATACAGCAAGAGTCAAAAATTCTGATCCAATGTGAAGGGTAAAACGAAGTCACACAAAGCGAAAACTTGACTTACTATGTAGACGAGGACGATAATGAGATGGACAGTAAAATTGATGCTCATAATACACTGATGGCCACCCAAAATGTAACACCCTGAAAGAAGCATCCCCAGGTGACATTTGCAGCATGTTTATGCGGCGACGAGAAATGCACATGACTAGCATTTCAGCGCAGGCGCACATGACAGACGCCAATAGCGCCAACTGCCAGCGCTATATAAAGCGGAACAAAGAGCCGTGTGGACTTACTGGAGTTGTTCTTACGTGCGGTTATTTTGCGTAAGCAGCTACAGTATGCCTCGTAGATGCCGCTGAGTGTTTTTCAAGCACGTTTCGAAATTCGACGGAGGGAGAACAGTTCCCTATAGGGACTGCAGATTGTCCTTCAGAGAAATCGGTGATCGTGTCGGACGTGTAATCACTGGATGCAGGCGGGAACGACGGACCGACGGGGCGGATTGCACCCTCCTTCTTGCAGCACCACAAGTGATGACAGGCATATTGTGCTCGTCGCAGTGATGGAACGCTCTGCAGCATGACGAATCCTATCACAACAAATTCGGACTGCTGCGCAACAGGCAGTGTCCACTCATACCATTCGACGTCGTTTACAGCAGAGTGGACCGTCCTTAAGGCGTCCATTGCAGTGTTTACCACTGAGTCAACGCCTCGGGCGTTCGAGCTTTCAATGCTGCGTTGAACAACGGACGTGGGCAACAGACTGGAACGACACTGGTTTTGCTGACGAATCGCGATTCTGCCTGCACCACTACGATCGTCAGATTAGTCTGGAGACACGGTGGTGACACACCGTTGAACTGTTGCCTTAGGCACGGCCATACTGGTCCTACGCCCGGTGTTACGGTTTGGGATGGTTTGCAAAAACAGACATAATGTCTTATGGGATAACAGCAATCAGTGATTTTATAATGTTGCTTAAAATCCGTCTTGATTGCAAAAAATTTTTTTATTATTCACATGATCGGTTTCGGTTCATTCAGAACCATCTTCAGATCTGATATTTCAGTTACAGGAGTAGCCCGTCCTAATCCAGCAACTTTCACACGCTACGTCACATAAAAATTTTTATGTGACGTAGCATGTGAAAGTTGCTGGATTTGGACGGGTTACTGCTGTAACTGAAATATCAGATCTGAAGATGGTTCTGAATGAACCGAAACCGGTCATATGAATAATAAAGAATTTTTTGCAATCAAGTTTGGGATGGTGTTGGATTCCCTCCACCACCTCCATTACCGGTACGCGAACCAACCAGCGTTAGTCTCTGACGTGTTGGAGCATTTTGTTCTCCCATACCATGGGAGCTTGACGACGGCCACATGACAGCAGGATAATGCGCGACAACACGAGGCATGAAATCTTAATGACTTCGTAAAAAAAAAAGGTTCATATGGCTCTGAGCACTATGGGACTTAACATCTGTGGTCATCAGTCCCCTAGAACTTAGAACTACTTAAACCTAAGGACATCACACACGTCCAAAATTATTTATTATTCATATGACCGGTTTCGGTTCATTCAGAACCATCTTCAGATCTGATATTTCAGTTACGGGAGTAGCCCGTCCAAATCCAGCAACTTTCACACGCTACGTCACATAAAAATTTTTATGTGACGTAGCATGTGAAAGTTGCTGGATTTGGACGGGTTACTGCTGTAACTGAAATATCAGATCTGAAGATGGTTCTGAATGAACCGAAACCGGTCATATGAATAATAAAGAATTTTTTGCAATCAAGTTTGGGATGGTGTTGGATTCCCTCCACCACCTCCATTACCGGTACGCGAACCAACCAGCGTTAGTCTCTGACGTGTTGGAGCATTTTGTTCTCCCATACCATGGGAGCTTGACGACGGCCACATGACAGCAGGATAATGCGCGATCACACGAGGCATGAAATCTTAATGACTTCGTAAAAAAAAAAGGTTCAAATGGCTCTGAGCACTATGGGACTTAACATCTGTGGTCATCAGTCCCCTAGAACTTAGAACTACTTAAACCTAAGGACATCACACACGTCCATGCCCGAGGCAGGAACCGAAACAGCGACCGTAGCAGTCGCGCAGTTCTGGACTGAGCGCCTAGAACCGTTAGACCACCGCGGCCGGCAATGACTTCGTCGCCCATCGCATTGCATTGCTGCCTTCGCATCCCTGTTCTTCCGATCTCTCGCCTACCGGAAACGTCTGGTTAATAACTGGCCTGGAGTACACCAGCCGCAGCCCGCTGCTATACCAGATGTACTTTGACAATATGTGGAAGCAACGTGGACTGCTGTATCCCAACAACACATTCAGAGCCTCTTTGATTCAATGTACAGCAGCAGTTACAGCCAAGAATGGCAGCAACACTCAGCACCGATTTCATCATCCAACACTGTTTTCGATCATCTGATCTTTGCACAACGTATTATCCCCCAAATCTATTGGCCAGCCGGAGTGGGCGAGCGGTTCTAGGCGCTACAGTCTGGAACCGCGCGACCGCTACGGTCGCAGGTTCGAATCCTGCCTCGGGAATGGATGTGTGTGATGCCCTTAGCTTAGTTAGGTTTAAGTCGTTCTACGATCTAGGGGACTGACGACCTCAGAAGTTAAGTCCCATAGTGCTCAGAGCCATTTGAGCCATTTTTTGAACCTAATTCTATTTTTCTGTGATATATTTCGTCCTTGCTTGTGCTGTATTTTGGATAGTCAGCGGTGCGGAAAGAACCAGTGGCATCTGGAAAGGGCGAGGGAAGAAGTAAAACCACGAATGGACATCACGCATACCTATGGACATGGAAGATTTAAAGACGAACAAAACAAGCTGCACGTGGAACTTCGAGATACAGATTGGGATGAGAAAACAACCACATGGGGAAGTTTGGGCCCACAATTCTTGCATTACTTGTTCTTACGTTTATTTACAACGCACATGATAGCACCAAATAAAATACTTTTTTTTTTTGGTCGTCAGTCTACTGACTGTTTTGATGCGGCCCGCCACGAATTCCTTTCCTGTGCTAACCTCCTCATCTCAGAGTAGCACTTGCAACCTACGTCCTCAATTATTTGCTTGACATATTCCAATCTATGTCTTCCTCTACAGTTTTTGCCCTCTACAGCTCCCTCTAGTACCATGGAAGTCATTCCCTCATATCTTAGCAGATTTCCTATCATCCTGTCCCTTCTCCTTATCAGTGTTTTCCACATATTCCTTTCCTCTCCGATTCTGCGTAGAAACTCCTCATTCCTTACCTTATCAGTCCACCTAATTTTCAACATTCGTCTATAGCACCACATCTCAAATGCTTCGATTCTCTTCTGTTCCGGTTTTCCCACAGTCCATGTTCCACTACCATACAATGCTGTACTCCAGACGTACATCCTCAGAAATTTCTTCCCCAAGTTAAGGTCGGTATTTGACATTAGTAGACTTCTTTTGGCCAGAAATGCCTTTTTTGCCATAGCGAGTCTGCTTTTGATGTCCTCCTTGCTCCGTCCGTCATTGGTTATTTTACTGCCTAGGTAGCAGAGTTCCTTAACTTCATTGACTTCGTGACCATCAATCCTGATGTTAAGTTTCTCGCTGTTCTCCTTTCTGCTACTTCTCATTACCTTCGTCTTTCTCCGATTTACTCTCTAACCATATTGTGTACTCATTAGACTGTTCATTCCGTTCAGCAGATCATTTAATTCTTCTTCACTTTCACTCAGGATAGCAATGTCTTCAGCAAATCGTATCATTGATATCCTTTCACCTTGTATTTTAATTCCACTCCTGAACCTTTTTTTTATTTCCATCATTGCTTCCTCGATGTACAGATTGAAGAGTAGGGGCGAAAGGCTACAGCCTTGTCTTACACCCTTCTTAATACCACTATTATTATTCCCTCTTGGTTGTTGTACATATTCTATATGACCCGTCTCTCCCTATAGCTTACCCCTACTCTCGAACAGATTGCACCATTTTATATTGTCGAACGCTTTTTCCAGGTCGACAAATCCTATGAAAGTGTCTTGATTTTTCTTTAGCCTTGCTTCCATTATTAGCCGTAACGTCAGAATTGCCTCTCTCGTCCCTTTACTTTTCCTAAAGCCAAACTGATCGTCACCTAGCGCATTCTCAATTTTCTTTTCCATTCTTCTGTATATTATTCTTGTAAGCAGCTTCGATGCATGAGCTGTTAAGCTGATTGTGCGATAATTCTCGCACTTGTCAGCTCTTGCCGTCTTCGGAATTGTGTGGATGATGCTTTTCCGAAAGACAGATGGTATATCGCCAGACTCATATACTCTACACACCGACGTGAATAGTCGTTTTGTTGCCACTTCCCCCAATGATTTTGGAAACTGTGATGGATTGTTATCTATCCTTTCTGCCTTATTTGACCGTAAGTCGTCCAAAGCTCTTTTTAATTCCGATTCTAATACTGGATCCCCTGTCTCTTCTAAATCGACTCCTGTTTCTTCTTCTATCACATCAGACAAATCTCCACCGTCATAGAGGTTTTCAATGTATTCTTTCCACCTATCTGCTCTCTCCTCTACATTTAACAGTGGAATTTCCGTTGCACTCTTAATGTTACCACCGTTGCTTTTAATGTCACCAAACGTTGTTTTGACTTTCCTGTATGCTGAGTCTGTCCTTCCGACAATCATATCTTTTTCGATGTCTTCACATTTTTCCTGCAGCCATTTCGCCTTAACTTTCCTGCACTTCCAGTTTATTTCATTCCTCAGCGACGTGTATTTCTGTATTCCTGATTTTCCCGGAACAAGTTTGTACTTCCTCCATTCATCAATCAACTGAAGTACTTCTACTGTTACCCATGGTTTCTTCGCAGCTACCTTCTTTGTACCTGTGTTTTCCTTCTCAACTTCTGTGATGGCCCTTTTTAGAGACGTCCATTCCTCTTCAACTGTACTGCCTACTGCGCTATTCCTTATTGCTGTATCTATAGCGTTAGAGAACTTCAAACGCATCTCGTCATTCCTTAGTACCTCCGTATCCCACTTCTTTGCGTATTGATTCTTTCTGACTAATGTCTTGAACTTCAGTCTACTCTTTATCACTACTATATTGTGATCTAAGTCTATATCTGCTCCTGGGTACGCCTTACAATCCAGTATCTGATTTCGGAATCTCTGTCTGACCATGATGTAGTCTAATTGAAATCTTCCCGTATCTCCCGGCCTTTTAAAGTATACCACCTCCTCTAGTGATTCTTGAACAGGGTATTCGCTATTACTAGCTGAAACTTGTTACAGAACTCAATTAATCTTTCTCCTCTTTCATTCCGTATCCCAATCCCATATTCTCCTGTAACCATTTCTTCTACTCCTTCCCCTACAACTGCATTCCAGTCGCCCACGACTCTTAGATTTTCATCATCCTTTACATACTGCATTACCCTTTCAATATCCTCATACACTTTCTCTATCTGTTCATCTTCAGCTTGCGACGTCGGCATGTATACCTGAACTATCGTTGTCGGTGTTGGTCTGCTGTCGATTCTGATTAAAACAACCTGGTCACTGAACTGTTCACAGTAACACACCCTCTGCAATACCTTCCTATTCATAACGAATCCTACACCTGTTATACCATTTTCTGCTGCTGTTGATATTACCCGATACTCATCTGACCAGAAATCCTTGTCTTCCTTCCAATTCACTTCACTGACCCCTACTATATCTAGATTGAGCCTTTGCATTTCCCTTTTCAGATTTTATAGTTTCCCTACCACGTTCAAGCTTCAGACATTCCACGCCCCGACTCGTAGAACGTTATCCTTTCGTTGATTACTCAATCTTTTTCTCATGGTAACCTCCCCCTTGGCAGTCCCCTCCCGGAGATCCGAATGGGGGACTATTCCGGAATCTTTTTCCAATGGAGAAATCATCATGACACTTCTTCAAATACAGGCCACATGTCTTGTAGATACACGTTACGTGTCTTTAATGCAGTGGTTTCCATTGCCTTCTGCATCCTCATGTCGTTGATCGTTTCTGATTCTTCCGCCTTTAGGGGCAATTTCCCACCCCTAGGACAAGAGAGTGCCCTCTATCCGCTCCTCCGCCCTCTTTGACAAGGCCGTTGGCAGAATGAGGCTGACTTCTTACGCCGGGAGTCTTCGGCTGCCAATGCTGATTATTTATCAAAATTTAGGCAGTGGCGGGGATCGAATCCGGGACCGAAGACGTTTTGATTATGAATCAAAGACGCTAGCCCTAGACCACGGGTAGACAATAATCACCAAGTATATCTGAACATGAGAGGTTCTTAAATGCAAATAATCCTTTTTAAATATTAACCACGGACTGACGATTAATATTTCAGTTCTTGCTACCGCAAAGGAATCAGCACCAGAACAAATAAAAACAAAAATTAATCATAATGAAACCTCTCTTGAACGATCAGTGAGTAACTATAGCTCTTGCACAATCTTCTCAAACAGGCACAGTTATTAAATTAAGATTTGGTAATTTCAAATAAACACCCAAGCATGGACGATCTGACAAGTTTTCGTACATCCATAAAACGGGTGCAATGACAAATTAAGCTCAACCAATGAAAATGGGTTATAATTTAAAACGTAACCTCATGCGTTGGCAATCAGAACAGGAATTACATTAAAACCTTCCACAGCACACCAAGTATACACGCAAATATTTGAACAAGCAAAGCAAGCACCTTAAAATTTAACTACAACGTGGCTCACATATAGCCCTTTATGAACAATATTAAAGCAAGTACCTCAGACTCTTACCGAATTCATGGAAGGGAAGCGGCCAGGTGAACAGTTCCACTACAGCAACGGCGGACAGGCCTCAAACACGACCGGGAGGCACCTGCAGGGGCACAACAGCTTCCGGCTCTTGCTGCCAGCAGCCGCCGATATGTCGGGCTCCCGCTTCTCATTGCTAAAGGGTGCTCATAACAAACACCACACAGGTAAGCTATGGGCTACGGAAATACGAATTACAAAAACAATGATCGTCACTTTCTTAAGAGATCACAGCTATAAGGTAGCAAATATCACGCCTAAAAAGGCGCCTAAAGGAAATACACTCCTGGAAATGGAAAAAAGAACACATTGACACCGGTGTGTGAGTCCCACCATACTTGCTCCGTACACTGCGAGAGGGCTGTACAAGCAATGATCACACGCACGGCACAGCGGACACACCAGGAACCGCGGTGTTGGCCGTCGAATGGCGCTAGCTGCGCAGCCTTTGTGCACCGCCGCCGTCAGTGTCAGCCAGTTTGCCGTGGCATACGGAGCTCCATCGCAGTCTTTAACACTGGTAGCATGCCGCGACAGCGTGGACGTGAACCGTATGTGCAGTTGACGGACTTTGAGCGAGGGCGTATAGTGGGCATGCGGGAGGCCGGGTGGACGTACCGCCGAATTGCTCAACACGTGGGGCGTGAGGTCTCCACAGTACATCGATGTTGTCGCCAGTGGTCGGCGGAAGGTGCACGTGCCCGTCGACCTGGGACCGGACCGCAGCGACGCACGGATGCAGGCCAAGACCGTAAGATCCTACGCAGTGCCGTAGGGGACCACACCGCCACTTCCCAGCAAATTAGGGGCACTGTTGCTCCTGGGGTATCGGCGAGGACCATTCGCAACCGTCTCCATGAAGCTGGGCTACGGTCCCGCACACCGTTAGGCCGTCTTCCGCTCACGCCCCAACATCGTGCAGCCCGCCTCCAGTGGTGTCGCGACAGCGATGAGAGTCGCTTCTGCCTTGGTTCCAATGATGGTCATATGCGTGTTTGGCGCCGTGCAGGTGAGCGCCACAATCAGGACTGCATACGACCGAGGCACACAGGGCCAACACCCGGCATCATGGTGTGGGGAGCGATCTCCTACACTGGCCGTACACCACTGGTGATCGTCGAGGGGACACTGAATAGTGCACGGTACATCCAAACCGTCATCGAACCCATCGTTCTACCATTCCTAGACCGGCAAGGGAACTTGCTGTTCCAACAGGACAATGCACGTCCGCATGTGTCCCGTGCCACCCAACGTGCTCTAGAAGGTGTAAGTCAGCTACCCTGGCCAGCAAGATCTCCGTATCTGTCCCCCATTGAGCATGTTTGGGACTGGATGAAGCGTCGTCTCACGCGGTCTGCACGTCCAGCACGAACGCTGGTCCAACTGAGGCGCCAGGTGGAAATGGCATGGCAAGCCGTTCCACAGGACTACATACAGCATCTCTACGATCGTCTCCATGGGAGAATAGCAGCCTGCATTGCTGCGAAAGGTGGATATACACTGTACTAGTGCCGACATTGTGCATGCTCTGTTGCCTGTGTCTATGTGCCTGTGGTTCTGTCAGTGTGATCATGTGATGTATCTGACCCCAGGATTGTGTCAATAAAGTTTCCCCTTCCTGGGACAATGAATTCACGGTGTTCTTATTTCAATTTCCAGGAGTGTAGATCTTAAATCACTGGTAAGCGAGTATAGAAGTACAATAGTTAACGTCCCGCGAAACGACTTGTGTAAGTTATATACTCTAAACTCTGTGTGCATTCCTAAGGGAGTAAACTGCTGAGGTTATCGGTCCGTACACTTGCCCACTACTTCAACTAACTTATGCTAAGAACAACACACACACCCTTGCCCGAGTGAGGACTCCTTCCTCCGGCGGCAAGGGGCTACGTGATCCGTGACATGGCGCCTCAAACGGCGCGGCCACACAGCGCGGCAAATATACACTAAAACTGATTGGGCAGGTGCTTACTTGAGCCAAACATATGGAACAAATAAATTAACCTTACCCCTCCAAGGGAATACTGACTGACTAGGGATTACAAACAGTGTTATCTTGAATCAGTCCTCAAGCTTGACAACCATCTAGAACCTAGTCTTTTTTTGTTTCCTTTATTGCATTTCGAGCGCAATATGCCGCTCTGCAGCCTTCAGAAAAGTTAAAATAACGTAATGAGAATATAACAAACAACAAAAAGCGATAAAACGGTGACATTATAAAAAACTGTAAAATGGCAGAAAGTTGTGGAATGTAAAATATAAAAACATGCAGTGACAATGTGAATAAAGACACACAATAAGTAGACAGGCAGAATTAAAAATTAGGTGACAGTCTGGTTTCTGTTCTCACGAGATAAAAAACACAACTAGCGACAGTATGGTGGCTGTTCACAACACTGACAGCAGACACACAACACTGAACACTCACTGAAAGCAACACTATACAGGTGACACGGCGACGGATGGGCAGAGTGGAGGAGCCGGACTGATAAGGGGTAAAGGTGGGGGCAGGGGGGAGGAAAAGAAAAAGGGGGATCTGATGGATGGAGGGGACATAGAAAAGTGGGGCGGCGCGGCGGACGTGAGAAGGAGTGGGACAGGCAGTGGAGGGGCGAGCGAAAAGGACTTGGGGGAGAGAAGGGTGGCAGAGAGAGGGAAGGGGGTGAAGAGGGAGCCCGAGATAAAGATAGAGGAAGAGAGGGGGAGGTGACGATCAGAGTTGATAGGAGGGATAACTGGAGGAAGAGAGGCCATCATCTGGGTGGGGTAGTCGATGGAAGTCGCCATGGGATATGTGTAGAGGATGAGTGAAGGGTAGGCGGGACACACTGGTGAAGGCGCAGCAGAGGGCGCGGGTTAGAGAGGAGAGGAGCACACTTTATCTCCAGTGCAGAGACAGTCACTAATTTACACCCAAAATTTCCACCAAGGAAATAAATGCAAAGGTACAACACGGTTGAGGCCAAGTTAACCACATTAAACTAAAATGTTTCAGTGATGCCTCAGATACCAATACCAGAGGCACAGATACACTATGTGATCAAAAGTATCTGGACACCGCCAAAAACATACGCTTTTCATATTAGGTCCATTGTGCAGCCACCTACTGCCAGGTACTCCATATCAGCGACCTCAGTAGTCATCAGACATGGTGAGAGAGCAGAATGGGGCGCTCTGCAGAACTCAACGGACCTCGAACATGGACAGGTGATTGTATGTCACTTGTGTGATACGTCTGTACGCGATTTTTCCACGCTCCTAAACATCTCTGCGTCCACCGTTTCCGATGTGATAATGAAGTGGAAACGCGAAGAGTCACGTACAGCACAGAAGCGTACAGACCGAACTCGTCTACTGACTGACAGAGGCCGCCGACCGTTGAAGAGGGTCGTAATGTGTAATAGGCAGACATCTGTCCAGACCATCGCCAGAATATCAAACTGCATCAGGATCCACTGAAGGTATTATGACAGGCGGGAAGTGAGAAAACGTTGATTGCGTGGTCGAAAGGCTGCTCGTAAGCCACACATCATGCCGGTAAATGCCAAACGCCGCACCGCTAGGGGTAAGCAGCGGAAACATTGGGCGACTGATAAGTGGAAAAATGTTGTGTGGAATGACGAATCGCGGTTCACAATGTGGCGATCCGGTGGCACGGTGTGGGTATGGCGAATGCCAGGTGAACGTCATCTGCCAGAGTGTATAGTGCCAACAGTAAAATTCGGATGCGGTGGTGTTATGGTGTGGTGTTTTCCACGGAGGGGGCTTGCACCCCTTGTTGTTTTGCGTGGCACTATCACAGCACCGGCCTTCATTAATGTTTAAGCACCTTCTTGCCTCTCACTGTTGAAGAGCAATTTGGGGATGTCGATTGCATCTTTCGACACGATCAAGCAATTGTTTATAATGCACGGCCTGTGCCGGAGTGGTTACACGACAATAACATCCCTGTAATGGACTGGCCTGCGCAGAGTCGTGACCGGAATCCTATAGAACCCCTTTGGGATGTTTTGGAACGCTGACTTCGTGGCAGGCCTCACCGACCGACATCGATACCTGTTAGGATTCTGCTACTCACTCCACCTGCCATCTAGTGGCAGCTTCAAACTGGGCATGTCAGACTGTCCAGTATAGTCTGCTCCCTGTTGGAAGAATTTGCAACCTAAGTGCAGAAGTGGATCTCCAAGATCCTTTGTGCGAGCAGGTAAGATTAACTATTCTAACGGCTGCGAGACCCCGTTGCGGACGGGCGTGTATGTCTTCCAGCTAAGCCAGGAGCCGCACTTGGCGCGCTGCCTGTGCAAATTGTAAAGTTTAATGTAATAAACACTTATACCAGACAACTTGTTCCGTCTTGTACCAGACAACTTGTGAGTGGAAGTAAGTCCTCTCGCATTATACACTCACACTCCAATGTGCCACCACGGGAGGAAGAGCCCGCGCTCACAATACCTCTTATCAACACAAGACTGCGTGAGGAATGGGCTGCCATTCCTTAAGAAACTTTCTAGCAGCTGACTGAACGTATGGCTGCGAGAGTGGAAGCTGTCACCAACGCTAAGTGTGGACCAAGACCGTACTGAATTCTAGCAATACCGATGGAGGCCGCGGCGAACTTGTAAGTAACTTTCTGCCACATGTCGGGATACTTTTATCACATTGTGTATCAGAGCAATACTAACTGCAAAATTTTCCAGTAACGTTCTTTGGATACGAGGAAACGAAGAGGCCGTAGGAGGACACCGATACAGCAATATGATTTTCAAACAACTTACGGGTATTAATCCAGGTATTATTATCAGCGACCGCCGATATTTCGGCGGTAGTACACACCACCTTTTTTAAGGCAAACTGCAACGGACAGGCGAAGTACAGGCAAATTTAAAACCTCGGTTCTTAGACTGATGCAGCAGAGATAACACACAATAAACACTAGTGCCTCCAAAGATGACCATAGTCAGAGATATCGATAGTGAGAATACGAACTAACAGGTAAGGTAGCATTGATTGTATCCTTCTGTTTTTTGACAAGGGAGAGAGCAGGATTCCAAACCGAGTTTAAACAGAAACCTCCATCCCTTTTGGTTGCTCGCTAATTTAATCTCAACTGCCTCCTTAGTAACACTGTTCCAATGGACGTGCATGCCAGTATCTATGTGCCGTTGTATAGCAGGGGGTGACCAGTATACAAGCAATGTTCAGCAATAGCAGATCTACTTGGCTGGTGTAATCGTGTGTGTCGTTTATGCTCAGTACATCGGTCTTCCACTACGCAACGGAGGAACAAGATCTCGGAGAATTAACGGGCGAATGAACCATTGAGAGCGAAAACCCAAGCCTCATAAACTTCCTCCAATCCCGTCCTGGCGATTGCCTACTCACAACCCACTACCGGCCTATTCCAAACTCTATGAGCCAGCGATCATCTATGTAAAAACTGCCAGCCGAATTCGCGCCGCCTGTTGGGACGCCAGTGAAAGAAGGCAACGGGAAGACAAATATTACATTAACTGGAAACACCAACGCTCAGAAGGTTTAAGGAATGCACGCAGCGACACCATGCAACATGCTATAGTTGCCGAGCGTGACTGAAGATATTAAAAGTATACTGATCGTAGGGGAACCTACAGATGTCAATAGGAATTAAAATGCGACAATAAACAGTGGCGGCAATCACGGGAGAAATGTTAGAAAACTGCTGTCAGTCCTGCGGCCTGTTAACGAAGTGTGTGAAAGTACAACGAGACTAGCTAAATTGGAGAATATGCGTATGTTAACCACAGCAAGAAGACACCTGTCATGGAGGAATATCAACAACTTAACTACGAACATGGACGAACAAGAAACACTAAGTGATCTTCTCCTTACGAGAAGGCAGAAGACGAGTGATATCGATCATCTGTATAAGCTGTTAGTGATAACACATTGTCGATTGGTATATGATTACAGATTAAAATGGCCCCATAACTACGTGCCCACTATGTTCTCGTAGCATTCACACACAGTCATCTCACACCCTAACGGCAGCTGATGATTAAAACCGTTCAGACTAGTTCTGTGCGCAGCACCATGATGATGGACGAACGCGGCAAACTGGTAGAGAAGATGGACTTACAAATACTATGTATACGGGAACCATATTACAGAAATTGGCCGTTACCCTACACGTCAGACACGACACGAATCATAATACCAGAAAAATCTTCCAATGTCTATCATTAGGGTGCTCGATAAAAATATGGTAGTGACAAAAAAAAAAAAAAAACATAAACCATGTGATGAACACGCTGTGACAACAGAAATAAATACGTTCGATGGAAAATTCACGTAACTAAAGAATATCTTGAACGCCGTCAGGAGACACAACTTCGTGTAGAACAGCAAACACAGTAGCAGTACTAGGTCGACTCTACAGACATATTTTTGTAATGGATGCAAATACGACAACAACGTTGTGGCATAGAGGAATAACTGACGACATACGTTTCGCCCTTCAGAATGCTATACGAGAACTCGTTTCGTAATTAGTCCTCCCTATTCGACTACTTTCCAAAAGCATCCACCTATAGATACAGGTATCACCATACAATCTGGAAGGTTTTTGACGGGCTTACAACTGACCATAACCTCATTTACATCGTAACCACATACGCAGATAACGGCAGACGCTAACATTCAGCCCGAGCGAACATGAACTCTACGCAAAGCGTATTGGGATCTTTTAAACGCAGAAAACAAGATACAACCAGTGCAACGAAGCAGTTTTGATGTGGACACCAAACAAACGAATTGATGCCAGCACTCAAGAATCTTTAAGACGCAGAGCAAGGTAGGCGAGAAGATTCTATCACAGCCCGCATCTCGTGGTCGTGCGGTAGCGTTCTCGCTTCCCACGCCCGGGTTCCCGGGTTCGATTCCCGGCGGGGTCGGGGATTTTCTCTGCCTCGTGATGCCTGGGTGTTGTGTGCTGTCCTTAGGTTAGTTAGGTTTAAGTAGTTCTAAGTTCTAGGGGACTTATGACCACAGCAGTTGAGTTCCATAGTGCTCAGAGCCATTTGAACCATTTGATTCTATCACAGGTTCTTAGATGAAACAGAACGACGAAAAGAGCTTCAATCGACCAGTCACACAACAATAGAAGGAACTGTTATACCAAACTTGAGCAGACGAATGGGAAATGTACATCAAAGACACCGGTGTGACTGATATTTCAGTTTCGCATACGAACTTACAACGAGCAAGATTCTATTGCCCACTGTACCAACATTCGATGGCACAATGATGAAAGGCAGTGAGATATGTGGTCGAGAGAAATAACGAAGCAAGACACAGAGGCCTTCAGTATCTCAAGTCTCAGTCACTAGGGCAGCACGTGAATAATAGTATTCTGATTCCATTTCCTAGCAAGAAGTGAGGCTGGCAATAAACAACTTATAAAAATGCTCGAACAGTCCACGGGTATACTGCCGGTTCATAGTGTCCAACGGGCACAATATCTCGGCGATCAGACATGTCGCCATCGTCAGGTGCGCTGACAAACTGAGCTCCTCGCGTGGAACTGCAAGGAGATAAATTGTCCTCCGATGTGTGGAGGAGTTCGCAGCAGTTATTGCTTTGCCTTCCATGCATGCCGATGTGATGCGTCTTCACATGTAGGTTGTCTTCTTGGGTGTCTCCTCAGCACAGTTCTGCAGTGCTAGCTATGCAGCGAGCAGGTGTGGCCAGCGTGTGTTGACGCTGCGCGGCAGTTTGCGGCCCAGCGTCCGGATTTGGGCGTTGTGCGACCGGCCAGCACGTTCGTAAAAGGTGCGGGCGGTCGTCAGGAAGAGGTCACGGAGCAGAGGGACTTCCGCGACGTCGTGAAGATGAGCGGTGGGGAAATCGTAAGGCAGGTGTAAGGCCAGCCGAAGGATGCGATTCTGCAGTGTCACCAGCTTCTTCAGGTTCGTGTCGGCGGCGTTCCCCCAGACGACGGCGGCGTATTGGAGTACAGGGCGTAGCAGCGCCGGGGTTCAGCACCGGGTACAGCATGCGGAGCCTGTTCCGCACTTTGTTCCTCACTTCGCGGATGTGCGTAACCCACGTGAGTCGGCGGTCGATGGTGACGCCGAGGTAATGCGCCGTTGGACGCCACGGGACAGGGCTTCCACCGACGGTGAGCGGTTGCAGTCCTGCAGGAACGAGTCGCCTGGTGACGATCAGGAACTGGGTCTTGGCACCATTGAATTGTAGACGCCTGTTGACTGACCAGGCTGCCAGGGTGTCAACGGCGAGCTGCAGACGGCGGCGCATGGCGGCGGCATTGAGGCTCCTCGTATATAGAGCCGTGTCATCCGCGTACAGGACAAGCCGCACACGGTCGGTCTTCGGCGCATCAGAAGTGTACAGCGAGTACAGGAGTGGCCCCAGGAACGAGCCCTGTGGCACACCGGCGTTGATGCGGCGAACGGAGGACAAGCCATGCGCGGCCAGCACATGGAAGGTCCTATCGGCAAGATAGGAACGGATGAGACGGACGTGCGACGTCGGGACCCCAATTTCAAAAAGTTTGAATAAGAGGCCGCGGTGCCATACACTGTCGAAAGCGCGCGACACGTCCAGGAACACCGCGCCGAAGAACTCGCGCTGCTCGAGTGCGACGAACGCATCTTCCACTAGCCGAAGGAGTTGGTGAACTGCCGAGTGGCCCCTGCGAAAGCCGAACTGCTCTTCGGGCAGGAGGCCTTCCTCGTCAACGTGGCGCTGCAGCCGCCTGATGTACACCCTTTCAAAGGCCTTGGAGACGGCCGGCAGTAAACTAATAGGTCTGTAGTCCGCGGGCTGACGCAGATCCTTCCCCATCTTCGGATTCGCCACGATCTCTGCATGCTTCCAGGACTGAGGAAAACTGCAGGACCGGAGGATTACATTAAAGACGTCGGCGAGATGAGTGACAGTCACCGGCGGCCACTTCTGGAGTAGGGCGTTGGAAACTTCGTCTAAGCCCGCAGCTTTCCTGGAGTTCAGGGCACGCAGGATGGACGACATCTCTTCCGCCGTCGTCTGTTCAATGACGTCATCGTCGTCGCGTGCCTCCAAGTAGCGTGGGAGCCGGGTCAGCAACCAGGTCGTCGTGGACAGCGTCGGTCGGGTCTTCTATCGGCGTAAACGCAGCCTCAAAGACGTCTGCGAGGGCATCAGCCTTCGCAGCTGGTTCACAGACAGCCTGACCGTGGACCATCAGCGGAGGGATACGTTGCGTGCGGCGGAGGAAACACTTCATCGTCTTCCAGGCCGTGCTGTCGTCAAGACAGAGGATGACGACCTTGTTATTCCAGTCGCGATTGCAATGGTTGTCAATGGCGGTCCGGATGTCCCGACGCACCCTGTTGAGGAGGCGCTCGGTGTCGGCATTTATTGTCCTCTGCCACTGTCGGGAGTAGTTAGGCGGAGGGCAGGTTGGGGGCGGGGTGGCTATAGTGGCAACGTCGATCGTGTTTGCCGCGAAGTGCAAAAGTGCTCAGTCCGCTCCAGCTTCCGCAGGGGGCGGAGCGGCGGCGAGTGAGTGCGTCACGTCTGCTTGAAACCTGTCCCAGTCGATGCCAGCAAGTGAGATGCCTCTCCTGGGATGTTGGAGGGCGTCTAGGTCGATATCAAAAACCACTGGGACAAGATCAGAAGACAGTGCCGTCCCCGTCGTAGCGGTGACCTGATGAGGGACGCCCTTGAAGACCGCGATGTCGATTATATCCGGGAGGCCACGGCCAGGGAACATAGTTTGGTCGTACGGCCCCACCACAATCGCACGGTGACGTTCTGCTACCTGGAGCAGGCAGCGTGCAGCGGCATTGGTGATCCTGGCGGTTCAGGAAACATGTTTACCATCGAAGTCCCCGGCGCCGAGCACCTGCCCTCTCAAGGAGAGCAGAGCATCGATGTCAGTAGGGTCCAGTGGACGAGACGGAGTTCGATAGGCAGCGACGAACGTGATGGCGCCCGCCGAGGTATGAACGACGACACCAGAGGCCGGCAGCGTTGCCAGTTTTGGAAGTTGTATCACGTGATGACGAATTCCATTGCGGACGTAAACGGCTGTCCCACCACCCGCCGTCAGTCGATCGATGCGATGACTGGAGTAGTTTGCCGCCCTGACGTCGACCCCAGGCTTCAGGTGGGTTTCGTTGATGAGGCAGATGTCGACGGCTTCGACTCGTAGAAATTGGTGAAGTTCGCCGGCTCGAGTGCGGACGCCGTTGGCATTCCACGCGACGACCGTGAGCCCTCTAACGCTGCCCACGGTGCAGCTGGTGTGTGTTGACAGCGGTCGGGGCCGGAGCGGCCATCGGCACTGCAGCGGTGAGTTGCTGCAACAGGACTGTGATCAACTTCGTGGCACTGGTCACCAGGGCAGTAAGCTGCGCGACGAGGTTGGCCAGGTCAGCAGTGGAGCCAGCCGGCGCATCCCGTCGCTGGAAGGGGCGGCGTGGTTGCTTCGCTGAGAGAGTCCACCTGGGGCTGCTCGACCGACAGTGCCGAGCGCTGGGTACCCACGGGGCGTCGACCCCCGCGCCGGCGGTTGGCGGGGCGCGGTCCGGCCGACGCCCCGGGAGAGGCAGCTCCCAGCTCCGTCACCAGCAGCTGTGGTGGAGGTGCAGGAGCCTCTGGTGTCGGCACGGTGTCGGATGCGGCGGGAGCAGGAGCGGCCGACGCAGTCGGGACGGCGGAGGGCGCCCCTGACGCTGTCGCCGCGAATGAGACGCAGGGCCGTCTCGTTGCTGGCTTCTTCGGACGTGGCGCTGGTGTTTGGCCACGTTGGCGAGCGATGGCACGCTTCCACACCTCACACCCAGGACAACTGGCCACGTGTGCACCACCACAGAGCGCACATGTCGGCTTTTCTGTGGGCGGACGGGGGCACGCACGTCCTGCGTGGGTGTCGGCGCATTTAACACATCTGTCCGGCATAGAGCAGTGGCGCGCGGCATGATTTATCCCCTGACAGCGAAAGCACTGCACTGGGCCTCTCCGGAAGCGAAGATCTTCGGTCCGAACCGGAACGTCGGCGACCCGCGGAGAAGACGACTAGGAAGAGCGGCATATAATCGCGTGATTTAGGCGACTACTTCTTCACGACTGCCCGGATGTAGAGGCACAGGTCAGCGAGTTCACGATGCATGTGATCGGCTTCCATGTTGAACGGGAGGTCGCGGATTACAATCTTCGAGACCTTGTCAGGTGCGGAAGCGTGGGTATAGAATGGTATACCACGCTATGGCGCCTCCTGACTGTCCCGGCGATAATCGTCAGCAGTGCGGAGTGTGACCCTGTACAGGTCACGCCCGGCAGGCTTCACGGTGTACGCGGCCGTTGCCCACCTGCGCAACAACTTCTGCAGTTCCCCATAGGGCGGCCGAAAGTGGAAGACCACCGGCGGAAGATGGGAGTCTTTCTTCGGCGCAGGATCGCGCGGCAGCTGTTCCGGCGCGTCAGCGAGCGCGTCGAATGAGTTGGCGACGGCAGTTGGAAGCGTCGTCGATGACTGCATGCGTCTTGCAGTTCGCCGGGCCTGGACGAAGCCGTCGGCGTCAGGGGTGAAATCTTGCTCGGCCCTCTTCTCGATCGGCGAGCTGCGAACAGCGGACTTCGCGGCTGTTGCCCTCCTCTTCATTTTCCCGCTTCGTCCGCGTGGCGGAGGGGCGGTGGAGCTCTCATCTGCAGAATCGGGGAGCGGAGCAGACAGCGCTGTCTTCAAGGTTACAGTACCTGTGTCCATCAAATCCATAGCCATAGCACTGGTTGACGTAAGTGGGGGGCCAGATGGGGCCGCCGACGCCGCAAGCGCGGCCGGACGGCAATTTGCCACACCCTTCGTGTCGCTGGCAAGCGCAGGTACGTCCTTCTCGCGGCTGCACATCTCAGCGACTCGAGTGAGGCGTCGTCACTTAGCTCCTGAGTGTGGGGAGCCGATTTAAATCCCCTCCCCCCCGCAGGCCGCTCTCTTCGCCGTCCGCGCCCGCGAGCCGGTGGTCGCGGAGACGTGGGCGTCGGAATCTGTCGTAGCGTCGGTGTGCTTGCTACGTCCGCCCTGGTCGCCAGTTCGAACTTCTTGCTGAGAGTCTTTGTTGTATAGCTAGAGAAGGCCGAAATGCACGCGTTAACTTAAGCAGTCTGGCGTGAGGTCTGAAACAGGATACGTAATGAATGCTATAAAGAAAAGTACGCTTCTGGGATACTTAACTTTAATCCACATTTGTAGAACATTGCTCTTGATGATACAGAAGTATTATAGCAATTGAATACGGCGCCTTGCTAGGTCGTAGCAACTGTAGCTGAAGGCTATGCTAACTATCGTCTCGGCAAATGAGAGCGTAATTCTCAGTGAACCATGGCTAGCAACGTCGGCTGTACAACTGGGGCGAGTGCTCTCCGTCTCTCAAGACCTGCCGTGTGGTGGCGCTCGGTCTGCGATCACTGACAGTGGCAACACGCGGGTCCGACATGTACTAATGGACCGCGGCCGATTTAAAGCTACCACCTAGCAAGTGTGGTGTCTGGCGGTGACACCACAGTCTTCTTCATTACATTCAATGCCAGGTCCCAAGCCTTGCTGGGATTGTAGCTGCAATCTCGGTTGATAAGACCTTCCCTGGTGCGAATTTCGATAGCCTTCCTTATAACGCTGTCCCAATATTCAGAGGTCTGAGCCAGGATCTTGGTACGCTCATAATCCATCTCGTGTTTCTCGGACAAACAGTGCTCAGCTACCGCCGACTTATTTGGATGTTTCAGTCGAGTGTGCCTTTGATGTTCTCGGCAACGATCTTCGATGGTGCGTACTGTTTGTCCGATATAAGTCTTCTCCCACTCACAGGGAATTTGGTATATGCCAGCCTTCCTCAAACCGAGGTCATCTTTCAAACTTCCCAGTAAAGCCAGTGTATTATTGGGCAGCCAGAAGACGGTTTTAACTCGGTGTTTCTTTAATATACGATCGCTTTTACCCGGTAGTGCGCCATTGTATGGAATAAAGGCAGTGGCTACGTCTTCTTCCGTGACTTCATCCGTCTCCACAGGTTGTGCTGTGGTGGTGGGACGTAGAGCGCGTCTAATCTGCCATTCCGAGTACCCGTTTCTTCGGAACACGGTTTTGAGGTGTTTCAATTCCTGGGGCAGATTCTCTGCGTCTGAGATCCTGCCCGCCCTGTGTACTAGTGTTTCAAAGACACACTAGACTGCAACATCCAAATAAGTCGGCAGTAGCAGAGAACTGTTTGTCCGAGAAACAGGAGATGGATTATGAGCGTACCAAGATCCTGGCTCAGACCTCTAAATATTGGGACAGCGTTATAAGGGATGTTATCGAAATTCGCACCAGGGAAGGTCTTATCAACCGAGATTGCGGCTACAATCCCAGCAAGGCTTGGGACCCGGCATTGAATGTAATTAAGAAGACTCTCAGCAAGAAGTACGAACTGGCGACCAGGGTGGACGTAGCAAGCACATCGACTCTACGACAGATTCCGACGCCCACGTCAGGGCGACCGCCGGCGCGCCGGTGCGGACGGCGAAGAGAGTGGCATGCGGGGTGAGGGGATTTAAATCGGCCGCCCGCCCACAGGAGCTCAGTTCGTCAGTGCACCTGACGATGTCGACATTTCTGATCGCCGAAATCTTGTGCCCGTTGGACACTACGAACCGGCAGTATACTCGCGGACTGTTCGAGCAACAATTACCCCGGGAGAGACTGAAGAATCACAACTTATAGAAATGTTCAAACGTGTGTGAAATATTATCGGACTTAACTACTAAGGTCATCAGTCCCTAAGCTTACACACTACTTAACCTAAATTATCCTAAGAACAAACACACACACACACCCGTGCTAGAAGGAGGACTCGACCGAGGTAAATCGTACAATGTAAATTGTTGACACCTATGACAACAGTTATAATACAGACATAGCGTTTGATATACCTGGAAACTCAGAAACTTACGGTGGACTGCCCTGTTCTGAAGACTGAAGGCAGTGCTTCACAGACCACGAGATGACTGCACCAAGGGGCAGGTGAAATTGGATCACCGCTGCATGAAAATACGAGGTGCATTCAAGTCTAAGGCCTCCGATTTTTTTCTAATTAACTACTAACCCGAAATCGATGAAACTGGCGTTACTTCTCGACGTAATCGCCCTGCAGACGTACGCATTTTTCTCAACGCTGACGCCATGATTCCATGGCAGCGGCGAAGGCTTCCTTAGGAGTCTGTTTTGACCACTGGAAAATCGCTGAGGCACTAGCAGCACGGCTGGTGAATGTGCGGCCATGGAGAGTGTCTTTCACTGTTGGAAAAAGCCAAAAGTCACTAGGAGCCAGGTCAGGAGAGTAGAGAATCACTTCAAAGTTGTTATCACGAAGAAACTGTTGCGTAACGTTAGCTCGATGTGCGGCTGCGTTGTCTTGGTGAAACAGCACACGCGCAGCTCTTCCCGGACGTTTTTGTTGCAGTACAGGAAGGAATTTGTTCTTCAAAACGTTTTCGAAGGATGCACCTGTTACCGTAGTGCCCTTTGAAAAGCAATGGGTAAGGGTTACGCCCTCGCTGTCCCAGAACATGGACACCATCATTTTTTCAGCACTGGCGGTTACCCGAAATTTCTTTGGTGGCGGTGAATCTGTGTGCTTCCATTGAGCTGACTGGCGCTTTGTTTCTGGATTGAAAAATGGCATCCACGTCTCATCCATTGTCACAACCGACGAAAAGAAAGTCCCATTCATGCTGTCGTTGCGCGTCAACATTGCTTGGCAACATGCCACACGGGCAGCCGTGTGGTCGTCCGTCAGCATTCGTGGCACCCACCTAGATGACACTTTTCGCATTTTCAGGTCATCATGCAGGATTGTGTGCACAGAACCCACAGAAATGCCAAATCGGGAGGCGATCTGTTCAACAGTCATTCGGCGATCCTCCAAAACAATTATCTCCACTTTTTCGATCGTGTCGTCAGACCGGCTTGTGCGAGCCCAAGGTTGTTTCGGTTTGTTGTCACACGATGTTCTGCCTTCATTAAACTGTCGCACCCACGAACGCACTTTCGACACATCCATAACTCCATCACCACATGTCTCCTTCAACTGTCGATGAATTTCAATTGGTTTCACACCACGCAAATTCAGTAAACGAACTATTGCACACTGTTCAAATAAGGAAAACGTCGCCATTTTAAGTATTTAAAACAGTTCTCATTCTCATCGCTGGCGGTAAAATTCCATCTGCCATAAGGTGCTTCCATCTCTGGGACGTATTGACAATGAACGCAGCCTCATTTTAAAACAATGCGCATGTTTCTGTCTCTTTCCAGTACAGAGAAAAAAAAATCGGAGGCCTTAGAACTTGAATGCACCTCGTAATCAAAAGCAACACCAACGGATGCCTGCATGTCTCTCAAAAGGGTTCAAAAGGCTCTGAGCACTATGGGACTTTACATCTGAGGACTTCAGTCCATTAGAGCATAGAAATACTTAAACCTAAGTAACCTAAGTACATCACACACATCCATTTCCAAGGCAGGATTCTAACCTTCGACCGTAGCAGTCGCGCGGTTCCTGACTGAAGCGCCTAGAACCGCTCGGCCACCAGCGGCCGGCTGCATGGGTCTGTTTGTGGTCCTGAGTTCTGAGAAATTGGCATAAAGCCGTTGTTGAATCAGCTACAGGATATGACGAACACTAGATACTGCATCGCCTGCGCCAGCAATGTGTTAATTAAAGTATAAACCATCACATGAGCTAAACTAATCGAAAAAGGTAGGCAAGTTCTTGAAACATTAATTCGTGCACAAAAAATAAATTAACGATAGCGGGATAAAAATCAGCTTATATGTTACTGAAAGGAATGTTATCAAGATCGAATAACTCCACAAACAAAACAAATGACCAACCTAAGAAGAGAACAGAAGTATGCAGCTACCTAAGAACATGTGTCGAGGATATTCAAGACTTTCATGCACATGTGGAAATCGTTTACGAGAGAGGCATAACCAGTCTATAATACAATAAGCAATGAGAAGCTTTGGCACAAACCGGACTTGCTGGCATACAAAATTTCAGCTTACCATTTGTAAGCCGACATGACCTAGAAACAACGGAGAAGAGACCATGGATCACAACGAAGAGACGCATCACGGCAGAACATCCACGTACAACAATTTTCCGGAAGCACTCAGAACATGGGCCTCGGGGAGGATCAGCAGAGGTTTTGTGAACCTGACAGCCGCCTCTTAAGCTCTTTACATTGGGTGGCACGGCAGCACAGACTCTCTGAATCATGAGTTATGCCCATGACCGGTATGGTCAAAGAAGTGAGGAAATCTAGTTTCGTTCTGATGGCAATTGCTGCAGTGTAGTGTGCTGCTGTATAGTACAGAGTGGTCTAGAAGCATATGTTACAAAATTTTTGACATAGCAATGTAGCACAGTCAGTAGATGAGTAGCACAGTACAAAGCCGTGGACATCGTACTTGTGACCCTAAGCTAAATGATACATCCAAAATCTTCGTAACTGTGTCAGATGTCTAAAAGTTATAAAATGTAGCTTGTGACGCGACCCGTTACAAAATGTTTCAAATGGCTCTGAGCACTATGGGACTTAACTTCTGAGGTCATCAATCCCCTAGAACTTAGAACTACTTAAACCTAACTAACCTAGGGACGTCACACACATCCATGCCCGAGGAAATATTTGAACCTGCATCCGTAGCGGTCGCGTACTTCCAGACTAGCGCCTAGAACTGCTCGGCCACCCTGGCCGGCCGACCTGTCAGTTTTAGCGATATTTTCGAAGTGATTCCATACGATCCACCTTGTTTAGCCAAAGGCAACTCACAAAGACCAACACTAGTCCAAGACATTTCGCATTCTGCATAGTATATCCCTGTTAATGGTAAATTTATATTCAGTATTGTTAATGGTCTAATTGTAGTTAAAGACATGCAACACCACACTCACTGGTGCCCACACACTGGTAATAACGTAGCCATAGGACGTACGATAAGTCATGGAATAAACAGAATGAAAAGGTACAAAAATTGGATCAATAGAAATAGTAAAATGAGAATGCTTATAAAGATGAAACGTAAAATGATAGTGAGAGGAATTTAAATGCAGTTCCTGGTATTCTTCCAATGGACCATCTGGAAATGAAGTCCTGTAAACGAATGTGCTGTAACAAATCCGTGTCGGGATACTGGTTCATTTTGCAAGCAGTGGGAACGAGCAGTACAACTTATTGCAGGTTGTCTTCCTGCTGACATTGACTGCTCATTTCTTTCTTCGTATTTAATCATTGAGACGCTCTTGTCATACATTGGACTTAAAAGTGTCTTATATCAGGCATCACGTATGGATTGTTTTGAGGCTGTGCTCCGATTACAACTACATGAGTGAATCCTGGAAGTGTGGACGACATAAACAGAGAAATAGACATTTATTATTCAGAGCTGAACTGGCATATGTGGTTAGACAGTGAATTCACACAACGTGGACTAATAAATTACCACAATAAGCTTCTTTGTGCATAGGAAAATCCTCAAGCTATAACAAAATGAGTGCGTCAGGTTTGATGTACAGGTAAATGGTAACCTTGCCTTGCAGTGATTCGTCACAGAATCGAATACCGCATATAAAGCAGCTTTAAACGTCTGATTAATTCGCAGATGCGTTAATGTGTTAAGTAAGTGATGTCCTGCATGTGAAACCTTTGTTGTTGAAGACACCAAAAAGTAATTACGCTGTTTCTATTAGTTTTTGCTGTTCTTCGATGGTCTGAAGCGAAAGTTTAGAAAATATTTGAAATTGTGTTTAATATTCGCTAGCAGTCGCTAAATGCTCTCATCGTCAAACACTGGATGAGTACAGTGTGGGCAATTTGCGCTATGTTTGAAGAAAAGCGAGTTTCTTCGCTCACCCTGTTTCTTATGACGTTATATTTTCCCAGCTATGCATTACCTAATTACATAATTTTGCAGGTCCTTTCAGTGGTATATGCGAATATTATCTGCAAATGGTGTTGCGAATAGAGTTAGTAGTAATGAAGTAGTAAATTAAAATGCCGCTCCAAATTCTGAAATTTTACTCCATGAACACCGAAAATATAGTAAGTGATAATCTGTTACTTTCACTAGGTTACAAATTATGTGTAAAGAATGTTGGAAGTCGTTAAGTTCTCCCATCCTGAAATACTGGATGAGTTACACTGGGTAATTTGCGCGCATTGAGATACGCTGCCTTAAGAGGCATACAGGGTTTCTACCATTCATATTATCTTTTTGTCTTAAACCTTTCAGGTAAGATTATACGTCTTAATAACCTGATTAAGACAGAATGTTAAACTTCTTAATATGCTGAGTAGTCGTAGGAAGTACAGAAAATGAAATTTTTGTTGCCTCTGGGAAACGTAACATAAGCAAACAGCAACTAGGGACGTGAGGTATTTTAGCTATTTGGTAGTGTAGACGTGTGTGTGTGTGTGTGTGTGTGTGTGTGTGTGTGTGTGTGTGTGTGTGAGTGTGTGTGCAGGAACTGTAGGTCACATACTTTGCGGGGCAAATTAAGAGGTGCTGGTCATCGCCAGTGTCTGCACGACATTTTACCCACACAACTGAAAAACGTTACCCTTGCAGAAAGACGGATGTTGTTTACACTCCGTGGGTCACCTCTTTTTTCTCTTCACGTCGTACAACAATATTTAACCAAAACCTTAAAATTATTGACACACTGGTCAATGCGTTCAATATGTTCTGCCTCCCTGATCACTGCTCTCTAATTCGTTTCGTTTATACACTGTCCAGTCATATTAATGAGCCGCACGGAGTGTCCGGGAGGTTTGAGGCGCCATTTCACGGAATACGCGGCTCCTCCAGCCGGAGATTCGAGTCCTCCCTCGGGCATGTGTGTGTGTGTGTGTGTGTGTGTGTGTGTGTGTGTGTGTGTGTGTGTGTGTGTTTGTGTTTGATATTCTTAGCATAAGTTAATTTAAGTAGTGTGTAAGTCTAGAGACCGATGACATCAGCAGTTTGGTCCCTTAGGAGTTCACACACATTTGAACATTTTGAACATTAATGTGACCACCTGTCAAAAGCCAGTGCTGACGGCTGCAAGACGTGAAAGGAAAGTCGATGAGGTCTTAGAAGATACCGACACACACGTGATGCTCATATTACTACAGTGTAACTTATGAGGTGTGCCGTGCAATAGCAATTTCACCCATCTCGGTCAGCAGTTGACATTAGTTGGATAGGCGTCCGATAGGCGGGTATCGGCGAGCTGGAGAACGCAATCCCACACCGAATTATGCTGTGGTATTGCGTGACAGCTGGGCGCAGTCGGCAGTTCGGAACCGGAGTGGCAAGTTGGACTCGAAGCCAACCGTTACTGTGTGTCGCAGCTGGTAAGCGACGGTGTGGTGCAGGGGGCTTTGTGTACCACGCAGGGCGAGCCGGTTTTGGTTCATGTGGCTGGCCCGTGGCGGTTCCACAATGAATGCTCTTCGATATAGACGAGTTGCACAGTCGGAACGGACTCGGCCGTATCTTCTGGAGGCAGTGTCAGTCACCGTTGGAGGTGACTGTTAACGTCACGCCGCGTCATTGAGGCCCAGGCAGTGGTCTAAAGGGCAAGCTTGTTTTATATGAGCAGTGCTGGAACAACGAGTTACGTGTGATGGAGGACGGGTGATCACTGGTCAGCGTGACGTAGACACAGTGGAGCAGGCAAGAAGTTGGAATCCACCTGTGAAAGCAAACACGTTGTGTAGGAATCTTAACAGAATCAGAGGGGATAGTGTGGAGGCAGCAATGCAGTGGGCCTGCGAACTTTTAACTATGGGTGTAGTTTGCTGTTAATACAAGGCATTATTTGGCTGGAGCTGCAGATGTTATTTGCCTCCGTACATCCAGAGGATTCGACAGCTGGGAATAAGAAAGCGTTTGGACAAGAAACATACCTGTTGCAACGAGTGGAATGCTGCAGGCAGAAGTGTGTGGTTTCATTTTGTTGTGCTCACTTTTGAGTCCGTTTGCTACTGCGCCTGTAATGCGAGGAGCCGTGCTTGGTGTGATGGTATTGTAGTTTGATGAAGGACAGTGTGGTCATGTGGGGACTGAATACTCTAAAACGGTGAATGACCAGAGGATCTGTACTTCAGTTATATGCTTTTAGTGACGCAACTTGCTTTTCTTCTGCGTCTTGGTAATCGTTGTTCCCTTGGTTACTGTGTGACTGTAGATATTTATGTTGTCCGCGTTGTCTATTCATTTTTGCTTAAGGAGCTGGTCGTGGTGCGGCTTCCTTGTGTTGCCATTTTGACTATTATACGTTTCATAATGACTGACCCCTGATTTTGAGCTCGTATTTTGATTATACTGAACAACAATGTGCTGTACCTTGCCATAACAGTGGAATGTATTCTATTTAGTGAATGAATCTTGTGTTTCAGCTGAAAAGATGGCGACATACGCGGGAATATTTAAGAGAAAACGTGATTTTTCGAGCATTTTTCAATCGAGTGTCAAACATGAGAAGTGACAGAAACCAGACCATAATTAGGAGATAAATTTCCTTTCCACAGTTTAAATATACTACTGTTGTCAACTAACAGACAGATTGGTGTTCCTTTCCAGTTTTCGTTTTGATTGCTGAAATTAGCATGATGGTAGTACGTATTAACGAGACAGAAAATGTAAACGCAAGTTCTGTGATTTAATTTGGTAGCTGTTATGTTTTTATGCACATACGTGTTTAATTTATTTACTTTTGCGTCTTTATGCGTTTTGCCCGCATATGATATGTTGCCGGACCTCTGGACATACGCATTTCAGTTGATTGTTCATTGTTGCACAGTTTACATCGGGGACTTCCATCAGATGGTGGAACATAACGCCCCCATTCGTTGTGAGAAAGTCTTCGTGATGTAATTCCTTGCTTTCGGCTTGCGTGAGAACATGCATCAGTGTGAGAAGGCCACGGTACTCACTTCGTGCCCAAAAAGAAGAGAGCCCAGTACGTCTGTATTACAGTCAGTAAAGAGAACTTCTGAATGGTTCAAAAGGCTCTGAGCACTATGGGACTAAACATCTGTGGTCATCAGTGCCCTAGAACTTAGAACTACTTAAACCTTACTAACCTAAGGATATCACACACATCCATGCCCGAGGCAGGATTCGAACCTGCGACAGAATTTGTGAATGTCTCGGTACTAGTAAAGGAACAGTGAAGTGAAATTCGAGAGGATGGAGAGTAACTTAATGTCTTGTATTGCAGGCTACAGAAGTTTGCATTGGATGAGTTAACACAAGGAGCTGTCTGGTGGAAAATCGACGACTTTGGTGTGGAGAAGCAGTTTCGGAGTAATAGCCCTACTGGAAAATGTTAAGTGGAGGACTTTCCTGATATGACTAGAAGAACCCTTTAGCGTACAATTCGGAAAATGAGCTTCAGATACAAGAAGTTGAACAATATGCCTATGCAGACGGAAAGTAACCTATTAGCAGAAGGAGACGTGTTCTTGCGAGAGATGAGGGACTTGCGGCTCTCCTGAGATACTATTTATTACGCTAATGAGAGCTGGCGTGGTGCAGATCATTCAGGAAGTTTGGAGGGCACAAAGATAATACCTTATGCATCAGAAACTGTATACGACAATCACAATTGGTTCAAATGGCTCTGAGCACTGTGGGACTTACCTGCTGAGGTCATCAGTCTCCTAGAACTTAGAACCACTTAAACCTAACTAACCTAAGGACATCACACACATCCATACGACAATCACAGAACAGGTGTTCAAGAGTGGAGTGTTTCGAAAGGAGGAATCCAAACACCATCTGGTTCTGGAGAAAGGGTAATAACGGGCCACATAGAGAGAGCTGAGAGGTACGTGCAAAATGTTGCCTTATATTTGATTGGACAAAATGGAGGTGCAGGTTATCATTTTGAGATGAATGTCAGACTCTAAAAATAGTGGTTTTTCCTCGAAAAGCGGCCGAACTGATCTGCAGCTGTTACAGATAAGGCTCTGCATAACGCGATGATAAATATCGCACCCTGAAATCCATCTATGAAACTGACAAACCATTCTATTATTGAATGGATATAAAGGAATAGCGTGGGACTTTCGTCTAATGCCACATAATATGATTAAGCCATTAACTCTAGCCTACTGGTACATGTGCAACCCCACTTCAGCTCACAACAGTACTATTTCGAAAGTGACTTACGCTAAGTCCGCAAGGAAATAAAACTAAACGCAGCTACCTGTGGGGCACTGCGAATTCAAAGCAATTGATCATGTTTGGGCCTTTGCCAAGAACGCTCAATGAAATCAAAGTTTACAGTGCTGTCGCTCCGCTCTGGAAGGTGTCCCCGAAAGGGTCTGCAGGAATTCAGTGTGTCATGTGCTAAAACGCCTAGCCATATATGCGGAAACAGCCCGCTGTCTTGACACAGCAATAGAACTGTCGCAGATCCAAGTACACGCTGCAATAGCAGCAGTGAGACCTCAACCAGCAGCGAAAGTGGTTACTGTAGGATGCATTTCATTCATTACTCGTTCCTACAAAATTTATTTGAGCGAATCAACCTCTCGTTTACTGTTAAAATGTGCATTTGTTGGTTTACTGCGAACTGTGTGTATATCGACGGTTCACTTGCAGTTTCCATTTTATTGCTCTCTACTAGCAACAACAATCGAACCCAGCACTGCTATGTTGGAATGTTACTAGGATGTTTTCATTCTACGACAGTGAACAGGCACCTATCGTGTATTTGAAACAGCGTCAGGGCTCCATCACAGCGTCACATAAAATGCAGCTACTAATGCAATTGCTTTAGAAACTTTTAATCATAACAGTCTTGTGCCTGATCTCGCAGTGTTGAAACGACCTATCAGGATACAACGAAAATCTACCTGGAAATAGAACAATATTATCATTTTATAACGTGCAAAGGAAATTTCTCTCCTAATTACGGTATGCTTTAAATCATTCCTCACAGTTGACACTCGACAAAAAATAATACTCGAAAGCGCACGCTGTATCTTACTTACTGGAAGACGTCGGTGCTTGACTATCGCACAAACAACGGAGTCACAGTGCTGCTTCATCTTCCGTACTCTCCAGACCTGGCCACTGCGGGACGTTTCCTTATTTCCAAAGCTGAAAACCCGTTGAAAGGATGAAGATTTGCAACAATAGACGAGACAAAAGAAAATTCACAGACGGCACTTTGCGCGATCCAGCAAGTGGGCTCCCAGAAGTGCAAACGGCGCTGGTAGCAGTGCATCAGTTGTGGAGGATGGTAAGTAATATGAAGGCGTGGAAAAATTTTGTGGACAAAGTTCCGGATATTTTTGAGCAGACCTCGTAATTTCAGATTTTAAGCTGCAAGCGTTTTCCGTTTTCATTTCTCCCAATCAACGTTCCGTTCTTCAAGGCAAATCAGTGTTTCCTCCAGGAGTGATTGACATTTTAAAATGTCATTCATTCCTCGAATTTGTTTGTTTACGTTTATGTGGAGTTAACTGAATTCTCACTCAGAGTGGAAGCTGTCATCCTCTTAGAAGTTACATCTCGCGTAACTCTTTTAATTACACTTATATTTTGCTATTTACAGGCCATCATTCACAAATCGTTATCTATAACAAACTGCGCAATGTATCTACCGTTTTGTGTCTCTTCCTATTATGTACGATGGAACACAGTACTTCACGTTTCTTGTTGGAATTATTTGGCATTTGTGGCAAATGTCATAGCCTGCAATACTGCAGTGCTGAACAGTCTTCCACTGCTTACCTACAGAAGACTATCTCGAAACTGCAAGAAAGTTTCCTTTGCTGTTTATAACTACCGTATTCATTTCTGAGATATTAAATTTATAATTTTGGCAGGATTAATGAAGTAATTTACAACAAACTGTTTGTACTCTTCAGTGCACTGTAGTATTTTTTTTCATCTGCTCCAGCTTTCTGCTTAATGCATTTTGTCCGTGGTTAATATTTTACCATTGTTACACACTTCCATACTTTCAGTGTACACAAACAGCTTATATGATTGATTGGCTGAACTATAGCTTTTCCTTTTGTTGTACAACTAAAATGAGTTTAAAAACTATGTTCCTTCTTATTTGCAAAGGCTTCTGTCATTACCGAGGCGCTGTTTTCTTATGTCCTACTCTTCCTACTGACATTCTCTAATTTTTAATTATACATTCATGTGGCTTTTCAATTGTTATTAAAATGCTGACTCAACTATTTCCCATAATCTGTCGATTATGCCTTCTTACTTTCATTATTCTTGCAGTTTGGCATTAATTGTGTGCTTCCCCCTGTGTCTTCAGTAACGTAGTATTCTTAATTTCAACGTTGTGCCACCAGATCTCCTGCATAATCCTTAAGTGTTGTAATAATAGCCTTATACATTTCTCTTTGTTGGTGTTCTTCAACTATGAGAAACGAAATGCGAGATGTTTGATGACGCCAAGAGTAAATAACATTTTGTGGACATTAGTGATTTTTGGTGTCTGTAAACATTTCTCCAGCACCCGTGAAAGATGTATCCCATTCCACTGTGTTTGTGAGCTAGACGACACAATTATGGCGAGTTTAGTCTCCACCGCAATGTTTAATATCCTGTTTATTTCCTGCAGTTTGGCTTCTAGTTTTCCTCATCACTGGGTGCATTGTACGAGAAACACAGAAACCGCACTAACGTATATTGGCAACCGATACTGGCGAGAGAGTTTTGGAATGCTGATAATCAGTTTTCAAAAAGGTCCCCTATATCGCTGTAGCCTCAACCATTTCTCTTTGATCTGAATCTCAGTACAGAGTAGAACTATAGTCATCCAGTCCCTTTCGCAAATCTGTCAGCCTTTCCACTAGCAATATGCGATAGAAAATAGATGAAATGCGTGGATCTGTAAAAAGACTTTCTTTTATGTTTCTGCTTCTAATGTCTCGCTCACTGAAAAATGATTCTTTGCATCTGTCATTGTTTTTGTTATACATGAGTTTCAGTAACACATGTTGAAACAGAATTATTGCAGGATAGCGTTATTTGGTTATTGTGAAATTTCGGAAAAGTTTGGAGAGTAATTTTAAGACAAATGTATCCTCGTGGGAAGAGCTATTACATGCCAACATCTACAACGCACAGCACCTACCTGGCATGATATTGCCTTATTTTCTCTGCTAACACTGAGATTTACATTTTGTTGCCGATTATTGATTATCCTCTTCTCAACTACCAAAATAGATGACTCTTAAAAGCCTGATTTTCACATCGCAGGGATACAGTCTTTCCACAGGTAGTGTTTGTGATACTTTTGCTGAAACTGTCATGTTAATAAAATACATAGCAGTGCCTGTAGATTGCGTATCATAAAATTCCTGGCACATGAAGTCATATACATATCGTTATGATGAGAATAACCTTGCAGATTTCATACTAACTTCGTCATTTTCATAAATAATGATGTAAGTAAATGTTAAATGCACTTATTAACCGAAAATGACATTGGATCGTCATCCTTGAGAATGGAGTTACCATTAAATTTTCCGTTGTCTCTTATCGTGCACTAATAGTTCCATTCCTGTGTAATCACTTTCACGAAATTCTTGGAAATTTCCATTGTGTCCTGGTCTCTAACATATCTCTCCGTACAAAGTAAACTATTGCTGGATGTACAATCATATGTCGCACTAATTTGGCTTATGATATTGATAAACCATAGAAATAACCAGATATTGCATAATTACAACAGAAGTAGTAAACCACCTGAAACTGAACTATGTCTTCGGCATATGTGTATAATAAAAGGAAACCTGTGTGTGTGTGTGTGTGTGTGTGTGTGTGTGTGTGTGTGTGTGTGTCTTTGTGGGTGGATGAGTTTGTTACGAAACTCCTTAAGTCCTTTTACGAAACACAGTTCTCAGGTTCTCCAACAATTTGCTATTCCCTACAATCACACTGCGTAATATGCATGTCTTATACCGAAAAGTGCCTGGGTGTGCCCTGAGATTTCTTGTTACTACCTAAGATTTAACACTGAAGACGCCCTACATGGAAATTTACTTTTTGACAAAAAATTAATGTCATCGTTCGTAGATTTAATAATCATATTTACGACATGCTCGGAGCATGGAAACAATGGTAGTTAAGGAGATTCTGCATCACGTGTGAACTTGCAGGTCCTACGATAACTGACCATTGCATGTTCATAATTACTTCTGGAAAATTAGGTAAGATGATACACCGTGTGTGATGTCGCATGTAAACATATACAGTCCTGGTCCGCGCTGAATTCCCACGCAGCAGCAAAAATGAAACGGCGCACTCCATCTCCATTTTAACAACAGGGTACACACTGTTTTGGCTCTTCTGACGGCGCGCTACGGTGCTGTCGGGAGGGACGTTAATGTGTACCAGAACTGTAGGCATGTACCAGAAAACAAACACAAACTTACTTAGTTATCTTCATTTATATAGGTAATTAAACACTACTACCGTGTCAGTGTAAAATATACTGCTGGCAATATTTGCTTCATGACATTTAAATCGAACCAATCCACTTCATTACTGCCCTGCTGAAGTTGTGGTCTACACGCGTAAGGAAACTGAAAGACTGGGGTTACATGTGTCTTCATTCGATGACAAACGCTAAGTTTAAACATTTGCTATAGGAATAGAATACACTACTGGCCATTAAAATTGCTAGACCACGAAGATGACGTGCTACAGACGCGAAATTTAACAGACAGGAAATAGATGATGTGACATGCAAACGATTAGCTTTTCAGAGCATTTACACTAGGTTGGCGCAGGTGGCGACACCTACAACGTGCTGACAGGAGGAAAGTTTCCTACCGATTTCTCATACACAAACAGCATTTGACCGGCGTTGCCTGGTGAAACGTTGTTGTGATGCCTTTTGTAAAGATGAGAAATGCGTACCATCACGTTTCCGACTTTGATTAAGGTCGGATTGTAGTCTATCGCGATTGCGGTTTATCGTATCGCGACATTGCTGCTCGCTTTGGTCTAGATCCAATGACTTTTAGCAGAATATGGAATCGATGGGTTCAGGAGGGTAATACGGAACTCTGTGTTGGATCCGAAGGGCCTCGTATCACTAGCAGTCTAGATGACAGGCATCTTATCCGCATGGCTGTAACGGATCGTGCAGCCACGTCTCGATCCCTGAGTCAACAGATGGGGACATTTGAAAGACAACAACAGTTCGACGACGTTTGCAGCAGCATGGACTATCAACTCGGAGACCATGGCTGCGGTTACCCTTGACACTGCATCACAGACAGGAGCGCCTGTGTTGGTGTACTGATCGACGAACCTGGGTGCACGAATGGCAAAACGTCATTTTTTCGGGTGAATCCAGGTTCTGCTTACAGCATCATGATGGTCGCATCCGTGTTTGGCGACATCGCGGTGAACGCACATTGGAAGCGGGTGTTCGTCATCGCCATACTGGTGTATCACCCGGCGTGATGGTATGGGGCGCCATTGGTTACACGTCTCGGTCACCTCTTGTTCGCATTGACGGTACTTTGAACAGTGGACGTTACATTTCAGATATGTTATGACCCGTGGCTCTACCCTTCATTCGATCCCTGCGAAACCTTACATTTCTGCAGGATAATGCACGACCGCATGTTAGAGGTCCAGTATGGGCCTTTCTGGATACAGAAAATGTTCGACTGCTGCCCTGGCCAGCACATTCTCCAGATCTCTCACCAAGTGAAAACATCTGGTCAATGGTGGCCGACCAACTGGCTCGTCACACTACGCTAATCGCTACTCTTGATGAACTGTGGTATCTTGTTGAAGCTGCATGGGCAGCTGTACCTGCACATGCCATCCAAGCTCTGTTTGACTCAATGCCCAGGCGTATCAAGGCCGTTATTACGGCCAGAGGTGGTTGCTCTGGGTACTGATTTCTCAGGATGCATGCACCCAAATTGCGTGAAAATGTAATCACATGTCAAGTCTAGTATAATATATGTGCCCAATGAATACCCGTTTATCATCTGCATTTCTTCTTGGTGTAGCAATTTTAATGGCCAGTAGAGTAGGAATGCTTGCATACTTATTTAACTAATACTGCCTCAGGTAGTGTCACCACATCATCCTACTTCCTCACATGCGGCCACTCTGGTCCTCCATAACACCGTATTCATCTGCTCCAGCCAGTCGAGAAGTTCACAGGAGACATTCTACCGAGTACCATGCTGGAGTGAGCCACCACCACCGCTTACGCTTGTGCATCTACTTCCAGCTGCTCCAGCACTCGTGTACATTCCACAGCTGACACAGCCAGACAATCATTCCCCTATTCTGTTCATAGTGAGATTTTCTCTGGGTGTACAGCTTCACAGGTAATGCTCACAGACTTCTGTAAATGTATAGCTTTTGACAAAACGAAGTGGCATTGAAGATGCGCCTGCAAGCAGCAGAAGCTTGACACCCCATACATTTAATATTTTTTTAGATTTATATTTATGTTACATAACTATTTACAGTGCACAATCGGATTATTCATCGTTTCATTGGCTGATGCTGGCTAGCAGCACATGTTAACAGTTTCTGTAGTACTGCATGTCTAGAAGTAACTAGGGCTGAGCACTGACAGAAAAGGTGAAGTGGATCATGTGTTTCTCAGAAGCCGCTATCAGCTAAAAGTGGCTGGGAAGAGTATTGTCATACACTGCGGGGGTGGACACCTACTGCCTTGAGAAAGAGAGCAGAGAATGGCCAGTTCACAACGCTGGATGTGTTAGAACTCTCCCATCATGGACAGAGTACGTTCGACGTAACTCTCTGGTGTGAAGTAGAAAAATTTCAGAACACTGTAGCTGGAGAAAGAGCGCCAGGGAAAGAAGAAGGTGGAATGACATCCTGCTAGTGTGAAGGATTGTGTGGGGTCACAAATGATGGTCTCCAGGTGATTTCCATGGAATATTCTCATAAGAAATGCTGGGGCACTCTTCCTAGCGAAACGTGGAGGTGCTATGTTTATTGGCAGAGTGCTAAGGATGTAGGAGTACTTCCCTCTGGTGGTTAATCCCTACTAGGAGTGATCAGAGATAGTTGCCTCCAGCAATCGAGCTAGATACTTCACTGATGAGACCCGCAGTAGAGCATCTGGCGTGAAGTCACTTCTCCGTGACAGAGCTGTTATTCTGTTTACTCGAGTGACTCTGTAGAGTCTGGCATACACTGAAGTGCTATTTGAAGGGGGAATACTCGAGTAGAATTTCTGTTCCCGGCTACTGAGCAAACAGATATCTTTACTCGTTTTCCGTCTTGTACTGGGGTAATTTCAGCTCCAGGGATTTTCGAACGGCATACTGCGTCCACTGTGTACACGGAGAATGGTAGGTATACCACGTGCATCATTTGTACAGTGGCTAACGTCCCGGCGAGCAGACCTTCGGTGCAGTAAACTGCTGTCCGCACTGAAACAGGTGGGAATTGCACTCCGGTTGGGTAGACAGGGAAACACCTATAGCAACTACGTAGAGTTCACTTTGTTTGTCAACTGAGCGTTATCTAAAAGTGCCAGTCAGGGGGAAGATCTATGTTTCTCACCGCTAGTGAATGTCAGCCAACGTTGTGTCCTTATAGTTACTGAGGGAATTGTCCAAATAAAGTCAAACATATGTCGCACCAATCTCGAAATTACATGTAGGGTGGAATCCGATATTGAGTACTTCATATTTATGTCTTATCAGAATAAATAACTCCTGGAAATGGAAAAAAGAACACATTGACACCGGTGTATCAGACCCACCATACTTGCTCCGGACACTGCGAGAGGGCTGTACAAGCAATGATCACACGCACGGCACAGCGGAAACACCAGGAACCGCGGTGTTGGCCGTCGAATGGCGCTAGCTGCGCAGCATTTGTGCACCGCCGCCGTCAGTGTCAGCCAGTTTGCCGTGGCATACGGAGATCCATCGCAGTCTTTAACACTGGTAGCATGCCGCGACAGCGTGGACGTGAACCGTATGTGCAGTTGACGGACTTTGAGCGAGGGCGTATAGTGGGCATGCGGGAGGCCGGGTGGACGTACCGCCGAATTGCTCAACACGTGGGGCGTGAGGTCTCCACAGTACATCGATGTTGTCGCCAGTGGTCGGCGGAAGGTGCACGTGCCCGTCGACCTGGGACCGGACCGCAGCGACGCACGGATGCACGCCAAGACCGTAGGATCCTACGCAGTGCCGTAGGGGACCGCACCGCCACTTCCCAGCAAATTAGGGACACTGTTGCTCCTGGGGTATCGGCGAGGACCATTCGCAACCGTCTCCATGAAGCTGGGCTACGGTCCCGCACACCGTTAGGCCGTCTTCTGCTCACGCCCCAACATCGTGCAGCCCGCCTCCAGTGGTGTCGCGACAGGCGTGAATGGAGGGACGAATGGAGACGTGTCGTCTTCAGCGATGAGAGTCGCTTCTGCCTTGGTGCCAATGATGGTCGTATGCTTGTTTGGCGCCGTGCAGGTGAGCGCCACAATCAGGACTGCATACGACCGAGGCACACAGGGCCAACACCCGGCATCATGGTGTGGGGAGCGATCTCCTACACTGGCCGTACACCACTGGTGATCGTCGAGGGGACACTGAATACTGCACGGTACATCCAAACCGTCATCGAACCCATCGTTCTACCATTCCTAGACCGGCAAGGGAACTTGCTGTTCCAACAGGACAATGCACGTCCGCATGTATCCCGTGCCACCCAGCGTGCTCTAGAAGGTGTAAGTCAACTACCCTGGCCAGCAAGATCTCCGGTTCTGTCCCCCATTGAGCATGTTTGGGACTGGATGAAGCGTCGTCTCACGCGGTCTGCACGTCCAGCACGAACGCTGGTCCAACTGAGGCGCCGGGTGGAAATGGCATGGCAAGCCGTTCCACAGGACTATATCCAGCATCTCTACGATCGTCTCCATGGGAGAATAGCAGCCTGCATTGCTGCGAAAGGTGGATATACACTGTACTAGTGCCGACACTGTGCATGCTGTGTTGCCTGTGTCTATGTGCCTGTGGTTCTGTCAGTGTGATCATGTGATGTATCTGAGCCCAGGAATGTGTCAATAAAGTTTCCCTTTCCTGGGACAATGAATTCACGGTGTTCTTATTTCAATTTCCAGGAGTGTAGTTTAGGGTACCTACATTGCGATGTATTGTAGTAGCAGCCCGACAAAAATGAATAGTTCGACGTGCTGAATTGAAGAAAAACCACACGTAAACTGACCATATGTTACTCTCTGATCCATATCATGAAGTATTCAGGCATCCATTCTTGTAAAAAAATGTTTACAATAAAGAGGTAACTGCACATTATAAACGAATATATGCAAACGGACGTTCTAAGGAAGAAAGAAAATGAGAAATTCTACTTTAATAAAGGAGATTTATTTGTAAGGCATTTTTTCCTTTCTTCAAAACAGATGTATCATCTTTAACAGCTCATTCACTTTACACAAAGAAACAAGATAAAACAACTGTATGTACAATATTTACGAAAATAATTTAACAGCATGTAGAAATGAAAAAATACAGAGTGTAATAGAAAGAAAGTTTACAGTTTTGGGAGATTGTATAGGGCGATCTTTTGCACGTTTTTATGCACGTAATACCTAGCCGGATATGCGAAATAAAGCTTCTACAGCCACCAGTGTGCTTTTGAAAATCCACACACTACCTATACATTGGTTTTCTGGTGAGATTATGAGTGAAAATTTCGGCAGGAATTCTTGGAGTCACATCACTAGACCACACATATTACTATATCGTTTCAGTGATGCATGATATTCGAAATTTCTGGAGAATGCCTTGCCTGGATATCAAGAGGGCACTCCCTTGCAACTGCGTAAGTCTGTATTTTGAGAACAAAGGTACTCGAGCACCCAATGATCGTGGGGCCAGTGCATATTTCACAGACATCTTCAGACATAGAGTGAGTCACTGTCCCTTGACCAAACATTTACTTGACGCTAGTGAAGCCATAGATTCGATTAACAGTATCTGATTGCACTGTGATGTCACTAAACCTTTTCAGAAAACATTATCATTGTGTTTCGTGGAAACTACTGAATGAATTGGAAGTGAAGTGTTCTATGAAGGCGACCTCTGTGGCCGAGCGGTTCTAGGCACTTCAGTCTGGAACCGCGAGACCGCTGCGGTCGCAGGTTTGAATCCTGCCTCGGGCATGGTTGTGTGTGATGTACATAGGTTCAAGTAGTTCTCATTTCTAGGGGACTGATGACCTCAGAAGTTAAGTCCCATAGTGCTCAGAGCCATTAGAGCCATTTGTTCTATGAAAGCTTTATTTGTTATATCTGGATTTAGGTTCCTGATGTCAAAACGTTCAAAATTTCATGCTCTACAATCTACCAAAGTTTTAAAACGACATCTGTTACATCCTGTTTGCAAAATAAGTTTTACAAGGTGATGTACTTATGTATATTATGTACAGTTGATGTTGATGTACTTAAACAGTTTTCAACAGCTTTAAATAGTCGTAATGCAGTCTACAGTATTGTAGCACGTATTTGGTGGCGTGAAACAGATGACACGCTTGAACTTCTGTTCACACTGAATATTTCCAGTTCGCCTCATTACTAAGACCAGCAGCAGTGAAATTTAACATGATGTACAGAAATGTGTGTAGTCTACCTACAACACACAGTGTGCAAACAATATAACCCATACATATTGTGTGCACAGTATGCCAGTATGCACACACACACACACACACACACACACACACACAAAAACACACACACACACACACACACACACACACACACACATGGCATGCAATAACGCCTCCACCCACATACACACTATGAAAAGATGGTCATAATCTTCCATGTAGTCATACATGTTTCATTATATATACAACACATACACACATGCATACACCATACCACTAGTGTTAATAGTGAATAGTGTGTGCATAGTAGGGGTACATTGCTGTCAACACTAATGACATGCTTATTGTGACTCTATATCAGATTGATATTCGTCATACAGTATACATCTCACTGAATACTAACTGGGCACACCATATTTGAAAGAGCATATGGAGCATCACCAACACCTCAATGTAGACACTTCTCAACAATAAATACCATTGAGGCAACATCCCACATAACCTTAGCCTGACTGTGCAAGGCATCTGTATCTGTAGTGTATGCATACATTTTCGAGCAGGGATATACAAATTCTTCAGTTTTTAATCCATCTGCTTCATCAAACTGATAAACCTATTGTTTGCCAGTCTTATGTCACAAGGATTATCAGTTGCATATCCAGATCTGTTAATGCATTGATGTGGTACCTTATTACGTCATATGCACCAAAAGCCTTCACACAACACATCACACAGTCTGTGTCCATGCAAAGTAAGTTTGGATTAGCGTAAAGACCTTTTGAAAACTCATAACGCAACTGGTACATGTGGAATTTAGATAGGTCTAATATAGCCATACCAAGATAAACAGGTTTCGTGAACTCTATCGAAAACATTCCCACCTAGAAAGCAACGAATTCTTTATAGAAGATTATGGCACTATTAAAATATGGCTTGACAATGTAATCCAATGTACCATAACATCCCTCCCAATGGTTGACTGAGTGAATTTCGCAATAATTTCTATTGCAGTTAAGAAGTTTATAAACACTTTTCGGAAATGAACACGTAGCATAAGTCCACTTTTTGATGTATTACTTCAACCAGGGATGGTCTTTGAAGAAACTGGCATGGTGGCTATATCCAGCTGAAACCCTAGGAGGAGATATTGTTGAAAATTGGTTATGTATGAATGTACCTCCTTCAGTGTCCAGTATCTGCGTTGGGAACCCCCTCCAATAGGCAAATATAGTTGCACGGAATGTCCTCATCAGCTGTTTGAATCCATGATAGTAAATTAAATCGGCAGTTGTTTCATTGAATTGTTCCCTGATTCATGACTCATTTCTGCTAGCGTACCTATGGTCATATTAAGAAAGTCACCCATGAATCCCTCGCTCAAAATCAATAGAAAGCAAACGTCAGTTAAGATTTCAGCTGTGTTATCGTATGCTATAGATACCACAGTTCGCCACTCCACATCTAGAAGTTGGCAGTAGCCCACGTAACTTCAGCATTATGCGGCCGGCTGCGAGACACACTATCCCGTCCACGTAGCAAGTGCCGACGCAGAGCCAACTTGAAGGACACCGCGTCAAGCTTTGGTCTAGCTTGCCTGTCAGGTGAACTCTGTCTGCCTAACGAAAGTGTTATTACCAATCCTCTGGCTGACGCGATGTGGCTCAATGACTTATAATGGATATTGATTTGGACTTTCAAGTTAAGTAAACAAAGTTTATCAAACACTACATATTGATCTTAATATTTTTCTCTGTGTCATAGAGCCCACTAACTCCTTGAAAAGCGTCACTTGAACGAGAAAAGATCTGGCGGCGAGGAATAACTATATTAGGTTGTATTCGATTCTGCTTCTTGCCTTAGAAGCAACTGTCGACGATTTTTGTTGTTTACTTCTTGTAGCATTGTGACTATTCGCCATACTTCCCAGTCGTATTACTTCAGTGTTTTCATGTGTGTTGCAGACCATTGAGCATGCAACTGACTGTTTCATTTTTTTCTTTTTTTTTTTTGCTTTTTAGATGCTGATATACTTAATTACTTCAATTAATGCATTCTTTCTGCATAGCTTAGTGGTTTCGCTCCATTTTAAAATTTATTTTTTTGTGTAGTTGTTCATGGCAGTCCCACTAAAGAACTTTCAGCAACTCAGATTGTTCAGTTTTAAGCGCAGCAGATGCCGCAGCTAACGGATATGATGACCAGACTGCACACTGCGCAAGAAAACACAGTGGGAGCACCCTCACCACTCATTGGAGCGTCACAGCAAGCAGTGCCTTTTTCCGTACCGCCGATCCCTCCGTTTTATTCTCAACAAGAGGACTGGTCGAGGCCGGCCGGAGTGGCCGAGCGGTTCTAGGCGCTACAGTCTGGAACCGCGCGACAGCTTCGGTCGCAGGTTTGAATCCTGCCTCGGGCATGGATGAGTGTGTTGTCCATAGGTTAGTTAAGTTTAAGTAGTTCTATGTTCTAGGGGACTGATGACCTCAGAAGTTAAGTTCCATAGTGCTCAGAGCCATTTGAACTGGTTCGAGTACCGTGCACAGCTCAACTCACAATTCATGGGACAGCACCCTGACTGTAGGGGCAGGCAACGATATTTCCTTGCAAGAGTTGGAGTGTCCATCTACCAGTTAGTCTGCAAACTATTTCTCACTACCTACCCTGAAGGTGATCCTTGAGACGAACTAGTTATTACGGCAGCTGCACATTACAAATCCTTTCGTCTGCATAGACAACCTAATCAGACACATAATCAGTGTTTGGGCGACTTCCAAAGACTAACATGCCATTGCAAATTCCAGTGAGTGTGGATGTTACCATAGTGATGCAATGTTTAAGAGCGCGATTACTTAATATTTATCAGATCCTCACAAACGTGAATCGGCTCTTGAGTATCCTGACCGTAACTTGCAGTGAGTTTTGGAACTACGGAACGTCAGGACTCATATGGTAGGGCAGCAGTAGATTTTGATTTCGCTCCTTTTTGTCCAGTTCGGAAGAACGGTAAAGAGGTTGTGCCTCCTGTTCTCGTGCAGCAGCACCCTACGTTTCAGCAGGGTCACCATTGTAGACAAAACCAGTACGATAGGCAGCGTGCTAACGAAGAGTCCTGATCTCGGTGTCTCAAACCACACAGGCGGCAGGCATGCCCCTATCGTGGCGTTATGTGTTATCATTTTGGCAAGCACAGTCTCTTTCAAAGTGTTTGCAGGAACGCAAGTCGAAAAAGCACTCTGCACGTCCTCCAGAGTCTCAGGCAATGCATCTAAAAGCAAGTTTCCAAAAGCCACACACTGACTCAGGTACTGATAAGCTCAAGTTAAGGGGGACAGTGAAGAAGCCACACACTTTTTCCATCCTGCGTCAGGCTAATTAGCTGTTCGTCACTATGCAGACTGCCGGCCGAAGTGGCCGTGCGGTTCTAGGCACTACAGTCTGGAGCTCTTGTGACCGCTACGGTCGCAGGTTCGAATCCTGCCTCGGGAATGGATGTGTGTGATGTCCTTAGGTTAGTTTGGTTTAAGTAGTTCTAAGTTCTAGGGGACTGATGACCACAGCAGTTTAGTCCCATAGTGCTCAGATCCATTTGAACAATTTTTTGAACTATGCAGACTGCCAAGTACAGTGTACGAGGGTGAGTCAAATGAAAACATTAAATTTGTAATAACAAATCGAAATTTCGCGCCGTTATTCTGTAAGTTGGTAAGCGTGCTACAAACGATGTGCACAATGGCCAGCAGGTGGCAGCATTGTGCAGATTCACACTTACCGTCCCAGTATCAATATAAAGATGGCCGCCCCACTTGCACCTCGCACCAGGGAAGAACAGTGTTCTGTTATTCGGTTTTTGCGTAGTGAAGGTGTCAAACCTATTGAAATTCATCGACGAATGAAGTTTCTGTACGGTGATGCATGTTCGTCAAAGCAGCAACTCTACGAATGGAGTAGGAAGTTCGCAAATGGTGTGACTTCAGTGGAAGATGCTCCTTGTCCAGGTCAGGCACAACGAGTTGTGACTCCACAGAACATTACAGGAGCTGAAACCATAGTGAAGGAAAACCGCCGAGTGACACTGAATGACACTGCAGCATGTGTACAGATTAGTCATGGGTCAGCACACCACATCGTGCATGATGTGCTCCGGTTTCATAAAGTGTCTGCAAAATGGGTGCTACGGCAAGTGACTCAAGAAATGAGAGAACGACGTGTTGATGCTTGTGAAGAACTTCTTCGGCGCTTTGAACGAGAACGTCAGGACTTCCTTGCAAGAATCGTTACTGGCGACGAAACCTGGGTTCACTTCCACCAACCGGAAACGAAGAGAGCGAGCGAGGAATGGCGCCATTCCTCATCACCAAAACCAAAAAAGTTTCGAACAGAGCCGTCAGCAGGGAAGGTTTTGCTGACTCTCTTTTGGAACGAAAAAGGCATCATTTCAGAGCATTACATACCTAGAGGCATAATGTCACCAGTGCATCATACACAGATGTCCTAAAAAATCATCTGCGGCCAGCAATCAAATCAAAGTGACATGGATTGCTGTCAGCAGGTGCCCTTTTGCAACATGACAATGCAAAGCCCCACACTACCCGTACACCAGTTGCAACAATCACAGACTTGCATTTTAAGTGTCTTCCTCATCCACCATACTCACCATACCTTGTCCCAAGTGATTTCCATATGTTTGGACCTCTCAAAGAAGAAATAAGGGGAAAGAAGTTCCGTTCTGATGAAGAGGTACACCACGCGGTGCATGAGTGGTAGCGCGGACTACCAAAAGCATCTTTTTCTCAAGGAAATTATGCAATTTGTAAGCACTGGAGGACGTGCATTGAGCATGGGGGAGATTATGTTGAAAAGTGATACAGCTTTTTACCACTTCTGCACAATAAATAATATTTTTAAAAAAATTAAGGTTTTTATTTGACTCACCCTCGTACATATACAATTTGATCATGGTACATGCATGTATTTATACATAAATAACGATGCGACAGAAAAGAAAAAAGAAATATAAGGACTGTTCAAGTTTTAAATTAAAAAGATCAATGACTGACAGCTTAGAGGATGAAGTATATACAATTTAAAAGAACGCTATTGGGATGAGGTGATGTTCTTCTACGAGAAACGCACTAGAGCACTGCAGTTTCAGTTGACCTGTAGTGGGTAAGAAGTATCGTGGGAGGAGAGAATATTTTCCATAGAGGATGAGGAGTGTACATAAGGAGAAAGGGGTGTGTTACTTGGAGAAACTAGGGAGATGATATGTGGGAGGTGAAACGAATAGTGGGAATATAGACGGTGGGAAGGACAGAGAGTGAGGGGGGTACTAGTGTGGTACAAGAAGAAAGGGACAGAGGTGGGTGGAAAGGGGAAAGGAGAGGAGCCCTGATGTGGAGTGGGAGAGTTGGGGAAGTTTTAAAGTAGGAGGGATTAGTATCAGGGCGGATCTCATTGTCTGGGAGAGGGAGTTGGTTGAAGTTGGGCTGAGACAGGAAATGGAGCGTGTGCAGGTGTAGGGATTCAGGGATGTGTTTGCAAAGGCACGGCAGCATACCAAGGCTGGTGATCAGAGGCAAGACAATGGGTTTACTGGAATCAAGTGTGTGGATAGTAAAGGAGTTTCGGAGTATTTCACTGTGGGTGAGGAGCGGTAGCAATCTGATAAGATGGTGTAGGATTCATACAGGGGAAAATATACGGGATGCAGAAAGCAACACGGAGTGCATAGCATTCGAGAATCTGGAAGGACCTTTAGAATTTTGATGGGGTGAATATCCTTGCAACATTTTCATAACAGCGGACGGATCGGATCAGGATTTTCGAGATGTGGATTTTCGAGATGTGGAGAATAGTGGAGTGGCGTAATCCCCAAGTTCGGCCTATTAGTAGTTTCAGTAGTTTTAGTCTACTATTGGCTTTCCGTAGGATGGATAGTAAGTGCGAGTTAGTCAAAGATACTTTAATGTGTTAGTTGACTCGATAAGATAGTCGTAAAAGGTGAGGCAGTAGTTACGGAAGCGGAAGGTGCGGGTGGTTCATCCCATAATTATTTTCTGGGTTTTGGAGGGATTGCTCTTGAGGAGCCACTGCTTAACCACGAGGCAAGCTGGTTGAGGTGTATTCGGAGGGATATTTCTGGAGTGTAAGGTAGAGGCGGAGAAAGTGGCGTCACCAGTACACTGAGAAGATGGACTGGTAGGGGTGGTTTGGGCATATCCGTAATACTGGCTCATACAGTGAATACTGGGTCATACTGTGAACATTATGTACATTGGTTTCCTCCTTCTGGCCCCGCCCCCCTTTCTTCACCCACTTAATCAGACGACCGTAACCCCCCCTCCCGCCGCCTCCCCCGCCCCCCGCACCACCCACAATCCTCCACTCCTTCTCTATCATTTACTTCTGATTTATTATGTCCCATTTCTTTATGAGAATCTATAGAGCTATTGTGCAAAGGGGGGTTTGATAGGGGCTGTAGATAATTTCATGGGCATTTCCCTAGTATAGGGATGACATGAACGCGCAAGCGCCTTTGCACTGTTTGAAATTACAAGCACGCAGTGTCATCAGATTTGCTGTGTTACCTGGAGGCTTGCTCGCACCATCTTTGCTTCGTAAGATGCGAGGAAGGTGATGCGCAGAGTTAATTGTGAGTTGAGGTCACACGGTGGTCGGCTGTGGTGTGCAGTTAGTAGTAGTACGGCATGGGCGAGTGGTATAGTTACATTTATATTCTTAGAAAGTGGAACACATTGATTTCCCGATTAATTATTTGAGATGAGGAAGGAGACTGCACTACTTTGAGGTGAATATTTTATTACGATTATTTTGATGAGTGATGGAAGAGGATTTAATTTAAGGTAATTGGTTTCATATTTTATACTTCATTGCGGCAGCTTGTAGTTACGCATTATTGATTCTGACATCGAGAGATCTGAGTGTAGGACAAGATAAACAGCCATGCATAATTTTAAATATCAATTTGTGGGTAGGAGTAACTGTTGAATATTTAATGCCAGTTTTGCAAGTTGCATTTCTGAAAAGACCTCATTTGATGTTAAAACCTACTCTCGTTTGTCCACTCGTATTAATGTTTGTGAAGCGAATAAAGATATAATTTCTTAATGCAGAACTTTGCTAATCAGAAATGTAATTTCATTTGACGATATAATTTACCCCAATTATTGCCCGCATCCAAAGGGATTGTGGATCGTTTCTATGACGTATTTGCGCGCGGAAACTGATGCTGCATGACAATACCCTGCTGGAGTGACGATGCAGATAACTTCTATGACGTCAACACTTCGGTGACGACCGGCTGTCAGCGAGATCCGTTAGTGCTCCCGGTAGTCCATGTATGCAGCGTCGATTAGTTGCCTCACATCTCGGTGGCTGTTCGAGTACGGGCACCAGTGCCAATATTTCAGGATTCATGAAACAATCACAGTACAGTACTAGTTTCTTAAAAAAAACACGTACCAACATGAAACAGACAAAACACATTCATATATACACTCCTGGAAATTGAAATAAGAACACCGTGAATGCATTGTCCCAGGAAGGGGAAACTTTATTGACACATTCCTGGGGTCAGATACATCACATGATCACACTGACAGAACCACAGGCACATAGACACAGGCAACAGAGCATGCACAATGTCGGCACTAGTACAGTGTATATCCACCTTTCGCAGCAATGCAGGCTGCTATTCTCCCATGGAGACGATCGTAGAGATGCTGGATGTAGTCCTGTGGAACGGCTTGCCATGCCATTTCCACCTGGCGCCTCAGTTGGACCAGCTTACGTGCTGGACGTGCAGACCGCGTGAGACGACGCTTCATCCAGTCCCAAACATGCTCAATGGGGGACAGATACGGAGATCTTGCTGGCCATGGTAGTTGACTTACACCTTCTAGAGCACGTTGGGTGGCACGGGATACATGCGGACGTGCATTGTCCTGTTGGAACAGCAAGTTCCCTTGCCGGTCTAGAAATGGTAGAACGATGGGTTCGATGACGGTTTGGATGTACCGTGCACTATTCAGTGTCCCCTCGACGATCACCAGTGGTGTATGGCCAGTGTAGGAGATCGCTCCCCACACCATGAAGCCGGGTGTTGGCCCTGTGTGCCTCGGTCGTATGCAGTCCTGATTGTGGCGCTCACCTGCACGGCGCCAAACACGCATACGACCATCATTGGCACCAAGGCAGAAGCGACTCTCCTCGCTGAAGACGACACGTCTCCATTCGTCCCTCCATTCACGCCTGTCGCGACACCACTGGAGGCGGGCTGCACGATGTTGGGGCGTGAGCGGAAGACGGCCTAACGGTGTGCGGGACCGTAGCCCAGCTTCATGGAGACGGTTGCGAATGGTCCTCGCCGATACCCCAGGAGCTACAGTGTCCCTAATTTGCTGGGAAGTGGCGGTGCGGTCCCCTACGGCACTGCGTAGGATCCTACGGTCTTGGCGTGCATCCGTGCGTCGCTGCGGTCCGGTCCCAGGTCGACGGGCACGTGCACCTTCCGCCGACCACTGGCGATAACATCGATGTACTGTGGAGACCTCACGCCCCACGTGTTGAGCAATTCGGCGGTACGTCCACCCGGCCTCCCGCATGCCCACTATACGCCCTCGCTCAAAGTCCGTCAACTGCACATACGGTTCACGTCCACGCTGTCGCGGCATGCTACCAGTGTTAAAGACTGCGATGGAGCTCCGTATGCCACGGCAAACTGGCTGACACTGACGGCGGCGGTGCACAAATGCTGCGCAGCTAGCGCCATTCGACGGCCAACACCGCGGTTCCTGGTGTGTCCGCTGTGCCGTGCGTGTGATCATTGCTTGTACAGCCCTCTCGCAGTGTCCGGAGCAAGTATGGTGGGTCTGACACACCGGTGTCAATGTGTTCTTTTTTCCATTTCCAGGAGTGTATATTCATCAAACACAAAATACATTTTAATATCGATTCTAATAGAAATATCCTTTTTCACAATAAGTTTTGTATACTTTTTTTATTTTTTATTTGGCTTGAACTAAATACGGACTTTGAATCTGCCCAGTTAATAAGCACGGTTCTGACATTCTGTAAAGTCTAAAACTATGTTACTGACCACAGTCATCTTTCTACGAGTGTCACGTATCTATCAGTTCACACGTTGGTGCTGGAGACGTGTTTTAAGAAGTCCTGTGCACTGTAATCGATCAGCTTCCCTTCGATATCACATTTTCAGCAGCAAGCTGTCCTAGGTCTCCAGAAAATAGGTACACGTTCTTTTACACGGTCCTCGTCCTAGTGTTTTTCAGTATTCTGCATGGACCTGGATTACATGCAAAGCACTCTTTTTTCACTGAAATACTCTCACTAGTCACCATTCGAACACCTACCTGTTACTAGTTTCGGATTTGTTTGCTCAAAAGTCCTAGTAACGTTGTAGTATTTCTTTTCTTTACGGTGGGATTTCATGTTTGCATACACTACGTCCAAGCCTTCTGCATTTAATTTCCTGAATCATCTAGGTATTATACTTACAAATGTTAGAACGTTAGTTTATCAGTTTTTTGAACTTAAAAAATTTTCGAAGTGTGAGTAACAGATTTTTGCCTTACTAGAGACAGAATTACAATGAGCCGTACTTATTTAAGAGAGAAGTTACAGAAATATCACTACAGTACACCATTACACAAGGTATATGAGTGCGAATTAGCAAGACTCCTACTAAATAAACAAGTTAAGCATAAAACAGATACTGTGGCTCAATTGAAGGGAGCAGAGATAAAATTTCGAGTAACAAATCTTGCGTCAGCAGTACACCACTCCCTTTGATACTTGGTTACTATTTCTCTTGTTGGTGTTCTGATTCCACTCTCTGGACAAGCTAATGGATTGAGTATTTGCGTGTTATGGTGTAATTCGCTTGATTCAGAACGTACATTCCAATGTAGCAGTATCCAATTTTCCTCCATAAATGTCATTCTTGCAGTGAAAATTCTAAAAACTCTAAAACTTAATCAGTTGCATTACCTTTTGTGATTATCCTCCATCTGCACGAGGGGAGTGTCATAATATCGGCCGTTCAGCAACGATTCGATCTGAGGCACATTCCTGGACACAGAAAAATAAATCCTAACCCTATACAAGTGCCACGTGGGGTACCCACCCACTCGGTCTGAGACGCCTTGCCACATTTCGCGCGGCTTCCCCAGTCGGAGGTTCGAGTGTTCCTTCAGGCATGGGTGTGTTTGTTGACCTTGGCGCTAGTTAGTTTAAGTAGTGTGTAAGCCTCGGGAACGATGACCTCACCAGTTTGGTCCCGTAGGAACATACAACCTGTAGAAGTGTAAATATGTACCAACATAAAAGAAAATCATAATAAAAATAAGCTGGTGCTTTCTTGCTTGTTTTACTAGATATGTAAACATATTAGATAACATTTCGGTAAATGGTGTTTCTATGTCACTGATACTCTAGCATTTCTTGAGTGCTGTTATCACTGTTCGTTCTTTAGATATAGCTAAATACTGTAATTTTCGGTTTCAGTTCCAGTACTCGTTACACATCGTCAAATCTCCAGTTTCATTGGATTCGCGCGGTAATTTAAGTATCTCAGGTTTCATGTCTCTCTTCTCTCACTCTGAATTCAGCACGTCATGTACTGACGTGCTTGATAACTGACTGTAACTAACACAGTCCTTACCTTCTCTTGGTAGGAGTCTGTATTTCGTGGAATTTTTGGAAGAGGATCCACCCTCAATGTTTTCATTAACGTTCAGCAATACCCTCCTCTGCCGGAGGGTATTGCATACCATGCTTAGGAAGGTTATTCACAACTAGATAAAATAAGTCAAGATACTCTTATCAGTTAGTGTGTTCATCGTGTGTTTTGTTCGTATAAAACGACTGGACTCACGGAATACCCTATAGCACATATTCACTTGCGTGTTAAATCGGGCTAATGAAATTATTTTATTGGAGAAATGTTCTCCATTTGCATCCAGTAAAGTAAGACGCGATATCACTTAACAGCTTCTCCGGCTTTCCTACTGTCGGAATGTAGTTACTTTAGATTATTTTTATAATTACAGCAGCAGGCGTCGTAGTAAGGCCCATTATACACACAAAATGTTACACGACGTTTGCTGACCGCATGAGAGTATGACAGTATTTTTCTTTCCATAAATGCCAAAAAAAGACAGTTTCAAAAGTTAAATTATTAACTGTTGCGTAACTTCATTGATTGTCCTACACCACTACGGAACTTGTTGTGTCTTGTCTCTCCACAAGAGATCTCAAGAAGCCAGGATAAGCAAGAAGAAGAAAAAAAACTAAAGACGAGGCATCGGTATATTTTGCGCCGCAACTTTGGGCTTGAAAAGGATATACTAACAACTTCAGGCCCAAGGCACGAACTTCGACCTATTGGAAAAGATAAGTACTCACAGTTAACGTAAGATACTCGCAAGTATGAGTAGGATAGATATAGTATTAAAAAAACAGTTCTAAGGTTGGTGAAACTATATTTTGAGTTGATATTGATATTTTAACTGTGTATAAAGATATTATGAAAAATGTACACCTGAACAAGGAGAGCGTAAGATAATGCAACTCAGAGTTTGGAAGTGACAGGTGATGGTAGTGAAAGTGGATATAATCTTAATGAGGATGTAACTAAGAAACTAAAAAAATTATAGACCAGCAATCGCATAATTTGAGTGAGGAAAATCTTGGTGAGAGAGTCCCAGATGTAATAAATATAGCACAACAATCGCATAATGGAAGTGATAGTAATATCATTGATGTGGATGTGACAGAAGAAGCAGACCCGAGTACAAGTAGAAATAGTAATATACAGGAGTCTATAAATACCAAAGCTACACAGGAAAGTGTGAATCTTACATCAAATGTTTCAGAGCTTAAAGATGATGTTATTATTAAAGTAATGGCGAGTATGCAACGTCAGTTAACTGAGAATATGCGACGTTTAAATGATAAGTTACTAAATTTTATATCCAAACAGAAAAATTCGACACCCAAATGGGCTTACTCAATGAAAAATTTGACAACAAGTTCGAGTAACTTAAAGATGATAATAGACAATTAAATGAGAAATTCGATAACTCAAAATTAGAGTGGGAAGAACAATCAAACACTAAATTTAGTGAATTATAAATAAAAGTTTTCATGGATATGGCTAACCTACACACCGAATTTGTGGGTAAAATTAATGAGATGGAGTATAAATGTGTAACTATGCCAACGGGCATAGTGATTTGTCAGATAAGTTCTGTAACTGCGAAAGTAGTTACTTGAAGGCTAATGTGCAAATTGAGGATCTGTCTAAGAAGATGTCAGAATTCTAAATAAACACTTGCAAGGGCATAGATAAATATGTAAAGGACCGAACTAAAAAATTTGATGACGATCTTTCTGAGTGGATAGAAGTTAAAAATAAGGAAATTGACGAGAAAGTCAATACTACTCTCGAGTTGAAACAAGATGAGATAGTTAAGGAAAAACAGATGGCAAGTGATGAAGTCATCAAGTTATTTTCTAGTGAGTTTCAGGCTCTTAAAGATAAAATAATTGAAGAATTATCTAAGTGGCAAAGTGAAACAAATTGTAAATTGTCAAAATTAGAACAAAAATCTTCACTAAATGCATGACTAAAGTCAATTATTCCGAAGACAGAATTAGGAATATTAAATCCTGTAGTGAAGTAAAATGTAACTGTTGTGGGAATACAGCTGATCAATTTTCTGACTGTTATGGAAATGAAAATCGTACTTTTGTCCAAACTGGGTACTTGTCATCTTTAAAGGTTGAGACAAGCATATTCAAAAGCAGACAGTTTTCTTCCTTTTCGACTGGAAAAGATGACAGCCATCAAAAATTTTCATCAACAATTTTAAGCGTAGTTCTCCTCAGAGTTTGTCTGGACATGATAGACTTCAATTTATTGTGTCCCAGATCATAGGTGAAGCAACACTGTGCACTGTAGAAGCGAGTGAAAATTGTAATAAATGCGCTGAGTTTGAACGTCATTTCTTAGAGAAATACTGGTCGAGTAGTAAACAAGAGAGGCTATGAAAGGAGGTGTATCAACCGGAATTTTATAATACTAAACAAGGTTCATTAAGACAATATTTCGAGAAACACCCTAATAAAAAGAGATACTGGAGTGATCCTATTTCCCATAAAGAAGTGAAACGTATTTTGAAAGGAAGATTACCTACTCATATATGTGAGAAACTTATAAATGTCCCTGACCATGACGTGGCACAGTTCCTGTCTGTGGTCGATTCGATCGATATGACACTATAAGATGCACGAGTAAGGAATAATAATCAAATGTCTACCTCACAACGTAATAATAATAATAGTACTAACAATAACGACAACCGTGATAGAAATAGTAAACCTATACTACACGAAGGAGAACTAGTGACATCTTATGGTTATAGTAAAGACAATAATAATAATCAATATAAACGTAACACCTATTATACTAAAGAACCTATGGAAATAATAATAATCAGGTGAATCAGATTAGTACAGGAAAACCAAATCGTAAACGCAGACAGATTGATTCGAATAATCAGTATGGTAATTTACGAAAACGTGATATATACCCAAAAAAACAATCCTGATTGTATACAACCCTGGAAGGACCGTTCGACACCTGAATATCGATGGGTAGATGCAAATGTAACTCAAAAAGCACAACAATCACAAGGACCGATACCACTTGGCAACGGAGCAATAAAGTCGCGAAGGTAACAACTACCAAATTCCGACCATACTGTACGTATTGTTGCAGTACATGAACCACCGATTATGACATCTACCAAAAGATTAAACTAGATCCGGTCACCGAAAGCCTTACTAGGATGACTGGAGAGAATGAGGAGGGCAGGCATCATTTTAAATTGAATGTACTTAGGTATATTGATGATTTAGATCTAAGGGAGGAACTGGTAGAAGAAACACCTTACACTTCGAATAGGTGTGGACGAATTTTGCAGGCGGTTGTTCAGGCAGTAATAAATGGTATTGACGTTGAAATATTGATTGGTACTGGAGCAAATATTAGCGTAATGAAACAAGATTGTTTTAAACAAATTAGTCAAGGAGCAAAAGTGCTTACATTTCCTGTAACTGGATGTAGCGTATCTGGAGCATTTAGTGCGAAAGCTCAAAAAGTCTCAAAGGAGGCACGAGTCAACATTATAATGCGGGGAGCTCAAAAGAAAGTACCTTCTTTATTGTTCCAAGAATGACCGTAGCATGTGTTTGTAGCCTAGTTTTTTGTGTAATGCTGGAGCAGTCATTTATTTAGAAGAAGGAACATGTATCTTTGACTCTGAAGGCGACGTTTTGACAGTCTATGATAAAGAGCAAAATAGTCCCGGATCAGTATTGCATGAAGTTAATGGTTAGCTATATTGGTATTGACTATAATTTAGTTGGTGATATTTTCTACATTGAATATACTGGAGAAGAAATAAGTGAAGTTACACATCAGGAGAAAATCTCCGAATCAGAATACCTATCTGCAAGTCAACGAGAAGATTTGTGTTGCTTGTTAAGTAATTATCTGCCCGTATTTAGCAAACGTTCCGGAATAATCAAAGGTTTTGAATACGACATTAAGACGTATCCTCACGAATCTTCTTGTCGCACTTCCTGTTCTGTTCCTTGGTCAAAGAGAGGGGCAGTAAAGAAAGAAATTAACAAACTATTGGAGATGGGAATTCTAGAACCCTCTCATTCTAAATACTGTAGCCTTCTTTTGACGGTCCTCAAAGCGAATGGTGACGTCAGAATAGTTCTGGACGCCAGAGAGATAAACAAGATAATCATTCCGTTACCGACAAGACCTTAGAATTTTGATGAGTTAATTCGAAATTCCGTGGATTCCATCTCCGGACATTCCTTGATATGAGAAGTTCATACCGGTAAACGAAAACCTCTGTTGAATGTCGAAAGCATACTGCTTTTATTTTTATGGGCAGAAGTTATCAATTCACTGTTATGCCATTTGGACTAAATATTTATAGGTATAGGGATATTTATATCGGTGCTACACACTGTACCTGGACGATATTTGCCCGATAGAGTTACCTTGTATGTGGACGATTATCACTACCGAAACATGGGAGGGACATCTCGATCTGCTTGAAAAAGTATTTCCTAAATTCTTAGAGTATAGAATAACAGTAAATTTAATGAAATCTAGATTCGCCAGAAGTCAACCGAAGTTCCTAGGACATATAATTACGCCGGACGATATTATGCCGAATCGTAAGAAAATGAGTGCTATCAAAGAGTGTCCATATCCTAAAAATAAAAAGGAATTAAAATGTTTTATGGGATTAGCCTCATTTTTCGCCGATTTTTGCCTAACCAGTTAAGCAGCCAAGAATGTTTATTACAGTTACTGCGGAAGAGCATCATGCGGAAATGGACCCCCAAGTGTAGTCAAGCGTTTGACAAAATCCGAGACGCTTTAGTTAACGCCCCGTTGTTACATCATCTGAAACTAGAACAGGATTTTTGCATTGCCACTGATACTTCTGAAGCAGGCCTAGTCGCTACGCTATTCCAAGTAGATGATCTAAAGGATATGAAAACCATTAAGACTATAGGATTAGCGAGTAGAACGCTCTCTAAATGTGAAAGGGCGTACTGTACCACAGAGTTAGCGGTGCTAGCTGTGGTATGGGCGCTTAAAATGTTCAGATAATTTGTCTATGGAAAAAGAATAACCATATTTGTGACCATAAAGCTTTGTCTAATATTTAAAAGGGAATAATGTTTCACTCAAGGTTAAGCAGATGGTCCTTGTTACTTCACGAATATAACATTTCAGTGCGAAATATAACTGGGAAGGACAACGTTGTAGCATATGCTCTATCTCGTTTGCCTAGAAGACAGTATAATGAAGAATTTGAGGGGCAGACTTTAGACTTCAAAGTAATGAATCTGTCTATGGCATTTTGTGAGAAACAAATTTCAAAGTTGTGTCGCAATATGTCGCAGTTGCAAAAGCAAGATCATTATTGGAAATCTGTTCGAGATGTCGAGGAGCTACGAATTATTCTGGTAGTCTATATACTTCAGCGTCTAATATATTATTTCGAAGAAAAACTCGTGACGAGTCATGGAAAGTATGCGTTCGAAAGGAACATCTGGAAAATTTACTGTGGTATACACATCTGAAGTGGGGACACTTTGGATCTTTAAAATGCAAAGCCCAGCAGGCCCAATATTGCTACCATCCGAACTTAGAACATTTGGCTAGAAACATTCTAAAGAAATGTAAAAATGGTTCAAATGGCTCTGAGCACTATGGGACTTAACATCTATGGTCATCTGTCCCCTAGAACTTAGAACTACTTAAACCTAACTAACCTAAGGACAGCACACAACACCCAGCCATCACGAGGCAGAGAAAATCCCTGACCCCGCCGGGAATCGAACCCGGGAACCCGAGCGTGAGACGAGAACGCTACCGCACGACCACGAGATGCGGGCTAAAGAAATGTAAGATTTGCCAGAAAACTAAACCCATCAACTATTGCTATAAAATTTAATTACATACAATCATACCACACCAACCTTTGACGTTGATATCTCCTGTTGAGTGTGGACCATGTCCCACTACTCTTGGAAGATTTAAGACTGTTCTGGCATTCTACGATACTTTTTCGAAGTATGTGATATTGTATCCTTTGAGGAATCTACACGTACGTCCTATGTTAAGGACATTAGTCAATGAATTCATAACAGAGATTAGAACACCCAAGATGATACTGACAGACAGTGCTGCCTATTACAACAGGCAGAGAGACTACGAAGGAATACACGTTTTTATCCCTGCTGGATCGAATCGCTAGATTGTTCTGCGAATTAAATCGATTTCTACGTACCTGTACCACACACCAACATTACAAATGGATCGAGTGGCTATCAGAATTTGAAAGGATTTATATCGACTTGCCTCATACTTCTACAGGATATTCGCCAAACCAAGTAAAGTATGACATGAATGATTCTCAAGACTGTCTAAAGGGATGGCCACAAATTTAAGGAGACAATCTCACTAAGGAGGACATCTTGAAGAAAGTTTACTTAAATCTGCAACATCAAGCTCAATTACGAAAGGTAAAATTCGATATAAATGTGAAGAAGGTAATATACTATGCTGGTGGAGAAGAAATATTGGTGAAAAACCATCCAAACGCCTCGATAAAGAGGAAGTCAAATAATAAATGGCAATATTTATATACTGGACCATATAGAATAATACAAATTCCCCATGAAGTAAGTTCTATATTTGCTGACTGTAATTATGACTTGATAAATGTTTTATTCCACCACACAGAGATAAACAGATTTTATAAATGAGAAGATATGTACCATTTATGAAGAGATAATGAAGGAAAAGAGAATGAGAAGACTATTTATTAACAGGACACCGATATTAGACTTGAACCACAGGATGAGCTACCAGATGTATTACTTTGTTCATTACATTATATATAATTATGAGGCTTATTTTTTCAATTATTGTTAAATATAATGTATGTGTTATAGCAAACATACCACAATAATATAACTTTATAAGATTAAAATGAAAAAGTTCACAGAAAATACAATTTCCGGAAAGAGAAAGATGCAGTTAATAGATTGAAGAACAAGAGAAAATAGATTAACAGACTTGAAGATCATTAGTTAAGTTTAAAAGAATGATACCATAGAAGCATAAGTGTTTTATGTTTATAAATTGTTGGAGGAATTTTATATGTATTAATGGTAGAAAGTATATTTCATGTATGTGTAATGGGCATGATCAAAGTTAAAGGAAATACGAGAAAGGAATGAATAGGAAGCTGATGTAACTGTATAATCGACGTTATAATATGGAATACGAATCTCATGGTAGGAAGAGGGAGGGACTATTGTGTAATATAAACTAAGGACCATAATGTGACGGAACAAACTTCAGTATTCGATGATAATGTATACAAAAACACAAAAATGCGCCAAAAGCAGTACAGGTGAACAATACTCACAGTATTTATGATGAAGACGCAAAACTGCACAACAAGGGAAAAATGCATAAGCAGATCTGTAGCACGCTTTTATAACAATAAGCCAGCACTTGAGTGTTAACGAATGAAACCTTTTGAACACAGCAGTACATCACGATACACACATCTACGAGAATATTCCCAACCTGCAGCAGGCAACTTCAACCCGTGAAACATGGAACAAATGCTATACTCGTATAATCCAAGGAAATAACCTTTATTAAACAAATTATGAAACACATTCGCCCAACAACTGGAAGAATTGTGCATTCACTTCGTTGACAAAGCAATATCAGAGAAAACACAACACTTGCTCCAGAGATAATCGCAAGAGACACGGTGGAGACACAGAGATGATGGTACCAGCTGATATGTCATTCGATTCGTCACTGTACGTGGCTCGTTTGAAAAGAAAGAAAGAAGAAGATGACCGAGCCGACTATAGCTGCGTATACCGCTCGGTGGAGGTCGCAGTTCTGTCAATTTTCTATCGGAACTGACTGCAATCCCTGCCTTGTGCAGCCAGTTGAAAGGGCTTCTCACTAAACAGTGAAATATTGTGTGTATGTGTGTTGTGTAGTTAGTGTGAAGTGCATCGTATAAGAAAGTGAAATTCGAACATATTCATTGACTTCAGAAGATTCATCTAAACAGGAAATTTCTGTTAGGCCCACATTTACAATTATGCTTGTGAAATTTCATGTAAAGTGTATGTTATAAGTTGTGGTATGAATCTTAGAATGGCCGAATTAACGTATAACAGCATAGTACACAACCCTATCACGCTCCAGAGAATCCAGCAACGTCTTCGACCTTATCGCTGCATTACAGATTGGGGGGAGGGGGGGGGGGGCAGCGTGGCGATGCAACGGGTACCAAATTTGTTATAAAAGTTAGTAAATTACTCAACGGACAGTATTTTTCAGTAGAGGTATTTCGTTCATTCCAAGTAAGTATCGATTCGTGACGTCATCGTCCAGACACGAGTTGACTGTAATCTGTATCCGTTTTAGCAAATAATAATTTCTCTCAGGTGATAAGATTTTATTGATTATGAAATACAAGTTCTAGAAGTTTATTGAGAATCGGAAATATTTAATTAGTAATTACATGCCATAATTCATTTGTTTAATCTAAAGGTGTTTTGCATTTTGTATGCATAACAAAAGTGTGAATTTATGTGCAGCTTTTACTCTGAGACGAGCTATCACTTAGTGTGCTAAAAGTACGCGTGTACAGTTCGCTGACCTATGTGGTGAATTTTATTTGGTGATCTTGACCCGAATGGAGAGTAAATCCAGTTTCATTTAAACTTTACGCGAGAGAGACACATCACGTTATTACAAAAGAGTCGTTTAGCCCATTAGGGAAAGCTTAAACCTGCGCTATCGATTTGAAATGCGTAACATGCCAGTGCTTGATCGAGCTGTCCAGTAAATCGCGTACAATAGTTGCAAATGCGTTTGGATTTAATGCACGATATTGGAAATTAATTTTGAGACAAGTGCTGATTTCGACAAAAAAAAAATTTAACGGAAGGTTTATTCAAAATGTCGAGGTCCAGTTTTAATTAAGACACTATCACCTTGTTGATTACGTTGCCTAGAAACACTGTAAAGAAGCTTCATTAATTCATTAGAACGATTTGCGACGTAGTAAGGCCCATTAAACACACAAAATGTTAGACGAAGTTTGCTGATCGCGTGAGATTATGAGAGAGTTTTTCTTTCCATAAACGCCAACAAACCGTCAGTTTCAAAAGTTAAATTATTAACTGCTGTGTAACTTAATTGATCGTCCTACACCACTACTGAACATGCTGTATAGTGTCTCTTCACAAGAGATCTCAAGGAGCTGGGATAAACAAGAAGAAGAAAAAGACTAAAGAAGAGGCATCGCTATACCACCGAACTCTGGTAAAAGACAGAATTGATGATATGAACGGTACGAATACCAGTCACAGGTGATTCAGTCAATAAATGAAGTTGATTTTATAATTAAACATGTAAGTGTACTTAGCTGTGATCAACGATATTTTGAAGTAGGTTTAAGGTGTGATCAGATACAAACACTAGCTTGCTGGGAGACAATTGACCGGGAATCGACCAGTCATGAGGAACAAGAGTTGTTAACAGTTAATATAGACTGTTGTACAAAAATTGATGATGAACAATATGTGATGGATGTGGTTCATTTATACGAAACCGAGATGGAAAGAATACACCAAGAGGATAATGCACCATTGACAACACCAGCATTGATACCCAAGGCAGAATTAAAATCCCACCAGTGCCCAGAGTACAAGATCAATATCTAGTAAAATTAGCACTGAGCGATTTGAAGACTGCGGCGTTCAATAGAAAGAACCTAGCAGACAAAACGGCAAACTCACGAATATTTTCACTAGGACAAAAGGTGCTCGTAAAAGCCCACCATCACTCTAGCAGGAAAAACATCAGAACCACAAGTTCCTTTCACTATATACAAAGGCCCTATGGAACTAAGTAAAGTAGTCCATGATAATGCATTCAAACTGATTAGTCTAAAAACAGGAAAATCATTGGACTTGCACCGTGTGAATCATTTGAAATTGTATAAAGGGTAAAACAAAACAAAAAAATTAACTCTCCAAAGAAAATTAGTTGTATTCAATATCTAGAAGAGTAGGAAAGCTTAGAAAGTGAGCACAAATAAAACATTTTAATTTGTATTTATCTCATTAGGGACAACTTTCACAGTAGGTTAAAAGGATCATTGTTAAGGAAAAACAGTAAAGCAAAAACTAAAGTAACTCTTCTGCAAACGACATGTGTTCTAGGGAAAGAGTAGAAAGCAAGAAAGAACATAGAGATCAGCAGGTGAATAGTTTGACGAAATAGTAGTAGATTCTCTCTTAAAATATAGTTCAATTTAGAAAGAAGTTGATTTTTGTGAACAAAAGGAAGTTAAGAAGTAGGAAGGAAGTAAAGAATTACGTAATAAGGAGATATTCATTTCGGGTTTGTTCCGTCGAGGACGGTGAACATTTAGTTGGGGAGATATTTTGGTGGAAAATGAGAAGCATATACTACTTGTTTAACGTACCACAAGTTGATATTAAAATGGAGATATGAGCGAAATAAATAAAATAGGTCGTTTGGAGGCAAGAATTAAGAGAGAGATTTCAATTATTAAGCTACGCCAGAAAGATGTTATTTCGTGGAAGAAGGCAGTCCGAAGCATGTAAGTTTACCCCAGAGAGTATTTCAATAAGGAAGAGTATAACGTGGGACGAACGGAATATAGAAGTTCACTGTTTAGAGGAAGGAGAAAGTGATAAGTACAACTGAGAAAATAAGGTCTAGGACAATTTAGTAGGACAGTAGAGAAAGTTTTGGGAAAAAAAGAAGGGGAGATACATTGTATTTCGAAGTTCTGTTACAGCCAATGCAGATAAGAAGAGATTGCAGAGAAAAAGACGCTGGAATGAGAGTCAAGGTGCGAAATTTTCATGGTAGTATGATGTACCTGTAGTTAGAAAAAAAGACATACTAACAGACTAACCTTCATCATCATCAATTTCACTCTTACTATCCATCGTGATGAAGATGAGGAAACCATGATCTTTACACTAAAAAAATGTTAACGTAGTATGGGGATAAAAGATGTAAAGTAATAGAGAGAGTAGTAAGAAATATTTAGTGTATTTTAAGTAAGTACTTTTGTAACGTTTCTTAAGGATTTAGTGTTTGCCAAGTTTGTAAAGTATTCTAAGCGAGTAAGGGATATGATAAGATAGGTTTAATATCATGTAAATTAGATAATGTGTGAGGAGGCCAAAATTGTACATGACGTCAAGCATCACGCAGAATTATTTCGGTCAGATCGACATCAGACCTGAGTAGAGCGGTTGGGTGTGAGAGGAAGGGACACTGAGTGTGAGTTCCAGGTGCGTCAGCTTACGAGATGGCGAAAGAAGGTGCCTTAGTGGAAGCAACAGTCCAAGAAGATAACACCTCTGTACAAAAGTTTGGAGATCTACAACGCATCCCTCATACGATCAACATGTACCATGACGCGAGCTTTAATCATGTGAAAGCCACATGCAATCATTATAGCACGGTTTTGCTAAAGTCTTAGGTACTTAGCACTTCTATCGCAAACTGTTTAGAGCAGCATAAAGAGAGATGATGGATGACCACCGAACCGGAATGGAGGCGGACATATTACATCAAGGACGAGAGGGTGTTTACAGTCACCAGAAAAAGAAGAGGTGCATTTCTTTAACTCGAGGTTCGAAATGGCTGAAAGTGTTATCATATCAAACGGGATTCAAAAGCTGCTAAACGTTCCCTGAACACTAATGGGGGGTTAGCAAGAAAACGATGGAAGGCGTCCAACTTATCTTGATGAACAACCTGATACAATAAAGGAATCACAACAATTTGAAAGAAAACACCATAAGAATGAATTAAACAATAACGAAGTTAAACAGATCTTCAGTCCCAATTCGCAGTCCAGCAAAGAACGAAGACACAGGTGAGAAGACAGCAAGATGCGACAAGAACAGATGATTCAATGCAGAAGATTTGGAAGAAAGAAGAGCCTGGACCAGGAAAGATCAAGAAACCTTTCCAAATCCCGTCCCATACAAGACCATTACTGCATTTACCTAGCAAAAAAGAATCCAGTTTTAGCTGTTCTAGCAGTCCAAACATCCGATATTCCTTATGGCAAATTGCAACACTTTCGGATGTCACACCGAGAGACGGGAGATGACTACTCGTATGGAAAACAGGAGACGAATTGACCAACGATGAATCGGCATAAAGATTCGAGGAAATACGAAGATAAGTCTTTATGCTGCCAAGAACAGATCTCTAATACAATTTCGCCATGGGCACATGCAGAGAAGAACAAAGGCAACCAAGCATTCATGACATGCTCATACCTTCAGCAACCTTTCTCCCTGCCGACTGTCATTCCATGCTCAGCGGAGACACGTTGAGACACGTGGCCGACCGTCATTCCATGCTCAGCGGAAACACGTCGAGGCGCATGAAATGGAGAGTGATGACTTCAATCAACCACGTTGGAGATACAGCGGGACAGTCTGTGACAGACTAGTATCCGAGTAAACTGAAAAAAGGGAAAATTTAAAGAACACCCGAAGTTTATTGATGTTTAAAAATATTTAATTTTTGAAGGATCTTTTGTGTCAGATCTTTATTAAGAATGCTTTTAAATGTTAATCTTGACATATCAATAATATTTACTTGCATTCCAAATTTACAAAATGTCTAAGTTAAGACAGCCAAATGTTAACATTTCCTTGGGAGGTTAAGATTCTAGTGTGTAATGTGTCTGTTAAAATACAGGGTTATTACAAAAGATTGAAGCGATTTCACAGCTCTACAATAACTTTATTATTTGAGATAATTTCAAAATGCTTTGCACACACATACAAAAACTCAAAAAGTTTTTTTGGGCATTCACAAATGTTCGATATGTGCCCCTTTAGTGATTCGGCAGACATCAAGCCGATAATCAAGTTCCTCCCACATTCGGCGCAGCATGTCCCCATCAATGAGTTCGAAAGCAGCGTTGATGCGAGCTCGCAGTTCTGGCACGTTTCTTGGTAGAGGAGGTTTAAACACTGAATCTTTCACATAACCCCACAGAAAGAAATCGCATGGGGTTGAGTCGGGAGAGCGTGGAGGCCATGACATGAATTGCTGATCATGATCTCCACCACGACCGATCCATCGGTTTTCCAATCCCCTGTTTAAGAAATGCCGAACATCATGATCGAAGTGCGGTGGAGCACCATCCTGTTGAAAGATGAAGTCGGCGCTGTCGGTCTCCATTTGTGGCATGAGCCAATTTTCCGCGGGCTACGCGTGAAACTTGCCCGCACGCGTTCAACCGTTTCTTCGCTCACTGCAGGCCGACCCGTTGATTTCCCCTTCACAGAGGCATCCAGAAGCTTTAAACTGCGCATAGCATCGCCGAATGGAGTTATCAGTTGGTGGATCTATGTTGAACTTCGTCCTGAAGTGTCGTTGCACTGTTATGACTGACTGATGTGAGTGCATTTCAAGCACGACATACGCTTTCTCGGCTCCTGTCGCTATTTTGTCCCACTGCGCTCTCGAGCGCTCTGGCGGCAGAAATCTGAAGTGCAGCTGCAGCCGGACAAGACTTTTATGAGTTTTTCTACGTATCTGTAGTGTGTCGTGACCATATGTCAATGAATGGAGCTACAGTGAATTTATGAAATCGCTTCAATCATTTGTAATAGCCCTGTACAGGCTATAGGGCTAAATATAAAAATGGGTTTAGCAATTCCATGATGTTAATTTAATATTTGCAGAACGAATTTGTAGGATTAAAAATTTAATATGTTTGCAAAAGTCAAGAATATTTTAAGATTTTTGTAAAGTTATAATGCATGAGTTTAAGATTTTGCGGGGTATAAATATGTTTGTGAATATGATTATGCTTGTAAAGTTATGAGAAGGATACGGCAACTCTGACATAAATCAAGAAATAATTGTAAGAAATGGAACTTTCATAAGTTATAATTGACATAAAAAGAACAAAAAGAGTTGATACTAGGCAATAAGTATTGAAAAAGGGAGCGGCTCTGGTCTCGTAAACTGACATACTGTTGGGAGTGCGAAGTGCTGACCTCATGGCCCCCATATCTGCACCCAGTGATGCCTGTGGGCTGAGGAAGACACGGTGGCAGGTCGGTACCGTTGGGTCATCCAAGGCCTGTTCGGATGGGGTTCAGATTTTTTATGTGTATAGTGTCCATGTTTACCACTTGCAGCGTAACATCATCATCTCAACGTGCTGCCCGTTAATATTTCTGTCCTCCCATTCAGTATTTTTAACAACGTTAGTTTGTCGGTTTCGTTAATTCAAATTGTAATTGTGAGGTAATGTTTTAGAGAGAAATCAGTAAAGTGGATATTAATTACCTACTACAAGCGAGTGTCCAGCAACAAAAATTAACGTCTCCAGTCGCTGCTCACGGTCAATTGTAGGCGAATACGCATCGGCATCAGAATAAATCTGGGTGGGGCATCGCAGGCTGTAGGACGGCTGTAGAGTAAACTGCCGCAAGGGGCGCTGGCGCCAACCCGGCCCTCTGGGTTGTTTTGAATTATATTATTTTAACATTACAGCTGCATCTTCATTCCCTTTTCCAGCTAGCTACAACGTTCACGTAACAAAACTTTCAGGAATCCGTCGATAGTGAAAAGAAACATAGTCAGCGCATGGAAACAATTACAACTTTTACACAACACATATTGCTTCTTTCTAACTATGGTGCAGCTACGGTTGCCATTGTAAGTTAACCACTACCTGGGAAGACGGAAGGAAGATAAAGAAAGTGAACTATATAGGCCGTAATTAATTCTGCCTCGGCAGAGGTTAACCACTTAAATGTCTGGACGAGCTTCATTCCGCAAAGAATATTATTCACAAAGAATGCTGCTGCTGATCATTTTAGTTTACCTGAGATTCATAGTGGTATGAATTAGTAAGTTAAGGACGTGGGCTTGTAATTTGGAAAAGTATATACGTAACGCGCTAGATCCATCACGTAATGCTGCATGTTTAATTAAATACTGGACCTCATTTCTGAAGGACTGCAGGTTCACTGATCCATAATACAAGAAAATGATTTGATAAATTAGTGTAAACGGCGGACAAGACACAAGTCTGAAATTCTGAGTCTGCTTTCACGTAAGAGCTGCACATGAAAAGCTGATAATTGCACAGCATCGTTATACAAGGATATGGTCTGGCTATGAAACAAATAGACCAGATGAACGTTCAAAGAATATAGTGTGTTATTAGTTAACGAGAGACTTATCTATTGATGTTTATACAATGGTAGCTGGAACGAGAGAGATAGCGCGGAACATCACGGCTTCTCCGCGCTGCTCACAGAAAAATGTGAAGGCTGCGCCTTACTTTATTCATAGGCGATCTTATTACAGTGAAGCACAGAACGCTAGCGAACTGTTCGGTCTTCTTTCTCACAACGAGCATTCTTACCTTGAAATATAAAAGACAGAAAAAGAAAAATTGATATGGGGTCTTATACACCACACCATAGAGAACTGCTATAGTCTCCCCGTCGAAGCAAACGGGCCACTGACCAACAGTTAGGGTACACTTCTAGAAAAAAGTGTGCTTCCATTCAAATGTATTTACATAAGCATTACAATACAAAACATTTCACTCTGTGATATTTTTTGAATCTTTTTAGGGTGGACTGTTTCCATCATCGTTTCACTTGGACTGTTTACAGATGAGTCACTGTCATCATCAAAATGATTGTCACTCTTCTTTTCACATACACATTCCACTTAAAGCTCCACAGTCTCATCCTCAGAAATGAGTGTGGGTGAAGAACTAGTCATTTAACGTCAAATAACTTGAACTTACAGGTTGTTTCAAAAATGACCGGTATATTTGAAACGGCAATAAAAACTACACGAGCAGCGATAGAAATACACCGTGTGTTGCTATATGCTTGGGACAACAGTACATTTTCAGGCAGACAAACTTTCGAAATTACAGTAGTTACAATTTTCAACAACAGATGGCGCTGCGGTCTGGGAAATTCTATGGTACGATATTTTCCACATATCCACCATGCGTAGCAATAATATGGCGTAGTCTCTGAATGAAATTACCCGAAACCTTTGACAACGTGTCTAGCGGAATGGCTTCACATGCAGATGAGATGTACTGCTTCAGCTGTTCAATTCTTTCTGGATTCTTGCGGTACACCTGGTCTTTCAAGTGTCCCCACAGAAAGAAGTCACAGGGGTTCATGTCTGGCGAATAGGGAGGCCAATCCACGCCGCCTCCTGTATGTTTCGGATAGCCCAAAGCAACCACACGATCATCGAAATATTCATTCAGGAAATTAAAGACGTCGGCCGTGCGATGTGGCCGGGCACCATCTTGCATAAACCACGAGGTGTTCGCAGTGTCGTCTAAGGCAGTTTGTACCGCCACAAATTCACGAAGAATGTCCAGATAGCATGATGCAGTAATCGTTTCGGATCTGAAAAATGGGCCAATGATTCCTTTGGAAGAAATGGCGGCCCAGACCAGTACTTTTTGAGGATGCAGGGACGATGGGACTGCAACATGGGGCTTTTCGGTTCCCCATATGCGCCAGTACTGTTTATTGACGAAGCCGTCCAGGTAAAAATAAGCTTCGTCAGTAAACCAAATGCTGCCCACATGCATATCGCCGTCATCAATCCTGTGCACTATATGGTTAGCGAATGTCTCTCGTGCAGCAATGGTAGCAGCGCTGAGGGGTTGCCGCGTTTGAATTTTGTATGGATAGAGGTGTAAACTCTGGCGCACGAGACGATACGTGGACGTTGGCGTCATTTGGACCGCAGCTGCAACACGGCGAACGGAAACCTGAGGCCGCTGTCGGATCACCTGCTGCACTAGCTGCGCGTTGCCCTCTGTGGTTGCCGTACGCAGTCGCCCTACCTTTCCAGCACGTTCATCCGTCACGTCCCCAGTCCGTTGAAATTTTTCAAACAGATCCTTTATTGTATCACTTTTTGGTCCTTTGGTTACATTAAACCTCCGTTGAAAACTTCGTCTTGTTGCAACAACACTGTGTTCTAGGTGGTGGAATTCCAACACCAGAAAAATCCTCTGTTCTAAGGAATAAACCATGTTGTCCACAGCACACTTGCACGTTGTGAACAGCACACGCTTACAGCAGAAAGACGACGTACAGAATGGCGCACCCACGGACTGCGTTGTCTTCTATACCTGTCACATCACTTGCAGCGCCATCTGTTGTTGAAAATTGTAACTACTGTAATTTCGAAAGTTTGTCCGCCTGAAAATGTACTGTTGTCCCAAGCATATTGCAAGAAACGGTGTATTTCTATCGCTGCACGTTTAGTTTTTATTGCCGTTTCAAATATACCGGTCATTTTTGAAACACCCTGTACTAATTAGGCCATTTCTCTCAACACAACTGCTACAGTTCGCCATCGAGTTAGCACAGACTTCTGTAGATGGCAGTACTATGCAGCACTCATGCCTAGTATAGTCAAATGAAAAATTATAGTATAGTGTGAAATTATAGTCAGTGGAAAATTAAATTTGCAATGTTGCGCTCTACCCACCATGTGATTGGAAAGAGTTAATGATTGTCAACAAATATACGAACCAACAACATTATATTAGTTACCTATCCTTCTGCATTTTAGTTATAAGAGCATTGTCTGCGAAAAATCGCATCAACTTTGTTTGCGATGTATTTAAGCTCAGAGATCAGCCTTCTCGCTGGATCTTCCCCAATACAGAAATGAAAATGATTACGAGTCGAGTTGTACCTACAAAAAATTGGATACTCTACCATTCTGTGCCAGTCTGTTAAGAGTACTATTTAAGGCAGCAGGGCACCCTCACAGCCCTCCACAGAAGCGACAAGACACTCAAAGTCGGCAGTACAGCAAGGCGTTCGCTCCTAGTGGAGCATATCTTTAAACCTTAAGAATTTATCGTCTCAGTAGTCATCGTTACATGTATCAGATTCCGTAAAGAACATTCTGGTAGATGCTGTTAATCGTTTTCTCGTTTGAGATGGGTTGAGACATTTCGAGCAATAATGCAGTGCACAACTATGTTTGGAGAAATGGCATAAAAGAAGATGGACCATGTTTTTGATCCAACAATAGTGTGGTTTCTCATCCTGGGAGATTAACAACAATTCAGCATGTGTCACATAATAACCTGTGAATTTGCAAAATTGTAGGAGTGTGACTGCACCATCATTTGGCTTGCATTCCTTCAGGCCATACACATGAATATAAATACCTGTATGCTGCCTCTCAAATTTACCAATGTCCTGAGGGCCCATAGCGAATTTACAACAATCGTGCTTGTAATATTCGGATATCCAATTGGGTATTGGTTTGCACACTATACGTTTAACTTAAGATTCGTTCTGTTAGCCGGAAGTGTGAACTAAAAGCTATAATTGTCTTTACTCTACACACTGATAAACATCCTGTTTCCTAGATATATGCTCTGTATTGGATCAAAAATTCACTAATATGGTACTCTGGTAAATCCTAACTCGTTTATCCCTTGGAGCCGTCCGGTGTGGCACAGCGGTTCTAGGCGCTCCAGTCTGGAACCGCGAGACCACTACGGTTGCAGGTTGGAATGCTGCCTTGTGCATGGATGTGTGTAATGTCCTTAGGTAAGTTAGGCTTAAGTAGTTCTAAGTTATAAGGGACTGATGACACATGTTAAGTCCCATAGTGCTCAGAGCCATTTGAACCAATTTCATCCCTTGGATCCTTGCGGCATGGTACATCCTTCCACAACTCATAACCAAGAACAGTTTGCCCGGACTTCAACTGATCTCTAAAGGGCCCTGGTTCATGTTCACCTTGCTGTTGCTGTATGAGATCGCCAAACAACACAGGAATGTCAGTAAGCAGGGCATTCATAGAAACCTCTCCCGCGTCGTCCTCGCCTCTCTCCCGATCTTCGAAAATACGGCTCAAGATACCGGCAACAACGCTGTCATACTCCATGGTAAGCAGACGTTGAACTGAAAGGCGGAGAACGCGCACAGCCTTCACGTGATACAACCTGTTTTATGGGGACTGGCTCAAACCGAACTAAGTGCCTGATCGTCTGTTTCCAATGGGCAATCCCGGTGTTCTAAGTACTGAATTTCTCCAATGTCGCGAGAACCGTTAGCGCTTCCAACTTGTAAGTGGAGTTTTTGAATTCAGTGGAAGACAGGCAGCTCCAACTCCTCAGCCCATCTTGTCGCTGAAGGAGAATTGCAACAACCCAAGAGTTGGAGGCATCGGTCTGGACTATAAACAGATGGTTAAAGTTGGGGAAGAATCAGTGGCGAGTGGGAGACCACCAGAACCAGAGCGTTACTCAATGCGATTTTCAGAGAGTCTATGGCGAGTTTACCAGAACCAGAGAGTTACTCAACTCGATTTTCAGAGAGTCTATGGCGAGTTTACCAGAACCAGAGAGTTACTCAACTCGATTTTCAGAGAATCTATGGCGAGTTGAGGTCCACCTGAACCAGAGTGTTGCTCAACACGATTTTCAGAGAATCAATGGCGGGTCGTTGGGTGTGTCTAGACAAAGGGTTCACCCTTCTTTCGCAAAAGGTTCAAGGGAGCAGCCATTTCCTCCAATTTGAGGTCGAAATTCCGAAAAAAATGTTTATACCGGTAAAACGCACGGCACCCTTTTTGGTTTTGCGAGGGCGGAAACTATAAACGGCCTTGGTCCTTGACTGGTTAATCCTAACCCCTTCTGCCGCAAGTAAATGTCCAAGAAATGAAATTCCACTCTGGGCTAAGGTAACCTCGGGCGGCTTCAGAGTAAGACCCACTTGTCTCAAACACTCAAGAACAAGAAGCAGGGACCCAAATTATGTGCAAATGAGTCACTATAAATGACGACGTCCTGACAGTTATAGACATAATTAAACTAGAGATCACCATGCACGGAATCAAGCGACGTGGAATTAATCTAGACAGGGCAAAAGGAACCCGGTTAAGCTAGTGTCAGTTGCAGTCGCTACAGAAAGCTGTGGCCACATTTGATTCTTCAGCCTAGTATACCTGATTCAAATCAGAAATGGAAAAATAACGAGCCTCCGAAAACCAAGGAAACAGCAGTGCAAATCGGGAAAGGCAATGGGCTCCAAGATGACCTTTTGATTAAGAACGTGGTTGTCCACAACCGCTCGAAATCCGGGAACTTCACTTTGGGGGAAAATCCAAAAGAAAATCGGGGGTATGCGTAATCTAACAGGAGTCCAGTTCAACTAACAAAATCGAGCACCAGTAAAAATTCAGTACTGAGATTCTCAGTCACCAAAGCTTCCACAGGCGAAGAAAACTCGCCAATCCGGCAACATATGCGTACACAGCCAATGAGGAGACGAGAGTGACTATTAACAAAATTGGTTCACATGGCTCTGAGCACCATGGGACTTGACTTCTGAGGTCATCAGTCCCCTAGAACGTAGAACTAATTAAACCTAACTAACCTAAGGACATCACACACATCCATGCCCGAGGTAGGATTCGAACCTGCAACCGAAGCGGTTGCGCGGTTCCAGACTGTAACGCTAGAACCGCTCGGCCACCCCGGCTAGCGACTATTAACAGACCTACAAAATATGAGTACAGGTTTTAAATTGTGGAGCTTGCAGATGTGCGGGTATCTGGAATACCACTGACGACTCATTAGTGAAACACTGTTACCCAACAAAGCACACAAGAACTCATGATCAACACAAGAACACACGAAAGGGAGGGAATTGTTGGTCACCGCTTTAAGATTGTGACACTGACGCAGCACCACCAACCTGGTACCACGCCGGGCCATCTTCTAGCGTCAACCATTAGGACTTTCCTTGCCGCTAGACTTGCATAGGTGGGCAAAAGGTCATTGCCGACCACAGCGATAGCAATGACCTTAATCAGCCGGCACCTAATTGGCGGAACCTGCTGCTGCTGTGGCATTGGCAAGAATTGAGACGATGCCCTCTAGAAGACTCTCCGTTGTTCTGCTTGCTTAACATCTCCACAAGAACAACCAGACTATCGAAGTCGCGCAGGCAAATGAATGAAACATGTAGAATTTTGGAACACTCCTATAAAAGTACTGAATTTGTTCATTTAATGTTGCAACCTGAGTGTTATTTACCAATTTTGGCCTTGTCTGCTGTAACACCTCGGATTTGTGGCGGCGAGCATTTATATATTAAATTGCTTCATTTCATGTGCCACGTCCTACTAGTACTACTGTGGAGCACAGTTTCATCTGTTGTCTTATTGGGTGTTTATAGTACTTAGTTTTACTGTGTCCTACAGAAAAGATTTCTAGTCTGCAGAAAAGTCATTATACTCGAACACAATACGTGTTCCCAAATTCTACATGTTTCATCCATTTGCCTTCGTTGGCTTATTGAAAAATTATTATCTTTTCTCTCGCGTTGTAATGTTGACTGTGGTGTGGACGCTTTCAATCAACAGTAGAGTCCTACCTGGTCAAATTCCGGTACTAAATTCTCTATTTCTCTGTTAATTAGGCTACCATTTGTGTTTCTTTTGATGGGACCTGGATAAAATCTGTGTGGTCGGTAGATCAGGTGCAGCATTCGAAAGCGGAGCCATTTCCGCGCTCTACCGAAAGGACACCCGATTGCGGGTGGCCCTGCCCCTCTTAATCTTTCCAAGCCCACCACGCCTTGCCAAGACAGGGTATATAGCACGCCGATGTACTTGTTGGAGACTTAACCACTGCAGCTCTTCTTTTTATATTTTATTTCTAGCTCATATGAACTGTCTGCATGTATCTGACTGATTTGGTAGTTGAGTAATATCTAGATTTAGTTACTTACACGTGTGTTTGCAACTGTGGCTCAGCCAACTGAATGATTATTAATCTTACTTCCCGTATCCGTCTTTTTTTTTATCTGATCAAATACTAGGAGATTTACGATCTGGTAGTTTCATGAATGTCCTCACTGCCTTTTTATACCATTCAGGACGCAACACCAGTTTTATCTAGGTATTTCTCTGGCGTGTCTTGCACGCCTCCACTATCTACAGGTAAAGTAATTTTCTTATATGGTGCTTATTTGTGCAGTATACTTCTATTTTGTACGGTAAGTCTTAAAGTTTCTTTCAAGAAAGAATTTTTAGCTCTTTTCTTGTACTGCTAAAGTTGTTGTTGTTGTTTTTAATCTGTTTGCTTTTAATCACAGACTTGTCTCTGAGCACTATGGGACTTAACATCTGTGGTCATCAGTCCCATAGACTTACAACTACTTAAACCTAACTAACCTAAGAACATCACACACATCCAAGCCCGAGGCAGGATTCGACCGTAGCAGCAGCGCGGGTCCGGACTGAAGCTCCTAGAATCGCTCGGCATCATCGGCCGGCTCTGCTTTTAATGAATCAAGTGTAGTTTTATGATTGTAAATTGTTCAGTTTCATAGCAGTCAGTACTAATGGAGGTGTTTCTCCACTACATGTTTAATAAATCTGACTTACTGAGCTCTGTTAAAATAGAGAAAGGTCAAAACACGAATGGTGTTCAATCTCCCTTTGACCCCGTTCTTCCAACTACAGACAGCTGCATATTGTGGTAGCAGAGGGTGGTCGTTTTTGGAGCGAAGGACTGAAAGTTACTGAGCATCATTAGCGTTAACACATTTAAATTTCATACTGTACTTTTCTGCCTCTCGTGTTTAGACTCAATTGCTGTTGTTTTCAAATCTGAGTTCCAGGTGCGTTCCATTTCCCATGGGGTCTAGAGTCGTGGTCGGAGTGGGGTGTTCAAGGAAGGAACAGCTACGGTATCCATGGATTAACCAAAGATGGAGAAGCGGATAGGACAGGTGAGCATCTCCCTTGAATGTTATGACGCCTCACTCTCTTAACTTTAGCAAAATCTACAGTTTCTAAAAAAACAGTCTTTCATCCCATGCCAAAGTGTATCGAATACAGGCGAAAATTGTACATTGATTAAGATGTGTTGAAAATGTAGCGATGAAAGTCACTGATCTCCATTTCAAACCTTCGTGTGACCAGCCTTATAATAGGGTGATCAATTTGCAGACTGGTTTGAGCGCCTTAGAAAGGGAGAACGATCAGGGGTTGAGTGAGTCCGGGAAATAGATGTTGCCGAAAGTCGTGAATTCTCTCCGTCATCCAGAACTGACGATATAGACAAACCTCACCACAGATTTGCCAAATTACCCAATCCTTTTCTGAATGAGTTGCATCGTACAGAATGCCTCGCCTGTTGGCATGCAGCAGCAGCTGTTAGTTCTTTGTGATTTTCGTTAAACTAGAGGAGCAAGTCAGGGGTTTCAAGTGTTGTGAGAAAACACTTTCCAGCTAATTTATCCTTTGTTTCCGGGGTCCTTGGGCGAAATGGTCGGCGTGGTTTTATATAGATGTGGATGAGGATCTTGTTCACTCTATTCATGAGGTGGGTACAGCTGCTCTAGCTTTTGCCTGCACTTGCAAGGTATTAAGCTGGAGGATCATTCCAGGGTTCAGTTTGCTGAGAGACCCGTGACATATCGCGACTTCGATAGTCTGGTTGTTATTGTGGAGATGTTAAGCAAGCAGAACAACGGAGAGTCTTCTAGAGGGCATCGTCTCAATTCTTGCCAATGCCACAGCAGCAGCAGGTTCCGCCAATTAGGTGCCGGCTGATTAAGGTCATTGCTATCGCTGTGGTCGGCAATGACCTTTTGCCCACCTATGCAAGTCTAGCGGCAAGGAAAGTCCTAATGGTTGACGCTAGAAGATGGCCCGACGTGGTACCAGGTTGGTGGTGCTGCGTCAGTGTCACAATCTTAAAGCGGTGACCAACAATTCCCTCCCTTTCGTGTGTTCTTGTGTTGATCATGAGTTCTTGTGTGCTTTGTTGGGTAACAGTGTTTCACTATTGAGTCTTCAGTGGTATTCCAGATACCGGCACATCTGCAAGCTCCACAATTTAAAACCTGTACTCATATTTTGTAGGTCTGTTAATAGTCGCTAGCCGGGGTGGCCGAGCGGTTCTAGCGTTACAGTCTGGAACCGCGCAACCGCTTCGGTTGCAGGTTCGAATCCTACCTCGGGCATGGATGTGTGTGATGTCTTTAGGTTAGTTAGGTTTAATTAGTTCTACGTTCTAGGGGACTGATGACCTCAGAAGTCAAGTCCCATGGTGCTCAGAGCCATGTGAACCAATTTTGTTAATAGTCACTCTCGTCTCCTCATTGGCTGTGTACGCATATGTTGCCGGATTGGCGAGTTTTCTTCGCCTGTGGAAGCTTTGGTGACTGAGAATCTCAGTACTGAATTTTTACTGGTGCTCGATATTGTTAGTTGAACTGGACTCCTGTTAGATTACGCATACCCCCGATTTTCTTTTGGATTTTCCCCCAAAGTGAAGTTCCCGGATTTCGAGCGGTTGTGGACAACCACGTTCTTAATCAAAAGGTCATCTTGGAGCCCATTGCCTTTCCCGATTTGCACTGCTGTTTCCTTGGTTTTCGGAGGCTCGTTATTTTTCCATTTCTGATTTGAATCAGGTATACTAGGCTGAAGAATCAAATGTGGCCACAGCTTTCTGTAGTGACTGCAACTGACACTAGCTTAACCGGGTTCCTTTTGCCCTGTCTAGATTAATTCCACGTCGCTTGATTCCGTGCATGGTGATCTCTAGTTTAATTATGTCTATAACTGTCAGGACGTCGTCATTTATAGTGACTCATTTGCACATAATTTGGGTCCCTGCTTCTTGTTCTTGAGTGTTTGAGACAAGTGGGTCTTACTCTGAAGCCGCCCGAGGTTACCTTAGCCCAGAGTGGAATTTCATTTCTTGGACATTTACTTGCGGCAGAAGGGGTTAGGATTAACTAGTCAAGGACCAAGGCCGTTTATAGTTTCCGCCCTCGCAAAACCAAAAAGGGTGCCGTGCGTTTTACCGGTATAAACATTTTTTTCGGAATTTCGACCTCAAATTGGAGGAAATGGCTGCTCCCTTGAACCTTTTGCGAAAGAAGGGTGAACCCTTTGTCTAGACACACCCAACGACCCGCCATTGATTCTCTGAAAATCGTGTTGAGCAACACTCTGGTTCAGGTGGACCTCAACTCGCCATAGATTCTCTGAAAATCGAGTTGAGTAACTCTCTGGTTCTGGTAAACTCGCCATAGACACTCTGAAAATCGAGTTGAGTAACTCTCTGGTTCTGGTAAACTCGCCATAGACTCTCTGAAAATCGCATTGAGTAACGCTCTGGTTCTGGTGGTCTCCCACTCGCCACTGATTCTTCCCCAACTTTAACCATCTGTTTATAGTCCAGACCGATGCCTCCAACTCTTGGGTTGTTGCAATTCTCCTTCAGCGACAAGATGGGCTGAGGAGTTGGAGCTGCCTGTCTTCCACTGAATTCAAAAACTCCACTTACAAGTTGGAAGCGCTAACGGTTCTCGCGACATTGGAGAAATTCAGTACTTAGAACACCGGGATTGCCCATTGGAAACAGACGATCAGGCACTTAGTTCGGTTTGAGCCAGTCCCCATAAAACAGGTTGTATCACGTGAAGGCTGTGCGCGTTCTCCGCCTTTCAGTTCAACGTCTGCTTACCATGGAGTATGACAGCGTTGTTGCCGGTATCTTGAGCCGTATTTTCGAAGATCGGGAGAGAGGCGAGGACGACGCAGGAGAGGTTTCTATGAATGCCCTGCTTACTGACATTCCTGTGTTGTTTGGCGATCTCATACAGCAACAGCAAGGTGAACATGAACTAGGGCCCTTTAGAGATCAGTTGAAGTCCGGGCACACTGTTCTTGGTTATGAGTTGTGGAAGGATGTACCATGCCGCAAGGATCCAAGGGATGAAATTGGTTCAAATGGCTCTGAGCACTATGGGACTTAACATGTGTCATCAGTCCCTTATAACTTAGAACTACTTAAGCCTAACTTACCTAAGGACATCACACACATCCATGCACAAGGCAGCATTCCAACCTGCAACCGTAGTGGTCTCGCGGTTCCAGACTGGAGCGCCTAGAACTGCTGTGCCACACCGGACGGCTCCAAGGGATAAACGAGTTAGGATTTACCAGAGTACCATATTAGTGAATTTTTGATCCAATACAGAGCATACATCAAGGAAACAGGGTGTTTATCAGTGTGTAGAGTAAAGACAGTTATAGTTTTTAGTTCACACTTCTGGCTAACAGAACGAATCTTAAGTTAAACGTATAGTGTACAAACCAATACCCAATAGGATATCGGAATATTACAAGCACGATTGTTGTAAATTCGCTATGGGCCCTCAGGACATTGGTAAATTTGAGAGGCAGCATACAGGTATTTATATTCATGTGTATGGCCTGATTGAATGCAAGCCAAATGATGGTGCAGTCACACTCCTACAATTTTGCAAATTCACAGGTTATTATGTGACACATGCTGAATTGTTGTTAATCTCCCAGGATGAGAAACCACACTATTGTTGGATCAAAAACATGGTCCATCTTCTTTTATGCCATTTCTCCAAACATAGTTGTGCACTGCTTTATTGCTCGAAATGTCTCAACCCGTCTCAAACGAGAAAACGATTAACAGCGTCTACCAGAATGTTCTTTACAGAATCTGGTACATGTAACGATGACTACTGAGACGATAAATTCTTAAGGTTTAAAGATATGCTCCACTAGGAGCGAACGCCTTGCTGTACTGCCGACTTTGAGTGTCTTGTCGCTTCTGTGGAGGGCTGTGAGGGTGCCCTGCTGCCTTAAATAGTACTCTTAACAGACTGGCACAGAATGGCAGAGTATCCAATTTTTTGTAGGTACAACTCGACTCGTAATCATTTTCATTTCTGTATTGGAGAAGATCCAGCGAGAAGGCTGATCTCTGAGCTTGAATACATCGCAAAGAAAGTTGATGCGATTTTTCGCAGACAATGCTCTTATCACTAAAATGCAGAAGGATAGGCAACTAATATAATGTTGTTGGTTCGTATATTTGTTGGCAATCATTAACTCTTTCCACTCACATGGTGGGTAGAGCTCAACAGTGCGAATTTAATTTTCCACTGACTATAATTTTACACTATACTATAATTTTTCATTTGACTATACTCGGCATGAGTGCTGCGTAGTACTGCCATCTACGGAAGTCTGTGCTAACTCGGTGGCGAACTGTAGCAGCTGTGTTGAGAGAAATGGCCTAATTAGTTCGTTCAAGTTATTTGACGTTAAATGACTAGTTCTTCACCCACACTCATTTCTGAGGATGAGACTGTGGAGCTTTAAGTGGAATGTGTATGTGAAAAGAAGAGTGACAATCATTTTGATGATGACAGTGACTCATCTGTAAACAGTCCCAGTGAAACGATGATGGAAACAGTCCACCCCAAAAAGATTCAAAAAATATCACAGAGTGAAATGTTTTGTATTGTAATGCTTATGTAAATACATTTGAATGGAAGCACACTTTTTTCTAGAAGTGTACCCTAACTGTTGGTCAGTGGCCCGTTTGCTTCGACGGGGAGACTATAGCAGTTCTCTATGGTGTGGTGTATAAGACCCCATATCAATTTTTCTTTTTCTGTCTTTTATATTTCAAGGTAAGAATGCTCGCTGTGAGAAAGAAGACCGAAGAGTTCGCTAGCGTTCTGTACCTCACTGTAATAAGATCGCCTGTGAATAAAGGAAGGCGCCGCCTTCACATTTTTCTGTGAGCAGCGCGGAGAAGCCGTGATGTTCCGCGCTATCTCTCTCGTTCCAGCTGCCATTGTATGAACATCAATAGATAAGTCTCTCATTAACTAATAACACACTAAATTCTTTGAACGTTCGTCTGGTCTATTTGTCTCAAAGCCAGACCATATCCTTGTATAACGATGCTGTGCAATTATCAGCTTTTCATGTGCAGCTCTTACGTGAAAGCAGACTCAGAATTTCAGACTTGTGTCTTGTCCGCCGTTTACACTAATTTATCAAATCATTTTCTTGTGTTATGGATCAGTGAACCTGCAGTCCCTCAGAAATGAGGTCCAGTATTTAATTAAACATGCAGCATTACGTGATTGATCTAGCGCGTTATGTATATACTTTTCCAAATTACAAGTCCACGTCCTTAACTTACTAATTCATACCACTATGAATCACAGGTAAACTAAAATGATCAGCAGCAGCATTCTTTGTGAATAATATTCTTTGCGGAATGAAGCTCGTCCAGACAGTTATGTGGTTAACCACTGCCGAGGCAGAAGTAATTACGGCCTAAATAGTTAACTATCTTTATCTTCCTTCCGTCTTTACCAGGTAGTGGTTAACTTACAACGGCAACCGTAGCGGCACCATAGTTAGAAAGAAGCAATATGTGTTGTGTAAAAGTTGTAATTGTTTCCATGCGCTGACTATGTTTCTTTTCACTATCGACGGATTGTTGAAAGTTTTGTTACGTGAACGTTGTAGCTAGCTGGAAAATGGAATGAATATGCAGCTGTAATGTTAAAATAATAAAATTCAAAACAACCCAGAGGGCCGGGTTGGCGCCAGCGCCCCTTGCGGCAGTTTACTCTACAGCCGCCCTACAGCCTGCGATGCCCTTTTCCTTAGGTGTATATCTTGTCTATAGTGTTCACACTGATTCTGTTTATTATTGACGGCAGGTTAAGTCGGTACAGGTACGTGATACCGAAAATATTTTATCGCCAGCCATCTTTCCACGTTTTCCAGCACACTGTTAATAACTGGCGTGGGTGGTGACGACAGTATTCCTAAGCCCCCAATTCGTCCCTCCATACACAAACTATTGATTGCATCAGTTCTCTACTTTTCCTTAGGTGTATATTTTCTTCCCCGTACACATATTGGGTGGCTCGACCTAGTCTATAGTGTTCGCACAGATTCAGTTCATGATTGACGGGAGGTTAAGTCCGTACAAGTACGTCATACCGAACACGTTTTATCGCCAGCCATGTTTCCACTTTTTCCTGCACACTGTTAATGACTGACGTGGGTGGAGACGGCAGCATTCGTAAGCCTCCATTTCCTATAGATTGCTTCAGTGACTTCTGCGGAAACGCTATGTTTCCCCCGATTAATTGTCCGCGATGGGACGCAGCATGCCGAGGTAGCGATGAAATGGGGATATCGCCGTACTGTAATTTCGCAAGTGTACTGTGAATATCAGGAATCCGATAAAACATCAAATCACCGACATCGCTGCGACCGGAAAAATATCCTGCAAGAACGGGATCAACGTTGACGGAAGAGAACCATTAAACGTGAGAGAAGTGTAACCCTTCGTCATATTGCTGCACATTTCAGTGCCGGGACATCAACAAGTGTTAGCGAGCGAGCCATTCAACGAAACTTCATCGATACTGGCTTTTGGAGCCGAAGGCCCACTCGTGTATCCTTGATGACCGCACAATACACAGCTTTACGCTTCGCCTGGGACCAGCAACACCGACAGTGCACTGTTGAATAATGTAAACATGTTGCCTCGTCTAACGAGTCTCGTTTCAAATTGCATCGAGCGGATGGACGTGTACGGGTATGGGGACAACCTCGTGAATGCATGGACCACGCAGTCACTAAGAGACTGTTCAAGCTGGTGGGAGGCTCTGTAGTGGTGTTGGTTGTGTGCAGTTGGTGTGATATGAGACCCCTGACAGCTCCAGATACGACTCTGATGGGTGACACGTGCGTGAGCACAGTGTCTGATCACCTGCATTCATTTGTATCCATATAAGTATATAGTTCTGGCAAGACCGGCCATGAACTTCATCTCCTGTGCGGATGCACACGTATTCCCAGAACTCTTACGGGACTTGGTAAGACTGTCTTCCACGAGTAAGTAGTATGTTGGGGTGGGACACTACGAATGCAGTGTGTGGACATACGAGGTGAGAATGTGGGTCTCGCGGGGGGCTTGTGCGAGATAGTCCCTGCAGTCACGCTATCCCCTGTGCCCTTGGTGGCTTAGATAGATAGAGCGACTGCTATGTAAGCAGGAGATCCTGGGTTCGAGTCCCGGTCGGGGCACACATTTTCACCTGTTCCCGTTGATATATATCAACGCCCGCTAGCAGCTGAAGGTATTACTATAATTCTAATTGCATTCATTCACGTTCATTGTGGATTCGAACGGACTTGGGGAATTCCAGCAGCACGATGCGTCACCTCACACGGCCAAACTACTACAGAGTGGCTCCAGAACCGCTCTTCTGAGTTTAAACACCCTCGCTGGGCACCAGGCTCTCCAGACATGAACTTTATTAAGCATATCTGGAATGCCTAGCAACGTACTGTTCAGAAGGGAACTCCACCCCTTTGTACTCTTAAAGATTTATGGTCAGTCCTCCAGGATTCATGGTGTCAGTTCCGTCCAGCACTACTCCAGACGTTAGTCGAGTCCATGCCACGTCGTGTTGCGGCACTTCTGCCTGTTCGCGAGGGCTCTACGCGATATTAAGCAGGTGTATAATTTCTCTGGTTTTTCATTGTAGTACACTCTGCCTTTCTGTAGTGAATCACCTTGCAGTGCAACAATCATGGTTGTTGTGTCTAGACAAGACAGCCTAGACACAATGAGACGAAGCCGAAAGGCACGCGCTTAAACTCACACAGGCTGGCGTGAGGTCTGAAACAGGATACGTAATGAATGCTATAAAGAAAAGTACGTAGCTTCTGGAATACTTAACTTTAATCCACATATGTAGAACATCGCTCTTGATGATACATTAATACACTCCTGGAAATGGAAAAAAGAACACATTGACACCGGTGTGTCAGACCCACCATACTTGCTCCGGACACTGCGAGAGGGCTGTACAAGCAATGATCACACGCACGGCACAGCCGACACACCAGAAACCGCGGTGTTGGCCGTCGAATGGCGCTAGCTGCGCAGCATTTGTGCACCGCCGCCGTCAGTGTCAGCCAGTTTGCCGTGGCATACGGAGCTCCATCGCAGTCTTTAACACTGGTAGCATGCCGCGACAGCGTGGACGTGAACCGTATGTGCAGTTGACGGACTTTGAGCGAGGGCGTATAGTGGGCATGCGGGAGGCCGGGTGGACGTACCGCCGAATTGCTCAACACGTGGGGCGTGAGGTCTCCACAGTACATCGATGTTGTCGCCAGTGGTCGGCGGAAGGTGCACGTGCCCGTCGACCTGGGACCGGACCGCAGCGACGCACGGATGCACGCCAAGACCGTAGGATCCTATGCAGTGCCGTAGGGGACCGCACTGCCACTTCCCAGCAAATTAGGGACACTGTAGCTCCTGGGGTATCGGCGAGGACCATTCGCAACCGTCTCCATGAAGCTGGGCTACGGTCCCGCACACCGTTATGCCGTCTTCCGCTCACGCCCCAACATCGTGCAGCCCGCCTCCAGTGGTGTCGCGACAGGCGTGAATGGAGGGACGAATGGAGACGTGTCGTCTTCAGCGATGAGAGTCGCTTCTGCCTTGGTGCCAATGATGGTCGTATGCGTGTTTGGCGCCGTGCAGGTGAGCGCCACAATCAGGACTGCATACGACCGAGGCACACAGGGCCAACACCCGGCATCATGGTGTGGGGAGCGATCTCCTACACTGGCCGTACACCACTGGTGATCGTCGAGGGGACACTGAATAGTGCACGGTACATCCAAACCGTCATCGAACCCATCGTTCTACCATTCCTAGACCGGCAAGGGAACTTGCTGTTCCAACAGGACAATGCACGTCCGCATGTATCCCGTGCCACCCAACGTGCTCTAGAAGGTGTAAGTCAACTACCCTGGCCAGCAAGATCTCCGGATCTGTCCCCCATTGAGCATGTTTGGGACTGGATGAAGCGTCGTCTCACGAGGTCTGCACGTCCAGCACGAACGCTGGTCCAACTGAGGCGCCAGGTGGAAATGGCATGGCAAGCCGTTCCACAGGACTACATCCAGCATCTCTACGATCGTCTCCATGGGAGAATAGCAGCCTGCATTGCTGCGAAAGGTGGATATACACTGTACTAGTGCCGACATTGTGCATGCTCTGTTGCCTGTGTCTATGTGCCTGTGGTTCTGTCAGTGTGATCATGTGATGTATCTGACCCCAGGAATGTGTCAATAAAGTTTTCCCTTCCTGGGACAATGAATTCACGGTGTTCTTATTTCAATTTCCAGGAGTGTAGAATCTCAATATTAAATGTTAATGGCGCCTTGCTAGGTCTTAGCAAATGTAGCTGAAGGCTATGCTAACTATCGTCTCGGCAAATGAGAGCGCAATTCTCAGTGAACCATAGCTAGCAACGTCGGCTGTATAACTGGGCTGAGTGCTAGGGTCTGTCTCTAGATCTGTCGTGTGGCGGCGCTCGGTCTGCAATTACTGACAGTGGCGACACGCGGGTCCGTCGTATACTAGCGGACCGCGGCCGATCTAAAAGCTACCACCTAGCAAGTGTGGTGTCTGGCGGTGACACCACAATGGTCATTCAGAGAAGACCCAGGAAATGAAGGAACGCGGTATTTGTATCCACTATCATACAATGAGAAGATATTTCACAAGAAATTATGACGAAAGCAAATTTACCTAATGACATACACTACCTAAAGAAACGATTAATGTATACGTTCTAACGCATATGTGCTTCGACACTACTGAGGTATGCAGTACAAAATATAGTGGCCGCACATTATTTTGCGTGCGCTCATACCAGATCATACTACTCGTATTCTTTAATAACGTATTCTCTGCACCAGTGGCGTCAATCGATTTTCTTTTTCGAATATAGTGAGTGCTGTGCAGTGAAGATACTGTTTAATAACGAAGATGTCACAATCTTATGGGGGTTTTCATAACACACCTGACGGGCCAAATAATATTTTTCGTACCGCACCACTCGCCATTTGCAAGTCGAAAATATCGTTCTCGTGTGTTTTGTCGGACTACATGACCGGCATCTCGGCGCTGTTTACGTCTTCCCCGCGGCGTATAAAAACCGCGTGAAATATTGCGCTACAAGGGGAACGGCCTGCTCACAACACCTTCAATATCGCCGCGGCGGGCCGACGACAAAGCGCCGCGGCGCGCCCTCGGCCCCGGCGCGGTGTGTGGAGCGGAGAGGCTGCGTCGGCAGGTTCGCGGTTGGTGGCTTGTGCGCGTGCGCGAGGCCGGGCGCGGCTGGTTTACTGTGCTCCGACGCCGCTATTGGCAAAATATTTTCCCGCCGACGTATGCGCCTGGCGCCGCCGAGGCAGCCCTCTCGCCAGATCGGCCTCGCTTTTCACGCCCAACGAGAGTGCCCCGGCCAATATTTATTTCACTTTTTTACTATTATTATTCGCCTCATCCATATACTCGCTCCCTCGTTCCTCTACTCCTCCTTGCTCCGCGCCATGCCAACGCCCCGCTCGTCGGAAACACGCGCAGTAGCTCCGGGCCTGCCATGCCCTATATATATATATATATGTTTTTTTTTCCCTCCCTTAGCAGTGCCTACGTTTACCGAAGCGCCGTAATGTTGGATGGAATGCACGTCATCCGTAGTCACCTGCAGACTACGCGAGAAGATATTTGGCAAGAGAGATTGTCCTGTCTTGGGAACGTACTGCAGTGCCAGATGTCGTGAACAAAGTGCGTTTCCTTCACTCATTTAATGTACGGGAAATTTTTTGAATAAGCTCTCGACAGTTCAAAAACAAATATTTTTAGGGAGCAATAAACTGTGCCGAACAGCATGTGTTCTCACGCCCTGTTCCTTAACTGAATGCATAGTTTTCATGAGTTGACTTATCTTTGTTAAAATTGTGTTCTGTTTCTCATTGTATATCAGCAAAAAGAATACCGTAAAGGTTCACCTAACGTAATCACCACTCACGTTTCCATAAAGTGAGTTTCAGTAACCGCGAAGTACTTTTAAAATGCATTTTAACTGTCAGCTGTTTATTTGTCTCCTTAGTCATCTACCGGTTTCGGTTATTAACTAGGCTCCGGGATATAGGGCACAAGAGATTAGTTAAAGGCGTCTTTTAAAGATGAACAGTATCGAAATTAACCAGTGAAATTATACAAATATCTCACATAATTTGTCTTAGAATACTCACTGTCATATGTCCAACACGCAGACGTCACAAGAATAACCAGACGAACAATTATTGGAAGAATCTCTCAGCAGTCAACTTATATCCTTGATATCCAGGAGACAAGTAAACAGCTGACAGTTAAACTGCGTATTATAAATCACGACACGCTTTTCTCATTTTCATTCATTTGCCGATTTTTGCATTATTTGGCTTGTTTCAAGAAGCAGGGGTCTTAATCTCTTTAATAATGAAGGATACAGGCCTACACGACCTTGTAACCTCACTTTGTCTACTCTGTTTTGAAAACCACGTAAAATGTGATCTAACTGAGTAACTTGATGAACGTTAAGTCTGCAGGCCTCACATAATTGTTAAATATTGTAGTTACAAGTGCCAAAACTTTGCCAGACTTATTTTTTATTACAATTGAAGTTTCAGGCACTCATATTTCAGGCAAGTATTTTAAACGTTTTTTTATTCCTCGTTGTTACTTCGCTTTCCCACGTTGGTGGAGTCCGTTTGCCAGGGATGAAAACCGCTTTGCAGCAAAGTGTTTTACATGCCTAAGTTTGAAAGCAGGTGAAATGAACTTAGTTCTTAGGAAGCTACTTTCGTGAAGTATTTTACAATTGTATAAGAGAATGGACTACGTTACAGAATACTTAAAGCATGTTCACAGATAATAATGTTGATGCTTCTAAGGTGATACTGATGGTGCATGAAATGAATCATGTTCATGTGGGAGGTGATATGGAGGGAACTAGAGCGGGACCCTGTTTAACTTCAGAGAGGAGCTCTCGTAGTTATTCAGTGAGGAGGACAGATGAGAAAGAGAAAGAAGGGTGGAGTGAGGTGGTGTGATGTTGCCTATAAGAGGAATCCGTTTAACTGCAGAAAGGAGCTATTACATAGTGAACAGTATAGATGACAGTCACAGAGGGATAGAGTTTTGGTGGAGCGCTGTTGCTCGTGACTGGAACGAAATGTATATCTCAGGACGGGTTCCATTGTTGGTTCGTGGGGGCTGGTTCGAGATCCAGCGCAAAGGATGGATAAGACAATACGGTGCTTCCAAGGGGAGACACTGGTTTAGAGGCGCAACACGGTACTTGGATTGCTGGTTAGTGATTAGGATACTGGATGCCAGCTCTGTTTTTTGGTTGATATGTTGGTTCCAATAATGCTCCAGCCATAGAACGATTACCGGAAGTAATGCACTCTCAGTGGCCTGGGGCAGAGTGCCTAGAATCGAAGTTCACAGCCGTCAAATACCTGTGATCTCAAAAGCTCTGTATGGAGAGGATGCAGTTGACGAATGTGACATGCAAAAATTGTTGTAAAATCCTTGAAAATGAGGGAGGAAGTACACATGTTTCAGCATGAAGTTGGCACGAGGCCAAAGCAATGTCTTGATGACTGGTGAGTCTTACGCATAAAGTACTATTTGTGAAGCGACAGAGTACTTTTCGCTGAATAAAATATTTTGAGAAAACTCACCAGATTCTCTATGTTTTTGGCGAGATGGTGTAAAAGTTTCTGTGCAGAATGGACAGAATATCGCTGTTATTCTATGGGGGCTGGTAACGATACAAGTAGCATTACCACTTCTTATATATGTTCTCATTTCAATAACATAAGATTTTTTTCGTATCTTGTCATTACGAGTATTAGCCGTGCATAGATGAATAACAGCATACACAAGGTAGAGAGGTATTAGAGCAAGCACTGTACGCTTATGCCATCTATCGGTAACGGTGATAAAAAGAGCTCACCTATCACCATAATGTGCTGCCGCCAGACACACAAATGTGAATTTGAAACTTCCTGGCAGATTAAAACTGTGTGCCGGACCGAGACTCGAACTCGGGACCTTTGCCTTTCGCAGGCAAGTGCTCTACCATGTGTGCTACCAAGCACGACTCGTACGACTCACACCTCGTCCTCACAGCTGGTACTCCTGAAAGAAAGAAAGGATACTGCGTAGACATGGCTTAGACACAGCCGGGGGGGGGGGGGGGGGGGATGTTTCCAGAATGAGATTTTCACCCTGCAGCGCAGTGTGCGCTGATATGAGATTTCCTGGTAGATTAAAACTGTGTGCTAGAGCTTCTGTAAAGTTTGGACGGTAGGAGACGAGTTACTGGAAGAAGTAAAGCTGTGAGGACGGGGGGTGAGTCGTGCTTGGGTAGCTGAGTTGGTAGAGCACTTGCCGCCGAAAGGCAAAGGTCTCGAGTTCGAGTCTCGGCCCGGCAGACAGTTGAAATCTACCAGGAAGTTTCATATCAGCGCACACTCCGCTGCAGAGTGAAAATCTCATTCTGGAAATAAGAATTTGTTTTTAAATTTACTGTTTAAATAATGCGTTGCAGATCGTTGTATGTATTTTGTAAAACTAATTTCATGATAGTAATTGTCATGGAACTTACGCAAATACGAATGTACAGAGTCATGACTTTAGTTTTAAGACATAATCCTTCTCCGCGAAAGGGCTTTGGCGGCAGAATTACCGCCCTTTGACTCTCTAGAACATTCTGTAAGTTGCTGAAAGACAGTCTCGAGTTACGTGTGAAATGGTGAATACGTATATTACGTTGTGGTGAACAAAATCGAGCGTAATTGTAATAAAATCGTTGAATGGATGAGATAGAGTTGCTACTATTAACTCTGCTGTGTTTTATGTAGCTCTTATCGAAGAACGAAGATGTGGCTATATAAGTTTGTGGACAATTTGAAGCTGTTGTATGCTGGCTTACAGCATACATTACGTTGCAGCAAGATCTGTTGTGCTAGCCAAGTATGACGATAGGAAGTACTACGATATGTAATCTACAGTTAAGAGCTGCAAATTCGTCGTAGTGTAACAACCCTTGTTAGAGGCTATAGCAGTGCCCACCACCTCTGAAAATACTAAATTATATTTCTTTATTGGTGAAGTTCACTGTAGCAATGTATAATACAGTAGTTTTCAGTCTAAGACGCCAGATTGTAAAAGCCGTGATCTTCTTTCTCTTTTTGTAAGGATATATGAGCTGGTGATAAATATAACATGTTCTAAAGTTCTGTTACTGGCATCGTTGAGTAAAGCGTCGTAGTGTTACCAAAGTATTTTATCAGCTAAGTAGTACTATAAATTGAAAGCAGTGTTGCAGAAAAGGACTCCAAAAGGTACTGTGTAATTTTTCTTACGTACAGCAGAAAATTACTTCCAGTCTAGACGAATTCATAAATTTATTGGCTTGTGGCGAAATTAGCTTCCACTATGAAAAATGTGCAGGATACAGTACTATCTGTTTAATGAAAGTGGAACCACATCATTGCAGACTTGTTTCGGTTTGAAGTGTGATACTTTGTATAAAAATTACAATGCACATTTTTATACTGGATGATCACATATTGTAAAGGAATCCGAAAATAATGACTGCTAGGTACACTACTAATAAAGCATCAACACGGTAGCTAAACATCTTCAGTGCTTACCAGGTTATGTTCAGTGATTATTTCACAGTACACTTAATTAGAACATGTTTACAGTAGAGGTGTTTGCTGCAAATTAAAGCATTCTTTTTCCCGCGATACTGATGAACCTGTAGTTAGGCCCCTTTATACCCAAAACCAACGTTTTTCCCGCTAATTAACTCGGTATACGTGTATGGTGTCCATGTTAATCAATCGCAGTCTAACTCGTCATCTCAAAGTGCTGTCCATTAATATTCGTGTCCCCCCTATTCATTGCTTTCAATAACGTTAGTTTGTCGGTTCCTTTAATTAAAATTCTAATTGTGTGGTAAGATACAAGCTCTGCATCAGTAAAGTGAATGTTAATTACTTACTACATGCGAGTGTCCGCACACATAAATTTACGACTTCGATCGCCGCTCACAGTCAATTATAGGCGAATATTAGGATAAATCTGGGTGAAGCGTCGCAGGCTATAGGGCGGCTATAAACTGCCCGAATGGGTTCAAAATGGTTCTCGGCACTATGGGACCTTAACCCTGAGGCCATCAGTCCCCCAGAACCCAGAACCACTTAAACACAACTAACCAAAGGACATCACACACATCAAATAAATGGCTCTGAGCAATATGGGACTTAAAATCTATGGTCATCAGTCCCCTAGAACTTAGAACTACTTAAACCCAACTAACCTAAGGACATCACACAACACCCAGTCACCACGAGGCAGAGAAAATCCCTGACCCCGCCGGGAATCGAAAACGAGCGTGGGAAGCGAGAACGCTACCGCACGACCGCGAGCTGCGGACTCACACACATCTCGAGGCAGGATTCCAATCTGCGACCGTAGCGGTCACGCGATTCGAGACTGCAGCGCCTAGAACCTCTCGGCCACTCAAGCCGGCCCCCGAATGGGCCCTGCTAACAACCAGCCCTTAAATTCTAATAGCCCGCGTTCTGTCAGGTGTCTGTCATTCCCAGAGAGAGCCCGCTTGAGCTGCTGGTATTTAGCGATCGTCTTCTGGTGACACGAGAGGCTTTAGACACGCTGCCGGCGGCCAACAACTAACAGCTGTAACGGATACAAAGTGGCCTTCTCACACTCCTCCAATTTACTATGTAACTGCGAAATAGCCACATAAAATGAAATAATATCGCATAGGAAAATGTGACAGTATCGTCACAGTCTTTAATATTAAACGTTATCACTGCGCGATCTTTAAATTGCTAGCATGGTACACAGCTCACGCATGTTAGAGAGGTCACATCTTCGGCTACATAGTAAAAGCGTATCTCCACGGTGTAGTTCGAATATGGGCCTGCGATAGGTAACTGGATGATTGAAGTTTCAGTTCGCTTCGCTATTGTAGATGAACACACACAGGAAGTCTTCCGCTGATCTTGCGTTTGGTTGTAAGCTGCTTCTTCGCATGGAAGGCACTTGCAGGTAACAAGGTTCTATTTGTTCAGTTCAGAAGCTTCTGTTTTGTGTTTTACTGAGGTGGGCCCTTCTAAGCTGTAAAAATTAGGAATTTATCTTGAGGGCGTTATTAGTAGCGTGCCTTAGCGTAATATCACATTATATGAATTTTTAGCTCTGAAGTATCACTTTTTGACAAAGGGTAGATATGTTGTTCCGTTTGTAACATTATGTGATTGTCTTATCATTTTAAATCATTCACTAATCGAGCAGTCGCTCGGCAACAGCTACAGTTAGCAAACAATGTTGCGAGAATGTAAAAGGTGAACGACCTGTGACGTAACTTGTTTATTGTCGAAGCGCCGTCAGAGATGCAGTGAGTTATTGACTTTGAAAACCGCGGCGCGAAAAACGGACAGAAGAAGAACACTATTACACATTTTTTTTTTTTTTTTTTTTTTTTTTTTGAGGTACGAGATATTCTCGATGAACAGTTACTCATTCTTCTCTTGTCTCCTGTAACCTGTGTCGGACGCGCATGTCTTGCCGCCGTATTATTATTGTTAAGATTAATATTGTTCTAGTGTAAAGTAAATGTGTAATACTAAAAGTGCCTAGCAGTAGATTTATTGTGCGACGTGTATCTGAAAACGTCAAAGGAATTGTTTTCATTAAGAGAAGTGCCAGTCAAAACGGCATCCATGTTAAATTCGTCATTGCAGTGTAAGTTTGTCTATTACTTGCCATAAATTCTGAGTTAAATGGAACTGGTGTATGCACTATTCATTTACTATAGAATCTATGTCTCACTTCTTCATGAAATTATTTAATTTTCTATATGTTTCTGCCAAATAGAGAGTTCACAGTCACGAATTCTTTCGTCGAGTTCGGACGGAAGTTGCATGCGGCGAAATATTTTCTCCGCGCCATATTCTACTGGTAAATGCATGATAAACTACGGTCCCTTAGGAAATTCATGTTGAGCTATCCAAAATAATTATATTTTGAATAGGCGTTTACTCTCCTATGCAATGCAACTTCCGACTGATCAGACGATCCAACAAGAAACAGCCGCACACGGTCGGCGTTCGCAAATATGTTTCCACCGCTGATTATAGCTATATGTTACAGCACAAAAGTAACATATTGTTATAATTAGAGACTACGAACGGGGACATTTATAACTGTATGTTTATGTATACACATTACGTAAACATATCGTTATACGTTCCATGCTTTGTTCGGTCTCCCATTAAGTCATCCATGGATATATGCCACGACTAACGTTACTTTGACACTTACTGAATAATGTCACGAGAATTTGAGTACATATCTAGTTATTTTGTTCTGTTTTTGATGACCCTTGGTACTGTCTTCCCGCGCTTTTTGAAACGGTAAGGAGCTGGGTGGGGAGTTGTAAGGTAGTGGGGTTACAGGATTATGTACACTTGAACAGTAGTTTGTTATCAAAACAGATTAACTCTTTAAATTACAAAACGCACAGTTTAGTAGTTGGAGCACTGGCGATTAGCGAACAAGGCAGTTAAAGCCAAGCCACGCCAATATACCGTTCTTGATGCATGAATGCAAGATGAAAATTCAAAAACATAAAGAAAAAAGATATAAACAAAGATACCCGAGCGTTGGCAAGCCGAAAAAATTACCAAAATTATTTGAAGTACTAAGCAGTATCAGGAAGACTTTCCAGTGGCGATACGGCATTCCTCGTTAGCAGACAATTATACAAATCAAGAACATAGACTGGCGAAACCAGATAGTAATCTAAGCCACTGCACAAACGGCTTAATGAGTAATGATATATGCCTACAACACTGAAGCCAAAATATGTTAAAATACTTAAATTCTACATACATATTTTACAAAGGAATACGAATGGTTCAAATGGCGCTGAGCACTATGGGACTTAACATCTGAGGTCATCAGTCCCCTAGAACTTAGAACTACTTAAACCTAACTGTCCTAAGGACATCACACGCATCCATGCCTGAGGTAGGGTTCGAACCTGCGACCGTGGCAGTCGCGCGGTTCCGGACTGAAGCGCCTAGAACCGCTCGGCTACCAGAGTCGTCACCAAGAAATATGAAGTCGCAGCAATTAGGACCAGTTTATTGCAACACTAACGAAGCTCAAATGAATAGAATTTCACTGGTAAGAACTTTAATAGCATTTAAGAAACACACAGCACGATTACGACCGATGCTGGGTTCTGTCAAAGACAACCTAGGTCTAAGAGACCGGAGTGTATATAATTCAGTGCCAGTTGTAACCTTCCCGTGAAAATTTCCGAATATTATTAACTGAATAACAGATGAGCCAGTATGTTAACTCCCACAAAATTAACGTTAAAAAATGAAGATTCATCACTAACTAACTACAATATTAATTAAAAAATGAACCATGAACTGTATGTAACATCTCAACAGCAATAATTAAACCTGACAAATTTTATAGGCACAGCTGCGCTGACCTACGGCCCTGTGAAATAATCAAACCTGATAAATTCTTACCTCAGTAAAAATGTATGTGTATGTGCTCTTATTTTGTGCACAGCTCCGTGCAATACTGGCCCATGTTTAATTTTGATTCTTGGAGGGAATGCATGGGAAATATTATTTAACTTGAAATGAATCTCTTTGTTTAAAACAGTCACTTTAAAAAATTATTATTGGGGCAATTTTTGAACAAATTAATTACAATTAACATATGTTATTGGCTGAGCGCAATGCTACTTCATTACCTTCGATAACAATATACCTCGTCCTGAATCGTGACCAGAGATGGAGGGAGAGCACGTCGCCGACCCATGTCGACGCCCGCTCAGTACAACCGTCCACTCGCTACAACTACTGCCGACAGAGTGCCACTCGCAACTGAACCACTCTCTCTGCCGACTCCACACACACTACTACTATCATCTCCCGCGCGCTACTGTATCCGACTGTGTGCAACTACCAACTAAATAACTATCTGGTCAGAGATCAGAGATTCTGTCATGCCTCGTCATCGCTGGTAATGAATACATATGAAACGTACGCGTTTCATAACCCTCCACTGGGGGGGCAAAAATTTGGCAGCGATGGTGAGCCATTTGGACTAGCCATGAGCAACAAATTTTCTCATAATTAATTAAGTTTACAATTACAGCATATATACAGATATAGAACATGAAGTAAACATGGTGCACATGCACCGAGTACACAACATATCAGACAATGACAAAAAATATATACAATGAGTACAGAACATATCAGCAAATCAGAAAAATATGTATACAAATCATATTGATAAATGAAAAAAGTGCACTCTTACTGACGTTCAGCACAAAACATATTAACACATGACATAAGTGCACACGCACTGAAAAATTCTTCAAAGTCTTCACAACAAATAGAAATAATGAGTACAAATCTCTTGACAAATGACATTAGTGCACATGAACATATCAGCAAATAAAAAAAATGTATTGGTCATGAATACAAGTCATATTAGCAAAAAAAATGATTTTCACTATGTTACAAGAATTAGGATAGGAAAGGGAAGGATTGCATCATGGTTGTAGCACTTTAGGTTGCACGCAGCTGCACTGAAAATCAGTATGTTTCTACTGTAGCACAACACCAAGTGAAACAATCTGCAGTTCTTTCCCAGAAGTATTTATCAGCGTAGCCAAGACACTGAAATGTCGTAGTAATATTCCATGTTATTATTTTAGCAGTACATTAGGTACACCAAACAGTGGGACCATAATAACATCTCCATCGCGTACAGTGGTGGACAGCATGTCGTGCCAACACCACGTTCTTGTAAGGTACACAAACGTAGAATTAGTGCAAACCCAAATACACTCCTGGAAATGGAAAAAAAACACATTGACACCGGTGTGTCAGACCCACCATACTTGCTCCGGACACTGCGAGAGGGCTGTACAAGCAATGATCACACGCACGGCACAGCGGACACACCAAGAACCGCGGTGTTGGCCGTCGAATGGCGCTAGCTGCGCAGCATTTGTGCACCGCCGCCGTCAGTGTCAGCCAGTTTGCCGTGGCATACGGAGCTCCATCGCAGTCCTTAACACTGGTAGCATGCCGCGACAGCGTGGACGTGAACCGTATGTGCAGTTGACGGACTTTGCGCGAGGGCGTATAGTGGGCATGCGGGAGGCCGGGTGGACGTACCGCCGAATTGCTCAACACGTGGGGCGTGAGGTCTCCACAGTACATCGATGGTGTCGCCAGTGGTCGGCGGAAGGTGCACGTGCCCGTCGACCTGGGACCGGACCGCAGCGACGCACGGATGCACGCCAAGACCGTAGGATCCTACGCAGTGCCGTAGGGGACCGCACCGCCACTTCCCAGCAAATTAGGGACACTGTTGCTCCTGGGGTATCGGCGAGGACCATTCGCAACCGTCTCCATGAAGCTGGGCTACGGTCCCGCACACCGTTAGGCCGTCTTCCGCTCACGCTCCAACATCGTGCAGCCCGCCTCCAGTGGTGTCGCGACAGGCGTGAATGGAGGGACGAATGGAGACGTGTCGTCTTCAGCGATGAGAGTCGCTTCTGCCTTGGTGCCAATGATGGTAGTATGCGTGTTTGGCGCCGTGCAGGTGAGCGCCACAATCAGGACTGCATACGACCGAGGCACACATGGCCAACACCCGGCATCATGGTGTGGGGAGCGATCTCCTACACTGGCCGTACATCACTGGTGATCGTCGAGGGGACACTGAATAGTGCACGGTACATCCAAACCGTCATCGAACCCATCGTTCTACCATTCCTAGACCGGCAAGGGAACTTGCTGTTCCAACAGGACAATGCACGTCCGCATGTATCCCGTGCCACCCAACGTGCTCTAGAAGGTGTAAGTCAACTACCCTGGCCAGCAAGATCTACGGATCTGTCCCCCATTGAGCATGTTTGGGACTGGATGAAGCGTCGTCTCACGCGGTCTGCACGTCCAGCACGAACGCTGGTCCAACTGAGGCGCCAGGTGGAAATGGCATGGCAAGCCGTTCCACAGGACTACATCCGGCATCTCTACGATCGTCTCCATGGGAGAATAGCAGCCTGCATTGCTGCGAAAGGTGGATATACACTGTACTAGTGCCGACATTGTGTATGCTCTGTTGCCTGTGTCTATGTGCCTGTGGTTCTGTCAGTGTGATCATGTGATGTATCTGACCCCAGGAATGTGTCAATAAAGTTTCCCCCTTCCTGGGACAATGAATTCACTGTATTCTTATTTCAGTTTCCAGGAGTGTATAGTGCCCCATGATTAAGAGGATATACAGGACAAACGGATATTGCAGTAATTCAGGGTAGTTAGGCCAGAAGGTGAAGGACACTAAGTTACATACTAGTCTTCACTGAGAATTACTTTAGTAGTTTGCGGCATTCATTGCGCAGTTATTGAACATTTCTGTACCATGTATGTAGTATTACAGAATAATGTTCACTATTAATCCTTGGTCATCTCAATACAGTAATCAGTAGTATTCATTTCCAGTTCCAAAGCATAAAACAGGAGATAGTCAATAACATAGTATTACAGAATAATGTTCATAATTAATCATTGACCATCTCAATACAGTAATCAGTAGCATTCATTTCCAGTTACAAAGCATAAAACAGAAGGTAGTCAATAACATAGTATTACAGAATAATGTTCAGAATTAATCATTGGTCATCTCAATACAGTAATCAGTAGTATTCATTTCCAGTTACAAAGCATAAAACAGGAGATAGTCAATAACATAGTATTACAGAATAATGTTCATAATTAATCATTGACCATCTCAATACAGTAATCAGTAGCATTCATTTCCAGTTACAAAGCATAAAACAGGAGATAGTCAATAACATAGTATTACAGAATAATGTTCATAATTAATCATTGACCATCTCAATACAGTAATCAGTAGCATTCATTTCCAGTTATAAAGCATAAAACAGAAGGTAGTCAATAACATAGTATTACAAAATAATGTTCATAATTAATCATTGACCATCTCAATACAGTAATCAGTAGCATTCATTTCCAGTTATAAAGCATAAAACAGAAGGTAGTCAATAACATAGTATTACAGAATAATGTTCAGAATTAATCATTGGTCATCTCAATACAGTAATCAGTAGTATTCATTTCCAGTTACAAAGCATAAAACAGGAGATAGTCAATAACATAGTATTACAGAATAATGTTCAGAATTAATCATTGACCATCTCAATACAGTAATCAGTAGCATTCATTTCCAGTTACAAAGCATAAAACAGAAGGTAGTCAATAACATAGTATTACAGAATAATGTTCAGAATTAATCATTGGTCATCTCAATACAGTAATCAGTAGTATTCATTTCCAGTTACAAAGCATAAAACAGGAGATAGTCAGTAACATAGTATTACAGAATAATGTTCATAATTAATCATTGACCATCTCAATACAGTAATCAGTAGCATTCATTTCCAGTTACAAAGCATAAAACAGAAGGTAGTCAATAACATAGTATTACAGAATAATGTTCAGAATTAATCATTGGTCATCTCAATACAGTAATCAGTAGCGTTCATTTCCCAGTTACAAAGCATTATTATTATACTGTAACTATTACTCAAAGTCTGTGGTTGGAAAATATCATTCAGTATTACTCATAATTCTTTTAAATTGATAGCATTATTTGGGATTGGTAATACTTTCCTTTTTTTGTGTTGGAAATGCATTGTGTTGGGTAATTACAGGGGAAAGAAAAAAAATTGCTTTTGGGTTGTTGCTGTAAATGAAAATGTGTAACGTCATTCGTCATGAGTCAGCTGTAGCAAGATAATGAAATAAGTACAGTATATGTAATCACATTCACAAATGACCTAGATTTAATGAACAACTGCTTATAGCACTTTAATTTCATAAATAATTTCTCCTGCAAAAATATACAAAAATGGAATATTACACTGAAAGAAGAAATGCATTTTATGCTGAAAAGTGGTGAACTTCGAATTAACAGGTAGTGAAATGTGTATAAAATGAGTTCCTAGCTGACCTTTCCAAAACTTTCAGTCATCCTACTATGTAATATAACACATACTGTCAAAACGAACTACAACAAATACTTAAATAACTACAGAGCATAAATACATAAACTTCAACATCATCCTCATCTGTAAAGAAAAAAACTTCATTATCCCTCACTTTATTATCATAACTCCATCATTATCATCACCTGTAAAGAAAAACTTCATTATCCATATCGTCATCTGCTAAGAAAAACTTCATTATCCATATTATCATATTCTTCATCATTATTCTTCATCATTCATTATCATCTGCAAAAGAAATCACTTCATTACTCATTATACAACTATTTCTTGTTTCTAGCATATTTCATCACTAAAACTTAGATGTGTTCTGTCTGACAGCCTGCATCAATCGCTTCGTATTCTGAAAGAAAAAATTAGTTAAGACTGCTATCATACGATGTGTATAGTATATTCTTGTTAATGCTTGTTAATTCTGATCCATTTACTCTTCATCACGAAGTATTGCATCTTCTTTCGATCATTCCGAAGGTGAATTCCCATTTTGTTTAATTTATTTCCTTTACACGTTATTTCTTTCTGAAAATGATGAACAAAGATTAATGTCTTGCATTTACATCATATACTCACTAAATAATGACTGGTTTATGGTAACATAATTAAGCATATAGCTTATATGACAGAAAACGTAATATGTGAAAAAAAATATAGACAGTGTTCAAATGCAAAAATGTACACAGAATATAACAATGCAGCAGCAAAAAAAAAAAAAAAATGTAAAACAGTCACGATGTTGAGATATCATAGTGCAAAAATGTTAAAGTCAACAGATGTTTGTTATATCTTAACTATACAAACAAACAGGAAAACAATCACACATACATAAAAAAATATGGAAAATGTGCACGGTCTGATGTGTAACGACAAGAAGAGCAACCTACTAACCTTACCTTGCCGGGCACTTGCCAAAAAAAAAAAAAAAAAAGATAATCGTCAGTAAGTAGTCACATAAATATAATTGCATAAGTGGTCATAAAAATGTGTAAGTTGTCCAACGTGAAAGTCACGGCGTGTACAAACCTGTTTTTGTTGTCTTCTCCGGCGCTCTGCGGCACGTTTGATGTTGTTCAGCGCAATGTCAATTATTTCATGGTGTCGTAGTCGACGAGATGTAGGAAAGTTTACTAATTCTTTAATTTTGTTAGGTGTTTCAACATTTTTCAGTATAACAGACGGAGATAGCATAGTGGATTCATTTGGTATGGAATTAATTACATCCTGGAATGAGTGTATGTGTGTGTCCCAATCAATATGTCTTTTATGGCAGTATATTCTACACAGTTTACCAATTTCTTTCATCAATCGTTCACAAGGGTTCGAAGAAGCGTGGTACCTGGACATATAGATCGGAGTAATGTTTCTAGCTTGTAACATACGTGTCCATATAGCAGATCGAAATTGTGATCCATTGTCGGAAATTACTTTCATCACATGCCCTACATGAAATAGTAAATGTTTTACAAATGCTTTCGAAACAGTTTTAGCAGTAGCTATGCGTAACGGAGTGAAGGTAACAAATTTTGAAGTGAGTTCAACAGCGACAAAGATGTAGCAATAACCTCTATTAGTTCTGGGAATCGGACCAAAAATGTCTACAGCGGCCATATGTCTTCATTTAACAGGTACAATGGGATATAATGGAGGAATATGTGAAGTTGTGTCTGACTTAGCTTTCTGGAAGATTTTGCATGACGCTAGAACTCGTCGTATACGTTTCTCCATGATCGTAAAATAACAGTTCTGTCTCAGTATAAGAAAACATTTTCTGGCTCCGTAATGTGCGTAACTTAAATGAGTATACCAGATTAATTTGTTAACAAGCTCGTCAGGAATGCATAATAACCAATTGTTGCTGTCAGGATGAGAGCGGCGAAACAGAATGTCATTGCGTACAGTGTAATGGTTTCTAATCGTAACATCATTCATATCTTGCCTAAGGTTTTTAATCTCTTTCCACACATGTCTTTACTTTGCTCTTGTGCTATGTCTTGTAATGACAACGAAATGAAATTGTCAAAAGCAACTTGTTGAATGTACATGACGCTGAAATTTGCTTTGCAGAAGTTGGTTGCGATGTCTTGCTGATTGTTGCCGAGAGAACGAGATAGTGCGTCTGCTATAACATTTTGTGTGCCGGGAATGTGAACTATTGTAAAATTAAATTCCTGCAAATAAAGTTTTCATCTGCTTAATCTGTCGTGTGTAAATTTAGCCGAAAGTAAAAATTGTATTGCTCTATGGTCTGTGTAAACGGTGATATGTCTTCCATAAAGATAATGCCCAATTCTAGTAAAACCCCAAACAACACATAATGTTTCCAGTTCTGTAACGGAATAATTTCGTTCAGCAGGTGACAGAGTGCGACTTGCAAATGTGATGTTATTAATTACTGTTGAGCCATCTTCTTCAATTTCCTGAAAAAAATGTACGCCTAAAGTTGTGTTTGAACTGTCGGTGGCAATGGAAAAATTTCTGGTAACATCTGGGTGCGATAAAAGTGGTGCATTCAACAAAGCATGTTTCAAATAACATTTTCGTGAACAAGATTCTGCGTGTCAAAAGTATTGCTTGCGTTACTGGAATATGCAACCTGTACTGTACTTAATCAAATTCTATCTGGCATGTTATTATTTTCGGGAGAATGCTGTGGAATTTCGACTATTTGAACTGTTCTGTTAATTCTTCCAGACGTATTACGTTCTGGGAGGTATCTACTGTCGGGTTCATTCATGATTATATATTGTTGCTTATGTTCTTGCTGCTGATAAGACCGACTGTTATTAGATGTACGCTGAAAATTGTGCTCATTAATTTTACGTCTGTCGTGATAGTCATTTCTATACGGCGCATTGCGATAGCGATTGAAATACTGTGTTTTCTGCACGTAGTTATTTCATTGCTGCCATGCGTTACTATTTGTTGGAGCTGACACTACGTACACGCGGCGAAACATTAAAGCTTGGTTGACCTTGTAGACTGCATTGTTGGTTAGGTATGCTAACCGGATGGCTTTGGTGCTGTTGCGGAGAAAAACCTCTGTTGTTACAAAAAAATGCGTTTGCCGTTAATTTTACACATACTGATGATTAAAATTTTAACTGTTATTAAAGTTCTCGTGGTTGTCATTTCTTGAGCGTCCAATGAAATATTGTCACTTTCGGTAAATACTTGTCTTATCGTGTTTTCTTGACTTATTTCTTAATCCTAGATAGAGCAATAGTTAAAGAGCTGTTTTCATGGATATAAAGGATAAGCAGTGCAGAAAACTGAAGATGAAACAGCACTACTACAGCTCGGGGCCCTATGCACGCTACGGCACATATTCATTAAAGCGTAATGAATCCCCTGAGGTTGCAAATAAACTTCAGCTTTTGTGTTACAGGCAATGGCGGTAAAAATTCAGAAGCAAATTGCTGTATCCATGCTAATTCAAATTTCTGCATTACACGTAATGTTGTTGAAAATACAAAACCAAATTGTCGTATCCAGTTCAATGCCTGCACCTGAGCTCTGTCATTTTTAAATTCCTTAGATTTTCTTACGGATAAAAATTGCTCGTAATCTACGTTATCATCTCTGAATTTGAGAACACGTTCAGGTTTGTGTGAGAATCTGTTTCTGTGCCATTTCGGATTTCAAGTTGCGTAGCTTTTCAGATTTTAAGTCGCGTAGTTTTTCGGATTTTAAGTCGCGTAGTCTCTGTAAATTGCTTAAGTTACACTGGCTGTACGAGTGTGAGAAATGTTCTGAATTCGCCGTATGCTGTGACGTGTTATTAACTGAAATATTTTATTATCTCTGTTACCTCTTGCTGTAAACTTGACAATTTTCTACGCAATGTGTTATTAGACGAATCGATCTCATTAATTGTCTGCTGTAAATTTTGGAATTCAGGTGTTTGGTTAAACGAAATCGGTGAAGTATCGTCTGATTTGCTGCCATTATTACTTTCAATAACATCAATACGACTGGCCAATTGATCACATTTTTCTGTCAGTATTTTTACCTGATCATTGTTTTTAGTGCCAGAATTATTAATCTGTTGTTGTAATTGACGTGCGGTATCGTTCAGTTTTTTAACGTCAGCTTTGATGTCATCGGAATCCTGTGTTAATTCTAATTGTTCGAGCTTTCGGTCACTGTTTGAATATCTACTGTGTGTGTATCTGTTTTTGATTTAAGAATGGAAATTTCATCACGCAATTAGGTGTTAACTGTTCGATGGTGTTAATTTTGTCCGATACTGTAGCAATATTGTTGTCTAAGTATGTTATTGCTTTCGCAAACAATTTACGTTTGTCTTCCTGTCTCTGTGCGGTGACTGTTTCCATGACTTGTCGTTTTACTTTATTCTGATCCTGTATAAATTTACGGAATCGCGTATCACTGTTTTGTAGGTGTTGATTAAAACTTTCGTCAATTTGACTGTTCTGTTGTTCGAATTTCGCGTCTATCTTTGCATCCATTGTGCTCGAAAGTTCTGCTGTCATTAATTTAAACTCTTCACGTAATTGTGTTGCCTTTTCAGAACATTGTTTACCGACTGCACTAATTTCGTCTCTAAGTGTTTCTGTTGTAGCTGTTTGCATATCCGTTAAATCTTGCGCAACAGATCTAATTTCTTCGCTACTTTTACTAGCACAAGCCTCAATTTCCTCGCGTAATTGTTCCTTAGTATCATGACAACGGCTCTAGTCTTTTCACTAAGCTGTCTCGAATTGTTGTCTAGTTTTTCATTCAACTGTTTGCAATTGTTGTCTAATTTTTCATCAAGGTTGTCATATTTTTCATTAAGTTGTTTGAAATTTTCGTCTTGTTTTTTATTAATTTCATTAATTTGTTGTTTGAGACTTTCACTAAGTTGTTTGTGGTTGTATTCCTGTCTTTCATTCTGTTGTTTGGAATTTTCATTAAGTTGTTGTTTGAAATCTTCTTTAAGCTGTTTGTTATCTTCACTATGTTGTAGCAATATTGCTATAATTTGATCCAAAGTAACATTACCTACTCTATTCTCTGTACTGTTTGATGGTGTACCTGCAATTGTCACGTTTTGCGTATCCAATTGGATATTTTGTGATTCTTGAATAGGTTTGCTAATCGGATGTGCACTGTTAGTCACTACCTCGGAATTAACTAAATCCGACGCATTCTGATTACACTGTTCGCTTTCATTAAAAAAATCTGTCCGTTCGTCACGTAAATCCTGCAAACCGGGTGTGTTAAGCTGGGCAGCGCTCATTGCAACAGAACGCCCCGCGTCATTAATTGTCATTAAATTAACAGAGGACACAATTGAATTCGCCTGTTCATCACTAGGATAAAAATCATTATTAGTGGTCGCTACGCACTGATTGCCAGTAAACGAAGGATTATCATCATTGCACTGCGTGTCGCAAGTACTATCGTTCAAGTTATTTAAGTCGGTTATTTCACTTATTATACATCGCAATGTACTATTAACAGTTTTTCGCGGCATTTTTCTCAAAACAAATTAATCACAAATGAAATAAGCACAATGCAAAAAGCAACAAACACAAATACAACAAAGAGCAACGAATTGCCGATGATCTGTGAAAGAAAGTTACAAAATTAGTAAAAGCGTTGCGCCAAATGCTAATTATATTTAGTAAATAAGAGCAGATATCTGACTACTTTTCAGAAGATTCTCAAAGAAATACGATCCTGGTCCGGATGTCGCCAAGTGTAACCTCCCAGCAATAATTTTGTGTCAATATGAACTGAATAATAAAATGTGTCAAGTGTAACCTCCCCTCAAACAATAACGTCAATGATAATGAAAACGTGTGCCATGTGTTGACTTCCCACAAAACTAAATAATAAGAATGATCCAAGCGTAACCTCGTTGCAAAATTAAAGAATAATAATGACCCAAAAGTAAACTCCCCACAAAATTAATGTTATAAAAATGAAGATTGATCACAAACCAACAACTATATTAATTAAATAATGAACCATGAACCGTATGTAACATCTCAACAGCAATAATTAAACCTGACAAATTTTATAGGCACAGCTGCGCTGACCTACGGCCCTGTGAAATAATCAAATCTGATAAATTCTTACCTCAGTAAAAATGTATGTCTATCTGCTCTTATTTTTGGCACAGCTCCGTGCAATGCTGGCCCATGTTTAATTTTGATTCTTGGAGGGAATGCATGGGAAATATTATTTAACTTGAAATGAATCTCTTTGTTTAAAACAGTTACTTTAAAAAAATTATTATTGGGGCAATTCTTGAACAAATTAATTACAATTAACATATGTTATTGGCTGAGCGCAATGCTGCTTCATTACCTTCGATAACAATATACCTCGTCCTGAATCGTGACCAGAGATGGAGGGAGAGCACGCCGCCGACCCATGTCGACGCCTACTCAGTACAACCGTCCACTCGCTACAGCTACTGCCGACAGAGTGCCACTCGCAACTGAACCACTCTCTCTGCCGACTCCACACACACTACTACAATCATCTCCCGCGCGCTACTGTATCCGACTGAGTGCAACTAGCAACTAAATAACTCTCTGGTCAGAGATTCTGTCATGCCTCGCCATCGCTGGTAATGAATACATATGAAACGTACGCGTTTCACAGTGTGGGAAATCGTACACTGACCAGACTGTCACACTGCTAAAGTTAGATGAATGTAGAAGTCACACCAAATTACGTCAGCCAGAAAAGTCTACTCTCGCTGAACAATGTCTTGACGTGGTACATAGTGTGAACCAGGAGAGACAAAGATCCTTTCACCTGCCCCCACGTACTGGGATTCCAACTTTAAACAAGCTGTCGAAACACGTATAAGTAACAACTTCAGTAAGAAGGACACAGGATTTCAACTTAGCAAGACATGCGAAGTAGCATTAGCGGCAATAAGTCATCGACGGCTGCAGACGAAGAAATACTATGAGTTGACACAGATAGGGACTCGAATTCAGGCCACATAGAAGGGACCCTGACACAGAGTTGGTGTACACACTATGGTTCGCACTACGGTATGAACTATGGTTCGCCGAAGCTAATTGGTTTTCTGTGCTCAGATTCGCTTAGCCGAGAAATGTAAGCATGTTACTGCATTTTGTACTGATTGGAATGTGTTTGAGTTTAACAGGGTTCTTTTTGGTTTGGTCACTGGCGCAGCCATTCTTACTCGTTTGCTGGATAATATTATTGGGGACTTGAAATTAGTCTGTGTTTATAATTATATGGACGACTTAGTAATTTATAGCCGTTCGTTTCAAGATCATTTGGATCACATTCAGCAAGTTTTTGCTAGACTGGAGGGAGACGGTTTAACTGTTTAACCCAGTAAGTTGACATTAGCCAGGCAGCAGGTATCTTTCTTAGGTCACCTAGTGTCAGGCCAGAGCATTCGCATTGACCAGGAGCGGACTAAGAGCTCTACCGCAGCCTACTTAGAAACGTGGGATCGTCAGGTCGTTAGGTATGGCGAATTATTTTAGGCGTTTTGTCCCTAATTTTGTGCAGGAGGCGGCTCCTTTAAATGAACTGCGCCGGAAAGGGGTGCGTTTTGAATGGGGACTTCACCAAAAAGCCGCGTTTGAGCACATTAAAGCAGCTATAGCCAATCCTACAGTTCTCGGAGTGCCGGATTTCAATAAAAGATTCATTTTACAAACAGGCGCATCTATTTCGGGAATTTCCGCCGTCCTCCTCCAGGAGCTCGAGGGTCAAAGGTAGCAATTAGCTTACGCGTCTCGTCGGTTAACCAGTGCCGAACTCAAATTTCTGTTTACGAGTGTGAATCATTGGCCGTCTTGTTCGCGTTGTAGAAGTATCGCGTTAACCTTTAGCGTAGAGTGTTTCACCTAGAAACCGACAATCAAGCATTAAGCTGGGTTATTAACCAGACCATGTGAAGCTGGCATTATCGCCAGGTGGGCAGTAGGCATTTCAGTGTTTCAATTCGAGGTTAAACACATTAAGTGGTCTGAGAATGTGCTCGCGGACGTCCTCAGCTGTATGTTCACTGAACATCCACCTAGTGAGTGCGTCCAAGAAACGAAGGCGATCTTAGTTGTGTTGTGTTAAGCGAGATCCCTCATTTGTTTGTTGATGTTGCCGAGCATCAGAATCAGGACCCCACGTGGGAACCGGTTAAGGAACTGCCATCGGCTGGGGAACTTTTGGATGGGTACGTTATCAGGAAGAGCATTTTGTGTGAAAGGGTGGGACGTGCCAAGGAGTTGAAAATCTGTCTAACAGCCACCCTGGTACGCCCCGTTTCCCATTACTTTCAGAATTCGTTGATTGTTGGACACTTAGGAACATATAAGACCTTGCAGAAAACTAAAAACGCTCTTCAGCATTGTTTCTTGAGTTCTGAGCGCGAATCCTGCCCCATGCACAAACTCTATATCGATTATGTGGGACCCTTACCTCGCACCAAGATAGACCATCGGTATGTATTGGTTATTATTGACGCGTTCTAGAGGTTTATCTGGCTTCTTCTGAGTCGTAACGTGGCTGCTGCTACCACTATCTCGCATTTAACTAACATTCTTAGTGTTTTTGGATCCCATAAATAAATCGTTAGTGATAATGCGCCGGTCTTTCTTTCGGCTCCCTCCAAAGCCTTCTGTTTTTTAAAACGGTGTCAAGCACGTGACTACCACACCGTACTACCAGGAGGGCTCCTTTGTGAAGAGGGTTAATCGTAATCTCAAATCCGCATTGATTGTTTTCCATCAGTACACGCCCAGTAAGTGGGATTCTAGTCACCCTTGGCTTAGCTTCGCCTTCAATACTGCCAGCCATGAGGGTTTGAAGACTACTCCGGTCTCCTTGATTCTTTCTTACCCTGTTGATTCCCCCCTTTCGAACTTATGGGGAATTCAAGATCTAATTCCTGCGGAAATTAATTCGCAGAACTTCAAAGAAAACTGGAATCGTGTTGGCGCAAAATTCTCAGGGCCCACAACAAACAAGGCCTATAACCATAACAACGGATCTTTAGGGGCGGGAAAGGAGACCAAGTGTATGTCCGTAATTTCCCTGGGAGGGAGGTGCGCGTTGGAAACCTTGGTAAATTCACTCCCCGTTTCCTGGGTCGCTGTACTGTTACGCGTATTTTTGGCTCAGTTAATCTTCTGGTTAAGGACAACCGCATCGGTAAGCAATAATGGGTCCATCTTAGACAAGTTCAGTTTGGTTAGGCTACTAGGTGGGGGGGGGGGGGATGTTGTGCCGTGCGCATCTCGCGTTCTTGATGTTCTTAACTTGGCATTTGTAAAAGCGGTAGTGGCGTCTCCTTTCCTTCTTGTGTTAATGGCGCCACTGAGTTAGCTTTTATTACTTGTCTGCGAGTGGCAGCAACAGCGGATATCGATAGCCTGTTATATGGTTCTATCTTTGGTGCCATCACTTGTATTTCCGAATCGTCATGTGTGTGTGACAGTTCGCCTTCAGTCGGAGCAGCGAGGAGGTCCGCAGTGCGGGGGCAGGCTGTGACTGCTGGCGGCGTGCGGGCGTTGTCGGACCGAATGGCTGTAGCCGACGACCCAATCCCAGGAAGTTTGAAGTTGAGTGAACCTTACCCAGTAGTGAAACCTCCACTGTTTTAGATCTCGCTGTTGTTTGCGTGCTGCTGCTTTCAGGGTCAGTGAGACCAACCGCAGCAAGTGGAGTCTGTCAGGTTGGCGGAAGCTGCTAGCTGCCTTCTAGTGCTTGACATTAATTTGAATTTGGTGTTTTTATTGGTGAAGTGCAACCAGCGGTATCTTAATGCCTAGTGGCCACTAACACCCTAGTTACCTGCCCTGGAGGTTAGCGCAATTTGCGGCAGTGTACTTTTCCTCGTCTTGCCGACGCTGTCTGACATGTCGTGTAATTTTGACAGCTTCCTCGATTGGGGTATGGATAACTGTTTCCCTTGTTTACCTTGGTTATAGTGGTTTCTTCTGCCTTTTGGTGTTTTAAACACTGGCCTCTTTAGAGCCAGTGCTCTCTGTCACTTCGCCGTCCCCTGAATTATTCCATAGTTGTAATGGTTACCTGGCGTTAGGTGGATTTGGCAAGATGGTTGATGGGCGTTTAAACCGTTTCTAGTTTGAGTTGCCCTGCTTAGGTGAACATTACCCTAGGCTGCCAGTCTCACTGCTTTCACAGCTGTAGTGACCTTCCTCAGGTTGATCTGCCTTACTTGGTCAAGTTGTCATAATTGCTTAAAATTTACCTTAATGTTTTAACATGTAATTACTTTCCTTACTTGTAATTCAGTCGTTCAGCCATTAAATGTTTGTAACATTGCTTGTGGCCTTTAGCCGACAAATAATTTTCAATTCTGTCTTGATAAGGCCTTCAGCCGTCACCGTTTTAAAAACGGGTTTTAGTATTTTTAATGTTTAATTGCCGTCATCACTTGTAATTCAGGCCTTCACCCGTTGAGTATTCTGAAATTGCTTGTGGCCTTCAGCCGACAAATAATTTTCAATTTTTTCTTAATCAGGCCTTCAGCCATTGATTGTGTGTAACATTGCTTGTGGCCTTTAGCAACTAATAATTGCAATTGTTTCTTAATAAGGCCGTCAGCTGTTACTATAGCTTTTTATAGTTTTTGGTTACTTAAGAAGAAAATACCTTAGTATTTCTTGGCATGTAACTGCCTTTCTCACTTGTAATTCAGGCCCTCAACTGCTGAGTATTCTAAAGTTGCTTGTGACCTTCAGCCGACAGATAATTTGAAGTCTTTCTTAGTAAGCCCTTCAGTTGTCAGTGTACTAAATTCCTTCAAATGGTTCAAATGGCTCTGAGCACAATGGGACTCAACTGCTGTGGTCATCAGTCCCCTAGAACTTAGAACTACTTAAACCTAACTAATCGAAGGACATCACACACATCCATGCCCGAGGCAGGATTCGAACCTGCGACCGTAGCGGTCACGCGGTTCCAAACTGAAGCGCTTAGAACCGCACTGCCACACTGGCCGGCACTAAATTCCTTCAAAGTGATTGAGGAAAATTATTTCTTCAAATAAAGTGTATGAGTTTACTGTAGCCAACGGGAGCTCATTGCGGCTCTATCCACAAACGTTGCCTTATCCTCCCTTCCCCTGACTACCAGATCACATTCATATCAGTTTGTGCTAGGGTCATATTGGCCTACGAACCAGATGGATTATCCTGTACTTCCCTTAAAGTAACCCAGAGCCGAGCTATTGACCACAGAACATAAAACTCAGTAGGACACGGAGCACGTCTCTCACTGAATACTAATTCATGTAACCTAAATACGAGGTGCGTTCAGTAAGTAACTCAACACTTTTTTCTCTGAAAGCAGCTTGGTTTCATCCAACATTTCAACACCATATTATTCCCCACTCTTCTGCCTTGCGATGACCTTACATTACCCATCTGGGAAAGTCTGTATACCTACAGGGCTATTACAAATGATTGAAGCGATTTCATAAATTCACTGTAGCTCCATTCAGTGACATATGGTCACGACACACTACAGATACGTAGAAAAACTCATACATTTTTGTTCGGCTAAAGCCGCACTTCAGGTTTCTGCCGTCAGAGCGCTAGAGAGCGCAGTGAGACAAAATGGCGACAGAAGCCGAGAAAGCGTATGTCGTGCTTGAAATGCATTCACATCAGTCAGTCATCACAGTGCAACGACACTTCAGGACGAAGTTCAACAAAGATCCACCAACTGCTAACTCCATTCGCCGATGGTATGCGCAGTTTAAAGCTTCTGGATGCCTCTGTAAGGGGAAATCAACGGGTCGGCCTGCAGTGAGCGAAGAAATGGTTGAACGCGTGCGGGCAAGTTTCACGCGTAGCCTGCGGAAAATTGGCTTATGCCACAACTGGAGACCGACAGCGCCGACTTCATCTTTCAACAGGATGGTGCCCCACCGCACTTCCATCATGATGTTCGGCATTTCTTAAGCAGGAGAATGGAAAACCGATGGATCGGTCGTGGTGGAGATCATGATCAGCAATTCATGTCATGGTCTCCACGCTCTCCCGACTTAACCCCATGCGATATCTGTCTGTGGGGTTATGTGAAAGATTCAGTGTTTAAGCCTCCTCTACCGAGAAACGTGCCAGAATTGCGAGCTCGCGTCAACGATGCTTTCGAACTCATTGATGGGGACATGCTGCGCCGAGTGTGGGACGAACTTGATTATCGGCTTGATGTCTGCCGAATCACTAAAGGGGCACATATCGAACATTTGTGAATGCCTAAAAAAACTTTTTGAGTTTTTGTATGTGTGTGCAAAGCATTGTGAAAATATCTCAAATAATAAAGGTATTGTAGAGCTGTGAAATCGCTTCAATCATTTGTAATAACCCTGTATATGGTACCAATATAATGGTCGAAGTCGAAATACACGTCTTGCTGCGTCAATAACCTCCCCGTTATCCACGAATTGCTTCTTCTGCAGCGCACTCTTCCGATGGACGTCGGAAGGTGCGAGATATGGGCTGTAGGGTGGATGAGGAGTAACAGTCCAGTGAAGTTTTGTGAGCTCTCCTAGCCTCTTGGGTGCTCAGGCTTGCCTTGTCATGGAGAAGGTGACGTTTGTATTTTTGTGGCGGCCAACACACTGAAGTCGTTTCGTTGCTTTCCTGACGGTAGCACTCTACAGTTTAGAGTTGATCGTTGCGCCTTGAGGGATAACGTCAAACATTATCACCCCTTCAGAGTTCCAGAAGACAGTCGCCATGACTTAATGGGTTAGGCTGTTGATATACTTTCCGGGATGTGAGGTCGTGGTCCAAGAACCTTTCTGCTCCTTACGTTTCGTCCAGGACCGCTGGACTTCCTCAGAGGCGCTGCTCCGCTGAGTCTTGCCGATTGACTGGTCGGGTGTCTGAGAGCGACTTACATATTGTAAGAAAGGGGGGCGTGGTTCAGGTGTCACGTGATGAGCAGTGATAATCCATAGCAAAGATAAGGTTGACTATCGATTACCACCTAGTTAAAGATAAAAATTGTTAGCAGTTTTGTAGAGCCACTGTCCATATATCGCTAAGATTCATAGCCTCATCTTTCGTATTTAAATTATCGTGATGTTTATAAATTTCGATAGCTTCTCTATATAGCCGTGGATAGCAATTTAACGTTGTAGATAACACTTCGGTATCCGAAAACTTCACTTGGTGGTTGCCTGGTTTTCGGATACTGAAGTTTTATCTAAAACGTTAAATTACTATCCACTTTACTAACGAAAACTTCAACGAAAGAAGCATATTACTCAGCTTGTCAAACAATAAAGTTCTGCCTCTTCAGCTCTTCGTACAACTGCTAATCCTGGAAACAAACTATCAAACTGCTGGCATATTTGACATAGTTCCACTCAATAATATCTTGCGGAATATCTTTCTGAGGTAACTCATCACTTAGAAGGAAAATATTGATTACACAAACGAGGACAGTAAGAGTAATGTGTGGTATTCACCCACGGACGTCATATAGCTACCCCTTCAAGGAGCTAAGAATTTTAAACGCGTCGTCAAAATACATATATTCGCTATATAAATTCGTCATAAATAATCCATCACAATTTGGGAAGAACAGTGATGTACACACTTGAAACACTAGAGGGAAAAGTGACCTTTATTACCCATTGCTAAAGCTGTCAGTGACCTAGAAAGGAGTTCAGTATGCAGGAAGAAAAATTTCAGATCAGTTGCCCAATAACAAAAAATGTCTGACAGCTAGCAAAGCACGTATTAAATCTAATTTAAAATCAGTTCTTCTGGACAACTCCATGTATTCCATGGAAGAATTTCTGCTTAAAAACGATAGCCGGTAAAAAAAAAAGAGTGTAGTTGCAGAAGTAGAACTAAGATAATAATGCGTTCATTGATGCTAAGTCTACTCATGTATACACTGTCTGTAAACTGACTCGTTCCTCATCATTCCGATAAACGAATCGTTCAAACGATCTATGAAACATCTAAAGAACTAGTACAGAATACGCATTTAGATTTGCCAAAAAAAAGACTAAAGTAATGAGGACTAGCAGAAATGAGAGTAACAGCAAATTTAGTGATTTCGAAGTAGTTGAAATGAAACAATTCTGCTAGCTAGGAAGAAAATTACTAACTACTTAACTAACAAATTGGAAGATCCTTTACTTACAGTGCCTGTCAATAAAAACGAAGCACCAAGAAGGGGAAGAGTAAACTAAATGAACTACATGGGTTGAGTTGGTATGCGAAGGTGTTTCAGTTATTATGAAATAGAGTCGAATTTACATAGCGTTGCGGCCACATGTAGTAAGCGTTGCTTCACGCAGTGGAGAATGGCAAAACAGAGGCAGCTGGCGACCGAGGCGTTGCGAAGTAAGCGCGGCACAGATAGCCTTGCTTACAGAAGCAGTCTACCAACCGGCTGACGCAAGCATGCACGCAGACCGAGCGTCGAGCGAAGCCTGGAGAGTGCTGAGTAAGGGGAAGTGAGCCCAGCACGCCAAGGTATGCTGCAATACACTGCGGGAGTAAAAAACGTCCTCCTGCCGGATATAAATAGTGGAGAGCAGGCAGCAACAGACAGAAGCTATTAGGAAGCACTTCGGATCTGAGGACGGATGTGGTCCGTGTCCGAATGTGCAATCTTCGTAGGCGACGATTTCGGAAATCTGTTTCAGCTCGCAGGAGTCATCCGTTCGCCATCAGATGTCAACATCAGCTCTGATGGCCGGCCCGAGTTCGGTCGGCACCATTGCTGACTAACTACTAGAGATGGGCAAACTGAAACACTTAACTGTTTCGAAACAAATGAAACAGTACACTGTAATGTTTCGATGCGCTGTTTCTAAGCAGTGAAACACTTTGTTTTTTGTAATCTAATAAACCTACACATTTTATCATCTTGAATGTCTACTGTGTAAATGTATCCATATAAACACAAATAAAGTGCGAGAGCGCTAATCATTTCGCAGAAAGTGTGAAACTATCACTTGGGCGTTTTGACAGTTTCGTATTTCCTTCAGCAAATGCGCTGCTTTCGTGTTGTGTGACTTACATACTTTACAATTGGCTAAGGACAGCCATAGCTGAAGACAGAAGAACCACCGCGAACGGAACTGGAGGTAGGAGCAAACTGCAGAAACATCGGATATGCTACTGGGATTCCCACATTCCGTTAGGATGGGTAATATACCCATCCTGCTAATTTCCATGCACACAAAGGAAATCATTGTGGATAATAGGCACAGTGACTATAGACTCACAAATGACGCCAAATAATTCGAATAAATAACTAAATATAACATAAAAAAATTTTGTCTTTCAAAGTGTTTCAACCGTTACTATAAAGTCACCACGTTTCCCCAGTGATATGTCAGACAGATTGCTTGCAATTATACCTAGATCAAATTTATGTACACTCCTGGAAATGGAAAAAAGAACACATTGACACCGGTGTGTCAGACCCACCATACTTGCTCCGGACACTGCGAGAGGGCTGTACAAGCAATGATCACACGCACGGCACAGCGGACACACCAGGAACCGCGGTGTTGGCCGTCGAATGGCGCTAGCTGCGCAGCATTTGTGCACCGCCGCCGTCAGTGTCAGCCAGTTTGCCGTGGCATACGGAGCTCCATCGCAGTCTTTAACACTGGTAGCATGCCGCGACAGCGTGGACGTGAACCGTATGTGCAGTTGACGGACTTTGAGCGAGGGCGTATAGTGGGCATGCGGGAGGCCGGGTGGACGTACCGCCGAATTGCTCAACACGTGGGGCGTGAGGTCTCCACAGTACATAGATGTTGTCGCCAGTGGTCGGCGGAAGGTGCACGTGCCCGTCGACCTGGGACCGGACCGCAGCGACGCACGGATGCACGCCAAGACCGTAGGATCCTACGCAGTGCCGTAGGGGACCGCACCGCCACTTCCCAGCAAATTAGGGACACTGTTGCTCCTGGGGTATCGGCGAGGACCATTCGCAACCGTCTCCATGAAGCTGGGCTACGGTCTCGCACACCGTTAGGCCGTCTTCCGCTCACGCCCCAACATCGTGCAGCCCGCCTCCAGTGGTGTCGCGACAGGCGTGAATGGAAGGACGAATGGAGACGTGTCGTTTTCAGCGATGAGAGTCGCTTCTGCCTTGGTGCCAATGATGGTCGTATGCGTGTTTGGTGCCGTGCAGGTGAGCGCCACAATCAGGACTGCATACGACCGAGGCACACAGGGCCAACACCCGGCATCATGGTGTGGGGAGCGATCTCCTACACTGGCCGTACACCACTGGTGATCGTCGAGGGGACACTGAATAGTGCACGGTACATCCAAACCGTCATCGAACCCATCGTTCTACCATCCCTAGACCGGCAAGGGAACTTGCTGTTCCAACAGGACAATGCACGTCCGCATGTATCCCGTGCCACCCAACGTGCTCTAGAAGGTGTAAGTCAACTACCCTGGCCAGCAAGATCTCCGGATCTGTCCCCCATTGAGCATGTTTGGGACTGGATGAAGCGTCGTCTCACGCGGTCTGCACGTCCAGCACGTACGCTGGTCCAACTGAGGCGCCAGGTGGAAATGGCACGGCAAGCCGTTCCACAGGACTACATCCAGCATCTCTACGATCGTCTCCATGCGAGAATAGCAGCCTGCATTGCTGCGAAAGGTGGATATACACTGTACTAGTGCCGACATTGTGCATGCTCTGTTGCCTGTGCCTATGTGCCTGTGGTTCTGTCAGTGTGTTCATGTGATGTATCTGACCCAAGGAATGTGTCAATAAAGTTTCCCCTTCCTGGGACAATGAATTCACGGTGTTCTTATTTCAATTTCCAGGAGTGTATATGGCTAATAACTGTCACTCTACCCCTTCTTTTATTCAAAATGTTGTAGGCTTACTTGCGTTTTTTAATACGATTACTGTACATGAAAAGAGAAGCGTATGTTTTGAAAAAACGTGTAATTTAATCTAATGATTTTCACATATTTATATTTTTAATGTGAATTGTATGCGTTGTTTTATTGTTTGGTTACTGTTTATAAAGCAGATGTTACGCCGTTTCGTAATAGGACAGTCAGCTAGAATCGAAGCTTTATTTTCGGATTTCTTAAGCTTCGTTCTATTGCTTGTCAAAAATATTTAGCCACTCTTGAAAGTGTTTCATTAAGTGTAATGTTGTGTTTCAGTATCTGTGCCGAGCCCGAATCTCGTACGACACAGAGCGGAATGAAATATCTCTGTCTCGATACAGTTAGTCCGTTCCAAGCGCAAGTGGACTGAAACAGCCTTATTTTGAAATAACGATACAGTTTCTGTGTCTGGCTCGAGATCGAATCTGGCGCGGTTATCCGAGACAGGAGCGGAATGAAACACCACTGTTTCGAAACAGTGAACGACAGCCGTTCCGAAACACTGAAACAGTTCTACGTATCGATACACTGTATCGAAACATAGAAACAGAGGCCAAGTCTACTAATTACAGAGAGAACTTCCAGCAGGACCAGCCGCAGCGCTGTCTTGGTCACGAGCGCCGCCGGGGACTGACGCCCGGACTCCACGGCAACCCGGCCCCACGGCGCGTGGTCCGTCCATGACGGGACCTCGCGGACATCGCGACTGACGGCTTCCCAGCCGCCGGTGCAGCAGGCGTCGGCAGCTGACCTCACAGCAGCGTGGCTCCGTGGGCGTGCCGTACTGAGGGCCGAGCGGCAACGAGTTCATCTCAACCACAGGGCATCCTGGCTTCAGCGGAGCACTGGTGGCCTGAGGGTACCGAGTGCGATCAGCTGCTCGCGTTCCTCGCATTGTCGTAGAATCTACACAGCAGCAGCCGCCAGGTGGAGGGACCCGCAGGGCTGGGCAGCGACGACGAGAGAGATATTGCAAAGAAGGTTCAATAAATAACTGTAAAACTCCACGCCGTCTCAGTCTTTGGCGCAGCCACTGTGTCTGCTGCTAACAAGTAGTGCAGAAGTCGTAACAAGTGGCCTTCTGTCGTAACAATATAAGCCCAATTGTCAATATGACGTTGCGTCCCCTTCTGGACCGAGTACATGCACTGGTTGGCTGTGAATATCATAGAGCAGCTAAATCCTCTTCTGAGGCAAGATGGTCAACAACTCGTCCTAGATATACTGAATACTGCAACCGCGCGGGGTAGCCGTGCGGTCTATGGCGCTTTGTCACGGTTCGCGCGGCAGACCCCGTTGAAGGTTCGAATCCTCCCTCGGGCATGCGTGTGTGTGTCGTCCTTAGGGTAAGTTCGTATAAGTTAGATTAAGTAGTGTGTAAGCCTAGGGACGGATGACCTTAGCAGTTTGGTCCCATAGTCCTTTCCACAGGTTTCCACAAAATTTACTGAACACTGCATTAGGATGGCGTTGACGTAAGAGCGAGTCCCACACATATCTTGATGGTGACAGATTTGAGTATCTTGCTAGCCACTGGAGTACCTAACATCACACCGTTCATAGATGTGTGGACGAGAATTGTCATGTTGAAACTTAGCGTATCAGTACTATTGCGTGAGAGTGCCGTCGTGGCATCAGAGCCGAGACTGAAATCATTGCCGATGGCTCCATGTACCACATCGTTAGGGATTACACTGCAGTGTCTCTGCAAGACTTTGGAAGAATGGGATCTCTCCCAAGTCACTATACGCACCGACGATGGCCATCCGTGGTACTGCAGAACAGCAATTTATCACTGAACCCAATGCGACTCCATTCATCATCAGTCCAAGGTTTCTGGTCACGGCACCGTTGCAAACGCTGCCGTTTGTCTTGAGGCGTTAATGGTAGCCCACACATGTGGCGGCTATTGGGTGGTCCAGGTGCGGCTAGTCTCCGACCACTCGTGCAGTATGACATAGAATGTTGTAGAAGGTTCTGAGACGGCAGGCGCAGGTGTGAAGCACTACGACGTTAAATTTACCTTGCATTTGCATGGTGCGAAATACGCCGATCTTACCCTGCTGTGGTTGACTTGAGGTGTGTGTCTTACTTTACGATTTCAGGCGGTCCAACATCGACATGTCACACATTTGCATACCTCACAGATCATGAGACATCGAGTGACTAGACCAGTGGGCCCAAACGCAGATCTAAGATCAGGCTTCTTTCAAACTCTGTAACGTGCTGATAACGATATTTCACAATGATACGCGATATCTACGTACAAAATTCGCAAGCCACAGTACGATGTGTGGCGGAGGGTATCCTGAACCACTTCACGTCGTTACCTTTTGTGTTCTACTCGCAGGTGGAACAAAGAAAAGAGACTATCTATTTGGCTCCGTGTGAGCCACAATTTATCGTATGGACATACTTATACAGTATATTAACAGAAATGAGGTGCGCGAGCGCTAATCATATCGCAGAAAGTATGAAACTATCACTTAGGTGTCTTGGTAGTTTCGTATTTCCAGCAGCAAATGCGCTGCTTTCGTGTCGTGTGACTTTCATACTTTCCAATTTTGTCTTACAAGGTGCTTCTAACCGTTGCTATAAATTCACCATGCTTGCCAGCCCTTCCCGTTCACCATTACACTATCAGTGATATGTCAAACAGATTGCTTGCAATTATACCTACATCAAATTTATGTATATGTCTAATAACTGTCACTCTACGCCTTTTTTTATTCGAAATGTTGTAGGCTTACTTGCGTTTCGTAATATGATTACTGTACATGAACAGAGAAGCGTATGATATAAAATCAGTGTAATTTAACTGAATTATTTTCACTTATTTATTATTTTGAATGTGAATAGTATGCGTTGTTTTGTTGTTTGGTTAGTGTTTATAAAGCAGATGTTACGCCATTTCGGAATAGGACAGTCAGCTAGAAACGAAGCTTTATTTTCGGATATCTTAAGCTTCATGCTATTGCTTGTCAAAAAGATTTCGACACTCTTGAAAGTGTTTCACGAAGTGGTATGTTGTATTTCAGTACCTGTGCCGAGCCCGAATCTCGCCCGACACAGAGCGGAATGAAACATCACTGTTTCGATACAATTAGTCCGTTCCAAGCACATGTGGACTGAAACAGCCTTATTTTGAAACAACGATACAGTTTCTGTGTCTGGCTCGAGATCGAATCTGGTCCGGTTATCCGAGACAGGGGCGGAATGAAACACCACTGTTTCGAAACAGTGAACGACAGCCGTTCCGAAACACTGAAACAGTTCCACGTATCGATACACTGTATCGAAACATAGAAACAGTGGCCAAGTCTAGTAGTCAGCTTGAGATGGCAATTCTCTAACTTTTCTCAATAGCGTTCCCCGCGAAGGTCACGGCCATGCCGTAGTGGTAACACCAGTTTCCGTCAGATCACCGAAGTTAAGCGCTTTCGGGCTGGGCTAGCACTTGGATGAGTGACCATCCGATCTGCCGAGCGCTGTTGGCAAGCGGGGTGCACTCAGCCCTTGTGAGGCAAAGTGAGGAACTACTTGATTGAGAAGTATAGGGTCCGCTCTCGTCAACTGATATACGGCCGGAAGAGCGGTGTGCTAACCACATGCATCTCCATATCCGCATCAATTGACGCCTGTGGGCTAAGGATGACTCGACGGCCGGTCAACAGCGTTGGGCCTTCTAAGGGCTGTTCGGACGGAGAGTTCCACGGAAAGAACGTCGCGTTCCCTCCATAGACTCCCAAGGATCTCAGTAACAGTTGCGTGTTGTTCGAATTTATCAGTAGCATATCTAGTAGTCTTCCTCTGAACCGCTTTGATGTTATCGTGATTGTGACCTTATTTGGGTCCCAAACACTTAAGCTGTGCTCAGGAACAGTTCGCACCAGCGTCCTATATGCGGTCTACTTTACAGATGAATCACACTTTTCTATTATTCTGCCAATAAACCGAAGTCGACCATCCGCTTTCCCTATCACAGTTCTCACATGCTCGTTGCAGTTCATGTTTATTTTCAACGTTATATCCTGATATTACAACGAAGTGAATGTGTCAAGTCGGACGCTACTAATGCTGTATCAGAACATTACAAATTTGTTTTTTCTACTCATCTACTTTAATTTACATTTTTCCATATTTAGAGCTAGCTGCCATTCATCACACCAACTGGAAACTTTGTCTAAGTCGCCTTGTTCAAAAATGGTTCAAATGGCTCTGAGCACTATGGGACTTAACATCTGAGGTCATCAGTCCCCTAGAACTTAGAACTACTTAAACCTAACTAACCTAAGGACATCACACACATCCATGCCCGAGGCAGGATTCGAACCTGCGACCGTAGCAGTCGCGCGGTTCCGGACTGCGCGCCTAGAACCGCGAGACCACCGCGGCCGGCTAAGTCGCCTTGTGTCTTCCTATAGTCACTCAACTGTGGCTCCTTCCCGTACACCGCAGCATCATTAACAAACAACCGCAGATTTCTACCTGCAACGTCTGCCGTATCATCTTTATATATACACTCCTGGAAATGGAAAAAAGAACACATTGACACCGGTGTGTCAGACCCACCATACTTGCTCCGGACACTGCGAGAGGGCTGTACAAGCAACGATCACACGCACGGCACAGCGGACACACCAGGAACCGCGGTGTTGGCCGTCGAATGGCGCTAGCTGGGCAGCATTTGTGCACCGCCGCCGTCAGTGTCAGCCAGTTTGCCGTGGCATACGGAGCTCCATCGCAGTCTTTAACACTGGTAGCATGCCGCGACAGCGTGGACGTGAACCGTATGTGCAGTTGACCGACTTTGAGCGAGGGCGTATAGTGGGCATGCGGGAGGCCGGATGGACGTACCGCCGAATTGCTCAACACGTGGGGCGTGAGGTCTCCACAGTACATCGATGTTGTCGCCAGTGGTCGGCGGAAGGTGCACGTGCCCGTCGACCTGGGACCGGACCGCAGCGACGCACGGATGCACGCCAAGACCGTAGGATCCTACGCAGTGCTGTAGGGGACCGCACCGCCACTTCCCAGCAAATTAGGGACACTGTTGCTCCTGGGGTATCGGCGAGGACCATTCGCAACCGTCTCCATGAAGCTGGGCTACGGTCCCGCACACCGTTAGGCCGTCTTCTGGTCACACCCCAACATCGTGCTGCCCGCCTCCAGTGGTGTCGCGACAGGCGTGAATGGAGGGACGAATGGAGACGTGTCGTCTTCAGCGATGAAAGTCGCTTCTGCCTTGGTGCCAATGATGGTCGTATGCGTGTTTGGCGCCGTGCAGGTGAGCGCCACAATCAGGACTGCATACGACCGAGGCACACAGGGCCAACACCCGGCATCATGGTGTGGGGAGCGATCTCCTAGACTGGCCGTACACCACTGGTGATTGTCGAGGGGACACTGAATAGTGCACGGTACATCCAAACCGTCATCGAACCCATCGTTCTACCATTCCTAGACCGGCAAGGGAACTTGCTGTTCCAACAGGACAATGCACGTCCGCATGTATCCCGTGCCACCCAACGTGCTCTAGAAGGTGTATGTCAACTACCCTGGCCAGCAAGATCTCCGGATCTGTCCCCCATTGAGCATGTTTGGGACTGGAGGAAGCGTCGTCTCACGCGGTCTGCACGTCCAGCACGAACGCTGCTCCAACTGAGGCGCCAGGTGGGAATGGCATGGCAAGCCGTTCCACAGGACTACATCCAGCATCTCTACGATCGTCTCCATGGGAGAATAGCAGCCTGTATTGCAGCGAAATGTGGATATACACTGTACTAGTGCCGACATTGTGCATGCTCTGTTGCCTGTGTCTATGTGCCTGTGGTTCTGTCAGTGTGATCATGTGATGTATCTGACCCCAGGAATGTGTCAATAAAATTTCCCATTCCAGCGACAATTAATTCACGGTGTTCTTATTTCAATTTCCAGGAGTGTATAATTCTACTGTACGTGTGTATGTCACTGAACTCCTCCTAAACGGATGGACAGATTTGAATGATTTATTTTGTATGCGTTTGGGTGGCACCCTAGATGGTTTAGATTCACAAATGATCCCGCCAGATGGCGCTGCAGTCGGTATCTAGGTTATTTATCAATACTGCAACGAAACGGCTGGATTGATTTGAATGAATTTTTGTGAATGCATTCAAGTGGGGGCCTGGATGATTTAGATTCACACATCAGCCCGGCAGATGGCGCTGCAGTCGGTATCTAGGTTATTTATCCATACTGCAACTAAACGGCTGGATCGACTTGAATGAATTTTTGTGTATGCACTCAAGTGGGGGCTTGGAAAATGTACATTCTTAAATCAGCACGGTAGGTGGCGTTGCATTTTTGTGTGCAATATTGAGCGTATTATATTCAGATATAAGTTACGTGCATAGGATTTCGTTTATTTTTCGTCATTTTAATTTGAGTGTTTACATTATGTGTGTTTCGTTATTTTGACATTTTCATTTTTTACGGTGTCTTTTGATATTTCAGGTGGCGCATTTCAGTGAATATTAAGTGTATTATATCCACAAATAAGTTACGTACATAAAACAATGCCATGAAAATTTAAGAAACCAGACTGCAATCAGACTTGCTAATGAAAGTCAAGAGCAACGCAACGAACGCCTTCGAGCTGATGCATTGAGACGAAGACTGTCCCGTCAACGAGTCACCGACACATTCAGAACACGTGAACAACAGCGTTTGCAAGTGTATCGCACATTGGCACGTGCATCACTTCTTGGCCTTGCGTTTGAATATGAGTCGGACATCGACTATTCGTCACATTCACAAATTGTAATCGGTGCTATGAACAAACAATGTCAACACTGTCATGCACTCAAATACAAAGGTGAATCGGCCGGTTTCTGCTGCACGTCTGGAAAAGTTGTATTGCCACCATTGAATTCGCCGCCGGGACCATTCAATTCATGCTTTCAAGTGACACCGTTTGGAGCAACAAAAATCGTTCTGAATGAGGATGTTCGCAATTTTCGCTCAGAGTTTAAGATTCAGGGCCAAGTGTATTATCAAATTGGTTCTTTAATGCCGATGCCTGATACCGATTCAAAATTTCTGCAAATCTACTTCATGGGTAATGAGGAGCAGCAAATAAACGCACGCTTCCAGTACAACCATATCGAGCACATGGAGGAGCGAGAAATTGTGGGTATTTCAGAACCGTTTTTACAGGTTCACAACCAGTCGGTCCAGTTGTTCAATACCGTTTCAAACAGAATTCAAAACGACTACTATACAGCAGACAAAGTACCATCTAGGCAACACGAGGGCCGACATAATGCACCGACCATTGAAGAAGTTGCAGTTGTTACGGTTGGCGACGAATTTGAACGTCGAGATATACGAATCCAATTCAGAGGTAGCACAGTGCATACGATTGAAGACAGTCATCGCTCTTACGACGCTTTGCAATATCCATTGATATTTGGGGAAGAAGGAGAAGATGGGTATCATTTAAATATCGAACAAAAAAATGCAGGACAACGTCTGTCGGGTCCACTAGTATATGTATATAGAGAATAGTAGCAGTGCTATCACTCGTCTATGGGGCACTACTGACGGTACCCTTGATGAAGACTCGCCGTCGCTGACAACATACTGATGTTACTCAAGAAGTCTTCGAGCCACTCACTCCATGCCTTTTGCAGTCATCACTCAACATCTAATGTAGCTCGCGGCCCTTATATATCGCACGTTGGCCTGCTTACATTAGTAAAGACGAAAACGAGTAATACACTGTGGTGGCTGTCCTACCTCTTACAGAGGATTGGAACACTAATCATTTACATACCTGTAGATTGTTTGCTGATGTACGACGTTCCACTGACATCCGACTATGTATCTTGGGTACGTCACATTTTGTCAGGCAGTGAATTGACAGTAGGAGCACAGTTTCAGTAGCAGTAAAGCAGAGGAGTACAAGACATTTATACTGAAGAGACAAAGGTCATGGGATAGTGATATCCACATATACGTGATTCCGCATTATTTAACATTTGACGATGCTACTATGGCTGCAGTAAATTCGGACTTCGTTTTTATGAAACAGATCTGATGATGGTCATTAAAGACCGAAACCGGTAATCTGTAAACAAAATGTTTGTGACCATAGACATAAACTAAGGGAAACTTATTTCATATACAAGTAGCGGTAGTATCGCGTAGACATAGTATAAAAGGGCAGTGCTTGGCAGAGCTATCATTTATACTCACGTAATTCATGTGGAAAGGTTTCCGACGTGAGTATTATCGCACGGCGGGATTTAACAGACTTTCAACATGCAATAGTAGTGGGACCTAGAAACATGGGACATTCCATTTCGAAAATCATTAGGGAATTCAATTCTGCGAGGTCAACAGCGCCATGAGTCTGCCGAGATTATCGAACCTCTGACGTCACCTCTCACCACAACGCAGTGGCCGACGGCATTCACTTAACGACCAAGAGCAGCAGCATGTGTGTAGAGTTGTCAGCGCTAACAGGCAAGCGACACTACATGAAATAGCCGCAGAAATCAAAGTGGGATGTACGACAAACTTATCCGTTTGGACAGTGCGGCGAAATTTGGTGTTAATGGGCTACGGCAGCAGAAAAACCAAACCCGAGTGCCTCTGCTAACAGGACAACACCGAGTACAGCGACTCTCCTGGATTCGTGACCAAATCTGTTGGACCATAGACTACTGGAAAACCATGTTCTGTTCAGATTGGTCCCGACTCCAGTTAGTAAGAGCTAGTGGCAGTGTTGTCCGCCGCGATAGCTGAGTGGTCATCGTGACGGATTGCCTTCCTACGGGCCCGGGTTCGATTCCCGGCTGGGTCGGAGATTTTCTCCGCTCAGGGACTACTTGGTGTTGTGTTGTCTTCATCATCATTTCATCCCCATCCGGCTCGCAGGTCGCCCAATGTGGCGTCGAGTGCAATAAGACCTGCACCAAGGCGGCCGGACCTGCCCCGCAAGGGGCCTCCCGACCAATGACGCATAACGCTCATTTCCATCTCCATGACAGTGCTCGAATGTGGTGCAGATCCCACGAAGCCACGGACCCAGGTTGTCAGTGTTGTGAATTGGCAGGAGCCACTTCACGGAGTTTGGAGGAAGCCGAAAGGGACGCGTTTAAGCTCACGCAAGCTGGCGTGAGGTCTGGAAAACGACAAGGAATTATAGTAGCCAAAAATAGTACATAGCTTCTGGAATACTTAACTTTAATCCATAATTGGAGAACATCGCTCTTGATGATACATAATTACAGTCTCTATATAAACTGGTAATGGCGCCTTGCTAGGTCGTAGCAAATGACGTAGCTGAAGGCTATGCTATTATATCGTCTCGGCAAAAGAGAGCGTATTTGTCAGTGAACCCTTCCTAGCAAAGTCGGCTGTACAACTGGGGCGAGTGCTAGGACGTCTCTCTAGACCTGCCGTGTGGCGGCGCTCGGTCTGCAATCATTGACAGTGGCGACACGCGGATCCGTCGTATACTAGCGGACCGCGGCCGATTTAAAGGCTACCACCTGGCAATTGTGGTGTCTGGCGGTGACACCACAGTCAGCAAGGGATTTTGGAAGCTGGTTGTGGCTCCATAACGGTGTGGGCGGTGTTTACATGGAATGGAGTGCTTTGCCTGGTTCATCTGAACCGATCAGTGACTAGAAAAGCTTACTCTCGGATACTTGGAGACCATTTGCAACCATTCATGGACCTGACGTCGCCAAACATCGATGGAATTTTTATGGATGACAATTAACCATGTTACTGGGCCCAAATTGTTCACGATTTGTTTGAAGAACATACTTGATAGTGCAACATTACATGAGTTTGTCCTATATAGTCGGATCTACTTTGCGTCACGTGAGTATAGGGGAGTTAAACCAGTAGTGACCCCTGACGTCAAATCAGCTTGAGATATTTTTTTATACATGTCATTCATTTCTAAATTTTATTGATTATTTACAGAGTAAGTAATTTAATTATGTACAATATTTAATAGGTTATGAGTTTTAATGAAATAGATATAAATATGTTTTGAAATAGCAAATAACCTTGTTGCATTGCGCATGATATGTTTTCTCTTTGTAAGATAAAAAAAACTTCCGTGTTGCTCGAGTGAGCGATCAAGTAGATGTCGAATGCGGATCTGCTGTAAATTTCATGAATGGGCATAGAATTGTTGACTTACAGCCCGCAGATGATTTAAAAATTATTCTAGGGATGCACCGCCCGACTTTGGTGCAAACAAATCGCGCGAATTCTCAGATATCGGCGCGGAGTTCAAGATACGCGGCTGGATATTGGGCATTATCGTCACGTGTGTGATTTCAATAACATTAACCGCAATTTACGGACATTCGCTTGATAATAACTATCAAAGACTTAACTGAGCGCCATAGTAATCGTCTTGATGCTTAAAGCAAGCGAGAAGCGATTTACTGTCGGGAGACGACAAATATTAATCATAGCATAGTCAGCTTGTTGATACGTTGCTATGTAACTCATAAAAGGACAGTACGTTATCCTCGATGGTGAGTGTTCATCGGAGGTGAGGGTATCATCTGGAGTGCCCCAGGGATATGCAGTAGGTCCGCTGTTGTTTTCTATCTACATAAATTATCTTTTGGAAGGGTGGATAGCAATGCGCGGCGGTTTGCTGATGATGCTGTGGTGTACGGGAAGGTGTCGTCGTTGAGTGACTGTACGAGAATACAAGATGACTTGGACAGGATTTGACATTGGTGTAAACAATGGCAGTTAACACTAAATATAGATAAATGTAAATTAATGCAGATGAATAGGAAAAAGAATCCCGTAATGTTTGAATACTCCATTAGCAGTCTAACGCTTGACACAGTCACGTCGATTAAATATTTGGGCGTAACATTGCAGAGCGATATGAAGTGGGACAAGCATGTAATGGCACTTGTGGAGAAAGCGGATAGTCGTCTTCGGTTCATTGGTAGAATTTTGGGAAGATGTGGTTCATCTGTAAAAGAGACCGCTTATAAAACATTAATACGACCTATTCTTGAGTACTGCTAGAGCGTTTGGGATCCCTATCAGGTCGGATTGAGGGAGGACTTAGGAGCAATTCAGAGGCGGGCTGCTAGATTTGTTACTGGTAGGTTTGATCATCATGCGAGTGTTAGGAAATGCTTCAGGAACTCGGGTGGGAGTCTCTGGAGGAAAGGAGGCGTTCTTTTCATGAATCGCTACTGAGGAAATTTAGAGAACCAGGATTTGAGGCTGACTGCAGTAGAAATTTCCTGCCGCCAACTTATATTTCACGGAAAGACCACAAAGATAAGATAAGAGAGATTAGGGCTCGTACAGAGGCATATAGGCAGTCATTTTTCCCTAGTTCTGTTTGGGAATGGAACATGGAGAGAAGGTGCTAGTTGTGGTACGAGGTACCCTCTGCCACGCACCGTATGGTGGATTACGGAGTATATATGTAGATGTAGATGTAGATGATAGAATTATTGAATCAATCTTTTAAGTATTAATGACCACTACACACACATCAGAAACTAATTACTGTAACTGTGAGTGACTTCTGGATTGGAAGAGTTTTTTTTATTTCAGCTAATTGGTATTAATAAACTTCCTTCGAGGTCGAAACTTCATCAGTGGTGTCTCGCTGATTCAGTTTAGTAGAACGACAAATAGTACTAGCTACGCTACTACTTATAGTTTTAAAAGAAAAGAGAGCACATACCTGTTTTTCTTTTGAGAAAGGCTCGTCCTTTAGTCGTGAGTCTTCTCAGACCAGAGGCACGAGTGACGCTCCTTCACAGCACTGCGATATCGTGAAACACGATACACATGTGCCCCCTTCTCACTACATTTCTGCATTGAAGAGATATAGCCGCGATACGAAGAAGAAAGAAAGAAGAGGAAAGATCAGCGAAAGAAACGGAGCAAACAGAGAAGGGGAGGTAACAACAGTTCTGGTGAATTGCATGGTCATCCTGCCTCGGGCATGGACGTGTGTGATGTCCTTAGGTTAGTTAGGTTTACGTAGTTCAAATTTCTAGGGGACTGATGACCTCAGAAGTTAAGTCCTATATTGCTCAGAGCCAATTGCATGATCACCCAGAAAACCCGACATGAAGTCAGTGGAACATTATGGTACTTAGTGACGAGGTCAGTTAATGCACAACATCCTGCCCTGGAAACACTTTCGCCATTATAGACAGCTATAGAGACGGCATGGTTCAATACTTCTGCAGGGGGACATCCAATGTCGAGTGTGTACCACATCTACAGGGTGTTTCAAAAATGACCGGTATATTTGAAACGGCAATAAAAACTAAACGAGCAGCGATAGAAACACACCGTTTGTTGCAATATGCTTGGGACAACAGTACATTTTCAGGCGGACAAACTTTCGAAATTACAGTAGTTACAATTTTCAACAACAGATGGCGCTGCAAGTGATGTGAAAGATATAGAAGACAACGCAGTCTGTGGGTGCGCCATTCTGTACGTCGTCTTTCTGCTGTAAGCGTGTGCTGTTCACAACGTGCAAGTATGCTGTAGACAACATGGTTTATTCCTTAGAACAGAGGATTTTTCTGGTGTTGGAATTCCACCGCCTAGAACACAGTGTTGTTGCAACAAGACGAAGTTTTCAACGGAGGTTTAATGTAACCAAACGACCGAAAAGCGATACAATAAAGGATCTGTTTGAAAAATTTCAGCGGACTGGGAACGTGACGGATGAACGTGCTGGAAAGGTAGGGCGACCACGTACGGCAACCACAGAGGGCAACGCGCAGCTAGTGCAGCAGGTGATCCGACAGCGGCCTCGGGTTTCCGTTTGCGGTGTTGCAGCTGCGGTCCAAATGACGCCAACGTCCACGTATCGTCTCATGCGCCAGAGTTTACACCTCTATCCCTACAAAATTCAAACGCGGCTACCCCTCAGCGCCGCTACCATTGCTGCACGAGAGACATTCGCTAACGATATAGTGCACAGGATTGATGACGGCGATATGCATGTGGGCAGCATTTGGTTTACTGACGAAGCTTATTTTTACCTGGACGGCTTCGTCAATAAACAGAACTGGCGCATATGGGGGACCTAAAAGCCCCATGTTGCAGTCCCATCGTCCCTGCATCCTCAAAAAGTACTGGTCTGGGCTGCCATTTCTTCCAAAAGAATCATTGGCCCATTTTTCAGATCCGAAACGATTACTGCATCATGCTATCTGGACATTCTTCGTGAATTTGTGGCACAAACTGCCTTAGACGACACTGCGAACAGCTCGTAGTTTATGCAAGATGGTGCCCGGCCACATCGCACGGCCGACGTCTTTAATTTCCTGAATGAATATTTCGATGATCGTGTGATTGCTTTGGGCTATCCGAAACATACAGGAGGTGGCGTGGATTGGCCTCCCTATTCGCCAGACATGAACCCCTGTGACTTCTATCTGTGGGGACACGTGAAAGACCAGGTGTACCGCCAGAATCCAGAAACAATTGAACAGCTCAAGCAGGACATCTCATCTGCATGTGAAGCCATTCCGCCAGAAACGTTGTCAAAGGTTTCGGGTAATTTCATTCAGAGACTACGCCATATTATTGCTTCGCATGGTGGATATGTGGCAAATATCGTACTATAGAGTTTCCCAGACCGCAGCGCCATCTGTTGTTGAAAATTGTAACTACTGTAATTTCGAAAGTTTGTCCGCCTGAAAATGTACTGTTGTCCCAAGCATATTGCGACAAACGGTGTATTTCTATCGCTGCTCGTTTAGTTTTTATTGCCGTTTCAAATATACCGGGCAATTTTGAAACACCCTGTAGTTGCTGCACTACACCGGGAAGAAGGAGGTACGGCAGGATATTGCGAGATATCGCATGACTCTTGTCACCATGGTGCATAAACAGATTCGGATTGTCGACCATCATCTGTGTACCACCCAGAACCGAACTGGAGCCTCCGCACTGAGCAAAGGAACGTGCCCCTGTCGCGCTCCCTGCCAGCAGGTCAGACAGGGCTTCCCCTGCAGCAGCAGCAGCAGACCCTGACAGACGCCGTGTGTGCGGCGGCGGCCCCCGGAGGCGACGCGTGTTTGCCGGATGCAGATGTACGGCCGTGTTAGGAGCCCACAACACGCCATGTAAATGGCCCCGCGGCGCCGCGCCGCAGCCGATATTAATAGCCGTAAGCCGGCCGCCCTGGGCCGGCAGGCGCCGCCACCCCTGCACGCTGTTATCCTTTCGCCAACAGGCGCGATCGCCCACCAAATCACGCGTCATGTCCGCTTGTCTGTCTGCGGCGACCTCGTTAACAAAGCCTGACCCGAGGTCGCGTAGGCAGTCACTCACACACCACGGCTTAACGGGGAGCGACAGCAACGGGACAGGCGATTGCTGTGGAACAGTTGAGGAGCTCACTTTCTGGTGGGTTATGGACTGCCTCCGTGCTACACTATTCTTATACACGGTGTAACAAAAACATACAGCACAAACCAGGCCAGTTTCATCACACGTAGAAGAATATACACTCCTGGAAATTGAAATAAGAACACCGTGAATTCATTGTCCCAGGAAGGGGAAACTTTATTGACACACTCCTGGGGTCAGATACATCACATCATCACACTGACAGAACCACAGGCACATAGACACAGGCAACAGAGCATGCACAATGTCGGCACTAGTACAGTGTATATCCACCTTTCGCAGCAATGCAGGCTGCTATTCTCCCATGGAGACGATCGTAGAGATGCTGGATGTAGTCCTGTGGAACGGCTTGCCATGCCATTTCCACCTGGCGCCTCAGTTGGACCAGCGTTCGTGCTGGACGTGCAGACCGCGTGAGACGACGCTTCATCCAGTCCCAAACATGCTCAATGGGGGACAGATCCGGAGATCTTGCTGGCCAGGGTAGTTGACTTACACCTTCTAGAGCACGTTGGGTGGCACGGGATACATGCGGACGTGCATTGTCCTGTTGGAACAGCAAGTTCCCTTGCCGGTCTAGGAATGGTAGAACGATGGGTTCGATGACGGTTTGGATGTACCGTGCACTATTCAGTGTCCCCTCGAAGATCACCAGTGGTGTACGGCCAGTCTAGGAGATCGCTCCCCACACCATGATGCCGGGTGTTGGCCCTGTGTGCCTCGGTCGTATGCAGTCCTGATTGTGGCGCTCACCTGCACGGCGCCAAACACGCATACGACCATCATTGGCACCAAGGCAGAAGCGACTCTCATCGCTGAAGACGACACGTCTCCATCCGTCCCTCCATTCACGCCTGTCGCGACACCACTGGAGGCGGGCTGTACGATGTTGGGGCGTCAGCGGAAGACGGCCTAACGGTGTGCGGGACCGTAGCCCAGCTTCATGGAGACGGTTGCGAATGGTCCTCGCCGATACCCCAGGAGCAACAGTGTCCCTAATTTGCTGGGAAGTGGCGGTGCGGTCCCCTACGGCACTGCGTAGGATCCTACGGTCTTGGCGTGCATCCGTGCGTCGCTGCGGTCCGGTCCCAGGTCGACGGGCACGTGCACCTTCCGCCGACCACTGGCGACAACATCGATGTACTGTGGAGACCTCACGCCCCACGTGTTGAGCAATTCGGCGGTACGTCCACCCGGCCTCCCGCATGCCCGCTATAAGGCCTCGCTCAAAGTCCGTCAACTGCACATACGGTTCACGTCCACGCTGTCGCGGCATGCTACCAGTGTTAAAGACTGCGATGGAGCTCCGTATGCCACGGCAGACTGGCTGACACTGACGGCGGCGGTGCACAATTGCTGCGCAGCTAGCGCCATTCGACGGCCATCACCGCGGTTCCTGGTGTGTCCGCTGTGCCGTGCGTGTGATCATTACTTGTACAGCCCTCTCGCAGTGTCCGGAGCAAGTATGGTGGGTCTGACACACCGGTGTCAATGTGTTCTTTTTTCCATTTCCAGGAGTGTATTATACACTACTCGCCATTAAAATTGCAACACGAAGAAGAAATGGAGATGATAAGCGGTTATTCATAGGACAAATATAATAGAACTGACTTTTTCACGCAATTTTGGTGCATTGATACTGAGAAATCAGTACTCAGAACAACCACCTCTAGCCGTAATAACGGCCTTGATACGCCTGGGCATTGGGTCAAACAGAGCTTGGATGGCACCGGCCGGATTGGCCGAGCGGTTCTAGGCGCTTCAGCCTGGAACCGCACGACCGCTACAGTCGCAGGTTCGAATCCTGCCTCGCGCATGGATGTGTGTGATGTCCTTAGGTTAGTTAGATTTAAGTAGTTCTAAGGTCTAGGGGACTGATGACCTCAGCTGTTAAGTCCCATAGTGCTCAGAGCCATTTTGCTTGGATGGCGTGTATAAGTTCAGCTGCCCGTGCAGCTTCAACAGGATTCCACAGTTCATCAAGAGAAGCGACTGGCGTATTGTGACGAGCCAGTTGCTTGGCCACCATTGACCAGACGGTTTGTCATTCGTCGTTGACTACACCATCGCAGGCACTCCTGTCTGTGATGCAGCGTCAAGTGTAACCGCAGCCATGGTCTCCGAGCTGATATTTCATGCTGCTACAAACGTCGTGAAACTGTTAGTTGTTGTCTTGCAAATGTCCCCATCTGTTGACACAGAGATCGAGACGTGGCAGCACGATCCGTTACATTCATGCTGATAAGATGTCTGTCATCTCGACTGCTAGCGATACGAGGCCTTTGGGATCCAGCACAGCATTCCTTATTACCCTCCTGAACGCACCGATTCCATATTCTGCTAACAGTCATTGGATCTCGACCAACGCGAGCAGCAATGTCCCGATACGATAAACCGCAATCGTGATAGGCTGCAATCCGACCTTTATCAAATTTGGAAACGTGATGGTACGAATTTCTCCTCCTTACACGAGGCGTCACAACAACGTTTTACCAGGCAACGCCGGTCAACTGGTGTCTGTGTATGAGAAATCGGTTGGAAACTTTCCTCATGTCAGCACGTTGTAGGTGTCGCCACCGGCGCCAACCTTGTGTTGTGAGCTCTGCAACATCCATGTACTAATTTATATTTACGTGACAAACCCTATTTCTAGGGCTATATTTTAATTTTGACAAATGGATCTATGCCGACATTTGTAAAAACGGCGATGGTACATTAGTCCATACTAATGTATAATTGCCACCTTCTTAAGAAGACAAATTTAAATTTGTTGAAACCTAGGTAAAGAATTCTTGATCCATTGCAACTGGTCGGCTGTTTATAATTTTATTACGTGGAACCGTTGCTGTTGTGCAGCAATGTTTAAAATACTGTAATTCATGTTAGATAAAAGGGTCAATTAGCTAGACAATCCAATATCCCTCAACAGTCCTCTAGCAGTGTAAATAAATAAAACTGCCAAGTCATTGATGTCAAAACATACGGGCATATATGTTACATTTTTTGATACTTAAAAACTCACTCAACAAAACATATAGATGAACTGTCCATATAGTTGCCCGCCCGATTGCTCAGCAGTAATACGCATCCCTGGAAACCTAGATGTCGCAGGATCGGATTTTTGTCAGACCACGGATTTTTTAGTTCACGTTTTAACCTAGCCTCCAGTTTTCATTGATGTGAGGAGTCGCGAGAACCAACATGTGGTCCCGATTTCCCGTTAAACTCCTCCTCCCTCCATCCATTTCCTCCCTGCTGTCCATCTCCTCATCCCCCTCTCTTTATCTCCTCCCCTCTCTCCCTGTCCTTCCACCTGGACTTGATCGTCGTGTTCTCCACTCCCTCCCTCTGTCCATCACATCCCCTCATCCCTCCATCCAGCTTCTCCTGTCTCTCTCTGTCCATCTTCTTTGCTCCCTCTCTCTATCTACATCATCGTCCTCCGTCTCAATATTCATCCCCTCTTCCCACCTGTCTCTGCACTGCCATGATCATCAACACATACACTACCTTCAATGCATGCTCATCCTATAGGAAATCCAATTGCTCAGGCATTTCTATGCATATCTCACAGCAAGGAAAATCTATTTTTTAGCTATGATCCCGAACCCTAAGGGTGACAGGTGTACCAAGTTTGGATGAAATCCAGCCAGTGGTTTAGGACAGATGGAACATTTACTCTGCATTTTTGCAGTATATATAGTTTATAGATTTAGCAGCCAGCAATGCTTGGGTAATCGATTCAGAGATCACATACATCAAAATAACGAGATTTTCTCCTCTAGCTCACAGGAGAACTTGGCAAAGAAACCAGGTTTTTAGCTGTATCATTTCACTTCGAAAAATCAGGCTTAATTGGAAGACACCACCTCTGTCAGGTGCAAAAATGTTACAAATGAGGGAACGGTTCATATAAATGTGAATCATGTGACAAATCAGTATGGAAAATATGGGTTGTTACTGTTTTCAATGACCTGTAGACATCTAAAAGGAACACGTTTAGCTAGACTGTAACGTCCTTCAGATAATGCGTACGTAAGTGTCGACGTATATTAGACTATTGCAGCATATTTATTGTTTACTAAATGTTCTTATTTGTCTGTAGAAAATATGATTTTGTTCCGAAAACTTTTCGACTTGGTTGTAACTCTATAAAAATAAGAGATATCACTAACATTTTTCAGGTATGTGGATATTTAATCTAGCTTGAACGTAAAACGAAGAAAATATTCTATTTTTATTTTCTTACATGAAAATATTTTAAGATAAGTTGTAAGATCTATCTTGAGTGCACTGAGCGTTTAGAACTGAAACAAGACAACAGAGCATTAGAATGACAAATTGGTACAGAAAAGCACGTTTCAAAATAAAAAGTCCAATAACAAGCTATAAAAGTATTAACTATAGATGGTACGTTAAATATTTAGTCGTGTTCTGTTACACTAGTGGCTACGGTTAACGCGTTTATTCCCGAGGTTTACCAGTGCATTGGATTATGGGTGGCTGTTACTGCTAAGGGCTACCCACAGGGTGGCTGGAGGCCTTGCGCTGCAGACCTGGACGTAATAGGGGCCTGCAGTTGGCCGCGCCAGCGTGCATTGCTAATGTTATCGGGGCTTTATTGGCCCCTTGTTGGGGCACGACAAACAGTCACGCCCCCGCACGCAATATAGCGGGCGACTTCAAAGCGGTCCGCCGCTCATTACGACTGGCTGCGCGCCGGCGGTTGCGCTAGCGGCTTTTGTCTTGCATCCGCCCCACAACCCCTTCCCCAGACCCTTCACTGCCCAGGTAAGCGCTTTCCCCTGGACGGAAGTAAACTTGTCCGGCCCTCATCTCAGGCCTTCCTAGCAGATTTGCTCACTGCCGACGCCGGACCGATCGAGGACACAATGCTACCCTCTCTTTTTGGAAAAGGTCTATAAGTATACGTTGTTGCTTCCAGACATGGAAAACACCTTAACCTGTTCGGTAGGTGCTGTTCTACACTCCTGGAAATTAAAATATGAACACCGTGAATTCATTGTCCCAGGAAGGGGAAACTTTATTGACACATTCCTGGGGTCAGATACATCACATGATCACACTGACAGAACCACAGGCACATAGACACAGGCAACAGAGCATGCACAATGTCGGCACTAGTACAGTGTATATCCACCTTTCGCAGCAATGCAGGCTGCTATTCTCCCATGGAGACGATCGTAGAGATGCTGGATGTAGTCCTGTGGCACGGCTTGCCATGCCATTTCCACCTGGCGCCTCAGTTGGACCAGCGTTCGTGCTGGACGTGCAGACCGCGTGAGACGACGCTTCATCCAGTCCCAAACATGCTCAATGGGGGACAGATCCGGAGATCTTGCTGGCCAGGGTAGTTGCCTTACACCTTCTAGAGCACGTTGGGTGGCACGGGATACATGCGGACGTGCATTGTCCTGTTGGAACAGCAAGTTCCCTTGCCGGTCTAGGAATGGTAGAACGATGGGTTCGATGACGGTTTGGATGTACCGTGCACTATTCAGTGTCCCCTCGACGATCACCAGTGGTGTACGGCCAGTGTAGGAGATCGCTCCCCACACCATGATGCCGGGTGTTGGCCCTGTGTGCCTCGGTCGTATGCAGTCCTGATTGTGGCGCTCACCTGCACGGCGCCAAACACGCATACGACCATCATTGGCACCAAGGCAGAAGCGACTCTCATCGCTGAAGACGACACGTCTCCATTCGTCCCTCCATTCACGCCTGTCGCAACACCACTGGAGGCGGGCTGCACGATGTTGGGGCGTGAGCGGAAGACGGCCTAACGGTGTGCGGGACCGTAGCCCAGCTTCATGGAGACGGTTGCGAATGGTCCTCGCCGATACCCCAGGAGCAACAGTGTCCCTAATTTGCTGGGAAGTGGCGGTGCGGTCCCCTACGGCACTGCGTAGGATCCTACGGTCTTGGCGGGCATCCGTGCGTCGCTGCTGTCCGGTCCCAGGTCGACGGGCACGTGCACCTTCCGCCGACCACTGGCGACAACATCTATGTACTGTGGAGACCTCACGCCCCACGTGTTGAGCAATTCGGCGGTACGTCCACCCGGCCTCCCGCATGCCCACTATATGCCCTCGCTCAAAGTCGGTCAACTGCACATACGGTTCACGTCCACGCTGTCGCGGCATGCTACCAGTGTTAAAGACTGCGACGGAGCTCCGTATGCCACGGCAAACTGGCTGACACTGACGGCGGCGGTGCACAAATGCTGCGCAGCTAGCGCCATTCGACGGCCAACACCGCGGTTCCTGGTGTGTCCGCTGTGCCGTGCGTGTGATCATTGCTTGTACAGCCCTCTCGCAGTGTCCGGAGCAAGTATGGTGGGTCTGACACACCGGTGTCAATGTGTTCTTTTTTTCATTTCCAGGAGTGTATGTGGAGAGCTCCTCTGGATGAAGTGTGGAGTCAGACTCCACCTGGTGTTTCACAGTGAAAACTTGTTGTGACTTGGCAAGACAGCCAAGTCACTATGCGAGGATGCCGAAAAGCACGCGTTAAGCTCACGCAGACTGGCGTGAGGTCTGGAACAGTAAAGTAGTTGAGTCTAGTAAGAAAAGAACGTAGTTGCTGGAATACTTAACTTTAATCCATAATTGTTGTACATCGATCTTGATGATACATAAGTGCAATCTCAATATACACAGGTAATGGCGCCTTGCTAGGACGTTGCAAATGACGTAGCTGAAGGCTATGCTAACTATCGTCTCGGCAAATGATAGCGTATTTGTCAGTGTAGCTTCGCTAGCAAAGTCGGCTGTACAACTGGGGCGAGTGCTAGAAAGTCTCACTAGACCTGCCGTGTGGCGGCGCTCGGTCTGCCATCACTGACAGTGGCGACACGCGGGTCCGTCGTATACCAGCGGACCGCGGCCGATTTAAAAGCTACCACCTAGCAAGTGTGGTGTCTGGCGGTGACACCACAAAACTTGCTACTACAAGTCAGCGCATAGCCGTTGTGACTGCGGTAATAATGCCTAGAAAATACATATATCTCGCACATAATTGTGACTCACAAATGAACAACAACGCGATCCGGGTACTGTTAATGAAACATTTTGTAGAAAGCATAAGCTGTAATAAAGTTCGCTTTGAAAAGCGCGCCGCAGCGCGCAGCGTGAAGCAGTCGCCCTCCCTTTTCTGGCGGTGGCGCCGTTGTCGCAATTGAAGGCTTCGGTGTCTCCCTCTTGCGAGAAAGGGGAAATGTGGGCTGTTCGCGTGGCTGCATGGGCTCTCTTTTATGCGGACGATACGGCCTTTCTGACAACTGGACGACACTTGGACCAGCTCATCGCTAGGATGCAACAGCAACTTGCTGTAATGGAACGCTGGGCGCTGCACAATAAGATAACGATCAACCCGACGAAGACGGCAGCCGTTCTGTTCACACGGAGGAAACCAGTTCTCAACGACAGACTCCAAATAGCTGACCAATTTATCCCATGGTCGCCGGGAGTGAAGTATCTCGGTGTCTACCTTGACAAAAAATTACTCTTTACGCAGCACATTGACGACAAGAAGACGGCAGCCCAGAAGATGGCCAGGTCGTTGATTCCGTTCCTGAAGAGTAAGGATCTCAACACTAAGACTAAACTCCAATTGTATAAGGCAACGGTGGAACCCACAATGTTGTATGGCTCCACCTCGTGGGGATTTACGTGCGTCTCCAACTACAACAAACTCCAAGCGCTGCAAAACATTTGCTATCGATGGATCACATGAGCTCCATGGTGGACAAGAAACGTCGATATCCGCACCGCACTCCACGAGACCACCATACAAGAGAAGGTCCGTGACAAGGCTCTACGAGTTTTTGACAAGATCGATGCCCTTAGGGTCGAAGTTCGACAATTACAGTCGGTACGAACGGTAAACCCAGCAAGATGGCACAAGTATCGCGTACCGAAGTCAATAACGTTTGACCCCCCGTAGGGAATCTGTCATAACACGAGGAAGCAGTCACACATAACAGCCTTGACACATTTCACCCTCCACAGGAGATAGACATCACCAAAGACAGCAGGCTAAAGGACCCATTGCGTGCCCAAGCCTAACTGAATGCGTAATAAATAAAATATTTTCCTTTTATCCTTACATCCCATCCTAGAAGAATAAGTCATCAAGGATGATCTCTTCAGTCCATACTACACAATTAAAAAAAAAAGAGCATGGGCTCTCGTGGAGAGTTGGCAGTTGGGCATTAAGAAGCGACTTTCCTGCCGGTGCTAGAGGGACAGCACGCAGACCCCGGCATCAGCGTATGCGCAGACAGCGGCACCAGCGTAAGCGACGCAAGCACTCACTCCGTGGTATGGGGCGTCGCGAAAGGAATGTTCCTGAGCGTGGGTCCGCAAGGGACCTAATTTGCAGTTCAGCCGTATGCTGTCGACCGGCGAGGAGGTTCTGAAAATCGGCGCGCCTTCCTGCGTCCGTTGAAACGGCTGGCAGCGGACGGCTCGGCAGAGCATTTGGAGGTGCTGCGTTGGTACAGCCCTGGGAGTCGTAACGCACCAGAAGTTGAGTACCGATTGTTAACAGATTTTGTGAAGTTTAACTGAATTCAATTTAATTACTCTTGTTAATTATACCAGCCGTATACTTTGGCGGTTTCCCACTATTCGTTCCCGTCTGCCCACCCGCGGGAACGTGGTAGTATTAGAAAGGGTGGTCCGTTTGTCCCGTTTTGAGGACGAAATGGGGGGGGGGGGGGGGAGAGTCAGAGTAAATCTGCGGTTCGGAATGCTTCTTTCCCCTCCTAGCTTACCTACGGGTTATTCGACTGTTAGCCTCTGCAATGTCTGTGAAATTCTAAGGCACCAGTGGCCATGCTGTTTAAAATGCAAGCCACTAATACCTGATCCATTCACTCGTGTGCCATAACTAGTATTACTAGACTTAAGGATAAAAGGTACTCTAAGAAAGAAGAAAAATTCTTTTTGCCTCGTGGTAAGAACTAGTCAATTGTATAACGAATTTCTTCTCATCTGGAAGCACGTGAATTTGTGTTTATGTATATTTGGCTATAATCAAGCAAGGTTGTTAATGTACGCCGTAGTGCTTATGTTTTATACAGGTATTTGGTTATTAGCGTGTTTTCTTGCCGTGCCAAAGTTTTCCATTTCATTACGGGTAGAAATTGTTGCCTTGACAGGAGAATGTCGCAAAAGTTCGCAAGTCCTACCTTGCGAGCTTGTGTGCTTGCCGTAAGTTAACTGGCAGAAATTTGTAAATTTTTTATGTATTTTGTAAATGTTAATGTTATTAACTGTGAGTGTCCCCCCGCCCCCTCCCCCCCAACCCCTCCCCCCCGTTTGCATGACTCATGCGTTTTGGTTTTTCTGTTTTGAGAACTTATGTTGCAGACAAGTTAGATTCTGCGCCATTTAATGAGCCTGAGTGAGGCTGTTGTGGGCGGCCGTAGCTACGGCTGTTGTAACCAAACGGGAAATTTGTCTGCCCAAAAGTGAAGTCATATATTCAAATAGTATTCATTTATTAATGGAGTTAAATTCACCTGTAATTTAGCTGTGCTTGAAATATTATTCAGCGTCGCGTTGTAAACATTAAATTGCTTGCCTATACTTGACTTTTACTGGCGTGAAATTTTTATAATAATTTAATAATTTAAAAGTCTTTTACTATCGTAAATTGTGACTTATTCGTTAACTCATTGTTTTTTTTTGTTTTTTTTTTTTAAATATCGTACAGTCTTGCACCAAATTTGAATACAGAGTGTTACTGAAAATTATGTGTAATTTCACCCATTATTCCTTGGCACCTACTTCCATTTTACATTTTGCGTATTAATTGTGATTAATAACCTCTGGTGAACCAGTAGTAATTTCACGGTTCAAAGCAGACATTCATATGAAATGATATTGACATGCAATAGAGTAATTCAGAATTATACAGGGTGTTTCAAAAATGACCGGTATATTTGAAACGGCAATAAAAACTAAACGAGCAGCGATAGAAATACACCGTTTGTTGCAATATGCTTGGGACAACAGTACATTTTCAGGCGGACAAACTTTCGAAATTACAGTAGTTACAATTTTCAACAACAGATGGCGCTGCAAGTCATGTGAAAGATATAGAAGACAACGCAGTCTGTGGGTGCGCCATTCTGTACGTCGTCTTTCTGCTGTAAGCGTGTGCTGTTCACAACGTGCAAGTGTGCTGTAGACAACATGGTTTATTCCTTAGAACAGAGGATTTTTCTGGTGTTGGAATTCCACCGCCTAGAACACAGTGTTGTTGCAACAAGACGAAGTTTTCAGCGGAGGTTTAATGTAACCAAAGGACCGAAAATCGATACAATAAAGGATCTCTTTGACAAATTTCAACGGACTGGGAACGTGATGGATGACCGTGCTGGAATGGTAGGGCCACCGCTATGGCAACCACAGAGGGCAACGCGCAGCTAGTGCAGCAGGTGATCCAACAGCGGCCTCGGGTTTCCGTTCGCCGTGTTGCAGCTGCGGTCCAAATGACGCCAACGTCCACGTATCGTCTCATGCGCCAGAGTTTACACTTCTATCCATACAAAATTCAAACGCGGCTACCCCTCAGCGCCGCTACCATTGCTGCACGAGAGACATTCGCTAACGATATAGTGCACAGGATTGATGACGGCGATATGCATGTGGGCAGCATTTGGTTTACTGACGAAGCTTATTTTTACCTGGACGGCTTCGTCAATAAACAGAACTGACGCATATGGGGAACCGAAAAGCCCCATGTTGCAGCCCCATCGTCCCTGCATGCTCAAAAAGTACTGGTCTGGGCCGCCATTTCTTCCAAAGGAATCATTGGCCCATTTTTCAGATCCGAAACGATTACTGCATCACGTTATCTGGACATTCTTCGTGAAATTGTGGCGGTACAAACTGCCTTAGGTGACACTGCGAACACCTCGTGGTTTATGCAAGATGGTGCCCGGCCACATCGCACGCCGACGTCTTTAATTTCCTGAATGAATATTTCGATGATCGTGTGATTGCTTTGGGCTATCCGAAACATACAGGAGGCGGCGTGGATTGGCCTCCCTATTCGCCAGACATGAACCCCTGTGACTTCTTTCTGTGGGGACACTTGAAAGACCAGGTGTACCGCCAGAATCCAGAAAGAATTGAACAGCTGAAGGAGTACATCTCATCTGCATGTGAAGCCATTCCGCCCGACACGTTGTCAAAGGTTTCGGGTAATTTCATTCAGAGACTACGCCATATTATTGCTACGCATTGTGGATATGTGGAAAATATCGTACTATAGAGTTTCCCAGACCGCAGCGCCATCTGTTGTTGAAAATTGTAACTACTGTAATTTCGAAAGTTTGTCTGCCTGAAAATGTACTGTTGTCCCAAGCATATTGCAACAAACGGTGTATTTCTATCGCTGCTCGTTTAGTTTTTATTGCCGTTTCAAATATACCGGTCATTTTTGAAACACCGTGTAACAAAGACGTTGGGCTATTTTAACACGTCTACAAGTGTAGGTGTGTCTTCCCTTCGAGAGAAAACGTGCGCAACGCAGACGCAAACTGCGCTTTGTATTGCTTAACACGAATCGTGAATCACAAAGGAGCCGAGTGTCACGATTGTCTGCAGCTCAAACCTAGCAGATTATGGATTAAAATTGCACGCCAAGAAGAGAATATTCTATGTGTTGAAAGCAGTAACACTTTTAACTCTGCTGAATGCAGGTATTTTCGAGTAGTTACTAAGTGGATACGGGATAAAAGAGCACGTGCCGATTGAATATAAAAATCATCAGACTGAGACGTGATGTAATGAGGAAACTAATAAAGGAGATGTAGGAGATTAACTTCAATTATTATTCAGTAGCTCAGTATGGAGATTTACGAACATTAGATACATGTGTCCTGGAAAGAAGCACTTGGAAATATAATGCCTCGTACTACAGTTGTTTGCATTTTAAAACTTTTTGTCAGATGATTCACTGAAAGCAGCTGTTCTTCAATAAATTTTTATGTTGATTCCAGATATAACTTCCATTCTTACCTATCATGTCAGGTTATTACACAAAATACGAAACAATGTTTTTACGATTGTAACGTCTGAGCCCACAAGTATGTTGTTTAAAAGTACTCTACAGAACTGCCCTAATTTATTTTGTGACTACCTTGTGTAAAAACATGAAGTCAATAGTGTTCCATTAAATATTAGACTATCTCTTCTTTGACTTTCTTGCAGATCCTTGATGACAGTCCCTCTTCAACATCCTACAGTCGTCGGTCATAACAGTTGCGTTACAGTGCCGCTGGTACCTCCTCGTCATCTCCTTAATATATTGGTGAAAACGTTCATCCTGCTCTTATTCCTGCTCTTCACTATAACATCCCAAATTTTCCGGAAACTAGTCGATACGTGAGTGCAGAAAGTGGATTTTCACACTCATATTGTAACTCACCTTCTTGAAGTTTTCCAACATTTTGCCAATAACGGTGTTGTTATTGGGATCTTTGTTATTACCTAAAGACGCCTCAGTAACTGATCGGTAGGCGACACATGCGTGTTTCCCTGTCTTCTTCATTGTCGTACCAGAACTTTCGTCTTTATCTGAGAATCAAACAAAATTCTAGCTATCAGTTTGTCTTGTCTAACGAACGGAAATTTCTTGGGAAGGTCTTAAGGCAGGCTCCATCCTGTGGTAGGGCCTTTACAAATTGTTTCATCAAGACCAATTTTATGTATAGTTCTGGAATCAAGACCTTTTTTTTCTTTGGTTCTACTAGTACAAGCAGATCGTTCAGGATATTTTCATTTTCACAAGCAAAATTTCTCCTCTGACCAAACTCACACACTCCAATTTCTTTGCCTTGGCCGACTGCCCCATTCGTATAGAACGCATTTTTCTAAACGCCATTTGTTGCCTTAATAGTATACCGCTAACTTTAAAGTCACCGCAGATAATCCATTTGTGTTCCTATTACGCAGTAACACGTCTTTCAGTCTCCGCCAGAATAGGATCATATTCAGTGTCATAGAAGGGCATTAACTCGTTTATGTTACTGTAGTAAACCGCGGACTCGTTCCTCGAGAATAAAGGAACTAAATCTTTCTATCTGTGTCTACCATGAGCAATATGTTCCTGGTGCCAAAAGATTCTTACTTTGGGAACTTAACAGTTCAGCAGATTCCTTACACAAATTAAAATTTTTTCGAGATCATTAAGTTCACTCAGAGAGAATAGTTGCTGAGTGAAGTCATATTCAGGTTTGTAGACAACTGCATGAACTTCATTTTCATCTGCATATTCTGTCACGTTCTCTAAAACAGCTGGAGGAAGAGGAGCAATCGGATCTGCCCCAAGTGCAAGAGGCCAAATGGATGATTCAGGGCCCGGATACAAAATATGATCTTCGAATTGCACTCCTCAACATGAACTAAACAGAAGTAACATTTCATTTTCTGAAAGCTTGCCCGTAGCGAGTGAGAGAATAAGAAAATATGGCGCACGGTTTTCGAAGGCCAAACATAACATCACGGATTACATAAAACGACAGCGGCAATGGCAGTTGCCTCATCCTCTATTCAACTGCATAAAATAAATTTTATGTTATACGTCTTTGACCTCTATTTTTTGAAAAGCATCAATGACGTGCAATACATATGTATTAGTGTATAAACTATTTTGTTTGGCTTAACACATGTACAATGAGATTAGAAACAGTCCTGCCTCTTTCTGATTTACTGCAAGTGATAACAGTTCAAATTTCCACTTGCAATGTTGGTATATGCTGCTGTACTTGTGTTTTACTTCTTGATCGTGTTTTAGAGCAGTTTTGTGCTTTTTGTAATTCCAATTTTCTTTAGCACAGCACTAAGATGTGAATACTCATTTACATCACATTTCGTATTTAAATGGTGTTACCAGCTGTTGAATTTTATTGCCAAATACCGAATATACACATACATTTGAATATATTTCAAGCCTCTTATATTACCTTTCAAATACTGAAAGCGATAAAATCGCATTATGCACTTGTATGATGACGGGCCAAACGTGAATGTCACCAAATAATATTATGCATTAGTATTGCACGTTAACCACCTACGCACCAATTTCAATACGTGACTCTTCCTATCTGCTGTCGCTGATGGAAAAAGTACTCTACTGTCAGAGCTGTCCTACAATCCATATCCTGGTGTGGTGCCTATTTTTTTTATTTTTTGAGTAGATAAATTGTCTGCACCCTCTTGCACACCTACAGAGGCGAATACCGTTCTGTATGTCCCACAAGTCAGACAACCAATGTGGGTTAAACGCCACAACCTGTTTTTATGGTGTAATGTATCGTATACTGTTGACAGGTGATATCACATTGATTCCATTTTCTAAATATTCAGCAGGCTTTCGATGCCATTTCTCTGTTATGCGTATCAACAATTTCAAAGGCAAAAAGAGGCCACAGGGGCGTAGAACTGCTGGATAGTGCGCACACAGCAGTTTCCATGGCGCAAGTAAGAGGCAGAAGAGGGCTAGCGGCCAACCTCAGCGTTATGCATACCTGACATGATGCGGCACACTTGACAAAACAGAGGCACACAGCTGAGTATAAAGAGGTTCCGATTTCTAATGAGATTCATTCAAATGTGGCCGCTCTCCTGGACAGCAGGGCATATCACACCACCGGGCTACATGCAGCAACAGACTGGGCGGCAGCATGCCAGTCCACAGCAGGTCATGGGTTCCACCCTCAGAGGCCAACATGGGGTCCACAGCCAGCCAGCAGCGAGCCACTCTTCGGCTCAATACCGCAGGCAGTCGTCTCGGCTCCCGACACGCCAGAGGCTTCCTGAGGCGAGGACCACAGATTCGGACGCCAGATAGCGGGTGTTTGTTCATTGAAATGATCTCAGCCACGCCGGTGAGAAGGACGCAGTTGGCCGCCCACGGCTCACAGCAAGCAGTGCTGAGTCGGCTGCTGGCGCAGCCATCCTGACATCATTGGAACTCAGTGGGCTGGCCAAGGCCGGCACGACACAGCATTGTGTTGCTCAGGCCACTGGTGTGCTTCCTCAGCATTGCGGGGCCCTGTGACGCAGACCGAGGTGAAGCCTCGCCGAGTTTTAATATGGGACGTCCTGGCACCCACCCACTACATTTGGTGTCTTCCCACTACATTTGATCATCCTGATACTTTCGGTATCAGAAGTCGCCACAACACAAGAAACCTAAAATCAGATTGTGTACCCATGGAGTATCGTCTCAGTAGCATGTCTGGATTCGTGATTTTCTGGGAGAAAGGTGACACTTCTTAGTAACTCGTGGGAAGTCATCTAGTGAAACAGAAGTGATAGCTGTGGTTCTCTGCCGAAGTGTTGTAGGGTCTCTGCTGTTCTTAATGTACATCAAGGATGTGGAAGACAATCCAAAGAGCTTACTCAGATTGTTTGAAGCAGATGCAGGCTTATACCATCGAACAAAGTCATCAGGAGATCAACATGTATCGTTAAATGATTCAGACTAGGTATCTGCATGGTGCGAAATGTAGCAGCTAAGTCCTAAACCCTATAAAGGCTAAGATACTCTATGTGATTACAGCCAACATTCAGTTACATGATAAATAACACATATTTACAGGTCGTAGATTCTAATGAATACCTAGGGATGACACATACAACAACGTACCTTGGAGTCATCATACTAGAAATTTTGTTGAGATAGGGAATCAGTGACTTCGTTTCATGGTCAAAACACAGATGACGGATGATATCTACAAAAGACCTGGCCTTTACACCGATTGCCCATCCTCTAACAGAGTAATACTGCACTGTAGACGATCCGTGCCTGCTACAACTGATGGAGGACACTGGAAAAGTTCAAAGAGAGACATCTTGCTTTGTGTTATCGCGAAATAGGGGAGTAACTGTTACGGATACGATCAAAGATTCAGAAAACAATGATTTTTTTTCGTTGCGGCGAGATCTGTTCGCGAAATTTCAATCGTTAACTCTCCCCTCTCAATGAGAATATACAGTATGTTGTTGAATCCCACTAACATTGAGAGATATGACTATCGTAATGAAATAACTGGAATCGGATCTCGCTGGGAAAGATTTAGGTATTCGGTTTTCCAACGTACTACTCGATAGTGGAACGGTCGAGAAATTTATTGATATCATGTTCCACGAAATTTAGGTGAAATGCGCAATGTCTGTTACATGTTGAGACGATATTCCGGCACAGACTCTTCTAGCCACCTTCACGTTAATACTTGCGAAACTGCCCTTTCAACGGACTGTCACTGAGCATGGTAGCGCAGTGGTTAGCGCACTGGACTCTCATTTGGGAGGAGAAGGGTTCCAACCCATGTCCGGCCATCCTGATTTAGGTTTTCCGTGATTTCCCTAAATCGCTTAGGGTAAATGCCGGGATGGTTCCTGACTGAAGCGCCTAGAACTGCTCGGCCATTGCGGCCGGCCTTTTGTTGCAAATAACTGTAAAGTCAAGCGCCGGCACGCCGGTTTGGACCGTTAGAGCAGAGAGGACTGTGAAGAAGACGTCAACCAATTGCACGCCGCCGGCCCCTCTCTAGGACGACAACCCGACAGACATAAGCGCCGCGCCGCCGGGCAGCGACCCAATTGAAGAGTAGCCACTTCCACAGCGGCATCTAGAATATACATTTGTATAGCATCATCTTAGGAAGTGTATCACTTCTCATGTATCACGAATTGTGTATACTGATGAGATTGCTTAAGTTGCATGTCACCCTTTGCTTGCGACATATCATTGTAAATTTCTCAAAGTTAAGTATTGTCGCTGACTTTCTGTAAACAAAATTCATTAACACGATTTCCTTGAATTGTTGTCCAGCGATACGAGAAAGCAGATTTCCCAGGCACCCCACATTTGACGAATAGGCAGCATACAACAGTAACTCCGCAGCAGTGCGCGTCTTGCGTAATGAAAGCGCGCCTTGTTCGTGCCAGGATCAATCGTCTTCAATTGGTAAAATCCAGAATGAAACTGAATACGTAGCTCATGAAGTTGACAGAATTCCATGCAGGATCTCAGTGGAAGCTACCGTCCCTGTTCAAAAGAGATATAGACGTTCTCCGAACACCAGCGGCATACATGCTTCCTCCAAGACAGCGTATCCGCTATCACAGAACACAGTTTTACTCGTCATTGGATGAAATGTAATGAAACAGGAAGTGTGGCCTATACGTCAAACTTTTGGAGCTCCATAATTAATGAATGAGTGGAAATACCACTGTCGAAGCCCCATATCAATCGGAAAGATGCCCTCCAGCTGGAATCTGTATGGAATCCTCTCATAGAAAAACTTCGTACCCTGCGTAATCCCTATGGACTTGCTATTTCAGCATTTAAAGATGATCGATATCGATGAGATGAACCTTCACCACGGGGGCATAGCGCACTAAGTTGAAGGAGAATCATACGCTTTCAAGCAGGACATGCAGAGTGACAATTGGGTACATCACGCATGAGCTGACGAGATCTTAAATGAGAGAGCTCAGTGTATTGTCTCCAGTATTCACCTGAAGGTGGCCAGAAAACTCTGCACCGAGATTTTGTGGCAGTAAGTTACAGACGTCCGGAAGTTCGCCCAAAATTTCATGGAACAATTTGTACGGCGAGATACTTATAAGCTGCATGGACTTTAAGATGTTATATGAACTCCCTGCCAAACATTTAAGTATGAATTACAGAACAGTCATGTACAATGTGCCTGTAGATACGTGTCTCACTGTGATAGCAATAAAACAATACGTCTGATTAACGTTAATGAGATTGGTACTTTGGATAGTTTCTGTGAATAATTTAAGAATGTCACCACGAGGGTTTCAATGTATATCGTATAGTTCTCCATACATCAAACAATCGCCGAAGAGACAATGCGGGATCGAAATATTAAGGGACGATGACATTGTGTTGCTCTGGTTAGAAAGCTGGACACGGACAGACACGTCATTGCTGAATTAAACATTCACTGTTCGGTTTTGCATATCCCGTTTTGCGACATAATAGCGGATTAACACTCCAACCTGGGATCAAGTTCCTTGTCTTGGAAACAGTCTTAATTCAAAAAAAAATGGCTCTGAGCACTATGGGACTCAACTGCTGTGGTCATAAGTCCCCTAGAACTTAGAACTACTTAAACCTAACTAACCTAAGGACAGCACACAACACCCAGCCATCACGAGGCAGAGAAAATCTCTGACCCCGCCGGGAATCGAACCCGGGAACCCGGGCGTGGGAAGCGAGAACGCTACCGCACGACCACGAGATGCGGGCCAACAGTCTTAATTTACTGCCCCCTGATGCAGTTAGTTGCATCAGTTAAATACATGAGTGAATTCGTACACAGTGCTTTAGAGTTTTCCAACCACACGAAACTAATCGTAGAAAAGGTACATGCTGCACTCAGATTCAGTTGAAGAAGTGTATTTCACAAGGAGAAGATGCCTTAAAATTTTTTGGGTGTTGCTTGCCAGTTTGGGAACATTACAAGACAGTATTCGTAGAAGAAATAAAGAAGATCGAAAGAAGAGCAGAGCGTTCTGTCACAAGTAATCTTAGTAAGCACAAAAGCATCACTAACCGTCTCATCCATCTCCAGTGGGAGACGCTACAGCAGAGGTGTTGTGCAGAATTTCGTGATTTACAATCAAAACCCGGAGATCGTTTACTAAAAGAGACAATCTGTATATGTCTGTATGTTCATCCTTGTGGGATACCGGCTGTTCACTTACGTAAAAAAATGTAACACCAGCGGCCGCCGTTTAGATGTTATTTTCCTATATGGCAACCAGTTTCGCTGACGAAATACATTATCTTCAGGCCTTAGCTGATGTTCACGTGGTGTATACTATCAGAGTTAACCCCTTCAGCATCAGCTGGCTCCTGATGATCGTGTAGTAAATCACCGACACTGGTTGCCATATAATTTTTATCGCGTAACCTATGTATTTGTTCCTACTAAGTATATCTCGCTAAAAGACCGTAAAGGTAAAAGTAGGCAACGTCGATGTTACACGGAAGCTTACCGGCAATTGTTCTTTCCGCTCTCCTTTCGCTACCGGGACATGCCACGGGGTAAGTCACAATGGTACACTAAGTACCCTCCGCCATTCACCGTAAGATGGTTTGCGTGGTATAGATATACGGGGCGGTTATAATTAAAATTCAGTTACTTCCCTCGCCGATTCTCCGGAGGAGCTCCTCATTCCTTACCTTAACAATTCCACCTGACTTTCGATATTTGTCTGTAGCATCTCATGTCAGTTGCTTCCATTGTCATCTTTTCCGATTTTCCCGCTGTCCATGCTTAACTACGATACAATGCTTCGTCCCAAACGTACGTTCTCAGAAATCTCTTCCTGAAGTGAAGGCCTATGTTTGGTACCAGTAGACTTCTCTAGGCCAGGAAGGCCCTTTTTGCCAGTATTAGTCTACCTTTTACGTTCTTCTTGCTCCGTCCGTGATTGGTTATTTTGCTGCCTTGGTCGTGAAATGACGGTCACAGGGACAGGTCACAAGGGTCTCGACACTGGGTTGTGAAGCAACACCTAACTCATTCACAGTTTGCATGATCACAGTTTATTTCTAGAAGTTCGACCAGTCACTACATGGACGCAATTAAGCAAATTACTTCGTGTGAGAAATAATAGAATCAAATGCTGGTTGCACAATATACAGGGTTATTACAAATGATTGAAGCGATTTCACAGCTCTACAATAACTTTATTATTTGAGATATTTTCACAATGCTTTGCACACACATACAAAAACTCAAAAAGTTTTTCTAGGCATTCACAAATGTTCGATAAGTGCCCCTTTAGTGATTCGGCAGACATCAAGCCGATAATAAAGTTCCTCCCACACTCGGCGCAGCATGTCCCCATCAATGAGTTCGAAAGCATCGGTGTTGCGAGCTCGCAGTTCTGGCACGTTTCTTGGTAGAGGAGGTTTAAACATTGAATCTTTCACATAACCCCACAGAAAGAACTCGCATGGGGTTAAGTCGGGAGAGCGTGGAGGCCATGACATGAATTGCTGATCATGATCTCCACCACGACCGATCCATCGGTTTTCCAATCTCCTGTTTAAGAAATGCCGAACATCATGATGGAAGTGCGGTGGAGCACCAACCTGTTGAAAGATGAAGTCGGCGCTGTCGGTCTCCAGTTCTGGGATGAGCCAATTTTCCGCGGGCTACGCGTGAAACTTGCCCGCACGCGTTCAACCGTTTCTTCGCTCACTGCAGGCCGACCCGGTGATTTCCCCTTACAGAGGCATCCAGAAGCTTTAAACTACGTATACCATCGCCGAATGGTGTTAGCAGTTGGTGGATCTTTGTTGAACTTCGTCCTGAAGTGTCGTTGCACTGTTATGACTGACTGATGTGAGTGCATTTCAAACACGACATACGCTTTCTCGGCTCCTGTCGCCATTTTGTCTCACTGCCCTCTCGAGCGCTCTGCCAGCAGATACCTGAAGTGCGGCTTCAGCCGAACAAAACTTATGAGTTTTTCTACGTATCTGTAGTGTGTCGTGACCATACGTCAATGAATGGAGCTACAGTGAATTTATGAAATCGCTTCAACTTCAATCATTTGTAATAGCCCTGTACAATTTCTAGTTAAGAAAAATGTGTCACAGCACTCAGTAAAGCAGATGTTCGTAAGAATTTCAATAAATTTTAGATTTAAGAAAAGATGCGTCAGTGCTTAGTACACTATCCGTCAACAACAGTTCATCTTCCAAAAGCAATGTAAACGAAATTAGCGCTTACTAAACTATCTCTTAATAACAATTTGTCTTTTCAAAAGAGTTTGAATAATATTTGCTATTTTAGAAAAATTCGCGCCTAGACCGTACCAAACTATTAGTAGCCCTCCAACTAACAGTTGTAATTAAGGAACATGCTCTACCATGATCTCTAAATCTTTAAGTGATAGCAGTTCAGGTTATAAGATAGTTAAGATAAAAGCGCGTCACGGCACACAGAAAATGATTAACTAAATATCAACAAGTCAGTGCGAAGTAGACTCTGAACTTAAATTCTAACAGCCATCAGGAAAAATGCGATTTGTTTAGTAAAGTAAGATACATACTGCAAAGTTATTACTGTTTTAAGGGGAGCCGGAGGTGGTCAAATCCTAAAAATTACGATTTTTTTTGCTACCGAAAATTAATTGGAACTTTCCTCCTTAATGTAAACTTTGAATTATTGTTCTACTGGCCCTAGAAGTGGAGTTATTACCATTTTCCCCCACGCCTGCAGAGGAAATGAGGAAATGGGCGGCCGCTGAATGCATCTAACACCCTCTCGTGACTTCCTGGCGAACTGCTTGGGATTTTCTCGGCCTTTTACGCATACAGCGCCTTATGTTACGCATACAGAGAGTGTGCAAGGGTTGGCCACATTGTTTTCTGTGACAAATGAAGCGCTAAGAGCGCGGAACATCGTCTCTTTGCTGTTTACCGTTTCGGCTTCGAAGGCTCAAACAAACTTTGGGATCAAGTCAGCTCAGTGATGGAAAGACAGTAGGAGGGAGAGGCAGGCTTACTGATGAGGTGATTGAACGTCTACAGAGATACTATGGGTATGCTATAAGGCAAAATACTAGTAATGTTAGTGACATGCGAAAAGCAGTGTGCGCATTGTTCCTTCATACTGCCTCTTCCAATGAATACCCTCAACACAGCCTGTGCCCAAAAGATTCCTGGTGCAAATATAATGCAAAAAAGGACTATAATCACAAACATGGTTTGCCAGCAGCTGTGATAAATGCAATAAAACCAGTTTATCATGACTTAGCACAGCCAGAATTGTTACACAAGTGTCTACACGGAAAGACGCAGAATCCTAATGAGAGCGTAAACAATTTGATTTGGAAAGTGATTCCTAAAAGGGTATTTGTAAGCATAAAAACACTGCACTTTGGCATTTATGACGCAACAGCAACCTACAACCAAGGGAACAGTGTGAAGTGTGAAGTTCTGAAGGCATTAAGATTTACAGCTGGGGTGAACAATGTACGAGCACTAAGAAATATTGACAGAGAAAGGATAAGAGGAGCAGAAAGAAGAGAAAGGCATATGAAGTATGATGGAACAACAGGCCAGAAAAGACGACAGAAGAGGAAGCTTTTGGAGGATGAAGAAGAAGACCCCGATAATCCATCCTATAGTGCAGGAGAAACTTTGATAGCCATTTCCCGTAAATTAGAATTTTTCGAATATAAGGAACATTTTCTCAAAATCCACTCGAGCTAGAGAGATGAAATTTTTATACAGCACTCCTAGTGGTCAAACTTACATTGTAACACAGCCATTTGGCAATATGTTCAGTAGTTTCATTTCAGTTTAATTATAAAGCAATTATTTGTAAAAACAATTTGGGTCATTAATAAAAAAAATAATTGGAACGAAACTAGAAAAGATACTCCAAAATCCCTGTGTCATAACTGCAATACTAAACCACTCTATATGTAAAAAAAATTCAAATTTTTTCTATTTGGTAGTTTATTCATAAATGTTCCTCAAACTTAGTGATTTTAACATGGGCAGCATAGGCACCTCCGGCTCCCCTTAAAGCTCCTGTCCCGAACCGTCAGCAGACCGACACGAGATAGCTCGGCCTTTTCTCACACCGGCATGTCTGTCGGTCAGTCGGTCGGTCGGTCGGTCGGCCGCTATGAGAGCATCGCCAGACTCGTGGCCGATCAGGGCAGCGGGGACCCGCCCTCGGCTCTGTCCCGATATCTGGGAGTATACCTCAGGCACGCGGATGGACAAGGCTACAACAGACCAAAATTATAAATCAACAAATTGTTAAACACAAGGTTGAAGAATTGTAAATGAGGAACAAATCGATTCAACTTAAGAGAAATGAGAGTTATGTTCCTTCATTGGTCCGCACAAACAGTGTCTATACACATTAGTAGCAGCTTCGAATGTAAGTTACAAGAAACTGGAAACTCAACCACAAATCAGGCGAATAATATTGTCCCCTCAACATCAAAAATTGGCCACCAAACTAAAGGTGGAACGTTAGGCTTATAAGGCCACAGAAGTCTGTCTAACAGTCATTACCATATAACATTTGAGTCGACCGCTTCAAACGTCCATTATCTCCATATAATAAAACTTTCCATAAACAGGAAAACTGTCACTGATTTATTGTTTGACTTTTAACAATATTCTTTATTTGTGACAATTTTCGTTCATATTTTGGATTTATATTTATACTTTCAATAAATCACACAACAATATTTTTATTTAAAATAAATATTTCACTTTGAACGTAAGCAGTTTCGGAACTGTAACCTGAACATAACAGTTCCTGGAAAAGTTTTATTTTTAACTGAAGGGAACAAATGGAAAATAGCAGACATTTCGTACTATTTATTCTTGTTAGAAAATTGCTACTGGCCCCTAAAAACAATAACGTAGTACCATTGTAATACCACAGCTACTTTCGCCAGGTCGCCGCAAGCAGCAGTGGAAGAGGAAGGGGCTGGACTCCCTGGGGAGAGCCTCTGGGTGCACTCACTCTGCAAGCACGCGGTGGGAGACTGGGCCGACATCCTCGCTTCGCCCAGGAAGGAACACGATGCGAAGGGCCTGTCTGACAACGAGAAGCGTGCCGAGAGCTGACGGACACCTGCAGCCATTAGGACCGAACGCCAAGAATGTACGCACGAAAGCATCTGAGTTCTTCTGGCCTTGTTGCAGTCATCTTACCTGCCTTGGAAAACAGGGATATGCTGACAATTCTAGCACCCCACGGGCACAGGAAGCAGCGTGCAAAAAGCGCAGGGAATAGGTGCAGGGACACAGAAGCCAGCACTCTTAAGAAGATGTTTTCCTCGACAATGAGGACCTTCCTAGTAAATGACCGACGCTGGCAGATTTTGAGATGGAGCCGAAACATGAGTCTGTCCAGGGCTTACGCAGACAGAGAGCGGTTATAAATAAGTGTTGCGTAGCTGCTCCCCCAACAGCCTCGAAATGCAGGAAAACATCTTTAAGAATGGGAAATCGTGAGAAAGATGCTAATTCACGAGGCACACGCCAGCCCACGCCAGCACGGAGAGGTGCAACAATGTAACGGCGGTCTGTCATTGGGCTACATTGAAAATTTCGTCCGCCAATGACAACGCCGAAAGGAATAATGTTTCCAAGAGGAGTTGAGGTGAGACAGGGATGAGAAGCAAAGAGGTGAGTCGTGGAGACACCGGGAGGCGAGGGGAATTGGGTGCTTTTCCACCCATCGCCAACGTCCGCCTTCTGATGCCGTGACAGCACAGCTTCGGCACGCAACCGACGACGGGCAGACAACGCAGGGGTCGTACCTGGGACCCCCCGCAAAGCCACGATTGCTAATGAGGGCAGCCGACCCGTGCAGCACAGCTGCGACGCGACGACCCGCACCGACGCAGCGCCTACCGCCGACAGCAGTACACGACCAACGATAACAAGAATGGTGAGACGATTCGTTCTCTCCTCCTTCCCCTTAATAACTGAGTCGTGTCCACGCCCCGTCAAACCGGCCATGAAATTTATAATTTTGTTTTGTTTTGTGTAAACAGCACGAAAATCATTTCTTTCATGTTTTGAACATATAAAAATCTATTATATTCATACAGGAACCCCTTAATTTTGCACCTTTTGTGTTTGATTTCATTTAATTTCTCTAATTCACCACAGATTTGGCGCCCAACATGGGGCGACCAGTATCCGATGTCACAAAATAATTTCGCGAGGTCAGTACATTTATGGCGCCTACCGTGGGGCCACCTGATTGGTAATTTTCATGGTATGTGATGTCACAAAATAATTTCTCGAGTTCACTACAGCATGTGCCAATTAATATTTTTTTTAACAACTGCCTTCGACTTTATATTAAAATAGCACATAATTATAAGATCACTACTTTTTACATCAAATACTGATCTGTTTTTCTGCCTGATCAGGTTGATCTCTGACATCAGATTCTTCAGTCAGTTCAGCTCCGGACTGCTGTTTGAAGATAGTCTTGTAGAAGAAAATTTCATTAATAACCATCCAAGCTGGTCCATAGTGGTTCTGTAAAAGCACCTTTACATCTTAGATTTTTTTTGATTTTGCCACAACATTTCTACGTTTTCCTGCTAGTCTTACTCCCTTCCAGGATGTACCCTTCTTGCAAATACGTTCACCTCATCGTATAACGGTGCTATAGCTTTGATTCCCCCTGAATAATAATCTTGCTCTAATCTTTCTTTTTAATTAATTGCCTTTTAGAAGGCTTGAACTCAAAGTGCCACGCAGAGGGTATGCCTTCCACTCAGCAACTTTATACCTGATCCAAGTTTTCAGATATACTCTAAATTTCCAGTAATTTCATAACAATCACCAGTTAAATAGAGGGCTATTACAAATGATTGAAGCGATTTCATAAATTCACTGTAGCTCCATTCATTGACTTATGGTCACGACACACTACAGATACGTAGAAAAACTCATAAAGTTTTGTTCGGCTGAAGCCGCACTTCAGGTTTCTACCGCCACAGCGCTCGAGAGCGCAGTGAGACAAAATGGCGACAGGAGCCGAGAAAGCGTATGTCGTGCTTGAAATGCACTCACATCAGTCAGTCATAACAGTGCAATGACACTTCTGGACGAAGTTCAACAAAGATCCACCAACTGCTAACTCCATTCGGCGATGGTATGCGCAGCTTAAAGCTTCTGGATGCTTCTGTAAGGGGAAATCAACGGGTCGGCCTGCAGTGAGCGATGAAACGGTTGAACGCGTGCGGGCAAGTTTCACGCGTAGCCCGCGGAAGTCGACGAATGAAGCAAGCAGGGAGATAAACGTACCACAGCCGACGGTTTGGAAAATCTTACGGAAAAGGCTAAAGCAGAAGCCTTACCGTTTACAATTGCTACAAGCCCTGACACACGATGACAAAATCAAACGCTTTAAATTTTCGGCGCGGTTGCAACAGCTCATGGAAGAGGATGCGTTCAGTGATGCAGCAACATTTTTTTCTTAATGGTGAAGTGAACAGACACAATGTGCGAATCTGGGCGGTAGAGAATCCTCACGCATTCGTGCAGCAAATTCGCAATTCACCAAAAGTTAACGTGTTTTGTGCAATCTCACGGTTTAAAGTTTACGGCCCCTTTTTCTTCTGCGAAAAAAAAACGTTACAGGACACGTGTATCTGGACATGCTGGAAAATTGGCTCATGCCACAACTGGAGACCGACAGCGCCGACTTCATCTTTCAACAGGATGGTGCTCCACCGCACTTCCATCATGATGTTCGGCATTTCTTAACCAGCAGATTGGAAAACCGATGGATCGGTCGTGGTGGAGATCATGATCAGCAATTCATGTCGTGGCCTCCACGCTCTCCCGACTTAACCCCATGCGATTTCTTTCTGTGGGGTTATGTGAAAGATTCAGTGTTTAAACCTCTTCTACCAAGAAACGTGCCAGAACTGCGAGCTCGCATCAACAATGGTTTCGAACTCATTGATGAGGACATGCTGCGCCGAGTGTGGGAGGAACTTGATTATCGGCTTGATGTCTGCCGAATCACTAAAGGGGCACATATCGAACATTTGTGAATGCCTAAAAAAACTTTTTGAGTTTTTGTATGAGTGTACAAAGCATTGTGAAAATATCTCAAATAATAAAATTATTGTAGAGCTGTGAAATCACTTCAATCATTTGTAATAACCCTGTATAGTGGTTTTTGAACGTAATTCCTGCTCAGTCGAGCCAAATATGTGATTCGGAGGATTATATGAATGGCTGGGAACTGGAAAAGTGAGGCAGAAATGTTTGAAGTTATGTGGACACTTTTGAGCAAACCAAATACTTAACACCGATTATAATTTGATTTTCATTTTGTCCTCCATAACAATCGGCTAGTAATTTCACCGAGTGGATATTTTGCAGATTTGTACTGCACAGCCCATGCAAATTTGATGATGCAGTCTGTCACGGGCCTTTTGAGAATTTATTTTCTAACCATGTGTAGCAAAACACCTTGTCCTTATTCTGGGAACCATGTTAGGGTCCCTCACAAACAGTGAAACTGTAGAACTAAAGTTGTCTTAAGTAATATGAAGACTGATCAGGAAGCTTAGAGAGAGTCAGATTCTTTTGGCGGTCAACTCGCATTATTCTCTCCCCTTCCGTTTCACCGCGAACTTGATTGTAAAAGGTGTCTGCTTCTAGTTTATGTAGGGCAAGCTTGGCCTTCAACTCATCTTTCTCCTTGAGATCTCGAATCTATTTTACTTGCTCTTGTTTTACTTGGTGTCAGGATTTAACGTCTACTGGAACTGCAGGCATCGTGGAGAGAACGGAGTCTGGAACTGAATTTTCAGCTACTGGAGCTTGTATTATGTTCTGAACTGTGCAGTTCTAAGCGCTCTCTTTCAACGTACAAAAACGTTATTACTGGAAAAAACTGAACTAACGGGTTTTGGAGATGGGCAACTCGTTTCACTATCACACATTACACTGCTTCGGAGCAATGTCTATCTTAAGTGACGGCTCGTTACATCTCAGTAAATGGCAGAATTCTTGTGCGTGGCCTTCACTAAAACTTCAAAGCAGCGCAGGACGTTGTCCTTTAAACGTAACCACGCACTTATCAGGCGAATTGTCTCACAAGATTCAGAAACGAATTCGCCGCATGGACTGCCGAGAAGTCCTGGATGGGAATCAGCACCTGAAGGTTGTCGCCCCTTCCAGTGGTGATATCGGTGTCCTAACGCCACACCCGCCAACGCTAAAGCCGTCGGCACACGGACCGTGCTGTCGCACGTTAACGTTGAGCGTGCCAAGTTCAACGTGCTGCTGAACGCTCAGGAACGATGCGACTTGTGCATACGGTTCGTGGGGCCCAACGTGGTATGCGCGATCGCAACGCATTCCAGCGGCAGTTGAGGGAAGTTTCTAGTTCATAAATCACGCTGTTTCCTCAAAGGGCGCGCGTAAAATTCCCACGTTAGCTCTATTAAAACGCACATTTCCTTCATCGTCCACGAAAAGGAAAGTGCCATGTCCAATCAGTAAGGACACAAGCTTATAAACGTTCCATTACAAACAGTGCGGTACAAATTTGAAATACTTCTCTGCATAATATAAACATTATTTCATCATTCCCACATTTTAGTAAAACCCCAGGGTCAGTCTTACTTGATCACTGTTCCTACCCAGTAGCAGAATCTTTGCAACATGTGAATTACGAAGCGTAAAAGGAGCAAAATATCTTCATACAAGTTGCGCAAGCTGTCCCGTAGATTAAGCCAATCGGACAAAGTCACCCCTCAAAAAAAGGTGAACTTATATTTACTTAACATCAAATATTATAGTATATACTTATATTAAACTAATAATAAAGTATCAGAACCTAATAAAAACGCGAATGTTAGGAAAAATTTTGGAAGGGTTATGACGCGAATCACCGCCCCATCAAAATCTCATTAATGGACAGAGACGCTACTCACTACGCTAAACCAACAATACCCAGCGCTGAATCATATTATCGTACCTATTGGTAGAAACGTTAATCGCAGGTAATTATGTTATTAATTGAAGTTTAATTATAACAAATTGTACCAAGAACAATGCATTTTGGGTGGATCTTCAGTGTGTCGCTGCCTTCAAATAGCCTACTCTCATAATACGCAAGTTACAATAATTCTTTGGCTTAGAATATGATGTTTCTCATTAATTTATTGGATCGAATCACACAACTAACAGCAGGTTTTCCAGTGATTCTCAATTTTCTGGTGGTCAGAAACGGCATATATACTTATAGACTTGAAATTAATGTCAATATGGCGCCTCACAACTGTGTACTGAAGGGAGACGGCGTGCTTGTGACGTAGGTGGCGTTATGCCATCTCATTGGTCAACGCTCAGACGCACGCTCAGAATATCTGACATGCCAGATGTTGCTCTGCACGTTCGGAAAGACTCCCGAACGTACTATTCCACGCTATGACGTCAGAAACTCGGCACGCTCAACGCTCAACGTTCGGATGCACGGTCCGTGTGCCGACGGCTTAAGGCGGCAGCCCCACCGACCACGGCACGGTCCCTGTCCTGGGCTCCACCCACGCCACATGCTGCAGCTGCCTCCTCTCTTCACAGCACGGTGCCGCTCTATATCAGGAGTCATCACTCACTGCCAACGTACCAGTCGCGGCCTCTCTCGAATCTTCCTCATATCACCAGTCACCCAGCTCTGCATGCAAGGATAGCGAACCAGCCCGTAAGTGACATACCGAATCGGGCGCCACGGCTCATGTGGCAAAATTACTTAACTTCATTTTCTATTTGATCATCATTCCTAGTGTTAAGTTGCTCTCAGTTCTCGTTTCTTTCTCATTACTTTCGTCTTCCTTCGATTTACTCTCAATACCTCTTTTGTACTCGTTAGACTGCTCATTCTATTCAGCAAACTCCGTACCTCTTTAACTTCACTGGGGATGCCAATGTCATCAGCGGTTGTTCTCACTGATATTCTTTCAACTTGAACTCTAATTCCACTCTTGAAACTTACTTTCGTCATTTCTTTGACGTACAGATACGACAATAGCGACGAAAAATTACATTCCTGAATTTTCATTCTGCAGCGGAGTGTGTGTTGATATGAAACCTCCTAGCAGATTAAAACTGTCTGCCGGACCGAGACTCGAACTCGGGACGTTTGTCTTTCGCAGGCAAGTGCTTCACCATCTAAGCTACCCAAGCATGCCTCACGACCCGCCCTCACAGATTATGTGGCTAAGCCATATCTCCGCAATATGCAGGAGTGCTAGTCCTGCAAGGTCTGCAGAGGATCTGCTGTGAAGATTGGAAGGTAGGAGACGAGGTATTGGCGGAATTAAGGCTGTGAAGACGAGTCGTGAGTCGTGCTTGGGTAGATCAGATGGTAGAGCACTTGAACGTGAAAGACAACGGTCCCGAGTTGGAGTCTCAGTCCGGCATAAGGTTTTAATCTGCCAGGAAATTTCAGCCACATCCCTAGTCTTACACACTTTTTAATCCAAGCACTTCGTTCTTGGTCTTATACTACTAATATTTCCTCTTGGCACTTGTACATATTGTATATTACCAATCTTTCCCCACAGCTTACCCTTGTTTTTCACATAATTTTGAGCATCTTACACCATTTGACACTGACCAACTCATTCTCCAGGTGACAAATCCTAAGGACGTGATTAGATTTTTCCTTAGTCTTGCTTGCATTATGTCTGAGTCGGCTCACCTTTCTTAATGTCATATGATCGTAATAAACACATCCTCAAATTTCTTTTCCATCCTTCTGTATGTTACGATCGTCACAACTTGGATGCATGAGGTGTTAATCTGCTTGCGCAATAATTCTCGTACTTGTCGGCTCTTGTAGGCTTCGGAATTACGTGCGTGATGTTTTTCTGGAAGTCAGATTGTATATGAAAGGAACTCAATATCTACACACATTCGTGAATGGCCGTTTTGTTGCCACTTCCCCCAATGGTTTCACAAACACTGATGGAATGTTTTCTACCCCTTCTGCCTTATTCGATTTTCGTAAGCTCTTTTAATTTCTGATTCTAGCACTGGTTCCACTATATCTGTTCTGTATCGACTCCCGTTTCTTCTTCTATCATGACATCAGGCAAGTCTTCCTCCTCATAGAGTCCTTCAATGTACTCTCTCTTCTACATATAACAGTGGGGTTGCCATTGCACTCTTAATGTTAATACCCTAGCCTTTAATTTTACAGATTGTAGTTTTGACTTTCCTACATGTTGGGTCATTCCTTCCGACAATCGTATCTTTCCTTCCGATTTCTGCCCATTTTTTCATTCAGCCATTCAGCATTAGCTTCCCTGCAGTTCCTACTTATTTCATTCCTGCGTGAGTTGTATTTCTGTGTTTCTGAATTTCCTTGAACACTTTTCTGTTTCCTTCTTTCCTCCATAAACTGAAGTATTTCTTCCGTTACCCATGATATTTTCACAGTTACCTTTCTTGTGCCTATGTTTTTCTTTCCAAATTCTGTGATCGCCATTTTTAGAGACGCCCATTCCTTTTCAACTTAACTGCCTATGGAGCTATTCCTTATCTCATCATCAGTAGCCAAAGAATACTTCCCGTTTATTCCTTCGTATCTTTGTATCCTACTTCTTTACACATTGATTCTTCCTGACTAGTCTCTTAAACTTCAGTCTACTCTTCCTCACTACTAAATTGTGATACGTCTTAACATCTAGTATCTGAGTTGGGGATCTCTGCCTAGCCATGGTGTAACAGAACTGATATCTTCCCGTGTCTTCCGTCCTTTCCTGGATATACCTTCCCCCCCTTTCATGTGATTCTTGAGAAGAGTATTCACTATTACGAGCGGAAATGTGTGCAAATGCAATTATAATTTCTCCTTTCTCATTCCTAGTACTGACCAATATTATCCCACAACCCTTTCATCTTCTCCTTTCTCTACAACCGCCAATCTCCATGACTATTAGATTTTAATTCCCCTTTATGTATTGCATTATCAATTTATTATCCTTATATGCTTTCTATATGTCTTCATCTCCAGCTTGCGACGTCGTTTTGCATACGTGAACTATGGTTGTTGGCGTTGGTTTGCTATCGATTCTAATCAAAACAACCCTTTTACTGAACTCTTCACAGTAATACACTCTCTGCCCCGCATTCCTATTCATAACGAATCCTATTCGCCTTTTACCATTTTCAGCTACTGTTGATATTACCCTATAATCCTCTCAGCAGAGATCCTTGTCTTCTTTCTGTTTCACTACACTGACCCCACTATATATGATTTGAGCCTCAGAATTTCCCTTTACAGATTTTTTAGATTTCCTACCAAATTCAAACTAGTGATATTTCACGCCCCGACTCGTAGAACGTTATCCTTTCGTAAGTTATTCAGTCTTTTTCCAATGGTCACCTCCCCATGGCAGTCCACTCCCGGAGACCTGAAAGATGGACTAATCCAGAATCTTTTTTCCAGTGGAAAGATAGTCACGACACTTTTCAATTACAGGCCACATGTTCCGTGAATGTGTTTTTAATGCAGTAGTTTCCACTGGCTTCTGTATCCCTACGCCGTTGACCTTTGCTGATTCCTCCGCCTTTAGGAGCCGTTTCCCACCCACAGGACGAGAGTATGCCTGAACTTTGTCCGCTCCTCATCCCTCTTTGAAGTGTCTAAATGAGAGTTTCTTATTTAAAATGTAAGTGGTGGCGGGGTCAGAACCCGGGCATGCTGCCGTTTGGGTTTCTAAGCAAAGACGCAACCCCTACATTACGAATACGCAACTTAACGGTACTAATGTTCAGATTGTACGCTGCATGATTTGCGTTGTTAGTAGTGTTGGTATGTCATGCTACCATTACGTTTCTATTTATTAGTCCTTTCATAATGGGATATGACCTGGGTTTGACAGTGAGGCGTCGAACTGTGGAACGATAATTCTCGCTTGCTGGATAACTACGTTTACCAAAACGCACTTCGTTAAAAGATTGCGCTCGCAAGCTACCACGCAAAGAGTACAATTAATTAGAATTTTATTTGAGTAGAGCAGGAAATGATAATTAGGCTGTTAACTATTTTGTCGCTTTCAGATTGCTATAACTCACATAAACAACAAAATCACTTTAACGTCTCTGTACTTATGACAAGCAAGCAACCATAAAAACAAGAAACCACTTCAAAATGCAATATTGCATATGTAATTAATATTCAAAAGTTAAATATGTAGTTAACCTGCAATGAGCTGAAAGCTGAGGCAGCACTGCGGTTCCTGATGCTTCAATTAGAAGTTTCATAGATATTTACTTCTGATAAATTACCGTAAGCAAAAGTTAGGAAAAATTCACTTTATAATATGAAATTGTTAACTAACTGACACTTGAATTTCGCTACACGCAGAAAATGGAATGTTTTCACTGACTGTAATTACCGAAGTGCCTGTGCTGTTTAATGAGGAAACTGGCTCATTACCTTCAGATGTCAGCTTCTTGGCGTAGTTCACACATAAATAGTATCTTTGCCGTTGTGAGCTGAGTTACCATAAATACGATTCTTCAGCATTTCTGGAGATTAGAAGTTATTACTTTGAAATTGGATGAGTTTCATTTAGAAACTGCAGGATATTGGAAACAACTTCTGTCATAGGAAACATACATTTGGCAATCACTCACAATTTACATAATGAAACATGCAACGCGTAATTAAGTTAATGAACCAATACACGTTCAAAAAACAAAAACACACTTGAGAGAGATTGCCTTTACATCCACTAGTTACTTAACTTGTACGAACGTCTCCTTCCCAACGTGATCACTAGTTTTCACAACACACAAGATATTTAAATGCCCAGTTACTTCACTGAGAACTAACTTTTCCTCCATCGTTAATGCTAGTGCACTACACACTGCTCTATCAGCTAATGATCTGGCTACAGAAAGCAGCTTACAGTGCATTCAAGCCGCTGGTACCTTTTTACGAACTGGCAGTTTATACACATAGTACACAATTCGAGGTCCATTTCAGCATTGAAACATTGTCTACTATTTACTTTCGAAGACTGAGCCAAATTACTCCTCTCTGGCAACATACAGCCTTTATACGAGGGTCACTCCAAAATAAATGTAGACTATTTTTGTAAAAATACAGTTTTCATTCTGCATGTGTGAAAGTTTTACAGTGTGTACATACACCTATCCCGCTTGTTTTCAATCTTAGTTCAAAATGTTCCTGTCAGTGGCGCCGTCACAACATGTCTTCAAGGTGGCTGCTACACTTGACGTTCGCCGGAACCAACGTGCTGTCATAGAATTCCTATGCTGTGAAAACGAGACAGTGGAAATCATCCACAAGAGGTTGAAAAAGGTGTATGGAGATGCTGCTGTCGATCGCAGTACAGTTAGTCGGTGTCGGTGGGCAAGCAGGTTACGTGAAGAAAGCGGGCACGGCGATATTGAGGATTGTCCTCGCAGCGGCAGGCCTCGTACTGCACACACTCCAGACAATATGCAGTGAGTTAACGAATTGGTGACTGCTGACAGACGCATCACCGTGAACGCACTGTCACGCTACGTTGGGATATGGGAAGGAAGTGTTTGCAGAATACTGAAAGTGTTGCCGTTAAAAAAGGTTTGTGCCAGGTGGGTTCCCAGGATGTTGACAATGGCTCACAAGGAAACAAGAAAAACGGTATGCAGCGAAATTTTGGAACAGGACGAGAATGGTGGAGATGAATTTCTTAGAAGAATTGTGACAGGTGATGAAACATGACTCCATCATTTTTCACCAGAGACGAAGAGGCAATCAGCTGAGTGGCATCAAGCAAATTCACCCAAGAAAAAAAAAATTCGAAACCATACCTTCTGATTGAAAAGTTATGTCTACGGTGTTTTTTGATTCCGACGGACTCTTGCTTGTGGATATCATGCCAAGTGGAACCACCATAAATTCTGGTGCATATGTGATGACACTGAAGAAACTTCAAGCTCGAGTGAGTCGTGTTCGACCATATCGCCAAAAGCAGGATATTTTGCTGTTGAACGACAATGCACGGCCACATATCAGTCAAAAAACCATGGAAGCGATCGCAAAACTCGGATGGACCACACTAAAACACCCGCCTTACGGTCCTGACCTGGCTCCATGTGACTATCATCCCTTTGGGAAACTGAAAGACTCTGTTCGTGGAACAAGGTTCGAAGATGATGACTCCCTTGTGCACGTTGCCAAACAGCGGCTCCAACAGGTTGGTCCAGAATTTTACAGTGCGGGTATATAGGCGCTGGTTCCGAGATGGCGTAAGGCAGTTGAGTGGGATGGTAATTATGTGGAGAAATGAAAATATGGATACTAAAGGATGTATCTACACTCTGCAAGAACTTGCAAACATGTAGATTAAAAGATGGATTTAAAAAAAAATGTATGAATTTCTTTTGGTGTGATCCTTGTATATCCGCATACTGCACAAGCAGCATTCTTGACAGAGATTTTGAAGGCACAATAAAATATGGTCGCTCGCATTCGCCAAAGCGACTTCATAAGAAAGCCTAAGAAGTATTATAAAATGGTGTGATCGCAAATCGTACTTTGCCCCGCGGTGCCTCCCATAACCGACATCAAAGCTGATTATTTATAGTCATTCAAAAAAATGGTTCAAATGGCTCTGAGCACTATGGGACGTAACTTCTAAGGTCATCAGTCCCCTAGAACTTAGAACTACTTAAACCTAACCAACCTAAGGACATCACACACACGCATGCCCGAGGCAGGATTCGAACCTGCGACCGTAGCAGCAGCGCGGCTCCGGACTGGAGCGCCTAGAACCGCACGGCCACCGCGGCCGGCTATAGCCAATCCTCTCACGTTAAATACATAATGGTTTTTGTAATATTGTTTAGTAGTTTGTTTTACATATGATATAATATAAGTATCAAACATTTCGATAAGTAACACATTATATAAAACACAGCGAACAATATATTTAACCACTTCGAATCTTCCTCCCAGGTGACACCTTGTCATGCCACATTACACTTATTTGATTCACGCTACTACCTCCAGACGTCTTAGGTTTACACATAACACATCCCTACCTTGATATTTGCATTCAGACTTACGGTCAGCTCTAAATAGACACACTGCCAAGTCATGAAACGAAAACTGACTCTGTTGAAGAGAGGGTGACAGTCATACGTATATTGTTACAAGTGTTACAAGTTGCCGTTATGTGCTCATAGTGTTGAAGAGGTCATGACCATCATATGAGTCCCTTGCGTCATGACTCTCCGTTAGGTGATCGCACTATTACGGCGATGTAGTGCTGAAACACAAGCGGCAGTGCGTGTTACACATGCCATCAGTCAACATAGGTCTGAACAAGATTAAGACGGTTCTACTCGTAAAGCTGTTTTATCAAAACAATAGTATTAGTGCTGCTGCTCTTCTCCACTATCGACGCATTAAAGAAATGTGGTGAGGTCTCTTTCCGCTCCATGGCTGCGCTCCAAACCTACATTCTCTGGAACTTCCTCCTCAAATTATGGCCCATGTTTGATACTAGTATAGTGCTCTTTTCCAGGGATCCCCTTTTTGAAAGTGCTAGTTTAGTTTTCTGTCCTTCTTGCTCCGTCCGTCATGGGTTATTTTGCTACCTACGTAGCGGAATTCCTTAACTTCATCCACTTCGTGATGACTGATCCTGATGTAAATTTTCTCGCAGTTCTCATTTCTACTACTTCTCATTACCTTCGCCATTCTTCGATGTACTCTCAATCCTTGGTCTGTACTCATTAGACTGTTCTTTACATTCAGAAGATCTTACAATTCGTCTCCACTTTCACTCAGGGCAGCAATGTCATCAGCTAGTCTCATCACTGATATCATTGCACCTTGAATTTTAATTCAACTCGTGAACCATTCTTTTATTTCCGTCATTTCTTCTTCCATGTGCAGATTGAACAGTAGGTGCGAAAGACGACATCCCTGTCTTACATCCCTTTTAATCTGAGCACTTCGCTCTTGGTCTTCCACTCTGATTATTCCCTCTTGGTTTTGTACATATTGTGTATCACCCGTCTTTCGCTATAGCTTACCCCTATTTTTCTTAGAATTGGGAACGTGTTGCCACATTGGACACTGTCGGACTCTTTTTTCAGGTCTACAAATCCAGTCAGCGTGTCTTGGTTCTCCTTTAGTCTTGCTTCCACTATCATCCACCTCTCTGGTGCCTTTACAGCCAAACCAATCGTCGTCTACCATATCTTCAGTTCCCTTTTCCATTCTCGTGTACATTAATCTCGTCAGCAACTTGGATACATTAACTTTTAAGCTCATTTTGTGAACGATCTCGCAGCTGTCGGCTCTAGCAAACTTTGGAATATTGTGAATGATGGTTTTCCGAAAGTCAGATGGTATATCGCCAATCTCATACATTCTACACACCAAGGTGAATAGTTGTTCTGCTGCCTTTTCCGCCAACGTTTTTAGAAATCCTGTTGGAATATTCTCAATGCCCCCTGGCTGATTTAATCTTAAGTATTCTAAAGCTGTTTAGAATTCTGATTCTAATTGCGTATCCCCTATATCTTGTGTTCCGGCTGCTGTTTCTTCTTCTATCATGTCATCAGACGAGACCTCCACCTTACAGAGAACTTCCATCTATCCGCCCTCCACTCTGCATTTAGCAGTCGAATTACCATAGAAGAGAATAGAAGCTTTTCAAACGTGGTGCTGCAGAAGAATGCTGAAAATTAGTTTGGTATATGCCGTAACTATTGAGGAGGTACTGTATAGAATTTGGAGAAAAGAAATTTGTGTCTCAACCCAAACAGTGGAAGGGATCTGTTGATAAGACACATTCTGAGACATCAATGGACCACCAGTTTAGTAATGGAGAGTAGTGTGGATGGTGAATGTCGTACAGAGATACCAGGAGATGAATAAAGCAAGCAGATTCAGAGGGATGCAGATTGCAGCTGTTACTCGGAGACGAAGAGGCTTGCGCAGGACAAAGTAGCATGGAGAGCTGCATCAAACCAGTCTCTGGACTGAAGAACACAACAAAAATAACACCATTCCAAAAAGAGGTAGTACTGCCCAGAGTTAGAAGGAAAATTCCTAAATGATGTGTTTGGGAACCGAGATCTGTTGGGAATGAGAAAGAGATTGGCCTATATCTCATGTGTATCTTACGTATTTTTTTTTACTACATTTATACTCCGCAAGCCACCCAACGGTGTGTGGCGGAGGGCACTTTATGTGCCACTGTCATTACCTCCCTTTCTTGTTCCAGTCGCGTATGGTTCGCGGGAAGAACGACCGTCTGAAAGCCTCCGTGCGTGCTCTAATCTCTCTAATTTTACATTCGTGATCTCCTCGGGAGGTATAACTAGGGGGAAGCAATATATTCCATACCTCATCCTTAAATGCACCCTCTCGAAACCTGGCGAGCAAGCTACACCGCGATGCAGAGCGCCTCTCTTGCAGAGTCTGCCACTTGAGTTTGTTAAACATCTCCGTAACGCTATCACGGTTACCAAATAACCCTGTGGCGAAACGCGCCGCTCTTCTTTGGATCTTCTCTATCTCCTCCGTCAAACCGATCTGGTACGGATCCCACACTGATGAGCAATACTCAAGTATAGGTCGAACGAGTGTTTTGTAAGCCATCTCCTTTGTTGATGGACTACATTTTCTAAGGACTCTCCCAATGAATCTCAACCTGGTACCCGCCTTACCAACAATTAATTTTATATGATCATTCCACTTCAAATCGTTCCGCACGCATACTCCCAGATATTTTACAGAAGTAACTGCTACCAGTGTTTGTTCCGCAATCATATAATCATACAATAAAGGATCCTTCTTTCTATGTATTCGTAATACATTACATTTGTCTATGTTAACGGTTAGTTGCCACTCCCTGCACCAAGTGGCTATCCGCTGCAGATCTTCCTGCATTTCGCTACAATTTTCTAATGCTGCAACTTCTCTGTATACTACAGCATCATCCGCGAAAAACCGCATGGAACTTCCGACACTATCTACTAGGTCATTTATATATATTGTGAAAAGCAATGGTCCCATAACACCCCCCTGTGGCACGCCACAGGTTACTTTAACGTCTGTAGACGTCTCTCCGTTGATAACAACATGCTGTGTTCTGTTTGCTAAAAACTCTTCCATCCAGCCACACAGCTGGTCTGATATTCCGTTGGCTATTACTCTGTTTATCAGGCGACAGTGTGGAACTGTATCGAACGCCTTCCGGAAGTCAAGAAAAATAGTATCTACCTGGGAGCCTGTACCTAATATTTTCTGGGTCTCATGAACAAATAAAGCGAGTTGGGTCTCACACGATCGCTGTTTCCGGAATCCATGTTGATTCCTACATAGTAGATTCTGAGTTTCCAAAAACGACATGATACTCGAGGAAAAACATGTTATAAAATTCTACAACAGATCGACGTCAGAGATATAGGTCATAGTTTTGCGCATCTGCTCGACGACCCTTCTTGAAGACTGGGACTACCTGTGCTCTTTTCCAATCATTTGGAACCTTCCGTTCCTCTAGAGACTTGCAGTACACGGCTGTTAGAAGGGGGGCAAATTCTTTCGCGTACTCTGTGTAGAATCGAATTGGTATCCCGTCAGGTCCAGTGGACTTTCCTCTGTTGAGTGATTCCAGTTGCTTTTCTATTCCTTGGACACTTATTTCGATGTCAGCCATTTTTTCGTCCATGCGAGGGTTTAGAGAAGGAACTGCAGTGCGGTCTTCCTCTGTGAAACACCTTTGGAAAAAGATTTTTAGTATTTCAGCTTTATGCTTGTCATCCTCTGTTTCAATGCCATCATCATCCCGGAGTGTGTGGACATGCTGTTTCGAGCCACTTACTGATTTAACGTAAGACCAGAACTTCCTAGGAAATCTGTCAACTCGGTACCCATTATTTTACTTTCGAATTCACTGAACGCTTCACGCATAGCCCTCCTTACGCTAACTTTGACATCGTTTAGCTACTGTTTGTCTGAGAGGTTTTGGCTGCGTTTAAACTTGGAGTGAAGCTCTCTTTGCTTTCGCAGTAGTTCCCTAACTTTGTTGTTGTACCAAGGTGGGTTTTTCCCGTCCCTCAGAGTTTTACTCGGCACGTACCTGTCTAAAACGCATTTTACGATTGCCTTGAACTTTTTCCATAAACACTCAACATTGTCAGTGCCGGAACAGAAATTTTCGTTTTGTTCTGTTAGGTAGTCTGATATCTGCCTTCTATTACTCTGGCTAAACAGATAAACCTTCCTCCCTTTTTTTTATATTCCTATTAACTTCCATATTCAGGGATGCTGCAACGGCCTTATGATCACTGATTCCCTGTTCTGCACTTACAGAGTCGAAAATTTCGGGTCTGTTTGTTATCAGTAGGTCCAAGGTGTTATCTCCACCAGTTGGTTCTCTGTTCAATTGGTCGAGGTAATTTTTGGATAGTGCACTCAGTATAATGTCAATCGATGCTCTGTCTCTACCACCCGTCCTAAACATCTGAGTGTCCCAGTCTATATCTGGTAAATTGAAATCTCCACCTAAGACTATAACATGCTGAGGAAATTTATGTGAAATGTATTCCAAATTTTCTCTCAGTTTTTCTGCCACTAATGCTGCTGATTGTATTCCAAATTTTCTCTCAGTTTTTCTGCCACTAATGCTGCTGAGTCGGGGGGGGGGGGGGTCGGTAAAAGGAGCCAATTATTAACCTAGCTCGGTTGTTGAGTGTAACCTCCACCCATAATAATTCACAGGAACTATCCACTTCTACTTCACTACAGGATAAACTACTACTAACAGCGACGAACACTCCACCACCGGTTGCATGCTATCTATCCTTTCTAAACACCGACTGTACCTTTGTAAAATTTTCGGCAGAATTTATCTCAACCAGCTTTCTGTACCTATAACGATTTCAGCTTCGGTGCTTTCTATCAGCGCATGAAGTTCCGGTACTTTACCAACGCAGCTTCGACAGTTTACAATTACAATACCGATCGCTGCTTGGCCCCCGCATGTCCTGACTTTGCCCCGCACCCGTTTGGGGATGTTGCCCTTTCTGTACTTGCCCGAGGCCATCTAACCAAACAAACGGCCCAGCCCTCGCCACACAACCCCTGCTACCCGTGTAGCCGCTTGTTGCGTGTAGTGGACTCCTGACCTATCCAGCGGAACCCGAAACCCCACCACCCTATGGCGCAAGTCGAGGAATCTGCAGCCCACACGGTCGCAGAACCGTCTCAGCCTCTGATTCAGACCCTCCACTCGTCTCTGTACCAAAGGTCCGCAGAAGCAGGTAGTATTTGCAATGCTACATTTGATTGCTAAGCATCCAGACACACCATTCAGTCCTTCTTCTCGATGAATCGGGCACTCCTTCAAAAACACCTGGCTGAATAGGTCAATTACGTTGGTCACAACACTACGTAATATCTGTGCATTGTCGGGAGTTCGGTATACACCAGAGTCTTTAACTGTCTAGGTAGACAGATATCCAATGGATTAAGACCCGGTGAACAGAGAGGCTGTGTTACCGGACCATTCCACCAATTCGTCGCCCATGAAGCGTTCTGGTGTGGTGCTGTCGCACGACGGGTATAAGATGGAGTGGTATCCCGTCGTGTGTTACAGTCGTTGTCCTTCCGCAGGGGTAACGTTCTTCAATAGCTCCCATAATTCATTGCACAGTATCTATCTATTTGTTTGGTAAAGTATATAGCCCTACAGATCTGTCGCTGACAATTCCTGTACATATAGTGGTACTAAAGCGATACCGAAACCTCCAGCCGGCCAGTGTGTCTGAGCGGTTCTAGGCGCTTCAGTCTGGAATCACGCGACCGCTATGGACGCAGGTTCGAATCCTGCCTACGGCACGCATGTATGTGATGTCGTTAGGTTAGTTGGGTTTAAGTAGTTCTAGTCTAGGGGACTGATGACCTCAGACGTTAGTGCTCAGAACCATTTGAACCACTTTTTTTTATTTTTTTTTATACCTCCAAGATTGCTTGATAAAACGCATCTGCCCAGAAGTGCGTATTGTGGTGCTATGACATTTCTTGTCTGTCCAGTCACATCTGCAAATCATATGCAGTCTGTGAACTGCGTTCTTCAACCGTCAGTACATCAACAGATGTTGCTTTCCTGACGTACCATCATCGAAATTTATTGTAATAAACAGTACTACCTCAAGCAGTAATATGTGCCATTTATTTTTAAACACCCAGTTTCTTTTAACGAGATACTACTGTGGCACTGCTATTCACATTGTGTTTCAAACGATGCATTTCGTCACAGTTCTTCATAGTCCACTGAACTACTTCGTCACTTAAAAACAGAGCTAAGGCCCACTAATTCATTGAAAGCTGTGGCACCATAACCTGGACTACGAAACGTCACCTTCCTTTCACCTACGCTTGTCTGTCCAACTTGTGTCATAATCTTTTTTAGAGATGACGACACGTTTCAACTGAATTACTTTCGTGGTATTCATTATCAAATATCGCAGTTATTTGAGAGTGTTCGGATGAGTCTCAGTCTTGGTTCTGCTTACCCTACAAATTGTTTTATCTCATCATTCCACTATAGATCACTCCGGGATGGTCAGTTTTAGAAGTTTCACTATTTTAAGGCCTCCAGTGATTTATCGATATGAGGGAAATCGAATGTTAATGTGTCTCTTTTAATCATTACATAAAAAGGTAACATTTAGTGTCGTTCGGGGTACACTACGTGTCTGCTACAAGAAGGTCTTTCTGTGTTTTGTTACAGTCTTCCAACGCTGAAGCCTTCCTATAGACAAGACCACCCTCAGCGAGCGGTTCATGTCACACGAATAAATTCCTCTCTGTCGAACGCCATGCTGCACCACAGCACCACATGTCTTGCAGCCGTTTCACTTAAGTCAATTAACTCATAGTGCTTTTTGTTGATAATTGACTACAGCTGTTAAATGATTTGGGAAAAGTATATTTATCCCACCAGCTGTACAATTTCATGTCAGTTGTCTACTGGTTTCGGTTGTTACAATCACGTTCAAGGAAAAAAAAAACAACAGTACATCAGTGGTGAAGGCTTTCAGATAATAATGAGATGATAGTGAGTGGCCCTCAGCTACGTCCCCTCAGTTTCAAAGTTGAAATATTAAAAGTTTTGGCTGGTTTCGTCGTCTAGGGGCTGGGATACGTAGTTGCCGCATTACGAGCCAAATACTGCTACATTATACAATACGAATATACACATGAATCGAATGGTCGAAGGTTCCTATCACTTGGCAATCGCGCATGTAACGAAGAAATTTATAAATAAAAGATTTCAATAAATAAAATCTGCAGGTACTATCTTAAAGACTTTAAATGATGAGTACGATAGGTATGTCACTAGTCCAGCAGTGAACGTCCGAACCCCCCCCCCCCCCCCTCCACCCGAAGACCCCCGCTACCTCCATTTAGGAGACTATTCGAACAAAAGAACGGAAGTTCCACATGGCTCTCATAGTTACACAAAAAGGACGTGTGCTCCCTTAAAAGAAGATCTGCTAGTTCCTGTATTTATCAATTGGGCCACTGCGGTCTGAAACTCTGTGGGAACTCGCAGGTTTTGCAGCGTGCGCAATGTGGTGGATATTTCCGCCGTCCCGGCAAATTAATCGTACAAAGGATTAGCGTTCGCCCCTTCTTTTCCTTTCTGCACGATTGTTTAAGCGTAGTGAAAACAAGAATCCCTAAAATTACGCAATGGAATTTTGTCCGAATTTTAATAGCCAAATGAATAGTGGGAAATGGACAAGTGGGGTATCGATTAGAACAGTGAGAGGTTTTGTTTCGCAAAAGCGTATTTAGTTGCTTGAAAGTCAGTCGTTTGAGGGAAAATTACTCAGTGGATTTTTGCCCGAATTCCCATAGTCAAACCAAGACTTGTAGGGTATCATATCAGCGTAAAGTATACTTTTGTAGAAAGGCATGTACTTGCTTGGAAGTAATACGGGTAATTAAGATAAGCTTTATTTGTAATTTGAGAAGAAAAATGTTCCGCAGTTTCCTTACGCGAATGAATTATTAACAACAGGGGTATCAACTTCACCAGCTTGAGGACTAGTTTCGAAAAAAGGTTTGAATGAATAAAAGTATTTACGTTAATTAAGAAAAATGTAATAAATGGCCTGAGGTAAAGGAAGTGCTATATTCTCATAGCCAAATGAGGTGTGAAGAATGGACAAATGAGATACCTAAATGGGTAGCGTGAAGTCTAGTTTAAGGAAAAGGAAGAACAAACGATTTAATTGCTTGAAAATAAGCAGGGAAATTACGAAAACTTTAGTTTTGAAAAACAGAATTAACTGCGTGAAGTAAATCAGGGTAATTAAGAGAAAGGGAAAACCAAAATAGATAACGAGCAGTTGCTGGTAACTAATAACATGAAGTGTGAAAAAAATGTAAAATCACAGCGTAAACTGAAACCCCTGTGCTTTTTCTTGATCTAAACACTCTTCATGAGAATACATGGCCGATGGTTATTTAAATACATTATATTTCAAGCTTCCGTAACGAAACTAAATAACAAAAAGAAATTTAAAAGAACCAGCCAAATTTTTTGTGAAATAAGTTGTCCAATAGTAAAACATAACGTAGATTTGACGTGCGTCTGAATGATGCGAAAAATCATGTACAGCATATTAGGAGCTGACTGTGAATTTCAATGAATCCTGGAGGATATTTGTCCGTTGGGATTTCACTCAGCTGTCTACTTACGTTACTAACATTTGAGCATCTCAGCACTGTACGTGATTTCGAGCACCACTCAAAGGCACGTCATGTGTATCTCTTACCACTTTTATTTCATACTCTCAGACAAATCATCTCACAGAACTTTTCACCTCTTTTTAAAAATGTTGTATAATATTCTTCCCGTACGTCACAAACAGGTGAGGAACAAACACATTTCCCACTGTGTACATACGCATTTATTATATATTTAATTTTTTATTACGTATTTCAGCCTTCGGTCACACATGTTCGGTCTATACTTTCTAACAATTCACCATCAGATGATCAGTTTAAACAAATAATTAAAGCATATATACATACCTGCACATGGTAGTACCATTTTAATTTCCAGAATTTCTCTCTTTATAAACGGGCTCGTACTATATCGATTTTGGGTAACTGTTGCCATGTTCGGAGGATAATATCAGAACTATATGATGTACGAAAGCAGCAGGGAGAAAAAGCATTCGTTTTCAGTATGCCAAAATAGGAGAACAGGAGATTATTTGAAATACATCAGCCGCTAGTTTATAGAATCGCACTGTAGTAAATTTTCAGATACCTCACATATTGTCTCTTAATGCTGTCTATGATTATGAATGCCCATCAGACGAGCGAGTAGGGAACTAACCCACAATAATTGCACCGAACCTATATTCACTAACTCACAGCTCAATCTCGGTGTAGTGAATACTGCATGCACCGTTGTTACGTTAATTAATATCTTTGGTGTTTTCTTAAATGTAAAACGATACATACATACGCATACTTTAATTTTTCACAGGGGCTATGAGCATAATTTTCCAAAAATAAATTGGAATCGGTCACATCCTTACGTTCCGAACAATATTTTTTTAAGATTTTCCTTTAATAGGAGACAAATTCGAGAAATGAATGGGTCCTTGCAAAAATACCCTATTGGGAACTCCTCAGGCACGCACTCATTCTACACGATTATTTGGCTCAAAATAAAAATACTCTACAAGAAAATCATCCAATGCTCATGTGTGTGGAATAAAAGTACTAAGAAAAATTGTAAAAGTTTTCTGTTCCAACAGCTGGACTTTTCGTCCTCATGACTTCCCTGTACTCCATAGCTACTATTATTCAGAAAGCTAGTTCAAATGGTTCAAATGGCTCTGAGCACTATGGGACTTAACATCTATGGTCATCAGTCCCCTGGAACTTAGAACCACTTAAACCTAACTAACCTAAGGACATCACACAACACCCAGTCAGAAAGCTAGTATTTAGCATAGTTTACTCTAATTATTAGGCGTGCATCAGAGGCTGCAAACAATCGTTCTATATCGTAGTAGTGACATCTATTGTGAGGTACTGCGAGATCTAAAACTTAAAAGCAAAACGAAGAGGAGAGGGAAGCTTTCAGAAAGATGTGATTTTACTTCACAATAAATCCCGTCCGGGAAAACAATCCATTGAACTCACTGTCTTGTTTTTGAGTTGCTGAAACACCCCCATACGGTTTTGATATAAACTGGAGTGATTTTAACTTTTTTAGTTTTCAGAAGGAGCACTTCAGTGAATCCAGATTGTCATAAGATTGCGAGGTTGTACAGGCAGTGTGAGAGTGAATGTGCATGGTGCCTCAAAGGCTATTCTTAGAGACAGGAGGTTTGTCAAGAGACCAACGAAGTGCGTAGAAGTTGAAGGAGCTTACGTAGAAAAATATTACTCGCATCGTTTCTTTCGCAGTATGAAGTACCAGTGAGATTGTCACGACTGATACACCGGTTCTCGCCAGGTCGTAAAAGTAAAGCAACGTGAGGACCCGGATAATACCTGGATGGGTGACCGCCTGAGAACACCGGGTGTACGTGGCTCAGGTTCACGCAAGGCGCCGAACTGACATCCTGTCGAAGGATTTGCACCTAGCCGTTGCACCATACGGCATTATTATTATTATGAAATAAACGTATCTTTTTACAACGTTACCCATAATTCTCGAGTTACCTTCACACTTTCAACCTATTGTTGTGACAGATTTCATTTGTGCAAGGTGTCTTGTTTCTTGTTGGCACAGCATCGAATGTTTCCCAAGACTATTTACGTGTGTTGATGCATCTGCCGAGGTAACACAACATGTATGTTTTTCACCCACCGTAAGCTACAGAGTCAACGCTGCAATGTCTGGTAGTTGTTTGGTTATTTTGTTATTAATTTTGAATTCTGCAGTTTAAGCTATGTAATTTGTATTGCGCAGTACATTGTCTCTGAAACGCTTGGCAGGCTACATCTACATCTATATCTACACCCCACAAGTAACAGTATGGTTTGTGGCGGAGGCTACTGCTGGCACCACTCTGTCCCCCCTCTTCCCTGTTCCATTCACGAATTGTATGTGGTAGGAACGACTGTTAAGAAACCGCTGCATGATCTCTAATTCCTCTGTTTTCTTCACTCGTCGTTTAAGAAGACGTATACTGGAAGACGTGTGCTTCCTGACTCATACGCTCTCTGAATGTACACAAGATCTCCATGTTGTGAAACGCCTCTCTTGTAGCTTACTTATATTTTACATATCTATATATTTGGAACTGTAATTATTGCCGCCAAGAATCTAATTTACGAGCCTCAAGAGCAAGATAGCTATTCACCCAGACATCGATGTAAGGACAGCAACATGACGCAAATAATGTGCTCGTGCAAGAGAAAGAGAGAAAAGGGAAAAAGTGACAAACTATGTAACAAAAAGGTTAATCGACTGCATGGTACATGGTGCTCCATGCACTCTCCTACAAACTTCTAGGGGCTACGAAAATTTGATATTTAACATCTTGGGCCGCGCGCGGCTTGCGGTTATGCCGTTTATTGCTCGTAATCTTGCTTTTGTGCTACTGTCGCCTCGTTTTTCTTTTAATTCGATTTACTGGCGTCACTAGGTTGCTGGTTTGCTTGCCCGTGAGTGGCGGCAGCAGCAGCGTTTATCGATAAGGGCACTGTCGTATCATCTCTGGAGTGACCGCGAGTATTTCCGGGTCGTCGTCTGGCGAGAGTTCAGTCGGGGACAGAGCGCCAGTGAGGTGCGGACAGCCAGTACTTGCGACACAAATGTACTGTCCGACGGAAGGAGACTGGAGCGTGAACGACCTTTGGTTGTCCGTTCGGTTGTTCGTCTCATTAGACGACGTGTATTTGGGTTTTTGACCTTCTGGACATCGTCAGTTGGTCATCTTGCTGTGACATCATTGTGCAGAGATGTCGTGGCCAATGGGCAAGAGTCACCTCTGCATGACTGGGTTCCGAACGGACATCGAGTGGAGTCGTGTTGGAGCTGCAGTGAGCTCCAGACAGCCAAGACTCGCCCGACCGTTGCCGACACTCACAACTTGAGTCGGGACGACCTTTGTTGGTCGTCCGGTCGGTCGTCTCATCGGACCATTATGGAAACACTGTGTGTCGACTTGTGATTTCTCCTTGTTCCACACAGTGATTGGTTTTGGAATTGTCAGAGTTCTAGGTGCAAGTGTTTACGTGGAACTCTGTATAGTTTCTGTGGTTTCCACTGAGCAGTAATCAATAGCTGCCTGCGTACTGGAGTAGGCATTTGGTCGGCTGTGATGGAGGGAAGTTGATTAGGTTGTTGGTTGGTTCGTCAGCCAATTATTTAGTGTTAAGCTTGGCTGCCTGCCTCACCTAAACTGTTGTTATACAATCCTGGAAATGGAAAAAAGAACACATTGACACCGTTGTGTCAGACCCACCATACTTGCTCCGGACACTGCGAGAGGGCTGTACAAGCAATGATCACACGCACGGCACAGCGGACACACCAGGAACCGCGGTGTTGGCCGTCGAATGGCGCTAGCTGCGCAGCATTTGTGCACCGCCGCCGTCAGTGTCAGCCAGTTTGCCGTGGCATACGGAGCTCCATCGCAGTCTTTAACACTGGTAGCATGCCGCGACAGCGTGGACGTGAACCGTATGTGCAGTTGACGGACTTTGAGCGAGGGCGTATAGTGGGCATGCGGGAGGCCGGGTGGACGTACCGCCGAATTGCTCAGCACGTGGGGCGTGAGGTCTCCACAGTACATCGATGTTGTCGCCAGTGGTCGGCGGAAGGTGCACGTGCCCGTCGACCTGGGACCGGACCGCAGCGACGCACGGATGCACGCCAAGACCATAGGATCCTACGCAGTGCCGTAGGGGACCGCACCGCCACTTCCCAGCAAATTAGGGACACTGTTGCTCCTGGGGTATCGGCGAGGACCATTCGCAACCGTCTCCATGAAGCTGGGCTACGGTCCCGCACACCGTTAGGCCGTCTTCCGCTCACGCCCCAACATCGTGCAGCCCGCCTCCAGTGGTGTCGCGACAGGCGTGAATGGAGGGACGAATGGAGACGTGTCGTCTTCAGCGATGAGAGTCGCTTCTGCCTTGGTGCCAATGATGGTCGTATGCGTGTTTGGCGCCGTGCAGGTGAGCGCCACAATCAGGACTGCATACGACCGAGGCACACAGGGCCAACACCCGGCTTCATGGTGTGGGGAGCGATCTCCTACACTGGCCGTACACCACTGGTGATCGTCGAGGGGACACTGAATACTGCACGGTACATCCAAACCGTCATCGAACCCATCGTTCTACCATTCCTAGACCGGCAAGGGAACTTGCTGTTCCAACAGGACAATGCACGTCCGCATGTATCCCGTGCCACCCAACGTGCTCTAGAAGGTGTAAGTCAACTACCCTGGCCAGCAAGATCTCCGGATCTGTCCCCCATTGAGCATGTTTGGGACTGGATGAAGCGTCGTCTCACGCGGTCTGCACGTCCAGCACGAACGCTGGTCCAACTGAGGCGCCAGGTGGAAATGGCATGGCAAGCCGTTCCACAGGACTACATCCAGCATCTCTACGATCGTCTCCATAGGAGAATAGCAGCCTGCATTGCTGCGAAAGGTGGATATACACTGTACTAGTGCCGACATTGTGCATGCTCTGCTGCCTGTTTCTATGTGCCTGTGGTTCTGTCAGTTTGATCATGTGATGTATCTGACCCCAGGAATGTGTCAATAAAGTTTCACCTTCCTGGGACAATGAATTCACGGTGTTCTTATTTCAATTTCCAGGAGTGTAGTTTCCTCCCCAGGCAGACCCTTCTAACACTTCTGAGCACCAGTGTTTTGTTCTTGTGGTTATGAGTTTCCTTCGTCAGAAGTACTGTGCCAGGCCTTTCGCCGTGTAATAGTTTGTGTGTTCTATTTTCAGTATTGGCCTTCCGAACTTTATGTGAAGTATTCTAAGATTAGGCCTTCAGCTGCGTTTTATTCAAAACTCATGTTTGCTCTGTATTGAGGCCTTAAATTCTGTGGCTTTCTGACGTAATGTGTAAATTCCTATCTGTAAGCTTTCTCTTTAGTTATCTTGAATTCTGAAAATGACCTTCAGCCGTACTGTGTAAATGCTTATCTTAAGGTTTGTCTTTAATTAATTTGAATAATTGTTTAGGTCTTCAGTCGTCAATACATTTCAGATTTTCTTAAGATGGTCTTCTGTTGTAGTGTGGCCGGCCGTTGTGGCCGAGCGGTTCTAGGCGCTTCAGTCTGGAACTGTGCGACCGCTGCGGTCGCAGGTTCGGATCCTGCCTCGGGCATGTATGTGTGTGATGTCCTTAGGTTATGTCCATAATAATTATCCGGGCTGTTATGCCGTGGTCGGTTGACGAATGCTGTGGTGATTCCCAACGTTTCGTCTCCGACTGCGGGAGACATCTTCAAGGGGGTCCGTAGCTTGAAGGAAGGTCCAACACACACACTGGCTCGCTACTGACTGCCGCTAAATTCCGTGTCCGCGCGCCCCCGCGCCGCGGCGTGACGTCACGTGTTTTGAAAACGTCAGTGCAATTGGCTGCTGTCCGTCGCCGTCGATCGCCGTTGACATCACCCAGTAGTGGACGAGTGGTACACATCTTCTTTAACACCGGCATCCATATACCGTTTAATTTGACGCCCTCCTCCTTTCGGTTGAAATTATTTGGGTGGATTGCCCAAAATTCATAAAGAAAATGTTCCGTTAAGACCGATACTAAGTGCCATTGGTTCGCCCACCTACTCGTTAGCCAAGTTTTTGACTACGCTGTTAAAACCACATGTGGGCCGTTCGGACTCTTATATAAAGAATTCGACACATTTCATTAGCAGATTGAATGGAATAGTGGTCCAGCCGGATGACATATTGGTCAGCTTCGATGTGGTATCGCTGTTTACCATGGTTCCACTTAATGATGTATTGGAACAGCTGGATCGAATTTTTCCTGCCGATATTTTAGAGCTGTTTAAGTGTTGTTTGACGACCACATACTTCAAGTGGAATGAACAGTTTTATGAGCAAACGGATGGCGTGATTATGGGAAGCCCCGTAAATCCCGTAATTGCAAACTTCTTTATGGAGAAATTCGAAGAACAGGCCTTAGGTACTGCCAGCAAGAAACCAAATCCATGGTTGCGATACGTGGATGACACGTTTGTGTTGTGGAGACATGGTAGGGAGGAACTAAGCCGGTTCCACGAACATCTGAACAGTATAAACTCAAGAATTCAGTTTACAATGGAGGAGGAGGCAGACGGCAAACTACATTTCCTCGATGTGCTTGTGTTTAGAAACGAAAATGGTAGTTTGGGCCACTCAGTGTACCGCAAACCCACGCACACGGACCGTTATTTGCACCGGGATTCGAACCACCACCCACAACAGAAGCGGGGTGTTATCAAGACGTTAGCGGACAGAGCTAGAAACATTTGTGAACCTGAGTTGCTCGACGCTGAGATGGAACATCTCCACAATGCACTAACGAAGAACGGATATTCGTCCGCCGAAATAAAACGTGCGTTGAGGCAGCCACGCAGAAATCATACTGACGTACAGGCTACTGCAAAATCTAAGGTTTTCCTGCCGTTTGTTAAAAATGTAACGGAAAGAATAGGGAGGATCTTGACGAAGCGGAATATTACCGTAATTTACAAGCCCACCAGGAAGATACAGGAATACCTTAGGCCTGCCAAGGACGCTCGCAAACCATTGGAAAAATCTGGAGTGTATAGGATCCCATGCAGCTGTGGTATTGTTTATGTGGGTACCACTAAAAGAACTGTTTCTAAACGTTTGGAAGAGCACAAGGGAAATTGTAGAAGAGGAGAAACGGAACGATCAGCTGTTGCAGAGCATGCTTTCCAGCCAGGGAACCACAATATTCGTTTCGAGGAGACGCAAGTACTAGCGGCCACGAGCGGATATTACGAAAGGCTCTACAGGGAGGCGATCGAAATCGCTAAACACCGAAATAATTTCAACCGAAAGGAGGAGGGCGTCAAATTAAACGGTATATGGATGCCGGTGTTAAAGAAGATGTGTACCACTCGTCCACTACTGGGTGATGGCAACGGCGATCGACGGCGACGGACAGCAGCCAATTGCACTGACGTTTTCAAAACACGTGAAAACTGGGAATTGTGTTATCGAGGAATAGAGTTCTGTGTTCTTGTGTAACTAACGCTAACTGATCTTGGCCCGTTTCCACAACCTGATTCGCTCTCTTCTGCAAAACCTGATTTCACACGTCATGCAATTTAAAAGGTTTAAAACAGTAACAGCACGCTTATTACAAATGAAAACTGTGTATTGATGGAGGCACATACAAATGTGTAAATCACATGGCACAAGCACGCCCGGTTAGCAGCACGGTCCAAAGCGCTGCTTCCTGACGGGAAGGCGTGCTGGAGCGCGGCACGAATCCGCCTGGCAGATTTGTGTCGAGGACCGACGTGTCGACCAGCCTGCGGATGGTTTATGGGCAGTTTTCCATCTGACTCTGCGAATGCGGGCTGGTTACCCTTTTTCCGGCTCAGTTATGCTATGCCAGCGATTGCTCCGCAAACTCTGTCTCCTTGTATGAGTACACCATAATTACTCTGCCACGCAAACATTTGAGGTTATATAAGTTACCTGCTTAATCAGTGCAATCAGTCTTTCCTCTCTTCTAATTACTAGACAATTTACGACGTAGCTCTTGTTGAAATTTGCTTACGCTGATCAGTCAATGTAACCGGTGATATCACGTTGTGAACGCCCTACTTGATATAAAAGATGATACCAATGGCTCTAACTCATTTTAAGAACAATCACAATTCTAGATTTTCAGATACCAAAATGTATTTACTGAGATGCTCTACCCTGAATGTAGCGTACACACACACACAAACACACACACACACACACACACACACACACACACACGCACACACACGATGAAGGGCTAAGATATATTTTCAACTTATGGAAGTCACCGAACAGGTGACTCTCAACCAATTAGAACAGTTATCACCCCTATCAGCTCTAACATAAAACATACGAAAGGTTCGTAAGCAACCTTCGTAAGCAATCTTCGTGGTCTCGCGGTAGCGTTCTCGCTTCCCGAGCACGGGGTCCCGGGTTCGATTCCCGGCGGGGTCAGGGATTTTCACCTGCCTCGAGATGACTGGGTGTTTGTGTTGTCCTCATCATTTCATCATCATCCAGGAAAGTGGCGAAATTGGACTGAGCAGAGGTTGGGAAATTGTACGGGCGCTGATAACCGCGCTGTTGAGCGCCCCACAAACCAAACATCATCATCTTAAGCAATCTTCAAATTGCAGGCTGTATTTAATCGAAAGACTGTTTTGTTTCAGAAGACCTAATGCAATTTCAGATACCTATGACTGACTTTTGGTGTTAATTCAAATCCAATAGTCCCATAACCAGTGTGTTCTACATCGTTAAAAGTTCTGTCACTCATGCTCGTTGCTTATTTACGCATCTATATCATCGATAAGTTTCCATACGTCAAAATATGGACTACAAAAGAAGTTACTTAATTCAGGTCTGAGCACTCGGTAAAAATGTTCAATATTCTTTTCCCATCTTAGTAAATTCATGCACAAACTGATTCTCCGCAGAAAAGTACAGAAGTAATAAATCTATCCAATAATCACTGGTGATACTTTATTTCTTCTTCATACTTCTGGTGGAATACTTTTTAAGTATTTTCGTTTCTCTGATTTCAGCGTGCTGCTTGCTTCCATATGGAGTCAAACTTCCAAAGGCCAGGGAATAAGTTAGTAGACAACTTTTCCAAATAGCTTAAGTATGAATCATAATTTGTCTGTAGTAATTCAATAATGCAATGGACAGATCGAGAAGAAACAGCACAATTTGAAAATGAACTCCCAGAATCTGCTGAATAACTCTTGTATTTGGTGCAGGCGAAGGCAATGACAGGATACCAAACGAAAGAAACTGAAGCGTTAGGGTGACCTGGATCTCAGTACATAGCTTCCAATAAGTCTGAAACTGGGTGTTTACAGTAAATATTGTTCAGCAATGATAATGAGACATCGACTTTCATAAAGAAATCATTGAAAACCTCAACGTTGCATGAGATAAAGGTAGAGACGTTTGGTATTACTAGCACTGGCAAGCTAACTAATGAGCGGTCTAATAAACAGTTGGAAAGAAAAACACAAAAATTTAATAGCAATGAGAGTTAATGGCAGCAGGACCTGTAGCCACGAGACCGGATGGTGAATGCATCTATGATCTAGTTCACTAAGTGCCTCGAGAGAAGAAAAGAATGTGAAACGTGTAGACCGTATTAGGGAACAAACAACTGCATCAAGGTTGCGTATGTAGAAAGAAAAGGTGAGAGACTGTCTTACCGCACAGTGGAAATCAGATGACAGATTATGTTGATGAGGATGGTGGTAACAACGACAGATACCTCGATGAGCTTAAACATTACGGTTACCAGATTAACAACTCGCTGTTCCACCTGTTGAACTCAGTACAGCAGCTTTTCTGTTGGTAATAGATTTTAGCTGGTATGTGACGTGAAATGTCTACGTACAGGTCAAAAGAAATCCTGCAGACCACGGGCTCGTGGTTCGTGGTCATGAAGTTCGCATCTCAGATGGAATGTGTTCCATCAGATTCAGATCAGTGGAACTTGGTGGCAAAAACCATTAAGGTGAGTTCACTATCAGGCTCACTATCAGGCACAGTTGTCTCACAGTAACATGGGGATTTCCATCGCCTTAAGGAAAGATCTCAAACATGGAGGGATGCAGGTAGTCCGAAAATTTTTCCACGCAGTCCACAGCCGTCGTTATTCCTTAGGTTGCTGCCACAGGTTCCATGAAAGCTCACGTGGATGTCCCACATACCATAATACGGCCTGGGCCGACTAGCGTCCACGTTTCCAACAGTATGGCATATGCATCACGGCATATCATCCCATTTGTATGAACTTGCATACTATGATTTTACGTGTTATAGTAGCCATTGAATTCATAGATACAATCAAAAATAATTTGAAATTGCAGTGCTCAGTGAGCTCTTAGAAAATACCCTTGCTTTCAATTATTTTTCTTGTAATGGTAGACTCTACCAGCAAAATGATGGACTGTCAATGGGGAATTCGTCAGCAGGTACAATAGCAGACGTACACTATGTGATCAAAATATATCCGGACACCTGGCTGAAAATGAATTACAAGTTCGTGGCGCCCTCTATCGGTAATGCTGGAATACAGTATGGTGTTGGCCCACCCTTAGCCTTGGTGACAGCTTCCACTCTCGCAGGCATACGTTCAATCAAGTGCTGGAAGGTTTCCTGAGGAATGGTAGCCCATTCTTCAAGGAGTGTTGCACTGAGGAGAGGTATCGATGTCGGTCGGTGAGGCCTGGCACGGAGTCAGCGTTTCAATACATCTCAATGGTCAGGACTCTGGTCAGGCCAGTCCATTACCGGAATGTTATTGTCGTGTAACCATTCCGCCACAGGTCATGCATTATGAGCAGGTGCTCGATCGTGTTAAAAGATGCAATCGCCATCCCGAATCGCTCTTCAGCAATGGGAAATAAGGTGCTTAAAACATAAAAGTATGCCTGTGCTGTGATAGTGCCACGCAAAACAATAAGGGCTGCAAGCCACCTCCATGAACAACACGACCATAATATCACTGCCTCCGAATTTTACTGTTGGCACTACACACGCTGGCAGATGACGATCACTGGGTATTCGCCTTACCTACACCCTGCCATCGCATCGCCACATTGTATACCACGATTCGTCACTCAACACAGTGTTGTACCACTATTCAGTCATCCAATGATTACACTCCTTACACAAAGCGAGGCGTCGTTTGGCACTTACCGGCGTGATGTGTGACTTATGAGCAGTCGCTCGTCCATGAGATCAAAGTTTCCTCACCTCCCGCCTGTCATAGTACTTGCTGTGGATCCTGATGCTGTTTGGATTTCCTGTGTGATGGTCTGGATAGATATCTGACTATTACACACTACGACCCTATTCAACTGTCGGCGGTCTCTGTCGGTCAGCCGGCCGGTGAGACCGAGCGATTGCAGGCGCTTCAGTCTGGAACCGCGCGACCGCTACAGTCACAGGTTAGAATCCTCCCTCTGGCATGGGTGTGTGTGATGTCTTTAGGTTAGTTAGGTTTAAGTAGTTCTACGTTCTACGGGACTGATGATCTCAGATGTTACGTCCCACAGTGCTCAGAGCCATTTGGATCATTTGAACAATCTGTCAATCAACCGACGAGTTCGGCCTGCATGCTTTTGTGCTGTACGTGTCCCTTCACGTTTCCACTTCACTATCACATCGGTAATAGCGGACCTAGGGATGTTTAGGAGTGTGGAGATCTCGCGTACAGACATATGACACAAGTGACACCCAATCACCTGACCATGTTCGAAGTCCGTGAGTTCCGCGAAGCGCCCCATTCTGCTCTCTCAAAATGTCTTACGATTACTGAGGTAGCTGATATGAAGCACTTGACAGTAAGTGACAGCACAATGCACCTAATATGAAAAACGTATGTTTTTGAGGGTGTCCGGATACTTTTGATCACATAGTTATTTATAAATTACAGTGAATTTAGAAATTTTTCAAAGAGATCCCAGAAGATACAAATAATTTTATTTACTGTAGGAGATATGTCAATGATAAGTTGCTACTTTATACAGTTTCAAAAGAAAAATTTGACTATTTAGATACAGTTCTACTGCCATGATGAGCGGATACCATGATCAATTCTACTACTTGCCATCGGGAAAAATATAAAAGAGCTTTCTTTTTTTCAGTGATCCACACGGTATTAAAGTACCGGGTGATCAAAAAGTCAGTATAAATTTGAAAACTTAATAAACCACGGAATAATGTAGATAGAGAGGTAAAAATTGGCTTACATGCTTGCAGTGACATGGGATTTTAAAAATTATACACAACGTTCCCAAAGGGTATTTTTAAATGCTTCGAAATGTCGTTTGAATCCGTGCCCGTTATAAAAATCAGCCTACTACCCTACTAACGAGCAGCCGGGTTTTAGGAGAAGCGCTACGGTCGCAGGTTCGAATCCTGCCTCGGGCATGGATGTGTGTGATGACCTTAGGTTAGTTAGGTTTAATTAGTTCTAAGTTCTAGGCGACTGATGACCTCAGCAGTTAGGTCGCATAGTGCTGAGAGCCGTTTTTTAGGAGAAGCATTTTTTTAACTTTCTGACGATTTGCTATAATGCATACCTACTCTTTGGCTTGTATTTTTATTCCGAAATATATTTTCTTCAATTGTGATGAACTTTCCATGCTACCACTCTTATTTTAAAATATACATTTCTTCTCAGCCCAAACGTTTGTACGACATACATGCTAATAATATCATTGTACCTTTCGTAACATAAGTTCATATGCCTGCAACAGTAAATATAATCCTTTCTCCAACTAACTTTCAGTGTAATATCTTTGTATCGTTTTAGGTGCGACCAGCCGGACATGTGCTCAGATACTTATTGGGCGCTCAATACCTTCAGACTTCAAGAAGAATTTAATATTTCCATTCCCAAAGAAAGCGGGTGTTGACAGATGTGAAAATTACCGAACAATCAGTTTAATAAGTCACAGCTGCAAAATACTAACGCGAATTCTTTACAGACGAATGGAAAAACTGGTAGAAGCCGACCTCGGGGAAGATCAGTTTGGATTCCGTAGAAATGTTGGAACACGTGAGGCAATACTGACCTTACCACTTATCTTAGAAGAAAGATTAAGGAAAGGCAAACCTACGTTTCTAGCATTTGTAGACTTAGAGAAAGCTTTTGACAATGTTGACTGGAATACTCTCTTTCAAATTCTAAAGGTGGCAGGGGTAAAATACAGGGAGCGGAGGGCTACTTACAATTTATACAGAAACAATTTATACAGATGGCAGTTACAAGAGTCGAGGGACATGAAAGGGAAGCAGTGGTTGGGAAGGGAGTAAGACAGGGTTTTAGCCTCTCCCCGATGTTATTCAATCTGTATATTGAGCAAGCAGTAAAGGAAACAAAAGAAAAATTCGGAGTAGGTATTAAAATCCATGGAGAACAAATATAAACGTTAAAGTTCGCCGATGACATTGTAATTCTGTCCGAGATAGCAAAGGACTTGGAAGAGCAGTTGAACGGAATGGATGGTGTCTTGAAGGGAGGATATAAGATGAACATCAACAAAAGCAAAACGAGGATAATGGAATGTAGTCGAATTAAGTCGTGTGATGTTGAGGGTATTAGATTAGGAAATGAGACACTTAAAGTAGTAAAGGAGTTTTGCTATTTGGGGAGCAAAATAACTGATGATGGTCGAAGTAGAGAGGATATAAAATGTAGACTGGCAATGGCAAGGAAAGCGTTTCTGAAGAAGAGAAATTTTTTAACATTGAGTATAGATTTAAGTGTCAGGAAGTCATTTCTGAAAGTATTTGTATGGAGTGTAGCCATGTATGGAAGTGAAACATGGACGGTAAATAGTTTGGACAAGAAGAGAATAGAAGCTTTCGAAATGTGGTGCTACAGAAGAACGCTGAAGATTAGGTGGGTAGATCACGTAACTAATGAGGAGGTATTGAATAGGATTGGGGAGAAGAGAAGTTTGTGGCACAACTTGACCAGAAGAAGGGATCGGCTGGTAGGACATGTTCTGAGGCATCAAGGGATCACCAATTTAGTATTGGAGGGCAGCGTGGAGGGTAAAAATCGTAGGGGGAGACCAAGAGATGAATACACTAAGCAGATTCAGAAGGATGTAGGTTGCAGTAGATACTGGGAGATGAAGAAGCTTGCACAGGATAGAGTAGCATGGAGAGCTGCATCAAACCAGTCTCAGGACTGAAGACCACAACAACAACAACATACAATTTTACCGATAGAGTAGCATGGAGAGCTGCATCAAACCAGTCTCAGGACTGAAGACCACAACAACAACAACATACAATTTTACTATTGAGTCTTAGGTTTTATATTTTCAAAGCTAGGAAACTGTTCACCATTCATCGATCCCTTCTCTGGTGCCCCATATTCCTCGTTACTGACGCTGCATGTTGCGAAATTAACGCTAACCCCTTCAAGGCAACAGCTGGCGCCTCTACGCTCATCTTAGATACCTCAAATTAGTTTGAACTCTCCCGTAATGACCGTAGATGGCTGGATGGCGTTTTGGCAGGAAACTCTATCGGCTGTTCGTGCAGATTTGTAATTATTTTCTGCAAATATAGATTATTTACTATTAAGGTTAATTTACATATATGTTATCTTTCATAGCATACTTTACGAATATCTAGATTGATTCACATCCGAGGCGTTACCATTGTAGCTTAAGTCCCGTTGGTTTCCAACGAAGTCATGCAGCAGACGAGGAGGGGGCGGAGGGTTTGAGGGACAGATTCGTATTTATAAAGCATAGCGTTTTCACGTTACTTATCAGTCACCGGATGTGCCTGCGGCACTTGGCTGTGCTTCGCCCGTCGTTCGTGCTCACAACCTACACGTATAAAATCCTTCTATATTATTGTTATCGTGCATCCATATTTTGTTACATAGATGACTTGCTTAATGTTGGTACCAGTTATCCTGCAAGGAGAATTACTTTGGCATCGCATAGATATGGTCTCTTGACTATCTAATTATGGTCGAAACTTGTTAACACTGGTAAGTGATTTTTAATTTTTAATGAAAAAAAGTGGGATCAAGACTTTACTATATCAAAAAATGACAATCGACCATTCGGCTGATGAAACACGATCCATCGGACCAGACGACATGTTCACAATGATCTATTGAGCCACCTCAGTTAGCCCATACCCACTGCAATTGCACCTGCCTGAACAAGTATTACACTCTGCTATCTAAAACTAAACACCCAAACAGGCCATGAAGGCCAAAACCTCCGACCGGCCGCCGTGTCATCCTCCCCCACAGGCGTCACTGGATGGGGATAAGGAGGGCATGTGGGCAGCACACCGCTCTCCCAGCCGTATGTCAGTTTCCGGGACCGGAGCCGCCACTTCTGAGTCAAGTAGCTCCTCAGTTTGCCTCACAAGGGCTGAGTGCACCCCGCTTGCCAACAGCGCTCGTCAGATTAGATGGTCACCCATCCATGTGTTAGCCAGCGCTTAACTTCGGTCATCCGACGGGAACAGGTCTTACCACTGCGGCAAGGCCGTTGGCCACTCTACTGTCATACCTGTCACAAATCTCCACCCGTCCTGCTTTGTGGAATGCGAATATCTTGCACTCCCATGTTATTTCATGCAAAGACGGGCAAAAGTCTGTAGCAATAATATAACAGAGCTTAAGTAGATAGAGTAAACTGTATCGATATAATTAACTGCATTATTGTTTCCAGAATGAGATTTTCACTCTGCAGTGGAGTGTGTGCTGATGTGAAACTTCCTGGCAGATTAAAACTGTGTGCCCGACCGAGACTCAAACTCGGGACCTTTGCCTTTCGCGGGCAAGTGCTCTACCATCTGAGCTACCGAAGCACGACTCACACCGGTGCTCACAGCTTCACTTTTGCCAGTATCTCGTGTCCTACCTTCCAAACTTTACAGAAGCTCTCCTGCGAAACTTGCAGAACTAGCACTCCTGAAAGAGAGGATACTGCGGAGACATGGCTTAGCCACAGCCTGTGGGATGTTTCCAGAATGAGATTTTCACTCTGCAGCGGAGTGTGCGCTGATATGAAACTTCCTGGCAGATTAAAACTGTGTGCCCGACCGAGACTCGAACTCGGGACCTTTGCCTTTCGCGGGCAAGTGCTCTACCATCTGAGCTACCGAAGCACGACTGATGCCCGGTGCTCACAGCTTTACTTCTGCCTGTATCTCGTCTCCAACCTTCCAAACTTTACAGAAGCTCTCCTGCGAACTTTGCAGAACTAGCACTCCTGAAAGAAAGGATACTGCGGAGACATGGCTTAGCCACAGCCTGTGGGATGTTTCCAGAATGAGATTTTCACTCTGCAGCGGAGTGTGCGCTGATATGAAACTTCCTGGCAGATTAAAACTGTGTGCCGGACCGAGACTCGAACTCGGTAGAGCATGGTAGAGCACTTGCCCGCGAAAGGCAAAGGTCCCGAGTTCGAGTCTCGGTCGGGCACACAGTTTCAATCTGCCAGGAAGTTGCATTATTGTTGATCAATCACTGGAATAAATATGAAATGTCTCAAAACGGCGGCTATCTATTGTGGAGTTATTTAATATGGATGACTACATTAATGTACGCACAATAAAGTGAAGTGCTAGAAAGTTATTATAAGATTTGATAGTAAGTAAATGAATAGACAGAATACTCTCTAGCCGGCGACAGTTATAATCTGGGACTAATGGGAAAATATTAATTGGGGATGAAAGTATAATGCGTAAATCGTCAGACACTCAATTTTTCGTGCAAAAGCGCAATATAAATGCTCGCTGATGTACTTGAAGGAAAACTGGAAGGACATTAGGCTTGAAAGTTTTAAGGACTTTTTCAGAGCACATTGGAAAAAATTTAAAAGAACGTATTACACGTTCCAATGTGTTTCTGCCTTGCCGGCCGCGGTGGTGTAGCGGTTCTGGCGCTGCAGTCCGGAACCGCGGGGCTGCTACGGTCGCAGGTTCGAATCCTGCCTCGGGCATGTCTGTGTGTGATGTCCTTAGGTTAGTTAGGTATAAGTAGTTCTAAGGTCTAGGGGACTTATGAGCTAAGATGTTAAGTCCCACAGTGCTCAGAGCCATTTGAACCATTTTTTTGTTTCTTCCTTGCCTTTCATGAGGATAAAGTTAGAAAAATACGGGACTGCATGGAAGCACAGCAATTCATTCCTCCTGTGCACCGCACGCTAGTCATCGGAGTAAAACGGCAACAGGGGACTAGTAGCGTGCACCACATGGTAGATGTCGATGAGGAGCTACCATGTTCATAAAGACCAAACCGATGTCAAGCAGTGAACTGGCGACAAGCAACCAACCCCTATGCTAAGGCGGAGTACGAAGTGCTGCTATACAAGAGGACATGCCGCAGTAGTGGAGCACGGAGTTGCAGGCGGCACAGGGGTGAGACTCCGCGTGTGTCGCAGTGCTGCCGGTCTTCCCAGGAGGCGGCAGTTCCCGCCGAGCTGCCGCTGTCGGCGGCGCCCCTGCTGGTGGCCGGGGCAAACTTCACTGCAGCGTCCGCCAAGTTGCGGGGCCCAACTACTGCAGTTACCGCCTGTCCGACTCAGCAAACACCAAGAATTGCGCTCAAGTGGAAGGCAAATGTCTGCGTGCAAGTCAGCCATCGGATGCAGGTGGTGTTCTGACAATCGCATAAGAACGCGTAAGAATATGCGCGATGCTTGAGCATCAAGGTTTTAAGGGGCTCCGGAACGCCCTATACTTGCAATGTTAAAATAACGCTTATAAATTACATCTTTCCTCACAAAGTATTTGAGGTAGGAAGTTGAACTTTTTACAGATTATTTACTGGAATATGGGCTACAACTTAACACAGGGATTTTACAAAATTTTAGTTCAGTTATTAAAGATGATTTTTTTTTCAATTGTAATGAAAATTCACAACATTTTTTTTGCAATTTTTTATTTATATATTCAAAAATATACAGTTTTTTGGAAAAACGCTGTGTTAAATTATGAAGAAGGCACTGGGTAACATTTACTGAAAGTTTGAAACAAATATGTTTGGAAGATCCTTAGAAAACATGTAATTAGTATGAGAAAATAATAGTTTTGGGAATCGAGCGACAAAGATTGGATTAACTTTTTAGTGCATTCCAGGTCCATAGGATGGATTATCTTCATCCTCTGCAAACTCCTCCTCCTGCTTCCTCTTGTTCCTCCTCCTGTTTACTCTTGCTTGTATTTCTAGACTCTTTACAGCCCTGTCTGCAGCCCGAAGGCATTCCTTGTCTAAAGCAAGCATCGCTCGTACCATGTTAGAATGTTATTATTTACAGTAATAACACATACGTTTGGCTTTCCAACATTTCTCCTTTTCTTAAAAGCCTTCAGAGGATTTCTAATAACATTACTTTTACTCATTATTATACTTCAACAAGACAGAGACTCAAGAAACAGAATTAATTACGAATATTTTCGAGATAATGACAGAGTAAATAAACATGAAACAATCGAAAATCACACCAGCGATATATATTGAACCATCACAGGTTAGCCACAACACATACTTTATCTCACATCACTAAAATGTACCTGATGAACACGGACGTTAATAATAACACCATTTGACAGCAGTTTAACAGCGCCACAGTGGGTCACGCCCATGTAGAACACATTTCAAAAAAATTTAAAAATAGTTGTACTCTTCGGAATTGAATAAATTATATATCTATTAAAAGGTAATAGTCTGCAGATTCAGAAAACGAAAAAAAGTAAAAATTGAACTTTTCATGATTTTGAGCCTTTCCGGAGCCCCTTAAGGGCTATTTTCTTTTCTCATACCCATACCTAAACAAAACCAAGGCAGTTTCATCTTGATAAAGCGTGCGACAAAATGATGTTTGAAATCCTCAGGTAAATATGTTGGCACTCACACACAATAGGTCATTAGTAGTATGTTGATGGCAGTTCTAGCACACTTTTGATATCAAATTAATATGCAAATTAATTAAATTATGACAGCTGATTGATATATGAGGGTCATTCTCCCTCTCTCACATGGACACATTGCACACAAATTAGAGAAACTGGGCTAGGAGTCATTTAGATTGATTAGAAATGAACTGAACGGAAGTGCCACCATCTTGGATCCTTAGAGCATAAAAGGGGACCTGAAACCCTCAAATGATCAGTCTTCCATGGCAGTCGAGAGTGTCAACATGGACTGCTGTGCTAAACATCCCTCAGATATTTGCGTGGAAGATGGGACCAACAGACAAATGCTTCAGTTTGTGGTTATTGCAGCAGAAACTAGATAATATGGCTACTGGCATTGGCAACATAAATCACACTGACTGGGTATGCTACTTAGCGAGAAGAATGTAAATGTGCTTACACCTATTACAGAAACATTTAGTGATAATATTTTGGTGGTTAAAATCTGTGATCAAGTGGACTGTCAGAAACAATTAGAAAGAGGATGGTCTGTAATGTTAAAGGAATAGATGTTCGCCTCTTTTAATTACACACATCAAAAAAGGTTTTGAATCAATTCAGTTCCAAGAGTTCCTCAACCAGTACATGAAGCTGGAATAGAGATCAACATAAACTTCATTTACGCCACTTTTATAGCTCATAAAAACCACACATTGTATGCCATACCATCATACAGTGAGACCTTCAGAGGTGGTGGTCCTGATTGCTATACATACCGGTACCTCTAATACCCAGTAGCACTTCCTCTTGAATTGATGCACGGCTGTATTCGTCGTGGCATCCTATCCACAAGTTCATCAAGGTAGTGTTGGTCCAGATTTCCCACTCCTCAATGACGATTCTGCATAGATCCCTCAGAGTGGTTGGTGGGTCACGTCGTCCTTAAACAGCCCTTTTCAATCTATCCCAAGCGTGTTCGATTGGGTTCATGTCTGGAGAACATGCTGCCCACCGTATTCAAGGGATGTCATTATCCTGATGGAAGTCATTCACAAGATGTGCATGATGGGGGCGCGAATTGTTGTCCATGAGGACGAATGTCTCACCAGTATGCTGCCAATATAGTTGCACTGTCGGTCTGAGGATGGCATTCATGTATCGTACAGTCGTTACAGCAGTATACGTCGTCCTCACATAATGCCACCCACAAACAGCAGGGAACAATGTGTCTAACGGGTTGCACCTGAACGGGTTGCCACCAAACATGTCTCCGGCAAATGTCTGGTTGAGGGCATATGCGACACTCATCAGTGAAGAGAAAGTGATGCCAATCCTGAGCGGTCTATTCGGCATGTTGTTGGGTCCCTCTGTACCGCACTGCATGGTTACGCTTCATGCAGCCTATTGTGCACAGTTTGAGTTGTGACATGACTTCCTGTGGCTGCATGTAAATCATTATTCGACATGGTGGCGTTGCTGTCAGGGCTCCTCCAAGCCATTCTCCGTAGGTAGCGGTCATCCACTGCTGTAGTAGCCCTTGGGCGGCCTGAGCGAGGTATGTCTTCCACAGTTCTATCTCAGTCATGTCCGATTAACATCGCTTTCTTTCACTCCGAGACGCCTGGACACTTCCCTTGGTGAGAGCCCTTCCTGGCACAAAGTAACAATGCAGTTGCAATCAAACCCCGTTACTGACTGTGTAGGGATGGTTGAACTACAGACAACACAAGCCCGCACCTCCTTCCTGGTGGAATGACGAACTGATCGCCTCTTCTCTGAACAGTGAAAGGGACTGTGTCTGCGATAAAATATCCACATTGAACGACTATCATCAGGAGTTCTGGGAACCGGGGTGATGCAAAACCTTTTTATTTGTGTATTATCTACATAGTAAATCTCCAGTTTTGTCACCGCAAAACATGGTGCCAACGCGAAGCTGCGTTGTCTCATACACAAGAACGACAGTGTAAGAGCAAGGGGGATACGGGATAAAAATTAGGAAGGCATTACAGGATACTCTTTCGAGAAAATAAAAAAAATCCTGTGGTTACACCATATAAATTGGAATTAGCTGACGTTAAAATGGACGTTCTAATGGAAGAACTTCCTGGAATATTACAATAGCTATGTGTAGACAACTATTACTTTTTGTATTTGTACGCAACACAAGACTTTGTCAGAATTGATAATTAAATAGGAATGATGACTACTTGATATCAGTCCCCTACTTCTCTATGGAAGGATATTACTACGGAAATAGGAATGTGATTGTGGACAATGAAATGACAGTTGGTTTAGACTGTCTAACGTAGTTAAGCTCCAACTGTAGAGTAAGGCAATATAAGAAATTTACATGCAAATCACAAAGATATTGGTAGCCACAGTATATATTTTTATAAAGTAACCTGCCATCTGCGTAAGGGAAACTTTGGCGACTACCTTAGCAAAGCAGTATGGCATTACCACGCTGGAAGGACCTTACACAACTACAGAATGGGTAGTGTATTCGACCCTGTGCAAGAGTGTTCACATCTATTAGACACCAACAAACAGTATTTACAATGTGCTCCACTATACTCTGTGCCCATTGTGTCCATGTGGCGTCAATTAACAGATAACGTAGAGAACAGCTGTTGTATTGTGTATAATAACGTTCTGCAGTTATTGTGTACTCGGGAAGTAAAAATGTACGAAAATTGACAGGTGTACAAAGAAGACTTCTTGTACAACTGTCAGTTTTCGGATATTCGAGATCGAAAAAAGATAATCAGCTATGATCCATCTGCATACAGTATTAAGTATCTGCCTGTAAACTACTCGGAAATTATCAACTCTGACTCCAATAAGGACAATGTAAGTATTATACAATGCGTCACACGATAAACTTATTTGATCAGTCTGAAACATAGTTCTCCACAATGCCATACATAGAGATATTTCAGAATCGTGAATGGTTGACACAGACAATGTTATACCGTAAGACCTAAGAAAAAGACCCAACTTGTCAAACAGACTTCAACCATTCCCAGTTAAAGAAATTATACCTTTAAGTACACTTGCCATGTTTTCCCCCTGGAAAAGCAAACTGGAAATGGAGGACCTCGAGTAACGGAAAGAAAACTGGAGTGGGGGAACTAGGTAAAGTAGTTGAAACAGATAGTTTAAAGTGTAGCAACACCTTTTCTTAACTATCTGAGTGGCGAGGGACCACGGGAGGTGGGTGGAAGAGAGGAGAGATGGGGAGGATACCTCGGTCTGTGTGTGTATGTGTATATAGGTCCACACAAACATGTAGTAACCACTTTAGACAGAGAGAGAGAGAGAGGCAGGAACTGAGTCTGGTATCAAATTTTGAAGGGATGCCGCTATCTGATGCTTCGTTTGCGGAGGATTAGCACTGTCTAGAAGCTTCGGCGGTCCCTGACTGTCGGCATGCATTTGTTGGTGCGATCGAGCTGACAGTCAGCGAAGTGTCAGGAGCGTTTTTTCGTCAGATTTGTTTATCGCCATGCGTCACAGTGTAATTACATGCAGTGTATGTTTCATAGCAGTATTCCTTGCATGACTGCAGTAAAAAGGTGCTGCAGTTGTTTAAATATTCCATACTATCTTGCCACATAGAAATTATTAAAATAATCAGTATTCCATTCACTGCAGTCAATTTTCTGACAAGCTCCTTAAATAAATAAATAAGCTATATTCCATACCTTGCCTTGTATCTCATAAATGGTTTAAATGAACAATATTCCACATATTGCTTTGTCCACCAGAAACTGTTTAAAGAATATTCCATACACTCCAATCAGTTTCCTGCCAAATAACCAATCAATCAGTATTTGCAGAAGGGTGGCAGTATCTACCAAGGAAAACTGTCCAACGCCGAAGGTTATCGATTTAAGTAATTAATCAATAAAACCTGTACAGTGGAAGGGGCGTATTCGAATATCTCAGGCTTGAAAGTGTGCTTGTATAGGCAGGGGGGAATGGGGGAGGGTTGTTGGTTTTCAGAGAGGGAGTGATAGAGGGGGAGGGGTGTCTAAAAGTGATGGACTATCCACAGGGAGAAATAAATCAATTAACAGAACAATAGGTCAAGAGATGGGGGAGGGGTTACATCAAAAACCACTTAGTAAAGAAATTGGTTGAGTTTATAAATCAATCAGGTATCACAATTTAATTAACTTGCACATCAGTTTGATATCAAAAGTGTGCCCGAACCACCATCGCCCTACCACTACTTAACACTATCCAAAGAGGCCTAGCCGCCATACAATCATCAGCCCACAGGCATCACTGGATGCAGATATGGAGAGGCATGTGGTCAGCGCACCACTCTCCCGGCCATATGTCAGTTTACGAGACCATAGCCACTACTTCTCAAGCAAGTAGCTCCTCATATTGCCTCACAGCAGCTGAGTGTTCCCCACTTGCCAACAGAGCTCAGCAGACCGGATAGTCACCCATCCAGGTGCTAACCCAGCTGGACAGCGCTTAACTTCAGTGATCTGATGGGATCCGGTGGTTCCATGGCGGCGCAGCCGTTGGTATACAAACATATAGTAGTAAGGAAAACTGAAGTCTGGGGCGATTTCTTAGTGTCAGTGGCATGCATTCAGGGACAAGCATTCACTCAGAGACAAACTTGACTGATATATAACCTTAACCTATTGTTCAGCCAAGTGGTTTATGACCTCATGAGGGTTGATTCTTGACCCCTTGCGGTATTTCATCCTTCTGAGGAACACCCAGCCCTTCCCATCCCCCTCTTAGTCCCTTACCCTACTTGGAAATCCCCAAATACTCTCCCCTCTCCCTCGCCGATAGAGGCTCACTGTAGAAATCAAAGTTATTGGCTAATTAATCACATCGATAAATTAATTAATCCTTCCCCCTCCAGGAAATCCTCCAGCACTCCTGTCCCATCCTCCACTCCCTCTCTCTTCCCCTTCAGCTACCTGGTTTCAACAACTTTCCGATGTTGAATGGCTTGTGAATGAGGGTTACTATACTTTCGGCTACCTATTTTATTACCTGTTCAACCTTGGAAAGTAGTTGAAACTAGGTAGTTGAAAGGGTAGCGACCCCTTTTTGTACCTATACTAATGCTATAATGGACTGGATTCGCAAATTTAGCTAAACTGTACTTCTCAGAAAACTGGTCCATTATGGCTTTCATATCGGTATGACAAAGGGGTCACTATGCTTTCAACTACCTAGTGTCAACTCTTTTCATGTAGGTAAGAAATTGGGGTAGGTATGCTTTGAACTATCTAGTTTCATCTACTTTCCGAGGCCATCCAATGAACAACTTCCCCCGTAAGAAATACATGCACTTGGATCATTGTATAGAAAAAGGACTTTTGGTAGTTTAAGGACTAAGGCAGGTAAATATTGTCGTACAAAACCTTTATTAACTTTTGCACACAGAAAGTAATTCAATCTTTATTTTAGTTAGATGTAGTTTTAATAATGTTCAATTTTTTTTTAACTTACAACTTAATTCCACATCTGGATCATCTGTTTCTTTCTTCAGCCAGTAATTTAACAAATACAGAGAAGGTGTATTCCCGAATTTTAATACATATGTAATTTTCTGCTCATAAAATACTTCATTTATGGCTTTAATTATTAGCTCTGTTCCTTCCCACAGTTCTTCTCTAATTCCTCCACGATGCTATTGTTAGAGCGTTTCACATCTTCCTGTGTGTATGTCGGCAACTCTTCTGTTCTACTTTCTTGCGGGATTTCTGTACAGAACATTAAGTATACAACTTTTGCAAACGATTGTCCATTAAATGTGGTTATTCCACCAGTTTTAAACTGGGAAAATTGTAATTCTGTTGGTAGGTTGACAATATCCAGTTCGCCACACGTAGATAGCATGTAACCAACAATTTTAAGCCGATCCAAATGGGAAACACTTGATTACTAAACATTCTGGTGAATTGTCGTCCGTGAAGACGAATGCCTCACCAATATGCTGGCGATATGGTTGCACTATTGGTCGGAAGATGGCACTCACGTATGGTACAGCCGTTACGGTGCCTTCCATGACCACCGGCGGCGTACTTCGGCCCTACATAATGCCACCCCAAAACAGTAGGGAACCTCCACCTTGTTGCTCTTGCCGGACAGTGTGTCTAAGGCGTTGAGCCTGACCGGATTTCCTCCAAATACGTCTCCTGCGAATGTCCGGTTTAAGGCATATGTGACAGTCAACGGTGAAGAGAGCTTGTATTTTCTCTCTTAAACGGGAATTTTCGTTTGGATATTAAAGTTGATATTGTCGGCAATATTATTTTTAGTTGCCAAAATTCCCTTTCATACAGTGAGTATTGTATAGTTGTGAACAATGTTAAGATAAATTTGATCGATGAGTTCCTTTTCAGCAGTAGCTTTGTTACAGAATTCACCATTGATTTTAATGGGGGATTCCTGTAGTAAGTAGAATATGTACCTTCGCCTATTTGTAAAAGTTGTTGAGCAAAATGTGCTGCTCTCTCGCCTTTCGGTAGTTCGGTGGCTCATATTTCATGTTAGTCGCAGTATTTGTATGTGTGGCCAGAGATGCGATTTTTTAAGCATGCATAGATCCCGTCTGCTGGTGCTGACTTGGAGATAACTGGAAGTGTTTGTCGAAAATCTCCTGAGAGTATGAGTAGAGCTTCTCCCGTCAGTTCACAGTTTCCTCCTACGTTTTATAATGTTCTGTCCCTGACTTCCAGTGATATTTTATGTGCCATTGTGCATTGGTCACAGATGATAATTATAGCTTGCTTCAGAAGGTCACCCAATCCAAATGCTGTTGAGATTTTACTTACCGGGAATTGTTCTTCGTTTATATTCAACGGTAGTTGGAGGGCGAAATGAGCAGTTCGTCCTTCTTCCATAAGTGTGGCTGCAAGGGTGTTGTTTAGAACGTATTTGGGCCAGCAATAGATTTTTTAAAAACGTTTTCCCCATCACATCTACAGCACGAAGTAAACAATTTCGCAATTGTTGCTGTCGATCCGGTCCATGATAACGTTGTAAATTTTCTTCTGAAGGTCATCAAGGAGTGGTTGATTGTGAGCAATGTACTGAAGTAGTTCGTTAATGCTGTAGCTTTCTCCTTTGTTATTTCGAAGTTTAGCGCAGTTATAGTATCATTCCGTAGTGCTTCCATCTCAAGTTGTACTAAGGTCTGGTTGTTTATTGCTAAACATTTATGTTGTTTCTGCGACCAGGACAGTCGCGGGGTAGCAGTGAAGGAAGGCGCGGCGGGACCCGCGGAGAGGCCCGCGGAGAACAACACAATGGAAAAGGACGGACACGACTAGCGGAGGACAGAACGAATACGACAAGACCGAACAACAGAGTCACAAGGAAACAAACACGTTCACTCGTATACAGAACAAGGAAGTAAGCTGTATAGCGCGAAGCGAGAAGTACACCGACGTAAGCGAGATTGGACTGACTGAGCTTTTTTTTTTCTTTATTGTAATTTTAGCACCTCATACAGGCGGGCTGTCAACAGCATAGTACGCCGCTCTTCAGCCTTAAGTGGTACAATCATGTGACAAAGAGGCGACATAGACAATACAATGAAAATGGCGGGCAAAAAAGTAGAGACAAAAAACAATAAACATGAAGCCGTTCACGCTGGACGATAAAAACACTAACACTGGTTGACACGGTGCACAGAACACGGAGGACGGCGACGGCACATGCGAACAGTGGAGTCGTAACTGCGAAAGAACGCGAAACACAAAACGAAGCACACACACAAGACACTAATGGCGATGATCTCCGGCGCGCGAATGTTCACTATGCGTGTGCGAGTCCGGGGACCTGCCAAGAGAGGAGGAGGAGGAGGGGGAGTGGGAGAACGAGAGGGGAGAGCAGAGATGCCACGGGCAGGGGAGAGAGGGGGGAAAGAGGAATGGGGAGGGGAAGCCCGGGGGAAGAGGGGTGGAGGGAGGGGACGGGGGAAAAGGAAAGAGATGGGAAGGGAAGAGAAGGGAGGGAGGGAGGGTGCCTAAAGGAAAGGACACCGGAAGTGGGGGGTGGGGCAGGGTCAAAGATGATAGGAGAGGTAGATGGAGGGGAGGAGGACATCATAAGGGAGGGGGAGCTGGCGGAAGCCACCTTGGGAGAGGGTAAGGAGAGTGGAGAGATGGAGACCCAGCGGGACGTGGGAATACAGGCGTGGCAGCGGGCTGGGTTGGGAGAGGATCGGGGAGACGAGCGGGTGAGGAGGATCGAGTGTACGGGAGGTGTACAGGATCCGTATCCTTTCAAGGAATAGGTGGAGGTGGGGGAAGGGGATGAGATCGTACAGGATCCTCGTGGCGGAGGGGAGACGGATGCGATAGGCGAGGCGGAGAGCATGACGTTCAAGGATTTGGAGGGATTTGTAAAAGGTAGGGGGGGCGGGGGGGGGTCTGACTGAGCGAGAGGCCCTCGCTTAAGTACGCTATCGGGGGCGCCGCTATTGGCCGCTGGAACCACGTGTTCCACTGTGGCGCTCTCACACTAAAAGCGGGCCAGGAGGTGCGCGCCGCCACAGCTTACGGTGCGATGGCGTAGAGACCTCTATGGGTCTTCGGCGTCCGTGATATGTAGCGCGGATTCAAATTCCGAGGCGCAAGGTAGCAGAGTTTATCTTCTAGCCGAATGAGTGTTTAATTGAAAAGGTAGTCGTTGAATTCGATTGTCAGTTCAGGATGAGTTTGTTTCGGATACTCTCTTTTAAGGAGTCCCATGGCTGCTTTGGATTCGATGGATCAGATGTTGTTAGAATTATGGCGAATAAGTCTCTCATTTGTTCAGCTGAGGCTCTGAGAGAGGCTCCTTGTAGTGTTGATTCCCAGTGGTTGTCGTTTTCCAGTAATCCTAAGCGTTGACATGCTTCTCTGTACGTTCTGAGATCTGTGAAACTTGTTGGTCCCCGTATCTCGTGTTGCAACATCCGTAGATGGAAACATTCAGCATTGTTCAGATGTACGATGTATACACGGCCTAGTGCGCCATTTTCCATTATTCCTATATGATCTTCTACAGAAATTCCTTGTTTCTTTTTCGTTTAGAGATTTTTCTTGTTGTGTTCCATGTATAATACACAGGGACGTCAACATATAGTAGTGTTCTCGCGAGTGGATCCGTTTGGCACAGTTGGTAAAATGCTGTTAATGTAGTGTTATGAGATGGCTCGGTTGCAATTTTTCTGGTTATGTCTTTGGTGATGTAAACTGTCTGTCAATTCTTCAAATGTGTTGCTATATGATGCACAGTCGGTTTGCGCTCATGTACGGGAAAACCGAATATCTGCCCACTGCTTCCTTACTGTTGATGTATCTTCCCATTTGGTATATGAAAATCTCGTCGTTTATGTTTTGTTGTTCATTTTCTTTGGCTATTCGAAATACTACCATGTCGTTGATTTTATTCACATACTTACAGACATATTTGATGGATTTCACTGAATTGTAGTATTTTACGTTTATGTGTGCTTGGAACATTTTGGAAAGTAGTGGGTCATATGGTGTTACCCGTTAATTATTTATTTCCAGTTCGTTGTTGCCTCGTATACGAATTTTTGCCGTGATCCACCGGTTTTGGGTGATCGTATTCTGTATTCGGGACAGCCATTAACTCTGATTTGTGTGTCGGCCAAGTATCATTTTGGGTACTTTTTTTTACATTTTCCAGCAGTCTTGCATCAAGAATTGGGGTTTAATAGCCTTCATGGTCCGTGAATAATGTTTTTCACTAAGATGTCATACAATTGCTTGCCGACTCCATGAAGTGCTTTGTGCACAGCGACCATATGATAAATAAAATTAGAAGGAAGGTCAGCACTGGCCGTGATTTTGATGATTTAAGTCTCGTAGGAACTGGTGTCTAGTTATTATCAGTAACAGAACCTATGAAAAGATCACAATGTTATTGTGATCGTTTTACAACTTCTGATGCTGCTAATAACTAGACGCCAGTGCCTACGAGCTTTAATTTGTACCCTGAAGCACTGAAGATGATCATTATGTGATCGAAAATCGATTTTGCTGTTAGTAAATCATGAACATTACGACCAATGCTGAACTTCTTTCTAATTTCGTACAATTGTGCATCTTCTTGTGTGCTGGAAAATTCAGCTTCGATGGTTTTGATATCCGTGGGATGAATTATGTCATGTGAGTAGGTCAGTACTGGTTTTTTTCCATTCAGTTGTTTACATTTAGCACCTAAAGGTTCCAAAGATGTAGTATTTTGTGATGACTTCAATAATCCTCATTTGTTTTTGTAGGAAAAATCGGGCAATTATGTCGTATCGATGCATGGGGGCTAGTCCTCATCTTAGTTGTTCTTTGACTTCCCGTCAAGACGAGTTCCAAGTGATTGTTATGAAGAAGTCACGTCGTCTATGCTTTCTCACGTAAGTCATGGCATATTGAGTGTATTCACGCATGTGTCTCACAGGTAAGATTACCATTGTTCCAATGCATTCAGTGTTTCTATCATTCGTAATTGCGTCTCGAAGCTGGATGTATTCTTGCGTGTTTAGTTTCTTCAGATTCAGACTTATGTAAAGCATCTGTTCCACTTCTATTTTACCATGGATATCTACCAGGAATTGTTGGAATAAACGGCGACTGTTGAGAATGTGATTGATGTGTCATTGTATAAGCCCATTAAGAAGTATGCGTAGAACTTATTGGAAACGAAATTTTGTTTGTTTCTGCGCCTGTTTCAGGTTGGATTTCTTTCACATTAAAATGATATCAGTCCTCTCCGTGCTCTCTCAGCTGATATACGTCTACAGAGCGGCAAATTCAGTGTTTACCCTTTACTGTGTTCTATACGTAGTATATTTATTAAATTTCGTGCGTGTTTCTCTGTTTAAGAAGTTTAATTTCGCGTTTTTGTAACTGTCAGATTATTCAGTCTGTACCGCAATGGTTGCTCACGTAGCAGCCAGCTACGTGGCTCATTAACGTTTCATCGTCCATTGGTACCACGTCGGGAGGTAGCAAATTGCACATCTAGAACTGCTTACTTTTACAGTTCACTTCTTCAGTTAGTCTGGTAGTGCGGTAGTTGGAGGAGTTAGCCGCAGTTCGCGAACAGCTGAATGTGCTATTGGGTCAGTCACCTTCAGGCTGCTTCGTCGGGGTGTAGCGGTGGCGGTGAATCTGGCTCTTCGCATGGTATACCTCAGGTTGTACTTGTTTTTCTCAGGGGCTCTGATTCCTAGCGCCTCCTAGCTCTATGATTTCACCCCTCTGGAGCAAGTCCCGCCCATTCACCTCCGACTTTCCCGGTTTTTGTTTGGCGCCTGGGCATCGTTTCAGTTGACCGACGTGGTGTACCGCGTTCGGCTGCACTGGGAGAGAATGTGAACTTAATATCTTGCTAGGCCTTAAATTTTGCCAGATAGTTAAAAGACACGTTACAAAAAAACGTGTACAATTGGCCTCAGCTGTGCCAGGTACTTCCACAGCAAACATAAGAGAAAACAATTTAGCACTGAATTCTTTAAATACGAGAACTCAGTATTCAGATGAATAGCCCATGAAAAAACATACTTCTGTGTGAGATAAAGCACCAAAAGCTAAAACAGGAAAAACCTACCCTCAAAGAATAATTTGCTTGGAGAAAGAGGTACCACAGTATACTTGACACTCAGACAGTATATGTGAAAGAAGCACCAATGTTCACTATATTTCCAGAGGGCATCAATATTACTTTGTTCTTGCTAGGTCGATCCCAGCTGTTTTTGCGTGTTATTCACTGAATAGTTTTGCTGAAAAGTTTTATGGGTGGAAGAAGAACTAGCACAGCATGAACGACGTTTTACAGCCGTGAAACACTGCAGTTTTTATATCCTCCATAACTGCTCTGTGACAAACATACACATTATCATTATTATTAAAAAATGGTTTGAGCCTCATTTACGAAATTAATAAATCTTTTGGTTAAAAACAGACAGGACAAAGAATAACGACAGATTATTTTCCTATGACGTTTGCAACAGCACATAGGACACTAATCACACAGGAACAGCTACAATTCTTTATAACCTCGTTTCTAACGTGCAGGTATGGCACTGGAAGAATTTATAAATTTATAAATTAAAATTCACCCATTACCCATGCAAATATGCCACTGCTTTCATTAGGCATTTCTACTTTACAGCATTCTTATATTTTTTAATTTTAGTGAGCTACTACTTAAACAAAACGACTTTGACTTATTTCTATATAACGCTGATTTTACACAAAAGAGTTATTCGGCTGCATCTGTGGCTTTACTACCGACATGAGAGATTCAAGACCATTGTTTTCGCATTGTATGTTTGCTCTGCTGTCTCCCTCAAATAAACGTATTATAATAAGCGAATTAATTAATGAAAATTTGTCCTTATAGCCCTTAAATAACATCTCCTTATTTTTTGTTTTCTATTGCTGGCGATGCTTTCAATTCTCTATAAATATTTTTATTTCTTTAATAATACACATTCATACTATATTACTATCCAGAAAAACTTAAATTTCTTATCATTACTGAATTTCATCACAGTCTAACATGTGTTGGACTGTAGCTTCTTCGCCAGCCGGGACGGCCGAGCGGTTCTAGGCGCTACGATCTGGAACCGCGCTACCGCTACGGTCGCAGGTTCCAATCCGGCCTGGAGCATGGATGTGTTAGGTTAGTAAGGTTTAAGCAGTTCTAAGTTCTAGGGGACTGATGACGTTAGAAGTTAAGTCCCACAGTACTCAGAGCCATTTGAACCAATTTGTAGCTTCTTCCAGTTTGCGGAACTGGCGGCTGTTTAGGAGAGGGCCTTACACAATACATAGGCATGGAAGAGGGGGGGGGGTGAATAGGCGGGACTTGTTCCGGGTGAAACCCTAGCGCTAAGGGCACGTCTCCTAGTGCACCCGACGCGGTCGATCTGCCCTCCCCGCAGGCTGAACGCCCGGTGGCAACGCGTCCACGTCGGTCGAGGTGGGGACTGGTCGCCTGGACTCGCCCATTTATACTGTGAGTGGATAGATGTCCGGTCCTTCAGCAGGGTCCGAGAAGGCACACGAGGGGAGGGGTTTATTAGTTGTTGGAGCTCCCATGTTAGGCGCGTTACGGAGCCCCTTCAGGCAGATAGCTTTCAGGGGTGGAAAGAGAGTCAATGTGCGCTCGGTATGTCTGCCGGGGTGGGCCATCCGAGATGTGGAGGTGGCCTTGCCTGTGGCTATCGAGCGTGCAGGGTGGTCATCTGTATGTTCTGGCTTACGTCTGCACCAGCGACGCCTGTCGCATGGGTTCTGAGGCGTTGCTCATGTCGTACAGGCGGCTTGCCGAAGCGGTGAAGACTACTTTCCTCGCGCGCTCGGTGCAAGCAGAGCTCGCAATTTTCAGCATAGTTGCCAGAGTTGATTGGGGTCCTGGTGACGGTCATGGCTCTAGATTTCTAGACATGCATTATCGTGTTGGGTTTTGTAGGATTCCCCTTGACAGGTCAGGGATGCACAACACAAAGGAAGCAGCTACTCGGTTAGTAGAGTACTTGGGAGTGCACATTGAAACGCGTATGTATTCAGTACAGCGATGGCGAGCCATGAGAGAATCTCTGACCAGAGAGTTATTTCTCGTTGCTAGTCTGCGCTTGACCGCGCGAGAGTTCAGTTCAGTTGCAAGAGAGCAGTTGCATGTAGGGAGTCGGTAGTTGCAGTTGCGAGTTAGCTGTTGTGTATGAGGAGTCGGCGGGCGTCGACATGGCTCTATGGTCGGGATTCAGGAGGAGGTATATTGTTAAATAAGGTAATGAAACAGCATTGCGCTCAGCTAATAATGTATTGTAATTGCAATTAATTTGTTCGAGAATCGCCCCAATAATAATTTTGTTTTCAAACCAAGCATTGTAACAAAACAAACATTTTACTGAAAGAAAATTTCCTTTGCTTTTCCTCCAAGAATCAATTTATCACGCTGGTTATTGCACAGGGCCCAAGGTTAGCGCAGCTGGCCTTATAAGATTTATCAGGTTTAGCATAACGTTAATTTTGTGGGGACTTAACATTTTTGCACATTTTTATTATCATTGACTTTTATTACTGTGGGAAGCTAACATATGGGATTATTTGCATTTTTTTATTCAATTCATATCATTTAAAAATAATTACGGGGAGGTTACACTTGGCTCTATGTCCATTGACATTTAAAATATTTTCATTTACATTTTTGTGAGGAGGTTACAACATGAGGATTCTGTAGGCTACGCAGTAATTTGAGGTGCTCCAATGAGCACTCGTCAGTCGATATGCAGCAACGGAAGTCAAACGGCGTTGAGAATAAAGACACTTCGACTGTCACATTTTTATCAGCAAACTGTAGAAGTTTTCGTAATAAAGCTCCCGAATTTACTGCGCTCAGATTATTCTTGGGACCGAGAGCTGGCTCAAACCAGTGGTGGAAAGCTCTGAGATATTTAGAGAGTCGTAGAAAGTATATCGGCACGACAGATTAGAGGCCATAGCGTGGGGAGTTGCAGCAGACAAAAATATTGTCTTCATTGAGGTCGAAGTTGAGTGTGGCAATGAAGCCATCTGGTCGCGTGTAACAGATGTAGAAGAAACCAGGTTAATTGCTCAATGTTTGTACTCGCCACCCGATTCAGCTGTGACAGTTATGGCGTAATTCAAAGAAACTCTATGTTCAATAGAGCGTAAATATCCTGATCATGCAACACTATTTGGACGCGACTTTAACCTCCCGAGTACAGACGGGGATGTCTATGGATTCACTGCTGGGGGCACAGTTTGACGCTCATGAGAAATACTTTTCAACACATTTTCTGAAAGTTGTCTTGAACAGCTAGCTAAGCAGGCGACACCCAGAGGCAATATCTCGTATCTGCAAATAGGACGGACTTTATCGACAATGTCAGCATAGAATAGGAGGTTAGCGATCATGATGTCATTACAACAACTATGATTACCGAAAGTTAATAAATCAGTCAAGAAGAATTTGACAGTGTTTCTGCTCGATTGAGCAGTTAAGCAGTTATTAACGCCTCACTTCGACAATAATTGGCATCACTTAGATCCAGTTAGATGGATGTAGGTGAATTACGGGCAAAGTTTAAGAAGATTGTAAATCGTGGTCTGGAGAGTTATGTGCCTAGTAAGTAGATAAAGGGTGAAAATGACCCACCATGGTTTAATATCGAAATCCGGCGAATGCTGAGGAAGCAGAGGCTGTTGCACTCTCGGTGCAAAACAGAACACATAAATGACGACAAGCGAAAGTTAGTATTGATCCGTGCGTCTGTAAAAAGATCTATGACCAAAGTATACAACAAGTGCCACCGTCACACATTGGAAAAAGATCTGTCGGAGAACCCGAGGCAATTCTGGTCGTATGTAAAATCGCTAAGCGAGTCTAAGAGTTATATTCAGTTCCTTGTTGGCCAATACGGTGTAGTAGTTCAAGATGGGAAACGAAAAGCTGATGTCTTAAATTTCACATTCAAGAAATCATTCACACAGGAGAATTGTACAATCATATCGTCATTTAACCATCGGACAGACTCCCGTATGGATGACACAGTAATAAGCAACCCTGGCGTAGAGAAACAATTGAATGATTTGAAAGCAAATAAATCGTCAGGTCCGGATGGAATCCCAGTTCGATTTTATAGAGAGTACTCTACGGCACAGGCCCCTTACCTAGATAGCGTTTATCGTGAATTACTCGCCCGGCGCGAAGTCCAAAGCGACTGGAAAGAAACGCAGGTGACTCTGATAAATAAGGAAGGTAAAAGAACGGCTCCGCAAAATTAAGAACCAATATCCTTACATCCGTTTAGCCTTGAACATATTCTCAGTTCGAATATTATAAGCTTTCTTCAGACTAAGAAGCTTATGTCCACGAATAGGTAGGGTTTTAGAAAGCATCGCTCCTGCGAAACTGACCTTGTTCTATCCTCACATGATAAACTGCGAATTATGGATAAGGGTAACAGGCAGGTTCCATATGTCTAGATTTCCTGAAAGCATTTGACACGATGCCCATTGCAGGCTGTTAACGAAGGTTCGAGTAAATGAACATGTGAGTGGCTCGAATAATAGGACACAGTATGTGGTCCTCAACGGCGAGTATTCATCACAGACACGGGTATCGGCAGGAGTGTGATAGGACCGCTGCTGTACTCTATACAGGGTGAGTCACCTAACGTTACGGCTGGATATATTTCGTAACCCACATCAAATACTGACGAGCCGATTCCACAGACCGAACGTGAGGAGAGGGGCTAGTGTAATTGTTTAATACAAACCATACAAAAATGCACGGAAGTATGTTTTTTAACACAAACCTACGTTTTTTAAAATGGAACCACGTTAGTTTTGCTAGCACATCTGAACATATAAACAAATACGTAATCAGTGCCGTTTGTTGCATTGTAAAATGTTAATTACATCCGGAGATATTGTAACCTAAACTTGACGCTTGAAACCTCCGACAGCTGCAACATACATCGCGTTTCTACAGAATGATCTGCCAACGTCGCTCGGAAATGTCCCACTGGAAACGCGTCGACGTATGTGGTATCAGCATGATGGTGCACCTGCACATTCCGCAATTAACACTAGGCTGACCCTTGACAGGATGTTCGACGGGCGTTTCATAGGACGTGGAGGACGCATAAATTGGCCAGCCCGTTCTCCTGATCATACACCTCTGGACTTCTTTCTGTTGGGTACGTTAAAGTAGAATGTGTACCGTGATGTGCCTACAACCCCAGAGGATGTGAAACAACGTATTGTGGCAGCCTGCGGCGACATTACACCAGATGTACTGCGGCGTGTACGACATTCATTACGCGGGAGATTGCAATTGTGTGCAGCAAATGATGGCCACCACATTGAACATCTACTGGCTTGACATGTCGGGACACACTCTATTCCACTCTGTAATTGAAAACGGAAACCACGTGTGTACGTGTACTTCACCCCTCATGGTAATGTACATGTGCGTCAGTGAAAAAGACCAATAAAAAGTTGTTAGCATGTGCCGTAATGTGCTGTTCCAGTCTCTTCTGTACCTAAGGTCCATCACCGTTCCCTTTGGATCCCTAGGTAATTCGGTCCTCTCCGATACACACGATCGAACAGCGGAGGAGTGGTACTCAAGCGTCAACTTTAGGTTACAATATCTCCGGATGTAATTAACATTTTACAATGCAACAAACGGCATTGGTTACGTATTTGTTTATATGTTGAGATCTCCTAACAAAACTAACGGGGTTCCATTTAAAAAAACGAAGGTTTGAGTTAAAAAACATACTTCCGTGCCATTTTTTTATGGTTTGTATTAACCAATTACAATAGCCCCTCTCGTCACGTTCGGTCTGTGGAATCGATTCGTCAGTATTTGATGTGGTTTACGAAATATATCCAGCGGTAATGTTAGGTGACTCACCTTGTATACGTAAATGATTTGTCTGACAGTGTGGCCAGCAATCTGCGGTTGTCTTGTGATGAAGCAGTGGAATACGGTAAGGTGTCAAAGTTGAGTGGCTATAGGAAGATACAAGACGACTTACATAGTTTTTCCAGTTGGTATGACGACTGGCATATAGTCCTAAATGTGGAGAGATTTAAGTCTATGCGGATGAGTAGGAAGGTCAAACCTGTGATGTTCGGATACAGTATTACTAGTGGCCTGCTCGACACCGTCAAATAGTTTAAATATCTGGGCGTAACGTTACAAAGCGATATGAGGTGGAACGAGCATACGAGAACTGTGGAAGGGAAGGCGAGTAGTCGAGTTCCGTTTATTGAGAGAATTGTAGGCAAGAGTGGTTCACCTGTAAATGAGTGCGCATACAGAACCCTGGTGCGACCTATTCTTGAGTAATGCTCGAGTGTTTGGGATGCTTACCAGGTCGCATTGAAGGAACACATAGAAGCGATTGAGAGTCGGGCTGCTAGGTTTGTTACCGGTAATTTCAAACTACATATAAGTGTTACGGAGATGCTTCGGGAACTCAAAGGGGAATCCCTGGCGGGAAGGCGGCGCTCTTTTCGAGGAACACTGCGGGTAAACTTTAGAGAACCGACATTTGAAACTGCCTGCCAATCGATTCTACTGCCGCCAACATACATTGCGAGTAAGGACCACGAACATAATATACGAGAAATTAGGGCGCATACGGAGGCATTCAGACAGTTGTTTTTTCTTCGCTCTGTTTGCAAGTTGGACAGGGAAGGAAGTGACAAGTGAATGTACAAGGTACCCTCCCCGACGCTCTGTACTGTGGTTTGCGAAGTATCTATGTAGATTTAGATGTAGATATCGGAGGGCTTGGTAAGAACGGTGTGTCTTTGAAATGTGTTACAGTCCTCCTCTGCTTCGTTGTACAATTATGTCATGGCTTATACTTTGTTTGTCCACGATTACGATGGCCACCTCGTCTGTGTAAGGTGCATTAAATCGACCTTCGTGTTTTCCAAGAGGCCTTTTGTCGGCTCGAATTGTAACGTGATAGCCATCAGACATCGTTCGGTCCACTGCTATTTCAATAAGTGAATCAGTTGATTGTATTTGTGTAAGATCCTCTGCGCTTCTCAGACTACTTCGTGTCGCAACCAACTAATATCCGTGCAGCGTTGATCAATTACTGTTTCTCGATTTCCAACGAAATATACTTCTAGAAAATTATGATCTTCGTATACTTCTAGAAATTGATGATCTTCGTAGGGCAGTGCTAGTAATGATCCTATGTTGTGATGGGTTTGTCCCTGTATGGAAAGAAAGCAATAATCGGTTTCGTCTCAGTTAGTGATCTAAGTCACAACGAAAGAAGTCATTCGGAAGCAAACGTTGTACGCTTTTATATTTTGAAGAAAGTGTTTTGGTTCAGGAGTTTTCACGGTCTTATAATGTAAAAATTCCTGCGGAGGTGCTTCCGGTTGTGGTAATTGAATTCTTCCATTCATGCAACACAGTCCTGGGGTTTGTCTCCCGAATTTTTTCGTGTTGCATTTTAATTGCCAGATGTTATTAATATTTTCCAATTGCGACGAGTCTGTGTTTGTTATATTCTTTCGTCGGGTTGTAGCGGAATGCTTAATTTCTTAGGTTGTGCTGATACTTGTCCTCGACCGCGCTTCTCGTACGGTGACATGCTGGCATGAGTTCGCAGTCTTTTATTATAACGTTGTGTCGCAATTCGTGATTCTTCAGTCAACTCATTTCCTTGTTCTTCAGTTTCTCTGCTTCTCACGGTGCTCATTCTCGTTCGCTGAGATGTTTTAATTAAAAAGATCAATGAAAGCTGTAGACGGAACTATTGCTCTTTTAATTAACGCTTCATTCACTACGTTTGCGGCAGAAACAGCAAAAGCTTCCAAATGAGTCAAAGACTTGCGGATTACTGCTACGTGCTTTCTGCGAATGTCCACTGAAATATCTGGTGAAAAATTACCGGCCCTCTAAAATCCGAGAATTGCACCCGTTTTGGGAATTAAAATGGAGAGGCACGCCTCTCTTACATCTTCCTAGAACGAATAGAACTGGATTAACAAGTTGTGTTAAGCAACCTTTCAGAGTGTGTATTATATTGCAATTGACTGGTTACAATGCTTAAGAGGATTCAAACCTTATCTTCTATCTATAATTTGAACTCCTATCCCAGTGAAGTGCTCTTTCATTTAAGTACTGTTTTGTGAATGCCAGCTGGCCGATGTGGCCGAGCGGTTCTAGGCGCTTCAGTCTGGAACCGCGCAACCGCTACGATCGCAGTTTCGAATCCTGCCTCGGGCATGGATGTGTGTGATGTCCTTAGGTTACTTAGGTTTAAGTAGTTCTAAGTTCTAGGAGACTGATGACCTCCGATTTTAAGTCCCATAGTGCTCAGAGCCGTTTGTGAATGCCAGTTCTTTAGTTCCTGCTATGTAGAATTATTCACTTAGATGTAGGTGAAAGTAGGGTAGATTTGTTTCTCATTTACATGACATACAAGATCGGCCAGGATAGATAATGAATGATTCCGTTCTCAGCTACGTATCTTGGTGGTTAGCTTATTCTGAACTAAAAGTACCGTCCCACTTAATTATAAAATGTCGTAGTTGAGACGATGGGCTCGTGTCAAGGGTTTCAAATTCCCGTTCGACAGTCCAGCTATATGTTTCCCGTTTCCTCGCTGCAATAAGGGAACAAATACACTGTTAGAATGTTAGGTGCACTGCTGCGGCCATTGTTAGGGTGTGTTGCGTTACCACTTGAGTGAACTGTACACAATCAAAATTACTCAACGTGATCAAGACATCGGAACAGTTTTCCTCTGTCGACAATACATTTCACTAAACTCAACAGTCTTTATTCTTTATTACATTTCTTCAAGCTCAGCTATTTGCTCTCCTCAAGAATCTCATCTCTGCTCCATGTACTTTGCTGTCATGTTTCTTTTTGTTTATCTCAGTGGGGATGAGTACGTCCACATCATGAAAAATAACGTGTTGCCGAATGTGATGATGCGCTGTCCCAGTAGAGTGGTACAGTTGCAGCAGGGTGGGTCTCCGGTTGACAGAATTCGAATCGTTCTAGGATTATTTTTCGCAACAGACTGAAGTCGACCTGATGGACTGGATTGTTTGATCGCCGGACTTGAATATCATTGAAAGACTGTCGGCCAAATTGAAACGTCACGTGAACTTGCACTGGTCGATACCTGCCACAAGCTTACCTGACCAACCATACTATCTAGTATTTATACATGGGAGAATTTTGCGGGCGATGAGACATGTTTCCAGAGGCTGACCGCCTCCATGCCTCATCGGACGAGGCATGTGACTGATGCCAGTCGTGGGTGGACCTCAAACTAGCCTCATTCCCTGTGAAATTCAGCTTTTCTCACTTTACTGCACTATACTTTTCAAAATTTTATATAACTCTATGTAATTCAGATTCTATTTATTGAAGTAATGCTGCTTAAGGGGCTCCGGAACGCCCTATACTTGCAATGTTAAAATAACGCTTATAAATTACATCTTTCCTCACAAAGTATTTGAGGTAGGAAGTTGAACTTTTTACAGATTATTTATTGAATATGGGCTACAACTTAAAACAGGGATTTTACAAAATTTTAGTTCAGTTATTAAAGATGATTTTTTTTTCAATTGTAATGAAAATTCACAACATTTTTTTGCAATATTTTATTTATATATTCAACAATATACAGTTTTTTGGAAAAAGGCTGTGTTACATTATGCATAAGGTACTGTGTAACATTTACTGAAAGTTTGAAACAAATATGTTTGGAAGATCCTTAGAAAACATGTAATTAGTATGAGAAAATAAAAGTTTTGGGAATCGAGCGACAAAGATTGGATTAACTTTTTAGTGCATTCCAGGTCCATAGGATGGATTATCTTCATCCTCTGCAAACTCCTCCTCCAGCTTCCTCTTGTTCCTCCTCCTGTTTACTCTTGCTTGTATTTCTAGACTCTTTACAGCCCTGTCTGCAGCCCGAAGGCGTTCCTTGTCTAAAGCAAGCATCGCTCGTACCATGTTAGTACCTACCTTCATTCCGATATTTCTAAATACCTTGCACCTTACAATGCTGCCATCACTGAAAGTCGCAACAGCTATTACTTTTACTCATTATTATACTTCAAGAAAACAGAGACTCAAGAAACAGAATTAATTACGAATATTTTCGAGATAACGACAGAGTAAATAAACATGAAACAATCGACAATCACACCAGCGATATATATTGAACCATCACAAGTTAGCCACAACACATACTTTATCTCACATCACTAAAATGTACCTGATGAACACGGACGTTAATAATAATACCATTTGACAGCAGTTTAACAGCGCCACAGTGGGTCACGCCCATGTAGAACACATTTCAAAAAAAAAAAAAAATTTAAAAATAGTTGTAGTCTTCGGAATTGAATAAATAATATATCTATTAAAAGGTAGTAGTCTGCATATTCAGAAAACGCAAAAGAGTAAAAATTGAACATTTCATGATTTTGAGCCTTTCCGGAGCCCTTTAAGAAACATGTAAACTTCAATAAAGCAGAAACACAACAGTTTGACTCTAAATAGATATGGTGTAGTCGTATGTCAGAGGAACATTTAATATGACCCATTATGAGAACAGGTGAACCCTAAATCAATAATATTCTCTTCATCCAAATCCACACAGATCCCTGCGAATCGCACTTAAGTGCCTGGCAGAGAGTTTATCGAACCACCTTCACAATAACTATCCTTCCACATTCGAAGAGCGCACGGAAAAATCCAACACCAGTATCTCTCCTTGGAGCTATGCTTTCCCCTATTTTATTACGATGATGTTTCTACCTATGTAGGCCGGCGTAAACAAAATATTTTCGCATTCCGAGGAGAAAGTTGTAAATTGAAATCTCGTGAGAAGATTGGGCCGCAGCGAGGAACGCCTTTGTTTTAACCATGTCCAACCCAAATCCTATATCATATCTCCCCTGTTTCTCGGTAATGCAGGACTAGCTGTTCTTCTTTGAACTTTTTCGATGTACTCCGTTCACTTTACCTGGTAATGATCCCAGACCGCACAGGAGTACTCCAGAAGAGGACGGACAAGCGTAGTATGGGCAGTCTCTATAGTAGATCTGTTGCATATTCTAAAGATTCTGCCAATAAAACAGTCTTTGGTTTTTCCCTTACCCACAGCGTTTTCTATGTGTTCCGTCCTATTCAAGTTGTTTGTAATTGTACTTCCTTGGTATGTAGTTGAATTTACTGCCTTTAGATTTGAATGACTTGTCGTGTAACTGAAGTTTAACGGATTCCTTTTAGTACTCATGTGGAAGACCTTACACTTTTCATTATTTAGGGTTAATTGCCTAATTTTATTTATTTATTTATTTTATTTATTTATTTATTATTCCGTGGGACCAAATTAAGTTGAAGTCTCCATGGGCATGGAACGAGTCAATACATGAAATTATAACACGATATTAGAAACAGATATAATGAAATATAAAAAAAAATATTCAGGTGACAAGTCGTAAGTTTAAATGAAGACAATCAACAATGTAACACTGGAATTTGCTTAATTTTTTAGCTCTTCCAGGAGCTCCTCGACAGAATAGAAGGAGTGAGCCATGAGGAAACTCTTCAGTTTAGACTTAAAACAGTTTGGGATACTGCTAAGATTTTTGAGTTCTTGTGGTAGCTTATTGAAAATGGATGCAGCAGAATACTGCACTCCTTTCTGCACAAGAGTCAAGGAAGTGCATTCTGCATGCTGATTTGATTTCTGCCTAGTATTAACTAAGTGAAAGCTGCTATTTCTTGGGAATAGGCTAATATTGCTAACAACAAACGACATTAAAGAAAATACACTCCTGGAAATTGAAATAAGAACACCGTGAATTCATTGTCCCAGGAAGGGGAAACTTTATTGACACATTCCTGGGGTCAGATACATCACATGATCACACTGACAGAACCACAGGCACATAGACACAGGCAACAGAGCATGCACAATGTCGGCACTAGTACAGTGTATATCCACCTTTCGCAGCAATGCAGGCTGCTATTCTCCCATGGAGACGATCGTAGAGATGCTGGATGTAGTCCTGTGGAACGGCTTGCCATGCCATTTCCACCTGGCGCCTCAGTTGGACCAGCGTTCGTGCTGGACGTGCAGACCGCGTCAGACGACGCTTCATCCAGTCCCAAACATGCTCAATGGGGGACAGATCCGGAGATCTTGCTGGCCAGGGTAGTTGACTTACACCTTCTAGAGCACGTTGGGTGGCACGGGATACATGCGGACGTGCATTGTCCTGTTGGAACAGCAAGTTCCCTTGCCGGTCTAGGAATGGTAGAACGATGGGTTCGATGATGGTTTGGATGTACCGTGCACTATTCAGTGTCCCCTCGACGATCACCAGTGGTGTACGGCCAGTGTAGGAGATCGCTCCCCACACCATGATGCCGGGTGTCGGCCCTGTGTGCCTCGGTCGTATGCAGTCCTGATTGTGGCGCTCACCTGCACGGCGCCAAACACGCATACGACCATCATTGGCACCAAGGCAGAAGCGACTCTCATCGCTGAAGACGACACGTCTCCATTCGTCCCTCCATTTACGCCTGTCGCGACACTACTGGAGGCGGGCTGCACGATGTTGGGGCGTGAGCGGAAGACGGCCTAACGGTGTGCGGGACCGTAGCCCAGCTTCATGGAGACGGTTGCGAATGGTCCTCGCCGATACCCCAGGAGCAACAGTGTCCCTAATTTGCTGGGAAGTTGCGGTGCGGTCCCCTACGGCACTGCGTAGGATCCTACGGTCTTGGCCTGCATCCGTGCGTCGCTGCGGTCCGGTCCCAGGTCGACGGGCACGTGCACCTTCCGCCGACCACTGGCGACAACATCGATGTACTGTGGAGACCTCACGCCCCACGTGTTGAGCAATTCGGCGGTACGTCCACCCGGCCTCCCGCATGCCCACTATACGCCTTCGCTCAAAGTCCGTCAACTGCACATACGGTTCACGTCCACGCTGTCGCGGCATGCTACCAGTGTTATAGACTGCGATGGAGCTCCGTATGCCACGGCAAACTGTCTGACACTGACGGCGGCGGTGCACAAATGCTGCGCAGCTAGCGCCATTCGACGGCCAACACCGCGGTTCCTGGTGTGTCCGCTGTGCCGTGCGTGTGATCATTGCTTGTACAGCCCTCTCGCAGTGTCCGGAGCAAGTATGGTGTGTCTGACACACCGGTGTCAATGTGTTCTTTTTTCCATTTCCAGGAGTGTATATACTGTGAGGGCAATGTCAGAATTCCCAGATTTTTGAATAGGGGTCGACAAGAGATTCTCGAACTTACACCACATATAGCTCGAACAGCCCGTTTTTGAGCCAAAAATACCCTTTTTGAATCAGAAGAATTACCCCAAAAAATAATACCATACGACATAAGCGTATGAAAATATGCGAAGTAGACTACTTTTCGTGTTGATGTGTCACTTATTTCAGATACTGTTCTAATGGTAAATAAAGCAGCATTTAGTTTCTGAACAAGATCCTGGACATGGGCTTTCCACAACAGCTTACTATCTATCCGAACGCCTAGGAATTTGAACTGTTCCGTCTCGCTTATAATATGCCCATTCTGTCTGATCAAAATATCGGTTTTTGTTGAATTGTGAGTTAGAAACTGTAAAAACTGAGTCTTACTGTAATTTAGCATCAAATTATTTTCCACAAGCCACGAACTTATTTCATAAACTACATTATTTGTTACTGTTTCAATATTACACTCAAGATCCTTCACTATCAAGCTGGTGTCATCAGCAAACAGAAATATTTTTGAATCACCTGTAATACTAGAAGGCATATCATTTATATAAATAAGAAACAGCAGTGGCCCCAGCACCGACCCTTGGGGAACGCCCAACTTAACAGTGCCCCATTGGGACTGAACATCACTACCACTCTCAATATTGTGGAGAATTACCCTCTGCTTTCTGTTCTTAAAGTAAGAGGCGAACCAATTGTAAGCTACTCCCCTTACTCCATAATGTTCCAACTTCTGCAGTAATATTTTGTGGTCAACACAGTCAAAAGCCTTCGTTAAATCAAAGAAAACACCTAGCGTTCGCAACCTTTTATTTAATCCGTCCAAAACCTCACAGAGAAAAGAGAATATAGCATTTTCAGTTGTTAAACCATTTCTAAAACCAAACTGAACATTTGAGAGCAAATTATGTGAATTTAAATGCTCCAGTAACCTTGTATATACAACTTTCTCGATAACTTTAGCAAACACCGATGGCATAGAAATAGGTCTAAAATTGTCAACATTATCAATGTCTCCCTTTTTATAAAGTGGCTTCACTACCGAGTACTTTAATCGGTCAGGAAACCGACCACTCCTGAAGGAAAAGTTACAGATATGGCTGAGAACTGGGCTAACATACATAGAACAATACTTCAGTATTCTGCTAGATACCCCGTCATATCCATGAGAGTTCTTGGTCTTTAGTGATTTAATTATTAACTCAATCTCCCTCTTGTCAGTATCATGGAGGAGCATTTCAGGTAACAGTCTCGGAACACTTTTCTATAAGAGCGCTATATGATTCCCTGTTGAGACTAGGTTTCTATTTAGTTCACCTGCTATATTCAGAAAGTGATTATTAAATACTGTACATATATGCGACTTATCAGTAACACGGACATTCCCACTACGCACTGATTCTATATCCTCGACCTGTCTTTGCAGACCAGCAACTTCCTTTACGACTGACCATATGGTTTCAATTTTATCCTGAGACTTAGCTATTCTATCTGCATACCACATACTTTTTGCCTTCCTAATAACATTTTTAAGCACCTTACAATACTGTTTGTAATGGGCTGCTGCATTTAGATTTTGACTGTTTCTAACGTTTTGATATAATTGCCACTTTGTTCTACAAGATATTCTTATCCCTCTAGTCAGCCACCCAGGCGGCTTGTTTGTGCGAGTACCCTGTTTTAAACGTTCTAACAGAAAGCAACTTTCAAAGAGCATGAGAAAAGTCTTGAGAAAAGCATTATATTCATCGTCTACTGTATCAGCCCTATAAACATCTTGCCACTCTTGTTCCTTTATAAGGTTTACAAAGGTCTCTACAGCAACTGGATCAGCCTTCCTGAACAGCTGATGACTATATTTAACACGTGTTGCAGCATAAAAATCTTTTAAAGTTAAAATTTGCGCATCATGATCTGAAAGGCCATTCACCTTTTTGCAAACAGAATGCCCTTCCAGTAGTGAGGAATGAACAAAAATGTTGTCTATGGTTGTTCTACTGTTCCCTTGCACTCTCGTTGGAAAGAATACGGTTTGCGTAAGATTATATGAATTAAAGAGGTCTACCAGCATCCTCTTCCTTGCTCAATCACTTATACAATTAATATTGAAGTCACCACATATAACTAACTTTTTGTATTTCCTATAAAGTGAACCAAGAACCTCCTCTAGTTTTAGCAAAAATGTTGTGAAATCGGAGTCTGGGGATCTATAAATAACAACAGTTACAAGTTTAGCTCCGTTAAATTTAACCACACCTGCACAACATTCAAACACCTTTTCAGTGCAGTTCTTTGAAACATCAATTGACTCAAATGCGATGCCGTTTTTCACATACATGGCTACTCCCCCACACCGCAAAGAGCTCCTCGAAAAGCAGCCAGCCAACCTGTATCCTGATGAAGGAAGCCCCTGAATTATCTTCTTATTTAAGAAGTGTTCAGATATACCAATAATTTCAGAGTCAACATCTATAAGCAGTTCACTAACTCTATCACTAATACCTTGTATATTTTGATGAAATATACTAATTCCCTCATTACTCGGATACCTAAGCTTTGTCAAAAGTGTTTCCCTTGTTAGAGAGACTTCCCTTAAGCAGGAATACCTATCAGCTGACTTCAATCTGAAAAAGGTGCAGCTCTAACACTCACTACTACAGGAATTTTCCCATGAGTGATCCCACCAACCCCACCTATGCTGTCACCTATAAGCTTTGCCAACCTCCCCTTCCCATACCTGTTGAGGTGCAGGCCGTGTCTAGTGAAACCCGTCCTGCTGATAGACTCCACCGACACCACTGAAATGTGACCCATGCTTTCTGTCATCAGCGCACCCCCAAGTCTCATGTTATTACGCCTGACGGCTGTATTAAGATGAGGCCCATCGTGACGCTGAAACAGTTCCACGAAATGCACATTCGTGTTGCCAGTGTGAGTGGCTATCTTTTCCAGGTCACCATCTATGTTATACTCCCCATCCCTATCAATACTATTACCAGCCCCACCCACAATCACTACCTAACCCCCCTATGTTAACAGTCACCTTAGCCAACCCTGCATTAGGCTTCACAATGCTGGTGACCTGGTACTCACTCCCCAGCACTTCCTGCAACTGCTGGCCTACACCTCTGCCATGAGAACTACCTAACAGCAGAACCTTCTTCTTCCTCTTCGACTTTGCAACTGTTCTAGGCACAGTAACTACTGAGGTCTGCTGCATACTTCCTACATCTACAGCTACTAGAGATTCCTCTCCACTAGACAGTTGGTCATATCTATTGTAAACACCAATAGTAAAACTATCTGAAAATCTTCTTCTCCTAGCAGATCTCTTGCCAACAGCCAGCTCCCATTCCCCAGCCCCCTTCTCTCTACTCATCCTATCAAGCTCCTCCTGTGCGTTTTTCAACTGCACCTGAATGGCACAGATATTACGCTCCTGCTCCTCTATCAATTTACTCTTGCTACATAACCTGCAGTTCCAGGAGAGGATCTCACCAGAATGCCCACTGGCTTCTCCACTGCATCCCCCCCCCCCCCCCAGTGAAAATACTTCGAACAAGTCTCACACCGCAATCCACTACTCACGAACCTACGGCAAAGCCCACACTTCTCACTCATGGTAGAATTTTACTTTTTCTAAGTTCCGCTACTATAATAAGAAGATGTTAAAAACCTGACTACAATAATCACAAACTTAATCTACAAGGGAAGTAACTACTATTATTAACAGTATTAATAAACAACAAATGTGAATATAACAAAAGACTAATACAGAAAGAGAATCAAACGACTAATGACACAGTAACGAAGCTGTAAACAGTTCCCAAAAGGTTCTTCTGAAATTATTTCACCAGAAAACACCAAGAACACCGGTTGAAGACTACTAAAGTTCCTAAATAAACCACTATACACAAACAATTAATTAGTACTTAGTTTTCGATGCGCCGCTACAGCTGCAACTGGTCAGCCCGGAATGTAAACACAGGCAAGAGGTTAAGTTGCTCGATACGAAACACTCACAAATATCAGGTCACAACACAAGAAAGGCAGAGGTGAATGAAGAAACCACTAATACGTCACTTATATAGTAAATATTATCACAAAAACCGTTAAAATATGTATCTGAAACCTAAAAATATATGAAAACTTAGAAAGCGATCTCACACGCAGTCACCCGCTTATGACGTCACACCAAAGACCTAAAGATATTTTTCCTAAGTCGTTTTTCTGTTTGTTTTGATGTTCTGATGAGTTTACTAGACGACAAACGACAGCATCGTCTGCAAACAACCTAAGACGGCTGCACAGATTGTCTTCCGACTCTATTATAGAGATAAGGAACAGCAGAGCGCCTATAACACTATCTTGTTGAACGCCAGATATAACCTCTGTTTTATCGGATGACTTTCTGTCAATTACTACGTACTGTGACCTTTCTGACAGGAAATCACGAATCCCGTCACGCAACTGAGACAATATTTCATAAGCACGCAATTTCACTAGAAGCCGCTTGTGCGGCACAATGTCAAAAGCCATCTGGAAATCTAGAAATACAGAATCAATTTGAAATCCTTCATTAATAGGACTCAACATTTCGTGTGAGTAAAGAACTTGTTGTGTTTCACAAGAACGATGTTTTCTAATTCCGTGTTGACCGTGTGTGAATAAACTGTTCCCTTCAAGGTAATTCATAATGTGAGAACACAATTATGTTCCAAAATCCTGCTGCATATTGACGTTAATGATATGGGCCTGCAATGTACTCCTCTTATCTTTTTGGACACTGGTGTGACCCGAGAAACTTCCCAATCTCCGGGTACGGATCTTTTGTCTATCGAGCGGTTGTATATGATTGTTAAGTATGGAGCTATTGTGTCACCATACTCTGAAAGTAGCCTAATTTGTACACAGTGTGGATTGGAAAACTGGCTTTTATTAAGTGCTTTAAGTTCCTTCACTACTCCGAGGGTATCTACCTTTTAGTTACTCATGTTGACAGGTGTTCGGATTCGATTTCTGGAATATTTACTTCGTCTTCTTTGGTGAAAGAATTTCGGAAGGCTGTGTTCAGTAACTCTGCATTAGCAGCACTGTCGTCGATAGTATTTCTATAGCTGTCGCGCACACAGGACAACGAATCCTTATACGACATTAGTAGCGTTTATTGTGCGAAAGAAGTGCAGTCAGGGCATACGAAAACTCTTTTTCAATTTAACAATCTTAGGGAGTTCAAGTATAACATTCCATGCACTGAGCCCGTTTCTCGTGTTAGACATCAGAGGAACGCCCACTGAAAAACATGCATTCCTCTTCACATTGCACGACTGAATCATTGTCCTCAGTTAAAATGATTAGAGATTATATTAAGTGAGTCTTATCTTTATTTTATTTCTCAAAAGCAAAACTTTCGCTTCTGTCTTATTTGATTTCGCTGGATTTTTCATTATTCTGAATTGTTGCCGGTAAGGACACGGTGTTATCTACTTAATACGTTTAGGATGTAGTGATTTTAGTACGGATGGTGTCCAGCGATGTGGCTTACTGATGTTGGAAGTCGACTGTCTACCATTTTGACTGACATTTACTCTGTTGTTTGCAACTTGGGTGTCCAGTATCTGGTATTCTGCAAACTCATTGTCACTGAGTATATGCCTGTCGCATGGGAAGAGTCCAGTTTCACAGAGGCCAATTATAGCACTTTTACTGTTTTCAAGTAGCCCTCTGCAAAAAACCTCTTAATCAAAAATGAGGTTACTACTTGACCTGGGTTATTAGCACACTAGCTCTTTATTTCATGGAGGCAATGCGTTTTAAACGGCCACATGAATTCCACACAAGAAGCAGCATATTATGCGTGGAATGGGTTGATAAACATGATGTGGGTACGGTTTTCTCTTGCGTTGTGTATCACACAAATGTAGTGTGATGCACAGCATTTATTAATGCAGTAGTATTATCACCAGATGGTTTCACAAAGTCCACAGAATGATCAGTAAAAATACGGGTCTGAATCCAATTACTATGGTATGAAGCTGATGTCCTGATATGATATAATGTGCCCCAACGTGGGATGTTGACGTATGCGATAGCTAGCGTATAGGATATTAGGAATACGCCAACTTTCAATAGAAAACTTCCCTCCTGGTTAAGCTGCTCGCTTTGAATGAGAATTCGTTGGAGCGAATGAAAGAATCTTTTACAAAGAATGCAATCATACGAATACTACTGAGCTGCAGATGTAAATGCCCTACAAACACATACCCTCAAAAAACTTGAAATTCAACAGCTTTAAAACCAAAGATTTTCGACAATATCGAGCACCGTGATGCACTTTATGTCACTGCACTGCGCCTCAGGCGGTGTGAGGAAGAAGTTCTGATACTTCTCGGTAGAGCTGATCTTACTTCAGTCATAATCTAACTTCCTCATACTAGCGATCTCTTCCATAACAGACACTTTTTCTCCATATTCAAAATCTTTTTTAGTAATGACAGTATTAAGCTGCTAAATTGAAAACAATGCCAAATCATAAAATAATGTTTTTCTCAAATTAAATTCTAATAGTTGTAAGGGAAACCGTATGCATTCCGTCATGTGTTGTCTACAGCTTGATAACAGAAGACTGCCGAAATTATTGAGCTCCAGTTCCCTCGAAAATTAGGGAGAAAGGAAACATAATTTCATGAAATGTATTCGCAGTTCTGGTTATGGACAAGCATCAGCTGTATAATGGAATGACGACAGTGAAAATTTGTCCTTGACCGGAACTAAACCCCGTATTTCCCGCTTACCGCGAGCGCTCGCCTTACCATTTGGCTACCCGTGCACGACTCACGGCTCTTGCTCTTCAACAAGGCCTTCAGTTTACTCTTTTCACCTACCAGCTCTCTCATCTGCATTTATCAGTGTTTTCCCCATTGCACTCTCAACGTCACCACCCTCGTTTTTAATTTCACAGAAGGTTACTTTGACTTTCCTATAGGCTGAGTCAGTCCTTCCGACAGACATTTCCTTTTCGCTTTCTTCCTGTTTCTCATACAGCCATTTCGCATTAACTGCCTGGCATTTCCTCTTTCTTGCATTCCTAAGTAACTTCTATTTCTGTATTCCTGAATTTCCGTGAACATTTTTGTTATTCCTTCTTTCAACGATCGACTAAAGTGTCCGATGATTTCTTCGCAGTTACCTTCTCTATACGTATGTTTTTCTTTCCAACTTCTCTGACTGCTGTTTATACAGATGTCCATTTCTTTTCAACTGAACTGCCTACCGAGATATTCCGTGTCACATTATCTATAACCTCAGAGTCCTTCAATCGTATCTCTTCATTCCTCAGTAATTCCGTATCCCACCTCTTTGTGCAGTGATTCATCCTGACCAGTCTTGTAAACTTCAGCCTACCCGTCATCACTACTAAATAGTGATCTGAGTCTGTATCAGCTCTTGGGTATGCCTTACAGTCCTGTATGTGATTAAATATTCCTGCATCTCCCGGCCTTTTCCATGTATACCTCCTCTTCTTGTGAGTCTTGAACAGAGTGTTCGCTGTTACTAGCTGAAATTCATTGCAGTGCGCAATTAGTCTTTCTCTTCTTTCCTGCTACCAAGCCCATATTTTCCCCTAAACCTTTGTTAAACTCCTTCCCCTACAACCATATCCCAATCCTCCATGACTATTGCATACTCATTTTCTTCTATGTATTAAATTACACCTTCAGTGTCATCATATACTTTTTTATGACCTCATCTTCGGCTTGCAGCGTTGTCATGAACACCTGAACTATCGTGGTCGGTGTTGGTTTACTGTCGATTCTGATGAGAACTTCATCACTGAGCTGTTCACAGTAACTCACTCTCTGCCCTACCTTCCTATTCATAACGAATCCCACTCCCTTTATTCCATTTTCTGTTGCATCTTACCGTTACGGCAGGAAATTTATTCGGTAATCTGGAGGCATAATTCCACGATTGGTTCATCGAGAACGTAGATTTCCTGCAACCTCTCCTTGAGGCTCAGCGTGAGGTCATTGTCATCTGGCATAAAAATCCATGCAGTTCTACACGCAGAGAGCTAAGCAAACCAAAGGCAGCTGTTCAACGCACTGTCCGCAACTGCATCAATTCCTATTGGGAGCAACTTTGCACTGGCATACAGGAGTGTTTCAATGTTGGCGACATTGGTGGTGTGTACTCGGGCATCAAACGGGCCATTGGACCCATTTCAAAGAAGAGCGTACCATTCAAGGATATAGGTTGAAAAGTCATCACAGTTCGACATCGTCAGTTGCACCGTTGGACAGAACATTACTCCAGCCTCTACTCACATCCCGTCAACATTAGTCCAAACTCAATGGGTGAAATTCCTCAGATGACACTTACCATGACTTGGACGCCATGCCTACTATATAGGAGCTTGAAAGAGCAATTGCACAGCTCAAATGTAAGACGTGCCCTGGAAAACACATCTCCACAGAAATTGTAAAACTTAAGTCAGTTTTTCCGCTACTTTTCGATCTCTTATTGAAATTTTTGGCTGAGGGTACAGTGCCATAAGACATGCGCGATGCCAATATTGTTACTTTACAGAAAGGTAAAGGCGATCGCTGCTATTGCAACTGTCACTGTGGAATCTCACATCTGAGTATACCTGGATAAACATTTGCCCCTGTGGTGCTGGGCAGACTTCAGAAGCTTGCCGAGCGCATATACCCTGCAGAGCAATGTGGGTTTCGTCCGCAACGATCTACAGTTCATGTGATCTTCACACTCCGGCAAATTCAGGAAAATTGCCACGAGCGGAAAACCCCTCTATTCATTTCCCTTCTCGACCTAAACAATGTTTTCGACACAGTCAGCAGAGAAGGACTGTATGCAATACTTTTGAAGATAGGGTGTCCTCCAAAGTTCTTGAAGATGATCAAAGCTTTTCACGAAGATATGGAAGGTGCTGTGGTTTTCGAGGAAATCACATGTGACCTGTTTTCTGTGAAAAAAGAGGTTGGTTAAAGCTGCGTCTTGGCTCCCACTCTGTTCAACGTTTTCTTCTCAGCACTCCTCAAATTTGCTTTTGGTGAAACTAACCTGGGCGTTCATCTGTATACCACAGCTGATGGCAAGCTCTACTTTTCTCTACTTAGATTCAGGCGCTTCCGAGAAGACTTGCTTGTAAATAACGTTTTATTTGCTGACGGTGCTGCATTTGTAGCGCATACTCAAGACGATCTGCAAGAACTTATGGATAAATTCTTTGCTCCATGCAAGCTCTTCTCCGTGTCTACAAACGTAAAGAAGACTGTTGTCATGACACAAGGATACACAGATCCGCCTGACGCCAAACTGGACTGCTCTGTGTTGAAGGTAGTCGATAAAGTTTGCTATCTTGATTCAACAACGACAGAAGATCTCTCCCTGGAAGACGAGATAAATGGCAACAATAGGAAAGGCTGCAAGCTGTTTCACAGAGGAGGACCACACTGCAGTTCCTTCTCTACATCCTCGCACAAACGAAAAAATGGCTGACATCGAAATAAGTGTCCAAGGAATAGAAAAGCAACTGGAATCACTCAGCAGAGGAAAGTCCACTGGACCCGACGGGATACCAATTCGATTCCACACAGAGTACGCGAAAGAACTTGCCCCCCTTCTAACAGCCGTGTACCGCAAGTCTCTAGAGGAACGGAAGGTTCCAAATGATTGGAAAAGAGCACAGGTAGTCCCAGTCTACAAGAAGGGTCGTCGAGCAGATGCGCAAAACTATAGACCTATATCTCTGACGTCGATCTGTTGTAGAATTTTAGAACATGTTTTTTGCTCGAGTATCATGTCGTTTTTGGAAACCCAGAATCTACTATGTAGGAATCAACATGGATTCCGGAAACAGCTACCGTGTGAGACCCAACTCGCTTTATTTGTTCATGAGACCCAGAAAATATTAGATACAGGCTCCCAGGTAGATGCTATTTTTCTTGACTTCCGGAAGGCATTCGATACAGTTCCGCACTGTCGCCTGATAAACAAAATAAGAGCCTACGGAATATCAGACCAGCTGTGTGGCTGGATTGAAGAGTTTTTAGCAAACAGAACACAGCATGTTGTTATCAATGGAGAGACGTCTACAGACGTTAAAGTAACCTCTGGCGTGCCACAGGGGAGTGTTATGGGACCATTGCTTTTCACAATATATATAAATGACCTAGTAGATAGTGTCGGAAGTTCCATGCGGCTTTTCGCGGATGATGCTGTAGTATACAAAGAAGTTGCAGCGTTAGAAAATTGTAGCGAAATGCAGGAAGATCTGCAGCGGATAGGCACTTGGTGCAGGGAGTGGCAACTGCCCCCTAACATAGAGAAATGTAATGTATTGCGAATACATAGAAAGAAGGATCCTTTATTGTATGATTATATGATAGCGGAACAAACACTGGTAGCAGTTACTTCTGTAAAATATCTGGGAGTATGCGTGCGGAACGATTTGAAGTGGAATGAGCATATCAGATTAATTGTTGGTAAGGCGGGTACCAGGTTGAGATTCATTGGGAGAGTCCTTAGAAAATGTAGTCCATCAACAAAGGAGGTGGCTTACAAAACACTCGTTCGACCTATACTTGAGTATTGCTCATCAGTGTGGGATCCGTACCAGATCGGGTTGACGGAGGAGATAGAGAAGATCCAAAGAAGAGCGGCGCGTTTCGTCACAGGGTTATTTGGTAACCGTGATAGCGTTACGGAGATGTTTAACAAACACAAGTGGCAGACTCTGCAAGAGAGGCGCTCTGCATCGCGGTGTAGCTTGCTCGTCAGGTTCCGAGAGGGTGCTTTTCTGGATGAGGTATCGAATATATTGCTTCCCCCTACTTATACCTCCCGAGGAGATCACGAATGTAAAATTAGAGAGATTAGAGGGCGCACGGAGTCTTTCAGACAGTCGTTCTTCCCGCGAACCATACGCGACTGGAACAGGAAAGAGGGGTAATGACAGTGGCACGTAAAGTGCCCTCCGCCACACACCGTTGGGAGGCTTGCGGAGTATAAATGTAGATGTAGATGTAGATGAAGCACTTTCGGAAAGTTCCGCACACGAGCATGGGACAACAAACATCTTACACTGTCAACAAAAATACTTGTGTATCAATAACGTGTACTGAGTACTCTCCTGTATGGAGCTGAGACTTGGATGTTGTATGCCAAACAGGAACGAAAGCCCAACGCCTCCACCTGCAGTTCTTACGGAGCACCTTGGAAATATCAAGGAAGGATCATGTGACAAACGATATGGTTCTGAAAACTGCAAAAGAAACAGAGTATCACTACCACGCTCAAGCAACATCTCTTGCGGTGGTTAGGACATCTGCATCGTATGGACCACTCCCGTCTGCCTCGGATCAGTGAAATAGCAGGAGCAAAGAGACCTCGTGGAAGATCTTCACTGCGCTTTAGGAATTGCGTCAAGCGTGATATGTGCGCGTTTAATATTGACCGTTACAAGTGGTAGCAACTCGATGACGATCGCAGCAAATGGAGGAAACTGACCGCATATGGAAGCAAGATGCACGACTAAGTATGGCTTAAAATCTTAGCTGCTAGACGATCGCGCAGACTTGAGCTTATGACTAACCCTCCTGCTGGAGCGACTCATACTTGCCTCGCTTGTGGGCGCCAAGTCGGCTCTCGCATAGCACTTCAGTGCCACCAGCGAAAAGGTGTCCAAGATGCCACTTGAACCTTCCAACAGGAAGCACTAGGCCATTATATATATACATCTGACCAGAAGTCTTTGTCTTCTTTGCACTTCACTTCACTTGTGCCCACCACATCTACATGGAGCCTCAGCAATTCCAACGATATAGTACCTGTGTTTTTCCATCCCGAGGCAACTTGAAGCTGTTTTGGATGCCAACGGCTTTTTCACACCGTATAGACATGGTAAGGTGTTGTGTGTTCGGTGTTTCCGTGTGTTTCTGCACACTCTGCAGATCGACTTAGAAGACGAGTCACAAACTTTGTGCTGACGGAGCAGGTATATACTAAATGCTTGTATATAAGACGACGACAACGGCGACAACAGCTGTGTAATAGAAAAAACAGCTCTCACTCAGGTTTCATTTCCTAAATAACAAACCTACATGTCCATCGCTGGCTGTCAAGTTCCTTATATATAACAGCCTTCCATTGAATCATATACTAGAATGGTGGGTAAGTTCGTATCGTTTCTGTTTTCCATGTTGGTATCCGAATTCCTATGGTTTTATTTATCTACTCCGACGTTTTATTTGTAGTTTACCGTTATATCTGAGTTTATGCATTGTCATTTGGAGACAGTGACTGGAGCTGTGGACGCAACAAAATGGATTGTAAAGTGGAGAAATTGGAACATTTCCGACATATTCTTAAGTAGAGGGGTGACTGCAACGGAAGCAGCCAGAAATATATTTTCCATGATGGGATAACGCCATTGGAAAGAGCACGCCAAGTAAATGGTTTTCTGGTTTTATGGAGGACTGCTTTGACATTATTATCTCTCCAAATACAGGAAAACTTTAGAAATTTGATGAAAATAATTTAAACACATTCATCCACAATGATGCACGTCAGTGTACTCAGGAACTGGAGAACGTAATTAACTAAGATATTTCCGCCACTGTGCGACAATTGCACGCAATTGGGGAGGCTCAAAATCATATTTATGGGTACCACAAGCTATAAATCAAAACCACAAAAGTCAGTGAATGGCCATATGTGGATCTCTGCTTGCTCGTCATCGGTCGGATGGTAAACAGCACCGAGTTCGATTCTCGGTCCGGCACACAATTTTAATCTGTCAGGAAGTTTAGAAACCAGCACACCCTCCGCTGCAGATTGAAAATTACATTCTGTAAACAACGGCTATTCCTGTCCTCTGTTGTTACTGGTAACGAGAAATGGTGTATCTTTATGCTCACACAAGGAAAACAAAAAGGAATGGTTGAGGCCAAGCAAATCAGCGAGTCCTCTTACAGAGACCAGTATACGTCCACAAAAAATAACGTTATGCCTCTGGTGGTTCAAAGGCGGCGTGATGTACTACGAATAGCTTCCCCGAGATGTAACCATCACTGCTGAGATGTAGTGTCAGCTAGTGAGACGCCCCGCAGACGCAGTCTAAGAACAACGACCAGGAGGACGGCGTGAAGTAATGCTACTCCACGATAATGGCCACCAGCTTTCTGCTAGATTGGCAAAGAACACTACACATGAGTTGAGCTGCACCCTCAGATTTTCACCTTTTCCGCTCTCTATCGAACGACCTTCAAGTTATTTGAAAAAGCGTTCCGAACATAGCTCTAAGTGTTATCGACTCAAAACCAAGTGATTTCTACGTAGCGGATTCGAAAAGTTACCCCAGCTCTTGCAGGCTGGTGTGAACAGTGAAGGTCAGACTATTATTGACGACTTAAGTCTCTGGTATGTGTATCTGCCGTGTTTATTAATCATATGGAAAAACGCTACGAACATATGCACCAACACAGTATTAGATTAAATCGCTAGCCAGTTTCGTCGTATCCTGAAATGCTGTTACGTCGGTGATCCGTGTGACATGCATTACAAAAATTTTTAGTGCTGCGTGGAAACTGGCCTGCACAGAGCCCTGACCCGAATCCTATAGAACACCTTTGGGATGTTTTGGAACGCCGATTTCGTGCCACGCCTCACCGACCGACAACGATACCTCTCCTCTGTGTAGCACTCGGTGAAGAATCGGCTGCCATTCCCCACGAAACCTTCAAGCATCTGACTGAACGTATACCTGTGAGAGTGGAAGCTGCCATCAAGGCTAAGGGTGGGCCAACGCCACACTTAATCCAGCATTACCGATAGAGGGCGCCACGAACTTGCAAGTCATTTTCAGCCAGGTATCCGGATACATTTGTTCACATAGTGCATGATCCTTCACGCTGCATCCGATGTGCAAGGCCTATATATGAAGATTTTTGGGGTATGTGTGTCCAAACAATTCTCTGTTTCCACGTACCAGTAAACTTTTTTTTAATAGGACATACATGTCTGTGAGGCAAATGTATTGGGGAATGACCACAGGCGTAAACTGGCCATTGATGTAATGTTAACACGTGACGGAGTGAACGTGTATCATGCACGAAGAATTTGGCACCCAGTAACTACACTGAAATATCGTGATGGACGAGTCTGACATCGACATCTCAAAATATCTTTTGTGAATACGCCTAATGGCAATTGCATATGCGACTGTAAGTTTTTCTTCTATGATCTTCCCTAAGCATATTTTATCCGATGATGATTACTCGAAACTCGTCACACAACTAAATAAAGTCTTTAGCGATCAAGACATTTCCGAGGAATTACTACATGCGAAGTCTGGATGGTTGCTTACTCGACAAATGGAAGACTGCATCAGTCAAATATAACTGTAAAGAATGTTACAGCCTACGATTGACATTTAAAAACATTTTAGGATTCTGACTTTACGTCGAGGCTGAGACTGTGTTCCCTCGCCATGGGAGAGGTAACATAGTTTTGTGTATGGGGCGGTTCCCTAGAACAGAAAGAAGATCCAGGGGTCCTCTCCTTAAAAGTTAAGGAGAAACAAAACTTGAAAAACTACTGTTGTAAGCTGTTTTAATACTTGAAAGTATCAAAGAATTGAAAAAATATGTTTTATTTTAGACAAAAAGGTTTTAAATACCTAGAAATGTGTATCATCCACAATCTTTTTCTGAGTAACTCCTGTTACATAACAAGCTCGAAAGTCTTTTGTTAATAAGAGTTGATGAACAACTTAAAAGGAAATAAACTGAAATGAGAATAAAATACATTTAAAGTTGTAGTTCTTAATTTGCGACATATTTTTGCAAATATATATATATATATTCTGAAAATAATAATTGGAAAGTTTTAAACAGGTATTCAAAGTCTCTTTTCTACTTTTTATTTTAAACACATATCACAATGACACTCGTTTTAGAGCAAACATCGTGAAAAAATGTAGAATCCATATCAATTATGTTAGCAAAACATTGTATTTGCAACTAATACCTCCAAAGAAGTGCAGTGTAAACAGCAAGAATGATATTACATCGTAATGGTAGCTCAAAGCTTAATTGCAGGTATATGAAGCCACAGTTTTGAGTGTAATATTGTGTTTCTTTGATACACTCAGTGGTTCAAATCTGGCGACGTACCGCGCCTCGCTGTATGAAGACTCGGGCGCTGCAGAGAAGCTCTTCTCGGTGGTTTGACGTGAAGGCGTCCAAACTGTTTGGATATTCCCATGAATTCTGGGCAAGCAGTATAACAGTAGTAGTAATGACAACCATGGGGGCAAAGCAGATATCGCCCTAAGGGAAATACGAAGTGCGTGCTAGTGTGGCAGATCGGGACGCCCTGACAATATTTGGCGCCCACAATTCGAACAGGATAGAGAGCACAAGTCACCGGTACAGGTACTCCAAGGCACAGAAAGTAAGGTGGCTTGGGGAATACTGAATTAAATGCACTGACCCAGACTCTAAATTCGGGTGTTTAACTTGATGGCAGATTACAAAAACTACCATTTGATTTTAATTTAGTTTCAGCTATCAGGGGGTGGCGGGAGATCGCCCCATCCGCCCCCCGCCCACCACTTTAATCCACGCTTGTCCCTCGCTACTGACGTGTTCTACATCTACATCTACATTTACATCTACATGGTTACTCTGCAATTCACACTGAAGTGCCTCGCAGCGGGCTCTTGACCATTCCACTCTCGAATAGCGTATGGGAAAAAGGAACACCTAAATCTTTCCTTTCGAGCTCTGATTTCTCTTATTTTATTATGATGATCATTTCTCCCTACGTAGGTGGGTGTCAGCAAAATATTTTCGCATTCGGAAGAGAAAGTTGGTGATTGAAATTTCGTAAATAAATCTCGCCGCAAAGAAAACCGCCTTTGTTTCAGTGACTGCCACCCCAACTCGCGTATCACGTCAGTGACACTCTCACACTTACTGTGCGATATTACAAAACGACCTGCCTTCTCTGCACTTCTTCGATGTCCTCCGTCAGTCCTATCTGGTAAGGACCCCACACCGACTAGCAATATTCCAGCAGAAGACGGACATGTGCAATGTAGGCTGTCCCTTTAGTGGGTTTGACGCATCTTCTAAGTGTTCTACCACCAAAGCGCAGTCTTTGTTTCACCTTCCCCACAATATTATCTATGTGGCGATTCCAATTAAAGTTGCTGGTAATTAATTCCTAGGTATTTAGTCGAATTGACAGCCATGGGATTTGTGCGATTTATAGTAAACCCAAAATTTATCGGATTTCATCTAGTATCCATGTGGATTACCTCACACTTTTCTTTGTTTAGTGCCAATTGCCACCTTTCGCACCATGTAGAAGGTCTCTCTAGATCATTTTGTAATTGGAATTGACTCTCTGATGATTTTACTAACGGTAAATTACAGCGTCATCTGCAAACGATGTAAGGTGGCTGTTCAGATTATCACCTAGATCATTTATGTAAATCAGGAACAGCAGAAGGCGTATGACACTACCTTGCGGAACGCGAGATCCACTTTTATTCTACTCGATGATTTACCGTCTATCACTACGAACTGTGACCTCTCTGAGAGGAAATCACGAATCCAGTCACACAACTGAGACGATACTCCCTATGCACACAATATGGTTAATAGTCGCTTGTGAGGAATGGTGTCAAAAGAATTCTGGGTATCCAGGAATATGTAATCGTTCCGAGATCCCTTGTTGACAGCACTCATGATTTCATGGGAAAAAAGAAAATGGTTCAAATGGCTCTGAACACTATGGGACTTAACTTCTTAGGTCATCAGTCCCCTAGAACTTAGAGCTACTTCAGCAACAATAATTTATGAATGAGTCTTGGTTGTGTATCAATAAATCATTTTCTTCAAGGTGATTCATAATGTTCGAGTACAGTATATGCTCCAAAATTCTACTGCAAATACAGGTCAGTGATATGGGTCTGTAATTCAATGGGTTACTCCTATTTCCTTTCTTGAATATCGGTGTTACCTGTGCTACTTTTCAGTCTTTACGAACAGACGTTTCGTCAAGTGAGTGGTTGTATATGATTGCTAAGAAATGCGACATTGTGTCTGCATACTCTGGTAGGAACCTGATTGGTATACCATCTGGACCAGAAGACGTGCCTTTCTTAAGTGATTTGAGTTGTTTCGCAACAAGTAAGATATCTACTTTTATGTCACCCTTGCTAACAGCTGTTCTGGTTTCGAATTCTGGAATATTTACTTCGTCTTCTTTCGTGAAGGAATTACGGAAAACTGTCTTTAGTAACTCAGCTTTAGTGGCACCATCATCGGTAACATTTTTATCGCTGTCACGCAGTGACGGTATTGACTGTTTTTTTGCTACTAGTGTACTTTACATACGACCTGAATCTCTTAGGATTTTCTACCATAATTTGAGACAATGTTTCATTGTGGAAGCTATTGAAAGCATCTCGCATTGACGTCCGCACTAAATTTCGACCTTCCGTGAAACTTAGCCAGTCTTCGGGATTTTGCGTTCTTCTGAATTTGGCATGATTTTTTCGTTGCTTCTGCAACAGTTGAAACGTCCCCTTTGAAAAATTATACAAGACTGTGCTTAAACTGACACACAATATTTTTAGCGCAACGCAATCTGACTTTCAAAAATCCCTACAAAAGAATGGCCCTGACTAACATTAACCTATACCTTTCGCAAATCACTTACCTCACAAAAATCTTCGTTACTCAAGCTACAGCAATACAACGAGAGCCACTACTGCCAGCTAAATAACAGATTCAAACTACGGAAGGCAGTAACTACTAGTAGGCATAGTTAGCAAATGAAAGATTTTAATAGAGAACAAACAATGTATTGACCTTAATAGTCATCAAAAGTCATAATATATGCAGCAGTTCATGACATCCATTCTTACAAATTTCAAAACTCCGCCATTTCTCTCCCCACATCCACCACTGCTGGCGGCTCACCTCCAACTGCGCAACGCCAATTTCAAAACTCCGCCATCTCTCTCCCCTCATCCACCACTGCTGGCGGCTCACCTCCAACTGCGCAACGCTACGCGCTGTTAACATCCAGCTGCCCAACACTACAATGGCAAGTATTTCATGCCAACCAGCCACAGACTGCACACAGCACAGCCAGTGATTTTCATACAGAGCGCTAAGAAAACATAAACAGCCTAATTACACAGTGTTCTGCCGTGTTTTGTGTACTATGGTGGATCTGTCCCGTCTCTTACTAACTTATGCATTTCCACAGTATTTTATGTCAGAATGACCTCCACAGGTGCGGCAAGAAGGCCTCGGTAACGCAGCCGATGCATCAGTGCCGGGTCTGAGGCTGCCTGCGCGAACGCCGTGGCCGAGCGTCGCTGCGGCGACCCGCCGTGTCGGCTGTCAGAGGCAGGCCGGCCGTGCATCAGCGCCCCCGACTCCCACCACAGGTCCCTGGCCCCCCGCCGGCAACCCGCGGAGCTCTGCCTCCCGCCGAGATGCCGGTAACTGAACCACACACGACTAGCTGCTTAAAGGGCGACAGGCCAGCATTCCGTACCACAGAGACTGTTCCAAGGACAGGAGGCTGTTCTTCGCAACTAATGAAAAACGGAAGGAAGACCGACAGATATAGTGATTTTGTGTGTGTGTTTTGCGCAAGAGCCTACGAGGGGTATCCAAAAAAAGCGGAATTATTTTTTAAAAGTTATATATTTTCGAATTGTTTACAAATCACCTTGTCCCATTCAAAACACTCTGCATTACAACATTACAACATTACTACGTTACTACGTTTTTTGTAGTCAACTTTAGAAATGGCTGAGAGTTCCTCCTTTGTTTCTCTCTTGACTGCTTCCGTGTTGTCAAATCGGTGTCCTTTCACGCTCCTTTTCATGTGTGGAAATGAGAAAAAGTCGCATGGAGCCAGGTCAGGCGAGTAACGGGTATGGGGCAGCAGAACAGTGTCACTTTTAGCCAAAAACTGTCTAACACAGATGGATGTGTGTGCTTGTGCGTTGTCGTGGTGGAACAACCAATCCGCTGTCTGTCACCAATCGGCTGTTCTTCGACGAACACTGCTGCTCCAAGAGAACCCACATACCTCTGACAGCTGATCAACTGCCTGTCAGCACAAGCTCTTCAAATTTTTCATTATTTTCGTTGATTCAGGCAGTGGATGGACGTCCAGATCGAGGTTTGTCATCAATATTTTTTTTTCTTTATTGTGATTTTAAACACCTTATACAAAGGCGGGTTGTCAGCAGCACAATACGCCGCTATTCAGCCTTGAGTTTTACAACAAGTAGTACATGAAGGTGGCACAGAGAAGACAGTAAAAACGGTGGGCAAAAAATGTAGACACTAAAAATCGAAAAAACTTGGAGCCGTTCACGCTGGACGAGAAACATCACTAACACTAGGCGACACGGTGCACATAACATGGATGATGGCGACGGCACGTGAATGGTGGTGGCGTGACGCGAACAACACTACACACAAACGAAGGCACACACACGAAACATTGACGGCGATGACCTCCGGCGCGCGAATGTTCACTGAGCGTGTACGAGTCCGGGGACCTGTCAAGAGAGGAGGAGGAGGAGGAGGAGTAGGAGGAAGGGGGAGGGGAATATGAGAGGGGAGAGCAGAGATGCCATGGGCAGAGGAGAGAGGGGGAGGGAGGAAGGGGGGAAGCCCGTGGGAAGAGGGGAGGAGGGAGGGGGGAGAGGAAAGAGAAGAGAAGAGAGGGAGGGAGGGTGCCTAAAGGAAGGGACACAGGAAGTGTGGGGAGGATCAAAGTTGATAGGAGGGGTAGATGGAGGGGAGGAGGACATCATCAGGGAGGGGGAGCTGGCGGAAGCCACCGTGGGAGAGGGTAAGGAGGGTGGAGAGATGGAGACTGGGTGGGACGTAGGAATACAGGCGCGACAGCGGGTGGGGGTGGGAGAGGATCGGGGAGACTAGCAGGTGAGGAGGTGTACAGGATCCGTATCCTTTCAAGGAAAAGGAAGGGGTGGGGGAAGGGGATGAGATCGTATAGGATCCATGTGGGGGAGGGGAGACGGATGCAATAGGCGAGGCGGAGAGCATGGTGTTCAAGGATTTGGAGGGATTTTTAAAAGGTAGGGGGGGGGGGCGGAGATCCAAGCCGGATGGGCATAACAAAGGATAGGGCGGATGAGGGATTTATAGGTGTGGAGGATGGTGGAGGGGTCCAGACTCCACGTACGGCTGGAGAGGAGCTTGAGGAGACTGAGTCGGGAGTGTGCCTTGGCTTGGATTGTCCGGAGGTGGGGAGTCCAGGAGAGGCGACGGTCGAGGGTGATGCCAAGGTACTTAAGGGCGGGAGTGAGGGCGATAGGACGGCCATAGATGGTGAGATAGAAATCAAGGAGGCGGAAGGAAGGAGTGGTTTTGCCTACAATGATCGCCTGGGTTTTGGAGGGATTGACCTTGAGCAACCACTGGTTGCACCAAGCGGTGAACCGGTCAAGATGGGATTGGAGAAGGTGTTGGGAGCGCTGCAGAGTGGGGGCAAGGCCAAGGAAGGCGGTGTCATCGACAAACTGGAGAGGGTGGACGGGGGGTGACGGCGGCGGCATGTCCGCCGTGTACAAAAGGTACAGAAGGGGGGAGACGACGGAGCCTTGGGGCCCACCAGCGGAGTGGAAAAAGGTGTAGGAATCTGTGTTATGGATGGTGACATAGGAAGGACGGCGGGAGAGAAAAGAGCCGATCAGACGGACGTAGTTAATGGGAAGGGCGAAGGTTTGGAGCTTGAAGAGGAGACCGGAATGCCATACGCGGTCATAAGCACGTTCGAGGTCCAGGGAGAGGTAGATTGCGGAGCGACAGGAATTAAGCTGGTCGGAAAGGAGATGAGTGAGGTGAAGGAGAAGGTCGTCGGAAGAGAAGGACGGCCGAAAGCCACACTGGGTAACGGGAAGAGGCGGTGCTGGCGGAGATGCTGGTGGATGCGTCGGGTGAGGATAGATTCCAGGACCTTGCTGAAGACCGAGGTAAGGCTGATGGGACGGTAGGAGGAGACGGCGGACGGCGGTTTGCCTGGTTTAAGGAACATGAGGAAACGGGAGGTTTTCCACAGGTCGGGGTAGTAACCGGTGGACAGGACAACATTGTAGAGCCTGGCCAGGGTGGAGAGGAAAGAGACAGGAGCTTCACGGAGGTGACGGTAGGTGACACGATGGTGACCAGGAGCGGTTTTGCGTTTTGTGCGGTGTGTAGCAATGAGATCCTGTGTAGTGACAGGGGCATTGAGTTCCGTGTGTGCAATGTTGTCCAAGTACTGGAAACCAGGAGCGAGTGGAGGAAAAGAGGTGTCAGTTCGATCGCGGATATCCGGGAAGAGGGAGTAATCGAACTGGGGATCATCGGGGATGGAAAACACATCGGACAGGTAGGACGCAAAGTGATTGGCCTTACTAAGGGCGTCAGAGAAGGGGTGATCAACATGGAGAAGAGGATACTAGGGGGAGGGTTTAGTTCCGGTAAGGCGACGGAAGGCTGACCAGAACTTGGACGAGTTGACAGGTAGGGTAGCATTTAAACGGATGCATGTTTGTCGCCAGTCCCGGTGATTCTTAGCCGCGTCATCAATAGATATGGCACCGTTTTTAAAACGAGGAAACCACTCGTACACTTGAATTTTTTTCATAGCGTAAGCTGCTTTCAAAAGTAAAACAATTTCAGCAGCATTCTTGACGAGTAGAAAAATCATAAAAAGCGAAACAAGAACAACACAGCACTAGCATCAACAATCACTGCAGATGAACAGAACAAGCCAGGTTGACAACACAGGCGGCACTGAACTGGCAATGAGTTGCGCTATATTCGCCTAGCGGCAGAAATGTGTACCACACAAGCTCCGCCCACGGCAGTGTTATTCCGGTTTTTATTGGGTACCCCCTTGTATGTGTGGAAAAGATAGAGACATTGAGTTTGTAGGGAAATAGAGAGAGAGAGAGAGAGAGAGAGAGAGAGAGAGAGAGAGAGATAACGATACTCTTCCTCTGATACGTTTCAATAACAGTAATAATTATAAGATGGCTTAATCGACAAGTTTGCAATGGAGAAGTACTTATAATAAGAAAGCAGTCTGTACCTTTGTAGCCAGAACATTATGACCTCCGCCCACTGCGACGTAGACTGCAACCCAGTATAGTAGCGGAAATCAGGAGGAAAATTAGCATTGTCGGTTGGAGTAGTTGTGCACAGTGTATATGCAATAAATAGTATGAGATCCAGCATACTGACAAATGCAGTTAAATTGTATTGTCGCATTTCATACCACTAGTAGCTATATAACAAGGTATTATCGGTTCTGGGGGTAGAGAGTTCAAATGGCTCTGAGCACTATGGGACTTAACATCTTAGGTCAACAGTCCCCTAGAACATAGAACTACTTAAACCTAACTAACCTAAGGACATCACATACATCCATGCCCGGGGCAGCATTCGAACCTGCGACCGTAGCAGTCTCGCGGTTCCGGACTGAAGCGCCTAGAACCGCACGGCCACCGCGATCGGCCAGGGTAGAGAGTGGAACACGGTATAAACGCAGTCGACTGTGTGTGGTATTAGTGCTTGCGTGCGCCCCTTTGCTGCAGAGGGAAACAGACACAATTAGTGATCGTGCTTGTTGTATTCGTAAACCATGACTGTGACAATGCCAGGGGAAAAACAGTGATATGTGATGAAAAAGCAGACATTAGTGCGTACAACGGAACGGGACTCTAATCTTCAATTCGCCAAGAAGTTGAACCTTTCAAGTACAATGATAGATTAATTTGTTACAATGGTGGCACGATATGGTGACACGGACGGAGCGAAAAAAATATAAGCAAAGTAGAAAATCATTTGAGGCACAGAAACGGTTACTTTCGCGCAAAGAAAGCGCCACGAACAACTATTCTTCTCACTTGTTGCTGATTTACAGTTGGCAGCAACCTCTAGACGTGGTCGAGAAATTTTGTCACATGACATAGACCTTCCATTCAAGAAACGACTGCAGAAACCTGCTCAAACACCATTTACATAAAAGTAGTAGGTTGGAGATTGCTGAAAAACGTACGTCACGACTTCAGAATGGGATAAAGCGATCTTCAGTGACTATAAGAAGTTAAATTTAACTGGATCTCAATATTATTGGCACAATCAGAGGGCAGAACAGCAGATAAGAATGATCAGAAGAATTGGTGGTGGAAGTATCATGATTTGGGCAGTCTTCTACGCTACAGGTAAATCACGTATTGCTTGTCTGTGACACTGGAGTGAACTTTAACATGCACACTGAGGTGCTATATACAGAACTCATTAGAAAGTACATGGACGTAGGGTACGAAAGTCTAATATTTCAACAAGATAATGCATTGAAAAGTCTCTTCAGCAGAAGCAGCATTCTCCTCAAGATAGCGAACAGATGGATCGTCGAAATTTAGAATCGAGTTGATTTTAGGATCCAGCAGCATACCCGAAGAGACTTACAAGACTTAATACGCGGGGAAAACCTACGAAGTCAAGATAATGCATCTCTGTATGTTTCTGCTACAACCAAAACTGGTTTAAAGGTAAATTATTTTGTTACTGGTGCTATAAAAAAAACTATATAAATGCGCGATGCCTGTATGTGTCTTATACGTGTCTACTATTTTCATAATAAATTCGATACATGTGTGCTTGAGAGTGGCCTATTGCTTTCGTGGGATTGCTACCTTCGTATTGATTTGCAATGCTGTATCTCTGCGGGATGTAGCGCTCTAAGTAAACCAGATACGCCGAACAGAGGCAAATTAAAAACGAAGCCACGGGCTGTAAATGGGATAACCCACTTACATTTCTACTTGTTAAGGTTCGGTGTCTGACAACGTGAATGATGGACTCCTGTAAGCTGGTCGACTGTTCACGTGCTACTGTCACGAGCATCTGGTGGTCGAACGACGGTGAAAACAAGGCTAGGCGACATCGGATCGTCACAGAACTGGAGGTCGTGTGCTTGCCCGCTCTTGAAACCAAGATAGGCGGCGATCTGTGACAGTTTTGACGCCGTCATCGCACATTGTTGAACATTAGTGATCTAACATCGTCAGTAACGATCGCGAGGAGCACTCGATTATCAAGATTGGACCGTGCATTAAGGGCAACGTGTCACCAGATCGGCTGAATGACGTTTCTGATTACACCAGTTCGACAGTAGCTTTCAGATACGTCCGCATACAGGCCAACTGATACTCGAAACACGCACACATCACGAGCACAACCGGCGAGGGCAGTTTTATGCTCTGTGGGAAATCAGGCTGGCCTCTGGCACTAATCGAAAGCGTTGGCGCAGCTGTAAACTACGTGAACATTACTGTGCAATAACTGCTTCTGTTCTTGCCTGATGTCTTCCACGGCGCAGTGCCATTTTCCAGCAGGATCACTCTTCTTGTAACACGTCTAGAATGGCACTACAGTGGTTTGAGGCGCATGGTAGTAAACTCATGTTTATGTTTTGGACATCGAATTCGCCTGGGGTTAAAACAATGGAACACCGCTGGGATGTTACAAGACACAAGTTCTGCCCCACAAACCACAGACCCGTATTGTACGGGAATTGCGTAAGCTGTCCATACGTATGTCGTGCAGCGTTTCTCCGAAAAAAGAAAAAGAGTTGATGACTGCATTCCAGGCACAACCGCTGATATATTGCGTTCCAAAATTGGACTAACGCGATATTAAGCTGGTGGTCATGATATTTTGCCATGTAAATGTATGGCTCAACAAACGCAAATGTCTCTTCCACATTCTGAAACAGCAAGGTTTAGGCCTATAATGTAACTATTAGTGATACATTGGTATAAAATCAAGGCTAATGTCGAGGGAGAAATTTCAGAACATTTTTAAATCAAACATCAGTAAGAGAAGGTAATAAACTATCTCTACTACTTTCCAGTTGTGTCTTTGAAAAAGCAGTCCAAGAGCAGGAAGAACTAAAATCTGAAGTTCAGATCGACGAACCACTCAAATAAGAAAGAACCTGTCGTGGCCAGGTGAAACTCATTTCGTCCAGCCACCTGTGATTCTTTGATTGCTCTTCGAGAAGGCTGATTAGACTAAAACACATTAGTTTATTTTACTACTTAAATGAATATAATATTTACTTTGACACACTCTTTTGCCACAGGTGGACTGGATAATTTACAGCCTTCGTTGACTAGTAATGCATCACTTGGTGCCCCTATTAACAAACTCATCTCTTGAGGTACAATGTTCAACATTACGAAGTACATTTCATCAGAAACTTTGTCAAAGTCCTGCTCGATGACGTTGACGTTGACATTCACAATAGTGTATTGACCTCAGTGGCAAGGCGCTGCTGTTGACGAGAGGGAGCCGTGGTCTTCTGGAGCACGCCCTATACGTCGTTGCGAAATGCAGCGAGCCCTCACAAATGCCTGTGGTATCGATCTAGTTTGCCGACTTTGGACGATACCACAGGAACAATGTTATGAGAAACTGTTAACCTTAACTGCATTGCTTGTACATAAAGACACTGCGAGCCACTTGAATGTGTGTGGCGGAGTGTACTCGTACCACAAAATGCTCCCCCCTTCCCTATTCAATTCGCGAGTAATTGCTGGTGAACCTCTGTATTAGCTGTAATATTTCGAATTTTCTCGTTGTAGACATTTCGGGAGACATTTGTCGACGAGAGTTTTACTGTGTCCCATTCTTCCTGGAATATGCCCTCTCGGAATTTCGATAGTGGCCGCCCCTGGTATGTGTGTGGTCAACGCAGCAGAATGTCATGCCTATCGGCCAGGGTTCGATTCCTTGCTGGGTCGGAGATTTTCTCCGCTCAGGGACTGGGTGTTGTCTTGTCCTTATCATCATCATTTCATCCCCATCGACACGCAAGTTGCCGAAATGGCGACTACTTGAAAGACTTGCACCAGGCAAACGGTTTACCCGACGGGAGGCCCTAGCCACATGGCATTTCCATTTACATTTCGATAGTAAAACTCTCCGTCATGCAGAACGCCTCTCCTGCAGCGTCTGCGAACTGGAGTGTGTCGAGCATCTCTGTAGCACTGACTAAACGATCGACTGGCAAAGCACGCCACTCTTGCTCCGATCTTCTATTAATCCTAGCTGGTAATAGCCCCAGACTGCTAAGACACAATTGACAATCTATTAAAAAAGTATTTTGTCAAACCCTTATTTTGTGAATAGCTATATTCTCTCAAGATTCTTCCTATGAATCTCAATCTGACATTTGTTTCACTTCTATTAATATTTGTTGTATGTGATCATTAGCTGCGCCAAGCGATGTTGCCCACGGTTGAACATAAATTAAAAAAAAATGTTAATGCTGAAACTCAATGTCCACGGGTATGGGTCACCTAAAAGCTTATCTCTCGGAAGTCTTGCTCGCGAGTCACTTAGGGCCAGAAAAGAAAAGGAAAAGTTGACAGAACTCACGTCCCCAGAACGAGATTTTCACTCTGCAGCGGAGTGTGCGCTGATATGAAACTTCCTGGCAGATTAAAACTGTGTGCCCGACCGACACTCGAACTCGGGACCTTTGCTTTTCGCGGGCAAGTGCTCTACCATCTGAGCTACCGAAGCACGACTCACGCCCGGTACTCACAGCCTTACTTCTGCCAGTATCTCGTCTCCTACCTTCCAAACTTTACAGAAGCTCTCCTGCGAATCTTGCAGAACTAGCACTCCTGAAAGAAAGGATATAGCGGAGACATGGCTTAGCCACAGCCTGGGGGGTATTTCCAGGATGAGATTTTCACTCTGCAGCGGAGTGTGCGCTGATATGAAAGTTCCTGGCAGATTAAAACTGTGTGCCCGACCGAGACTCGAACTCGGGACCTTTGCCTTTCGCGTGCAGAAGTAAGGCTGGCAGAAGTAAGGCTGTGAGTACCGGGCGTGAGTCGTGCTTCGGTAGCTCAGATGGTAAAGCACTTGCCCGCGAAAGGCAAAGGTCCCGAGTTCGAGTCTCGGTCGGGCACACAGTTTTAATCTGCCAGGAAGTTTCAGAACTCACGTCGCTCGCAACTAAGTCATTCACTTCATGGGAACCAATTTTACGCCGCCGAGTAGTGAATTACGAAATTACAAAATGTGCCGGAAAAGGGAATAAATAAATACGACTGTTTGCGACATACTTATGACGGGAATGATCACAATTGTCATAGTGCACGTAGAGAGGCATAAATAAACTGCAATGCAACGTTTAGAGACTTGTGGTTCTTAGCATACATGTAGAGATTGCTCAATACCCAGTGTTGCCCGGGTATGTGTTTATTCTGGTCGTCTACTACTCCATCTCCTCTATCTCCCTCTCTTCGTCCATCTCTTACCTCTCCCTCCTCTACTCGTATCTTCTACCCTCTCTGTCCATCCTTCTCCTCCATCTCTCCATCTCCCACTCTCTGTCAGTCTTCTCCTGCCCTTCTCTGTATGTCCATCTTCCCCTCTCTCTGTGAAACTCCTCCACCTCTTTCCCTCTATCCAGCTTCTGCTCCCACTCACTTTCACCTCCTGCCCCCCCGTCGCTGTCAGTCTCCTCCATCCCCTAACTCTGTCCATCTCCTCTTCTTTCCCTTCTATACCTAACTCCTCCTCTCCTTTCTCTCTCTCTCGCTGTTCATCTGCTTCTCTTCTCTTCCTCTCTCCATATCCTCAGACCCCTCTTCCCATTTCCTAGTCTCCCTCTCTCTGTCCATATTATGGTCCCACACCCCCCTTATCTGTGTACATGTCGTCCCCTCCTCTCTAGCTGTGCATTTCCTCCGCCTCCATTTTCCCTCCACATTAGGAGGCTGATGGTTCTTGCTGGCACAGTATTTATTTCAAATCGTAACTCTTATGTCTGCCAAATTTGTTTGAATTTGTTCCATTGGTTTAAGATGAGCTTTATACATGTGGCCTTGTCGACGTGCACCCAAGTAAAATGACATACACGTTGGCTGATCGGAAAACCACAGTGAAAATTAAAAATGCATAACCTGCTACAGTTTGCTACACCTTCCATCAATTCCTCTACGTAGTAGCTGCTGCGACTTAGACATTTGTCTAAGTCTACTTATCTACGCCAGTCTGCAGCTTGTTCTATGTGCCAAAACGTTGTCTTCATAGCCAGTGGTTAAAGTGAGCAGAGATGAGCATCAGAGGGTTCCAAGTCCGGGTTGTACAAGGGGTGATCAAACACTTCCCATTGAAAATGCTGCAGTGGCTAACTCATTGCCTCTGTAGTGTGCGGCAGACAATTTTCGTGGAGAAAGAAATGCATGACACGTTATGTGAGATTGCATGAAATCAGACGAAACTTCTCAGTGGACTCCCATGCCTGACGAGGGAATCTATTGTCGTAGGCATGTCTACGTGATCACTACGTCATCGGAACTGAAAAGAGCGACAATCGTGATCGAGCAGCCTAAAACATCTGTGCAAAGCATCATCGGATTTTCACTTTCGTTTTCATTTCGTGATCTGTTGGACCTTAAATTCCTAATAAACCTCGTATTTAAAGTATTTCACACGTATTTCCACCCATATTTGACCTGTGTCTCTAGCTAATTTCGCAATACAGTTTAACATCCCCCAGCTTAATTTTTTTGACATCTGATCTCCTGAACTATGTGCTGCGCAATGATACGTTTTTCTACATACATTCTACAACATGTGTGGACACTTTCTGCAAAATGTGTAGCGAATAGAGTTAGTGGTAAAGAAGAAATGAATGTAAACGTGGTGTATGATGTGGCAGTTTTCGAAGCATCTCAGAATTTGACGTCATGTCTCTTGAAATATGTATAGTAAAATGACATATTTTTATAGGTACGTTCGACGGCGTATCTGGATAATGTCTGCAAAATGTATATCGAGTAGAGTTAGTGGTAAAGAAGTAACAAATTAAAATGTCATATGCAATGCGACAGTTTTTCACTCATCTTCAGTGTTTATGACATCATATCTCCTGAACTGTAAGTCGTAGGTTGACGTAATTTTGCTTGTACATTCAGTAATGCACACGAACACTGCTGAAAAATGTGTCGAGATTGTAGTTGGTAGTGAAGAAGTAACGTCATTCTTTGTGTGGCCGTTATAATACATGAACAGCGAATATGTAGTAGGCTATAAAAAATTTTCCTTCCATCATTTTGTGGGAGTTGTCAACGAAATAAAGGTTTGGTTAAGGTTTGAAATTATGTATAAGATTTGTAGCAAGTGATAAAGTGATCTCAGTTTGAAGTACTGGATGAATAAAATTGGCTACTGGCGAGTCGTGGGCTATGCAATTTCTTCACCCCCATTCCCACTTCTTCGATACGTATATGTAACGTAGCCTGTGCGCTCATTCACGATATAAGCTGTCTCCATTACAGATTTCATCCACATCCATTTAAGCTTGAAGGAATGACAAATGTACTAACACATATACACTCACAATCTTACGGACTTGTGTGTGTGTGTGTGTGTGTGTGTGTGAATTCCTAAGGGACCAAACTGCTGAGGTCATCGGTCCCTAGACTTACACAGTACTTAGACTAACTTATGCTAAGAACGACACAAACACCCATTCCCGAGGGAGGAGTCGAACCTCCGGCGGGAGGGCTGAGAAATCCGGGACATGGCGCTTTAGACAGCGCGGCCACTCAGCGGATCTATGATGTATATAAGACTCCAATTAACGTTGCGCCGGATGGTTGGCACTAGATATTTACAGCAGTTACCGTTCCAACAGTTTGTCGTCAATACTGTAATTGGGTAGTAGTGCATCCCTTCTTCAGTGTATGCATAATATGTTACATTTATTTACGTTCAGGATCAACTGCCAGTACCTGCACCAATCATCAATCCTCCGCACCTCCTCCACCGCATTATCTTCTAACAGCCATATGGAGATTCCGATGTTTTCTGAGAGATCATTTATACACACGGAGGAGCCAAAGAAACTGGTACACTTGCCTAATATAGTGTAGGGCCACAGCGATCAAGCAGAAGTGCCGCAACACGATGTCTCATGGACTCGACTAATGTCTGAAGTAGTGCTAGAGGTAATTCACACCATGAATCTGTTCCTGTAAAGGAACGTCCATACGTCTGTACGACGGGGTGGAGCACGTTGCAAGGCATCCCGGATATGCTCAAAAATGATACCCTCAATAATGAGTTTGGTGGCCAGCGGAAGTGTTTAAACTCTGAAGAGTGTTCCTGGAGCCACTCGGTTCCAGTTCCGTACGTGTGGTAACGCATTGTCCTGCTGGAGTTCCCCAAGTCCGTCGGAATGGACAATGAACCTGAATGGATGTAGGTGATCAGACAGGATGCTTACGTACGTCAGAGTCGTATCCAGACATATCAGGAGTCCCGTATCACACCTACTGCACACGCCCCACACCATGACTGAGCCTCCCCCAGCTTTGACAGTCCCCTGTCCACGTGCAGGGTCCATGGATTCATGAGGTTGTCTCCATACTAGTACACGTCCATCCGCTCAGATCAATTTGAAACGACACTCGTCCGACCAGGCAACACGTTTCCAGTCATCGCCAGTCGAATGTCGGTGTTGACGGGCCAGGGCGAGGCGTGAAGCTTTGCGTCCTCTGGTCCTCAAGGGTATACGAGTGGGCCTTCGGCTCCGAAAGCCCATATCTACAAAGTTTCGTTGAATGTTTCGCACGCTTGCCCGGCACTGAAATATGCAGCAATTTGTGTGGAAGTGTTGCACTTGTGTTAGGTTGAAAGACTCTTCAGTCGGCGTTGGTCCCGTTCTTGCAGGATCTTTTTCTAGCCCAGCGATATCAGAGATTCAATGTTTTACCGTATTCCTGATATTAACGGTACATTGGTGAAATGGTCGAACGGGAAAATCCCGACTATAACACGACGTTCAAACCCTCTTAAATCTTGATAATCTGCCATTGTCGCAGCAGTTACCGATCTGACAACTGCCTCAGGCACTTGCTGTCTTATGTAGGCGTTGTCGACCGCAGGCCGGCCGGTGTGGCCGTGCGGTTCTAGGCGCTTCAGTTTGGAACCGCGTGACCGCTACGGTCGCAGGTCCGAATCCGGCCTCGGGCATGGATGTGTGTGTTGCCCTTAGGTTAGTTAGGTTTAAGTAGTTCTAAGTTCTAGGGGACTGATGACCACAGATGTTAAGTCCCATAGTGCTCAGAGCCATTGGAACGAATTGTCGACCGCAGCGCCGCATCCTACCTGTTTACATATCTCCATATTTGAATAGGCATGCCTATATCAGTTCCTTTGGCGCTTCAGTGTATACTGTAAGTCACACGGGGTAGCCGGGCGGTCTAGGGTGCGCCCATCACGGATCGCACGGCTCCCCGCGTCGGAGGGTCGAGTCCTCCCTGGGGCGTGGATGTGTGTGTTGTCCTTTGCGTAAGTTAGTTTGAGTTAGATTGAAGTAGTGTGTAAGCTTAGGAACCAACGACCCCAGCTGTTTGGTACTGTAAGATATTACCACAAATTACCAGAATTTCTATATTGTAAACAGAAACGTCTCTAACACGGTTCGTTGGGGAACTCTTGAAATTACCTGTTCACCTGTTAACCCATGCCAGGCAGACGGTCGGACTATACGCTTGACATCGTAAGACGACGAACATTATACATGAAAACATGGTTCAAATGGCTCTGAGCACTGTGGGACTTAACTTCTGAAGTCATCAGTCCCCTAGAACTTAGAACTACGTAAACCTAACTAACCTAAGGACATCACACACACCCATGCCAGAGGCAGGATTCGAACCTGCGACCTAGCGGTCTCGCGGTTCTAGACTGAAGCGCCTAGAACCGCACGGTCACACCGGCCTGCTTCACCATCATCCATGTACCATTTCCTGCGGAGTGCACCCTGGCGATTGTTACACTGGCGACGTGGTTGGCGGCTGATTTACACGCAAGAAGGTGACGCGCATCCACAATGAGTCGATTTTGACTTCGAGGTCGTACGTGTAAAACGTTCTTCAAGGCGGACTGTACAAACCAGTTATCAGACATCCCTCTCAGCTATTCATGAGCACTTCCATTACACATCAGGTAGAAAGGTCAATGACAGAATCATTCATAGACAGGCAACTACAGTGTTCCCGCGGTCGTTCTGCGACAGAGAAGCAGATGATCTACAAAGACGAATGAGCAACGTCCCTTATCCAGATCTACAGAACGATGTGATTGGTTTGTGCAGCGCTGGAAGGCATCGAGTTCGAGTCTCGGTCCGGTACACTGTTTTAATCTGCCACAAATCACAAATCTCGGTGCCATCAGTGTAATTATTATCTTTGATAAGCGTCTTTCCTGTTCATCTCGTTGCTTATGTCATGTCAGTTATTTTCTGTACTATATTTTAGCACTTGTTTCTGTGAGTGGTGCACGTTCTATCTAGTTATGTTACTTTGCAGTGACACATCATGCGGAAGTTTCTTTCATTCTTAAAGTTTGTACACCAATATTATACTTTAGTTTAATGTGTAAATCTCAAAATATTTAGAAATATTCATGTGTCATTACCCAAAAAACAATTAGAAGACATCGGAAACCCCTTGTTGCAGTGCTAATGAGCTTTCCTTCCCATGGGTCATTTTATTTCTTTAACAGCTGCGTGTTGAGTTGTATCTGCAAAGAAGTCTTGACTTCAATCGCAAATCTAGTCCGATACTCAGTAATCTTCAATTTATTTCGGTAAACGACAGTGTGAGACGGTGTGAAATATTCTCTTTGAAGTCAAGGAACATGAACATCAGCAACGATATCTGCATCGCTTTGGACCTTGTGGAGGAACAGAGCAAGACGAACTTCTCAAGATCCATTATTTGCGGAATTCATGTTGATTTTTATAGAGGAGGTTTTCATTCTCCAAGGCCATTATACATGAGAATATTGAATGTTATATTACTCACCAACAGAGTAGTGTCAGCAATATACTCAATATCTGAATGACATCAGTCGTATTACCTTACTTGTAAACGAAGAAGACATATGCTTTTAATAGGTTTGTTTATAAATAACTCATCTGCTACCACTCACGATTTTCTATCTTTATTTTTCGCACAACGCATTTCAGGAAATGATTCCCATTTTCAAGTGCGTTTTTGTGTTTCTTATGTCATTTCTATGTGATGTTGTCGATGTGTGAGATTCTGCTTCATTTTGTTGACTTTGCTGCAATATATAAGAAAACACGCGATATTTAGTTGGTTGTCGATCTTTTTGTGAAGTTGGTGGCTAAATTTAGAAGAATTTGTACTTACAGTTTCCTTATGGTCCATTTGTGCAGAGTCCCTTACACACTAAACATCACACACAACTTGTTGTGCACTTTTAAAAATCGAAAACATTTTACATAAACAAAAAAGTGAGACAGATGTTCTTACAAGTAGTCAACAGAGATGACACCGTCAGTCTTCCACAGAGTATGATATGCTTTTGTACAGAAGTTATTTACCTTAACAATTTGGATCATAATTTACCTATATCTATTTTACAATTGTGCTCATTTCTATGTGTTACTATTTTTATTTAAGTATACTATCGAAACATCTGAAGAAACAGTTAGGCGGGAGTTGAGAAAACTTGGATTTCATGGTCGAGCAGCTGCTTATAAGCCACACATCACGCCGGTAAATGCCAAATGACGCCTCACGTTACGTAAGGAACGTGAAAACTGGACCATTGAACAGTGGATAAATGTTGTGTGGAGTGACGAAGCACGGTACACAATGTGACGATCCGATGGCATGGTGTGGGTATGGCGAGTTCCCGATGAAAATCATCTGCCAGCTCGTGTGGTGCTAACAGTAAAATTCGGAGGAGAAGGTGTTATGGTGTGGTCGTGTTTCTCATAGAGGGTTCTTGTACCCCTTGTTGTTTTGCATGGAACTATCACAGCACAGGCCTGCATTGATGTTTTAAGCAACTTCTTGCTTCCCACTGTTGAAGAGCAATTCGGGGATGGCGATTGCATCTTTCAACACGATCGAGCACTTGTTCATAACGCACGGCCTGTGGCGGAGTGGTTACACGACAGTAACATCCCAGTAGTGGACTGGCCTGCACAGAGTGCATCGTATAGAATCCTATAGAACACCGTAGTGCTGTTTTGGAATGCCGACTTCGTTCCAGGCCTCCCCAACCGACATCGATACTTCAGTGCAGCACTCCGTGAAGAATGGGCTGCCATTCCCCAAGAAACTTTCCAACACCTTGTTGGACGTATGTCTGCGGGAGTGTTAGCTGTTAACAAAGCTAAGCATGTGCTAACATCATAGTGAATTCCGGCATATCCGAATGAATGTGCCTCGAACTTGTGATCATTTTCAGCCAGGTGTCCGGATACTTTTGATGACATAGTGTATTTGACCGAAACTACGAGAGACTACGCTCTCGTATGTAATCTGCCAATAGAATAAACTGTCAGCATTATCAAAACCAACTGGAGAATAAATGGAACACTACGGCTGCAGACAGAGAAAAATTGTAATCTCCGAAAGCTTGCGACAGAACAGAAATACTTCACTTGCAACAATAATGTTAGTTATATTCGTAAAAAGAAGATCGATCTCCATGCTCACCCATCGTTGGCCTGCTTGGCAACATATTTCTGACACCCACTGAAAACAATATATTCCATGAAATTAGACATCCAAAACATTACAGGCTTATATACTGGTACTGCTATGTAGATGACATCATTTGGTACATGATACTGCACCCATGTAAAGCAGATACACTGTGACATACAAACAGTTCACCTTAATGCAAAGTTCACCCTACAGACTGAATCAGATATTAGACTAAATTTTCTAGTCATCACAATAGACAAAATCAACAATAAATAAAACTTTCGAATACACAGGAAACCACGATCACCAATACAGCTTTTGATAACCAGTTCAATGACTCACTGATACACAGATATTGAAGTTTTAGATACATGCTACACGGGCTTAACAGAATCCCACTCAATAATTTCAGTAACACGCAAAAACACCAAACACCAGATGGCCACAGTTAACACAAAAGCAGTAAAGAAACTAAACAACAAAACAAAAAGCTCCTGTGTTTGCAGTTGGGGTTCGTGCCATGGATTTTTCCTGAAAACTTCGGGATATGATCATAAAAAGTGTTGACTACTAATAAGTAATTTAATGATTAGTATCTGTAATACAATCGTTTCGCAGAGTAGAAAAATTGTTACTGAATAGATAAGTTACAAGCCTGGAATGTCGCTCATCGCTTTATACCGGATTGTATAGCTACGTAACCGCTTATGCTAGTTATTAATTTCCTTTTCGACGCTGCAATAGCTATCGCATTCAGTAGGCACTCGACTTTTTAGACTTTCTGGATTGTTTCCAGAACTTGCATTCACCATAATTCCAAGCATATTTACGTGTGTTGTCAGGTGACATCTTGCATTGTTTTGTAATTCTCAGTTTAATGCCGATTTTCTCTATTTCTCAAAAATATTTTTGTTGTCTCGCTTAGAGTCTTAGTAGTATTCCGCAAGCTCTTCACAATGAGATCCGAATAAATGTCCCAGCTAAACGCGTTTTCAGACTACACGAATTTATAGCTTTACACAAAGGTAATTCGTAACAATCACACGCATCGGTGTCCACCCGTACGGTGGCGTCCCAAGCTAAACAAATGCTGCGGAACAAACACGCCCAAACATGGGGCATCCATTGTGGGGTGAACTGCGTTTACACATTATTCGTCTCCTAGTTATGAGCGATTCACGCGTGACAGTATTTTGACAAACAGGAAATTTTACTGACGAACGAATAAAAGCTTTACCACGAAGGTATGTGATGCTGGTAGACTTAATTCCAACAGGCCGGTGAGGACGAGCGGTTCTAGGCGCTTAAGTATGGAACCGCGCGACCGCCACGATCACAGGTTCGAATCCTGCCTCGGCCATGAATTTGTGTGATGTCCTTAGGTTAGTTAGGTTTAAGTAGTTCTAGGGGACTGATGACCTCAGATGTTGAGCCCCACAGTGCTCAGAGCCATTTGAACCATTTTGAACATAATTCTAGACATTAAATATAACAAAATCGGGAGGGTTTCTAAGTTCAGATTTGTAGTGGAACCATTCATCAGACTGGTTTGGAGAATAGCGAGTATGAAATTCGCCACCACAAAATGGAAACTACAGCCAAATTTACGAAACATATCTGAAAATAGAAAATTGACAGAATTCAGGAACTTGAACAGTTATCTAACCAGACCGTCTTTAAGGGGGAAGATACACGCATGTAAAACAGAAAGACAGACACCGAAGGAATTAAAAAAAAAAAAAAGAACGTAGAGTTATGAGGAAAGTCTTAGGTAAAATTACACTGCTGAATCAACACGAAGAATAAGAGCAAACGATGGATTTAAAAAGTCTAACATCATTTATTCAGACATTATAAAACACAGTTTCAAATTATTTTACCATAGTAAAGGCATTGGAACACCCCAAATGAAATAGATGACTCGTGAAATTCTATGGAGGTCGCAGTAAAAATAACGTTGAAACAATAACACAGACTGGTGCTGTAAAGGGAAACCTGAAAGAAGCGAGATAGAAAAGAAAAAGAAAATTCACGACTCGATCTGTCTGAGAAACCCAGGAAGATAGATACACCTTGGTTTGGGCATAGGAACGGAGTGATTACTGAGAGAATTATAGTAATACGATCACAAATAAATGCTGAAAAATACTCTGATTATTGCTTTCGTTGTACATCGCGTGATGCAATAGGGCACACAGTATCATCCATCAGCACGAAACTTCTTAGAAATCTTCACAGAGATGTACAAGTGCTGCAAAGTGGGACGTACTGACTCGGTATCCGTTGTGTAAGTAGGCTGTTTATGTTTTCTTTATGTAAGTAGGCTGTTTATGTTTTCTTTATGCAAGTAGGCTGTTCATGTTTTTTTTAAGTAAGTAGGCTGTTTATGTTTCCTTATTGGCAACGTTATGTAGCGCTCTACATGAAAATCACTGGCTGTGCTGTGTGCAGTCTGTGGCTAGTTTGCATTGTTGTCTGCCATTGTGGTGTTGGGCAGCGGCAGCTGGATGTGAACAGCGCGTAGCGTTGCGCAGTTGGAGGTGAGCCGCCAGCAGTGGTGGATGTGGGGAGAGAGATGGCGGAGTTTTGATAATTTGTAATACTGGATATTATGAACTACTATATATATTATGACTGTTAAGGTAAATACATTGTTTGTTCTCTATCATCATCTTTCAATTGCTAACTATGCCTATCAGTAGTTAGTAGCTTCTGTAGTTTGAATCTTTTATTTAGCTGGCAATAGTGGCGCTCGCTGTATTGCAGTAGTTCGAGTAACGAAGATTTTTGGTGAGGTAAGTGATTTGTGAAAGGTACAGGTTAATGTTAGTCAGGGCCATTCCTTTGTAGGGATTTTTGATAGTCAGATTGCGTTGCGCTAAAATTATTGTGTGTCAGTTTAAGCACAGTCGTGTATAAATTTTTTCAAGGGGACGTTTCAGTTGCTGCAGGTGAACGTTCAGGAATGTTGTATCGAACACTCGACGCGGTAGCCCCAGCGTTCACTGCAGCCTCGGCTTTGTCCTGCGGCGGACGCCGGCAGCACGTGTCACAAAACCCACAGAGGACGTAAATTCCAAAAATGTGGACCACAGCGAAATACTTGCCTAAACGGAATTATGGACCGTCAGCGGGGCTTAACATGTTGACACAAGAGCTGAAAATGTACACCGAGTTCTCGTTGGAAAAGAAAAAGAAAGGAAAAACTGCGGCTACAGATGGAAACAAACGGACAAAGGTATCGTACGTCCCGTTTATACGTTGCACACGAAGCTATCATAAGAGACTGAAGCACTAGCATTCTACTTCAGGATGCTTCTTTTTATAAGAAATCCTAGAAAATCGGAAGCATGATAAGTTATCCACGGCGAAATAACTTTGCGTTGTTAGGCTACGTTATAAACCTCTTGAGACGTTTCCAGAATGAGATTTTCACTCTGCAGCGGAGTGTGCGCTGATATGAAACTTCCTGGCAGATTAAAGCTGTGTGCTCGACCGAGACTCGAACTCGAGACCTTTGCCTTTCGCGGGCAAGTGCTCTACCATCTGAGCTACCGAAGCACGACTCACGGCCGGTACTCACAGCTGTACTTCTGCCAGTACCTCGCCTCCTACCTTCCAAACTTTACAGAAGCTCTCCTGCGAACACTGCCTTAATCTTCCAGGAAGTTTCATATCAGCGCACACAGAGTGAAATTCGCAGAGTGAAAATCTCATTCTGGAAACATCCCCCAGGCTGTGGCTAAGCCATGTCTCCGCAATATCCTTTCTTTCAGGATTGCTAGTTCTGCAAGGTTCGCAGGAGAACTTCTGTAAAGTTTGGAAGGTAGGTGACGAGGTACTGGCAGAAATAAAGCTGTGAGTACCGGGCGTGAGTCGTGCTTCGGTAGCTCAGATGGTAGAGCACTTGCCCGCGAAAGGCAAAGTTCCCGAGTTCGAGTCTCGGTCTGGCACACAGTTTTAATCTGCCAGGAAGTTTCATATCAGCGCACACTCCGCTGCAGAGTGAAAATCTCATTCTGGAAACATCCCCCAGGCTGTGGCTAAGCCATGTCTCCGCAATATCCTTTCTTTCAGGAGCGCTAGTTCCGCAAGGTTCGCAGGAGAGCTTCTGTAAAGTTTGGAAGGTAGGAGATGAGGTACTGGCAGAAGTAAAGCTGTGAGTACCGGGCGTGAGTCGTGCTTCAGTAGCTCAGATGGTAGAGCACTTGCCCGCGAAAGGCAAAGGTCCCGAGTTCGAGTCTCGGTCGGGCACACAGTTTCAATCTGCCAGGAAGTTTCTCTTGAGACGTCTTCAACTATCCGCTGGGGTACTATTGCGGAGTCTTCTGGAAGTGCTGGGTGGTTGAAAGCTGATGGTAATGGTAGAATGCTGATGAAATACCCTTAGCTGCATACAGGCGTTGATTTAAGTCAACGGGGACAGTAGAAAATGTGTGCCCCGACCGGGATCCGGACCCGGTATATCCTGCTTACATGGCATCTGAGTCACCGACGACACAGAGGGTGGTGCGACTGCAGGGACCCGCCTCCCGTGAGACCCACATTCCCAACTTATAGTCCCGCACTATATTCATAGTGCCCCTGCCCATTATACTCATTACTCGCAGCTTTTTGCCGATTCCTATAAGATTTCGGCACTGTTTGTGTATCCGCACAGAAGAAGATTGTCAAATAGCCGGTGAGCCTAAACTGTATATATACGATGCGTTTTTCCAGATATGTCCGAAAGAACAGATACCATCTTCATATATATTATGCTGATGATCCCAGCATCAAGGTGGAATGCCGAGACTTCTAGATGTTTGAAGATGAATATGATGTGATCTCACAAGAGTTTATCGTCAGGAACAACATACATTTTGAATAATCTTTATTGAATAGATAACTCAATTCCGCAAATTTTGCTCTAATAAGTACCAATACAACAACCACTTTTTTATTTATTTTTTTTACAACCTCCTCCACTACAATATTTCTAATGCTACATGTATGGATTGTGTGTGTGCGTGTGTGTGTTGTGTAATGTTTGTTTTGCATGATGATGATGAGAGAAGGGAGAAGATCAGACCCGGTGCTGGACATAGTCTGAAAAAATGGTTCAAATGGCTCTGAGCACCATGGGACTTAACTGCTGTGGTCATCAGTCCCCTAGAACTTAGATCTACTTAAACCTAAGTAACCTAAGGACATCACAAACATTCATGCACGACGCAGGATTCGAACTTGCGACCGTAGCGGTCACACGGTTCCAGACTGTAGCGCCTAGAACTGCACGGCAGGACATAGTCTACTCCCCACGAATGGCACATAGGGCGCCACCGATCTTGACGTCCCCGTCCAACAGTCGGATCACTGTCAGCAGTCACAGTGGCTCTCACTTCATGAGGTACTGCAGAGAGGTTTGATTTCTAAACCAAGGCATTATCGTAAAGTCTACTGATCAGAAACATTACGCCATCACATCTCCTCCTGTCTTTGACGAAATACTATCAGGAAAAATCTTTTCCACTAACAGGATTCAAACCAGATTATCGCTAGGTCAAGTGCAACCGCACAAGCGTGCGTTTTTCTCTCTCTCTCTCTCTCCTTTTTTTTTTTTCTTTTCATTAGCGATATCGCCCACGAAGGTGAGTTTGCCACAGTCATTGAATGATAAATTCAGACTAGTATATTGGTACCTGGAAAGTTTTGTCACATAAAGGTGAATTGCACGCTCAGAATGGCTCACATGTATGATCTAGCTCTTCACAAACAACAGTGTAAGCAGTAAGGATTTAAAAAAAAAATTAAATAAATCAACATGTACAGCTCATCTGGGTCGACGTGGAAACAAAGGCAATAAATAACACAGCAGAAAAGTGAGAAATACTACGAGCTGCTGTGGGAGGCCTACAGATGATTTTATTGGAAGAATTAGAAATATACAACAACGTCATGAAATACCTCGGTGCGACTTGAATGACGAACTAGAGTCAAGAAACCAAATGTATCAAAAGCTTTGGCCAGCTTCTATAATTTAGTGTTGATATGAGTTTGTATAAAGTCATAGTAAACTTAATTAGATAACGTAAGTAGTTATCATTTGCCTATCGAAATACAGAAGGAAATTCCTCATTGGAGATTGCCACTAGGTTTTGAACATCTGATATACAGACTTTATCATGATCTAGATTAGCAACAAGAATATTTTCTGTAATAAACTACGCTATACCATCTTTTTCTTCGGCACAGCCAACCACATAACGTAGCTGTCGTGTATTCGGATAGATATATCATCTACATGTTTCTTTCAAGGATGAAACCACTGCTAGTACAGGATTCACAAATTAGAGACTTGCATTAATGTGTCAGCCCTTCTTCATCATATATCAATCAATCATATTTCTATGTAGTAATTTATATAGTAGACCTTGTCCTCGAGTAAGTAAAATGTAAAGACATTTATTTTTAAACAGCGAAATGACGAATATTCATTTTGTTGTAGGACAAAATGAGAAGTTTGCACGAGGAATCCTCCACGTCGCATCACCATGTGCCTAGGTCAGAAATCAGTTACAATGAAAAGCGATGGGTGCTTGCAGTTTGTTGTTCAGTGTGTCCTCATTTTTGTTCAATCTATCCTGCATTCTCCAAGCCTCCCCCACGGATCTCACAGTTATTTCCTTTCTTTCCTGTTCCTCCTCGTCTTTTCTCTACTTCTGCAGGTATATTAAAATAATGGAGCAAACAAAATTAATGGGACAGTTAGTAGAATTCTATGAAAGTTACAGTAAAGCTGATACTGAAACATTAAAGTTAGTCTGTACAGAAAAAATAACATGGAGTATACCTGATATACCAGACAGAAAAATGTTTTGGTCAGGCAGAAAAACTCTACTATATCTTAAGAATTACGATTGGAGGAAGGCAAAGGCCGACCCACGAAGTTACGCCGGATTATATTCTCCGCACATTCGGAAACGTTAGCACATACTATCTTGCCGTTCATGTTTGTAAGTACTCCGAGACAAGTATATTTTACGTTACGAGTTTACAAACTCGTCTTGTTACACGCCAACCCCGCATCTATAGTTTATGTGAACAATCGTTTGACGTTCATTATATTTCCGGCTCATAATTGTAGCCATTGAATCGGCTGCAGTTACGTTTTCTTGTAAAATACTGGATTATGTACTCCCTCTCTCTCTTTTTTTCAGTCTGAAACTGCTAAAGCCGGACTCCCAGGAAAATAAAATTAATAAGACGTTCTTTTAAATACGAGTTCACATTATTGTTACGCAGTGAGGTGAAAAATCATTTTGTTCGTCAGATATGACCTGCAATTGGAATAAGATGTTACAGGCGATTGCATGTGAGTTTCAGCTATTTATTTGCATCTAATTTGTTTGGCGTCCTGAAGCATTCTACTATGAGATTTTAAAACGTCAGTGATGTATGCGACACAGTTGTGTTTATTAGAGCCAGTTTTATCCTCGGTTAGATCCATATCGTTAACAATTCCTTGCGTAGAAGGTTGTGTACGAAAGAAGTTACTACGTGACATTGGTCACAGTGATGATTCAGTTCTATGTTGATACTATGTGGTTTTGCAGGCGTCGAGACATTGTCGGTAAAGCAACATACCACGAACGTCTACGGATGTTGGCAGAGACGTTTATTTCTAGTGTTCATCGATCAGTGTGTCTCAAAGAGTTTTATCTGCTATGTACGCTGAGTGGAGTTTTACAAGTGCATTTGATACACCTGTGTCGTTGACTTCTGCAGATTCTCACGTCTCCCGTATTACTTGCTCCTAAGTATGGACGAAGCACGGATTGAATGCAATATTCTTTGGTCGGAGTAACTAAAAATTGTTTTCTTGCTATTCGCATCTGCTGTGAGAATTTTATGCAATGATTTGCAAAGTATTCCGTTAATGTGGGAGTTGCTCATGTCAGCATCACCTTCATCGGTGTTTGGAGTATAGTTGCAAAGTGTTGGGCCCTGGTTATGCGAAAGGGTTAAATACGTCAAATCAAGTTCATTTTATTAAGCCCTGGTGCCGTGCAGCAACAGACATTCCGACTTGTATGTTGACATTAACGTGGCGTAGCCATGAAAGTTGTGTCTGGTGATTATCCTGTCCTAAAATGTACTATGTCGGATTTGTCTGCATTCGTGTTTACTGCCCTATAATTTTCATACTCTTGAATTACCTTCTATGCTCCTTCGTTATTTTCGACGTTATTTAGTAGAATGGTAAATTCGTTGGGGTAGGCATGAGCTACTGACATCACACTCTACATTTTATGATGTTGTGTATTATTGACGAAAGCGGTTCCGTTTCTAAACTGTATAACGTCTTTGTCAAGGGGCATCCATGCTCTGAAGCTCGGTTACCTGATATTTTTCTTGTTGGGATGTTATTTATTTTGAATCCGTATATAGCTTTTTTCATTAATCATGAAATAATAGTGGACTGAATGTGCCTACATTTCCTAGATTAGGTTACAGTGTTATGCAAAGCTGAAGTCTTTACATCTAAGGAACGTAAGGTAATCCGAATACTATCTGTCCACAGTAAATTTAAGTCATCTGTGTATTTTACTAAAAGATTTGTTTTTGAACACCCACATACTGCATTAATGTAATATTACCATGTCTCCAACTCGCTCTAGATCACACGCTCGAATTTATCTTTAACCTTCTGAGGTCCATGGTCCAGTATACTGGACTTCAGATGTTATTATATTTTTCAGCTAGATGTCGCAACTGTACTGCGCACTGCCAATTGAGGTCGACCTGACGTCTGCGAGTCTGGTATTGAAGTTTTTGGAACGCTGAAGCTGTACTCAAGACTGTTATAATCATTCTAAGAAAATGGCGTCACAAAGAAGGAAGTTGATGTGTGACCGCAGCTGATGTAAGTAAAATAAAAGTTGTTTCGAGTTGAAATTATGTTACTGTGCAATTACAAAACGTATATGCTTGTTTTCAGTTAGTAAAAGAATTTATATATATGACACTTTGTCTCTGGTAACAGGCTAATATCGAAGCCCATTATATTGAACTTTATGGCCCTAGTAGTTGACAACTACACATAATTTTTACTGTGTCATTTTATACTGATTTTAATATTTAAAAGCGTAGGTGTTTATTGTTATATCACTGTTAACTACACCTTTATATAAAAATATGCTATAATACTCTTCACCTTTATCTTCTTGTTATTCTTCACTGTTGTAAGTAATAACTGGTAATTTACAGGGCTATTACAAATGATTGAAGCGATTTCATAAATTCATTGTAGCTCCATTCATTGACATATGGTCACGACACACTACAGATATGTAGAAAAACTCATAAAGTTTGGTTCGGCTGAAGCCGCACTTCAGGTTTCTGCCGTCAGAGCGCTCGAGAGCGCAGTGAGACAAAATGGCGACAGGAGCCGAGAAAGCGTATGTCGTGCTTGAAATGCACTCACATCAGTCAGTCATAACAGTGCAACGACACTTCAGGACGAAGTTCAACAAAGATCCACCAACTGCTAACTCCATTCGGCGATGGTATGCGCAGTTTAAAGCTTCTGGATGCCTCTGTAAGGGGAAATCACTGGGTCGGCCTGCAGTGAGCGAAGAAACGGTTGAACGCGTGCGGGCTAGTTTCACGCGTAGCCCGCGGAAGTCGACGAATAAAGAAAATTGGCTCATGCCACAACTGGAGACCGACAGCGCCGACTTCATCTTTCAACAGGATGGTGCTCCACCGCACTTCCATCATGATGTTCGGCATTTCTTAAACAGGAGATTGGAAAACCGATGGATCGGTTGTGGTGGAGATCATGATCAGCAATTCATGTCATGGCCTCCACGCTCTCCCGACTTAACCCCATGCGATTATTATGTGAAAGATTCAGTGTTTAAACCACCTCTACCAAGAAACGTGCCAGAACTGCGAGCTTGCATCAACGATGCTTTCGAACTCATTGATGGGGACATGCTGCGCCGAGTGTGGGAGGAACTTGATTATCGGCTTGATGTCTGCCTAATCACTAAAGGGGCACATATCGAACATTTGTGAATGCCTAAAAAAACTTTTTGAGTTTTTGTATGTATGTGCAAAGCATTGTGAAAATATGTCAAATAATAAAGTTATTGTAGAGCTGTGAAATCGCTTCAATCATTTGTAATAACCCTGTATTTTAGGTATGTTCTGAACTGATACCAATATTCCGTACATTTTCAGTCGATGATGCTGTTAAAATACCCAGTGTTCTCGATGAATCTGATGCTTCACTTTCTGACGGAGAAGAATTAATTGATACAGATGACCCAGAATATAATAGATTCGTTGTTGCTACCATTCCAAGGAAGTGATGACGAAGAAGATGATGTACCTTTCGCTGCATTAACAACAACAACAACACCAAAGACTATCCAGCAGCCAACAGAGTCAGGGGCGGGCCTTAGGTGGCGCAGGGCCACGTGATGTGCACCCTCCCTCTCGACGGCCTCCTCCAACACAGGCTATACACGGTCATCACGTTCAGAAGAATTCTGTCCCGCCATTGACAACTACCAATATATCAAAAGACTGTTACTACAGTGAAGCTACAGTTGTGATAAGAAAATATTTAATCGGAGAAGTAATCTTAATAGCTATGGTAATCACTAAAATCTTAATAATATAAACTAACTTAGCTATGCGAATCCTTCCAATTTAATGGAATTCTAAATCAAATGAGGTTCACATGCGTTGCTCAGGGTGTAGACTTAAATACGTTCATCACTTGACTGTCCTCTATATTTACGAGAAATTGAATGAGTTGTAGGTCATAAACACTAAGGGATTTCTGCCTTACACACTTTAGACAAAACGTTTTTTCTTTGCATTTTGACGAGCAAATGCTTCAATAATATCTTCAAAATTCAAATTTGAAACCACGCCGTGTTCCACTGTCAGCATGGCAGGGAAGACGGGTGTTCTTGCGAGACTCTGCTTCTGAAATAATTCTTGACAACGTTTTAGCGTGAAAACCTCTTTTAAGCAAGGGCGACAGTTACTGGCACGGTTAGCAAAATTCTGTAGCACTAAAAATTTTGGGAAATTGGTCGAGAAAGTCGTTCAAGTATTTTAGTATTAACGTAGGGGCTTTTACAACCTCGGGCACCTTTCTGTGAACAGTCTCTCTCAAAAGGTTTGATGCAACAATGTCTTTCGAACATTCATCTTGTATGTTTGTTTAGACTTAGCTGTTTCTCAAGAATTTTACGTAGAATTTTCAGTTCTTCGACTTGTATGTATTTTAAACTTCCTGGAGAGAACAAAAAGTCGAATATTTTGGAATACTTAGCCAGTTGGCCAAACCTTTCTTTCAAACATCTTAACTCTGTATCAACGACAGGATGGAAAAATCGCTTTTATATTTCCCCTCTGAAGGTTGAGCTCTGCGAACGATGTCGTCGCCTTGTAACCTTCCGTATAAAAATAATAAATATTATAATTTGTTTTTGTTAATATCTTAAAACATGAAAACTGATAAATTTTGACGTAAGCAGAGCTATGCCATGGCCCTGTGAAATCAATCTGAATAAACTGAAAAATTCTTACCTCATGATGGTATCGCCGGATTACGCTGTATATGTATCTGCTCGTGAATGACACAGTTTAGTGCAATGCTGGCCTATCTACCAATATTGGACAACATTTTTCTGAGATCTGAATCGTTAGAAAAGCTGACTTTGCTGATTGACACAGCTGCACAGCTGGTCGTCTGATTACTAAACAACACATGACTCTGATCTGCGAAAAATATATGAAATATTTAAATTAAAGTAAATGACTGGATCAGGACTGGCAATGACTTAAGGCAAAATTATTCCTTAATTTTTTTGTTGACTGGTAAAAATTAAATTCTGAAAATCTTCTACATTATTAATAAAGATCTGCAATCCGTTATATGAAAAATTGAATATCACAAATCTGGGTCAACTGGTGGTGACGAATCACAAAAAAGATTGAAACAAATTCACATTTACATCTCAGATAAGTGACTTAACTACGCGCATGCCAATAAAAATAATAAAATTTACCTTACAGTACAGGGCTATGTACTGTGCTGTACCAGCGTTAGACTACAACTGCCCTGTAGCAGCGAGCAACTGCTACCACTGCCGAGACTGCTCTGACGTACGACCCTATTGCAGCAGACATTTTCTGTCGCACGCAGCGCGTGAGCAATACATCGAAATTACATTTCCTCCAGCATGGTGGTGAACCACTTACATATCCCTCCACTGGAGGGTAAAAATTTGGCAGCAGTGGTGAGTCAGTTGGACTTGCCATGAGCAACAAATTTTACTATTGCAAGTAGATGTGAAATATTTAGTGTGCTCAGTCTACAAAATGAGTTTTGCTGATTAATATACATATGTTTTACATAGTTACAGAGTATATATGAAATCATTGAGAAATTATATTAGTACTGAACATGCAAAGGTAGATACGAATATTAAGAATCTGATTAAGTGCACATCCACTGTATAAGTCTTTAGTATCTTTTACAAGAAGAAGGTGAGGAATGGAAAGGATAGCATCATGGTTGTAGCACAGTAGGTTGCATATAGCAGCATTGAAAAGTCGGTATCTTCTCACAGAAGCACAACACCAGGAGTGACAATCTGAAGACCACACTGAAATGTAGTATTAAATTGTATGTTGCCCTTTTGGTAGTACATTAGGTACACCAAGCAGTAGGCCCATAATAACATCTCCGTTGGTAACTGTGGTGGGCAGCTTGATATGCCATCACTACAGCCTTATAGAATCCATAATCTGTACATCAACGCAGAATTAGTGCAAAAAATCCAAATGGAGTGCTCGATGACCATGAGGATGTGAAGGATTTAGGAAAGTGTCATTAACTGGTGATAATTGGGTCAGAGGTAGAAGGATACATATAGTCTTATAACATTTTGTGATAATTACGTTATTGACATCAATCCAAATTTACAAATATAAGTCGAGTTTGTGTGCCATAACATATGTAAGGTAAGCTCACATGATCGTTTCTTTTGCAGTTTTACATAGATATATACTTGATTCGATATAATAAGTATATCAAGAAAAAAAATTTGTTACTTTACATGGCAATTTTACAAAATGTTGTGAAGTTCATAGGCCAAGCAATAAAATTAAAACATTAAATAAGTGTAACAAAGAAATCATCAGTAGTAATCTTATATATTCTTAGCTGGAGAAGTGTTGGCCTTCAATGGCCTGTCAAATTTTCATTAACTGATACTGATGATATACAAATCATTATACAGAAATAAATGATATTACATCATTAAAGTGGCTTCGAGGAAGCTTCACATGACAATTTTACAGAATTAATATGGCGTTCAAACGCCAAACAATAAAATTAAAACATTACATAAGTGTAACATAGAAATCACCAGCAGTAATCTTACATATTCTTAGCTGGAGAAGTGTTGGCACGCCTGTCAACTGGCATAATCTAGGAGTGTCCAAAGCAGAGTAATGTATAAATTTACGAAAAAAGTTAATTAATCCTAGAAAACTACAGAATTGTTTCTTAGACGTTGGAACAGTGATACCACGTAAAGCTTGAAGTTTTTCAGGATCAGGTGCGCCGCCTTCTGCTGAGATTACATGTCCAAGAAATTTTATGGAGATTTAGCCAAAGTGCGTTTTTGCTAAGGTTAACTGTGAGTCCTTGTGCACGAAAAGCTTGTAACAGTTGTTCAAGAATGAAATTATGTTGAGACTAGTTAGCTTCTGCTATAAGGATGTCCTCTACATACGTTGTGATTCTGTCTTCAAGTTCTTTCAGAAGTGTTGTGTTCATACCACGAATAAATGCTGCTGAAGAAATTGTTAAACCAAACGGTAATTTGCAAAATTGATAAAAATCACCAAAACAGAGAAGAGCTGTGCACTTTCTGCAGTTCGGATGGAGCTGAATCTTTCAAAACCCGGATTTTAAATCTCAGATGGAATAAATAGCAGTACCATGATATTTCTGTAGTTCTTCTAGTGTCTGTGGGTGATCTGTTTCATTAATAATAATGTCATTAACGTGACGAGAATCAAGTACAAGTCGAAGTGAGCCGTCTTTTTTCTAGGCAATGTGAAGCGGCTTTATATACGGACTAACTGCTGGTTCGATAATGCCTTGGTGTAGCATAGCTTTTAGTTCTTCCTCAATGGATATAAGGAATAGGATAATGTTTGACTTTAAATGTGTCGTGCTGTTTAACTTGAAATTCATACATAAAAACGGACATAGTACCACGGATGTTGTCAAAAACTGGGGCTTGCTGTAAAAAAAATATTGCGTAGTTGACTACGTTCGTCATCTGTATTTGCGTTGTTCTGTTTTACTTTCTCAGAAATCGTTTGTATCACGTCGTAATCAAATTCGTCTGATGTACCGTAGTTGTGTACATACGTATCTGTGAAAAAGGTGGAATGCCAGCCTATGATACCGGATGCAGAAATGACTTCTGTTCGATTAACTACTTGTTCTTATGCTGATAATGTGTGTAGAAATTTCGATGCTAGCTATTCTGTTCCATCTTTCAACATAAAATAAGACTTTTTCAAATCGACAATTGCGTCGTGTTGTACCAAAAAGTTCGTGCTTGAAATAACTTCTGTTGTCAATAAAGGAACAATTCAAAAGTTTGTGTGAAACGTATGACCTACAATGATAAGTGTGTCTATAGTTTTATATCTACTCCTTTACCGGATACTGCACCTCTTACTTTAGTTTTGCCTAGTGGTAACGTAGGATAATTGATTTCGTTGTTATATTTGTGGAAAGTCTCCTCATTTATTACCGAAATAGGTGATTCAGAATCGATTACTGCTGAAAATGTGAATGATCCAATTTCTACATCGACAACAGGGTGGGAAATAGTTTTATATACAACTGGTTTCTGATGTAAACGCATATCTCGGATATCGTCAAAAGTAATGACATTTTCGTGAACAAAATCTCGTGTATTAAAGGTGTTGGTCACGTTGCTGGAAGATGCAACCGGTACTGTATCTAGTCAGATTCCTTCTGGTGTGCTGTTACTTGCGGGAGGATGCTCTGGCATTTCCGCCATCTCTCTACCGTTCTGTTTCTTCGCTCTGACGTACTAGGTTGAGGATCATATCGGCTGTCTGGTTCATTCATGATAATCTGTGGTTGTGGATGATTCTGCTGCTGACAAAACCTACTGTTAATAATTGTGCGTTGAATACTGTGCTCATTGCATTTACTTTTGTCATAGTAGTTAATATACGGCGCGTTGCGACGAGAGCTGAAATAATGGTTTTTCGGTGCGTATTGGTTTCCTTGTTGCTGGGCGGTACTGCTCGGCGCAGCCGATGCTACACGTGCAGGTGGCGTAACATCAAGGTTTGACTGACCTTGGAAATTACATTGTTGGTTAGGTATGCCAACCGGCTGGTTCTGTTGCTGCTGTGGGGAAAAGCCTCGATAGTTGCCAAATGTGTCTGCGGTTGCTAATTATTTTGTGCATACTGCTGATTAAAATTCTGCGTCGTGCTGATAGTTCTTGTCATTTCCGGAACGTGTATCTCCCTTGCTATTAAAATAGCGTGGCTGGTCGTAGTTGCCATATACCTGTTCGCATTGGCTATGGTATGGAAAATTTTTGTTTATGAATGAATAATCAGACTGCTGGGCTTCCAAAAGCTGTAAATAATCTCTAAATGCCGAAATGTTTTTTTTTGTTGTCCAATTAAGAGCGCTATTCTTAACGATCGTGGCAATTTCGAAATTCATAGCTGGATTAGTGCTGACTCGCAGTGTGGTTCGCATAAATATTGGTTTTGCTGTACCATATGTTCAAAGAATTGCGTGATGGTGGAGAAATTTGAGTTTTCATAATTCGGTAGGCTGATTAACTGATCCTTGATATCGCGCTGTGTCGTTTTAGACCAATACGCTGACAGAAAAGCATTTTGAAATTCTGCTACTGAGTAACATTTTCTTGCGATCGGTCTTATCCGAGTTGCTTTCTAAAACGCTGTAAATAAAATGCAAAAGTAAATTGTTGTATCCAGTCCAAGGGGTAAATCTGTGTTCTGTCATTCTTGAATGTCTTAAATTTCCTAATGGGTAAAATGTAAAAATTATCGTTTCTAAATGTTTGAGCAGAATCAGAGCTGTATAAGAATCTGTTTGTCTGCGTCTGTTCGGAATCTAAGTCACGTACTCTTTATAATCTACCTAAGTTTTGTTGGCTGTGGGACCGTGATTAATGTTCAGAATGTGTTGTACCCTGTGAGATGTTAGAGGCTGAAACGTTTTTCATTTCTGTCACTTCATGCTGTAAAGATGACATTTTTCGACGTAGCATATTACTGGATGTACCTAACTCACTGATTGTTTGATGCATACTTTGAAATTTGGGTGTCCGATTGAAGGAAACTGGTGACGTATCGTCTGATTTAATGTCATTATTGTTCTCGATAGTGTCAACTCTTCTGGCTAATTCATTAAATTTTTCAGTTAGTGGTTCCACCTGATTGTCATTTCTGGTGTCACAAGCATCATTTCACGCGTGGTTTTGCTTAATTTCTTAATATCTGCTTTAATGGTCTCAGGATCCTGTACTAATTCCAGTTTTTCAAGGCTTCTAGCAGATATCTGAAGGTCTTCCGTGTATTTGTTCTCTATGTTCTGAATACTAGTGTCTGTTTTTGTTTTCAGATCTATAAGATCACACTGTAATTCTGTGTTCGATTGTTTGACTGTGTTAATTTCAGCCTATGCTGTAGCAATATTGGTGTGAACATATGTTTTTGATTTTGCGAACTACTTTCGCTTATCTTCCCAACTCTGTATAGTAATTGTTTGCATGACTTGTTTCTTTACTTTGTACTATTCTTGTATGAATTTGTGGTAAAACATTTCGCTGTTTTGTAGGTGGTAATTAAAACGTTCGTCAATTTGGGTGTTCTATTGCTCGAATTTCTCGTCAATTTTCGCATGCAAAGGGCGCGAAACTTCTGCTGATAGTGCTTTAATATTGTCGTGTAACGGTGTTTTCTGAACGTTGTTTAGCGACTGCATTGATATCATCTCTAAGTAATTTTGTTGTAGCTTCGTGTGTTTTGCGTGTCTCTTGAGAAACGTATCTGATTTCTTCACTACTATTCCTGGCACAGGTCTTAATTTCCTCAGGTAATTGTATTTTAGATTCATTGCATTGCACGGAAATGGCTGTAATCTGTTCAGTAAGCTGTTCAATAGAGGCGTCAAGTTTTTCATTAATCAGTTTCAAATTTTCATTGGTTTTTGTTTGATCAACGTGTCGTGTTTTTCCTCTGACTGTTTGAAATTTTCATTAAGTTATAGCAATATTGCCATAATTTGATAAACGTCAAAATTAGCGACTCTCTTTTTTATGCTGTGTGATAGTGTATCTGCATTTCATACTTGTTCTGTAGCCATTTTGTCATTCACTGATTCATGAAAAGGTCCGCCGATTGGTTGTGCCCTGTTGCTCACTACATCGGAATCAAATAAATCTGAAGTATTTTGAGTAAATTGCTCGTTTTCATTAGTAACATTTAGCTACTCACTGTGTAAATTCTGCATTTCCGATGTGTGAAACTGGGCAGCGTTCATTGTAGTGGAACGCGCCGTGTCATCAGTTATTGTTACATTTACTGTGGGCGTAATTCAATCTGTTTGCTCACCGTTTGAATTTGAAATGTTACTGGTGGTTGACACACACTGAGTGTCTAAGGTTGAATAATTAGAACTGCGAGTCTGAATATCTCTAGTATTCTCAGTTAAACTACTCAAATCGTCGTTTTCAATCATTGCACTTCGCGATATTCTGTTTGCAATTTTTCGCGGCATCTTCATAAGTCAAAGGTGGACACAAAAACAAACAAAGACAAACCGAACACAAAGTGGAGGAAGTACAGTGACAACAAAGAGCAATAAATTACCGATGATCTGTGAAAAAATATGACAAATTAGCAAATGCGTTTTGCCAGATTCAAACTAAACTTAACACTGGGTAAGAAATAGCAGATATATAGCTGAGTACTTCCCAGAAAATTCTCGAAATTACGATCCTGGCAGGGTCGCCAAGTGTAACCTTCTTGTATAAAACTAATAAAAACGATAGTTTTTTTGTTAGCATCTTAACTCATGAAAACTGATAAATGTTGACGTGAGCAGCGCTACGCCATGGCCCTGTGAAATCAATCTGAATAAACTGCAAAATTCTTACCTCATGATGGTGTCGCCAGATAACGCTATCTATATATCTGCACGTGAATGACACAGCTTAGTGCAATGCTGGCCTATTTACCAATACTGGACAACATCTGAGATCTGAATTATTAGAAAAACTTACTTTGCTTATTGACGCAGCTACACAGCTGGTCGTCTGATTACTAAAGAAGATGTGACTCTCATCTGCAAAAATTTATTAAATATTTAAATTTAAATAAGTGACTGTATCGGAACTGGCAATGACTTAAAACAAAATTATTCCTTCATCTTTTTGTTGACTGGTAAAAGCTATATTCTTAAAATGTTTTACATTATTAATAAAGATCTGCAATCCAATACATGAAAACCTGAATATTACAAATCTGGGACAATTGGTGCTGACGAATCACAAAAAAGATTGAAACAAATTCATATTAACATCTTAGGCAAGTGACTTAACTACGCGCATGCCAATAAAAATAATAAAATTTACCTTACAGTACATGGGTATGAACTGCGCTGTACCAGCCACAGACTACAACTGCCCTGTAGGAGCGAGCGACTGCAACTGCTGGGGAACCTGCTCTGACCTGCGACTCTATTGCAGCAAAAATATTTTCTGTCGCAGAATACGTCGAACTTACATTTGCTCGAGCAGGGTGGTGAACCCCTTACAACCTTCATAATTAAATTTCTTCGCCTTCTCCGAATTCTCTTTTCTACAATTTTTGGTTGAAGCTGTACACTTTCAGCTATCTCTTTCGCTGTTATCTGCGCATTAACACAAACTTCAAGGAAATTCTCAATAAACTTCACTGGATTACCGAGGGATTTGGTTGCTATTTTCACATCCATATTTTCTACGTTATTGGTGAAAAGAAGGTCATACCATATGACAACGCCTGCAATAAATTCGAAACTATCTAAATCGTTCACAGCAAGCGAGTGTGCATTGCTCTTCGTTTCCGATTCAACAGTGCTGTTGCTCACCTCAAAAAGGGCATCTATGACGTTCCTTGTCTGGTACCTTACACTTTTGACACTCTCCACCGCAATTTCCCACGGAGTGTCGAAAGCTTCTTCACTGTTAAAGTTTGTCTCCCGTTCAATACGTTCTACCCTCTCTGAATGGATGCACTGGAAACCACGTGTATTCTTTGAATTATACGAAAAATGTGAGTACTACATCTGACAACATAAGATTAAGAAGTGGCTGGCACATGGCGTATAAAACGCTCTGAGAATGCACTTTAGTATTCTGTCTTGAACACCACTTCGATAACCTTTCATATTTGCGCCGTTATTGTAGCTTTGGCCTCTATCATCATGAATATCGACTGGTTGATCTAGACTGGACAGAAGTGTTTCTGTCAAGCTTTCTCCTGTTCTTGAAATGATGTTTAGAAAGTCACTTCTTCTGATGTATTTACAAACCTAAGAATCAATGTCATTCGTGCATTGCGAGTTGTATCAGGAGTAAAATCACGTATGAAAGAAAAATATTTACATTCTGTTATGAAATCAATATTGTAGTTCTTTACTTCGTTGGTATGCAAAATTTATGGGTTTATTTTCAATGATTTTCCTAATATAATGGTCATTAATTTCTTGAGTTTTTATCCGCCTTAAATGTTCCTGCGAAACGGAGTCAGATTCTGCTATCATTCCTATCAAATCCCGAAAATTATATTTATTTTCTTGGTAGAGCTTGTCACTAATTCTCCTTATGGCCATATTATGTTGAGCTAGGTACCTGATCGTGAGTATAACTCTTTTTGGAATCTGACGCCAATGATCCTTCTCTTTTTCCGGTAGTTCAAGGTCAATTTGATAAATATCACTCTTTTGTTTCTAACGTATCTCACATTCTATCGATTTTGTTGTCAGTTGATGTGGTTGAATGACTGTTCATGGTCATGAAGCCGATTTGCTAAATGAAACAAGTCACGGAGTCCATGACTTGATAGCTTGTTTGAAGGAGATCCAAGAAGATTAGAACGAAAACAAAAACTTTCTCTGCAGGTTTCGAATACACAAGCCCTTTACGAATCGATTCTTCTCCATTTGGTAAATTTCTAACGTAAAAACGAGTTGAAAACTTTCTTCGATTCTCATTTATGGGATACTCAAAATTTACAGTTTTAGCAGCAACTTTCTGAACAGTTTCATTTGTCATGGTATATGCTGAAGTTTTAGCCGAAGTGCCTGGGTCCGAATCTGTGATTACTTCACAATTGCTACTACTAGGCCTACCTGAATGCGGGATAGCTGAAGGACTACATTCCAGTGGTTCATGTTCACTTGTATCTAAAGCATCGCATGATGAGGGGCCACTGTTAATGCCATCGTCCTTTAAGCACACTTTATAGTCTCATTGTCTGAAGTTGTTGGTCGTAGAAAATTTTCGAAAGTGCATTTGTATGGGTAAAGTCATCTGAAGATTAAACTGAATCCGAAATTTTATAGATATTTGCATGGAGTGACAAGTGGCATCGGATTCTTGAGAGGTACTCCACAATCGTGCAAAAATAAATCCCTTATATTCCTGTAACACTATAAATGACACAAATTTAAAAGATCTCGATTTGGCTACGTACTTAAGTGCTGAAATTTATGAAGAATTTAATCTGGAACCATCAAACAGGAAAGGTTGTGGGGAAGGCGAACAAAACACTTCATTTCGTTGTCAGAACAGCAAGAAGATGCTACAAATCTACACTTCGCTTGTAGTACCCTTCTGGAGTACCCCTGCAGAACATGAGATTCTCACAAGATAGGATTGCTGGGGGGACATAGCAAAAATTCAGAGAATGGCGTCTTGTCTTGAATTATCATGAAACGATAACGATAAATTAAGTGCCAAGGAGATGATACTCTATCTGAGATAGACGACATCTTTTCACGAACTTTCAGCTTTTTTCTCCGAATGCTAAAATAATTTTTTGGCTCCCACATATATAGGGAGAAATGACATAATAAAACAAGATATATCAGCGCTCTCACAGACAGATTTATGTGTTCACTTTTCCTGGTGCACCGAGCGAGGTGGCGCAGTGGTTAGCACACTGGACTCGCATTCGGGAGGACGACGGTTCAATCCCGCCTCCGGCCATCCTGATTTAGGTTTTCCGTGATTTCCCTAAATCGTTTCAGGCAAACGCCGGGATGGTTCCTTTGAAAGGGCACGGCCGATTTCCATCCCAATCCTTCCCTAACCCGAGCTTGCGCTCCGTCTCTCATGACCTCGTTGTCGACGGGACGTTAAACACTAACCACCACCACCACCTTTTCCTGTTGCTAATCGATAATGGGACGGCGAGAAATGGCCTTAAAATCATTAAATTCACTCTGGAGTGTGAACTGCTGATTAATAATGTAAACATAGACATAGATCATATTGACTCGTTCAAGTAGTTTCTCAATTGCAACGCGTTGCGAAGAGGACTTCAGTGGTCTATTGGCTGGCGGTGTTCGTGGAAGAATTCCGCAGTTAAGAACCTCTCGTTGCCTCGTGCCCTGAGGCACTGCAAGCATGCGGGCGTCTGCAGCGCTGCTCACCGCCCACAGTGGAACTTGTTTAGTGGGGCGTTGCGGTGCCGGCTGTTTCTCGAGATGCGGGCCTGGAGAGCCGAGAACTCGATGAGCAGACGTCACGTCAGCGGGCTGCAAAGAGTGCGCGACCTCCCACTTGCCGTGTCCCGCCGCAGTAAGGGACGTGTCAGCAAGTGCGCACGGCCTTACTGAAAGACTGCGAGCAAGGCTGATCTACAAAAAAAGCGAACTGCTTAGAGACTGGTCCACTTGGAAATCGTTTGTAAGTCGAATACACCGAAAGATTATATATATATATATATATATATATATATATATATTAGTGTCTGGATAAAACTTACCACAGTGCCTTGCACCTCTGCACAAGGGCCTACCAATTTCAGAGCAAATCACCTGCCTGCTACATGAAAATAAAATCGTATTTACCACCTCGACACGAATCCTGAGCCACTACAAACAGAGCTGCTGCCATTCAGTGTCAATCTGAAGTAACCCAGCAAATGTAAATGTGATGAGTATATCGTGTTGTACAAAAAATATTTATTTTATTGATTCCTGATGCAACATCATAAATGGAGAACCGCAGCAGCTGTTAAACGATCCTTTATTTAAGGGCCTCGTTTTGCAGCTTACAGCTGCCTCCTCAGGTATACATAATGAATACAATTCTGGCTTAAATGGATCACCCTGCTGTGCAGCCTGTGCTTACTGGATACTTTTATCTTGCTTTGGCCCTTTCAGTACGTCTAGAATTTTGGAAAGCATTTAATTTGCAATAGAGGAGATTTGTTTCAAAGTATCAAACATGAAAATGTGTCTGTAGCTCTTAAAAGAAACCATGTAGGCCCAATATTTACTATACAGTTCTGCTTCAAATGATCGTTCATGTCATATCACATTATATTGATCATTCCTCCTGGGACACCCTATATATAGATACCCTCGAATTAACTGTTACAACTGCTAATAGTGACTAAGAACGTTGTACAATGGAAGGCTTTACAGAGGTAGCACTGTAATAAATGTTTGATGTAGTATCTTAGACCAATTTTAGCTGATTGCGTTCACTAATTACGTGCCACAGTCTTTTCCTGGAAGTACAGCAAGCAGTAGCAAAATGAGGTTTTCTGAATTTTGGAAAACTGTTCCAAAGTACAACTTGCTCAGGCAACTGCAAAAAAGTTTCAAAAAGTTGCAATTGAGAAAATTTTGTAAGTATGTGTTGGATTAGAACTCTACTACACACCAACAATCAGTAAGTGAAAACAAATTAACAATTACCATCAAAAACCACTTACAAGTTAAAAACATTCTGAATCAGACGCTATGGGTAACTAAAACAAATTTCGATTGCAACGGTAATAAAAATTTATGATGTATAACAGAAACTCTGTTTATAAACAAGTGTTATGTGTTCCACTGAAAAAGACCAAGTTTATAGATACAAGATGGTACGCTACTAATGGCCGAGCGGTTCTAGGCGCTACAGTTCGGAAGCGCGCGACCGCCACGGTCACAGGTTCGAATCCTGCCTCGGGTTTGGATGTGTGTGATGTCCTTAGGTTAGTTAGGTTTAAGTAGTTCTAAGGGACTGATGACCTCAGAAGTTAAGTCCCAAAGTGCTCAGAGCCATTTGAACTGAAAGTATTGCTTAACCATCACCATTTAAAAATACCTAGAAAATTACTCCGTATCAAACTCTGTAACTGAAGAATTAGCAGTATTCGTCAAATAGCTTTTCACTCCAGAGCACTTAAATAGGCAAAACTCATAATATTTAGAAACGCTGCAGAAAACACTGCCTTATGCATGAAAACAACGAAACTCTTAGGAGACTCCATATAGTGCATATGGCAGTCCCTAGCGCATTTTCCTTAATAACATAAAACTGTTCATTAGATGCAATGCCGACGAGGAAACATTATGTGTTCCTCGAAACAGCTATGATATAAAGAACTTTCATAATGTACAACTTGTCTTCTAGTATACCAGAAGTTACGGAGACAGACGTTACAGTGAATCATACATCGGATACAGGTTACTGGACACTCAGAAGACGTTTCATGTGGTGACCGTAGCCGCTCAACGGCGAGGCAGTTCCTGAGGGCAGTATTAGTGCCCTGTAGAGACAACGACAGAGCGATGACGAAGCAACATCTGCGTCCCTTCATCAGTGTGAGTGCGCGAGGTTTACAATATTCCGGGAACTGTGCATCGGTTACTAGTACTGGAAACCCAGGAGAGGTTAAATTCGGTGACCGTAGCTGCGCAACTATCATAGGTTTACACTAGAAAATGACTCCGACAATGTCGTCGAATCTTATGCAGTAGCACAGCACCCACCTAACAGCGATATAACTCCTGAAAGCGGCATTAGTCCCTTGCAGAGAAGACAGCAGGGAGCCTGTAGTATGAGACCGCGAATTAATTTCTCTATCGCGTCGTTAATGTGATGGTGCTAGGGTTACAGTAAACAGTCTGCGATGTATCGCTTACTAGCTACTGGATTCCCAGAAGGGTCTCTATGCGGTGGCCGTATCCGTTACGGTATCATAGATGTACACTAGCAGAATGACTCCAATAATGTGCCCGATTGTTACCCATCAACCCAGAACCCACCTAATAGAGAGAATACACATGGGGTAGCATTAATCTCTTGGAGAGAAGTTGGCAGGGAGCCTATAGTATGCAATCGCTCGGCTACCACCGAAACGCTCTGATTAAGTCGCAGGACAGGACAGGTAGTTAAAATTGTTGAAAGGGGCCAAAATAAGGGGCTCTCAGTTACACTCGAACCTACAACTTTATCATTTGATCAAACAGTGCAAGATCCACTTTTTTTTTCAAACACACAGTTTTAATCATTCGGACTCCTTAACCGGCTGAAAGCCACTTTAATTTAACAGAGGCTGCAGGCCAATAACTTAAAATTGAAGCATAATCAGAAATTTAAAAGGCAAGCCTTATCTTACAACAGTTCTTTATGTAGGATGGAGGCCCTGAAACGCCTGGTTAAATCCGCAGGAGAGAACAGGTAGCTGGAATAGAGGAAAGGGGCCCAAAATGAGAGGTTGTCAATTACACATGAACACATAGAACTTTATTTAGTTGCCCAAACATTACAGCGCATATTTCCGAGCTTAACTATTGACTGAATATGCCACAAAATCTTGTGGCTTAAGGGCAAAACTTCTTTAATTTCTAAAACGGCTGAAGGCCCGTGATATAAAAACACAACTACAATAAATTTGCAAAGGCAGAAGACCCAAAGCTTTATCCTTCAATAATTTTTAAAAAGGAGGCTGAAGGCTCAAACAATCTAAGACATAAAAAAAAAGAATTTTACTTTTCAAACAGCTGAAGGTCCATGATTCAAAACACAACTACAATAAATTTTTACAAGGCAGAAAGCCCAACGCATTGAATTTAATATATATTTTTTTCTAAATGAGGCTGAAGGTCTCAACAATCTAAGATTTAACAAGTAAGGAATTTAATTTTTAAGACAGCTGAGGGCTCATGATTGATAAACGCAAATACAATAAATTTTGATGAGGCGGAAGGCCGAAAGCTTTATCCACAAAAAATATTATAAATGAGGCTGAAGGCCCAACCAATCTAAGACTTAGCAAGTGAGGAATTTTAATTTTAAAACGGCTGAAGTTCCATTACTTAAAACCCAACTAAAAGCATACAAATTCAAATCATCAGCTATAAGACATTAAAAAACACAATCACACCAATAAGAAAACGCTGTACAGCCATCGGCGCTCAGAAGTTTCCGGGGGTCAGTCGGCACTTGAAATATTAACGTTTTCTTAGGGGAGATAGGTAGTCGGCCCAAGTATATCCGATCCGCCGGCAACCCAACCAAGAGACAGTCAACGGACCCACCGACAAGACGACTTGCTTTCCACCAGACCGGTATTCAAGGAACTCTTAAGCCAAAACGTAAAAGGCGTAGCCGCCCACAACCAAGTATGCATAGGCTGTCAAAACTACACACACGTGATGGACAACTACAACACGGTGAGGAAAGGTCACTGCCTGAATTTTACACCAGCAGCTAGGGCAGGTAACCTGAACGCTAACGGCCACAAGGCAGAAATTTCCGCTCGTTGCACTTGGACTTCAAATAACCAAAATATACTTGAACTCCACTGGACGGTAGCCAAACTTTCGCCAACTCGGAGACTCGCTGCTGCTCACCCGAGAACCCCCAACAGCCAACCGTCTCCCACACTGTCTGACACTGTAGAGACTGCCAGTTGGCCCGGCCCACTGCACCACGCGGAGATTTCCTGGCTGATCCACACCACCTGACCGACTGCCACACACCGGCTAGCCGGAAACTATAAGCACCAGACCAAAGATAGTACAAGGTGCGAATATCGATACACACCGCTGCTGCCGCACGTAGAAAGAGGAAGAACCACGAGATAACCGCCATAACCGCGGGATACCAAACGCAGAGTAACAGTAAAGGTATAAATCAAGGAATAAGCCGGGGCGGCACGGCTCAACCTCACTCCTCAAACTTAACCCAGGGCGGGGTAAATCCAAACCCTGAGCTACTTGAACTAACTAGACTAAGGTGCACCCGATATTCCTTACCTGAGCTGTTGTTCTTGACCATCAAATTTATCGGACCCAATATACGCATTATAGTGCAAGGCCCCAAAAAACGCGGAGTAAATATACTAGGATTTCCCCTGGAAATTGTGGGCATAAACTTGGTCCCCTGGCCTGCCCTTAAAGGTTTCCCGAATACGACTATAATGTTCCGCTTGCTTATTATGGGCTCTGAGTGTGTTACGCCGGGCCCGGTTCTAGTTTTCCTTGACAACACGCCGATTAATATTGGCTGGAATAAGATCTTGATTCCGATTAACTCTCTCCGCAAACGACCCCTGGGAGTAGTACGGGGCGGTTGTGACATACTTGACACCGTTCTGGAAACAGAAGGCCATGAAAGTTGCCGAAAGCAAGGCAGGAGCGTTATCGCTAACAAGCTGCTTAGGTGGTTCAAAAACACTGAAGACACTAGTTAAATGATTAATAGTGGTGGCTTGGAAGGAGTCAAGTAAATCTGGAGGATGCATCAGTCACAACTAGTACATATCGATGAACCCTTCTAGTACGAAATAAAGGCCCCAAATAATTAATATAGAGCTAGTGCATAGGACTGGACTCTTGTTCAGAACTCAACCAACCTTGTTGAAGAGCATTCCTGGGTTTGACTACATTACACAAGCGGCATTATGATATCATTTGACTCACATCCTGGCCCATGGAGGGCAAAGTTAAATGCTCCTTGATTTTTTGTAGAGTCTCGTAAGTCCCTAAATGCCACCCACCAACGAATCATGAAAATAAAGGAAGACCGTACGAATCAAGGTTGCAGTAAACAGATCTTAGACTCCTTAGCATTGCCCACCTTCCTGCAAAGAAAACCCCTCTTAACAGCATACTCATCCGACAGTTCTCCTGCCAACACACTTTGCTTAATGCCGGCCCAAACAGGATCCTGCTCCTGATAGTGGGCAACGTCTTCGAACAAAAGGGGAATTTCACCCAACACCATACAATTAAGGTTGTCGCCCACTACCTGCTGCCTTCTCTCAATAGATGAACATCTGGCTGAAGACATGCGCAAGGACATTTTCAGTGCACTTCACATGTTTGACTTCAAACTGAAATGTCGAAATACTTACTGCCCATCTAGCAATACGGCCAGTTTTACGCGGCCTAGCCAACACCCAGCTCAAAGCTTGATTGTCGGTTTCCAATTTGAAAACCCGATGTTCAAGGTAGAAGCGGTACTTCTCTAAGTCAAATAAAACGGCCAAGGCCTCGCACTCAATAGACAGAGTACTTAAGCTCAGCATCAGCTAACCGATGAGACGCGTAGGCTAATGACTGTCTTTGCCCCTCAAACTCCTGGAGGAGTACAGGTGAAATACCCGCATTAGAAGCGACAGTTTGAAAAATAAACCATTCATTAAAGTCGGGCAGCCAAAGAACCGGCGGATTGGCTATCGCTGTCGCTCAAAGGCAGCCTCCTGTGCAGGTCCCCATTCAAAACGCACGCCCTTCCGGCGTAACTGATCTAAGGGTGGTGCCTACTTAGCAAAATTACGAACAAAACGCCTAAAGTAATTTTCCATGCCTATAAATTTAGCAATTCCCGTCATAAGTCGGGGGGGGGGGGGGAGGGGGCAATGCCCGCAAGGCCTTTGTCCGCTCTTGGTCAATCCGAATACTTTTACCCGACACTGTACGGCCTAAGAAAGATACGGCCTGCTTAGCTAGCTTGATTTTACTAGGCTTAACAGTTGGACCGACTCGCTGTAATCTCAACAGTACTTGTTGGATCTGCTACAGATGATCCTCAAACGAACGACTGTAGATAACCAAGTCATCCAAATAATTACAGACACAGACTAAGTTTAAGTCGCCAACGATATTATCCAACGAACGCGTAAGCACCGCCGCTCCGGTTGTTAGCCCAAAGGAACTCGAACAAGTTCCAATGAGTACAAAACGCAGTAACATGTTTACATTCCTCAGCCAATGGTATCTGATAATTGGTCTGATTCAAATTAAGGACCGTAAACCAGTTAGCGCCGGCAAATGCAAAAAAAAAAAAAAAAGGCTGCGAGCACTATGTGACTTAACTTCTGAGGTCATCAGTCGCCTAGAACTCAGAACTAATTAAACGTAACTAACCTAAGGACATCACACACATCCATGCCCAAGGCAGGATTCGAACCTGCGACCGTAGCGGTCGCTCGGCTCCAGACTGTAGCGCCTAGACCCGCACGGCCACTTCGGCCGGCCCGGCAAACGCAGTAAAAGAATTATGCAAACCCGGCAGAGGTACTGATTCAAGTACAAACTTGGCGGTAGTCAACCACAGGTCTGAAATCGCGCCCCTGATCTTTAGGTACAAGTATCATTGGGGAAGCGTAAGCAGAAGTAGAGGGGCTAATCATTCCTTGTTGGAGCATTTGAGATACCTTAGCGTTGAGTGTCTTCACCTTCGGGGCTGAGAGGCGGTACGGAGATTGCCTAACCGGAATATCATCGGACAGACGGATATGATATTCGAGAACTCTAGTGACACGCAGGTTATCACTAAGGAGTTGGGGAAAACTGTGCAACAAATCACGCAACTGAGAAGCCTGACGGGGCAAGAGATGGGTCAAATAGAATTCATTAGCTGTGGCCTCAATGGCCAAGGCTCCGGCAGTTAGCCATACGCTAGGTTTAGTGCACTCGTAAAGGCCAAACTTCTCCTTAGGAGTATACTTAAAGGAAAAGTTGTGTCCGGAATAATTCAAGATCAACCCGGTTATATTGATGAAATCACACCCCAAAATTAGACTAACATGCAGTTCCTTAACCAAGGCTTAAGACATAGGCCAGGAAATATCACCGACCGATATTTTTTTTTTTGTGGTTTTAGAGCGCACAACTTCAATGGTCATTAGCGCCCTGACGACGTTAAGAATGCACCGCGAGGCACAAGTTTAAAACAACAACTAAAAGGGAAAACACGATAAAAGACAGACTGACAAGCATAGGATTAAAAAACAGCATCATCAAATGTCCTTAGTGAGGTTTGTCAAATTGATAAAACGAAGAACACGAGGAGCTGCTCGTGGGTCATCCGCTAAAACGGCATCTAAAGTACATGGCAGGTTAAGATCGAGACGCAGTGCGTTAAAATCCGGACACGAAATTAAAATGTGGCGGACCGTCACCAATTGCCCACATGGGCAGAACGGCGCCGGCGCAGCCGTCAGCAGATGGCGATGGCTGAACCGGCAGTGTCCAATTCTCAACTGGGCCAAAACTACCTCCTCCTGCCGAGAAGGGCGTGAGGAGGGCGTCCAAGCCACGGGAAGAGGTTTCAAGGCCCGAAGCTTGTTGGCTGTAAGGGCAGCCCAATCGGCATGCCACAGCGATTAAATGCGCCGACAAGTAACCCTGCTAAAATCTGACGAAGGGACACAACAAGAAGCTGTCCGAGGCTGGAGGACCGCAGCCTTGGCCGCGGCATCTGCAGCTTCGTTCCCAGGGATACTGACATGGCCAGGGACCCACATAAAGCTAACCGGAGAACCGACGTCCACCAGCTGCCGAAGAGAGCGTTGGATCCGGTGCACGAAAGGGTGAACCGGATACGGATCACTGAGGCTCTGGATGGCGCTCAGGGAATCGGATCAGATGACATAAGCAGAATGTCGGTGGCGGCAGATGTAAAGAACAGCCTGGTAGAGGGCAATGAGCTCAGCTGTGAAGACCGAACAATGGCCATGGAGCCGGTATTTGAAACTTTGTGCCCCGACAATAAAAGAACACCCGACCCCGTCATTGGTCTTAGAGCCATCTGTATAAATGAAAGTCATATTGATGAACTTCGAACGAAGTTCCAAAAAACGGGAGTGGTAGACCGAACCGGGGGTAACCTCTTTCGAGAGCGAGCTGAGGTCAAGGTGAACGCGGACCTGAGCCTGGAGCCAAGGTGGCGTGTGGCTCTCGCCCACTCGAAAGGTTGCAGGGAGTGAAAAATTAAGGTGTTGAAGGAGGCGACGAAAGCGAACTCCAGGGGGTAGCAGGGCAGAGACATACAACCCGTATTGACGGTCGAGAGAGTCGTCAAAAAAGGAACGATAAGACGGATGGTCGGGCATTGACAGTAGCCGACAGGCATACCGACAAAGCAGTATATCGCGCCGGTAGGTGAGTGGCAATTCGCGAGCGTCAGCATGAAGACTCTCTACGGGACTAGTATAAAATGCTCCGATCGCAAGTCGTAAACCCCGATGTTGTATGCAGTTGAGGCGGCGTAAGACGGATGGCCGTGCAGAGGAGTAGACGAAGGTCCCATAATCCAGCTTGGAGCGGACGATCGACCGATATAGACGAAGTAGGACGGTTCGATCCGCTCCCCACGACATACCACTGAGAACACGGAGGACATTTAAAGAACGGGTACAACGGGCGGCCAAATATGACACATGTGGAGACCAGCTAAGTTTCCTGTCAAATGTAAGGCCTAAAAATTTGGTTGTCTCCACGATTGGGAGAGCAACGGGACCGAGTCGTAAGAACGGTGGGAGAAACTCTTTGTAGCGCCAGAAGTTAATACAGACCGTCTTCTCAGCAGAAAAACGGAAGCCATTGGCGACACTCCAGGAGTAAAGACGGTCAAGAAAACGCTGAAGACAGCGCTCCAGGACACGTGTACACTGCGCGCTGCAATAGATGGTAAAATCGTCCACGAAAAGGGAGCCTGATACATCAGCTGGGAGGCAATCCATTATTGGATTGATCGCGATGGCGAAGAGAGCGACGCTCAAAACTGAGCCCTGTGGCACCCCATTCTCCTGGCGAAAGGTGTCGGACAGGACAGAACCCACTCGTACCCTGAACTGTCGATCCATTAAAAAGGAACGAATAAAAAGAGGGAGGCGACCGCGAAGGCCCCATGTATACATGGTGCGGAGAATGCCCGCCCTCCAACAGGTGTCGTAAGCCTTCTCCAAATCAAAGAACACAGCCGCGGTCGGGCGCTTCCGCAAGAAGTTATTCATAATGAAGGTCGACAAGGTAACCAGATGGTCAACAGCAGAGCGGCGCCTACGAAATCCACATTGTACATTGGTAAGTAGGCGTCGAGACTCGAGCAGCCAAACCAATCGAGAGTTAACCATTCGCTCCATCACTTTACAGACACAGCTGGTAAGTGAGATAGGTCGATAACTGGAAGGCAAGTGCTTGTCCTTCCCCGGCTTAGGAATCGGGACAACAATAGACTCGCGCCAGCATGCGGGAACATGTCCCTCAATCCAGATGCGATTGTATGTACGAAGAAGAAAACCTTTACCCGCAGGAGAAAGGTTCTTCAGCATCTGAATATGAATAGAATCAGGCCCTGGAGCGGAGGACCGTGATCGGCCAAGTGCGTTTTCGAGTTCCCGCATGGTGAATGGGGCATTATAACTTTCACAATTCGAGGAGCGGAAGTTAGGTGGCCTAGCCTCCTCTGCCTGTTTGCGGGGGAGGAAGGCAGGGTGGTAATGAGCGGAGCTCGAAACCTCTGCGAAAAAGCGACCGAAGGCATTGGAGACAGCCTCAGGGGCCACAACGACGTCATTCGCGACCTTCAAGCCAGAAACTGGTGAGTGGAACTTAGTGCCAGATAGCCGGCGCAGGCTACCCCAGACAACAGAAGAAGGAGTAAAACTGTTGAAGGTGCTTGTGAAAGCAGCCCAGCTGGCTTTCTTGCTTTCTTTAATAATACGACGACACTGAGCACGTAATCGTTTATAATTGATACAATTCGCCACTGTAGGGTGGCGTTTAAAGGTGCGTAAAGCACGTCGACGAGCACGTAAAGCGTCTCTACATGCTGCGGACCACCAGGGGACCGGTACGCGACGTGGAGAAGAAGTAGGGTGAGGGATGGAATATTCAGCAGCAGCGAGAATGACTTCCGTGAGGTGTGCGACCTGACGATCGCAGCTTGGGAAGGTTTGATCCTGAAAGGTCGCCCTGGAAGAGAAGAGCCCCCAGTCTGCCTTGGAGATAGTCCAACTAGAGGAGCACGGAGAGGGGTTATGCTGCAGGAGATGGATAACACACGGGAAGTGGTCGCTCGAATATGTATCAGAAAGTGCATACCACTCAAGCCGGCGTGCAAGTTGGGGAGTACATATAGAGAGGTCTAAATGGGAACTTTTCCGAAAGAAAAGTAGGGGCGCCAGTATTGAGGCAGACAAGATTGAGCTGGTTGAAATGGTCTGCTAACAAGGAGCCCCTCATGCAGGATGCTGGAGAGCCCCAAAGGGGATGGTGGGCATTGAAGTCTCCAGTTAACAAAAATGGTGCAGGTAGCTGAGCAATAAGTTGCATCATGTCTGCCCTGGTAACGGCAGATGACGATGGAGTGTAAACGGTACAAATGGAATATGTAAAAGTGGGGAGAGTAATGCGGATGGCAACTGCCTGCAGGCCGGTGTGCAACGTGATGGGATCGTAGTAAATATCATCCCGGACCAGCAACATAACCCCTCCATGAGCTGGGATACCTACCACAGGGGGTAGGTCAAAACGCACAGAGGTGTATTGTGCCAAGGCAATTTGATCGCATGGGCGTAGCTTCGTTTCCTGGAGGGCTACGACGAGCGGACGGTGCAAGCGGAGCAGCGACTTCAAGTCCTCTCGGTTGGAGCGAATGCTGCGAATATTCCAGTGAATAAGTGCCATCGTAAGAAAAGGAAGATGAAAGAAGGGGTCACCTCGAAGGCCGCTGAGGGCCTGGCTTCGAGCGAGCACTGCCGCCGCTATCAGTAGGCGGACAGTCATCGTCCATTGGGTCTATAGGTTCATCGGCCATCTTGGGAGGATGGCCGGGAGGGGGAGCTTCCTCCGCCGGTGAACGGCCAGATGTTCGGCTACCAGCGGTGCGGCCAGGCGAAACGGATGACGGCCTGGGGCGGCAACCGCTGGGTGGCGCAGGAGAAGAAATGCGCCGTGGCGGAGAAGGAGAACTGTGCTTCCTATGAGCCTTCTTAGAAGGACGGTTGGTGGACGTACCGGTCGAAGGCTGGGAGGTAGAGGTACGTAGGAAGTCTGCACGGGATGGTTCCTTCTTGAAGGCCCGTGCATCGGACTTCTGGGTCTTCGTCTTAGCAGAAGCTGATGAAGGGGCTGATGTCTGTGGGGTGATGGGAGGAAGAGGAGACGTCGACCGCGCGATCTTAGCACTGGCCGAACGGACGACCGCGGTGCTGAAGGTCAGATCGCATGTCTGGGTTGCCACCTCCCTGGTAGTCCGAGGAGAGGCGAGGACAGTACTGTATCTCCCCGCTGGGAGCAGCGCGGGCTTTCTACTAGCCAATAGCTTGCGAGCAGCCGAGGTGGACACTTTCTCTTTGACCCGAATTTCTTGGATACTGCGTTCTTCCTTATAGACAGGATAGTCGCGGGAGGATGCGGCATGGTCACCCTGACAGTTCACACAACGAGGAGACGGAGGTGGACAGTCACCCTCATGGGCATCCCTGCCACAAGTGACACATTTAGCCGCATTGGAACAAGACTGTCGAGTGTGATTGAAACGCTGACACTGGTAGCAGCGCGTAGGTGTCGGGACGTAGGGGCGAACAGAAATAACCTCGTAGCCCGCCTTGATGCGCGATGGCAGCTTAACACTATCGAAGGTCAAGAAAAGTGTCCGGGTCGGTACAAGGTCATTGTTGACCTTTTTCATGACCGTATGGACAGCCGTCACGCCCTGCTCAGCGAGGAAAGATTGAATCTCCTCGTCAGTCAATCCGTCGAGGGAGCTAGTATAGACTACACCACGAGACGAATTCAAAGTTCGGTGGGCCTCCACCCGGACAGGGAACGTGTACAGGAGTGTGGCCCGAAGCAGTTTTTGTGCCTGAAAGGCACTCTCAGTTTCTAGTAATAAGGTACCGTTACGCAACCTGGTACAAGATTTGACAGATCCGGCTATGGCATCTACGCCCTTCTGGATAACGAAAGGGTTGACAGAGGAAAAATCCTTTCCGTCCTCAGATCGAGAAACGACGAGGAACTGTGGGGCAGGCGGTAGTACTTTTGACACTGGTAGCTGGTCACGTTTCCGTTTTTGGGCAGAAGTCGAGAGAGATGGAGTGGAATCCATTGCGGAGGAATCCCCCATGATTGTCAGCGTCTCCGATGGCGCGCTCCTTCCTTGTGGGGACCCTCTCAGAGGACACTCCCGCCTTAGTTGAATGTTTACACCTCAGGTCACACCTCCCGAGAAACAGACGGAGGGACCAATCGGCATGGTCAGAAGGTATCAGCTCAGGCAATCACCCCTCCCCGGGCCTGGCCTTTACCAGGGGGTACGCGCGTGCCTTACATGTCTACCCAGGGCGGGGAATTACGCGTTACCCCGTCACCGGCTACGCGTGCGAACGCGTGGGTCGGCCTTCAGGCACGCACAGGGAGGAAGGAAGAAGAGGAAAAAGAAGAGAGAGAGAGGGAGAAAGAGGACAGACTGTCTCAAACGCCGAGGCGGAGACCAGAGAAGGCAAGGAGAAGAAGGCAATGAGAAGGCAAGGAGAAGAAGGCAATGAGAAGGCAAGGAGAAGAAGGCAATGAGAAGGCAATGAGAAGGCAAGGAGAAGAAGGCAATGAGAAGGCAAGGAGAAGTCAAGGGAAAGAGTAAGGAAGACAGTGAGGTGGAGAAGAGCAAAGAAAGGAACCAACAAAAGGAAGGAAGAAACGAGAAGTGAAAAACCAAAAAGACCACAATTATAAGTCGTGGAACCGTCCGACTCCGGACGCAGGCGCTAACTACCCCCGTGAGGGGGATGGACTCCTTTTAGTCGCCTCTTACGACAGGCAGGAATACCTCGGGCCTATTCTAATCCCCGGACCCGCAGGGGGAGCCGACCGATATACCCCACCGGACCCAACCCTGCAGAGGTGACATTTGGCCATTGGCCACCCGACATCTCTGCACCGGCGAAGGGATCGAACGAAGTATCGTAAGATACCCAAATTCCAAAAACCACTTAGAACTTAATAATAAAAAGGAACTTACAGATTCCAAGAGAGCACAAACGGGCTCGCCACCTACCCGAGAACAAACATAAGGCAATAGGGGTGATGAGTACGCCAAGGCCTAAAAGTTCGAACCAGAGTTCGCGGGCCAACCCGGCGTCATCTATTGGCTCTATGAGCACGAGGCTGAACACAAGAGTGTACCAAATGAGCTGTACTGCCGCAACTGAAACCACGCAGGGGTTCCCTTTTGATAACTTCAAAGCATGTAGATAATCCGGAATCGGCGCCGACGACGTGCCCCTTAACCTCCTGGCGTACATGGCTCTCAAGGGGTAGTTCGGATGCTGGTATGATCGCATCATGCAGCTCTCCCCAGGTTGTAGGCTACTTACGGAAAACAACATGCGACAAATCCGCTGCACGCATTCCCTCAAGGACTATAGAGACTAATTCTTGTTCCGGTAACTCAATCAATAAGGCCAACGTTGCATACTGACATACTGATGTAACTGCTCCTCACCCCGCTGCACTTCCCAAATATAGCGACACTCAAGTCGTTTACGAACCCCGGTGGTTTACCTTTCCCTAATTACAAGCTCTCTTAGTTGCTGCAAGGAAAACTTTTCCGCCATGGCTCGCGAGAGGAAGTTCTGCAACTCGCCTTTAGCTAGCCGGTAAAACAACGACAGAATTACTTGGTGTGGAACGTGAAAGGCGGTCGGGTATTGTTCTAGGCCAACCAGTCACCACAATAATTTTTCCACCTGATCATGTCGCTTTAAAGTCAATTCAGTAATATCTCGGAAGAAATAGGCCAGAGGATTAGGCAACTTCGAAAACACAGCATCTAACTTGACAGCCGATGTAACAGTGCCACCCCCGGGCTAGTTCTCATGCACTCGCTGATAGTGCGAGTCGCTATCTTCAAACTTACTCCCATCTGACTCCAAACACGTAGGCTTAAACTGTAATGTGGTCACCAAAGTTCCCAACGCAACGGTTAATTTTTTGTGATGATCCACAAATCGAACGTAGTTAAATCGGCTACCCAATTACTTAAATGCATCAACTGTGCTCGCACCCAAGCTAGCTGACTGTCACTAGGTCGTGTTCCCTCTAGCAGACAGATAGTGTCCTCGAGGACTTTAATAGCCTCAAACAAAAGCTGAATTGCCCCTTCTGTCACACCCACGATGTCAACCATCTGCTGCACGGCAGCGTGCAAACGGGCTACCAATTTCGGAACACTTCCTTCAGTCGGTTGGCGCCTTATTTTAAATTCGTAGTCGAGGTGGACTTTCCGTAGCAGGCCGACGCCCGGACACTGTCTGACTGCCGTTTTGACAAGCACCTGAAACCAGTCACAGCCAAAACAAAACGGCACCACCAGACACAAGCCGAAACAAGAGTGAACTGACAGCAACGACAATGGCAAGCACAAGCGCCACCATGCTCTGCTACCTGTCAAACGCCTAGTCAAACCCGCAGGACAGAACAGATAGTTGGAATTGTGGAAAGAGGCCAAAAATAAGCGGGTGTCAGTTACATTCGAACTCATATAACTGTATTTAGTTGCCCAAACATTACAGAACGAATTGAACAGCTTAACTATCGACTGAAAAAAAACTTATGACATAAGGGCACAACCTTTTTAATTTTTAAAATGGCTGAAGGCCCATGATTTAAAAGACAAATACAATAAATTTTCAAAACGCTGAACGCGCAACTTTTTACCCTTCAATAATGTTTCAAATGAGGCTGAAGGTCCAAACAATCGAAGGCTTGAAAAGTAAGAAATTTTAATTTTAAAACGGCTAAAGGCCCATGATTTAAAAACACAACTACAACAAACATTCAAAGGCAGAAGTCCCAAAGCTTTATCCTTCAATAATTTTTAGAAACGGAGGCTGAAGGCCCAAGCAATCTCAGTGATAACAATACAGAAATTTACGTTTAAAACGGCTGAAGGCCCATGATTCAAAATAACTACAATAAATTTTTACAAGGCAGAAAGCCCAAGGCTTTAAATTAAATATATATATATATATATATATATATATATATATATATATATATATATATATTAAATGAGGCTCAAGTTCAACAATCTAAGATTTAACAAGTAAGAAATTTAAATTTTAAGACACCTGAAGGCCCATGACTGAAATACGCAAATAGAATAAATTTTGATGAGACAGAAGACCCAAAGCTTTATCCAGGAAAAAATGTTATAAATCAGGCTGAAGGTCCAAACAATCTAAGACTTAGCAAGGGAGGAATCTTAATTTTAAAACTGCTGAAATTCCATTATTTAAAATCCAACTAAAAGCATACAAATTCAAACCATCGGCTATGAGACATTAAAATACACAATCACAGCAATAAGAAAGGGCAGTACAGCCAGCGGCGCTCAGAAGCTTCCTGTGGTCGTCCGGCACTTGAAATATTAACGTTTGCTTAGGGAAGTCGGCCCAACTATATCCCATCCGCCGGCAACCCAACCATGAGACTGTCAACGGACCCACCGACAAGACGACTTGCTTTCCACCCGACCGGTACACAAGGAACTCCAAAGCCAAAACGTAAAAGGCGTATCCGACAACAACCAAGTATGCATAAGCTATCAAAACTACACACACGTGTTGGACGGCGACAACACGGTGAGGAAAGGTCACTGCCTGAATTTTACACCAGCAGCCATGGCAGGTAACCTGAACGCTAACGGCCACAAGGCAGAAATTTCCGTCGTGCACTTGGACTTCAAATAACCAAAATACACTTGAACACCACCGGGTGGTGGCCAAACTTTCGTCAACTCGAACACTCGCAGTTCCTCGCGGTAATATCCCCATCAGCCATCTATGAAAACCAACGGCTAAATGTGAACGGGCGGGCTTCGGTAATTAGATCGCCACTCAACATTGATGTCCTGGGTCGGTGAGCCACGAACCTCGTAGCAATAGGAACAGCTCTTACACACTCCGACACTGTATAGAGACTGTCCGCTGGCCCGGCCCACTGCGTTGCGTGGAGTTCTCTCAGCTGATCCACACTAAGCGACCTACTGCCGCACACCGGCTTGCCGGAAACTATCAGTGTGGTGTCACCGCCAGACACTACACTTGCTAGGAGGTAGCTTTAAATCTGCCGCGGTCCATTAGTACATGTCGGACCCGCGTGTCGCCACTGTCAGTAATTGCAGACCGAGCGCCACCACACGGCAGGTCTAGAGAGACGTACTAGGACTCGCCCCAGTTGTACGGACGTCTTTGATAGCGACTACACTGACGAAGCCTTTCTCTCATTTGCCGAGAGATAGTTAGAATAGCCTTCAGCTAAGTCCATGGCTACGACATAGCAAGGCGCCATTAACCATTTCTAGAGAAGTCTCACTTGTATCATCAAGAATGCTGTACACAAATGATGGATTAAAGTTAAGTATTCCAGCAGCTACGTACTTTTCTTTATAGCATTCATTACGTATCCTGTTTCAGACCTAAGCAAGCCTGCGTGAGTTAAGAGCGTGCCCTTTCGGCTTCCTCGCCTTGTGTCTAGACTGTCTTGTCTAGACACAACAATCAGCACCAGGCCAAATAACGTACAAAGTGCGAATATCGATACACAGCGCTGCTGCCACCTGTAAAAGGAGGAAGAATCACGGCATAACCACAATACTCACGGAAACCAAACTCAGGGTAACAGTAAAGATTTAAACCACGGCATAAGCCGGGGCTAGCACTGCTGAGGCCCAGAGAATCTGAGATTTTCAGAGCAAACAATTTGAATTCAAAATTGGCTGAAAGCCTAACACGACATTTTTTTTAGAAAAACGAAGACCTTACGTTAAACAGTTCTTTAATTTGAGCTGAAGGCCTTAAGAGCAAAACAACTCACATTCGGCTGAAGGCCCAACACGTAAAATTCAACAACAAGCCTTTAAAATTCGAAAGATCTTACGTGAAACAGTTCTTTAAATTACGCCGAAGGCCTAAAGAATCTTACGCCTTGAGGACAAAACAACGTTAATAAAAAAAAGAACAATCGTCTCGAAGCCGTACAAGTGCAAACAACAAGAACAAATAAAAAAAAAGGTAGTACACCCAAGGGCGCTCAGATGTTTGAGGGTCGGCCTGGCATTCAAACACTAACGCTCACTTAGGTGAGACAGGTTCCCTCTCCTCCCTGCTTGTTTTTCCCCCTACTCCAGGTCCCCGCCCCCCCCCCCCCCCATCTGCCTTGGGTTGGGAGTGCCATCTTTGTGCCGCCTTTTTCGTGCAGTGTTTTACAGTGTGTTTTTCCAGTGCGTGCTCCGTGTAGCGTCTTTTGGGACATGTAGCGAACAGCCATCATACTGTCGCTGGGTGTGCTTTTATTACTTGCGAACAGAAACCAGACTGTCACTTTTTTTTTTAACTGTGTGTCTACTGTGTTACTTGTCTGATTCCTGTGTCTTTTATCTACATTGCCACCCCCTTTGCTTTCTGTTTTAACTTTCCGCAATTTTACGCCATTTTTCACTTTAAATCGCCATTTTATCGCCTGTTTTTTCTTGTTTCTTTCTCCTTCCTTTCTTTAAACAAAGTCTGTAGGCTGTAGAGCAGCGTAGTAAGCTGCTGCCGGCCCGCCCCCTTCGGGGGGAATTGAAAATCAATAAAGAAAAAAACATTAAAAAAAATTAGGTGAGACAGGCAGTCGGGCCGACCATTCGCGACCCGACGGCAACCCAACCGACAGTCAACGGGGCAAGCAACAGGGTAACTTATCTTTCGTGTCCGAGATCGGTGAGCCACGGATGTCGCAGTAATTGGAACAGCCGCTCACACTCCATCCATGCGTGGACACCGGCAGGCCCCGGGCAGACACGTGCCACGGAGACTTCCTCGCTGCTCCACACCAACCGACCGACTGCTCAGGCCCGGAAACGGTGAAAGGACAAAATATACGTCGGCCGAAGAGAGACCAACCGAACGACCAACCAACAACTGTCTGGCTCCAATCTCCCTCCGTCAGACTGTTCATGTGTGTCGCCAACGGTCTGCGAGCACTGGCTGTCCGCGCGTGAGTGTCGCTCCGTCCCCGACTTCACTGCTGCTGCGTCCCGACTGCACTGCTGGTCCAACTGACTGCCAGACACACGACGACCCGGAAATACTATCGGTCTCTCCAGAGGTGGTGCGACAGTGCGCTTATCGATACGCGCTGCTGCTGCCGCTCACGGGCAAATAAGGCGGGAAGTTAGTGACGCCAGTAAGCGGAATAAGAAAACGAGGTGGCTGTACCGTAATAGAAGATGACCAACAATAAATGGGATAAAAGCGAGCCGTGCTCGACTCAGTAGCCTCGACTTGTAGCCTAGCCCTCGCGCAACGAAATAAGACATACTAGCAAAAATGAAGTCACATGGGCTATCAAGCACACCAACGCTAGAAAAGCCCCTGGGCCTGATGGCATTCAAAACCGTTTCCTCCAGGAGTTCACGGATAAAGCCGTAGAATACCTCACACACTTAACAAATGCCATCCTGACACACCAACACTTCCCTGACTTTTGGGAGGCGGCCAAGGTCCTGATGTTCAGGAAGCCAGGGAAAGACCACTCCCTCCCACAAAGTTACCGACCCATCAGTCTGCTGTGTTCGCTCAGCAAGATGGTTGAGAAGGTAATACTAAAACGTATCACTAGGCATTGCATCGCCAACGACACCTTAAGACCGGAGCAATTCGGCTTTAGGAATCACCACTCGACAACACAACAACTCCTCCGCTTAGTCGAACATATAACACACGGCTACAACATGAACAAAGCCACAGGGGCCGTGTTCCTAGACATCGAAAAGGCTTTCGATCCTCTCTGGCACAACGGACTCATACGCAAACTAAGCGAAGCTGGTTTCCCGGACGGACTCGTACGTCTCATACACTCATATCTCACGAACAGATGTTTCAACACTAACGTGCAGGATAAACAATCAACACAACACGGTATCCAAGCTGGAGTACCCCAAGGGAGCATCCTAGGGCCCATCTTGTTTAACCTGTACATTAATGACTTCCCAGCGACACAAAACACGACGTTAGCCGTCTACGCGCAAGACTGGAAACCGTCGAACATCAATTCACGAATACAGACAGCACTCAGAACAGCTGAGCCTTGGTTGGAGCGATGGCGTATTAAAGTAAACGTCGACAAGTGCGAAGCAGTTCTGTTCACACGCAGACCGAAACCACCAACACCAACACAGTAGACCAATAACACTACATACACGCCCAATACGTTTCCGAGAGAAAGTCAGGTACCTTGGTGTCTGGCTGGACCGGAAACTTACATGAGGGGACCACATCGAATACGTTGGCAACCAAGCGCACGCGAGGCTCAAACAGCTCTACCCAATGCTCTACCCAATGCTCAACCCAATGCTCAACAGGGAAAGCACACTGCATAGTAGGGTGTCGAGGTCCTTATACATGACACTGATTAGACCTCTGATGACGTACGCAGCTCCCGTCTGGGGATATGCAGCTCCTACACGACTGCGCCGCCTGCAGATCATACAGAAAAAGGTGCTACGAATCATTAGCAACGCTCCACGCTACACACGCACCGTGGATCTTCACCATGAAGTATTCAAAAAACACGCCACACGACTATACAGGATCTCGACACACTCGAACAATCCTTTCATCCTCACTCTGGGAAACTACGATCACAACCACAGGTGGAAGCACAAGCGACCAAAGACACTGCTAACTAGGGAATAGCCACCTATGGTAAACTAACATACGCAAACAGCGACAAACGTCGGCAAGCCCCTGCATATCAGCAACACTGACTGGCAACTACCAGCTGCTATTAGAGCCGACCAACAGGCCACAGCAGGGACACCGACGAGCTCGCTCACAGACGCCAAACAATCTGCCAACACTCCCTCACACTGTGCCTCCGGTATATGACCTACCGGATACAAGATCGATAACAAACCTAACTGTTGCAGGTTGCAGGACGCTGAACGACGACTCTGTACCAGCACCCAGCGCCAGCCGCCGAGCAGCACAAACGCACAACGTCAAGGTATCGACATGCATGATACCCACTACTAACACAGCCTGTCCTTGCACAACCTATCGCAGGCAGCAAGACAACCGCTACTGCTCTTGCCGCCCGACCTAACTTTCGCAGAGGTTTTTTTCCCTTGGCTCTTACCTTGGCACTTTTTTTCCTCAGCCCTTCAAACCGCTAACCTTCGTCAGATTTAGACCAATCTATCTCCAGATGAGCGCGTATTAATGGTTAATCCTAACCAGACGTACGCAAACATCGCAGTACCCACATCCTGCGACACCTCACTTTAGTGAATACTAACCCTTATGCAGAGATGGCGATAGACCTTTTGTGTTGGCCATCATGCCGGTGTGGGCGTGGAGGGGCTCCACCTCTTGAAAAAAAAAAAAAACTCAGTAACCACACCAGTATCATAGTTGTACACTAGCAGAATGACTTCGTTAATGTACCCGATTCTTACGCAATAAACCAGAACCCAACTAACCGAGAGACTACACATGGGGCCGGTATTAGTCTCATGGAGGGAATTTGCAGTGAGCCTGTAGTATGCAATCGCAAAGCAAATTCAATGTCACATCGTCAATGTGAGGATGCGAAAGTTACAGAAACGGGCTGCGGTTCATCTGTTACAAGGTTCCGGACTCCAAGGAAAGGACATGCGGTGACCAGAGCTGTGCCAGTATCATAGATGTACACTAGCAGAATGACGCCGACTATGTTCTCGGGGCTTATTGAGTAGCCCAGTAACCCGCCTAATGGCTATACTACTCCTGAGGGCGGCATTAATGTTATTGGAGAAAAGTCGGCAGGGAGCTTGTAGTATGCTATGGCGCATCAAGTTCTGTGTCCCATCGTCATCATGAGTGTGATAGTGTTACAATAAAGACGAAACCGTCCATCGGTTACAAATTACTAGACACCCAGGAGAGGTTACTTGTGTTGACCGTAGCCACGCAAGTATCACAGATGTACACTAGGAGAATGACACCGACAATGTCATCGGGCTTGTAGAATAGTCCAGCACTCGCATAGTGGTGAGACAAGTGCTTAGGGCGGCATTAGTCATTTGGAGAAACGTCGGCAGGGAACCTGTAGTATGCAATGGTGAAGCAATTTCTGTGTCACATTGTCAATGCGAGTGCGTGAGGGTTACAGTAAACGGGACGCAGTGGATTGGTTGCTAGCTACTGGACTCCTAGGAGAGGTTACATGCGAAGACAGTAGCTGCCCAGTATCATACAGGGTGTTTCAAAAATGACCGGTATATTTGAAACGGCAATAAAAACTAAACGAGCAGCGATAGAAATACACCGTTTGTTGCAATATGCTTGGGACAACAGTACATTTTCAGGCAGACATACTTTCGAAATTACAGTAGTTACAATTTTCAACAACAGATGGCGCTGGGTCTGGGAAACTCTATAGTACGATATTTTCCGCATATCCACCATGCGTAGCAATAATATGGCGTAGTCTCTGAATGAAATTACCCGAAACCTTTGACAACGTGTCTGGCGGAATGGCTTCACATGCAGATGAGATGTACTGCTTCAGCTGTTCAATTGTTTCTGGATTCTGGCGGTACACCTGGTCTTTCAAGTGTTCCCACAGAAAGAAGTCACAGGGGTTCATGTCTGGCGAATAGGGAGGCCAATCCACGCCGCCTCTTGTATGTTTCGGATAGCCCAAAGCAATCACACGATCATAGAAATATTCATTCAGGAAATTAAAGACGTCGGCCGTGCGATGTGGCCGGGTACCATCTTGCATAAACCACGAGGTGTTCGCAGTGTCGTCTAAGGCAGTTTGTACCGCCACAAATTCACGAAGAATGTCCAGATAGCATGATGCAGTAATCGTTTCGGATCTGAAAAATGGGCCAATGATTCCTTTGGAAGATAAGTCGGCCCAGACCAGTACTTTTTGAGGATGCAGGGACGATGGTACTGCAACATGGGGCTTTTCGGTTCCCCATATGCGCCAGTTCTGTTTATTGACGAAGCCGTCCAGGTAAAAATAAGCTTCGTCAGTGAACCAAATGTTGCCCACATGCATATCGCCGTCATCAATCCTGTGCACTATATCGTTAGCGAATGTCTCTCGTGCAGCAATGGTAGCGGCGCTGAGGGGTTGCCACGTTTGAATTTTGTATGGATAGAGGTGTAAACTCTGGCGCATGAGACGATACGTGGAAGTTGGCGTCATTTGGACCGCAGCTGCAACACGGCGAACGGAAACCCGAGGCCGCTGTTGGATCACCTGCTGCACTAGCTGCGCGTTGCCCTCTGTGGTTGCCGTACGCGGTCGCCCTACCTTTCCAGCACGTTCATCCGTCACGTTCCCAGTCCGTTGAAATTTATCAAACAGATCCTTTATTGTATCGCTTTTCGGTCCTTTGGTTACATTAAACCTCCGTTGAAAACTTCGTCTTGTTGCAACGACACTGTATTTTAAGCGGTGGAATTCCAACACCAGAAAAATCCTCTGTTCTAAGGAATAAACCATGTTGTCTACAGCACACTTGCACGTTGTGAACAGCACACGCTTACAGCAGAAAGTCGACGTACAGAATGGCGCACCCACAGACTGCGTTGTCTTCTATATCTTTCACATCACTTGCAGCGCCATCTGTTGTTGAAAATTGTAACTACTGTAATTTCGAAAGTTTGTCCGCCTGAAAATGTACTGTTGTCCCAAGCATATTGCAACAAACGGTGTATTTCTATCGCTGCTCGTTTAGTTTTTATTGCCGTTTCAAATATACCGGTCATTTTTGAAACACCCTGTAGATGCAGACTACAGAGTGACTCCGACAATGTCCTCGAGGCTTATGCAATAGCCCAGCACCCATCTGATGACAATCAATTCCTGAGGGCGGCATTAGTCTGTTGGAGATGCGTAGGCAGGGAGCATTTGGTATGCAGTCGCAAAGACATTTCTGTTTCGCATCGTCAACTGAGGGCGCGACGGTTACAGTAAACGGGCAGCGGTGAAACTTCCAGGAGAGGTTCAATTCACTGACCGTAGCCGCGCCAGTATCATAGATGTACACCAGCAGGCTTATGTAATAGCCTCTTGGCTTATGTAATAGCCTAGCATCCTCCCAATGTTAAGGCAGTTCCTGAGGGCTGCATTAGTGCCTTGGAGATTCGTCTGCAGACAACCTATAGTATGCAGTCTCGAAGCATTTTCTGAGTCCCATCGTTAATGTGAGAGTGCGAGGTTTCCAATAAACCGGCAACAGCGCATCGGTTACAAGCAACAGGACTCCCAGGAGAGATTCCATTCTGTGATCCTCGTACCACCGACACCAATTTAGATGGGAGATTGATCAAATTTTATTACAGTGGGCTGTCGTACATCTCAATGTACGTTAATGATGGACATAAACAGGTGCAAGTGATTTCTAAATAATTTATTAAGACCAATTGTGTTAGCTGCATTGCTCTGCTGGCTGGAAATATATCCTTACGCACACATTAACCGTCAGTTCAAAGTAAAATTTCACGGGTGGGTTGAGAGACACTGAAATATGCTTGACAGTAGTTAGACTCTGAAATTCTTGGGATGGAGTTTCGACTTTTAAAATTTTATACGAAATGGGAAATTTGCAGGTATCTGTTCAGTGGAGAGTACGTAACACTTCACAGTGCAAGTGTAACAAAATTGCCCCAGTTTATACAATATTCCCGGATTTCAATCCCCAGCCATTGGTTAACTGAACACAAGCTTTGGCACAGATCTCCTCTTCTATTGTCAAGGGCTTGATTCTCGTCTAAATGCCACTGCCGTGCTCACATAGACAATCCACCGATAGTGACGTTACTGGTCGCCCATCCCACGCCATATATGGCAACGTTTAGGTGGCGCGACTGCCGCGCCCGCTTCTACATCTACATCTACATCTACATCCATACTCCGCAAGCCACCTGACAGTGTGTGGCGGAGGGTACCTTGAGTACCTCTATCGGTTCTCCCTTCTATTCCAGTCTCGTATTGTTCGTGGAAAGAAGGATTGTCGCTATGCCTCTGTGTGGGCTCTAATCTCTCTGATTTTATCCTCATGGTCTCTTCGCGAGATATACGTAGGAGGGAGCAATATACTGCTTGACTCTTCGGTGAAGGTATGTTCTCGAAACTTTGACAAAAGCCCGTACCGAGCTACTGAGCGTCTCTCCTGCAGAGTCTTCCACTGGAGTTTATCTATCATCTCCGTAAGGCTTTCGCGATTACTAAATGATCCTGTAACGAAGCGCGCTGCTCTCCGTTGGATCTTCTCTATATCTTCTATCAACCCTATGTGGTACGGATCCCACACTGCTGAGCAGTATTCAAGCAGTGGGCGAACAAGCGTACTGTAACCTACTTCCTTTGTTTTCGGATTGCATTTCCTTAGGATTCTTCCAATGAATCTCAGTCGGGCATCTGCTTTACCGACGATCAACATTATATGATCATTCCATTTTAAATCACTCCTAATGCGTACTCCCAGATAATTTATGGTATTAACTGCTTCCAGTTGCTGACCTGCTATTTTGTAGCTAAATGATAAAGGATCTATCTTTCTGTGTATTCGCAGCACATTACACTTTTCTACATTGATATTCAATTGCCATTCCCTGCACCATGCGTCAATTCGCTGCAGATCCTCCTGCATTTCAGTATAATTTTCCATTGTTACAACCTCTCGATACACCACAGCATCATCTGCACAAAGCCTCAGTGAACTTCCGATGTCATCCACCAGGTCATTTATGTATATTGTGAATAGCAACGGTCCTATGACACTCCCCTGCGGCACACCTGAAATCAATCACAGGTCATGCTCAACTGCAGTCCACCGTCCCTATCGAGGGTATCGTCCAATATTTTGATCTCTGTTGCTTTACATATTAACTATCCCAGAAGCCATTGGTACATTTAATAATAGACGTATCGTTGAATACAATTCGGTGGCTATTTCCCAATGTATGCTCCGTACAGATGATTTCTCGAGATAGTGTAGGCGGAAACATCTTGCTTGTTCTTTGCGACGCTGTGCGATAGTGTGGTCAGTGTAGTTAACATAAAAATGCCTACACACATATACACATACACACACATACACACACACACACACACACACACACACACACACACACACGCCAGCTGGGATGGCCGAGCGGTTCTAGGCGCTACAGTCTGGAACCATGTCACCGCTACGGTCGCAGGATCGAATCCTGCCTCGGGCATGGATGTGTGTGATGTCCTTAGTTCGGTTTAAGCAGTTCTAAGTTCTATGGGACTGATGACCTCAGCAGTTGAGGTCCATAGTGCTCAGAGCCATTTGAACCATTTTGAACACACGCACACACACACACACACACACACACACACACACACTGCATTTTGTATGTTCGTTGTGCTCTGAGGCCTACATCGTCTTTCACAGGCTTCAATAGTTGCTAGATCTCTATTGGCGGCCTGAAGATTGCATCGATTTTATTTTTCTTCAGGAACCAGCTAACTGAGCCACAAAGCGGTAAAAACGCATTCTTAAGATCTTCTTCTGACGTCTTCTGCTTTCGTGGCATAGACGAAACTGCTTTAGAAATTTGTCTGCTCTTGTTACCGTTTTTCTGGAAATCTTTATGTGACTCAGTTCTCTCCGCAGGTTTTCGGCATCTGATACGGTTTCAGCTCGATGTACCAAGGTTCTCAGAACAGACCCTTCCTCTGCTGGGTGGTGATAGCTTGTAGCGTGTACATACAGACCCGTGTGAGTGAGTTCGGTGTAAACGTAGAGACCGAGTCTTCCAATGGGTTATGGGCGGACAAGGACGTTAAGGAACGGCAAGAAACTGTCCTTCTCTACTTCCATCGTGAACTCTATGTGATCTTAGATGTTGTTGATGTGTTCGAGCTTTTCGTGTCCATGAGGCCATTTGACGGAGGTATCGTCGACATATCGATTAAAACAACCAGGCTTTGCAGGAGCCGTATCGAAAGTGATGTTCTCAAAATGTTCCATGAAGACTTTCAGTACAATTGGAGCTAATGGGCTTCCCATCAAGACTCCTTCCGTCTGGTAGAAATATTATCCACCATATAAAAAATATGATGAAGTGAATTTATGTTTAAATAAATCCACGATGGTGACTTCAAAGAGCCGGGACAGCAAGTGTATAGAGTCTGTGACGGGCACACCACAGGAGAATAAGGTAACCACATCAGAAGTAGCCATGATACCCCATTCACCAAGGCGTTAATTCGATCTATGAAGTCTGTTGTATTTTTAATTTGGTGCGCACTATGTACAACGTGTGTCGACAGGAGGCTGGTAGGATGCTTTGCAAGTGTATAGGTCAGTGATGCGATGGGGCTCCATATACGACTTAAAGTCGTATTCTCCTCTTGCAACTTTGGCAGACCGTAGAAAGTGCGTGGACTGGTTGCCTGCGGGAGAAGATTTTCAATAACATATATTGTGCTATATTTGGGGTGGAACTAGGAGCCAATAACGTCAGTGGCCGTGGCGTGACTACATAAGCAAGGTAGCAGCATTCAGACGACTGAAAACCACTTGACAATGGCAGAGGAGAACTCTGCCGAAAGCTAGTGCGCAGTTAATCACTTAACGCGGCTTGAAACTCGAGAATATTTTAGTAATGTATATCGCTGGGAAAGCGTGTCTTCATACAAATTGTCCCCATGTTAGAGAAAATTTTAACGCCCTGAGATGTAACGATTACCCCCCCCCCCCCCAAACTGTAACAAATTGCCAAGCATGGTGGCATAGCAGTTAGCACCTTGGGATTGTATTCAGAAGCATGATGTTTCAAATCTACATCCAGCCACTCCGATTTGGGATTTCTGTGATTTCCCTATCACTCCCAAATTTGTACTCCATGTCTAATGACACCAATTCCATTGGGACATTAAACCCTAATCTTCCTTTCTGCAAGAAATTATCCCACAACTGTAAAAAATAACCCAATATCTGTCACAAACGGACCTAAATCTATAACAAATTTCCCCCTCACTCCATTGTAACAAATTTCTCCAAAACAGTAACAAATGTTCCCCAAGACTATAACAAACTGCCACAAAAGTATAACAAATTGCCCAAGTGCTATAAGAAATTCCCACGTAACAATCAGGGATTGAACCAAATCTGTAACAAAATGCCCCAAAATTATAACAACCTCCTTGAAATGTGTAAACAAGATGACTTTACAGTCCACATGATGAGCAGTCCAAGATGAGAATCCTGTGGTTGCTGACACATTCTGTTTGACTGTGAGTTTAAAATTCGAGACAGCGAACCAAGATGGCGATCCAGTGCTCAAATGCCAAACTCCCCAACAACAGTGAAAGTATGAAACAATGGGAATACCATGCAGTGCATTCGCTTTCAGAAATTTACATTCACAAACCTGATGTGTTGTCAATTGCATCATTGATGACTTCATAATACAAGATAGCTTTCCAAGAGAAAGCTGTGAATATAAGTGCAGCCTACAATGGTGCCTGTCCTACATACTTGTTCTAATTACTGTGAGACTGTAGTAATCTACCATTCACTATTTATCCTAAACATCCACTCCTCAGATTCACTTGGCAGATGCGTTGAATACACCCTAGTCACAGGTTAAACATCATCAAGTGCTGTCACAGGTCTGCCATAACCAGACAGAAAAATCTAACTTGTACAATCGATATATATATATATAATGTATGTCTGTGTGTGATTCGAATACACACAACATATGCAGATAACTGTGCATTCAGCGTTGCGTACTGGTACTAAGGTACTAATAAAGTAGGGGACAAATCGTCATTGTACACAATCCTTTCAAATCTTTGAGTCTCCACTCTCACCACAGTCTGCACTAATCATTGCCCCACCACGCTGTACTGAAGCTTTTAAAGTGGTGTTATTCTCAGCAATGTACAAGCTCCTCAGGGGACACCGCCTTAACGAAGCATTGTCCGTGCGGGCGAGGAGGTTTGCGTGCTCCGGATCCGGAGGGCTATGCCGGCGGTAGCGTAGCTACCAGCAGGGTCACCCATGCCGGACAGGCCAAAGGGGGAGGAGCCAGACAAAGTGTGTCCCAGAACGATCTATCGCCCCCCTTTCCTATTCCAAACATGTCCTCACCATTTCCTTTTCCTGTCATTCCCTGGTATATGTACAAAAGAGCGGAAAGACCTCTATAGGCGTGGAGAAGCCAATCTTTCTACGGGAGAAAACCCCGAATGAAAAATCCTGGTCCTCCAGGTTGGCGGTTGGCGACGGGCTACCAACCCGTCATGGAAAAAATAATCACCGGTACTAGCATCACAGAAGAGCCTCGGATAGGACTGATCTCTGTAAAACGACCTAAGCAAGAACAAGGACTACGGAAGGAAATACAACTAGGGACCTGGAATGTCAGAAGCCTATACCAACCTGGGGTAGCAAAATGTGTATTAAGGGAGGCAGTTAAGTATCAAACTGATCAATTGGCCCTGCAAGAAACAAGGTGGACAGAAACGGGAGCTACAGAAATGGAAAAGTATGTCATATTCCATGGAGCCTCAGAAACAAACCACTCACTAGGAACTGGTTTTGCAGTGAAGAAATCACTCTGTACCACTCTCATAGATTTTAAATCAATCAACTCCAGAATCTCACTCCTAACCATAGACACGGGAAAACAAAAACTCACATATATAAATTGTCATGCCCCAACCGAAGAAAGCGATGACATCAAAAAAGATATTTTCTACGAGGAATTAGAAACGGTTTTAGACAATGTACCAAGTGAACATTACAAAATTATCCTTGGAGATTTTAATGCGAAAATAGGGAAAGAAGCAGCCTTCATGGGGACCATCGGAAAGCACAGTTTACATGATGTGAGCAGTGATAACGGCACTAGGCTGGTTAGCTTTGCGACTGCAAAAGGCTTGTTTATAAGTAGTACTGATTTTGACAGGAAGAGAATATATAAAGGAACCTGGTTGTCTCCAGATGGGAAAACAGTGAACCAAATTGACCACCTAATTGTAGAGAGGAGAATAAAGAAGTGGATAGAAAATGTTAGAACGGCAAGAGGTGCGGAATGTGGATCAGACCACTTCCTTGTCAGAGGAAGGATGAAAACAATATGGAGAGCCAGGAAGCACAAAAGAATGAAAAGAGTCACTCGATATGACCATGAGAGTCTGACTGAAGATAATATAAGAAGAACTCTCAAGATAGCACTAACAAACCGTTTTGAGGCTTTGAATGAAGAGGAAGGAGATACTGTAGTAGATCAGTACTGGAAGGCGATTGCAGAGACCATTAAAGAAATAGCCCAAAAAGTAATCCCAAAGCGAACTAGGGGAAAAAGAGTGTGGTTCAATGAGGAGTGTGAGGGAGCTATCAGGGAGGGACAATGGGCCAAACTACTGTGGATACAAAGCAATATGCAAGAAGAAGAAAAATCGAAGTTTGAAGAAACACGAAGGCAGACCCAAGCCACATTGAGAAAAGCAAAGAGAAAATATGTTAAAAGTATCATGGAGGAAGCTGAACAAGACTTTCACGGAAATAGGTATAAAGAACTTTATAGAAAAGTGAAAAGTTTTAAAGGAGGGACATACCATCAACACAGATTCATAAAAGATGCCAATGGAAGAATGTTAACAGAAGATCAAAAAATTGGAAGAAGATGGATGGAATACTTCAGAGAATTACTAAACTCTGATGAACCAACCGAACTACTTGAGTTTGATGAACCAGTAACAGTAGACCCAGAATATCCTCCACCCACCATTGAAGAGATAAGGAACCAGATTAAAAACCTTAAGAATGGTAAAAGTCCAGGTGAGGACGGTATTCCTGCTGAACTTCTCAAGGCTGGAGACGAAATCCTCTGTTTCAAAATCGACAAGCTAATCGAGCAAATATGGGTAAAACATGAAATACCAGAGGAATGGAAGGTAGCTGTGATATGCCCCATATATAAAAAGAAAGACAAATCCGTGTGTGACAACTACAGGGGCATAGCGCTACTCAACACCTGTTATAAGATCTTCTCCTACTGCCTATTAGAACGAATAAAACTTATAGCAACAGACATAATTGGAGAATACCAAGGAGGTTTCCAGGCAGGGCGATCAACCACGGACCAGATTTTTGTCCTAAAACAGGTCTGTGAAAAAATGTACGAATACGGACGAGAGATACATCTCCTGTTTGTAGACTTCAAGAAGGCTTACGACAGTATACATAGACCTAGCCTGATTTGAACTATGACAGAGTTTGGTATACCAAAGAAGTTGGTCAGACTGGTAGAGGTATGCCTAAATGACACAAAACTTAAGGTTAAGGTAGGCAATCAAATGACAGAAAGCTTCCAAGTTGTAACAGGATTACGCCAAGGAGATGGGCTATCACCTGTCCTCTTCAACCTGGCACTTGAGAAGGTAATGCGGGATTTCAACAAAGAAAACATTAAGGGCATTCAAATTGGTAATGAACACATTACATATCTGGCCTATGCAGACGACATTGCACTATTAGCATGCACATAAGAAGATCTGAAGAGAAGTATCCAGACCTTGGAGTTATTAGCAGCTAGGATCGGTCTACAAATTAGCTCTGAAAAGACAGAGTATATGACCATAGGAAGAAAGATCCAGAACTCTCAAGATTTAATTGTGGACAACACCAGGTATAAACATGTGATAGAGTTCAAATACCTTGGATCATTTTTTACAGAAGTAACATCAACTGAAGCAGAGATAGAAGCACGACTGCAGGCAGGAATCAGATACTATCACTCTCTAGGCCCTATATTAAAATGTAGAAGTGTCTCGCAACAACTAAAGCTATGGTTGTATAAGACATTAATAATGCCAGTAGTACTTTATGGTTCTCAAACCTGGAGCACTCGAAAACAAGACCTTAAGCGACTGCTAACATTTGAAAGGAAAGTCCTCAGGAAAATATTTGGACCAGTCAGAGATCAGACTACTGGAGAATGGAGAAGACGCCATAACACTGAATTAGAAGAGCTGTACAAGGAGCCTAACATCTTGGGAGTGATGAGAAGCAAAAGACTGCAATGGGCTGGACATGTTGATAGAATGGAGGCAACAAGATGGCCCAAAATCACAATGGACTGGATCCCGTCAGGCAGCAGACCAGTGGTAAGACCTAGAAAGAGGTGGATCGATGGAGTGAGAGAAGACCTGTTGCAGCTGAGAGTCACGGAAAACTGGAGACAGATAGCAGAAGACAGAGACGGATGGAGAGCTCTAACTGTGGTGGCGCGCGGTCCTCTGGGCCTGATCGCGTGAAGAAGAGAAGATAATGTACAAGCTGAATGCTAGTGATGGTAAATGCATCAGTGTAGGCTTGTCCTCAGCTCTAGAGTTCAACATCATGGCAGTTCCTGAGAATCCTCTATTTAGTCACGTGAAAATAGAACATTGACTCTATAGATACTATCAGTGGCAGATGACTTTAAAAAATGTGAAAATAAATGTGTAGCAACTATTTTAAACAGTGTTTAATATCTTGAAGAAAGTGCAGACATGTTGAAAAAGTATATAGTTTAGATTAATTGAATAAAAATAATAACTAGAATGATTTGTGTATTGAGTAATGTAGATAAAAAGGCAGTCGAGGAACTGGGCACATTTATCTATGGGCAGCAGCATGTAGATGAAATTTAGCTTAAGTTTAAATGAAGAGAAGGCCATTCACAGGATATATATACAGAACTGTTCTAGTATAAAGGTTCTTTTTATGAGGGGCCTTGACTTTACAGTCCAGTTACTGCTATATGGATCAGACTTAGCACATTTTTTTACATTTGATGAAACGTAACGTTTCATCTGTTGAAATGTTAGAGAATAAGAGAGACTTAACAGTTGTACAAACAACTGACCAATGGTGCAGTAAAGTTATAGCAAAATGCTCCATGTTACTGCAGAAACTGAAACAAAATACTTCTCAATGTACATAGGTCTAAGTAGAGAGCTCTTGAATGCGACTATGAAAGACATGCACTGCATAGCGCATGTAAAATCATTAGACCACATGTAGAGAGGGATTTTACAGTCCAATTTTTTGCTATGTTGCTGGGATATAGCATATTTTACATGAGAAGAAACTTAACAGTTCAACTGATGCACTGTTGCTGGACTTTATGCTACATTACCAAAAGTGATAAAAATGTCCATGTGATTATTCGGAAAAATTAAATATGAAAAGGTGAACCACAGAACGAGGGAGACTGCTGCTCGTCAGTAGCATCCTCTCATATGGGGTATTGCAGCACATAAACAAGACAGTATAGTATAGAACTGAACCTGTACCTGTATGTAATTGTCTAGTTCACCAGAAGAATGGCATAGTTTGGTGTTTTATTCGAATACAATACCTGAATGTCATCGTGTGGTGCGTTAGCTGGATGGTATAGTATAATGCTGCATCTGAGCCGGCCGAAGTGGCCGTGCGGTTAAAGGCGCTGCAGTCTGGAACCGCAAGACCGCTACGGTCGCATTTTCGAATCCTGCCTCGGGCATGGATGTTTGTGATGTCCTTAGGTTAGTTAGGTTTAACGAGTTCTAAGTTCTAGGGGACTAATGACCTCAGCAGTTGAGTCCCATAGTGCTCAGAGCCATTTGAACATTTTTTGCTGCATCTGAATACATCATCTGGATGGTATGGTACAACACATTAGCCACATGTCGTAGTACAGTGCTGTAGCCAAATGCTGTGCCTTGATGGGATACTACAGTGCATTAGCCATATGATATACTACGATGTTGGACCTGAACATAATAGTGAGAATATGTAGTGTGGGAAAGGCCTGCACACAATAATATGGGGCAATTTTATTACAATTTCTCTGGAACATGCAGGATTTGTTACAGTTTTCACTGTAACATGTAGATGTATGTGGCAAAGTGTTAGGTGGTCTCCACTGATCACATTCCCCTAATAGTTCTGACTCATATAAAATATCTGATGTCCTAACTTCATCCAAAATATTTCAGAGTTTAGCTGTGGTCAAATATGTTTCATTTGTCCACAACATAGGAATGAGCATTCGCTGTGAACTGATGTGTAGTGTGAGAACAAAAATATAGCTCTACTCAGCAGACCAATGCAGCTAGCACCAGTGTTCATAATAAATGATTTAGAAATCCCATGGAAGCTTTTGATGAGAGTGTCTGTCGCTCACGCATATTAGGTGTGGGACGTTCCAGTACAATCAACTGTGTCCTTTCTCCTGTCAGTATTGGTGCCTGTGGTACGAGGGAAAAATGATATTATGATGGTTTGATGGTGTATATAGATGACTGTGACAGCCGATTCTAATACATGCAGTCATGAGAATCCAGTGACCTGCTACTGTGCTGTGTTAGGCATAGGATGTTCCAGTGATTTACAGATGAATCAAATGGAAACCATTACTGTGAAAAGCTGCATAAAAGTCCTAAAAGAATATTGTCTCCCTCATACACTACACTCGCATAGAGTTTGAACAGAAATCGAGTTGTTCATTTCTCTTGCCACTTGGCTTACAGTTATTTCGAGAGAGAGCTGATGGTGATCTATTGTTCTGTCCTGTCCACAGCATTAGTACAATTTCAGTATCATTCTGTTAAGTTCGGACCTAAAAATGGATGAAGCCCTGCAGATTTATAAAGGTCTACTTTTGAGAATTCTTTACTAGTACGTTAAAAGATTCAAAGGCATGTAATACAACTTCAGTTACATACACACTGGACTCGCATTCGGGCGGACGATGGTTCAAACTCGTGTCCGACCATCCTGATTTAGGATTTCCGTGGTTTTCCAAAATAGGTAGCCTGCCGTTGTGGCCGAGCGGCTCTAGGTGCTGCAGTCCGGAACCGCGCTACTGCTACGCTCGCAGGTTCGAATCCTGCCTCGGGCATAGATGTGTGTGATGTCAATAGGTTAGTTAGGTTTAAGTAGTTCTAGTCCAGTGGCCTGATGACCTCAGATGTAAAGTCCCATAGTGCTTAGAGCCATTTGAACCATATTTTTGAACCTAAATCGCTTCGATATGATTGCCGGATGGTTCCTGTTAAAGGTATGACCGACTTCATTCCCCATACCTCTCTAACCTGATGGGGCCGATGAGAACGCTGTTCAGTCCTCTCCTCGAATCAACCAACCAACCAATCACTTACACAGGTAAACAGTAAAAGTCGCTGCTTGAATGCACTCTACTTCCAGTGAGACGGGTGTGATACAAGACCTGAATCATTTGAAGGCGCATGTAGTTCATTGTAGTGGCAGTCTGATACATGCACACATGTCTCTCATGCTAGCCACCACATTAATTATTTGTTACTGGATGTCAGGTGCACCACATGGATGTAGATGAATTATGGAGAATATACAATTGCGAAAAGCAGCATCAGATTCCTAAAAGAAACTTCTCTGTCACGTCTGGTACACTTATAAGTCGTCATTCAATTATGAAACTATGCATTTTGTAACATGATTCAATCTTGGCACTGACCATATATTGTTGTTGTCATAGCATTTAGAACCTTTATACTGCTGACTGCGTACATTTTATATGGTGTTACATTATGCTGCAATGTAAACGTTTGGTGTTTATGCAGCGTTTGTAAGTGGGCTTGCTGCTGGCCAATTCAGTACTGCCCTCCTGATGTTGCCTAAAAATATGGACAAATAGACTGCGAATGGTGTCAATCATAATCACATAGGCATTGTGATTTCCACCTTGTCGTCTTGTATATATTAGGTTTACAACTTTGCCTCCACCGTTCTCCAATAGGCGGCAGTAGCGGCAAGTGGGGTTCAGATGGTTGGTCATAGGTGTAATACAATAAGCTTAGGTATCTGTAAACATAATGCCATAAAAATATTAGTCGACTTGTGATTGCATCATAAGTTATTCTTGATTAAGTACGTTAACTTACGTACTCATTTCTCGCTATTTGCGGGACATTTTAATTTTCTGCTTTAACATGAAGAAATCTGCGGCCGCGGCTCTTAAAATGTTGGGTAAGGCCAATGGTGAGGGGACCATTAGTGGAAGAACGTGCAGAGAATGTTTTCAACGCCTTAAAAACGGTGATTTTGATGTCGAAGACCGGCATGGTGGAGTAAGACACAACGTTTTCGTAGGTACTGAAACAGACGAGGACAGTCACAGGACATCATTAGCGACAGCAGTTGATGCGTTCGAGCCCACCACTGAAACACAAACGGCCACAATACAGCGATAGATACGTAAAAGTAATTTCGCAGCAGGTCAGCGCTCGACCCCATGTCGCAAAATCCGTCAAAATATACATAGAATCGTTGAAATGAGAAGTCCTGTCCCTCCAACCGTATTTTCCATACGTTCCCCTCTCGGACTAACACTTTTTTCGATCAGTGGCATACCTTGTGGCTGACCAGCACTTCCGATCATATGAACACGTGCAAAATCGAATCGATTCATGGAGCCCCACAAAAGATGCCCAGTTCTGCCGCCACGGGATTCGTATGCCATCCTAAAGATGGGAGAATGTAGTGGCCAGCGATGGGTAGTACTATGAATTTTTTTATAAGTTTTTCAAAATAAAGCCACGAACTTCGGAAAAAAAACGGATGAATCAAAGTTATAAACGTAGTACATATTACTCAGCAGGAATTGTTTTCATCTGAATATATTTCACTCAGTAAAGACGACATTCAGAAATTTCACGTTTCAGTTCCTATCTATCGAAGATTTGTCCCATCCCTGGAACACAGAATGGGCGTTGTATTCTGCTTTAAAATGTTGTCCACACGAAATTACATCGGTATATTACGTGCTAGTAAAAGTGTATATCGATGAATATGGCAAGCACTCTCATGTCTATAAAGGTATCACATGAAAATAGCTCCTAATGAGTCTTAGCGTGCCTCCAGAGCTCACGTGGAAAGTGGCATTTTCTTTCAACGTTACTATCGGTGATAGGTCTGGTATTTCCATGAGATAAACAGCTCTCAACAGAGACTTTGTTGAAGGGATCTCGCTGCTGTACGTCTAAAATGATTTAGAATTGCAGTAAGTACCTTTGATTATCGCGTAGTTCATCGCATTTTATCGCTTGAAAATACGATGCTAGCCGGAACACTACAGCCGAGTCGGCGTTAAGTTGATTCTTGACGGCTGCAGTGGACCAGGCGCACCAGCCTCATGGGCCTGTATCAACCAATAACGTAACGCGATTTTGTGGATGTCTCTACAGCAAAGCCCCAATGTCGTCATTGGTCTGTAGACTGCTACTGTTTACTCCTGCAGAGGCTAGCGCTTCGCAGTTGGAAATTAACAACAATGTTGTGACCTTCGGGAACGTCTGACGCTGTCTCGTCTCAATTTCTGCCTATGGTATCTAACATTGTTAAAAACTTCAAATTTGGTAAGTATGCTTTGAAAGTGAGCACTGTATTGTACGTGAAAAAAGAGTCGGTCCATATGCTATGAAAAAATTATTCTCAATTTTCGTGAAATATCATAAAGCTGATACAAGGAACTATAACGGTATATCGCTAACGTTGATTGTCTGTGGGATTTTGCTTTCTGTGAGGCAGAATATCAACATGCATGCCATTAACAATGATCGTGTGAGAGTCAGCTCTCTCTTTTCGTCCGCAGGACGCAGAAGGCAGAACGTATAGTCTTTCCCGACTTGTGGTCAGTGTTCCACACAATTCCACGACGTCAGCACATGAACAGTATATGGAAAATCACGATCAATGATTATGTTGAGGAGTTCCTAGCAACTAGTACGTTGTTCTTAATGGTGAGGCGACTCGATATGTTTGGTCACGACACCGGATGGAGGTGGGTGCTGTGACGTCAACTGGTCCAAATGCATGTAGTGCAGGACAGAGCAGCGTACCTGGGATAACGTCGGCGTTGCTGTTGAGACCACGTGACGTCGTCTGGTGCTTGGCATAGTCCCTGTGCTGTACGGCGCTGACTTGGACATGGGAGTCTGGCTAGGGCATACGACTCCGGCGTGTGAACAGTGGAACAGCCTGCTGCAGGCTGTGACATCATGAGTCACAGTAGAGGGCATGGCGAGACGGCAGGAGCAGATGGAGTTTGTGCGATCCACTGTCTGCAAGCCGACATCTTACATGGTGCAGCACAGCATGGTGTTTATATAAATAAAGGCACAAGTGCTTACCTCTCCTGTTCCTACCGTACCATACACGAAATTGATAAACTTTTAATAACCATACTGGATGAATCACTGAGCTGTATAGTTTTAAGGGGCTCCGGAACGCCCTATACTTGCAATGTTAAAATAACGCTTATAAATTACATCTTTCCTCACAAAGTATTTGAGGTAGGAAGTTGAACTTTTTACAGATTATATATTGGAATATGGGCTACAACTCAACACAGGGATTTTACAAAATTTTAGTTCAGTTATTAAAGATGATTTTTTTCAATTGTAATGAAAATTCACAACATTTTTTTGCTATTTTTTATTTATATATTCAAAAATATACAGTTTTTTGGAAAAAGGCTGTGTTAAATTATGCAGAAGGTACTGTGTAACATTTACTGAAAGTTTGAAACAAATATGTTTCGAAGATCCTTAGAAAACATGTAATTAGTATGAGAAAATAAAAGTTTTGGGAATCGAGCGACAAAGATTGGATTAACTTTTTAGTGCATTCCAGGTCCATAGGATGGATTATCTTCATCCTCTGCAAACTCCTCCTCCAGCTTCCTCTTGTTCCTCCTCCTGTTTACTCTTGCTTGTATTCCTAGACTCTTTACAGCCCCGTCTGCAGCCCGAAGGCGTTCCTTGTCTAAAGCAAGCATCGCTCGTACCATATTTCTAAATACCTTGTACCTTACAATGTTGCCATCATTGAAAGTCGTATCAGCAATTTTACTTTTACTCATTATTATACTTCAACAAAACAGAGACTCAAGAAACAGAATTAATTACGAATATTTTCGAGATAACGACAGAGTAAATAAACATGAAACAATCGACAATCACACCAGCGATATATATTGAACCATCACAGGTTAGCCACAACACATACTTTATCTCACATCACTAAAATGTACCTAATGAACACGGACGTTAACAATAACGCCATTTGACAGCAGTTTAACAGCGCCACAGTGGGTCACGCCGATGTAGAACACATTTAAAAAAAAAATTAAAAATAGTTGTAGTCTTCGGAATAGAATAAATTATATATCTATTAAAAGGCAATAGTCTGCAGATTCAGAAAACGCAAAAAAAGTAAAAATTGAACTCTTCATGATTTTGAGCCTTTCCGGAGACCCTTAAAGTTAGGCAAATTGTCCAGTTCTGACAACCAGAGGGTTGTTACATAGGGTAACTGGATTTCTCGCCGTTATTTATTTTAAACATAAGACACCTAGATTTTTGCAACATCTCACCATTTAATACTTACATTAACTGAGGTGAGGAAAGCAGACTGAACTGCAACGTCAGAGGGATAGGACGCGAAGGTGGGGGGGGGGGGGGGGGGAGGGCGTTAAATATATCACATTTTGGATTTAAACATACGGTACAGGAACAGTAACGTCATAGGAAAACCAATGATTTTCGAATTTTGTGCCATTTTAAACATTTGATTTGCCACTGTTTTTTAAAACTTTGGAGAAATAAGCTGACAGCCGTAAAAACTGCTTCAGTATATATCAGTGTATAGCTTTGTATGTCCCTACACATCTGAGTGAATAATGAATTTCCACCTTCGTGGGGAAAATATTCCTATTAAGAGGTTTCATATGTTGCTTGCAGTAGGTCAGCTATAAAGCTGATTCAGGTTGGTTACAACATGTATGATCATATAATGGTTTACGTAACCTAAATGAGTTCTTAGAAAAACGTGGCCAGTTTGGATAAGCAGTGTTTCATCACGACTATGACTAGGAATCCTTTTGTATGCAGTCCTGAGTTCTAACGTGCAAGAGGAATCGGTTTGGCTGGGAGACAACTTCTTTTGTTCCATGTGTGAATAACATACTAGTTTAGGTCTGGATTGGAAGGGGGGGGGGAGGACTCTTTTGTCTTGGGTGAGACAACACCGAGCGTCCAGAACAAGAACGTTGGGAAGGAGGTGACCTTGGGTGACAACGCCCTTTGTCCGCCATCTTGAATTTTTTTGAATCTGACACCAGAAGCACAACGCAGTCATTTTATGCCTAATACAATAACCATACTTCCCCAGTGTCATCACAGAAGTGGGGGAAAACCCTTTAGCACAACTGGACTATTTTGTTTTGCCCACAGTTCTTTTTAATTTCCCAGTTTTTTTTTATTTCACTAATTTTTTTAATATTTTGCAGTTTTATAGATAGGGCAATTGTTGAATGTCAGAGAAAGTGAGACGGGAGGGAGAGTTGAAATCTGCCAAAAGCACATTACTTCATAGAGGAAGACTGTCAAAACTGTCAACAATGAAGTCTGTGCTCGAGCACCCCTTGCCACGCTGACTACTTTAGCGATGGAAAATTTATTGAATATACGTTCTTGAGTCGAAACCTATGCCCACAACCTGAACATCTTCCGTTTCGCTGACACGATCTCATGGTCATAAGTGAAGTCCTGAGAGCACTAACATCTGAGATTCAAGAATATATAGCTATCTCTCTATCGGTTGGTTTGGGGGCAAACATAAGAAAAACTAAATTTCTTGGTTCAGGCATCTAATGTATTAAAATTTACTGTTAATTGCTGTAGCGATTTCCGAAAGAAAACTATTTCTGTCATAAAACTAACTTAAGGAAACCCAACAATCAAGCAAAAATCCCATGCATAGCAGCGTCTCGTTTGGCAGATTAAAAAGGATTGACCAATAAGGATGTTGATGTTTTCATAACCATGGAGATAAATGAACGTGTCGGCATTGCAATTGAAATAACGGATGTTCTCGTTATTCTAACTTAGCCACACTCAAGCTAGTCAGGCATTCTCTTCGGTATGAATCGAACATTATGTGTCTTTGGGTTTATATACATGAATAGGAAGGAGAGTTGAAGCTATACTGGTTGATACTACGCCATATAAGCTCCATGCACTTGTTATGTCCAGAACAGGTACATGAGGAGAAAATGATGTAAAAGCACCCCCTAGACCAAAACAAGTGTATGGAGCTAATATGGCGTAGGTATCGACTTGTATAGCTTCATCCCTGCTGGCTATTCATGCATATAAACCAAAGTTTAACTGGAAGGCCCGTGGACCTACATCACATCGCAAAAATAGTTAGTTCTTACATCTGTCTGTACGCTGTAATCCCACAACACAAGCAAACAGGGCGACTAGGATTAGGAAATGCGAAACGTGCGGAAGAATCCAAAACTGCTGCAAAGTTCTCCAATTTCGTTCCCAAGAATTTATCGGTGTATCTGCCAGATACGTAAGACATAATCCGCATGATAGATTGCTATATTCAGACTCTTTTCTTAGCGTCCTCCTTCCTCGCTCTTTTCTGCCTCCATTTGTTTCATTTTTTTTCCCTCGTCCGTCTCTTTTTAATTTCGAGGATGTTTTGTGTCGGAGTAATTCTTTGGAAGCTGGTTGCTCGCCAGAGCAGAAAAAGACCTCTCAGCCATTGTGACGCTATGGAAGTTAGCATTTCGCTTTCAGACAAAAGACGGCCACGTCGGCGTGTCCGCGGCGGCCCTCAGCCTCCGCCTCGGCCTCAGCCGCCTGCCGCCCCCGCCGCCGCCCCCGCCGCCGCCCCCGCCGCCGCCATTGTCCGCCCCACGGAGGCTCGCAGGCCGGCCACTCCTCCCCATCGCACACGCCAGTCGCCACTTTTTAATCCGTGCAACAATGGCGGGCCCGCCGTCTTTCATCTTAGTCGTTTTCATGCGGCGCGCTGCGGCGCCAGCCTTTATATACCACATCCTGGACCACGAGAAGGACCGAGGTCCTAAGTATTATTTACGGAAGCCCCATCGAGAAAAAGTAATTTCAGGAAAACATGTGTCACATGCAGAAGAAAAATGTAGGGTCAACGTAAATAGGGAAGGAAGGGGCTTTCGTACAAAGAGGGCTATAAGGTGAAATGATTTGTTACATGTACGTTGGCTGTACTGAAAGAATGAAAACGTGGTAGAAAAGTCGTTATTATCTGACATGCAGATGAAAAATGTGCGGGGAGCGTAATTACGGAGGGAAAAGCGTGTGCTAGAAAGGGCCTTAAGTTGGCTCCTCAGCTCGTAGCCTAGTGGTTAGCATCGCGGCTTCCGGAGCACAGCATCTCGGGTTCGATTCCCAACGAGTTCGGAGATCTACTTTACTCGGGGACTGAGTTTTGTCCTTATAATTTCATCTCATCACAAAGATGCTCAGATCACCGAAGTGGCGTCAACTAGAAAGACTTGTATTCGGTGGCCGATTCTCTCTTTATTTAATTAGTGACGTAGATATTTAACAGTATGTGTGCAGTTGTAGTGACACTGCTTTTACTCAGTCCGCGGCTCGTAGTCTTGCAGTAGCGTTCTCGCTTCCCGCGCACGGGGTCCTGGGTTCGATTCCCGGCGGGTTCAGGGATTTTCTCTGCCTCGTGATGACTAGATGTTGTGTGTCTTTCATCATCATTTCATCATCATTGACTCGCAAGTCTCCGAAATGGCGTCAGCTAAAAGGGAATTGTAATTTCTGCGGCCGAACACCCCGCATGGGGTCTCCCGGCCAACAATGCGGTACGAACATTTCATTTCATTTGCTTCTACACATGGTACAACACAAAGTTGTCTCCATTCAAAGTGATGTACTCGTACCATTTGAGAATCCATAGCCGGCCGCGGTGGTCTCGCGGTTCTAGGCGCGCAGTCCGGAACCGCGCGACTGCTACGGTCGCAGGTTCGAATCCTGCCTCGGGCATGGATGTGTGTGATGTCCTTAGGTTAGTTAGGTTTAAGTAGTTCTAAGTTCTAGGGCACTGATGACCACAGCTGTTAAGTCCCATAGTGCTCAGAGTCATTTGAACCATTTGAGAATCCATACCCTGAAACTTTATTGAAACAATGTATATGGACAGATGTGCTTCATGCATCATGGCCATTTTCCTCTCGTCTATATCACAATTTTCTCCCTTCCTAGAGGCCAGCAGCCAATTGGATGAAAACCATAGGGCTGCAGAGTGGGTGATGGATCATGTAATCCGTTGCTGTTGCTGAAGACATCATTGGTTCCACATCGTGATGGTGATTAAGGATCATTTTAAGATTCTAGCGATTGTCTTCTAGGTTTCGGCTGTTGCTGTTAGCGTCGAGTTCTTTAAAATAAGGCAGAATGGCACAGTCAAGTACCTATATACACTGTCGGGAAAAAAAATTGTTCATCTGGAAGACGTCGTCGATCTTGAGCCACTGACTATATATACCACTTTTTGGATAGTGGTTTCAACGTCGTCTGCCAGCAGATAGCGAAGTAGTTCAAATGGCTCTGAACACTATGGTACTTAATATCTGAGGTCATCAGTCCCCTACAACTTAGAACAAATTAAACCTAACTAACCTAAGGACACCACACACATCCATGTCGGAAGCAGGATTCGAACCTGCGACCGTAGCGTTCGCGCGTTCCAGACTGTAGCGCCTAGAATTGCTCGGCCACACCGGCCGGCTAGCGTAGTGGCATAGCTACCAGGGCACCATCTGCGTCTACTCTTTAATGGGGACTGCTTACAGCCAGAAGACTCTGTCTGGTGTAAACGTATGAAGCAAGGAGGCCACCATGCCACGGAGATGCAGTCGTGCTCCCTACAGCCAAATAAACGAGTTTGAAAGGGCTAAAATATGACATTCCTAGTGGTGGGCACTGCCACAAAAGATCGAAGTGCTGCGTCAGTTGTACATCGGTGCTGGTATCAGTGGTCTCACACCCTCAAACTGGGTTCTGGGCGTCCACATAGCACAGCCGCCTGTCAGGATCGTCTTATCGTAAGGGCGACAGCAGCAGATCGTATGCCACTACAGAAAGAATAAGACAGCTAGTGAGGTGGCAAAACAAACTATCGCGAAGCCGCTATCAGCCCATCTTTCACTCATACCACAGTGTCGCCGTCCAAAGCTCGACTGGTGCCGTCAGAGAATCACTTGAACAATGGTTGGCATAAAGTATCCCAGGACAGTATTCGTTATTTGTCGACTGGATGCCAAAGTCACCACCTGCATTGCCACCGATGAGGGCTACACCACACACTAATGTCTCCCGTCTATGGGAAGTGGTTGAAGGCCTGCGAAGCCTCGAGTAGGTGACAATGTAATACACGCCCACGCCTCAGCGCAGAATGTGGAGATCAGACGTATTAAACCTCTGATAACAGCGAACTGTGATGACAGAGTGCAATGATGGTGCAGGCAGAAGTATATCTTCTGGTAAACCTTCCGGGATGTAAGGTCGTGGTCCATGAAACTCTTCAGCTCCTAACGTTTCGTCCAGAGCTGCGCTGGACATCTTCAGAGGGGTGTTTCTCCTTGCAGTCGGCAAGACTCACCGGAGGAGAAACACCCCTCTGAAGATGTCCAGCGCAGCTCTGGACGAAACGTTAGGAGCTGAAGAGTTTCATGGACCACGACCTTACATCCCGGAAGGTTTACCAGAAGATATGTCATCCGGTCGTGAAAGCCTTCATACTGTGAGCAGGCAGATGTGTTTGGGAGGACATCGTTGGACGTGAGGCTACACAGTGGACGAGCCCTATGCAATCCTATGTTGGTCAACGACATTGTAAATTCAGATGCCTAGGATACGGGATCGTCGATATTGGACTGCGGATCAATGGTAACATGTCGCCAGATCAGCTCAATTACGTTTATTACTACTTGTGTTTGCATAACCCTCGTCCAGGCAAACGGCTGCTAGACACAGGCAGTGGGGTCATGGGGCTCTGACACTAATTTTGATATCAAATTAATTACCGAAATTAATTCAACTAATCAATTAATTGCTCCCTACCCCCTGATGACAGCGTGGGTTTCCCCCAGGTGGCATGTGGGTCCCTTCCCTTCCCCTCCCCCACTACTCCCCACCCCTCCCCCTTCCTCTCTCCCATACCCATCCCCACCCCTCCACCTCTGTAAATGATGGGAAATTGAAGTATTGGCAGGAAATTAGAAAATGGTGAGAAATTCAGATTTTCTTTTTGGGGTCATCAGTCTTCCGACTGGTTTGATATGACCCACAACAAATTCCTCTCCTCTACAGCTTTTGCCCTCTACAATTCCCTCTGGATACGATGTAAGTCATTCCCTCATGTCTTAACAGATGCCCTATCATCCTGTCTCTTCTCCTTATCAGTGTTTTTCGCAATATCCTTTCCTCTCCAATTCTGCGCCGAAACTCCTGATTCCCTACCTTATTAGTCCACCTGATTTTCAACATTCATCACTAGCACCACATCTAAAATGCTTCGATTCTCTTCTGTTCTGGTTTTCCCACATTCCATGTTTCACTACAATACAATGCTGTACTCCAGGCGTACGTTCTCAGAAATTTCTTCCCCAAACTAATTACTATGTTTGAAACTAGCAGAGTTCTCGTGGCCAGGATTGCCCTTTCTGCCATTGCTAGTCTGCTTCCGATGTCCTCCTTGCTCCGTTAATGATTTGTTTTTTTGCTGCCTGGGTAGTTGAATTCCTTAAGTACATCTACTTCGTGATCATCATTCCTAGTGGTAGGTTTCTGACTGTTCTCATTTCTGCTACTTCTCATTGCTTCCATCTTTCTCCGATTCATTCTCATTCCATATTGTGTACTCATTACATTGTTCATTCCGTTCAGCATATTATGTAATTCTTCTTCACTTTCACTCAGGGTAGCAATGTCAGTTCAGATTTATTGGCAGGAATATCCAATTTTGTTTGTTCATCTTGAGACCAACTGACCTAGCTCGCAACACCAGCACCAGAGGATGTTAAGCTCTCCCTCTCCCTCTCCCTCTCCCTCTCCCTCTCCCTCTCCCTCTCCCTCTCCCTCTCCCTCTCCCTCTCCCTCTCCCTCTCCCTCTCCCTCTCCCTCTCCCTCTCCCTCTCCCTCTCCCTCTCCCTCTCCCTCTCCCTCTCCCTCTCCCTCTCCCTCTCCCTCTCCCTCTCCCTCTCCTCTCCCTCTCCCTCTCCCTCTCCCTCTCCCTCTCCCTCTCCCTGTCCCTCTCCCTCTCCATCTCCCTTTCCCTCTCCCTCTTCAGCTGAGAAATATTACATGAATTAAGAAGACGACATGAAACATATAATAAGTCGATAAAAGCGGAATAAAAGAACATAATAGGGGGTGAGGCAATGGGGTTAAGAGGGGATGTAACGGAAAATAGAGACATTTATTTTTTAAAAAATCGTTAAAGCCACATTTATTAATGTACAAATCTAAAAGTTTGCATGTGAAAAACAAAATAGCTGTGCTTTAACGTAAAAATATAATAAAATATGGTGGATTAATGTCTTTCCATAAACTTGAATTTTTTATTGTTTTATTGTCTTTTCTATAAAAAGCCATTACTCAAATTCTAGTCATGCAGTTAATTGGAAAGTTTTATTGTAGTGTCCTGACAAGGTTATAAGACCACTGAATTACAGTTATGAATTTATGGTACAAATTGTATCATTAACAGAGTTTTTAATGTTGCACATCCAAAATTAACTTTTTTTCTACATAAAATCATATAAAAATCAGAATGTAATTGCAGGATCTCGTATTTTTTGGTTCCAGGGAGACAGCAAAACGTTGCGAAGAGTTCCTGAAAATTTCATAGCGTTAGCGCATATACTTTTGAGAAAAGACTTATAATAACGTAAAAATGTGTAAATCAGAGAAAACGAGGTTCAAAGCTTTTCTTCTCATACTTTTACATGTAATAAGCTTCCCCCAGTTTTGGCCGGCCAGTGTGGCCGAGCCGTTCTAGGCGCTTCAGTCTGGAACCGCGCGACCGCTACGGTCGCAGGTTCGAATCCTGCTTCGGGCATGGATTTGTGTGATGTTCTTAGGTTAGTCAGGTTTAAGTAGTTCTGAGTTCTTGGGGTCTGATGTCCTCAGATGCTAAGTCCCATAGTGCTCAGAGCCATTTGAACCATTTTTTCCCCTCACATTTGAAATCCTCCATACCTATACGCCCCATCCTCCCGGCTGCAGGTTTCTCTTCTCTCCTCTTCGAATCTGCCTGGCCTATATATGCAGTTAAGACATTGAACTGTTAGCTTTCTTGGCCCTGCTCTCGTCGAGGGTGTAAAATGCGTTTGTTGTAAACACACCTGGATCTATACCAACTCACTTCAGCACTTCAATTCTGCCACTATTTGCTTTATTGTAACATAAAACTGCAATATAGACACCTATTTCGAGTACTTCAAGTCGACAGGATGCCATTTTTGAGCATCTAATCCAAATTAAATTATTGAGGCTTTCATTTGCATTTTGTGTCTTTCCGTGAAGACGCTTCCTCAATAAATCAGGGTATGCAAGGAACCTGAAAATGGGAGTAAATGCATCCATGACAGGTTCGGGTAATGAGTGTTTATGTGAATTTATGTTGTTGAACCAATCGCCTTTCGGACACAGATTGTGCATTAGTGTTTGGTCAGTGGTTAGTTTGTGGAAAAAAACTGCCCACACAACACGCCTCATTGCCTCTAAATTATGTATGTTTTTCCTGACAGCTCTCCCATAAAATGACTGAATAGGATCAATTTCTTTCACAGTAAGCCTGCGTTTTCATCCTGATGGTTTTCCATCCTCAAGTACTTCACCTTTATACTCTTTCAAAAAACCATGGAGCCTACCACCAAGCCTCTTTTTGATGTGGCCAACACATTCTAACTTTTATATTGTCGTATTGTAAGGATTTTTATCTGTTACAGTTTTGAATGAAGAGGAGTCCCTATCATCATTCTGATCCTGAGATCTGGAGAATATCCCACAACTGCAGCAGCCTCCATGCCCCCATTTGAGCCACTATATATTTTAGACCATGCTACTGCATGCTTTTCTTGCCACAGTTTCTCACTGTCTTCATCGCTGGACATTTTCCTTGTGGCACACTTTTGGTAGTATTTAGACATAATTTGTACATCCTGAACTTTATCTGAGTCAATACCAACATCAGATGCAACTCCATAAAGAGATGTGTGATCCCTTTTCCTCCAGGTCTCATCTACAGACACACACAGGTCAGCAACATTTGTAGGAGATTCACTGTCATGAATGTCTACCCCAGGATCTATTTCGTTTTGGTTTATTTCCACCAATTCATCCACTGTTTTCTTCATATAAACTTTGGTAGTATCGCATCGAGCATCAGACCTTTCTTTATTTATTTTTTCAAACCTTGCACACAGTGGAGGCATGTTCAGAAAACCACACAATAAATTACCACCTTCCCTGCCCTTTCCAAGGCATCTCAGAGCAAATGCTAACCTAAAACTTCTGTCATAGGTACCAGTGTCAGCTTTGTTTGGAGGAGGAAAATGAAAATTCATATGAATTACAAATTAATAGAAAATCACAACCTATTCTCACTCTCTTTTCTTCAACAAAAATCGCACATTCCGTATTTTTACATTTATACAGGAACTTGAAAACTTTATGGCTTGGCAGAGAAGGTTTGAGTCAATGAGTCTGAATCCACTGGAATCTATCTCAACATCATTCACGCACCTGTATAATTCTCCTGCCCCAAATTTCGTTGCTGAACCTGAGAGCTTATGTTATTCATTACTGGCCGCCTCCTCTGTTTTCGAAACACAATTTTTCAACCACCTATTATCCATAAATCTTGACTTCCACCTAAGGGTTTGCGAATTCAACCTTCCAACTACTAATATGTGTCAGTATTGTCAAAATGTAAATAAACCACATTCAAGAAACTTTTCATGCAAAGATATAGATGCCAACCAGAGATATAGATGTCAGCCAAAGATATCAAGAGAAAATAGTATTCACACTGACAAAAATTCGGCTGAAGCAAGCAGTTTCCCAAAATGTGGGAGTGGCCGCCAAAGCAGAGTTAATCAGTTTAACAATTTAAACAATTTAAAGGCATTTCTAAAACTGCTATCACGATAAAATTCACGCAAAACATAGATTAAACTCTCTAGGTGAAGAAAATAACTTTTTGAAAAATCGATTTTTTTGACCAAAGGAAATTACAACCCCACCTTAAAAATACGCTTACAGGAAGACGTTCATTGTGTCGCAGTTAAAAACGTTCCACATAAAGATAAAAACACTTTTGACGATGTGTGTAGCACTGAAAACTGACTGGAGTCATAAGTACAACAAGGAAGTGGGCGACAGTTCTAAAAATTCACACCAAAGGGACAACACTACAAAAATACTGCACTAGGCGTAGGACACACAACAAAAATTAAAACCATGAGAAACAATACAGGAGGGACTCGCCAAGGGCAGTTAGACCAGCGAGGAGGGAAGAGAAGGGAGACGAGGGCATTGGGGAAGGGGGGCTGGATTAAGTGTGAGGAAAAGTTGGTAACAGGCGGCGCACCAAGTGACAGGATGGAGTGCACCGGCTCTAAATGCGTTGGCTGGAAAGGCTGAGGGCGTAGGAGGAAAAAAAAACGTTTCAGGGGAAAAGAGCTCTGGGAGGGGCGGGGAAGGTGGGGACAGTGTTGGTTGGAGGGTAGATGTCAGGGCAAAGCTCATTATCCAGGAGGAGCAGGCGCTGGAAATTGCGTTGGTACAGGAGATGGAGGGTGTGGAAGTGGAGAGAGGGTAGGACACAACAGTGAATGTGCAGCAACAGATGGGGGTACAGAGGAAAGGAGATACCAGGGGGTGAGGGGAATCACGTCTGCCTATGATGTACAGGGTTTAAATGTGTTCAAGGGAAAGGAGAAGTGGGAAGGGGATGAGGTTAAATAGGATCCTTGTGGTGGGATGCGTCATGGATACAGAAAATGAGGCAGGGTGCTTGGTGTCCAAGGATTTGAAAGGCCTTATGGAATATGGATAGGGTGGAACTCCAGGTGGTGCTGGCGTAGCGAAGGATAGAATGGATCAAGGATTTGTAGGTGTGAAAGACTGTGGAAGGATGCAGTCCCCCAGACAGGAGATTCTGGTGGCAGAGTCTGTTGTGTGCTTTATGTTGGATCAAAAGGAGATGGGGAGTCCAGGAGAAGTGATAGTAGATTGTGAGAGCAAGGTATTTCAGCGAAGAAGTGAGTTGGATAGGACGACTATAAATGATACAGTAGAAATCATAAGGCCAAACTGAAGGGGTGGTACAACCTATGGAGATTGTCTCAATCTTGGAAGATGGAGCCAAACGGTTAAATGGTGGAGGTCGGTTTGAAGGGTACATTAGGACCATTGAAGGCTAGGGTAGAAGGCCATGATGGTGGTGACATGAGCAAATTGGAGGAGGTGAACAGGTGGGGGAGGTTTGGGCATATCTGTAGCATGCTGGCGACAGAGCGGAGGGGGAAGGAGAGTGCCTAGGAGCACGCCTGCAGTGCGATAAAATGTATTGGAGTTGGTATTGCGGATAGTGATGTAGGAAGGATAGTGGTAGATGGAAGAAGCAATGAGACAGACGAAATTGATAGCAAGGGCATAAGTGTGGAGTTTAAAAAGGAGTCCAGGATGCCGTAGACATTCATAGGTTTTCAGGAGGTCAAGGGAGTCAAATATAGGGCAACGGTTTGAGTTAAGGTGGAGGGATGCAGGATTGGTAAGGTAAAGTGGTTGTCAGTGGAGAAAGAGGGCCAGAAACCACACTGGGTAAAGGTAAGGAGATGGTGCTGATTGACCCAGTGAAAATGTACTGGTCTCACCGCGGACTTCTAGCACTCAGCTACTCTAAACTGATATCATCTTAAGTACAGCTGGAGGAGTTTCATATTTAATAAACATTATACCAGCTAGTGTCCCACCATCATCCAATTTAAATATGGATGGACGAAGAGCGATGAAAAATTTTGGGAGAGGGTGGGTTAAAAGACATTACTGATGATGGAGGTGAGGCAGATGGGGTGATAAGAAGAGGTGTCAGAATGGTATTTGTTGGGTATAAGGAACAAAAGGGTGGGAGAAGTCTTCCACAGGTCGGCGTAAAAGCCGGTGGAGAGGATGACGTTACACAAGGTAGCAAGTACAGCCAGATAGGAGGGGGATTCCTTGAGGTGGCAGTAGGTGACGCAATCATGACCAGGGGCAATGTTGCGTTTGAAGTGGAGTATGAGTTCGATGTTGTGTGCTGTTATGGGAGTGTTCAAACCTGATCGGTTAAACTGATCCAAGTACTGGATACTGGGCGAGTGGCGGGATGGAGGTATCAGTGAATTCAAATACCCTAGGGAAGAGGTAGTAATCAAAGTGCGGAGTGTCGTGAATGCCGCAGAGAGGTGGGAAGCAAACTGGTGGGCCTTACTGAGGTTGAAGGGAACAGGCAGTTGCCTTGGGGAAGGAGGTGGGACACTTGCTGGTATAATTTTTATTAAATATGAAACTCCTCCAGCTGTACTTAAGATGATATCAGTTTAGAGTAGCTGAGTGCTAGAAGTCCGCGGTGAGACCAGTACATTTTCACTGGGTCAATCAGCACCATCTCCTTACCTTTACCCAGTGTGGTTTCTGGCCCTCTTTCTCCACTGACAACCACTTTACCTTACCAATCCTGCATCCCTCCACCATAGCTTCCAGTAAGTCAGTGGAAGTCAGACCAGTACTTGGAGGAGTTGGCCAAAAGGGTTGTGTTGACTTACGTACATGTGTAGTGCCAACCAGTGTTTCCTTGCTGCTAAAAGTTTGTGTATGTGTCATTGTAATTGCCAGTGGCAGGAGCGTGTCCTGGGCATTGGTGCAGAGGAAGGAGCAGTAGCCTGTGGGATTTGTGGAGAAGGAGGTAAGCCTGTGAAGGAATTACAGGGTAGTGTGGGGTGCATAATTTTGATCTGTGGGCCTCCACAGCGTTAGTGATGGTCATCTCGAGGATGAAAAAGGCATGCATTATGTCAGTGGAATGTTGAAAAGTAACAGGGTGCCTTTCGATCTGGGTGGCAATGCTTTCCAGATAGGAAGCCCAGTCGACTTGGTGGTAGTCAGGGGACAGGAGATGGGTGATGATCTGAGGAGGAGGTGAGAAGGACAGGTAGGTGGTCGATACCGATAATGTCTAGGATTTCCGTAGTGATACGATCAAGGAGGTTAGGGGAAGCAAGGACGACACTGTGTTGGAGTCATCCTCATGACAGGTGTGCTGTGGGAGGTGAGCAAGATCACCATGGCGGGTGACAATTAACTGATGGCACTGCCAAATTGTGGCAGGATCATGGCTGTCGATGTTGAGATCTGTGGCAATCACATAGGTGGAGAACGTGCGGTCAACATGGGAGATAAAGCCTTAGGGAAGAGCAGCTGCTGGATAGACATAGATTATGGCAAAGGTGATGGTGAGAGGGGAAAAAGCACTGAGGATGAGGTGTTGAGTCAGATCATTGAGCAAGGGTTGTGGCTAGACAGGGATATACTTGAGGTGGCCAATGATGACATGATCTTGTGCTAGGGGAAGGGGAATGTGGGTGCAGTGAAGGATATAGGGAGAGCTGAAGACAGCAGTGTGAGGTTGTAAGAAAGCTTCATTAAAGGCTGAAGTAGTCGAAGTGTTACTGGGACAGGGTATTCATGACCAGGTATTTGACGGCAGGAGCGGATGTCTTGTTAGAGGAGACGATAATGTTCGTGCACCAGGGTGGGGAGGAGGAGAAGGGAGTGGAGAAAGGAGGAGAGAGGCTTAAATAAGGGTGTCAAGGCTGGTAAGAGTGAAGTGGGCCTCGTTGTAGGAGTAGGTGACGTATGTGTTCAATTGGACGACGGAGCAGGCAGCAAGGGAGGGAGTGTGTGGGGGTAATGGAAGGTAAGTATGTTCTAGAGGATGATGGTGGGGCAACGGATGATGCTTCAGCGTAGGGGGCAGGTGGAGGGAATTGTAAGGGTGTATGGGCTGATCGATGGTGGGAACAGGGACGTTAAGCTCAGGGTTAGTGTGAGGGGCTTTGGCCTTGCATTTGTAGTAGTAGGTGGGATGGAATTCGTTGAAAGTGTTGCAGCAAGGAGAGATGAGGTCAGGATATTAGGAAGTGTGAGGCTTAACATTAGGGACAGTTTGTGTGGGGTGATCGTTGTATAGGAGGCATCGTTGGCAGTGGTAGGATTGAGAATGGGAACAGGAGGGGTTCTCAAGAAGCGGACAGTTAAAAGTCAGGGCTTCCTGAGTGAAAAGGTGATCAGTAGAGGAAGGCAGGGATGGAGTTGTTGTATATTTGTCGGGCTGAGTGGATTTCTAGGGGAGCATGGACACCAACACCTCCACCCCTGTGACCATAGGGCTGAGCCTCGTGATCACGGTGGTGAGGGTTGGAGGACTATGGGGATAGAGGCTGACAGGGAGAGGAGGAGGTTATGAAGGGTGTGAGAGACACATGTGGCCATAAGTGACTTGGGGAATTTTCAGGAGTAGGCCAATGTGGAATGAGGGAGAGTGAAATTTGATAAGGATGGAGTCCTTGCGGGGGACAAGCTGAACTGTGGGGGGCACTGGGGAAATACTTGCGTATTTCTAGAGTGAGGGAGCGGACATCAAGGAATTTCGGATAGGGGTTGGAGAGGACGAATATTTGAAGGGTACAGGATGGGGATGTGAGAGGAGGGATAATGTCCGTGGACTGATCAGAATGAAGAAGCGGTTGGTGGTTTCTTCAATAAGGGGGTGTATGCGATATCATCACATGGGCAGTTGGAGGTTTTTTTGGTCAAGGGAGCATAGGAGGAGGGCTGAGGGACTGGTTTGAGTGGGAAGTGATGAGAGGCAGGCTCCTCACGTGAGGTCGAGGCATGTAAAAATGTAGGTGAGTGCTCCGCGGTGGCGACTGTGGCGCGGTGGACGGTGACATGGGCAGGGAAAGCAGGGGCAGGCAAAGTGAGTACTACAGGTGGATGATTGTGGCAGGAGTGGGAACAGGAGCACTAATGGTAGCGGGAGCTGGAGGAGGAGCAAGAGCAGGAGCCAGAGCATGAGCAGTAAACAGGTAGGGAAGCCAAGAGGAGGCACTCTGGGAGGCAATAGTGTGGACAGGTGAAGGGGAGGTGTAAATGATTGTGGTGGTGGTGGGGTTGTCCATAGTAGATTATGCAGAGGCATACTGTTGACAGATTTCGCGAGACAAGGGGAGAAATCTAAGATGGTGCAAACGAGCCCAGGAACGATGGTGGCTGCCCCTATATACTGGACTCCTACTGCACCATCAGTAGGGAATGAAACACATGTATATGTCTTTAAAGTCAGTACCGCAAAAAGAGAACCACTTGCATAAATAGCAAGAGCTCAGATGGAAACCCAGTTCTAAGCAAAGAAGGAAAAGCAGAAAGGTGGAAAGACTATATAGAGGGTCTATACAGGGGCACTGTTCTTGAGGACAATATTATGGAGATGGAAGAGGATGTAGATGAAGATGAAATGAGAAATTTGATACTGCATGAAGAGTTTGCAGAGCACTGAAAGACCTGAGTCAAAACAAGGCCACCGGAGTAGATAACATTCCGTTAGAACTACTGACAGCCTTGGGAGAGCCAGTCCTGACAAAACTCTACCATCTGGTGAGCAAGATATATGAGACAGACAAGATTTCCTCAGACTTCTAGGAGAATATAATTCCAATCCCAAAGAAAGCAGGTGTTCACAGATGTGAAAATTACGCGAATTCTTTACAGACGAATGGAAAAACTGGTAGAAGCCAACCTCAGGGAAGATCAGTTTGGATTCTGTAGAAATGTTGGATCACATGAGGCAATACTGACCTTACGACTTATCTTAGAAGAAAGATTAAGGAAAGGCAAACCTACGTTTGTAGCATTTGTAGACTTAGGGAAAGCTTTTGACAATGTTGACTGGAATACTCTCTTTCAAATTCTGAAGGTGGCAGGGGTAAAATACAGGGAGCTAAAGACTATTTACAATTTGTACAGAAACCAGATGTCAGTTATAAGAGTCGAGGGACCTGAAAGGGAAGCAGTGGTTGGGAAGGGAGTGAGACAGGGTTGTAGCCTCTCCCCAAAGCTATTCAATCTGTATATTGAGCAAACAGTAAAGGAAACAAAAGAAAAATTGTGAGCAGGTATTAAAATCCATGGAGAAGAAATAAAAACTTTGAGGTTAACCGATGACACTGTAATTCTGTCAGAGACAGCAAAGGCCTTGGAAGAGCAGTTGAACGGAATGGATGGTGTCTTGAAGGGAGGATATAAGATGAACATCAACAAAAGCAAAACGAGGATAATGGATTGTAGTCGAGTTAAGTCGGGTGATGCTGAGGGAATTAGATTAGGAAATGAGACACCTACAGTAGTATTTGAGTTTTGCTACTTGGGGAGCAAAATAAGTGATGATGGTCGAAGTAGAAAGGATATAAAATGTAGACCTGCAATGGCAAGGAAAGCGTTTCTGAAGAAGAGAAATTTGTTAACATCGAGTATAGATTTAAGTGTCGGGAAGTCGTTTCTGAAAGTATTTGTATGGAGTGTAGCCATGTATGGAAGTGAAACATGGACAATAAATAGTTTAGACATGACGAGAATAGAAGCTATCGAAATGTGGTGCTACAGAAGAATGCTGAAGATTAGATGGGTAGACCACATAACTAATGAGGAGGTATTGAATAGAATTGGGGAGAAGAGGAGTTTGTGGCACAACTTGACTAGAAGAAGGGATCGGTTGGTAGGACATGTTCTGAGGCATTAAGGGATCGCCAGTTTAGTATTGGAGGGCAGCGTGGCGGGTAAAAATCGCAGAGGGAGACCAAGAGATGAATACACTCAGCCGATTCAGAAGGATGTAGGCTGCAGTTGGTACTGGGAGATGAAGAAGCTTGCGCTGGATAGAGTAACATGGAGAGCAGCATCAAACCAGTCTCAGGACTGAAGACCACAACAACAACAACCGCCATTAAACTGTTGTTTATTTGCAGTGATACATTTACACTATCATGATTTCGACTTCAAAGTGCCATTATCAACTGATTTAGGTGTTATACAGTGCCTAAGATGGCACTTTGAAGCCGAAGTCATGATAGTGTAAATGAAAGTGTAACACTGCAAATAAACAACAGTGTAATGGCGGAACTGACTTTAAAGAAATATATTATGACTGTGGCCCCGCATTATGAAAAATTTATTACACGTATGTCCATTTGCGAGTCGCTAGTCGCACCCTAGCCAGCAGAAACATGGGAAATATGTCGTACGACTAATTTACGAATGTAGCCATTATTAACTTCCCTGATTATGGCATCACAAGAACAAAACGAAAACCTGACTTGTCATTACAAGTCATCTGTAGTCAAGTCCAGGGGCATCTACCACGTGTATTGTGTACTCAATGCGTCAGCCAGCCGAGAAACCGCGGCTCAGGACAGTCTTTTTAAGCCTTTACTTCCGGCTGCCCAACCACTCTCGCCACCAGCCACGGCAGAATGCGGTGCGACTCCGACTAACTGCACCCCTATCCCTGATATAGACCCCTCAATTTAAAAAATACGAAACGGAGTTGCTGTTTTGTCAATACATCTAGAATTTATCACGTGAAATGTAGATTCCTTCAGTTCATACTAGTTATTTTCGAAGATAGAAGTAATCGGAACATACAGGGTGTTTCAGAAATGACCGGTATATTTGAAACGGCAATAAAAACTAAACGAGCAGCGATAGAAATACACCGTTTGTTGCAATATGCTTGGGACAACAGTACATTTTCAGGCAGACAAACTTTCGAAATTACAGTAGTTACAATTTTCAACAACAGATAGCGCTGCAAGTGATGTGAAAGATATAGAAGACAACGCAGTCTGTGGGTGCGCCATTCTGTACGTCGTCTTTCTGCTGTAAGCGTGTGCTGTTCACAACGTGCAAGTGTGCTGTAGACAACATGGTTTATTCCTTAGAACAGATGATTTTCTGGTGTTGGAATTCCACCGCCTAGAACACAGTGTTGTTGCAACAAGACGAAGTTTTCAACGGAGGTTTAATGTAACCAAAGGACCGAAAAGCGATACAATAAAGGATCTGTTTGAAAAATTTCAACGGACTGGGAACGTGACGGATGAACGTTGGAAAGGTAGGGCGACCGCGTACGGCAACCACAGAGGGCAACGCGCAGCTAGTGCAGCAGGTGATCCAACAGCGGCCTCAGGTTTCCGTTCGCCGTGTTGCAACTGCGGTCCGAATGACGCCAACGTCCACGTATCGTCTCATGCGCCAGAGTTTACACCTCTATCCATATAAAATTCAAACGCGGCAACCCCTCAGCGCCGCTACCATTGCTGCACGAGAGACATTCCCTAACGATATAGTGCATAGGATTGATGACGGCGATATGCATGTGGGCAGCATTAGGTTTACTGACGAAGCTTATTTTTACCTGGACGGCTTCGTCAATAAACAGAAGTGGCGCATATGGGGAACCGAAAAGCCCCATGTTGCAGTCCCATCGTCCCTGCAGCCTCAAAATGTACTGGACTGGGCCGCCATTTCTTCCAAAGGAATCATTGGCCCATTTTTCAGATCCGAAACGATTACTGCATCACGCTATCTGGACATTCTTCGTGAATTTGTGGCGGTACAAACTGCCTTAGACGACACTGCGAACACCTCGTGGTTTATGCAAGATGGTGCCCGGCCACATCGCACGGCCGACGTCTTTAATTTCCTGAATGAATATTTCGATGATCGTGTGATTGCTTTGGGCTATCCGAAACATACAGGAGGCGGCGTGGATTGGCCTCCCTATTCGCCAGACATGAACCCCTGTGACTTCTTTCTGTGGGACACGTGAAAGACCAGGTGTACCGCCAGAATCCTGAAACAATTGAACAGCTGAAGCAGTACATGATATGTGTCATCAGGTACAAAAATGTGTTGTTATCTGCCACATTATGCATCACAGGACTATAATATTAAACTCATTCTAGGCACGTGACGGAGTGTTGTGTTTGGAATTGCGCCAGGATGAGTTCACAGTACGGTCCCGGCCAGCGAACCTCCGAGATTTAAATCCAATCGCGAATGTGTGAGACCACCTCGATCTGAATGTTTCGGCCACGAATCCTCAAGCGAGAAACTTAGTGCAGCTGGCTACGGCACTGGAGTCGGGGAGGTTCCATATCACTGTTGGTTCCTTCGGAACCTCAGTGACTCTCTCCCTGTAGAGCTGCGCTGAGAAAGGTAGTAATACAGTCATCTGATGAGTGTCACAATGGACAGTATCCGATTGTGTGGGCCGTACTGCCCAGAATATTAAAAATCTATTCAGTTATCTGATGCGATCAACATTTTGCGATGGTGGTGTAACATTACGAGTCAAGATAGCTGTAACGGAAATTGAATAGCGTAAAGTTATCATTAAAAACGCATGCCGCGCGATTTAATTGAATAGCGTAAAGTTATCATTAAAAACGCACGCCGCGCGATTTGTGACGATTTTGTTGGTCATAATAGTAGTAACATGCTTTTGAATACAATTAAAATATAACGGCGATACCTGTTTAGTGTTATTGGAAACAATATGTAGTAAATTAATGAGTAAGGTAGCCGATCCTATAAGAAGAGGTGAAATTGGGCATATTAAGGTGTTTTGCTTTATGTCGACTAAGCCGATTATACGGCGTCTTTTTTTTCGTTTACTCTTAGAAGAAAAAAAAAACAAGTAACGAAGTGCTAATTGTGCGTTGTGACAAATATAGGGGCGAATTTTAAATAGCTACAGTGTATAATCAGACTAACAAATGGACATTCAGTTACGCGAAATAGCAGACAGCGAAGTGTGGTCATTAAATTGAGTACACCTACAGGGCGGTCAATTCCGGGATAAGTCTATTCGCATCTCACGAGGGACGCGGTATTGAGACCGGTTTTTTTTATTATATCACGGAGAGCAGGCTTCAGTTTATAAAAAGGAGAAAAGCTGTATCATTATCATTGACTGTTGGTGTTAAGCAACCAAAACTGTTCATCAAAGGGTTTCGGTGGATGAGTGGTGAATGCGAAATGAAACTGTGAACGAAGTTGTATTAAATAAAGCAGAAGAGACAAGACAGTGTGGTCGTATCTGTTATTATTCCATCAACCGTAACATTTCTTCTCGTTGTACGAAGCCTTTGTAGACGATCGTTATGACAATTTGCTTTGAAGGGATCTCGTTACGAGTTAAGTTTTGGGGACCTGGTCAACAAGGGATAGTTCGTAGATCTTAACTACTGCAGCTATTCTGGAATCAGGTGCTACCGTGACCGTTGTGTGTTGTCAATGGCTTAAGGTCATCATATCTCATGCTCTAAGATCGACGCGCCTTTCCTCTTGGTATAACGGTGTTTCACGGTAACAACGACAACGCCGACGGCGAATGAAGATACGGTAGAGTGATGCGTGGTTGTAAGCAAACTGACGAGAGCAGGGTTGTAAACGGGCTGTACCTCATACTTACAGATCCACCAATTCACATGAAGTAGCACGTATAATTCAGAAGCGAAAACGTATAATTATGTATTGCGTGACCAAAACCTTGAGTGATCTGTAGTAGTAATGACATTTAGCTACTTGTATAACGCGTATGTGGACAGGAGATCTTGGGTTCGGTTTGTGAATCATATCTAAAGAATTACAGCGACAACGTAGAAGATTGCAGTAGTGAGTGACAGCTTCAACAGTCTCCTACAGAGATTTTAGTCCTAGAGTCAGCGCTCAATAGCTTTTCAACACCTTTCCCTCACCATTATGCCATTATCTAGACGTGTTTGTGACTGAATTTGGTCTCTGATATGCACCTGTTGTCAGCATTAAACAGTTTCTGTTTGGAGCTCGTTATTGTCACCAAGGTCTTATGATCGGATGTTATAAAGTGTGGAAATGGTGAGCACAATTAGGGAAAACAGTTCTTTGTTTAGAGTTTGAGCTGTGTTGAAGATTAGCTGCAAGGTGAGTCCCTAGACGCTGTTGGCCATTAAAACGGAAACGGCGAGGTTAACAGAAAAAGTGAAAATTTGCTTATTCTACATATAGGACTATGATATGTGGGAAGAGTTAGATATTGAATGTGCAGTTGGCGTGGAGGTATCCTGCATACCCACGAACAGGTTTTCACTAGCGCCTCTTTGTTAGGATTTCTTATTTTCAATAATTATTACCCATTCGTTAGAAACTGATATTTCTGAAATATTACTACGTACGGATACACAGATGGGCTATTTGTAAGTGCATATACAGGGTGAGGCGGCTAAGTCATAACACCCCTTGTATCTCTCCAACCGTTACAGATACAAAGATACCGTTTGGACCGTGAACTGCAGGGACAGGGGCTACTTGAATAATTCACATTGCATGTTTGTCCTATTTTTTTTATTACAGAGATATGAGGCCATCTTTGCTTTTTTAAAAATGGAACCCTATTTTAAAATTTATCGTAACATGATGGGCCTAAAAAGACGGTCTCAAATATGTGTGTATCATAATATTCAGGCGAATACTTTTTCAGACACAGATATGTTCTCGTATCGTGTTCGTCCTTCGAAGCGGTGTTGTCCAATGCCCCCATTCCTTTTGACCACTGAGGAACTTAAAAGGGAAGACGTTTTCCTGCTTCTGGATAACTCCGCAAGGTGACGCACGAGGCAGCTGGAGAGAAGGGCATAAATGTGCTGCTGGGGTAATGAGACATCGAATTTCCGTCACAGTTTCATGGAGCAGACATGTGCACCGACGAAGAAATGTTAGATATGCTTGTAGTCTATGACGAAAGCAAGAAGAAATGCTGTTAGAGCAGTAAAGCGATATGGAGTGCTCTATCCTTATCGTGATCATCATACGCGCCAGCTTGTTACACGTATCTGCAATAAACTACTGGAATCGGGATCATGGAACGCCACACAGAGGACAAGGCAGAAACTGCAACTGGCGATGTACATGAAGGGGGCGTTCTAGCGTTGGCGCATAGCGACGCCACTGTTTCGTCGCGACGTATCGCCTCGGTTTGTGGTATAATTCAGAGAAGAGTTCTACACATACTGCACCGACGTATTTTTTACCCGTTTCACCTCTCATTACATCAAGCACTCTCCGGTGAGGATATCGAACGGCACCAGGAATTTTGCCGGTTTGCTCTGCAGCGCCTACAAGATGATCCAACATTTTTTCAACGTGTGGTTTTTACTGGTGAAGCCACTTTCACCAACCCCGGTAATGTGAATTTGCATAATATGCATTACTGGTCAATAGAGAACCTACATTGGCTTCGACAGGTACAGCATCAGGAACCGTGGAGTGTTAACGTGTGGTGCGGCATCGTCAGAAATGTCAATGTGGGGCCGTACGTCATTCCGGGTATACTAAATGGCAATCACTATGCAAAGTTACTGCGAAACGTTCTCCCCATTTTGCTGGAAGAGGTACCACTAACTACGTGTCAGTGCATGTGGTTCCAACATGACGGCTATCCTGCTCACTCTTCCCGTGTGGCTACAGAGCTGTTAAATGAAAAGTTCCCGGAATGCTGGATAGGACGACGTGCTGAAGTGGCCAGCCCGGTCTCCTGATTTGATCCTTCTCGATTTTTTTTTTTCTGTGGAGAGCAATCAAACATAAAGTGTACGCTCAAATACCAACTACGCTAGACGATATGAAGCAACGTATCATTGAAGCGTGCGCTGATATCTCACGTGGCACCCTCTCAGCCGTTCACAAATTATTCAAACGGCGACTGCAAATATGCATTGCATAAGAGGGGAAGCATTTTGAGCACATGCTTCAGTAAAGTTTTGTACCATGTACAGTATTTATTTTGCATCTTTGTGTGTATTTGCTTCGTATTGTGATCAATAGTATATATTTTCAAATAAAAAATAAATACGTGCGAAATCATTGTAACCAATAAGGGCTTCCTCATTTACATTTGCATTTCTGTTACTTAAAATGCATTAACATCTTATAGTATTTTAATACTTTATGTTCTCTACTATTTTGGTACTGCAGTTGTCAAATAACTGAATAATATTTGCGCGACATCATCAGTTAATTTCTGCGCAAAATGTCGCATCATGTATTACTATTGTCGGGTAAATGGTCTTGTTTGTGTAAGGACCGGCTCACGACGTTTATCATATACTCTACACAACAGGAAAGGTCGCATTGGACAACGTTGCTTCGAAGGACGAACACGATACGAGAACATATGTGTATCTCAAGCATTATTGAAATAAACATTGTGATATACACATATTTGAAACCGTCTTTTCAAGCCCATCATGTTACGCAAAAATTTAACAAAAGGTTAAAATTAAAAAAAAAACCAAAGATGGCCTCATATCTCTGTAATAAAAAACAGCACAAACATGAAATGAGATGTATTCAGGTAGCCTGTGTCCCTGCAATTCACTGTCCGAACAGTATCTTTGTATCTATTAGGGTTGGGGAGATACAAGCGGTGTTATAACTTAGCTGCCTCACCCTGTATACGGTCCAGACTGCAGTTTAATGGTGTGCTCGTAACGTTGTGTTGCACAACATACGTATGTGGTTGACAGAAATTAAACTCCTGTGTAAAATGCATCTCCCTTGTGTTAATTACAAGTCTGTCAAAAGTCGGACAGCTAATTATAAATCCATTGTCGCCAATGGCACGTAATTACAATGTGTTCTCGTGGTTGGGATGCGAGTATAAAAGTCCTTAAAATACCCCATCTACATTTAACACACTACGCTGATAAAACGTTCAGATTTCATAATGTTTTCAGCGCAAATGCCTCTGGAAACGACAAACCTTGCCCTTTACCTACTACGCTGCCGAATGAACAAACTGCAGCTTGGTGTCTTCCAGCGTTTCAACCTTAATTTAATAACAGTAGCTTCCCAAATTCTTTGACAGAAATATATTCCTATACAGAGAGTAAAATACAGAAATTCACATAGAGATTGAGCTCTATGATCACTGTTAGGATGAAAGAAAATGTCGTCCTTGATCAATGGCAAAGGATGTCAGATAATGAATCTGAAGGATGCAGTACATAGACTGTAGAGGTAGAAAAAACCAACAAGTATACAAAGGTAGCGTTTCACTTTCTGCCCCTAGACGGGCCATTCTGCTCGACCGACAGCCTTGTCGTCCTACATTAACGGCGTCATCGGATGCGGTATGAATGGTATGTAGCCATCACAATACTCACCTGGTCGCTGTTGGTTGACTCTGGAACCGCTGTTAAGTGGACTGCTTCTGTGTTGGCAGCGCTGTGTAGCGCTTTGCATTGCATCTCTGACTGCGTTTTCTTTGTAAGAGACTCTGGCTTGTCGGACTCGTTGTTGGAAGTTAATCGCCAGTAGTGTTGGGCAGTTAGAAGTAAGTCGCCAGCAGTGATGGAAGTACTGTTGTGCAGTTGGAGGTGAACAGCCAGCGGTGATGGATCTTAGATGTGAGAAGTTAGCGCTGATGGAGGGTAGAGGTCTGAAGTGTTAGCGAAAGCTGACGATCTGGATGTATCCGACTTGGAAACTGAAAATTATTCATGATCATATACCTTTGTACTAGATGTGATTGACAATGTATATTCGTGTTTGAACTGGATGTTGCATTATTAAGGTAAAAAAAATGCATTATTTGCTTTGCAATAAAATCTTTCATTTGCTGACCACATGCCTATTAGTAGTTAGTGGCTTTAGTAGTAAGAATCCTTTATTTAGCTTGCAGTATTGACGCTCCCTGTACTGCAGTAGTTCGCGTAATGCAGATATTTGTGAGGTAAGTACTTAACAAATGTACAGGTTACTGTTAGGATTTCTTTTTAGTCAGGGCTATTCTTTCGAATTAATTATTTGAAGTCAGGTCATCTTTTTTTTAATGAGCAGTCAGATTGCGTTGCGCTAGGATATTGTGGGTCTCAGTCATTCAGAAATTTAAGTACAGACACTCCTTTAAAGAAAGAAGTTTCACCGCTACTAACCGGTCGAGTGGGTCCAGAGTTGGCCTCAAGAGGCTGAGAGCACAACGTACCAGTCTCTTCATTGGGAAAGTTGCCTACCAGCACTGGACCTGACGGAATACCAATTCGATTCTACACAGAGTACGCGAAAGAACTTGCCCCCCTTCTAACAGCCGTGTACCGCGAGTCTCTAGAGGAACGGAAGTTTCCAAATGATTGGAAAAGAGCACGGGTAGTCCCAGTATTCAAGAAGGGTCGTCGAGCAGATGCGCAAAACTATTGACCTATATCTCTGACATCGATCTGTTGTAGAATTTTAGAACATGTTTTTTGCTCGAGTATCATGTCGTTTTTGGAAACCCAGAATCTACTCTATAGGAATCAACATGGATTCCGGAAACAGCAGTCGTGTGAGACCCAACTCGCTTTATTTGTTCATGAGACCCAGAAAATATTAGATACAGGCTCCCAGGTAGGTGCTATTTTCCTTGACTTCTGGAAGGCGTTCGATACAGTTCCGCACTGTCGCCTGATAAACAAAGTAAGAGACTACGGAATATCAGACCAGTTGTGTGGCTGGATTCAAGAGCTTTTAGCAAACAGAACACGGCATGTTGTTATCAATGGAAGGACGTCTACAGACGTTAAAGTAACCTCTGGCGTGCCACAGGGGAGTGTTATGGGACCATTGCTTTTCACAACATATATAAATGGCGTAGTAGATAGTGTCGGAAGTTCCATGCGACTTTTCGTGGATGATGCTGTAGTATACAGAGAAGTTGCAGCATTAGAAAATTGCAGTGAAATGCAGGAAGATCTGCAGCGGATATGCACTTTGTGCAGGGAGTGGCAACTGACCCTTAACATAGACAAATGTAATGTATTGCGAATACATAGAAAGCAGTATCCTTTGTTGTATGATTATACGATAGCGGAGAAAACACTGGTAGCAGTTACTTCTGTAAAATATCTGGGAGTATGCGTGCGGAACGATTTGAAGTAGAGTGATCATATAAAATTAATTGTTGGTAAGGCGGGTGCCAGATTGAGATTCATTGGTAGAGTCTTTAGAAAATGTAGTCCATCAACAAAGGAGGTGGCTTACAAAACACTCGTTCGACCTGAGTATTTCTCATCGGTGTGGGATCCGTACCAGGTGAGGTTGACAGAGGAGATAGAGAAGATCCAAAGAAGAGCGGCGCGTTTCGTCACAGGGTTATTTGGTAATCGTGATAGCGTTACGGAGATGTTTAGCAAACTCAAATGACAGACTCTGCAAGAGAAGCGCTCTGCAGCGCGGTGTATGTTGCTGTCCAGGTTTCGAGAGGGTGCGTTTCTGAATGAGGTATAGATTATATTGTTTCCCCCTACTTACACCTCCCGAGGAGATCACGAATGAAAATTAGAGAGATTCGAGTGCGCACGGAGGTTTTCCGGCAGTCGTTCTTCCAGCGAACCATACGCGACTGGAACAGGAAAGGGAGGTAATGACAGTGGCACGTAAAGTGCCTTCCACCACACACCGTTGGGTGGCTTGCGGAGAATAAATGTAGATGTAGATGTAGATGGAATCGAACTCGGTTTCTTCGCAGGGCAGTCAGCCGCGGTGACCACTCAGTTACGAAAGCAGGTACTAACAAGTAAAATTCATATAAATCTTGTTTGAATATATCATTCCAACAATACAACACTCTAACGCGTTCGGTTTAACCCCTCTAAATATCTTTAAAGACAAGATAGTTTGTTGTAAAATAGGACATTCATTGCTTATGCCATGAATAAAATTTTTTGTTAAAACTTAACGACTGTGTCCACGTTTTATTAACTGTAACAGAGTAAAGTGAAAAAAATGCCACTTCGAGTGTCAATGCAGATGAAACCTGAAATCAACTGTTCTTCCTGATAAGGACATTGCTCTTCAACTACACAATTAGTAATTCATATCAAACATATTGGGGCACAATACAATGGTAGAACCACTGTATTGCAAATGCGCTACAATGCAAATTATCCGTCATTCTAGTATGATTAATTTGCGCTAATAAAACTCCCACCAAAAGTATATAAAAATATATCACGGTCCAGTAACACTTCTTTCTAAGTTGTTCAGGCCGGTGTAATGCTTAAAGTATGATTAGTTAAATGAATATTTGTGATCAGTTCACTCTTAGGCGTCATAAACTAGGTGTTTGGTAAACTTGTGGTAAGGTTTATGGGACCAAACTACTGAGGTAATCGGTCCCTAAGCTTACACACTACTTAATCTAACTTTAACTAACTTACGCTAATGACAACAGACACACACCCATGCCCAGGGAGGGCTGGAACCTCCGATGGGGAGAGCCGCGCAAACCTATATAGGGCGCCAAATCTGTCCTTAATTGACGAAGTAAAACTGGCTATGGATAGGAAACAGGCTACTATACCATCTAGGATAGATTTTATTTTAGCTTTTTACATTTTCAGTTAGCACATTGTAATTGCATAAATGGGTGAAGTAAGGTTCTCTATAACTACTTCGAAATTATTTGAATTATATCCTACAGGGTGCCGATGGTGCATACTGGAGGAACGTAACATACGCTACTTAATCCCATATACAGAGAGTCTCACGAGAATCTCCCTACAGAAAGTAGTTTGCGTCATCTCATTATGAATGCCAACGTACATGGACAATCGTAAATATTGCACGAACACAGTGTTCGAAAATCTAACGGTACCTACCTACCACTTGTTATTCACTAATACAGCTTTACTAGATTTGCAACATGCATCAGACCATGCGATTTTCGTACCCTGACTTTGGAACAATTCGTGACAAGAAGCCCTGTGAATTTCTTGTGTGTTGAAAGTACTCGATTTGGATTAATTCGTCTCATTCCAAAATATATTAATTTTCATTTCGGGACATTCTCCTCTATCAAGTTAGTAAGTCCATAAACAACACCATGCAAATGTAAATGTGGGTTTTGATATTTTTAAGGTCTTGTTACCTTTTACTCTTTCCTTTTTTTCTAAAGTCTTTCTTTGTTTTAGTCTATTTAATGTTACAGTAAAGCTGTAATTTATTTGTGAGGTAAAATTTAAAAGGTGAATGTTGGAATATAAAACATTTTCACTCTCTCATGTGTTGCGTTTGTCACATTATATGTGAACACCTACAGAGAACACTGTAAATTATCAAGACCAAAGTAAGGAGACCGTTAAGGCCCTAATGTAAAGTAAGAAAACAAGGAGGTAAGTAAATCTTAAAGAGATGAAACGGTTAGTATCTATTTAGTAATATATAATTAATGTGTAGAAGTCTTAACCTTCCGTACTGACAGACGTAATACACGATTTACATTTAAATTAGAAAAGTTAACAGCGATCTGATGTACACTTAGTTTCGTTACTATTGCAGTGTTTCTTCAGGGGGTGAGAATTATCTCTTAATTCTGGGAGATTACAGTGGAGGCGTCTGGTTGATACACATAAAATGATCACTACTGTAAACAGCTGACAGGCAAAATAAAGATAACTGCATAATTTCTAATACGTTTTGTTAGAAGTTGTGGAGAGTGTGTTAATTACAATCACACCAGCTCATTATACAGATGTTCTAATGAAAACAATGTCCATAATGCCTTTTCATCTCTGGTCCTCCTACTGATGTTTCTCGCACAGTTAACTACAGTAATTGCTCCACAAGGCGATAGCTAGTTCCGTTTCACAATATTCATCTCTGGAATAACTTCTGCGTCCAGACATCACAGTGTCACATCGCAGTCTGCAACGCACATCGATACCACAGATTTTAGCGTGATCTCGCTGCAATCCGAAACGAATAATTGGAGGCGCTCCTGAATACCACGCCTCTCTCTCAGCACATCAAAGCCCTCGCACTGAGGTCAACATAGAGCCGAGCATGGAACCGCTCTGGCGAATTCATGATCTCAGCTGAAGCAGTCAGCATTATCGAGTAACACTAAAGTGTTGTTAAGGTCTCAGATGGAAATGTGCCTTTATAAATCCTGAACATTGTACTTCAAGAGAACAGTTTGTCAATTAGTGCTGAGATGCTTTAATAGTCAACGACAGTTGCATATTATATCGTGCACTCCTACGGCATAGGATTCTATCGAGTTATTAAATCTTTTTATCATTCATGTAATAGAGTGAAGTAATATTTAATCTGTTTTAGTTCCAAAGAGCCAACTCCCAGAGCAATAAAAGAACCCACAGTTAAGGCCAGTTTCGTCTGGTCATAACATTCACATTTCCCAACTGCTACAACTAGATTCTTACCGACAAGCGTTGCAAACTACCCAGAAACCGCACCGTAATTGATCATATGACATTAACACAACAGTTACAGGAGCCCTACTATACTTCTACATCTACACACACACTGCTCAAGACACTGTTCAGTGCGTGGCAGCGGATGTTTCGGCTGACTATTAGCAACTTCCTGAATTATTTTCGAATAAACCATGGGAATTGCGACTGCCTTCATGCCTTTCGATGTGCTGTAATTTCTCTACCAATATCGTCATGATCCTTTCGAGAGATGGGCAATGCTGACAGCATGTTTGCTACACAGACTTCTGCAAATAACGGTTCCCTCAAGTTACCCATCAGGATTTGGCTAGAATGGAAGTGCCTTTATTCCAAAGATTTTCGGAACGTGTATTTAGAAGCCAATACTATCCCGCGACGACGATCGTAGCAACGTGTCTCTGAGTGTGTTCGACGGCCCTACGTCTGTTTCCGTGCACGCTTGATGAAGACTCCAAACGACTGAGCAGTTACCTATAATTCGTCACAATAGCCTCATATCTGGAATTTCTCTTAAAGATGTACTAGAATTTCCCGGAACCCTCCTAATGAATGAAATATAAATATACCATCAGATTCTTTTACAGTTGTTATTTACGTAGTTTCCTATAGCGTCATAACCCCTAATTGTTTAAACAATGCGGCATGTTTGATGCAGCTCTCCATGCTACTCTATCCTGTGCAAGCTTCTTCATCTCCCAGTACCTACTGCAACCTACACCCTTCTGAATCTGCTTAGTGTATTCATCTCTTGGTCTCCCTCTACGATTTTTACCCTCCACGCTGCCCTCCAATACTAAACTGGTGATCCCTTGATGCCTCAGAACATGTCCTCCCAACCGATCCCTTCTTCTGGTCAGGTTGTGCCACAAACGTCTCTTCTCCACAATCCTATTCAATACTTCGTCATTAGTTATGTGATCTACCCATCTAATCTTCAGCATTCTTCTGTAGCACCACATTTCGAAAGCTTCTCTTCTCTTCTTGTCCAAACTATTTATTGTCCATGTTTCACTTCCATACATGGCTGCACTCCATACAAATACTTTCAGAAATGACTTCCTGACACTTAAATCTACACTCGATGATAACAAATCTCTCTTCTTCAGAAACGCTTTCCTTGCCATTTCCAGTCTACATTTTATATCCTCTCTACTTCGACCATCATCAGTTATTTTGCTCCCCAAATACCATAACTCCTTTACTACTTTAAGTGTCTCATTTCCTAATCTAATTCCCTCAGCATCACCCGACTTAATCCGACTACATTCCATTATCCTCGTTTTGCTTTTGTTGATGTTCATCTTATATCCTCCTTTGAAGACACTGTCCATTCCGTTCAACTGCTCTTCCAAGTCCTTTGCTGTCTCTGACAGAATTACAATGTCATCAGCAAACCTCAAAGTATCGATTACTTCTCCATGGGTCTTAATACCTACTTCGAAGTTTTCTTTTGTTTCCTTTACTGCTTGCACAATATACAGATTGAATAACAGCGGGGAGAGTCTGCAACCCTGTCGTACTCCCTTCCCAACCACTGCTTCCCTTTCATGTCCCTCGACTCTTATAACTGCCATCTGGTTTCTGCACAAATTGTAAATAGCCTTTCGCTCCCTGTATTTTACCCCTGACACCTGTAGAATTTGAAAGAGAGTATTCCAGTCAACGTTGTCAAAAGCTTTCTCTAAGTCTACAAATGCTATAAACGTAGGTTTGGTTTTCCTTAATCTTTCTTCTAAGATAAGTCGTAAGGACAGTATTCCCTCACACGTTCCAGTATTTCTACGGAATCCAAACTGATCTTCCCCGAGGTCGGCTTCTACCAGTTTTTCCATTCGTCTGTAAAGAAAAGTATATTGCAGCTGTGGCTTATTAAACAGATTGTTCGGTAACTTTCACATCTATCAACACCTGCTTTCTTTGGGATTGGAATTATTATATTCTTCTTGAAGTCTGAAGGTATTTCGCCTGTTTCATACATCTTGCTCACTAGATGGTAGAGTTTTGTCAGGACTGGCTCTCCAAGGTTGTCAGTAGTTCCAATGGAACGTTGTCTACTCCGGGGGCCTTGTTTCGACTCAGGTCTTTCAGTGCTCTGTCAAACTCTTCACGCAGTATCGTATCTCCCATTTCATCTTCATCTACATCCACTTCCATTTCCATAATATTGGCCTCAAGCGCATCGCCCTTGTATAGACCCTCTATATACTCCTTTCAACTTTCTGCTTTCCCTTCTTTGCTTAGAACTGGGTTTCATCTGAGCTCTTGATGTTCATACAAGTGGTTCTCTTATCTCCAAAGGTCTCTTTAATTTTCCTGTAGGCAGTATCTATCTTACCCCTAGTGAGATAAGCCTCTACATCCTTACATTTGTCCTCTAGCCATCCCTGCTTAGCCATTTTGCACTTCCTATCGATCTCATTTTTGAGACGTTCGTATTCCTTTTTGCCTGCGTCATTTACTGCATTTTTATATTTTCTCCTTTCATCAATTAAATTCAATATTTCTTCTGTTACCCAAGGATTTCTACTAGCCCTGATTTCTTACCTACTTGATCCTCTGCTGCCTTCACTACTTCATCCCTCAAAGCTACCCATCCTTTTTCTACTGTATTTCTTTCCCCCAATCCTGTCAGTTGTTCCCTTATGCTCTCCCTGAAACTCTGTACAACCTCTGGTTCTTTCAGGTCCCATCTCTTTAAATTCCCACCTTTTTGCAGTCTCTTCAGTTTTAATCTACAGGTCATAACCAATAGATTGTGGTCAGAGTCCACATCTGCACCTGCAAATGTCTTACAATTTAAAACCTGTTTCCTAAAACTCTGTCTAACCATTATATAATCTATCTGATACCTTTTAGTATCTCCATGGTTCTTCCATGTATACAACCTTCTTTCATGATTCTTAAACCAAGTGTTAGCTATGATTAAGTTTTGCTCTACGCAAAATTCTACCAGGCGGCTTCCTCTTCCATTTCTTAGCCCCAATCCATATTCACCTACTAAGTTTCCTTCTCTCCATTTTCCTACTGACGAATTCCAGTCACCCATGACTATTAAATTTTCGTCTACCTTCACTATCTGAATAATTTCTTTTATTTCATTATACATTTCTTCAATTTCTTCGTCATCTGCAGAGCTAGTCGGCATATAAACTTGTACTAATGTCGTAGGCGCGGGCTTCGTATCTATCATGCGTTCACTATGCTGTTTGTAGTAGCTTACCCGCATTCCTATTTTCCTATTCATTATTAAACCTACTCCTGCATTACGCCTATTTGATTTTGTGTTTATAACCCTGTAGTCACCTGACCAGAAAGCTAGTTCCTCCTGCCACCGAACTTCACTAATTCCCACTATATCTAACTTTAACCTATCCATTTCCCTTTTTAAATTTTCTAACCTACCTGCCTGATTAAGTGATCTGACAATCCACGCTCCGATCCGTAGAACGCCAGTTTTCTTTCTCCTGATAACGACATCCTCTTGAGTAGTCCCCGCCCGGAGATCCGAATGGGGGACTATTTTACCTCCGGAATATTTTACCCAAGACGACGCCATCATCGTTTAATCATACAGTTAAGCTGCATGCCCTCGGGAAAAATTACGGCCGTAATTTCCTCTTGCTTTCAGCCGTTCGCAGTATCAGCACAGCAAGGCCGTTTTGGTTATTGTTGCAAGGCCAGATCAGTCAATCATCCAGACTGTTGCCCTTGCAACTACTGAAAAGGCTGCTGCCCCTCTTCAGGAACCACACGTTTGTCTGGCCTCTCAACAGATACCCCTCCGTTGTGGTTGCACCTACGGTACGGCTATCTGTATCGCTGAGGCACGCAAGGCTACCCACCAACGGCATGGTCCATGGTTCATGGGGGGGGGGGGGGGGGACAATGCGGCATGTACCAGACGTTAGTCTCTAATCTTGTAATACCGTCAGGTCTCTCTATCTCTCTCTCTCTCTCTCTCTCTCTCTCTCTATGCGTTTACTCGGTTCTGACTCTTCGTGACCCCATGAACCAAATCACGCCACTTTTCCCTGTTTTGCACTTTCTCCCGTAGACCTTCCAAATGGCTCAAATGTCTTTGAGCACTATGGGACTTAACATCTGAGGGCATCAGTCGCCTAGAACTTGGAACTATTTAAACCTAACTAACCTAAGGACGTCACACACATCCATGCCCGAGGCAGGATTCGAACCTGCGACCGTAGTAGCATCGCGGTTCCGGACTAGAGCGCCTAGAACAGCTCGGCCACTAGACCTTCCAGGTTGGAACACATTGCTTCTGTGATGCCATCGATCCATCTCATCCTCTGATTTCCTCTTCTTCTAGTTTCTTCAATCTTACCCAGCATTAATGTTTTTCCAGCGAGGCTTGCCTTCGCATTGTGTGTCCAAAGTAGGTCAGCTTTTGTTTTAACATTAGACCTTCCAGGGAGAAATCTGGTTTCATTTGCTCCAATATTGATCTGTTGGTTCTCTTTGCACTCCATGGAACTCTAAGAAGTTTCCTCCAACACCACAATTCGAGGGAGTCAATTCTTCGCCGTTCAGCCTTTCTAATGGTCCAGGTGTCACATCCATACATCACAACTGGAAAGACCATAGCCCTCACAGTACGGATCTTTGCAGCTAGTGTTATATCTCTGGACCTTACAACCTTGTCAAGGTTTGACATCGCCTGTCTACCGAGCAACAGGCGTCTCCAGATTTCATGGCTGCAGTCGCCATCAGCAGAGATCTGGGAACCGGGATAACTGAATGTGGACACTACCTCCATGGTTTCTCCTGCTATATCCCACGGAATGGTAGGTGAAGTTGCCATAATTACTTTCTATTATTTGATTTGATAGGCATAGGGGGGAGAAACCAACAGTGGTCTTAGTCCTCTATTGCCCGCACCGAAACTGAGTTTATTGTGTGGTTTCTCTCCCTGTAATACTAGCAAGGACTGCCAGTACCTTTGAAGACTTATACGACGTCCTTTACCAGTTCTTTATTTTAACCAGTTTCTTCCGAATTAATAGCCCAACGCTTCGCAATGAAAGAAAGAATGTGGCGCCCTTCATCCTAATCGCCACATAGAAACACCTGGATTTTTTTCGTTATAACCATAGTGTCAGGTGTTCCTTACAGTTTCTACGGCCACTCATTAGTCCTATCATTAGTTTAATCTGTCTTCTGTTCAGTCACACTGTTACAGATCTTGTCTTAAGGCGTGGCTTCGGCATCATTTGCTTGCCATGTTTATCTTCACGGAACGTAGTCTACTGTTCCTCTAACTGGTTTTGATTGTACCATCGTCTTAGTGATTTTTATGGCGTGTCCCATTCTTTGCTTCTGTTCCGGCTAGACATTAAGCTTTTTTATTGTCTCTAAATCCTGGGTGATCAGGGACAAACAGCAGTTAACCCTGTTGCTCCCCCCCCCCCCGTGCCACTCCACCCCTCCACCCCATCCCACACAAGAAGCCATAGCATTCTGCAACGATCCCTGTCGTGCTGCAGGAACTGATAGAAATTGCAGACTTCCTTGATTGTCTCAGAGAACATAGGCGTCACGAGCCTTGTAGCACCTGCGTAGATTCTCCTCTGCAGACACTTTGATAGTAAATATTTCCACCTTGCCTAGAGATACCACTCCCTCTGGACTGGGCTATATCCCGCACACCCCGGCCCCAACGCCTTCATATGTTTTGAATCCATCAGTTATCCAGACGACGTCTCCTGAACGATACCGTGGTTCATTTTTTCACTGCTCCCTATTTCTAACTGTTACCTTGAAAGGTTTATTGAAGCACTTCGACGTTATTGTATAATCAGCCGTCATTTCCACAGCTATAATTATGTTTACCACATTCATTATTTTAGTGTGGGATTCTAGATAAACAAACGATTTCCAGTTATTTCAATTTCTCAACCCGTACGCCACTATCTTCGCTCCATGGTAATCCAAACGCGAAACTGGGATGCATGTCCAACACAGTCTCCATCCCAGCAGTGGATTTGCTGCTAATTCCGCCTGTTATGGTTAATCAAGCCAATATCTACGCTTTGCGATGTCTTTGGCAGCCTACTTTCTTCCACCATACCTAGACGTGTATAGCCAGCACATATTTTTAACCACAGGGCATTATACTTTCGCTTAGTTGTAGGCGTTTATTGTGTTCATCCAGATTTAAAGCGAGTTTAAAGCATCATATCAAAACAAAGTTTTATTCATATATTTTTCCATTTCCTTGCGGGTGATACTTTTTCACAGATAACAGCATCGTCAGGGAAGAATCTGTCACTGAGTTGTGTAGGGTAGATCGGGTTGTATCTGACAGCCGATTTGGTGGGATAAGGGCTGTTTCTGTCCTCTAGCTTTGGCGGCGGCACCTAAAGGTCACGCGACTTTCAATGAAAACAGCGTGCATTTCGGAGTGCAAACAACTTATCTTTTTGTACTGAGTTCTTCAGTCAACTTTGATGTGTTGTATTTTGTTTGCAAATAAATAAGATTTCCTTTTTTTGTATCTTACGATGCAACTGATATTATTGTACATATTATGAGTTCTGACAATGTCTAGCCCAAGTAATGACAAAGTATGGAAGACAAACGCTAGGGGTGTATCAGATACGTAATTTTTGCTGATACCTGTACAAGTTGTATTTTCAAGACTTTACTCTTTAACAGCCAAATATGGAGAACTGACGACAGAACGGGGTAAAAATCCCGGGTAGGAAGTCGAAGAAATCGAATTCATATTCACGGAAAGGAGTGAGGTTTAGTACTATTCATTTTCAAGAGATACATTAAGAGACAGCCTTAAAGATGTACGATAAAACAACGTAGTGGGTATGAAACGTTTTTTTAGGAAATAAAAAGGTTTCTTCGAGAACAGTTGTTGATGACGAGGAAACAATACTGGACGATCAATGAAACCTTAGAAGCAGACATGATCCACTGCAACATTTGTGAGGTCTTGCCTACGAGAATTCTGCCCTAAAACATGAGATTTGTCTGTGGTATGGGTGTAATAAGAGTTCCAGTAACATTTAAATTAATATATTTATTTATGACTATTTTTTGAGCCATTAGACTACTGACTGGTCTGATGCGGCCCGCCAGAAATCTACTCCTGTGCCGCCGGCCAGGGTGGCCGAGTGGTTGTAGGCGCCACAGTCTGGCAACGCGCGACCGCTACGGTCGCATGTTCGAGTCCTGCCTCGGGCATGGATGGGTGTGATGTCCTTGGGTTAGTTAGGTTTATCATCATCATCATCTTGGACAGTTTCCAGCCACTGGCTGGGTCTGTCGGGAACACAAGCCTCTCCATCGTGTTCTGTCTTTCCACCATTCCCCCTCTTCCACCTTCGTCCAGTTCTCTCCTCTTCTCGTCACACATTCCTTCACTCCCTTCACCCATCTATCTCTTGGTCTTCCTCTGGGCCTCTTCCCCTCCAGTTGCAGATCAAACATCCTCTTAGGAATTCTTCCCTCATCCATTCTCTTCATGTGTCCATACCACTGCAGTCTTGATTTTTCTATCCTGTCCTGTACTGGTTCCTCCTTTAGTCTTTCCCTCACATACTCATTTCGCAATCTGTCTCGTCTTGTTACACCCAACCTGCTCCTCTGGAACTTCATTTCGCTAGCCTGTATTCTACTTTTGTCGCTTTTGTGCATTACCCATGTCTCACTTCCGTATGCCAATATGGGGACAAAGTAGGTTCGGTATATAATTCCCTTGGATTTCTGTGGCACCTCCTTGCTCCAAATAAGCCCCCTAATGCATTTGTAGAACTGCCCTGCTTTTCTGCACCTTTCATTTATTTCCATTGCGTTTCCCCCCTTACTTTCAATCACGCTTCCCAGGTACTTGAAGTTCTCTACCACTTGTAGTTTTTCCCCTCCACAAGTTATATCCACATTTGGCCTATTCGTCTTCCTTGTTGTGACAATTATTTTACTTTTCTTTGCAGAGAAATGCATTCCATATTGTGCTGCCGTTGCCTCCCATGCATCTAACTGCTCTTGCACCTCCTTCTCGCAATTTCCCCATAACATCAGGTCATCGGCAAAAAGCACTGCTTTCATTTTATGATCTCCAATTGCATCTGACACTTGCTGTAGGATTTCATCCATAACAATAATAAACAATAAAGGCGAAAGTGCACTTCCCTGTCGCAGCCCATTTTCCAGCTTGAACCATGCAGTACATTCCCTCCCCACTTTCACACAACTCTCACTTCCCTCATACATTTTTCTGACTTTTCGTGTTATCTCTTCATCTATCCCTTTTGCGTTCAGCACATCCCAGAGCTTGTCCCTACAGATACTGTCATACGCCTTCTCAATATCTAAAAAGGCCATGATTAAGTCCTTCCCGTACTCATAGTGCCTTTCCTGCAGTTGCCTTACCGCAAATATGAGGTCCGTTGTTGATCTTCCCGGTCTGAAACCATACTGCTCCTCTTGCAGTCTACTTTCAATACTGCTTCTTATTCTCTTCTCCAGGATCTTTTCATAGATTTTTCCACAGTGGCATAGCAGGGTGATTCCTCTGTAGTTCTCACATCTCCTTTTATCCCCTTTCTTGAAGATCGGGACTATAATTCCTTTCTTCCAATCCTCAGGAATTCTGTTCTCCTTCCACACCACCCTCAGCACTCTGTATAGCCACTGGGTTCCTACTTCTCCTGCTGCTCGTATCATATCCACTGTTACTTCGTCCCAACCTGGTGCCTTGCCCCCTTTCATCCTCTTTATGGCTTCTTCCACTTCATTCCAAGTTAGATCATCAATTTCCCCACTATTATCATCGTCTGCTGCCTTAGGCTCTCCATCGCTGTTAGTTACCCGCTTGGCGGCATTCAACAGATCTTCAAAGTACTCCTTCCAAATCTTTTTGAGCTCATGCATTTCCTCCACAACTCTTCCATTATTATCCATGATCCTCAGGCACTCGCTTCTGTCCTTCCTCTTATTTCTTACCATGGTGTAAAGTACTTTTTTGTTCCCTTCACTGTCCTCTTCTAACATTCTTGTCCATTTTTTCATCCACTTCTTCTTCTCCGCCCTTACTATGGTCTGTGCCGCTTTCTTGCTTTCCTTATATTTTACCCTAGCTTCCTCTGTTCGGGTCTGGAACCATTCTCTGAAGGCTTTGTTCTTTCGAAGTACTGCCTCTTTACATATGTTGTTCCACCATGGGGTTTCCTTACTTCTCCTCTTTGTGCTAGTTCTTCCGCACACAATCTCAGCTGCCTCAACTAGGGCCCTCTTAAAATCTCCCCATTCTTCTTCCACTGTTCTCTGATCTTCCTTTGGCAGCTTCTTCCTGATCAGTGTCTGGTACTGGGTCCTCCGTTCATCCTCTTTCAGCATCCATGTCTTCAACCTTTTCTCCTGTATATCTGTTGCCCTCCTATCTTTTTTCTCTCTCAGGGTGGCTACCAACAGCCGATGGTCACTGTCTAAGGCCTCAGATGGAACGACCTTAACATCTGTGAGGCTGCTCATCATCTGCCTATCCACTAGTACATAGTCTACTACTGAAGTTTGGGACCAGTCCCCACTGTACCAAGTTATTTTGTGACTACTTCTCTTCTTGTACCAGGAATTTGCGATCGTCAGCCCATTCCTCTTGCAGAATTCCAGCAACAATTTTCCTTCTCTATTTCGGTTCCCCCAGCCCTCTGGTCCCATTATCTCCTCGAATCCTTTCCTGTCTGTGCCAACATGTGCATTGAGGTCCCCTATTATAATCTGATTACCTCCATTTAGCTGCTTTTGCATGTCATCTTCAAATTCCTCCTTCTCCTTTTTTGTACACCCCACCTGTGGGGCATATGCTTGGATGATTTCAATGCTTTTTCCTTTCACTCGTACTCTGGCTTTTATCATTCGATCATTGATACCTTCCACCTCCTCCTGCAGACCCTCTCTGACCACTATTGCCACTCCATTTCTTCCCCTCTCATTCCCTATCCAGTACAGTTTACATCCTTTACTTAGTGGTTTTTCACCAACTCCTCTCCACCTAGTCTCAGCAAGTCCCAAGATGTCCAATTTCCTCCTTTCCATCATTTCTACAATTTCTTCTAACTTCCCAGTTAGAGTCCTTACGTTTAAGGTGCCCAGTCGTAAACCATCTCGTAATCCTTTTCCATTGCTTGGTCGGTTTCCTTTAGATCCGTTCCGTGATCCGAGGCATGTTCCCTTAGTTAGGTTTAAGTAGTTCTAAATTCTAGGGGACCGATGACCACAGCAGTTAGGTCCCATAGTGCTCAGAGCCATTCTCCTGTGCCATGTTCCCTTAGTTAGGTTTAAGTAGTTCTAAATTCTAGGGGACCGATGACCACAGCAGTTAGGTCCCATAGTGCTCAGAGCCATTCTCCTGTGCCATATATTCACCTCAGAGTAACACTTGCAGCCTATGTCGTCAGTTATTTACAGCATGTATCCCAGTCTCTTTCTTCCCCTACAGCTCCCTCCAGTAGCGTGAAAGATATTTTCTATTGTCTTAATACACTTCCTGCCATCACATCCGTTCTTCTTGTCGGTGTTTTCGCTTCCAGATTCTGCGGAGAATCTCATTATTCCTTACCTTAACAGTACACCAAATTTTCAACGTTCTGCTGTAGCATCACATCTCAAATGCTTCACTTCTCTCCTGTTACGGTTTTCCCACAGTCTATGTTTCACTGCCATACAAGGCTAGACGGTTGGCCCTAATAGTCTGGTCCCTTCAATCCCACAAACCATCCAAAGCTAGGCTCCAAACGTACATTCTTCCAAATTTCTTCCTCAAATTAACATCTACGTTTGTTACTAATAGATTTCTCTTGGCCAGTGCTAGCCTGCTATTTATGTTTTTCCTTGGTCCGTCCGTCATGAGTTATTTGCTATTTTGCTGCCTACGTAACAAAATTCCTTTACACCATCTACTTCTTCGTGATCACCAGCTATGAAGTTCGCCCTTCTCCTACTTCTCATTACTTTCGTTTTTCCTCGATCTTCACTCAATCCGTATCCTGAACTCATTAGCCTGTACATGCCATTCAACAGGTCCTGCAATTCTTCTTCACTTTCACCGTGAATAGCATTGTTTTCAGCGAATCTAAACACTGAGATCCTTTCATCTTGGATTTTAATCCCATGTTTGAACTTTTATTTTATTTTGGTTATTGCTTCTTCGACTTATAGATTGTACAGCAGAGGCTAAAGCCTATGTCCCTGTCTTACCCCTTTTCTTAATCCGTGCTCTTCTTTCTTGGTCATCCATTATTATTATTCTCTCTTGGTTCTCGTATGTGTTGTCTATTACCCATCTTTCCCTAGAGCTTACCATTTTGTTTCCTTTGTGCAGTGCTTTTCCCAGGTCGACAAATCCCGATGTAAAGGTTTTAGCAAAGTGCAAAGCACAGATCGCCGTGTATTTGAAAGGTAGTGAATGCCGTGTTACGGAGGCTATGCTGCTGTTGAGGGTTTAGCCTGAAGGCTGGTTTTCTTCCGGGTGGTGATCAGTTGACAAAACTGCAACTTGCTTCTTATCTCGCCATTTCACTGCAGATACACACCCTTCTGAACGGATGACGATATGTGCTTGTATGCAGTTAGGAAACACTTTCCATCAAGGGGAATAAGGAGACGATGCAGACAATGCAGCACATGGAAGCAAGAGAAGAGGACTAATTTCAAATGCAGCTACTGCCAAGTACCATTATGCATTCAGCCATGTTTGAAAAATTTCTTAAAAATGCTAAGCTATGATATTATAATGGAACTTTCTTTCTTCATTTAAGTGGCACGTACAGGGTGACAATTATTGAACTACACGAGGAAAACAGAAATCAGTTACAAAGTGCGGCGTGCACACAGTTTATTCAACATGTAAACATTACAACAGATATTCGGATTTAGGTTATGACATGTTCGAAATGCCTGTCATCATTGGCGATGATGTGGTGCAGACGAATAGCGAAATTCTGCGTGACCCGCACAAGTGTCGGAACATCGATGCTGTCTATGATCTCCTGAATGGCTGTTTCCAGCTCAGCAGTGGCTTTGGAGTTATTGCTGTACACATTATCTTTAATATAGCCCCACAAAAAGGAGTCGCATGTGTTAAGATCCGGAGAACACGGGGACCAGTAGAGATCCATGGCAGTAGCCCCTGGGTACAACTGAACCAGAATGGGGTCTGAAAGAGCTTCTCCAGGACGTCAAACACTCTCGTGCTTCGATGACGTCGGGCTCCGTGTCGCAAGAACGACATCTTGACGAAATCAGGGTCACTCTCGATAATGGGGTTAAAGTCATATTCCAAGGTTTTCACTTAGCATTCACTAGTCACAGTGCCATCAAGATATATCGCACAGATTAATCCGTGACTGGACATTGCAACCCACACGGTAACGCGTTGAGGGTGAAGAGACTTCTCGATCGCGAATTGCGGATTCTCAGTGCCCCAAACGCGCCAATCTTGCTCGTAGACGAACCCATCCAGATGGAAGTGGGGTTCGTCTTTGCATGCGCATACTAATTCCCATCATGCCCCGCAGAGAATGGTGCGGTTTGAACCTCCTAAGGCGAACCTTTCAGAAGTTATGACGTTTTTATTTCATATAGTTCAATAATTGTCAGCCTGAATGTGTCGAGCTGCACTCGTGGGAGAATGGAAGAATAAATTTACGGAACCTATAGCACTACCGTCCTGCTACTGCTATACCATAACCTCGAAACTGGAGGCAATTTGCAAAACAGAATTATTTTGTTAGAGTCATAATGGTATAAAGCAACAGGGCAGTGTTACCCTCTGAGAGGAATTTTGTTATGTTGACCGTGTTGTACCTAACGGAGGTGGCTTATCGGAAGTGAAAGTCAGAATTACGTGAATATTTGAACAGTAACAAACAAAATTTTGCCTATCTGCACTGTTTAACTGATAAAGAAAACGGTCGCCAGCCTAACTAGGCAAGAGAAAGATTAACATTCTCGTTTAAGAAAGTAAGTATAAGTAACTATAACGGATAAACACAACCTATACTTTGTCACACACGAGTGCAGTGAACTCTGACACATACATATGTTTACGGTAAGATTGAAACTAACAGAGCAGTAGAAACTATTTGCAAAATTATAAGAGACACCGAAACACACTATTACTTTCAATGTAAGATACTGACTCACCTTCTGCGATTTACAAGCAGTAATGTGATCATTTACTAAGCAAAACTTTATAAGCCTCAGCCTTAAGAATTTTTAATTTGAAGTTCGCAACAACACATTAATAAGCAGTTTTACTAGGAAAATTATATTCAGCAAGCAACATTTACTTTAACTCACTCTCTTGCCACATTAACTTTAACTTTCTTTTTACTATGTTGAAGAGGCATTAATGAGCAAAATACTGGGCTTTAATGTTCTTTTAGTAAGGACACTCGGATATCACTTTAGCTCAAACGGAGAGGAACCTGAAAGGTGTTATGATGAGGAGAAAAATCAGGGTAGGTAGATGAATTCAGATATAAATTACCTTCTATTTGAGCACACTAACACATCCATTAAGCTGATCCTTCACTATACATCATTGTAGTATTCCGATGTAATGATTGCGCAATGTGGTGGCCATTGCATGTTGTTAGGTGGAATAGCAGGTAGAATTGCTGGACTCTGTCATTTCTTGGTGGCGATGATTGATACCAATCCCAGAATATTTCCAGCTATTTATCCATTCTTCCGAGGCATTGGAAAGCGGCAGGAAAAGCCTCTCTCGGAACCAGCACAAGATGCATCTTTTACATGGCAGTGCACGGTTTAGTAGGTCGCCCCCAACTCGTAGCTTGTCTTCGACTCGTAGCTCGTCTCCGACTCGTAGCTCGTCTCCGACTGGTAGCTCATCTCCGACTGACTATCAGTTCCACCTTTCCTACCTAGGCCAACCACAATTTGCGCGCGCTACACAGTTCCGTTCCCGAGGGGAGCCACTACACCTTTCATATACAAATTATCTAAGAACCCTAAGTGAAGGTCAGCAGTTTACATAACAGCAAACAAACACATTAAATAAGTCAGAACATTTTCACATATTCACATTTCTACCAAAAATTATTCACAGAAAATTACAATCATATATGGTAAGTTTTGTTCCCTCCAAATGGGACAAAGAATTTAAATGACAGATACACTAATTTACATAGAAACAAACCACGATATCAAAGTTTTAACAAAGAAAAGACTATACAATTTTGTGTTATCTATTCAATCAAAGACATTTACAGGAGCTTAACGATGTAATATTAAATGGAAAGAAAGCAAAATAAATCAGTAGAGTACTAGAGTTATGGTGTTACAAACTATTTATTCCTCCTCACGCCCACTGGGACTAATAATTACAAATACTATTAATTACAAAACCATAAACAACAATCTAAATACAATAGTGGCCTGAGTCCGTATTCATTCCATAACAGAAAACCAATTTTTTCAATAACACGCGATTTTTAAATAAATCTTTCACGAAAGAGGAAAAGACTTAATGCCCTCTAATTTGATGTTCACCAATGTCCGAGTTACTTCCCTCTCATCAGAAACGCAGACATTCCTCCTTCTCAAAATAAATTTTCAAATTCCGCCTTTCATATTCTTCCAACAGCTTCATACGCTTGTTAAAATACAGCCCCTTCATCGTGTGCTGCAACGAGCGGTTCATCAGAATGAAAAAGTGCGCGCGCATAACGGTTTCAACGGTTTCGTACTTCAATCGCCATATCCATGCAGTCTCTACACCAGACGTCCATTGCCATCAGCTCGTGCATCTTAATAGGTGCAGCAGACAGACAGCATCCTTGTTCTACTTTCAGAATTCCAAAGAATTATTTTCTATTCAATACTGACAAAAGCCTCATCTTGGTAGACGTGACGCAACCAGCAGTCGACCAGCAGTATGTTTGCTCTGAAGATGGCCACTTCGATGGGCTGAAACCGGTCGGCATTAAATAAATAACAAAAAAACGCCATTAAGACTGTTTTGTTAATAGTAAGTGAACCTATTTCGCCTGTCTCATACATTTGGCGTGCTAGGTAAAATTGTTGAGTCATAATGGGCTCTGCCGAGAGTGTCAGTAATTCCGAGGGAATGTCGACTACGCCATGAGCCTTCTTTTGACTTCGTTCTTTTACTGCCCTGAGGTTCTAGTCAGCTGAAAGCCCCATCATAAAATACAACCGTCTGCTTTACACCCAATAATGACGAATCCAATCCAAGTCTTTGATCGGAACACTCGAAAAAAATGAAGGAAAAGAAGATGATATTAAAAGTCCTGTCGACAAGGAGGGCCTTAGAGGTTCACTGTCGTTATGCGGAGAGCTGAGGAGGGCGTTTGCCGTTGCTTTAAAACACTCTCCTTGTGCGATTCAGGGAAATCACTGGCAACTTGTACCAGGATGGTGAGACGTGTTTTGAACCACCATCCCCCAGTGTCTTACAACTACGCCTTCTTGTTTAATATGTATCCTTCAAAACACTCGAGACAATGACCAATAAAGAGCTATGGGCTGAAGTATACCCTAACGTACTAGCTCCTAGAACAAGCAGTAACGAATGCGCCGAAGCCGATGATGTAACGTCGGCAACACTTTTCTGTGGAGTTCATAGGTCGGTGCGTGAGTAATTCCTCCTTGCTGCAGGGAGCACGCAATTTTTCACTTCGAGCTCGCCGGGTCCTCTTCTTTAAAATTATGCGACTGGCTGCGCGGTGTAATGGGATATGCCTTTTATGAGTCTCTGAAAAGCGATCGCCGTGCCATAAAGCAGCCTCTAGGAGGAGCCCGTGATAATAGATTCCAGACTGCAATTCCCCCACTTTAAGACCCACTTCGCTATCGCTGCCTTGTTCGCAGCTTACACCGGAGGAGCGCGCTGAATATCAACTTGCTAGGGGCTCTTTGATAACGAAATACCTTCCTCTCACGACCTTCGCTTAGTTAACAGAAAGAGGTGCTCCGGAACAACAATGTAATTCAAGGAACTACGTAATGGCTTTTCTTTTTCGCGCGCCTAATACAATTCATTTCGCGACTTGTGAACAAGTGAACAATGTGGGTCATACTACAAAGCGACCACCCTTTACCGAAAACTAGGGTTCAGTGAGCAATAATTATCGCAAAAGGTAATCCAATTAGTACACTCTCGGATAACGAGAAATGGCTGCTAAATCGTATAACAAGCACACTCTAGGTAAACTTCCAATGGTCACAGCTGAATTGGCGTTGGTATGACAGACTGTTATGCATTTTAAGGCGTTATCTCAGAATTCACAATTGGTGCATTTGAGTAACTTTTATTATGTCTTGGCCACAATTTTTTTTAATTTCCAGAAATACATTACTCGTTTCGACATTCTGCCATTTTCAAATGCAATGTTATGTCTATCATATAAAATTGTTCATTAGATACATTGTATCACGCCAGCATTCTTAATCACGGGACAAGTGTAGTTGGCTCGTGACTGAGACGGAATTTCGAAACACGTGAGGTGTTTTTGGAAATAAAAAAGTGTGGTCAATACCTAAGAAACGTTATTAAAGATAATCACGTAGCTTCTTTTTCAGATTGAAGAAAAGCTTTAGAGATATGTTAATAGATTCTGAGGATTCGTGTCCATTTATTGATGATCTTCCTCTAGCGCGTTTCTGTCGAACCTAGGTATTTGACCTCAGGTACCGAGGTTATACACTGCAGGTAAATAATCGCAGCGCGCCTCAATAAAATGAAACTGCAATATTTAAAATTAAATGAATCCACTAATTTAGTATCTCACAGGGATAGTAATTATGTGTTTATGCAATAGCTGCATTGTGGCAAGAGACCGAACATTGATAGAGCTACAAAGAAGATGTACCAATGTATTACGTGCAGAGAATAACGTGGAAACTATACTCATCAGTAGGAGTCTGGAAGAACGTTACTTCTTCCCATCGTATGCTGTCGGTGTCATAGTGTCGTTGTATATTCTACACCTACATTTATACTCCTCAAGTCACCCATCGGTGTGTGGCAGAAGGCACTTTACGTGCCATTGTCATTATCCCCTTTCCTGTTCCAGTCACGTATGGTACGCGGGAAGAACGACTGCCGGAAAACCTCCGTGCGCACTCGAATCTCTCTAATTTTCATTCGTGATTCAGAAACGCACCCTCTCGAAACCTGGATAGCAAGCTACTCCGCGCTGCAGAGCGCCTCTCTTGCAGAGTCTGCCATTTGAGTTTGCTAAACATCTCCGTAACGCTATCACGATTACCAAATAACCCTGTGACGAAACGCGCCGCTCTTCTTTGGACCTTTTCTAACTCCTCTGTCAACCTCACCTGGTACGGATCCCACACCGATGAGAAATACTCAGGTCGAACGAGTGTTTTGTAAGCCACCTCCTTCGTTGATGGACTACATTTTCTAAAGACTCTCCCAATGAATCTCAATCTGGCACCTGCCTTACCAACAATTAATTTTATATGATCATTCTACATCAAATCGTTCCGCACGCATACTCCCAGATATTTTGCAGACGTAACTGCTACCAGTGTTTGTTCCACTATAATATAATCATACAACAAAGGATACTTCTTTCTATGTATTCGCAATACATTACATTTGTCTATGTTAAGGATCAGTTGCCACTCCCTGCACCAAGTGCCTATCCGCTGCAACCTTCCTGCATTTCACTGCAATTTTCTAGTGCTGCAACTTCTCTGTATACTACAGCTTCATCCACGAAAAGCCGCATGGAACTTCCGACACTATCTAGTAGGCCATTTATATATGTTGTGAAAAGTAATGGTTCCATAACACTCCCCTGTGGCACGCCAGAGGTTACTTTAACGTCTGTAGACGTCTCTCCATTGATAACAACATGCCGTGTTCTGTTTGCTAAAAACTCTTGAATCCAGTCACACAACTGCTCTGATATTCCGTAGTCTCTTACTTTGTTTATCAGACGACAGTGCGGAACTGTATCGAACGCCTTCCGGAAGTCAAGGAAAATAGCACCTACCTGGGAGCCTGTATCTAATATTTTCTGGGTCTCATGAACAAATAAAGCGAGTTGGGTCTCACACGATCGCTGTTTCCGGAATCCATGTTGATTCCAATAGAGTAGATTCTGGGTTTCCAAAAGCGACATGATACTCGAGCAAAAAACATGTTCTAAAATTATACAACAGATCGACGTCAGAGATATAGGTCAATAGTTTTGCGCATCTGCTCGACGACCCTTCTTGAAGACTGGGACTACCTGTGCTCTTTTCCAATCATTTGGAAATTTCCGTTCCTCTAGAGACTTGCGGTACACGGCTGTTAGAAGGGGGCAAGTTCTTTCGTGTACTCTGTGTAGAATCGTACTTGTATCCAGTCAGGTCCAGTGAACGTTCCTCTGTTGAGTGATTTCAGTTGCTTTTCTATTCCTTGGTCACTTATTTCGATGTCAGCAATTTTTTCGTTTGTGCAAGGATTTAGAGAAGGAACTGCAGTGCGGTCTTCCTCTGTGAAACAGCTTTGGGAAAGGTGTTTAGTATTTCAGCTTTACGCGTTTCATTCCCTGTTTCAATGCCATCATCAACCCAGAGTATCTAGATATGCTGTTTCGAGCCACTTACTGATTTAACGTAAGACCAGAACTTCCTAGGAATTTATGTCAAGTCGGTACATAGAATTTTACTTTCGAATTCACTGAACGCTTCATGCATAGCCCTCCTTATGCTAACTTTGACACCTTTTAGATTCTGTTTGTCTGAAAGGTTTTGGCTGCTTTTAAACTTGCAGTGAAGCTCTCTTTGCTTTCACAGTAGTTTGTTGTTGAACCACGGTGGGTTTTTTCCGTCCCTCACAGTTTTATTCGACACGTACCTGTCTAAAACGCATTTTACGATTGCCTTGAACTTTTTCCGTAAACGCTCAACATTGTTAGTGTCGGAACAGAAATTTTCGTTTTGGTCTCTTAGGTAGTCTGAAATCTGCCTTCCATTACTGTTGCTAAACAGATAAAACTTCCTCTTTTTATATTCCTATTTGCTTCCATATTCAGAGATGCTGAAACGGCCTTATGATCACTGATTCCCTGTTCTGCGCTTACAGAGTCCAAAAGTTCGGGTCTATGTCGATAATTTTCATGACAGCCCTATCGTACAAGAATTTTGAAACTTCGACCGATAGATCGATGACAGTGAGTGGAGTAAACATAGTGTTTTAGACTGAAGCGTAGTAGCCAGTAAAGGGCAGAAGATTCCTCTTGAAAGAAAAATAGAAAAGAGCTTTATTTATGCTAACAGTTTAAAAATGGAGCTTAAAATGTTTCGGAATCATTTGGCTATATAAAAGACAAATGGGAAAATTACATCGGAATTTACTAATTAATAATTTGTGTTTCATTATTCGGAGATCGTATTAGCGTATATTTTGTAGTGAGTAAATCAGACGAAATTAAACTAATTATCAATGAACTTCAAAGTTTTAAAACCGTTTGAAGCGGACGAACATTAATTTCGTTTTTGGCATGATACTGAACTGCTAATACCATTGTACTTTTTGTCTTTTGTTTCTCGCAGTAATGAAGAATTTAGACAGATGGTGTAACACAAAGCAACACTGACGATCGTCGAAAGATTGCAGAGGTAATATTGAAGAACAAACAAAGGACAGGATCATCTAAGAAGAAACGCCATCCAAAGACGCAACAGAAAGTCTCACATGCCACAGAAAGTCTCATATGCACCAATAATGGTGTCAGAGGCGAGGGTGGATACCGCTGTCCCACGAAAGCTCCAAATCCCAGAAAATAATCTTCGCAGATGGAATTCGTATCCCGTACCGTCGAAAAGACGGAGTAGACTTCCAGCCAAGAACCAGTTTTAAGGAAGAAGAATAAGTAAACTGCAGAAAGTGTTTCCAGCCACGTCTCCCGCGATATCTGAAGTCTATTTCGTCATTCGGATAGTGGTTGGCAAGAAATGCCCACCTCGTATTCTACTAGCGTAGCTCCTGGGTACAGGCTAGATCGCCGTCCCGTGTGGCTAGGCTATACATTCAACAGTAGACATAAGTTTTTATGATAATGGACTGAAAGCTACTCAAAGTGTGCCTGGCGCCATTTATTGCTTTACATGGTGTCGAACAAGAATATATCTATAAGGACTCCAGCACCGAATACCGTAACCATGAAGATAACTAAACAGCCGATCAGTATTTAACCTCACAGGCACCGTTTTGGAATACTCAAAAGCATCTTCAAATCTATCAAAATGACCTGAAATTTTAGTCAGTACTCTAGAAGTAGCTTCTTCGAAAGGAAGTCGAAACCTGCTGAGTGCCAGGTTTCAACCTACCCATTGTTCGGGTTTTGAAATCAAATCATCAGCAGTGGCGGCCGAAGCAGTGACCTGGCATAACATGTCACCCTCGTTAAGCCAACGGCCTCGTGAAAGGTGGCGGAGGAAGGGAAAGAGGTTCAAGGCACTCTCGGGCCCTCGGGCTGGGTAGCTGCCTCTAAAAGGCTGAACAATCAGCAACGATCAACGGCATGAGGATGCAGAATGCAACTGAAACGACTGCATTAAAGATATATAACGAGTACCCACTGAACATGTGGGCCGTAATTCAAAAAGTGTCATGATGATCTCTCCATTGGCGAAAGATTCCGGATTAGTGTTCCATTCGGATCTCCGGGAGAGGACTGTCACGAGAGAGATGACCATAAGAAAAAGAAGGAGTGACCAACAACAGGATAACGTTCTACCTGTCGGAACTTTGAATGTGTTAATTTTAAACGTTGATGGTGAGCTAAAAATTCTGAAACATGGAAATACAAAAACTCACTCGAGGTATAGTGGGGGTCAGGGAAATGACTTTGACAGAAGATTAACATTTCTTGTCAGTTGAATTATGGTATCACCAACAGGATTAGAAAGATGTACAACGAGAGTAAGAATTGTTATGAGCTGGAAGGTTGGACAGAGAGTGGGTTTCTGTGAATAGTCCAGTGATAGACAAATTCTCATCTGATTCGACAGAAAACCAGCACCTGCAACACTGTTTCAGGTATATACGCTGTTGTCGCAAGCAGAAGATGAAGAGATAGAGAAAGTAGTGCATGCGGTTACTGAATAGGAAAGGGTTGAAAAAAATAGCATTCAGTTGCAAACCAAAAGTTTATTTAGCGCTTGACCTAGGTTTCGATATTTACAAAAATATCTTCTTCAGAAGAGGTGGCCCTTGTTACATCACGTGGTGGATTTAGGATACTGAGTGTATAATTGAGTGCGTAAAGCAAATGCAAATCTAATAACCATGAGGGATTGGAAAGCAGTTACAAGGAAAAGAGTATAGAAGTGGGCTATGGAGCAATATGGGCATGTTAGCAGGTATGAGAGGGGAAAAGAAAATAGATGTGTGCAATAAGTTTCAGCTAACAGTTGCAATTATTCCGTTGAAGAATCACAGGAAGAGGGGTATACATGCAAAAGATCTAGAAACACTGCAAGATTCCAACAGGATCACTTAATGAACAGAAACAGATCCCGAAATCAGATATTGGATTGTAGCACATACACAGGTCGGAGAAATAGATTCACAATTTAGTAGTGATGAAAAGTGGGCCGAAGTTTATAAGAATCGTCTGGAACATTTATGACCGAAATATGCAGGGTACTGAAATACCGAAGACTAATCAGATGCGGCTGAAGTTCGCTGAAGATGTGGATACTGCGATAAGGAATGCCATACGTGAAGAGCGGAAATCAAAAATAGCAGTCACAGTCGTCGAACACAATAACTCAGATAAGTGCGAAAAAAATCTTGGGTAACATAACAAATTTTTAAACTGATCGACGAAAGAAGGAACTACAAAAGTGTTCATGAAAGGACTATAATAAAGGAATGTAAATCATTTAGGACTGAAGTACATAAAAACAACAGTGAAATAAGCGCAAAAAGGCTCCAGTGAAAAAGTTATTAATGGGAAAGCTAGTGAACGCCGGAAACATTAACTCAACGTAAAGAATATTCAGAACACCCTTCGGTGAAATTAAAAGCAAATAACAGAGGAAGAAACAGGATTCGGTACGGAAGGGTCAGGAGGCCCAGTATTGATATCAGAATTAGAAAGAGCTCTGGAAGTTTTCAGATATAATAAGGCAGAAAGTATATAATAGTTCCAGTCCCAAAGAAAGAAGGTGTTGAGAGATGTGAAAATTACCGAACTATCAGTTTAATAAGTCACAGCTGCAAAATACTAACGCGAATTCTTTACAGACGAATGGAAAAACTGATAGAAGCCGACCTCGGGGAAGATCAGTTTGTATTCCGTAGAAATATTGGAACACGCGAGGCAATACCGACATTACGACTTATCTTGGAAGATAGATTAAGGAAAGGCAAACCTACGTTTCTAGCATTTGTGGACTTAGAGAAAGCTTTTGACAATGTTGACTGGAATTCACTCTTTCTAATTCTGAAGGTGGCAGCTGTAAAATACAGGGAGCGAAAGGCTATTTACAATTTGTACAGAAACCAGATGGCAGTTAAAAGAGTCAAGGGGCCTGAAAGGGAAGCAATGTTATTCAATCTGTATATTGAGAAAAAAGTGAAGGAAACAAAAGAAAGATTCGTGGTAGGTATTAAAATCCATGTAGAAGAAATAAAAACTTTGAAGTTGCCCGATGACATTGCAGTTCTGTCAGAGACAGCAAAGGACCACGAAAAGCAGTTGAACGGAATGGACAGTGTCTTGAAAGTAGGATATAAGATGAACATCAACAAAAGCAAAACTAGGATGACGGAATTTAGTCGAATTAATTCGGGTGATTCTGAGGTAATTAGATTCGGAAATGAGACACTTAAAGTAGTAAATGAGTTTTGCTATTTGGGGATGAAAATATCTGATGATGGTCGAAGAGGAGAGGGTATAAAATGTAGACTGACAATGGCAAGGAAAGCGTTTCTGAAGAAGAGAGATTTGTTAACATCGATTATAGATTTAAGTGTGAGGAAGTCGTTTCTGAAAGTATTTATATGGAATGTAGCAATGTATGGAAGTGAAACCCGGACGATAAATAGTATGGACAACAAGAAAATAGAAGCTTTCGAAATGTGGTGCTACAGGAGAATGATGAAGATTAGAAGGGTAGATCACATAACTAATGAGGAGGTATTGAATAGAATTGGGGAGAAGAGAAATTTGTAGCACAACTTGACTAGAAGAAGGGATCGGTTGGAAGGACATATTCTGAGGCATCAATGGATCACCAGTTTACAATCGGATGGCAGCGTGGAGGGATAAAGTCGTAGAGGGAGACCAATAGATGAATACACTAAGCAGATTCAAAAGGATGTAGGTTGCAGAAGGTACTGGGGGATGAAGAAGCCTCACAGGATAGAGTAGCATGGAGTGTTGCATCAAACCAGTCTAAGGACTGAAGACCACAACAACAACAACCACAAGGCAGAAAGAACAGATGGTATTCCATAGGGCAGACAGATACGGTAAGGAATTAGGAGGTTCTCGGCGGAGAAAGGAACGTATGCAAAGTACTAACAAGGGAAGGGGACAAGGTGAAGAACTTTTCAATTTGTATGTAGAAGAATCAATGACGGAAATTAACGAACGGACCAGTACCTGGATTACAGTTCAAGGTGAAAGGATGTCAGTGATAAGATTCTATGACCGTATTACTATTGTCAGTGAAAGTGAAGAAGAGCTAGAGGATGTTTTGGATGAAGAGTCGAATGAGTTCAGTATTTGGATTGAGTTTAAATTAAAGAAAGACGAAAGTAATAAAAGACTGCAAAAATAGGAATAGCGAGAAACTTATCGTTGGTGATCACTAAGCAAATAAGAATGCTACATTCGTAGCAAAGAAAGACGTGCCGAACGAAGCAAGGACGACATAAAAAACAGACTAGCGCAGGCAAAGAAGGCATCCCAGGTTATAGGACTACATTTGGAGCTCTGTATTGTATGGTGGTAGAGGAACATGAACTGTGGGGAACCGGATCTGAAGAGAATCGAAGCATTGAAGGTATGGTGTTACAGAAAAAACGTTAATTGGGCAGACAAATGAGGTAAGGAATTAGGAGGTTCCCGGCGGAGAAAAGAACGTATGCAAACTACTAACAAGGGAAGGGGACAAGGTGAAGAACATGTATTAAGATATCAGAGAATAGCTTCCATGTTATAAGAAGGTGCTGTGGATATTAAAAATCTTAGATGTCGAGAGAGTTTCGAATACATCCAATAAATAAATTAGGAAACAGGGTACAACTGCTACACTGATGTGAAAAAACTAGCATTGAAGAGGAATTTGTGACCGGACGCTACAAACCAGTCAAAGACTGAAGTAAGAAAAAAGAGAAAGAATGTAATTTACAGACCGACAAAGACAATGCATATTATTCTTCATTGGAATAAATACATGTTATGAACTGGCTAACACAGATTTTTCATTACTTCTTATCTTGTATCCACCCACAGCTGTGTACCACTGGTGATCAAAAGGGAACATTCGAGGAAGGGTGTGATATTTATCAATCGGAACTATGGTGCTAATCCCGCTTAAAAAGTATACAGACTGCATTTTATCATGAGCTATTAAATAATATGGAGATGTGTGGCATGTTTATGCATCAACGTCGCATTTTGAGCCACATTAGCACAACAAATCAGACTAAAAATACTGTTTTTTTGGACATATCTTTAACATAGTGTAACACTTAAACATCAATATCCAAATATAAGTTCGAAAAAGCACCAAATGTAATATGTTAGCTTCCTTAACGCTTCGCCGCTGCTTGGCTTGTTTATTTCAATGATAAAGGTGGTCAAGTTTCGATTACGAAAATTAGATCTTAACATCAAATTAGAAAAAGCACTAGTAATTATCTATGTTATTTGTCAAAATACATAAAGATTTATTCTATTACAATACAAAACAAACGAGACATTAGTGATCTAACTTAATCATTTTTCTTTAGTCCAAGCGTTCTCCTCATCTGTTCTAATCAAAAATCCTTACACCTTGTTCGATGATTACATTATTATCCTGCATAGTTCTCTTATCGGTGTGTTGACTTTAGTTTATTCTTATGGTGAGTAATTAGTCTTACAAGTTTGGTCCTTTAAACTCTTGCACTAGTAGAGAACTAGTGTGTGTTTGTGAGCTTAAATGTTCTGTTGGAATTGAACGAAACCCATCTGACAATGTTTTAGTATCTAGATGTCCGCAGAACTGTACCTGGAATATCACAAAGAACAGGAGGATTGCTCCTCAGCAATATGTCGTAGTAACTTATGTAATTCGCATCCAAAGTGTGTAGAACACCTTCCAATAAATCGCACTAGACATAACTTATGTATGTGTACCCCCCCTCACTCTCTCTCTCTCTCCCTCTCTCTCTCTCTCTCTCTCTCTCTCTCTCTCTCTCTCTCTCTCTCTCTCTATATATATATATATATATATATATATATATATATATATATATATATATGCCCGGATTGCTATGTGTATCCAAGCGCTCCTCACGGGACTGGCAAGTTCACCAGCACCAGATCGAAATTGTTTGGCATGTTACCGACGAGGATGGGAGTGTTGGAAAGCCAGGATGTTGTTTTTACACGGTTTCTCACATCTAACCTGGTGAATACTGGGCCGTTAACACCAACCCTCGTCAACTGCACGATTCACGTACATATAGAAGACTGCCACCAAATTACGCATGAATAAAATTACGCACAGGCAGTTGTTGTACACATATTCTATCCAATAGGATATGAGAGTGGTAAAAGGAAGCGCATCTGGAAACCTCTTACAAACGTTGTCACATCCATGTAATACCCAAGTCGACCCTGCTCCGACGCGGGAGAGAGGCACATGAAATTTGATAATTCTCCTGCAATGGGTGGACTATCTGCAGAGTAGGATCGTCACTTCAGCAAAAACCGTTCGTGCCTCTGGAAGGTGCTGACAGACAAGGCATTATGCATCGCTGTGGGTAGCCAATAGGGAGCGTGGGAGAGAAACCACATGTTAACTGGTGGCCGCTAACTGCGGGATAGACACTGTTTCTGCTTCAAACGTGCAACGTCATACATTCACTTCTAATAGTTTTTTCCTCTGACTTTCTTCCGACTCTGTAACTAATGTCTTCTCATGACCAGCAAGCCTGGCTAATGGCCTCACAGGCTACCTTGGGCTCGCTCACATGTATCCCATCTACAGGATATGTTCAATTTACTGACTTTGGACCAACATTCTCACTGGAAAAATTCGCTCCATATACCCGCAACCTTGACAACCTGACCGGTCCCCTGTTTACCAGTACAGAGGAATTGAACTAACTGATACGACTTTGACTAAGAGCAGATTGTTATGGCTCAGGGCCTGGGACAACATCTGAACTTCGAAGCTATTACGCCTTTCGCGATCAATTTATTTACAGAAGTTGTTGATATTTTGAATGCTTTATTGGGCTAGGAAACCACTCACAAAGTCATAGTTTAAATGTTGAATCAGAAGTTAGCCTGCATGTACAAGTAAATTAGGGGAACTACTGTTCTCACTTTGCTCTGGAGTAATTCCACTGAGGATTATAGGAATGTCGCCCAGAAAGTAATGCGCCGCATTTTTTTATTCGATAATTCTTTATTGAGCATAATGAGAATAGTGTTTTATCTACAAGGCCCTACTTTTCCACGTAATCTCCATCCCATTCAATGGCTTTCCTTCAGCGCGAAACAAAGGTGTATATGCCTTGTCGGTGTCAATCCTTGTGCTGGTGGCGGGGTCAGTGCTTCACTGTATGAATCACCTCGTCGTCATTAGGCAGGGTCAGGTCTGTCAGGTGTGACAGCCATGGATGGTCTCCCCGACCGCTGCAAATCGTGGGGCTCCACTGAACCACCTCCTGATGATCTCTCCCTCCGTGCCCAGCGCCTAACTGTACTTCTGGGGACGCCAGATGTTCTATGGACTTTGCACAAGCGTTTGTGAATATTCCCCACAGTTTCTTTCTCTGCAGTGAGAAATTCAATGACGGAACGTTGCTTGTAACGTACATCACCTACAGACGGCATTTTGAAACTGTCCTGCCGCTACTCTATCTGTCGGGAGAAACGGAAACTTGACGAGCTCACTCATGGGACTTCAGATAATGCATACGTAACGTTTCGCATTCGTAGTATTGTTTTCGGCTGGGAAAAAATGCGGTGCATTACTTTCTGGGCACCCCTCGTGTATATATATATATGCAGTTTATTCTTAAGTACTCGAACAAAAATCATCTTAAATATTACATTTTTCATGCATTAATTTCTTTTGTCCTCTGAGTTCACTAAGGTGATGTAACATGGGGCTTAAGAGAAGCATGGTGTTATATACAGAGGCATTCTCTTTTCTTTATTTTTTGTGCTACATTGCGGCATCTTGTTTTTGTTGTACCTTTTGTGGGCAAATGCGACGCGACGTTCTGCAGACGAACTTCATCTGGAACTTCAGACGCGCCTATTCCCGTTATTTGGAAGTGCATAGGCCTTCTTCTTCGTCTGCTACTTGAGAAACCATGGAATAGCCGCCTTTCCGGGTGTAACTGAGAAGTTCGTTGGTTTTGTTCTGTCTTTCAAAGGTTCCCTACAATGTAGGAACTGGCAACTGCCAAGACTAGTAAAAAGGAATCAGTCTGCACAATCACTTCAATGAGCGAAGTCCTATCGTACACCGTCCTGACAGCTGTTCCGATCTCTCAATTCCTCCCAAGAGGCAGAATACTTCAAAATACTTCTGCTACCTTCTAGCGAAATGGAATGGATATATCTGTTTTCATGTGAAAGAGTTTCTGTGGACATTTACAGCTCGTCGTTTACGGAATGTGACAGTGAAACATCTATATGCCCTTTGACGAGGGCGTTTCCAAGACTTTTCTTTGAAACAACTTTGCCAAGCCGGCCGCTGTGGCCGAGCGGTTCCTGGCGCTTCAATCCGGTACCGCGCTGCTGCTACGGTCACAGGTTCGAATCCTGCATCTGGACTGGATTTGTGTGTTATCCTTAATTAGTTGGGTTTAAGTAGTTCTAATTCTAGGGGACTGATGACCTCAGATCTTAAGTCCCACAGTGCTTAGAGCCATATGAATCTTTATTTTTTTTGTTCTCAAAACATTTGTGGTGTTTTGGGATTTTGATTATTTGACAGTATACACATAGGTTCACTATGCTGCCATCTGACTGCTACAAGACATGATCTGTCAGCAAATTCAGATTCTCCTTTCCTCAGTATGTTTGCTAGAACCTTCCTATTTGGGTGAACTGTATTAACGACATAAAGACCACGAGACCGTAGATCTTTCGTTATTTGTTACGTTGTAAAAAAATTAAGAATTGCCACCAGCCCTTTATTCCCAGTCATTGCACTTTTTTAGGGTAAGCAGAACGACTACACCCAGCGAAAATTGAAACTTACAATCTTTATCTTTTTTGTGGTATAGCTGTCGAAGTCTATAATGAACCCAGTGTTTGCATTATCTAAGTACCAGACTTCACAGCCACAGTCGACTGGATTCGTTGGCATACATGATTTTAGTGTTGAACGTCCTTTGAATGTCACCATACATTCGTCAACTGCCAAAATAGGGGAAGGTTTGTTCACTTTACACAGATTCTGTGTTGCAGCACATGTGACAGGTCGGATTTTGTCTAGTTTGTCCCTTTTCTATATAAGAGCTGTTGCCATTGCAATGCAAGTTCTCAACAATTTTTATATCAGTGCTTTCTCATCAGTGATGAAATAGCGAGTACACCAGAAATAGGATCGCTACTTCAATCATTTTCAGGTAGTGAAAGTGCATGAAAATAAGCACTTCCATAAAATATTTTAGCTCAGGAATGGTAATGTCCTGTCACTCGGAAGTTATTTTACATGTTTTCACCCTGACTTCGCTACACGTCTATCAAGTTTTGCATTTAAGGTCGTTCAGTTGCGAATGTGTACCAATAGAATTTCTGTAAATAATGACTGGGGATATACTATTTCCATATCCGACTTTGAGAAACTAGTCCGACTGTCTGGGCTTCAGTCTAATTTCACTGGAAGATTCTGGACGTAAGAAACATGCTCACTCCATCTACTGGCACTGGGAGAAAGTATGGAATGAGTTCTTACTCGAGTTAAGTTACATACACATGCGTGACAAGGAGATATTTTTCCAATTTCACCCTCTTCTATTGTCAAACCGGAATCATTGTCGTCACCTGGTACACTTATGTTATCGCTAATTTCGTTCGAAACCTGAAGTATTCGGAGAAAAGATATCTTCATCACAATCGGAGTCGGCATCGAAATCTTAATCCTCAGCAGCCTCTTGTAGGATGTGCAAAATTCTCAGAATCTCATCTGGTGTCAGTCCAGACATTCTAAACAATGGGAATCACACAATAAATACGACGCCAGTTTCACAGCCACACAACTTGCTTTACTCACAGAGTTCAATTTGATAAATAATTTCCGCTAACTTGCCTTGGAATATTTCTGTGTTCAAAAATGGTTCAGATGGCTCTGAGCACTATGGGACTTAACATCTGAGGTCATCAGTCCTCTAGAACTTAGAACTACTTAAACCTAACTAACCTAAGGGCATCACACACACCCATGCCCGAGGCAGGATTCGAACCTGCGACCGGTCCGGCCGCGCGGTTCCAGATTGATGCGCGTAGAAACGCTCGGCCAAACCGGCAGCAATTTCTGTGTTGTTCAATGAAGGCTGCTAAATACAGACGCATACGGTCCCCTTAGAAAATACGGAAGTAGAAAGATATAACACAGGTCGATTCACAGACAAAAGAAATGCACAAAATAAAAATAGGAAATAAATTTTAAAACAAATCTGTTGCGGTCAAACTAAAGGCTCTGTTCCACTCGGAACTGAAGCCTCTGCACTGATTGACTACAGACGAGAAACATACAACAGCTGCTGCGTTCCAGTTGACAAAATACAGGGTTATTACAAATGATTGAAGCGATTTCACAGCTCTACAATAACTTTATTATTTGAGATATTTCCACAATACTTTGCACACACATACAAAAACTCAAAAAGTTTTTTTAGGCATTCACAAATGTTCGATATGTGCCCCTTTAGTGATTCGGCAGACATCAAGCCGATAATCAAGTTCCTCCCACACTCGGCGCAGCATGTCCCCATCAATGAGTTCGAAAGCATCGTTGATGCGAGCTCGCAGTTCTGGCACGTTTCTTGGTAGAGGAGGTTTAAACACTGAATCATTCACATAACCCCACAGAAAGAAATCGCATGGGGTTAAATCGGGAGAGCGTGGAGGCCATGACATGAATTGCTGATTATGATCTCCACCACGACCGATCCATCGGTTTTCCAATCTGCTGTTTACGAAATGCCGAACATCATCATGGAAGTGCGGTGGAGCACCATCCTGTTGAAAGATGAAGTCGGCGCTGTCGGTCTCCAGTTGTGGCATGAGCCAATTTTCCAGCATGTACAGATACACGTGTTCTGTAACGTTTTTTTCGCAGAAGAAAAAGGGGCCGTAAACTTTATACCGTGAGATTGCACAAAACACGTTAACTTTTTGTGAATTGCGAATTTGCTGCAGGAATGCGTGAGGATTCTCTACCGCCCAGATTCGCACATTGTGTCTGTTCACTTCACCATTAAAAAAAAATGTTGCTTCATCACTGAAAAAAAGTTTCGCACTGAACGCATCCTCTTCCATGAGCTGTTGCAACCGCGCCGAAAATTCAAAGCGTTTGACTTTGTCATCGGGTGTCAGGGCTTGTAGCAATTGTAAACGGTAAGGCTTCTGCTTTAGCCTTTTCCGTAAGATTTTCCAAACCGTCGGCTGTGGTACGCTTAGCTCCCTGCTTGCTTTATTCGTCGACTTCCGCGGGCTACGCGTGAAACTTTCCCTCACGCGTTCAACCGTTTCTTCGCTCACTGCAGGCCGACCCGTTGATTTCCCCCTACAGAGGCAGCCAGAAGCTTTAAACTGCGCATACCATCGGCGAATGGATTTAGCAGTTGGTGGATCTTTGTTGAACTTCGTCCTGAAGTGTCGTTGCATTGTTATGACTGACTGAAGTGAGTGCATTTCAAGCACGACATACGCTTTCTCAGCTCCTGTTGCCAATTTGTCTCACTGCGCTCTCGAGCGCTCTGGCGGCAGAAACCTGTAGTGCGTCTTCAGCCGAACAAAACTTTATGAGCTTTTCTACGTATCTGTAGAGTGTCGTGACCATATGCCAATGAATTGAGCTACAGTGAATTTATGAAATCGCTTCAGTCATTTGTAATAGCCCTGTACATACAGTTAGCATACCATAACAAAGATGGAAGCACAAGTTGGAAGTGGATTACTTCTTACCAATGAACTTAGTGTGGAAACAAGAAAGTGGGAACTACAGTTCCCCCTGATCACGAAAGCTGCAAGTGTAATTCTGGTGTGAGCATCTGCGGAAAATTAAGCTACGAGTAGCCGAAAATATATTTGACGTCCGCGCCTCATTACAGAACGAAGAGGTCGCCCCCGTGTATAGCATAACACGTGTCCAGCGTTGGCAGATGTGAAGACAGAGTGCAGTGCCGGTGCAGGCACAAGTGTGTCTGAGCACACCGTTCAGAGGACATTCTTGAATACGAGCCTCCACAGCAGACAGCCTCTTCAAGTTCCCATACTGACCAAACGCATCGTCGTTTACATTTGCTCTGGGAACTGGTTGCTGGAGGTTGATCCCTGGGTCAATGGAAATGTTTCGCTTGGTCGGTAGAATCACAATTCCTGTAACAACAGGCCGATGGTCGTGCCTGGATACGCCGTCATCAAGACCAACAGCTTTCCAAAACCTTCACCTAAGCTTAACTGGTACCTGTACCAGTAACTGAAGGTATCACGTCAGCACTACTGCAGACCACCAGCGTGAAACCAGTTACTTATCTCTTGGAACAGACCACACACAACACCACTTTGAAAAGTGATATCAACAAAACTATTCCGTTGATATAATACAAAATTATCTTCCGTTAATGCTTATCGTTTCCCAATACATAATTAGTTTGAAAATAACATTTTTGTGCCACCCCAATGCCTCTGACCTAGTCCTAATCGCCCAGCTTTTCGGTGTCCTGTTGTAGTCTACTTGGAAAATTTGAATGTCCTGTGCATATTTCGTGCTTTTTAATTACCAGATGAAAGAACCACAAAAAGAGAAAGTGGACTGAAAGAGTTAACGAATCATGGATCACACACAGTGGAAATGTTGAACGCCCCATCTTTTCCTAGGGAACATCCTCTGCAGTTTATTAAGACAGAGAGAGCCAGCATTTCTTGTTCACAACGTACATACTCTCTTCTAATCTTTGGCCGCTGCTCCACCTGTCCCGTCCCACCAAACTCCTTCCCCCCTCCTTCCTCCCCCCCCCCCACATCACCTTCAATCACTGTACTGTAAACATCGCGATACATACGACTCTAACGTCGGCGAAAGGGAAGTTCCTCCACGGACACAGATAAACTCACTCCACCGGTACATTAACGATACAGCTTACTTCTTTGAGGCAGAAGGCTGAAAAATCACAACTCTGACACCTCTGTTCTCTCCCTTGGAACAAACCGATCGTGCTCATACTTTTATCTATTTTTACAAGATCCGACCACCGGTAAAGAGATACGCAAATCTAAAAATCGGCGAAAGATCTGACTCCAGATCTCCTCGATATAAAAGAGCGGACAAGCAAGCTGTGCACTTCGGGGTACCTTTTCTTTTCGCATTCTACGTATTGCCACAGTCTAATCAAAACAGTCACAACATTCTCCGATGCGAATGTTGTTACCGTTTGACAGCTGGAGAGAGACTAGTGTTCCAAGCGGTGAGAAAGCGAAGAGTCACATGAGTCGTAAAGATAATGATTAGTTTTCTTTATTTTATACTTAATTAATAGAGTAGTTGATAAATATCCATGCTTTAGAAAGTTACCACGAGACTAGAATTATCGTGAAATACATGTAAAAATAGCCGTATCACCCTGGTTCAGTGACATAAGCTACAACTCATTTATGAAGAAATACTTTCGAAAATCCCTGTATTTACAGTCTATTCTGCTGAAGGCAAGAGAACATTTCATGCACGAGAATCATATATACTTAAGAGAAAAAAAAAAAACTTGTACACCTGCCTAATACCGTGTAGGGCCCACGCGAGCACGCAGAAGTGCTGCAACACGACGTGGCCAGGACTCGACTAACGTCTCAAGTAGTGCTGGAGGAAACTCTCACTATGAATCCTGCAGGGATGTCCATAAATCCGTAAGAGTACGAAGGGGTGGAGATCTCTTGAGAAGAGCATGTTGCAAGCCATCCCAGTTATGCTCAATAATGTTCATGTCTGGGGAGTTTGGTGACCAGTGGAAGCGTTTAAACTCAGAAGAGTCATCCAGGAGGCACTCTGTAGCAATTCTAGACGTGTGGGCTGTCGCATTGTCCAGCTGGAATTGCCCATGTGCGTCGGAATGCACAATGGACATGAAAGAATGCAGGTGATCAGACACGGTGCTTACATACATATCGCCTGTCAGAGTCGTATCTAGAAGTAACAGGGGTCCCATATCACTCAAGCTGCACACGCTCCAAACCATTATAGAGTCTCCATCAGCTTGAACATTCCCCTGCAGAAATGCAGTGTCCATGGATTCATGAGGTTTTCTCCATACCCGTTCACGTCGCACCGCTCGATGCCATTTGAAACGAAACTCGTCCGACCAGACAACATATTTCCAGTCATCAACAGGCCAGTGTCGGTGAAGACGTACCCAAGCGAGGCGTATAGCTTTGTGTCATGTTGTCATCAAGGGTACACAAGTGCACCTTCGTCTCCTAAAGCCCATTTCCATGATGTTTCGTTGAATGTTACGCACGCTGACACTTGTTGATGTCCCAGCACTGAAATCCGTAGTAATTTTTGCGGAAGGGTTGCGCTTCTTTCACGTTGAACGATTCTCTTCTGTCGTCGTTGGTCCCGTTCTTGGAGGATGTTCTTCCGCCCGCAGCGGTATCGGAGATTTGATGTGTTACCGAATTCCTGAGGTTCACGGTGCACTCGTGAATGGTCGTACGGCAAAATCCCCACTTCATCGCTACCTCGGAGGTGCTGTGTCCCATTGATCGTGCGGCGACTATAACACCACGTTGAAACTCACGTAAATCCTGATAACCTGCCATTGTAGCAGCAGTAATCGATCTGACAACTCCGCTACACACTTGTCTTATACAGGCGTTGCCGACCACAGCGTCGTACTCTGCCTGTTTACATATATCTGTATTTCAATATGCATGCCTAACCAGTTTCTTTTGCGCTTCAGTGTATTTCTACTGTCGTCTGTTGCCATTATCATAGGCACTTTCCTTGACACTTTACGGGGTGCAATTATTCGCCCTTTCTTACATCTCACTCGACTTCCACATACACGATTAGTTTTGTATATATGAATACTTGTGCTTCAAAAGGAATGTTTGAAGATTCTTTCCGTCTTTTGGCTCATATTTAGCAAAAATTGTAGATTTGGTCTTCCTGCGTTGGGAACAGTTTTATTGCGTTTAACGATTCACTATGACGTCTGTATGGTTTTCTCTTGAGCTATAGTTATGGTGGCTTATTTGATACGTTAAATAATGTAGGTATTCAATTCCACATAGGTTTCCTACGTTCTACATTCAGTGATTTGCCTAAAAGTGTAGCGGACAAAACTCTGTTTTGTTGGAGAGATAAACCACATTCCTGTAAAATTTCAGGTATTCAGGTGCGTACTAGCAATTTTTTGTTCTTAAAGGAAAACGACAATGTTCAATAAGTATATTTACGTTACAGGAGATTCGTAAATGAAGTGTCCCTTAAAGCACCATTTCGTATTTCCCAGGCTCCTTAGGAAACTAAATAATCACAAATGTTTTGCAGTGAACACACAGTGCGTAATGGGGCGATCACACTGTTGTAGAAATAATTCAAAAGACAAGATCCCTTAAATACTGTCTGATTGTAGATTGACATTCATAAACCATTTGGATATAACGATACATGGGGCAGACCAGCTGATATAAAATCATTGTCACAAAATATAAAAAAACAACTGCTCTCATGTTCTTTTCCATAAGATATGTAAAACCGCAGCCACAAGATAGAACTATTTGGTACTTGACCGCTGCTCAACTTACAACGGTCGTTGTTAGTTGAACAGCGGTCGCGTGTTGTCATGCGCGATCCAAGGGCAACTGTAGTGGTCAGCGTTCCCAGTGAGCAGGCATTGAGCTGCAACCGAGGGCAGTTTGTCCGGGGCCTGCTGTCTGCTTAAGCTGGGTTTACACTAGCAAGTCGCTTGCAGAAGTTATTGCTGGAAGTTATTGCTAGCCGCTTGCAGCTGTGTTTACACAGCAGCACAAGAATTAAGCAAGATTCTTCCGCAAGTTCTTTGGCAAGAAACTTGCGTCAACAACTTGCTGATACTGTTTACATCTGTTTTCAGTACCACTACGAGTGTCAGCCGAAGTGTAAAATGACAAGTGGGCGGGTGATATATGCTGCAGCTCTTGTAATTGTAATGCAAAACGTGAAAAAGTAAAAGAGAAGTATTTTGGTTAGAGAGTAGATAATGAGAAGATCGCAAAATGGTGCCTGTAATAACCTTTTGCAAGAACTTAGTATCGAGAGCATGGATACTTTTGCAGAATGTCCTCAAATGATCCTCAGTATTTGTTGATGTTAATAGCGCCTGTCATATCAAAACGAGACACAAACTTCGGTACTGCTATTTTAGCAAAGGAACGTTTGCTAGTCACTCTATGATTTATAGCTACCGGTGAGCTACGAATAAAATAGGCATTTCATTTATTTATGTGAAACATACAACCAAGAAAGTTTGAATTTTGAAATCTTTTCTTTGTAGGAGACTCATACAAGTCGCTAATGTACTTGTTTCATATTCCAGTCTGCACGATTTCTCTGATCGTACCCGATGTATGGGTAACGTCTTGAAAAGGGAAAACTATTTGAAGGTATGTGAAAAGACAACAATGAAATAAAATTTTCATTGAAATAAACTGCATTTTACAGAATGATATGCTTATAAAAATGTTTTTTTTTTCTAATGCTCATAAAATGGAAAGTGAAAAGCTAAGTAAATAGAACATGTAATAATTACACATCGTCTTAGACTCCTAAAACAACAAGCGAGTGGATGCAGGTGGCAAAGGGGTTGTGTCTTCAAGTTATGCTACTTCCTATGTACTTCTTTTATAGATGTGTCGAATATCGACGAGATTTCATTTAAACCGCTCATCTTCTTCACTCTATCCTTAAAGTCTCGGTTATGCACGTTCCGTATTTCGGGGTAACTCTCCACGGCTTCAATAAAATGTTCTGTATCCTGCTTCAACCATTCCCGTTTCTCCTCCATTTGTGAAATTTGTTTGCATATAATACGTAAGCTGATTGCATAAAATTAAGTCACCACATTAATTAAAATGTTAAATATGAATGTTATGCAGACAACATACTTACCATAACTTGCGCTTCCTACTTGCAGGAAATAGAAATAAATCCTAAAAGCTGCAAGTTACTTGCAGATACTTCTTGCGTGGTGTTCACACTGGAAGTGGAAAACATGCAACAAGTCACTTCCGCAATAAATTGCTACAGTCGCAAGTCGACTTGGCGATATGTTTACACTCGCAAATCGCGCGGCAAGTTCCTCCGCGCAAGTAAATTGCTGCAATAACTTGCTAGTGTAAACCGAGCATTAGGCAACGGCTATGCTTCGAACGCTGATCTGTAATGTTCGGATGTGCTGGTTGTTGCTATTTGACCATTGAATATAGCCCCGTCTGAAACTTGCTCCTATGTGGCAACTGAAGCTTCACTTGTCCTTTCAGTCTGAATGTTTGAAGAAACGCAGTGTCAGCTGAGGTGTCTGAATTGCTACCTGTCAGTCAGTTCCGATGATTGGAACTGATGATTCCACATGATAGCTCATGTGGGTTATGGCCTGTAGCGCACTGAAACACAACTGTATGGATTCACCTGGTGGATTGTCAGGGATCATTTGCGGCTGCTGTTGGTTTTCTCATCGATTCTCAGAAATTACAGTGAAAATGTTTTTGGTTTTATGGGTGTTATATAGTAATATGATCTGGCGGTCTCTGTGGTCGGCGTCCCGGTTACCCAAAAACTTGTAGCGTCAGGGAACTGTTATGTCAGGTCTTCGACTACATGATTTGCTATCGATGGTTTTCTGTTAATCTTACAGTGTCAGTGGATCCGCTAGGAGATGCCCAGTGTGTGGGCTCTGTTCAAATGGCAAAGTCATAAGCAATTTCAGTCACTCTTTTGTCATGGTACTTAAACATTATTCACTGTGCCGTATTGTTCTTCGTGTGGACAAGTAGTCCCTTAGAATAAATATGGTCTGCTTTGTGTCTGTAAAGGTTGTATAAGAATTTATTATTCATCTGTGTTTCGTGTGTTGGAGAAAGAGGTCTCTTGTAATTCTGCCTGTTCATTTTATGTGCGGCCGGCCGCGGTGGTCTCGCGGTTCTAGGCGCGCAGTCCGGAACCGCGCGACCGCTACGGTCGCAGGTTCGAATCCTGCCTCGGGCATGAATGTGTGTGATGTCCTTAGGTTAGTTAGGTTTAAGTAGTTCTAAGTTCTAGGGGACTGATGACCACAGCTGTTAAGTCCCATAGTGCTCAGAGCCATTTGAACCATTTGAACCATTTTATGTGCTCATGGACCACGAGAACGAAACCAGCATTCTGCCATATGTAAGAGTAAATCTGATGGTCAGTTGGTGCTTTGTTCGTAGCACTGATTGTTCTATTAAATTCTGACAACAGTTGCTTTCTTTAAGTTGTAACAGTAAATCTGGTGTGTAGATGCCGCTTAATACACTGCATTTAAATTGTGATAGTAAACCTCATTGGAAGTATTAATTAGTATTGGTGCCATTAAAATCCTGTGTTCAGACATATTTATGCAAATTCTGCAACGAGTATTTTTTCTTAATTATATTCGTGAATGCTAGACGCATGAGCTGTTCCTATCTGGTATATTTTTCACTAGTGAAATTTTCTGGTTGTTTAAATAAAGTGGTTTGTTTAAATTTGAATAAAGTCATACTGGTACAGCGCCTTACCACACAACACCAACTCCCTACCGCTTTCACTAGCCAGGTGAATATGTTATAACAGAGGGAATGGACACATTGTATAATCGTTGATCACTTAAACATCCTTAAACTGGTAATCGGAGGAAAGTAGAAAGTGGAATGGCAACTGTCATCGACCTAAAAGGAGAGATTTACACAAAATTACCCCGGTGCTGGTGACACAATTCTGGGACGCAAAACATCAAAGCTTCAGAAGACACAAGAGCACGGAGACACGCCTCATGTTCATCGAGGGATGCTATAGGAAACCTTGTCGCACTGTCCCGGCAGCAGCTGCGATAAGGAAGAGGGTGCGAACACTTTCTGTGCCTCTCCGAACAGATATGATGACACAGGTCACCTACTGAAGCATCTAGTGAACGTAGGTTTCCTCTGTACCTACTTGTGTAAAGGTGCTGCTACGCGTAAAGCGCCCCAATTTCCTACTGACAGCAGGTAACCTTAGTTGTCCTGCACCAGTAGTTTACTTCTGAAGTCTATCTTGGTAAACGATGTACTAAACACGTGTACGACAGAGGCAACACAAGTGGGTTTGTAGTTGTAAATTTGTGCAATTACATTAGATATATTTGATCAAGCATTTACACTGGGTGGTTGATGCGTTTCAAAGCATAATTTAAAAGCAAATAAACAAGAAAAGACAAAGAACACCAAGTGCAAAACGGATCTACATTTAAAGTCAAATGTTGGGTGTGGAAAACCTGTGAGTCTACGCTACCAAACTGACGGTCATTTTGGATGCCACGCTTTTCAACGCAACAGTAATTTACAGTTGGAAAGGGTGTCACTTGGCGTAGCATCCAGAATGTGTTTCAAACTAATCGCGCACTGTCTTGGCCTGATGACATGACACACTGTCAGCCGAACATGAAGCCCACGAAGGCTGCAAATGGGCTGCAGGTAGCCGAACACATCCATTTCCAGCCAATGATCGGTTCATTTTGACCAGAGGACTCAGACCACTTCATGTAAACACATCCCGAACCACCATGGAGCCACCACCACGTTCCATAGTGCCTTGTTGACAACTTGGGTCCGTGACTCCGTGGGGTCTGACGAACACCGAATCTTACCATCAACTCTTACGTCCGCCTCGACAGCTGAGTGGTCATTGCGGCAGAATGCCATACATAGGGACTCTGGTTCGATTCCCGCCTGGGTCGGAGATTTTCTCCGATCAGGGAATGGGTGTTGTCTTCATCATCATTTCACTCTCATCGACACGCAAGTCGCAGAAGTGGCGTCAACTCTCAAGACTTGCACCAGGTGACCGGTCTACCCGACGGGAGGCCCTAGCTACACGACATTCCATTCCATCAGGTCTTACCATCTGAAATTGGGACTCATGTCACCATGCATTCTCTTCGGTCATCTGCTGCCATATCTCATTAACGCCAAATTTCGCATCACTGCCCTTAACTGTAGCGTTCGTTGTACGTTCCACATTAATTATTGCAGTTTTTCACGACGCAGCAGTACTTGTCTATTAGCACTGACAACTCCCACAAATATCGCTGCTCTCGGTCTTTAAGTGACGGCCGTCGGTTTAAATAGTAAAAAAGGAATATTTCACATGAGCATTCAGCATTTCTTGAGTTACAGTCCTTTGAGTTGACCAATTTAGGAGCCGCTGGTAATGATTCAGCACATGATGTGTCATAGTTCAGGTATTGAATGACTGCATCAAAATATTCCTATTTTTATGGTGATTACTGAATTAGGTACGCCTGTGCTTCGTGCATCTTGCATTTGGAAATTCCTCACTAGAAAAAGAAATTAAAATATAGTGCAAAGTTCAGGAGGAACAACAAAGTTATGCTCACTTTGACAGAATAACTCTCACGACTTTACCTCCAAGCCAAGCAGCAGCGTTTTGTTTCAGAGCGGGATACGTACAGCCCTGCTGGTGTTACAACTTTCAGAGCGTTTCGCAGGTCCCCTCCCCACGCACTGCGTGGACACGAGCCCGAGCCGTGATTTATGTACTTCCCTGGGCGGCGTAGGTGGAAAATATCGCTGCCCCTGCATCATTCTGCAGCGCACGTTCCCAGAAATGTTTATGCGTGGATTTATAACTACGAGACAAACTGCAACATTTCTATTTTAAACGATAGCCCGGTGATCTGTTGCAGGTTTCCGTCTACCACAATGCTGAACAAAGAGCAACCTTTATTTCAGTAGTGACAAATTTGCTAGGATAAATTCCGGGTTTTGTTTCGGCCCCACGTACAACTTGGAGAGAAAGGGCTACAGTATAACAGAGATAACGTGACATCAAACTTTTTGGATTATGCATAATGTTTCACGTACTGCTGTTAACTTTTTATCCTACACATTTTACAGCTATGGAACTATCTACTTCAATGTCTAGATCGTTTCTACCATAGGAAAAAATACACGCTATTCTTCTTCTATCGTTGTCATATTCATGGTCATCCAAGAAAATGCTGTTTGGATTTTTCCGATTCTGTGTTCAAGAATATTCTAGTACATCCATTTCTCTTTTAGAACATAAGAAGATAATTTACTATAGGATTTCAACTGAGTACAACTCTCAGCGCTGAAGCACTTATACAATACATTGTGGGCATTATTGTATCTTGATACAGCTGCTGCAGAAAGCCAAAGATATTTCTGTATTAAAAATAAAACTGCAACTTCTTCCTCGTCAGGTATTAGCATTCGAAACGAGTAACAACTTCTATGGACTGATGATTATGCGATTCATCGCAGTATTCATCGCCTCTGCTTATCACTGCATACCGAATTCCGGTACCGGTGTAGCACACGCCGTATGAAATATGAATCTGTCTCCTTATATTGTCCTGTTAGATTCCAAGATACAATGCACCAGCGATCTTTACACTGACAACATTTTTCAGGAATTTGTCTTTACGAATGTGTTTTATTATATGAGAAATGACAGTTGACTTAGAGTGAACATCGAGTTCTATATAGAGACAAAACGAAATGTAGATTGGACAAAAGGGAAGAACCAATATTACTTGAACTCTTTGTAGCAATGGCCCTCGCATTCATACGAAGTGCTGCAGAGAAGTCCTCGAAAATCGAATCACAGATTACCAAGCATATGCTATTACACATGAGCGTCATTAAACACTACTTGAGCTGGCACGTAGCTGCACAATTTCGGAGGTTGTTCAGAAGGATTTTGGTTGTATGGTCTGCATAAATCAGCTTTCTGAGTTTTGATGAATAAGCAGAGAATTATAGTTACTCGTAAGATTGCGTTGAAACTTTAGCTAGTAGGGCTTGCACATCTCGTCACTTTTTCCAACATCATGTTATTGATGGATGGTTCAGTATTTTTATTACTAACGTAGCACCACGCTCATTTAAATTTAGTTATGTATTATTTGAACACAGATCAGTTTTACATGTAGGGCTTCATTAATATTGTGACTGACGTACCCAACTGTAAGATAACCAAGAACGTAAGATGAACCTGGTACCTTCAACGTTTCTCAAAAAGTTCTCTTGAGAGTTTTCCTGAACTTTAAAATATTCTATGAAATCATGATTACAAACTCTTCCATTTATTCATTGATTCCCTACATTGTGGCTTAAAAAACAATGAAAGGTTCTCAAAGACAGCTACCGGCCACAAAATTTGTTGGCAACCAAATTATCTATTTAGCGATATGTTTCGAAGTGATACCTTATCATCAGGCTATACTGGCATTACAAATACATTGAAAACTTGATTATATAGATACTAATGCGTCTTTATGTGACAGCAGTGATTAACCTGTGGGAGAGAGAAGGATAACTTAGTAAGATGCGATGTAGCTTGGTATATTGGTCATCAGTTCAGATGAAAATTTTATAAAACTATATATCACTTTGTTCCTGTGACATACCAGTTTTCTTGGGAGGTGTTGAGGCATCGCTATTTCCATGGCTCTTTTGGACTTCTTCACCGTTATTCATGGACTTCCCAACGGTGTCCTTAAAGTATGATACACTAAACAAATCAGCAGTGCCGAACACAAGATGGTGATCAAAACAAGCTTAGTTTCGATTTGGCAATCGATATGTCGATCTTGGTGTTGTCAATCGTTATGTCTTCTGTATGTTATGCTGTCAAATCACTGATGTTGTATGGCGTCATACGATGTTTTTGTTGTAGTCTTCAGTCCTGAGACTGGTTTGATGCAGCTCTCCATGCTACTCTATCCTGTGCAAACTTCTTAATCTCCCAGTACCTGCTGCAACCAACATCCTTCTGAATCTGCTTAGGGTATTCATCTCTTGGTCTCCATCTACGATTTTTACCTTCCACGCTGCCCTCCAATACTACACTGGTGATCCCTTGATGCCTCAGAACATGCCCTACCAACCGATCACTTCTTCTAGTCAAGTTTCTCCACAAATTTCTCTTCTCCCCAATTCTATTCAATATCTCCACAAAAGTTACGCGGTATACCGATCATATCTTCAGCATTCTTCTGTAGCACCACATTCCGAAAGCTTCTATTCTCTTCTAAGCTATTAATTGTCATGTTTCACTTCCATTCATCGCTACACTCCACACAAATATTCTTAGAAACGAGTTCCTGACATTTAAATCTATACTCGATGTTAAAATAATTTTTCTTCATCAGAAACGCTTTCCTTGCCTTTGCCAGTCTACATTTTTATATCCTCTCTACTTCGACCATCATCAGTTATTGTGCTTCCCAAATAGCAAAACTTATTCAGTACTTTAAGTGTCTCATTTCTTAATCTAAATCCCTCAGCATCATCCGATTTAATTCGACTACATTCCATTATCCTCGTTTTGCTTTTGTTGATGTTCATCTTGTATCCTCCCTTCAATGCACTGTCCATTCCGTTCAACTGATCTGCCAGGTTCTTTGCTATCTCTGACAGTATTACAATCGGAATTACATCGGCGAACCTCGAAGTTCTTATTTCTTGTAAATGGATTTTCATTCCTACTCCGAATTTTTCTTTTGTTTGCTTTATTGCTTGCTCAATATACAGATTGAATAACATTGGGGATGGGCTACAACCCTGTCTCACTCCCTTCCCAACCGCTGTTTCCCTCTCATGCCCCTCTTATAACTGGAGGAGGAGGAGATTTGTGTTTAACGTCCCGTCGACAACGAGGTCATTAGAGACGGAGAGCAAGCTCGGGTAAGGGAAGGATGGGGAAGGAAATCGTCTGTGCCCTTACAAAGGAACCATACCGGCATTTGCCTGAAGCTGTTTTGGGAAAACACGGAAAACCTAAATCAGGATGGCCGGAGACGGAATTGAACCGTCGTGCAAACCACTGCGCCACCTCGCTCGGTTCTTATAACTGGCATCTGGTTTTTGTACATATTGTAAATACACTTTCGCTCCCTGTATTTCACCCCTGCCACATTCAGAATTTCAAAGAGAGTATTCCAGTCAACATTGTCAAAAGCTTTCTCTAAATCAAATGCTAGAAACGTAGGTTTGCCTTTGCTTAATCTATCTTATAAGATAAGTCGTAGGTTTGGTATTACCTCACGTCTTCCATCTTTTCTACGAATCCGATCTGCTCTTCCCCGAGGTCAGCTTCTATCAGTTTTTTCACTCGTCTGTAAAGAATTGGTGTTAGTATTTTGCAGCCATAACATACGAACTACAAAATGAGCGACTCTGACAATTTCATAATGCGAATGACAGTATAACACCTATTATTTTCATGGTTACGAAGATGATTCTGTATATATATTCAAATATGTTCTAATAGTTCGCTAATTTTCACATCTCTGAACACCTACTTTCTTTGTGATTGGAATTATTATATTCTTCTTGAAGTCTGATGGTATTTCGCCTGTCTCATACATCTTGCTTACCACATGGTAGAGTTTTGTCAGGACTGGCTCTCCCAAGGCTGCCAGTAGTTCTAACGGAATGTTGTCTACTCCCAGGACCTAGTTTCCACTTAAGTCTTTCAGTGCTCTGTCAAATTCTACACACAGTGTCATATCACCCAATTCATCTTCATGTATATTCTCATCCATATCCATAATATTGTCCTCAAGTACATCGCCCTTGTATAGACCCTTTATATACTCCTTCCACCTTTCTGTTTTCGCTTCTTTGCTTGGAACTGGGTTTTCATCTGAGCTCTTGATATTCATATAAGCGGTTCTCTTTGCTCGAAAGGTATCTTTAATTTTCCTGTAGGCAGTACGCCTATCTTAACCCTAGTGATGTATGCCTCTACATCCCTACATTTGTCCTCCAGCCAACCCTGCTTAGCAACCTCCGGTCGATCTCATTTTTGAGACGTTTGTATTCCATTTTGCCTGCTTCATGTATTGCATTTTTATATTTTTTCCTTTCGTCATTTAAATTCGAAATTTCCTGTGTTGCCCATGGATTTCTACTAGCCCTCGTCCTTTTACCTACTTGATCTTCTGCTGCCTTTACTATTTCATGCCTCAAAGCTACCCATTCTTCATCTACTGTATTTATTTCCCCCATTCGTGTCAATAGTTCTCTAATTCTCTACCTGAAACTCTATGCAACCTCTGGTTCTGTCAGTTTATCCTGGTCCCAACTCCTTAAATTCTCACTTTTTGCAGTTTTAATCTACAGTTCAGAACCAATAAATTGCGGCCAGAATCAACATCTGCCCCTGGAAATGTCTTACAATTTAAAATCTGGTTCCTAAATGTCTTACCATTATATAATGTATCTGAAACCTACCATCTCCAGGCCTCTTCCATGTATACAACCTTCTTTGATGAATCTTGAACCAAGTGTTAGCTATGATTAAGTTATCTTCTGCGGAAAATTCTACCAGACGGCTTCCTCATTCATTCCTTACCCCCATTACATATTTACTTACTAAGTTTTCTCCTCTTCCTTTTCCTACTATCGAATTCCAGTCAACACTGACTATTAAATTTTTATCTCCCTTCACTATCTGAATAATTTCTCTTATCTCATCATACATTTCATCACTCTCTTTGTCATCTAAGAAGCCATATGGCATATAAACTTGTACTACTGTGGTAGGAGTGGGCTTTGCATCGATCTTGGCCACAATAATGCGTTCACTATGTTGTTTTTAGCAGCTTACTCGCGCTCCTATTTTTTTATTTGTTATTAAACATACCCCTGCATTACCCCTATTTGATTATATATTTATAACCCTGTTGTCACCTGACCAGGAGTCTTGTTCCTCCTGCCACCGAACTAGCTAGCTTTAACCAATCCATTTCACTTTTTAAATTTTCTAGCCTACCTGAGTGATTAAGGGATCTGACATTCCACGCTCCGATCAGTAGGACGACAGTTTTCTGAATCCTGATAAGAGCTTCCTCCTGAATAGTCCCCGCCAGGAGATCCGAATGGGGGACTATTTTACCTCAAGAATATTTTACCGGATAGGACGCAGTCATCATTTAACGACACAGTAAGGCTGCATGCTCTAGGGAAAAAATTACAGCTGTAGTTTCCCCTTGCTTCCAGCCGTTCCCAGTACCAGCAGAGCCAGGACGTTTTGGTTAGTTTTACAAGGCCTGATCAGTCAATCACCCAGACTGTGGCCCCTGCAACTACTGAAAAGGCTGCTGCCCCTCTTAAGGAACCACACCTTTGTCTGTCCTCTCATCAGGTAATCCTCCGTTGTGGTTGCACCTACGGTACGGCTGTCTGTGTCACTGAGGCACGCAAGCCTCCCAGCCAACGGCAAGGTGCGTAATATACGTATTGCAAAATGAGCGACTGTGACAATTTTAAAATGCGAATGACAGTATAACACTTATTATTTTCAGAGTTATAAAGATATTTCAGTATGTCATGTACTGAGTACTGAACTGAAATTCGTAAAGAAGTGTGAATTTTTGACTCTGTCATCTCATTTAGGCTCTCGTTTTTAGATTTAAGGCCATGGTTGAATATTTCCATTTCTTCCAAGATTTTCACCCTCCAGCTCTTTTCCAAAGTGTGCAGCACTGTGTCCTGCTTCAATTATCTGTTTTGCTGTAGTTGACTTTTTAGCTTTATCCAGTCTCAAACAGTCAATGTGATCTTGAAACGGGTTGTAAAGTGTCTTCCTGCTTGGCTAATATAGTGTTTGTTGCAATGACTACATGTCACTTTATAAATTCCCGTTCACTCAGTTTGTCTGTAGGTTGTACTATGTCGTGGGTTTGTCAGTATGGCTTCAAATTATTGAAAAACATTGATTTTTCGTTTCATAGACACTGAGACAGGCGAAATACCCTCAGACTTTAAGAAGAATATAATAATTCCAATCCCAAAGAAAGCAGGTGTTGACAGATGTGAAAGTTACCGAACTATCAGTTTAATAAGTCACAGCTGCAAAATACTAACGCGAAATCTTTACAGACGAATGGAAAAACTGGTAGAAGCCTACCTCGGGGAAGATCAGTTTGGATTCCGTAGAAATGTTGGAACACGTGAGGCAATACTGACCTTACGACTTATCTTGGAAGAAAGATTAAGAAAAGGCAAACCTACATTTCTAGCATTTGTAGACTTAGAGAAAGCTTTTGACAATGTTGACTGGAATACTCTCTTTCAAATTCTGAAGGTGGCAGGGGTAAAATACAGGGAGCGAAAGGCTATTTACAGTTTGTACAGAAACCAGATGCCAGTTATAAGAGTCGAGGGGCATGAAAGGGAATCAGTGGTTGAGAAAGGAGTGAGACAGGGTTGTAGCCTCTCCCCGATGTTATTCAATCTGCATATTGAGCAAGCAGTAAAGGAAACAAAAGAAAAATTCCGAGAAGTTATTAAAATCCATGTAGAAGAAGTAAAAACTTTGAGGTTCGCCGATGACATTGTAATTCTGTCAGAGACAGCAAAGGACTTGGAAGAGCAGTTGAACGGAATGGACGGTGTCTTGAAGGGAGGATATAAGATGAACATCAACAAAAGCAAAACGAGGATAATGGAATGGAGTCGAATTAAGTCGGGTGATGCTGAGGGAATTAGATTAGGAAATGAGACACTTAAAGTAGTAAAGGAGTTTTGCTATTTAGGGAGTAAAATAACCGATGATGGTCGAAGTAGAGAGGATATAAAATGTAGACTGGCAATGGCAAGGAAAGAGTTTCTCAAGAAGAGAAATTTGTTATCATCGAATATAGATTTAGGTGTCAGGAAGTCGTTTCTGAAAGTATTTGTATGGAGTGTAGCCATGTATGGAAGTGAGACATGGACGATAACTAGTTTGGACAAGAAGAGAATAGAAGCTTTCGAAATGTGGTGCTACTGAAGAATGCTGAAGATAAGGTGGGTAGATCACGTAACTAATGAGGAAGTATTGAATAGGATTGGGGAAAAGAGAAGTTTGTGGCACAACTTGACTAGAAGAAGGGATCGGTTGGTAGGACATGTTCTGAGGCATCGAGGGATCACAAATTTAGCATTGGAGGGCAGCGTGGAGGGTAAAAATCGTAGAGGGAGACCAAGAGATCAATACACTAAGCAGATTCAGAAGGATGTAGGTTGCAGTAGGTACTGGGAGATGAAGAAGCTTGCACAGGATAGAGTAGCATGGAGAGCTGCATCAAACCAGTCTCAGGACTGAAGACCACAACAACAACAACAACAGACAATGCTTGATTTAGTTCTCACTTGGGAAGACGGTTGTGCATTCTTCTTCATCATTTTAAGCTTGATTATTATTAACAGCGACTCGAGGACCAGCCTATATCCGCTTTGGAATGAGCACTGCCCGATAATATAAAATCTTCAGCTCCTTCATAGTGAGAATTTCTCTAGTGCAGGAAAAGCCAGCCTTCTGTGTCACTCACACCTACTCCACACTACAGGTATTAGAGTATGTTCACAATTATAATAGGTTCTGTACAAAATATAAAAGTGATGATTGAGAAGTTCTGAGGGTCCGATTCCCTTTCAAGGCATCTTTAGTAGATTCTCGTTGTCTAACCTCTTTTCTTTTACAAGATATTCAACTGAGTTTTCGGCTGCAGAGAGGCGCTGTAAATCTACGTTTCTCAAGATGTTTTGAGTGAAATTTCCTATCTCGTAGCCCGTTCCCTCTAATCCCCCCATCATCCCTACGTTCAAATCATTAAATACAGCAACTGCATCCTAAGTTGCAATTCTGACAACTGTAGCAGATGAAAATATAATTTTAGGACATCTTTCGAAATGAGTAAATTTAGACACGCAGAGATAAGGAACGGAGTCACAGATGATCTATAAAACCAAGAGAGTGTATATTACAGCCTTTTAAATGTTTTCCGAGCATATTTGCTTGAAAGTGATCCGCGCAGTCGTCGTATTGAAATGTTGCTTCAGAAAGTGGGTGTGGCAAGAAAGTCCTGTCACATATTTAATTATTTTTCAGACACTTCGGATGCGATTATATGATTAAGACCTTGGTAACCTATTGCCCATGAATTCTATTAATGCAAAAAACTGCATAAGTAAAGCCGGCCGGGGTGACCGAGCGGTTCTAGACGCTACAGTCTGGAACCGCGCTAACGATACGGTCGCAGGTTCGAATCCTGCCTCGGGTACGGATGTGTGTGATGTCCTTAGGTTAGTCAGGTTTAAGTAGTTCTAAGTTCTAGGGGAGTGATGACCTTAGAAGTTAAGTCCCATAGTGCTCAGAGCCATTTGAACCATATGAATAAATAAATAAGTTGAAAATTGACAGTTTCGGTCAGTTTCATGAACGTCTCCCCTTAAGGGCGATTGTTTGCTTCAATGTTTACCCAAACTTAATGGTTATTCGACTAGTGCATTTTTTATGGTTAGGTAGTTTGTCAGCTGGTCGTTCTACTCTGGGAAGAACAGGTTAGCGCAGGAGAAGAAATATTGACGTGCTGCCCCAAATCCGTCAGAAGACTGACCAAAGTCGAAACATGTAGCACTCTCCACGCCCATTTTGTTCTTATAGCCTGGCGTCCTTATAATGCTGTGTGATAACTGCATGCGACGTGTTAGGATAGGCGGTCCCAAACAAGTGGCACTCGGGACAGGGACATCTTTTAGTAGCACCGCAAGCTGTGTAGAGCCTGTGGATCGCTTTGCAGCTCGCAGTCGGGGCCGGCGCAGCTCGCACAAAGCTACAGGAGTGGCGCAGCCTGTCGGGGTGGGGCGACCTACTCAACTTTTCCTGGCCCCTAAGAGGATTGCAGTCGCTCGCGCGCGGGGAAGCAGCACTCGTGCGTGCATTGTGTGCGCGGATGGCGCGCCGCCGCTGTTGTCGGTGATCCGCTTGTGACAATGGCGGCCGCCGGCTGACCCGGTGCATTGATCGCAGCCGTGTCGCGTGACCAACTGCGACCAAACGCCTCATTCGCCGGCAACACAAGCAACCAGCGGCGCCGGACCCAAACAGATGGCGCTTCCGAGGCCGCCCTCTGACTGGCGCGGTAGGCGATTGGAAAGCGCGACTGACGGCAAACTTCATTGTAGCGGAGTTCACGAATCGTTGCTCACATTGCTACACCGGTTTCCTCTCAAGCCTTCCGTGCTACTGTCATTACCTCTATTAACGCTGAGGGCGGTTTTGTCGCTGGAAACAACGTAGCGATATACCGAGCGCCTAATGCGACCGCTATTGCGCCGTTGGTGTAGCGCTGGGCGATATAAATAGCTCCCTCAGAAGCTACTGTGTACAGCTACGCGGGCAGTGGAAGTTTTTACAACAGGAGCAACTCTGTTCACGCCATGCTATTGTCTTTCTCTCGGTGTCGGAGAATGGGCGACGTCTATAGCCGATTTACGGCAACTAGGACGTCCGTATCTGTATTCGACGAACTTGTGCGAAGACTGATCCGTTTTCGGGCTCATAATAACCAGTACGCCATCAACACCTTTCAGTTCCGGCTGTACAACCACTACCACTGAGTTTCCTAATTAGCTTCAAGCCTTACAAGATAATCCACTATGAGGCTCGCAGTAATTCCATTCAGGTTTCTTGAGCGGTTCAAACACACGATACTTTTGCTTAATATTCCACGTGATCGTCATTAAAATACCATTAAAGAAATTTGTATTCCAATTTTCTGGTGTAATGTGCCCCAATTTATACGCAGAGCTTTCCAGGAAGGAAGTGAAACTGTTGTATATTGACCGACATGATAATTTAAAGCATAGGAAGTCATACAGACTGTTCGTTACAAGATTTTCATATCCTTTATCAATAAGAAAAATGAATACCTTATCGGCATTTATGTCTATGTACTAGTCATCATTATTTATTTGATTGCATTCACAGTATATATCTGTATTTCTCAGTAGATGTTCAGCACCACACAATCCATTTACATTTCACATTCAGTCTTAAACAGTTCACAAGAAATTTATATTAAGGCTCTCAGGATAATTCTTACGTGGTATTCTTACGGTTGGGGTTAACTCGGTTCAACTAGGGCCCTGTTCCCTCGTGTCCTTCTTTCTCTTGCACACTTTATCTCGCTCTCAAACCCTACAAACGCACATTTAGCGCTACAGGACATGCATTTGAGTGATTAATTTTGTACTTAAAACATTTATTTTTAAAGATTTTTGAATTATAAAGAAATTTTTCCATGATGCATTTCATTCCATTGCTGTAATCTGTAACACCTGAGGGTATAATTACATTAATCCTCAGGGGATACACGTCTAAATTGCGTACCATGTGTTTGGCAAGCACAAGGAGCCCTAGCTAATATGGTATTTGCTTATACAACTTTACACATCGGTACCATATTCGTCTAACACCGAATTACTCAGCTATCTGATTATTCAACAGAGAAAGAAACATTTTTTTTTTACTACGTCAATGACAGATGTTTACGTAATTACATAGTTGGATAACTTCACACTTATGAAATTGTATTTTGTCTGTACTTTGTAAACCGTTCATATATTTTTCGGAACCATTGTGATACTATGAGAGCTTTGAATGATGTATTTGGTATGGGATCATGATTTTTAAAGTACGTTTGAGGTATATGACTTTATTGAAGGTCTTGAAATTATTGAAAGAAGCTGCGACGATTTTGAGATGTGACTGATCTGTTATGATGTTATTATTACGATGACGATATGTATTATGATCAATAAGCTGATGCTATATGAAGAATTTGATTATGCTACGTATCTGTTATGATGAAGTATTGAAGAAGTGTCGACGAATATGTATATGTGTATTAAGGTAAGGAATAATGAGTAGTGGCTAGGGATTCTGATTTGCGAAAAAGGATGTTGGAAACCAAGAATCGTACTTTAAGAGTTATGAAATGTGTGTACATGTGTGAATGTTAGTTACCACAACGCTGACAAAACTTTTTGTACACTGTTATATATGAGATTTTCTTTCGACACACTTCTAATGTAAATTTCTAACCTTTGAATTTTTTTATTTTATATGAGACTGTCACTGTAGTGGAAACTGCTGCCATAAATATTTCACTAAAGAAGGTAGATGACCTTGATGGAATGTGCTGTGGAGACCCAGCTGAGCAACAGTCACCTGGAAGAAAAGCCATTAATGCGTGCCTTTCAGAGGCACAGGTGGAGAAAAAAGGAGGCTATTATCCTTGATATTGACATTTCTTTGTAGAAAGCATCGCAAATACGACACGCTCAAACTTGAAAACATATGATTACACTGTGGGGCTCGTAATTTATGATATTTACTAAAGTGCCTAATGAAATGATGAGAAATATTTTACATCTATTGTCTTTGTAGTTGAGAGATTGCTCATTTTTTTTAATGTCTAGTATCTAGCTCCACTACAGCATTGCTTAAAATAAAATTTTATAGACGTACTAATATAAATATTTTATGCCTACAGATCCAGTAAATAATAACTTTATGATCTACTTCAAAAAAAAAGAAGGACCACAAAAAGACATTTCCCTTCATAGGAATTGCATAAATAATTTTCTTTTCAAGTACTTGGTAATTTCTTTTGTAGAATAAGTTGTGGTGCACCACTTTAATGACATAGACATTAAGATGTGAACAGACATTTCCCTTATCTGCATTGTTGTCTTTAGTGTACTATTTTTTCTGCTTGAGCTTTGTGATATTTAGGTATAAGTTATTGCATTTGCTGCTGCTGTGAGCCAGGCATAGTGCTACTGAATTTCACTTTATATTACTCTGTTAAGCCAGATTTACTACTGATTTATTTTTCTTGTTGCTGCACATTGGCTCATATTCGTTGTAATGTTGCACTTTCTCTGCTACTTTAGATATACTGCTGCTTGCTTTGCCAATTTGAATTTTTTTGTCATTGCTGTCTGTGTTAATTGTTTTGTACTGCTGCATTGCCTCGTCCCTTAGTATATATATCTGAGCTCAGTAGATTTAAGTTAGCTTAAGATGGGGTAGGCTATATATGAGAACAAGTTGTGATGAATCGGATGAAATGCATTGAGAAGCTATAAGAAAATGGTTTGGCCCAAAAAGGATTTTGAAAGAGGGTATGAACAAAAATTAGGGTTTAGGGACAACAGGTTTAGGTGGGATTTTCTTGGAAATAAATGATGAGGTAAGATAATGGAAAATAAATAATGAGGTAAGAAATATGTAAACATATAAATACAGAAAGCATGCTTCGATAGGATTTTTTTGGTGGAAACAAATGTTGAAATAAGACGAAAGGTCTATGGAATGACGTTTTGGGTTGGACTGCAGTACAAAATGTTACACTGAAAACAAACCTTGTCCTTTCCTCCTGTGTTATTCTGCTATGTGTTTGTGTACTCTTTTGTATTTGTGTTTTTCCTAGCTTTATGTGTTTAGCTAATACGATTTATGTTGTAGAATTTTTCTAGTTCTAAGCTACATTCACTACGATGAGGGATACTGTTATCCTCAAATATAATTTGCATTAATAATATGTTATTTTCTTTGTAAAGATGTTTATAAACATTATTAATTCTGTTCTGTTGCAATGGTCACGTGTGAAATTAATGTTTCGAAAACTATTGTCATTATTTTATATATTTACTTATGTCATAATTCCTGTAACACTGATGTATATGTCTATTTCTATTATTTTGTAAAGCCCGTATTATTACAAATGTTATCAGTACTACTATGTTCTTTAATGATGTATTTTGTACCTTTGTAATTGTATTCTTATGTTGTAAATTATAATTGTATAGACACCAATTCATCAAATTAAGTAACTTGTAAGCATTCATTTCACTGGACACATTTCTGTTGGTCATAGTACATGCACAATATGTGAACAAAAGAGGACCGCTAGTGCTCACACGTGTGTTGATAATTCAGCAAGGGACTGATTAACAGCATTGCTGGTTCTAAGGACAAATCCAAAAACTTTGTGAGCGCAGAAGTGGTGGTTTACGGACTTGCTATATTGTCCGCAAGACTCTTCGATGGTGATTGTGCACCTCTACAGTTGCAACAGATGGCTGCTGGCCGTCTCTATAAGGACTACAGTGGGTCTGCACGTTTGATGGCCCACCAATACCATTATCTCTACAAGGACTACAGTGGGTCTGCACCTCTGATGGCCCACCAATACCGTAATCTCTACCAGGACTACAGTGGATCTGTTCTGCGATGACCTACCTACCAATATTCTTCAAAACTTCCACTGATTCTATTGTGGGTTTCCTCTGTTGAGGCCCATTTTCTGTCTGCATGTCAAGAGTCAGCACTGTCTTTCCGTTGGAAGGACAACACTACTTCTTCAAGACTGCATGTAAATCCACTACTTCCATGTGCGTTTTCTTTTACTGCTCAGACTTTCAGAAAAACACTGCTACTTAACTGTGATGAACTATCAGGACTGTCTGTTTGTACTGTGAGAAAATTTTAGCTTTCGACCAACATTTTATCAATAAGTGTGTGTATATGATTTCTTTGTTATTGTAATCGTGAAAAAATTTTAACAAATATGTATTGGCCAGTGCCCAAAACAATTTTTAAAATTTTTTGTGGGGAGCATGGGGGCTATGTAAGTAGGCTGTTTAGGTTTTCTTATTGGTAATGCCACGTAGCGCTCTGTATGAAAATCACTGGTTGTGCTGTGTGCAGTCTGTGGATAATTTGCATTGTTGTCTGCCATTGTAGTGTTGCGCAGCTGGATGTGAACAGCGTGTAGCGTTGCGCAGTTGGAGATGAGCCGCCAGCAGTGGTGGATGTGGGGAAGTGAGATGGCGGATTTTTGAGAGCGGATGATCTGGGCGTGTGTCCATCAGAAACAGTATATCTGTAAGAATGGATGTCATGAACTGCTATATATTTTATGACTTTTGAACACTAGTAAGGTAAATACATTGTTTGTTCTCTATCAAAATCTTCCATTTGCTAATTATGCCTATCAGTAGTTAGTGCCTTCAGCAGTTTGAACCTTTTATTTAGCTGGCAGTACTGGCGCTCGCTGTATTGCAGTAGTTCGAGTAACGAAGATTTTTGTGAGGTAAGTGATTTGTGAAAGGTATAGGTTAATGTTAGTCAGGGCCATTCGTTCTTAGGGATTATTGAAAGTCAGATAGCGTTGCGCTAAAAATATTATGTGTCAGTTTAGTGTTGATCAGTATAGGTAATGAGCGGAATGTCTGAATACGTACAGTTTTGCTCAGCTGTTTGAAAATCAAATAATGTAAGAGGTTTATCAGCACAGTAATTCAATAATTTATCTAAGGGTACGTTTCACTCTCACAGCACATAAGAACCCCCCATTGTCATAAGAAATTTGTATTTATTATTTATTGTATTGTTGTTATTAATGCAAGTTAGGTAATATAATTCACCATTAACATAATCATTGTAATTCAAAATTAAACTGGCAAATACTTCTTCTAATTAATATATGTGCAGGCTGTGCGTTTTATGTAGCTTAGTATTTTATTATACATCTAAGAGAACCATGTTTCATATCCTCAATCCTGCATAGAGATTTATGTATCCTTTTCCTCGAAGCTTCCTGTAACTAGTACATTTACTGTTGGGTTATTAGTTATAACTTTATCCATCAGCATCTCCACAGGTAACATTGTAATATTCCTGTTTACGCAATTTCCTGTGATAAAAATTTACAACAAAGAATAACCTCTCTCACTTCATTGTCACTGCTGTCCTAATAATACCACACACGACTTCCAAAAGTAAGTTACACATTATTATGGCAGGCCTAGTCACTTCTATTGGATCCTGTAGTGTACTTCAGACTAACACATACAAAACACTAGATATCAATATAGGCCCCATGTTTCTGTAAAAAACGTTCTAGCAATCGTTCAGTTCCTCGAAAGTATGATTCCGCCACTTGGTCGCGGAGCCTTTCGAGGACCGACATAATCATAGAAAAATCTGTGACTGCTGCGACCCAGTCTCTCGACAGTCTGGAAATTGCCCCGTTCGGCACCACCCACGTCTGTACGGCGTTGCTCAAATTGACAGCATCATTTTACAACAACTGGACGCGACATTGAGTATGGTCCATATACCGCTAGAACTTCACGGTTCATTTGCATGTAATTTAGATGTTTTGCTCGGAAGACTCATATTCTCCCCCGTACTTGAAAGAGCATGTTTCCAGTTGTCACGCCATTTCGCTCCAGTACTGATGTACGAGTACCTGTTACCCTTAACAACGCATTACTGTTTCTGCAGGAGACCCGGAACATGAACGCTCTCTTGTCAATGCACCACTCATGTTGGGCAGCTGTCTTGGTGTTGAACGACAATGGCAACAAACTTCCCGGGTTCCCCTCATATCACGTACGGAGGCAGAAAGATGAGATTATCACGTCATCTTGAGAATACTGAGCCAGGCCACCTCGATGCCTAGACCTCACAACGTGTGATATTTCGTATCGGATTTAAAAAAGGGCATTGCATAAAAAAACCGTTACCATACCACTGAGGACCTAAGTGCGACAAGCTTTCAGTCTAGTTATACTAGTAATGTTCCGACAAATGTCGCACAGAACGGTTTTATTGGTGGTGCACAGACTGTTCTTTTGTACAAGTAATGGTACATATCTCAAGAATACTTAGGTAACGAAATGTTTTCTCATGTTGTTTGTTTGATTTTGTTGGTTTATGTTGGTTATTGTAGAGCATAACGGGACTTCGTGACCACCCTACATACATTCTTAAATTTATTGTCAACTGTCTAGGATTAATAGGAAATTGTAACGTTATCGTTTGCTGCTGAACTTGTAGTGACAAACTTAAATAACTTATTTTATGAAACAACTTTTTCTTCGTCGTCTTATTATGCTTTTCTTTCCAACCCTGATGTTCATTTTCTACACAACGCCATTACATTCTTCTGCTTGTCTTTCACTTAATTTCACCATTCGTAACATACGGTACATCACATATAATATGCTGCGTGTGTGACATCCCCGAACTGAACCATGGAACTTACTGTTGGTGGGTCATGCAATTTTACTGTATGTTTAAATGATGATTGCGCCCCCTTGGGTCAAATATTCCGGAGGTAAAATAGTCACCCATTCGGAACTCCGGGCAGGGACTACTCTGGAGAACGTCGTTATCAGGAGAACGAAAACTGGCATTCTACGGATCGGAGCGTGGAATGTCACATCCCTTAATTGGGCAGGTAGATTAGAAAATTTAAACAGCGAAATTGATAGGTTTAATTTAGATAGTGGGAATTAGTGAAGTTCGGTGGCAGAAGGAACAAGACTATTAGTCAGGTGACTACAGGGTTGTAAATACAGAATCAAATAGGGGTAACGCAGGAGTAGGTTTAATAATGATTTAAAAAAATAAGAGCGCGGGTAAGCTACTACAAACAGCACAGTGAACGCATTATTGTGGCCAAGATAGACACGAAGCCCACGCCTACTACAGTAGTACAAGTTTATATGCCAACTAGCTCTGCAGATGATGAAGAAATTGGTGAAATGTATGATGAGATAAAAGAAATTATTCAGGTAGTGAAGGGAGATGATAAATTAATAGTCATGGGTGAGTGGAATTCGAGAGTAGGAAAAGGGAGAGAGGGAAACATAGTAGTTGAATACAGATTAGGGGTAAGAAATGAAAGAGGAAGCCGTCTGGTAGAATTTTGCACAGAGCATATATTAATCATACCTAACAAATGGTTCAAGAATCATGAAAGAAGGTTGTATACATGGAAGAAACCTGGAGATACTAAAAGGTATCAGATAGATTATATAATGGTAAGACAGATATTTATGAACCAGGTTTTAAATTGTAAGACATTTCCAGGGGCAGATATGGACCCTGACCACAATCTATTGATTATGAACTGTACATTAAAACTGAAGAAACTGCAAAAAGGTGGGAATTCAATGAGATGGGACCTGGATAAACTAACTAAACCACAGGTTCTAGAGGGTTTCAGGGAGACCATAAGGGAACAATTCTCAGAAATGGGGGAAAGAAATACGGTAGAAGAAGAATGGGTAGCTTTGGGGGATGAAGTAGTGAAGGCAGCAGAGGATCAAATAGGTAAAAAGACGAAGGCTAGTAGAAAATTTTTATTTAATTTAATTGATGAAAGAAGAAATTATAAAAATACAGTAAAAGAAGCAGGCAAAAAGGAGTACAAACGTCTCAAAAATGAGATCGACAGGAAGTGATAAACTGCTGAGCAGGGACGGCTCGAGGACAAATGTAACGATGTAGAGGCTTATCTCACTAGGTGAAAGATAGATACTGCCTACAGGAAAATTAAAGACACCTTTGGAGAAAAGAGAGCCACTTGTATGAATATCAAGAGCTGAGATGGAAACCCAGTTCAAAGCAAAGAAGGGAAAGTAGAAATGTGGAAGGAGTATACAGAGAGTCTATACAAGGGCGATGTACTTGAGGACAACATTATGGAAGTCGAAGAGGATGTAGATGAAGAAGAAATGGGAGATACGATATTGCGTGAAGAGTTTGACAGAGCACTGAAAGACCTGAGTGAAACAAGGCCCCGGTAGTAGACAACATTCCATTAGAACTACTGACGGCCTTGGGAGAGCCAGTCATGACAAAACGCTACCATATGGTGAGCAAGATGCATGAGGCGGGCGAAATACCCTCAGACTTCAAGATGAGTATTATAATTCCAATCACAAAGAAAGCAGGTGTGGACAGATGTAAAAATTACCAAACTATCAGTGTGATAAGTCACAGCTGCAAAATACTAAGGCGAATTCTGTACAGACGAATGGCAAAACTGGTAATAATCGACCTCGGGGAAGATCTGTTTGGATTCCGTAGAAATGAAGGAATACGTGAGGCAATCATAGAAGAAGGGATATCTTAGAAGAAGGGTTAAAGAAAGTCAAAACCTAAGTTTCTAGCATTTGTAGACTTAGAGAAAGCTTTTGACAATGTTCACTGGAACTCTCTCTTTCAAATTCTGAAGGTGGCAGGGGTAAAATACAGGGAGCGAACGGCTATTTACAATTTGACAGAAACCAAATGGCAGTTATAAGAGTTGAGGGGCATGAAAGGGAAGCAGTGGTTGGGAAGGGAGTGAGACAGGGTTTTAGCCCCATCCCCGATGTTATTCAACCTGTATATTGAGCAAGCAGTAAAGGAAACCTAAGAAAAATTCGGAGTAGGTATTAAAATCTATGGAGAAGAAATAAAAACTTTGAGGTTCGCCGATGACATTGTAATTCTGTCAGAGACAGCAAAGGTCTTGGAAGAGCAGTTGAACGGAATGGACAGTGTCTTTAAAGGAGGATGTAAGATGAACATCAACAAGAGCAAAACGAGGATAATGGACTGTAGTCGAATTAAGTCGGGTGATGCTGAGGGGATTAGATTAGAAAATGAGACACTTAAAGTAGTAAAGGAGTCTTGCTATTTGGGGAGCAAAATAACTGATGATGGTCAAAGTAGAGAGGATATAAAATGTAGACTGGCAATGGCAAGGAAAGCGTTTTTGAAAAAGAAATTTTTTTTTAAAATTCGAGTATAGATTTTGGTGTCAGGAAGTCATTTCTGAAGGTATTTGTAAGGAGTGTAGCCATGTATGGAAGTGAAACATGGACGATAAATAGTGTGGACAAGAAGAGAATAGATGCTTTCGAAATGTGGTGCTACAGAAGAATGCTGAAATTAGATAGGTAGATCACGTAACTAATGAGGAGGTATTGAATAGAATAGGGGAGAAGATTAGTTTGTGGCACAACTTGACATGAAGAAGGGACCGGTTGGTAGGGCATGTTCTGAGGCATCAAGGGATCACAAATTTAGCATTGGAGGGCAGCGTGGAGGGTAAAAATCGTAGAGGGAGACCAAGAAATGAATTCACTAAGCAGATTCAGAAGGATGTAGGTTGCAGTCAGTACTGGGAGATGAAGAAGCTTGCGCAGGATAGAGCACCATGGAGAGCTGTATCAAATCAGTCTCAGGACTGAAGACCACAACAATAACAACAGCAACAACACCTGACAACCTTGATCACCTACGCTGTTCCTTCCCACTCCAGTTCCTTCAATTATTGTTCCAGTTATGTTACTTTGTCTATCAGTGTGCCATAAATGTTAGTTTCTTCATATTTGGTTGTGCATCCAGAGACATATGGTTCCTTGCGTTCTTCCAGTCACCTCTTTTTTGGGAAATCAGTCACTGCAGCTGAACGTCTACATCTTCCTGGAGCACCGGATCTTCAGTGAGTCTATAGACCTTCTCTGTTGTTTTTATGTTGTCCAAGTTTTAAACCCGTGTAACGCAACACTCCAGATAAAAGGTTTCACGATCCGTTTCCGAATTCCCGACAGATGTTCTTTCTGCATGGGTGTTTCAGATTTAATCTTTTATATTCTGCTGACAACTTCTTTCCGATTTCTGTCATCGCCTCTGATCCTGCTCCTGAAATAAGTAAGTGCCTCTATCACTTATAACTTCCTATTCTCTATGTTTGTCGTCATAGCATACTGTACACAGGGTTCATTTAGATTGTGCTTAGCACATTCTCGAGATGTCCTTTCGTTTTCGTGACCACAGCAATATTATTAGCATATCTCAAAGTGTCAATCTTCTGACACCCACTATCGTTGATTCGCGAACTTGGGCTACAACTTCCTGGAAGTAATCAAACAGTATAGGATCAGAGAAAGCTCATCACTGAGTCATGTCTTACGTAAATTTTGCTGTTCTTTATTGTAACTTGTAATCACAGCCAAACTGTTCTCATAGACGCTGAGTATCACTTCTGCATGTCTTTGTATTTTAGTCGTGCTTTCGTCAGCGCAATTCTTTGTGTTTTAGTCCTACTTTCTTCAGCACTCTGAACAGCTCTTGACAGATAACATTATCAAATGCCTTTTCCAGGTCTGCAAAGGGAACATACTTTTATTTATTTTGCTGGTAATTGCGTGTTCATTATAAACGTCAGTGACAGAATCGTCTCTTTTGTTCCTAATTCCTTCCTGAATCCAAGCTGGGCATCACGCAACACGTGATTCAACAGGTTTTTAGCTCTCCAAAGAATTTTTTGTGAGAATTTTAGGTGCGTTTGATATTAGGCTTAATGGTTCGATGATATTTACATTTTTTAGTTGGCACCTTCTTCGGTAACAGGAACCGTACTGCATTTCCGGAAGTCAGTTGTTACCTCTTCCGTGTTATAGATGCAGATAATCGGTTTCAGCAGCAACATTTTCCTGCCGTTGCCAGCAGTCTCTATTACACTCCTGGAAATTGAAATAAGAACACCGTGAATTCATTGTCCCAGGAAGGGGAAACTTTATTGACACATTCCTGGGGTCAGATACATCACATGATCACACTGACAGAACCACAGGCACATAGACACAGGCAACAGAGCATGCACAATGTCGGCACTAGTACAGTGTATATCCACCTTTCGCAGCAATGCAGCCTGCTATTCTCCCATGGAGACGATCGTAGAGATGCTGGATGTAGTCCTGTGGAACGGCTTGCCATGCCATATCCACCTGGCGCCTCAGTTGGACCAGCGTTCGTGCTGGACGTGCAGACCGCGTGAGACGACGCTTCATCCAGTCCCAAACATGCTCAATGGGGGACAGATCCGGAGATCTTGCTGGCCAGGGTAGTTGACTTACACCTTCTACAGCACGTTGGGTGGCACGGGATACATGCGGACGTGCATTGTCCTGTTGGAACAGCAAGTTCCCTTGCCGGTCTAGGAATGGTAGAACGATGGGTTCGATGACGGTTTGGATGTACCGTGCACTATTCAGTGTCCCCTCGACGATCACCAGTGGTGTACGGCCAGTGTAGGAGATCGCTCCCCACACCATGATGCCGGGTGTTGGCCCTGTGTGCCTCGGTCGTATGCAGTCCTGATTGTGGCGCTCACCTGCACGGCGCCAAACACGCATACGACCATCATTGGCACCAAGGCAGAAGCGACTCTCATCGCTGAAGACGACACGTCTCCATTCGTCTCTCCATTCACGCCTGTCGCGACACCACTGGAGGCAGGCTGCACGATGTTGGGGCGTGAGCGGAAGACGGCCTAACGGTGTGCGGGACCGTAGCCCAGCTTCATGGAGACGGTTGCGAATGGTCCTCGCCGATACCCCAGGAGCAACAGTGTCCCTAATTTGCTAGGAAGTGGCGGTGCGGTCCTCTACGGCACTGCGTAAGATCCTACGGTCTTGGCGTGCATCCGTGCGTCGCTGCGGTCCGGTCCCAGGTCGACGGGCACGTGCACGTTCCGCCGACCACTGGCGACAACATCGATGTACTGTGGAGACCTCACGCCCCACGTGTTGAGCAATTCGGCGGTACGTCCACCCGGCCTCCCGCATGCCCACTATACGCCCTCGCTCAAAGTCCGTCAACTGCACATACGGTTCACGTCCACGCTGTCGCGGCATGCTACCAGTGTTAAAGACTGCGATGGAGCTCCGTATGCCACGGCAAACTGGCTGACACTGACGGCGGCGGTGCACAAATGCTGCGCAGCTAGCGCCATTCGACGGCCAACACAGCGGTTCCTGGTGTGTCCGCTGTGCCGTGCGTGTGATTATTGCTTGTACAGCCCTCTCGCAGTGTCCGGAGCAAGTATGGTGGGTCTGACACACCGGTGTCAATGTGTTCTTTTTTCCATTTCCAGGAGTGTAATATTGCAGGAACGTGACCAGTACCTCTTTCTTTCTTTTTCCATCGGTTTCAAGTGATATTTCAAATTATTATAGTAGAATGTCGTACGTCTTGTCTTCTTCGTATGTTTCCTGCTCATTGGCTATGACATCCTCTACAGAGATTAAACGTCATACAATTTCTCATTGTTTTCATTCCATCTCTTTCCTCCTCAACCAAACATCATTTTTCCATCTTTGCCTTCCACTGTACTCAAGACTGTTGTTTCGCTGTTGTTGAACATTTAGTTTGCTTTTCTGTAGGCTGTCTCAGTTCTTTCTCTTCCCTCACTTGCTCACAATTCTTTGCACATTCAGTTTTTCTATTTCCCGTTTTTTTCTTCATCTAATACATAAATGTAAATGACAAGTAAACTTTGTACTGATAATGATCAACTAAATACACTAACTAATTATATCACGGAGTCTGTATAAACTTCCTGCTTCGAGTAAGTATTACTGTTATCTCAGAAAATATTGACCTTCCTTCTTGAAACATTCTGTATCCCTCATTTCACAAGACTGATGTCTTATCTGTAACAACGGTTAGCGAATTCAACCAGGTTTACGGCTGGAACTGTTTGGTGAGCGAGTGCACAGTGGGGCAGTTGCACCATCAACATCTTGAAGGATCCCTGTGGAACTGATACTCTACTACTCCCATGCCTAGAAGTTATTTGTATTAAGATTTCATCCACATGCGAGATTATTTGTAGTATAGAAAAAATGGCTAAAGATGAAGGAAGATGTGCATAACATCACCACAATTTTTAAGATGGAGTTAGCGACACAACGATACTAAGGAACGTGCTCTTGCAGTTCATTACTGTCTTTCTTCTCATTGTCATAAGGGATTTGGGGGCTCCATTCAGACAGATCATAAATGCAATTCGCTGTAGTCCAATGGTTGCAGAACGAATGGTGACAGCTGATTTCAGCACAACATTGCGACAAGAGCGTAGGCATGAACACAGGGGCAACACTACGAAAGCATCTTAGGATTCTACGACTGTCTTTGGCGAACATACGCATGCCGACAGCTTAGAAGCGAGGCGAAGGTATAGGAAGAGTGGTATTATAAATGATCTGGAACAAATTATGGGAAGACAGGTTGAGATCTCTGCTGCTGACACAGAGACTTTTATGGTACAGAGCGAGAGCCCACATTATGTCATTAGGTCGCACTCTGAGTTGAGTATCGATTCTGTTTCTGGCGGTCAGTTTGACGCCGAGTCCATAGGCGCTCTCGTGAGAGGTCACAGGAAGCTGCGATTCTCGAAGTGTATGCCTCTCCAACCTCCGGAATCATGTTGTGGAGAGTTTGAGGCTAAGGCCTCGGTTGCTAACTCTTGAAGGGAGGCTGGCAAATGTGGTAAACCCATCTTTCACACATATCATACGCAGAGTACCAAATACCATATTTCAGCGGGATAATGCAGTATAGTTCACACTATATTTGCGCTAAAGAATTTATGGTTAGCTGACTGGTCGTTCCGTTCCCATTATTTGTCACCCCAAAGCATGACTGGGCTGGGAAGCGAGGGTGTGTAATGTTGTACAAGCCTCCACGCAGCAATCGTTTTGAACTGACACGAAATGGGTTTCAGGTATGGTGCGAAATTACTGAAGATGACGTTTTGAGGCTGCTTTCTTCCATGTCACAATAGATACAAGTGTTTATTCGTCTCCTTGGCGGTCACGTCTTATTCTATTACTGGTAACGGGCATTCCAGACGAAGTTTAGTCATTTAATTCACGTTGAGTGATGGACATCTCCACTTAGTTTTAATAAATTTGGGACTGACCGTGATGTTACACCTTCCATCCCCATCGTGTAAGTTGATGTGATAAAATTCCTACACTTTTGTAAGTATTTACCATTACAAATAGATCTTCTGCAATACGTCAATAAAAGATAAAGCCATTTACTCTTGCACAGATTTGCGAACTATGTTAGATGAACTTCTACGTTGCTGGAACACATTAGAAGAACTTGAACTTTTCAGAGGCTTGGTTCAGAATATGATCCTTCATTTTATCCATCATGAACAGAAAATAAAACTGCCGCATCACATATTCGTCGATATCTTCAAAAATTTTCGTTAACGTATCAAAGCAAGGATACAAAGTGAAAACTATTACCAGAAGCAAAGTGCAACTGGGCACCGAAACATCTTGACTGATAAATCCGCTACATTCATTTGTTGTATCTCACATACACAGGATGATAAAGAACGTGGTCTCCAACGCTATATGTGACATTACTATAAACTTTGCATCAATTTAATACGATGTAATATAAGGTACATGGGTTGGATAAATATCCATAGTTTATATCTGGATTAAGATACTTAATAAAGGCGGCACGTTGATGCGATACTGATATACCACTGTGTGTCTAGTATGTATGTGAATTCAAAAGAAGGATAAAGATGGCAAAGACTCGAGAACAGAACTGGAATAATATTAACATTATTCTAAAATGATATTGTCCACAACAATGCCAATGGAAAAAAAAGACTTGAAGAACAGTAACGCTGAATTTAACTGTCATCCGGCGTAACGAAGGCGCCTGCACGAAGGTGAATAGCTCAAGAGTGGAAATGGCTGTAAGACGACTTCAGCCAATAGTTCGCTGACTAACACCGCACCACGACAGGAGTGGCCACTATACGAAGGAAATATAAGCGCCTCTCCTGCCGGTCTCGACCGGGCAGTGGAAGACGGACACCAGCGGACCAGGACTAAAATCCACCAGAACTGCCGTTATTAGTGATCCATAGGAATTTGTAAGATGTATACATTGCCAGCGATGGGCGAAGCATGACAGAATCTCTGATCAGAGAGTAGTTTATCGTTAGCTGTTGTTAGTCTGCGCTCGACCGCGCGAGTCGACAGCAGTTGTCAGTCCGTGCTAGTCTGCGTGAGTCGGCGGAAGTCGGCATGCGTCGGCTGTGTGCTCTGCTCGCGACTGTGGTCAGGACTCTGGAGGATGAGTATTGTTGTAGAAGGTAAAGAAGCAGCCTTGCGCATATTTCATAGTGTGTGTTAATTGTAATTTAATTTGTTCCAAAATAATGCCCCAATAATAATTTTATAATATAAAGCAACTGTTTTAAAGAAAAGCATTCATTTCAATTCAAAGAATATTTCAAATGCATGATCATTCCTTCCAATAATAATATCCATTAACATTACTATAAACTTTGCATCAAATTAATACGGTGTAATATAAGGTACATGGGTTGCATAAATATCCATACCATTGTGTATATATATATATATATATATATATATATATATATATATATATATATATATATATATATATATATATATATATACGCCAGCTTTGCACGAAGCTGTGTCGAAAAATTCCAACTTAAGAACAGATATAAATGCGGTTGTTATTGAGGTAAGAATTTTTGCTTTTTTATTCAGAATACAGGGCCAAAGGCCAGCGCTGCTGTCCTCATAAAGTATATCAGGTTACTCAACTTTCTTATTATTTTGCTGATTAGAAATTTTTCTGTTTCGAACTTGATATTAAATGAGGAAAGAATTTTGTGGGAACATTAAGTGTGAATGCATTCTTTGCACAGAGACTATAAATCGGAGCCAATTTTGTTCAGAGGTTACAATATTAGAAAAATTCGTTTAATTGTTATTTTGTGGAGAGTTTACACATAGTTCATATTTTAAATATAAACAATTCTTTGGGCAGGTTACACATGGCTCACAATTTCCATTTAATTATTTTTGCGGGGAGGTTACACTTGGCGACATCCGGCCAGCATCGTATTTCTTTGGGAATCTTCTGAGAAGTAGTCATATATCTGCTCTTATTTACTTAAACGTAGTTTGCATCTGGCGCAACGCATTTACTAATTTGTCACTCTTTCTTTCACAGATCATCGGCTATTTGTTGCTCTTTGTTGTATTTGTGTTTGTTGCATTTTGCATTGTCTTTGTTTCATTTGTGAATAATTTTGATTTGTGAAAAATGCCGCGAAAAACTGTTAACAGTACATCGCGATGTGTAATGTGTGAAATAGCCGATTCAAATAATTTGACCGATAGTACTTGCGACACGCAGTGTAATGATGACAATCCTCCATTTACAGACAATCAGTGCGTAGCGACCACTTGTAATGATCTTTAGCCTAATGATGAACAAACGAATTCAATTGTGTCCTTTGTTAATTTAATGACAATTGATTACGCGGCACGTTCTGTTACAATGAACACTGCCCAGCTTGACACACCCGGTTTGGAAAAATTACGTAATGAACAGACAAATTTTTCTAATGAAAATAAACAGTGTAATCAGAGTACGACAGATTTATTTAATTCCGATTTAGTGACCAACAGTGCACATCCGATTAGCAAATCTTTTCAAGAATCGCAGAATGACCAAATGGTTTCACAAAACGTGACAAATGCAAATACACCATCACACAGCACAGAGAATAGAGTAGGTAATATTGGCTGGGATCAAGTTATCGCATTATTACTACAAATCAATGAAAATTTCGACAACCATTGCAAACAACTTAATGAACTAATTAATGAAAGTTTCAAACTGTCGAATGAAAAACACGACAACCTTAACGAACAGAACAATCAACTTAGTGAACAGATTACAGCCGTTACCGTGCAACGTGATGATACTAAAGAACAATTACGTGAGGATACTAAGACTTGTGCTACGAACAATAGTGAAGAAACTAGATCAGTTGCACAAGAATTAGGTAATAGACATCGAGGCACAACAGAATCATTTAGAGATGAAATTAATGCAGTCACTGAACAATGTTCAGAAAACGCAACACAGTTACACGACGAGTTTAATTTAATGTCAGCAGAAGTTTCACACACTCTGGATACGGAAGTCGATATGAAATTTGAACAACAGAATAGCCAAATTGACGAATGTTTTAATGTGACAGAGATGAAAATTGTTTCACTCACTAACACATCACAGCATACGCCACGTTGCGAACATTTGTCACACTCGTACAGTCAGTATAACTTAAGTAATTTACAGAGACTCCCCGACTTAGAATCCGAAAAGACACAGACAAACAGATTCTTATGCAATCGTGAACCTGTTCACAAAGTCAGAGACGACAACGTTGATTATAAGCGATTTGTATGTGTAAAGAAATCTAAGGTATTTAAAAATGACAGTGCACGGGTACACGCTTTGAACTGGATACGTCAATGTATTTTTGTACTTTCACCAGCTTGGGCTGTAATGCAGAAACTAGAATTAGCATGGATACAGCAATTTGTCTTATAATTTTCACCGGCATTGCCTGTAATGCAGAAGCTAAAGCTTATTTGTAGCGCGTAATAAACTTCAGGGGATTCATTACGCTTCGATGAATATGTGGCGTAGTGTGCACAGGGCCCCTAGCCGTAGTAGTGCTGTTTCATCTTTAGTTTTCTGCTCTGCTGCCTTCTCTTCTACTATCCTTTATATCTATGAAAACGGCTCTTCAACTATTGCTCTACCTACGATTAAAAACGTGTAAAGAAAACCCGATAAGACAAATTTTTACCGAAAGTGACAGTTCGCTTTAGACACTCCCGAAATGACAACTATCGCCGATTTTAATAACAGATAAAACTGTAATCATCAGGATGTGTAAAATTATCAGTAACAGCAAACGCATTTTGGTAACAATAGACGTTTTTCCCAACAACAGCAACGAAACCAACCGGTTACCATACCTAACCAACAATGCAGTCTACAAGGTCAACCAAGCTTTAATGTTTCGCCGCAAGCACGTATAGTCTCAGCTCCAACAAATAGTAACGCACAGCAACAAGGAAATCAGTACGTACAGAAAACACACTATTTCAATTCCTATCGCAATGCACTGTATTGAAATGACTATCATGACAGACGTAAAAGTAATGAACACAATTTTCAGCGTATAATTAATAACAGTCGGTTTTATCAGCAGCAAAATCATCCGCAACAACATATTATCATGAATGAACCAGATAGTAGGTACCATCCCGATCGTAATACCTCAGGAAGAAATTACAGAACAGTACAAATAGTCGAAATGCCACAGCATCATCCTGAAAATAATAACACGTCTGATAGAATTTGACTAGATACAGTACAGGTTGCATTTTCCAGGAACGTAAGCAATACTTTTGACACACAGAATCTTATTCACGAGAATGTTATTTGAAACATGCTTTGTTGATTGCACCACTTTTATCGCACCCAGATCTTACCAGAAATTTATCTATTGCCACCGACAGTTCTAACACCGCTTTAGGCGTACATATTTTTCAGGATATTGAGGACGATGGTTCTACAGTAATTAAAAACATCGCTTTTGCAAGTCGCATTCTGTCACCTGCTGAACGAAACTATTCTGTTACAAAACTTGAAACATTATGTGTTGTATGGGATTTTACCAGATTTAGACATTTTCTTCATGGAAGACACACTACCGTTTATACAGATCATAGAGCGATGCAATTTTTACTTTCGGCGAAATTTACACACGACAGATTAAGTAGATGGAAACTTTATTTGCAGGAATTTAATTTTACAATTGTTCACATTCCCGGCTCACAAAATATCGTAGCAGACGCACTATCCCGTTCTCTCAGCAACAATCAGCAAGACATCGCAACCAATTTCTGCAAAGCAAATTTCAGCGTCATGTACATTCAACAAGTTGCATTTGAAAATTTCATTTCGTCGTCATAACGAGACATAGCACAGGAGCAGAGTAAAGACAACGTATGGAAAGAGATTAAACACCTTTGGCAAGATAGGAATAATGTTACCATTAGAAACCATTACACTGTACGCAATAATATTCTGTTTCGCCGCTCTCACCTTGACAGCAACAATTGGTTATTATGCATTCCTGACGAACTTGTTAACAAATTAATTTGGTATACTCATTTGAGTTACGCACATTACGGAGCAAGAAAATGTTTTCTTATACTGAGACAGAACTGTTATTTTACCAACATGGAGAAACGTATTCGACGCGTTTTAGCGTCATGCAAAATCTACCAGAAAGCTAAGTCAGATACCACTTCACATATTCCTCCATTACATCCCATTGTACCTGTTAAATTGAGACATATGGCCGCTGTAGACATTTTTGGTCCGATTCCCAGAACTAACAGAGGTTTTTGCTACATCTTTGTCACTGTTGAACTCACTTCAAAATTTGTTACCTTCACTGCGCTACGCAAAGCTACTGCTAAAACTGTTTCGAAAGCATTTGTAAAACATTTTCTATTTCATGTAGGGCATGTGTTGAAAGTAATTTCCGACAGTGGATCACAGTTTCGATCTGCTATATGGACACGTATGTTAAGAGCTAGAAACATTATTCCGATCTATATATCCAGGTACCATGCTTCTTCGAACCCTTGTGAACGATTAATGAAAGAAATTGGTAAACTGTGTAGAATATACTGCCATAAAAAACATATTGATTGGGAAACACACATACTCTCATTCCAGGATGTAATTAATTCCATACCAAATGAATCTACTATTCTATCTCCGTCTGTTATACTGAAAAATGTTGAACCACCTAACAAAATTAAAGAATTAGGAACCTTTCCTACATCGCGTCGACTACCACACCATGAAATAATTGACATTGCGCTGAACAACATCAAACGTGCCGCAGAGCGCCGGAGAAGACAGCAAAAACAGGTTTGTACACGCCGTGACTTTCACATTGGACAGAAGTTATTAGTACGTACACACTATTTATCCAACAGAGGAAAGAGTAGATGCAGTAAATTTGAGCTTCTATACGCAGGCACATATCGGATTCGCAGCATTCCTCACCCCAATGTAGTACGCGTCGTAATTTTGAGAACCAGAAAAACCAATGGGAACCACCACGTGTACTACATCAAACCTTTTGTTGAATGAACTTACTTTATGATTTAACATACTGTAATGCCATTTCCAAATTTTTTTATGATCACTTATGCAATTATATTCACATGAACACTTACTGATGATTATCGTATTTTTTCTTGGCAAGTGCCCAGCAAGGTAAGGTTTGCAGGTCGCTCTTCTTGTCGTCACACATCAGACCGTGCATATTTTTCCAGATGAAGTTACACATTTTATGATCACATATGCAATTATATTTATGTGAGTCCTTACCGATGATTGTCGTATTTTTTCTTGGCAAGTGCCCGGCAAGGTAAGGTTGGCAGTTCGCTCTTCTTGTCGTTACACATCAGACCGTGCACATTTTTCCAGATAAACTTACGTATCTTATGAATAATTATGTAATTTTATCTAGTGACATATTAATTTTATTAAATTCTCTCTCCATTAAAGTCTTCAATTCTCGCCTCTATTAACTACACAACATACAAGCTGAACACAAAGGAGGTCACATTTCTTGTCATCATTTTTTATGTATGTATGATTGTTTTCCTGTTTTATTTGTATGCACTATGAAATATTTAAGATATAACAAACACCAGTTGACTTTAACATTTTTGCCCTATGATATCTCAACATCGTGACTACTTTATTTTATTTTTTTATTTTTTTTTGCTGCTACATTGTGATACACTGTGTACATTTTTGCCTCTGAACACTGTCTATGTTTTTGACATATTACGTTTAGTGTCATGCTATGATGTATGCTCAATTATGTTCCTATAAACCAGTTTTTATTTAGTGGGTATGTGATTTAAATGCAAGACATTAATCTTTGTCCATCATTTTCAGAAAGCAATAACGTGTAAAAAAATATATATAAATTAAACAGACATGGGAATATCACCTTCGGAATGAACGAAAGAAGATGCAATACCTCGTGAGGAAGAGTAAATGGATCAGAATTAACAAGCATAAACAAGAATATACTGTACACATCGTAGAATAGCAGTCTTAACTAATTTTTTCTTTCAGAATACGAGGCGATTGATGCAGGCTGTCAGACAGAACTACACATCTTATTTTTAGTGAGGAAATATGCTAGAAATAAGGAATAGTTGTATAATGAATAATGAAGTGACTTTTTTGCAGATGATAATGAATGGTGATGAATAATGATGAAGAATATGCTACAATGGATAATGAAGTTTTTCTTTACAGGTGATGATAATAATGGAGTTAAGATAATATGGATAATGAAGTTTTTTTCTTTACAGATGAGGATAATGTTGAAGTTTATGTATTTATGCTATGTAGTTATTTAAGTATTTGTTGCAGTTCGTTTTGACAGTATGTCTTATATCGCATAGTATGATGACTGAAGCTTTTGGAAAGGACAGCTAGAGAACACATTTTTTTTTTATACACATTTCACTATCTGTTAATTCGAAGTTCACTACTTTTCAGCATAATATGCGTTTATTCTTTCAGTTTATTAATCCATTTTTTGTATATTTTGCAGGAGAAATTATTCATGAAATTAATGTGCTATAAGCAGTTGTTCATTAAACCTATGTCATTTATTAATGTGATCACATATACTCTACTTGTTTTGTAACCTTGCTATAGCTGACTCATGACGAATGACGTTACACATCTTCATTTACAGTAATAACTCAAAAGCAAATATTGTTATTGATTATCGATCCCAACACAATGCATTGCTAGCACACAAAAAAGAAATGCTTTGTAACTGGCCAATGAATTCCATTGATTACTGTAATAAGATGACCTATGATGCCAATGATTACTATAATTAGATTAATTATGTATAAATCCTATGCCAATAATTAACTCATTTTGAATGATGACCTCTGAATAATACACAAACAAAAAAATGCTTTCTAACTGGCCAATGAATGCCACTGATTACTGTAATAAGATAGCCTATGATGCCAATGATTACTATAGTTAAGTGAATTCTGTAATACTATGCCATTTATTAGCTCCTGTTTTGAATAATGATTTCTGATGGTTTGTAGCTGGGCAATGGGTGCCAATGTTCTCTGTAAACAAACGATTTATGAACATTATTCTGTAATACTATGCCATTTATTAGCTCCTGTTTTGAATGATGACTTCTGATGGTTTGTAGCTGGACAATGAGTGCCAATGTTCTCTGTAAACAAACGATTTATGAACATTACTCTGTAATACTACATACATGGTACAGAAATGTTCAGTAACTGGGTGATGAGTGCCACCAATTACTCAAATAAGTTGTTAGAATAGTGTAATTCTCAATGAAGACTACTATGTGACTTAATGTCCTTCACCTTCTGACCTAATTACCAGAAATTACTGTAATATCCATTTGTCCTGTCTATCCTCATGTTCATGGAGCACTATATTTGGGTTTTGCAATAATTCTACGTTGGTCTACCTTACAAGAACGTGGTGTTGACACGACATGCTGTCCACCACCTTGAGCGATGGAGATGTTATAATAGTCCTACTGTTTGGTGTACCTAATGTACTACCAAAAAGATATCATGAATATTACTATGACAGTTCATTGTCTTGGCTACACTGATTAATACTTCAAGGAAAAGAACTTCAGATTGTCTCACTTGGTGTTGTGCTTCTGTAGAAAGATATGGACTTTCAGTGCAGCTGCGTGCAACCTAAAGTGCTACAACCATGATGCAATCCTTCCCTTTCCTATCCTAATTCTTGTAACATAGTAAAGAAAAGTATATACAGTGCGTGTGCACTTTTGCCATTTGCTAGTATGATTTGTACTCATTCCGTATACATTCTGTGATTTGCTCTGAACTACAGTGCGTGTGCATTTTTGTCATTAGTTAATATGATTTGTATTCATTGTCTTTACCTTTTGTGATTTCCTGATATGTTCAATACTACAGTGCGTGTGCACTTTATGTCATTTGTTAATATGATTTGTATTCATTCTGTATACATTTTGTCATTGCTTGATATGTTCTGTACTCAGTGCATGTGCACTATATTTTATTTCACGTTCTGCACTTATATATAGGTATATATTCTGTGATTGTAAACTTAGTTAAGAAAAAGTCCAAATGGCAAGTCCAATTGACTCACCATCGCTGCCAAATTTCCCCCCCCCCCCCCCCGAGTGGAGGGTTATGTAAGATGTATACATTGCCAGCGATGGGCGAGGCATGACAGAATCTCTGACCAGAGAGTAGTTTATCGTTAGCTGTTGCTAGTCTGCGCTTGACCGCGCGAGTCGACAGTAGTCGTCAGTCCGTGCTAGTCTGCGTGAGTCGGTGGGAGTCGGCATGCGTCGGCTGTGTGCTCTGCTCGCGACTCTGGTCAGGACTCTGGAGGATGAGTATTGTTGTAGAAGGTAAAGAAGCAGCCTTGCGCATATTTAATAATGTATGTTAATTGTAATTTAATTTGTTCCAAAAAAATGCCCCAATAATAGTTTTATAATATAAAGCAACTCTTTTAAAGAAAAGCATTCATTTCAATTGAAAGAATATTTCAAATGCATGATCATTCCTTCCAATAATAAAAAAAAGATATACGCCAGCATTGCACGAAGCTGTGTCGAAAAATTCCAAGTTAAGATCAGATATAATTGCGGTTTTTATTGAGGTAAGAATTTTTGCTTTTTTATTCAGAATACAGGGCTGAAGGCCAGCGCTGCTGTCCTCAAAAAGTTTATCAGGTTACTAAACTTTTTTATTATTTTGCTGTTTAGGAATTTTTCTGTTTCGAAGTTGATATTAAATGAGAAAAGAATTTTGTGGGAACATTAAGTGTGAATGCATTCTTTGCACAGAGACTATAAATCGGAGCCAATTTTGTTCAGAGGTTACAATATTAGAAAAATTCATTTAATTATTGTTTTGTGGGGAGTTTACGCATGGTTCTTATTTTAAAAACAATTCTTTGGGCAGGTTACACATGGCTCACATATTTTCATTTACATCATTCTTTGCGGGGAGGTTACAAACTTATATTAATCGCTTGTATGGACAGTGTGTAAAGCGAATGACATTGATTATTTGCATGTCGCACATTGCTTGCGACAACTAGTAAATGCAAAGTTAAGAATTTTCAATCTACTGTACTGTAATAAAAACCATTAATGTGAGTCGCTTGAATTGTTTAGCTATCCGAGAAAGCAGCATCCTTGAAGTACCCTGTAAGACACGAGTAAGCAGGACCCCACATACTGCCTTCTCAACGTCGCAGGTTTGGAGAAAACTAAAGCCATAACTTCCAGAAAAAGGTAAAAGATATTGTGTATTTGATCGAACTAGCTCCCGGTATCATTTTAAATATTGGTAATATATATACCTCCTAGTTTGTGAACATCATCAACTTGAGAAACCTGAATAAAGAGGCAGAAATATAAAATCCGTTGTCCATCTCAATTCGAAGAAAATGGACCGAAATCGAGTTACTGCTTGCGGGACGCATATGTGATCACGTTCAAGAGACAGTATATAGAGTACAGTAAATTTACTTGAAACAGAAATGCTTCTGTCCCCAAATCAGCACAGAACTAGAAACAATAGCTTGTGCAAAACTCAGCTGGCAGTTTTCTCTACGATAACTTGCGAGTTACATTTTCCATATTCTTTGAATTCCAGGAACGTTTTTCACAGTGCCACATAACTGACAGTTATCAGTGGTCTGACCCTATGGAATATCTTCTCAGATATCTGGGTAGCTCAGAGATTTCTTAAGTAACTGAACCCAGTAAGTTGTCCAGGAAATGTGTTTGTCAGAGTCCAGGCTATCGTCAGGAATTCCCCAGCGAAATGTGACAGGACTGTTCTGGTTCTTTCCTCTCTATACATAAGCTATCTGACGGATGGCGTGAATAGCAATCTGCAGCTATTTGCTAATGACGCGGCATTTCACGTGAAGTGTCACCGTTGCTGGCTGTAGAAGGGTATAGGATGACTTAGAAAGAATTTATATTTGGTATGATGTGTGGAAGCTTGTTCTAAACGCAGGAAAATTTAAGTTACAGCAGATGAATGACAAAACCCATCTGTAATGTTTGAATAAAGTACTAGGTGTGTGCTGTCTAAAACAGTGTCTTCAGTTAAACGTGTAAGCGTAACGTTGCGAAGCCATATGATGCAGAACGGTGGCGTAAGAATGGTGGTATGGAAGGCAAAAGACTGACGTGTGTTAACTGGGAGAAATATGGAAAAATGTGGCTCATCTATAAACGAGGCGGTCTATAGATGTCTTCTGCGACCCATTCTTGAGTACTGATCGAGTGTTTGGAATCCGCACCATGTCGAATCAAAAGTGAACATCGAAGCAATTACGGGCGTACTGATGGATTCGGTAGTGGTACGTTCGATCAACAGCCGAATAGAGAGAGAATGATTTCTTTTCCTCAGCAACTGAATGTGGGCTGATACGAAATATCCTGGCTGATTAAAACTGTGTGCTCAACCGGGATTCTAACGCGGGACCTTTCTCTCAGGTGTTCTAGTCCCCCAAGTTTCACACTGCTTCAGTGAAATTAGGTACGTAGGAGATGAGGTCTGGCGGAGGTAAAGCCCATAGGACGGGTTGTGAGTCGTGCTTCAGATGGTACAGCACTTGACCACGTCAGGCAAAGGTCCAGGTTTCGTGTCCCCTTCCAGTAGGAAACTGAGAAACTTAGAGGACGTGCATTTTCGACTGACTGCAGAGTGATGAATGATTCTATTGGCACCAATGCACGTATCTCGTAAGGACAGAGTAGACAGTATAAGAAAACTTAGGAGGCACAAAGTCGGTCGTTTTTCGCTCGCTTCATTTGCGAGTGGTAAATTGATGGGGCGACGTGTAATGGTACATGCAGATGCAGATGTTACCCATGCTAATGTAACAATTAATATTTCCCGAATAATGGAATAAGGCAAAAACAGCCTTAAACTACCAATCACCCAGTTATTAGGATCTTAAAGTATTATTATCTGTCATAATATATGATTTTGCTCTAAAATAATTGGTCTTGTTCTTCGGGAAAGTGAAGCTAAACTAAAAGTATGTACAGGGTGTTTCAAAAATGACCGGTATATTTGAAACGGCAATAAAAACTAAACGAGCAGCGATAGAGATACACCGTTTGTTGCAATATGCTTGGCACAACAGTACATTTTCAGGCGGACAAACTTTCGAAATTACAGTAGTTACAATTTTCAACAACAGATGGCGCTGCAAGTGATGTGAACGATATAGAAGACAACGCAGTCTGTGGGTGCGCCATTCTGTACGTCGTCTTTCTGCTGTAAGCGTGTGCTGTTCACAACGTGCAAGTGTGCTGTAGACAACATGATTTATTCCTTAGAACAGAGGATTTTTCTGGTGTTGGAATTCCACCGCCTAGAACACAGTGTTGTTGCAACAAGACGAAGTTTTCAACAGAGGTTTAATGTAACCAAAGGACCGAAAAGCTATACAATAAAGGATCTGTTTGAAAAATTTCAACGGACTGGGGACGTGACGGATGAACGTGCTGGAAAGGTAGGGCGACCGCGTACGGCAACCACAGAGGGCAACACGCTGCTACTGCAGCAGGTGATCCAACAGCGGCCTCGGGTTTCCGTTCGCCGTGTGGCAGCTGCGGTCCAAATGACGCCAACGTCCACATATCGTCTGATGCGCCAGAGTTTACACCTCTATCCATACAAAATTCAAACGCGGCAACCCCCAGCGCCGCTACCATTGCTGCACGAGAGACATTCGCTAACGATATAGTGCACAGGATTGATGACGGCGATATGCATGTGGACAGCATTTGGTTTACTGACGAAGCTTATTTTTACCTGGACGGCTTCGTCAATAAACAGAACTGGCGGGTATGGGGAACCGAAAAGCCCCATGTAGCAGTCAAATGGTTCAAATGGCTCTGAGCACTATGGGACTCAACTGCTGTGGTCATAAGTCCCCTAGAACTTAGAACTACTTAAGCCTAACTAACCTAAGGACATCACACACATCCATGCCCGAGGCAGGATTCGAACCTGCGACCGTAGCGGTCGTGCGGTTCCAGACTGCAGCGCCTTTAACCGCTCGGCCACTCCGGCCGGCCCATGTTGCAGTCCCATCGTCTCTGCATCCTCAAAAAGTACTGGTCTGGGCCGCCATTTCTTCCAAAGGAATCATTGGCCCATTTTTCAGATCCGAAACGATTACTGCATCACGCTATCTGGACATTCTTCGTGAATTTGTGGCGGTACAAACTGCCTTAGACGACACTGCGAACACCTCGTGGTTTATGCAAGATGGTGCCCGGCCACATTGCACGGCCGACGTCTTTAATTTCGTGAATGAATATTTCGATGATCGTGTGATTGCTTTGGGCTATCCGAAACATACAGGAGGCGGCGTGGATTGGTCTCCCTATTCGCCAGACATGAACCCCTGTGACTTCTTTCTGTCGGGACACGTGAAAGACCAGGTGTACCGCCAGAATCCATAAACAATTGAACAGCTGAAGCAGTACATCTCATCTGCATGTGAAGCCATTCCGCCAGACACGTTGTCAAAGGTTTCGGGTAATTTCATTCAGAGACTACGCCATATTATTGCTACGCATGGTGGATATGTGGAAAATATCGTACTATAGAGTTTCCCAGACCGCAGCGCCATCTGTTGTTGAAAATTGTAACTACTGTAATTTCGAAACTTTGTCCGCCTGAAAATGTACTCTTGTCCCAAGCATATTGCAACAAACGGTGTATTTCTATCGCTGCTCGTTTAGTTTTTATTGCCGTTTCAAATATACCGGTCATTTTTGAAACACCCTGTAAGAGATGTATAACTGAGGAATTTGTTACTAGCGCACTTGAGCAGATCTAACTTCGATGGATTGCTCACGCGCTGCCTGCGATATGTGTGCTACAATAGAATCGTAGACCAGAGAGCAGTGTCGGCAGTAGTAGTAGTTGTAGCTCACAGTCGGGCGGTTTGGTCAGGTCGCTCTCAGAGAGCAGTTGTCTAGTTGTATAGCTGACAGAGAGCACTCGCGTCTTGTATGGAATTACGGGGGCCTGTCGTGGAGGGCCATGGTTGTGCCTGAGCGATGCAGTATAAGCTAAAACCTGAAATTACTACACTCCTGGAATTTGAAATAAGAACACCGTGAATTCATTGTCCCAGGAAGGGGAAACTTTATTGACACATTCCTGGGGTCAGATACATCACATGATCACACTGACAGAACCACAGGCACATAGACACAGGCAACACAGCATCCACAATGTCGGCACTAGTACAGTGTATATCCACCTTTCGCTGCAATGCAGGCTGCTATTCTCCCATGGAGACGATCGTAGAGATGCTGGATGTAGTCCTGTGGAACGGCTAGCCATGCCATTTCCAACTGGTGCCTCAGTTGGACCAGCGTTCGTGCTGGACGTGCAGACCGCGTGAGACGACGCTTCATCCAGTCCCAAACATGCTCAATGGGGGACAGATCCGGAGATCTTGCTGGCCAGGGTAGTTGACTTACACCTTCTAGAGCACGTTGGGTGGCACGGGATACATGCGGACGTGCATTGTCCTGTTGGAACAGCAAGTTTCATTGCCGGTCTAGGAATAGTAGAACGATGGGTTCGATGACGGTTTGGATGTACCGTGCACTATTCAGTGTCCCCTCGACGATCACCAGTGGTGTACGGCCAGTGTAGGAGATCGCTCCCCACACCATGATGCCGGGTGTTGGCCCTGTGTGCCTCGGTCGTATGCAGTGCTGATTGTGGCGCTCATATGCACGGCGCCAAACACGCATACGACCAAGGCAGAAGCGACTCTCATCGCTGAAGACGACACGTCTCCATTCGTCCCTCCATTCACGCCTGTCGCGACACCACTGGAGGCGGGCTGCAAGATGTTGGGGCGTGAGCGGAAGACGGCCTAACGGTGTGCGGGACCGTAGCCCAGCTTCATGGAGACGGTTTCGAATGGTCCTCGCCGATACCCCAGGAGCAACAGTGTCCCTAATTTGCTGGGAAGTGGCGGTGCGGTCCCCTACGGCACTGCGTAGGATCCTACGGTCTTGGCGTGCATCCGTGCGTCGTTGCGGTCCGGTCCCAGGTCGACGGGCACGTGCACGTGCACCTTCCGCTGACCACTGGCGACAACATCGATGTACTGTGGAGACCTCACGCCCCACGTGTTGAGCAATTCGGCTGTACGTCCACCCGGCCTCCCGCATGCCCACTATACGCCCTCGCTCAAAGTCCGTCAACTGCACATACGGTTCACGTCCACGCTGTCGCGGCATGCTACCAGTGTTAAAGACTGCGATGGAGCTCCGTATGCCACGGCAAACTGGCTGACACTGACGGCGGCGGTGCACAAATGCTGCGCAGCTAGCGCCATTCGACGGCCAACACCGCGGTTCCTGGTGTGTCCGCTGTGCCGTGCGTGTGATCATTGCTTGTACAGCCCTCTCGCAGTGTCCGGAGCAAGTATGGTGGGTCTGACACACCGGTGTCAATGTGTTCTTTTTTCCATTTCCAGGAGTGTATTTGTAGGCACGCGCACATGTAATTTGTAACAACTATTTTTGTACTATTGTTATATCAATCCCCATGTAAATGTTTTTAAAAAATCTTTTAATAATAATCTTTCTTATAGAAATAACTTTTGACAATCCTTCATCTGAATTTAAAGATTTTACTGATTTCTCCTATCCACGGTCATCCCGATTATCGTAAAGAAAAATCAGTTGTTTCTTTTTATAGATAACAAATCTAGCGGCCACCATTGCACTGGGCTGTGCCAGAAAAATTTCTTATAGGAGATATATACGCGTTATCCGGCGACTTAATTGAGGTAAGAATTTTCAGTTTATTCAGAATGACTTTTCAGGGCCATGAAGCAGCATTGCTGACGTCCAGATTTTCCAGTTTAGATTCAAAGTCAGTTAATTATTGAAAGGTTATATATGAGTCACATTTTTATTGAGAGGTTAGACTCATTTTTATTCCGAGGTTACGGGATTTAAAATGTTGGCAGGTTACAAGTATAATAACGAACCATAACCCTAAGTGCGTTTGAAAACTTTTGAGTACAATTAAAAAACGGAACTTTGATAGTGAAACAGGTTTATACAGGTTCCTCTTTTCTCGGGGCAGGGGGAGGGAGGGTATATAACTTCAGCTTCTTAACGGAATTGACGTTGCGAACTAGGATGTCCGCCCCTCTGCCAAATTTGTACCTCAGAGTAGCACCGAACTGCCTTAATTTTCTTTTCTAGGCTATGTCTTCCTATGCAATATTGCCTCTACAGTTCCATTTGGTATTCTCTGATACCGCAGAACATTCCATTCCTTTTGATGTAAGTGTCTTACACACATGCCTTTCCTCGGCGATTCTTGAAAGTACCTCCTACTATCTCAATTTATGGATCTATTTAATTTTCGGCGTCCTTATGTAACATCAGATCACAAACATTTCGAATCTCCTTGTTTTTGGTTGTGGTATTATATGATCTTAATAACATGAGAGAATTGGAATGGCTTTATAGACATGTTAAATAGACATGTCATCAAGTGGCACTAACCGAAAAAATTCCAAAGGTCCCTTCGTTACCATAATATTTTGCTCATTTACGAAAACTGCTAATATGCCGTGTCAGAACTACGTAAGGGCTTCCTTGTGCTTTTGAGGTGGACTACATGAAGTACTTAGGAAGAAAAAAGTTAAGCTGCTTCTGTAGTGTAGAAGGGCATTCGCAGATATTGCGTACAACGAGCTTAGTTAGTGAATGAGTAAATTAAATTCTGTAATGCCTGTTCCGCTCTCGTATAACTGTAGAGTATGCTTTCAGGGCACAGGCGAATGAAATGCCGAGGGTCTACTGCCGCACGCAAGACCACTAAAGCAGTCTCATTAATATTAACCCTGAAGTGCACATTTTTGAAACGTCTGCAGTTGTTTATCTGCTTTACTGGATAACGTTGCGCCCCCTACTGGACTATGATCCACTTAAACTTGATCCTGAAAGGCTTTTCTGCAAACTGCACCTGTACATTTCCCTCGGTAAGAGGTGCAGATCTCATGCAGAGCTAATTCCGCTTGAGCCCTGCATTACAGGATCGATATCGCTACGGCGTGAAAGGTAAGTGAAGTGGGTCTGAAATAGTGGTACGCAAAAATTTTAAACCTAACCTAAGGAGAGAAACACAATCTAGGTTCTTCCTCACTAGGGGAAAAACAGATATATGGAATTCATAAATATGTCACAGAAGATCCGTCAAAGATTGAGAGGAATAGCACTGTATATAAATTCCAAAAAGTATAAATTACGGGTACATTGTCACGAGCATGCACAAATGTCATTAGAAAGTTAGAAACCGTCGAGGATAACAAGCCAGTGGACGACAAACTAATTAATGAACAGTGATGATGATTAGGTTCCATACTCCGAGGAGCGTAGGACTATGCGGGAAATCCGCACCTCCGTACTAGGCAAGGTCCTAGCGGAGGTGGGTTGACATTGCCTTCCTCCGACCGGAATTGGGGATAAATGATGATGATGAAGGCGACACAACAACACCCAGTCATCTCGATGCAGGGAAAATCCCTGACCCCACCGGGAATCGAGCCCGGGAACCCATGCGCGGGAAGCGAGAACGCCACAGCAAGACCACGAGCTGCGGACAGTCAACTGTACGACGATTGAAATTTATTCTGAGTGCCAAAATTTTAAACTCAGACCCTATATGTAAGAAGTTAGTTAGTAACTTAATTTGAGGCACACCTAAGCTCGATATTGTTAAAGCTGTCGTCAGTGTGAATGAGGTACGTTCGCGAAGGTCGACAGCTTCCAACACTCCCATCTACTTTCGTTGCTGCATACATCTTTCGACTATCTCCTTTCATTCTTCCGCTCTATACGCCGAAACCATCTGAACATAATTATGTTTCTCAACACTCGTCGCTATATCGTCTTTCACTCCACAAGGCCCCTTAAAATGGTCTTTACGAACTTGAAATAGAGTTTTAAGACTTAGTTCAAGTACAGGTACGTTCAACAGAACTTGACATCTTACGTGAAACCGGTAAAGTTATTATTTATTGAGAAAATGAAATTGTAAGGCATCCATAAAATTTAAGTATGGTTACGGCCGACAAACACTAGCGCCAGTGAAGCCTGACGTGGCCAGGGGGGAGACGGCGGTCCCTATGTGGTTTATTAAATAATGTTTTTTTAAGTGAAAACTTTTAATGCTGAAAACCATTTAAAAGCCGAGACAGCACTTTTTTTTCAAATTTAACTCGATCGGTTTGTTTCGGCAGTCATTGCTGTTATTTTCAGGTCATCAACATCTTTTTGTTATAAAACATGTTCATTTGACCCTGAATCTCATGCACAAGATGTCAAGTGGGTAACACTCACCACATTTATAAACGTTTGTCATAGCTAAAATATTTAAAAGCATAGCGATTACAAACGTTTACGATATGCTGAGTTTTATCCACTTGACATTTTGTGTGTCAGGTTAAGCATAAAAGAGAGATGTTTTACAACAAAATGACGTTAAATGCCTGAAGATGACAGTAATGACTGTTGAAAACGGTCGTCTGAAATTAAAGGAAATGCGATCTTTTCTTTTGAACGCTTTTTAACAATTGAAACACATCGCCGTGCAATACTCTGAAAACGATAAAATTCTGCTTTAATAACTAGAACGCACTTTTCCAATCATAATTAAGTCCACGACTAGTTTCGGTTGCTATCTGAAACAATGTTCAGTTCGTTCAGAATATGAAAAGATGGTGAAATGGCATTGGAAAGCACTGCTAGCTGTAGACTCGCAACAACGCGCATTGGTAAGTACCAAACCAATAACAATACTTGTTGAAAACGTCACGGCGAGCAAGACAGCTTGGAGACGGTAATTTAAATCGTTCAAATGGCTCTGAGCACTATGGGAATTAACGTCCGAGGTCATTATTCCCCTAGAACTTAGAACTACTTACACCTAACGAACCTAAGGACAGCACACACATCCATGCCCGAGGCAGGATTTGAACCTGCGACGGTAGCGGTCGCGCTGCTCCAGACTGTAGTACATAGAACCGCTCAGCCATTCCGGCCGGCATGACGGTAATTTGGCAGGTTCACGATCATACAGGATATTGTTCAGTTGCATCATTAGAAGCTGGATGAAAAACTCATTACTACATCCAACTTCTACTCATGAAACTGGATAATTTCCTATATGATCGTGAACCTTCCAAATTACCGTCTACAACCTGGCTTGCTCGCGGTGACGTTTACAACAACCTGCTTTTCTTGTTTTGGTACTTACGAACGCGCGTTGTTGCGTGTCTACAGCTAGCAGTGCTTTCCAATTCTTATTCACGGCCTTCACATATTGTGAACTACTTGAAGAGGGTTGCAGATAGCAACCGAAACTTGTTACCGAACTTTAATTATTATAGGAAATTTGCGGGCTAGGCATTAAATGTTTTTACTTTAAAAAAATATTTAATAAAACACTAGGCTCAGAACCTACGAACGAAGTCAAGTTTACACGTCGTTGTTTCTAATTTTAGGCACGGTTCTAGGTTCTCATCAATAGGTCGACTTCTCAATTTATTCTTGAAAAGGTTCATGCTTGAGAATGTTGGTGTGCTCGAATATGTAGACCCAAATGAGGAAAGAACAGCAAACGTTGATCACTGCTGATTCATCTGTCTTTTAGAGCAGATTCCAACCCCAAGAGCGGGGAGTGCCCCGAGCTTCTGTCCTCTCACCTGTGGGCTTTGACAAGGACTTTGGCAGGACGCGGGTAGCTTCTTGTACAGGAAGTCTTCATCCGCCTTTGCTGATGGCTTTTCATAGAATATTGAGCAGTGGTTAGAGACGAACACGGGTCCCAGGACGCTATGATTACAAGTAAAAGACGCTAATCCATACTAACAATATAATAATATTGAAAGAGCAGCAATGGCACCATTTTTAAAGAAATAGGGCGAAACAGACATTTTTTTTAAATATCATGCACCTGCCACATTTAAAAGAAATTAGTAGAGTACTTGGCGTTGCCACTGCATGTATTTTTTCCATCTTCTACTCGTACATCTCCTTATTCCCTCTCTCTGTGTCCAGCTCCACCACTACCTCTCTATGTCCACCTCCACGAGCCACCAATCCCTGTCCGTCTCTTCCTACCCCTCTCTGTCGATCCCCTCCTTTCCCCTCTGTCAATCTGCTCCTCCCACCTTTGTCCAACTGCTCCTTCCCCCTCTTTCCGTACCCTCATAACCCCTCTACTTCCTTCTCGACCTTCCTCTCTTTGTCAGTCTCCTCAATTCCCTCTTTCTATCGGTCTCTTCAGCTTCCTCTTCCTTTTGTAAGCGTTTAAAATTATGTGTAAAGTTTGCTGCAAGTCTGTAAGTGCTCTCACTCTCAAATAATGGAAGGCTATAGTATGGACATTCTCACATCGTGGACTATACTGCTTTTTCACCGCCACACCGACTCCCACTCCATTGATAGGTGGGTAGTTTTTATCCCACAGTAAACGATGGGTCTACCACGTATTGTAGAAATCGGTCCAGTGGCTTAGGAGGGAATGTGTAACATACATGTGTACATCAATTTTTTATAATTTCTCTGGATGCATTACCTACATTTAGTTCCGAAAATGATACTTCTGCAACATCTATCAATTATCCCCTCACCTCTTTGATTTGCGAATGCAGTCTGAAGATACCTATAGCCAGTAAAAACCTAGTTTACATTCTAAGTTTTCATATTTTCACGCTGTGGTCGTTTTGCATGATATGTGTTGGAGTAGCTAACATAGTGGGTGGAATATAATCCCTCGATTTTTGTTTTTATTTTTTATTCTTTTTTTATCAACAGATACCCTTTCCATTATGTGCAGTGTCACTACTGCAGCGAACTGCCAGTGCATTTTGTTTAGCATCTCACAGCATCTGAATGACTGTATTCATCGAGATCTTCCATCTATCGTCTCTGTCTTATATATTAAGACAGTCAGAATAATGGGCAATATTCAAAAGTCTGTCGAACATTCGTTTCTTAAGCAACACTTATCAAGAATTGATACATTTCTGTAGTATACCTCGAGGAAATTGTCGGAGTCATTCTGCTATTGTATATCTATGATACTGTCACTGGTGTTTGGCTACGGGCACAGCATGGAACCACCCAGGGTGTCCAGTAGCTTGTAACCGATGTAACCCTACTGGTTTACTGTAACCCTCGCACAATCGCATTGACGCTGATACACAGAAATTGCTTCATCACTGCATACTACAGGCTCTGTGACGACGTCTCTCCAAGACACTAATGCTGCCCTTAGGAATAGCCTCTCCATCAGACAGCTGCTCCGCTATTCCGTATGCCTCGAGGTCATTGTCGGAGTCATTCTGATTTACTGGAACACAAGCAATAATACACTGACGATGGGACACAGAAATTGCTTCGAAATTGCGTTCTGAAGGCTCTCTGCCGACATCTCTCCAAGACACAAATGTTGCCCTCATTAACTGCATCTCCATCGGATGGGTGCTGCGCTATTCCATGTGCCTTGAGGACATCGTTGGAGTCATTCTGATAGTGTATATCTGTGATACTGACGCTGGCATTTGGCTACGATCACCGCATTGAACTTCTCTAGCGTGTCCAGTAGCTTTTATACGCATGCACTGTTGCTGGTTTACTGTAACCTTCGCATCTTCACACTGACGATGGGACACAGAAATTGCGTCGCCATTGCGTACTACAGCTTCTCTGTCGATCTCTCTCCAAGACATTAAAATTTGCTCTCAGGAACTCCTGCGTCTTTAGATGGGTGCTGCACTATTGCCTCGATAAAATTGTCAGAATCATTCTACTAATGTATGATACTGGCACTGCCATTCGTCTACAGTCTCCACATGCAACCTCTAATGGGTGTCAATTATTTGTAACCGATGTAGCACTGCCAGTTTATTGTAATCCTCGTACCTGCACATTAAGATAGGACACAGAATTTTAACCGCCATTGCATACTACTGGCTCTTTGCCGACGCCTCTCCAAGACACTAATGCTGCCCTCAGGAGCTGCATCTCCATCAGATGGTTACCGCGCTAGTTCATATGCCTTGAGGTTAATGCCGGAGTCGTTCTCCTACTGTATATCTACTGATACTGGCTCTGGCATTTGGATACGGTGCATCTAAATCTCCTGGGTGTTTTTAAATGATGCACCAATGACAGTTTACTGTAACCGTCGCACCCTCACATTGACAATGGGATGCAGAAATTGGTGAGCCATTGCATAAAATAGGGTGTCCTTCAACGTCTCTCCTGTACACTAAAGCTGCCCTCAGGAATTGCATCTCCATCAGACGGGTGCTGCGCTAATGCATATGCCTTGAGGATATTTACAAAGTCATTCAGCTGTTGTATACCTATGACACTGGTGCCGGCATTCGGCTGCGGTCATTGCATGGAATCACTCCTTGCTGTCCATTAGCTTGTAACTGATGCACCGCTGCCGGTATATTGTAATCCTCGCGCCCTCACATTGATGATGGGAAACAGACCACATTGTTTGATTCATTCTGCTAGTGTGTATCTATGATACTTGTGGTGGCATACAGCTTCAGTCACAGCATGGAGCGTCTCCTATTGGTACAGAAATTGGTATCTGATACAGAGCTGTTGGTTTACTGTAGCCATCGAGCCATTACATCCAATATGTGGCACAGAAATTGCTACGGCACTGCATAACACTGGATTCCCTCTGAGGTCTCTATTGCATATTCCTCGAGGACATATACAGAATCGTTGTGCTAGTGTATATCTATGATACTGGCTCTGGCATACCTCTATGGTCACCATATGGAACCTCTCCTGGGTGTCCAATACATTGTAACTGATGCACCATTGCTGGTTTACTGTGGCCCTCACACCCTCACAGTGACGATGAGACACAGAAATTGCTTCGCCATTCCATACTACAGGCTCTCTGCCAACGTCTTTCCAAGAGCAGATGCACTGTTGCATTTGCCTCTTGGGTATCGTTGTAGTCATTCTGATAGTGTATATCTATGATATTGTTTCAGGCGTTCAGCTGTGGTCAGTGCATGGAACCTCTGCTCGTTGTCCAGTAGCTTGTAATCGATGCTCCACTGTGGGTTTACTGTAGCAATCGCACCCTCACGTTGATGATGGGATACAGAAATTACTGCGGCATTGCATACTACAGGCACTCTTCCGACAGCTTTAGATGAAACTAATGCTGCCTCAGGAGTCACGTCTCCATCATACAGACACTGCGCTGTTGCATATGTCTTGAGGATATTGTTGCAGTCGTTCTGATAGTGTATATCTACGATACTGGTTCTGGCATTCAGCTCTGGCCAGTGCATGGATCCTCTACTTGGTGTCCATTAGGTCATAACCACCGTGGGTCTACTGTAGCAATCGCACAATCACATTGACAGTGGGTAACAGAAATTGCTTCAGCATTGCGTACTACAGACTCTCTTCCGACATCTCTCCATGACACTAATGCTGCCTCAGGAGTTGCATCTTCATCACACGGGTGCTGTTCTGTTGCATATGCCTCGAGGATATTGTTGTTGTTATTCTGCTAGTGCATATCTATGATTCTGGCTCTGTCATTTGGCTACAGTCACTGCAAGGAACCTGTTGTGTGTGTCTGAGCTGACTGATGAGCTTCGTGCTTATGAACAATAATGCGTGACACCATAGAGCACGGCTGGTTGATGGTTTCTTGCAAACGGAAGCTATTGCATGAAAGGAATGGCCTGGTCGCTTTCCAGATTTAAATGGCATAGAGCATGTCTGGGATGGGCTAGAGAGACGGCTTGCATCACGTCAGCACCCACTAACCACTCTCCAAGATTGCGAGCAGCTCTGCAGGAAGAATAGGCGTCATTGCCTCAAAATGAGACTGATGACATCATTCACAGCACAGCATGCCCCGTCGTTGTAAGGTCTGTATCGCTGCCAGAAGTGGTCATACCTCATACTGAGCACATTAACTAGTTGTCGGAATATGTGTGCAAATCTATTAAGTTGGGAAAAACGAAGAGCATTTTTGTCCCTCGTTATGAATGTTGCAGATGTCTACTTTCTGTAACCTTTACACGGTTTCTACTATACTGTCACATGTTTGTGCTGTTCTTCGGCAAAATAATCGCCGCGTTGCAAAATTTCAGTTTGTTATTTTAATTTAGGTGCAAGCAACGGCCTTCCCGCAGTGGATACACCGGTTCCTGTGAGATTACCGAAGTTAAACGATGAGGGGCGTGGTCGGCACTTGGATGGGTCACCATCCAGGCCGCCATGCGCTGTTGCCATTTTTCGGAGTGCACTCAGCCTCGTGTTGCCAATTGAGGAGCTACTCGACCGAACAGTAGCGGCTTCGGTCAAGAATACCATCATAACGACCGGGAGAGCGGTGTGCTGACCCCACGCCCTTCCTATCCGCATCCTCGTCGGAGGATGACACGGCGGTCGGATGGTCCCGGTAGCCCACTCGTGGCCTGACGACGGACTGCTTTTGTTTTAATTTAGGACACTAGTATCACTTAATTTTATGTAAGAAACACTTTGGAGGATAGCGCAGTAAAATAAGAAGAAATTAAGATCTTCGCATAAAGTGACGCAGCATCTTATCAGAAAAGCTAATCCGTAGACATCAAGGTAGACTACAGAATGGAAGGACCTGCAGTCTCTTTTCAGCAGCGCGCACTTTCTTACGTCCTGTCAGACTTTACACGGCGGCGAGTCGATACTAATTTCCTACCGTAATCGCTGTCCAACACTGCCGGTAATATCTTATGCCACGTGATCTGTTCTATCCCATAACACGCCCGGCTGGTCGGTGTTTGCAATGGAGGACCTTTGTCGCGATATTAGGGTAGAAGGAGGGGGGGGGGGTGGGGGCAAACCTGCACCTCCTCCCGTGCTCTCTCTTGGAGACGGATTGCGGGTGGGCCCCGCCGCCCACAGTGTCAGCTGAACAAACACACCGGTGTGCACGGCGTGTGTGCGCTATCTTGTGCCCTCCGCCGCTCTTTCCTTTTTACGCAAGAAGTTCCGCGGCCCGCTATGATAATGGCGCGCGGCTGCACACGTTCGCCGGCGGACAGCTGGCCAAACACCGGGCCGCGGGACCGCATAATGAGTGCAGCAGATTTGCGAGTCCCGGCTGCATAATACATGCATACTGCAGTCACACACAGTGTCCCCGCAGTCACCGCGCGTGTACACCGTGAATGTTTCATCCCCACGGTCAGGACACTGTTCCCCATTCATGCGTATGAACCAGCTTACGGAAAGGCACTACCACCGCGACGTCCCATTGTTTCCTGTACCCACGAAGGAATTTGTATCCTGAGCTCATCTCTACAGCTGACATGAGTAGCGCTTCTGTCCGCCGTGCGGAGGATCCGGGTTTAATTCCCGGTGGTACCAGTTTTACCTGGATGGGGGACTGGAAAGTGGTGCACTAAGCCTCGTGAGATCAACTGAGGACTATGGTCTGTGAAGCCAATAACGTCCGGAAGAGTCGAGTGCTTACAGCATGCCTGTGGATACTTTATTCGAACGACGCCAGCAGGGAGAGGGTTATTCGGTGTCCGGTCGGCACTGTGCAGGAGGCAGGGGATTACACGGAGGGCGGCAGGTACTGTTGAAACGTCCCCTTAGAACAATTTATATACGACGGTGCTTAAACTGACACACAATATTTTTAGCACAACGCAGTCTGACTTTCAGAAACCCCTAAAAAAGAATAGCCCTGACTAAGATTAACCTATGCGTTTCACAAATCGCTTACCTCACAAAAATCTTGGTTACTCGAACTGCTGCAATACAGCGAGCGCCACTACTGCCAGCTAAATAAAAGATTCAAACTACGGAAGGCACTAACTACTGATAGGCATAGTTAGCAAATGAAAGATTTTGATAGAGAACAAACAATGTATTTACCTTAATAGTGTTGAAAAATCATAATATACATAGCAGTTCATAGTATCCAGTATTACAAATTTCAAAACTCCGCCATCTCTCTCCCCACATCCACCACTGCTGGCGGCTCACCTCCAACTGCGTAACGCTACGCGCTGTTCACATCCAGCTGCCGCTGGCCAACACTACAATGGCAGACAACAATGCAAACTAGCCACAGACTGCACACAACACATCCAGTGATTTTCATACAGAGCGCTACGTAACGTTGCCAATGAGAAAACATAAACAGCCTACTTACACTGTGTCCGAACGCGGAACTGATATCCATCTTGAGTGCTTAAAAATGCTAATTCCAAGCATACTTTGAGAACTTGGTTTTCCGAGGTGACGTTCTCGGATATATGCGTCGTTATTTTAAATCGTCAAATCGGGAGATATGCCATCTGTTGTGTTAAAATACGTCGATGAAAATCGTAGGTCAAAATCAGTAATAGTCCTTCATTGGATAACTACTTTCAGTTCATTAACGTGCCAACTTCAGATTATTGAAACATTTATTATCTTACTTCGTGTGTACACATCGCCATAATCTGTTCACATTCTGACTCTGTGTAATGCTTCGTGTCTGATATACACGGAATCAAATCATAAAATTTTTACTGAACTGGAGATGACTCCTTAATGCGTGAAACTAGTTATCAAATACAGGAGGTTTAGCGATCTTGACCTAAGATTGTTACCCAAATGTTTTCGATTAAACGCTTCTCGGATTTCTTGCTCTGCGTCAGATTTGTATGCAATCTAAGGCTTTCGAAAATTTCTGCCGCCGTCATCACATTCAGGAGATTTCTGTAGGCTGTTGGGTACTTTACTTTGTAACGTGGGACTTAGGTGGAGTGGGGTTAGCGTTGGGTTTTTGCAGGTATGGGGCTCATGTTAACAGTTATTTTGCCAAGCATCCAAATTTCAGGTAAGAGAATAGCAAATAACTTTCAATAAAACAAAAAGATATATTTCTCTAGCTTTAGAGAACTTCATGTAGGCTAAATTAAGCTACAGTATAATTATCTTTATACAATAACAATAATTTCAAACCCTGAATAAGTTCAGTTTTGTCCCACACAGACGACGGGGCAACAATATAACAAGTTACAATGTCTGACACTTGCCCATAAACAGAAGTAGCAACCCTATCTAGCTAGCATCATCAAATACAATTCATGTACAATCATTTTCTCATTTGGAGTTAGTGGGTAGAGCTATGGATGCTAGGAAACGGAGTGCGAAGTGGAGATACTTGAACTTTTCCTACATATTCTTCTGTGTGAATTCAGTAGGGGGGGGGAGGGGTGAAAGCCACCGAAGCAGCCAAAAACATTTTCGCGCGTATGGGGATAATGTCATTGGGCGTAGCACGGCAAAGAAACGATTTTATAGTTTTAAAGCCCATCGCTTTGACACCAGCGAGTTTCTATATTCAGGTAGACTTTTGAAGTTTGATCAAGATCCACGTGAGTGAACTCGAGAACTGGATAATGTGATGAACTGCTGTCATTCGACTATCGTGCTACATTCACATGCAATGGGGACAGCTCGAAAGTTGGATGTGTGGGCTGCGCATTCTGTAACCCAAAATCGCGAAAATCAACGGGTGGCGACATGGATGAAGGGCAAAAGGCAGATTCAATATTTCTAGGTTTCCGGAAAGCATTTTATACGATGCCCCACTAAAGTCTATTAACGAAAGTACGATGTTATGGAATACGTTCGCAGATATCTAAGTGGCTAGAAGACTTCTAAATTAGTAGGACGCAGTATGTGGTCCTCGAGAGTGAGCGTTCGTGGGAGTCAAGATCATCGTCATGAGTGTCCCAGGGAAGTGCGACAGGACCGCTGTTTTTCTACATCTACATCTACATCTATACTCCGCGAGCCACCTTACGGTGTGTGGCGGAGGGTACTTATTGTACCACTATCTGATCCCCCTTTCCCTGTTCCATTCACGAATTGTGCGTGGGAAGAACGACTGCTTGTAAGTCTCCGTATTTGCTCTAATTTCTCGGATCTTTTCGTTGTGATCATTACGCGAGATATATGTGGGCGGTAGTAATATGTTGCCCATCTCTTCCCGGAATGTGCTCTCTCGTAATTTCGATAATAAACCTCTCCGTATTGCGTAACGCCTTTCTTGAAGTGTCCGCCACTGGAGCTTGTTCAGCATCTCCGTAACGCTCTCGCGCTGACTAAATGTCCCCATGACGAATCGCGCTGCTTTTCGCTGGATCATATCTATCTCTTCTATTAATCCAACCTGGTAAGGGTCCCATACTGATGAGCAATACTCAAGAATCGGACGAACAAGCGTTTTGTAAGCTACTTCTTTCGTCGATGAGCCACATTTTCTTAGAATTCTTCCTATGAATCTCAACCTGGCTCCTGCTTTTCCCACTATTTGTTTTATGTGATCATTCCACTTCAGATCGCTCCGGATAGTAACTCCTAAGTATTTTACGGTCGTTACCGCTTCCAATGATTTACCACCTATGGCATAATCGTACTGGAATGGATTTCTGCCCCTATGTATGCGCATTATATTACATTTATCTACGTTTAGGGAAAGCTGCCACCTGTCGCACCATGCATTAATCCTCTGCAGGTCTTCCTGGAGTACGTACGAGTCTTCTGATGTTGCTACTTTCTTGTAGACAACCGTGTCATCTGCAAATAGCCTCACGGAGCTACCGATGTTGTCAACTAAGTCATTTATGTATATTGTAAACAATAAAGGTCCTATCACGCTTCCTTGCGGTACTCCCGAAATTACCTCTACATCTGCAGATTTTGAACCGTTAAGAATGACATGTTGTGTTCTTTCTTCTAGGAAATCCTGAATCCAATCACAAACCTGGTCCGATATTCCGTAAGCTCGTATTTTTTTCACTAAACGTAAGTGCGGAACCGTATCAAATGCCTTCCTGAAGTCCAGGAATACGGCATCAATCTGCTCGCCAGTGTCTACGGCACTGTGAATTTCTTGGGCAAATAGGGCGAGCTGAGTTTCACATGATCTCTGTTTGCGGAATCCATGTTGGTTATGATGAAGGAGATTTGTATTATCTAAGAACGTCATAATACGAGAACACAAAACATGTTCCATTATTCTACAACAGATTGACGTAAGCGAAATAGGCCTATAATTATTCGCATCTGATTTATGACCCTTCTTGAAAATGGGAACGACCTGCGCTTTCTTCCAGTCGCTAGGTACTTTACGTTCTTCCAGCGATCTACGATAAATTGCTGATAGAAAGGGGGCAAGTTCTTTAGCATAATCACTGTAGAATCTTAAGGGTATCTCGTCTGGTCCGGATGCTTTTCCTCTACTAAGTGATAGCAGTTGTTTTTCAATTCCGATATCGTTTATTTCAATATTTTCCATTTTGGCGTCCGTGCGACGGCTGAAGTCAGGGACCGTGTTACGATTTTCCGCAGTGAAACAGTTTCGGAACACTGAATTCAGTATTTCTGCCTTTCTTCGGTCGTCCTCTGTTTCGGTGCCATCGTGGTCAACGAGTGACTGAATAGGGGATTTAGATCCGCTTACCGATTTTACATATGACCAAAACTTTATAGGGTTCTTGTTTAGATTGTTTGCCAATGTTTTATGTTCGAATTCGTTGAATGCTTCTCTCATTGCTCTCTTTACGCTCTTTTTCGCTTCGTTCAGCTTTTCCTTATCAGCTATGATTCGACTACTCTTAAACCTATGATGAAGCTTTCTTTGTTTCCGTAGTACCTTTCGTACATGATTGTTATACCACGGTGGATCTTTCCCCTCGCTTTGGACCTTAGTCGGTACGAACTTATCTAAGGCGTACTGGACGATGTTTCTGAATTTTTTCCATTTTTGTTCCACATCCTCTTCCTCAGAAATGAACGTTTGATGGTGGTCACTCAGATATTCTGCGATTTGTGCCCTATCACTCTTGTTAAGCAAATATATTTTCCTTCCTTTCTTGGCATTTCTTATTACACTTGTAGTCATTGATGCAACCACTGACTTATGATCACTGATACCCTCTTCTACATTCACGGAGTCGAAAAGTTCCGGTCTATTTGTTGCTATGAGGTCTAAAACGTTAGCTTCACGAGTTGGTTCTCTAACTATCTGCTCGAAGTAATTCTCGGACAATGCAGTCAGGATAGTGTCACAAGAGTCTCTGTCCCTGGCTCCAGTTCTGATTGTGTGACTATCCCATTCTATACCTGGTAGATTGAAGTCTCCCTCTATTACAATAGTATGATCACGAAACTTCTTCACGACGTTCTGCAGGTTCTCTCTGAGGCGCTCAACTACTACGGTTGCTGATGCAGGTGGTCTATAGAAGCATCCGACTATCATATCTGACCCACCTTTGATACTTAGCTTAACCCAGATTATTTCACATTCGCATTCGCTAATAACTTCACTGGATATTATTGAATTCTTTACTGCTATAAATACTCCTCCACCATTGGCGTTTATCCTATCCTTGCGGTATATATTCCATTCTGTGTCTAGGATTTCGTTACTGTTCACTTCCGGTTTTAACCAACTTTCCGTTCCTAATACTATATGCGCACTATTTCCTTCAATAAGAGATACTAATTCAGGAACCTTGCCCTGGATACTCCTGCAGTTTACCAATATTACGTTAACTTTTACTGTTTTTTGCCTCTGAGGACGGACGTTCTTTATCAACGATGATAATGTCCTCTCTGGTAAGCCGTCAGGTATTTTATCGTTTCGCCCAAGGGGGGGTCCCTCTAACCTAAAAAACCCCCATGTGCACGCCACACGTGCTCTGCTACCCTAGTAGCTGCTTCCGGTGTGTAGTGCACGCCTGACCTGTCTAGGGGGGTCCTACAGTTCTCCACCCAATAACGGAGGTCGATGAATTTGCAACCATTATAGTCGCAGAGTCGTCTGAGCCTCTGGTTTAGACCCTCCACACGGCTCCAAACCAGAGGACCGCGATCGACTCTGGGCACTATGCTGCAGATATTAAGCTCAGCTTGCACTCCGCGTGCGATGCTGGTTGTCTTCACCAAATCAGCCAGCCGCCGGAAGGAACCAAGGATGGCCTCAGAACCCAAGCGGCAGGCGTCATTCGTTCCGACATGTGCTACTATCTGCAGCCGGTCACACCCAGTGCGTTCAATAGCTGCCGGAAGGGCCTCCTCCACATTACGGACGAGACCCCCCGGCAAGCACACCGAGTGCACACTGGCATTCTTCCCCGACCTACCCGCTATTTTCCTGAGGGGCTCCATAACCCGCCTAACGTTGGAGCTCCCTATAACTAATAGGCCCGCCCTCTGTGACTATCGGGACCTTGCCGGAGAATCGGCCACTGGCCCAACAGGCGAGGCATCCTGTGGTGGCTCGGAAACGATGTCATCACCACTAGGAAGCACCCCGTACCTGCTGGAAAGGGGTAAGGCAGCTGCCACGCGGCCAGATCCCACCTTCGCCTTTCGGCCAGGTACGCGCGAGCCCACCACTGTCCGCCATTCACCCTGGAGTGATGGCTGACCTGCATACTTATCTCATTTGGCGGGCAAGATTGGCAGAAATCTGCGGTTATTTTCTGATGATGCCATAGTGTACCGTAAGCTATCGAAGTTCATTGACTGTAGGATGATACGAGGTGACAGGCAAAATTTCCTGTTGGTGTGATGAATGGCAGCTCGTCCTAAATGTGGAAAAATGTAAGTTAATGAGGATGAGAAGGAATATTAAACCTGTAACGTTCGCGTTCAGTGTTACTAAAGTGCGCGTCATTTATGTTGGCGGCCGAGTTTAGGTTCGTTTTGCGCATCTGACGTCACAAAACACAGTCAGCCAATAAACAGAGAACGACGTTGCCACATCTCGACTGAAGTGTAGAGCATGGACGAGTGTCTTCAGTTTTAGAAACGTTCAGTCATAAATAAAGTAATAGAACAAAAGCAATGTCTTCATAGCAGACATTCTTTTATAGAAAGTTTGGAAAAAGCATTCTTTATACCAGTTGCTTTATATTCTATTAATTAATTAAACCAAACAAGCAATAAGACTCCTAATTCAGGCGACAGCAAGGAAACAGTGTTTGTATCAATCTCACGAACCGCTTTTTCGCAATAAAGAACAGTGGTAATTGTTTATTTCCTATTGTACTTCGACGAAGTGTGAGTAATTCATAGTCACACCAACAGTGTTTGTCAATATTTTGCGTGACATGTTAGAGTCCTCATGGAATTACATTGTAGGACGAGCTGTGTTAGTGTAATGGGTAAGGCGTTGAGCTCCTATGCGCAAGGTTATGAGTTCAAACCTTGTGCGATGCTAAATATTTCCATTATTTAAAAACAATATCGAAATGCCTTACTTCACGAATTATATTCGTTTGAATGCAATTTTTTGAAATTTCTAATGCTTTGTCTCTTCATTAACCCTTTCGCTGCTGCAGACACGTGCTCGCCGCATTCCGCGCTGTGCGCGATTTTGTCATCACTGCACTGCTCGCCTGTGCAGACACATGGTGTTCCCACTGCTTTGACACACTTATCATTCGATTTCACAAAAACTATTTGGCCCAAAAATTTGATTTTTACACCTCTTCTTGACTGACACATACGACACCTATGTCGTACTTATTAAATGACATATTGCTATACAGTAAAGAATTTTATATGAAATTTAGGTATCTTGTCCACATTTCGTTCTCAACATTGTGGCAACTAAAATCGACCATACGGGAAGTATACGCTATGGACTTCTACCTCTGCAAACTCTTCAAAATTTCGTGCAATGGTTTACTACATTTGATGCTGCATAATAACTGCGTTGAACATCGAAACAAAATTAAGTCATTTATGGGGGGAAGGTATCAGTCAAGAAGATGTGTAAAAATCTAATTTTTGGGCCTAATAGTTTTTGTGGAATCGATTTATAAGAGTGTCAAAGGAGTCGGAACACGATGTGTCTGCACAGGCGAGCAGTGCAGTGACAAAATCGCGCACAGCGCGGAATGCAGGGAGCACGTCTTTGTAGCAGCGAAAGGGTTAATGCGGCCGTGGTGGCTTTACTTCATGAAATGCGCGCTCCCCCCTAAACGTAAGCTTGTGAACTATGCTATACTATGGCGCTGCTTCTATTGGCGCGTGCGTCGTGTGCAACTGGCAACGCAGCAATCTCCCGCGTCTGGGCGGGCATGCGCGAGCCGCCAAGATAAAACAATTGAACTATAGTGTCCCGCTTGACACAGTGACGTCATTATCTGGGCGTAACGTAGCAAAGCGATATGATGTAGAACGAGCGTGTGACAACTGTGGTGGGAAAGGCGAGAGGTCGACTTTGGTTTGTTGGGAGCATCTTAGGAAAGAGTGGTTCACCTGTAAAAGACACCGCATACAGGATACTGGTGAGACCTACTCTGGAGTACTGCTCATGTGTTTGGGATCCATATCAGATCGGACTAAAGGAAGACATCGAAGCAATTCAGAGGCGGACTGCTTGATTTTTTACCGGTAGGTTCAAATAATATAAGTGTTTTAGAGATGCTTCAGGAACTCAAATGCGATTCTCTGGAGGTCGAGGTTCTTTTCCAGTAGCTCTATTGAGAAAATTTAGAGAACCGGCACTTCATGCTGACTGCTGAACGATTCTACTGTCGCCAACATACACTGCGCTCAAGGACCACGAAGATAAGGCCGCGCGGGATTAGCCGAGCGGTCTAAGGCGCTGCAGTCATGGACTGTGCGGCTGGTCCCGGCGGAGGTTCGAGTCCTCCCTCGAGCATGGGTGTGTGTGTTTGTCCTTAGGATAATTTAGATTAAGTAGTGTGTAAGCTTAGGGACTGATGACCTTAACAATTAAGTCCCATGGGGGGCAAAAAAACGAAGGTAAGAGACGACTGAAATGACTAGCAGTGGTACAGGGTACCCTCCGCCACGCAGCATGCGATAGTTTACGGAGTATATATGTAGATGTAGACGTAGATACGTTCACCTCTGCTTGCTCGTAACCAACTGGCTCGTGAACAGCAGCGACCATTCCTATCCTACATTGCTACTGAGGACGAGAAATGGTGTACTTATCGTAACATAAGGAAAACAAAGGAATGGTTGACCCCAAACAGGCAGCAACTTCCTTATTGTAACATAAGTTAAGGGCTCCGGAACGCCCTATACTTGCAATGTTAAAATAACGCTTATAATTTACATCTTTCCTCAAAAAGTATTTGAGGTAGGAAGTTGAACATTTTACGGATTATTTATTGGAATATGGGCTACAACTTAACACAGGGATTTTACAAAATTTTAGTTCAGTTATTAAAGATGATTTTTTTTCAATTGTAATGAAAATTCACAACATTTTTTTGCAATTTTTTATTTATATATTCATAAATATACAGTTTTTTGGAAAAAAAGCTGTGTTACATTATGCAGAAGGTACTGTGTAACATTTACTGAAAGTTTGAAACAAATATGTTTGGAAGATCCTTAGAAAACATGTAATTACTATGAGAAAATAAAAGTTTTGGGCATCAAGCGACAAAGATTGGATTAACTTTTTAGTGCATTCCTGGTCCATAGGATGGATTATCTTCATCCTCTGCAAACTCCTCCTCCAGCTTCCTCTTGTTCCTCCTCCTGTTTACTCTTGCTTGTATTTCTAGACTCTTTACAGCCCTGTCTGCAGCCCGAAGGCGTTCCTTGTCTAAAGCAAGCATCGCTCGTACCATGTTAGAACCTATCTTCATTCCCTTATTTCTAAATACCTTGCACCTTAAAATGTTCTCCTTTTCTTAAAAGGCTTCAGAGGATTTCTAATAACTTTACTTTTACTCATTATTATACTTCAACAAAACAGAGACTCAAGAAACAGAATTAATTACGAATATTTTCGAGATAACGACAGAGTAAATAAACATGAAACAATCGACAATCACACCAGCGATATATATTGAACCATCACCGGTTATCCACAACACATACTTTATCTCACATCACTAAAATGTACCTGATGAACACGGACGTTAATAATAACACCATTTGACAGCAGTTTAACAGCGCCACAGTGGGTCACGCCCATGTAGAACACATTTCAAAAAAAATTTTAAAATAGTTGTAGTCTTCGGAATTGAATAAATTATATATCTATTAAAAGGTAATAGTCTGCAGATTCAGAAAACGCAAAAAAGTAAAAACTGAACTTTTCATGATTTTGAGCCTTTCCGGAGCCTCTTAAAGAAAGAAATGGTTGATCCCAAACAAAGCAGCAACAAAAGATAATTCTGCACCTGGTGGAATAGTGACGGTTTGGTGTAACACGAATAGCTTGCCTGAGGTGTAACCATCACTGCTGATATATATTGGCAACTACTGAGACGTCTCGCAGGCGCAGTCCAAGAACAACCACCAGAGACTGCGCGAAGTGATGGTATTCGGTGACAGCGCCCGCCCGACCGTCGACGCACTTGCTTTCCGGATTTAAATGGGCTCCGAACATCGCTCGCCGAGATCTACTCCTCAAAACCATGTGATTTCTACAGCCGCGGAATCGAAAAGGTACTCCAGCTCTGTCAGTCTGTTGTAAACAGTGAAGAAGAATGTATTATTGATGACTAACTCCTGTGTTATGTGTATCTGTTGCGTTTATTAAGATTATGGAAAAACAAGGCGAACTTATGCACCAACCCAATACTTTTAGTACCATCACCCGATGACTAAAACATCAACTACCCACAACACCACCAGGTTACCCACGCGTACGTCTAACAGCTCTCTATATTATAATATATGTATCTTTCACTAAAAATATCTTAATGCCACATGTGTAAACCACATGAGCAGTCGTATAACGCGAATCACAATAAACTTCAAAATATGTTGTACCGTTCCACTAATTTACGCTCATAGCAATAACAGTATTAATACTCGAACACGAAAATTGAAGTACCGATTTTTAATATTAATGACACAATGAGGCCAATGAGACACACATAACTTGAAAGGTATTTTGCCACAGATGGGTACCAAGAAAAAAAAACGATGTGAGAATGTAGACGTTAAGAGTAGTAAAAGGAAGCAGATGTTTTCATATGCATACCTATGACGATACGTTCTTTATCACGCATTAAAATCTCCAATACGCGAACATGGAATGCCACCAACGTCTTCCACGCGTACCGATCAGTTGCTATGGTGTAAATGACACAAGAAAGTAGCAACATTTCGTGAAACAGCATTGTAGGATCGTTCATGTTTACATGGTTAGTTCGCCGTAACACACGGGTACCGAGCAGCTACGACGCGACGACTGCTATGTCGATGATGATGTCAGAGATGGAATTCAAAATAGCGTAGTGATAAGATCTGTTGATAATGTTGTATATTGGCGTCGTTATTTCGATTACTTTTATGTGAGAGTAACTTTGTGGTCAGTTTCCAACGTTACCAGCAATTTTGAGGTTCCTAATTTTTTTTCTTCATTTTGAAAAACTATGACTTTTGACTTCCTTTACTATACGGAAACCATATTTGTTTTATGCTATGCCTAGAAGGAGAACGCTAACAGAGTGGAGTGAGAGACATAGAGCTACACAGGTAGAATTTTAGGATAGAGAAAGTAATAGGTATGGGAATATTCTTAATGATATGGAACTGTTTTATTGAGTGTAACATTTAAATTTGCGCGGTCGATAAGTCCTCACAATTTTAAGATTACAACTACCATTTGATGAATTTACTGTGAAGATTTTGTAATACGAATCATTTCGCTTCAGAGGTTGCTGTGTGTCATACAATGACATTCATACTGTGACTGACGTAAGGGAAAAGTTAATTTTCCCACGTTAACACAAAACTTATTTTTCAACGCACTTTATGAAGGACACACTGCAAATGATTCAACACAAATTAAAGAATTACTTCAGTAATATTCGTAGCTACAATGCGGCTCATGCTGTGGTCAGTGCTAAGGCCAAATTATCAGACACAGTGTTATGTGGAGTGTATGACTGTAATACACACTATTTTATCATAGGCACGTCCATTGATTTCTATGCATGATCGTTCACTACGTTAAGCACAATTATATTTTTATGACATCGAAACTGCTGTTCGCTGTACACTTAATGAACATCAAAATCAGTCGTGCACTATTCATAACAATTTAATGCGTAAAACTGCTGTTGTATCTGAACGCGCTAATTCTTTTCTACGTTCTCTCACTGCAATGAAAGATTATTTTTCAAGATAAGATAATGATAATAGTGAATTTGTATAATTCTTACGGTTGACAAAAATTAAGATATACGGAGCTGCAGTGATGCAGTTCAAATTGGTGACTGAATATTTTCACTATAGCTGATGGTGAGCAAGAATTTGAAAGAAATGCGGCGTGCCTTTTTTTAAAAAAAAAGCGCTGGTCCAATCAAAGACATTTTTGTTTTTCATTCCTCACTGGGTCAGTTAGCATGTCCACTGTTATTTTCTGACGGAGACACTGAGTGGCATACTGATTTGTTCTAAAATACATCAAATACGGCCACTACGAGACGGCCTAGAAGCAAAGGTAGTACGTTGCACTATGCATACCTTTCAATTAGAGATGATTTCAGCCTTTTACATCATTCATAAAAATTGTTTTTGCACTGTATTGTTGCTATTTGTGTATGTATTGAATGAATGAGGTTTAGCTACATAAGGCAAAAATCAGTCTGTACTAATATCAGAAATTTATAACAACTTATACGACCATTTACGAATATACCTGTATGATACTACATATATTCGTAGAAGAGTTATTGTACCTTTTACATTGAATGGTTTTCCAAGATATATGCATAAAAATATTTGAATGCAATGTCCATTGTTCGACATTACAGGAAACATTCAATGTTTGTTACTTGCAACCCTAACTGTTCAAAAATATTAACAAAATTTATCTACATGTATCATGATCCCTTCCATCCAGAAATTATGGTACTAGTATTCGAGAGTAAATTAAAAGAAGTAATTCATGCGGTATTAACGAAACATACTTTCGGTGCAGTTCAGACAAAAGATGGTTGCCACGTGCCCGTATTATAATCACTTTATGTGAAACCGATAAAATAGGAAACATTTGTGATATTGATAATGGCGTATGTGCAGAAATTCCAGATATTCGCGCATACCTTAAACTGCACACATACGTTGTGAAACGTATGAGGCATGGACCATATGGTGCACCTAATCAAAAGTCTCTGTATATGGCAGATGCCAACTGCACAAAAAATATTCCTTAAGATTTATATCAAATCACAGGACCGTAAGTTAAATCTCATCCACTGTACAGACACCGTGATAATGGTGTTAGCGTTAATGTTCGAGGACCATCACTCGACAATCGCTACTATGTCCGTATTTACTTGTTAATGTAATTGCCATGTGAATGTTGAAGTTTGCACTACACCCTAAGGAATTATAAATACATCTATAAAGGATATCATAGTGCCACTATAGAAGTATCCAATGAGAGATCCCATGGGAATGAAGACATTCAGATTGACGAAGTGAGGATTTTTGTGAATGGCTGTTATGTCGGATCATCTGAAGTGATATGGCGTATTTGTGAAATTACAATGCACTTTCAGTCTCACACTCTCTTTGTACTTGATATTCATTTACCACATGGACAAAATGTTTACTTCGAAATATAACTAGAACGGGAGGCAGTTCGAAACAGGAAATACCAAATTATTATCATTTTATACATTAAATGAAACCGATGAATGGGCAAATGTTTACCCGTTATACTGACATTCCGTTGCACAGTGTTAGGATGGACACCGAAAACAAATGGATGATGGGGATATTTGTACAAAAAATAAACTCTCTAAATATTATCACAATCTGTTTATTCGCTAACAATACGAGGCCCAGAATACCAATCTATTATATGAAAAGCGAACATCATTTCCATATCCGCATTATTTGCCATTCAAGTTGCAGGTGATTCGCCCTACATCATATGGTCTCTCCTTCGAGTTGTCAGGTGCGTTTTCTCCAGTGTTTCAGCAGTTATTTGCAGTTTCGTTGAATGTATAGATGGGGTCAATCGAAAGAGTTGCTGCTCATCATTTCCCTCATGTGACGGTCAGTGCCAACAGTAAGTGTTAGTTTGTGTCCTGTTAAGAGTAAAATAATTCTGAAAGCGGAATTTTGTGTGTCCATTCCACTGAGCAGAGAAAATTCTCCTGATGACTCTTAGAAGAGACACCTTGTGTATATACAATAGGGTGTTCGGAAATTTTCTTTTCAAATTTTAGGACGTGAAGAGGGGAGTGAGTATATAGTATTTTTAATAGGAACCCAAGTCTTGAAACCTACCATTTCTGTTCTATGACAGTTACAGCTGAGATCTGTAACGCATCGAACAGCTGCTGAGGAAACAGAGAAATGTCAGCGTTGCTTGTCTAGGTATGTAACAGTGTAGACAGGATGACATGTATCATGTCAGATGGTCATCTGAATGTCAGTCAGGAAATTTGGTTTCCACACGGTGGTGCACCACATCACTTCTCACGTGCACTTTGGAGACATTTCAACAGACGATATGGTGGATGATGGATAGGCAGGGGTGTTCCAACCGTGTAGCCGCCACTAATGCCGGATTTAGCTCCAATGGCCTCCTTCTTGTGGGGTCATACGCAAAATTTAATTTACGAAACTCCTGTAGAGACAGAGGAACATCTGTTGGCACAACTTCTAGCCACTGTACGAGAAACTGAAGAGACATCAGGGGGGTGGACAGTGTGTATCAGAACATGCTTCGTATGTTGTTTGGTTGATTTGTGGCAGGGTGCCAAATAATGAGGTCATCGGTCCCATTGAATTAGGGAAGGATGGGGAACGAATTCGGCTGTGCCCTTCCAAAGGAACCATCGTTGCATTTGCCAGAGGCAATTTATGGAAATCACGGAAAAAGTAAATCAGGATGGCCAGACACAGGTTTGAACCATCATACTACCAAATGCGAGTCCAGCGTGCTAACCACTGCGCCATCTCGCTCAGTGCTTTGTAGGTCTATGTAACAATGTTAGTGGTTGCCACATCAAGCCACTGTTCTAATGCACCGGTATTATTTCGTACATACTGTATGCTGATATCCTAGGTTTGTTTCCCTTTTTGAATAACACATAATGTTTAAGTGTTGATATATGAAAATGTGCTCAAATGATAAATGGGTGTTATGTTACGTTTGCTTTCGAATTGTGACATTATAACTGTACTGCATCACACCTAATACAATCCCTCAAGCCTAAGTGGATGATTAAAATATATGAATTGATCTATGTGTGTATGTTCAGCATATCTTCCTAAAGTACTGAAAAGATTTCAGCAGAATTTGGTATTCATACTGCTTGCAATATGAGAATCATCAATGAGGAGTTAGAGTCTCCTAGCTCCCATATGAGCAGACATATAGCCCAAAAAAGTGTTATCACCTAACATATAGGCTGCCCTTGTACAACAGACATGTCGTGTGGGTAGTATCAGGATGCATTGCAGGAGCTATATGTATAGGTGGACACAGCAGGACAGAGGGATGGAGGAGGTGATTGGATAATGAGAGAGTGGGGAATGATGAGGTAGATGGAGAAAGGATGAGGAAGAAATGGACAGAGATGAGGAGGAGGTGATGGATAGTCAAGCACCAGCTGTCGCCTCTTATTCACCAGTACACCAGCAAGTTTAGTATTTATAATTGTCTGTGTTTTCTTTGTAGTCTTCCTCTTAAGATTCCTGCATGCTTTTCTGTTTAAGAGGTGTAATGTTGCGTTTTGTAACTGCAAAGTATAGTTTTGTGCAGTTACCGCTGTAATTTATTTTGACAACCAGCTCACAGTCAGAGTTAGCCTCCACAGGTAACAGGTCAGGTGTGTAAAAAGGTCGCGTATTTAGTTTCTCTGAGTACTTTTGTTGTTTATCTTTTATGTTATTTGTGCTAGGATGGGTAAAATGTGTCCATGCTATGTGTGATGGAGAGAAGCTGGCTGCAATTCGTGAACTGCTTAATGTTCTTCCGACTACTGTCTTCTGGAGTAGCGGTGGAAGAAAATTTGGCACGTCGCATGGGACAACTCAGGTATTGCTTGTTTCTCCCACAGGCTCTGCTGCCGATTACCTTCCAGTGCACCTGACATGGTGGATCTGCCACCACTACAAGGTGAGTGGGGGTGCTAATGCGTCCACATCCCTCGAAATGGAGGTATGGCCTCGTTCATTTGTGGGTTCCAAAGTTAGTGGCCTTATTTAACCCCTTAGCGAAACAGAGTTCACGACCAGGAAGAAAGGCAATGTGCACTATATATGTGCTAGGGGCTATTATCTGTGATATGGATGAGACCTTGGATGAGTCTATTAGTGTGCATGGTGAAGTAATTTGCAAGTTATGGCTCACGTCGGCACAAGTGTCGTTTGTTGCTTTTGTTCTAAAGCCATCCTCAGTTCACACGAGCGGCTGTCCGGCATATTGAAGACGGCTCGTCCCATCCATGGAAGGCAAGCATACATAACAGTGTGGAGTATCGTTCCTGCAGCAGAGCGAGCTTCTTGTATTTCGAACCCAGTGGAGGGTCTCCATGTAGATGTTGGTTGAGGATTTCAGGAACTGAGTTATGGAGTGGAGAATTGTAGGACAGTCCTTGACTGGTCAGGGCAGCATGTTTGTTACTGATTTCAGGATGTGTTTTATGATATGGAGAATTGTAGGACAGTCTTTGATAGGTCAGGGGTGCAAAGGAAGCAGCTGCTCGGGCAGACGAGCAGTTGTGCAGTTTGCACGGGACTTTTTAGGCTAAGTGGTACTTTGAGATCCTCTTATAAACGATATGCATTTATTATGCAGAGGGTGAAACTGACCGTGTACAAAACAAAGACATTTCAGCTGCCAAAATTTTGGCAATAAATTATCGAAGTATTCGTAACAAAGTTAATAATACTGCAGCTTTTGTTTTAGAATCAGTCAGAGAAAGTCCATGCTTAGTGGCTTCGGAAATAACCAGAGTATGATCCGGGATGTTTATGCATACATTGCATGGGTGAACGGACAGGCAGCCTTGTCAAATACTTTTGAACATGATTTCCGAAAACTGTCTTGAGCAGTTAGTTCGACAGTCCACGCGCAATGGAGATATACACTTCTTAGCTTCAAACAGGCCTGACCTGTTAGACGGTGTCAGTATACAGACAGGGGTTAGTGATAATGATATCATGATGGTGACGGTGGTTAGCAAATTTCGTGTCTCCATGATGATGGCTACCGCAGTGTTTTTGCAAGAAAGATCAGATAAGCAGTTTTTAGGAGCCGGCTTAGAAAATGCATTGAACTCATTTAGTTCCAGTATGATAGATGTAGAGGGATTAGGGGCAGAGTTTAATCGAATTGTAGATCACGGCCTGGAAAAGTAAGTGGATTAAGGATGGAAAAACCCGGTGTGGTTTAGTGACTAAATTAGAAAATTGCTGAAGAGGTTCAAATGACAACGGACAAATGACGACAAGCAAAATTTGTTAGCAATTCGTTCCTCTGTAAAAAAAAAAAAAATCGACGAGGGAAGCATACAACAAGTAGCACAGTCATAACTTAGTGAAATATCTTGCCGAGTATTCTGGTCCTATGCAAAATCGCTATGCTGGTCAAAGGCTTCTATCCTGCCACCCATTGACAAGACTGGGGTAGCAATAGAAAACAGCTTAAAAAAGCCTGAAGTTTTGAATGCCACGTTTAATGAATTATTCGCAAAGGAGAATCCTACAAACATATGGTCCTTTGACCGCCGTAGAGACTCGCATGTCGAGGACATATTAATAGCCATCCCTAGCGAAGGGAAGGAACTGAAACAGATGAAAACAAGTAAGTCGCCAGATTTGGATGGCATCCTAGTTCTGTATCACACAAAGTATGACATTCGCCTCTTGCTTATCTTGCATTTACCGCGAATGTCCGGTCAAGCGTAAAGGTCCAGGCGAATGGAAAAAAGGGACTCGCAGAATTGTAGACCAGTATCGTTAACATCGGTTTGCTGCCGAATTCTTGAAAATAATTTGAGTTCCAATGTAACAATTTTCATTCTCTCCGTAAATGAGCACTGTTTTAGAAAGCAGCGCTTGTAGCAAACTCATATTGTCCTTTCCTCACATGATATCCTGCGAAAGATGATGAACATCAACAGGCAGAATCCATATTCCTGAATTTCCATAAAACATTTAATACGGCGCCCCACTGCAGAATTTTAACGAAGGTACGGAATAAATGTTTATCCTGATATAAGAGTGACTCGAAGATTTTTTAAGTACTAGAATGCAGTCACTAGCAATGAGGTCGTCAGGAGACCTTTACGGAAGTGTGACAGGGCAGCTGTTATTTTCTGTAAACATAAATGATATGGCGGACAGGTTGGGCAGCAGTCAATGGCTTTTTACTGATGATGCTGCGATGTACGAGAAGGTGTCGTCATTTGGGTGAATGTAGGGGAATACAAAATGACTTGGACAAAATGTATAGTTGGTATAATGAATGGCAGGTTGCTCATAAAGTAGAAAAATGTAATTCAGCGGATGAGAGGAAAAACAATCCTGTAATGTTCGAATACAACAATATTAGTGTGCGGCTTGACACAGTTGCATTGACTGTATGTCTAGGCGTAACCTTGCAAAGCGATGGGAAATGGAGCTAGCCCGTAAGGACTATAGTAGGAATGAGAATGTTCAACTTCGGTTCACTGGGAGAGATTTAGAGAAGTGTAGTTCATCTCTCAAGGAGACTACCTGCAGAACGCTGGTGCCACACTTTCTGCTCGAGTATTTGGGATCCCCACGAGGTCATATATACAGGAAGACATTGAAGCAATTAAGAGGCGAGCTACTAAGTTTGTTATAGGTACGTTCGAACCACACCCAAGGGTTATGGGGATGCTTCGGGAACTCAAATGTGAATTTGGGAATTCCTGTAGGAAAGGCGACTTTTTTTGTATTTTTTTCAGGAAAACTATTGAGTGAATTTGGAGAACAGGCGTTTGAAGCTGAGTACAGAGCAATTCAACTATTGCCAGCATACATTTCGCTTAAGGACAAGGGAAAGTAGGGCTTGTGCAGAGGTATACAGACTGTCCTTTTTCCCTCGCTCTGTTTGCGAATGGAACAGGAAAAAAATGAATAGTACCCTCTGCCACGCACCACAGAGTGGTTTGCAAAATATTCATGTGGATGTAGCTGTACATATGAGTAGATCGGGTAACTAATTAATAAAATTGGAGAGAAATACCAATACAGAGAATCAGGAACGTGTGGTACCAACATGATGACTGTCGCGTGTATTGCCGCTGCCGGTGTTCATTTTGAACACAACCTGTGACTGTCAGCTGCCTTTGTCAATTGGTCAGAATCTATATTACGAGTGTATGTACTTGTGTTGTACTTGAGTATCTGCTACCACAGCGACTGTATTAGTGTCGATGTGGATATTTTTAAAAAGTGTGTTGTTCTCACGAAAAACATATTTTCTAAGTATTATTACGGTCTGTAGATTGGCTAACAATACGAGTCCATGACTACCAGTCAAATCTGTGAAAACCGCAGATAAACAGCACTTTCAATTTCAGCAATATCTGTGGTGCCATATTGAGGTGAGTCAACATTTATAGACTCAGATATTATTTGTAACCTAAGATATCTGACGTGTCTGTATTTTGTAGATTTGCTACAGTGTTAATTATGGGCTACGTGGGAAAGAAATGAATCTCAGAAATTGCTGAAAATGTGGCTCTTAAACCAGTTTTCTTGTTTAACATGTTTTCAGAATTTTTTTTCTGTGAGACATATTTGTAGTTGTTCTGATATATCGACTTTTCATCCCCTGTTTCTATATCAGTACTGTTAGGCTATTGTGCATGTAATTTAGTCTGTGTTTCTTTAGGTACATATTGTTAGCTACTGGAGATTTGTCACTGTGGTTGAACCTGAAAGCAACTGTTTACACTTGTACAATAGCATGTACAGAAATTTCTTCGTGTTATGACAGCATCCAGGGCAAATGAGCATAGAATGTATACTTCCGCTGTTGGTGCAATTGTTGCACAGTAGTTGGTATGTTCTTCATTCCACATTACGTTCCGTTTATTATGCCTGTTATTTCCTCTATTAATAACACATTGCCTTATCGTATAGTGCCTGAAATAATTATGTTACCTACAACATCTCGAATCTCTCTAAGACATTAAATCATTTCTTCTAAAATGGTCAAAAAATTTCAGGAGGTAAAACTACTTAACATTTTTTTTAATTGGAGGATCGTCTTTCTCGCCATGTTGCTTGGTGTTAAATGTAAAATTTCGTCTGTAAATATACAGCTTACACGCAACAACGTGTGAATAGCCTGTCATATGTTCATGAAGTTCTCACTCTACACATACGCTGTGTTCCACAATCACTTCCAGTAATAATGTTTCTCTTGAGTATTGTTTTCCCTTTCAGTGTGAAATTATAATCGTACATTTTGCTGCTTCTAGAGTTTGTTCTTTAGCATCATTCTGATTGCTTTTGAATATTATTTATTTTTACCTTTTGTGTTTCATATTGTAGATATTGACTGTCAAAAGCCGTAAATCTTGCTGGATTATCCTGTGATTTAGCTTAATTATTTTTCTTAATAAGAAATATTTTCTTCACTTTCATCGATTTTTTTTTATTTGCAGTTTCATCGTTTATCGGTGCTGTTCTTAAAGGAACTTTCTGACTAATGACTTCTGAAGCTGGTGTCAACGTAGATATACCCTGAGTCCTTTCATTTTTCCTTAATAAATGCCACCAGCATCCGTTTGGTAATGATCATTTCAGCTATGACGCAGACTATCTCAACAATTTTTTACGTAAATCACACCACCCATTAATCAACGAAACTATTCGCTAATGTCTCAGGAATCTTAATGCAACCTATAGATTCTTTTACCCAAGTCTATGCGCATAAGGTGGATACACCTTTAAGGGATATAGTGAGCAGCATCTGATCGCCGACCTATAGATTTGCAAAGCGCACAGACGCACAGACATTGTGTGTGCCATATAAAGAATATACCGGACTTCACCATTCGAATTAAACGCCTACGCCTTCATTGATTGGATATTATGGTTAGTTTTGATGTGGTTTCCCTATTTACATGCGTGCCCATCACAGGCTCTACAAACTTGACGTCCCGGCTCTTTGACGACACCATCGTAGATTGATTCAAACATACCGTCACGTCGTCGTATTTCTTACGAGGTGGAGAATATTTCAACCATGCGGACGGTGTCGGGATGGGGAGTCCATTAACTCCAGTTGTAGTGAACCTCTTTATGGAGCATTCTGAGGACATCACTTTGGACGCAGCTCCTGTAAAGTCTAGTTCTTTCTATCGCTACGTCATATAGCCACATGGATAGCTGGAAGAGTTCCTGGGAAACATCAACAACATCCACGATAACATAAATCTCACGATCGAAGTAGAGAAGGACAGTTCCGTGCGTTGATGTGCGTGCTTGTTGGGCGTAAACTCAGTGCGTGTATCGTTCACAGCGTTTACCACAAGCCCGCCTATACGGATCTGGACGCCTTCAGTTACCACCATCCAGCACTGAAACGGTCTGTTCTGAGGATCCGGGTATATCGGGCTGAAACCGTTTTAGACACCAAAAACCTACCGAGGGAAAGGAGCTACCTACGTAAAGTCTTTGAGGAAACCGGGTGCAACAACAGACAGTTTTCGCAAGCAGCTTCATGTAAGCCACGAAAGCACAAGGCCTCCGGAGAAGACACGAAGAGAATGCGTTTTTACTGTTTTGTGGCTAATTACAAGGAAGATTAGCCGGCTCCTGAAGAAAAGCGACATAGTCTTCAGGCCCTCAGGAAACATCCGGCACCTAATGAAAGTTGTAAAAGACGACGTAGGTCTCAGAACACCTGGCATATAAGAACTATAGTGTGGTTGTCGACAGCTTTATGTCTGTCCGAATGCCTGCACTATTGAACATGATATCTGTTTCCTCCTGCGCTAACCCGAAAAATCAGCTTTAGCTGAGCATGCACTGGAAAACGGACATCGAATTGCATTCCACGATACTTCTTTTATTAAACGGTCGAACTGCTTCTGGGATAGCGTAATAAATGAAGCAGTAGAGATCAAAATATCGGACAACACCGTCAATAAAGGCGGTGGATTGCAGCTGAGTATAACCTGGGATCCTGTGATTGGAGAGCTGAACCAGGCGCGGCGGTCGCGTCACCAGAACATTGCCATATATGGTGCGAGACTGGGCATCAATGACGTTACTGTCGGCGGCACGGCTAAATAAGCGCGGCAGCGGCATTCAGACGACAGTCAACCACTTGACAATGGCAGATTAGATCTGTGCAAAAGCTCGCAGGCAGTTAATCACTTCACGCGCCTTGAAATCCGGGAATATTTAATTAAATGATGACTGTATGTCACACGAGTTCTTGTAGGCCTGGAACACTGGCTGGACAGACAGCAACTCTTCCCACTGGTCTTGGTGGAGTAAAAAAAAATGGTTCAAATGGCTGTGAGCATTATGGGACTTAACATCTGTGGTCATCAGTCCCCGAGAACTTAGAACTACTTAAACCTAACTAACCTAAGGACATCACACGCATCCATGCCCGAGGCAGGATTCGAACCTGCGACCGTTGTGGTCATTCGGTTCCAGACTGAAGCGCCTAAAACCGCACGGCCACACCGACCGGCTGGTGGAGTTCGTCCATCGACATTACGCGTAGCTCACCCTCTCCTTTTAGGCCGACTTTACTTCTCTCGTCGTTAAGTCTACTTATTCTGCAAATGATGATAGTCATGATCTAGGGGTAGCGTATTTGAATAGTAGTGAGAAAATCATTGGTCCCTAGTTAGAACGCCGCCACTGCATAAATTTTGAGTAAAAAATCAGCAGCACGTCCGCCATAAGATGTCAGCCCATTGTGCCAAGGTGGCGGAGGAATGTATAGAGATGCAGGGCACTCTCTTGGCCTTGAGACGGAAACTGCCACTAAAAGGCGGAAGAATCAGCAATGAAGAGTGGCATGAAGACGTAGGAGTCAATGGAAACCTCTGCATTAAAGACAAGATATATATATCAACATTACAAGGCCCAAAATTCAGTTTTAAATATCAAAATATAGCCCAATTTTCATTCGCATTTTCGTCTCCCCTTGTATCCATCCGTGTCCGAGACAAGTTTGTGCTTCGTAACAACGACATTTTTACGGGATTGAGTCGTTAGCCTAATGCTCAACTCTCTTCCATCATCCGGTTTTGGGCCGGCACTGTCTGTTACAAGACACTTGACCCCAAGCGGACCAATCGTAGACAGAGGGGTATGGAGAAGGAGGAGGAATGAGGAGATCTACGTTCTCAAGCAACAACGAACAGTACTACGCAAGCTGGATATCAAAAGAATCCAGTGGGTAGGCCATGTATCCCGCATGCCAGAAGTAAGACACACGAAGAGGGCACTAGAGCAGAAACCAAACACCAGACGCCCCATAGGACGACCAGGGCAACGCTGGATGGGCGACCTTGTGAAGAACCTGCCAGCCCTGGAGACTGAAGACACTTGGAGGTACAGACCACAAAACATAAAGGAATGGAGGCAGTTTTTGGAATCACGGCGTGGTTTGCGGGGCCTACTGGCGCCTTGTCAAATTTGTGTTCATAGGACGTTTGGACTGTAACTGAAAATGAATCGTGGTTAATGACTAAAGGCTGTTTATTCCATTTTTTACGAATTGATCTGGGGTTTAAAATTGTGCATAGTGGGTTTCGTAAACAAACTAAAAATTTTTAGACGGAACTCTTATCCGCTTGTTATGAAAAGAGTACAATAGTTGTCTTTCACTATCTACGGAGTATGGTCGTCTTATGTGAAAACCATTCTGCAGCTCGACGGTTCATTAGCGAGAGATGAAGAGGTACATGAGTCTGTGGTGGGAAGCATCAACCAATGAACAATCTCTTGTTGTGAAGTAATAACGAGCACAGTGAAAACTGACTAGCGATGGAAAAGGGATGAAACCAGAGGAATGCATGAACGTTAGGCTGACGAAACCAATGATTTCTCGATTTCAAGAGGAAATATCAGTCCGACTTCCTTAAGAAAGATGGGTAAAAGAACACAGATAAACTGATGAAGCAATATCACTGTGAGTAGGTGAAGGATATAAACCATGGGATGTCTGGAAGAGATCTGCACTCAGCAACTGATGTGCTATGGCTAATTACAATAATGATGATGATGCTGATGATGATGATGATGATATTTGTCAGCCTCCGAGAACAGAAGGTGGTTATCTTCAGATTTTTCATTATACACACAGGGAATGGAGGGTAACAACGTGGTAATATCAGACCAGGTAGCAAACATCGAATCGAAAAAAAATTTCCGGGATCACTTCAGGACGGAGATGCAGAGTTGCAGAGTTCGTAACATTTGTGGCACTTATACCCATATTTTCTTCATTCTCGTCCAGTGTATGTTCCGTTTTTTTAGCAGATAGCTGACATCTCAAAACACGTATTCATTGATGTTTGTGACCAAGAAGGGCTGCCACTCGTCGAACTGCACACAGCTACGCATGGACTGGACATTGGGGTGCCCTTGCTCTCCAAAACATCTAACTATAAGACTATTTATTAATGACAAAACGTGAAATACATATTAGCATAAGGGTAAAAAGTGCTTCATCTACGTACTCCCTAGGCTATGCCAGTTCGAGCACATACTTCCCTAGAAGCGATTTATTATTTGTATCTTTTCACGCCACCTCCCCCCCCCCCCCCCCTCCTTCCTACGCCCACATCCAATTGAGTCACGCCTTCGTCAGACCCAAGCTGGAAGTAGGATGCTTCTTCTTTTACGTAAATATTACATATACAATATGTACCAGAACCTAGGGGAAACAATACGAAACTAGGACCAAGAACAAATTGCTTGGATTGATAAAGGCGTGAGACAGGACGCAGTCTTTCGCTCCTACTGTTCTGCCTATGCATCGAGGAAACAATGACGGAATTAAATGTAAAGTTTAAGACTGGTTTAAAATATAGAGTGTAATGACATCGGTTATAAGACTCACTATTGATATTGCTGTCCTCTGTGAAAGTAAAAAGAATTACAGAACGTGTTGAATGGAATGATCAGTCAGTGAGAAGAGAATAAGAACTGAGAGTACACCGAAGAAATAGGAGTGTAGTGAGAGAGATCAGAAATGAGATTAGCGGTAATCTCAGCATAAAAACTGAGGAACGGGAGGTAGATGAAGTTAAGGAGTTCAAATACCTAGGAAGCAAAAAACCACATGACGGGTTGAGCTACAAGGACGTTAAGGGAAAATTTGCACAGGCGAAGAGGGCTTTCGTGTCCAAAAGGACTCTGCTTGTATCAAACATCTGTTCTAATATGAGAACGTTCGTTCAGGGCGCAGCATTGTATGATAGTGTACTATGATAAAAGCGGAAAAAGAAAAGAATTGAAATATTGGAGATCTTGTGCTACACAAGAAGTTTTCGAAATTAGGCGGATTGGTAGGTAAGGAATGTGGATGTTCTCGGCAGAACCGGTGAAGAAAGGAAGAAAGGAACATAAGGAAAATACTGACAAGAAAAAGGCACACATATTACAAGAGCTAAGACATCAGGTACCAACGTCCATTTTAATAGAGGGAGATGTAAAGGGTAAAATCCCTGGGGGTAACTTAGATTGGAATACATACAACAACTAACTAAAGACGTAGGTTGCAAGTGCCACTCTGAGAAGTGCAGTCTTGTCAAGTTTATGGCATGATCCGTTGGTTGGACGAAATAATTCGTAGCTCGCTGCAGATAAGAGAGCAGTACTGCACATGAATGCGACGACGATATGTGCGACACCTCCTTTACAGGTATGAAGCGCAGTAACATGTAACATATGATGTGGTGGAGTAGTGGCTGAGAGTTTTGCAACTTGAAAGCAGTGTGCCTAGGAACACATAATGTGCCCTCGTCCGTGTTTCAATCTAGTAACTGACTGTAAAATCACGTGAGATAATTCGCACAAGACACGGCTATAAGCGGTTCCCGACATTTTCCATTCTTTTTTGGTGTTGTGAGACGTGAGGTTGTATATTGTGCAGCATTTGTAAACATTACGTAAGAGCTATAGCTAACAGAGAGAAAAAAAGAAAAGAGAAATGACGCGCCACGGTGGTAGATGTGACGTACATGTGCAGACAAACAAATAACTGTAAGTTCAGGAAAATAGAAAGATCAATTGAAAAGGAAAATCTACACAAAATGAGCATGTCAGTAACGAATTGATCCACCTCTGGCCCTTATGCAAACAGTTATTCGGCTTCTCATCTATTGATAGAGTTTCTGGATTCCTCCTGAAGAGTATCGTGACACAAATTCTGTCCAATTAGCGCCTCAGATCGTGAAAATCCCGAGCTGGTTAAGGACTCTGCTCATAATACTCCAAAAGATGTCAATTGGAGAGAGATCTGGTGACCTTGCTGGCCAAGCTAGGGTTCGGCAAACACATAGAAAAGTTGCAGAAACTGTCTCTGTGTGTGGGAAGGCGTTATCTTGCTGAAACGTAAGCCCAGGTGTTACTTGCCATGAATGACAACGAACGGGTCGTCCGGGCAGGTTGTCGGGATTCCGTTCGAATCGGGACTCATCAGTGAAGACAATTATACTCCACTCAATGAGATTCCATTCTGAAGACCTGTCTGAAGGTGTCCCTGACATCGGTGGGATACAAACCTGATTGTCGCCATCAGGAGCGATTGTCTGAGGTGCCCTTTCGTTTCATAGCAGGACCCCTTTGGTTGTCATTTGCGGACTCTTACAACACAGCGGTATGTCAAAGATATTCCATGCCCCGTTTTGTTGCTCTTCATGGCAAGTCATCCTGGACTCACAATTCAGCAAGGTAATGCCCACCCGCACAGTGAGGTTACTGTATCTCTCCGAAATGGAGAACATTTGAAGCTTTAAGAACGGGGCCTTCCTGACAGTTCAGGATCTTAACGATCTAATGCTCCCATTCGGCAGAATTTGGCACCTTGTCGCTTAAGGGGGATATCCAATAACTCTGTCAGTCATTGCCGAATAACTGTTTGCATAATGGCCAGAGGTGAAACAGTGCCTTATTGTCTTGCTCAATTTTTAAAGCTCTTTCTCTTCAGTAAATTATACAATTTTTCGGAAACTGTAATCATTTGTTTCTCTGTACATGTAAATCACATCCACCGACATCTTCGTGGTGCGTCAATTTTCGTCTTAGTGTCCATACTAAACTTGTCTGAAGGACACTGTCAGTTCTCAAGTTACATAGATTTATGGTCAATAAAAATTTCTGTATGTTTAGTACTATTCACGTAAGGTGTGTAGAGTTAAGCCATATTTCGTTAATCGTGCATCATATTATAGCTTGCAACGGAAGATCTTCTGCCATGAAACATGTGATATCTGCAAATGAACTGTGTTTCTGTAATCTCTAAACAATTCCCCCTGTCTTAAAAACAGATATTTATATTAGATACTGTTTTAAAGAAGTTTTTAACTTGTAACTGATCTTTCGAGATACTTGATTGTAATTTGATTTCACTTACTGTAACTGGTGAGTAGTGGAGTAATAATGCAACATGTCGGCTATTGAATATTGTATTTGCAGGATTATCTCGACCGCAACCCTTCCAGTTTGAATAGGATATTTGGTCCCAGGTTCATGTAGTTATAATTAATGTGTAGAATCTCACTGGACATGCAGTGTGTGCTTTAATTATTGTACAATAGCGGAGCTGGGGAAATAAGCTAATGCGTTAATGCGGGATCGATTTACGTTGTAAAAAATATAGTTCCAATTTTAGCCACCAGATAGGAATCTGGCTCTTTACAGCATACTGATCAAAATGTTTAAGTGGCGGTTAATAATAAAATCAACCTTATGCATTTCCCAGTGATTCGACTGTTTTTCTGTCCAGGGCCTGTTCCTAATCCATTACATATGGAAAGATTTCCATACGTCTTTCTTGTATTCACATCGCCAGATTCGTACCTTGTCGCCAAAAATTTAAGTAATATTTTTCCCAGTGTAAATCGGTTACACATTAATGCCTTTAAATTTCACCAAGTTTCGGTGCCAGACGATAATTACAGCCAGCGGTCGTCCTATGCACTTTAATTCTAGCCACCTGGTAGATTACCCAGATCCTTGGAACAGTTTTACACGTTCGGAAGAAACCTTGCCATCCGCTGAAATTTTTGTAACTTCTGGCAAAGACTGCGGCGCACATAAAGTTAAAAATATCATTTAAAGATATAATAAGAAAATATATTAAACTGCCGCTACAGGGCTCACTAGTCGCCAAAATCTGAAAAGTGTCCCAACGGGCAAACACTATTACCCTTTGTATCTGTTGTTAATACATGCGATGTGTGTTTTTTGTGCCCAATTACACGGGATTTAATCTAAAAGTTTACATTTAGAGCAAGTTTTGTACGACAATATTCCATACTCAAGTCAGTGTAATCTCGTAACAATACATTCACAATTATCTCGCAAATGTCTCTCTGCGACTAATGTTTACTGGAACGTTTTTTCTTCTCTTGGTATTATATTATGTTCGTGTATAAGTTTATACCGTACTGGTGTTCCGGATGCTATGGGTATATTTATCGACTGTCATTTTTCATTTGTATATCGCTGCTGCCATTTGAGTTTACATACTGTCGTTCTGTCATTCGGAGACTGTGGCTGGAGCTGAGGACGTTAGAAAATCTAGTTCCAAGTGAAGAATTCGGCACATCTCTGTTATATTCTTCTGTCTGAGTTCAGTAGATGGACAACAGCAACGCAGACCGCCAGAAACGTTTGTCCCATGAATCGGGATAGTGCGATTGGACAGAGGACGGCAAGAAAAAGATTTTCTCGTACTAAGGAGGATCGCTCTGATATCAATAATCTCCACGTTCAGCAAGACATTTGATGTTTGATGAAGATTGTTTAAACGCCTTAATCCACAATGATTCCACGTTAGTGTACCCGAGAACTGGCAAATGTGATGTTTGTATGCAATAAGGAAGATTGAAAAATAGGGTACGTGGGCACCGCATGCTCTAAACCAGAATCACAAAAAATGAGCGGGTGGCCATATGTGCATCGCTGCCTTCCCGTCATCAATTAGCTGGTGAGGAACACCGACCATTCCTACGCTGTATCGCTCCTGGTGAGAAGAAATTATGTCTTTACGCTAACGTAAGGAAACGAAAGAAATGGGTGAGACCGAACAATACAGCAATTCCCCGTATGCCAGAGACGGTGTCCCACTTTATGATAAGAGCCTCGACTAGAAGCGGCATTCGGCAGGCTGTAAACTTCCGATGTGAGAAGCAATATGAAGAATGCTTTCTAAAAAGATAGCTGTTTGTAAGGGGATGGGAAAACAGGGACACTCAGAGTGAGAGGAATGTGTGGGACTCAGAGGAGGCCAGTAGTAGTAGATATTTAATTTTGTAAACGACTTTTGGTTTACTTCACCAAAATCATTTTCGTAGTGGGGATGAGGACTTGTGAGTGTCTGCATGTAGCCTCTATCAGTGGCTGAAATGCGAAAGCCGGCCGGGGTGGCCGAGCGGCTCTAGGCGCTACCTTCAGGAACCGCGCGACCGCTACGGTCGCAGGTACGAATTCTGGAATGGATGTGTGTGATGTCCTTAGGTTAGTTAGGTTTAAGTAGTTCTAAGTTCTAGGGGACTGATGACCTTAGAAGTCTCATAGTGCTCAGATCCATTTGAAACGTCAAACCTTCTCACAGTGGGAGAGAATTCTGACCCACTCTAAGAGATAAATATTACTGATTAATCACAGCAGAGTCTTTAGCAGAAGGGGGATTCTTGGTGATGCATTTCATCGATCGGAACTTGGAGGATCTAGCACAAGTGGTTAACCAGAATCCGCTGCTAGTAAAGCCAGAAGTTTTTTTGAGAAGGAAAGCAGATACTTATTTCATCTTAGATGTCCAAAGGGGAATTTCTTCGGCTTGGATCGTTTGAGGGTGACACGCCACTACCTTATAGCTATGGAGAGAGAGGACTTCGTCCTAGATTTGCTCATAACTGGTGTGGTTTGAAGGCCGGAGTGGCCTTGCGGTTTTAGACGCTACAGTCTGGAACCGCGAGGCCGCTACGGTCGCAGGTTCGAATCCTGCCTCGGGCATTGATGTGTGTGATGTCCTTAGGTTAGTTAGGTTTAAGTAGTTGTAAGTTCTAGGGGACTGATGACCTCTGAATTTGAGTCCCATGTTGCTCAGAGCCATTTGAACCATTTTGTGGTTTGAACTCGTATCTCTCAGCTATCTCTATGGACATTCGCTACAACTGAATTATAGGACGTTGGTACAGATGACACGCATTTGTGTACATTGCGACATGGGGACCATTGAAGTCGTTTATTTTAATTAGAGTTTCGCATTTCTGCCGGCCGGAGTGGCCGTGCGGTTCTAGGCGCTACAGTCTGGAGCCGAGCGACCGGTACGGTCGCAGGTTCGAATCCTGCCTCGGGCATGGATGTGTGTGATGTCCTTAGGTTAGTTAGGATTAATTAGTTCTAAGTTCTAGGGGACTGATGACCTCATAAGTTAAGTCGCATAGTGCTCAGAGCCATTTCAACCATTTTTTTCGCTGTTCTTGTTTAATTCACGCAATCGGCTAGTTGTACTCAATATGCTTTTAGGCAAAGGAACTGGTGTTTACAGGTACTTATTTCGGTATTTTCTCTAATCTGTTGACCAATTCTGCAATACCATGGGTAACATAATTTGAGAGGAAAAAAATTTCAGTACAAAGGAGGATTTGTGCGACATGAACGAAAGTTGGCAGGCGTGTTATTGAATCTGGAAGATGATGTCTATTACAATTTCGCGTTATTTGCGTAAGAATGGATCTAGTAGCGCCTCTATAAGGATGCAAATCCGGTTTGCTTTAAATACATGCTGTAACAGTCGTGATAGTTAGTTACCTCTGAGATTGAACGTGGAGAGTTGATGACAGTCAATAATGGCTTTATTTCCACAAAGACGGTAATATCAACACCTCATTGAGTTTCAACGAAAAGGGCTACGACAAGCTGCATGTTGCTTCTACAATGTTGCCGAAAGACTTGGGAGGAATGTAGCCAGTGTACGTAAGTGTTAGGAGCGGTGATTACGAGAATGTACGGTCACAAAAACATGGGACTCCGCACGACAACTTGGCATTACCGACGGGGGAAGACCATCGTGTTCGGCGTATGGCTCTGGCGCGTCGTAACGCCTCTGCAGCAGCAATCTGAGGAGCAGCAGACCCCTACTCTTCTACATCGGTTACGTCAAGGGCAGCTGGGAGCTAGTCGGCCTCCACCGTGCCTTCCACCGATCCCATACCACAGACATTTGCGTTTTCAGAGGTGTCAAGCGAGGGGTCATAGGAGGGCAGGTTGAAGGTCCTTTGTAATTCGTAATGAAGAGGTGGTTCTGCCTCGGTGCTAGTGATGGTTGTGTGTTGGTTATGAGGACAACTGCTCAGGGCCTACAACCAAACCCTGTCTGCTTGTTAGACACGTTGGACCAGCACACCTGGTGTTACGGACAGGGGTGCGATTTCGTATGCACCCTGGCTGCAAAACTGTATGTCAGTCTGGTAATTCGACATGTTGTATTCCCATTCATGGACAGCATTCCAGGGGGTGGTTTCCAACACGAACGCCCGCCCACATACCGCTGTTGTAATCCCACATTCATTTTGCCTTGGCCAGCCGGAGTGGCCTTGCGTTTCTAGGCGCTACAATCTGGAGCCGAGCGACCGCTACGGTCGCAGGTTCGAATACTGCCTCGGGCATGGATGTGTGTGATATCCATAGGTTAGTTAGGTTTAATTAGTTCTAGGCGACTGATGACCTCAGAAGTTAAGTCGCATAGTGCTCAGAGCCCTTTTAGCATTTTGCCTTGACCTGCTACATCGCAAGATCTGCCGTCAATCGATAACATCGGGCGACAACTCCAGCATCATCCACAATCAGCATTATCTCTCCCTATATTGACCGCCCAAATTGCCACAGTCGTGGAACTCCAACCCACAAACTGACATCCGGCTCCTGTACAACGCAATACATGTAAGTTTGAACGCTGGCATTCAATATTCTGGAGGCTACACCAGTTATTCGTATACCAGCATTTCACATTTTCAATGTCTTATGTCGTGCTAACATTAACCTCCTCTTTCGCAATGTTAATCAATTAAATGTGTTACCTAGTCAAATGTATTTCTGATATTTCATTACTGTACATTAATCATTTCTTTTTGCTGCGATTTTTTTCCCGTCAGAGCAGATAATTGTATCATTTCACCTACCTGAGCCTAACTCATTTCAAACTTTGTAGTTATATGTCACTATTCAGTGATTGGAGGAGGATATTAGTGTTTAACGTCCCGTCGACAACGAGGTCATTAGAGACGGAGCGCAAGCTCAGGTGAGGGAAGGATGGGGAAGGAAATCGGCCGTGCCCTTTCAAAGGAATCATCCCGGCATTTGCCTGAAGCGATTTAGGGAAATAACGGAAAACCTAAATCAGAATGGCCGGAGACGGGATTTAACCGTCGTCCTCCCGAATGCGAGTCCAGTGTGCTAACCACTGCGCCACCTCGCTCGGTGCTTCAGTGATTGGAATTAAGTTAACGTATCTTAGTAATGAACTAGATTTCGTAGTTCGGTGAAACCTTAAATTCTGCTTCGTCTACTGTACCCATATGTCATGCCTAATTGGGGCACTCCTATTTAATTGCCAGCCTTTGTGGCCGAGCGGTCCTAGGCACCTCAGTCCGGAACCGCGCTGCTGCTACGGTCGCAGGTTCGAGTCCTGCCTCGGGCATGGATGTGTGTGATGTCCTTAGGTTAGTTAGGTTTAAGTAGTTGTAAGTCTAGGGGGCTGATGATCTCATATGTTAAGTCCCATTGGGCTTAGAGCCAGTTGAACCTATTTAATTACAGACGCTCGTTGGTTTCCGATGCACGACGCTTTCTTAATATTTCACATGACGGTATGGGGAGCGGTGTGTTTACTGTATAGGTCATCGGTTTCGAATCTTACTAGCATCTCAGGGGAATGCTAAATACTAAACCGTAGTGCCAGAGTAGCAATTATTTTTGGCAAAGAGTACCCGATCAAGAAACGACGCCTCGCCCATAACTGCTGCAGAGAACCTACTTGGAGTGAAAACGGAGGGTCAGCACAATTTACAAAACTTTGAGATCATTTCGGATGCGTTAAGAACCAAGTGCGACCACCAAATGGACTGCACTCTCAGTACAAACGACGCCAGTACCGTGGGCACAGTCGTAACATTGGCGCAGCAAAAATCTCTCGTGTAAAGAGCACAGTTACTAATTGAGTTTGCTGAGGATATCAGTTTCAGTGGAACCGTCTAAGCAAGGAACAGTTTAATTCCTCTCGATAGCTGGTTACGTTAGACAAGTATTTGCTTTGATATTTACTGGTAAAGATTGACTACTAAATTATCTTGACGAAGGAATATGAAATTGTTAGGAGACATTTTCGTCATTGAAGATCGTTCTCAGTACCACAAAGTCTCTACCTCAGTAACTAATTAACCAGCAGAGAACTTTGTATAGAGTTAGAGAACAAGCAACCGCTCAACAATCGACTCTAAATGCAACCCTGATATTCAAGGAAACACCACTGCCAAACTCAGAACTCGCAACATTCTCTTAGATAAACGAGAAGGCTCTTCACGTGTTTCTTCACGCCCCAGGCTACGAACTTCAGCTTTACTTCTAGTCTATCTGATAGCGTTATATTGTTCCTCGGTTTGGCTCAGCAATACTCACACTAGTCGCAGCATTATCCAAGTAACTCAAACTGTTCGCATTATGAAAGTAACAGTAAACTCGACAAGAACTTATTGATAAATATTGCTCTTCATCACCTATGTTGAGAGAAATCACTCGTCGCAGAACTCAGAAATATGGAGAAAAACATCCTTCTGCAGTTCTCATCTGCCAATTAAGAGTGGAATAGCTTTGTACTGAACAGGATTTAGTTGTAAAGAGGAGTGCACCAAAGAGGCACCTCCTGCGTTTCACAATATGCCTTGACTCACCACCACACCGTCTGCATTCGACAAGCCTAGCAAATTCTCCGCTACTCTAGAAAGAATTCGAAAATTTCTAGCACATATGCTGATTCGCTGTAAAGATGAGACGAAATAGTTTCTCACAAGTGCGATTGTGGATCTGCTAGGAAAAGTGTTAAACATGTAGTTGTTAACAGCCCGTCAGCATCATTCGCTGGTGACCCTTCCGAATTACTGCATGCTATATGCAGATGTGCCTGGTGTATATGGGCGATATGGACATTCAGCTGCAACTCTGTTTCGATAGATTCTGTCGTTTTATACAGTTGATGTGTTTCTATATCCATTAATTATCTTCCCCCTGTCCGACATATGTAATTAACGTTAGTATAGTAGACAACTTATATTTAACAAACTGAAGTGATACACTATGCCATAGGCTAAAGCAATAAATAATTGAATTCGACAACATTAGAAGTATTGTAGCGCCATTTACGTGTGGAGACATTAAGCTGTACTGCAGGAATATCTCTATCGTAAGGTAGTCTACTTGTGGTACTGTCAGGCGCAAATATCATTGATAGTGAAATCTGAACGTCATTTGTTTAAATGTTTCTTATGTACATAGAGGATGAATGCATCTTTATTCTAAGAAACACAGCAAAAATATAACGCAATGGCATCTTAGTTGGAAAAAATCACATTGCCAGACACATCCAAACACGTTTGCTCTCGGGACAAACTTCAGCGCGCTCTTTGATTATCGGCTGTCGTTTTATTGCAAGTTCTACAACGGTTCTTTTCCCATTTATAGTTGGAAAATCTTTTCCCATTTATAGTTGGAAAATTATGTCGACTCAACATCCCCTATCCTGCTCAGTCTTCGTTATTAAGATGATTCTCTCCAGGCTGTATGTTTACATTTGACTTAGTCTCCAGGATGTATGTTTACATTTGATTTACTAAGTGCAGACATGTTGCACTCAGGCCACATATTTTCTTAATTATTATTCTATCTCCACAAGAAACTTTAATGTAGTCTGTGTTTTTGTGATTTAAGGTGTTAATATTACACATGTATTATCAAACTTATATTTACATACATGTGAATTGATGGAAACAGCAGTGGACCAATTTGCGCCCAGTTAGTGTTTGTTCTAGTTCACCTTTCTTTTAAATTTTGTTTGTTCTATTACACTGTTGCCAAAGCGGAACGTTTAAAAATAAACGTTGCATTCAGTTGCTTTTTGACAAGCAACACACTAACAGCTACAGACAGTTTCTGTCAAGAAAGTAGAAAAGCAGTTGAAAATAATCTTAGATGCGGTACTAGATATAAATTCAGATGATGATAGTCATATGTATAGGTTACATTTGGTGGTGATAATGAAGATAATGATAACGATGTACCAAATGAAAGTTCGCACGTAGAAGAAGTGAATCATGTATTCGAAAGCTAAGACAATTCTGACAAAGATGAGGGATATGCAGAATCTGCTCAGAACCAAACTGCAGAAAATTACACGGGCATAATGTGGTAAATTATAGAGAAAGCTACCTCCTCCTCAGTGCCGCTGCAGACAGCATAACATAGTTACAGATAAGCATGAAAACAAAAACAGGGAAATATGAAATAAAGTTTGGGTTCCAGCAGACACCCAAACCTCCTGTGCACACAGTACGCTAGTATACACCGGAAAAAATAGCCGAATTTACTGGTCCGATTCTCTATCGGACCAGCAGGGATATCACCGATGACAACTTTTTACTAGCTATGAGCTTCCAGAGTTTCTTGTAATAGAGAATATGACGTTGGTAGGTTCAGTATGACGTAATAAGCAGAAATTCCAGGATTAATTTGGAAACATAAACGAAGGGCTATACACTCTTCCATTTCTTATCTTACCAGTGAACTAACATTGGCGCCTCTCATATACCAGGAAAGAATAGTGCGGTAATACTTCTCTTATACCAACACCATTATGATTAGTGAACAAACGAAGCAAGTGGCTTCAGTTGGGAGGTTATGACGCATTACTATGCTACAAAATGTGGTGTTTGATGTGGTGGTCAGTTTAGTGAGGGCACACACATGCTCAATTTCCACCAGACGATGGCCTACCAAACTCTTCTTCAATTTGTTTGATGCTGCCCGCGTGAGTGCTTTCGTTCTCTGGATGAGGAAAAACCCAGCCTGACAGCAAAAGGAGAAATATTGCCGGCGTATGTCGCTGCTTGCTTTGAGAGAAGAAAATGTCAGACCTCAAACTGAACAAAGAGCAACATATGAAAAGACCTAGGGCGAACTTGTGATCTGTGCGACGAACTTGGTGGGTGTATTTACGAAAACTCTCCGAACAGTAGAAAAACTCGAGGCGACATTGAAGTGCTTTCTCTCTGAATCAAGAAAAGACAGGAAAAGAGATCGGAATGGTGACGAATGTAATCAACAGGCTGACAAGGATCACTGTGGTAAGGTAATTTGTGTGGTCTGCAAAAACTGTTTCAACTGATGTTGCTATTACCAAATAAATTTCATCTTAGAAGCAAAAGAATTTAACTAACATCGCATTGTAACATATAATCAAACGTTGATTTTTAATATTTTACTTGGAATATACACTCCTGGAAATGGAAAAAAGAACACATTGACACCGGTGTGTCAGACCCACCATACTTGCTCCGGACACTGCGAGAGGGCTGTACAAGCAATGATCACACGCACGGCACAGCGGACACACCAGGAACCGCGGTGTTGGCCGTCGAATGGCGCTAGCTGCGCAGCATTTGTGCACCGCCGCCGTCAGTGTCAGCCAGTTTGCCGTGGCATACGGAGCTCCATCGCAGTCTTTAACACTGGTAGCATGCCGCGACAACGTGGACGTGAACCGTATGTGCAGTTGACGGACTTTGAGCGAGGGCGTATAGTGGGCATGCGGGAGGCCGGGTGGACGTACCGCCGAATTGCTCAACACGTGGGGCGTGAGGTCTCCACAGTACATCGATGTTGTCGCCAGTGGTCGGCGGAAGGTGCACGTGCCCGTCGACCTGGGACCGGACAGCAGCGACGCACGGATGCACGCCTAGACCGTAGGATCCTACGCAGTGCCGTAGGGGACCGCAACGCCACTTCCCAGCAAATTAGGGACACTGTTGCTCCTGGGGTATCGGCGAGGACCATTCGCAACCGTCTCCATGAAGCTGGGCTACGGTCCCGCACACCGTTAGGCCGTCTTCCGCTCACGCCCCAACATCGTGCAGCCCGCGTCCAGTGGTGTCGCGACAGGCGTGAATGGAGGGACGAATGGAGACGTGTCGTCTTCAGCGATGAGAGTCGCTTCTGCCTTGGTGCCAATGATGGTGGTATGCGTGTTTGGCGCCGTGCAGGTGAGCGCCACAATCAGGACTGCATACGACCGAGGCACACAGGGCCAACACCCGGCATCATGGTGTGGGGAGCGATCTCCTACACTGGCCGTACACCACTGGTGATCGTCGAGGGGACGCTGAATAGTGCAAGGTACATCCAAACCGTCATCGAACGCATCGTTCTACCATTCCTAGACCGTCAAGGGAACTTGCTGTTCCAACAGGACAATGCACGTCCGCATGAATCCCGTGCCACCCAACGTGCTCTAGAAGGTGTAAGTCAACTACCCTGGCCAGCAAGATCTCCGGATCCGTCCCCCATTGAGCCTGTTTTGGACTGGATGAAGCGTCGTCTCACGCGGTCTGCACGTCCAGCACGAACGCTGGTCCAACTGAGGCGCCAGGTGGAAATGGCATGGCAAGCCGTTCCACAGGACTACATCGAGCAGCTCTACGATCGTCTCCATGGGAGAATAGCAGCCTGCATTGCTGCGAAAGGTGGATATACACTGCACTAGTGCCGACATTGTGCATGCTCTGTTGCCTGTGTCTATGTGCCTGTGGTTCTGTCAGTGTGATCATGTGATGTAACTGACCCCAGGAATGTGTCAATAAAGTTTCCCCTTCCTGGGACAATGAATTCACGGTGTTCTTATTTCAATTTCCAGGAGTGTATGTGAATAAAAACGTAGCTAAACGTAGATTTGTACACTTCATTCGTTAACCAACATTAAAAGTATGACATAATCATTCTTGTTGTCAAAATAAAGTCCAGATAATAAGTTACAATAGAAAATAGGGCTAAAACAAAAAACTCAGTGTGTATAAAATGTACCAACTCAGAAAAAGATAAAAATATTTTAGCTCACTAGATCAAAGGTTAACACGACGAGCTGGCACAGCATGTAACTATACGTCATACTACAAGTGACAATTACATGTTAATTCCTCGCTAATTTATGCTGAACGCATATAGCAGCTGCTACATTGAGCGACACTAAGGGGGTCATTGGTGTCACACGCGTGACGCCCATTAGAAGTTTACTCAGGCTCGTGACAGTGACGTGGGGTTAAACCTAGCCTAATCTCCCACGACTTGATGTTTCTGCCCTGCTGATATCCGCCCCCCCCCCTCCCTCTCCTTGCCGCCCTCATGGAAGCCGTCTCGGAGGCCGCTAGGCACGCGATCAGCAGCTGAATTTGAGTCTACGTCGACGGTCCTTAGCAGCTGATTAAACTTGTTAGCTCTACGAAGTATTCCTGAGAACAATTAACCCTCTCTACCGGCATAAAAGCTTCTCCGGCAACCTACTTACACTTTGTGTCAGTACTTCACAGCGACTTATCTACCTAATTACAGCCGAATGCTTTGTTTCCTGCAAAATTTTCGAAGAATCTTGAACAATACTCGAGAGTCACCGAACGTAAGATGTTACTTAAACACAATCGTGTCAGATATTAGGCATTAAAGCATTAAAACTTAAATGGGAGATTCAACGTATTATGATTATTTACAGAATGAATAAACCTGTAACACCGGAAAATTCAGTTATATGGCAATCATAGATGCGTTCTAGACGTGCGCATTGTATCTCCACCGTCAAAAACAGTATGCTCTCATTCTCTCCTTCCTTTTCTTTCTTCTGTTCCTAATTGTCATCATTCCGCTGTTCATCATATAAATGAACTGCTGATGGTAAAGAAGTAACTTTTCCCCATCGAGCCAGCGTATTTTCTGTGTGAAATGTTCTCATTTCGAAATGTAGCAATTAATCTACACTGTGTCGCGTTTCTGCTATTTTTGGGCTGCGATTAAATATCTGATTGTCTTTACCCACACTATTGTTCTGAACATCGCCGTCACTGCTGCAACGTCCAGGATCAGGGGCTTAATGTTCAAATCCCAGAATATGCTCAACGGATATTTAGCTAAAATTATGTAAGTATTAGCCCTGAATGAGTACTGAAATAAGTTCTTCCATGCTCCAAATGAAGCATTCAGTGTCCAAAGAGTTTCTGTTTTTTAAATTCGAGGGGATTAATTGTCTTCCTACACCATATGACGTAGCATTTATGTACACGGGCAGATGTAACTTGAAAGTTGCGACACCGGTTGCATGGGTCTCTAATCGACTTAAATAAGTACAGCGGCAGCGGACTGTTTTGCACTTCAATAGTTGTAACACCTGTATTTAAACACCTGTGGCATTGCGTAAAGTCATGAATAAATATTCTGCACCACGTCATGTAGTGTTCATATTAGACAAAAGTTGCTGTAACTGTTAAACTATAGACCAGTTATTATACTGCAATGCAAACCACTCAAATGTCTCCTAACTAATAATCATAAATAAGAAATTCAGGAGCCCATTCTAAAAGTACTTACGAATAAGCATTACACACACTGCTCCTCGTAATTCCCTGTCCATTTCTTTAAATACTAAATTAATATTAGCAACAGCTTTCCTTAAGCAATCTTGGCCTGCCACAAAATGAGAGGATTACGTCAGATAATTATACAGTACAACGGCTGATGGTTAAAGCATTTTTTTTTTCATTTCTTCAACAACGGCATCACTTTGTGGTGGAGTACTATTATTTCTTTAAGAGGTCTTAGAGCAATGTTGTTGTTGTTGTAATCGTCAGTCCAGAGACTGATTTGATGCAGCTCTCCGTTCTACTTTATACTGTGCAAGCTTTTTCATCTCCAAGTAACTACTGCAACCTACATCCTTCAGAATCTGCTTAGTGTATTCATCTCTTGGTCTTCCTCTACGATTTTTACCACCCACGCTGCCCTACAATACTAAACTGGTGTTGCCTTGATGCCTCAGAACGTGTCCTACCAACTGATCCCGCCTTTTAGTGAAGTTGTGCCACAAATTCCTCTGCTCCCCAAATCGTTTCAGTACATCCTCATTAGTTACGTGAACTACCCATCTAATTTTCAGCATTCTTCTGTAGCACCAGATTCCTCTTCTTGTCTAAACTATTTATCGTTCAAGCTTCACTTCCATACATGGCTAAACTCCATACAAATACTTTCAGAAAAGACTTCCTCACATTTAAATCTACACTCAGTATCAATAAATTTCTCTTCTTTAGAAATGAATTTCTTGCCATAGCCAGTCGGCATTTTATGTCTTCTCTATTTCGACCATCGTCAGTTACTATGCTCCAGCAAAACTCATCTACTACTTTAAGTGTCTCATTGCCTAATATAATTCCCTCAGAATCACCTGATTTAATTCGACTACTTTCCATTATCCTCGTTTTGTTTTTGTTGACGTTCATCTCATATTCTCCTTTCAAGACCCTGTCCATTCCGTTCAACTGCTATTCCAGATACTTTGTTGTCTCTGACAGAATTACAACGTCATCGGCCAACCTAAAAGTTTTTTTTTTCTTTCGTTTCCTTCACTGCTTTCTCAATATACCGACTAAATAACTTCGTAGATAGGATACAACCCTGCCACACTCCCTTCTACATCTACATCTACATTTATACTCCGCAAGCCACCCAACGGTGTGTGGCGGAGGGCACTTTACGTGCCACTGTCATTACCTCCCTTTTCTGTTCCAGTCGCGTATGGTTCGCGGGAAGAACGACTGTCTGAAAGCCTCCGTGTGCCCTCGAATCTCTCTAATTTTACATTCGTCATCTCCTCGGGAGGTATAAGTAGGGGGAAGCAATATATTCGATACCTCATCCAGAAACGCACCCTCTCGAAACCTGGCGAGCAAGATACACCGCGATGCAGAGCGCCTCTCTTCCAGAGTCTGACACTTCAGTTTGTTAAACATCTCCGTAACGCTATCACGGTTACCAAATAACCCTGTGACGAAACGCGCCGCTCTTCTTTGGATCTTCTGTATCTCCTCCGTCAATCCGATCTGATACGGATACCACACTGATGAGCAATACTCAAGCATAGGTCGATCGAGTGTTTTGTAAGCCACCTCCTTTGTTGATGGACTACATTTTCTAAGGACTCTCCCAATGAACCTCAACCTGGTACCCGCCTTACCAACAATTAATTTTATATGATCATTCCACTTCAATTCGTTCCGCACACATACTCCCAGATATTTTACAGAAGTAACTGCTACCAGTGTTTGTTCCGCTATCATATAATGATACAATGAAGGATCCTTCTTTCTATGTATTCGCAATACATTACATTTGCCTATGTTAAGAGTCAGTTGCCACTCCCTGCACCAAGTGCCTATCCGCTGCTGATCTTCCTGCATTTCGCTACAATTTTCTAATGCTGCAACTTCTCTGTATACTACAGCATCATCCGCGAAAAGCCACATGGAACTTCCGACACTATCTACTAGGTCATTTATATATATTGTGAAAAGCAGTGGTCCCATAACACTCCCCTGTGGCACGCCAGAGGTTACTTTAACGTCTGTAGACGTCTCTCCATTGATAACAACATGCTGTGTTGTGTTTTCTAAAAACTCTTGAATCCAGCCACACAGCTGGTCTGATATTCCGTAGGCTCTTCCTTTGTTTACCAGGCGAGAGTGCGGAACTGTATCGAACGCCTTCCGGAAGTCAAGGAAAATAGCAACTACCTGGGAGCCTGTATCTAATATTTTCTGAGTCTGATGAACAAATAAAACGAGTTGGGTCTCACATGATCGCTGTTTCCGGAATCCATGTTGATTCCTACAGAGTAGATTCTGGGTTTCCAAAAACGACATGATACGCGAGCAAAAAACATGTAATAAAGAATTCCATTTATCTGCACAAGTTTCGCCGGACGGAGTGGCCGAGCGTTCTAGGCGCTACAGTCTGGAACCGCATGACGCTACGATCGCAGGTTCGAATCCTGCCTCGGGCATGGAAGTGAGTGATGTCCTTAGGGTAGTTAGGTTTAAGTAGTTCTAAGTTCTAGGGGACTGATGACCTCAGAAATTAAGTCCAATAGTGCCCAGAGCCATTTTTTTTTTTGCACAAGTTTCACAACCTGCTACGTCTACAACAGTTATTCAAAATGGCGTCCCCCGGCGTCAGTGCAGGCTTTAAATCGTCACACAAACCTCTGTCACACTTTTCCAAATATACCCGGTGCCATTTGAACAGTGTCGCAAACAAAGAGAATTCTTATCCGCAGATTCTCTTCACTCTCGACAGGAGTCTGGTACACAAGGCTTTTCACGTGGCCCCACAAGAAGAAATCACGTGGGTTGGGATCAGGTGAACGCGCTGGCCACGAAACAGGACCTCCTCTACCTATCCAACTTTGAGGGAATATCTGGTCCAAGTGATCACTGTAACACGGGAGCCTATTGTAAAGGGGACTGACACTTTATTCAATCACAAACACAGAACCGCGGACGCACAGGCGGAGGCTATAAGCGGGTCATACTCGTGTTGACAGCTGAAATCAGCTTGACAGGAGCATGTGGGGGGTGGGGGGGGGGGGAAGGGGGCAGTTTCGCACTGTGCTCCGTAGATGAGATTGTCTCAGAACTTCAACCGGACGCTAAAGGGGCCGCATGACCGCGACAACCCTTGCGATGTACTGCTCGTTTCTCATGGCTGCTTTTTGCGTCCAGTGCAAAATTAAAGCTCATATATTGAACCACATGTGTCACTGAAGTGCCAAAAGGCTCATTCGAAGTCGAAAAGATGGACTATTATGCACGTGAAGACGCGCATTTCAGATTATAAATTATTGTAAGTTAAATGTTATAAATAATTCCTGAACTGTAAAAGTGAATATCTCGGAAATGCATTATCCGATTGCAACAAACGATGTGTTTATGGCTACATCTCGTAGAACTGTATTGGACTGAAATTATTTACATATTCAGATGAGACGCCAAAAAGCGGATTTCGCACAATTGCAAAAACAGGATTTCCTACTAAAGAAATAGAGAAACATTAAGGGTAGTGGCAGTCCAGTGAACTGCAGATATATAGGAAATTATTTAATGTATACTTTGAATTGTTTGTTAATATTCACACTTGTAAATCCGAGAACGGGGGAAACCCATAGAAATCATTGTTTATGAAAGAAAACTGACAACAGCACACTATTTCTCGGAAAATTTCCGTGTAAAATGATGTATCGTATCTGTATAAAAGGTTAAAATTAAGAATTTCAGCAATTTTCGAGTTCAGTAATTTAACTGATGTCAGTGGTGCTTGACCGAGGCATCCCGGGAGAACCGCGGCAATATCTGACGCCGTTGGAGGTGGACACGCTGTGTTAAGACACACTTTTATTTGATGACCGGTGAAATAGCCGCTAGTTCGCATGTGTGAATTATTCCCTCGCAGCTTTTACCCCGATTGGTTCCCTCTAGTACCATGGAAGTTATTCCCTGATGACTTAAAACAAGTCCTATCATCCTGTCCCTTCTTCTTGTCAGCATTTTCCATGTATTCCTTTATCCGTCGATTCTGCGGAGAATATCTTCTCAGTCCAATAAATTTTAAACATACTTTCACAGTACCACATCTCAAACGATTCCATTCTATTCTCTTCTTTGGTTGTTTCCCCACAGTCCATGCTTCACTATCACACAACGCTTGTCTCCAACTGCACGATCTTACATATTTCTTCCTTTAATTCAGGACAATGTACGACCAATTCGCAGACTTTTTTTGAGGAGGAATGGCCTCTTTTTCCTGTTTCTCTCTGCCTTTTATGTCCTCCTTGCTTCGTCCATCACATCTTATTTTGCTTCTCAAGTGTCAGAATTTGTTAACTTCGTAAATTTCGAGATCCCTATCTTTGGTATTAAGTTGATCGCTAATCTCATCGCTGCTACTCGTTTCTATCTTCCTCTTTCTCTAGTTTCATCTCAATCCATTTTCTGTACTCATAAGACTATTCGTTTCATTCAACACGTCTTGTGATTCTGCTTCACTTTCGCTGGGGATAGCAATGTTATGCTTATCACTGATGTCCTTTCACTTTTAATTTTAATCCCCTTCCATATATGGCTTGAACAACAGGGACGAAATTCTACATCCGTCACTTACAGACTTTTAATGTGAACACTATTTTCTTGGTTTTCCAATTCTCATTGTTCACTCACGGTTCTTGTATGCATTCTACATCCTCCGTCATACTCAGTACTTGTCTCTAATTGTTCTGAGAATTTTGAGCGTCTTGCACAATTCCCCATTATCGAACGCTTTTTCCATGACGACAAATCTTGCTGACATCCGGCCAGAAAGTTGAATGAAATAAATTTCCCAAGCGGTGCTAAACAGCAAAGCGCTTACGACGGCATAAACGTAATGAAAGAGAGACGATGGCGCCTACCTATAACATTTGATAATGACCTCAAGCCGAATACGGTAGTGAGGCTAATTCTTTCTCTTTCCTCACACTACTGCAATTGACGCATGCCCAGACATCTTTATAGAGAATTTGTGAATGTTTCAGTTGGTTCACTGCTCCTACTTTTCTGTGCTTTATGTGGAAGCGTATATAAATCACTCTGTATTCCATTTTTACAGGTCATACCCCAACGTACTTAAGAGAGAGGTGCTTAAATTTACTCTGCATTCGCATTTGTAAAGGGTGGGTTTCAAATCACATCAGTCACCTTCTGTCAACTATCGTTTAAATCTTTTCGCGATATTTTTGAGCCAAGTATGAAAAATGCTGCACTGGTTCCATTTACAATTTCCATAACTATGATTCCCCTCGAAGAGCTTATTCTGTGTTTCTTGTGACGACTTAGTCGACCGGTAATTATTACTCCGTTCCATTTTCATTGTTCATACTTGAGTCACACACAAAGAGCACGGATTCAGGAAAAACCAGTGGTGCAGAACACGGCTTCAGGCGCAGTCGTCACACACTGGACATGCAGTCGGATGGACGTCGCTTGGAACACCCGCCGGTCATCGACATTTAGTGTTCCCACGGTATCTCAAATCCAGGCAAGGAAAAGGCCGCGACTGGTTCCTTGAAATGAACACGGCCGATATGCTTACCAGCACCTGCTCCGTCTCTAACGATGACGTTGTTGTCGACGGGATAATAAACTCTAGATATTCGTTTAATTCACACTCGTTGTTTTTCTTAACAGCAGATCCAGATAAAGAGATAGATTCCACATCATTATGAATCGAATTGGTATTGAACACTGCAGCCCATCACCTTGTGGTGTTATACTCCGCCTACTCACCAGATCCGCTAGCCAATTAAACTGCACGAATGCGAAACCATTCCATGTGACCTCGAAGGCATCTGATTCTATTCTACTCGCAGGTGTGAATCAGTCAGTCACTCCGAACATTGCTTAAGTCGGAGGTACTCACGGGGATGTCGGTGAACAGGAAAGGCAATACCGGAATATTACAAAGGGAAGAGCCTAAGTGCGCATCAGTGTTCAGTGTCAAGTTCATATTAGGTATCTGCAGAAATAAAAGTTACGGAAACGTTGTCAGTAAATATGCTGTAAACGTGAAGTTAAAGAGAGGGAGAGAAATTTCAGCAACGAGAAACAACAGAAGAGGGTGATGGCACGTAACCTATAAGTTAACGCGATCTCCGCGTGTTGTGCTAATGGCGGCAGGCTTTGTCCACGATAGGTCCTCTGTGATGGACACGGACGTTGCGTGTTGACATTTCGAGAACGCTGACAGAAATGAGGCTGAGCAACCCTACATGGTCCTATTTATCCCCTCTGTTTCCAGCAAGGACAGTTTTTCCTAAATGGCCATTTCTACAAAAAGCTACGAGGGCTGGAACTTAAATAGTGGCAACTATTTATTCACAACTGATACAAAAGAGATACATATTTTTACCTGTTACTGTCCCTCAAAGTAGTCACCAGCGTTGTGTAGAACACGTTGCCAGCGATGTGGAAGGCGTAGTATGCCGTTAGCAGAGCCTGTTCTGTTTATGGTGCGAGTGGAGCCGTCTACTGTTATGGTGATTCTCGTGTACGACTGTTATGGTGTTATCCTAACGCACTACTTTTCTCCACGGCAGATCGTCAATGCACAGTATTACTGTTCATTGTTGGAGCATCACCTGTGACTAGCTTGGCGAAAGAAACAGCGACACTTTCTGCGCAACCAACCCATCATTTTGCACGACAATACGCGGGCGCATACAGCGCAAGCTGTGACTGCTCTTAAGTCATTGCGATTTTGATTTGATTCCGATGATGGAGGAACCACTTCGTGACACTCGCATCAGAACTGTTCCAGAGATTCGATAGGCAGTAAACCGCTCCATTCCCACCATCAACAGAACAGGCTCTGCCAACGGCATACTACGCCTTCCACATCGCTGGCAACGGGTTCTACACAACGCTGGTGACTGCTTTGAAGTACCAGGAGCAAACATGCAACTCTTTTGTATCTGTTGTGAGTAAATAGTTGCCACTATTTAAGTTCCGACCCTCGTATATGTGTCTAACCAATGTGTCGCAGGGAAATCTTCTGTACTTATAGGCTGCCATGACTTGGCAGGTCCTAACCGTCACCTACCTCCCAGAAATGTATCCCTGCCCTCTTGCCGCCCTTCTTCAAACCAAGGACCTTCAGCAAAACGGTGAGTGCCAAAATGGGGTTTGTAAATAGTAAGAATTTAAGTTTTCAATTGACCCACATATCTGAATCAATTTATTCCCATATCCATTTTGCTCTGGATGCGTTTATACATCTTTATTCTCCTTTACGGAAACAAAAAGAACAATAAAAAGAGTGTGAGACATGAAACATAGCAAACAAACCCATTATTGTAATCTAGATGCCATTGTCTTAGCAAAACCGCATTCGCTTACAACAAGGCACAATGATAGTCGTATGAAAAGATTTACACAGAGTTGTAAAAGTATTTAACTATGAAACTCATTGCTTGAAAGTACTCTCACACAGATATCTCCATCGTCCAGACTTTTAGGTTTTAGAGAAAACAGGAGGAATAAAATCTAAGAATGATGTAATCTAAGACGAACATAATGTCAGTAACTTCTTTCATTTTAATGAGCAAGGGTCTGTCGTATTTTTAATGAGAAGTAAGAACTGGGTGTTGCTTCACACTACTTTGCACCAGATGTTATGTCACAACGTCCAGCTGACGAATATAATTGATGAGTATTCAGAAATCGCCTCCCACCTGCACACATTCCTTACGTTGACATCCGGATGCATTCTGGACATCAAATCCATCAATTTCCAGAAGGTTTTGAACGTTTTCCTCACATTTCTTACACCTATGTTCTCAAAACATTTAAGAGGACACTGGCAGGTCCTACATTCTTTCTTTTTATCTACAGTTTACCCAGAACGAAACACATATTCTTCACCTGTATATTACGTCTTCAATTTTCAGTGGCATGTCACTGTTTTCCTGGAAGATCTTTTCGTCCATTCTTCTATCTCTTCATGACAGGTATCAGGGACAGTGATAGACCGCTCGACATCAGAACCAATTGCAAATCCATTGTAGATTACCTGAATAGCAACGAAGATTGCTACTATTATTATTATTATTATCATAATTATTGTTGTTATTGTGATTATCTGTATTGATTGTACGAATGTAAATGAAAAAAATATGCATATAAACACAATCAAGCTTCATACAGCAACGATTACATAATGACATCATATTTCGTGCATTTCAGGAACATAATGTTATGTACAAGCACTCGTAATGGTTCTTTATTTACGTGACCATTATGGCACTCCAACCCCAGTTCTAGATACCAGTAATCTCGCACTACTTTTCTGCGAAGTAACAAACATATTGTTGTGACAATATTCACATTTGGTTTTATTAATGTATAGGTATTCCGATGTATCGATACATTGCAATGATATGGTTTTGTGTGTACTCATTTCTGAGAGCCTGTCATAATCTTTGACTTACTTGTAACCGTTTTGGGGGGAAAGCGCACAGAGCAGTCTTTGTTTCACTTTGCAGAAGTTAAGTTCTTATTTCGCTTTGTTAAAGAACAGTCAAGTCTTGTGTTTGGTTAAAGTGGAAATTAAATATATGAATATTGATACAAAACTGTTTTCTTGATGATGTGACAATTAAGAAGAAGTATATGTGAATTTACAAGAAGTTTAAAAAAATGTGGATCGTGAATACCAAGTCAAAAATTGTTTCTACCATACCATTGTTCTGATCTGGGATTGTGTGATCATTAAAAATTTCCTAAAAAACGCATTTGTTAGGTCTTCAAATATTGCTAAAATACAGATCTGGACCTTCTAGCAGTCAAAGTGGAATCACCCTAGAATCAACAAGATCAGCCATAACGACTTCGACGAAATCTACGTGGGAATCCATTCAAGATAAGTGCAAAAATCAATGACTTTTTTACAGTGACTTCATTATTTCCATTCTGACGATACCATCCACGGTCAATAACTTCGTTGTTGCCCGATAAAGCGAACATATGCTGCGTGAGCAACATTATTAATCTGAATTCTAACCTACTTTGCAAGTGGTGGTCTTGTTAGACACCTACTATTATATTCGTGAAGCAATACTGATTACAACAGACCTGCAAATTTACAAGCCTCTGTGTTATCTGAGTGACTGGAAATGTGGTCAGGATCCTGGTCGGAAATACCTCCATTACTAAGAACATCTTCGTTTTCTTGTAACTCGTCAAAATTGGCTATAATCTCGGAAAACGTACACGTGTCCCTCTTACCGCCAGCCACTTTACCTGTCGCTTTCCAGCGTGTTTTACGGTAGGCAGCCACGGGCGATTACCCAGGAGCATCGCCCAAAAAATGGTTCAAATGGCTCTGAGCACTATGAGATTTAACATCTGACGTCATCAGTCCCATAGAACTCAGATCTACTCAAACCTAACTAACCGAAGGACATCACACACATCCATTCCCGAGGCAGGATTCGAAACCTGCGACCGTAGCGTTCGCGCGGTTCCAGACTGATGCGCCTAGAACCGCTCGGCCACACCGGCCGGCCAGCATCGTCCAGTTGAGTGAAATCAGAAATTTTTCGTGGTGTACTACATTCTGGTGCTCATCAGTAGCGCTGACACAAAATACACGGCAGTGCCACTGGCCGTTGTGTTCCCCCAAGCTGCTCAATTCCAAGTTTTGAAGGGCGTTGCCTTAAGATTAATTTCCCCAAAATGATTCCTTTATCCTCGTCTCGGAAACAGACAGTAAATTGGGACCGAGTTTTAATTTATTTATTGTAGCAGAATTTTTCTATAAAATAAATATTATATCACAGTACACTAATAAACAGGAAACGATCATATGTAGTAGTATTACTTTTTTACTTCGTTAACGGATATTAAGCCCATGTGCGTAGCTACAAGGCACGTTAACTGAGTCTTCCGTCGCTTCTTGGTATAACAACTACATAATTGTAAATAATAAATGTAGTATGTTTTCTATAGAATAATCTATGGAATATATACAATATTGTGCTTTTCATTTATAAATATAGCGGTTTTTCAGAACCCTCTTTTGCAGTCCAGAAGGGTTTCGTTCTTTCTCTGTCGGCCTGCCCTCTTTCCTCCATCCATCCGCTATTCTGCTTCTGATGATAGTGGAATCCCTTAAATTTGTTGAACACGTACACTGCATTTTGATCGGTTAGTGATATTGCTGTGCAGTCCGAACGAGACACAGTAGGGCAAAAGCACAACAGGGGCAAATATGCGAGCAGGTGCAGTGACATAGAGGCTCACAGCCTCTGCCACGGACAGTGCTGATGATGAAGATATCGACTTCGCCTCGGCTAATATTCGGCCGAGTACAAACCGCCCATGACCGGACGACAACGGACAGAAGCCTTCTCGGAAGATAGAAGAGCAGCTGTCGCGCACTTGGTTATAGATCACTGTCCACGGCTGACTTTAGACAGAGAAAGTCGTTTAGTGAACAGACAGTTCTTGCGAACTGCTTTTCCTGTGTACTGTAAAGTTTACCTACGATTATTTGCACTTAGCCACTGAGGGCTTTATTTATGTTACGCACTACGTGATGAAAAGTATCCTGACACCCCCAAAAACATACTATTTTCATGTTAGGTGCATTGTGCTGCCACCTACTGCCAGGTACTCCACATCAGCGACATCAGTAGTCATTCGACATCGTGAGAGAGCAAAATGGGGCGCTCCGCGGAACTCATGGACTTCGAACGTGGTCAGGCTGATGGGTGTCACTTGTGTCATACGTCTTTACGCGAGATTTCCACACTCCTAAACATCCCTAGGCCCACTGTTTCCTCTGTGATAGTGAAGGCGAAACTTGAAGGGACACGTACAGCACAAAAGCGTCCAGGCCGACCTCTTCTGTTGACTGACAGAGACCACCTACAGTTGAAGAGAATCGTAATGTGTAATGGGCAGACATTTATCCAGACCATCACACAGGAATTCCAAACTGCATCAGGAGCCACAGCAAGTACTATGACAGTAAGGCGGGAGAAGAAAGAAACTTGGATTTCATAGCCGAGCTCATAAGCCACACATCACGTCGGTAAATGTCAAATGACGCCTGTCTTGGTGTAAGGAGCGTAAACTCTGTACGATTGAACATTGGAAAAACGTCGTGTGGAGTGAGAAATCACGGTACACAATGTGGCGATCCGATGGCATGGTGTGGGTATGACGGTGTAGCTGAACTACCGTGGGAAAAAAAGGCGTCATCTGCTGCTCAGCCCCATGTTCGTGTAACACCATAGTAAGATATTATGTATTTTTTTTCTTCTGGTTAATTATGCTTTGCATAAAGTGTATTTTCTTTAACATGTGCTCTTTGATATGTTATACTATATTTTATCTGCCGGCCATGGTGGTCGTGCGGTTCTAGGCGCTCCAGTCCGGAGTCGCGCTGCTGCTACGGTCGCAGGTTCGAATCCTGCCTCGGGCATGGTTGTGTGTGATGTCCTTAGGTTAGTTAGGTTTAATTAGTTCTAAGTTCTAGGGGACTGATGACCACAGCAGTTGAGTCCCATAGTGCTCAGAGCCATTCATATTTTATCTTTACTGACTAATTGCTTTGGTTTTATTTAGAAATGGATGATTTTGGTAAAATAATTTTCTATTGATTTGTTAATATAGGCCAGCCACCGTGGCCGAGCGGTTCTAGGCGCTACAGTATGGAACCACGCGACCGCTACGGTCTCAGGTTCGAATCCTGCCACGGGCATGGTTGTGTGTAATGCCCTTAGGTTAGTTACGTTTAAGTAGTTCTAAGTTCTATGGGACTGATGACCTCAGCAGTTAAGTCCCATAGTGCTTAGAGCCATTTGAACCATTTTGTGGGTACGACGATTGCCTGGTGAACGTCTTCTGCCAGCGTATGTGCTGCCAACAGTAAATTTCGGGGGCGGTGGTGTCATGGTGTGGTTGTGTTTTTCATGGTCGTGGCTTGCACTTTTTTTTGTTTTGCGTGGCACTATCACAGCACAGGCCTACATTAACGTTCTAAGCACCCTCTTGCTTCCCACTATTGAAGAGCAATTCGGGGATGGCGATTGCATCTTTCAACACAACCGAGAACCTGTTCATAATGCGTGGCGGAGTGTTTATACGACAATAGCAATGCACAGAGTTCAAAAATGTTCAAATGTGTGTGAAATCTTATGTAACTTAACTGCTAAGGTCATCAGTCCCCAAGCTTACATACTACTTAACCTAAATTATCCTAAGGACAAACAGACACACCCATGCCTGCGGGAGGACTCGAACCTCCGCCGGGACCAGCCGCACAGCCCATGACTGCAGCAGCCTAGACCGCTCGGCTAATCCAGCGCACAGAGTCCTAATCTGTATCCTATAGAACACCTTTGGGATGTTCTGGAACGCTCTCTTCGTGCCGACCGACATCGATACCTCTCCTCTGTGCAGCACTATTTGAAGAATCGACTGCAATTTCCCCAAGAAACCTTCTACAACTTCATTGAACGTTTCCCTGCGAGAGTGGAAGCTCTCATCAAGGCTAAGTGTGGACCAACACGATATTGAATTACAGCACTACCGATTTAGGAAGCCACGACTCTTAAGTCATTTTCCGCCAGTCCTCCGGATACTTTTGATTAGATAGTGTATTAGATACACTATTGCAGACTTTATTATTCAACAAGTCACAAAGATAAGTAAACATTTTTACCTCATTTCTGTGACTTTGCTACTAATTTGTTGGAGTGTTGTGGAAACTTCGTTCTCCAATCCAGTTACCTGACCCTGGGGCATAGCTGCGTAATAGTGGCAGGGAGAAATTGCCTTAGCAGTGTGCTGCACCAGAAGCCGTTTCACGAATGGGCACGTTGTACCGTAACACCAGTGGAAACTCGGCATCCACAGCACCAGCGACGAGGCCTTTACAAAACCGGAGACGAGAGTTTACAAAAGATACCTTCTCATGCGTGTTTCGATGACGTTTAGACTATCACAACCAACTAATTTTTACCGAACGGTGAATGTTCAAGTGACATCAGCGAGCCACCAAGAAGCGTAATGAGACTCCTATCGTTGGCAGCACAGACAAATGATTTAGCACAAAGGGTTACCTGCACTAATAAATATTTTGCTGACCACTTTGTTGTCTAGCGTATCGTCATTGGTATGAACGTAAGGAGAAGCAGATAATCTTGGAAATATTTCATTGTCGACTCTTAGAAACTCTGAAGATATGTGAGACAAAACAAAGATAGAAAGATTACATACAGCTTGTGCAGCAAAAGGAGGGTGTGATAAGAATCGAAGGGCATTAAAGGGAACTAGTGGCAGCAGAGGAAGCCTATCCCCGACGTTATTTAAACCGTGCATTGAAAGAGCAGTAAAGGAAGATAATTTGGAAAAGTAATTGCAATTCAGAGAGAAGAAACAAAAGCGAAGAAGTTTGCGGAATGCGCTGTAATTCTGGTTGAAAGAGCAAAGGACATGGAAGAAGGTTAAGGGAGTGGACAATGTCGTTAAAGGAGGATATAAGATGAACGCAAACAACAGCAGAACAAGGTTAATGCATTGTAATCAAATTAAATTAAGTGATACTGAGGGAATTGGATTGGGAAACAAGGCACTAACAGTTTTCGAAGAGTTTTGCTATTTAGGCAGTAAAATAACCATTGATGGCCGAGTAGAGTCGATATAAAATATAGACTAGCAGCGGCAAGAAATGCGTTCCCGAAGAAGATAAATTTGGTCTTAAGTAATATAAATTTAGGTGTTAGGAGGTCTTTATTGAAGCCATTTGTCTAGAGTTTTGCCTTGTACGGCACTGAAACGTGGGCATAATCAGTTCAGATAAGATAAGAATGGAAACTTTTGAAATGTGTTGCTGCAGAAGGATGCTGAAGATTCGATGGGTACATCTCGTTAAATCATCACAAGGTACTGAATAGATTTGAGGAGAGAATACATGCTACAGCATGAAAGTATCGTCAGTTGAATATTGGCCGGAAGTGTGTGCGTTAAAAATTGCAGAGCGAGACGAAGGCACTAGTACAATAAGAAGGTTCTAAGTTATTTGTAGATGATGAGGCTTGCACAGGATAGAGTAGCATGGAGAGCTGCATCAAACAAGTCTTCGGTGTGGAAACCACAACATAATAATGAACGACAGCTTTTTATAACGTTGGATAAATGCTTGTAACAGTGAGAAAGAACCGGATAGTATCTGAAAACAAGATTAGTGATGACGAATACACTGATGAGTCCAAACATTGTGACCACTGCCCATCGTGAAGTTGAATGCCTCCTGGTGGTGTCGTGGCCACATGACGCGGTAAGGAAAGAATATAAGTGGAACTGAGATGATTGGCCAGTCATTATAGTGAAGATATGGGCTGTAAATATGGAAACACACTGATATTTCGGTTATGACAAAGGGCACATTGTTGTGGCTCTGCGGCTGGAAACGAGAACCTCTGAAGCGGTGAAGCTGGTCGCCTGTTGGTGTACTAATGTCGTGCGCACCTGTGGAATGTGGTCGAAGGATGGAGAAATGACGAGTAGGCCGTGTGGTACTGAACGATCACGTCTCACCAGGATAGCAACGATCTGTTGCAGATGTGACGACCGACTACTATGCTGGTGCAGGCACAAGTGTTTCAGAGCATACCTTTCAAAGGTCATTGTTTAACATGGTGCTACATATCACACGACACCTACTTGGTCCTGTGTTGACCCACGACATCGTTAGAAATGATTGCAGTGGGCGCAGCATCACTGAATTTTCACCGTGTCGCCTGTGGAATGAATCGCACTTATTTATTACACCAAGTCTATGGTTAAGTCCTTACACGCCTTCATTCAGGCTAAGGTCTGTACCAGAAATGCATGATGCCAGAAATGCAGGCCGGAGAGGGCAGAACTATGCTATGGCGTATACTGAGTTGGGCTCCCATGGAATCGGTGGTGGTAATCGACCATAGCACCAGTGAACTAATGTGATGTGCCTTTCGCATTTCTTGCTTTTATGTTTTCGTTTTCTTTAAAGGCAAAGATAAAAGTGAAGCGGTAGCCCAGCGTAGAGCCTGCGCCTACCGTCATGTATTTTTGATTTCAAATGTTAAAAAACATAAGATGTTTTCCTAGTTCCTCGGTAAGAGGAGGGACTCACTCTGTGTTAATGAACGAAGATAGACGCACGTTATTTTAGAACGTAATCGGCGGTAGCCACTTTGGTTGAGAGAATAAGTAAAAATCCTGTATTTCTTACAGAATATAATATTACACTCCTGGAAATGAAACAAAGAACACATTGACACCGGTGTGTCAGACCCACTATACTTGCTCCGGACACTGCGAGAGGGCTGTACAAGCAATGATCACACGCACGGCACAGCGGACACACCAGGAACCGCGGTGTTGGCCGTCGAATGGCGCTAGCTGCGCAGCATTTGTGCACCGCCGCCGTCAGTGTCAGCCAGTTTGCCGTGGCATACGGAGCTCCATCGCAGTCTTTAACACTGGTAGCATGCCGCGACAGCGTGGACGTGAACCGTATGTGCAGTTGACGGACTTTGAGCGAGGGCGTATAGTGGGCATGCGGGAGGCCAGGTGGACGTACCGCCGAATTGCTCAACACGTGGGGCGTGAGGTCTCCACAGTACATCGATGTTGTCGCCAGTGGTCGGCGGAAGGTGCACGTGCCCGTCGACCTGGGACCGGACCGCAGCGACGCACGGATGCACGCCAAGACCGTAGGATCCTACGCAGTGCCGTAGGGGACCGCACCGCCACTTCCCAGCAAATTAGGGACACTGTTGCTCCTGGGGTATCGGCGAGGACCATTCGCAACCGTCTCCATGAAGCTGGGCTACGGTCCCGCACACCGTTAGGCCGTCTTCCGCTCACGCCCCAACATCGTGCAGCCCGCCTCCAGTGGCGTCGCGACAGGCGTGAATGGAGAGACGAATGGAGACGTGTGGTCTTCAGCGATGAGAGTCCCTTCTGCTTTGGTGCCAATGATGGTCGTATGCGTGTTTGGCGCCGTGCAGGTGAGCGCCACAATCAGGACTGCATACGACCGAGGCACACAGGGCCAACACCCGGCATCATGGTGTGGGGAGCGATCTCCTACACTGGCCGTACACCACTGGTGATCGTCGAGGGGACACTGAATGGTGCACGGTACATCCAAACCGTCATCGAACCCATCGTTCTACCATTCCTAGACCGGCAAGGGAACTTGCTGTTCCAAGAGGACAATGCACGTCCGCATGTATCCCGTGCCACCCAACGTGCTCTAGAAGGTGTAAGTCAACTACCCTGGCCAGCAGGATCTGCGGATCTTCCCCCATTGAGCATGTTTGGGACTGGATGAAGCGTCGTCTCACGCGGTCTGCACGTCCAGCACGAACGCTGGTCCAACTGAGGCGCCAGGTGGAAATGGCATGGCAAGCCGTTCCACAGGACTACATCCAGCATCTCTACGATCGTCTCCATGGGAGAATAGCAGCCTGCATTGCTGCGAAAGGTGGATATACACTGAACTAGTGCCGACATTGTGCATGCTCTGTTGCCTGTGTCTATGTGCCTGTGGTTCTGTCAGTGTGATCGTGTGATGTATCTGACCCCAGGAATGTGTCAATAAAGTTTCCCCTTCCTGGGACAATAAATTCACGGTGTTCTTATTTCAATTTCCAGGAGTGTAATATTATTTGACCAATGAATTTATATGAGCCATTATCCCAAGTAGTATTGTAATATATAAAAATCCAAGAAGCGCACTTGGGTACTTCGTAGTTATCACGAAGATCCGATTATAATATCATGGACGCGGTCAAGATTTTGTAGGTGGATACGGCGATCGGATGTAGTATTATTAATTGGTAATCATAAATCTACAACAAGAAAAAACAATTCCCTCTTTGTAGAACTAATATGAGAAGATTCTTTACTCGTTTACAGAACCATCTGCATCACTTCGTACTTCAAGCCTCCATATATGGCAATGGCACCTTCCTGCAGGATAACTGTCTGTGTTGCAAGGTCAGAATTGCGCTACTGTGATTTGAGGGGCGTTATGGTTAACTCACTTTGATGTCTTGGCCAGCAAATGCGCCTGTTCTGTACCCACTGGAACACATACCGTGCTCTCCGGCTGCGTGCTCGTAAAACAGCGTCCTGTACTTTGCGGAAATTGCTTGACCTGTGCGTAGGAATCTCGTGCGACATACTACTGCAATTCTGTCGAGGACTCGTAGAAGCCATGCCAAGCAGAATCTCTGATGTACTGTGTTCGAAAAGTGGCACAACAAACCATTAACCAAGTGGTGAGAATGCTTTGGCTCATCGGTGTGCAGTGGGGGTACTAAGAAGAGCCGTTATATCGAATGATCAGGCTTTTTTGGTGTGATTATTTAACTGCGTAGTTTGGGATGTACAGCTCAGTTATTCTTTGCATTTTTCCACAACATTTCGACGACCCACCCAGCCATCTTCTTGTCTTACTGCCAGTTGCTCTGTTTCGTGTACACGCTGCTGGACTCCAACCATACAATGAATCTTCGTCTCGTGCCACTATGTGTAGCTGACTATAACTACTGGCGTCCACTACGCCCTTTGATCATCATCGTCATAAGCCAATTCCATCATTAAATGATGTTGCCTCTTCGAGTCGTGAATTCGGGTAGGCTTTCAGCAGTCTTCTCCAAGTGGGACGGTCTCGGGCAGTTGTCTGCCAGGTGTTACCAGCGATCTTCTTGATGTCTTTGTCCCATCTGTCTGGTGGTCTTCCTCTAGGTCTCCGCTACTCTCTCAGACTCCAGTACTAGCTTCTTACATCTGTTTTCTTTTCTTCTTGCGAAGTTTCAAGGAACCTACTATCTCTAAGATGGCATTAACCTTCGTCACAGACCGGATGTAATCTGCCCTTTTCCTGTCCTTTCTTGTATAGCCCAGCATTGATCTCTCCATGGCTCTCTGTGCTGTCCTAAGTTTCCCTTTTGTGAATGAGTTCAGTGTCCATGTCTCGCAGCCATACGTCATCACAGGAAGAATGCATTGATCAAATACTGCTTTCTTCAGATTTACTGGCATTTTTGATCTGAATACTGTTGAATTCTTCCCAAATGCTTGCCAGCGAAGCTTGATGCGTCGATAGATTTCTGGCCTTACGTCTCCCTTCATATTTATAATCTGGCCAAGTTAGACATATTCACTGACCTCTTCTAATAAACTGTCCTTGACTTTCACATCTCCAGCTGGGACCCATTTGTTGGACATTACTTTTATTTTGGAAAGGTTCATGTTCAATCCAACCAGCTGACATTCCGATACAAGATCTGTAACTAAGTTTTGGAGCTCTTTGATAATCCTTCGTTTTTCAGAGTCCGCACTGATATTCGGTGAAACGCATTTCCAAGATATGCTGGATATGACGGCCTGCGAGAACTTAATAAACTGAGGCTCAGTCTTTAAGATGTGATTCAGCTGAAACCTCTGCCACTGTTTATAAGTTTTTAAGACACTTTAATTTCGACAGAGTCCTTAGTTACGCTTTGTCAAAAGAAAATTTGCCATTGCACCACAATATTTGTCTCGGAAAATTTAAAATGAAACTGTATGGATCGAGAGACCTTTTCAAGTCTCAAACATTAATATGTATACATGCAGACTGAAGCGACGAAAAAAAATTTCTACCAAGGCCGGTATTTCAAAGTAGGTCTCCTACTTACTAGGCAGGTCCACCGACCACTATGCAAATCTGGCGAAGTTGCTTTGCTCAACAGCACGGACTAATCGAACAGCATTGCGGTCTCTCAAACTGTATTGCAACAGCACCTGGACTCCATGCACTGGTACTTTAATCAAATGAAGCTATGTGGTCCCAGAGAACTTTTCGAGCCTCACACATCTGTTATGTATATATGCAGCCTGAAGCGATGAATGAAAATGCCGTTACACTTTAGGAGGAATACCGAGCGGGCTGAGGTGTGAATGGGAATTTGAACTGAGGAGGGAGGCGTACTGTGATAGTGTCTGAAGCTGTGTAAAGCCACTGTGCCAGGGTGGCGTAGTGGTTAGCGCATCTGCTTAGTGAGCAGGAGAGTTGGGTTCAAATCCCGGCCTTAGTACATTGTTTAATTCATTGCTTATGTATACAGGGTGTTACAAAAAGGTACGGCCAAACTTTCAGGAAAGGTTCCTCGCACACAAATAAAGAAAGATGTTATGTGGACATGTGTCCGGGAACGCTTAATTTACATGTTAAAGCTCATTTTAGTTTCGTCAGTATGTACTGTACTTCCTCGGTTCACCGCCAGTTGTCCCAATTGAAGGAAGCTAATGTTGACTTCGGTGCTTGTGTTGACATGCGACTCATTGATCTACAGTACTAGCATCGAGCACATCAGTACGTAGCATCAACAGGTCTGAGTTCATCACGAACGTGGTTTTGCAGTCAATGCAATGTCTACAAAAGCGGAGTTGGCAGATGCCCTTTTGATGTATGGATTAGCGCGGGGCAATAGCCGTGGCGCGGTACGTTTGTATCGAGACAGATATCCAGAACGAAGGTGTCCCGACAGGAAGACGTTCGAAGCAATTAATCGGCGTCTTAGAGACCACGGAACATTCCAGCATATGACTCGCGACTGGGGAACACCTAGAACGACGAGGACACCTGCAATGGACGAGGCAATTCTCCGTGCAGTTGACGATAACCCTAATGTTAGCGTCAGAGAAGTTGCTGCTGTACAAGATAACGTTGACCACGTCACTGTATGGAGAGTGCTACGGGAGAACCAGTTGTCTCCGTACCATGTACAGCGTGTGCAGGCACTATCAGCAGCTGATGTGCCTCCACGAGTTCACTTCTGCGAATGGTTCATCCAACAGTGTTGTCAATCCTCATTTCAGTGCAAAAGTTCTCTTTACGGATGAGGCTTCATTCCAACGCGATCAAATTGTAAATTTTCGCAATCAACATGTGTGGGCTGACGAGAATCCGCACGCAATTGTGCAATCACGTCATCAATACAGATTTTCTGTGAACGTTTGGGCAGGCATTGTTGGTGATGTCTTGATTGGGCACCATGTTCTTCCACCTACGCTCAATGGAACACGTTATCATGATTTCATACGGGATACTCTACCTGTGCTGCTAAAACATGTGCCTTTACAAGTACGACACAACATGTGGTTCATGCACAATGGAGCTTCTGCACATTTCAGTCGAAGTGTTCGTACGCTTCTCAACAACAGAATCGGTTACCGATGAATTGGTAGAGGCGGACCAATTCTATGGTCTCCACGCTCTTGACTTTCATTTATCGGGGCATTTGAAAGCTCTTGTCTACGCAAACCCGGTATTTCGTGCTCGTATTGTGGACGGCTGTGATACAATTCGCCATTCTCCAGGGCTGCATCAGCACATCAGGGATTCCATGCGATGGAGGGTGGATGCATGCATCCTCGCTAACGGAGGACATTTTGAACATTTCCTGTAACAAAGTGTTTGAAGTCACGCTGGTACGTTCTGTTGCTGTGTGTTTCCATTCCATGATTAATGTGTTTTGAAGAGAAGTAATAAAATGAGCTCTAATATGGAAAGCGAGCGTTTCCGGACACATGTCCGCATAACATATTTTCTTTCTTTGTGTGTGAGGAATGTTTCCTGAAAGTTTGGCCGTACCTTTTTGTAACACCCTGTACACCATAAAATTTAATTAGTTGCCTATTTTTGTGCCAGTGCTGGGCAACAGTCTATTCACTTGGCTGTTTTAATCGAGTGTGTCTTTTATCTTCCTTACACCCATCCTCGACCAATTGTCTTCCCCACGTAATACACGCCTCATTACGAACAAAAATGTGATGATACTAACATTGTGGTACCAACGCCAAGCTTCTGGAACAATGTAACTGAAGGGTCCATCGAAACTGAACTGTCGGAAAAGCTAATAAAGAGGGACACACGTTTCAGTTTCAACAAGACGGGGGGGTCCACTTGTAGCCACAACCACCAGGATTGGGAAAAGCTGAGAGAATGAATGTCTCACAGAATATCAATGCAGATCCCAAAAAAGAAAAGAGCGCTAAACGTCACAGTGGGCGTCCGGAGTTGAACTCAATATCAGCAGTAAACAGCGGAGTGAGACAAACAATTGTTCACAGTCTGGCTGGAGTACACACGACGAGCATACGTAGTAACAACGCAACTCGCAGCACCCGTAGAGGACGATTGCGTGGTCGTCGAAATAACTGTGCAAAAATTGAATCCATAATTCGACCGTACATCTGGAAGTACACGTAACAATCGTTCAAAGTGTTCTATGAAGGTGCGGCGGTTTTGTAATCCTAGATTTTTTTTCCAGCGTTTGTAGTCCATCTCAGCTAGACAAGGAGACACAAACGGCATCTAACACATTTAGAGCCACGCTGCTACAACCATAACAGGGCGTTAGAGCCTGTAATGTTAAGTTTAAATGGTAAAATGTGGAAGAAAAGGGATGTAGATCTCGCGAAACCCAGCTGGCTAAACTTAGAGAACCTGTATTCAGCGAAACTCGTCCAGCAGTTCTGATGCTGCAACGCCAAAACCGCTACTGCATACCTCGCGTTGGGCACCATGACGTCTCTGTCAAATTTGCGATAAATGTGTAACTGTCTAGGTGTTACGAAGTGCGCCCGCGCATCACAACTACGGGATGGTGTGTTAAAAATAACATGGTGACAATCTTACCGAGTTTCTCTGAACTCTCGTCTCTTCGAAATGGACAGGAGCCTCAAATCGATACTGTCCCTTTTCGTGTTGGAGAAGTATGATATCACCTTTGCACTAGAATCTGCAACAAATTTTCGATCAAGTGACTGCATTGCCATCGTATTTTCTTCATACCTGACCTCTACTACGTCAAGAGGACATCCTGTTGAGGACTGCTCATCGGTCTCAAAGAGCATTGGTTCGAAAATTGTTTAAATGTTTTCAGGCGCAATAAAAAGAAAGTCTGGAAAGTCAGTTCACTTCGTACTTCAGTTATTAGATGGGCTTTGTAAGGCACATTTTAGTTCCTTATTTTCCAGTTTCACAATTTTGTATCGCGTCTCAAAATGGTTCAAATGGCTCTAAGAACTATGGGACTTAACAGCTCAGGTCATCAGTCCCCTAGAAATTAGAACTACTTAAACCTAACTAACCTAAGGACATCACACACATCCATGCCCAAGGCAGGATTCGAACCTGTCAAGGCAGCGGCTCGCGGTTCCAGACTGAAGCGCCTAGAACCTCTCGGCCACATAGGCCGGCCGTATAGTGTCTGCAGTTATCCAGTAACATTCAGCGATTACGGCGGTACTGAAGAACGCACACAGTCCGGAGTAAGATATCAGTTTCCACGCTCACTGAAGGAGCCGGCTGAGCATATGGCGTTGCCCGTGGACTGTAGTGCGAGGCGCTGTGCCTAGACATGAGAATGCCCGTTACGAGTGCAGTGAGGTACCTAGATACAGCAGTCATTCTTGCGGGAAACAAGTAGTCATCCTTAATAAATATTTGCTAATGAAAGTAGCTTTTTCCAAACACAGATATTAGGAGAAGGATACAGGTCATTACTACTTTCTCACAACTATATTTCAACGCCAGAAATCATCTTAATAAATAAATGAATAATGTTATGCTAACGAAAATGTACGCAAGGCTATGAATATCACGAGTGTAAGCACTAGGTACAGTGTGCACGCCGTATACGCCAGTCGCCGATAACATACATTCCGACCTAGTTCTGAACTAAGATCACGCTCCGTAGAAGTTCTTAGTTTTCAGTTAAATCATTATCAGTTACGGCGATACTATCGGTTTAATGTGTATATTAATAAATACTTCATAATGGCTTCCGTTCTGAACGCTATTCCGAACAATGTAACTTAACGCTTCATCACAGTAAGTAGAATTGCACTTTATAGAGAACACGATAACGCTGATACTGATTCTGCAAGGATTAAAAAAAAATGGTTCAAATGGCTGTGAGCACTATGGGACTTAACAGCTGTGGTCATGAGTCCCCTAGAACTTAGAACTACTTAAACCTAGCTAACCTAAGTACATCACACACATCCATGCCCGAGGCAGGATTCGAACCTGCGACCGTAGCAGTCGCGCGGTTCCGGACTGAGCGCCTAGAAAACCGCGAGACCACCGCGGCCGGCTCTGCAAGGATCATAAACTTCCAGAGCTTCACGGAGAAACAATCCTACACGACGACTCTAAGATAGTCAAACGATGGATTGTCTTAGTCTCCGAAAAAGTTGAAGCAAAAGCACGGCCAGTCGTACAGTACGCCTCTTATACCACCCTCTACGGACTCACTGGCTAAAAAGATTTTTCTGGGGATTTAACAGAGGAATACTGCAACCTGCACTGAAGAAAATAAATGCATCTCATTTAACATTTATCAATAACAATTATGAGAGATTTTATGATTTTCACAAATTTTTACATGAGTTCAGAAGGATGGGACAGTATTTTTGCTAGAAAGAGCAAATAAACGGATGTTGGCATCCCACTTAGACAGTGAACTGACATCATTTAGTTCCAGGGCGATGGACCAAGAGGAATTACGGGCAAATTTGAAACGGATTGTGAATCGTGCTACGGAGAAGTATGTGCCGAGTAAGTGGATTAAGGACGGGAAAGAAGCACCGTGGTTTAACGACGAAACTCGGACAATGCTGAAGAAGCAAACACTACTACACTCTCGGTTCAAAAGGGATCGCGCGACAGGAAAAAGTTTGCACAGATTCATGTCCATGCAAAAAAGATGACTGCGCGAAACATACAAATACCATAGCCGTAGTTCAGCAAAAGATCCTACCAAGAACTCAAGAAAATTCAGTTCGTACACAAAATCGCTACGCATGTGTATGCCACCTACGCAGTGACTAGTTGGCGCGTCTGGTGTGGCAGTAGAAGATAGCTAAAAGGAAGCCGAAGTTTCAAATAACGCTTTCAAGCAATGATTCACGCAGTACAATCGTTCACACATACCTTCGTTTCACCATCTCACACAACACAGAGAAACAACTCAAAATGTTGAAAGCGAATAAGTCGTCAGGTCTGGATGCAAACCCACTTTGACTTTACAAAGAGGATTCTGCAGCATGGGCCCCTTACCTAGCTAGAATTTGTCGCGAATCTTTCGCCCAGCGCGAAGTCCCCAGCGACTGTGTAAAAAAGGCGCAGGTTACTTCTGTATAAAAGAAGGGTGAGACAACGGACCCGCAACATTACAGCTCAATATCCTCGAAATAGGTTCGTTGCAGAAATCTTGGACACATTCTGAGTTAGGACATAAGAAATTTCCTGGAGACGGAAAAGACTCTGCTCACAAAGCAGCGACGTTTTAGAAAGGATCATTCACGTGACACACAGATAACCCCTATCTCACATGATATCCAGCGAACTATGGATGAAGGACAACAGACAGACGCCATATTGCTAAATTTCCGAGAAGCTTTTGACGCGGTGCCCCACTACAGGCAACGAGGGTAGGAGCATTCAGCGTAAGTTCCCAGAGATGTGAGTGACTCGAAGCTTGTAGAACCAAATACGTCGTGCTCAACGGCGAGTCTACGTCAGAACTAAGAACCGCTGTTATTTTCTATTAGCACAAAGAATCTGGCGGACATACTGAGCAGCAGTCAGCGGCTGTTTCTTGATGACGGTGTGGTGTACGGAAGGTCTCATACAAGGTGACTGTAGGGGGATACAAAATGACTTGGAAAAAATTTCCAGTTGGTGCTAGTTGTACTTACAGAAAATCTAAGTTAATGCAGATGAGATTGCAGAGTTAGCAGTGCACTGCTTGGCACAGTCACAGCGATTAAATATCTAGACGTAACGTAGCAAAGCGGTGTGAAATGGAACGAAAATATCCTGACTGTGCTACTGAATGCGAGAGGTCGAATTTTGTTTGTTGGGAGAATTTTAGGTAAGTGCGGTTCAGCAGTAAAGAAATCCGCATATACGACGGTTGTCCAGGAAAGTAAGTTCCGATCGGCGGCGAATGGAAACCACAGCGAAAATCAGAAATTTTTTATTTGCAACAGTTAGCTACACCTTCCACCAACTTCCCTAGATAGTCGCTGCTGCAACTTACACAGGGTGTTTCAAAAATGACCGGTATATTTGAAACGGCAATAAAAACTAAACGAGCAGCGATAGATATACGCCGTTTGTTGCAATATGCTTGGGACAACAGTACATTTTCAGGCGGACAAACTTTCGAAATTACAGTAGTTACAATTTTCAACAACAGATGGCGCGGCAAGTAATGTGAAAGATATAGAAGACAACGCAGACTGTGGGTGCGCAATTCTGTACGTCGTCTTTCTGCTGTAAGCGTGTGCTGTTCACAACGTGCAAGTGTGCTGTAGACAACATGGTTTATTCCTTAGAACAGAGGATTTTTCTGGTGTTGGAATTCCACCGCCTAGAACACAGTGTTGTTGCAACAAGACGAAGTTTTCAACGGAGGTTTAATGTAACCAAAGGACCGAAAAGCGATACAATAAAGGATCTGTTTGAAAAATTTCAACGGACTGGGAACGTGACGGATGAACGTGCTGGAAAGGTAGGGCGACCGCGTACGGCAACCACAGAGGGCAACGCGCAGCTAGTGCAGCAGGTGATCCAACAGCGGCCTCGGGTTTCCGTTCGCCGTGTTGCAGCTGCGGTCCAAATGACGCCAACGTCCACGTATCGTCTCATGCGCCAGAGTTTACACCTCTATCCGTACAAAATTCAAACGCGGCAACCCCTCAGCGCCGCTACCATTGCTGCACGAGAGACATTCGCTAACGATATAGTGCACAGGATTGATGACGGCGATATGCATGTGGGCAGCATTTGGTTTACTGACGAAGCTTATTTTTACCTGGACGGCTTCGTCAATAAACAGAACTGGCGCATATGGGGAACCGAAAAGCCGCATGTTGCAGTCCCATCGTCCCTGCATCCTCAAAAAGTACTGGTCTGGGCCGCCATTTCTTCCAAAGGAATCATTGGCCCATTTTGCAGATCCGAAACGATTACTGCATCACGCTATCTGAACATTCTTCGTGAATTTGTGGCGGTACAAACTGCCTTAGACGACACTGCGAACACCTCGTGGTTTATGCAAGATGGTGCCCGGCCACATCGCACGGCCGACGTCTTTAATTTCCTGAATGAATATTTCGATGATCGTGTGATTGCTTTGGGCTAACCGAAACATACAGGAGGCGGCGTGGATTGGCCTCCCTATTCGCCAGATATGAACCCCTGTGACTTCTTTCTGTGGGGACACTTGAAAGACCAGGTGTACCGCCAGAATCCAGAAACAATTGAACAGCTGAAGCAGTACATCTCATCTGCATGTGAAGCCATTACGCCAGACACGTTGTCAAAGGTTTCGGGTAATTTCATTCAGAGACTACGCCATATTATTGTTACGCATGGTGGATATGTGGAAAATATCGTACTATTGAGTTTCCCAGACCGCAGTGCCATCTGTTGTTGAAAATTGTAACTACTGTAATTTCGAAAATTTGTCCGCCTGAAAATGTACTGTTGTCCCAAGCATATTGCAACAAACGGTGTATTTCTATCGCTGCTCGTTTAGTTTTTATTGCCGTTTCAAATATACCGGTCATTTTTGAAACACCCTGTAGTTTCTTCGTAGTGTTGCATCAACTTTCCAATACCCTCGTCATAGAAAGCAGCCACCCGTGCTTTTGGCAAGTTATCTACCCTGTTCTGCAGCTCGTTATCTGTGGAAAAATTTTGTCTTCATAGCCAGCGGTTCTTGTGAGCAGAGATGGGACTTGGGGGGGGGGGGGGGGGGGCGTATTACGGACTGTATTGTGGGTCATCAAATACTTCTCATCGGAAACACTGCACGAGCGTCTTCATTGCATCTGCAGTGTGCGGCCGAGAATTGGGATGGAGAAGGAACTGCTCGACAGTTGTGTTATGTGGGCTGCATGACACAGGCGAAATCTCTAACCACGTCCTCAAACTTGGCGGGAGATGCTATTCCCTACGCATCTTTACGTGCTCACTGTTCACTCAACACTGAAAAGAGCAATGCGGTACAATCTATGGGAATACTAAAGACACTGCCCAACACATCTGTGCAAGCAAAGCTTTACTCGATTTTTCCAGTGGTTCCCATTTCACGACCGACCGGAACTTGCTTTCTGGACAACCCTCGTAGAACTCTAGCGTGACCTATTCTTGAGTACATGTGTCTGGGATCGACATCAGGTCAGGTAAAAGGAAGACATCAAAGCAGTTAACAGGCGGGCTGCTAGATTTGTTACCAGTGGATTCGAGGAACACAGAAGTTTTGCGGAGATGATTAGGGAACTAAAATGGCAATTCCTGCTGAAAATACTAGTGACACAATTTAGAGTACTGGCATTTGAAGCTGACCGCAAAACGGTGCTACTGTCATCTACGACATTGTGGCCTAAGGACCGCGAAGGTAAGATAAGACAAAAATAGGGTTCAAACGGAGGCGTATAGACAGTAGTTTTTCCCTCGTTCTGTCTGCGACTAAAACTGAGGGGAAATGACTAATAGTTGTGCAGGGTATCCTCTGCCACACACTGTGCGGTTATGATGTATGTAAATGCAGTTGTAAGAAAATAAAATTGTTGTGTACATAGTTCCACGTAATCAGCGCGTACACAACTTTCCCGGTAGAGTGCTCCTCGCTAAGCACAACAGCGCAGGTGCAGCGCTCGTCCGTCTCCGCACTACGAGATGGCGCTGCCTTAGAGACGGACCAAATTCTGCTTCCTCCGATCCGCGTATTAATATGCAATGCAGCCAATTAGATTGCTGCTAACGTAGAACCTTTTCTCCTCGCGGATCACACTCGCGCAGTGATACCTGAACGCACGAGGTATTACAACGGTGTACAGACCTCTGATTAGTTAGTCTGCATTAGTCTGCATTTTTCTGCATTAGTCTGCAGTCAAGTTTCAGTCTGCGCCTAGCAAGGTTATCATATTCCTGTACATAGCTATGAAGAGAAATGTATAGACACTTTGTCAAGTATCAGAGATTCGTGCGAATAAGATTAATGTACCAAGACCAAAGGAACTTCAGATTGTCAATTGTAAATAGCATCCAGAATCAAGTTAAGTAAGGTTTATGATTTTTGTTACTTTAATAAATGTGTGTGAAAATTAATCAAGTTCTAAACAGGTCACCGTCAATCTGCTACTCTAAGCGTGCGAGTGGCATTTCCATCGTCTGACCTAACGGCAGAAGTTAAACACGCCACGATAAGACCACGAGACATATTGCTGACACTCGCCTACTTCGTTAGAGCGACAAGTCAAATAATCTGATGGTGTGTGTACCGAAGGTCTTACAGTACGCACACCACAAAAATATACCTAGAACAGAATGTCCGTTGTACCAAGACATTACTTGTTAGCTATCTGTTTCCACTCCCCCTTTTTACAGCCCGTTTCACAACAAATATTTTACTAGAAGTCGAATTCTGTATTAGCGCAAAATAACTATATGTTCTTTACAATAATGCCTGGAACCTTTCGTTGTTCTGCGTGAAATAAAAGAAAATCCACTTACAAAATTAATTATTTATGGTTCCGCTGCTGCTGTGGCGGCAATTGTTATTAACTTCCGCCTCAACTGTTTCACCACATTCTTCACACCGTATCTGATCTTGAAACGTCCCCTTAGAACTTATTATACATGACTGTGCTTAAACTGACAGACAATATTTTTTTTTAGCGCAACGCAATCTGACTTTCAGAAATCCCTACAAAGGAGTGGCCCTGACTAACATTAAACTGTACCTTTCACAAATCATTTACCTCACAAAAATCTTCGTTACTCAAGCTACAGCAATACAGCGAGCGCCACTACTGCCACCTAAATAACAGTTTCAAACTACGGAAGGCACTAACTACTGATAGGCATAGTTAGCAAATGAAAGATTTCTAATAGCGAACAAACAATGTATTTACCTTAACATCATAATATATATAGTAGTTCATGACATCCAGTTTTTACAAATTTCGAAACTCCGCCATCTCTCTCCCCACATCCACCACTGCTGGCGGCTCACCTCCAACTGCGCAACGCTATGCGCTGTTAACATCCAGCTGCCCAACACTACAATGGCTGACAACAATGCAAACTAGCCACAGACTGCACACAGCACAGCCAGTGATTTTCATACAGAGCGCTACGTAATGTTGCCAATAAGAAAATATAAACAGCCTACTTACATAGCCCCCATGCTACCCACAAAAGTTTTACAAATTGTTTTGGGCAGTGGCCAATAATGATTTGATAAAATTTTTCATAATTACAATAGCAAAGATATCAAAAGCACACACTTATTTATACAATGTTGGTCAGAAGCTAAAATTTTCTCACAGTCCATGAAGATAGTCCTGATCATTCATCATAATAGGAATTACAGTTTTTTTTCACAAAGTCTCATTAGTAAAAGAAATTGCACACAGAAGTAGTGGATTTCCATGCAGTCTTGAAGAAGTAGTGTTGTCCTTCCAACGGAAAGACAGTGCTGACTCTTGACATGCAGACAGGTAATGGGCGACAACAGAGCAAACCCACAGCAGAGTCATTCGACGTTTTGAAGAATATTGGTAGGTAGGTCATCACAGAGTAGACCCGATTGTGGTATTGGTGGGCCACCAGAGGTGCAGACCCACTGCAGTCCTTGTAGAAATAATGGTATTGGTGAGTCAGCAAAGGTGTAGACCCACTGTAGTCCTTGTGGAAATAATGGTATTGGTGGGGTTAACATCAAGCTGCCCAACACTAAAATGGCTGACAACAATGCAAACTAGCCACAGACTGCACACAGCACAGCCAGTGATTTTCATACAGAGCGCTACGTAACGTTGCCAATAAGAAAACATAAACAGCCTACTTACAATCTCAAGCATCGGGACACCTATTAGTGGACATTATTGTGGGGCGTGTCCTCCCTTCGCCTTGATGATGGCTAGAACTATGCTGGGGTCACTTTCAGTGCGGTCCCTGAATGTCTTCTCTGGGAGTCGAAACCAGGGAAGACATAGAATTGTACGTTGGAGAGAAATCCTAATCGAACATAGTCCATTGAGTTAAGGAAGGGACTCAGGGCAGGCCGGTCAATTTCAGGAACGTTACTCTCGAATAAACACTGCGTCCTGCAGATGCTGAATTGTGACAGGTTGTGTTCGAAGAGGTTTCGAGATTGCAGCCAGTCGTCGCAAAATTCACTCCACGATATTTCGACTGGACACCTGTCGGTCAACTTCAGTGAGCCATCGAAGACTGACGAAGACGTTCTCCGCTCCGCCTTATATAGCGCGCTGACGGTATTGCCGTGAATACGTGAGAGTAGCGGTGACAGAAGGACGCCACCACCCAGCGGCAGCGGCCTCGCTGGTGGAACAGCAAGGATCAGCTGTCTTCGGCACTGCCGCTCGCCGCAGTCATGGGAGTACTCTGGCGTCTTCGTCTGCAGCAAATCTCGGAGATGACGGGAATTCACGCATTATCCAGCTGGTAGACGCTGTCACGCTTCATTAGATTTTTCGTGATGCGTATTTCAACGGATTCTTTTATAACTGAGTCCCAAAAAGGTGTTGCTTGGTTAATGTTTACTCCATTGAATATCCGTTTGAGATACAATGTCCCGCTACTGCGGGCTTGCTAGGTTGCAGAAGGTGAGTGCAACGTTTATGTTCTGTGCAACGTTCTTCTACGGTGCGCGTTGTTAGTCCTATATCGGCCACAGCCCTTGGCAAGGTATCCTGGAAATTCCCTCCTTCCACAATAACAAACTGTAGTTCACTGATCCCATCTGATACGAAATCTTAGATGGTGGGTGGAAAATCGCTTTCACCTGAAAATTACTTAGAATTCTTGTTATTATTAAGGATAAGCTAGGGACTTTGCTGGCGCGTTCTCCTCTTTATCCTCCTCCTCGCTTCTTGGTTTTAGTTGAAAGCCCTGTTACACTGCCGTGTCTAGTATCCGTTGTCTCAGAACACTGTCCCTAATGTGCAAGGTCTTTAGGTAAACTATCTCCACCCAACACTCTATGGGTCCTGTGTACAAAAGCTTTAAGCACACTCATGGTTTGGGATGGGTGATTGCATCTTGAAGAGTACAAGTACAAATTTGTGTGAGTGGACGTATGGTAAGCAGAACGTCACAGAGAGCCCACACTCATCCGTCTAGCCAAAATATTCAGGAATCGGAGACAACTGTCTTTCTCTATTCCCATAATAAATCGAATGTTTTCATGAATGGAGCTAAGATGACCTAAAAACTCCATTAGCTAATCTTCTCCATGGGGCCAGTCAACGAAAGTATCATCCACGTACCTCGAAAAAACAGTTGGTTTCAGATCCGCTGATACAAGTGCTCTTTCCTTAAAATCCTCCATACGAAAGTGGAAGACAAGGGGCTGCCCATGGTGTTGTCGTCAGTCTATTCAAAATAATCTTCGTGAAAGGTAAACTAGGTTGAGGAAAGACCATGCCGAAACAAAGCTGTGTTGTCCGACTGAAACCGCCGAAATACATATCACGGAAATTCTAATGAGGCGTGACAGCGGCCACCAGCTGGATAATGCGTGGCACACCGTCATCTCCGAGATTTTCTCCAGACGAAGGCGCCAGAATACTCCAATGACTGCGGCGAGCGGCAACGCCGAAGGCAGCTGATCCCTGCTGTCCCACTAGCGAGGTCGCTGCCGCCGGGCGGTGAGATCCTTCTGTCGCCGTGACTCTGACGCAAGCGCGGCTATACTGTTACCACGATACGTAGGGCGGAGCGGAGCACGTCTTCGTCAGTTTTCTATCGCTCACCTGAAGATGACTTTCCGGTGTCCAGTTGAAATACTGTGGTTCAAAATGGTTCAAATTTCTCTGAGCACTATGGGACTTAACATCTATGGTCATCAGTCCCCTAGAACTTACAACTAGTTAAACCTAACTAACCTAAGGACATCACACAACACCCAGTCATCACGAGGAAATACTGTGGAGTGAAGCTACGACGACAGGCTTCAATTCCGAAATCCCTTCGAACAAATTTATTCGCAGGGAAATTTTAAATTTCACATATGACAAGTTGCGTTGTCATGCTAATACAAACAATGATCGCCCTCGAAGTGTTCCTGTACGGTATAAAATGTTATATTCCTCCAAATTAGGAGTTTATAAGCGGAGTTGAGGGACCGCAGTCTAATCATGCACAACACCTTCACACTGTAACACACTCATGCCTCACTGTTGGCATCACAGACGACGAGTGGTAACGTTCTCCATGCATTCCAAAAACCCAGAAGACCCTTAATTCGGATTCTCTCAGGGTGCAGCGTGCTTAATTACTCGAAATCGCTCGTTTCCAATCAACCACTGTCTTGTGACATCGTCCTTTACACTACGTAATATTTCGCTTAGCACTGAGCTTAAAAACATGTGGCTTCTGAGTGACTGCTATAGCATTTTACCCCATTCTTTTTAATATACAAAATCATTCTGTTAGCTGAACTGCTGGTAGAAATAATGAACCCTCAAGAGTTTCGTTGCACTTGTATCACGTGATTTTTACAATCAACCTGCGCAGTGATCGATTCTTCCTGTCCGTCACAACTTGAGGTGTGGCTGGTATTGATTCAGCTGTACTTGTTCCTCTGCGTTTCTACCTCACTGCAAGCTCATTAACAACAAACGTTGTTCAGTTTTAGAAGGGTTTCTTTCTTCATGATGGCATGTTACCCAAGTGACATCGAATGAGATTCTCAGTCACCGACGTACCCTGACCGACCTGATATGCAGTTTACCCTTCCTAGAGAAAACAGACTACCCCGTCTCCATTTATATTGTCATGACCGCCTCTGATGACTTTTAGTGATCAGTTCCACATAACGGAGGGGTGCACAGATACTTATGATCAGATAGTGCAGAAGGCGACTCCATCTACAAATGACAACTATTTTCGGCAATTCATGTTCACATGTTGTTGTTGTTGTGGTCTTCAGTCCTGAGACTGGTTTGATGCAGCTCTCCATGCTACTCTATCCTGTGCAAGCTTCTTCATCTCCCAGTACCTACTGCAACCTACATCCTTCTGAATCTGCTTAGTGTATTCATCTCTTGGTCTCCCTCTACAACTTTTACCCTCCACGCTGCCCTCCAATACTAAATTGGTGATCCCTTGATGCCTCAGAACATGTCCTACCAACTGATCCCTTCTTCTGGTCAAGTTGTGCCACAAACTTCTCTTCTCCCCAATCCTATTCAATACTTCCTCATTAGTTATGTGATCCACCCATCTAATCTTCAGCATTCTTCTGTAGCACCACATTTCGAAAGCTTCTATTCTCTTCTTGTCCAAACTATTTATCCATACATGGCTACACTCCATACAAATAGTTTCAGAAATGACTTCCTGACACTTAAATCTACAATCGTTGTTAACAAATTTCTCTTCTTCAGAAACGCTTTTCTTGCCATTGCCAGTCTACATTTTATATCCTCTCTACTTCGACCATCATCAGTTAATTTGCTCCCCAAATAGCAATACTCCTTTACTAGTTTAAGCGTCTCATTTCCTAATCTAATTCCCTCAGCATCACCCGACTTAATTCGACTACATTCCATTATCCTCGTTTACCTTTTGTTGATGTTCTTCTTATATCCTCCTTTCAAGACAGTGGCCATTCCATTCAACTGCTCTTCCAAGTCCTTTGCTGTCTCTAACAGAATTAAAATGTCATCGTCGAACCTCAAAGTTTTTATTTTTTCTCCATGGATTTAAATACCTACTCCGAATTTTTCTTTTGTTTCCTTTACTGCTTGCTCAATATACAGATTGAATAACATCGGGGAGAGGCTACAACCCTGTCTTACTCTCTTCCCAACCACTGCTTCCCTTTCATGTCCCTCGACTCTTATAACTGCCATCTGGTTTCTGTACTAATTATAAATAGCCTTTCGCTCCCTGTATTTTACCCCTGCCACCTTTAGAATTTGAAAGAGAGTATTCCAGTAAACATTGTCAAAAGCTTTCTCTAAGTCTACAAATGCTAGAAACGTAGGTTTGCCTTTCCTTAATCTTTCTTCTAAGACAAGTCGTAAGGTCATTATTGCCTCTCGTGTTCCAGTGTTTCTACGGAGTCTAAACTGATCTTCCCCGAGGTCGGCTTCTACTAGTTTTTCCATTCGTCAGTTCACATACCAACGAAAAAATAATAATTTTAAAATCTTCCAATACGGTATTATCAGATATTAATTCGTACCTTTTCTCGTTACGTTATAAAATGCACTTGAGTAAAGTAAAAAGGAGTAAATAATTTGCCTTGGGTCGTATTATGCCAGGATGAAGTACATTGAAGTGACGAAAGTAATGGTATGGGCTACACTTACGTCTAATGGACTGGGTTCTCTGGCCCAACTGAACCGATCATTGACTCGAAATAGTTACGTACGGCTACTTAAAGACTATTTGCTGCCATTCATTCTTACGGATGACAATGCGCCAGGTCACTGGGCCGCAATTGTTCGCGACTGGTTTGTAGAACATTCTGGACAATGCGGGCGAATGAACATGGACGTGGCGTGCATTCGCATACTCTATGATATAGTGCATTGGCGCAGCTCTCACTGATAATCAGGTAATGTATGTGAAAAGGTGTCAGACGTGATCATGGTCGCACAACGGGAATCAACAGATTGTGAATGCGGAAAGATAATTGCAGCTAGGCGCACGGAACATTCCATTTCGGAAATCCTTAGGGCATTCAGTATTCCGAGTTCCACAGTGTCAAGAGTGTGTCGAGAATACCATATATCAGGCACTACCTCTCACCACCGACAACTATACCGAGCGAGGTGGCGCAGTGGTTAGCACACTGGACTCGCATTCGGGAGGACGACGGTTCAATCCCCTCTCCGGCCATCCTGATTTAGGTTTTCCGTGATTTCCCTAAATCGCTTCAGGCAAATGCCGGGATGGTTCCTTTGAAAGGGCACGGCCGATTTCCTTCCCCATCCTTCCCTCACCCGAGCTTGCGCTCCGTCTCTAATGACCTCGTTGTCGACGGGACGTTAAACACTAATCTCCCCCCCCCCACCCCACCACCGACAACACAGTGATGGACGGCCTTCACTTATGGACGGTGAGCAATGGCATCTGCGTTGAGCGGTCAGTGGTAAAAGGAAAGGAACAATGGAAGAAACAATTGCAGAAATCAATGTGAGACGTCCGATGAACGCCTCCGTTAGGACAATGCGTCGAAATATGGCTATGCCAGCATACAACCGACAAGACTGCCTTTGCTGACACCACGACATCAAGAACAGTGTCTCTACTGGGCTTGTGACCAAATGGGATGTACCTTTGACCATTAGAAAACCGTGACCTGGTCAGGTAAGTCCCGATTTCAGTTGGTAAGAGCTGATGGTAGTGTTCGAGTGTGGCAGAAACGGCACGAAAACCACGTTATGAAGAAGGCACTGTAAAAGTTGGTGGCGGCGTCATAATGATGTGGCCGGCCGGTGTGGCCGTGCGGTTAAAGGCGCTTCAGTCTGGAACCGCGTGACCGCTACGGTCGCAGGTTCGAATCCTGCCACGGGCATGGATGTGTGTGGTGTCCTTAGGTTAGTTAGGTTTAATTAGTTCTAAGTTCTAGGCGACTGATGACCTCAGAGGTTAAGTCGCATAGTGCTGAGAGCCATTTGAACCATTTCATAATGGTGTGGGCTCAGTTTACACGGAATGGACTGGGTCCTCTGATCCAACTGAACATATCATTGACTGGAAATGGTTATGTTCCGCTACTTGAAGACCATTTGCAGACATTCATTCTCACGGATGACGATGCGTCATGTCACCGGGCTGCAATTATTCGCGACTGTTTTGAAGAACATTCTGGACACTTCGAGCTAGTGACTTGCCCCATATGAATGCCATTGAAAATTGTAAGACGTAATCAAGAGGTTACATCGTGCACAAAATCCCGCACCAACAACACTTTCACAATTATGGACGCCATTAGAGGCAGCATGGCTCAGCATTTCTGCAGGGAACTTTGAACGAATTATTGAATCCGTCCTGCGCCGCATTTTGCACTACGGCGGGGAATAGGAGGTCCGAAACGATCTTAGGAGGTATTCCGTGACCTTTGTCGCCTCAGTGTATGTCTTCACAGTGCAGGAGACAAAAGCATGAAGAGGCAGACACAGTCATTATCCTTTGTTCGATAAGAGAAGTAATGAGATCGAAAATGCAAATAATGGTACGAGATACGCTCCATCATAGAGTACACATTGGCTATTGGAGGTTATACGTAGATGCAAAGAAATTATAGTAGCAGAATTTTTAAAGAAATTATCGGAAAAATATTAATTTTCGACTGCCATGATTTACGCCATGATTCTGAGTGCGTATCGAACCGCGAATACCGCCGGAGCGGCTAGCGGTGGTCACTTATTAAGCGCCTCGGCAGCGCAGGCCGCAGTTGGGGGCCACAAGTTGGGACAGCCGCGGCGGCCACGGTGGCGACATCTGGTGCGCGGCCGCGCCATAACTCTTCTCCTGTGCCCTGCTCTCTGCTCTCCTCCAGGAGGCCGTCCTCCGCTGGAGCTGGAGCGGCGCCAGGCCGCAGCGGCCCTCGACCTGCGCCGGGCGTCAAGTGGCCGCTTTGCGGGCAGCGCCGCCTCCGGCAGGCGGAAAATTGGACGCAGGGCCTCGGAGCTGGAGAGCAGCTTACGGCAGGTTGCGGAGGCGTAACTGGCCCAGCTTCCTACACTCTGTCCGATCAACAACTGTGAATATTGGTGGCTACATATCAGTAAGCTGACATACTTTGCCTACTTTTACACAGTTACCAGCCGGGAAAGCGTGTGGTGCATGGTTATTGCCTTAGTCCTATTTTCTGTTAGCCCAATTCCTCCTCTCTTTGTCCATCTCCTTCAAATGGTTGAAATGGCTCAAAGCAGTTTGGGACTTAACATCTGAGGTCATCAGTTCCCTAGACTTAGAACTACTTAAACCTAACCTAAGGACATCACACACGCCCATGTCCAAGGCAGGATTCGAACTTGCTGCCGTCCATCTTCTTCTTCCCGTTCTATCTGTCCATGTCGTCCTTCTCCCTGTCTATACCCATCTCCTCTTGCACGTTCTCTCTGTGTATCTACTACTTCCCTCTGTCCATCTCTCCTTGCCACTTCTCTCTGTCCAGCTCCTCCTCTTCCCTTCTCCTCTCAGTTTCTTCCTCCCCTCTCTTTAATCATTCGCTCGACTATCTCTCTCGCTGTCCCTCCATCCACCCGTCTCTTTCCTTCTCTTTCCTTTCAATGTCAGTCTACTCCTTTCCCTCTCTCTGTCCATTTCCCAATCCCCTACCTCCGTCCATCTCCTCCTCCTCCTCCTCCTCCTCCTCCTCCAGTCTGTGCATATCTCTTCCTTAACCCTCGCTGTCTGTCCATCTCATAGGCCCCCACATCTCTCTCCAATTATCACACTCACCCCAGTGGCAGGCCGATAATTTCTCAACCGAATAGTATTTCTTTTTAGACTGCAATTATGTGTACCAAATTTGAACGAAATTGTTCCAGTGGTTTAGGAAGAGTTTTTTTACCCAAGGTTTTACCTGCGTACGTACATGTTAAATATATTTCAACCTTGGCACGTAGTAATTCCATCGAAACATCTTGATCACTAAGTATTTCACTTATGGTGCGTTTCGAGAAAAGGTAGTTAGAAAAAAACATTTTTTCCTTTCATAATTTTGCCTGGGTCGTCAGCGAGAAGTAGTTTCGTTAAGGTTTGAAATTATGTGTAAAGTTTGTTGCAAGCCTCTTAGTGCTCCCGTTCTCAAATACTGGATAACTAATGTATGGTGAGTTCTTCTCGGGTTATCAGCCGAGTGGTGGCGTCGTCTCGTCGCAACGTTTCAAGATTTTCGTATCCATCATATTCGCCATTGAAACGTTGCTATAAGACGACGCCACCACTCGGCTGATAACCCGAGAAGAATTCATCAGTAGAATACGCCGAGAAAGACTGAAATCGCATATAACAGATGTATGAGTATTCGTGCGTCATGGGCTACACTGATTTCTCATTCCCACCCCCGCATCATTGATAGGTGGGTGGTTCTTAGCCCTGCAGTGATTCTTTCTGGACACTACACTACGTGTGTACCAAGTTAGATCCAAATTTATTCAGTGGTTTAGGAGGAGATGTTGAACTTACATACAAACATACATTTTAATAATTTGTATGTACGTATGCCATGTATCACAATGTTCTGGGTAACTCACCATTCAGCAAAAAAATCGTCATTGCTCAAAAACAAATGCTACGAATAAAATATGGTGCTCACCCACAATTATCTTGCAGTCATATGTCTTTAAGGAGTAAGGCGAAGGGTTTCAGTGGAGTAAGTTTTGAGCTGGAGGCTGTGCAAACTTGAGGCTCAGTGTAACTATTATTTTATTTACCGTCAGTGGAATAGAAATACACTTTCAATAAAACAAAACGTTTCTGTAGCTTTTGAAGATACTTAAACAGGGACTTCACGGACTCAATATATCAAAGTCTCCAACATTAAATGAAAGAATTCAGTCCAATAATTGCCCTAATATACACAAACAGGCAATTGCGTTAACAGTTCACAGTGTTTGCCCCTTGGCCATAAACAGTCATAGAATCAGAGACAGCTTCACCAGTAATACATAACACGAAAAAAAAAAAGCTTTTAGAATTAACTAAGAACATAACACACATAGCTAAACATTGGACTACTATACCATCATCACTAGATAGCTACCTCAATAAGATACACACAAGTCTCTACCGTTCTACCCATGCGTATATTTCAATAGATTCTTACAAAATTACGCAAACAACTGATTTATCACTCATAACTAGTAACAAGAGATGAGTTGACACTAGTACTACACCATCAGCTTACTCACAGACACTGTAGTCTCAAGAAAACTCTTTGCATTAATACTAATATTCACACCTGCAAAGTGTAGTTACTAAGGAGAACTACTTTCACTCACAGTGCACACACTCGCCGTCCTGCATGCCATCAATTATGGACCACCACCTGTCACATGACATCCATGGAACTCCATGTAGAATTTGTCGCTACTTTAACACACCAAATACATTGCTCATATAGCACACACTGCACTACATCATCCATAAAATAACCGTCATCCAACTGTCAGTTGTGTTCATGTGCAGAAGCAGCTCTCTCCACATGGGCTACGATTCCTGGCCGTTCAGACAGGTAAAGACAGCAAACACTACACCAGGGTGTTGTGCCAACACAATGGTCAAGTGCCACATAGGCTGTATTGACGTCTGGCTTGCAGTGGTTTAGCACACCAGGTCCTCAAAGCCTCAGTCTTGGCTCTGCAGGCAACACGATCATTGATCTCCATGAAAAACTGGCCATTCCTATACCTTCAGGCCCAGCCCGTCATCACAGACGTCTAAGCCGTCCATTTCCGCGTGTGCGCAGCAGACTCGTCCACCACTATCATCACAGTGATGGCACAGGCCCCTAAAAGATGATGCTGGTGTTTCATGCTGGAGCTGACCGCCCTCCCCAACGACCACGCTTGCGACCAGCTCGGCCATGGGGCCACTCGATGCAATCACTTGCCTGTGCTGTCCACCCTCTTACGACCCCATCATGACAGTATGTTCAACAAGACTCTCTCGAGGCAGGAACGTCAACAATGCTGTTCAACAATGCGTAGGAATTAGGTATTTTGACTACTGCTTCATAGCGTATGTACTCCCCTTTGACATTATTTATAAGTAATCCACTGTAGTTCAAAAGGAACAATCATGGGGATAATCTCAGCACCAGCAGAAGAAATTACATTCATTATTCCAGATACAGTTAGTTTTAGCACAGAAATCGAACACAGTATTGCTCCTAAAACATCTGATCATTTACCCAATGATTTAAAATGACTGAGACACAGTAAAGTTAAATTTGAAAACAAACTGAGGAAATTCCTCCTTGAGAATTCTTTCTATTCAGTGCAAGAACTCAGTTAATGTAATGTGTAAAAGGTGACAGGTAGGAATTACTTACACAAATCTCGTTATAAAAAGCTTGTAAATCAATAGCATGCTGTCGTATCTATAGTATCAATCTGTAATTTACGTTTAAAATCGTTTGTTTTGCAACATTGCTATTAATTGCAGGAATTATCCAAGGAACACAAAACTATGTAACAAACTGGAAACTGTACTTTAAGTCTAACTGTACCGGTATATACTTGCAGATATCCATCTGGCACCACCTGTCACAAACTCTGAGAATACTTAATAGTCCAGTATGTTAAGTAAGGGTGCTGCCTGCTTTGCGCTTTTTTTGGCAGAGCCGGTATCTCTCCTAGCCTTGAGCGGAAGCTGGCGTGCCGTTACTGATATCCACAGAGAAAAACTGAGCATGGCATTTTTTTCCTAATCTGATCGGACATCAAATGACGAGTCACTGAGACACCGCACAACAGCCTGGTAAGTTCCATTGCCTTCGCTCTAAAATGAAGTGGACTCAAAGGAACTGGGTCATCCTGTCATCGTTCTTGGTGTGGAGAACTGCGAATTTACAGTACACTGCACCGTCCCAGTACCAACGTATCATTTGTCAAAACGCATTTTGTACTCCAAAAGAGGGTCGTTTCTGCATGTTTCCCTGTCTTTTCATGAAGGAAGCGCTACTTCCTATGCGTCACATTGGTAACAGCCCTGATTTTTCCGCTCTGTAAAGTGTTTTAGAATGTAGAGAGTTGCGGAGGGTGACCCACCTTTCGTGATCGTCTGATCGTTGCTCATTATGAGGTCCACTCCTCTCGGCTACCTATTAGTGTTGACAGATGCATGGTTGCTGATTTTGGGGAAGTGTAGCTGTCACAATTGATGAAGTTCGATCCGTGTTCTGAGCAGCCTCTTACTTGCTTAATTGGCCACTCAGCTAGTGTTGTTCAATTTAGCTACATTCTGGTGCAAATTGTTGTCTCGTTAACTTTGCTTTTGTGAGCTGCCCAGATGTACAAATTTCTTCGCGCTTTCTCTATACCGTCTTCCACATCTTTTGTTACCTTCCGTCAGTGTTAGTGATATTTTGTATTTTCGTTTGAACTTTAGAAAAATTCGTTTTCTGTCGATTTTTACTGTCCTGTTTGTCGGTCATTATAGCAAAAAAAAAATAGCTGTTAGTCTCAGTGATGACTTAAATTCCAGAATCCTCTACGTTGTGCTATAACCTTCTCATAGTTAGACGACCCACTTATAATAAACATTGGTGTACACCTGAGGTTCTTGTTCTCACTGTAACGGCGTTGTCATTGTGCATAGTGACCAAACTCATTGATCAGATTTGCTGAGAGTACAGAGGAAAGAACGAGCCTGCACCAGGTCGTCTTGCGGCATTGCACTACGCTCCTGGACTCTGATCCAGAACCGGGATACTACTTTTTGTAAATAATGCCCGCATACAGAGTTATCCGTAAATAACTGGAGGGTTCCGGAAGACGAGAACCAGAATGTTTAAGGCATATGTTAATTAACAAAATATAAAGGGCATCACTATAAGTTCTTAACTCACACTAGTGGTGCGCAATATTATAAAGCATCGGTATACGGCAAAAATTAGTACCAAGCTCAACATTTTATTTTTTACCGGAATCAGGGCATTTTCAAAATAACGCGCCAAAAAATTGAGGAAAAATGAGGACCACATTGCTTTTCCGCTATCATGTGCATAATAATAATTTATTTTCGCGTAATTCATCATACCACTGATGAGGGGTTATCACCAATATACCATACACAATTTGGATGTAAATATAACCGCTAATTTCACTCATTTTGCATTAAAGATGATGATACTGACGCTTCGGTACCCGAGGTGTACTTTTCGTGTTGTGTATTTGCCCTACAAATTTGTTTTAATTAAGTGTAAAATCATAGGTTCCTTACAGGCAGGCAAACATATGTGGTGTTTGTCACAGTTTGCTGTGTCTAGCTTGAGTCTTTCTTCTCCCACCGATCCATGTAGATTTAATTACTGAAAACATTCTCTGAATACGTGCCGTGCGTCGAAATATCCGCAATTATTGGTATTTTTCTACTTCGTGCCTCTCTAGTAGAATCGCTGGTTGTGTAGTACCTCTAATGCGAGACGGCGTGTGACGGGCAGCGACAGGTGCCTCGAACTAGCAGAGGCACGAGGAACATGGCGAGCCTGACCCTGGGTGGGCGCAGCCAGTGTTTTTGCCGGAAAAAGACTCGGCCGCACGTGGAGCGATAGCGCGGCCTACTTGTACAGGGTTATTACAAATGATTGAAGCGATTTCACTGCTCTACAAAAATTTTAATATTTGAGATATTTTCACAATGCTTTGCACACACATACAAAAACTCAAAAAGTTTTTTTAGGCATTCACAAATGTTCGATATGTGCCCCTTAAGTGATTCGGCAGACATCAAGCCGATAGTCAAGTTCCTCCTACACTCGGCGCAGCATCTCCCCATCAATGAGTTCGAAAGCATCGTTGACGCGAGCTCGCAGTTCTGGCACGTTTCTTGGTAGAGGAGGTTTGAACACTGAATCTTTCACATCACCACACAGAAAGAAATCGCATGGGGTTAAGTCAGGAGAGCGTGGACGCCATGACGTGAATTGCTGATCATGATCTCCACCACGACCGATCCATCGGTTTTCCAATCTCCTGTTTAAGAAATGCCGAACATCATGATGCAAGTGCGGTGGAGCACCATCCTGTTGAAAGATGAAGTCGGCGCTGTCGGTCTCCAGTTGTGGCATGAGCCAATTTTCCGCGGGCTACGTGTGAAACTTGCCCGCACGCGTTCAACCGTTTCTTCGCTCACTGCAGGCCGACCCGTTGATTTCCCCTTACAGAGGCATCCAGAAGCTTTAAACTGCGCATACCATCGCCGAATGGAGTTAGCAGTTGGTGGATCTTTGTTGAACTTCGTCCTGAAGTGTCGTTGCACTGTTATGACTGACTGATGTGAGTGCATTTCAAGCACGACATACGCTTTCTCGGCTCCTGCCGCCATTTTGTCTCACTGCGCTCTCGAGCGCTCTGACGGCAGAAACCTGAAGTGCGGCTTCAGCCGAACAAAACTTTGAGTTTTTCTACGTATCTGTAGTGTGTCGAGACCATATGTCAATGAATGGAGCTACAGTGAATTTATGAAATCGCTTCAATCATTTGTAATAGCCTTGTAGTAGAGGGCAGTTGTTTGGGGAGCTGTAAACTGGAAAGGAAGTCCCCTTTCGCTTGCAAATCCGCTTAGAGTGCAGAGTACCGGGAATGCCAGAAGGAGATAGACGGTTAAATCGATGGTTCGAGGCGTGTACGGCAATCTCTATACTGTCGCTGCGCCCTTGTTGCACTGACACACGAGTACTGGATACCTCCAAGTGAAGCGGAGTAACCTTATTATTGAGTACATGTCTATCTGTGTGTTATAGTTGTTCATCTGCTGCCCTTGTGGGGCGCCATTAGTTCTGCTATTTCATGACAGGTCACTTGTTTGTTTCAACTGTTCATGTTTCAAGGTTGTCTTTGGGTTTGCCCTGGTGGGGTCCATTATTTGTATACACGTCTGGCACTATTATTTATGTTTCATGTCTTATCACTCCAATTTAATGATGTGTGTAATGTATAGCCAGGAAGTGTATGCAAGACTGGCGTGTGAAATAAAGTAAGATTGCACGATTACGGCTCTGTAAAACCATTGAGGTAGCAGCGGATGAAATTTAATGATGCAGATTTGTTCTTTAGTTATGTAATTACCTTTTGTAATTGAACAGTTCTGGCTTTCATCTGAAGGGCTTTTGCGCCTAAACTTGTGTAGAAATTTTTCGGTACTCCTGTGTAGTAAATGAGCAAATTTTAAACTATGGCAGGAGAAAAACTGGTGTGTACAAAATCTGTGGTAACGGGTTCCCGCTGTAATTGTTGTTGTGTATTTCAAGTGCTTTTGTTAAACTGGATTTATTTGAGTACTGTTTTTAGGTTTGAATTGCTGTCAGCTTGTTATTACAATTTTGTTTAGAGGTTACTAAATGCATTTTAAAGATAACTTTGGGCGTTTAAAAATATTTTATCAAAAAAAGTTACAGACTTTGAGTTGAGACTTTTAATAGATGTTATAATTGCTTTGGGGCTAAAATTTGGCACTATTGCATCACCGGTGTTTTACCCTTCATGTTGGATCAATGTAAATATTATTAATTAAGAATAAGCCTTGTAGTGGGCACCCTTTAAAGAAAAAAGGTAAGATGGTTGGGCAGTATGTTTTTAATAACTGTTGAGTAAGAACTGCTTGTTAATGAATTTGTTTTGAAGGATACCTTAATTCATGTTAGCCCAGCACCTTACCACTCCTAAACAGCTCCTACCATAACAGAATATGTGCATTAGAACTTAGGATAACTAGTGAAAATTTAACAAAGGTTCACCTTGAAGTAGTTATCAATTTTTTATCTTTAAAATTTACCTTGAATCGCAACCACTGCTGTGGCATGTCCAGGTATAGTGATAGATTTCTCAGCAAAAAGTGGTCCGTGTTGTAACCTACCCACACGAAAATATTAATTAAATGATGAACCAAGTGTAACCTCCGCACAAAAATAATAATTAAAAGAATTTTTAAAGTATTGTAACCTCTGAACAAAATTTTCTCCCATTTATAATCTCTGTGCAGAAATGCATTCACATTTAATGTAACCACAAAATTCAATTCCTAAACCCGGAAATAATAAAAAAAATCAGTAACCTGGTAAATTTTATGACGACAGCAGCGCTTTGCCTCGGCCCTGTATTCTGAATAAAAAAAGGAAATATTCTTACGTCAATAAAAAATGCAAATATATCTGCTCTTATGTAAAAATTTTTCGGCACAGCTTCGTGCAATGCTGGCCTATATTTTTTCTGATTCTTGGAAGGAATGATCATGCATTGGAAATGTTCATTAAATTGAAATGAATGCTTTTCTCAAAAAAAACTTTATATTATAAAAATTATTCTTGAGCCATTTTTTAAAAGATTAATGACAGTTAATATACATTACTAGATATGCGCAAGGCTTCTTCTTTACGTTCTACAATAATACTCATCCTCCAAGGTCCCGACCAGAGCAGACTGCCGACCCGCGCAGGCACGCGCCGACTGCTGTCGACTGCTGCAGACTATTGAAGACCAGCGACAAGCAACAACTAACTACCTACTACTCTCTGGTCAGAGACTCTGCCATGCCTCGCCCATCGCCGGCAACGCATACGTCTTACATAACCCTCCACTGGGCGGAGCAAAAATTTGGCAGCGATGGTGAGTTAATTGGACTTGCCATGAGCAACAAATTTTTCTTAATTAACTAAGTTTACAATCACAGAGTATATACATATATATATATATATATATATATATATATATATATATATATATAAGTGCAGAACATGAAATAAAATATAGTGCACATGCACTAAGTACAGAACATATCAAGCAATGACAAAATGTATACACAATGAGTACAAATCATATTAACAAATGACATAAAGTGCACACGCACTGTAGTTCAGAGCAAATCACAAAATGCATACGGAATGAGTGCAAATCATATTAACAAATGACATAAAGTGCACACGCACTGTAGTACTGAACATATCAGGATATCACAAATGTATAGACAATGAGTACAAATCATATTAACAAATGACGAAAGTGCACACGCACTGTAGTTCAGAACATATCAGCAAATCACAAAATGTATATGCAATGAATACAAATCATGTTAACAAAATGACCAAAGTGCACACGCACTGTATATATTTTTTTACTATTTTAGAAGAACTAGGATAGGAAAGGGAAGGATTGCATCATGGTTGTAGCACTTAAGGTTGCACGCAGCTGCACTGAAAGTCCATATCTTTCTACAGAAGCACAACACCAAGTGAGACAATCTGAAGTTCTTTTCCTTGAAGTATTAATCAGTGTAGCAAAGACACTGAAATGTCGTAGTGATATTCCATGTTATAATTTTGGTAGTACATTAGGTACACCAAACAGTGGGACCATAATAACATCTCCATCGCTCAAGGTTGTGGACAGCATGTCGTGTCAACACCACATTCTTGTAAGGTACACCAACGTAGAATTAGTGCAAAATCCAAATATAGTGCTCCATGATCATAAGGATAGAAAGGACAAACGGATATTGCAGTAATTTCTGGTAATTAGGTCAGAAGGTGAAGGACATTAAGTCACATACTAGTCTTCATTGAGAATTACACTAGTCTAACAACTGATTTGAGTGATTGGTGGCACTCATCGCCCTGTTACAGAACATTTCTGTACCATGTATGAAGTATTACAGAATAATGTTCATAAATCATCTGATTAAAGTGAAATTTGGCACTCATTGGCCAGTTACAAACAATCAGAAGTCATCATTGAAAACAGGAGCTAAGGAATGGCATAGTATTAACATAATTCGCTTAGTTATAGTAATCATTGGCACTCATTGACCAGTTACAAAACATCAGAAGTCATCATTCAAAACAGGAGCTAATGAATGGCATTGTATTAACATAATTCACTTAGTTATGGTAATCATTGGCACTCATTGGCCAGTTACAAAACATCAGAAGTCATCATTCAAAACAGGAGCAAACGAATGGCATAGTAGTAACATAATTCACCTAGTTACAGTAATCATTGGCACTCATTGGCCAGTCATAAAACATATAGCAAGTATTGAATAGTACAAAACATTTTTCAACTTTCAAGTGACATATGACATATTTAAAATAATTATTGGCACTCATTGGCCAGTTACAAAGTATTCTTATATTTTTATAAAACCTTATTCAGTATTATTCAGAAGTTATCATTCAAAATTAGAGTCAATTATTGGCATAGCATTTATAGAGTATAACAAAATATTATTTACAGAAATTATTGGCATAGTATTTATGCATTATTACAAAGCATCATTCAGTATTGCTCAGAAGTGATCATTCCAGTGACATAGGACATATTGGAAATGTAACATACTCTAACCATTATTCAACGTCTGTGACTAGAAAACATCATTCAGTATTACTCAGAATTCATCATTCAAATGACATTCTACTCAGAACTGATCAGTATTACTCAGAATTTTCATAAACTGGTAGCATTTTTTGGGACTGGTAATACTTTTTTTTTTTTGTGCTAGCAATGCATTGCGTTGGGATCGATAATTAATTACTGGGGCATAACAATATTTGCTTTTTAGTTATTGCTGCAAATGAAGATGTGTAACATCATTCATCATGAGTCAGCTGTAGCAAGGTTATGAAACATATAGAGTATATGTGATCACATTCATAAATGACACAGGTTTAATGACCAACTGCTTATAGCACATCAATATCATGAATAATTTCTCCTGCAAAAAATACAAAATGGATTATTAAATTGAGAGAAGAAAAGCATATTATGCTGAAAAGTAGTGAACTTCGAATTAACAGGTAATGAAATGTGTATAAAATATATATGTTCTCTAGCTGTCCTTTCCAAAACCTTCAGTCACCATACCATGCGACATAAGACATACTGTCAAAACGAACTGCAACAAATACTTAAATAACTACATAGCATAAATACATAAGCTTCAACATTATCCTCATCTGGAAAGAAAAACTTCATTATCATTACTATCATCACCTGCAAAGAAAAACTTCATTATCCATATCACTATAACTCCATTATTATCATCACCTGTAAACAAAAACTTCATTATCCACAGTAGCATAGTCTTCATCACTATTCATCATCATTCATTATCATTATACAACTATTCCTTATTTCTAGCATATTTCATCAGTAAAACTAAGATGTGTATTTCTGTCTGACAGCCTGCATAAATCGCCTCGTATTCTGAAAGAAAAAATTAGTTAAGACTGCTATCATACGATGTGTATAGTATACTCTTGTTAATGCTTGTTAATTCTGATCCATTTGCTCTTCGTGACGAGGTATTGTATCTTCTTTCGTTCATTGCGAAGGTGAAATTCCCATTTCTGTTTAATTTATTTCTTTTACACGTTATTTCTTTCGGAAAATGATGAACAAAGATTAATGTCTTGCATTTAAATCATATACCCATTAAATAAAAACTGGTTTCTAGTGATATAATTAAGCATACAGCATAGCATGACGGATAACGTAATATGTCAAAAACATAGACAGTGTGCAGGTACAAAAATGTACACAGAGTATCACAATGATGCAGCAAACAAAAAAAAAAAATAGTGTAAAAATAGTCACGATGTTGAGATATCATAAGGCAAAATGACAAAGTCAACTGGTGTTTGTTATATCTTAAATATTTCATAGTGCATACAAGAAAACAGGAAAACAATCATACATACATAAAAAATGGAAAATGTACACAGTCTGATGTGTAACGACAAAAAGAGCGACCTGCTAACCTTACCTTGCCGGGCACTTGCCAAGAAAAAATACGATAATCATCAGTAAGTGTTCATGTGAATATACACTCCTGGAAATGGAAAAAAGAACACATTGACACCGGTGTGTCAGACCCACCATACTTGCTCCGGACACTGCGAGAGGGCTGTACAAGCAATGATCACACGCACGGCACAGCGGACACACCAGGAACCGCGGTGCTGGCCGTCGAATGGCGCTAGCTGCGCAGCATTTGTGCACCGCCGCCGTCAGTGTCAGCCAGTTTGCCGTGGCATACGGAGCTCCATCGCAGTCTTTAACACTGGTAGCATGCCGCGACAGCGTGGACGTGAACCGAATGTGCAGCTGACGGACTTTGAGCGAGGGCGTATAGTGGGCATGCGGGAGGCCGGGTGGACGTACCGCCGAATTGCTCAACACCTGGGGCGTGAGGTCTCCACAGTACATCGATGTTGTCGCCAGTGGTCGGCGGAAGGTGCACGTGCCCGTCGACCTGGGACCGGACCGCAGCGACGCACGGATGCACGCCAAGACCGTAAGATCCTACGCAGTGCCGTAGGGGACCGCACCGCCACTTCCCAGCAAATTAGGGACACTGTTGCTCCTGGGGTATCGGCGAGGACCATTCGCAACCGTCTCCATGAAGCTGGGATACGGTCCCGCACACCGTTAGGCCGTCTTCCGCTCACGCCCCAACATCGTGCAGCCCGCCTCCAGTGGTGTCGCGACAGGCGTGAATGGAGGGACGAATGGAGACGTGTCGTCTTCAGCGATGAGAGTCGCTTCTGCCTTGGTGCCAATGATGGTCATATGCGTGTTTGGCGCCGTGCAGGTGAGCGCCACAATCAGGACTGCATATGTCCGAGGCACACAGAGCCAACACCCGGCATCATGGTGTGGGGAGCGATCTACTACACTGGCCGTACACCACTGGTGATCGTGGAGGGGACACTGAATAGTGCACGGTACATCCAAACCGTCATCGAACCCATTGTTCTACCATTCCTAGCCCGGCAAGGGAACTTGCTGTTCCAACAGGACAATGCACGTCCGCATGTATCTCGTGCCACCCAACGTGCTCTAGAAGGTGTAAGTCAACTACCCTGGCCAGCAAGATCTCCGGATCTGTCCCCCATTGAGCATGTTTGGGACTGGATGAAGCGTCGTCTCACGCGGTCTGCACGTCCAGCACGAACGCTGGTCCAACTGAGGCGCCAGGTGGAAATGGCATGGCAAGCCGTTCCACAGGACTACATCCAGCATCTCTACGATCGTCTCCATGGGAGAATAGCAGCCTGCATTGCTGCGAAAGGTGGATATACACTGTACTAGTGCCGACATTGTGCATGCTCTGTTGCCTGTGTCTATGTGCCTGTGGTTCTGTCAGTGTGATCATGTGATGTATCTGACCCCAGGAATGTGTCAATAAAGTTTCCCCTTCCTGGGACAATGAATTCACGGTGTTCTTACTCAATCTCCAGGAGTGTAATTCCATAAGTGGTCATAAAAAATTAGGAAATGGCATTACAGTGTGATAAATCATTAAGTATGTTCATTCAATAAAGGGTTTGATGTTGGAGACATGATGATTGCCCTGGCTTTTTCTGGTTCTCAAAGTTTCGACGTGTACTACATTGGGGTGAGGAATGCTGCGAATTCGATATGGACCTGTATATAGATGCTCAAATTAACTGCATCTATTCTTTCCTTTGCTGGAAAAATAGTGTGTACGTACTAATATCTTCTGTCCAATGTGAAGGTCACGGTGTGTACAAACCTGTTTTTACTGTCTTCTCCGGCGCTCTGCGGCACGTTTGATGTTGTTCAGCGCAATGTCAATTATTTCATGGTGTCGTAGTCGACGAGATGTAGGAAAGGTTACTAATTCTTTAATTATGTTAGGTGGTTCAACATTTTTCAGTATAACAGACGGAGATAGCATAGTAGATTCATTTGGTATGGAATTAATTACATCCTGGAATGAGAGTATGTGTATGTGTCCCAATCACTATGTCTTTTATGGCAGTATATTCTACACAGTTTACCAATTTCTTTCATTAATAGTTCACAAGGGTTCGAAGAAGCATGGTACCTGGATATATAGATCGGAGAAATGTTTCTAGCTCGTAACATACGTGTCCATATAGCAGATCGAAACTGTGGTCCATTGTCGGAAATTACTTTCAACACATGCCCTACTTGAAATAGGAAATATTTTACAAATGCTTTCGAAATAATTTTAGCAGTAGCTTTGCGTAACGGAGTGAAGGTAACAAATTTTGAAGTGAGTTCAACAGCGACAAAGATGTTGTTCTGGGAATCGGACCAAAAATGTCTACAGCGGCCATGTTCCTCAATTTAACAGGTACAATGGGATGTAATGGAGGAATATGTGAAGTCGTATCTGACTTAGCTTTCTGGCAGATTTTGCATGACGCTAAAACTCGTCGAATACGTTTCTCCATGTTGGCAAAATAACAGTTCTGTCTCACTATAAGAAAACATTTTCTGGCTCCGTAATGTGCGTAACTTAAATGAGTATACCAGATTAATTTGTTAACAAGCTCGTCAGGAATGCATAATAACTAATTGTTGCTGTCAGGATGAGAGCGGCGAAACAGAATATTATTGCGTACAGTGTAATGGTTTCTAATGGTAACATTATTCCTATCTTGCCAAAGGTGTTTAATCTCTTTCCATACGTTGTCTTTACTCTGCTCTTGTGCTATGTCTTGTAATGACGACGAAATGAAATTTTCTAGTGCAACTTGTTGAATGTACATGACGCTGAAATTTGCTTTGCAGAAGTTGGTTACGATGTCTTGCTGATTGTTGCTGAGAGAACGGGATAGTGCGTCTGCTACAATATTTTGTGTGCCGGGAATGTGAACAACTGTAAAATCAAACTCCTGTAAATAAAGTTTCCATCTGCTTAATCTGTCGTGTGTAAATTTAGCGGAAAGTAAAAACTGTATCGCTCTATGGTCTGTATAAACGGTCGTATGTCTTCCATAAAGGAAATGCCGAATTCTCGTAAATGCCCATACAACACATAATGTTTCAAGTTCTGTAACAAAATAATTACGTTCAGCAGGTGACAGAATGCGACTCGCAAAGGCGATGTTTTTAATTACTGTAGAACCATCTTCTTCAATTTCCTGAAAAATGTGTACGCCTAAAGCGGTGTTAGAACTGTCGGTGGCAATGGAAAAATTTCTAGTAAGATCTGGATGTGATAAAAGTGGTGCATTCAACAAAGCATGTTTCAGGTTCATAAATTCAGAATAAGCTTGCTTATCCAAGGGCCAAATAGTGTTTTTACCTGTCAATTGACATAATCTAGGGGTGTCTAAAGCAGAGTAATGAATAAATTTACGAAAAAAGTTAATTAAACCCAAAAAGCTGCGTAGTTGTTTCTTCGTCGTAGGAACAGTAATGAGTAATGTCACGTAAAGCTTGACGTTTTTTCGGGTCAGGGGTAATGCCCTCTGCTGAAATTACATGTCCAAGAAACTTTATAGAAGTTTTACCAAAGTGCGATTTACTGAGATTAACTGTGAGTCCTTGTGCACGAAAAGTTTGCAACAGTTGTTCAAGAATCAGATTGTGTTCAGACCAGTTAGCTTCTGCAATAAGAATGTCGTCTACGTACGTTGTGATTCTGTCTTTAAGTTCTGTCGGAAGTATTGTATTCAAACCGCGAATAAATGCTGCTGAAGAAATAGTTAAACCGAACGGTAATTTACAAAATTGATAAGCCATGTACTTTCTGCAGTTTGGATGGTGTTGAATTTGCCAAAATCCTGATTTCAAATCTAATGTGGAATTAATAGCAGTACCATGAAATTTCTGTAGAAGTTCTTCTAGTGTCTGTGGGCGATCCGTTTCTTTAATAATAATGTCATTGATGTGACGCGAATCAAGTACGAGGTGAAGTGAACCATCCTTCTTCTTAACAATATGGAGCCGGTTTATGTACGGACTAACGGCCGGTTCAGTTATTCCTTGGTGAAGCATAGCTTGTAATTCTTTCTTAACTTGTTCTCTGTGAATATACGGAATGGGGTAATGCTTGGCTATAAATGTGTCGTGCTGTTTAACTTGAAATTCATACATAAAACCGGACATAGTAGCAGGAACGTTGTCAAAAACTGGAGCTTGCTGTAAAAGAATTTTGCGTAGTTGCGTGCGTTCGTCGTCTGTATTTGCACTGCTCTGTTTAACTTTGTCTGAAATCATCTGTATAACGTCATAGTCGGCTTCGTCTGGAGTATTATAGTTGTGTACGTACGTATCTGTTAACAATGTGTAATGACAGTCTATCTTACGTGATGCGGAAAAGACCTCTGTACGATTAATTGTTTGTTCTTCTGCAGATAAAGAGTGCTGAAATTCTAAAGCCAGTTGTACATTTACATCCTTTAACATTAAATAGGAATTTTGAATGTCAATAATTGCGTCGTGTTGTACCAGAAAATTCGTACCTAAAATAACGTCTGTCGTCAATAAGGGAACAATCTAAAAATTTGAGTGAAATGTATGACCTGCAATACAAAATGGTAAATGTGTCTGTAATTTAACATCTTCTCCTTTACCAGATACTGCTCCTTTTACTTTCATTTTGCCTAATCGTAGCGTAGGATAAGTATTCTCTTTGTTACACTCGTTGAAAGTTTCCTCATTAATGACTGACATTGGAGATCCAGAATCGATTACTGCTGAAAATTTCGATTATCCAATTTTTACTTCAATGACAAGGTGTGAAATGGTTTTTTGAATAACTGGTCTTTCCTGCAAAAGAGTGTCTCGGATGTCCTCAAAAGTAATAACATTTTCGTGAACATGATTCTGCGTGTCAAAAGCATTGCTTGCGTTACTGTAAGATGCAACCTGTACTGTATCTACTCAAATTCTATCTGACGCGCTTTATTTTCAGTAGGATGCTGTGGCATTTCAACTATTTGTACTGTTCTGTTGTTTCTTCCTGACGTATTACGTTCAGGATGATATCTACTGTCTGGTTCATTCATGATAATATGTTGTTGCGGATGATTTTGCTGCTGATAAGACCGACAGTTATTAAATGTACGCTGAAAATTGTGTTCATTACGTTTACGTCTGTCATGATAGTCATTTCTATACGTTGCATTGCGATGGGAATTGAAATAGTGTGTTTTCTGTACGTACTGATTCCCTTGTTGCTGTGCGTTACTATTTGTTGGAGCTGACGCTATACGTGTAGGCGGCGAAACATTAAAGCTTGGTTGACCTTGCACACTGCATTGTTGGTTAGGTATGCTAACCGGCTGGCTTTGATGCTGTTGTGGGGAAAAACGTCTATTGTTACCAAAATGTGGTTGCTGATAATTTTGACGATTGCTAAAAATGTTGTACATACTGATGATTACAATTTCATCTGTTATTAAATTTACGGCGGTAGTTGTCATTTCGGGACTGACTAAAGAGAAGTGTCAGTTTCGGTAAAATTTGTCGTATCAGGTTTCCTTTACTCATTCTTAATCCTAGATAGATAGATAGTTGTAGAGCTGTTTTGATAGATATAAAGGATAGTAGAAGATAAGGCAGCAGTGCAGAAAACTAAAGATGAAATAGCACTACTACGGCTCAGGGCCCTGTGCTCACTACGGCACATATTCATCGAAGCGTAATGAATCCCCTGAGGTCAATTACGCGCTGCAAATAAATTTCAGTTTCTGCGTTACAGGCAATGCCGGTGAGAATTCAAAAGCAAGTTGTTGTATCCAATCCAATTCTAGTTTCTGCGTTACACGCCAAGCTGATGAAAATACAAAAGCAAATTGTCGTATCCAGTCCAAAGCGTGTACCTGTGCTCTGTCATTTTTAAATACCTTAGATTTTTTTTACAGATGAATCAACGCTATCGTCTCTGAATGTGTGAACAGGTTCAGTATTGTATGAGAATCTATTTGTCAGTGGCTGTTCGGAATCTAACTCACGTAAATTACCTAAATTATACTGGCTGTGTGAGTGTGACAAATGTTCGGAATCTGCCGTATGCTGTGACGTGTTATTGACTGAAACATTTTTCATCTGTATCACTTCTTTCTGTAAAGTTGACAATTTTCTACGTAATGTATTATTGGACGAATCTATCTCACTGATCGTCTGCCGTAAATTTTGGAATTCGGGTGTTTGATTAAACGAAACTGGTGACGTATCGTCTGATTTGGTGTCATTATTACTTTCGATAACGTCAATACGACTGGGCAACTCATCATATTGTTCAGTCAGTATTTTTACCTCATCATCGTTTTTATTATTACAAGCATTAATATGTTTTAGTATTTTACGTGTGGTTTCGTTCAACTTTTTAATGTCTGCTTTGATGACATCGGAATCCTGTATTAGTTCTAATTGTTCGAGTCTGTCGGTCACTGTCTGAAAGTCTACTACGTGTGTACCTGTTTTTGATTTAAGATCGGAAATTTCAACACGCAATTCGGTGTTCAACTGTTTGATTGTATTAATTTCGTCTGATACTGTAGCAATATTGTTGTCTACGTATGTTTTTGCTTTCGTAAACAATTTACGTTTATCTTCCTGTCTCTGTGCGGTAATTGTTTCCATGACTTGTCGCTTTACTTTATTCTGTTCCTGTATGCATTTAAGGTAACGCGTTTCACTGTTTTGTAGGAGGTCAATTTGGCTGTTCTGCTGGTCGAATTTCGCATCTACTTTTGCATCCAGTGTGCGTGAAAGTTCTGCTGACATTAATTTAAACTCGTCGCGTAACTGTGTTGCGTTTACAGAGCATTGTTTACCGACTGCACTAATTTCGTCTCTAAGTGATTCTGTTGCAGCTGCTTGCGTATTCCTTAATTCTTGAGCAACAGATCTAATTTCTTCACTACTTTTCCTAGCACAAGCCTTAATTTCCTCACGTATTTGTTCTTTAGCATCATGACATTGCGCGGCAACGGCTGTAATCTGTTCATAAAGTTGTTTGAAATATTCATTAAGGTTGTCTTGTTTTTCACTCAACTGTTTGTAATTGTTGTCTAGTTTTTCATTAAGTTGTTGTTTGAGATTTTCATTATTTCATTAAGTTGTTTGAAATTTTCACTCTGTTGTTTGGAATTTTCCTTTTGTTTTTTATTATGTTCATTAATTTGTAGCAACAATGCCATAAGTTGATCCAAGCTAAAATTAGCAACTCTATTCTCTGTGCTGTGTAATGGCATACCTGCAATTGTCACGTTTTCTGTAACCATTTGGTCATTTTCTAATTCTTGAAAAGGTTTGCAAATGGAATGTGCACTGTTGGTCACTAAATCGGAATTAAAAAAATCTGACGTATTCTGATTACACTGTTCATTTTCATTTGAAAAATTTGTCTGTTCGGCATGTAAATTTTGCAAACCGGGTGTGTCAAACTGGGCAGCGTTCATTGTAACGGAACGTGCCGCATCATCAATTGTCATTAAATTAACAGAGGACGCAATTGAATTTGTTTGCTCATCATTAGGATCAAAATCGTCACTAGTGGTCGGTACGCACTGATTGTCTGTAAATAGAGGACTATTATTAAGACAGTGAGTGTCGCTAGTATTATCAGTCAAAATATTCGAATCGGCTATTTCATTCATTGCACATCGCTATGTACCGTTAACAGTTTTCCGCAGCATTTTTCAAAAATCAGAATTAAGCACAAATGAAACATGGACAATGCAAATATGCAACAAACAATTACAAGAAAGAGCAACAAATTGCCAATGATCTGTGAAAGAAGGAGTGACAAATTAGTAAATGGGCTGCGCCAGATGCAAACTACGTTTAAGAAAATAAGAGCGGATATATGACTACTTATCAAAAGATTCACGAAGAAATACGATCCTGGCAGGGTCGCCAAGTGTAACCTACCCACACGAAAACGTTAATAAAATGATGAACCAAGTGTAGCCTCTGCACAAAAATAATAATTAAATGAATTTTTAAAGTATTGTAACCTCTGAACAAAATTGGCTCCCATTTATAATCTCTGTGCAGAAATGCATTCACATTTAATGTAACCAAAAATTCAGTAACCTGGTAAATTTTATGACGACAGCAGCGCTTTGCCTCGGCCCTGTATTCTGAATAAAAAAAGGAAATATTCTTACGTCAATAAAAACTGCAAATATATCTGCTCTTATGTAAAAATTTTTCGGCACAGCTTCGTGCAATGCTGGCCTATATTTTTTCTGATTCTTGGATGGAATGATCATTCATTGGAAATGTTCTTTAAATTGAAAAGAATGCTTTTCTTAAAAAAATTACTTTGTATTAAACAAATTATTATTGAGGCATTTTTTTAAATATATTAATGACCGTTAATCTACATTACTAGATATGCGCAAGGCTGCTTCTTTACGTTCTACAATAATACTCATCCTCCAAGGTCCCGACCAGAACAGACTGCCGACACGCGCAGGCACGCGCCGACTACTGTCGACTACTGCAGAGTACTGAAGACTACTGCAGACTACTGAAGACTAGCGACAAGCAACAACTAACTACCTACTACTCTCTGGTCAGAGACTCTGCCATGCCTCGCCCATCGCCGGCAACGCATACGTCTTACAATGTGTCTTCGAAGGTAAATGACGAATGTGTTCCACTATATTGTGTAGATATTCTTCGAATCAAACTAGCACTTTGTGACGATTCTCCTTTCCAGATACATGAAACGTGGTTTCGTAACTGAAAACCAACTTCCGTGAAAAACCGTGTTCCTGAGTAGAAACTGCCTGCCATTCCAAAAGTTCGATCGTAGTTCATTGTACGGGTAGCCAGCAATGTAACATCTGCAGCCTCTATGGTTTTACATGATTCAATTGGCTCTGAGCACTATGGGACTTACCTGCTGAGGTCATCAGTCCCCTAGACTACTTAAACCTAACTAACCTAATGATATCACACACATCCATGACCGAGGCAATATTCGAGCCGGCGACCGTAGCGGTCGCGCGGTTCCACACTGTAGCGCCTAGTGCCGCTCGACCACCCCGGCCGGCTATGGTTTTACATGCTGACGTTTGTCTCGAATGCGCTAGACAACTGACTGTGGTATCTGCAGGTCCACAATCGTCGATGTCTTCGGACTCCTCACGAAGGATTCCAGCAAACAGGTCAACTTCTCTGCTGATGTTCCCGGCTGTGCTTTCTTCCAGCAACATAAGAATCCAGTGCAACGAAACGTGTGAAAGAACACATTGCCTGATTCTTCTGGAGGAGGAAAACTTGCTGCTTGTCATTAAATTGTCAGCGAATCGTTAAAATTTACTCGCATTTAGCGAATTCAAGGACACAAAGCTTGCACATCACTCCATTATACGTCATGTTCTGTCATGCCTCCCCCATAGCAGCGCACTCTGCAACTATCTCGTTGGACGTATCAACAATCGAAACTTGGAGAGATTCCCTGTCCATTGATGTGTGCCATTATTCTGTATGTCTTGTACATTCTGCGCTGTCGTCTTCAGAAACCCGGCGGTACTAGTTAGTATCGCTGCAGTGTCCGACGCTGACGGCTTACTAGACGAGCTGGTACTCGTGGAAGAAGAACTGCGTAAAAATTGATACGTAAAATATATAAGCATAACCTTAACTCCACACAAACTAAAGGAAGAGTAAGAGGAAAGATTAGTAAGTTTATCGCCTTCCTGCCGAATATGGAAAATTTGTTTTCAACGATTTCCAAAATTACGAACAAGTGCAAAGTGGGTGATATTTTACACGCACCGGTCAGGACAGCAGCACGTCTATAATCTGTGAAGGCTGACTAGTTTTTACGAGAGTCGAATACTTATTCACTGTGGTAAAACTTATATGAGACGAACAATACACACTGTATGAGGACGGGGCGTCGAGCACAAGGGAACACCGTCTTCTATGTGTCAAACAATCTACAGTGCCTTTACATTGTAATTTCACCATCAGTCCACGGCATATGGGAAAGTGAAGCTGCTGGGCACACCCTCATCCTATTGGCATTCAGTGCCCGAGGAAGCAGTGGGTATGCGACTAGCATACTACCGGTTCAACCGAAGTGAGGGTTTCCAGCAAATAAGAGAATCTCCCAAGTTCAAATCCGCACTCTGAAACGATATATTGTCTGAGTCTTTACTGCCTGATACTCCAACGTAATCACATATTTCATGAGGATTTGTCGGTTTGGTGCTTGAAGCGTTTTGTTCTTAGGTGGATAAAGTTTTATGTATGACACATCCTTGTGCCGACTGCCTTATCTCTGACATACGTGCACTTACTTCAGAAATGCTATGCAGCGCAGGTTTTGGGTGAAGTGTAGTTCGGCTGGGGGTGGTCCGAACGTGGCCTTATGTAAATGTGTTATTTATTAACCAGTAGATTACAACATGTGAGTGCAAATTATCTTGTCGCTAAATAAAACAGATAAAGAAATCAGAGAACTGCTGGTACCAGAAACACATTATTTCACCAAGACAGAAATACAATATTTGTTATCTCAAATGGGCCTTACTATATCAGAACTTATTGTAAAACACACTCATCAATCACTTAGATAAAATAATCTAGCTTGATCCGTATAAACTACATAAGTGGGCTCCAACTAAAAACATATTTTTTAACACCTTACTTAACTCTATACAGAAAAACAAAGCCAGTTAACTAACTCACTAAGACATCTAGAATCTATTACTAACAAATTTCAGCAACAGCGAGGCTAGCCCCAAAAGAGAAAACAACTTCACAGAACTAACTACAATATAGAACATAAGTTAGGAAGCACAATACACTGTAATTTTTCATTATTATACAACACTGAGCCATGGTCTCATCATGTATTAACTTCCACGATGAGAATATTACACTCTCTTACACCATGCAACTGCTGTGCAGTTACGCTATTCAGTTCACAGTAATCATCATGGACTCACTGTGCTTCTACACAGCCGCAACAGTCACGAATCAAGTCCACCTATCTGGGAACATTCTACTGCACTGTAACCTAATCAGCCAAATACACGCAATGCTTGGCACAAACAGATATAGCTCACAAAAGCACGCACTACTTTCTGATCTAAACAGTGTCAGATGACCAACTTCTCGACCATTCATCATCGCTGGTTCAAAAATGGTTCAAATGGCTCTAAGCACTATGGGACTTAACATCTGAGGTCATCAGCCCCCTAGACGTAGAACTACTTAAACCTAACTAACCTAAGGACATCACACACATCCACGCCGGAGGGAGGTTTCGAACCTGCGACCGTAGCAGCAGCGCGGTTCCGGATTGAAGCACCTAGAACCGCTCGGCCCCAGCGGCCGGACATCATCGCTGGCTGTGAGCTGCCGGCTTCTACTAGACACCAGCATGGAGACACCATCCAGAATCCAGCTCGACGATGTTAACGGACAGCTGACCAAGTGTTACCACTGCTGCTGCAACATGCTGCTCGGTTCCGTGGCACTTTGCTCGTCAGTGTGTTGTGCTTGGTCGTCATCAGTAAACAAACTATGGCCATGCCACCCACACCGAATATGAAGACAAGCACGGCCAGTGCGTCATCTAGAATTGGCGCAAAACACAGTGTTTGTCAGCGACACAGCACGCCTCGGCGCTGGAACAGTTTGGATTTGCTGCCTCTGAGCCATCCTGCTGGCTAGCTCGACCACCAGACTCCAGCAACGGCAACTCCTTGAGCCAGCCAACAAGTGTGGCCGTCGCACCGGCGCCACTCCACCAGCAGCCTCCAGCTCTGACCCAAACTGTGCACCCTCTCCTGCTGCCTCGCGCCGTCCCTTGAGAGTTGGGAGTGATGCATCTTCCCTCGTGCTGCCGGAGCTGCCATCTCGCGAGAAAAGAGCGTAGGCACGACTGCTAGACCTTACAGCAAGGAAGCATGCAGCGGAATTTCAGTTTTATGGCACAGGTATCAGCTGATATATCGGAAGCAGCAATATTTTTGTATCAGATGCACGCTCAAAAGGTGATGGAATAACACTTGAACACTGTAGCTGCACGTGAAAAACTTTAGGGCACGGGCGGCCAAGAATCGTATTTGCGGACCATACAGGGCTATTACAAATGATTGAAGCGATTTCATAAATTCACTGTAGCTCGATTCATTGACATATGGTCACGGCACACTACAGATACGTAGAGAAACTCATAAAGTTTTGTTCGGCTGAAGCCGCACTTCAGGTTTCTGCCGTCAGAGCGCTCGAGGGCGCAGTGAGACAAAATGGCGACAGGAGCCGAGAAAGCGTATGTCGTGCTTGAAATGCACTCACATCAGTCGGTCATAACAGTGCAACGACACTTCAGGACGAAGTTCAACAAAGATCCACCAACTGCTAACTCCATTCAGCGATGGTATGCGCAGTTTAAAGCTTCTGGATGCCTCTGTAAGGGGAAATCAACGGGTCGGCCTGCAGTGAGCGAAGAAACAGTTGAACGCGTGCGGGCAAGTTTCACGCGTAGCCCACGGAAAATTGTCTCATGCCAGAACTGGAGACCGACAGCGCCGACTTCATCTTTCAACAGGATGGTGCTCCACCGCACTTCTATCATGATGTTCGGCATTTCTTAAACAGGAGATTGGAAAACCGATGGATCGGTCGTGGTGGAGATCATGATCAGCAATTCATGTCATGGCCTCCACGCTCTCCCGACTTAACCCCATGCGATTTCTTTCTGTGGGGTATGTGAAAGATTCAGTGTTTAAACCTCCTCTACCAAGAAACGTGCCAGAACTGCGAGATCGCGTCAACGATGCTTTCGAACTCATTGATGGGGACATGCTGCGCCGAGTGTGGGAGGAACTTGATTATCGGCTTGATGTCTGCCGAATCACTAAAGGGGCACATATCGAACATTTGTGAATGCCTAAAAAAACTTTTTGAGTTTTTGTATGTGTGTGCAAAGCATTGTGGAAATATCTCAAATAATAAAGTAATTGTAGAGCTGTGAAATCGCTTCAATCATTTGTAATAATCCTGTATCACGGCACGAGTGACATAGCGACATAGTGACATAGCGACATTTCCGTCACCGCCATAGCACGCTGAATAGAGGGACACCAGGGGGAAACTGTGAATGCACTGTATTTAGATAGTAACGCAGTCACACTGCTTATGTCTTTGTTCTATATTTCACAATGAATGTCACAAACACAACAAATTTTCATTAATACTTACATAATTTTGGGAATCTCAAGACATAATGTAATTTTTATCCGCTAGACACAGTCAGCATACAGATACACACAGAAATTTCACGACCTCTTTAGTTTCATAATCGAAAAAATGCCATTCACACACATATGTTGATCGAATATTGCAACATTTTTGCAGACTCATTACGGACACATGTAACATCTATCTGAGTAAAAAAAGTCCTGATCCTTTTAAATTAAAAGGATTTTTCTTTAAAACAGGAATTACATTGCAGATGTTACTTGCTTCGGCACCTTCACATTGTCGCTTCCAACTGTAATGGCTAGCAGTCCCGAAAACATCTCTAAAACTACTGTAAGATTGGGAGTTTCCTTTAAACATTTATAAGAGCAATCATTGTAGTTCTTTGAAGGACACAACGAAATCTTCAAACGCGTTTTCCGTAACGCCGTTGAGCTTCGGGAACTGTACATTGTTTGTCAGAATTTGTCCCTAGTCCAATGCGATTTTTTTAAGATGCGTAATTTGTCGAAAACTGTTGTAGCTGACAGTAGAGTAATGCGTGCGACTTCTGAAATATTTTTATTCGTACCCCCAGTTTCATCACGTGCACCATGCTTGGCTCTCTCATTGTCAACTAAATGTTTCAATTCCTTCTGCATGGTACTGTAACGTCGACTCGTAGCAAAACTGCAGTACCCTAGGAATATACACTCCTGGAAATTGAAATAAGAACACCGTGAATTCATTGTCCCAGGAAGGGGCAACTTTATTGACACATTCCTGGGGTCAGATACATCACATTATCACACTGACAGAACCACAGGCACATAGACACAGGCAACAGAGCATGCACAATGTCGGCACTAGTACAGTGTATATCCACCTTTCGCAGCAATGCAGGCTGCTATTCTCCCATGGAGACGATCGTAGAGATGCTGGATGTAGTCCTGTGGGACGGCTTGCCATGCCATTTCCACCTGGCGCCTCAGTTGGATCAGCGTTCGTGCTGGACGTGCAGACCGCGTGAGACGACGCTTCATCCAGTCCCAAACATGCTCAATGGGGGACAGATCCGGAGATCTTGCTGGCCAGGGTAGTTGACGTACACCTTCTAGAGCACGTTGAGTGGCACGGGATACATGCGGACGTGCATTGTCCTGTTGGAACAGCAAGTTCCCTTGCCGGTCTAGGAATGGTAGAACGATGGGTTCGATGACGGTTTGGATGTACCGTTCACTATTCAGTGTCCCCTCGACGATCACCAGTGGTGTACGGCCAGTGTAGGAGATCGCTCCCCACACCATGATGCCGGGTGTTGGCCCTGTGTGCCTCGGTCGTATGCAGTCCTGATTGTGGCGCTCACCTGCACGGCGCCAAACACGCATACGACCATCATTGGCACCAAGGCAGAAGCGACTCTCATCGCTGAAGACGACACGTCTCCATTCGTCCCTCCATTCACGCCTGTCGCGACACCACTGGAGGCGGGCTGCACGATGTTGGGGCGTGAGCGGAAGACGGCCTAACGGTGTGCGGGACCGTAGCCCAGCTTCATGGAGACGGTTGCGAATGGTCCTCGCCGATACCCCAGGAGCAACAGTGTCCCTAATTTGCTGGGAAGTGGCGGTGCGGTCCCCTACGGCACTGCGTAGGATCCTACGGTCTTGGCGTGCATCCGTGCGTCGCTGCGGTCCGGTCCCTGGTCGACGGGCACGTGCACCTTCCGCCGACCACTGGCGACAACATCGATGTACTGTGGAGACCTCACGCCCCACGTGTTGAGCAATTCGGCGGTACGTCCACCCGGCCTCCCGCATGCCCACTATACGCCCTCGCTCAAGTCCGTCAACTGCACATACGGTTCACGTCCACGCTGTCGCGGCATGCTACCAGTGTTAAAGACTGCGATAGAGCTCCGTATGCCACGGCAAACTGGCTGACACTGACGGCGGCGGTGCACAAATGCTGCGCAGCTAGCGCCATTCGACGGCCAACACCGCGGTTCCTGGTGTGTCCGCTGTGCCGTGCGTGTGATCATTGCTTGTACAGCCCTCTCGCAGTGTCCGGAGCAAGTATGGTGGGTTTGACACACCGGTGTCAATGTGTTCTTTTTTCCATTTCCAGGAGTGTATGACTACATAATAGATACTGAGAATTCTCATCCGTCCCTTCGGTCATTCGTATACATTTTTAAAGGCTTGTTCCACTACATCGCCACAGTGCATCCTTTTTTGCAAAAATCCACGAGTACTATGGGCGACTATCATACCACGAATAAACAGCGCTGATACCCCTATTCCACTTTCTGATAAAGACCAAGCAAAGCAGAAACAGGCCGAGCTTAGGTCCAGATGCGGCCACAAACCAGGAACTCATGAGGTTTGGTATGCCATGACCAGCTCTGTGTGAGTATCAAGTGGGCTGTACGTCAGTTTAAAGGAACATCAGAATGTGTGGAACAGGATGCATTTTTTTTTAACTGGATTACGCTAAAGCGTGTTCAAAAGAAATGCCTCTGAATTTTTTTATTCTTTTCTCAATATAACATGAGGTATGACACGTCAAGCATTTCACTTGGTCGACTTCCCACTTTGCTGACGCAAGTTACAAGGACACAAGGTTGTGAGTCGTGCTTGGGTAGCTCAGTTGGTAGAGCACTTTCCCGCCAAAGGCAAAAGTCTCGGTCTCGAGTCTCGGTCCATCACACAGTTTTAATCTGCCATGAAGTTTCATATCAGCGTACACTCCGCTGCAGCGAAAATCTCATTTTCGAAACATCCCCCAGGCTGTGGCTAAGCAATGTCTCCGCAATATCCTTTCTTCCAGGTTTGCTAGTTCTGCAAGGTTCGCAGAGGAGCTTCTGTGAAGTTTGAAAGGTGGGAGACGAGGTACTGGCAGAACTGAAGCTGTGAAGATGGGTAGTGAGTCATGATTGGGTAGCTCAGTTGAGGAGCACTTGCCCGCGTAAGGCGAGGGTCCCGAGTGCGAGTCTCAGTCCGCCACACCGATTTAATCTGCCAGGAAGTTTCAGAGGTGAGGTTCTGGCTGTGCCAAAAAGTGAAACACTCTACAGTGACAGTATCAAGAAAGTTGTCTCTCGCAAGGAGAAATGTGTTGGTCTCCAGGTGCCTATGTTGAGATACAAAACGAGTATGTTAACATGGAAATAAAGTTGCAGAATGTTAATAAAGTTGGTTTTATTTAAAAAGCTTTCAGTAGATTTCCTAGAAAAAATCGGAGGTACTATTGTAAGCACGCTCTTGCAATATATATATATATATATATATATATATATATATATATTACTCTCGTATACCTCTATTATTTCGTGAACGTTTCAAGATCCTGAACCGACGGTTTCGGCAAATGTTAGTAACTCTTGTGTCAAACTAAGTGTTAAAAGAGGTAAACTTCAAATTGAATTTATGAAATTTTTATCAGCATTAAAATGCCCTTACAAACATAAGTACACTAGACTCGCTAATCCGGCCATTTCTGGCACATATGGGTGCAGGATTAGCGGAAGTGCCAGATTGTTGAGTGTCTCAAATTTATTTTATTTAGTTATTTTGTTATTTATTTATTTTGAAAACATAAGGGATATAGTCTACTGTACTTTATTAAACCGAAGAATACAATTTTAAATTATTATTAAATTGTTATTAAATCAAAAGATACATTAACTTTCAAAGGAAACCTAGTGCTTGACTGTATACTGTACATAATTATACAGTCGTATCACTCACTATGATACATGTCCGTAATTTTTAACAGTCGCAATGATGATACGCGACGGTGGCTTGTTTTATCACGCAACCGCTTTACAAGCATTACGTCGGTACTACATGTATCTGGTTGTTGCACAATGTGCGTAAAGTGTTTCCTCTTAGAAGACATGATTCCGAACTGTAAAGAAAGCTACAATTTCAAATACAGTATTCAAGGCATTGTTTAACTAAACATTGTTGCGCACAATAATTCATTAAGTATGTGTTTTTGGATGTGCGCCGGATTACTGAGAGGCCGGACTAATGAGGGCCGGATTAGCGACAGTCTAGTATCTGGTCACGTAACAGTAGCAAATGTAATCGTTGTAACTTCTGGAAAAGTTATTAGAGAATGATGTTAAAGATGAATGACTAGGCAGCTGGATACAAGAATACTTGGGGTGAAAGGACACGGGATGGGTAATAGACAGGAAGGAACTAATGACTTACAGACGCACAGAGCATGCGGTAGTCCAACGACGAAATTTGAAAATTTCGGTCGCAGCATGACTCGAATTCTGGTGCTCCACTTCTCTAGAATGCTTGCCTTAACCACCTTTTTTATCTCACGTTGTTCGTCCCATGACACCCGTTCAGGTCCTTCGTTTATCCATTCCCTGAGTTTTGTTATTGCATAAGGCAGCTAACTCTCAGACAGAACACGCTGAGGTACCCTGCCAGCTCCGCTTCGGCCATCCGGACACGCTTCCTGTCAGACCCAAATTTCCAACTTCCCTCTCAATGGTTCAAATGGCTCTGAGCACTATGGGACTTAACAGCTGTGGTCATCAGTCCCCTAGAACTTAGAACTACTTAAACCTTACTAACCTAAGGACATCACACAACACCCAGTCATCTACTTCCCTCTCACCCGCATCACTAATATCAACGTCCAGTAACCCATACTCACGAATTTATGATTCCGTAGGAGTTCAGGCGCTGGTTGTGCACACTCACTGAAACTTTTTCCTAAAACATCGGACGCGCAAATAGAATTAGAGATATGAGTGGTGTCCGTTCTGTCGGACATGTCCATAACTACACACATGAAAAAAGTTATGCATTACCTCGGTACCGAGAGTTCCGGAACATGTACAGAAAATTGGAATAGAGATCACATAAACACCATTTCCGCCCTTCTTATTGCTCATGAAAACCACACATTGCATGTTGCGCCACCATACAGCGAGACCTTCAGAGGTGGTGGTCCAGATTGATGCATACACCGGTACCTCTGATAACCAGTAGCACGCCCTCTTGAACTGATGCATGCCCGTATTCGTCGTGGCATACTATCCACAAGTTCATCAAGGCACTGTTTTTCCAGATTGTCCCACTCCTCAACGTGGAGTCGTTGGTGGGTCACGTCATCGATAAACAACCCTTTTCAGTCCATCCCAGGCATGTTCGACAGGGTTCACGCCTGGAGAACATGCTGGCCACTCTAGTCGAGCGATGTCGTTGTCCTGAAGGAAGTCATTCACAAGATGAACACGATAGGGGCGCGAATTGTCGTCCATGAAGACGAATGCCTCCCTAATATGCTGCCGGTATGATTGCACTATCGGCCGAGGGGAGGGCACGCACGTATCGTACTGCCCTTACGGTGCCTTCCATGACCACCAGCGGTGTACGTCGGCCCCACATAATGCCACCGCAATCAGCAGGGCAACTCCACCTTGTTGCACTCGCTGGGCAGTGTGTCTAGGGCGTTCAGACTGACCGGGTTGCCTCCAAAAACGTCTCCGACGCCTGTCTTGTTGAAAGCATATGCGACACTCATCGATGAAGACAACGTGATTCTAATCCTGAGCGATCCATTCGCCATGTTGTTGGGCCCATCTGTACCGCGCTGCATGGTGCCGTGGTTGCAAAGGTCGTCGGAAGTGAAGTTACGAATCAAAAATGGCTCTGAGCACTATGGGACTGAACATCTGAGGTCATCAGTCCCCTAGAAGGTAGAGCTACTTATACCTAACTAACCTAAGGACATCGCACACATGGATGTCCGAGACAGGATTCGAACCTGCGACCGTAGCGGTCGCGCGGTACCAGACTGTAGCGCCTAGAACCGCTCCGCCATCCTGGCCGGCGTTGAGAGCCCTTCCTGGCACAAAGTACCAATGCGAACGCGTTCGAACCGCGGTATTGACAGTCTAGGCATGGTTGAAGTACAGACAACACGAGTAGTGTACCTCCTTCCTGGTGGAATGACTGTAACAGATCGGCTGTCAGACCCGCTCCGTCTAATACACGGGCGGCCAGGAATTCTGCACATGTGCGGTGCACTTGCACGCGTGCAGTTAACAGGTGTTCCGCGTGCACACAGGGGTAAGCTGGCCACCCGCTTATCTCCCATCCCCACCATACCTCCTGTCCGCTCCTTCCTCTGTAATGCGTTTTGTTTCCTAGCTTGCTTTATTGAGTGAATGAATAAGGTTAGTAGGAGTGCTTGAAGGAAATCATGGTTTGAAAGAGTACCTATTACCTACGATACGCTTTATTTAATTATCACAGGTGGAGTTTACAATACGTTTAATATCTGGAACAAAATTTCTACATACAGACAAACACAAACAGTTACGTAAATTTTCATCACTGATGTTTGCTCTTAACCGAGACTTATTAATTCAGCAAATGGTTTTCCAGCTCTCGCTATATTAAGTGCAGTCTTATAACTTGCACATTCCGCTGGGCTATTATTGTTGTCGTCCTGAAAACTTGAAAACAGTGCTCCACAAAATGTTAAATCAGTTAGATGAGAGACATGACGAGAGAAAGCCGCAGATCTCTCGAGACAACAGCAACTACGACAAATTCAAATGGCTCTGAGCACTATGGGACTTAACTGCTGTGGTCATCAGTCCCCTAGAACTTAGAACTACTTAAACCTAACTAACCTAAGGACATCACACACATCCATGCCCGAGGCAGGATTCGAACCTGCGACCATAGCGGTCGCGCGGTTCCAGACTGTAGTGCCTAGAACCGCTCGGCCACTCCGGCCGGCCAACTACGACAGATTCATCTGGTATCGTCAGATCGCTCTTCTTAAGCTCGCTCAATTCCCATCCACTCAGAATCCGACAACAAATTGTACTCGTCCTTGTGAAATTTATTATAATTGCCTTCAATTGCGCTCATGAGCCGCGTGCAACGTTTGCCCGCCCCTGATCTAATAGGTGCTGCTCATGCATGGTTGTTTACATCTTTGTGCGGTTTTAGTGACATCGCTGAACAGTCAAAGGGACTGTGTCTGTGACACTTCAGGAGTTCTGGGAACCGGGGTGATGCTAAACTTTTTTTTGACGTGTGTTTATCATTTACTGCCCGCCCGGCTAGCCGCGCGGTCTAACGCGCTGCTCCCCAAGCGGGAAAGTGTGACGGTCGCCGGCACGAATCCTTCCGACGGATTAGTGTCGAGGTCCAGTGTGCCGGCCAGCCTGTGGATGGTTTTTAAGGCGGTTTCACATCTACCTCGGCGAATGCGGGCTGGTTTCCCCTTATTCCGCCTCAGTTACACTATGTCGGCGATTACTGCGCAAACACTGTCTCCATGTACGCATGCACCGGACTTACTCTACCACGCAAACTACCACTTATATGGTATGAGACGTTCCCGGGGGTGGGTCCACTGGGGGCCGAACCACACAATAACCCTGTAACCCAGCGTTCGGTGTGGGGCAACGGTGGGATGCTGTGGCCGGTTGTGGGGTTCCGGGGGGACGAAGCCTCTCTGTCCTTTCTAGGGCCCCGGTTTAAATATGCTGGAATCTATGTAAGTAGGCTGTTTAGGTTCTTATATTGGTAACGCCGCCGCCACGTAGCGCTCTCTGTATGAAAATCACTGGCTGTGCTGTGTGCAGTCTGTGGCTAGTTTACTACTCAGACTTTGAGAAAAAAAAAACCACTGTAATTTCACTGTGATGAATGATCAGGACTGTCTTTATGGACCGTGAGAAAATTTTTGCTTTTGACCAACATTGTATTAATAAGTGTGTGCATTTTATATCTTTCTTACTGTAATTATGAAAAAAATTTTCAAATCTGTATTGGCCAGTTCCCAAAACAATTTGTAAAATTTTTTGTGGGGAGCATGGGGGCTATGTAAGTAGGCTGTTTAGGTTCTTACATTGGTAACGCCGCCGCCACGTAGCGCTCTCTGTATGAAAATCACTGGCTGTGCTGTGTGCAGTCTGTGGCTAGTTTGCATTGTTGTCTGCCATTGTAGTGTTGGGCAGCTGGATGTGAACATCGCATAGCGTTGCTCAGTTCGAGGTGAGCCGCCAGCAGTGGTGGATGTGGGGAGAGAAATGGCGGAGTTTTGAAATTTGTAAAAATGGATGTCATGAACTGCTGTATATATTATGACTTTTGATTACTATTAAGGTAAATACATTGTTTGTTCTCTATTAAAATCTTTCATTTGCCAACTATGCCTATCAGTAGTTAGTGCCTTCCGTAGTTTGAATCTGTTATTTAGCTGGCAGTAGTGGCGCTCGCTGTATTGCAGTAGCTTGAGTAACGAAGATTTTTGTGAGGTAAGTGATTTGTGAAAGGTATAGGTTAATGTTAGTCAGGGCCATTCTTTTGTAGGGATTTTTGAAAGTCAGATTGCGTTGCGTTAAAATTATTGTGTGTCACTTTAGTGAATGTTTGAGTACGTTCAGTTTTGCCCAGCTGTTTGAAAAGCGAATAATGTAAGAGGTTTATCAGCACAGTAATTCTAAAATTGTTCTAAGGGGACGTTTCATCTAGTACTAAAAGAGAGTTCTGCAGAAATTTCGACGGTGCAGTACTACTTTCCGCCTAATGTGACGTGACGTATTTTCGTATTTGTGTATGGAATCACGAACCTCCGCAATGGGCAGCAGTCGATTTCATGCTCAAAACTGTCTATTCTAATTTCTAAATACTGTAATTTCTGTAGGAATACTAAACGGATTTAGGAAGCTGGAACGCCATTCAATTTATTTGGTTGGTAGAAGAAAGAGCTACTGACAAGGATAGCACAAGATGAAAAGTCTTACTGCAAGCATAAGTAGTTTCTAATAACGTGGAACATAAACAATGTTCGAAAAAAATCTCAGAAACCTCTGTGATTAGTGTACTATTGTGTACTGGGACCAAACGAGGCCGATAAAGAATACAGAAATGGGACCATTAGCAGAGTATGAACTTTTGCCAAGAACTGTATTTGGTACGACGGTTTGTATACTTGGGTCACATTCGGAAATGCCGATATAAGAGGGTGTTACCTAACAACATAGACTGGCCTAGAAATGCGTGTATGGGACAGATCGCTGATAATTTAGAAGGCATCCCCGCTGAAGATACCAAGATATGTGGACAGTGATAGAGTGGAGTACTAAATTGAAGTAACATTAGTGCTAATGACTTGAATTACATCCTGCAGCTGCAGCAGTGGCATAGGTCTACTGAGAAGATGTTCTACTCATAAATTACATTGTAACGGATCGATAACCGCCACGACTGTAATTTACGTTGTAAGGCCACACCGCGGCCTGCTGGTCTGGAGTTCATGTTTGATAAAGTGACACCTGAGATTGTAACCATTTTAAAAAAATGGGTGAAATTATATGTTTAATCACTGTGAAAAATACGTTGCAGAAAGCAAGTATGCATCACTAGTGACCGCTGTCATTATTACCACCGGAGACTGGTCAACAACCATGGATAGTCGACGGCCGGGTGAGACTGTGGCAGACATCAAAGAGCACGTAATAGCGACGCCCGAAGGCTGAACTTACAAAAAACGTTATAAAGTTAAAAGCTGTGGTCATGTACCAGTCTACTCAGCCCCATGCTAGAATTGTGAATTTCTTTTGCAACTTTGTATTGAGATCAAGTGCGTGATTTGTAAGTGGTGGGTTGGCGTTTTCGTTATCATAAAACACAGAGATATAGATTTTGAATTCTGCTGGAAGTTATTAATAGATTGGTCTTGGTAGGATTTGTCTGCTGAGTGGTTACGGTATACGCTATCGTGATTTGAGCTAAAGGTTGGTTGCAAAAATTCTCTATATATAATTGAGAACTGTTTATGCGAGTGGCACTTTACTTACGTTATGGCAGTAAGAATAGGCCTACTCTTTGACTCTAGTGAATTTTCTGTTTACTGTCGTAGTTATCAATTTTTCCCCGTCGGCTTCTTCTCGTTAGATTTTAGTGAAACAAATCATGGTTTATTCCCGGTTTGTAAATCGTAATTATCTCAGAGATTTATGTTAAAGCCCCTTGTGTGTGGCTTCTCCCTTGGTAGCTCACTACATTCGGAGCACTCGGGTTTCCTTAGACCTAACAGTTTATCGAACATTTTCACGCGAAGAACATGAAGAGATTGTTGGACTACTTTACCATTACGGCAGAGCGTCATTCAAATGGTTCAAATGGCGCTGAGCACTATGGGAGTTAACATCTATGGTCATCAGTCCCCTAGAACTTAGAACTACTTAAACCTAACTAACCTAAGGACATCACACAACACCTAGTCATCACGAGGCAGAGAAAATCCCTGACCCCGCCGGGAATCGAAACCGGGAACCCGAGCGTGGGAAGCGAGAACGCCACCGCACGACCACGAGCTGCGGACGAGCGTCATTCCTGAAGTAAGTCATTTTCTGTTCCCCACGCACTGACCTAGATGTCCCAGTGACTGTCGTACACGACTTGAGTTCTGGTGGTGAGGATGTGAAGGAGAGTTTTTACAAACCGATCAAGACCGATTTTGAGAGGTTTTCTTAGTAGGATTTTGGCGGATGGTGGCGCTATATGCCCATGTACAGCTCACTCAAATCCCGTTAGTTAAGGGGCAGTGGTATGTCGACGGGGGCTACCGTCCAGTAGTTTCCTAAATGTGTTCCTTAGAGTTCGGATCAGACTTCAACGCGAGTTCACTATGCAACTTCTCAGATCACTGTAGTACGATTAGGGCCTTGTAAAACTGGCAGTTATGGTGCTGGAAAGACATCAGGCATGCGGGATTCGGGTGATCTACCGTATTGTTTACGTAGTTCCCAGTCTTTCAGCCGGCCGGAGTGGCCGTGTGGTTCCAGGCGCTGCAGTCTGGAGCCGAGCGACCGCTACGGTCGCAGGATCGAAATCCTGCCTCGGGCATGCATATGTGTGATGTCCTTAGGTTAGTTAGGTTTAATTAGTTCTAAGTTCTAGGCGACTGATGACCTCAGAAGCTAAGTCGCATACTGCTCAGAGCCGTTTGAACCATTTTTGAACCAGTGTTTCAGTGAGTGTCAGAAGTGCTTTGGAAACCCAGATACCATCCTCCTTAGGGCAGTACTTCCCTCACCATCCTACGTGCTAGACGCAGCCGATGTTTTGAGTAGCCGTCGCCTTGACGACGGCTTATCCGAACACGACCATCGACTGGGTGTAACAAGGGATCTGATTAATCTGATAAGGCAATAAATTTCGATTCATCAAAGGGTCAATCTCGTTGAACCGGGAACCCTGGAATAGTAACTGTCAGTGGTAAAATCCACTACAATTTAATAATTATTTATTTCTAAAAACGAAAGCACTAGCCTGTTTCAGAACATATGTGCCCTCTTCAGGTGCCTCTGCAAAATTTAAAGTGAATAATAATACCTATCCACTTGAATAAGGTGATCAAGCTAAACACAACTATCAGATACGCGTAGGATGAAAACCTTATAAGTACATTGAAATATGGGCCCACAAAGGTTGCAAAACTAAGTTTAAGATCGGTTAAAACATGTGGAAATGGTGCATCCCTGGCGTATGGTAGGCAAGAGAAAATCCTCTTCAGTCCTAGGTCTCACAGAAGGTCCCTCGCTAAGGAGAACCTACATAATTCATAAAGATCCCCAATTCGAAGGGTGCAAACCACCGTCAAAAGGAATAAAATATGTGAAGAATCTGTGGAGTTAGCAAATGCCCCGTGACAAAACTTACAACGTTCCACGCTTAGAAGGTCGCCGCTCATGGATCCGCATGAAGACAGACAGGTGGTCTTTCGAACACTGAAAGGTCCAAAAAACAAAAAGAAGTTATATAGACTGCGCAACTGCAGGTGTGTGAGGGAAACAACTTAATCCCTGAGTAAAGTTTGCCACTCAGCAGTGTTGGGTAGACACCCATCAGACCAGTACGAAGCGCAGGCCAAAGTTGGAATGCCGACGGGAGCGGCCGCGTTTTCATAACATTAGCGACTGGACTGCTCACGCCATCTGGCGGTCATCATTTCATTTACGGTCCCCGCTGACAGCAGGTCTAAGAAGCAACAAAGTGTCATCCGCTGTGATGGAAACTGACTTCTGTCATGGATCAGCGTGAGACTAATTGCAGGTTGCCGCGTTTGCATGGAACCGACCAAAAGGGCCAGAGCACAGTAAACTGAAGAAATTCCTGCAATGTTACTAAAGAACGGATGTAGCACGCTGAGAGAGCACAAACTGAAATTGACACTAATTTGTAGACGTAAATAGTTATTGGTCAACTAATACAAATGGAGGGATACAGCCAACTGCAGGTGGTTGCTCACGTCGGTACCAATGATGTGTGTCACTCTGGATCAGAAGAGATTCTCCCTCTTTTCGAGCGGCTAACAGAAGTGGTAAAGGCTGCCAGTCTTACTTGCAAGATGAAATCACAGCTGACCATTTGCAGCATAGCAGCAGGACTGATTGCGGGCCTCTGGTACAGAGCCGAATGGAGGGTCCGAATCAGAGGCTCAGAGGATTCTGCGACCGTGTAGGATGCAGATTCCTTGACTTGCCAAAGGGTGGTTGGGTTCCGGGTTTCGCTGAATAGGTCAGGTGTCAACTATACGCAGGAGGCGGCTACACGGGTAGCACGGGTTGTGTGGCGTGCACTGGGCGTTTTTTTTTTTTTTAAGTTAGAGGGTCTCGGGAAAACACAAGAAGAGCTTCAGTCATAAAGGGTGCAGGCATAACACGGGAAGAACGTAGGTACAGGAAGCATTGGTATAACAGTCGTAAAATGTGGTAGCTGTGTTGGGAAAGCACCAGAGCTCCAAGCGCTAATAGAAAGCAATGATGCACAAATGGTTATAGGCACTGAAAGCTGGCTAATGCCGGATTTAATTGAGCTGAAAGAACCTAACGGTGTTCCGAAAGGATAGGCTAAACAGGGTTGGCGGTGGCGTGTTAGTTGCTGTTAGAAATACTTTAACTTGTCCCAAAATAGAAGTATATACTTCCTGTGAGTTAGTATGGGAAGAGGTCATTGTTGGAAACCAGAATAAAATGATAATAGGATCCTTTTACCGACCTCCCAATTCAGATTTTACAGTTGCTGAAAGGTTGAAAGATAACTTGAGTTTGATATCAAACACGTACCCGACTCATAAGATCTTAGTTGGTGGTGACTTTAATTTACCCTCGATATGTTGGCGAAAATACATGTTCAAAACAGAGGTATGCATAGAATATCATCCGAAATTGTGCCAAACGCATTCACTGAAAATTATTTCGAGTAGTTAGTTCATGAGCCCACGCGAATAGTAAACGGTTGTGAAAACACACTTGGCGTCTTAGCAACAAATAATCCTTGGTTAACAACGAGCATCAATACCGATATAGGGATTAGTGAACACAGGGTTGTTCTAGTGAGATTGAATATTGTAATCCCCAAATGCTCAAAGCAGATAAAAATTTACTTCACACATTCCTGAGAGACAATCTCCACTCATTCCAAATTAATAATATATGTGTAGACCAGATGTGGCTTGAATTCAGAGAAATAGTATCGGCAGCAATTGAGACCTTTATACCAAATAAATTAACAAACGACGCAGCTGATCCTCCTTGGTACACTAAACGGGTTAGAACACTGTTGCAGAAACAACGAAACAAACATGCCAAATTTAAATAGACGCAAAATCCCCAAGATTGGAGGTCTTTTACAGAAGCTCGAAATTTAGCCCGGACTTCAGTGAGAGATGCTTATAACAGTTTCCACAACGAAACTTTGTCTCGAAACCAGGCAGAAAATCCAAACAGATTCTGGTCGTATGTGAAGAATGTTAGTGATAAGAAACAAACACTAGCTTTTCTGCGCCATAGCAATGGAGATATTATCGAAGACAGTGCTGCCAAAGCAGAGTTACCAAACACAGTTTTCCGAAGTGCCTTTACAAAAGAAGACGAAGTAAATATTCCAGAATTCGAATCAAGAACAGCCGCCAACATGAGTAACGTAGAAGCAGATGTCCTCGGAGTAATGAAGCAACTGATATCACATAATAAAAACAAGTCTTCTAGTCCAGTCTGTATACCAGTTAGGTTCCTTTCAGAGTATACTGATGCATTAGCTCCACACTTAACAATCATATACAGCCGTTCGCTTGACGAAAGACCCGCACCCACGGACTGGAAAGTTGCACAGGCCACACCAATATTCAAGAAAGTTAGTAGGAGTAATCCACTAAATTGCAGGCCCATATCGTTAACGTCGATATGCAGAAGGATTCAGGAGCATATATTGTGTTCGAACGTTATGAATTACGTCGAAGAAAAGAGTCTATTCACTTACAGTCAACATGGTTTTAGAAAACATCGTTCTTGTGAAACAGAAGTAGCTCTTTATTCGCTTCAATGGTTGAGTGCTATTGACAAGGGATTTCTGATCGATTCCGTATTTCTGGATTTCCAGAGGGTTTCTTACTCTGTACCACACAAGCGGCTTGTAGTGAAATTGCGTGCTGATGGAATATCGTCTCAGTTATGTGACTGGATTTGTGATTTCCAGTCAGAGAGGTCACAGTTCGTAGAAAATGACTGAAAGTCATCGAGTAAAACAGAAGTGATTTCTAGTTTCTGGTGTTATATGCCCTTTGCTGTACCTTATCGACATAAACGACTTTGGAGACAATCTGAGCAGCCGTCTTAGGTTGTTTGCAGATGACTGTTAAAGTCATCAGAAGATCAAAACAAAATGGAAATCGATTTAGAAAAGATATGTGAATGGTGCGAAAATTAGCAGTTCACCCTCAATAACAAAAAGTGTTAGGTCATCTACATTAGTGCTAAAAGGAATTCGTTAAACCTCGGTTACACGATAAAAAAGTATAATCTAAAAGTCGTAAATTGAACAAAATACCTCGGTATTACAGTTACGAACAACTTAAATTGAAAGGAACACATAGAAAATGTTGTGGGGAAGCCTAATCGAAGACTGCGTTTTGTTGGCAGGACACTTGGAAAATGTGACAGATCTACTAAGGGGACTGCGTACACTACGCTTGTCCTTCCTCTTTCAGAATACTGCTGCGCGCTGTGGTTTCCTTACCAGATAGGACTGACGGAGTACATCTAAAAAGTTCAAACAAGGACAGCACGTTTTGTATTATCGCGAAATATGGGAGAGAGTGCCTCAGAAATGATACAGGATTTGGGCTGGACACCATTAAAAGAAAGGCGTTCTTAGTTGCGACGGAATCTTCTCACGAAATTCCGATCACCAACTTTCTCCTCCGAATGCAAAATATTTTGTTGACACCGACCTACATAGGGAGAAACGATCACCACGATAAAATAAGGGAAATACGAGCTCTTACGGGGAGATATAGGTGTTCGTTCTTTCCGCGCGCTATACGAGATTGGAATAATAGAGAACTGTGAAGGTGGTTCGATGAACCCTCTGCCAGACACTTAAATGTGATTTGCAGAGTATCCATGTAGATGTAGATGTATAAGACACATAGCCTACAAGGAACTACAGCAGAACCACCAAAGAACTTTTGATCATATTAAGAATAGGCATACAACGAAAATTACAATGGAAGATTTTTAACAAACATTGCTCACAGCAGCACTGACAACATCACTAAAATGTAAACTAAAACCAGAATAATAGTACCACTGATTTCTTTCCAGACGTGTGTGCCAAGTTTGGTTCAAATCTATATGTCCGGAGCTTGTGGTCGTGCGGTAGCGTTCTCGCTTCCCACGCCCGGATTCCCGGGTTCGATTCCCGGCGGGGTCAGGGATTTTCTCTGCCTCGTGATGACTGGGTGTTGTGTGTTGTCCTTACGATAGTTAGGTTTAAGTAGTTCTAAGTTCTAGGTGACTGATGACCATAGATGTTAAGTCCCATAGTGCTCAGAGCCTTTTTTTTTTTTTTTTTTTTTTTGGAAATCTATAAATTGGGCTCAAGAGATGTTCATGATATGCATGTGTGAGATATATTACGTATTTGTCTGATTCTCTGGTGTTATGCACGATACCACTCCGGAGGGTATGGTAAACTTATCTGTGGTATTCAGTTGTGTCCTTCAATATTACATCCCGAAACACTTTGGCGAATCCGGTAACTCTAGCGCCTGTGGTGCTCATTCTCGTGATCTGGCTGACACAGTGAACAACAATGCAGTCATAAAAGCTGGTTTTTGTAAATGACATTTGAGAGAAACGTGCCGCTCCAAATATCTTTACGTGTAAGACTATTTTTCTTTGTAACCTGTTGATTACATTTCACCCAGGACTTGCTGCGGTAATCTTCAGGGTGGTTCACCATTGTACACGGGTGATATTCTTCCGTTGTAGTCGGTCATTTTCGGTTATCTGGTGGCAACCAACGTTACATATCTGTCACAGGACAACGCAAACTGCCAATTGTTTGTCAACTTTCTTCTCCTTCTCAGAATAACAAACTTCCAGATAGGTTACATTTGGAATAGGATAACTTGGGGTATTGGGCTGTGTCACTGTAACTACTAAAACAGCTAAACTGCCGATGTTTCGACCGACTTGCTGCGGTAATCTTCAGGGTGGTTCACCATTGTACACTGGTGAAATTCTTCTTTTATAGTCTGTCATTTCCGGTTATCTGGTGGCAACCAACGTTACATGTCTGACAGAGGACAATTTGAAGATGTTGTTATGTTCAAATGGTTCAAATGGCTCTGAGCACCATGGGACTTAACTTTTGAGGTCATCAGTCCACTAGACGTTCAACTACTTAAACTTAACTAACCTAAGGACATTACACACGTCCATACCGAGGGAGGACTCAAACATGTCTCCGCAATATCCTTTCTTTCAGGAGTGCTAGTTCTGCAAGGTTCGCAGGAGAGCTTCTGTAAAGTTTGGAAGGTAGGAGACGAGGTACTGGCAGAAGTAAAGCTGTGAGTACCGGGCGTGAGTCGTGCTTCGGTAGCTCAGAAGGTAGAGCGCTTGCCCGCGAAAGGCAAAGGCCCCGAGTTCGAGTCTCGGTCGGGCACACAGTTTTAATCTGCCAGGAAGTTTCATATCAGCGCACACTCCGCTGCAGAGTGAAAATCTCATTCTGGAATCATCCCCCAGGCTGTGGCTAAGCCATGTCTTCGCAATATCCTCTCTTTCAGGAGTGCTAGTTCTGCAAGGTTCGCAGGAAAGCTTCTGTAAAGTTTGAAAGGTAGGAGACGAGGTACTGGCAGAAGTTAAGCTGTGAGTACCGGGCGTGAGTCGTGGTCCGGTAGCTCAGATGGTAGAGCACTTGCCCGCGAAATGCGAAGGTCCCGAGTTCGAGTCTCGGTCTCGCACACAGTTTTAATCTGCCAGGAAGTTTCATTTACATTTTTGTTCATCATCTCCAGTAACTGTTTATGGAGAATGCCGAAGTGAAGGAATAGAACACTAGTTGCGTTAAAAACTGATTTTTAACGCAAGTGATGTGTTATTTCTTCATATCGTAAAGCTTGTTATTCCTTTCACACCGCGAACCCCCCCCCCTCTCCCCCCAGTGCAATCGGACTTCTTCTTTGTGCCACCTATACTTGCTTCACACAGTCAAAGAGAAGATCTGGACGTGATGAAAGCTCAGAAAGTAGTAACATCTCTTCACACAGTGTAACTAAAATTATGTTATACTAAAATTTTAAAAACAACCATTTGATATATTTATCGAAAATTGCGATAAAAAATAAAACAAAGTAAAAATATCGGCGCACAATATTCCCTGTTCCCATTTCGACATCGATATATCGGCAAAAGAAATGTCGCCATTATATATCGACATTTTATTGAGAACATTGTGAATGTACCGACATTTTGTCAACAGGCCTAGTAGCCTCCAGATAACCGAAAATGACAGTAAATGAAGGAAGAAATTCACCAGTATACGGCGTGAAGAGGGCAACAGCATGTTAGTCGAAACATTGGCAATTTAGCTGCTTCAGTAGTTACCATTACGTAGCCCAACATTCAAAATCATTTCATTCAAAATGACATCGGCCGTGGAAGCCTACGAACTTACATTAGTTTGTGAATTTCATTTTGTAATTGACTCAAGATCGTAATATTTTGAGTTTTTGATTCTGTTACATCTGAATACGATTGATAGCCATTTATTTGCCTACATATGAAGGGCTTATTTCAATAGTGGTACAAGTCCATTACCTCCACTTTTCTGCCTATAATGCTTTTGAAATTAGTTATCCAAACAAACAGAAAGAAAGGTTCATCTCTAGCAAGAAGCCATATGCTTGAATATGTCTGGTATCTCAACTGCAGATTCTTCAAGAAATGGTTCAAATGGCTCTGAGCACTATGCGACTTAACTTCTGAGGTCATCAGTCGCCTAGAACCTAGAACTAATTAAACCTAACTAACCTAAGGACATCACACACATCCATGCCCGAGGCAGGTTTCGAACCTGCGACCGTAGCGGGTGCTCGGTTCCCGACTGTAGCGCCCAGAGCCGCCCGGCCGCTTAGGCCGGCTGCAGATTTTTCAGGGTTCATGTAACTTCTAGAATCTGTATCTCAAGATGAACAAAAATGTGCTTGTACCACTATTGAAATAAGTTCTTCATATTATCCTCATGGCCAATTCTTTTCGTGTTATTTTTGGTGTAAAGATAAAATTTCTTCTGGTTTTTACTCCTGGTTTTTTACTCGAATGTTTCGTGACTTTGTGCTTTACATTACTGACAATTTATTTTGAGTCCATAGCTAGTTTTTAAAATTTTGTTAACATACAACTTTGTGTGCCAGGCTAACTAACACATTGCTGGTTTTGCTCTGTTTAGTGGATATCAGATGTATTTCATATCATTTTTCCTTTACGTGGATTGTCTCACTGCATACCTTTAACCATGAGCTATCCACGTCATTCGTGAGGAATATATGGACATTTATTGGTAGATAAAAACAGATACTTATACTTCCACTTCTCACACCACGACGCATTTTATGATCATGCCGCCGTCCTTAGCTAGAATAAGACTTTTTATGTCATTCAATTTGCCTGTTACACTAATCTACAGAGGTTGGAGAAAAATGTGGAAACAGCACGAGAAATTCATGCTGTAATATAAATTCAGATGCTACCCTAGCCTGCAGGTTGCACATTTCTACTTGACCACAAACGGCAGATGTGCAATGTTCTCAATACATTGCATGGGTCATTCCTGGTCAGAATAATGTTCTGTGCAGTTGTGAGTGTAGCATGTCGGAGCTAAATGACTTCGAACGTGAGCAAATTGTTGGTGATCGGTTGGTTGTTGCTTCCGTAAGCAAGGGAGCCGAAGTGTTTGGGTTTCAGGAGGCACCACACCAAAGATTTATACTGCACTCGGCGAAAGCGGAAGGCCATTATCCACTAATTCGCAACGCGGGTGAAAGTGTGCGTGCTGATTGACCGTGAAGAACGGTCACTGAAGCCGCTGCAGAACTGAATGCCGCATTCGCCATGTCAGCACCGAAACAACACAAAGCGAGCTCCAGAAGCAGGCGCTGCAGTGTGAACTGTAAGTCCAAAACCGCTCATCAGTAATGCAAATGTTCTTAAAAGTAAAGCGTGGAGACGAAGCAATAAACCCCGATGAATGCAGTAATGGAAAATGTCATTTAGCTGGATGAGGCTTCTTCAATATTGTTTCAAATTTCAGGCCGAATTTACCTCACAAGTGTGAAACATGCCAGGAGTTCTGTGGTGATTTGAGCAGACATATCATGGTGTTCCACTGGTCTGATGCTTATTCTACAAGATCACTTTACTGACTGTTTTGGTTGATCAGATTAATCCAATAGTACAATATCTGTTCCCAAATGGTGATATTTTACTTTATTGTTTATTTACACGTCAAGTTCAGCAAAACCAAGTGGAGGAGCAAATCTCCAAGGTTATGGAACGTGTGAGGACATGAAATACAACATAAAAGTAAAAAAAGATAAAAATAAAGTGTGTATGAACCAGAAAAATGTCAACTCATATGTTTAAGTAAACGCAATCAACAGTACGAAAAGAATCAGCTTAATTTTTCAAGGAACTCCTCGAAAGAATAGAAGGAGTGACCATAAGGGAACACATAAGTTTGAATTTGAAAGTGCGTGGGTTATTGCTAAGATTTTTGAATTCTAGTGGTGTCTTATCGAAAATGGATGCAGCAGTATACTGCACACCTTTCTGCACACGAGTTAAGGAAGTTCGATCCATATGCAGATTTGATTTCTGCCGAGTATTAATTGAACGAAAGCTGCTTATTCTTGGGAGTAAGCTAATAATGTTAACAAGAAATGACAGTAACGAATATACATACATACATATATATATATATATATATATATATATATATATATATATATATATATATATATATATATATATATATATATATATATATATTAAGAGTCCAATGTCAAAATACCCATACTCTTGAACAGCGCTCGAGAAGAGTTTCATGAACTTACACCACATATTGCCCCAACCGCCCGTTTCTGAGCCAAAAATGTCCTTTTAGACTGGGAAGAGTTAACCAAAATATAATACTATACAACATAAGCAAATGAAATTAAGCAAAGTAGACTAATTTTAGTGTCGAACCATCACTCACTTCAGATATCTCTGGAGTAGTGACAACGGCAGCATTAAGTCTTTGAACAAGATCCTGAATGTGGGCTTTCCACGACAGTTTACTACCTATCTGAACAAGAAATTTGAACTGGTCAGTTTCATATCCCCATTCTGTGAAATTAGAACGTCATGTTTTGTTGAATTGTGTGTTAGAAACTGTGAAAATTGAATCTTACTGTGAGTTAGAGTCAGTTTATTTTCTACAAGCCATGAACTTATGTCATGAACTGCCCTGTTTCAAACGAAGCCAGTGCTGCACACAACATCCTTTACTACCAAGCTAGAGTCATCAGAAAACAGAAATATTTTAGAGTTACCCGTAATAACAGAGGGCATAACATATAAATGAGGAACAGCTTGGCCCTAACACTGATCCCTGGGGCACACCCCATTTGACTACAACACACTCAGACTCCACATCACAGCCATTCCTAACACTGCAAATAATGACCTTCTGCTGTCTCTGGATAAAGCAGGAGGTGAATCAATTGTGAGCTACTCCCCATATTCCGTAATGGTCCAACTTTTGGAGCAATATTTTGTGATCAACACAATCAAATGCCTCAGTTAAATAAAAAAAATATGTCTAGCGTTCGAAACCCTTTATTTAACCCATCCAGTGCGTCAACGAGAGAACAGAATATAGCATTCTAAAGTCGAGCAGTACATTTGACGGCAAATCGTGTGATATAAAACGATCAATTGTTCTTACATACACAGCCTTTTCAATAACATTAGCAAACACTGATGGCATAGAAGTAGGTCTAAAATTTTCTACATTATTCCTTTCTCTCTTTTTATAAAGTGGCTTTAGTAGCGAGTGCTTCAATCGTTCAGGAAACTGACCATTCCGAAAGGAAAAATTACAAATATGGCTAAATACAGGGCTAACATGTACCGCACAGTACTTTAATATTCTGCTAGGCACCCCATCATATTCAAGATAGTCCTTAGCCTTCGGTGATTTAATTATTGACTCAATCTCCCCCTTTTGTGTATCACAGAGGGAGATTTCAGACATCAGTCCCGGAATGGCACTTGCCAAGAGAGTTACATGATTCCCTGCTGAAACTAAATTTTTGTTTAATTCACCAGCAATGCTCACAAAGTGATTGTTGAATACTGGACACGTATCTGATTTATCGGTAACAGAAATATTTTTACTGCGAACTGACTTTATATCGTCGACCTTCTGCTGCTGACCAGACACGCCCTTCACGATTCACCATATGGCTTTGATTTCATCCTGCGAATTAGCTATTCTATTTGGATGCTACATACTCTTTGCCTTCCTAATAACATTTTTAAACATCTTGCAGTACTGTTTGTAATTGGCTACTTTATCGTGATTGTGACTTTTTTTACATTTTGATATAATTCCCATTTTGTTCTACATGATATCCTTACGTCACTAGTCAGCCTTTTACTGATAGTACCCGCCCCCCCCCCCCCCCCCCCCCCTCCGTTGAGAACGTTCTAAAGGAAAGCAACTCTCAAAGAGCATGACAAATGTGTTAAGAAAGCACTATATTTGTCATCTATGTTAACGGCTCTATAAACATCCTGCCACTCTTGTTCCTTGACGATCGTGAAAAACTCTCTATTGCTGTTGGATTAACATTCCTACATACTTTGTAATTATGTGGCATATTGTGTTCCAAAGCAACAGAGCCCATGCTCACACAGATCACGGAGACAGTGACTGGTTTTGTGAGGACGAGGCGAGGATGAATTGACGCATCTACCCTGCCCATCAGTGTCACCTGATCTCAGTATTATACAACATTTGTGGTCGAATTTGGAAAGGAGAGTGCTTGATTATTGTTTAACTCAATCTTACCTGAAATTGCCTCCAGTTTTTGGAAGAATGGTATAAGATTTTCTTGACAACCTTACAGTGCGTGTATTTATCCATTTGTAGAAGACTGGAGGATGCTTTGGAGGCCAAAGACTTTCTTGTACCATATTAGGCATGGCAGTGTGCTGTGAGTTTGGTGTTTCCATATTTCGTCCATCCTCTGTATATTACAAAATGTATAATTTGAGACACAGTCCCAGTGTCAGGTTGCCTTAAGGAGCAACAACAATTTTATTTTCAATATTTCATGTAATTGTCAACCGAATTTAAAATGAGAAATGGTGCCACAATCGACCGTTTATGAGTTGTAATCTAATGTTAAATGTTTAGCACAATAAGTCAGACATGTTTGTTAGAAACTGTGAATAAGTTTTGAGACAGAGCAGCTCAAGGCGTGCAAATACCCTGACTTTATTTATCCACCAAGAGTCTTTTTAGACAGAAATCCGTATACACCACTGAATGTAACTGCATGATAATGTTGTTGTGAAATCACAACTTCCTCCCCCTTGCTACCTCTGTGTCTCAGAGTGGCACTCACACCCTATATCCTCCACTGATCGTTGTTCGACTTGGCCAACAGTTTCCACACTCTGTAGCTACCTCATGTAACATGCAGGTTATTCTATAATAATGATGTAACACAAGACTTATCATCCCACCCATTCTTATCATCAGTGTTCTACATATATAACTTTCATCACCGATCCTGTGTGGAACCTCTACTCCGTCAGCTTACCTAACTTCAAATACCCTTCTATAACACCACATCTCAACCGCTTTGACCCTCTTCCCTAAGGGTTTTCGCGCTACCCATAATTTCATAGGATGTTGAGCTCTAAACGTTGATGTTCAGAATTTTTTCCGCAAATTAATACCGATATTTGTAGTTTCATTCTGGCAGGGAATACTCATTCTGCAGTGGTAGTCTTTTTTTTTTTTTTTTTTTTTTTGTCCTTGCTTGATCCGTCATGTGTTTTTGGTTCCAAGGTAGCAGCATTTCTTTACTTTTTTGTTTTGTGCTCCACCAGTCTGATACTCACTTAGTTCTGCTGCTGCTCTTCATTACTTCCGCATTTATCTACCTTTTTTCCGTTTAGTAATACATTATTGTATTACGTAGTTCTCAGTCGATGGGGTTTAAAATTGGTTCAAATGGCTGTGAGCACTATAGGACTTAACATCTGAGGTCATCAGTGCCCTAGAACTTAGAACTACTTAAACCTAACTAACCTAAGGACATCGTACACATCCATGCCCGAGGCAGGACTCGAACCTGCGACCATAGCGGTGGCGCGGTTGTAGGCTGTAGCGCCTAGAACCGCTCGGCCACTGCGGCCGGCTTTTTTTGGGAGGGCGGTGAGTGGAGGGTTAGAGTGCGTGTCCAGGAATATCTTTTTCCGTGTCTTCTCCCTTTTAAGATTTATAATATTTTCATGTATTCCATTAAGTTTCAGCACCTCTGTTAACTGACTCTAAAGCATTTGTATCGTCTTTTTCTATTAATAACTTCTTTTGCTTTACATCTTTTTATAACACACTCTCAAGTGTATTTTCTAATGCCGAAACCACTTTACATCAGGAAGTGATCATCTGCAGACTAAAAGCATATGCTGCGCGTGGTTTCCGCCTGATTGTCAACGATACGTTGCGGAAAATATTAGCAGCATCTCATTTTAGTGTATAAATGCGTCTGATCAAAACCAGCTAACAGTTGTGAAATGCTCATGTAATTGTGTCACAAGGAAAGTGAAAATTAAAAAAAGTGATTCCTTATCTCCTTGACAGTATACTGTTTTTATTTCATTGTAGATGTCTTTTCCATGACAACTCTGAATACTCTTAACACTTCCATCCGCTACTGTTATACCATAACCTTAAAGTTGGAGGGAGATCGTATAATGAAACGATCTTGTTAAGACAATTATGGTACAAAGCTACAGTGCAGTGTTACCCTCTGAAAGTAATTTAGTTGTGTTGACCGTGATGTACCTAACGGAGGTGGCTTATCGGAAGTGAAAGTCAGAATTACGTAAATAATTAAACAGTAATAAACAATATTTAACCTATCCACACTGTTCAAAGAATAAAGAAAACGGTCGCCAGCCTAATTAGGCATGAGAATGATTAACATTCTTGTTCAAGAAAATAGATATGAGTATCGTTAATGGACTGACACAGTCTATATTTTATCACGCGAGAGTGCAATGAACTCGGTCACTAGCAGATGTTGACGTTAAAGTAAGTGCTAACAGTTTTAGAAGAACAAGACTATATGCATAAGTACAACAGATAATGATATACACTTTTGCCTTCAAGGCTTGGTCAAACTGAATGTTTTGAATAATATTACTATTAAAATGCACTTTAGAATCATAAATTGGACATTAATTTAGTATCACTCTTCAGACACTTTCCAATCTAACGAGAGATATGAATCAAGTTCACTGCAAAATTACAGACTGGGAATAGGTTTAGTCTTTCTTTTACCTATTACTTTTCTAACTGACATGGGAATAAAAAAATTCACTATCAAACTATTTCTCGCTCTCCTCTGAATAACAGAAGTTACTGTTTTCATTGAAAGTGGTCTTTCTGTTAATTGTTATCTATCGTGAGTACAATGTACAAACTGTGGATCCTGTTACACTATTAATATGCACTTTCCTATTAATATGCACTTTAAATCCACAAGAGGACAAAAGTTAGCAAGCATGAGTATATAACTTCCCACACTCACAGCTCTCAAACTTCACTGCAACGGGACACAAAGTTGACATATTTATGAAATACTGACTCGCCTTTTGGAATTTACAACACCTATGATCGTTAATGAAGCAAAACTTTATAAGCCGCAGTTTTAAGAACTTTTAATTTTTGAAAGTAACTGCAAATTAATTTAAGACCTATTTGAACTACTTTATTACTTTAAATTCTATTTTTCTATTTGGCTTTTAGCAAGCCCACAATCTTTTAACAGGTAGTTTTAATTGCTAAATTACTTTCAGCAAACATATTTACTTTAGCTCACTCTCTTGCCACATTAACTTTCTTTTTGCTATGTTCTAGAGGTATTAATTAGTAAAACACTGGGCTTTAGTGTTCTTTCAATGAGAACACTCGGTAATCACTTTAGCTTGGGAGGGATCCTAAGTGGAAAAGTGACAGAGGATAAGTCAAGGTAAGTTTTCATAAATAGTCTTTTGGTTTACCTTATAACTGAAAACTAATAAATCATCCACATGAGCTGATCCTTCACTGTACATTTCTACAATTCTTTGATTCCCTTACAGTGATTGCGCAACATGGTGGCGAGAACATGTTGGTGGGTGGATTTGCAACTGGAATTGCTGGACTCCATCATTTCATGGTGCTGATGATAGATAGCAATTACAGAATAGTTCCAGCTCTGTCGATCCAACCGAGGCATTGGCACATTGTAAAACGGCACGAAAAGCCTCTCCGGCACCAACACAATACACGACGTTTACATGAGCAGTTGACAGTTTGGTAGCTCCTCGACAACTGACTCTTAATCCACCTCTTCTATCCATACCCACCACATTTTGCGCTCGATACATAGTTCAGTTCCCGAGGGGAACCACACCACCTTTCACTTACAAAATACTAAGAACCCTAAGTGAAGGATCAGACTTTACATAACAGCAACCAAACATATTAAATAAAACAGATCATTTGCAAATATTGACATTTCTACCAAAACATTATTTAAACAAAATTATTCAACCTCAAAGATATCCAAAGAGATTATGCGAGAAAGACAAAACATATCATTTACTCATATTGTGCATATTACAGATATTACACTTCATTACAGTATTGAATTAATCATACACTAATTACAGAAGTTCAACGATGGGATGTTGAACAAAACAGTAAGCTACATGAATCAACAAAAGGTATGTAGCGTGTAAGCTATGGTGTTACAATCTTAAACAGTACCATGGTATTTGCAGGCGAGGTGAATAGCAAACGTATTTTAAGCCGATGAAATGTTTCATTATCACACAGTCGCTCTTTTAGAGATGACACAGAAGCTGCTCAGCTCTTTGAGAGGCACCGAGAGAGCTCTTAATGAGACTTTGGATGTGTGAAACCAAGTTCTGCTCAAATTAAACCGAAAATACTGCTGCACAACCACACCTAGCAGAAAAGGACTCCTGGGCAAAGAATTGCGCGCAGTTGCCTTGTTGTTCGCCTTGTTCAGGTAGCCAGCAGCAGACGAGGTAACGGTGCCGACTGGGCGTTTTCGCCACTGCGACGGGCAGCGGCCAGTAGTACTGGCCCGCGCAACGAGCCGTGAGGTACTCGTGGGCCGCGGCGAGTGTGCAGGCACACGTAATAAGGAGAGCGAGAATTGCCGACAAGGGTTTAATTAAAACGAGAAACGGATGTTTAATTAAGAGCCGGGGCCTTTAGAAATATTATAAAGTACTGGGCGGATGGAGTGGCAGGAAACTGCAAACCCTGCCGCACATTCCACGCCCGTGTCCTTCACGTATGTTCGGCGCGCAGAGACGAGAGGGGGCCCGAGCGGCCTTGAATATCACTGGCTGGCCGTGTTGCGCGCGGATAAAACGCTACGTGTCTTTCGCTGGGGAAATAAAATTCTTCCCACTGTGTTGAGCTCCGACATGCTACTGTACCGCAACAGCTGTCGGCCTGCTCGCTCCAGAACAACAGCCGCCGGTAAATGTACAGTGGAGAGTCTTTTGTCTAGCCCTCATTAAACCATATCTCTGGTTCCACTGGATATTATTATTCTTATTATTTTGGAACAGTTACTTCACAGTATCTGATACTCTGCATAAAAGACCAGCACCAATTGACGTATAAATCTGTAGTATTCCACTACCTTTCAGGATTGCAACAGAATGACGTCCACATTTTACCACGTTATTTCGGCTGACAGTTGCTTAGCAACCTTCAGATGAGTGTTTTACACGACGTTAAACACTCAGCAGAAATATGGCTGTATGTCTGTCAGCCGAAATATCGTAGAGCCATACGTCATCCTACTACAGTTCTGAAACTTCATGGTACTGTCATTAATCTGGGAAATTCCGAGCTAAAAATAGTAATTATTAGATTAAATTCAGGCAGTTATCATACACAGATTCTTGAACGGTGTCAATTAACGAGTTAACTCTGAGTTGGCATGGCACCATTCTCCCACCCCTCGCCCATTTTGTTAGACATGTACAGTGACATCGAAGAGGTAGAAGGTACTTGCACCCAGGCAAGGCGGACTAGCTAATCAGAACTGCTGAAAAACATGGTTAGTGATCGGTATTGCAATTTTAACGACGGCAGATTAGAAGAATAACAGGGGGAATTTAAAACTTTTTTTTTTCAAAGTGACGAAAATCAACGTTTTAGGGAGTCATGGAACAACCAATAATAATTTAAATAAAATATAAATATCTCGTTGGACATTTCAACTAAGAATTGTAAAATAACTTATCCAGAATGAGTGCAGATTCCTAACCCGTAACGTTAGTTCTAAATTGTTGTTGTGGTCTTCAGTCCTGAGACTGGTTTGATGCAGCTCTCCATGCTACTCTATCCTGTGCAAGCTTCTTCATCTCCCAATACTTACTGCAACCTACATCCTTCTGAATCTGCTTAGTGTATTCATCTCTTGGTCTCCCTCTATAATTTTTACCCACCACGCTGCCCTCCAATGCTACATTTGTGATCCCTTGATGCCTCAGAACATGTCCAACCAACCGATCCCTTCTTCTTGTCAAGTTGTGCCACAAACTCCTCTTCTCCCCAATTCTATTCAATACCTCCTGATTAGGTATATGATCTACCTATATAAACTTCAGCATTTTTCTGTAGCACTACATTTGGAATGCTTTTATTCTCTTCTTGTCCAAACTATTTATCTTCCATGTTTCACTTCCATACATTGCTACACTCCATACAAATACTTTCAGAAGCGACTACCTGACACTTAAATCTATACTCAATGTTAACAAATTTCTCTTCTTCAGAAACGCTTTCCTTGCCATTACCACTCTACATTTTATATCCTCTCTACTTCGACCATCAGTTATTTTGCTCCCCAAATAGCAAAACTGCCTTACTACTTTAAGTGTCTCATTTCCTAATCTAATTCCCTCAGCATCACCCGACTTAATTCGACTACATTCCATTATCCTCGTAGTTCTAAATTAGTGATTGCGAAGTATGCACAAATATGAAAATACTAGTAAGTCTTACAACAGAAGACGTGGGGCAAATTGCAGTTCATATTTGATAGGCCGAGGAGTTCTAGGCGCTACACTCTGGAACCGAGCGCCCGCTACGGTCGCAGGTTCGAATCCCACCTCGGGCATGTATGTGTGTGATGTCTTTAGGTTAGTTAGGTTTAAGTAGTTCTAAGTTCTAGGGAACTGATGACCTCAGAAATTAAGCCCCATAGTGCTCAGAGTCATTTGGACCATATTTAATACATCAGTAGTTCACCTGGTTACCATACTGCCGAAAAAGAAAACAACGATCTCGATTTTGATCAGATGCAAATGTCGTGTGACTATAGCCTCCCGTCGGGTAGACCGTTCGCCGGGTGCAAGTCTTTCGATTTGACGCCACTTCGGAGACCTGCGCGTCGATTGGGATGAAATGATGGGGATTAGGAGAACACAACACCTAGTCCCTGAGCGGAGAAAATCTCCGACCCAGCCGGGAATCGAACCCGGCCCCTTAGGATTGACATTCTATCGCGCTGACCATTCAGCTACCGGGGACTGACTTTGATCAGATGACGGTATATGCCACCTGCGGGTTGGTAGAGTTACCGACAATGGTTTCAACTTCGTCCGCCAACAGATAACGCTATCTGTGTCTGTCCTTTAATCGAGAATGCTCACAGCCCAAACAATCAGCATAGCACAAACGTGTGAAACAAGCAGGCAACAATGCGACGGAGAAAACTCGTGCTTCCTACAGCCAACTGAGCGAGTTGGAAAGTAATCACAAGGTGGCCTACCGAGTGGCGCAATGGTTTTTTGATGAATTGCCACACAAGTTGGATTTGCCACGTCAGTTGTGCAACGATAGTGGCATCGGTGGTCTCGTGAACGTTCTCACTCCTGTAGACGACATTCTCAACGTCCACCATCACAAACGTCTACCAGTATCGTCGTATTGTAAGGGTATCAGTGGCAGACCGTACAGCTACTACAGTACAGATGAGAGGGCATGTGAGCCCACACGTGTCAACCTGAACTGTTGCGAAGCTGCTATTAGCAATGGGACTACGGGCACGGATCACATGGAAGATGGAATGTGCGCACCGTGGTCTTCAGCGATATAAGTATATTCTACGTGGGTTCCCGGGTTCGATTCCCGTCGGGGTCAGGGATTTTCTCTGCCTCGTGATGGCTGGGTGTTGTGAGATATCCTTAGGTTAGGTAGGTTTAAGTAGTTCTAAGTTCCAGGGGACTGATGACCTAAGATGTTAAGTCCCATAGTGCTCAGAGCCAGCCATATTCTACGTGGATGCAACTGAAGTTTGTTTGCTCGTACGACGTACGCCTTGTCAGCGCTGCCTTGTAGAGTGCATTTGTCAAAAACACATGGGACACACACCAGGCCTTATGGTCTTGGGTACAGTAGGCTTCAACTCTCGTTCACCTTTGCTGTTTCTAGATGGGACGCTGACCAGCACCCTGTAAGGGCAGAATGTGGTTACACTAGCTGCCGTACTTGCATCAGTCCCTAAGCTTACACACTACTTAACCTAAATTATCCTAAGGACAAACACACACACCCCTGCCCGAGGAAGGACTCGAACCTCCGCCGGGACCAGCCGCACAGTCCATGACTGCAGCGCCAAGACCGCTCGGCTAATCCCGCGCGGCGTTGTTCCAAAAGGATAATGCTCGCCCACACACAGCTCTGCAAGAAGTGTAGCAGCTGCCATGGCAGCAACATCTCCAGACTTGTCTCGAATCGAGCATATGTGCAACATGATGGTACGAGAAGTGACTCTTTCGACTCGTGAACCAACAGCTCTTACAAGAAGGGGGTGAACAGGTCCAGCAGGCGAGACTTAACGTATCCCAGGACATAGTTCGTCATCTGTACGATCGATAGGATGCCATAGTCAGCTCCTACACTGGCACCTGTGGAGGCTACACCGCGTACAGTTAGGGGTGTTTCAGCACAGGTCGATACCTGGCAACTTGTGCTAGTGATCTACGAGTATAAATGCAATCATTTCCTGTACTCCAGGAGCACTATTGTATCAATAAATCTCTAGTGAACTGGAAACGTCTAAATTGGGTGCACTATTTTTTTTCAGGCAGCGTATTACCCGTTGCATGCGCCCCACTTTTTTCATCATAAATTCTGCAAGTATTTTCGAAGCAGTTAAAAATTAATAATCACAGATTTTCAGAAGTACCTGTAGGGATATAGGGACCTGGTATGGTTTACGGAGAAACACTTCTACAAAACTTCCTGGAAGATTAAAACTGTGTGCCGGACCGAGTCTCGAACTCGCGACCTTTGCCTTTCGCGGGAAAGTGCTCTACCAATGAACTACCCAAGCAGCGGAGTGTGCGCTGATATGAAACTTGCTGGCAGAGTGAAAATCTCATTCTGGAAACGTCCCTATGGCTGTGGCTTAGCCATGTCGCCGCAATATCCCTTCTTTCAGGAGTGCTAGTACTGCAGTGTTCGCAGGAGAGCTTCTGTAAAGTTTGGAAGGTAGGAGACGAGGTACTGGCAGAAGTAAAGCTGTGACGACGGGGCGTGAATCTTGCTTGGGTAGCTCAGTTGGTAGAGCACTTGCCCGCGAAAGGCAAAGGTCCCGTTTTCGAGTCTCGGCACGGCACACAGTTTTAATCTGCCAGGGAACTTCATATCAGCGCACACTCCACTGCAAAAGGGAAAATCTCATTCTGGAAACATCCATTTACAAGTCTTAGTCCGCTTTAAAAACATATTTTATTTAAATGATCATTTTCTGTTTTGCAGCTACGTCTTACTGTTGAAAATTATTTTGGTAGGATCTGACAAGGATCGAGAACGGCTCGAAGAGCAGCATAGATAGGCCAGACGCCCAGAGGCCTTCAGTAGCAGTTAGCCGACTGAGGGCAGGACAACAGCAGGAGGAAAATGCACACGAGAGACGGCAAATTTCAGCCTAATACTCCAAGTGGAAATCCCTAAGCAATAGTAAAATCTTTGTGTAGTGAGAAAGATGCGGGAGCACAGCAGATACAAACCTGAAGGAAGGTACGTGGTGCAAAAAGCTTTTTTGTTAGGCCGTGATCACTACTTGTCCGTAAGATTGGCATTGCCCAACTGTGTTACGAGTCCAGCACTGCAGAGGCACTATTAGTGCTCAAACATGTAGCTGCGCTGTCTAGCAACGTTCATCCATTTCCAAGCATACCACCTGGAATGCATTCCGTTACTGCCCACACAACATACGGTCCTTGACAGCAGCAGAGATATCTCACTTTATCAACAGTTTTCAGCAGCACCGCCAGACTATTGGGACCTAGGTGGATCAGACAGAAAAGGAAGCAAGGTAGTACTACTTCTGATATAGTTCCGAGCTATGCTTAAAATTCAAATAGCTAGCTGTTCGAGAAATTAGTTTCAATTAACGGCAAAATGTGAAACAAACAGACAGACAAACAAGAAAGTGACTTAAAACGAAAGCATGTTAAAAAGACATAGAATGAGTGACCAGATAACGCACAGATGGAAGAGCGGCCTTTCAATTTCAATGCACATACTGGGGAAAAACGGAGTTAAAGTTGGTTTAGGTGCTTTTTTATCGTCATTTTAACTTCACAGCTAACCACTGTCGGTTAATAACCTGAAAAAATCGACATGGAATGCATTAGCTGCCTGTACCTGGTTAAAATCTTTCGGAGGACACAGTAGCTGCTGTGCAGTAGCTGCTGAAAATTTCAATCAGCAATACGAGAATCTGCTTTGACAAGCTTAAGCTTTCAACGCCCATTGCTCTGTTTCTTTTTTTAGCGAATGCTACCTAGTAAGACGTTTTCTTCCAGTTTCAACAGCTACAAAACATTATAAAAATTACAATTATGTCTGGAACTACTGCGTCTAGTTAAAAAAATCTGTATTCTGTTAATAAAAGAATGAAAAAATTTCCCATGCCTTCAAACCTGTGAATAGCTCGTCGTTGCCTGTTTCTTGTGTCACAGAAGAATGAATAACTTAACAGTTTTATTTTTGAACACTGGTGCTTTGATTGGTTTTAAACTAAGTATAGCAAAATTTCTGAAGGAAAGTTCCTTATAGAGGCCATATTATTGATTGCTAATGCCCTGTCATATCCAGATGTATAAGAACTGGTAATTAAAGGTTCCAAGATAAAATTTGTGACCTCTGTTTTGACGTTTCACAGGACCTTCTGGACACCATCAACTCTGATCCTGGGTGAACACCGTGGTAACTGGAGATGAACCGACCCAGACCCAGAAACAAAAAGACAGTCGTCGCAATGGAAGCATCCTGTGTCTCCAGGCCTGCCGGAGTGGTCGTGCGGTTCTACACGCTACAGTCTGAAGCCGAGCGCCCGCTACGGTCGCAGGTTCGAATCCTGCCTCGGGCATGGATGTGTGTGATGTCCTTAGGTTGGTTAGTCCCATAGTGCTCAGAGCCATTTGAACCATTTTGACAAACAGTGAAAAAGGAGTACTATCAATATGTTCTCCCGTAACTCCATGGTTGGTAGGTTGTTTCGGGGAAGGAGACCAGACAGCGAGGTCATCGGTCTCATCGGATTAGGGAAGGACGGGGAAGGAAGTCGGCCGTGCCCTTTGAAAGGAACCATCCCGGCATTTGCCTGGAGCGATTTAGGGAAATCACGGAAAACCTAAATCAGGATGGCCGGACGCAGGATTGAACCGTCGTCCTAACCACTGCAACTCCATGACGCAGTTCAGCGCAAAAGACCAGACATGTGGACGGTGAAACAATGGCAACTGCATCACGACAAGCCCCCCCCCTCCCTCCAACATTCGTCCCACTTGATCCAAAATTTCTTGGCCTAACATAAAATTACAGCCGTCCGCCAATCTCCCTACTCTCAAGATATGGCACTATGCTACTTCTGGTTGTTTCTAACATTGAAGACGCCACTGAAAGGATCCCGTTTTGACACTAGAGGAGAGACAATGCAGAACACGACGACGGAGCTCAACGCCATTTCAAAAGAAGACTTCCAGAGGTGTTTCCGGCAGTGGAAGAATTGGTGGGCTCTGTGTGTGCTAGCACAAGGGTCCTACTTTGAAGGATTTCAACCCCATCAGGCATTCGAAGTACTTTTTCTGGCCAAGGTCGGATACCTGTTAGACAGGCCTTGTATGTTATTGTCGTATACGTCTGGCTGTAAAATGAATATGCTGCTGCTGCCTAATCTACAATTCCTGTGACCAGTTTATGGCCGTTTGCTCGTCTGCAAACGATGACAGTAGTGACCATGTATTGGCTAGTAATGCTGGTATTTAGTGTGTAGACATTATGACATTACAGATGCAGTTTCCTCTAAAGATGCTGAATAGTAGATGCAACCAGAATGACAGGGTATCTTTGGCCGGACTAGCCCCAGACCAGCCTCTGAAAAGTACAGGGGCAACAGTCTGGCTAATATGGTCTTATAACATCTGCAGCATGACATTGCTATGTCGGTACTATGAACGGCTGAAAGTGAGGATGTGTTATATCTATAAAATTTCCTGTGGACATGCAACCCTTCTATGTGATCTAACGATGGTGCCTCCTCATGGGCAACATATTTAACAGGCAAAATAAATCCGCATTTAGAGATCTGAGACAGAGACTACTCAGGAGGATGGTGTCATTAGGTGAGATGAAAAGTGGCAAGGAGGGCCACTCACCGCGTCCACCGCAGTACTAACTGGCGAAAGCCGTCAGGCCTCCATTTCCAGGCAAACACTGCTACACCTAGCGGTCAGCCGTAATGTGTGTCTGTAAAACTGCTCTTGACTGGAGGACACTCGTAGTCCGTTCAAACAATTACTTAGCGTGAACGAGGTGCCCGCTACCGCAGTGTCGAGTAAACACCGTACTGTCCACTATTTCCAAGTACTAGCCAACACTTCACTCTCAACACCACTTCCACTACAGGCGAGCACTCAGAACTGTACTGAGTCAGTCTGCTGCCTGTCGTAACTGGACGCCCACCAGCAGCGCGCTTCACGTGCCCCCTCTGTTACGTGACACCATGTTATCTATGTCAAAGAGATGCTCCATCGCAGTTGTACCATTAGCCGGCACATTACGAACACCAGTAATGACTATAAGCTCTGTAGCTGAAAGGTATACAGACTCAAAGGCAAAAAAAGCACGCTACGAATTATCCGGATGGAATGTATATCGGTGGATGTGACATACGAGTACAGAAAAACAACTGATAAAAGTTTCAGAAAAATTGGTTGAGTAATTCAGCAGAAACAGCTTCACAAGTTCGGTATGTCAACAAAGCTCCTTACGCGAGTAGTTATTCGACTAGACATTGCTTGACAGAATTGCTGGATGTCCTGCTGAGGGATAAAGTGCCGAATTCTGCCCCACTGACGCGTTAGATCGTCAAAATCCTGAGCTGGTTTCACTGCTTGTTCATAAATACTCCAAACTCACCTCCACTGGGGATATATATCTGGCGATCTTGCCAACAAACCTAAAGTTTGGCAGGCATGAAGACAAGCATTGGAAACTCTCGGAGTGCGTGGGCGCGCATTATCATGCTGGAATGTAAACCGTGAATGGCTTACTATAAAAGGATAGAAAATGAGGCCTTGAACATCGTGCACAAACCGCTGTGCTGTAACGATGCCGATGATGACAACCTAGGGCTCCTGCTATTAAGCGAAATGGGACCCCAGACCATCAATCTTGGTTATCGGATGACAGTCAGCTTGGTACCCCACATATGTCTGGGGCGTCTTCAGACACGTCTTCGATGGTCATCGAAGCCGGGAGTGTCAATTAATCGAGCAGAAATGCTTTCAGTGATAAGCCCCACTTTGAACTGAGCCCCGACAAGCAGCAAGGGGATCTCTGGGGACGCCTCGGACAGCAGTGGGATACCAACTAGGAGTGATGGTCTGGTGTGCCATTTCTTTTCATTGCAGGACCACGTTAACTGTCATTCGCAGGACCGTTAATCACAGTGGTTGTCGACAATATTCAACGTATCTTCTGTAAACCGTCATGTCAAGCCATCCTTAGCTTACATTGCAGCACGATAACACCAGCCTGCTCACGGAGACTACTTGCAAGACTGTTCTCTGGCAAACATTGTCACCGGATCTCTCCCAGACTGAGAACGTTTGGGTCATAATGAACAGTGCCCTCCAATCATCTCGGGAGTTTCGCGATCTAAAGCGACATCGGGACAGAATTTGGTACGATATCCCGCTGTAGACATCCAACAAATCAATCTCTGAGAAGCGCATAACTGCTTGCATAAGGGCAAGATGTAGACCAACATCTCATTGGGTAACTCAGTCTGTGGAGTTCTTTTTCTTGAAAAAAAAAAGTGACCAAGTTTTTTTGAAATTCTAGTAATTTGTTTGTCTGTACATATACATCACATCTATCGATTTCCATTCGGGTAGCTCCTTCGTGGTGCTTTGTTTCCTGTTTTATTTTCTTTTTCTTTTTCTTAGTGTGTAAAATACTTTAACTAACCATTATACTCGAAAGACACAGCTCCTTCAATGTGTACAAAATTCACCATACACGGCTCTAAATTTCACTGCTGGTCAACTTACAAAGAATTACTGCAGGTCATTAACGAACGTTCTAGTGCTCTGCGTTTATAATATCATGCAAACAATTCTTCTGTGTATCTTGAATAGGTTACCGTCCTCTGTTGTCACCAGGAAAAGACCCTGACCACCCTCCTGATCGACGATGACCGCAACCACCCTCGCTCGTCCCTTGTCATTTGTTGGTTCTTCAAAATGCGTGGTTCCATGCCACACCAGTTCCCAGCTGATTCTGTCTTGGCTGTTGGACATCAACCAACTCTACCACATGTGTATTTCTGATTCCTTGCAGCTCCGACGGCAATCAACTGTGCACCTTAGACCTGTCATTCCCATCTACGTGATTCAGATACAAATGAACGATGAGACGCAACAGTTAATGAAATGGTTATGGGAGACGAAAATGGATCTGTGTTTTGGTACTGGAATACGATGGTAGGAAAAGAACAAAAAAGAAAGATAGTAGGATAACGTAGAGTAGGGGATAGTAATAAAAGGCGAAGCCGCCTCTTGGAATTGTACCGGGTAAAAACGTGAATCATGAAAGAAGTCTGCGGACGTGGAACCGAGCTGGAGGTACCAGACGATTACAAACAGATATCGTAATGGTGACATTTCGAAACTGTATTTTAACCAAGACACTTTCCCAGGCGCAAACTTGGACTCTGAAAATGATTTATTGATAATGAAATACATTTTGAAACTCAAGAAAATTGCATAAATGTAAGGAATTAAGGGGATGAGACATGGATATGGTAAAAGAGCAAGAGGTTGTTGAGAGTTCCGAAGGGGGCATTGGGCAACGAGTGAAAGAGACAGAGCTAGGAAACGCGATAGAAGGTGAACAGGTAAACGGGTAGCGATGAGAGATGAAACAGTGGAGGCAGCAGTATATCAAATTTCCAAAAAGACAAAGCCCAGTAGAAATCCTTAGGTAACACATGGGATACTGATATAAGTGATGAAGGAGAGTATATAAAAATGACGCAAGTGAACCTGGCTAAATTAAACGTACGGGGTGATTCAGCTGCCCCTACCCACGGGTTTTACGCAGCCTGCAATTCCTTGAAATACCGCACGCCAGATTTTTATGTTCTTGTGCTCGCCACGTGCGAACTATTACACAGATATAATGAGCAGGACCTTTCCGTAGGAAATTTAATGTCATTAAATTCTGAACTGGGACATGTTTACGTCAGGGACCGTAGTTTTCGAATTATTAAAAAAAAACAGATGAATAAGTGACTTCTTACAAACCTGTTTCCCGTTAATTACTCGAAAAACGTGACTTCCAGCGGAAACGTATCGTAGTACAAAATTTAACAACTTTAAATTTCCTCGTAAAAGTACCAATTAACATTTTCTGTGGGGATAATAGTTTTCCCATAGCGAGCGCATGTGGTGTTTGAAGGCACTGTGGATCGAATAAAATCCACTGGCAGGCGCAACTCAATCACCTTGTACAAACCAACGTATGACATGTATAGAAAGTGCAGTCAGGAAAAATCAAGAATAGCTACAAGAGAAATGGAAAAACATGGGCAGATGCACGATACTGAGAAATATATTTGCAGCTGAGTATTAAAAATCTTTTAGAGGAAGAACTAGCACCTGTACTCGTATGTATATTAAGAGAGGGTAAACCGATACGAACAACCAATGGAAAGCTGAAGTGTGGGAATACTCAAAGGTTCTATACGCGTTTGAACACAGTAGACTATCATAGGAAGAGAAGAGGAAGTGAATGAGGATGAGATCGAGGACATGATATTTCGAATAGAATATGAGAGAGCTCACTCTCTGCTGCAGATACTTGGGAGGGCGAGCGACTATAAAACTATTACATTTTGCAGGCAATATACATCAGACAGGTGAGATAACCGCAGACCTCAAAATGAGTGGAACGATTCCTATTTCAAAGAAGTCGGTGCTGAGAAATTTGTAGCGAAACTTGATAGATTTCCTAATACATTAATGCAAAACCGAAATACGCTAAAAATATCAGTTCCAGGTTTGGGCACCAGGTGCAGAAGTGGCCCTGTGAATTCAAGAAAGACGTATAGAAATGTTAGCATATTTAATGGATTGGGCACGGGACATGGGCAGAAAAGACCAAACAAGCGAGAAAGGCATAATGTTGATTTTATTGGAAATCAAATGAAATGAGCGTATGGCATAGATGGCGGGGAGGCCCCATCCGGGGAAGTTTGGCCGCCTAGTACAAGTCTTATTTCAGTCGACGCCACATTGGGCGACTTGCGCGCCGGTGTGATGAGAATGGAATGATGGTGAGGCCAACACAACACGCAGTCCCAGAGCGGAGAAAATCTCCAGCCAGGCCGGCAATCGAACCCGGGCCGGCTTGCATGGCAGGCGAGCACGTTACTACCCAGCTAAGCAGGCGGATGTTGATATTATTAACCTCTGCGAACACAGTAAGTTCAGTATGGGAACTAGAGACGATGAGACACTGTAAAGCAACAGATCTGCACCTCGCGGCCAAAATTGGAACTAATTTACTTCCAGCGTAAATCTGTTCCCCACTAGAATATCTACCTGGTTTCGCAGCCGTAAAATACGAGGGCAGTTCAATAAGTAATGCAACACATTTTTTTCTGAAACAGGGGTTGTTTTATTCAGCATTGAAATACACCAGGTTATTCCCCAATCTTTTAGCTACACAACACTATTTTTCAACGTAATCTCCATTCAATGCTACGGCCTTACGCCACCTTGAAATGAGGGCCTGTATGCCTACACGGTACCATTCCACTGGTCGATGTCGGAGCCAACGTCGTACTGCATCAATAACTTCTTCATCCGCGTAGTGCCTCCCACGGATTGCGTCCTTCATTGGGCCAAACATATGGAAATCCGACGGTGCGAGATCGGGGCTGTAGGGTGCATGAGGAAGAACAGTCCACTGAAGTTTTGTGAGCTCCTATCGGGTGCGAAGACTTGTGAGAGGTCTTGCGTTGTCATGAAGAAGGAGAAGTTCGTTCAGATTTTTGTGCCTACGAACACGCTGAAGTCGTTTCTTCAATTTCTGAAGAGTAGCACAATACACTTCAGAGTTGATCGTTTGACCATGGGGAAGGACATCGAACAGTATAACCCCTTCAGCGTCCCAGAAGACTGTAACCGTGACTTTACCGGCTGAGGGTATGGCTTTAAACTTTTTCTTAGTAGGGTAGTGGGTGTGGCGCCACTCCATTGATTGCCGTTTTGTTTCAGGTTCGAAGTGATCAACCCATGTTTCATTGCCTGTTACAATCTTTGACAAGAAATTGTCACCCTCAGCCACATGACGAGCAAGCAATTCCGCACAGATGGTTCTCCTTTGCTCTTTATGGTGTTCGGTTAGACAACGAGGGACCCAGCGGGAACAAACCTTTGAATATCCCAACTGGTGAACAATTGTGACAGCACTACCAACAGAGATGTCAAGTTGAGCACTGAGTTGTTTGATGGTGATCCGTCGATCATCTCGAACGAGTGTGTTCGCACGCTCCGCCCTTGCAGGAGTCACAGCTGTGCACGGCCGGCCCGCACGCGGGAGGTCAGACAGTCTTGCTTGACCTTGCGGCGATGATGACACACGCTTTGCCCAACGACTCACCGTCGGAAGTCAATGAAACTATACGAGACGAAGCTGGAATGTTTGAAAATATTCCACAAGAAATTTCCGGTTTTTTCAACCAAAATTGGCCGAGAAAAAAAACGTGTTGCATTACTTATTGAACTGCCCTCCTAATTACAGCCCAAACCGGACCACTGTGGCTAGCTGCACTTTAATTATAACCACTTGGTACATCGCTAGTCACTTCTGCGCTCTATTTTCTTGTATTCTTACTCATTCCATTTCCAGTTCTAGTCCATTATTAAGAATTAGTTGTCTTACTTGCTAATGTCTTCTTTATCTTCGAATCCAGTAATATGTAGCCACCCATTGCTCTCATAACTCCGACATCTGCAGTTCCTATGTTATTGGTCTGTTCAATAGCTGCCCAACATTCACATCCAAACATCAATGTTGGTACGGCATTATTTTGTACTATGATGCGCTCACGGGTATACAGGTCAGTTGTTTCCATTTTATGCTGACCCTGTGGTCTTCCTTAGATGCTGCGAGGTTTATTGCAGTGTGTATTAGTCGCCTAGATCCCAGCCATCACCAAACGATGAAGAATGGCCCTGTCCTCAAAACATGGAATGGAAACAAATAAAATGATTCGAGGAAAGAATGGAAACAAAAGCTCGGCTGTATTCCTGGAAGTACACCATCATTCAGCCATGATGAGAAATTCTGAGAAATCACGCCACTTAACATAATTTAAGCAACGAGTCTCTGCTGATGTTTGTAAAACGTCGTTTGAGTGTGCCACACACATACTGAAATTTCCTTACCTCTGTGCTCAAGTCACTATTCGATGTGCAAGTAAAATAGCAACTAGACAGATGGTGTGAGTGATTTACATTCAGGCACTGGAACCTTGTTTATTCAAACTAAGTGGGAACATAGCCCATCCAAATTATTCAAAATATGGACAACCCAAAACTCCAGGTAAAAGAATGTCATCGGTTAAACGCCACGTTCTATTTCTCTTCAAACACACACATTATATATTACTTCCTCATCAGTTTTGGCAAGATGTTGGAAAAAAAAACACCTAGTTCTCTAAAGTGAAATAATCTATAAGTTTCTTAGGAGCTGGACTTGCACGGCATTTACGTCAACATATTCGTGCATTCGTTTTACCAACGTAAGAAAGATCGAAGTTGGTTCTGCCTGGCTTCACAAATAGTCATTCGTTTTGTCCAGCTAAGTTGTTGCATCTGTTGTTTGTTGTTGTCATTATTGTTGTTGTTGTTGTTGGTGGTGGTGGTGGTGGTGGTGTTGTGGTCTTCATTCCGAAGACAAGCTTCATGCAGCTCTCCAAGCATCTCTGTCGTGTGGAAGCCTCCTCGAACCTGCATAGCCACTGCAACCTTCATCCATTTCAGTCTGCTCACTTTATTCAAGTACTGGTTTCTGGCAACAGTTTTTACCTCCTTACAGCATATCCTTTCTTTGTTAAACTCATTATTCCTTGACGCATCAGTATATGTTCTGCCAACTGACTTTATCTTTTAGTTACGTTGTGCCAGAGATTCTTATTTTCCCCAGTTTGATTCATTACCTCCTCGTTAGTTATTCGATCAACCGTCCCTATTTTCATCATTATTCTGTAGTATATTTCATATGCTTTTGCTCTTTTCTTCTTTCAACCGCCTGTCGCCTACGTTTCACTTTCATACAAGGCTACATTCCATTCAATTTTTTGAGAATGCTTCCTCACTCTTAATTGAATAGGGGAGACCAGAGTTAGTTGGCAGAGATTTTCGTTTTTTAATTATTCTATTGTTGCGTGCAATACTAGGAGAGATTCTGGCGAATGTGACCTTTTGGCTACTAAATCATGTAGGCCTCATTAATAAAATACATGTCTAGGTAACCACATAAACACTTTTCCTGAAAGCTTGCAACTATGCGTTCTATGGGAATAGAGCTAGATCCGAGTTGGCAAAAGCTGTTACACATAGGGATATTTGGACGGAACACAGTAATTTTTGAGCAAAAACTGTACATTTTATCTAAAGTTGAAGTAATTTCCTGTTTCAGAGCATAAAAGATTAACAATTTATTCCTCGTGAAAAAATAACCCCAGGGAAAAAATTAATTCTGCTTGAGTGTATAAACAACAGTATGAACTTAATTGAGTGAAGAAACAATGAATTGATTAAGAAAAACAAATTGGCTTGTTCTTGTTGCTAGTAGTATTATTCATCAGAGATAGCTCATTGTTTTAAATCAATCATAATTGTGGGATTTGGGCTGTCGTTTATTTGAGCAGATGGGTTCACATTTGTATCTACTTTACTTCGGCCTTATCAGACTGGATCATCTTCACCTGGCTGGACCTCTCCCGTTTTTCCCCTGTTTGACCATGGCGGACACGGGAATCTCGTTGCCATCGCTTTCGTCAATCTTCCCTTGGTACTGGCAGTATTGTGCTTCATCGGGGCAAAGTCATTCACATGTAATTCCAAGTGATCAGGAGACCATTGAGATTGAGGAGGATCCGTTACTATGTGAGTTGTTGTCATATTTTTGAGGTTCTTCATGATTCGTGGTAACTGTCCAAAGCGGTTTTTATTTCCAACATAATATCAGAAACGCTGTCAGCAGAATCTGTAGAAGAAAATCAAATCGACGTTTTCAGAGAAATTTTTCTCTTCGAACTGTGAACCTGAGCAATGTCACCATTTTGGATTATACATGGCTTTTGTTCTTACTCGCCCTTCCAACCAAGATTCTATCTATGACAGGACTGTCTGTTAGAATAGCAGTAAAGCTCCTTTGTCGGCCATGGCTGATCAGTTTTCGTCCAAAGCTCTGGGAGAGTTCGTTCTTTTGTTCGGAATGGGAGTCGACAATGTTTTGTCCCTTTCAGTCGATCAGCGATGACAGAATCGAGGCGGACGAGCTGCAGTCTTTGTCAAACGATTCTCCAGAACCGAATCAGTAAAATAAATCTTTTTTGTGTTATTTATAGATTTATACGCCAGCTTCATGGTGATGTGCCCATAATTTCTTTAATGGTTACAGTCACTGAAATATCTGCATTGAAGTAAGACATCGCGAGAAGTTCGAAAAAGTTTGCAGTGAAAAATAGGACTCGCTTTGATTTTGTGTTTAATGCGTATTACATAACATGTTACTGCATATGAAATATGACAAATTGCATTTTTCTTTAGACTTGCGATGTGGACGCCTTATCAGTCACCAATCTCTAGAAAACTGATCTGATTCAACACTTTCGTTTTCGATTGTGGGCAGCAGCGATGAAGCAAAAGTGAAATATTCACAACATTCCAAGTATTTAATTAATAGTCTGAGATACCGAAATGAGATGTTGACAAATGACAGCGCTCAACAGAGAGAATATTTTGTCATATCATTACTATGGAAATCTTCATTCAGGACTGTGTTATTCCCGTAACTACACGCGATTTTAGTGAAAAACATGCAATTGTGAATGCCATCGATAGCTGGTGAAACGAGGAAAGGTATGGGTTTTAAAACAGCATAAGTGACGTCATTACATGTTCATTTTTGTTCCGAGAGTGTGCTTTTTCATAAGCTATTGACTGTACCTTTCTCCAGTTCGTAATTTCCTAAACCACTTCTGCAGAATGTGTTAATAAGGTGGCACTGTGTAAACTCCATTGTGTTTTGGCGAAAGAAGCTAATTTTAAAATTTCAAAAAGAGAAATGTGTAGGTTTCACTCAAAGGCACTCGTGACTCTCCTCTGAAAGTCACAAATACTTATAAATTAATTTTGCTGCCCTTTTTTTATTTTCAGCGGTATTCTTTCTAGTTACTAAACAAAGAATTGGTGAAAGTAGACGTTTTAGAATGGTCACCACGCAACTGTCGGTGTGGAACGGCTCCACTTACTGTTTGCAAAAACTGTCAGTGCAGGCTTCGGTTTAGAATGGCACTTCCCCTCCAGTGCTCGGCATTTCCCCTACAGCGCCTGCCCCAAGTCCCACCACCACAGCTCTCTGGCCTGCCGATTGGACATCTACTGGCCACGTTATTCGGCGTGCACTCTAATATCCGCTTCCCGCTTTGCCTCCTGATCATTATTAGCCACCTCTTCTACTTTCATTCCACTTGACTATGCAGACTGGAGAAGTTTCTTTCTCTTTTATGTCTAGGAAGATTGCAAAAGGTTCAATATCAGACCCACCAAATTACTCCTTGGCTCATCTGCACAGAGACCAACAGAGCTCACATACACACACACGAAAACTGACGGAGAGACACACGCATGCTTACGAGCTGCTCAGTGCACCAGCTCTCTGCAGAAGGATGTGCGAAGGTGGCGTAGGGGAGGGGGGAGCAAATCGTAAAGCGGGCGGCGTTCCAGGAGTGTGTGGCAGAGGCGGCGGAGGCGGCGGTTGCCCGCTGCATGGAGGGGGCGTAACTCAGGCGGTCAGCGCGTTCTGCCAGCCGCGATATGCCGGGGTGGGGGGGGGGGGGGGTCGAGCCAAGGCGTGGCGCGGGAAGGCGAAGAGTGCCCTCGGGGTCGCCACCGCTAATGTCGCCGGGACGCCTGTGTAATTTGTCCCCTATCTGGCTAATGGGGGATCCTAAGTGGGCACCGCTAGCCTAATAGGTTACGGCTCTCCGTCTTCTGCATTACACCTACGCTTTAAAAGCTTCTCTCCTGGCACCAAGAGTTGTCGTAGTAAATTCTCCATTGTTTCCGCAGTCAGTCCTTCAGCATCATGAAGTCATTTTCGTTTACACAATTCAAAACGTGAGCAACTAGCAGTATTTTGCAACAATTAACTGTTTCAATACAGTGACTAAGTGCCCTGCACATGTAAGTCACCGAGGACAGTGTCTTAGACATTAAATCGGGTACTCAGACACGTTACAGACACGTAAGTCTGGGCTGCAGACATTCTCTTGGCACCGACCAAGCTTATCAGAAGCTTTCCGTCATCCACATCCTGAGGTATGTGAGTGCTTCGAAGACATTACGAGTACCAGCGCCTAGTAATTGGTCCTGTTAGCCAGAGACAAAGACATCGTCTGGAGTGCCCCAGTATTGTGCAATAGTCCCGCTCTAGTACTCTGTGTATATAAAGGAGGTGACTGACAGGAAGAGCATAAATCTGCGACTGTTTGTTGATGACGTTGCAGTTCGATACAGGATGACTTGTACCGGATTTCTACACTACTGGCCTTTAAAACTGCTACACCACGACGATGACGTGCTACAGACGCGAAATTTAACCGACAGGAAGACGATGCTGCGATATGCAAATGATTAGCTTTTCAGAGCATTCACACAGGGTTGGCGCCAGTGGCGACACCTACAACGTGCTGACATGAGGGAAGTTGTTTCCAACCGATTTGTCATACACAAACAGCAGTTGACCGGCGTAGCCTAGTGAAACGTTGTTGTGATGCCTCGTGTAAGGAGGAGGAATGCGTACCATCAGGCTTGTGACTTTGAGAAAGGTCTGATTGTAGCCTATGGCGATCACGGTTTATCGGATTGCGACACTGCTGCTCTCGTTGGTAGAGGTCCAATGACTGTTAGCAGAATATGGAATCGGTGGGTTCAGGACGGTAATACGGAACGCCGTGCTGTATCCCAACGGCCTCGTATCACCAGCAGTCGAGATTACAGGCATCTTATCCGCATGGCTGTAACGGATCGAGCAGCCACATCTCGATCCGTGAGTCAGCAGATGGGGACGTTTGCAAGACCACAACCATATGCACGAACAGTTCGACGACGTTTGCAGCAACATGGACTATGAGTTCGGAGACAATGGCTGCGGTTATACTTGACGCTGCATTACAGACAGGAGCACCTGCGCCGGACGCGGTGTTCTAGCGGTTCTAGGCGTTCAGTCCGGAACCGCGTGACTGCTACGGTCGCGGGTTCGAATCCTGCCTCGTGCATGGATGTGTGTGATGTCCTTAGGTTAGTTAGGCTTAAGTAGTTCTAAGTTCTAGGGGACTGATGACCACAGATGTTAAGTCCCATAGTGCTCAGAGACATTTGAACCAATCAGGAGCACCTGCGATGGTGTACTCAACGACGAACCTGGGTGCACGAATGGCAAAACTTCATTTTTTCGAATGAATCCAGGTTCTGTTTACAGCATCATGATGGTCGCATCCGTGTTTGGCGACACTGCGGTGAACGCACATTGGAAGCGTGTATTCGTTATCGCCATACTGGCGTATCACCCACCCGGGGTGATGGTATGGGGTGCCATTGGTTACACGTCTCGGTCACCTCTTGTTCGCTTTGACGGCACTTTGAACAGCGGACGTTACATTTCAGATGTATTACGACCCGTGGCTCTACCCTTCATTCGATTCCTGCGAACCCTTCATTTGAGCAGGATATTGCACGACGACATGTTCCAGTTCCTGTACGGGCCTTTCTGGATACAGAAAATGTTCAACTGCTGCCCTGTCCAGCACATTCTCCAGATCTCTAGACCGAGCGAGGTGGCGCAGTGGTTAGACACTGGACTCGCATTCGGAAGGACGACGGTTCAATCCCGCGTCCAGCCATCCTGATTTAGGTTTTCCGTGATTTCCCTAAATCGCTCCAGGCAAATGCCGGGATGGTTCCTTTCACAGGGCACGGCCGACTTCCTTCCCCGTCCTTCCCTAATCCGATGAGACCGACGACCTCGCTGTCTGGTCTCCTTCCCCAAAAACAACCAACCAACAACCAGATCTCTCACCAATTGAAAACGTCTGGTCAATGGAGGCCGAGCAACTGGCTCGTCACAATACGCCAGTCACTACTCTTGATGAACTGTGGTGTCGTGTTGAAGCTGCATGGGCAGCTGTACCTGTACACGCCATCCAAATCTGTTTGACTCAATGCTCAGGCGTATCAAGGCCGCTATTACGACCAGAGGTGGTTGTTCTGGGTACTGATTTCTCAGTATCTATGCACCCAAATTGAGTGAAAATGTAATCACATGTCAGTTATAGTGTAATATATTTGCCCAATGAATACCAGTTTATCATCTGCATTTCTGTATTTAGTGTGACGAGTGAAAGCAAGCACTAAATGAAGAAAAATATGAGTTAATGTCAACCAGTAGTATGAACAATCTGTACTACCCCAATATAGTAATGGCTTTGTTCAGCTTGAGACAGTCGCTTCTCTTAAAGCGACAAGAAATAGAACAGGATCGTATGGTTGGATACAGGGAAAGCGAATGAAGGATGTGGTCGACTTTGTTGGAACAATTGTAGGGAAGTGTTGTTTACGTGGCAAGGACGCCGTCCTGAGAACTCTTGCGCGATGTATGTCTTGTATTGCTCGAATGATCCCCACCAGGTCGGACCGAATGATGGCATCGAACCTAATCCAAAACGCGCCGCCACATTTACGTTCCCTAACACGCCTGTGTTACCCAAGTGCTCCATCAACTCAAATGGGAGTCGCCAAGAAGGGGAGAAAACGTTCTAACAGCCTAAAACTACTGAAAAAGGTTACAGAACTGGCATTTATGACGGACTGCAGAACCATCATACTGCCATCAACATACATTTCGCATAGCCACCATCAAGACAGAACAAGAGAAATCACGGTTCGTACGAAATGAGATAGGCAAGTGTGAAAAACGAATGGACGAAACTAACTCTGCAGGATGTGTCACTACAAAGTAACTAGCTCGATCAAACTTGCGCCATATATACAAGGAACTGCTACAGTATAGTGAAGAATGTAACTGAAGTAAGTACACAAAGAAACGAACAGGAATCTAACTTCCATTCAAATACATTAATTACGATGAAGTCACTGCAGTTCGTTTTGATCCCCGGGACAATACACAAAGGGGGTGAAAGAAGTATGATTTCCATGGACGAAAATGCATGCTCTGCAATATACTCCCATGCCATGAGGAAGGTTGGCAATGCTTTCATGTGGTAGGGCATTCCATTTGTCCACCAGCGTGGCTGAGAGGTTCTGGATGGTCGTTGCTGCATGCGGCTTTCCTGCAGTACGTCTCCACAGCAGATGACACGCATACTCGATGGGATTTATGTCGAGGGAATGGGCAGGCCAGTCCATGGGTATGGAGTACAGTATCACAATATAGCCAGTAGATATACCCTGATCAAAGATTTGGTGGTTAGTTACACCTGTTCAACATTATGCCTCCCCACAGCATAAAACTAGCAACCACAAAACGATAATGGGTAATTAACAGTGCACTGAGATGAAAATGAACTTCGTCTTGAGTATCATGTGAAACTGATGACTTCTCATGCCAGGTTATACAGCTCTACAACTTTTATTTAACGTCACATGGCTTGTCGCTCTCCCTCTCTTCTCCCAGGCCTCCTCATTCGCTTGTACATGATACATTGAAGATCACATCTTTCCTACCGCGGCCATTCCCCCACCCCCCACTCGCTCGGCAAGACATGCCTATGCACCAAGCGAGCAGATAAGGAATGTGTAGTTAGGTTAAACTTGACCTTTAAGAGGGGCACCATGTTACAGCTGATTCATTTATGTGAGGTATATTCAAGGTTTCCTCACAACCCCAGGTCTCCCTCCCTAAGAACTTGTATGTAGTACATTCAGAGTCACCCAATTCCCCCAATCTCCACATGCTGATGGGATTATTGATGCCCTTCCCCCTTTCCCTTTTAATACTTGAGCAGTTTCATGGGATGCGTCACTCGAGATCTGTGTACCATAGAGAGAGCACCATCAGGCATCGTTGAGGAGAACTATTTGGTATTTTTTTACGAATAATTATAAATCAAATTTGTAAGTACTTAGTTTCATCATTCGAGATTAAGGGAGCGGACCGCTGGAGAGTGGGGGGGGGGGGTTTGTAAATAACAAAATTTATTGCTGAAGATCATCATTCAAGGCGCCACTGCATGAAAACATGTAAGTACGCTCATTTTATATTTTGTCCGTGTTACTCCACCTTTATACTACTTTTCGTATTTTTCCGTATTTTACAGTCTGCGTGTAAATATAGGGTAATATATATGCTCTTATTGCAGATTACTTCACTGTGCTATTTAACAAAAAGTAAATTGTCACAAAGGCCAAAAATGTTAGATACCACATCGCGAATTATAAACACGTTACAATACGTTTAACGACAAATACACACTCACAAAGATTATAACTGTAAAAAAATAACACTGTACTAGATATAAAGAAACTCCTGCTAAGTCATCCCTACATTGATAGTGTATGTGATGTCACAGAATGTATCAAAATGAACACCTATTTGTAGACATAATGACGTCAGACATATTGTACAAATATAAACTAACTTTATGATGGATAGAAAAATTATGAGATTTCCCTATTCGCAAGCTGCACATAAATACATAGCAACGGCGCCAGTAGCAGGAGCTGCTATGAGTCAAATATACCAAGTCAGCTGCCTGTGGGATATGCAGCGTTTCCAATACTGATGCATAGTGAGCTTAGAGTATGCCTGCAGTCGCCCAACGAATTCAAATACTACGCTAGACGACCACGAAGTAATGACAGAGAAATTTACAGCGTTTTAAAAAAATGTTTCTGTAATCGTCGACAACGTCACGGATCTGGTTACAGGATGAAAATTCGCTGGTGTGAAAGTTGCGCCCATGATAGTAGCAGTACACAGTTCCATAAACGCCAGAAATGCGTGGGCGCCTTTGCAAATGAGTACCAAGCACACTATTTCTCTCCTCCTGCCACACGTTCCTCTCTGAACCAAAAAGGAACAAGTTTCCCAATCATACAGCATTTAATACTGGGAAAACTGTGAGAGAGCAGCATCTGTCTAGATCAGCCAGCACTCTCAGGCTGAATAAAATAAAATAGTAAGATGGGTATTAAGCTAACAGCACTCAATACTTTACACATACAGGGTGTTTCAAAAATGACCGGTATATTTGAAACGGCAATAAAAACTAAACGAGCAGCGATAGAAATACACCGTTTGTTGCAATATGCTTGGGACAACAGTACATTTTCAGGCGGACAAACTTTCGAAATTACAGTAGTTACAATTTTCAACAACAGATGGCGCTGCAAGTGATGTGAAAGATATAGAAGGCAACGCAGTCTGTGGGTGCGCCATTCTGTACGTCGTCTTTCTGCTGTAAGCGTGTGCTGTTCACAACGTGCAAGTGTGCTGTAGACAACATGGTTTATTCCTTAGAACAGAGGATTTTTCTGGTGTTGGAATTCCACCGCCTAGAACACAGTGTTGTAGCAACAAGACGAAGTTTTCAACGGAGGTTTAATGTAACCAAAGGACCGAAAAGCGATACAATAAAGGATCTGTTCGAAAAATTTCAACGGACTGGGAACATGACGGATGAACGTGGTGGAAAGGTAGGACGACCGCGTACGGCAACCACAGAGGGCAACGTGCAGCTAGTGCAGCAGGTGATCTAACAGCGGCCTCGGGTTTCCGTTCGCCGTGTTGCAGCTGCGGTCCAAATGACTCCAACGTCCACGTATCGTCTCATGCGCCAGAGTTTACACCTCAATCCATACAAAATTCAAACGCGGCAACCCCTCAGCGCCGCTACCATTGCTGCACGAGAGACATTCGCTAACGATATAGTGCACAGGATTGATGACGGCGATATGCATGTGGGCAGCATTTGGTTTACTGACGAAGCTTATTTTTACCTGGACGGCTTCGTCAAGAAACAGAACTGGCGCATATGGAGAACCGAAAAGCCCCATGTTGCAGTCCCACCGTCCCTGAATCCTCAAAAAGTACTGGTCTGGGCCGCCATTTCTTCCAAAGGAATCATTGGCCCATTTTTCAGATCCGAAACGATTACTGCATCACGCTATCTGGACATTCTTCGTGAATTTGTGGCGGTACGAACTGCCTTAGACGACACTGCGAACACCTCGTGGTTGATGCAAGATGGTGACCGGCCACATCGCACGGCCGACGTCTTTAATTTCCTGAATGAATATTTCGATGATCGTGTGATTGCTTTGGGCTATCCGAAACATACAGGAGGCGGCGTGGATTGGCCTCCCTATTCGCCAGACATGAACCCCTGTGACTTCGTTCTGTGGGGACACGTGACTGCCAGAATCCAGAAACAATTGAACAGCTGAAGCAGTACATCTCATCTGGATCTGAAGCCATTCCGCCAGACACGTTGTCAAAGGTTTCGGGTAATTTCATTCAGAGACTACGCCATATTATTGCTACGCATGGTGGATATGTGGAAAATATCGTACTCTAGAGTTTCCCAGACCGCAGCGCCATCTGTTGTTGAAAATTGTAACTACTGTAATTTCGAAAGTTTGTCTGCCTGAAAATGTACTGTTGTCCCAAGCAAATTGCAACAAACGGTCTATTACTATCGCTGCTCGTTTAGTTTTTATTGCCGTTTCAAATATACCGGTCATTTTTGTAGCACCCTGTATCAGCCATACATTATTATTGTGTAACATCACTATAAGAATCATCACTAACTACAGATCAATCTGTAATACGTACAAATCCTTCCCGCACCCAAATGAGACTCAGCGAAGGCCACAGTGCAACAAAAATAAGCTTTGTCTACATATGATGTAACCGACTCTCCATGGTCACGACACCTCTGCTGATGTAGAGTAAATATGTCTGTAGGAACGTGCAGCATTCATGCGCTATCTGTCGGTAAGGTGGGAAACCTCAGCTGACTCTGATCACAGGCAGTCGACACCACATTGGAAGAACCTGTTGCAAAAATTCGAATATGTATACTTACAGCAAATCACCATAAACAAATACCACACCTCTTTAGTTTAACAAAATATAGCTACTTCGTCAATGTGTTATTTAACAAGATATACACTCCTGGAAATTGAAATAAGAACACCGTGAATTCATTGTCCCAGGAAGGGGAAACTTTATTGACACATTCCTGGGGTCAGATACATCACATGATCACACTGACAGAACCACAGGCACATAGACACAGGCAACAGAGCATGCACAATGTCGGCACTAGTACAGTGTATATCCACCTTTCGCAGCAATGCAGGCTGCTATTCTCCCATGGAGACGATCGTAGAGATGCTGGATGTAGTCCTGTGGAACGGCTTGCCATGCCATTTCCACCTGGCGCCTCACTTGGACCAGCGTTCGTGCTGGACGTGCAGACCGCGTGAGACGACGCTTCATCCAGTCCCAAACATGCTCAATGGGGGACAGATCCGGAGATCTTGCTGGCCAGGGTAGTTGACTTAACTTTCTAGAGCACGCTGGGTGGCACGGGATACATGCGGACGTGCATTGTCCTGTTGGAACAGCAAGTTCCCTTGCCTGTCTAGGAATGGTAGAACGATGGGTTCGATGACGGTTTGGATGTACCGTGCACTATTCAGTGTCCCCTCGACGATCACCAGTGGTGTACGGCCAGTGTAGGAGATCGCTCCCCACACCATGATGCCGGGTGTTGGCCCTGTGTGCCTCGGTCGTATGCAGTCCTGATTGTGGCGCTCACCTGCACGGCGCCAAACACGCATACGACCATCATTGGCACCAAGGCAGAAGCGACTCTCATCGCTGAAGACGACACGTCTCCATTCGTCCCTCCATTCACGCCTGTCGCGACACCACTGGAGGCGGGCTGCACGATGTTGGGGCGTGAGCGGAAGACGGCCTAACGGTGTGTGGGACCGTAGCCCAGCTTCATGGAGACGGTTGCGAATGGTCCTCGCCGATACCCCAGGAGCAACAGTGTCCCTAATTTGCTGGGAAGTGGCGGTGCGGTCCCCTACGGCACTGCGTAGGATCCTACGGTCTTGCGTGCATCCGTGCGTGGCTGCGGTCTGGTCCCAGTTCGACGGGCACGTGCACCTTCCGCCGACCACTGGCGACAACATCGATGTACTGTGGAGACCTCACGCCCCACGTGTTGAGCAATTCGGCGGTACGTCCACCCGGCCTCCCGCATGCCCACTATACGCCCTCGCTCAAAGTCCGTCAACTGCACATACGGTTCACGGCCACGCTGTCGTGGGATGCTACCAGTGTTAAAGACTGCGATGGAGCTCCGTATGCCACGGCAAACTGGCTGACACTGACGGCGGCGGTGCACAAATGCTGCGCAGCTAGCGCCATTCGACGGCCAACACCGCGGTTCCTGGTGTGTCCGCTGTGCCGTGCGTGTGATCATTGCTTGTACAGCCCTCTCGCAGTGTCCGGAGCAAATATGGTGGGTCTGACACACCGGTGTCAATGTGTTCTTTTTTCCACTTCCAGGAGTGTATATTACTGAATGTGTCCTCTGTAAGCATACACCGACGAAGGACTCCTCACTCCTTTACTAGTACCAGCTTTCCTCATTGTACGCTCATGCTCATAAATTAAGGATAAATGCAGAATGTGGTGTCACACAACGTGGCACTACACAAAACTGGCACCAATAGAATAGGCACATAGGGAACACACAACACAAAGATCAGTAAGTCCACGGCATTGGTGAGAAGTTGGGAAAACCTTCCCGAAACACAAGTGCTACAAAACGGCACTGTTCCCTGCGCATGTACCCTGACATCAATGTAGGTATGATCACCATGCACACGTACATAGGCCGCCCAATGGGTTGTCATACTCTGAAGAGGTGGTCGAGCAGCTGCTGGGGTATAGCCTCGCATTCTTGCACCAGTGCCTGTCGGAGCTCCTGAAGTGTCCTAGGGGTTTGAAGACATGCAGAGATACGTTGACCGAGAACATCCCAGATCTACTCGATGGGCTTTAGGTCTGAAGAACAGGCAGGCCACTCCATTCGCCTGATATCTTCTTATGCAAGGTACTCCTCCACGATGGCAGCTCGTTGGGGCCGTTGCGTTATCGTCCATTAGGAGGAAGGTGGCACCCACTGCACGCCTGAAAAGGCGGACATACCTGGTGCAAAATGACTTCCCGATACACCTGACCTGTTACAGTTCCTCTGTCAAAGACATGCAGGAGTGTACGTGGACGAATCATAATTCCACCCCACACCATGAAACCACGACCTCCATACAGTTCTTTTTCAAGGACATTAAGGGGTTGGTATCTGGTTCCTGGTTCACGCCAGATGAAACCCAGCGAGAATCACTGTTCATACTATACCTGGACTCGTCCGTGAACATGACCTGGAACCACTGTTCCAATGTCCTTGTACTGTGTTCCAGACACCACGCTTTACTGGTTCTCCTGTGACCAGGGGTCAGTGGAATGCACCTTGCAGGTCTCCGGGCGAATAATCCATGTCTGTTCAGTCGTCTGTAGACTGTGTTTATGGAGACAACTGTACCAGTGGCTGCGGTAAGGTCCCGAGCAAGACTACCTGCAGCACTCCGTGGCCGTCTGCGGGCACTGATGTAGAGCTATCGGCCTTCTTGTGGTTTTGTACACTGCGGACGTGCCGTACTGTAGCGCCTGGACACGTTTCCTGTCAGCTGGAGTCGTTGCCATAATCTTGAAATCACAGAGGGCCCGTGCTATGACCTGCTGTGTTTGACTAGCCTCCAGTCGCCCTAGTATTCTACTCCTCATAACGTCATCAGTTTGTGTTCATTGAGCTATTTTCAACACACAGTCACCATTAGCACTTCTTAAAACGTCTGCACACTTACTCGCTGCACCAACACACCTCTGCGTATGTAGACTGCTGCCAGCGCCACCTTGCGACTACCGTAGGTCAAAATGTACTGCATGGTCATACCCTGAGGTGATTTAAACCCGTAAACCACCCACCAGAGTGCTGTTTCACCGTGTATCAGCATATACCTAATTTATGAGCATGGGTATGTTCATAACACCACTGCTGTTGCTGCCGACGACTTGGGTAGAATACTCCAGCAGGTGCGACTTAGGGTTCCCTGAAACGCTTTCATCTCTCTGAGAGATGCAGCGCGCCTACCTCGCACACTTATGTTGAACGTCTAACTAGAGGAAGTACCAACAAGCCTCCCTGTGTAATCAACAGCATTCAAGTTGGAGAGAAACAAACTCACTGACTCCCAATAACCATTGCAGAAATGCCCTACTTGTACTTCATAAGCGAAAAAAGAAAAAACGCTCTCTGTCACATACAGTAACTGCCGAGTATCACATATCTCTCTATATCACTGCCAACGAAGTTCCAGTCGCAACCTCTAGAACACTAAGCCTTTCCCAAGACCAGAAGCGTGATTCTAGACTTCCGACTAGTAGTTACAATCTACAGATAAGTATTACATAAACAAAAATTGGTCGATTATCCTTTTGCGAAATCTCTTTAAACAACTGACATTAGTAGTAAATGTTCATTTTCGTAACACAAGATAAACAGGGAGTGATAAAGAGGCTTATAGAAGGTCGTTTTTCTTCCTTTGGTGCATTTTTGTGGGTAGCACAAGATGCAACACGGTGCCTTGCGGAATGTATGTGCATTCTAAAAAGTTATGGAGAGACATCATGATCACATGAAAAACTTGCAAGCACACAGTGACCTAAAGTTTGGATCAACATTAAGCAGCACAACAACCTACGACATGTGTGTAGGATGAGCGAGTTCATGTCTAATACATTGTTCAGACTGGACATATCCGTATATAAACACTGGACGAGTTTTCCATTTCCACAGTGACGTAGGCTTCTAAGGAAGAGCTTCAACATATCTCTCTTGACAACAATCCACTACCTCTATTAATTCGACATGGTAAGCATCTCTGTCTTTCGAGCAAATGTCTCATGATTGACGCAATACCACACGAAAATCAGAAATACGTCATGCATGTGATAAACAATAATTATAGATTGAACGTGAGAAGTGAGGCTGGGTTTTATACGACTTTATTTTGACATTAGTGCTACATTTTGGACCAGGCACTAGATCCATTTCAAGCTTCCGGTGGTCTGCGTTTTTCTAACACAATATTTCTACGTCGTACATTGGCGCCTTCATCATGTTCTTCCTGTAACTGAACAACTGGCTGATCGTGTGCCGTATTTATGTCTGGACGGTGTCAGGCGTTCCCTACTCCGTCCGTTCCTGCTGCGACCGTGTCGGTTGGTCGCCAGGCGTTCCGTCTTCCATTTGCGCCCGCTTCCGCTGTTTCCCTCAGTGACGGCCGTTTCATGTCCTTCCCTACTACACTCCTGGAAATGGAAAAAAGAACACAATGACACCGGTGTGTCAGACCCACCATACTTGCTCCGGACACTGCGAGAGGGCTGTACAAGCAATGATCACACGCACGGCACAGCGGACACACCAGGAACCGCGGTGTTGGCCGTCGAATGGCGCTAGCTGCGCAGCATTTGTGCACCGCCGCCGTCAGTGTCAGCCAGTTTGCCGTGGCATACGGAGCTCCATCGCAGTCTTTAACACTGGTAGCCTGCCGCGACAGCGAGGACGTGAACCGTATGTGCAGTTGACGGACTTTGAGAGGGCGTATAGTGGGCATGCGGGAGGCCGGGTGGACGTACCGCCGAATCGCTCAACACGTGGGGCGTGAGGTCTCCACAGTACATCGATGTTGTCGCCAGTGGTCGGCGGAAGGTGCACGTGCCCGTCGACCTGGGACCGGTCCGCAGCGACGCACGGATGCACGCCAAGACCGTAGGATCCTACGCAGTGCCGTAGGGGACCGCACCGCCACTTCCCAGTAAATTAGGGACACTGTTGCTCCAGGGGTATCGGCGAGGACCATTCGCAACCGTCTCCATGAAGCTGGGGTACGGTCCCGCACACCGTTAGGCCGTCTTCCGCTCACGCCCCAACATCGTGCAGCCCGCCTCCAGTGGTGTCGCGACAGGCGTGAATGGAGGGACGAATGGTGACGTGTCGTCTTCAGCGATGAGAGTCGCTTCTGCCTTGGTGCCAATGATGGTCGTATGCGTGTTTGGCGCCGTGCAGGTGAGCGCCACAATCAGGACTGCATACGACCGAGGCACACAGGGCTTACACCCGGCATCATGGTGTGGGGAGCGATCTCCTACACTGGCCGTAAACGACTGGTGATCGTCGAGGGGACACTGAATAGTGCACGGTACATCCAAACCGTCATCGAACCCATCGTTCTACCATTCCTAGACCGGCAAGGGAACTTGCTGTTCCAACAGGACAATGCACGTCCGCATGTATCCCGTGCCACCCAACGTGCTCTAGAAGGTGTAAGTCAACTACCCTGGCCAGCAAGATCTCCGGATCTGTCCCCCATTGAGCATGTTTGGGACTGGATGAAGCGTCGTCTCACGCGGTCTGCACGTCCAGCACGAACGCTGGTCCAACTGAGGCGCCAGGTGGAAATGGCATGGCAAGCCGTTCCACAGGACTACATCCAGCATCTCTACGATCGTCTCCATGGGAGAATAGCAGCCTGCATTGCTGCGAAAGGTGGATATACACTGTACTAGTGCCGACATTGTGCATGCTCTGTTGCCTGTTTCTATGTGCCTGTGGTTCTGTCAGTGTGATCATGTGATGTATCTGACCCCAGGAATGTGTCAATAAAGTTTCCCCTTCCTGGGACAATGAATTCACGGTGTTCTTATTTCAATTTCCAGGAGTGTAAGTTCGCGCCCGCCAGGCGCGTTCCTCGCACTGTCGATAGGCAATATCATAACATTGCTTGGAACTTGAGCACACCACGAATTATGATCAAACCAGGATCTTATCTCAGACCCCCAAATTTTGGGATAGCGTCATCACTGAACCGATGGAAATGAGGATGACAGGGAACTTGATAAACCGTGAAGCTGGATGCCAACTCAGCACGATGTGGAACCTTGGCTTTGCACCTATTACATAAACAACGGAAGAAAACACATGACCAGCAGAGTGACAGGGGCGTTGGAGAAAGTGGGAACGGTCAACCAACAGCAAACGGAGCCTGTCGACAGTGCGAGGAACTCGCCTGGAGGGCGCGGGCTTGGTAGGGAAGGCAATGAAACGGCCGCCACACGGGGAAAACAGCGGAAGCCGGCGCGGACGGAAGACGAACACCTGGCGTCCAACCGCCACGGTTGCAGCGGGAGCGGACTGCGTAGGAAACGCCAGGAACCGTCCCGACATAAATACGGGACACGGCCAGCCTGTCAATCCCCAGACGAAACAATAGCCCTATACGCAGACGACACAGCTTACTGGTGTACATCACTCAGGACAACAACTATGCAGAGAAAGACGGACGCATACCTAAAACGACTCGAAGACTGGATGGAAAAGTGGAGAATCAGACCAAACCCAGCAAAGACACAAACAGTACTCTTTCGACACAGAAACCTGACCAAAAAGAGACAGCAAAACGACAACGACATACAGTTAACACTCTGGAACACGCCACTCAGACTTGTCAACACGGCCAGGTACCTCGGCGTATCCCTAGACAAACACATGAACTGGATGACTCACCTGAACTACCTTCTCGACAAGACTAGAAAACGCCAAAGACTGATACGACAAGTACAAGGACGCCTCCGTGGCTGCAGCATGGAAACAGCCATACCCACTTACAAAACTATTATCACACCTGTCCTAGAATACGCCAGCGCCCCGCTGGGAGGAATTCCGCACACGGTAGCAGACAGACTTTACAGTACAGAACGACGACTGCTCCGCAACCTTGCGAGACTCCCGGCAAGGACGCCCAGCAACGACGTATACGAAATAGTTAACGTGGAACCACTCCAGACACGACTGACAAAACTGCGCGCGAACTGCGGACAACGAATACTAACACAAAGACCTGACATGGAAAACCTAATTACAACAAGACCTCGTACTCAACGACTCCCCAAACACAAGTATATCTGCCCAGCGCGTACGGTAGCACAAAACACATCACACCACTTCCCAGACTTAGCCCCAACTATGGAACCGCTGACAACCCATACCACTACCCCTCCCCACCTAGACGTCAGACAATAAAACACAGACAGACATATACCCTCTCTCCCTCTATCCCTCCCTCACTCTCCCTCTCTCTCACTCTCCCTCTCTCTCCCACACACACACGCAAACACACACACACACACACACACACACACACACACATACACACAAACAACAAAATGACAAAACTCGCACAATTAAACAAGCCGGCACACTCTTCAACTACTCAATCCTGTTCTGCCACTGAAAAACATGAAAATAGAAAATAGCCATAATTGTACAACAAAAGCAAGTAACAATAGTAACATCATTATACGCTACTCACAGACTAACATCAAAAACCTCTTCTCATATGCTCTCCTCCCCTCTGCTCCACAACCGAACACAGACGTAATTTCGGAAATATTACACACAAATCACACACAGAAACACTACACACTCCAACGTAAATAACCACAATTATATATATATCACCATATGTCAATGTTTATACCTTCAAACCTCACCAAATGCCAATGCTTAAATCTTTATCTCTTACTGTCACACCCCCAACTCTCTCCCTTAACCTCTCCCCTTCCTTATTCTATTATTATAAACATTGTTAATTCTAGTACTATATACAATGAGAAACTAAAATATAACCTTGTAAATCATATCTCGTTGTTAAACTCTTCTACTATATTCCTTGTTAAACCAAAATATAACCTTGTTAATTTTATTATAACCTTGTTAATTATATAAACTTGTTAATTATGTATTGCAATACTAAATGTTAATTGTTAATGACCTATCAAAGTGCAAAATAACTGTAAAGCACCTTTCTGCAAGCACTTTAAATTGTATAAAAAAAGAAAATAAAATTGTAAATCTTGCCTAAGGCAAAAAAGTGCAATGCAAGCACTAGAATAGCCCGCCCTCCCCCCTAAAGGAAGGGAATGAAATGTGCTAAAAAAAAAAAAAAAGCCTGTCGTTCTGTCACAGGAAGCACCTGATGAAGACGTCGAGATACGACGTCGAAACATTGTGTTAGAAAAACGCAGACCATCGGCAGTACACCCGATTCAACGAGATGTCACAAAATTGCTGGGGAAGTCTAAGAAAGTACATTATTTAATCAGCTATTATTTCACGGAAATTTAGTTCCACATCTGAATGAATGACCTTCAGAAACAGTCAGTTTTCCATTATCACTTTCATTACACTTGACCATTCTCGATGACCGTGGTGTTACTCGCTGTGTCTCAGGTATACGCAGTACACTTTCTCGACGGAAAACATGGAGAATCGACAGCTAAAAGATATTGTAATTCTAAATGCATTCCACCGTTTGCAGGGCCCATTAGAACCATTGTGACGAAGATGCGTAGAGCCCATGTTTCTTAGACGCATGGCAAGACCACTCAGTGACCGTTCTCCACACACAGTCACGATGCCAAATGGAGTGACTACAATACTCGTGTTTCCCCAACACGTGCGTTGCATTTGGTGGGCATCGGATGCTGATCACGTGGTTCCGCTACGCTCGTGAAGTGCTGTAGAGTGGGCATGGTGACACACAGGTTTCAAAAAATGGCTCTGAGCTCTATGGGACTTAACATCTGGGGTCATCACTCCCCTAGAACTCAGAACTACTTAAACCCAACTAACCTAAGAACATCACACACATCCATGCCCGAGGCAGGATTCGAGTTGCGACCGTAGCGATCGCGCGGTTTCAGACTGGCCGGCCACACAGGTTTTCCGATATGCATTTCTTTGGACACAGCAGACTCACCAGACGACGTAATTGTGCTCCTTCTCAAAGGACACATATTCTTTGACACATGCGGCCTTCACTTGATGTTCGTGCGTGACAATGTGTGGGTGGAGGACCTCTTGGGAGGAGACTGGCCTGCCCTTTCGTTCAACATACACACCATGGGCCACACGTGGGATGCGATTTGGGGATGGGCATCAGCCAACGACCATCCAATAGTTGTTAACCCATCTGTTGGAAGAGTGGAACGCCCAACTTCTTGAACTCCTTGCCAGTCTTGTGGCCAGCGATGGAGCACGTTGGAGAGCGTGGATCTCCGTCCATCGTGATCGAACACCCTTTTAAAAACCGTATCCTGCCTTTCGTAACATCCAGGATGGTTCAAATGGTTCAAATGGCTCTGAGCACTATGGGACTTAACATCTGAGGTCATCAGTCCCCTAGAACTTAGAACTACTTAAACGTAACTAACCTAAGGAAATCACACACATCCATGCCCGAGGCAGGATTCGAACCTGCGACCGTAGCGGTCGCGCGGTTCCAGATTGAAGCGCCCAGAACCGCTCGGCCACACTGGCTGGCTAACATCCAGGAGACCACCATGAATCGTGGTGACTTCAGTGTAATTATTGCCTTTGAATTAGTGTCAGTCTTGTTCATCTCATTGGCTATGTCTTTCAGATACCTCCCGTACTAAACCGTAACAGTTATTTCTACGTATGGTCCTAGTTTCATCGAGTTACGTTGCTTTGCATTGACACAAAGTCTGAAAGTTACTTTCGTCGTTGTGTTTTGCACACCAGTTTTCCCGTCGATCCATTAGCGAGAACAATGGGAAAGTGAATGACTAACACAGGTACTGCGTGTGTTCCGCCTTGCTCACTGTGCTGGCTCCCTGAATATGTAGATTCTAAAACAAATGTGAGAACTGGAAATTCCTTCCGAACTACTCCCAGTCCAGACCTCCTCTACCGAATAGATAGCACCACTCGCGTTTTTCGAATGAAATTAAGTAGGTTCCACAATGGATCATGTTTAGTGCAGTGACTTCTCCACTTCCGGGATGGAAATGAAACGAATTTATCAAAAACAGTGAGATATCTATAGATTTAAGCGTTTTTAATTCAGTTGTATAGGTGGAGTACAGTTATGTGGACGGGAGAATGACTTTTATTTAGCCAGTTAATCATTCCAAAAACTGGTAACTTTCTACGTAAAAAGTATTCCTTGCCCTCAGTCCACAGAATTTTTCCAGGAAGTTCCAGTGTTCTCTTTACTAGAAGCACAATCAACATCCAGACTAAAGACAAACTCGTGCCATAATTTTGCCAGAAAGTCTAGAGTTAACCGCATTGTTTCTGTGTGGAGCAACATTTCACAATTCGTTACTAGAAGTCTATGCAAGTAAAAGTTCATAATCCTATGCAAAAGGAAAAGACGTAACATACAGCGTTAAATATTGATCCTAAAAAACAATCCGCCTAGGCTTCTGGTAACCCATTCCTTCTCAATATCATTTCAAGTAGAACACATAATAGAACAAGCTGTACAGGAGAGCTTCCATAATGGTTGGAATGAAGGGCACTCCTGTTTCCTAAACTGAAGTTGTGAGGACGTGTTGCGAGTCGCACATAGATAACTCAATTGGCAATAAATTTGCTGGCAGGTTGGATTCCTTATGAGGTACACAAGTTGATCTGACAGGAAGATCTAAAACAGCATACAGTCCACAGAAAGCTGACAAATTGTACTACGATTTTCTATGCGTTTCCGTGATGAGGATGGAGCAGAAACTGAAGAACTTTATTCGTTTGTCCATGAAATCTTCCTGAGTTAACACTTGTGTCATGACGTCATGTTTTCACAACGTTTTGACTCGCTTTGCACTCGTCATATTCCGGCGAACTGTCCGGTTCATGTCCGATTCTTTGTTTATAACTGCTCGATTGAAACCCAACAGGACGTCACAACTCGACAGCTAATTCAAGAAAATTTCGTAAACGAAATTCATCATGCTGGTCTGCATTTCCATATTATTCGTTAGGCACAAATGTACTTTGAGGTTGATTAAATTTTTATCAATCTCCTTGCTGTTTATTGATTGTCACCGAGATCATGATCATTATTAAGTTTCGTTTGTATTGTTGTGCTACTCTTTATCCCGGTACTGTCCTATAAATAAAGTAAAACCAGAGTTATAAAGACTAATCAAATGAGAATAATTAACCCTCACTGCGAAATGAGATGTTTAAAGACGATAACGAGTATTTAATTAATGTAGGTAACATTTTCACACCCCGTGGGTCTTCTAAATAGGAGGCAGCAGTGGAAGAGAACTTTAAGCGTCACTGCTGTTCCGATGTGTTCCGACCTTCAGCACGAATTATCGTCGGTGATGTTATTAGCGATCGGCGGATAGCTATATAGAGTCCGGCAATTATTTTAATTTATAATTTTTTCAACATCAATCATATTATTTCGTACGTAATATATTTTAAAGGTAATATTATGAAAAGCCACAGATACTTGCATGGACTTTCATCGCATTTGCAATGTTTTTTCGCTGTTTACTAATTTTTACTGTCACAGAAGAATAATACGATTTTAATTTACATAGGCAATTTAAAGTCTTTATCAACCATCTTCAGATTTGTTGGTATCTGATAGACGTCGAACAAGAAGTACCTTCTTCTGAAGATGCAACTAAAAAAACATTCTGCAATATGTGGCCAATTTTCGCCACCAATACTTACGAAAACGTGGCGTTACGCATGGTTTGCATGATAATTATCGAAAGAAAGAGAAATTTTTCAAAATGTCAACAAGCTTTGCTTTCTCATTCCAGTTTCCCGTGTGTATGAAATACATCGTCTTGCAAATTGTAATGTCGAAGGCACAGCCGACGATTAGTGGTACATTATCTTCATATTACGACATATTGCAACTAATTGTATTATTGAATAAAGTTATTTACTCCATTATTTATCGATGTTTGACATGGGCTTTCCAAGCATATCCATCCTCCTAGAAAACTATTCATACAGATCAAAGTGCCCAGGTGGAAAGCAGTTCTCGGTACCATACCCGATTGGAGGTAAAAGGGATTTCGGAAATTACAAAAGGTATGCATTGTTAGCAAAACGTTTTGTCGTTTACTTGTCGATCGCTGTGAATGCAGTAAAAATTAGCCAGTAAATAACATTGGAAATTCTATTACAGTTCATTCAAATACAAACATCTTTTCGTCGTATTACCTTTCAAATATAGTATGCATAAATTAATATCAGTAGTACTGAAAAATATATAAATTAAAGAAAAGAGCCGGACCGATACAGCGAACCACGGCATAAGGAGTCTGAAAGCCAGAATCATGACTGCCGCAACTTCGGCTCAAAGTTGCAACGCACCAGTACATTACTGAGTCGTAAAAATTCTGTTCTGACTCTCTCGAAACCGAGAAAGTAGTAAACATTACTGTTTGTACGTTATGTTGTCCTAATAGAGTACTAAACGTGTACAAATATTGACGTAAATCCGTGATCCAAATGTCATGGCCTCCGCTTGTAAGTTCAAGTCAGCTGAAAATTTTCTAAGTTTCCTGGCCATCTGCTCGAAGAGGCACATGGCTGCTTGGATTATGAGATGCGGATGAGAAGAAATCTGGTGCAAAAAGACCCTGACGGAAAATTGTCTGGCGGACTAGTGGTTATCTACCGTCTGCTCCCTAAGAGGAAGACCTGTGTTGTCACATTTTTCATTCGTCACATCATTTAGATACACTATGTGATAAAAAATATCCGGACACCTGACTGAAAATGACTTAAAAGTTCGTGGCGCCCTTCATCGGTAAACTTGGAATTCAGTATGGTGTTGGCCCACCCTTAGTCTTGATGGCAGCTTCCACTCTCGCGGCATACGTTCAGTCAGGTGATGGAAGGTTCCTTGGGGAATGGCAGCCCATTCTTCACGGAGTGCTGCACTGAGGAGATGTATCGATTTCGGTCGGTGATGCCTGGCACGAAGTCAGCGTTCCAAAACATCCCAAAGGTATTCTATAGGATTCAGGTCAGGAAATTCTGCAGGTCAACCCATTACAGGGATGTTACTGTCGTGTAACCACTGCGCCACAGGCCATGCATTATCAACAGGTGCTCGATCGTGTTGAAAGACGCAATCGCCGTCCCCGAATTGTTCTTCAACAGTGGGAAGTACGAATGTGCTTAAAACATCAATGTAGGCCTGTGCTGTGATATTGCCGCGCATAGCAGCAAGGGGAGCAACCCTCCCCCGTGAAAAACACGACCACACCACAACACCACCGCCTCCGAATTTTTTTGTTGGCACTATACACGGCGGCCGATGACGTTCACCAGGCTTTCGCCATACCCACACCCTGCCACCGGATCGCCACATTGTGTACCGTTATTTGTCACTCCACACAACGGTATTCCACTGTACAGTCGTCCAATTATGCTCCGTACACCAAGCGAGTCGTCGTTTGGCATTTACCGGCGTGAGGTGTGGCTTATAAGCAGCCGCTCGACCATGAAATCCAAGTTTCATCAGCTCCCGCGTAACTTTTATAGTACTTGCAGTGGATCCTGATGCAGTTTGGAATTCCCCTGTGATGGTCTGGATAGATTTCTGCCTATTGTTCGTTACGACCGTCTTCAACTGTCGGCGGTCTCTGTCAGTCAACAGACGAGGTCGTCCTGTACGCTTCTTTTCTGCTGTACGTGCCCCTGCACGTTTCCACGTCACTATCGCATCGGAAACAATGGACCTAAGGATGTTTAGGAGTGTGAAAATCTCGCGTACAGACGTATGACACAAGTGACACCCAATAACCTGACGACGATCCAAGTCCGTGAGTTCCGCGGAGCGCCCCATTCTGCTCTCTCACGATGTCTAATGACTATTGAGGGCGCTGATATGGAGTATCAGGCAGTAGCTGGTAGCATAATGGACCTAATATGAAAAAGTATGTTAAGGGTGTGTCCGGATGCTTTCGATCACATAGCGTAAATTGAACTGTGGATATTCTTGGCACTGACTAGTAGAAATATGCCTTAATAGAATCTGGTCCCATTCCGTAACTCGTGTTTCAGGATGTTAATCAGTAGTACACACCTGGTGTTGGAAACTTGTGTGTGAAATCATATGGGACTAACTGCTAAGGTCATCAGCCCCCAAGCTTACACACTACTTAACCTAAATTATCCTAAGGACAAACACACACACCCATGCCCGAGGGAGGACTCGAACCTCCGCCGGCACCAGTGGAAACCTGTGTCTTGCTCTCTATCTGTCTATCTCTGGCCAAGGAGGTGGTACATTAGCAGCACAGTCGAGATTCTCTCTTTAACCTCTAAATTATTTACGTTATCCAAATCCCGCAGCTGTTACATGATGTTAAAAGTTTAGCTTTGTAGTACCTGATCTCAGTAGTGTCTCACATCTGCAAATTTGCCTAACTCCCTGATTCTCACTCCACTTTCTGATGTTATCTACTGCAGGCAGCGCATTTCGAAGAACCTCTAGTTGCCACATTCTTTGCACAGTACCGTTCTTCCGGGTCTTGCCAGGAACGGCACCTCTCCTCCTTCCACTCGGGTTCTTTATAACAGCCCTACTGGTGCCCATAAACAATGGGAGATCGAGTCTGCAATATAACATTCTGGCGAATGGTGCCCAGGAGTGACTCTCCAAAGGAAAGGCCAGCTGACCAACGGGCGACGAGTCCATTCTACAATTCTCCTCGTGGTGGTCTCCCTCATCGGCCTAAATGACTTGTTGCTTGCTCCCTCACTTGCCGCTTGGCTCAGTATGTCCTCTTATTTGGATGAATAATGCAGTTCAGTACAAAAATGTAATCTCAATTACTTAAGTACCGACAGTTCTTAGTACTGATACACATTTCATTTCTCAGTGGGGATTAATTATTCCGACTGCATGATTCTTCATATTATTATATGTTATACACTCCTGGAAATGGAAAAAAGAACACATTGACACCGGTGTGTCAGACCCACCATACTTGCTCCGGACACTGCGAGAGGGCTGTACAAGCAATGATCACACGCACGGCACAGCGGACACACCAGGAACCGCGGTGTTGGCCGTCGAATGGCGCTAGCTGCGCAGCATTTGTGCACCGCCGCCGTCAGTGTCAGCCAGTTTGCCGTGGCATACGGAGTTCCATCGCAGTCTTTAACACTGGTAGCATGCCGCGACAGCGTGGACGTGAACCGTATGTGCAGTTGACGGACTTTGAGCGAGGGCGTATAGTGGGCATGCGGGAGGCCAGGTGGACGTACCGCCGAATTGCTCAACACGTGGGGCGTGAGGTCTCCACAGTACATCGATGTTGTCGCCAGTGGTCGGCGGAAGGTGCACGTGCCCGTCGACCTGGGACCGGACCGCAGCGACGCACGGATGCACGCCAAGACCGTAGGATCCTACGCAGTGCCGTAGGGGACCGCACCGCCACTTCCCACCGAATTAGGGACACTGTTGCTCCTGGGGTATCGGCGAGGACCATTCGCAACCGTCTCCATGAAGCCGGGCTACGGTCCCGCACACCGTTAGGCCGTCTTCCGCTCACGCCCCAACATCGTGCAGCCCGCTTCCAGTGGTGTCGCGACAGGCGTGAATGGAGGGACGAATGGAGACGTGTCGTCTTCAGCGATGAGAGTCGCTTCTGCCTTTGTGCCAATGATGGTCGTATGCGTGTTTGGCGCCGTGCAGGTGAGCGCCACAATCAGGACTGCATACGACCGAGGCACACAGGGCCAACACTCGGCATCATGGTGTGGGGAGCGATCTCCTACACTGGCCGTACACCACTGGTGATCGTCGAGGGGACACTGAATAGTGCACGGTACATCCAAACCGTCATCGAACCCATCGTTCTACCATTCCTAGACCGGCAAGGGAACTTCCTGTTCCAACAGGACAATGCAAGTCCGCATGTATCCCGTGCCACCCAACGTGCTCTAGAAGGTGTAAGTCAACTACCCTGGCCAGCAAGATCTCCGGATCTGTCCCCCATTGAGCATGTTTGGGACTGGATGAAGCGTCGTCTCACGCGGTCTGCACGTCCAGCACGAACGCTGGTCCAACTGAGGCGCCAGGTGGAAATGGCATGGCAAGCCGTTCCACAGGGCTACATCCAGCATCTCTACGATCGTCTCCATGGGAGAATAGCAGCCTGCATTGCTGCGAAAGGTGGATATACACTGTACTAGTGCCGACATTGTGCATGCTCTGTTGCCTGTGTCTATGTGCCTGTGGTTCTGTCAGTGTGATCATATGATGTATCTGACCCCAGGAATGTGTCAATAAAGTTTCCCCTTCCTGGGACAATGAATTCACGGTGTTCTTATTTCAATTTCCAGGAGTGTATTTTATATTATGTAATGGGTCATTAGTGAAAATCAGTAACCCGGAAGAAGCAAAACAGAAATTAAATTAACCTCAAAAGACGCCTGTACCTAACGAACCACACTGAAATGCAAACCCTCTTGGTGAACTTTACTGATTAAATTTTCTTGAGTTATCAGCCGAGTTACGACGTCATGACGTCGAAAAGTTTCGACTAGCTTGATACTGGTCGTATTGCGGCGAAGTCTAGAGTCCATGGAATACAGAAATGCAGACCATCTTGGCGAACTTTGTTTATGAAATTTTTTCGAATCATTCACCGAGTTGTGGCATCATGTTGTCCAGACGTTTCGTCTAGTATCATTCTTTTCATACTACAGCAAAGTGTTGGGTTCATGTCCGATGCAGCAGCTATAAAGAAATGAACCGGAGATGAAGCCGACACTTAGCCGGAATATGATGAGTGTGAAACTGATCGAAGCCTTGTGACAAGATGACGTCATGACTCGGGAGACAACCTATTCAGATTTAACCGTCTAAAGAATAACACTCGTCAGTTTCAGATCCAACACCATCTCGGAAACCCGTAGAAATCCTTAGTTAGTGTGTTACTTGTTTGGGTTCATTTAGATCTGCCTGGCAGATAAAAATTGTGTACCACACTGGAAATCGAACCTGCTGGCAAAATTCGTATGAGTTGATATATCCGTGAATGACTAAAGACCAGTACATCAATTTTGCCTGTACGAGTGCCCCACACTGCGAATACTGCCGAAGCTTTCCTGCATAACTTTGCCGGATTATCTCCTCAGTGTGGAACGGAACTCTGAATGAACTCATTAGCCACTATCTAAGCACAATGTCTTTCCTCAGTTAATATTTTACACCCTATATGATGTATTTTGTATGGGACTGAGGAGAACAGCATCCGTGTGCCAAGACTTCTAACAATGAAATGTGAACTGTGGCGCCTCGCAGGAACAACAAGGAATGCAGTCAACTTCAGACGTGCAAGCAAAATAGTGGGACTTGTTGGTGTATTGTCTCGATGTCGATCGTGAGTCTGGTAAAGACACCACTGAAAGTTTCTGGAAGCACAAAACTGTATGCAAGAGCAGGACTACAACTCTTAAATGGAAAATTATCAGTTTCTGCAATAATTAACTGGATAAGCAAAACATCACCTTTTCACTCGCAGCTGTGTGAAGAACGAAACCACTTTATATATGTCACTACATTTTCGTAGATTCGTTTAATTCTCTGCCCGCATGTGGAGAAGACATCCGGACAGTTGTACAGCCTATTTATTTTCAGTCTCTCAAGAGGCAGATAAACCATGCTGAAAACCAGGTGCAGTGGTGGTCCCGATTCGGGGTATGGGCTATTGAGAGTGGGGAAAGTTTGAAGGAAAATCAATACGCCTTCTACTCCGGCTACTGGTGCAAACGTATACACTTCTCTAGCGTTATTTGCCTTGAAAAGTAATATCTTTGCAATCACTGTACGACTTCACAAAAATAATTATTTCGTAGTGATACCCTTTTATTACTTGTAGAATCGGATCTCACAGCTTCGTTCACCAAACTGGCCACTGTATTAGCCCAGCTGTGTCGCCGTATGTCAGATGATTCACCATGAACATTTAATGTAATAAACTAAATTTATTGTGATTCTTGTATAATGTCACAGATTGACTTTCTTCTTAATTATTTCGGAGGACAACGATTGATTATATCGGATCAACAGGGCCACTTGGCATACCTCTAGTCAACATCGCAACCTGTACTCTTATGGTACGGAGGAGGACACCATGCTTGCAACGATATTTCCACTGTAATATAGTTGATGATTAAGTACAGCCAGATCACGATAATCTAACACAAAAGTACACTTCCTCAGAAATTATTTTTAAATAGCAATGTTGTTCCGTATCATCTTCCATTTACAGTGGCTGTAAAACGTAGTGCTAACTGTGACAGTAATATTTGTCTAAAAATATACATCGTTTTCCATATTGTCGTTTTCCACCTAAACTAGCGATAACTTGTAACCCATTGACTTCTAATAACGTTTAGTTTCTGTGTATCATTTTTTAGTGCGTACAATGCAGTGTGTAACGATAAAAATAGGTGCTTATTTAAAAACAATTTCCTGCTACAACCATCACTAGAAGGACTGCAAATCAGGCAGTGGAACAGCTATTCACACTGACATTTTCTTCGGTTAGTGGTTGTCAATTACCGAGCGATATTTACAATGAGATTTCGGCGGTAGAAAAATCGACGCAGCGCAAAGCAATTTGGGGGACGAATTACTCCTTGCTGTTATACTATCAACAAGCTGCTTTAAAATCTTCACGACGGTCTATATGAGGCCTTCTTGACAGGGATATCGTTGGTCAACTGAGTCCGATATTCTAACAGATACGTTTCATCCAGATTCTTACTTTAAAATATCCCAGCTTTTAGGACAAAGTACCTAGATTTGAATTTCTAAAAATAAATTATGCTTATTGAACGTCTGCGAATGTCTGGCTCCTGCTCGTTGTTGGTCCCTGTACCAGTTCTTACACGAGCAACAATTTCCATACCCGATAGCCCATGGTGGTAAAATTGAAACTGAACCTGTGTGATAAACTTAAAATATGATTTTCACCCTGCTCATTCCAGAATCAAATCAACTTTGACGAAAAATACCGTCCTAAAATACAAACACTGACTAAATTCTCTGTAAAGTTTATACCGACCGCCTGCGCTAAATCACCAATGGTCACCCTGACTTGCACGCCCTCCTTTACAGACAGGCTTCTTTTACCAGTGCGAAAATGCTCTCCAGTCTCCAACTCTAACATCCGCACTTAATACCTCTCCAATTAGCAAGAAACCATATGTGAATGGTCGCAGAAATAGTATCGCCCAATTCCAGCTACTCGACTACCGATTCATTATTAAATGATGCACAAAGAGTAACGAAATTGTTGTTCCGCCATCTTTAACAGCGGGAATTAATTACCATTCCTGGTATTTAAGTGTCATAAGTCTGGCATTTACCCCCTTTCCCGTAAACATTCACTGTTTACATGCTATGGCTTCCTACAGGTGCTAAAAGCTATCCTTGGATTGTCTTTTTCTTTATATTGTTATGACCTAATCATTCTCTCATTCCTTTCTTTTTTAAAAATCTTGCCCTCTGATTGTCCCATCTGAACCTCTATTATTTGGCGTGAGGTGCCAGTTGAGCTGATGATTACCAGACTGACTAGCATGCTCTAAGTCCTGGAAAACACTCATAAGGTCATGCAAATTTATGAAAAAAATAATGCCATGCAACGGAAACGTCTTACTGGAGGACCACTAAAAGGGATGTTCGAATCAAAATGGCTCTGAGCACTATGGGACTCAACTGCTGTGGTCATAAGTCCCCTAGAACTTAGAACTACTTAAACCTAACTAACCTAAGGACAGCACACAACACCCAGCCATCACGAGGCAGAGAAAATCCCTGACCCCGCCGGGAATCGAACCCGGGAACCCGGGCGTGGGAAGCGAGAACGCTACCGCACGACCACGAGATGCGGGCGATGTTCGAATCAAGCACGAAGCGTCGGGTATACACAAAGAGTGCATATACTAATGAAGGAGCACACTCTCTACAGCAGAAACAAGCGTTTACTGTAACAGATCAGTTTATTACTGTGAAACATCAACATACGAACTACCCACTCAGACATGTATGTGAAAATTTAGTTGATGAAAAGGGGATTGTAATTGTAAAATCTAAACTTGGCACGCAGGGCTGAAATGGATGAAAGCATAGTAGTGAAACTGAACTGCAGCTCCTGCCAGTGACTACGAGAATGGTTAGTTTAATATTCAAATTGCGTGATAGAAGAAACTAGCTGGAGGTGAACGTTTGAAAAAAAATGGTTCAAATGGCTATGAGCATTATGGGACTTAACTTCTGAGATCATCAGTCCCCTAGAACTTAGAACTAATTAAACATAACTAACCTAAGGACATCACGCACATCTATGCCCGAGGCAGGATTCGAACCTGCGACCGTAGAAGTCGCGCGGTTCCAGACTGTAGCGCCTAGAACCGCTCGGCCACCCCGGCCGGCTGAACGTCTGAACTGTGCAATTTAACTGTGATGGAATAACTAGCAATACGCTGCCCTCAAATAAGTAACTTCCTAACCGACAACCTTTATCCTTTCATAGCGAGTAGGTGGAAGACAGGAGCAGTAATGGCTGGAAATTGAGTGCACATCACCGTCTGTGCTCGGTACTAACATGGAGTCATCCTTCTCTCTCCTCGGTCACCTGACACCAAGTGTTTACTCTTCCTTCTCCCAGCTCTTCGAAACCTGCTATTTCTACCATTGTAGGAATCTCGCCGGCCAGCTGTACCAGACCTTAGAAGTTCCACCCAATAATAACTTTGTAAATAAATTAAACAGCCTCCTGCTCTCACAGATTTTGTCATGATGGGTAAGAAAATCGGCCGCTCTCTTTCATAGTAGCCATCACGGAATTTACCTGAAGCTATTTAGGGGAACGACGGAAAACCTAATTTCAGGATGGTCGGAAGTGGGTTTGAACCGTGATCCTCCCGAATCCAAGTACAACTTCTAACCACTGCACCATATCGCTCGGTGTACAACGAAACTTTGCGACAGATAAACAGAGGCTGGTGGCTGCCCTGGGTGAGCAGATGGAACGAGATGATTTCTGCACTGTCTACCAGCTCTGAATGATACCTCTTATCTCCGCACAGGTTTATTACTCTTCGACGTCCATGTAAGTAAGCTTCTGTGTCGCCAGAGCCAACCAGTAATCTTTCAAGGTTGCAGTAAATAAGAGGGCCGTTATTATATTAAAAGGAATGGAAAAGAAGAGTTAATTGGCTGGGCAGTCACTGATAGCATTGAATGATGTTGGCAGTTATAATGCAGCCGTAAAAGATCGACTTCATTGACTATGAGGATGTGCAGGTGACATTATAAAATATGTCGCGTGACTGGGGATAAGCTGCCACGTGATGTAGGGTAAATAAATTCCTGTTACAACCTGCCTGTCCCTTCGTGAATTCATGAGTTAAAAAGCAAGTTTCAGGCGTTTACAGTGAACTAACACAGTTCCACCACTGCTCACCACTCCTTCGAAGTGGGGACAGAGTAGTAAAATGATCATCTTACACCGTCTGATCGAAGAACCATATCTTTATGTTCTTGCGAATCACGTTTACGGCTCCCTAAGGTATGAATACAAAATCAAATAGGGGTAATGCAGGAGTAAGATTAATAATAAATAAAAAATAGGAGGGCGGGTAAGCTACTTCGAACAGTATATTGAACGGATTATTATTGCCAAGATAGAAACGAAGCCCACACTTACCACAATATTACTAGTTTATATACCACCTAGTTCCGCAGATGACGAAGGTATTGAAGAAATGTTTGGTGAGATAAAAGAAATTTTTCAGATAGTTAATGGAGATGAAAATTTAATAGTCAAGGCGGACTGGAATTGGATAATATGAAAAGGAAGAAAAGGCAGGTGAATATGTAATGCGGGTAAGGAATGAAAGAGGAACCCGAGTGGTAGAATTCTGCACAGAGCGTAACTTAATCATAGCTAACACCTGGTTTAAGGATCATGAAGAAAGGTTGGATACGTGGAAGAGGCCTGGAGACTCTGGAAGATTTTAGATAGATTATAGAATGGTAAAACAGATATTCAGGAACCAAGTTTTAAATTGTAAGATATTTCCAGGGCCAGATGTGGACTCTGTCCACAACCTATTGCTTATGAACTGCAGATTAAAACTGAAGAAACTGCTAAAAGGTTTGAATTTAAAGAGATGGGACATGGATAAACTCAACCAGAGATTGTAGAGAGTTTCAGAGCGAGTATTAGGGAAAAATTGACAAGAACACGGGAGAGAAATACAGTAGAAGAGGAATGGGTAGCTTTGCGTGATGAAATAGTGAAGGCAGCAGAGGAACAAGTAGGTAAAAAGACGAGGGATAGTAGAAATCTGTGGGTAACACAAGAGATATTGAATTTACTTGATCAAAGGAGAAAATATAAAAATGCAGTAAATGAAGCAGACAAAAAGAAATACGAACACCTCAAAAATGAGATTGACAGGAGGTGCAAAATGGCCAAGAAGGGATGGCTAGAGGACAAATGCAAGGATGTAGAGGCATATATCACTAGGGGTAAGATAGACTGCCTACAGGAAAATTAAAGAGACCTTCGGAGAAAAGAAATCCAATTGTACGGGGTGCATTCAAGTTCTAAGGCCTCCGATTTTTTTGCTAACTAACTACTCACCCGAGATCGGTGAAACTGGCGTTACTTCTCGACGTAATCGCCCTGCAGACGTACACATTTTTCACAACGCTGACGCCATGATTCCATGGCAGCGGCGAAGGCTTCTTTAGGAGTCTGTTTTGACCACTGGAAAATCGCTGAGGCAATAGCAGCACGGCTGGTGAATTTGCGGCCACGGAGAGTGTCTTTCATTGCTGGAAAAAGCCAAAAGTCACTAGGAGCCAGCTCAAGTGAGTAGGGAGCATGAGGAATCACTTCAAAGTTGTTATCACGAATAAACTGTTGCGTAACGTTAGCTAGACGTGCGGGTGCGTTGTCTTGGTGTAACAGCACACGCGCAGCCCTTCCCGGACGTTTTTGTTGCAGTGCAGGAAGGAATTTGTTCTTCAAAACATTTTTGTAGGATGCACCTGTTACCGTAGTGCCCTTTGGAACGCAACGGGCAAGGATTACACCCTCGCTGTCCCAGAACATGGACACCATCATTTTTTCAGCACTGGCGGTTAGCCGAAATTTTTTTGGTGGCGGTGAATGGGTGTGCTTCCATTGAGCTGACTGGCGCTTTGTTTCTGGATTGAAAAATGGCATGCACGTCTCATCCATTGTCACAACCGACGAAAAGAAAGTCCCATTCATGCTGTCGTTGCGCGTCAACATTGCTCGGCAACATGCCACACGGGCAGCCATGTGGTCGTCCGTCAGCATTCGTGGCACCCACGTGGATGACACTTTTCGCATTTTCAGGTCGTCATGCACGATTGTGTGCACAGAACCCACAGAAATGCCAACTCTGGAGGCGATCTGTTCAACAGTCATTCGGCGATCCCCCAAAACAATTCTCTCCACTTTCTCGATCATGTCGTCAGACCGGCTTGTGCGAGCCCGAGGTTGTTTCGGTTTATTGTCACACGATGTTCTGCCTTCATTATACTGTCGTACCCACGAACGCACTTTCGACACATCCATAACTCCATCACCACATGTCTCCTTCAACTGTCGATGAATTTCAATTGGTTTCACACCACGCAAATTCAGAAACCGAATGATTGCACGCTGTTCAAGTAAGGAAAACGTCGATATTTTAAATATTTAAAACAGTTCTCATTCTCGCCGCTGGCGGTAAAATTCCATCTGCCGTACGGTGCTGCCATCTCTGGGACGTATTGACAATGAACGCGGCCTCATTTTAAAACAATGCGCATGTTTTCCAGTCCGGAGAAAAAAAAATCGGAGGCCTTAGAACTTGAATGCACCTCGTATGATTATCAAGGGTTCAGACGGAAAACCAATTCCAAGCAAAGAAGGGAAAGCAGAAAGGTGGAAGGAGTATATAGAAGGTCTATAAAAAGGCGATGTACTTGAGGGCAGTATTACGGAAATGGAAGAGGACGTAGATGAAGATGAAATGGGAAATATGATACTGCGTGAGGAGTTTGACAGAGCACTGAATGACCTTAGTCGAAACAAGGCTCCGGGGGTAGACAACACTACATTGGAACTACTGATAGCCTTGGAAGAGCCAACCCTGGCAAAACTCTACCATCTGGAGAGCAATATGTATGAGACAGGTTCACACTTCAAGAAGAATTTAATAATTCCAATCCCACAGAATGCAGGTGTTTACAGGTGCAAAATTAACGAACTATGAGTTTAATAAGTCACGGCTGCAAAATGCTAACACGAATTCCTTACAAATGAATGGAAAATTCCGACCTCAGGGAAAACCAGTTACAATCATGTAGAAATGATGGAACACGTGACTCAATACTTCCCCTACGACTTATCTTAGAAGATAGATTAAGGAAAGGCAAACGTACATTTCTAGCGCTTGCAGACTTAGAGAAAGCTTTTGACAACGTTGACTGTAATACTCACTTTCAAATTCTGACGGTGGCAGGGGTAAAATACAGAGATCGATAGGCTATTTACAATTTGTACAGAAACCATATGGCAGTTATAAGATTCGAGGGGCATGAAAGGAAGCAGTGTTTGGGAAGGGAGTGAGACAGGATTGTAGCCTATCCCCAATGTTATTTAATCTGTATACTGAGCAAGCAGTAAAGGAAACAAAAGAAAAATTTGGAGTAGGAATCAAAATAGAAACTCCGAGGTTTGCCGATGACATTGTAGTTCTGTCAGAGCGAAGGAAATGGAAGAACAGCTGAACGGAATGGACAATCTCTTGAAAGGAGGATATAAGATGAATATCAACAAAAGCAAAAAGAGGTTAATGGAATGTACTCGAATTAAATCAGGCGATGCTGAGGGAATTATATTAGCAAATGTGACACTTAGATAGTAGATGGGTTTTGCTATAGTAGAGGATATAAAAAGTAGATTAGCAATTTCAAGGAAAGCGTTTCTTAAGAAAGGAAATTTGTTAACATCGAGTATAGATTTGAGTGTGAGGAAGTCTTTTCTGAGAGTATTTGTATGGAGTATAGCTATGTATGGAAGTGAAACATGGATGACAAATAGTGTAGACAAGGAAAGAGTAGAAACTTTCGAAATGTGGTGTTAGATAAGAATGCTACAGATTAGATGGGTAGATCATGTAACTAATGAGGAGGTACTGAATAGAATTGGGTAGAAGTGGAATCAAGGGATCGCCAGTTTAGTATTGGAGTGAGGCGTGGAGGGTAAAAACTGTAGATGAAGACCAAGAGATGATTACTCTAAGCAGATTCAGAAGGGTGTAGGTTGCAGCAGTTACTTGAGGAAGCTTGTACAGGACAGAGTAGCATGGAAAGCTTCATCAAACCAGTCCACGAGTTGAACACCGCAACAACAACAATGTTAAACCAGTAACACACAGTGGCCAAAATGTGACAAATCTCAGCCATATCTGGTCACTCAACGCCGGTGAGCCAGTCTTTCCGAAGTGCCCAGTGTGTACTCAGCCGACGGGGCACAAGATTAGTTGTCTTCTGAAACACAGATAAAATACAATTTTGAAACAAGAGGAAAGATACTGGCCTTGCACGGCCTGCAGACTAAAGCGCACGACCTGGCCCACTGGAAACTTCTTCGACAGTACTCGGAGCCGCGGTCTTTCGGTTTCGCCAGAGGCAGCGTATGCCATTTCTGCCCGGTGACTAACAGAGCTAGAGTGGTGCAAAACTTGTTACATAAACCGAAAACAATGCCAGCCTTGGCACAGAAAAGACAGCAATAGAATCCATTTGCATTGATTACAGTTATTTCCATGTGAAGTATCTACCACGTGAGTTTAGTTAGCCGGAATAACTTTCAGGTGGCCTAATTCGCATTATTGAGTATCAAGAATGAATTCGAACTGTTTGTACTCTGGCAAACTGACCGTCTTTACAGCAGTATCCGCATGTCGACTACAACAGGATCGGACCCAATGAGAGCCGTACACTGCGGACCGTTCACCACACATCATATAATGGTTGGTGATAGAAGACTAAGTGACACGACTGACAATAATTTATGGCCGAAAAGTGAGTTTATTGACGTCAGTTGCACAGGAATTCATTGAGGTGGTGCGGAAAGCAGATGTGCACTTACGTTACAAACGTTATGGACACTACAGAATAAATTTTCAACCTGCAGCAGAGAGTGCGTCCATATGAAAATTCTTGGCAGATTTAACTGTTTGCGGGACCGATACTCGAACCTGGGACTTCGCTCTTTCACAGGCAAGTACTCTACTAACTGAGCTCGCTGAACACCACTCACGATACTGCCAGTACCTCACCTCCTACCATCCAAAACTCACAAGGTCTCCTGAAAGGATGGATGATGATGATGATGATGTAGGATATATTTCCTTGATTTTGCCCGTCGATAATTAGTTGACTGTATTGGTACTCAAACTCAACAAAATGACGATTTCTGTTGATACGAAATCTTCACAGGAAGTGGGATTCATTCAGACGTAGGATTACATTTTCAAGATAAATTTAGGTGTTAGAACACACCAGTGTCTGACAACTTAAAGTCGCGGAGTGGTCCTTTCAGAATTCATTTTAAGCAGCACCCAATTAGAGATGTAGGTCAAACTTACTGGAACTCGTGAAGAAATCAACAGACGATTTCACGAAGTGTACGGTTTTACGGTTTCTCTCTGGGCTACACGGACCAATAGTCAAGCAACCCTGCTGTAGATGTGTTCATTGTGCTGTAACCTCAGATATATAGGGGAGAGAGCCGGTTGCATACGAAGAAATGATTTGAGTATTCTTCTGATCGCTCGTTGTAATCACAGTTCAAAAGTATGACTGCTATCAAACATACGAGTCATCCACGCTGCCGCCCAGGTAATACAAATATTTCTACTGGCATTGTAAAATAATTTGATAGGAACTCTCACTTACTAGCCTTCATTTCCATGTATATTTACACTTTTAAATTGTGTGATTTTCTGTTGTCACCGAGCAGTGGTTGTTAGTTTACAAACCTGTCCAAGTTTATGAGTTTAAGCACAATTTGCCACTCATTTACAGGTTATTGCACTAATTCATTGAGCTTTGCTACGTGGCACAGCACGCTCATTGAGTTTGGACGAGGAAGGACTGGCTGAGAGGCAATTGAACATCATCCGTTTCAAGAACAACGCTAAATGTAATTTATTTAAAAATGTAGACTCACTTAAAACACAGAAACACATAAAGTTCGAGCCAATAAATTTAATCTAGAGACAAAAGCAGCTGCATTAAAAAAATGGCTCTGAGCACTATGGGACTCAACTGCTGAGGTCATTAGTCCCCTAGAACTTAGAAGTAGTTAAACCTAACTAACCTAAGGACATCACAAACATCCATGCCCGAGGCAGGATTCGAACCTGCGACCGTAGCGGTCTTGCGGTTCCAGACTGCAGCGCCTTTAACCGCACGGCCACTTCGGCCGGCTGCTGCTGCATTAATTAAGACAAAGTAAGATTAGAGCAACAGCTAGCTAAATTTAAATTAAGTAGGAAATCTCAGCACCGGTAAAGTCTGAGTAATAAACTAGTTAATTTCGGGAAGACGGACAAGAGATAAACAGAAATTAATAATAAATACCTGGAATAAGGCATGAAATCACTAGAACAATAAATATTTTAAATCAGGTATCAAATCTATAGAACAGTAAATGTTACAAATAAGGCTTCAGATCAAAAGAACAGTTGATGTCATAAAAACGGGCATTGATCTCCCAGACCATCTCCGGAAGCCGAAGAGCCTGGACATCATAGTCTCTGACGTCACTGCGCACAGGGACGATTCACAGCGGACTGCCCAGGAAACTCTGGTTGCCTACCACAATGACACTTGGAGAAGAAGGAACCGCTATGCATACTAAATAACAGTCATAAACGGAACACTAGGCGTACGTGGGGCAAGTAGCGTCTATTGATAATTACTCAGTAAACAGTTCCCCGCGTGCAGTCACAAGCGTATAGCAAAATCCAAATGATAGACGCGAAGGCCCTCAATAAGACCCCTTAAATTTACGGGTGTAAAACATCAAATACATTAATAGGTACATTACTGAAAAAATGGTATACCTTTTAAGAGGTTTCCAATCCACTCTTGATTTATTGTTCCAACAGTGCATATGGACCACATGAAATGATGATATTTACAGATCAATAGCACAAATTATATCGAGCCATGCTGAAAGACCTCAATTAGTTAATGGTGTAGCCTTTGTGGTCGGCAATGCAGGCGATGCTGGCATAGAGTCAATTATATAGATGGCCAGTATTGTCTTGTACATTACCGAAATAAAAGGTATACCTTTTAAGAGGTTTGCAATCCACTCTTGATTTATTTTTCCAAATTCATATGGAGCACAAGAAATGATCAGATTTACAGATCAATAGCACAAACGATTCCAAGGTACCATACATCGAGCCTATGCTGAATGACCCCTATTACTACGTGGTGTAGCCTTCGTTGACGGCAATGCAGGCGCTGACTGGCATAGAGTCAATTATGCCAGTTTCATATCATCGCACACTCCACTGCAGAGTGAAAATCTCATTTTGGAAACCTCCCCAAGGCTGTGGCTAAGCCATGTCTCCGCAGCATCGTTTCTTTCAGGAGTGCTAGTTCTGTAAGGTTTGCAGGAGAGCTTCTGTAAAGTTTGAAAGGTAGGATACGAGATAGTAGCAGAAGTAAAGCAGTGAGTACTGGGCGTGAGTCGTGCTTCGGTAGCTCAGTTGGTGGAGCACTTGCCCGCGAAAGGCAAAGGTCCCGAGTTCGAGTCTCGGACGGGCACAGAGTTTTAATCTGCCAGGAAGTTTCATATCAGCGCACACTCCGCTGCAGAGTGAAAATCTCATTCTGGAAACCTCCCCCAGGCTGTGGCTAAGCCATGTCTCCGCAGTATCCTTTCTTTCAGGAGTGCTAGTTCTGCAAGGTTCGCACGAGAGCTTCTGTAAAGTTTGGAAGGTAGGAGACGAGATACTGGCAGAAGTAAAGCTGTGAGTACCGGGCGTGAGTCGTGCTTCGGTATCTCAGATGGTAGAGCACTTGCCCGCGAAAGGGAAAGGTCCCGAGTTCGAGTCTCGGTCGGGCACACAGTTTTAATGTGCCAGGAAGTTTCATATCAGCGCACACTCCGCTGCAGAGTGAAAGTCTCATTTTGGGAGTCAATTATGTAGATGGCAAATACTGTCCTGGGATACCTTATTCCACGCCTGCTCGGCCTGTTCACGTAATTCTGTCAGAGGTATTGGTTGACGGGTTGTACGAGTCACTTCTCGTCCCATCACATCCCACACGTGCTTCACTGGAGCGAAGTCTGTAGAAAGTGCTCGCCAGGAAAGTTGCTGCACATCTTGCAGAGCACATTGAGTTTCAAGGAGAGTGTGTGGACGAACATCGTCCTGTTGGAACAACACATCATCTTCCTGTCGGAAGAACGGCAAAACTCGGGTCTAACAACATTTAGCATGTACTGTGCGCCGGTTAGTGTCGTCTCCAATAACAACAAAGGCGGACGAGTGTTGTAGCTTATCGCACCCCTGACCATAAGGCCTGGGGTGGGGCCAGTGTTATCTTGGACGAATACACTGTACGAGACAGCGCTCACCTGGTCTACATCATATGTGCAAACGACCATCACTTGCATGCAGGCAGAATATGCTTATCTTCCAAACGAAACTGTAACGGCATCAGTCCACTTGTGCAGTGGCGTGAGTGGGATACAGGCTAGAGTTGTGCATTGTTGTAGTCCCACCACTAATTACCGGTTCGTAACAGCTCGTGTTACCACATCTGAGCTCACAAGCCCTCTTGTCTGTGCTGTGGTAACAATAATATCTGCATATACGAAGACAGTAACTTGTTCTCGAAACAACAGTTACTGTCGATGACCGTGCAGCTTTTTCCTGGAATAAACGATGACAAACTGACAACCTCAGCTGCCGACAGGTGTTGCTGATATACCTCGATGTCGACAGCTGAAAATGTGTGCCCCGACCGGGACTCGAAACCGGGATCTCCTGCTCACATGGCAGACGCTCTATCTATCTGAGCCACCGAGGACACAGATGAATAGCGCGACTGCAGGGACTTATCCCTTGCACGCTTCCCGTGAGACACACATTCCCAACTGTCCACAATTCTACATATGAATTGTACATTATAGACATTTGCCCACCCACTCAGTACTCGCGCACGCTTTGGCGATTCCCGTAAGAGTTTGGGCAACCTGTGCGCATTCGCACAGACGAAGGTCAATGGCTGGGTAGCCTTTAACTCGAGTCCCGGTCAGGGCACACATTTTCAGCTGTCCACATCGAGGTATATCAACAACACCTGTGGGCCGCTGAGGTTGTCAGTTAGTCATCATTTACTCCAGGAAAAAGCTGCACAGTCATCGACAGTAACCGTTCTTCCGAGAACAAGTTACTGTCTTCGTATATATAGTTAAATGCTACCCAGCGATTGACCTTCGTCTGTGCGAATGCGCACAGGTTGCCCAAACTCTTACGGGAATGGCCAATGCGTGCGCGAGTAATGAGTGGGTGGGCAAATGTCTATAAGGTACAATACATATGTAGAATTGTGGACTGTCGGGAATGTGAGTCTCACGGGGAGCGTGCAAGGGATAAGTCCCTGCAGTCGCGCTATTCATCTGTGTCCTCGGTGGCTCAGATGGATAGAGCGTCTGCCATGCAAGCAGGAGATCCCGGGTTCGAGTCCCGGTCGGGGCACACATTTTCATCTGTCCACATCGAGGTATATCAACAACACCTGTCGGCAGCTGAGGTTGTCAGTTAGTCATCAAATAATATCTGCCACTGCTGCCCCGATAAAACGATGATCCAGGAGACGTCCGTGCTTTGTGGACATCCAGAACCTCATCCACAGGTGTCAAAATGTTCCAGTGATCCTGATACCAGCTTCTTTGTAAAACTGGTGCAGCATGTCCAACATTTGTTGCAGTTCTCCGCAAGGACCTTCCCACCAATCGGAAGGGCTCAATTTGTCCCCTTTGAAACTCGCTCAGTTGGAAGCACAAATGCGTCTCAGTGGCATGATTGCTCGCATGCTTCACACGTTTGTACCGCTGTGATACATCTGGCTGTGAGAATTCTTATTAAGGAGTACACAGATGGCGGTTACACCAATATTCAAGAAAGGTAATATGAGTAACCCATTGAATTACAGACCCATATCAACGACCTCAATTTGCAGTGGGATTTTGGAGCATATACTGTACTCAAACTTTGTGAATCACCATGACGAAAATGACTTCTTGATACACAACCAAAGCGGATTCAGAACATATCGTTCTTATGCAACCAGCTTTATTCCCATGAAGTAATGAGTGCTGTCGACAAGGGATCGCAGAATGATTCCATATTCCTAGATATCCAGAAGGCTTCAGATACCGCTTCTTACAAACGACTATTAATCAAACTGCGTGTATATGGAGTATCGTCTGAGTTGTGTGACTGGACTCGTGATTTCCCCTAAGAGAGGTCACAGTACGTAGTGGTGGACGGTAAATCATCGAGCAGAACAGAAGTGACATCTGGCGTTCCGCAATGTAGTGTCATAGGCCCTCTGCTGTTCCTGGTTTACATAAATGATCTAGATGATAATCTGAACAGATCCCTTAGATTGTTTGCAGATGACGCTGTAATTTTACGTCTAGTAAAATCATCCGTCGATCAAGTCCAATTACAAAATGATCTAGAGAGAATTTCTGTATGTTGCGAAAAGTGGCAATTGGCACTGAAGAAAGAAAAGTGCGTGGTCATCCACATGGGTACTAAAAGAAATCCTATAAATTTTGGGTATACGGTAAATCACACAAAGCTAAGGGCTGTCAGTTCGACTAAATACCTAGAAATTACAATTACGAGCAACTTAAATTGGAAAGACCACATAGATGATATTGTTGGGAAGGCGAAACAAAGACTGCGCTTTTTGCGGAACACTTAGAAGTTGCGACAAACCCAATAGACAGCTTACATTACACTTGTCCATCCTTTGCTGGAATATTGCTGCGGGATATGGGATCCTTATTAGGTAGGATTGACGTAGGACATCGTAAAAGTGCAAAGAAGGGCAGCTCGTTTCGTGTTATCGCGCAATAGGGGTGAGAGTGTCACTGATATGATACGCGGGTTGCGGTGGCAGTCACTGAAGCCAAGGCGGTTTTCTTTGCTGCGAGATCTATCTACGAAATTTAAAACGCCAATTTTCTCTTCCAAATGCGAAAATATTTTGTTGACACCAACATAGCTAGGGAGAAATGATCATCATAATAAAATAAAAGAAATCAGAGCTCGAACGGAAAGATTTAGGAGTTCCTTTTTCCCACGCGCCATTCGAGAGTGGAATGGTAGAGAAGTTGTATGAAAATGGTTCTATGAACCCTCTGCCAGGCACTTAAGTATGAATAGGAGAGTAGATGTAGATGTAGCTGTAGCTAAGCTATGCGGCTACGTTGTTGGTGGGTTGGGGAGGGGGCAGACGTTGAAACTATTAACAGTAGGCTATATCTTCTATAGCTCAGGTGGCATACGCCATTATCAGTTTAAAACATATGTCGTCTTTCCAGGTGTGTTTATTTTATTTTCGACAGTGTACATCAAGGTGAAGACATTACATAAGCAACAAATAAGACAACAGGAAGGCCTTTCCTCATTGAAGACTGAGCATAGCGAAAACGAGACGATAGATTAGCATCGCGATAGTGACAATTCGGTGCTAGAAAAGTTAGTTAGCAAGAACGCACAAGGCCAGGGGCGGCCATGATTTCGGTTCACGGGTCGTGCTCGGGCACGAGTGCCGAAGCGCTCAGCCCCGGTGCCAATTTTTCCACTGCCACGCCGTAACGTCTGAGCGCCAGGAAGTGGTAGAGGCGAAAAGTGTAAAAGCGCCACATTTAAATGGCATTGAAGTCGCATTGAATGCTACTTTGTTTTATGTTTCACATTTCTCAGCATCGCAGATCACGAACAAATTTGTACTATTATTTAATTATATTTGGTGCACTGTAGACATAACTTTTGTCTTGTACAAACTGTCGGCATACAGACAGACGCATACGATTTCACGCTGTTTAGCACTCAAATTGCCTTATAAGACTTATATAGTTTCATAATCGAAAATAAGTCTTTCATACAAATACGGCGATATATTGTAGCGCCTTTGCAGCTTCATTATTGAGTCGTGGAAACTCTACGTCAGGAAAGCAATTTAGATATCTTGAATAGGCCGGCCGGGGTGGCCGAGCGGTTCTAGGCGCTACAGCCGGGAACCGCTCGACCGGTACGGTGGCAGGTTCGAATCCTCCCTCGGGCATGGAAGTGTGTGATGTCCTTAGGTTAGTTAGGTTTAAGTAATTCTAAGTTCTAGGGGACTGATGATCTTAGAAGTTAAGTCCCATAGTGCTCAGAGCAACTTTTTTTGTCCTGAATAGTTTAAACGTAAAACGATTTGTCGTCAAAACAGTAATTACCTTGCTGGTCGGTCAGTTACATCTGCACATGCTGAGGGGCGCTTGGAACTGAAACACCACACAGTTTCGAGAACAGCTCGAAAACAATTGTAAAACTGTTATTGTCCTCAAGGTTTTATAAAAATGTCCTCATAATTCCTTCAAGGAAACAATGATTTCTTGAAACCTCGCGTTTTCTTTAACACCAGTGAGCTTAGGGAACTGGACTGTCCTCGTCAGAATGTGTCCCTTCCACAAAACGATTTTCTTTGTAAATACATACCCATCAAATCAGAAAGATGTTACCCTGGAATTTCTTAGTGTGGGGCAGCGTGCTGTCAACTACACTTAAAATTCGAAATCTGCAATGCATTCCGGATACAATATTTTTCGTCCCTGCACTCCTCTTCCTTCATAAACTGAACAATGGCAAGTTTTAAATCGAAAAACCGTTCCAGCCATACCCCTTGAGTGGACTCATTTACTTTGCAATAATATATGAAGCCTCCATTCTCTTCCTTCAGTTTCACTGAAATCTGTTAAAACTGATAATGGAATAACCCGTACAACGTTAGAAACTTTATTATTCGTACCACTAGACTTTTCGCCTGCTCCATGGCTGCAGATTTAGGACAAAGTTCTTTTTGATAAACAGAACAGTCAATCCCGTTTGTCAAGCATAGTTGTTCTTTGCTCTTTCTTTGTCAACAGAATGTATAAATATTTTCTACAGGATATTGCAACGTTGTTTCGTAGCAAATATGCAGTATCGTCGCTTATGGCAATTGAAAATTCTCATTCCTCTCTTCTGTTTTTCCCATTCATTTTAAAGAATTGGCGTGACAGTTCGCTAAACTGCCTCTTTTTGTGCAGACAGCAACTGGACCTATTAACGTCCTTTATCCAAGGAACAAATAGAGAACAGTAGTAAACAGCGCTGACGTCACGAACCTGCTAAACTCATACAGTTTTTACGACCGAAAAATGTCACACAGCAATGCTAAATTAAATGTCACCGTGTTCCGTGAACTTCCGAGATGGACCGAGCAAAGCCCAGTGACAGGATGGGCCTTGGCCTGCACACAGCTCACACAAGCTGCACACGTAAAGTTTGGGACGCCGTGGCCAGCATTGCTCTACGCAGACAGACATCTGGAGATGCCTCGGCGGAATTGCGCGACGTGAAAGCAGCACAGAGAAAGACACCGCAAGACAGCTGAATTCTAGTGAATCGTTCGAAAACTTGCTCATCCGGTATACATAATGTGACTTATCAGAAGATTGTTTCAGACTCCAAAATGCCAACCGCTGTAGCCACTGGAACTGGAGCCCTACTGTAAGATGCACCTCTCTGGCCGCAACGCTCCACTTGCCCTCAGTAGTCGTCCCTCGGACCCTCGCCATAGCGCCCCACTATCCTTTAACTCGCTATCCTCCATCTTCCACCGTAACACGCCCCACTTGACACACAGACCTGCACAGAAACGAACTCAGGTCCCTGAGAATAGCCAATACGACACCGCACTGCGTACCAGTCATGGGGCATATCAAATGGCTCGTTTCTTGCTACCACCACCTCACTCCTTGCCGAATCCACTCCAGGATACTACACCAGAGCCTCCATTTACCATGCACGCACACCCTCTGGCCAAAGATATACCGACACGCAAGCTGGACGCGTCGTATCTACACGCGACGTGGCTCAAGCTTCTCTTGCTTTTGTTCAATAAATCTGTTTCTCCGTATGCATCTGAGACTCTTCTTTAAGCAGGTTTCTAATCTCCAAATTTGTCTTCAGTTATTACTAGCAGCTTAATCGTAATCAGTGGGTGACCTAGGAGTAAAAGTAAATTAGGCCTCAAGTTCGAGAGGATGGTGGTTGGTTGGCTGGTTGATTTGTGGGAGCCGACCAAACAGCGAGGTCATCAGCCCACTCGGATTAGGGAAGGATGGAGAAAGACGTCGGCTGTGCCCTTTCAGAGGAACCATCCCAGCAATTGCATGACGAGAGGAAGCTAATCAATGGATAATAGCACAGAAGGCAGTATGGAAGGTGACAATTTCAGCAAGCGCAGACAGCACTACTGGCATTTGGAAATTTTCCGCACCATATTAGTGAAATGCTTATGTAACACCATAACTCTAATACCGATTTATCTTGCTTTTGTTTTATTTAATGCTACATCGTTGAGCTTCTGTAAATGTTGTTTGATTGAATCGATAACACAAAATTGTATACTCCTTTCTTTGTAAAAACTTCGATGTCATGGTTTCATTCTATGCAATGTGGTATATCGCTCATTTAAATTCTTTGTCCCATTTGGAGGGAACAAAAATTACCGTATATAATTGTAATTTCTGTGTGAATAACTTTTTGTAGAAATACTAATATGTGCATATGTTCTGTTTTATTTAAAATGTTTGTTTGCTGTTATGTAAACTGCTGATCCTCACTTTGGGTTCTTAGTTATTCTGTATGTAAAAGTTGTTGTGGTTCCCCTCGGGAACGGAACTGTGTAGCGTGCGCAAATTGTGGCTGGCCTAAGTAGAAAAGGTGGAACTTAGGGTCAGTCGGGGACGAGCTACCAAACTGTGAACTGCCATGTAACAGTTGCATATTGTGTTGGTCCCGAGAGAGGCTTTTTCTGCTACTTTCCAATGCCTCGGATGGATGGAATAGCTGGAACTATTCTGGAATTTGTATCTATCATCGCCACCAAGAAATGACAGAGTCCAGCAATTCTACCTGCAATTCCACCTACCAACAAGCAATTGCCACCTCATTGCGCAATCACTGTAATGGAGCAATATAGAAATGTACAGTGAAGGATCAGCTTAATGGATGTGTTAGTGTGCTCAAATAGAAGGTAATTCATAACTGAATTTATGTACCTACCTTGATTTTTCTCCTTATCATGAAACGCGTACGTTTCATATGTATTCATTACCAGCGATGGCGAGGCATGACAGAATCTCTGACCAGAGAGTTCTTTATCGTTGCTAGTCTGCGCTTGACCGCGCAAGAGTTCAGTTAGAGAGTAGTACCAGTAGAGCGTGGGAGACAGTTGCGTGTAGCGAGCCGGCAGGAACAGTAGTTGTGTGTGAGGAGTCGGCGGGAGTCGACATGGGTCTCTGGTCACGGTTCTGGACGAGGTATGTTGTTATCGAAGGTAATGAAGCAGCATTGCGCTCAGCTAATAACATATGTTAATTGTAATTAATTTGTTCAAGGATTGCCCCAATAATATTTTTTTTATAAAGTAACCCTTTTAAAGAAAAAGATTCATTTCAATTCAAAGAATATTTCCTATGCATTTCCTCCAAGAATCAGAATTAAATATACGCCAGCATTGCACGAAGCTGTGCCAAAAATAAGAGCAGATGGAGTTTTACTGAAGTAAGAATTTATCAGGTTTAATCATTTCACAGGACTGTAGGTCAGCACTGCTGTACCTATAAAATTTGTCAGGTTTAATTATTTGTGTTGAGATGTTACAGTCAGTTCATGCTTCATTGTTTAATTAATATTATTGTAGGTTTAATGAACAATCTTCATTCCGTAATTTTGTGGGAAGACAACATTTGGCTCATTTACATTTTTTACTTAACATTGACTTTTGTACTTCACATGGGGAGGTTACACTTGGCGACCCTGCCAGGATCGAATTTCTCTGAGATTCTTCTGAAAAGTAGTCAGATATCTGCTCTTATTTACTTAATATAATTAGCATTTGGCGCAACGCTTTTACTAATTTTGTGACTTTCTTCCACAGATCATCGGCAATTCGTTGCTCTTTGTTGTATTTGTATTTGTTGGATTTTGCATTGTGATTATCTCATTTGTAAATAATTGTGATTTGTATAAAAACGCCGCAGAAAACTGTTAGTAGTATATCGCGAGGTATAATGAGTGAAATAGCCGACTTAAACAACTTGACCGTTAGTACTTGCGACATGCAGTATAATGATGGCAATACCCCATTTGCGGACAATCAGTGTGTACCGACCACTAATGCTGATTTTGATCTCATTGATGAACAGATAAATTCAATTGCGTCGTCTGTTAATTTAACGACAATTGATGACACGGGGCGTTCTGTTGCAATGAGCGCTGCCCAGCTTAGCACAACCGGTTTGCAAAATTTACGTAATGAACAGATAAATTTGTCTAATGAAAATGAACAGTGTAATCAGAGTACGTCAGATTTATTTCATTCCGGTGTGGTGACTAACAGTGCTCTTCCGATTGGCACACATTTCCAAGAATCACAGAATAACCAAGTGGTTACAGAAAACGTGACAAATGCAAATACACCAACACATAGCACAGAGAATAGAGTTGCTAATTTTGGCACGGATCCAATTATGGCATTGTTGCTACATATTAATGAACGTATTGAAAAACTAGATAACAATTCCAAAACAAAATAATGAAGATTTCAAAAAACAAATTATTGAATCGAGCAAACAATTAAATGAAAGTTTCAAACAGCGGAATGAAAAACACGACAACCTTAACGAACGGAACAAACAACGTAGTGAACAGATTACAGCTGTTACCATGCAACGTCACGATGCGAAAGAAAAATCATGTGAAGAAAGTAAGGCTCATGCTAGGGAAAGTAGTGAAGAAAATAGATCTGTTGCACAAGAATTAATTAATACACATGTAGCCACAACAGAATCACATAGCGATGAAATTAGTGCGGTCACTGAACAATGTTCAGAAAATGCAACACAGATATGGGACGAGTTTACTTTAAAATTACCAGAAGTTTCACACACTCTGAATACGAAAGTCGATAAGAAATTTGAACAACAGATCAACCAAATCGGCGAACGTATTAAAGTAACAGAAATAAAAATATATTTTTGCCTTAGCGACAACAGAATCAGTTAGAGATGAAATTAATGCAGTCACTGAACAATGTCCTAAAAAGGCGACACTGATACGCGACGAGTTTAATTTAAAGTCACCGGAACTTTAACACACTGTGGACACGGAAGTCGAGAAGAAATGTGAACAACAGAACAAGCAGAATGTCGAACGTATTAAAGTAACAGAAATGAAAAATGTTTCACTCAATAACACAGCACAGCATACGCGCCATTCAGAACATTTCTCACACTCGCACAGCCAGTGTAACTTGGGCAATTTTCAGAGACTACGAGACTTAAAATCCGAAATGACACAGACAAACAGATTCTCACACAAACCTGAACGTGTTCTCAAATTCAGAGACGATAACGATTACGAGCAATTTTTATCCGTAAGAAAATCTAAGGAATTTAATAATGACAGAGCACAGGTACACGCATTGAACCGTATACCGTACACGACAATTTGTTTTTGTACTTTTAACAGCATTGCCTGTAATGCAGAAACTACAATTAGTATGGATACAGCAATATATTTCTGAATTTTTACCGCCATTGCCTGTAACACAAAAGCTGAAGTTTATTTGCAGCGCGTAATTGACCTCAGGGGATTCATTACGCTTTAATGAATATGTGCCGTAGCGTGCATAGGGCCCCGAGCTGTAGAAGTGCTGTTTCATCTTTAGTTTTCTGCACTGCTGCCTTCTCTGCTACTATCCTTTATATCTATCAAAACAGCTCTTTAACTATTGCTCTACTTAGAATTAAGAAAATTGTAAAGAAAACCCAATATGACAAATTTTACCGAAAGTAACAGTTCTCATTACACACTCTCGAAATGACAACTATCGCCGTAACATTAATAACAGATAAAAATTATAATCATCAGTATGTGTAAGGGAATTATCAGCAACAGGAACCACATTTTAGTAACAATAGACGTTTTTCACCACAACAGCATGAAAGTCACCCTGTTAGGATACATAACCAACAATGCAGTCTATAAGGTCAACCAAGCTTTAATGTTCCGCCGCGTGCATGTATAGTCTCAGCTACAACAAATAGTAACGCTCGCCAGCAAGGAAATAACTACGTGCAGAAAACACAGTATTTCAATTCCTATCGTAATGCGCCGTATGGAAATGACCATCACGACACACGTAAAATTAATGAGCACAATTTTCAGCGTACATTTAATAACATTCGGTCTTATCAGCAGCAAGAACATCAGCAACAAGATATAATCATGAATGATCCAGTCAGTAGATATCATCCAGAACGTAATACACCAGGAAGAAATAACAGAACAGTACAAATAGTGGAAATGCCACAGCATCCTCCCGAAAATAATAACACGCCAGATAGAATTTGATTAAATACAGTACAGGTTGTATATTCCAGTAACGCTGCAATACTTTTGACACGCAGAATCTTGTTCACGAAAATGTTATTTGAAACATGCTTTGTTGAATGCTCCACTTTTATTGCACCCATATCTTACCAGAAATTTTTCCATTGCCACCGAACGCTCCAACACAGCTTTACGCGTACATACTTTTCAGGAAATTGAAGAAGATGGCTCAACAGTAATTAAAAACATCGCATTTGCAAGTCGCCTTCTGTCACCTGCTGAACGAAATTATTACGTTACAGAACTGGAAACATTATGTGTTGTTTGGGCTTTTACGAGATTTAGGCATTTTCTTTATGGAAGACATACCACCGTCTACACAGACCACAGAGCGATACAATTTTTACTTTCGGCTAAATTTACTCACGACAGATTAAGCAGATGGAAACTTTACTTGCAAGAATTTAATTTCACAATTATTCACATTCCCGGAACACAAAATGTTGTAGCAGATGCACTATCCCGTTCTCTCAGCAACAATCAGCAAGACATCGCAACCACTTTCTGCAAAGCAAATTTCAGCGTCATGTACATTCAACAATTTGCATTTGAAAATTTCATTTCGTCGTCATTACAGGACATAGCACAAGAGCAAAGTAAAGACAACGTGTGGAAAGAGATTAAACACCTTTGGCAAGATAGGAATAATTTTACGATTAGAAACCATTACACTGTACGCAATAACATTCTGTTTCGCCGCTCTCATCCTGACAACAACAATTGGTTACTGTGCATTCCTGACGAACTTGTTAACAAATTAATCTAGTATACTCATTTAAGTTACGCACATTACGGAGCTAGAAAATGTTTTCTTATACTGAGACAGAACTGTTATTTTGCCAACATGGAGAAACGTATTCGACGAGTTTTAGCGTCATGTAAAATCTGCCAGAAAGCTAAGTCAGACACAACTTCACATATTCATCCATTATATCCCATTGTACCTGTTAAATTGAGACATATGGCCGCTGTAGACATTTTTGGTCCGATTCCTAGAACTAATAGAGGTTTTTGCTACATTTTTGTTGCTGTTGAACTCACTTCAAAATTTGTTACCTTCACTGCATTACGCAAAGCTACTGCTAAAACTGTTTCGAAAGCATTTGTGAAACATTTTCTATTTCATGTAGGGCATGTGATGAAAGTAATTTCCGACAGTGGACCACAATTTCGATCTGCTATATGGACACGTATGTTACGAGCTAGAAACATTTCTCCGATTTATATATCCAGGTACCATGCTTCTTCGAACCCTTGTGAACGATTAATGAAAGAAATTGGTAAATTGTGTAGAATATACTGCCATAAAAGACATATTGATTGGGACACACACATACTCCCATTCCAGGATGTAATTAATTCTATACCAAATGAATCCACTATGCTATCTCCGTCTGTTATACTGAAAAATGTTGAACCACCTAACAAAATTAAACAATTAGTAAACTTTCCTACATCTCGTCGACTACGACACCATGAAATAATTGACATTGCGCTGAACAACATCAAACGTGCCGCAGAGCGCCGGAGAAGACAACAAAAACAGGTTTGTACACGCCGAGACTTTCACGTTGGACAGAAGATATTAGTACGTACACACTATTTATCCAACAAGATAAAAGGTAGGTGCAGTAAATTTGAACTTCTATACGCAGGTCCATATCGGATTCGCAGCATTCCTCACCCCAATGTCGTAAACGTCGAAACTTTGAAAACCAGAAAATCGAAAGGAAACCACCACTGGTCAAACGTCAAACCTTTTATTGAACGAAGATACTTTATGATTTAACATGCTATAATGCCATTTGCTAATTTTATGATCACTTATGCAACTATATTCACATGACAACTTACTGATGATTATCGTATTTTTTCTTGGCACGTGCCTGGCAAGGTAAGGTTAGCAGGTCGCTCTTCTTGTCGTTACACATTAGACCGTGCACATTTTTTCCAGATAAACTTACGTATCTTATGAATAATTATGCAATTTTATCTAGTGACATATTAATTTTATTAACTTCTCTCTCCATTAAAGTCTTCAATTCTCGCCTCTATTAACTACACAACATACAAGCTGAGCCCAAAGAAGGTCACATTTCTTGTCATCATTTTTTATGTATGTATGGTTGTTTACCTGTTTTGTTAGTATGCATTATGAAATAGTTAAGATATAGCAAACACCAGTTGACTTTGACATTTTTGCCCTATGATATCTCAACATCGTGACTGTTTTACATTTTTTGCTGCTGCATTGTGATAATCTGTGTACATTTTTTGCATTTGAACACTGTCTATATTTTTTTCACATATTACGTTTTCTGTCATGTTATGCTGTATGCTTAGTTATGTTACCATAAACCAGTCATTATTTAGTGAGTATATGATGTAAATGCAAGACATTAACCTTTGTTCATCAATTTCAGAAAGAAATGATGCATGTAAAGGAAATAAATTAAACAGAAATGGAATTTCACCTACGGAATGAACGAAAGAGAATGCGATACTTCGTGATGAAGAGTAAATGGATCAGAATTAACAAGCATTAACAAGAATATACTATACACATCGTAGAATAGCAGTCTTAACTAATTTTTTCTTTCAGAATACGAGGCGATTGATGCAGGCTGTCAGACAGAACTACACATCTTAGTTTTAGTGATGAAATATACTAGAGATAAGGAATAGTTGTATAATGAGTAATGAAGTGATTTTTTTTCCAGATGATGATGAATGGTGATGAATAATGATGAAGAATATGATAATATGGATAAAGAAGTTTTTCTTTGCAGATGAGGATAGGAATAATGAAGTTTTTCTTTAAAGGTGATGATAATAATGGAGTTATGATAATATAGATAATGAAGTGATGGATAATGAAGTTTTTTCTTTACAGATGAGGATGATGTTGAAGTTTATGTATTTATGCTATGTAGTTATTTAAGTATTTGTTGCAGTTCGTTTTGACAGTATGTGTTGTATTGCATAGTATGATGACTGAGGGTTTTGGAAAGGGCAGCTATGGAACACATTTTTTATACACATTTCACTACCTGTTAATTCGAAGTTCACTACTTTTCAGCATAATATGCGTTTCTTCTTTCAGTCTAATAATCCATTTTGTATATTTTTGGAGGAGAAATTATTTATGAAATTAGTGTGCTATAAGCAGTTGTTCATTAAGTCTATGTCATTTATGAATGTAATTACATATACTCTACTTATTTCATAATCTTGCTGCAGCTGACTCATGACGAATGACGTTACACACTTTCATTTACAGCAACAGCCCAAAAGCAATTTTTTTTCTCTTTTCCCTGTAATTACCCAACGCAATGCATTGCTAACACAAAAAAAGGAAAGTATTACCAGTCCCAAATAATGCTACCAATTTAAAAGAGTTATGTAATACTGAATGATGTTTTCCAACCACAGACTTTGAGTAATAGTTACAGTATAATAATAATGCAATGTAATTGGGAAATGAATGCTACTGATTACTGTATTGACATGAGCAATGATTAATTATGACCATTATTCTGTAATACTATGTTACTGACTACCTCCTGTTTTATGCTTTGTAACTGTAAATGAATGCTACTGATTACTGTAGTGAGATGACCAATGATTAATTATGAACATTATTCTGTAATACTATGTTATTGACTACCTCCTGTTTTATACTTTGTAACTGGAAATGAATGCTACTGATTACTGTATTAAGATGACCAATGATTAATTATGAATATTATTCTGTATTACTCTTTTATGTAATGACTTCTGATGATTTATAATTAGGTAATGGGTGACAATGTTCTCTGTAAAACACCACATGAATATAATTATGTAATGACTTCTGATGATTTATAATTAGCTAATGAGTGACAATGTTCTCTGTAAAACACCACATGAATATAATTATGTAATGACTTCTGATGATTTGCAATTAGGGAATGAGTGTCAATGTTCTCTGTAATACACCACATGGATATTATTATGAAATATAATTAGGCAATGAGTGCAATTGTTCTCTGTAAAACACCAATCTATGAACACTATTCTGTAATACTACATACATGGTACAGAAATGTTCAATAACTGGGCAATGAATGTCGCAAACTACTAATGTAATTCTCAGTGAAGACTAGTATGTGACTTAATGTCCTTCACCTTCTGGCCTAAGTACTCTGAATTACAGCAATATCCGTTTGTCCTGTATATCCTCTTGATCATGGAGCACTATATTTGTATTTTGCACTAATTGTACGTTGGTGTACCTTACAAGGACGTGCTGTTGACACGACATGCTGTCCACCACCTTGAGCGATGGAGATGTTATTATGGTCCCACTATTTGGTGTACCTAATGTGCTGCCAAAATGATAACATGGAATATTACTACGACATTTCAGTGTCTTGGCTACACTGATTAATACTTCAAGGAAAAGAACTTCAGATTGTCTCACTTGGTGTTGTGCTTCTGTAGAAAGATATGGACTTTCAGCAGCTGCGTGCAACCTAAAGTGCTACAACCATGATGCAATCCTTCCCTTTCGTATCCTAATTCTTGTAACATAGTAAAGAAAAGTATATACAGTACATGCACTTTAGTCATTTGTCAATATGATTTGTACTCATTAGGTTTATTTGTTGTAAAAATATTAGAGAGTTTTACAGTGCGTGTGCACTTTATGCCATTTGTACTCATTACGTATACATTTTTTTTTTTGTGATTCCCTGATGTGTTCTGTATTACAGTGCGTGTTCACTTTATGCCATTTAATACTCATTGTGTATACATTTGTTATTGCCTAATATGTTTTGTACTTGGTGTATGTGCGCCATATTTACTTCATGTTCTACATCTGTATATATGCTGTAATTGTAAAGTTAGTCAGTGAAGAAAAAATTTGTTGCTCATAGCAAGTCCAAATGACTCACCATCGCTGCCAAATTTTTGCCCCCCCAGTGAAGGGATATGAAAGGCGTACGTTTCATATGTATTCATTACCAGCGATGGCGAGGCATGTCAGAATCTCTGACCAGAGAGTTATTTATCGTTGCTAGTCTGCGCTTGAACGCGCGAGAGTTCAGTTCGAGAGTAGTAGCAGTAGAGCGCGGGAGACAGTTGCGTGTAGCGAGCCGGCAGGAACAGTAGTTGTGTGTGAGGAGTCGGCGGGCGTCGACATGGGTCTCAGGTCACGGTTCTGGACGAGGTATATTGTTATCGAAGGTAATGAAGCAGCATTGCGCTCAGCTAATAACATATGTTAATTGTAATTAATTTGTTCAAGAATTGCCCCAATAATAATTTTTTTTATAAAGTAACCCTTATAAAGAAAAAGATTCATTTCAATTCAAAGAATATTTCCTATGCATTTCCTCCAAGAATCAGAATTAAATATACGTCAGCATTGCACGAAGCTGTGCCAAAAATAAGAGCAGATGGAGTTTTACTGAAGTAAGAATTTATCAGGTTTAATCATTTCACAGGGCCGCAGGTCAGCGCTGCTGTACCTATAAAATTTGTCAGGTTTAATTACTTGTGTTGAGATGTTACAGTCAGTTCATGCTTCATTGTTTAATTAATATTATTGTGAGTTTAATGATCAATCTTCATTCCGTAATTTTGTGGGAAGACAACATTTGGCTCATTTACATTTTTTACTTAACATTGACTTTTATATTTCACACGGGGAGGTTACAATCATAACACCTCTCAGGTTCCTCTCCGTTTGAACTAAAGTGATTTCCGAGTGTCCTTACTAAAAGAACATTAAAGCCCAGTGTATTGCTAATTGATGCCTCTTGAACATAGTAAAAAGAAAGGTAAAGTTAATGTGGCAAGAGAGTGAGTTAAAGTTAATGATGCTTGCTGAAAATAATTTTCCTAGTAAAACTGCTTATTAATGTATTGTTGCAAACTTCAAATGAAAAGTTCTTAAGACTGAGGCTTATAAAATTTTGCTTAGTAAATGATCACATTACTGCCTGTTGTAAGTCGCAGAAGGTGAGTCAGCATCTTACATATATGTTAACTTTGTGTCTCACTGCAGTAAAAGAGGAAAACTGCAGTTGTGAATCGTTATATACTCATGTTTACTAAGTGTTTGTCTCTCTCGTGTATCAGAAGTGCATATTAATAGTATAAAATGGCTCTGAGCACTATGGGACTCAACATCTTAGATCATAAGTCGCCTAGAACTTAGAACTACTTAAACCTAACTAACCTAAGGATATCACACACACCCATGCCCGAGGCAGGATTCGAACCTGCGACCGTAGCAGTCCCGCGGTTCCGGACTGCAGCGCCAGAACTGCTAGACCACTGCGGCCGGCATTAATAGTATAACAGGATCCACAGTTTGTCTATTGTGCTAATGCTAGGTAACAAGTAACGGGAAGACCACTATTTATGAAAACCATAATTTCTTTATTCAAAAGATAGTGAGAAGCAACCTGTTGGTGGATTCCAATTAACCCTCATTTTTAAATAGTAAAGTATTTAACTGAGGGAGACTTAACCTATGTGCAATTAATGATTCTGCAGTGAATAGTAATAATAATGTTATAAAGACCATTCAGTATGAATAAGCACCGAAAGTAATAGTGTGTTTCGTTATTTGTTATATTTATGCAAATATTTCGTGCTGCTCTAGCTGTTCGTTCTAACCTTAACGTTAACATAAGCAGGTATCAGAGTTCATTGCACTCGCGTGTGGCCAAGTCTAGGTTGTGTTTGTCCGTTAAAGTTACGCATACCTACTTTCTTAAACGAGAATGTTAATCGTTCTCTAGCCTAATTAGGCTGGCGACCGTTTTCTTTATCCGTTAAACAGTGCAGATAGGCAAAAATTTTGTTTGTTACTGTTAAAATATTTACGTAATTCAGACTTTCACTTCCGATAAGCCATCTCCGTTAGGTACAACACGGTCAACGTAACAAAATTCTTCTCAGAGGGTAACACTGATCTGTTCCTTTATACCATAATTGCTTTAACAAGGTAGTTTTGTTGCACTACCTGCCTCCACCTTTAAGGTTATGGTATAGGAGTAGCAGACAGGGTAGAGTTATAGTTAAATGAGTGTCTCATTAAAGAATTTGCCGAAATATGAGTGTACATATACACTGAAGGGCCAAAGAAACTGGTATAGGCATGCGTATTCAAATACGGAGAATACGGCGCTGCGGTCGGCAAGGCATATAAGAAAACAAGTGTGTGGCGCAGTTGTTAGATCGGTTATTACGTGTTGGAAGGGGCCTGTTCATGCTTGTGGAGGCTCTGGAAAGGTGTGGAGTGATATGGGACTCCTGATACGCCTAGATACGACTCTCACAGATGACACGTACGCAAGCATCCAGTTTGGTCAGCTACGTCCATTAATGTCCATTGTGCATTCCGACGGATTCGGACAATTTCAGCAGGACAATGCGACATCCCAAACGTCCTGAATTGCTACAGAGTGGCTCTGGGAACACTCTTCTGAGCTTGAAACTTCCGCTGGCCACCAAACTCCCCAGACATGAACATTATTGGTCAAATCTAGGATGCCTTGCAGCCTGCTTGACAAAAGAGATCTCTAGCCTCTCGTAGTATTACAGATTTATCAACAGCCCTGCAGGGTTCATGGTATCATCTCCCTCCAGCACTACTTTAGAAATTAGTGGACTCCATACACGTCCTCTTGCGCCACTTCTGCGTGCTCGTGGGAGCCCTATACGATATTGGGCAGGTATACCAGGTTCATTAGCTCTTCAGAGCAGTATGCCCGCATGTTGCAATAACAATACCGCTGTTATAATGCCATACGCAGTCTCAAATACTCCATTAATGACAACTCGGTAGAAAAAAGAACCTGTAAGAGGTATGGGTACATCTGTGCCTCATTGCACCTCAGCATCCGCCTGCTTTTCACCTGTCTACGTTTTCCTCTGTTGACGTTCTTTTCCCACCGAGTAAGTTTAGTGAACGATACAAGGCGCAGTGCACAGTAGCTTTCATCCGCCGCTGTCTATTAGCTTATAGTAGCGGCTCGTTGTGCCCTGACTTGGCATACGACAGTGCGGATATTGACGGCTAGTCGCCGTTAGATGTGGCTTTGAGAGCACACTGTGCCACCGCGGCAGTACGGTGACGCCGACACAAACGAATGCATACGCGACCGGTCTGCGGTGTGGGTGTGGCGTTCTGGAAAAGCGGCAGCAAGGCACGCCGTGTGGGGAGAACACGGCAGACCCCGCTCTGACGGCGGATACCCAATACGGGACTGCCTATGACGCTGCGAACGTTGATTGCTCGACCCGCCGCCAGAGCACGCGCGTGTCGCCCACGCCTCTCGCTGACGTAGCAACAGCGCGTGGTCACGTCTGATCGCAGCCGTGAGTGAGGCTCACGAGGGAACACGTGCACCCGGCAAGTCAGTCACTTTACTCATCTTTCGAATGGTTTAGGTGCATTCTTGAAAGGAAACTGTTGCTGTTCTAATTGCGCTTCTCCCGTGTTTCGGAGAGGTTCGACGTTGTGTGAGCCTGTTGAAACACCCACGAAAGCAGTTGCGTTACTGCAGCGGAGTGCGATTCTGTCCACACTCCTTTCGAATCTCGTCGTTTCCTCTTTTCACACTCCCACCAAATTCTGGTACTACTGCAACGAATCAAGTGTCCTCGAAAAGGAACTGGAATAATAGTGATAATCATTGAAATATACTAGTGACATTGAGCAGTGGACGTATAGTGAGGAGTCGTGATACAATATACTTTTACAATCGGGGAAATTCGGACGTTGCGGTTGATAATGAAACATCAAGACACGTTCATAAGATTTGTCGATCTGGAAAAGGCATTCGCTAGTTTAAAATGGTGCAAGATGTTCAAAATTCTGAGAAAAATAGGGGTAAGCTGTATGGAGAGACGCGTAATATACAGGGTTATTACAAATGACTGAAGCGATTTCACAGCTCTACAATAACTTTATTATTTGAGATATTCTCAAAATGCTTTGCACACACATACAAAAACTCAAAAAGTTTTTTTAAGCATTCACAAATGTTCAATATGTGCCCTTCAGTGATTTGGCAGACATCAAGCCGATAATCAAATTCCTCCCACACTCGGCGCAGCATGTCCCCATCAATGAGTTCGAAAGCATCGTTGATGCGAGCTCGCAGTTCTGGCACGTTTCTTGGTAGAGGAGGTTTAAACACTGAATCTTTCACATAACCCCACAGAAAGAAATCGCATGGGGTTAAGTCGGGAGAGCGTGGAGGCCATGACATGAATTGCTGATCATGATCTCCACCACGATCGATCCATCGGTTTTCCAATCTCCTGTTTAAGAAACGCCGAACATCATGATGGAAGTGCGGTGGAGCACCATCCTGTTGAAAGATGAAGTCGGCGCTGTCGGTCTCCAGCTGTGGGATGACCCAATTTTCCGCGGGCTACGCGTGAAACTTGCCCGCACGCGTTCAACCGTTTCTTCGCTCACTGCAGGCCGACCCGTTCATTTCCCCTTACAGAGGCATCCAGAAGCTTTAAACTGCGCATACCATCGACGAATGGAGTCAGCAGTTGGTGGATCTTTGTTGAACTTCGTCCTGAAGTGTCGTTGCACTGTTATGACTGACTTATGTGAGTGCATTTCAAGCACGACATACGCTTTTTCGGCTCCCGCCGCCATTTTGTCTCGCTGCGCTCTCGAGCGCTCTGGCGGCAGAAACCTGAAGTGCGGCTTCAGCCGAACAAAACTTTATGAGTTTTTCTACGTATCTGTAGTGTGTCGTGACCATATGTCAATGAATGGAGTTACAGTGAATTTATGAAATCACTACAATCATTTGTAATAGCGCCGGCCGCGGTGGTCTAGCGGTTCTGGCGCTGCAGTCCGGAACCGCGGGACTGCTATGGTCGCAGGTTCGAATCCTGCCTCGGGCATGGGTGTGTGTGATGTCCTTAGGTTAGTTAGGTTTAAGTAGTTCTAAGTTCTAGGGGACTTATGACCTAAGATGTTGAGTCCCATAGTGCTCACAGCCATTTGAACCATTTGTAATAGCCCTGTACTATGTACAAGAACCAAGAGGGAATAATAAGAGTGAACGACCAGGAACGAGGTATTCGGATTAAAAAGGATGTACGACAGAGTTGTAGTCTTTAACCCCTACTGTTCAATCAGTGCCAATGACCCGATTTGCTGATGACATTGCAATCCTGCGTGAAACTGAAAGAGAATTGCATGACCTTCTGAACCGAATGAACAGTCTAATGAGTACACAATATGGACTGTGAGTAAATCGAAGAAAGACTGAAGTAATGATAAGTAGCAGAAATGAGAACAGTGATAAACTTAACATCAGGATTGATGGTCACGAAGTAGATGAAGTTTAGGAATTCTGCTTCCTAGGTGGCAAAATAACCATTGACGACGGAGCAAGGAGGACATCAAAAGCAGACTAGCACTGGCAAAAAGGGCATTCCTGGCCAAGAGGAGTCTACTAGTGTCAAACATAGACCTTAATTTGAGAAAGAAGTTTCTGAGAATGTACGTTTGAAAGACAGCATTGTGTGGCAGTGAAACATGGACAGTGGGAAAACCAGAACAGACTCGAATCAAAGCATTTGAGCTTTGGTGCAACAGACGAATGTTAAAAATTAGGTGGACCTATAAGGTAAAGAATGAGGAGGTTCTGCGTGGAATTGGAGAGGAATATGTCGAAAACACTGACAAGGAAAAACGACAGTATGGTGGGAGACGTGCTAAGACATCAGGGAATGACTTCCATGGTGCCAGAGGAAGTTGTGGACGGCACAAACTACAGAGGAAGACCGAGATTGGAATACATCCAGAAAATAATTGAGGACGTAGGTTTCAAGTGTTGCTCTGAGATGGAGAGATTGGCACGGGAGAGGAATTCGTGGCGGGCCGCATAAAAAAACGTGTTTGACTATTACAGGTAAATATACAAGAGGCACGTGGAGAACAATCAAAGAAGTAAATAACTCCAGTGAACATGGGTGCAAACACCAATGGTTTCAATGATACGAGGTATGCACAAGTGCTTTCGAACGAATGTTACAATAATGTTAATGACTACGGCTACCTTATTTCCAAAACCGCAAATGAGGATTAAATTACAAAGAAATAAACCTCCGACGTTTGGTTCTATCGCCATCGCGGGTACCTAAGTGCTTTCGACATCAAATAGTACGCCAATAACGTTGCCTTCCGTGTCTCCCCGACTTGGATTTTTGTGTGTGGATATATTAGTAAGCTTTGTCGCCAGTGTCGAGAACTCCGATAAAGGCGCTATGAATGGCTATCACGCCTCGTAAATTTGAAAGTGCACAGATGTCGTTGAGGACGCGTGCTAAAGCCTGTCTTCACGTGAAAGGTGGCTACGTATAACACCTGTTGTAATGTGTTTGTCGTCAGCTGCATGCATGCTGTTTCCGTTGTCGGAATGTATTATAAGGTGTTCTTGTAATCAGTCGTAGTACGTTATATCAGGCAAACCAATTGTTTTCAAACTTATTTTATTAGGACTGTTTACAAGTTCGTCTTCGACTCTCCTTTTTCGTTTGTGCCTGTTACAGTTAAATCTCCTGTATATATTTACCTTCTGGCATGTGCCACAAATACACTGTGCCTTACTGCAAGAAGTTAAAGCCCGGTATTGCTTCAGTGCCAAACGCACGTTAATTTATAGATAATTATTCATTTCATCGAAATTATTGTACCTTAATTATAGCTCCCACGTACGTGACACAGTTTTTATTGTTTTTATCGCTCTATTCCGAAGAATCTTGACTCGTTGAAGTGATACATGTGTTTGGTGGAAGAGTACGAAAAAAAAAGACAATGGCTCATTTAGACTCAGTACTAAGAGGCTTGCATTCTGCCGTCTTAGCCGGCTGCGCTAATTTTGCGATTTGAAGAAGCACCTCTCACTTCAGCAGCATGTACTAAAGTCGCGTGACACATGTAAGCAAAACCAGTGGCAGCGTTCGTGTATGTGGTCCTTCCCGGTGCACTACGTAACAGCGCCCTATAGAAGGGAGATGACCCGAATTAATATTTTCAAGTAATAGGTTCAGGTTTCCAATACAAAGCAGCCAACAAGCTCCATTAACATATTAATTGTTTTCGAGGTTCCACGTAGGCAATTAAATACACTGGAACAGGTATATTGTTCCCATCATTAAGGAGAAAAGGAAGATTAGTGTTTGACGTCCTATTGACGTCGAGGTCATAAGAGTCACAGCACAAGATCGGATTGGGGAAGAATGGAAAAGTAAGTCGGCCGTGCTCTATGACAGGACCATCCCGGCATTCGCGACTAAGAGAAATCGCGCAGAACCGTAATCTGGATGGCCAGACGGGGATTTGAGCCGTCGTCTTCCCGAATGCAAGTTCAGTGAACCAACCCCCTCCGTTTTTTCCCGTTACTGTGTCACTTTTCTATGTATTGTATGTGACTGAGTAAATCGTCTTGAATTTCAATTTTTTTTAATAATTTTGAACAAAGTAGCGGTATTTCCTCCAACAGGTAAGAATTAGAATTCTGAAACCCACATAAATCAGTGTAGGATTTCTGTATTTCGCAATGTGAGTAGAAGACAGTAATGAAGAACACACAACTACAGTGTGACGCAGGGGACGTTTAACCACTTAATATTTATTTCATTGTCATTCTATAAAGCGACGTATTTATAAATTCTGGTTCATACGTGCAGTGATTTCTGGAGCGTCCGCTAGGATTCAGTTCAGATCAGTTATTAACATGGCGGACAAGAGGAGACCCACTGCTCAAGAGAGAGCCAAGTTAGTGCACTTATATGCAGAAACAAAGTATGTGGTTATGTGGCGTCAAAAAAGTGAGTGGTGCTTGGAACTGGGCGATAGGATTTGGCGAGTAAAGGAAATAATCGGTTGACCTGATTGAGAGGTAGTTATGACCTGACTAAGTTGTTAAAATTCCCTTATTATGAAGGATAAGGAATGGAATTAGTACTGAATGACGAACAATGAATGTTTTACAGCTTCTGGTTTTATTAAGAGAATACCCTCAACCTAGTATATACTTGAGCGAAATGAGTTGTATCCGCGAACGACAAGTCTTTACACAGAGACGGAGACTAACTAGCACCGTTCCCACTATTAAAAGAACCTGTCAGCGCCAACTCCATCCACACCCTCGACACGATACGCAGGAGTCCTCAGTTACCCAGCTAGATCTCTGTCTGCTGGGAAGATACCTTCTACGTGACTTGAAGTATTTGACGTTTCATGTAAATTTGTTGTCGTGCCATGGTGGTGTCTCCCTGCGACGTAACTTTCCCTTGTTATGCTCCTGAAGCTTTCACTGTTATTAACTTTTAAGACTTGGCTGTCATATCCGTGGATACAAGACAGTTACTATAGAGTTTTTGAACACAACGTGGGCTCCTGCTAAAATGCTCTCCAGGTTTTTTCGATATTTTCAAAGCGAAGGATTGGCAGAATCAAAGATGGCATGTGTGTTGGTAGCTAGTAAAACAGGGCACAGGGCTCAGAGGGCAACATAGGATAAAAGTTTTAATTTTTAATTTAGTCCGAAAGACAAAGCTTCGCTGCTATTAGCATAAACACTGGTCGACTAACGTGCAACATGATGAACTTATCGCAGTTAAATCAGAACTAAATAAAGCGGCAAGGCAACAACCTTACTCAAAGTCGATATAGGATGTCCGTGATGTAGAGTTTTGCTGTCACAGCTTCCTCAGTCACTACCAGCCTTCGCAGTTGATGTTTCCCTACACCATGATGCCAGATGTAACACCGTCGTGCCCCTCCAAAACAAAATAAGTATGGGACCTCACCCCCGCATGCTGTCATACCCACCGACGACGGTCATGCAGACTATTGCAGCAGCATAATTCAACATTCAACGCTATAAGAAATCCATGCTTTACAGCCACGGCATCAGGACAACCACAGCTGCTTGTGTTGTGGTGTTAACGGCAGACTAAGTATAGATTGGTAATTCCTTGGCATAGCTGCTGCTGGTCTCCAACCAATGGTCAGGGACGACACAGAATGTTACAGGGTGACGGTCACTTGTTCTCTGGTGGTGTGTGTGCTGATGTGCTCGGTTACGATGTGCCAGCTTTTGGTCACTAGCACATTCGAAAGCCCCACATATTTGGATACTGGACTGGCTGGCCAAATGGAGACCCCACAATCAGCCTCTTCTCTCCATCGGTTCCTGGTAATGCTGTCTCACGGGAGTAGACGGCGTCTCCATTGAAAGGTCCCTGTTGGATTCCTTTCATGTTTAATTTCTTAAATCTATTGTCATTTACGGCATAAATTTCTCTTCTAAATTTACTGTGGCGTTTCTGACTATCTGGGAGGAGACTGAGTAGTGGAACGTGTTACTTTTACACATAAACAAGAACGATCTGTCACACTACTACACTTTAAAACACAGTTTATATGTAATTCATGTCGCACAGTCTCATACGGAACCTACATCCGCTTTCTTTTATACACTGTGTATGATAAGATACTGTCATCCCCCTTCCCTTCTGTGTGAGAGGATGAATGAGCAAATGTATTTCTAGTTGCATGCTTGAGGGTAGCAGGCAAGCCTGTCTGCTAGAGGACAGTAGGACCAACGTCGGAACAGGTAGCTACGCTTTCTAAAAGCAAAGAGGTTTCTATCCTTAGTATGGTCCTGTCCGTCCGTTGTCATGTTGGTATAGGAAGCTGCCCCTCTGGCCACTTCCGTTTGCATTTGTGAGCCACCCTCAGGAAGGGACCAAGGAGCCGGTCCGGGGCGAGCGTCTGAAGTGGTAAGATATCCGGCTAAGCGCGTGTCTGCTAAGTCCGCAGGACAATGGATTTCTTAAGTTCAGCCTAACTGAAAATTTAATCACCTTTATTTCAGGTTTAGCTCTAAAATATCTAATGTTATCTTAAATTGCAGCGCAGTGTAATTCTCGTGTGAAGTTCAGATTATTTTCCGGTAGTTGCTTTGTCACTACTTTGTGAGTAAAGTGGAACCACGTGTTGATCAGTAACTCTAACTAAGATCAATCTTAAATGCGAATGCTTGTGTGATTATAACGTCTCGTCTTGACAATATTTTTCAATATAGCAACTTTTCTTTATGTTCAACCCACGTGGGGTGTACTTTGCGAGACCAGTACCACGTGCTTATATAACTGTTTGACCCGTCAGGTTAACAGTAAGACGTTAGTAACCAGTTCGAGGTTTTTCATTTGTAAATTGCTTTTCGATCTAATTTATTCTAATTATCAAAGTTATTGTGGAGTTACACTCTTTGTGTAAACCAAGTTGACCACGTGAAGCATGTGGTGTAATCATCAAAGTAGCCCTCAGCTATTCTTTTCGAGAAGATTTCACAAAGAGTTAATATGAATTTAGTATACCAGTGTGTGGTAATTACATGACGGACAGGATTGTGCTACGAACGTAATTTCTTTGGGTGAAAATTTGAATCTGTTGGTAGTGGTTAACTTTCTCTTGCATACGTTTCAACGTTCTTTGTGTGTTGTTTTATGAATGAAGTGTTGTATGCAGTCTCCCAATCTTGGCTCCATAATTGATGTGTTCCGTAAGATTGCAATCTCACATTCTCACATTTTCACAATCCTAAATAAGGCACCAGTTTAGTTAGGAATCAATTATAATATGCTGAAATTTCAATGATCAATCTTAAAATAAATTTCCAAATATAAACTGATTTATTTCTTTTTATTTAAATTCTCTCTTTTATATATATATCACAGGTTGTCGTATGACTATTAAAAGATTATAATTAATGTTCGTCTGGTTGGGAATTTGGTAAGGTAGACTAGTTACCTGGCGAAACAGTTGCGCAGTAATGCAAGGTTAACTTCCGCAGAGAGCTCACAGCTTTTAACCCGCTTTTATTGTCCATCAGTACCGCTTTCATCACAGCAAATTAAAGTAACAACGTTACACCATATTCTTCACAGGTGACCCAACATCTAGCCCAGCTCAGGATCATTACACGTCCCACCGGGCTTGGTGGCGACATCAAACACGAACAACATTAGTGGACTGTGCTGGTTGTTCTACCAATCACAATGAGTTGAAATGCTTAATATTTACATATCCGCCGATAGTGTGAACGCATACAAAGTCACATTGATATCCGACAATGGGTTCTACGTGCTTCACTTTGTCAGGCATAAATTCTCATTTATGTCAATAAATTTGTAACTGTCCTGTGGTTCGCTACGGCAGTATGATGCTCAAATTTTGCATCATACTTACTGAGGCGGAGAGCCACTACTCGTCGCTGTTAAGATGGGAGAATAGGCGTGCAGTGTGAGTCACGCACGGGACAGGTGGCGTCAGATGGCTCGAGTGTGTGTAGTGTCTATGCCGTATGACAGAGGCCACTAGCTGATGGTCACTGTTGGAGATGCAGTCAAAATAATATTAACTTTGAAACTTCCTGGCATATTAACTTTATTTCCGATTTTGTTTGTTTGATTTTCCAATTGTTTATTAATTACTACACTTATTGGGTTTCCCTGTGAGAGTGGAAGAAGGTGTGTCACGTAAAGTTTTTATACTACACACTGAAGTATCAGCTCACGTGAGTAATGTTCGAGAATGAAATGTATGTTTGTCATTCGTACGGGGGAGTTATATAATCCTGGAAGGCCACTCGGCTGAAGAGCGGCGAAATGCGCTGCTGCTAGCCTTCCCCTTCTCGTATGGAGCAGGGGTATGAAATTACAATTAAAAAATCCGGGGAATTTATTGTAAACTATTTCGATAATTAATGGTTGGGGGGGTAATGAGATTATGATTTCGGACAAACAGTTTTGTTAAAAGAGAATCAATTTTATAATTATAGGTTTTATCAAATTCATTTATCGTAATTTACTGTTGTGATTCAGGGCCAAATTTTCATTGGTTCTGTATACATACGCTGGATTGAGCAGGTTTGTTACTGCTTTCCGACTGGTTGTGATATATACTCAAGCTCATAAATTAAGTATAATGCTGATACATGGTGAAACAGTGCTCCGGTGGGCGGTTTGTGGGTTTAAATCACCTAGGCGTATGACCATGCGGTGCATTGAACCTGCGGTCGTCGCACGGTGGCGCTGGCAGCAGTCCCCATACGCAGAGGTGTGTTCGTGCATGTCAGAGTACAGTGCAACGAGTAAGTGTGCAGACGTTTTCTGACGTGCTAATGGTGACTGTGTGTTGAAAGTGGCTCAAAGAACACATATTGGTGACGTTATGAGGGGTAGAATACTAGGGCGACTGGGGGCTGGTCAAATACAGCAGGTCGTAGCAAGGGCCCTCCGTGTGCCACAAGGTGTGATCTCAAGATTATGGCAACGACTCCGGCAGACAGGAAACGTGTCCAGGCGCTACAGTACGGGACGTTCACAGTGTTCAACACCACAAGAAGACCGGTATCTCACTACGGTCACGGAGTACTGCAGGTAGCCTTGCTCGAGACCTCACCGCGGCCGATGGAACAGTTGTCTCCAGACACACAGTCTACATGGTTTATTCGCCCGGAGACCAGCAACGTGCATTCCACTGACACCTGGTCACAGGAAAGCCCCTAAAGTCTGGCTTCAAGAACACAGTACATGGTTCCTGGAACAGTGGTCCCAGGTTATGTTCACGGATGAGTCCAGGTATAGTCTGAACACTGATTGTCGCCGGGTTTTCGTCTGGCGCGAACCAGGAACCAGATAGCAACCCGTTAATGTCCTTAAAAAGGACCTGTATGGAGGTCGTGGTTTTATGGTGTGGTGTGGGATTATGACTGGTCTACGTACACCCCTGCATGTCTTTGACAGAGGTACTGTAACGGATCAGGTGTATCGGGGCGTCATTTTGCACCAGTATGTCCGCCTTTTCAGGTGAGCAGTGGATCCCACCTTACTCCTGATGGATAATAACGTGCGGCCCCACCGAGGTGCCATCGTGGAGGAGTACCTTGAAACAAAAGATATCAGGCGAATGGAGTGGCCTGCCTGTTCTCCTGACCTACACCCCATCGAGCACGTCTTTGATGCTCTCGATCGACGTATCGCTGTAGGTATTGAGGCCCCTAGGACACTTCAGGAGCTCCGATAGGCACTGGTGCAAGAATGAAAGGCTTTACCCCAGCAGCTGCCCGGCCACCTGATCCGGAGTATGCCAACCCGTTGTGCGGCCTGTGTACTTGTGCATGATGCTCTTATCCAATATTGATGTCGGGGTACATGCGCAGGAAACAGTGGCGTTTTGTAGCACATGCGTTTCGGGAGGCTTTTCACAACTTATCACCAATACCGTGGACTTACAGGTCTGGGTCGTTTGTGTTCCCTATGTGCCTATGCAATTAGCACAAGTTTCGTGTTGTGCCACGTTGTGTGGCACACATTCTGCAATTATCCTTAATTTATGAGCATGAGTGTATCTGTGCCAATCATAAATTAGCATATTTGTGCGTTCCCTGGGAACTAGAAACTTCTATTGTGTAGAGAGAATAGTAGAGGCTGGGCTTGCATCTCATAGTGATCAGACGTATTGATATGTTCTTCACTCAAAATTATTTATATTTCGATATTTCGATACTAAAATGTTTGAGAAGTGCCGTAAAATGTGCAAGAGAATTCGACTTAAGGCCCAGTGTGAAATTCAGACCTTTTTGTGACATTTAAATCTAAGGCCCAGTGTGAAATTCAGAACTTTTTGTGACCTTTATATCTTTCATTATCGCGTGTTGCTTACTCGCGAACTTGAACAATTTGTTCCGTGAGACTAATACTAGCAAAGTTGGAGCGAGCAGTTCAAAAGGAAACAATCCGTTTGTACACTTTCGGTGTAGATTTGCCATCAACTGACTATGGTTATGAGTGAGGAGTGCGTGTGAACGTTTCAAAGTATGTACAGTTTACATTAAGCCTCGGTAGTAACTGCTGTACGCAAGCTTATCGTAATAGAGTGAAAACTTAAGCACACGAATACTTAACTGTTTCCTTCCACAGCCAAAACAATTTTAGTGCGATTTGAGGTTATGGTGTGTGCAGCTATTTTCACTATAGCTTTCTCCGGCTGAGACATGCATGCCACTATCTTCAAGCAGGCATGCGTGTGAAAGAAGAAATTTACCTTCAGGTGAGAGGAACTTAGCAAATCGCGCTGTGAGGCCGCATTACCGTTATCTGTTGGACAGCGCCACATTTATTCGGGCATACTAACACTACTTAACGATATCTCCCATCGCACAACCACATTTAGCATTTTGAATAGATGCTGGGACCCACTGCCGCTGTTTCGACAATCGTCAGGACTGGGACTCAACCACCACGCCGAAATTAGCTCCATTTGAAACACGTTGGTCACTAGCACGCCGATAGGTTTCATAGCTTGACTGACAACTCTGCAATACAATAACGACTAAAGAAACCTACCTAACTGCAGAAGTAAGTAGTATACTGTGGACTTGAAGGTATGGTTACCCATTCCTCTTCCTTTATCGGAGAGGCTTCAGTAACACGGCCAGCAGTTTCAACAGTATGCGAAAGTGTTGCATGCAGAGGACAGTGTATCTACGAAAATTCGATATTTTTTGGTTGGTGCTTCATTCTAGTGACTGATTTTAGAATCACGTGAAGGAATGCGCACTACGAACACCATAAGCAGTTTCCGCTTTTATCTACAGTTTCTTCCTTTGTCAGACTTTTTTTTGAGTCATCAGTCTTCTGACTGGTTCGATGCGGTCCGCCACGAATTCCTCTTCTGTGCCAACCTCTTCATCTTAGAGTAGCACTTGCAACCCACGTCATCAATTATTTGCTGGAAGTAACACAATCTCCTTTTTGCTTACATAACTGTTACCTTTTCCAGCTATCTCTAACTCTTTTGAAAATACTCCATGATGCCTTAACAGATCTCTTACCATCCTGCCCGTTCTTCTTGTCAGGGTTTTACATCTATTCGTATCATCGCCGATTCTCCGGAGAACTTCCTCATTCCTCACCTTATGAGTCCCCTTAATTTTCGTCATTTTTCTGTAGCACCACATGCTTCGATTGTCTTCTTTTCTGATATTCCCACAGTCCATGTTTCACTACCACACACTGCCGTGCTCTAAATTTACATTCTAAGAGATTTCGTCCTCAAATTAAGGCCCATGTTTGATACTAGATTTTTCTTGGCCAGGAATGCCCTTTTTGCCAGTTCCTGTCTGCTTTTTATGTCATCTTCGCTTCACCCATCATGGGTTTTACTGCTCATTAGATAGCAGAGTTCCTTAACTTCACCTGCTTCGTAATCACATAACCTTAAGTTAAATTTCTCGCTGTTTTCATTTTTCCTACTATTGTTTACATTCGCATTTCTTCAATTTGTTCTCAGTCGATATTTGGTGGTCATTAGACTGCTCATTCTATTTAGCAAATACTGTAATACTTCACATTCACTGGGGATTCCCTATATCTCATCCGTTTGTTTCTCAGAATTTCAAACTTTTGGCACCGTTTGAGGCTCTCGAACACTTTTTCCGGGTCAACATATCCAATAAACATACTTCGATTTTTCTTTGGTCTGCCTTCCATTATCGACCACAACGTCAGAATGGCCTCTTTGGCGTCTTTACCTTTCCTATAGCCAAACCAATAGAACTCTAACACAACTTCAGTTTTCTTTTCTAATCTTTTGTACACTAATCTTGTCAGCAGCATGTATCCGTGAGCTGTTAGGCTGATTATGTGATAATTCTTGCTCTTGCCGGCTCTTCTTATCTTGGGAATTGTGTGGATGATGTTTTTCGGAAAGTCAGGTGATACATTGCCAGTCTAATACATTCAACACTGAGGCTGCAAAAGGCATGCGATACCACTTACTATCGTGTCGGACATCCTTCTGCCAGCGTAGTGCAGCACCTCTATGTGCCATGGACTTAACAACTCGGCGGACGCCACCTTCAGAAACACTGTGCAATGCTGCGTCTGTGGCCGTCCATAACGGCGAAAATGTTGTCGATACAGGATTTTCTGCACGAACTGACCTCCCGATCAAATCCCATGGGATTCATGTCGGGCGTTCTGGATGGTCAAACCATCTACTCGGATTGTCCAGAACGTTCTTCAAATCAATTGGGACCAGTTGTGATACGATGACATTGGGCATTTCCATAGATAACATGAAGTCCGTGAGTGTGTGCAATGGTCTCCAAGTAGACGAACATAACCATTTCCAGACAATGATCGGTTGTATTGGATCAGAAGACCCAGTCCATTCCATATTAATCCAGTCGATAACTTTTGCAGCCATCACCACCTTGCACAGTCCCCTGTAGCCGAACATAACAATTTCCAGTCAGTCGCACCACGCCCTTTCCATGCAAATTCACAGCCCACACCTTTTGGAGCCACCACCACCTTTCACAGTACCTTGTTGACAGATTTAGTCAATGGCTTCTTGGGGTCTGCGCCATCCGCAACTCTATCATCAACTCTTCCGTCCAGGCCACAGTCCTCCAGTCATACAGGGCCCAGCCGATGTGGTCACGAGCTCAGGAGTGACGCTGCAGGCGATGTCGTGCAGGCACTCGTGTCGGTCGTCTGCTGCCATATCCCAATAACGCCAAATTGTATGTATGTTTGTCTTAGGTCCCACATTGATTTCTGTGATTATTTCAAGCAGTGTTTCTTGTCTGTTACGAGTGACAATGCTACGCAAATGCCGCTGTTCTCGATCGTTAAGTGAAGGGCGTCGGCCACTGCGTTGTCCGTGGTGAGAAGTACCGACTGGAATTTGTTACTCTCGGCGCATTCTTGACACTGTTGGGCTCGGAATAATGAACTGCCTAACGACATTCGAAACAGAATGTCACATTCTTCTAGCTCTATCTGCAATTCTGCCTTCAGAGTCTGTTAATTCCCACCATGTAGCCAAAATTACATCAGAAATCTTTCCACATAAATCACCTAAAGTAAAAAAAGACAACTCCGCAAACACACTACCCTTTTACCCGTTTCAACTTTCTTTAAAATTACTGTAATACGTAAATGAATGCCTCAACTGGGAATGCATACGTAACTCGAATTATCGCGTAGCGTGTTGTAACTGCAAGTGGTGTGCGTACTCTGTGTTATTGTTAGAAATAACTTTATATGATCTGATTGGGCAATACAACTGCCAATACCAATAAAGAAATACAGTCACTGCAAAATACATGCAGCCCCTTAGGTACTGAATCCCCTGGCGCTGTTCAAAACTGGCAACTTTGGTTCGTGTGTACATAACAAATAAATAAAATTGTCTTACCTTTACCCTCCCATGAAGAAGAATAAAATATACTAGCTACCGATTCAGTGGTGTGAAATGCAGGCCGTAATATTTTGAAATATACATGAGGTTCTTTTGGCTAATAAATGAAAAATTCAGTGTCTTAAGAAACATATGACCTGGACAGGGAGGCGGTACTGATTCGGGTAAATTAGTAGCACAGACTTTTACAATTGTGAAGTTGTATTGGACGTTAAGTTTGGCATTTCGAAACACACGACAACTGAATTTATATTACTCAGAAAAATTACATCCATTTAGTAAATGAAATCCGTTCCTTGCTGACGTAGCCGCAAACAGTGAGATTTGAACAGCACGTATTATCTGACATAACTAAAAAGCATAAAGAAACATTTTCAAATTACGTGTACCTGTTTTAACAAATTTTGGAAACATTACAGAAGTGAAATATCTGACAGCCTATACATCAAATCTGTTAACGTCCATTCTAGGATTACCCACTGTTACCAATTATCAGCCAATTCATTCACAGTAAAGCGCTGGGAAAAGGAAAGTAATAGAAAATTAACTTTGTTGCCTTAACTGCGAGCAGATTTCTCCTTCCCCGTTTATATTTCCAATAATACTTGTATTCGTTAGGCTTGTTTGTAATATCGATCCAGCAATTCTTTCTTGTCGCAATGAAATTTACATTTCATCCTTTCACTTTAGACTCTAATATAAAATCACTCATCATACTACTTATTTTACGTGCGGTATAACACAAAATATTGCTATAAGAAAAATCCTACGTTATAATCTAACGCTTGGTGGCTTTACAGAGCACACCGCAAAGGCTGCCTACTGTATTCTCTTTCGCTCACAGCCTGGAACAAACTGTTGTGCACCAAACCCTCTCATATTCCAACACTACAACCTCAGACCGGTCTGCGGTCGTGTAAAGTCAGCGGTCCGCTTTGTAGAGCCCATTAGAGACCTACATCGTTTAGAATATAATAGTTTAATTTTAATTTACATTTGTATCATTACAATAGTCTGGTGCCAGATATAAGTGTACTCCAGAAAACTATTTTCATCCTTGTTTATGAGGTACTGGTGGCATGTGTATATCTGCCTTTGTCAGCTCAGTGTACGTGCCACAAGAGGAGAATATACACTCCTGGAAATGGAAAAAAGAACACATTGACACCGGTGTGTCAGACCCACCATACTTGCTCCGGACACTGCGAGAGGGCTGTACGAGCTATGATCACACGAACGGCACAGCGGACACACCAGGATCCGCGGTGTTGGCCGTCGAATGGCGCTAGCTGCGCAGCATTTGTGCACCGCCGCCGTCAGTGTCAGCCAGTTTGCCGTGGCATACGGAGCTCCATCGCAGTCTTGAACACTGGTAGCATGCCGCGACAGCGTGGACGTGAACCGTACGTGCAGTTGACGGACTTTGAGCGAGGGCGTATAGTGGGCATGCGGGAGGCCGGGTGGACGTACCGCCGAATTGCTCAACACGTGGGGCGTGAGGTCTCCACAGTACATCGATGTTGTCGCCAGTGTTCGGCGGAAGGTGCACGTGCCCGTCGACCTGGGACCGGACCGCAGCGACGCACGGATGCACGCCAAGACCGTAGGATCCTACGCAGTGCCGTAGGGGACCGCACCGCCACTTCCCAGCAAATTTGGGACACTGTTGGTCCTGGGGTATCGGCGAGTACCATTCGCAACCGTCTCCATGAAGCTGGGCTACGGTCCCGCATACCGCTAGGCCGTCTTCCGCTCACGCCCCAACATCGTGCAGCCCGCCTCCAGTGGTGTCGCGACAGGCGTGAATGGAGGGACGAATGGAGACGTGTCGTCTTCAGCGATGAGAGTCGCTTCTGCCTTGGTGCCAATGATGGTCGTATGCGTGTTTGGCGCCGTGCAGGTGAGCGCCACAATCAGGACTGCATACGACCGAGGCACACAGGGCCAACACCCGGCATCATGGTGTGGGGAGCGATCTCCTACACTGGCCGTACACCACTGGTGATCGTCGAGGGGACACTGAATAGTGCACGGTACATCCAAACCGTCATCGAACCCATCGTTCTACCATTCCTAGACCGGCAAGGGAACTTGCTGTTCCAACAGGTCAATGCACGTCCGCATGTATCCCGTGCCACCCAACATGCTCTAGAAGGTGTAAGGCAAGTACCCTGGCCAGCAAGATCTCCGGATCTGTCCCCCATTGAGCATGTTTGGGACTGGATGAAGCGTCGTCTCACGCGGTCTGAACGTCCAGCACGAACGCTGGTCCAACTGAGGCGTCAGGTGGAAATGGCATGGCAAGCCGTTCCACAGGACTACATCCAGCATCTCTACGATCGTCTCCATGGGAGAATAGCAGCCTGCATTGCTGCGAAAGGTGGATATACACTGTACTAGTGCCGACATTGTGCATGCTCTGTTGCCTGTTTCTATGTGCCTGTGGTTCTGTCAGTGTGATCATGTGATGTATCTGACCCCAGGAATGTGTCAATAAAGTTTCCCCTTCCTGGGACAATTAATTCACGGTGTTGTTATTTCAATTTCCAGGAGTGTATTTTCACACAGCTTCTTTCATTCTTTAGGATGTATTTCATGCCTATTTCACTATAAATTGCCACTTCAGCTGTGATTTCATGATACGTTATTTATGTACTGGACGACGTGGCTTTAGGTCAGCTATTTCCGTCATTAGACGAGTATTTGTTTTTTTAGTGCCTTAGCCACTCTTCATAGGCGTTATGGGAATGTTCCGCTACTATTGTGCCAAAAACTGCCACCTTAATTATTATCTAATTACATGACAATTCCTTTTTTTATTGAACCGTTTGGTTGTCGATCAGCTGCATGTGCCATGAGTTAAGTAAGTGTTTTCGTGTTATATCTTTCTCTATTGAAATGACATTATAGATGTGTTGTGCTCCCCTGGTCTGAGATTGCCCCGTAGTCTTAAATTTACCACGTGAGAGTTCAGAGGTGCCTTCACCATCTGCTGTAATCGAAAATTCACATTAATCGCTAGGCTATCTCGTCCTATGTAGCTCTGGTTGTGCGATACATTTTTTTTCGTGCTCTTCCCTACCCCAGTGGTGCTATAATAAGTCATTTGCGCAATGAATACCACGTAATAAGAAAAATGTCATATCTCATCCTTCCATTCCAAGTCTGTAGCGCGTTTCTTGCCATTGTTGCAAGTATGATATGGTCTCCACCAAGAGCGTAATGTTAATTGTACGACTTTTATTCACGGGAGTCCTGTTATTTGAATTATAGTTCCTTATTAACTGAACTCCAGTGTCAAAGTAAGGTCTGTGTGATACCCAAACAAAACATTATTCCAACATTTATCCTTTTACTCGTTAACCAGTTTTTACTGATCAATCCTGAGAATATATACATGATTTGTCATGCATGTATACGAGATGGTCATTGGGCTGAAACATATATGCTATAGGCTCCATGTACCATTGTTCAATCTGTCGCTTAACTAATGAATTATTAGTACCTTATTTATCATTCCTGCTTACCAAGTTCCTTTCTCTTTTGTTGCTTAATTTTTATTTTATCTGTGTCGAGCAACACAGGCCAATTGCATAAAGGACTCTCCTCCAAGGAATCCTTATTATTATTATTTCTATTATTTCGATATTGAAGCAAACAAAACAGGACAGTTGTAACATTTAACTTCAATGAGTTTATTCTGACCAGTTCTACGTACTGCGTAGCCAATTTAAACGAATTTTAAACTATCTACAGCGGCAAATGAAGGCAAAATATTTGCAAGGTATCGAGCTATATTCTGATACTGTGGCTTGTAAAAATTCCATGAACCCATTAGAGCTGTGGTTCTCAAAACAATGTCATTACCTGACAAAGCTGAATATAATGAAAGGTGTTATAATAGCTACTATATTACGGTTCCAGTAATTTGGAGGAAGTTAATGCAAAGGGTGCCTAAATTTATTCGCTACTACCACTTCCATAGAGGAGGTGGAGAGCTCTAACCAGCACGGGATAGGCTATCTCGGGAGTTATTCGCTCTTCGAAATTTACGTGGGGCATCTGCCCTTTACGCAGTGTCGTACGGATCACATGGCCTCCCTAACGGCTGCTATCGGCATACATTTCCTCCATTACTGCAGGTTACGGTCATTGTCAATGCGTTCTGCTGACCCCTTCTTCCATTCAGTGCCTGTCTGGTGTAGCGTGAACACAAAGTTAATGGACATGTAAGAGCAACGACCTTCATCGTGTTGGCTTAAAATGAACTAATCTTGTTCAACGTTAATGGGATAGTTACGCTACTTTATCATGTAATCGCTATGTGGTGGGAGATTTTCGTGTTGATTTTTACGATTTTAAAATAACTATTATTAATAATATTTTCGTAAACTCTGATTTATCTCTGCATCACCACTGTTACTGACGAGTAACACGTTTATTACGTTAAGAAATCGGTTTAAAATCGTGCTTCTCGTGCTTTTTCCTGGTTCAATGTCGAAGATCTTTGCTGAATGAAAAACTGACACTTTTCCATCTTTCCACAGAGAATGTTATCAGCCAAATGTAATAACAAATCATTAAAATAAACCTGAAGAGAGAAGATTTACTTGCTGCTTAAACCAATTACGTAGATAACAAATTATTGAACTAAAGATGAAAGAGTAGATTTACTTGTTGCTTAAACCAATAAAGTTGATAACAAATTATTGAAATAAATGTTAAAGGAAAGGTTTAATTGTTGCGTAAACCAGTTACGTGGTATTGACGCGATATGTTTCAAAGGCGGATCGAGAAAACTCTTAAAATCCAGCATCCACGTTTAACTTTCGTAACGTCATATTTTGCTGGTGAGTATTACTTTATAAAGTAACCTCGCGTACTGCTCGTAAACTCTATTCATTCCTGCTTGCGATTTCTGATGTCGTCTTAATAGCATTGCTCGTTCAAATGGAATTAGTTATCCTGAATACTAAAGGCGAGCGCGGCATATAAACAAATATTCCAAATTAAATAAAAGCGTGAAATCTAATACACCGATAAACGCGACACCCGACGTGTGTATGTGGTTGTTGCCGTCGTCGGCAACATTTCAGTTAATTTTTTACTACGTATTTCGTTTCCTTTTTTTTTATATATGGCCTGCCGCCGGCCAAACACGAAAGCATTCAAAGGAATAAATAATACGTCCATATCAGCGATAATAAAATAGGCGTAATGCAATTTTTTGTGTTCAGAACACGTCAAAGCGCGTTATTGGGACAATAAAACTGAGTTCCACGTGAAATATAACTGTTTGTATTATTCATTTGTTCTGTAAATGATACGCTTCACCCCTGCTGATGACAACTGCAAAAGACTTTTTTTGTGTGTAGCAAATGCGATTAATTTATAGGCTGTGGACCTTGTTAGGTGGCAGAAATGAGCCCTCTCCTCCACAGATATACGTTATAAAACAGCAGAAGAGAAGAACGCCAACAAGCGAATGAGAAACTTGTAAAGGGCAGCGATAGCTGTCACGTCCGAAACACTGCCTAATTAATCTTGCTGCAATTGGAACTTTCAGTCGCATCTCCATTTCGGCGCCGGATATCCGCCTGTTCACCACTAAACAGCCTTGCATTAAGAATTCAGGGTTTTTCTGCTGTTAATTCAAGGCTATAAGCGCAACCTCTCTTTCAAATTCTAAAGGTGGCAGGGGTAAAATACAGGGAGCGAAAGGCTATTTACAATTTGTACAGAAACCAGATGGCAATTATAAGAGTCGAGGGGCATAAAACGGATGCAGTGGTTGGAAAGGGAGTGAGGCAGGGTTGTAGCCTCTCCCCGATGTTATCCAATGTGTATATTGAGCAAGCAGTAAAGGAAACAAAAGAAAAATTCGGAGTAGGTATTAAAATCCATGGAGAAGAAATAAAAACTTTGAGGTTCGCCGATGACATTGTAATTCTGTCAGAGACAGCAAAGGACTTAGAAGAGCAGTTGAATGGAATGGATGGTATCTTGAAGGGAGGATATAAGATGAACATCAACAAAAGCAAAACGAGGATAATGAAATGTAGTATAATTAAGTCGGTTGATGCTGAGGGAATTACATTAGGAAATGAGACACTTAAAGTAGTAAAGGAGTTTTGCTATTTGGGGAGCAAAATAACTGATGATGGTCGAAGTAGAGAGGATGTAAAATGTAGACTGGCAATGGCAAGGAAAGCGTTTCTGAAGAAGATAAATTTGTTAACATCGAGTATGAATTTAAGTATCAGGAAGTCATTTCTGAAAGTATTTGTATGGAGTGTAGCCATGTATGGAAGTGAAACATGGACAGTAAATAGTTTGGACAAGAAGAGAATAGAAGCTTTCGAAATGTAGTGCTACAGAAGAATGCTGAAGATTAGATGGGTAGATCACATAACTAATGAGGAAGTATAGAATAGGATTGGGGAGAAGAGAAGTTTGTGGCACATCTTGACCAGAAGAAGGGATCGGTTGGTAGGACATGTTCTGAGGCATCAAGGGATCACCAATTTAGTATTGGAGGGCAGCGTGGAGGGTAAAAATCGTAGGGGGAGACCAAGAGATGAATACACTAAGCAGATTCTGAAGGATGTAGGTTGCAGTAGGTACTGGGAGATGAAGAAGCTTGCACAGGATAGAGTAGCATGGAGAGCTGCATCAAACCAGTCTCAGGACTGAAGACCACAACAACAACAACAAGCGCAACCTATATGAAGCGCTATAAGGAAACGTTAATGGAGTATTAAAAACATAGCTCCGCATTGAGGCACGATAGGGGTCATAGGAAACTGGGAGGATACGTCACGAGCACTCTGATGTATGAGTGAAGGAACTTACGTCACTACCATTCCAGTCTGAGCGGAAGGGTCGTGTTAAATGTACCGTAGTAGTTTCTGGATGTAGCCGACGTCAGGGGCCTGTCACTCGCACCGTAACGAACAGCTGCGGTCCCACATATCATAGACACCACGCACATTTTTACCTGGACTTGGTAAACGTAGGCTTCCGGAGCCGCTGTCAATAAAATTCTTCGGTGTACCTGACCGCATTGTCAGTATGCAAAATTCCACTTTGTTTCTGCCACTTTTGCAAGTGACCTTCGGCATACGGACTATCAGACCAATTGTGTGATTGGATTGAGGAGTTCCTAGATAACAGGACACAGCATGTCGTTCTCAATGGAGCGAGGTCTTCCGAAGTAAGAGTGATTTCGGGTGTGCCGCAGGGGAGTGTCGTGGGACCGTTGCTATTCACAATATACATAAATGACTTGGTGGATGACATCGGAAGTTCACTGAGGCTTTTTGCAGATGATGCTTTGGTGTATCTAGAGGTTGTAACAATGGAAAATTTTACTGAAATGCAGGAGGATCTGCAGCGAATTGACGCATGGTGCAGGGAATGGCAATTGAATCTCAATGTAGACAAGTGTAATGTGCTGCGAATACACAGAAAGATAGATCCTTTATCATTTAGCTACAAAATAGCAGGTCTGCAACTGGAAGCAGTTAATACCATAAATTATCTGGGAGTACGCATTAGAAGTGGTTTAAAATGGAATGATCATATAATGTTGATCGTCGGTAAAGCAGATGCCAGACTGAGATTCATTGGAAGAATCCTAAGGAAATGCAATCCGAAAACAAAGGAAGTAGGTTACAGTACGCTTGTTCGCCCACTGCTTGAATACTGCTCAGCAGTGTGGGATCCGTACCAGATAGGGTTGATAGAAGATATAGAGAAGATCCAACGGAGAGCAGCGCGCTTCGTTACAGGATCATTTAGTAATCGCGAAAGCGTTACGGAGATGATAGATAAACTCCAGTGGAAGACTCTGCAGGAGAGACGCTCAGTAGCTCGCTACGGGCTTTTGTCAAAGTTTAGAGAACATACCTCCTCCGAAGAGTAAAGCAGTATATTGCTCCCTCCTACGTATATCTCGCGAAGAGACCATGAGGATAAAATCAGAGAGATTAGAGCCCACACAGAGGCATACCGACAATCCTTCTTTCCACGAACAATACGAGACTGGAATAGAAGGGAGAACCGATAGAGGTACTCAAGGTACCCTCCGCCACACACCGTCAGGTGGCTTGCGGAGTATGGATGTAGATGTTGATACCGATTTCTCTGAAGTCACCTTGAGTGTCTACCAACCGACGTGTTTTGGATTGTCGGCCTCCGCTGATGATGGGGAATATTATCTTGCTCAAGAGAGAGTCGACCATTCGTGTTAATGACCGTGGAATTTCATACTTCTCCGTGTGATGGAGACGAACCTCTCAGTCAGCGAATGCAGTTATTCTGTGCTTTTGAGGATTCAGACACCAATTTTGGTAAATATATATTTTTCTCAGTGTTTCTTTCAATTTCCTTGATGTCTTTGAAAATAGTTAATGGTGATGTGTCCATAGCATAGAATGCTTCTGTAAGAGCGATTGTGTGGCTGTGACAAACCTTTTTTGTGATGGACGGCGATATTTTGTTGTACATATTACAGGTGATTGTGAGGGCTTTACGCAATTTTGCCGCAATGTTGTATTGCCCAACAATTTCATCTAGATACTTGAAGTGCTTAACTAGTGTCATGTTATCGTTTTTGGTTTGCAAATGGTGCCAGATTTGTTCTCTTTGAGTTTATATAATTTGCGATTTATCATAAGAGATTTGGAGTCTGGCCATTATTGTGGTCTCATGAACCTGTTTATGACGTAGTTGGCTTCCTATGGAGTCCGGGTCCGGCGGGGTCAGGGATTTTCTCTGCCTCGTGATGACTGGGTGTTGTGTGATGTCCTTAGGTTAGTTAGGTTTAAGTAGTTCTAAGTTCTAGGGGACTGATGGCCATAGATGTTAAGTCCCATAGTGCTCAGAGCCATTTGAACCATGTTTTTGAGTCCGGGTGATTATTGCTATGTCGTCAGAAAATGCAGGTCACTTAACGTTGATTCGTTTACCTTTTTTCACTCACGTACTTCTTCTACACACCTAATGGACATTTTCGAGGTATTCACTTTGATAGTGATAAACCTATGGTTAGGCTGTGACTCCATCTCCAAAGGCAAACATTCTACAGTGATGGTATCAACAAACTTGTCTCTCGTTGTGAGAAATGTGTCCGTCGCCATGGTGAATATGTTGAGAAATAAAGATATAGACATGAGGAATAAAGGTGTAGGATGTTAATAGAGTTTGTTTCACTTAAAAAGCTATAAGAGTGCACACGCATAATAATCGGAGGCATTATTTTTCAGTACGCCCTCGCATAGTTACTAACACAACGTTAACAGTTTTTTGTACAACGGTTTGCCACTTTTAAGACCTTTAACTACAGTGCCAGTGATTAAATATAACAACTTTTCAAGTAATTTCGCCTGCGATAATGCACCCAGTTGTTTCATTAAATATGTAATAAACATCCTTAATCTGAATATTTGCTCGAATCCTAAATTTTTGTTGCACTCTGAAAACATCACTCAGATTATTTTGGGTCACCTTTAATGTTTCTGTGGTCAAATATATATCCAAGTAAGAAGTGTCTATCTTGTGTTGCATAAAGACGGTAAGTGATGCTGCTGTCTCTGAAGGTGTTTCCAGTATGGCGACTTCTCTTTCTTGTCTTTCACATTATTGTTAAATCTAAATTAATGACGAAACTGTTTATTACAGCAGTTTCCTGAACTCCAATGTACGATTCTCTTAAAGCTAAAGTGGTGTTACTTAACCTATAATTGTTTTGAGATATTTGAAAGTTTATGATGAATGTTACACAAAATTCCACTGTGCTCCTTAAAATAATATTTATCATATTTATCAGAATGTTCTTTTCTAACTCAAATTAACAGTTTTAGTGAAACTTATAGAGTTATAGAGTTATGGAGAACCCCATTGAAGTTACGCCACTTGTGATAAAGACAAATAAAGGATTTGACTTGCTGTGAAATATGCATGGCACTTAACAACACTGCACTTAAATTATTTTACGTAATCTATATTTCTATTAATCAGTGCCCTCTTAACCATTCAGTGACAGTAACTTTATCAAAAAATGGATAACGTGAAAGTAGTGCTGACGAACAGGTGGTATGAAGGAGAAAGCTCTTCCACGTCCTTCTTATCTCTTGTAACACACGCTAAGCAGAGAACCTGGGCTGTCTTTCCTTTCTTAGGTTCCGGGTTGTGAATAGTAAAATTCCACTCCAATTGATATACACTGAAGCAACAAAGAAACTGGAACAGGCATGCATATTCAGATACACAGATATGTAAACAGACAGAATACAACGATGCTGTCGGCAGCGCATATATAAGAGAACAAGTGTCTGTCGCAGTTGTTAGATCGTTTACAGCTGCTACAATGGCAGGTTATCAAGATTTAAGAGAGTATGAACGTGGTGTCACACTGGGCGCATGAGCGATGATACACAGCGTCTCCGAGGTAGGGATGAAGTGGGGATCTCTTCGTAGGACCATTTCACGAGTGTACTGTGCACATCAGGAATGCAGTAAGACATCAAATCGCTGACACAGCTGCGGTAGAAAAAAGGACCGCAAGAACGGTACTATCGACGACTGAAGAAAATCGTTGAACGTGACAGAAGTGCACCCCATCCCAAATTGTTGCATATTTCAATGGTGGGACATCAGCAAGCATCGGCGTGCGAAACATTCAAAGAAACAACATCGATATGGTCTTTCGAAGCCGAAGGCCCAACACCGACATTGGACTGTTGATGACTGGAAACATGTTGCCTGGTCGGACGAGTCTCTTTTCAAATTGTATCGAGGGGATACAACTCAAGCTGGTGGAGGCTCTGTAATGGTGTGGGGAGTGTGCAGTTGGAGTGATATGAGACTCCTGATACGTTTGGATACGATTGTGACAGGTGACACGTACATAAGTATCCTAACTGACCACCTGCATCCATTCATTTCCATAGTGCCTTCCGACGGACTTGGGCAATTCCAGCAGGACAATGCGACTTCCTATACGTCCAAAACTGCTACAGAAGAGTTGCAGGGACACTTACGCTGGACACCAAACTCCCGAGACATTAACATTATTGAGCATATCTGGCATGCTTTGCAACGTGCTGTTCAGAAGATATCCCCAACCCCTCGTAGCCATACGGATTTGTTTACAGGTCTTCAGGATGAAAGGTGTTAATTTCCTGTAGCACTACTTCAGACATTAGTCGAGTCCATGCCACGTCGTGCTGCGGCCCTTTCGCGTGCTCGCGGGGCCCCTAAACGTTATTACCAGGTGTACCAGTTTCTCTCGTTGGTCGGTGTATTTCCTTGAGAAATATTAGGAATATTGACTCTTTTGGTACCGTGCCCACTGAATGTTTGGCCTTGTTTCCTTTTCGATGTCAGTCTTTCTTTTGTTGATTAACCACAACAACGTTTTACAGACAAGAAGTCTTGTTTTGTTGGTACGGTGAGACGAGAAATGTTTCTATTGACTTGGCAATAATATTGTACCATTCACTGCAACAGAATATCAGTTGTTTCTTGGTTACGTTTTCTACTGAGAAAACACCTTTCTAGTAGGGGAGAGAGGAACGGCCACTTTTAGTGGACTGTCGATGATTTCAGTATTATTCTTTTCACTTAAACTTGCGAGGGTCTGTCTGTAAGTAATGCCTCCTTTTTTGTGGTGACTTTTGATGTCTTCGCCAGACAACGTCACTATAGGGCTAAAGCTAGAACGTTCTTCTCACATTTTCAGGTGGCTGGGCTGTTCTGCACTAGTTGGTGCCAGTAGAGAAGTGTTCCAAAATGGAGTCTGATATGGACGCGTGTATAAAACAGCGATGTCTGGTAGAATTCCTTACTGCTGAAGAAATTGCACCGAGTAAAATCCATCGACGCTTTCTAAAGGTGTATGGAGGTGATACAGTACACGTGAGCAATGCGAGGCGATGGGCACGGTATTTTCAGGGTGGTGAAAAGGGTCTGCACGACAGGTCACGGCCCGCTCGACCCTGCACAGCTGTCATTCCTCGCAATGAAGGGCATTTTGATTATCTCATCCGCGCTGATCGGCGGATGGCGACCAAGGAATTGTGTGCAAAGCTGGATGTCGGCTGTAATGGATACAGTGTTAGGACATCTTGGTTATCGAAAAGTCTGTGTGAGGTGGATCCCGCGGGTACTTACAAAGTCACAAGGAACTCGTCGAATAGAAAATTGTCGGGACCTGCTGGACCAAAACGAAGGTGAAGGTGGCTGTTTTCTGAATAGCATCTTCACCGGAGATGAGACGTGGTGTCACTACTACAGGCCGGAATCCAGAAGACAGTAAATTGAACGCCGACATGCGAATTCTCCGTCAAAGAAGAAATTCAAGACACAGACGTCTGCTGGCAAAGTGACGTGCACAGTCTTCTGGGTAGCCAGAATGTCCTGGATCCTGGAGAAACTGTCATTTCAACACGCCACAAGACCACACTGGCTAAGCTAAAAGCCCGGATTTCCAGGATAGTGCCAGAGAAGAAGACCAACTTTTAGCTGCAGCATGATAACATTAGGACCCACACCGGTTTTTCGACCAGGCAACTCAATGCAAAATTCGGCTCGACTGTCTTAGCACATCCACAGTTCAATTCCGATTTAGCGCCTTCAGACATCCACATCTTTGGGCCTCTGAAAGATGGGCTACGTGTCGAACATTTTCATGCCTAGGATGTTGTTGCCAAAGCCTCAGCTGGTTCCGATTTTCACAAGCGCATCAAGCAGTCTGTGGTTCATCACTGTCAAAAGTGCATAACGAATGCGGGTGACTATGTGGAAAAATGAAGTATTGGTCTATTTAGCTGCACTGTTATGATATACGTATCTCCTGTAGTTTCCATGAATGAAAATAGGAGGCATTCCTTTCGGATCGACTCTCGTAGTTTCGTTTCCGTCAGGGTTATTTCCACATGCCTGTCATGTGTCGATGTACCGAGGCCTATTTTAGGCACAAGCGACACGAGCCACCACTTGGGGCACCAATCTCTGAGGGCCGCTAGAGAAGTCACAAATGTAAGATTTCTATACTGGACGGATCACAATTAGTAGCCCAGTTTGGGTCCCCAAGCTGATATGGGCGCCCAAGTGCAAGGTTTTTATACAACGCGCATCAAAATTGGTAGCAAAGAAACTCGAAAAGAGGTGGGAAGGGAAGAGGTGGGGAGGGGCGTCAAACGGTGATTTGCTCCTGTGCAAACATGTTGTCTAACCGGTTCTGGGGTCACTTCGAGGAAGGCGCTCGTGTTTCGACGAGTTCGACCAAATAGGGTCCCACTCCATTGGAACCTCGAAATCCAGAGTGCTAATTTTGGTGATAGCTTGTAGCTACTAAAGCTGAAAACCTATAAATTACGTTTGAAATAAGCTGCTTAACAAGTCAATCTAGAGACGCTAGAGATTACTCTAAATCAAAATAAGTGGCAAAGTAGAATCTATCAGAAACCGAGGTTTCGGTATCCACTTTCACTGACTCGAGAGCGCCTTTAGACTTTAGCAGATGCGTTTCCTGCTCTGTTGACGTTTTTCCTTTGCTTGTTTAACTGTTGAGTTCATCTCCTTGAGCTGATAAGCTAAAGTATCATATTGTACACTAGCGTCCTTGTGAGGAACGTGGAAATGAAAGTCGAAGTCGTTGTTAAAGTTTGTACGTCGACATTTTTATCCAACTGCCTGGAAGATTTCTCGGGAAACGCTACAAGCTTTCCTAAAATGTGCAGCTCGTAAATGCAAAAATACATGAGTCTAAGATCCACAAAAAATACAATTTATGCCTCAGCACAAATTGCGTGGAAGCTCCTGCAAATTGTAATCTGCTCAGAAGGTAGACAGAGCAAGTGCTAAATGAAACACTTGCTTCAACCTCAGAAAACGTGCATCCCAAATTAGTAAGCGTGTCCGAAGACATTCTCATTCTGCGTCAGGTTGCAAAGTCTCCCTGCCTTGCCATCAGCATGGCAAGAGCGCAAAATTACTCGTATCTTCCTCTAAAACCAAATTCTCCATATCTGGACAAAGTCTATGTGGATGGGATGACACCCGGCCATTGTCACAGTGAACGGGAGAATTTCGCTTTATCTTCGTGAATACATGGGAACATTGCAGAAATTTCCCATTTTAGGCTTTCAGAATACATTTTAACACGTAGGAGGATGGTATTACCTGCTAACCATGTTCTACTCGTTGGTTGACCTCTTCGATTCCAAGCACAGAGGATGGCCAGACTCATTTCATTGGATAACAAAATGTGGGGGAAATACGACGCATTTTGTCACAGCGGCTGAGCGTCGTCCAGACGGCCTGTTCTTAGATTTGCGTGCCGAGAGGTGAATTCATCACATACAGTTATACTCCAAGGACAAAAACGCTTGCACGGACTGCAGTGTGCTGGGGATCCACTTCCCTTCTCTAGTGCACCTACGACTGACTTATTGTAGTCAAGCCAAACCACCGGACCAACACCTGTGCCGGCTTGCTTATTAACGAGATAATTTGAAGCCATCTTCCTGAGTTGGCAAGCATCGTACTCTCCTGAAAAACAGCAAAGAATTGAGGAGAAACATTCTCAAATATCTCTCAGCGACATTACACAGGCTGTGGGGCTAAATTTAGTCTCGGACCACTCCAGTTACGCAACATACGTTACTATTATGTCCGACACTTTCGTTCTTTCTCAAATAAGGTTCTATGGTACAAGGATATTATGGTCTTATTTGAAGCAACGAATGGATGTTTATTGGTGACACACCAAATGATACTTTCTTTCCAAAGGCCCTTTTGTGGTTCCATGTAGGTTTCATTGGTTTAGGAAAGATACCATGTCTCGAAAATAACTGCTTTCCTAGTGAGTCTTCACAGATTTATCTAATAATACGGAATGAAATTCAGTATTGTTCTCGTACCTACATGTTCAGCGTAGGTTTATCACGTCAATCTTTTTTCATGAATGAAATACACAGCGAGGTGACAAAACTCGTGAGGTACTGTTCAATGGGATTCAAGTCGGACAAACTGGATGGCCAAATTATTCGCTCGAATTGCCCAGAGTGATCTTCAAACCAATGGCGAACGTTTGTGACACAGGAGCATGAAGTCCATGAATGGCTGAAAATGGTCTCCACGTATCCGAACCTAATCTGTACTGAACGATCGGTTCAATTGAACCAGAGGACACAGTCAATTTCATGTAAATGCAGCCCACACCGTTATGCAGTCACTTTAAGTTTGCACAGTGTTTTCGACAGGAAGTGTTTGATCACCCGGCCTACAGCCCGAATTGGCTTCCTCTGTGTTTCATCTCTGCTCACATTAACTACTGGCTATGAAGACAAATTTTCGCACAGACAACGAGCTATAGATGAGCGTAGAGAATTGGCAGGAGACACAGGCGGCTGCCTTCTATGGCGAGGGTAGAGGAAAGTTGGTACAACGCTACAACAGTTGTCTAAGTCGGAGTGGTGTGCTATGTAGAGCAGTGGCTGGAAGCTGTAGGTAACTGTGCAGATAAAATATTTCTGATTTTCAAAGTGGTTTCCATTTCGCGATCAATTGGAACTTACTTTCCGAATAGCCCTATATGTATTCAGTACATTCATTTGATAGATTAACGGTTATATCAAATGATGGAAGTCAGAAGGTGTACACAGACCTACAATTTAGACAAATATAGCCTCAAGTTTGCAGGTAATATACGTAAAAACCTCACTGGTTTCGGTATTTATCTTTAGGTGACTTCCAGCAGAAATTAGAATATTAGGAAAAAGATGAACGTAGTAAATTCCCCATCATCAATATACACGTCCTTTCTTTTCGTATAGAGATCATATATTGCTGATCTTTTACATTGCTGCTCCCTCATTTCTTTATGCTGTGAAACTGTATAACACATTTCATTGTTTAACTTAACACCCATCCCAACTAAGAGGAAATAAAAAGAGCAACATATCGATTATAGGAACCTGGGAAGGAATTTACAGTTACGCCTTTCGCCGTGCAAACCCAAACATAGTCAGGGAGAGTAAGGTTACTGTGTAAACTTTTATAGATTTCTGTTTGTCTAAATTTAGTGGCCATGATTTGTTGCCTCAATACCGGAAAGCCGTGGATGGTCACAACCGAAACAGAACCTGCTGTTTCCTGTTAAACTGTAGCCCTTACAACAGGAGAAAATCCCCTATTTCTTCGTTTAAAACATCCTTCTTTAGGTTACTTGACAGCTACTGTACGAGACCCTAGTTGACGACGCTGTGATCAATAGGTAGCATCTGCCGTATATCCTGAGGAAGGAGGGCCAGCATGGACGCTTGTTTACATAGTTGTTTACCCCTGGTATGCTGCTTCCGGCGGTCTGGTTTGCACTCCACGTTGCCGGACGTGCATCACCCTTAGGGCCGGTAGCCAGGCCTCTAGAAACTTGTAGCTACCGTCTGAGTTAAATTAGTCGTTAAGTTCGCAGCTATGCTTACACCTTCCTGCAGTACATCTACTGTTATTTTGCAAAGTTGTGAACGTCTTAAAGTCAACTGAAACTGGACAGTGTGAACTCACTTTTGTATTGTGTTCTGTTCCGTAGAGCATCGTTATAACTATTTGAGTTCTGTGGAGAAACGTAATATGTAAAATTAAGTACACTAGTGTCCAAAGGTTCAGCGCAATCACGAAAACATGAAAATGAAAAGAGAAAAGGTGTCTAATCACTCAACATCACCACAAATATTTACCTACCAGCAATTCTAGAGGACACGTCCTGCCATCCTGATTTAGGTTTTCCGTGATTTTTCTAAATCGCTTCAGTGAAATTCCGGGATGGTTGTTTCGAAAGGGAACACCCAAATTCATTCCCCATCCTGCCCTAATCCTACGGGACCGATTACCTCGCCGTTTGGTCCCCTCCACCAAATCAACGAGGTGTACAACTAAGATTAACGGCCGTCTAATGCGCTACCGCGAATAATGCTTCATTAGTAATTCAAGGAGGATGCCCATTGGACTTGGAAATTATGAAAATGGGAGTCTTTTACTAGTTAGAGAAAGGTATTCAAATGGAAGTACGAATGGTGCTTGGAACTGAGGCCAATTCGTAACGGCAATAAAAAGTCGCATATTACAACTGCGGCAAAATGATTGGGACACTTCACGCACAGACAGGAATTTCTCCTTAACATGAGGGAGGGATTAAAAATTAGATTTCTTAACCAATAGAGTGGATCGATGCATTACCTGACTGACCATGGCCCTTATGCCACGTATGTGTACAAAATCGGAAGACACGAATGATATCTGCGCTTCCGGCAAAGTGGGCACACTGGAAGAGACATTGATGGACTGCACGCTCTATGAAGATGCAGCGGTTAATGGGCATCAGGTATCAAGGATATCGGATCATCATCATCATCTTGGACAGTTTCCAGCCACTGGCTGGGTCTGTCGGGAACACAAGCCTCTCCATCGTGTTCTGTCTTTCCACCATTCCCCCTCTTCCACCTTCGTCCAGTTCTCTCCTCTTCTCATCACACATTCCTTCACTCCCTTCACCCGTCTATCCCCTGGTCTTCCTCTGGGCCTCTTCCCCTCCAGTTGCAGATCGAACATCCTCTTTGGAATTCTTCCCTCATCCATTCTCTTCATGTGTCCATACCATTGCAGTCTTGATTTTTCTATCCTATCCTGTACTGGTTCCTCCTTTAGTCTTTCCCTCACATACACATTTCGCAATCTTTCTCGTCTTGTTACACCCAACCTGCTCCTCTGGAACTTCATTTCACTAGCCTGTATTCTACTTTTGTCGCTTTTGTGCATTACCCATGTCTCACTTCCGTATGCCAATATGGTGACAAAGTAGGTTCGGTATATAATTCCCTTGGATTTCTGTGGCACCTCCTTGCTCCAGATAAGCCCCCTAATGCATTTGTAGAACTGCCCTGCTTTTCGGATCCCAAAGCATAACTAAGAGTGAGTCGACCTGGCGCATCTTGGACGATACTGCAGCCGCAGTATCCTGGAAGGTCAAGGAAGAGTTCACGAGGTATTCAACCATAAGTCACTATGCTGCCATCCAGACAAGACAACATACTACGCAGACGGAGTGAAGATGACTGAGATCGGCGACCACCTAGTGGAATACTGTCCCTTGAATCTATATAAAGTTGGTGCAAGTGATCATGGAAGTGTGGACTTTAGGAAGTAACAGTGATGGGTAGAATTACTTGCAAGAGTGGAAAAAGGTACTGACGCACCGCCCGACCCCTTAGGAATCCAGCAGACTGAGTGTCATCTGATTTATGTATTGAAATCCCTGTCTTCCTCTATAGTTTTTGCTCTCTATAACTCCCTCTTATACCATGGAAGTCTTACACTTTTGTGTTAACGTATGTCCTACCATACTGTCATTTCTCCTTGCCAGTGTTTTCCACAGATTCCTTTCCTCTCCGAATCTGTGCAGAATCCCCTCATCCCTTAACTTGTCAGTCGATGTAATTTTCAACGTTCGTCCGGAGCACCGGGTCTCAAATGCTTCGATTCTCTTCTGTTCCGATTTTCTCACAGTTCATGTTTCACTACCACACACAATGCTGTACGACAAACATACTTTCTCAGAAATTTATTCCTTAAATTAAGACCTATGTTTGAAATTAGTAGAATTCTCTTCGTCAGGAATGTCCTTTTCGCCAGTGCTAATCTGCTTTTGATGTCTTCCTTGCTCCGTCCGTCACTGGTTATTTCGCTGCATAGGTAGCAAATTCCGTAACGTAGTCTACTTCGTCGCCATCGATCCTGATGTTAAGTTTCTCGCTGTTCTCATTTCTGCTACTTCTCATTCTTTCGTCTTTCTTCGATTTACTCTCAATTCATCTTCTGTACTCATTACACTATCCATTCCGTTCAGCAGATCTTGTAATTCTTCTTCACTTTCACTCAGAATAGCAATGTCTTCAGCGAATCGTATCATTGATATCCGTTCAGCTTTAGTTTCAGTTCCACTCCTGAACTTTTCTTATATTTCCATCACTGCTTATTCGATGTATAGATTAAGGAGTAGGAGCAAAAGACTACAACTCTGTCTTACATCCACTTTAATCCGAACCCTTCGTTCATGGTCGCCCATTCTTTATGTTCCCTCTTCGCTTTTGTACATATTGTATATAACTCGTCCCTCTCCTGTTCAAACTTTCTGTGCATGAAGACTTAATAAATAGTCTTCTCTCAGCGAGGGAGAATGTCCACAAGTTTCTTCTGGTACTCCATATTCGGCTGAAGAGAAACTCTGTGATGGTAAGACCCTATACATGTGGATTTCTATCTTTCTACCTTTCATTCGTTGTTCCAAATCTTTCCAGACGTTTTCTGTGGGCTTAGAGTTGAGTGATTTAGCGGGACAGTCGAGGTTTGAATGTGTGTTTTTAGTACCTGTCATACTAGGAACAAACCCAAGCTACATCTGAACACGGCTGTTTTCGTCCTGACAGGATTTCTTTTAACATACTCATCACAAAGGGCAACACTTGGTCATCGGTAATGCTGGAATAAACATCCAAGATCATGTTTGCAGTAAACGCAATGGCGTGTGAGAGGAATGGTACAAAATGCATTTCTAAAACACCATACGGAGACACCTCCACGACAATACCTGAGCTTCATTCTCCACACAAGCGGCAGTTGAACGTGTAGTTGAGCTGTCGGTCCACTTGACGCCCAGAATCATCTGAATATAGGCAAAGTCGCCAATCGTCGCACAACATCACATGCCTCCAATAAACTGCTGTGCAGTGAAGACGTGCGGCTTTCTGTGCCACTGTGAGCAGTGGCATCTTGCAAGGCACCCCACTCTAAAAGTCCATAGCACACAGGTACCTTGGCAAATTTTCGCTCGGAGAGGGGTTGGAATGGACCTGCATTCACTACGGAGTTGCCCACCATTCTGGTGATGTTACGTGTTTAATGAAACTACGCCAGATTTCGTGTTAAGCGACGTAGCTCCGTGGCTAAGCATTATCCTTGCATTTTGGAGGAGGACGGTGGGGGATTCAATTCGCGGGCACACCCTCCAGATTTTAAGGGGACATGGACGTCATAAAGCCGGCCGCGGTGGTCTAGCGGTTCTAGGCGCTCAGTCCGGAGCCGCGCGACTGCTACGGTCGCAGGTTCGAATCCTGCCTCGGGCATGGATGTGTGTGATGTCCTTAGGTGAGTTAGGTTTAAGTAGTTCTAAGTTCTAGGGGACTGATGACCACAGATGTTAAGTACCATAGTGCTCAGAGCCATTTGAACCATTTTTTGGACGTCATAAAGACTCAAACGATGGAAGTTTTTTTATATAATAAAATCCTATAGTTCTTCCTGATTCTAAACGTATAAACTTTATCTATATTATCTCATCATTTTCATCTTTAAATGACTCTCTATTGTCGGTGCGTCGCATTCAAGTTTAATAGGTTTAAAGCAAACGGACAGAAACACGCATATTCAACGCCAAGCGAGAAACAATTACGGTAGAACTAGAGAAAATATATAGAGATCTTTCACACTCTGATCTCTTGGAAAAATTTCTACATCGGAAATTGCAGAATCCAGATGAAAGTTTCATTAGCTGTATGTGGGAGAACTTGCCATAACCTATTTTTGTTGGCATACTAGCTTTTCTGATTGATGTGACGTATGTAGCAGTATGCTGGAGTAGCAAGAAGATTAAAAATCTATAAGAAGACTAGACAATGAAGCTGGTGACAACATGAGAAATGGGCTTCTGCAAGTGGACAAGCAACGTGTCACTGCAGCTGGAAAAGCTGCTGAAATCATGAAGAAGGAAGCCAGATTATCAAGAAGAGAAGGAAATCTAAAGAAGGCGAAAATGCCGCCCACACATAATAACAAGATATCCGGCTGGAATGTTTTGACATGTATTCACTAAGAAAGAAATGGCATACAAATCTTTAGTTTCAATTATCCGCATACATAGGCATCATTGTCATCCAATCCTAAAACCATGGTTTAATAATGCAGTTCTTCCTTACGCAGTGACCCAGGTTATTCAACAACGTATTAAATATTTTAAGCTGTAGCATCTCACATGTTCATTGATGAGTAGAAGTGAAAATTGAATTTTAAAAAACATTTCTTTTTAAATATGCGAAACAAGAAAAATATTCCCGATTTTTTCTTTTAACAAGTAAAGGAATAGTATTTGTTCTTATCTTAATTTGAATAGTGTTGAAGTATCAAAATTGTTTCTAATTCAGTAAGTAAGATAGAAATCAGTGGCCAAATCATTACTAATTCCACACTATTTAAATTTTTAACATATGGAGGCCACAATATGCTAATTATTTGCTTAAAGTTTCATTTCGATGTCTATAAAAGCTTCTATGTTGTTGTGTTTCAAAGTGCTAGTAAAAAACTGCAGAACATGATGTCGATGTCCCCTTACGTTTGCCCTAGTTTCCAGAAATAACGTAGAGATAAATGTCTGAATTAATTATTTGGAATGAACACTTCGCGATATTTTCACCGATTCTTTTCCTCTCCGAGATTCTGCTCTTTCTCTAATTATCTAGTCGACGACGAGATTTTTCTTTTCTCGCCATAATGCCGTGTCATGTACGAGTAATGAAATAAAATGAAAGAACAGTACAATCGAAGCAGTCCCAGAGGATTATTTCAGCATCCGGATCAACATACCAAGAGAAGACAACATCAGGCAATGTAGTGCGATACTAGATTGTAAAACATAAAGTAATCTAAGAGTTGGCTGGTACTCATAAACGTCATTAAGTTTCACTACGTGGACGATGATATTGCTGGTTATTATAGCGAGAATCTTACCGTAACCTTAATTTTCGTCATAGAAACACATGAGGCAGTCACCACTAATCAGGTTCAGAAAATTCGCGTTAGTAGTCTGCAATGAGACTTATCAACCACGTAGACGTGATGTCGCTGCAGATTACGAGCCTCGTAGGTCTTAACTTAGAGCAAAGCTGTCTCTTTTGACATATCGAGAGTACGGAATTAGTTCCACACTGTGGTTCTAGCATTAATCCGTGGCCAACAATAAAATTTCACAGCTGTTAAACTTGGACAGTGCATGGCTAGGTACAGCGTTGAACTATTTGAGTTTACTTGAATACCACGAGTAACTAACAGATCTTACTAGCAACATCCCTCGCCTAACACTGTGTATGAGATTGCTTAATAGCTTAAACAAAGAATAATCTTTCATGTTGCAGCTCTCTTATTCAGTGGCAGGTCAAATGGAAACTATTCTCTGCCCATCATGATTATTCTGTGAAGAAGAGGAGCTGTGCTTGATCTGAAAGACAGGAAGAAGAAACCTGACATGTCATAGCAAGATTTTGTTTCAACTAAGAGTAGGAGATCAAATAACCATAGTGATTATAAGTCCATTTAAGTTTTATGTAAAAATAATAAGTAATAATAATAGCAACAATAACAATAACAGAAACAGTAATTAGAAACTTCCTTCAAGGAGTTCAAAATAAGTGATTTTTGCACTGATACTGTATGTACTGGTATAATATTCAATCGTTATAGGTTTTAGGAGTCAGAACACTTCTTTGAGAATGATTTCTGTGTAGCAAAAAGAGGACATGGCAGTTTAGTTAGCCATGTCACACAATAATATGTCTTAAGTGTCGGAAAATTTTAATTAAGTTGGATGAGTTTGGGAAACACATTTTAGTAGAAAGAATTCATCACTATGGCCATCTGGTGACATCAGTGATTTGTATTCATCAAATGTTGAGACACTTAAAATAATTTCAAGTGAATGTCACAAGTAATTATAAAACAATGCTTCTACATGAATGTTAATAAATAAAATGCCTAGGACATTGTTATAAATGGTTACAAATAAACATACAGATATAAATGATTAGTCAGACAACAGCAGTTATTTGCTTTAAGTCGTCGGTTAGCGTTGGTTTGGACCAGGGAAATGCATATGAGTTCCAGAAATGCGCCGCTATGACTGTCTGGTGATATAGGTGATCGGAATTCAAGCTGTGTTACAGAGAGACATGAAAATTAATAACGGATGTTATGCAAGATTCCACAGGGACTTATCAAAAAAGAAGCTGTGTTACAGAGAGACACATGAAAATTAATAACGGATGTTATGCGAGATTCCACAGGGACTTATAAAAAAAGATTACAAACATGCATTTTGTGATAAATGTAGGTTTAAAGAACAATAATTATTGCTTTATACAGGTCATTACAGTTGGTTACATAACAGTGGGAGCCATGTGTCTAAGTACCTTCAGTATCAATATATTTTACAGTTTGTTAATGTTAACTTTCCACTTTTGGACTGGAATATGTAGACACATTTGAGAAAGAGAACTAAAACACAAGTGAGACCTATTTGTACTATTTTCATCCTAAAGAGAAATTTTTGTAAGTCCGTCCTTGTGACAGATGTTTAAAAGGACTTCGTCTGTTCAGTATGAAATGAAAATCAAACCACCTTCGTTCATCAACTGACGACACGCTAGTATGGAGTATGTCGGGAAAATCAGGGATCTGCAGGCACCGTTCATTTAATATTGGCTCATCTTGTAACAGCACATAGGATTGGATTCCTATCAATTTACGCTGTTCCAGGTGCCTGAAGATGATCTAATGGAATACCGGAACTGGTTGCGCAAATAAATTTAATGCAAAAAAGACGGCTGCATGTATTTTACTATTCATTTCATGAAGAGAAATTGGCTGAAAATTGATTACTCCCAATTTATACCAGTCAACAGTTATCATGGACACTGCTGGAAAAAAGTACAGAAAATAATATTTTTTGTAAAACAAGAAGAGGAATATTAGCCTCAAGAAAGATATAGGTTTCAAAGCATCATAAATATTCTACTTTAACCTGGGAAATTTTCAGAAAACTGATGTGACACACATGGATCATTGCTATTTTATCGGTATATTTCGAGGAGCTCCAAACTTCAGCTGCAATTTTAATTTAGGACCTCCTAATTTCTCATTGCCAGTTGTGTTTCGCAACATTACAAATTGTAACGCTCGTTTTACTATCGTGAATGTGTGGAAAAAATGTAAAAATCTAACTTTAAAATTGCAAAGATTTAAATAACTTCAAGCCAAGTCTTTCTTTTACTTTTGATTTTGGAAATATGTTAAACATTCATTGAAATTAACAAAATGAAAAATTTGCAGAAAAACTGCGATACTAAATTTCGATTTCTAGATTCCATCAACTTTCTAAGGAACTCTCTGAGCATAAAACCTGATTAGCTGTAAAACTAAAAAAAAAAAATTCTCCAATCGTGAACAGGTTAATAACCATCTGACTCTATAACAGATGAGCTCATGTTATTCGATTATCAGCTGCCACCAATTAAAACACTGGAAAGTTTCCTATCGGACAAAACAATAATCAAGGATTGGCAGTACCAAATAGCGTTTGAATTTTTGTGTTTAATTCATCCTAGTCAATTTATGTATGGAAACCCGTATTTTGGCATAGCTAGTGTGTTTCAAAATTTCAGCACATTCTTCTTAGGAATATACCAGCTGCATCGAGTCTCTTCGCCTGATTCAGAGTCGGATAGTTTGTTGAAAACCACTAATGTAACGTTGCAACTTATGACAGAAGTAGAATTTTGTGAGCACTGTGTCAGAGGCAGTGTGGTGCACTGTTGCTTAGGCGTACTATTGCAAACAACCGATTGATGTTCATTTTGTGATATAAATGTTGATGCATCTGCATACTGTGATGTTACAATTCAACAAGAGACATCCGTTGATTTGACATAGTTGCCAGCACAAATGGTGGATCTTTTCGATGTAATGGTTTAGAAGTAGGCGCTCTGTACCGAGAAAATATCCATGAACTACCATTACCCTCGAAAAAATTAGTTTCAGAGAGGCACAAGTGTCGAAACAACTCAACCATGCAACTTATCGCTAGAAAACTTCAAGGAGTGGTCGTGAGTCGTGCTCGGGTAGACCAACTGATAGAATACTTCCCAGAATGAGATTTTCACTCTGCAGCGGAGTGTGCGCTGATATGAAACTTCCTGGCAGATTAAAACTGTGTGCCCGACCGAGACTCGAACTCGGGACCTTTGCCTTTCGCGGGCAAGTGCTCTACCAACTGAGCTACCGAAGCACGACTCACGCCCGGTACTCACACCTTTACTTCTGCCAGTACCTCGTCTCCTACCTTCCAAACTTTACAGAAGCTCTCCTGCGAACCTTGCAGAACTAGCACTCCTGAAAGAAAGGATATAGCGGAGACATGGCTTAGCCACAGCCTGGGGGATGTTTCCAGAATGAGATTTTCACTCTGCAGCGGAGTGTGCGCTGATATGAAACTTCCTGGCAGATTAAACATTCTGGAAACATCCCCCAGGCTGTGGCTAAGCCATGTCTCCGCTATATCCTTTCTTTCAGGAGTGCTAGTTCTGCAAGGTTCGCAGGAGAGCTTCTGTAAAGTTTGGAAGGTAGGAGACGAGGTACTGGCAGAAGTAAAGGTGTGAGTACCGGGCGTGAGTCGTGCTTCGGTAGCTCAGTTGGTAGAGCACTTGCCCGCGAAAGGCAAAGGTCCCGAGTTCGAGTCTCGGTCGGGCACACAGTTTTAATCTGCCAGGAAGTCTGATAGAATACTTGTATGCAAAAGGCAAGGGCTCCGGTTTTGAGGGCCGTGTCTTAACCTGCCAGGACGTTTCATACATGCACGTGATCATGCCTTGCACAACTGCTGCCTTCTGATGCTAAATGTAAGTAAAAGTAATATAATGAGCGTAAACTGATAAACAGGTCTGCCATTTAGGGTGGAACTACCACATACACCTTTCCAAGTGTAAGTCAAATGCCAGACTCGGATTTGTCGGAGGAAGTGTAATTTGTGCTAAACAGACAGCGAACACTTCGCTGAGAGAGGTCTCACCATAGAGATGACATGGGATACTCCAAAGAGGCTCTTGTTAACGTAATTCCGAGATCCAACGGCCCGAGATAGGTCACGCTACATCTTCCACAATGCCCCAATGAGCCGATGATAGCATTTTTATACAACCTATGAAACCCAATTGAGCGATTCTACATGTTAAGGATTCGAAAAGTCTTTATTAATTTTGTATACGAGTGTTGGAAAAGTTGTCTATAAAGAAGTCACACAAAATATCACATGCCTCCACTGTTTGTGATACAGGTAGTTATCCTCAAAAATGGTTAAAATGGCTCTGAACGCTGTGGGACTTCACATCTGAGGTCATCAGTCCCCTAGAACTCAGAACCACTTAAACCTAACTGACCTAAGGACATCACACACATCCACGCCCGAGGCAGGATTCGAGCCTGCGACCGTAGCAGCAGCGCGGTTCCGGACTAAAGCGCCTAGAACCGCTCGGCCACAGCGGCAAGCTCGTTATCCTCCTTGAAGATACTTACACCTCAGGTAAAGACATGAACCGCGAAGCGACGCAGCGGTTGGCAATAATGTTTACGTCACGGGTCCTCTCATTACCAGCAAAGGTCCACGCGAATGTAGAGGAGGACAGGAAGGAAAGGTCACGAGTTCGATGCTCGGTCCGGCATACAGTTTTAATCTGCTAGGAAGTTTCACGTTAGTGCACACTACGCTGCAGAACGAAACATTCACTCTCCTATTCTCTATTACTAAGAAAACGGTTGACATAATTTTTTTTGTCCTGAAATGCTTGGTAAAGAAATTACTCGATATGTCTTTCCAGTCATGGAGTCATGACTTGAATCTTCTTTTGTTTTTATACATCGAGAAATTTCCCGTTTCTTAGCGTTCAGTATGGGCGTCCATTTATTATATTTTACAAATGTGCTACAATCGGGATGTTTTAAATGGTGTAGCACATTGTAGTAAATGCTGTCAGAGGCAAGTGTCCTTCCGTTCGTGAGGTTAGTAAATGAAATTTCTGTAGCTACACCTCCCTCTGCACATACGTTCTAAAATGAAACCCGTTAAGTGCGAGGTCGCTAAAGGCCAATAAAATTTACGGCATTCGGCAACACACACGTATTGTGTATCACTCACCCACAATATTGGCTGCTCATGACCACAGGAGGCGAGTCTGGAGGCATTCAATGGTGAGCACAGTATGATGCTACTAAGCGTACCTGAAACGCTTAGTCGACAAATAACCGACAGCAGCGGTACAGTGGTGGTGATGTAGGTAGAGGGCAGAGCAAAGGCAACGATAAACGAGGCAAACATTGCCGAAGTTGACATTTCATCAGAATGGAACTCGAGGAATTTCGCAGAGTAAGAAAAAAGTGGCAGACGAAGTATTACTGTTTCTGCAATATGAGTCAGTGGATTATGGAGTGTCGTATGCCCTCGACTGTGCGGACAGTGTACTTGAGGAGTATAATCACGACAAGTGCTTAACAACTGAAACTGGCACTGAAGCATTTATCGAGCTACGCAGTTCATCGTCGTTGTCGGACAGGCAGACACGAATCCTGTATCCAGTCTCCCAGCAAAATACATTGTCCAAGGAGAGGGTGCTAAACATAATTACGTACCTGGAAAATCATCCGTAGCATAATAGGAAAACAGTTATGAACAGATTTAGAATAAGTCCGCAGCAATATGATCGTGTAGTGCATAAGAAAAAGTATGGCTATTCGAGAGAAGACAAGGCGCACTTGATAAAAAAAAACTGGTATTTGCGCGTATTTGGGATGCTCGACACAGTTTAAGAATGAGCAGGACAGTGGCCTACTGTGTTACGCACATCAGACTTCGCACTACACAGACTGCAATGATTTCAAGAAGACAGTGGACGGTTGCCTGACTTCAGACAGTGGTACAGAATTAGAAGGCGTAAGATAATAAAATTTCAAGTAAAGCGTCAACTTGAAATTGGACAGCAAACTGCGGAATCAGCCCGAAAATTTGTAGATGACATAAAGAAAGAAATATATCCCACTGTTCAGTAAGGAATTTGTTTTCAGCTCTAACCAATCGGCATGTGAAGAGGAAATTCATGCGAAAGGAAGCCTGGAACTTAAGAGGTAGCAGGAGAGCTCCATCAACATCAACTCACAACAATGCCTTGTCGCATTCATATACAACTAAGCCGAATGTTAATCTGGATGTCAAATTTTCTGGAACGTTATTAACTGTGTCCTGGGAAGTTGGAGGTGCTCTGCCCCCTACGATTCTTTCTCGTGTATATGAAGTTGCAAGGGCAGTAGGGAATATCTGCATCAAAACAAATAAGAATGGCAGAATGGTCGTAAGAGCAGTACAACCATATTGTCAGCGGTACTTTTGGCGGATAGGTGGCTAGAATAACTTGCTTTTGCTTCATTCCTGGTCTGTGGGTAAAAATCATCCTCCTTTAGAGCAAACTATCTCTCCTGAAAAGTGTATGACATTGCCATTCATACCACCTCGGACCAATGGACAATTCAAACTCTGAGTGTTTTTCTTTTCCGTACCTATAACACAAATTATTGCACTATCTGCGGCTACGCCTTAATTTTCATGATAAGTCCACGACAGACTGTATAAGTAGACTGTTTAGTTTTTTATGTTGGTAACGCCACGTAGCGCTCTGTATGAAAATCAGTGGCTGTGCTGTGCGCAGTCTGTGGCTGGTTGGAATCATTGTTGGAATAGTCGCTATTGTAGTGTTGGACAGTTGGATGTGAACAGCGTGTACCGTTGTACAGTTTGAGGTGAGCCGCCAGCAGTGTATTGCAGTAGTTCGAGTAACGAAGATTTTTGTGAGGTAGGTGATTCATGAAAGGTATAGGTTTTTGTTAGTCAGGGCCATTGTTTTGTAGGGATTATTGAAAGTCAGATTGCATTGCGCTAAAAAATATTGTGTGTCAGTTTAGTGACGTTCAGAATAAGTAAAGAGAGATCTGTCTGAGTATGTTTAGTTTTACTCAGCTGTTTGTAAATCAAATAACGTAATAGGTTTACCAGCACAGTAATTCATAATTTTTCTAAGGGGATGTTTCATATGGCGACCTTGCCAGGATACCTCACTGGAATCTTCTGATTTTTTCTTCTACTTTGAGTAATTAGTGTAGTTATTGTTTATTGCCAGCATGTAATTGTAGAGAGAATCTCCTTTGTACTAATAGTTTTTCATTGTTGTACTGTAAAACAGTTGTGGCATGCATGTAGATTTACACCAACTATTTCGTAGCCGTGATTCCAATTAATTCGATATTATATTCAGTGCTATTTTAATGTGTTTTCTTGTTTTGCTCTTCAAAGTGTGCTTTTCTGTGTTATCATGTGAAGTATTATGGCAATTACGGCGTGTGAAAAACGTAATAATAGGCTCCAAAGAAAGCTGAGAGAAGACGGTGAACACGGGAGTAGTTTGTTAGCGCCACTGTGTAATGAATTAAAGAATATTCAGAACAGTAATTTGGAAATTTGTGTGTCAGTTTAGTGATCATCAGAATAAGTAAAGATAGAACTGTCTGAGTACGTTCTGTTTTGCTCAGCTGTTTGTAAATCATATAACATAAGAGATTTATCAGCACAGTAATTTATAATTTTCTAAGGGGACGTTTCAACTGTTTCACATTCCATAAGTTCTCATTACGCCATTACAACGATATGATTTTATATGCGTCTTATAATCGTGAATACCTAGCTCTACGTCCTGAACTATTTGTAACTCGCAAGGAGTTCGTATTAGATCTAGACTCTGCGAAGCTTTGTGATGACTGTGGCATGCCGTTTTTCATTCAGTGTTCATGGTACCAATCCATGGTCTGTTTCGATCATTTCTTGAATATGGACGATGTCCATTTTGCGGAGTGTAATACATATATTCTGTGAAGGTTGACAATCATTTTCTGTCGCCTTCCTCATGCACGTGGTTTATCATTCGTAGCTAATATTTTATTTTCATGCAATACGAAGAAGTTACGCAAATATGTCACAAATCGATCTCCATACAGGTATCGAATTAAAGTTCATAACTGTAAACTTTTGTGGTCGATGGATGAACACGTGTCCCCGAAGCGCAGTTTCACTGTATGTCTGGCAACGATAGTAAATAGGGGTATGATGTCGATATGAGGGCATAAAACCTTTGCGAATTTGGTTCCGTGTTCTCAGACAGTAACTAAGCACTGCAGTGAGGTGCGTCAACAATATACGCAGATGTCTCCACGTGAGAGAGGACCTGTAGCTAGATTCAAAGAAGCCTGTTGGTGTACTCGGCGAATCGCTCAACATATGTGTAGGAGCTATGCCACTCTTGCAGTATGTTGGTAGGAATAGGGTTATCCATGACCGGATATAGCGTCAAGAAAGACACGGTCATCTTAGACCGAAGACAGAACGCGAGGCCCTAGCAATCGCTAGAGATGCACTCAGAGTCCCTGATTCATCCTCGAAGATTCGACGTCTAACTGGTGCTTCAGTGACCACGGAGACCCTAACAGGTGATACAAATGGTGCTGAGCTCATGGCGCCGCCTACGCCAAATTCCATTGCAGTGGCTTATGCCACATTCGGCCTGGAATCCCATCGACTAGAGTCGAACTGTCTTCAGTGCTAATAAGGAGAGAGGTACCCAGCAGTGCGATGGATGTTTGCAACTAACTATACGGTGATTTAGGTTAAGATCCCAGGTATCACACGCTGCTGCCATTCACCCCGGTGATGAAATTAAAATCAGAAATTTGTGTTACTCTCAATAGCTTTAAAAAGTGACGTTATTTGCCCGTATTGCATGATGTAATAGACAGGATAACAGCATTACGTGCGGGAGGTTGTGAGTTCGAGCCTCGTCAGTTGCAACAGGCTTTTGTATTTCTAATCTTTATCAAAAGGACTTTGATCATCATTTTTCTTCAATTAATTGACTTTAATATAATTTTTCAATTCCATTCCTTTGTCACATAACTTTAATCATTATACCAATTTCTTCATTTGCTCTCATTTTTCTTCCTATCATTCTTTCTCTACATGAAATCTTTGTTCATGTGTTTTTAATTAATTTTACGTCTTAATTTCTATTTAGAATAAAACAGAATTAAAAGTATATTGGACTGTGGGTCCTCGTCTTACATTGAAGTTGTTGACACCAGTCGATGGCCGTCCCATAGCTACCGAATATGCTGTCGCACTGTGCCGGTTCGGGAGCTGTTGTGGACATTAAACTTGTAGCATGTCACTGACGGAGTGGCGAGAGGCTAACAATAGAAGACCAACGCAATAAGGAAGTCAGGCGCCCAGTAGCACAGCGTTACCGTCAAGCACACGGCTGTAACCACGCCACAACACCTAGGCACGTCAGTCCACAACAGCTCCCGAGCCGGCACAGTGCGACATCATATTTGGTAGCTGTGGGACGGCCATCGACTGGTGTCAACAACTTCAATGTAAGACGAGGACCCACAGTCCAATATACTTTTAATTCCGTTTTATTCTATGGACTTCCCAACTATTTGTGATGGTATTTTGTCTTTTTAGTCCGTTTAATTTCATGACATTGATTTAACAACCTGATCATGGGAGCATTGTCTCTTGAAACGCGTTGTTAAAATATATGTATAAGAATCGCGGTTTAATGCTAACAGTGATAACCAGTACTGTAACCTACTTCCTTTGTTTTCGGATTGCATTTCCTTAGGATTCTTCCAATGAATCTCAGTCTGGCATCTGCTTTACCGACGGTCAACTTTATATGATAATTCCGTTTTAAATCACTCATAATGCGTACTCCCAGATAATTTATGGAATTAACTGCTTCCAGTTGCTGACCTGCTATTTTGTAGCTAAATGATAAGGGATCTATCTTTCTATATATTCGCAGCACATTACACTTGTCTACATTGAGATTCAATTGCCATTCCCTGCACCATGCGTCCATTCGCTGCAGATCCTCCTGCATTTCAGTACAATTTTCCACTCTTACAACCTCTCGATACACCCCAGCATCATCTGCAAAAAGCCTCAGTGAACTTGCGATATCATCCACCAGGTCATTTATGTATATTGTGAATAACAACGGTCCTACGACACTCCCCTGCGGCACACCTGAAACCACTCTTATTTCGGAAGACTTCTCTCCATTGAGAATGACATGCTGCGTTCTGTTATCTAGAAACTCCTCAGTCCAATCACACAATTGGTCTGGACTCATCATCGACATCGCCCGGAGACGGACATCTCACTGTGCTGATTCAATGGACCACTACCAGAGGTGCCCCAACAGGTAGTGTCAGACAGACAGGGAGGCAACCGCAGCAGAAACAAGTGGGGAAAGATCGATGTCTGGAGGGGGACGCTGAGTGGAGATGGAGGCGAGGAACGACGTCGTCAGGTGCCACGCCGTCTGAGGACAACGCACCGTCAGTACCGGGGTCGTCATCCTAGGGGGGCAGTCATGAGTAGGGGTGCGGCGTTGCCTCGTTGCCTCTTTCACCCCCTCAGCTACAATTGCTTCCAAAACATTCTGTTCCGTGTCGTATGGCGCGAGGCTATCGCCCGAGACATGTGGCCTGACTACAGAAAAGCGGAAGTAGGTACAGCTCCGGTGGGGTCTGGACAGGCAGCTTGTGCCTGCTCATGGTCATTGTCCGTTTGTACTGCTTCCGGCAGCAGTGTAGGAGAGACAGACAAAAAGAGAGGGCTTGCCGCTGGTACCGACCGATTCACAGGTTGCGCAGCAGGCAGAACCACCGCAGACACGTAAGACCGTGGTAAACAACAGTGCGCGACGCAGAAAAAGCGACATCTCCGATCGGTGTCTGAACCAGTCTACTTCGGAGATATTCAGAGCGGACAAGGCCTTCCTGACCACAAAGTGAACAAGTGCGTGGCTGGCCATCGTACATGGTGGCAGCCCCCCAGCCAGCAACATCCAAGTAGGAAGACACGTGCTTCCGTAGTTCAGTTTTCATCTGAATGAAACTGTAAGTAGGCTGTTTATGTTTTCTTATTGGCAACGTTACGTAGCGCTCTGTATGAAAATCACTGGCTGTGATGTGTGCAGTCTGTAGCTAGTTTGCATTGTTGTCTGCCATTGTAGTGTTGGGCAGCGGCAGCTGGATGTGAACAGCGCGTAGCGTTGCGCAGTTGGAGGTGAGCCGCCAGCAGTGGTGGATGTGGGGAGAGAGATGGCGGAGTTTTGAAATTTAATGCCTTCCGTAGTTTGAATCTTTTATTTAGCTGGCAGTAGTGGCGCTCGCTGTATTGCAGTAGTTCCAGTAACGAAGATTTTTGTGAGGTAAGTGATTTGTGAAAGGTATAGGTTAATGTTAGTCAGGGCCATTGTTTTGTAGGGATTATTGAAAGTCAGATTGCATTGCGCTAAAAATATTGTGTGTCAGTTTAAGCACAGTCATGTATAATATTTCAAAGGGGACGTTTCAAAACCATTAAGGACCCAGTAGGTTTCGAACGTCTTCCACGTTCCAACAACGTACCCGATGATGTTGCCCTAATGTTTAAAGGCTGCCACCACAACTTCCTACGGTACCTCAAACGGGTGTTCGAAATACCCTCGAAGTTCGGAGGCAAAAACCAGCGGGATCAACCATGACAGTCGCTATATGTCCGTCAGAATATCGGAGCTCGAGAGCGTTATCGTGGCGCCAGACCACATCGGCTCACAGTTTGTCATTCGCCAGCTTTATGTAACAGTAGTACTGAGGGTCGAAAAGTTAATTCCAAGAACCTCTTGTGGCGGGAGACGCATTTCATCCCATACACGCTTCATACGCCTTCCATCGTTCGCGATCCAAAGGAAAAGTTGATTTATCTGTGACTTGGCGGTAAGAAAATCCATTGATGGTCGATGAAGTCGGACTCTGAGACAAGCCTTACGCGGTAGTATGCAAACGCGCGCTCGCTCGCAAGCAGCGCAACAGGCGAGACGCAAAAAAGGCGTGCACGCCTCAGCACTGCCGGAAGCAATCGGATACGAACCCTCAACCTCCTGCATGCCACGTTGTTATCCCATCCAATACATCACGCAACCAGACTATGTAATGCAACTTCTACAACCTTATTGAGTGTCACACAAAATTCTGATTTATCCTCCCGTAATTACTCGCAAACGAGGACCCACCAGCGAGAATGGATGCAGTGAATAATACCAGTGATCTTAACCTACATCACTCTTATAGAGAGTTCCAAAAAATCTGTCGAACCACTGCCACGTTTCAAACCGAGCCATCAAGACCAACAAAGACGTGTCGGAGACTCCCCAGACAGCAGTGGGATACAAACCTGGCTGTGTAGTGTAACGACGTAAGTTCTTTATAATTGGTTTTATTTCGACATATGACCATGTGTAGACTTCGTCACCTACGTCAGTTACAACCCACTTCAAAATTATTTATATTCTTTTTAAATTGTCTCAGAATGGTTCTTGAACGAAACTGTAAAACATCATTTGAGTCTTATGCGCAGAATTACGTCACTCGGGCCAATTGGTTTGCGTGAACTTTTTCAATTTAGATTTCGTTTGTTTCTCCTCAGAAATTATATTGACACACGTTATCTTGATTTAATCGATATTAGAATCACACATTGAATAAACTTTTGAGATTCAAAGTTGCGATGAACGCTGTCAAAATTCAATAATCTTGTCAAATGTATTATTGATCCATTCACATAATTCTTCATAAATAAATCCTCAGAACACGTAATTCAACTTTAGTAGCATCCACTCGTTTATTATCTTCCTACATACAAACGTGAACCTGAGCCTTGACGAGACAAAACTAACATTTTCAATAAGTATAAACTTCCTATGATATCATTGTTGTACAAAACATTTCAAATTCTCAATTATCAATTTTTAGAAGCACGACGCAACAACTCGGTTTCAGAATCTTCTGTTGCTCCTTGGCTGTCGACCCGCGACGTATAGTGGCCAGCAATTTTCTCTCTGGTCCCGGCAGCGAAGATGCTGTCTCCGTTCGTTGCGCCGCCCTCTCCGTTCATGAAACATAAACATAAATACAAAAACTTTAGACAATTCACAACCATTAAAAAATATTACAAAAAATACATAAACAAAACTAAATTAAACTTATATTCACCTGCAAACTGTGCTGACACTGGTGGTTGGGTGACGCTTCAATTTCGTCCCACTACAGCTGTCGTTCGCTATACGGCTCGATATCTAAGAACGATAATGTGGGGTGCTGTTTCTTTTGCAGATGAAAGAGAACATTGTCTATATCTTCTTTCCGACCGTGTGATTACGTATGTTTCCGGCCTCCTGATTTATATTCTCACTAAGAGGATTCTTGTCGATGACATTTACCGTAGCTTCGTTCCGGAAAGATTTACTTCTTGCCCGCACGTGTGTTCCGTCTTTCGCGTCAAGCCACGTAACATAGGCGATGTAAAAGTTTTCGTACAAATACACTTTGAACACAATAAAATCAATTTTAGTGACTCGCCGACAAGCAGTAATTTCGATCGGCGTAGCAGAGAACTCTGCGAAGGAAATCAATCACTTGTGTGTAAAGCACTCACTTCAGTTCAGTGAGGCCATTGAGACTGGTGGGCAATTTAATATGGTCTATGTTCGGAATTAATCATATAAAACAAAATACTATCCGTTTTAATGTGCGTCTTCTTTCAATAAAAAAGTTGTTATGGCAGCTTCATGCCCCCACCCCTCCCCTTTTGAAATGAAATTTTTGTGATATTGTGCCGCCCTCGCCCCCATTTTAAGCTCATGCAATTAATGGATGCTCCCTAACAGGATCCACAGGGCCTATCTCCAGAAAAAAATTACCCTAACATCAACAATGCCGTCAACCTGTATCACGCACTTACCTTTGCAGAATGGAGCGGTACCGGTTGATGTGCTGGCGGATTTTGCATTGTCTGTTTCCCTCATTCTGGAATTCTGATAGACATGTTCTTGGTGATGGAAAAGGTCTTCGTCTGCCCACAGAATGTGCATTAGCCAGTCACAGTCCACTTCCATGAGAGCAAGGAATTGTAGAGCAAAGGTTTGTCTTACTGGAAGGCCAGCATGAAGCAACTCCTTAACAAGGCTAATTTTGTATGGGTAGCATTTTCCGTATAGCGCTCGCAGGCATGTCCAAACTTCGGGGAATTCCCTGTGCACTGCGTGTTTGCAAACCACCGCTCGATCCCAACTGCAGTGCTGTGGCCACATCTTCTGCTACTGTCAGGTCAATTGTTTTCCTTATTCTGAATTTCAAAAGCACCTATCTTTTCAGAATTCGTGAATATTTTCGGCGCGACCGAGGCAGATATCGGTCCAACGCCTTTCTTCTTATTTCCTGGAGTGTCCGAAACATTTGCAGAGTTACAGGTGCACAGTCACCGTTCTTGTAAAAGAGTTCCGGCACAAGAGTTCGATTCCGTGTTGCACCAGTCATGTCGAGCGTCTCAGATGAGAACTGAGGAACAGCAGAGTAACCCGCGCTTTTTATTTTTCATATTCTGTCACGTTCAGAGCTACATAGTGAGAAAAAATTTCAATTATTTCCTTTTGTTTCCGTAACGTGTCACCCTCCTTCCATAATATTCCGCCCAAACTTGACGTCATTGTCAACGTTGGTTCGTTTCCACAGCGTTTTGGAACTGCGACTTTATAATTGAAGCTTACAATTTATACTAATCAGACTGCTGTATGACTATTCCCTGTCTTGTGTATGCCGGCCGGAGAGGCCGAGCGGTTCTAGGCGCTACAGTCTGGAACCGCGCGACCGCTACGGTCGCAGGTTCGAATCCTGTCGTGGGCATGGATGTGTGTGATGTCCTTAGGTTAGTTAGGTTCAAGTAGTTCTCAGTTCTAGAGGACTGATGACCTCAGATGTTAAGTCCCATAGCGCTCAGGCCCATCTGAATCATTTTGTCTTGTGTATGATAAGTACATAATTGCCCTTAAAATTCCTTGAAATTCATTTCGGCTGATGGGTGTTCCCGGTGTAGTACTTGAGACCCCGGGACAGGGATCGAGATATATTGAAGGAAAATCATGGAAGAGTGGCCCAACTTGATGCCTCATTTACCATTCACACACAAATCTTCTTTATTAATAACATTTGTGCAATAAGCCAACTAACAGGTACCAATATTCTCGCCAAATTCATACAAATAGTTTGGTTTTTAAATTAATATCACAGTGCGTAAGGACATTTGCATTATAAATGAAATTACAAATGGTACTCGCAGAACATGTCAGCTGTGCAATGCAGTGGTGGTTCGGTCACAGAGAGTTAACTGATTAAATAAGCCTGCGGCGGCGCTCTATCCGAGCCACTGGTATAACAACTGTGGGCTAATCCCACAAGACCCGAACGTCAGTTCAACAAATGCTAAATAAAAGACATTACAATGCATACAGCTCCACTGCAACAGTAAGCTCGAGGCCTACTCCAACGCAAGAAATAAGACACAAGTACATATAATGTTGGTAACCAAAGTCCATTAGCCATCTCACCACTTATTATACAATACTAGGGAGCGTAAGAAAAATAACGTCACTTTGGAATATTGTGCTCATTCATAAAGAATACGCCACCCATGTTTAAAAAACCGAAGCATACTTCATTTGTGTTACAGCACCTAAATAAACTGGCAACGGCCTTGCCGCAGTGGATACACCGGTTCCCGTGAGATCGCCGAAGTTAAGCGCTGTCGGGCGTGGCCGGCCCTTGGATGGGTGACCATCCCGGCCGCCGTGCGTTGTTGCCATTTTTCGGGGTGCACTCAGCCTCGTGATGCCAATTGAGGAGCTACTCGACCGAATAGTAGCGGCTCCGATCAAAGAAAACCATCAAAACGACCGGGAGAGCGCTGTGCTGACCACACGCCCCTCCTATCCGCATCCTCAACTGAGGATGACACGGCGGTCGGATGGTCCCGATGGGCCACTTGTGGCCTGAAGACAGAGTGCTTTTTTTAAAAAAAATAAGCTACTGGACCCGTGAAATACCATTAAAACGATAATGACAATTATACCCTATCATTTATAAAGAAATCAAGATACTCAGTGCTTAGTTTGCCCAAAGACTTTCATCACACGCTACCAAGAACCTTACAGTAATAGAAACGCTGCGTAAATTACTTTCCCAAAACCACAAAAACAAAGTCCTAGAACTGCGACGCCCACGCTGCGGCATGACACCAAAAGAATGATAATAAACTACTCATCTTGAGGCAGGAACGGGAGATCCGCAGAATCGCATGTGACCTGCCAACCCTAAGGCCTCGTGCGATGACGGGAAGGCCGCGGGAGCAGAAGGGAAACGCGTCCCTGCCGCGGACCAGCAGTACAGCAACGTGTCAACTGCCGCTGATACAAGCCTGTCAACATGCACCAAACAACAAACAACAAACAAGTTTTATGATACTTAACATACAAAGCAGTACTTAAATGGGCAATTGAAGATTATTTTCAAGGAAACCTACTGTTAAATTTCAGTATATGACCTGCCCTCTCACACACATTGCAAGTTAACCTTCCTAGTAATAACAAGAAACATGGTACAAAGTCGTTTAAAAAAATAATCACGTAATAATCAAACAAGATTAAATAAGTCAAGGTATACCTTTACTGGGGACACTTATGGACTAATAGACCCTGTAATTTATATTGTAATTTGGATACGAATCAAATCGGAAATGGTTAGTTTAAGTGTATCCCTATAACCCAAAGGGCTGCTCAACATGGAGTAAGAGAGTGTGCAAATACAAGCATGTACACATACATGACACACACGTACGTATCTTTAGGCTGAGCAAACACAACTCTAGTGGCAGGTCTAATCCAGTAACTCGTCCAAGAAAGGACCATAAGGCCTACAACAAACAGAAATTATAATTAGTACTATCAGATACTCAATGATAACAAACAACGATTTCAAGTAGCAGATTAACATTGCGAAATTTAGCTTGGCGCTTACAGAAACCTGCATTGACTCACATTGACCGAAAATGGGCTCCTGAAAGGCATAAAGGAACTTAATCCTGGTCACCTACACGGGGAAGAATTAACAGTCTTTATGTGCAGTACTTACTGAACAGTCTTCTTATATAATTTCAAATAAATGCCAAAGGAGGCAAGTACAGGGTGTTTAAAAAATGACCGGTACATTTGAAACGGCAATAAAAACTAAACGAGCAGCGATAGAAATACACCGTTTGTTGCAATATGCTTGGGACAACAGTACATTTTCAGGCAGACAAACTTTCGAAATTACAGTAGTTACAATTTTCAACAACAGATGGCGCTGCGGTCTGGGACACTCTATAGTACGATATTTTCCACATATCCATCATGCGTAGCAATAATATGGCGTAGTCTCTGAATGAAATTACCCGAAACCTTTGACAACGTGTCTGGCGGAATGGCTTCAGATGCAGATGAGATGTATTGCTTCAGCTGTTCAATTGTTTCTGGATTCTGGCGGTACACCTGGTCTTTCAAGTGTCCCCACAGGAAGAAGTCACAGGGGTTCATCCCTGGCGAATAGGGAGGCCAATCCACGCCGCCTCCTGTATGTTTCGGATAGCCCAAAGCAGTCACACGATCATCGAAATATTCATTCAGGAAATTAAAGACGTCGGCCGTGCGATGTGGCCGGGCACCATCTTGCATAAACCACGAGGTGTTCGCAGTGTCGTCTAAGGCAGTTTGTACCGCCACAAATGCACGAAGAATGTCCAGATAGCGTGATGCAGTAATCGTATCGGATCTGAAAAATGGGCCAATGATTCCTTTGGAAGAAATGGCGGCCCAGACAGTACTTTTTGAGGATGCAGGGACGATGGGACTGCAACATGGGGCTTTTCGGTTCCCCATATGCGCCAGTTCTGTTTACTGACGAAGCCGTCCAGGTAAAAATAAGCTTCGTCAGTAAACCAAATGCTGCCCACATGCATATCGCCGTCATCAATCCTGTGCACTATACCGTTAGCGAATGTCTCTCGTGCAGCAATGGTAGCGGCGCTGAGGTGTTGCCGCGTTTGAATTTTGTACGGATAGAGGTGTAAACTCTGGCGCATGAGACGATACGTGGACGTTGGCGTCATTTGGACCGCAGCTGCAAGACGGCGAACGGAAACCCGAGGCCGCTGTCGGATCACCTGCTGCACTAGCTGCGCGTTGCCCTCTGTGGTTGCCGTACGCGGTCGCCCTACCTTTCCAGCACGTTCATCCGTCACGTTCCCAGTCCGTTGAAATTTGTCAAACAGATCCTTTATTGTATCGCTTTTCGGTCCTTTGGTTACATTGAATCTCCGTTGAAAACTTCGTCTTGTTGCAATAACACTGTGTTCTAGGCGGTGGAATGCCAACACCAGAAAAATCCTCTGTTATAAGGAATAAACCATGTTGTCCACAGCACACTTTCACGTTGGGAACAGAACACGCTTACAGCAGAAAGACGACGTACAGAATGGCGCACCCACAGACTGCGTTGTCTTCTATATCTTTCACATCACTTGCAGCGCCATCTGTTGTTGAAAATTGTAACTACTGTAATTTCGAAAGTTTGTCCGCCTGAAAATGTAGTGTTGTCCCAAGCATATTGCAACAAATGCTGCTCGTTTAGTTTTTATTGCCGTTTCAAATATACCGGTCATTTTTGAAGCACCCTGTACCTTCAGGAATCCAGGTAGATACCGGATAATACTGCCCTCCTGTTCGTTCCTGCTAACAAGTTTTTCAGTACATCTCGGCCTATTCAGCGCAGCGTAACTGACCGACGCAGCTCGTGACCAGGTTGCACGCGACAAGAGGCGCTCCTTGCCCTGTAAACTCGCCGACAGCGACGGACAACGCTGCGGGTAAACGTGGGCCCCCGTAGCCTGACGGCCAACGGTTTCAACTCGCTGCAATCGACAGGATGCTCAGCACTCACGCACACCCGTTCAGCTCTGTGTCCCACACACCACTCACTGCCACACGGCCCGAAAGGGAAACACATAACGAAGCAAAGATGATACGACGAGGGCCACAATCGAAGGAACGCGCATACAAGTGACTCAATTGGAGTTATGTGCACGCCTTAACAGAAGCCGCCACAGCACAGTACATCAAAATAATTTTGGCTGAATACTTGCTGTTGTCATGAGTGAGTCATACTTCTTAATGGTTGATAAAATAAAATATGAACTAATTTGCTTATAAGTTGAAACATCCCCTTTCAACAATTATACATGACTGTGCTTAAACTGACACACAATATTTTTTTAGCGCAACGCAATCTGACTTTCAGAAATCCCTACAAAGGAATGGCCCTGACTAACATTAACCTTTACCTTTCACAAATCACTTACCTCACAAAAATCTTCGTTACTCAAGCTACTGCAATACAGCGAGCGCCACTACTGCCAGCTAAATAAATGATTCAAACTACAGAAGGCACTAACTACTGATAGGCATAGTTAGCCATTGAAAGATGTTAATAGAGAACAAACAATGTATTTACCTTAACAGTCACAATATATATAGTAGTTCATGACATCCAATGTTTCAAATTTCAAAACTTCGCCATCTCTCTCCCCACATCCTCCACTGCTGGCGGCTCACCTCCAACTGCGCAACGCTATGCGCTGTTCACATCCATCTGCCCAACACTACAATGGCAGACAACAATGCAAACTAGCCACAGACTGCACACAGCACAGCCAGTGATTTTTCATACAGAGCGCTACGTGGCGTTACCAATAACAAAACCTATACAGTCTACTTACATAGCCCCCATGCTCCCCACAAAAAATTTCACAAATTGTTTTGGGCACTGGCCAATACAGATTTGAAAATTTTTTTCATAATTACAGTAAGAAAGATATCAAATGCACACACTTATTGATACAACGTTGGTCAAAAGCTAAAATTTTCTCACAGTCCATAAAGACAGTCCTGATCATTCATAACAGTAAAACTGCAGTGTTTTTCTCAAAGTCTGAGCAGTAAAAGAGAATGCACACGGAAGTAGTGGATTTCCATGCAGTCTTGAAGTAGTGTTGTCCTTCCAACGGAAAGACAGTGCTGACTCTTGACATGCTGACAGGTAATGGGCCACAACAGAGCAAACCCACAGCAGAGCCATTCGACGTTTTGAAGAAGATTGGTAGGTAGGTCATCACAGAGCAGAGCCACTGTAGTCCTGGTAGAGATTGTGGTATTGGTGGGCCACCAGAGGTGCAGACCCACTGCAGTCCTTGTAGAAATAATGGTACTGGTGAGTCAGCAAAGGTGTAGACCCACTGTAGTCCTTGTAGAAATAATGGTATCAGTCTACTTACAAAGTACCTAAGAAATACCCAGTTTAGTAGTTGCAACTTGCTTCCTATCGAATGTTTCCCCTTCGCCTTCATCAGTACGCAGTTCCACCGTTTTTATATACTAAGAGATCCTTGCAGCGAAGAGATACACATACTATTTACAGAGCCTTTGCTGTAGGCTCACTAAAGTTTGGAGTTATCACCATTCATTATTGCATGAGGTTTTAGTCACGTTGGAGAGACGTTTGGAAGGAATAATGGGTTTGGTGCATTCTGAATAATTTTAAGTAAGAGTCGTTATTCCATCTACATTTCTTTTTAATTTTTATTGGGACCGCTACCAAATTCTTGCAGAGAGGGCCTTAATTTAGTTTGCTTCTTTGATTTCCACCTTCTTTTTAATAAGCTGCGTATTTTACCATTAAGGTTAGAAATGTCTCCCGCCTATCTAAAAAACGGCATTCTCTTATCACTATGATTCCAAGTACATCCCAAATAATATTTTTAGCGCATTGATAGTTTCGCAGAGCCACGTAATATTATTTTATATTTCTTGTCTGTTGCGCAATGTGCATGCTTTGTCTAGATTTTGATTGTTTACTTGAAGCTCCAACCAACGATTTTCAATTATATTATTTTGCCAGAGAATTTATTCGTCATTTGCATCATTAGTTGTGACATAAACAAATCGTACAAGGAGAATTACTAACGCCCAGAGTCTATCAACTTACGGCTACTTATAGAAAGAAAACTGTATTTGATATTGTTTAAAATGAGAACCTCTTTAACACAGCGCAGTTGCTGTCCGGTAATACGGTAACCACATAAGTGGCCAATTCTAGTAACGGTTTGTTGTTAATACAGTACTACTGTGAATGCCCATGTATTGTAACCAACTCATTCACCGGCAAACAGTAAGTACGCAATTTGGCAAGAAATACTGCTGGATGAGAGAAATGTATACCGTCACCTGATCTGTGAAATTACACCAAGAATAAAACAAACTCGCATTCGCGCAATTTTTATACCCGAAGACTGGCTATCTGAGTCACTTAAGCAGTCCTATCGCTGTTTCTTTTTGCCGCCATTTGCAGCATTCTTTACTTCCCTTCCGTTTTCAAACGAGCGGCGATACGTCAACCGGGGAGGAGCTCTGCATAACGAATTGTCTTTCTGAATTCAGAGTGCTATTATGTTACTCTCTCCGAGCTGTTTTGGTCAGAATTACAAACGGTTCCTCCAACGAACGTCTTTCGCGTCATTTACTCGAGTCATCGTACATCAGCTTAATTCCCTCTTTACTGTCTGCTAATTTCCCTTGAACTGTTTCTTGCTACAAATATAAGGCGCACAGCTCTGCTGTTAGTAAAATTTTGTCTCCTTGTGAGGAGAGAGACATCCTGTTCAGTGGTTGCTTTGTACTAAATTTCTCATATCCTTTCCACACCATAAAATCACGATTGAGACAAAGAGAATAGTTTCTGTTACGTTTGGGAATAGATAACCCAGTTTTCCCTTGATTGACTTCTTCATTCGTCTCTTTTTTCTTAATCGTTTCTTCCCCTTGTACTCCAGATTAGCTAAATATCATCAAATTACTGAGTCATGTATTTACAGTTCCTCACCAGTTACGATTATCGAACGTTTCATGTTGTGAAAAAAATGAAGTACAGGCTAGTATTTCCAGTTTTGTATTAGTTCTAGCAGCGGCTAATGGAACTACATCTTAGATGAGAATAATCTTTTTTTCTTTTTCGCAATTCTTTTTAGTACAAAAAGATGAACATAATCGTAATCAGCCATCGTTTTGATGTGTTGAACGTTACTAATACTCTCTCTGTTTCGCTTCAAAGGAGTGGAAGTGTCTCTTTAACGTTGCCGAGTGCCTGTTTGTCAGTTATTCCAGTTTATATACGTAGTGTGAACATTGCCATCGACTTGCATAAAGCTGATTATGAAGCTATGTATGCAACACTTGAAATGCAAATGTCTCGTTGTAGCTTTGATGTGTTACAGTCGTCATTCCATCCTTAAAGCTGAAAAACCAGAGGGCAACCTACATGGACGTTTATTGAGGTAAAATGTTGCGAACCACCATGTTACAGAAATCCGATTGCGTTTCTGAAAAAGTGCGATTACATCGTTTATTATTGCTAAGTTTATCTTCATGCCCTGTGTTTGATTTCTACGTCACGTCTGTGGAATTTTTCATATCGATGGTTTTAGAGATGTCTAATAATTTTTGTCTGCGTATTCATGTTGTGGTCTAAGTTATACTAAGATGCAACGACAGATTAAAGTGCATATTTAAAGATGTTATGATCCTGACAAAAGTTACAGATGTAAATACACTCCTGCAAATTGAAATAAGAACACCGTGAATTCATTGTCCCAGGAAGGGGAAACTTTATTGACACATTCCTGGGGTCAGATACATCACATGATCACACTGACAGAACCACAGGCACATAGACACAGGCAACAGAGCATGCACAATGTCGGCACTAGTACAGTGTATATCCACCTTTCGCAGCAATGCAGGCTGCTATTCTCCCATGGAGACGATCGTAGAGATGCTGGATGTAGTCCTGTGGAACGGCTTGCCATGCCATTTCCACCTGGCGCCTCAGTTGGACCAGCGTTCGTGCTGGACGTGCAGACCGCGTGAGACGACGCTTCATCCAGTCCCAAACATGCTCAATGGGAGACAGATCCGGAGATCTTGCTGGCCAGGGTAGTTGACTTACACCTTCTAGAGCACGTTGGGTGGCACGGGATACATGCGGACGTGCATTGTCCTGTTGGAACAGCAAGTTCCCTTGCCGGTCTAGGAATGGTAGAACGATGGGTTCGATGACGGTTTGGATGTACCGTGCACTATTCAGTGTCCCCTCGACGATCACCAGTGGTGTACGGCCAGTGTAGGAGATCGCTCCCCACGCCATGATGCCGGGTGTTGGCCCTGTGTGCCTCGGTCGAATGCAGTCCTGATTGTGGCGCTCACCTGCATGGCGCCAAACACGCATACGACCATCATTGGCACCAAGGTAGAAGCGACTCTCATCGCTGAAGACGACACGTCTCCATTCGTCCCTCCATTCACGCCTGTCGCGACACCACTGGAGGCGGGCTGCACGATGTTGGGGCGTGAGCGGAAGACGGCCTAACGGTGTGCGGGACCGTAGACCAGCTTCATGGAGACGGTTGCGAATGGTCCTCGCCGATACCCCACGAGCAACAGTGTCCCTAATTTGCTGGGAAGTGGCAGTGCGGTCCCCTACGGCACTGCGTAGGATCCTACGGTCTTGGCGTGCATCCGTGCGTCGCTGCGGTCCGGTCCCAGGTCGACGGGCACGTGCACCTTCCGCCGACCACTGGCGACAACATGGATGTACTGTGGAGACCTCACGCCCCACGTGTTGAGCAATTCGGCGGTACGTCCACTCGGCCTCCCGCATGCCCACTATACGCCCTCGCTCAAAGTCCGTCAACTGCACATACGGTTCACGTCCACGCTGTCGCGGCATGCTACCAGTGTTAAAGACTGCGATGGAGCTCCGTATGCCGCGGCAAACTGGCTGACACTGACGGCGGCGGTGCACAAATGCTGCGCAGCTAGCGCCATTCGACGGCCAACACCGCGGTTCCTGGTGTGTCCGCTGTGCCGTGCGTGTGATCATTGCTTGTACAGCCCTCTCGCAGTGTCCGGAGCAAGTATGGTGGGTCTGACACACCGGTGTCAATGTGTTCTTTTTTCCATTTCCAGGAGTGTGCAATAGCTGTTAAAATTGTATCTATTCAACACGAACGACTTAACGACGTAGAGACATTTGGATCCGTGAAGGTAGATAACGACATTGTGTAAAATTACCTTAATGGTCAGAAACACTTTTCGAAGCACGTGTGAGTCAACTGCCGGGAAGATAAACAATGGAAGAGGATAACTAGCATGCTCTTTGTTGCGGTCTTTAGGGAAACAAATCTCAAATACAATGGGTATTCTAAAAATATTCACCTGATTTCACAAGGCTATATTATGTACATGAATAAAAACCAAGATTTGTGGTGAATTTTCACTTACGTCTAGGAGACCAAAGACTCTTTACTATAAGAAGAACCATAAGACTTTGCAAGGGTATGTGTTTACACGTGTATATAAGGAGAATACTGTTATTTTTATGCCTACACTACACCTGGCGTTGTCTCGGCATGCATTTATTCGAGTTTCTCTTATAGTATTCCTTCTCCTTTTCATCCTGTCTGTTCATCTCCTCCTTCTCTCTCTCTCTCTCTCTCTCTCTCTCTCTCTCTCTCTCTGTCCTCCTCCTTACCTCTCTCTCTGTCCATCTGCTCCTCCGACAGTCCATATGTTCCCCCTTCGCCCTTCACCTTCCTCTTCTGTCCATCTTTTCCTCCACCTTGTAAATAAATCTCCCCTCCCCATCCAGCTCCTCCACATCTCCCCCTCGCTTCTCTCCTTGTGTATCTCCTCCTCCCCCTTTCTCTATCCATCCCCTTCTCTCCCCTCTCTGTGTCCATCTCCTCCTCACCCCTCTCTCTCTCCATCTCCTTCTCACCCCTCTCTTTGTCCTCCTCCTCTTTCTTTTCTCTATTCATTCCCTCTCCATTCTCTCTACATTTCCCCCTCCCCACTCTGCACATCTTCTCGTTTGGCCCTGTTTATCTCCTCCACCCTCTCTAATAACACTTTCTCCTTCCCCCTCTCTTTGTCCACCTACTCCACCCTCTCTCTCTCGGTCCATCTTCTCCTCGCCTTACCTACATATATCCACCTTCCCCCTCTCTGTCTACCTGCGCTCACTCCTCTCTCCACTTTCTCACCCCTAGTCCAAAAGTAATTTCCTGGTTCTTACCTCCAAAGAATTTATTTGTTATGTGTACCAAGTTTGGTTGAAATGGGTCTAATGGTTTAGGAGCAGATGTGAAACATAAGTATGTAAATACATACTCACCTTCTTAATGTACATGCATTTGCGATAAAAATTTTCAGTTACCTTCAACAAAAATTCATATGGGATCCACTAACCGTACAGAAGACATCCTGACGACAGTCAGATTCGTCCAATACTTTTGCAGCTTTAGCTGTAGTTACTGGATTCAGTGCAGCTGCTAAGTGGAGCAGGTGTTCATCCAAAGCTCTTCGACGTGAAGACATATAGACGGAGTCTTTCACAAAACTGCACAAAGTGGCGCAATGTGATTTCAATAAGTAACTTTAAGGCAGTTTATCGTTAAGAAGCTAATATCTAGTATCAAGAGAAAAACTCCTCAACGATTTTCGTCATGGAGGTAATGTAAATTTTAATGCTAATCAGTAAGGAAACGGCAAATGAATATGAGGAGGTAATCCGTCGTTACTATTCATTTGCCGTGGCAACGGAACACGAAGAATAATCAACTATCTGCAGTACCCCCTCTGTGCTTCTGAGGTCTGCCGTCATAGTTAACTTTGTTTGGAAGTCTATTTATCGTATTTCTAAGAAGGTACGCAGTACACTTACATTGTCATCGTATTCGCTATCGAAGAAGACCTATACAAAAAAGATTCAAGTGGCTCTGAGCTCTATGGGACTTAACTTCTGAGGTTATCAGTCCCCTAGAACTACTTAAACCTAACTAACGTAAGGACATCTCACACACCCATGCTCGAGGCAGGACTAGAACCTGCGACCGTAGCGGTCACGCGGTTCCAGACTTTAGCGCCTAGAACCGCTCTTCCACCCAGGCCGGCGAGACCTATACACAGTAAGTAAAGATCTCACAAGGAGTCACAACTCATAAAATTCACTCCAAAGCGCGTGGACGTCCGGTCACTGAGCTGACCATACAGGTACCGAAATGGAAAATCATAAGGAGATGAACGAAAAATTGATTTCAATTTTCGCAAAATGTTTTACCACAGAATAGCGTTATACAGTTGCTCCTTTCAATCATCGCAGAATCGCCGAAGTGCTGGTTTGAGGCAAGTGGTCACGAAGTAGAAAATCAACAGAAATTGCGCACCAGAGGACACTCATGGGAATCGATTGAGATACTGGGACATTGTACTCCGATTATTCAAAGAACCTGCACCCCTTCAAGTACCGGCTTACCGAATGTCACAGGAGGAATTGAGAATACCAGGCGACTGGAAAAGAAGTCCAGGTCGTCCCCATTTCCAGGAAGGTCCATCGGGCAGATGAAAGTAGATCCAAACTAGACATGATTGTCTTAATGGGATTTCCGCGATCGTTCTTTAAATAAAAATATGGCATTTCAGTCTTTGATCTGTTAATATTTACTTTAGTTATGACAGTGAACCGATAGTTCTGTACTGACAAGTTACTCTGTAATTGCAATATATGATCTGAAGATGGGCAGCTAGCCTGAAACGGGTCATATTTTTATTTAGATGCAAGTAGCTGCACGTAGTTGCCGACCTCAGTCTGTTGAATTATGGAATGTATATCATGCCCATGCATTACCACACTTTTGCTGAACGAAAATTAGAAAGAGAGCCCTCTGAAAACAGAGATCTTGAACGCTTTAGTGGATGGCGTTTGAAGATCCTTACGGACAAACGCAGGCGAGTCTGTTGCCTGTTTGAAGGTTACAAGGCCAGTAGATTGTGCCGATGGGCAGAAATTTCTGTTCGGAATTAATTACTGGCGCAGGGTCTGGTATTTCACTCTCAAAATAAAATGAATTACAGCACACGGCATGTAACTAGGTGAAGTAATCAAGTATCACACTATTGGTGAAAATTCGCTGGAAACAGGAATAACGGTAAAATACCTAGTAATCACCGTCTGCCGGCCGAAGTGGCCGAGAGGTTTTAGGCGCTTCAGTCTAAAACCGCGCGACCACTACAGTCGTAGGTTCGAATCTTGCCTCGGGCATGGATGTGTGTGATGTGCTTAGGTTGGTTAGGTTTAAGTAGTTCTAGGTTCTAGGGGATTGATGACCTAAGATGTTAAGTCCCATAGTGCTCAGAGCCATTCATTAACCGTCCGAAGCGACCTAAAGTGGAATAATGACACAAAACTCATTGTGGGGTGAACAGCTGAGGTTCAGTGCAAGCATCTGGGGGAAGCGTAATTCATTCATGAAAGAATGGGCTTACAAGATTATTATTCGAGTAATTCTTCAATTCTGCTGTGGGCCTTTTGCAGCTTCGAGTAATGGAAGAGATTGAGACGATTCTACGAGGATCTGAAAATTTGCCTAAGGATCGTTCAATAGGAGCGAAAACAGCAGTGGCAGACGCTATAAGAGCTGTTCTGCTGCACGTATGGTGCAATCTTGAAATTCCGAGTGCGTACCTTCCGAAGCTAGTCGGGCAACACATTATTTCCTCCCATACAGTTCTCGCGATATGTCAACATTTCTGATATCAGTGTAATTGTTGAAGGTCTATCAGGAGCCATTCGGAATAGAAGACGAAAGGCGGGAAAGTAGGAGCCTTCCCCTCCATACGAAATGAACTGGCTGACTTAGTGTAGATACCGATTCATGCTCTTTAAGGTTTACTAATTCAGAAGTGTTCCTATCTTCAATAGTTAACTTTGTTTGGTAGTCTATTTATCGTATTTCTATGAAGGTACGCAGTACACTTACTTTGTCATCGTATTATTTATGGAAGAAGACCTATATAAAAAAGATTCAAGTGGCTAGAACTACTTAAACCTAACTAACGTAAGGACATCACACACACCCATGCTCGAGGCAGGATTAGAACCTGCGACCGTAGCGGTCGCGCGGTTCCAGACTTTAGCGCCTAGAACCGCTCTGCCACCCAGGCCGGTGAGACCTATACACATCCGAATAAACACATTTCTCGAGGCACACTATAGCTAAGCAAAGGCAGCGTTACTTCGTGAGATATTTCTTTGCTGATGACTAGGTCCCAGATTTTTAGGTTTTTATAAAATTGATTTTAGCCCTTTATTTTCTTGGAAGAGCCATTTTTAGGTTTAAAATCTATTTCACCTTTTTTTAGCCATTTAATGAAAAATATGATGATAACTAATATTAAACAAATTTTGTTTTTACTTTTGACACAGTTATTCCAGTTCTTTGTGTAAAGTAAACAAGTAATCATTCCTTATATCGGCACTCGAGAAAATGTGTTAACAGTCTACATCCTTTGCTCAAAAAGGCTTTTCAATTGTCACTCACACAAAAACACAAAAATGAGATGTGTACACTTGTTTGACCACAATCGGCAGCCTCAGACTATAACAGACAAGAAATATGAACCAGACTTCTAAGTTGTCTAAAGTGAATTGTTTTCTACTTACTTTCAACGCAAAAAATGAACTGATTGTATGGCATTGCTGGCCACGAGGCCCCATCCGGGGAAATTCGCCCACCGAGTGCGAGTCTTATTGCAGTCGACGCAACATTTATTTTTCTTTTTATTCTGGACAGGAAAGGCAACTACAAAAAATATCTACTTGCCACCACCACTTGTGTCCTAACAAAAAAAAAATTAAATTCACCTCTTCAGGCATTGCCTGTGTACACCTATCCCAAAACAACTACCGTATTTACTCGAATCTAAGCCGCACTCGAATTTAAGCCGCATCTGAAAAATGAGACTCGAAATCAAGGAAGAAAAGAGTTTCCCGAATCTAAGCCGCACCTGAAATTTGAGACTTTAAATTCAAGGTGAGAGAAAAGTTTTAAGCCGCACCTCCAAATCGAAACAAAGTTGGTCCATTGTAACATGAGACACAATTTAAGTTGAATGGATGATGATACAGGTACAGTAGATTGGTTCGAGTCGTAAGCTTAGCAGTTAAGCTTTACCAGGTAGCCATTGCTATGCGTCAGGCGCTCCGTCCGTATTTATGCTTATTTTTCTTTGATCTGATAAGTTCCGTTCTCTTTGTTATAGCTGTTTACGTCACTCTAAGCTGAAAATGAATTACTGTACTGTGTCATGCATTGTTTGTCGCAACGAGAGTTTAGAGAAAAATTTTCTCCATTTGAGAAACTTTGTAGACGCCTATTTAGTACATTACATTTTGCACAGATATTAGAGTCATCTTAGATTTAAAAATCTAGTCAATTGCCGTGCTTCACTTCTGACTGTATCACTATTAAGAATAATACGAATATAAACATAACACGATATGTATATTCTTCTGCGTTTGCTGTTGTCTCACTCCCAGTTTCGCAGTTTAATATTCACACAGGATTTAAATGAGATGGCAGCTAACACGAAAGAATACATGGCAAAATGTTTATATTCGTAATATTCTTATGGTGAAGAGAATACTGCATGTGATTCACAAATCATAAAAGTTCGTATTAGCAACCATCTCTTCTGACAGGTAGGAAAATGTTCAGAACGTAGAGTTTCCATATTGACAAACATCCCAAACAATCTTGCCAGTCGGATTCTCGTAGTACATTGAAATACTGCTACATTCGAAGATGAACAATACGGAATTTGTATTTACTTCGATGGGTAATGTATGAAAATACAGTGGTCGAAACTCGGTGCGGACAAGAAAGCTCGTCTTCCAACGTTTTTTAAAAAATTTATTTACTCACGCAGAGGTTTTGGCACCAGTATTTATCTTCGTGCCTGCAAAGCATTCCTGTGTAGCGCTGCATATTTTTGATGGCAGAAGATAGTTGTGGCGGCACGTACCAACATTTTTCAGAACTTCTGCTTACTTTGCACTCGATTCTAAGCCGCAGGCGGTTTTTTGGATTACAAGAACCGGAAAAAAGTGCGGCTTAGATTCGAGTAAATATGGGTAACTCATTACTACAAGGGTGTAGGAAAGGAAGAAAGTAGGGGAGAAGAACATAGAGAGCCTTTTTGCCGATGAAAATTAGTAGCTGTGTATGGACTTTTGTTTTTTAGTTTATTGTTTGTACATTTTTATTTTCTTTTATTTATTTATTAATTTTTTAATTTCTTATTTTTTAATTTTTTATTAAATTGGTCTATGTACTAGAGTTCCAGGAGTCGCTAGCGCCTTCCGACTGGCAGAACATCCAAACGTGTCTTCTCGAAATTTTAATGGAAATTCCGTTTGTAGTGCGTTCAGAACATCATGTCGGAAAAATGGCATGGCTTCGACGTTCGAGGTGGAAGGCGGGTCATGAAAGGCGCTCCGTACAAAATTTGGAAAGAGCTGCTTGTATCTGGGTTGTGAACAGGTCCACAGTAGTTGTGTTCAATCGTCGGGGCAAAAAAGGTAGCGGACCGTATGACCGCTTATCCAATTCACAGAGGTAGTTTTTGTTGCGGAGTAATGAATCACATCCGGGAACAAAAGCGTCAGGAAGTGATCTGAGCAGGTATCTGTCGGTTAAGGAAAGCCAAGATACGCAGCGGGAGCCTCCAGACGTCAGACGACGGACCACATGGGAGTCGATGAGCGTCCTCCACGCCACAGTGAACACAGAGGGGTGTGTCTGCGAGGCGGATGCGGTGCCGCAGACGGTAATATAGCAGGTGGGCTGGACGCCGGTGGCGAGATAACCAGCATGCACTGCTTTCCACACACCACGCCATATGATCTGGGGAAACTTGTGTTCGATGGGGTTGGGCGTTCAACACATTTGTGTCTGGAGTATACATGGAGGGGGTAAGGAGCGCAGAAGTAGCTTAATTCAAGAAAGAAATGCCGGAAGTGATAAATGGGGGGTAGAATGTCTGATAACATGACTAGGGCTGACATGGGGTCTGGCGCATGTGCAAAAACAGTCCGATCAGGAACGTCGGGCAGCGACGCCACAATTTCACCTGGGAGCTAACAAAAAGTGCCATAACCCTATCTGGCATATGGAACAAGCCCACTCCACCACAATCCATCGGGAGGGCAAGGGAGGAACATAGAACTTCATATAACATCCCATTACAGACAAAGGATACCATCGTTATCAACATACGACGTGCGAGGGTAATCGAGACCGGGAACACATGGAGGATGATGAACGACGAACGTCATTCATAAAATCAATCCCAAAACAGCGGACGCTCTCAAGTAGACCCTCACCAGAGAGCAGAACCTTCAATTTGGAAATGTTAAGAGAACTGCCCGATGCCTCCCCATATGCCGCCACCCAAGTCAGAGCAGTGCGAACATCGTCTTCATTGCGGAGGTAGAGGACTAGATTGTCAGCAAACGCTGTACAACAGAGGCGGTGCCCATGCAATGTGAGGCCCGCCATGCGTTGGCGAAGCCTTTGGATAGGGACTCTAATGCCAAAGCATACAGTATCGTGGAAAGTGAACAACCCTGTCGGACAGGGCGCTCGATTGCTAGGGGCGGGGCGAAGCCATCATGACAGAGTCTTCTTGAAATCACGCCGCTCAAGAGCCGCATAACCACTGTTACTATACGGCCCGGAAAACCCGTGTGTTCGAGGACCGATTTCAGAAAGGTATGGTCGACAGGGTCGAACGCCTGACTGAAGTGAAGCGATGCTAATGCGCCAGGTAAACGTTGCAACCGCGCGATCTCCATCGTGTCCCTGTAGCGGCAAAGGTCCGTATAGATGTTGTTGTCACTGCCCAGGGAAGTCTGATCAAGGGAGGTGACATATCTTGTTGCATTTTTGAGTCGTGAGGAAAACAAAAGGGGAAAAATTATCATGTCGCTGTTGACTAGAGTGATGGGCCGGTAATCACAGATCCGTGATCGACCATGTGGCTTAGAGCCCAGGATGATGACCCCACCAAGGAAGGTGGCTGGGATCGTTGTTGTGGGTGATATCAGTTGGCAACAGATTTCAATGTAAATGTCGTGTGACTAGGACCTCCCGTCGGGTAGACTGTTCGCCGGGTGCAAGTCTTTAGATTTGGCGCCACTTCGGCGACTTGCGCGTCGATGGGGATAAAATGATTAGGACAATACAACACCCAGTCCTTTGAGCGGAGAAAATCTCCGACCCTCTCAGGAATCGAACCCAGGCCCTTAGGATTGACATTCGGTCACGCTGACCACTCAGCTACCAGGGGCGGACAGCGACAGGTGGACGTCCATGTACGTACCAAAAGATAGCTAAAAAACTTGTAAAATTCGAGGGAGAGGCCGTCATGTCCAGGCGTCTTGTTGGCAGCTCTCACCTTGATAGCAACTAGGACTTCATCCGAGGTCACTTGTTCCTGAAGTTCTTGAGCCGCATCTTCTGGCATGGTGTTGACAGTCAGTGCTGCTGCCTCCTCAATTAAGGTCGTGGCTGTAGCCGGCGGAAATGAGAATAGAAAGCGAGACCACTGGCGCATTGCGCAGTGTATCGTCGTCCTTCCACATCGGTGAGGTCGTGGATGAGAGCTCGACGGCGACGTCGGAGTTCGTTGAGGAGGTGGTACATCGACGGCATTTCGTGAGGCGTATGTTCACAGGTACAGGATATGACAAGGGTCCCTTCCAAGCGTCGTCGAACGATGCGCTGTCATCTGATGGACAGGAGAGAATGCCATCGAAGTGCAGTCATGAAGCACCGCATAATAAGAGTCCATGGATTCCTTTGCCAAATTTTGAAGTCTTTGCCATATCCCATCAGTGCCCTGCGTAGAGATCGATTAGCGAAGGATAGCCACGAGGATAAGGTGAAAGTGTATGATGGACGACGTCGACGACAAAGGGTCCACGCTGCCTCAACGATTCGTCGGCGGTCGGGAACAGTCAGGAGGGAAACGTTTAATTTCACAGGCCACGGCTGTGCCACACCTGTTGGCAGGCGAGTACGACGTCTCAGATGTAGGCGTCGTGGTCAGAGAAAGCCAGAGGCCATATTTCGGCATGTCGAGTGTCGGCAGCAAGGGAACGTGTGAGGTATATACGATCGAGGCGACTGGACGAATGCGCCTTACAATGTGTGAACCTTACGCAGGTGCCATTAACCTTTGGCGATGTGTCAACAAGCTGAAATCTTTCGATAATGACTGATAGGGTCTCACATGGGAAATAACCAGGAAGTTGGTCATCATGCACCTCTATGGATTTAAAATCGCCACCAAGGACCATTTCACCCAGGGGACCCTCAAAAAGCGACGTTGCCTCGTCAGCAAAGTAGTTGTGCCGGTCACGACGTGACTGGAGCCGGACGGCGCATATACATTGAGGATGCGGACGCCGAACAGCGTGAGAACCACACCTCTAACAATAGGAAGGTAGACTACATCTTCAGCAGGGAGTCCTGAAAGGAGGAGGATGGCGACTCCAATACCATTGTCAGAAGTATGGGAGATATGTGCCATGTAACCAGTGTGGTCGTAGAAATCAGCGACGATCACTTCTTGGAGGAGAGCAATGTGGACATCAGCAGCATAAATGGTCTCACGAAACATTGCCAGTTGTGGGAAGTCCAAATCGTGGCAAGGTTCATCGTCGCGATGCAGTAGGGTTGTGGGCGTGCTCCCACAATTGGCACAGATGTTCCAGCGTGTAACATCCGGCGCAGTCACTGTAGCCGCAATCACTGGGAGGAAGGTTGGTCAGGCACCTCCAAGGGGCATTGTCTGACGGGAGGACCTCAATCTCGATCTGCTCCACTGTCGACACTGTCAGACCAGGAGGCTGGAACAGGTGGTAAGCGATTATCGCTCTCATCGAGGGCTAGTTGTGGTGACGCTGCTGTAGTGGGGCCCAGGGACTCCCGCTCATTTACATTGACATTTACATTTATACTCCGCAAGCCATCCAACGGTGTGTGGCGGAGGGCACTTTACGTGCCACTGTCATTACCTCCCTTTCCTGTTCCAGTCGCGTAAGGTTCGCGGGAAGAACGACTGTCTGAAAGCCTCCGTGCGCGCTCTAATCTCTCTAATTTTACATTCCTGATCTCCTCGTGAGGTATAAGTAGGAGGAAGCAATATATTCGATACGTCATCCAGAAACGCACCCTCTAGAAACCTGGACAGCAAGATACACCGCGATGCAGAGCGCCTCTCTTGCAGAGTCTGACACTTGAGTTTGTTAAACATCTCCGTAACGCTATCACGGTTACCAAATAACCCTGTGACGAAACGCGCAACTCTTCTTTGGATCTTCTCTACCTCCTCCGTCAACCCGATCTGGTACGGATCCCACACTGATGAGCAATACTCAAGTATAGGTCGAACGAGTGTTTTGTAAGCCACCTCCTTTGTTGATGGACTACATTTTCTAAGGACTCTCCCAATGAATCTCAACCTGGTACCCGCCTTACCAACAATTAATTTTATATGATCATTGCACTTCAAATCGTTCCGCACGCATACTCCCAGATATTTTACAGAAGTAACTGCTAGCAGTGTTTGTTCCGTTATCATATAATCATACAATAAAGGATCCTTCTTTCTATGTATTCGCAATACATTACATTTGTCTATGTTAAGGGTCAGTTGCCACTCCCTGCACCAAGTGCCTATCCGCTGCAGATCTTCCTGCATTTCGCTACAATTTTCTAATGCTGCTACTTCTCTGTATACTACAGCATCATCCGCGAAAAGCCGCATGGAACTTCCGACACTATCTACTAGGTCATTTATATATATTGTGAAAAGCAATGGTCCCACAACACTCCCCTGTGGCACGCCAGAGGTTACTTTAACGTCTGTAGACGTCTCTCCGTTGATAACAACATTCTGTGTTCAGTTTGCTAGAAACTTTTCAATCCTGCCACACAGCTGGTCTGATATTCCGTAGGCTCTTACTCTGTTTATCAGGCGACAGTGCGGAACTGTATCGAACGCCTTCCGGAAGTTAAGAAAAATAGCATCTACCTGGGAGCCTGTATCTAATATTTTCTGGGTCTCATGAACAAATAAAGCGAGTTGGGTGTCACACGAACGCTGTTTCCGGAATCCATGTTTATTCCTACATAGTAGATTCTGAGTTTCCAAAAACGACATGATACTCGAGCAAAAAACATGTTCTAAAATTCTACAACAGGTCGACGTCAGAGATATAGGTCTATAGTTTTGCGCATCTGCTCGACGACCCTTCTTGAAGACTGGGACTACTTGTGCTCTTTTCCAATCATTTGGAATCCATGGGATCCATCGTTGTCAGGTGGGATCGTTCCACAGACGGGACATCAGGAGCGGCCACTACTGTCGTCAGGTCCCTCAAAGGGAGATCACTGTCTTATATCCTCTCCACTGCATGTGATGCCACATGAAGAAGTTTGTCGTTGGATGGCGTTTGACTTCTTTCGCTTTCGGGGCGACTGCTGCTTTCGGAGGTGCTGTTGTGTGTCAGGATGTGGACGTTCAATGTCAGAGGTCGTCCCCGTCTGAGAAAAGTAGAGGTAGCCACCGCACTCCCAGGGAGTCGATGTCCATCGCAGCGGGCGGTCTGGTCATCGAGCTCTCGAGAGTTGGTGGTCTCACAGCCGTCGGAGGAGATGGTGCCGGTAAAGCCGTGGCAGCACCGTCATTTCCTGTAGGGGGGGGGGGTGCTGGGGGGAGAGCTTAAAACTTCGTGTTCTGCCTTACAGCAGTCATGGGGGAAGCCTCATCAGAGAGATCCACTGCATGAGCGTCTGGGGAAGTGATTCTAGTGGTGGTTTCCCATTGCCTTCCACTGATGACGATGAAATGATAATGTGGACAACACCCAGTCCCTTAGCGGAGAAAACGTCCGACCCAGCCGAGAATCCAACCCAAGCCAATCGGCGTGACAGACCGCCGCGCTGACCACTCAGCTATTGGGGCGGACGGGGGGAGAACACGGGCTTCCTGAAGTGACGCATCGGAGCTGCGTACGGCTGTGGCGTAGCTGTCTGGTAAAGAAGTGACCGTCGCTTTGTGAACTGAGTCACTGGTCAGGACCTGGAGCAAACGTCGGTGGAGACAGTCTGACCGAACATGGCCCTCTGGTCCGCAAACGGCACACTTCCGCGGCTGGCCATCATACATAACGATGGCTCGGCCGCCGCCTATCAGCAGATGTGATGTTACATGTTTGGAGAGTTCGATTTTGATATGGCGGACACCATAGAACACGTGGTATGCCGTGAACGTCTGCCATTTTTCCACGATGTGCCCTTCAACATTGTCGTAGGGTCAGAAAGCTTCAACGACCACGCCTTGTGGCTCTTCGAAAGGGAGCTCAAAGACCCGAATTGTCCGAAGACCGAAACCAGAATGATCTACCATTAGCTCTCCAGTAAGCCCGTCAGATTGATTGAACTGGAGTCCGTATGCGTGTGGTCGAACTACCTCAGCACATGCTTCAAAATATGGTTCAAATGGCTCTAAGCCCTATAGGATAACATCTGAGGTCATCAGTCCCCTAGTCTTAGAACAACCTAAACCTAAGTAACCTAAGGGCATCCCATCCATGCCCGAGGCAGGATTCCAACCTTCGACCGTAGCAGGTGCGCGGTTCCGGACTGAAGCGCCTACAATCGATTTTGATATGGCGGACACCATAGAACACGTGGTATGCCGTGAACGTCTGCCATTTTTCCGCGATGTGCCCTACAACATTGTCGTAGGGTCAGAAAACTTCAACGACCACGCCTTGTGGCACTTCGAAAGGGAGCTCAAAGACCCGAATTGTTCGAAGACCGAAACCAGAATGATCTACCATTAGCTCTCCAGTAAGCCCGTCAGATTGATTGAACTGGAGTCCGTGTGCGTGTGGTCGAACTACCTCAGCACATGCTTCAAAATATGGTTCAAATGGCTCTAAGCCCTATAGGACAACATCTGAGGTCATCAGTCCCCTAGACTTAGAACGACTTAAACCTAACTAACCTAAGGGCATCCCATCCATGCCCTGGTAGGATTCCAACCTTCGACCGTAGCAGGTGCGCGGTTCCGGACTGAAGTGCCTAGAATCGCTCGGCCACAGCGGCCGGCAGCACATGCTTCCTCCGTCGTCATTTTAATATAGACTATACTGCGAGTGATAGAAAGACGTAGCTCTTCGCGAATGAACTGTTCAATTTGATAAGCTCGTGGTCGTTCATGATTGGCTTGGAATGGTACTTTAGGTGTCGCTCGGCGATATCAGTGCGCCATGAGGTACAGTAGCAATGGATGCGACACAACACGAAATATCGCGACGCGGAAGTAAACAACAACAGTGCGCTGTCCGGGGGGGCGGAGCCGGTCCGCTTGCGACAACGCCGAAAGCCGACTCCACGCTGGGCGACTCGCGTGCCGGTGATGACTATAAAATGATGATGAGGAAAACTCAACACTCAGTCGACGAGCGGCCAGGAATCGAACCAGGGAGCGCTGCATGGGAGGCAAGCACGTTACCATTCAGCGAAGCAGGCGCACTGTCTCAATACATCTCGGTAGGCTGAGAAAGCTCCCTTTGCAGCACAAGAAGTCAATGATGCATTTTTAAGCGACGCAATTGCCCGGGGCTCCCAATATAATCCACATTGGAACATTTGCCCCTGATTTATGGCATATATTCATATCCAGGATTAATCAAAAGAATATTACTTAAATTAGTGACGCTTGCTGTACCCACTGAACCGGGTACTTCCGCAAGATATATCTGTTCCTCGAGATCATGCCTACAGTATGTTTCAGTGGTAGAGGTAAGAACCGGACCCTAGGCGTTAAACTGCAACAGTTTGTCCTAAGTGAGCTCTTAAAAATTCCAAGAATGCAACATTCGTGTTATTCTTAGGGGTTGTCTCTTTCAGTAGAATCGAATGCTTCTACACTCCTGGAAATGGAAAAAAGAACACATTGACACTGGTGTGTCAGACCCACCATACTTGCTCCGGACACTGCGAGAGGGCTGTACAAGCAATGATCACACGCACGGCACAGCGGACACACCAGGATCCGCGGTGTTGGCCGTCGAATGGCGCTAGCTGCGCAGCATTTGTGCACCGCCGCCGTCAGTGTCAGCCAGTTTGCCGTGGCATACGGAGCTCCATCGCAGTCTTTAACACTGGTAGCATGCCGCGACAGCGTGGACGTGAACCGTATGTGCAGTTGACGGACTTTGAGCGAGGGCGTATAGTGGGCATGCGGGAGGCCGGGTGGACGTACCGCCGAATTGCTCAACACGTGGGGCGTGAGGTCTCCACAGTACATCGATGTTGTCGTTAGTGGTCCGCGGAAGGTGCACGTGCCCGTCGACCTGGGACCGGACCGCAGCGACGCACGGATGCACGCCAAGACCGTAGGATCCTACGCAGTGCCGTAGGGGACCGCACCGCCACTTCCCAGCAAATTAGGGACACTGTTGCTCCTGGGGTATCGGCGAGGACCATTCGCAACCGTCTCCATGAAGCTGGGCTACGGTCCCGCACACAGTTAGGCCGTCTTCCGCTCACGCCCCAACATCGTGCAGCCCGCCTCCAGTGGTGTCGCGACAGGCATGAATGGAGGGACGAATGGAGACGTGTCGTCTTCAGCGATGAGAGTCGCTTCTGCCTTGGTGCCAATGATGGTCGTATGCGTGTTTGGCGCCGTGCAGGTGAGCGCCACAATCAGGACTGCATACGACCGAGGCACACAGGGCCAACACCCAACATCATGGTGTGGGGAGCGGTCTCCTACACTGGCCGTACACCACTGGTGATCGTCGAGGGGACACTGAATAGTGCACGGTACATCCAAACCGTCATCGAATCCATCGTTCTACCATTCCTAGACCGGAAAGGGAACTTGCTGTTCCAACAGGACAATGCACGTCCGCATGTATCCCGTGCCACCCAACGTGCTCTATAAGGTGTAAGTCAACTACCCTGGCCAGCAAGATTTCCGGATCTGTCCCCCATTGAGCATGTTTGGGACTGGATGAAGCGTCGTCTCACGCGGTCTGCACGTCCAGCACGAACGCTGGTCCAACTGAGGCGCCAGGTGGAAATGTCATGGCAAGCCGTTCCACAGGACTACATCCAGCATCTCTACGATCGTCTCCATGGGAGAATAGCAGCCTGCATTGCTGCGAAAGGTGGATATACACTGTACTAGTGCCGACAGTGTGCATGTTCTGTTGCCTGTGTCTATGTGCCTGTGGTTCTGTCAGTGTGATCATGTGATGTATCTGACCCCAGGAATGTGTCAATAAAGTTTCCCCTTCCTGGGACAACGAATTCACGGTGTTCTTATTTCAATTTCCCGGAGTGTACTATCCCTTTGAATTTTTGATACTGTTCGGCAAAGCATAAAGCTATTTAGAGCCAGTTGCATAAACGTGTAAGTATTAGTTCATGTGAAAGATGAATGTTAGAAACTATTGCCTTCACGGGATAAATGTGGGTAGCAGCTCTGGGAAACAAGTTTTTTGACAGAGGAGATGAAATTGTTAACCTCAGAATTTTTTAAAAGTAGTTTTCATAATCGTTGGACAAGGAAGATGTAATTTTATCAGTGTCCCTCCCGCTTTTAACAAATAGTCAGCACAGTCTTGCAATAGCAGCAAAAATTTCTCATTTCAGTCTTGTGTTAACGGCAGGATGCGTAAAACATAGTTTACTGTGCGGGTTACATTACTGTGATTCCTCTTCTACATATCTTTAGACTGGAATAGGTGGAGTTTTCCTGGGCGACGTGGAATCTACCTTCCTCACCGCGGTATAAGCTATAAATGTGCCCCAACTGTCAGTGCTCCTGTCGACTGAAAGCAAAACACAGTGGCAAGCAAAGACTGTTTAAAGGCCTTAAAATCGGGGTTCGTCAACATATTCCATGGCACATCATCCTCACGCAAGTTCAGATTGAATCTGTCCACTGCACTAACGGTCATAGAGGATATTAATGGTCCAGTATGTGTTCTTCTTTCTAGCGACCTTGCTAATGAGAACAGCAGAATCTTTCTGTCGAAGGAAATATGCTTTTTTATTGTGGCTTACACATTATTAGAACATAAGAACACTAAGAACTAAAAGTAATTAAAATATAAGTAAGTGGTCACGTAAAATTGCCACTTCAATTGAATCGCATATTCATGACATTAAACTAATTTTAAATATTGAATTGACAATCCGATGAGGAAGAACTGTAAGAAGACTAGTAGGTAAAATAAATGAAAAAATAACCTGTATTTAGTTACGTCTTCTTGACAGGCTGGGCAGAAAATTACTCAGCCATCAGTTGTGTAATTTGAATCTCCCCAATCCACTGTGGGGAATGAACTTTTTTAATGATTACTGTTTAGGCATGATAAAATTAAACTTAAAGCGCACTATTCAATGTGAGTTAACGTACCACGAAGCTTTACTGCGTTACTACAAAGATAAATGAAGTCTCACCGACTTGTTCCTTTAAACTACCCCTTTAATATCGGACGGCTTATAAGCAAACGCTGGTTGGGTTTGTTCTCAAGAAATAGTATGTGGACGTATTCACGCAGCTGCAATTCCTTATATAAGTGTTGATTTCAGTGCGTATTATATTTGTTACATTAAATAGATTCAAGTGTCACCGGTACAACACCGTGCTGAACGTTACAGAGCTGTAAAGACTACGTTGCGCCATACATGTTCTTTACTTCAGTAGAGTGTAAAAATTATACATGTTTCCTTAAACTATTAAAATTTAGAGTTTTTGTTTTCTTTGTATTAAGCCAGAGAATATATTTAAAACTTTGTCCTTCTGCAAAATTTACCTTGAGCCCCTCCTTTTCCCGTGGAATTCCTATTTAGCCCCTTTTAGGTCGTTAAGGAGATGTTGCTCTTTTTAGATTATATAGGGTTAAAACTCTCAAATCTTGTCTCTAACGATGACTATTTAAAACTGTATGTCGTAATCTGATAATTCGGTCATGGTTATTCTTTATAATAATTGTGGTAGAAAGGAAAAAAGAAAGTTGTAATCTCCCCACGGAAAATTACCCTCTACCCCGCAATAATTAATAATGGTCAATCAAATCATCCACATTTATTTACGTTTGAAAAGTATCTGAGCAGATTTTCTAGTAATATATGCGCCGACAGCTCGTCGACGCCAAGGTATTTTTCTAGTACGTTTATTCTTTGGAACAACAGAGGTACAGAGATGTATGCTCCATGGTCATTATTATAGAGAGAGAGAGAGAAAGGAACAGCTTCGGAAAGTATCGGTTGGAAGATTTTCGGATTGCTAAAGGAGATTTATTTGCTCTTCTTCGCGCTAAAGCGAGACAGGAAAGTTTGTCCCGCTAGCGTGGTAGATAAAGAGAAAGAAGGACTTGTAAAAGTAAATTGCATGAGACTTAAAATCCACGGAAACGGAACATGTACGGAAATGGATTCAATATACAATTTTCCTCAGAAATAAGGTTTGTGACCATTTTATTCTAGAGTGAATGACGAATGCGTTCCCTGTCTGAATCATTGATGATTGTCTGGGCCCTGTACTTAATTGGGAAGTTTCAGCTGTGACGAAGAGAGCCTGCAATCTCTGAGCTTTATTGAAATCGTCCAAAAAGGCTTGGTCCACATCTGAAATTTTAGATCTGTCGTAAACTGAACGAAGTGTTCAAACGATCGATTTTCCCAACTGAATGCCGCGCTTAATAATAATAACGTATGTAAAGATCTTTTCTAGCAAGCCAGACGCTGAATATTAAGACGAAGGGCTCCACCAGAGATTCTATTAGGCTGATTTCATGTAACTTATATTTGAACTGTACACAGATAAAGGACAGAGAGAAAGAGAGAGAGAGAGCGAATGGAATTCTAGAGGTTACTCAGAATCCTCCCATTAGCATAATTTTTTTGTCTGTCTTTGCACGGATAAGCCTGATAAGAAAACCTAAGCCCTTGACTTTATTGTACAGAATTGTGTGTGAGGGTGAGAGAGCGATAAAGGCGACAGATACACTTCTGTACAGACAAAACATTACACCAAGTTAGCGGCTATCTGCATTAACACACACACATAGACTTTCATCAAAACCAAAGCAGTAAGAGAATTCATTAGAAAGTTTCCGTTCTTGTCCGTGTTACTTCAAAACCGTATCAAATTTAGCTGACTTCCATGTGTGTCACATAAAGAAAAAGTCTCGAATTACAAACGTGTTGAAGTGAAATAGCTGTAATTGAGACCAGGATAAACCTCCATTCGACAGTAGAATCTGCGCTGATTTGAAGCATTTTAGTAGATTAAAACTATGGGCAGTCTGGGATTCTAACCTGGAACCTTCGCCTTCTGCGGGTAAATTCTCTTACGGTAATCTTCTCCCGATCCCTCCCTCGTGACACTTTCACTTTCACCAGCACGTCACTCCTACATTCCAGACTTCACAGAAGTTCCCCTGCACACCTAGGGACCTATTACTGCAGCAGTAAGGGATATTGCAGAGAAATATCTTAACCATATCCTAGGGACAGAGAGCAGCAACAAGCAGATGTATTTTGGAGAGTATTTCATAATCGGTTAACTCAGTTGTAAGTGCAAAGGTCATGAAAATATTTCCCCTTTTAAATAGATTATCATGTAGAGCACATTAACATATATAGCAAAATATTAAAAAATAATAATAATGTGATGTAGATGTAGATGTAGATAATTCGCGAATGGAAGCCTACCGCATTACCCACAGTTTCTGGAGAATATAATCCGTTGCTTTGAAGAGATTCTTTCTTCGTTTTGTTTTATAGGATTAAGATCGAAACGTCTGCGTATTGTGAATTTGAATATCAGTGAGCCTTCGGGCGTAAGAAATAGTATTGCAGAAGACATTTACCATGAAATTTGTTATATTTATGCGCCGAGTCAATTAGATGAATACAGTTCGTTGGAGTTAATTTAATTTACTGACAATGGGCACCGATATAGGCGAGCATCAAAAACGATTGCGGTATAAACCTAGTGGTCCGAAGAGTCCTCTATAGTTCATTACGAGGAAACGTCCAACTTGTTAGCGAGTTAACAAATTTTCGGTTCATATAGAAATAAGAACTCTGTTTCGAAATAGGGCTGATAGGAATGTGTAGGACGCATGAGGTAGTAAACAGCATGATGGAGCTGTGATATAACCTACTTAAGAGATACCATGTGCAACAAAGTTGGAGTTCGAAGTGGTAATACGTAATATCAAACATGGATGTGTCCACAAAATAGCAAAATGTTTATAAGAGGATCATCAGTGACTTCGTGTATCTTGTATGCTGGGGGCAAAGGCATATGAAAACCCAACTGAAGTTGCTGTACGTGATTTCAAGAAACATATGTGAGGGAACACACGTGTTACCGCAACGTATTGACATCACAAACGCGTTAACTATCAGAATAATTTGAACTAGAGCGTTAATTTTCGAAAGGGATATCGTTGTACGTGGCACGAGTTCAGCCATTCTGTCAGAGAGGCTTAATAAGACTCATTCATGTCATCGTCTGTGATTTTATCGACATCAACATCAATTCTTCGAAGACACTCTGCTGGAGGTTACATTTGGTAGCCGTATGAGTTACTCCCTAACCTATTCCATTCGCAAATGTACGGTATCTGTTTTAAGAGCTTCAGCTTAACAGTAAACACAGTTTTTACTCTGCCAAGCCTAAGAAACTGACATTGCGTGACAATATCTAAAGCGTATGGTAATAATCACGAAAGAGTTCCATGTCTCGCTGCAGTCATGGACGGTGCGGGTGGTCCCAGCGGAGGTTCGAGTCGTCCCACGGGCATGGGTGTGTGTGTGTTTGTCGTTAGGACACTTTACGTTAAGTAGTGTGTATGCTTAGGGACTGATGACCTTAGCAGTTAAGTCCCATAAGATTTCACACACATTTGAACATTTGAGTTCCATGTCTAGTACAGTGGTTAGATGCAAAATGATTCGTCGAGAGCTCACAGGACTTGGTTAATATGGTTGCGCTGTCGCAAAGATGTTACTCATCACAATAACGAATAGATGACGTCCCTCAGAGTGGGGCAGAGAACAATATTGTCTGTCTACAACCAGATTCATAGGTTTTATTGAATGACGGTGAGTCAGGTCATACGATGTGACAATAATACTCTCATTCGTGGACCTGACTGATGCCAGGTGTATGTTTCCATGCTGACGGCGCTGTCTTGTCATAAAATTCGACACTGGACTTGCATTCGGGTGGACGACGGTTCAATTCCGCGTCCGGCCATCCTGATTTAGGTTTTCCGTGATTTCCCTAAATGCCGGGATGGTTCCTTAGAAAGGGCATGGCCGATTTCCTTCCCCATGCTTCCCTAATCCGAGCTTGTGCTCCGTCTCTAATGACCTCGTTGTCGACGGCACGTTAAACAGTGATCTCCTCTTCCTCCTCATAGAATTCGACGGGAATGAGTGTTGGCCGTGGTCATTTCGTCTGGTTTCGGCCCGGAATATTGGTCTGGTTCACGACAAAGTTTACACAGACGTAATAAAAACATTTTTGGAGGTAATAGTCTTGTTACTTGGGGGAGGGGGAAGTAGTCTGTAGCAATATTCCAGTTCATAAAACGTGTATCGTATTTCAGTTAAGCTCGCCGGAAAAGACAAATGCTGGATTGGATTACTCTAGGCCTCAATCTGAACCAAATGGACGTATTAGACTGTCGAATGCGTACCAGATTTATTCTCCGAAAACTAAACAACAGCCATTTACCTTGCTGCATGAAGTATTCAAACAGTTTTTCTTTCAGCGCATCGGGCCCATGGGCAATTCTTTTACAAGGAATAAACGCTGTAATAGGAGCCGCGCAGGGTATCCACGCGGTTTGAGTCGTCCTGTTACGGTAATCGCGGCTCCCCCCGTCGGAGTTTCGAACCTCCCTCGGGCATGCTTGTGTGTGTTGTGCTTAGTGTCAGTTAGGTTAAGATAGTTTAAGTAGTATGTAAGTTTATGGACCAATGACCCATAAGATCTTACTACAAATTTCCAATTTTTCCTGTAGCAGGAGCAGAACCACGACCCAAGCGCTGTTTGTTACGTGATTGATGGCTGCGAAATGAATTTCATTTTGACATTTTCCATCTTTTGACGAATTTAATGCGACTCTCCACGAACTCATGTCAGAGTAGCACGTAAACAACACGTTCTCAGTTATTTGATGTATACTTCTTAAGCTCTGTCTTCAAATTATAGTTTTACCGTCAACAGCCTCCTGTTGTACCACTGAATTCATTCACTGACGCCGTTGCCTGCATCTTATCTTACTGTTCCTTCTTCTAGTAAGAAGTTTGCAAATATTCCATTCCACTTCCAGTCTGCGGATAGTCTCCTCATTTCATATCAGGCTATCTGTTTTCAGCTTCCTTATGCAACACCACAATTCAGACGCTTCGATGCTCTTTTGTTTTTGGTTTTCTCTCAGCTCGTGGCCCACTTCCCTACACCGTTGCACTCAGAAATTTATTTCTCATATTTTGGCCAGTGTTTGATACTAGTAGATGTCCTTTACCAAACCATTTTTAGGTGAGCTTGTCGACTTGACATACAACGGAAAGCGTTCTACATTCACCATCTTTCGCCCTGTATTAGGGGTTCAGTATATTTTCTTATTTCCCTGAATTCAGCTTATGTACTTTGCAGTCTGTTTCAAAATTAAAGCAATTGTTCCTAAAAATTAAGAATTTTGTGAAGGTGAAAAGCTGTGCGAGGGTACGACATAGTAATGTACTTAATAACAAATATTTTATTGAAATTCTTGCCAATACTGTACTTAACAGTATAAGTATTAGACTTAACACCAATGACCATTGAGTGAAATCAAGTTAAGAAGTAGTAACATGAAGAACAACTCTTTAGTTACAAACTATTATAAATAGATACTATTGACAACTGACAAAAACTTCCGTATCCAAGACAGTGACATTTGTTAACACATTAAAGGAACACGTTTCATTTTCAGGTATCAAGTGTTCCATGGTAGCAGACCATCTGTTCCAAGGTACGAGATGGTGAACAACTGACGAAGGGTGATTTAACAGTCCATCCAATTTCTGACTAGTTTTCAAAATATATAATTTTACTCACCATAAAACTCTGTAATTGAAGAGTAACAGTACCCTCCAAATAGCCTTAATATATTACACAATAATTAAATAAAAATAATAAAATAATATAAATAAAAAATAATATAAATAAAAAATAATATAAATAAAAAATAATATAAATAAAAAATAATATAAATAAAAAAATAATATAAATAAATAATAAATTGATAGTATACAGACGCCGTCCAGCTATCGCTGCTCACTATATTTACATTACACATAATGAATAACCACTTTGGACACTACTTAAACGGTATGTGGAAGACTTATTGAAGCCAAAAATACTTGCTTGTTATTATCTCTTCGACAGACGTCGTATCTTTCTGAAGGTCAGTTTAGAAAAGCTGTGTCAACAGTCTCGGGTCAAGGGACGGGCTATTGCTCGTTGGCAGAAATTAGATACATAAGGGATAGGAGAACGCCCGTTCTCACTCACTACCTAGTCATGGCCCAGCCCAAACCGCTAAAGACAGCAGCTTCAAATTTGACGACGGTATTGATATTACAATGAAGCGGTGTTCAAAGATGGGATTCTTCGAAACTCCACCACTAAGGGATGAAAGGATTTCTTAGACTAAGTCGCTATTAAGGCAATTTACAAGGTAGACGTAAGAAAATTGGTATTTGGTCCCTCAATCAGGAACCAAGAAATACATGGTTTGACACTTTTAAATATTTAACCCATATGCGGGTGAAAAAGTGGGTGTGGTTATGAAAATATTTTATTATGAAAACGTTTTAAAGCTAAATATATAAAAATCTGAATTTCGAGCCTCAGCTGGATATAAAAAAAAGGGTTTTACTGTTTCTGGGAATGCATCACATAAGGGAGTGATCTAGGTGATAAAGAGTTTCTATAAAAATTTTCTTTATATTATAATTTTTGATTTGGAAATTTGTATTTTACATCTCTGTTAGATACAAAAAATACGCGTTTTGCTGCTTTAGGAAATTCAACCCCTAAATGGGTGAAATAGCGGTGAGACTTTTTATGAAAATATTTAATTGTGAAAGCATATTTAATGTCAAATCTTTGAAACTTAGTGTTTGGCTTTTCGATTTGAAAGGAAGGAACTCGTTTTTCACTGCTTTTGTAAACTCAGACCCTAAGGAGGTAACGTAGGAGCAGACTGATTCACTGACTGGGTGCTGGAAATTCAGCCACTAAGGGGGTAGAATATGGGACTTAAATTTTTTGGAAAATATTATCTTATATCAAAAAAATTTAAAGATAAATCTAGGTTTCAGATAGATTATATAATGGTAAGACAGAGATGTAGGAACCAGGTTTTAAATTGTGAGACATTTCCAGGGGCAGATGTGAACTCTGACCACAATCTATTGGTTATGAACTGTAGATTAAAACTGAAGAAACTGCAAAAAGGTGGGAATTTAAGGAGATGGGACACGGATAAACTGGCTAAACCAGAGGTTGTACAGAGTTTCAGGGAGAGAATAAGGGAACAATTGACAGTAATGTGGGAAAGAAGTACAGTAGAAGAAGAATGGGTAGCTCAGAAGGATGGAGTAGTGAAGGCAGCAGTGGATCAAGTAGGTAAAAAGACGAGGGCTAGTGGAAATTCTTGGGTAACAGAAGAAACATTGAATTTAATTGATGAATGGAGAAATATAAATATGCAGTATATGAAGCAGTCAAAAAGGAATACAAACGTCTCAAAAATGAGATCGACAGGCAGAGCAAAATGGCTAAGCAGACATGGCTAGAGGACAAATGTAAGGATGTAGAGCCTTATCTTACTAGGGGTAGGATAGATACTGCCTACAGGAAAATTAAAGAGACCTTTGGAGAGAAGAGAACCACTTGCATGAATATCAAGAGCTCAGATGGAAACCCAGTTCTAAGCAAAGAAGGGAAAGCAGAAAGGTGGAAGGAGTATATACAGGGTCCATGTACTTGCAGACAATATCATGAAAATGGAAGTGGATGTAGATGAAGATGAAATGGGAGATATGATACTGCGTGAAGAGTTTGACAGAGCACTGAAAGACCTGAGTCAAAACAATTCCCCGGGAGTAGACAACATTCCATTAGAACTAATGACGCCCTTGGGAGAGCCAGTCCTGACAAAACTCTACCATCTAGTGAGCAAGATGTATGAGACAGGCGAAATACCCACACACTTCAAGAAGAATATAATAATTCCAATCCCAAAGAAAGCAGGTGTTGACAGATGTGAAAATTACCGCACTACCAGCTTAATAAGTCGCAGCTGCAAAATACTAAGACGAATTCTTTACAGACGAATGGAAAAACTGGTAGAAGCCGACCTCGGGGAAGATCAGTTTGGATTCCGTAGAAATATTGGAACACGTGAGGCAATACTGACCTTACGACTTATCTTAGAAGAAAGATTATGGGGAGACAAACCTACTTTTCTAGCATTTGTAGACTTACAGAAAGCTTTTGACAATGTTGCCTGGAATATTCTAAAGGCGGCAGAGGTAAAATACATGGAGCGTAAGGCTATTTACAATGTGTACAGAAACCAGATAGTCGAGGGGCATGAAAGGGAAGCAGAGGTTGGGAAGGGAGTGAGACGGGGTTGTTGCCTCTCCCCGATGTTATTCAATTTGTATACTGAGCAAGCAGTATAGGAAACAAAAGAAAAATTCGGAGTAGGTATTAAAATCCATGGAGAAGTAATAAAATCTTTGAGGTTCGCCGATGACATTGTAAATCCATCAGAGACAGCAAAGGACTTGGAAGAGCAGTTGAACGGAATGGACAGTGTCTTGAAACGAGGATATAAGATGAACATAAACAAAAGCAAAACGAGGATAATGGAATGTAATCGAATTAAGTCGGGTGATGCTGAGGGACTTAGATTAGTAAATGAGACACTTAAAGTAGTAGAGGAGTTTTGTTATTTGGGGAGCAAAAGAACTGATGATGGTCGAAGTGGAGATGATATAAAATGTAGACTGGCAATGGCAAGGAAAGCGTTTCTGAAGAAGTGAAATTTGTTAACATCGATATTGATTTAGGTGTAAAGTCTTTTCTCAAAGTATTTGTATGGAGTGTAGCCATGTATGGAAGTGAAACATGGACGATAAATAGTTTGGACAAGAAGAGTAAACAAGCTTTCGAATTGTGGTGCTACAGAGGAATGCTGAAGATTAGATGGATAATTTCACTTAACTAATGATGAAGTATTGAGTAGAAATGGGGAGAAGAGGAGTGTGTGGCACAACTTGACAAAAAGAAGCGACCGGTTAGTAGGACATGTTCTAAGGCATCAGGAGACAACAGATTTAGCATTTGTCAGCGTGGAGGGTAAAAATCGTAGAGGGAGACCAAGAGATGAATACACTAAGCAGATTCAGAAGAATGTCGGTTGCAGTAAGTACTGGGAGATGAAGAAGCTTGCACACAATGGGGTAGCATGGAGAGATGCATCAAAGCAGTCTCAGGACAGAAGACCACAACAACAACAACAACAAATCTACGATTTATTGTACTTCACTTCTAGGTTAGATATTAAGATCTATGTGTTAGGGGATGACGTTTCTAAGGAAATTGCAGGACAATAATGCCAAACTTTGGACTCCAGATACTGGAATCGCTTTTTGGTCCAAAATACTCTCCGAAGAGCCCATGCTTATATAGCCTTAATTAGCGTGAAAAGTTTAGAATCTGTTGCAATTTGTTAACAACATAAATTTAGATTAAAGGAAAGTAAAGAAATTTGTGTAGGGGTCTGAGTTTGATTGGTCAGAGGTGGGGACTGGGCGGGAGCGCGAAGCGCGAAAGTGCAGCAGCTACAGTTGTATATCTACACCTACATCCATGCTCTTCAAGCCACCGTGGAGGGTTGCACGTACCAGTACCAGGTATTTCCTATTTTGTCCCACTCGCAAAAAACCGAAAGTTTAAATATGACTGTTTATAAGCCTCTACAACAGCCCTGATTTCTCTTATATGAAATATACACTAGCGGCAGAAGAATCGTTCCACATTCCGCCTCAAACACCGATTCTCTATATTCCTCAATAGCGCCTAACGAAAAGAACGACGCCTTCCCTCCCGGTATTCCCATTCGTGTTCATGGAGCGTGTCCATAATACTTGTGCGGCGACCAAATCTTACAGGAAGATATCTAGCAGCATGCCTTAGCACTGCTTCGATGTCTTCCTCTAATCCGGCCTGAGAAGATCCCAAACCCTCGAGGAATACTCAGTAATGTATCGCAGTAGCGTTCTACGCGCCTTCTCCCGCAACTAGAACTGGGTAACCTCTGGGTAAACATACCTCTGGCAACCTACAAAGATTAATTGTCGACTCTGTGTCACCGATATCCACGGCTATAATTCGTTCAGCATACGGTAAAAATATTTTGATGCCTTGGTCCAAATGTGGGCAGTACGTTTCAGAGTAGCAATAGAGGAATATATTCATTTTTGTCTCATTTCTTGACCATGTGACCAGGGGAGATTATATGACATCCAACCACATTGTTTTAAAGCTCCTTTCACTTTGGCCAAACACCAGACGATCTGCCAGTGGACAAAGCGTGTACCAGTTGCTACCATAGGGGAGGAGGATTGCAGTCAGGCAATTGCCATGCCACAAAGGGAAAAACAGGGAAATCTTGGTCGGAACCGAAGTATTGGAGCTATAATTAGTTTTAGTTTTGCTTGAATTTTCTCATTGTGAGAGTGTTGAGGGGCGATTTGTTTTAATCGTTAAAAACCATTCAAAAACCAACATCCATAAACATATTGCTCATAGATGCTAGTTACGTATTTGTGAGCAATATGTACATGGCATGGCCTTTTGGACAAGGTGCTCTGCGTTTTTAAATATTTTAGCGATGACAAACACTTATAACGTGCTAAGTTTTAGCCACTCGACATCACGTGCATGAGGTTCAGCGTAAAGTGAACATGTTTTACTACAAAAAAGTTCTGACAGGTGAAGATGAGAGTTAAGTCTGCTGGAACCGGTTTCTTAAATAACGAATGTTTCTTGGTTTTGAATGTTTTTTAACTACCTTTATTTTATTTGCGGGTGAAATTACGAGGCGCTGCGTAAAATATGTAAGAGTAAAATCCAGTTTTTGCCCTAGTTGCAGAGTGCTTCACCGCTGTGTAGTGGTAGAGGAAACAGCTGAGAGAGTAGCAACGCCCACGAGGATTTTTTCGTACTAGCAGAATAATTTTAGGATTGTCTCTTACATACGTACATACAGGTAATGAAAGCTCATTACGCCAGTTTGGTGCAACGAAGCACGAGCCCACAATCATACTGCCGTCTGGGTATCTCTGCTTCATTTAACTCACTCGGTGCGTTGATGACACCGGTGGCTATTGTCGTTCATAACAGTTGTTTCAACGAGTCGCGCGATCAACATTTTCAGAACATGAATTCTCTGAGTCATTGTTTATCTGCCAATAGCGGCTGCCTGTCTCTTCAGTTATTTAACCGTCCATTCATGCCACGTCCGCTACCAACAACAGCAGCTATGTACTTCGGTGCTCCATATTTCTCTTACGCAATCTGCATTAACGTCTCTTCTTTGCCCGCATTATGTTCTACAGTGTTTCTATGAGTTAGATAAGTTTCGAACAGCATTTCTGCCGAACGTTTGAGAAGACTGGCTTTTCTTACAGTAAAATTATTGCCACAAAATATTGTAAATAATTCAAACAAAGTAACACAGACTACCATATGCGTTGGGAGAAGAAAATGACCGTTTTGTAATGGAAATTTGTGTTTCTGAGTCTCAGGTCCCACAAACGGTATCGAAGGTGGTGTTCACTTCTTGGGAAGTCTTCATGAGATTATCTGTTTAACAACAAACAGAAATGGAGATATTAAGAAACTAAATTACAAAATCAAACTAACTAACGCTGATATACTACTACAGACCCTTCATTATACTGTGTATTTGTTAGTCAAAGCAGTGATGGACTATGGCCGTCAGAGACCTGGGGCGACATAACTAACTGGGGCCCCTGATGCGCTTAGAAACTGCTGTACCTAAAGTGAACATTTCGTACAAAATGAATAATATACATCTCATTGTCGACAAAAAAATTAACTATTTATAACGTGCGTACTCTGTACTCTAGTAACTTCAATGTATATACATAACATTGTATTCTAACTCAGCCAAAGCCGGGCCCAAGCCCGGTTGAAAAAGGAGGAGGGGGAGGAGTAACACCTTGTTAAAAGACCTTGCTTCACCTGGCCCAGGTGATAGTACCTCGTGAGGGTCTCTTGCCAGGGAAACGGTGAAGACCTCAACGGCAGTGAAGGCGGCGATGAAGATCATCAGAACGGCGGAACTGGCAGAAAAGGCAGGCTTTTGTATAAAAGCACCAGACTGTAGCGTCTGTTCCCACAGTGGGCGGCTGCAAAAGGCGTCTGTCCCACGTGTTAGTGGCGGCCTCACTTATAATTCTAAGCTAAATGCTTGAATTTTTATCATCGAAAGTTTCAACTATCTTTCCCCAAACCAAACTTTAACCTAAGACATGATGGTAAATTTCAAAATGAATACTACTCCAGGAAGTAACCAATCCTCCATCGCTATTCGTGGCGGTGCAACTAGGCTTCGGATTCTGGAGAGCCTAGAACATCATGTAAGGAAGAGTCGGAGCTTCCTAGTACTTCTTCAAAGATAAGACCCAAAAAAAAAAAAAAAAAAAAAACATCTACTGGGGACTCTGAATATCAACACACTTATGAAAGTTGGAAAACTAAAACACCTAACGGACACTCTCAATCAACGCAACATACTTATATTAGCTCTTCAAGAAACAAGGTATCTTGATGAAAATGCATTTGAATCAGGTGGATACAGAATCTACAAAGGAAAACCAGCCATTAAAAATTCCAATAATACGACTATATTAGGGACTGCATTTATGGTCAAACAGCAACCTACGGAATCAATGACTAATTTTAGCTCCCCATCAGAACGAATTTCATTTCTGACGTTCAAGTCAGGCAATAAACGCTACACTATTATAAATGCACATGTACCTATTAACCAACATAACAGAACAAATGTTGACAAAGTGGAAGATTTTTGGGAAATGCTTGAATACGAAACATCCATATTACCAAAAGAACATATAAAAATTTTAGTGGGAGACTTTAATGTACAAGTTGGCAAAGAAATAAAATTTAAATCAGTAGTTGGAGATTATCCAGCACATGCAAGAACCAACAGAAATGGGGAAAGACTCATAGATTTTTGTAGACAGTTTAATCTAAAATTAATGTCGACATGTTTCAGGAAACTTGCAAGAAAGAAAAGAACGTAGGTATCACCTAATCCAAATCAAGGTGAATATCAGTTGGACCATGTGGCAATAACGACTCGCAACTACAAGGAAGTCTTGGAGGTCAGAGTGAGGAAGGGCCTAAACATAGACTCAGATCATTATCTGGCAGAAATAAAGACCATGTTCCAACCAAACAAACCTAAACCAAAACCAAGAAGATTTCCTAGAGTAAACACTAAATTTCTCCAGCAAAAGCAGGACAAATTCTGTCATATACTAAACACAAGAAATATGGATAATTGGGAAGAAATTAAAGAAACAATGATAGAGTCAGTTAAAGAAATGGGACAGCCACGAAGAATACCAAAACACAGATGGTGGAACGAGCTGTGTGATGAAGCAATTGACAATCGACTAAAGGCATGGAAAAAATGGGACAGTAATAAGAAACACGAATACTGGGAAGAGATTAAAGAAGAAAGGAAAAAGACAGCAAAAATCATCGTATCAGTGAAAAGAAAATACGACAAAGACTGATTAGAAGAAATGGATTCTGATTTCAAAAGGAACAACACTAGAGACTTCCATAAGACTTTCCGAGAAGTTTTAACAGGATTCCAGTCACCAAGTTGACATTTAAAAGATAAAAATGGAAAAATGGTTTTAAGCAATAAAGAGAACTGCCAAATCTTAGCTGAATACTTTGAAAATCTATTTGTTTGTGAGGAGCCTAATGACAGGTTACAATATCAAAAACCACAACATGAAAATCCACCGTTGGAACCACCTACAGTAGAAGAAATAGAAAAGATTATCAAAGCATTGAAGAATAACAAAGCACCCGGTGAGGATAGGATAGTGGCAGAAATGTGGAAACTAGGGGGCTTATCCGCAAGTCAGAAAATTCACAAAGTAATTAAAGACATTTGGACAAAAGGAATCATACCCAGTGACTGGAAACAAGCATTGATCCACCCTCTCCATAAAAAAGGAGATAGAACAGACACCAACAAATACAAGGGCATATCCTTGTTACCAGTGACAAACAAAATACTTTCTAAAGCACTTTTAAATAGAATAGAGGAACAAGCAGGACCTAAAATAGGAGATTATCAAGCAGGATTTAGAAAAGGTAGATCATGTGCAGAACAGATTCTTAATTTAAAAACCATTTTGAGAGTGAGAGCTATACAAAATAAAAATACAGTAGTTACTTTCGTAGATTTCAAGAAGGCCTACGACTCACTTGACAGACAAACACTATTCCATATACTTTATGAATCAGGGATGGATGAAAACACCAGAAGAATTGTTGAACAAACGCTCACAGATACAACATCAAGAATTAAGTTTCAAGGCGAAATTTCTGAACCATTCAAAATCAAAACAGTAGTTCGACAAGGTGACGGACTGTCCCCAATTCTCTTTAACTTGGTTTTAGGTAAAGTAGTAAAAACATGGGAAAACACATTAAAAAACAGAGGCACAAAAGGTACAAGCATGGGCCAAGGAAAGAACAAATTTGATGTAAAATGTTTAGCCTTTACGGATGATATGGCATTGATAACTGAAAACCGAACATATGCAACAGTTATGCTTGATATGTTACACGAGATTGCTGAAAAGGCTGGGCTAAAAATATCCTACGAAGAAACCGAGTATATAGAACACAAACATAATACAGAAAAGTTTATGAAGACAAAGTATGGAAAAATTAAAAGAGTTGATAGATTCAAATACCTGGGGGAGTGGATCCAAGCCAATAGACTGGATAAAACAACAAATAAAGAAAGAATAAGAAAGTTGGAATTTACATATAAATTAACGCAAAACTACTACAATAAGAAATCAATATCCATACAAGCAAAGATTAAACATTATAGTTCAGTTATTAGGACACAAGCAACATATGGATCAGAGTGCCTAACATTGAATAAGAAAGGCGAATTAAGAGAACTAGAAAAAAGAGAGAGAAAAATATTAAGAAAAATTCTAGGTCCTGAGAAAAACAAAGAAAATAGGTGGATTAAAAGGAGAAATGAAGACCTATACAAAAATACAGAAAAGATCACAGATACAATGAGGAAGAGACATTTAAAAAGAATGGAAGAAACACGGATTACAAAGAAAATTTTTAATTACGTTAGTAAGCTGAAAAACACTGTAGGATGGGTAGAAGCAGTAAAGAAACACGCCAACAAAATAGGTGTAACAGAAGAAATAATACGTGACAGGAAAACTTTAGGCTACTTATAGAAAATGCAAACTAAGAAGAAGATGCGCCAAAACCTCGACCCAAGAGAGTGTGGACAGATGAGCAGAGACGAGCAATTGGCGAGAAAATGAAGTACTGGGAAGAACGGAAGAAAAAGAAACACCATAAGTCTTAACTTGTATGCGGTCCATAGCTGGCCAAATTCATAATAAAAAAGAAAAAACATTGTATTCTGCCCACTCGTCTAATATTGGGAGCCTAGGAAGCTGTTTTCTCGGATCGCTAGACAACAATTGAAGCAGATCGTATTAATGGAGTTTATTGGAGTAAGTTAAGTTGACAGTACCTAACTTTTCGTGTTCACAAACATGTGTCGCAAGCAAATGACGACATGCAAGTAATCATTGTTCTTCGGTATATACACTGCTGGCCACCCTGAAGGAAGCATCCGAATCACGTGAAATTTACACCATGAGTTTGCAGCGATGAGATATGCAACTGATTAGAATTTCAGCGCAGACGCACATCAAGCGCGCCTGTGGCGCCACCTCATAGCGCCATTTAAGGCTTGGCGATTTCGAAGAGTGTACGTTCGGCACGTGTGTTTACCTTGTGGTTGTTTCACAAGACGATCAGTTATGCTTCGTAGACAACAGCGAACATCTTTTGATCAAGTATCCGAGTTCGACAGAGGTAGGATAGTGGCTTACCGAGATTGTGGATTATCATACAGATAAATCGCTAGTCGTGTTGGACGAAACCAAACAACTGTAATGCGGATATGTGACCGTTGGATGCAGGAGGGTACGACGGACCGACGTGGTCGATCGCATTCACCTCGGTGCACCACTGCACGTGCTGATAGGCAAATTGTGCGCATGACAGTGACGGATCGCTCAGTGACATCCCGAACCATAGCACAGCACATTGCGTCTGTAACGCATCATCCATTCATTGTCTGCGCGTACCATTCGACGCCGTTTACAGCAGAGTGGTCTGTCCGCAAGACGTCCGTTGCTTCGTCTACCATTGACGCAGAACCACAGACGTCTCCGTCGCCAATGGTGTGATGACAGACGGATGTGGACGACAGAATGGAATGACGTTCTCTTTACTGACGAGGCACGCTTCAGTCTGCAGCACCAGGATGGTCGGATTCGAGTGTGGAGACACCGTGGAGAGAGGATGCTGGACAGCTGCATTATGCACCACCACACTGGTCTTGCACCGTGTATTATGGTATGGGGCGGTATTGGATATTACTCTCGCACGCCTCTAGTACGCATTGCCGGTACTTTAAATAGCCGGCGCTACATATCCGAGGTGCTGGAGCTAGTTGTCCTTCCTTACCTTCAGGGCTCGGCCACAGCCATATTTCAACAGGATAATGCGCGGCCACACGTGGCACGCATTGTGCAAAGGTTCTTCGTCAATAACCAAATTGAATTGCTTCCCTGGCCGGCTCGCTCTCCAGATCTTTCACCGATAGAAAACATGTGGTCCATGGTTGCTCAAGAGTGACCCAGATTACATCCCCAGCTGCCACACCAGATGATGTTTGGCAACGTGTGGAAGCTGCTTGGGCTGCTGTACCCCAGGAACACATCCAACGTCTCTTTGACTCAATGCCGAGACGTGTGGCAGCGGTGATCTCCAACAATGGCGGCAACTCTGGCTACTGATTCTGGCAGGAACCACATGTCACAGACGTCTGTAAACGTAATCATTTGATACTTGGTCAACATGTTATCTACAAAATAAATTTTGGTTTGCTACCTCTTGTCTTTCTTGGTGTTGCATTTACGGTGGCCAGCAGTGTACAATTTTATTGCAAGCAAAAGAATTCAGTTCACAAATCACTGCTGCAGCGTTTGTATGAAGGCTCGTCTTCGACTCCGACACGGCTATGTGGCGCGGCGCTTGTATCCTCTTCGTGTAGAGGCCGCTCCTGTCTTGGTGTCATCCTAGAAAGTGGTTCGTCAGCGTACTGTCGGCTGACGTCGTCTCACAGACCTCTCTGCTCTTCCGTTCTTGGTCGTCGTGCCGGCGTTTGTCATTACCCCGGAACATGTCAAGAAATACATGAGAAAGTTAGAACATGAATCAGTATTTAACACAGCAACAATCAGGCACAGTGCAATGATATAAGAAAGAACAGAATAACAACATCACATTTTATCATTAATATCTGGAAACAACCAACACTAAACTGCGATCATTGTAGGCAAAACCACACCTTCCTTCCGCCTCCTTGATTTCTATCTCACCGTCTATGGCCGTCCTATCGCCCTCACTCCCACTCTTAGGTACCTTGGCGTCACCCTCGACCGTCGCCTCTCCTGGACTCCCCACCTCCGGACAATCCAAGCCAAGGCACGCTCCCGACTCAGTCTCCTCAAGCTCCTCTCCGGCCGTACGTGGGGTCTGGACCCCTCCACCAACCTCCACACCTATACATCCCTCATCCGTCCTATCCTTTGTTATGCCCATCCGGCCTGGATCTCCGCCTCCCCCACCTACCTTTTACAAATCCCTCCAAATCCTTGAACGTCATGCTCTCCGCCTCGCCTATCGTATCCGTCTCCCCTCCCCCACGCAGATCCTGTACGATTTCATCCCCTTCCCCCACCTCCTCCTTTTCCTTGAAAGGATACGTATCCCGTACACCTCCCGTAAACTCGATGCTCCTCACCCGCTCGTCTTCCCAATCTTCTCCCACCCCCGCCCGCTGCCGCGCCTTTATTCCCATGTCCCGCCTGGTCTCCATCTCTCCACCCTCCTTACCCTCTCCCAAGGTGGCTGCCGTCAGCTCCCCCTCCCTGATGATGTCCTCCTCCCCTCCATCTACCTCTCCTATCAACTTTGACCCTGCCCCACCCCCCACTTCCGGTGTCCATTCCTTTAGGCACCCTCCCTCCCTTCTCTTCCCTTCCCTTCTTTTTCCTTTTCCCCCGTCCCCTCCCTCCACCCCTCTTACCCCGGGCTTCCCCTCCCCCTTCCTCTCTCCCCCCTTTCTCCCCTGCCCGTGACATCTCTGCTCTCCCCGCTCGCTCTCCCACTCCCCCTCCTCCTCCTCGTCTCTTGGCAGGTCCCTGGACTCGCATATGCATAGTGAACATTCGCGCGCCGGAGATCATCGCCCTCGGTTTAGTGTCTGTGCCGTCGTGTTTGTGAATCAGTGTTTTTCGCCGCCCACGCTCCTTGGTTCGCATGTTTCGTCTAACTCGTCAGTGTTTGTGCACAGTGCTGACAGTTTTCTTGTTTATTTCGTCGAGTGTGAACGGCTTCATGTTTTTTTAATTCTTATTGTATCTACTGTTTTTTAACCACCAGTCTGTTACTTTTCTGTCTCCCATTTCTCTTTTATTGTACTGCTTATGGCTGAAGAGCGGAGTAAACTTTTCCGCTGCCAGCCCACCTTGTATGAGGTGCTAAAATTACAATAAAGGAAAACAACACTAAACTAAATTTGATCCGAACAGGCCTCGGGAGGCCCAACGGTACCGATCGGCCGCCGTGTCATCCTCTCAGACCAAGGGCGTCTAAGGACGCCGATACGGAGATCACGTGATCAGCACACCATTCTCCCGGCTGTTGTCAGTTTTCTCGACCAGAGCAGCTACTTCGCAGTCAAGTAGCTCCTCAGCGTTCCTCACAACGGCTGAGTGCACTCCGCTTGCCAACAGCGTTCGGCAGACTAGACGGTCACCCTTCCAAGTGTTATCCCAGTTCGACAGCGCTTAACTTCGGTGATCTGACGGGAACCGGTGTTACCACTGCGGCAAGGCCGTTGGCCTGGAAACAAAATTTCTGCAGTTATAATATCACCTAGTCCCTTAACGTTACTACAAGATAGCGGATACAGGTTGTGTCAAAAATGACCGGTATATTTGAAACGGCAATAAAAACTAAACGAGCAGCGATAGAAATACACCGTTTGTTGCAATATGCTTGGGACAACAGTACATTTTCAGGCAGAAAAACTTTCGAAATCACAGTAGTTACAATTTTCAACAACAGATGGCGCTGCGGTCTGGGAAACTCTATAGCGATATTTTCCACATATCCACCATGCGTAGCAATAATATGGCGTAGTCTCTGCATGAAATTACCCGAAACCTTTGACAACGTGTCTGGCGGAATGGCTTCACATGCAGATGAGATGTACTGCTTCAGCTGTTCAATTGTTTCTGGATTCTGGCGGTACACCTGGTCTTTCAAGAGTCCCCTCAGAAAGAAGTCACAGGGGTTCATGTCTGGCGAATAGAGAGGCCAATCCACGTCGCCTCCTGTATGTTTCGGATAGCCCAAAGCAATCACACGATCATCGAAATATTCATTCAGGAAATTAAAGACCTCGGCCGTGCGATGTGGCCGGGCATAAACCACGAGGGGTTTGCAGTGTCGTCTAAGGCAGTTTGTACCGCCACAAATTCACGGAGAATGTCCAGAGAGCGTGATGCAGTAATTGTTTCGGATCTGAAAAATGGGCCAATGATTCCTTTGGAAGAAATGGCAGCCCAGACCATACATTTTGAGGATGCAGGGACGATGGGACTGCAACATGGGGCTTTTCGGTTCCCCATAGGCGCCAGTTCTGTTTATTGACGAAGGCGTCCAGGTAAAAATAAGCTTCGTCAGTAAACCAAATGCTGCTCACATGCATATCGCCGTCATCAATCCTGTGCGGTATATCGTTAGCGAATGTCGCTCGTGCAGCAATGGTAGCGGCGCTGAGGGGTTGCCGCGTTTGAATTTTGTATGGATAGAGGTGTAAACTCTTGTGCATGACACGATACGTGGACGTTGGCGTCATTTTGACCGCAGCTGCAACACGGTGAACGGAAACCCGAGGCCGCTGTTGGATCACCTGCTGCACTAGCTGCGCGTTGCCCTCTGTGGTTGCCGTACGCGGTCGCCCTACCTTCCCAGCACGTTCATCCGTCGCGTTCCCAGTCCCTTGGAATTTTTCAAACAGATCCTTTATTGTATCGCTTTTCGGACCTTTGGTTACATTAAGCCTCCGTTGAAAACTTCGTCTTGTTGCAACAACATTGTGTTCTAGGCGGTGGAATTCCAACACCAGAAAATCTTCTGTTTTAAGGAATAAACCATGTTGTCTACAGCACACTTGCACGTTGTGAACAGCACACGCTTACAGCAGAAAGACGACATACAGAATGGCGCACCCACAGACTGCGTTGTCTTCTATATCTTTCACATCCCTTGCAGCGCCATCTGTTGTTGAAAATTGTAACTACTGTAATTTCGAAAGTTTGTCCGCCTGAAAATGTACTGTTGTCCCAAGCATATTGCAACAAACGGTGTATTTCTATCGCTGCTCATTTAGTTTTTATTGCCGTTTCAAATATACCGGTCTTTTTGAAACACCCTGTATTACTCATATTATTACAGTATATGCTTTCGTGCCTTTATTTTGCTGTAACTCTCAGTAACGTCGTTGAAATCTGTATCATTTGAAAGTTTCCCTTCAATTGATAAAATGGACAGGTTGGCGAGTCGTTTCTCTTCAGGCGCCTGAGACAAGTTTGTTCTGAACAAAGTCTTAATGGTTCGGAAAAACTCGCCGTGGTGTAATAGCCTTTTCAGAAATATGCTACCTAAACAAAGATCGCGTTGTGAAAGATTTAAAGAACTATGCTGACAAACAAATGCCAGATGAAGCGAAAATGAGCAATGAGAAGAGCATTCAATGACTCTGGAAATAAAATTTTGTCGGCCGATCTATCTAAAACCCTTAAGAGTTTTATGTCATGCACAAAATCAGTAGTCTGTTAGAAATCATTTACTCAATCACTCAGTTACTTTACAGAGACCGGAAAGAAAGGTAACAGAGAGTAGGCCGTGATACTGATTTCGGTTCAAAATGGTTCAAATGGCTCTGAGCACTATGGGACTTAACAGCTATGGTCATCAGTCCCCTAGAACTTAGAACTACTTAACCCTAACTAACCTAAGGACAGCACACAACACCCAGCCATCACGAGGTAGAGAAAATCCCTGACCTCGCCGGGAATCGAACCCGGGAACCCGGGCGTGGGAAGCGAGAACGCTACCGCACGACCACGAGATGCGGGCTACTGATTTCGGTCTTCCACTATTGTTTCATAGCGGAAAACCTTAATAGGTTCCTCCATTGTCCAAACGTCGAAACGGGAGATACTGAGATTACCAATCGCGGAACAGCAACGCACCTACAGTTACATAGTAGCGGATAGGCATCAGGGTAAGATGAGAAACCTGTAAGGTTCTAGAAAGATTAAGTGAAATGTCTTGCTTCCTTTCGAGTAGAAGTTAATCGTAGTTCGCTGGAGCAACACAGGTTACCTACTGACGGAAAATGCGCAGTTCATTCCAGTTTCCAAAAAGGGTCTAAGGACAGATGCAGATCATCGTTGACATAAATCTTTTGCGGAATTTGGGGACACCATTTATGCTCAAGAATTCTGACGTTTTTGGAGAACTAGAGTCTTCCCTGTAAAAATCTTTATGTATTCCGCAAACAAAGATCTTGAGAACTCAGCTCTCTCCGTGCCCCCTTGAAATGCACAACGCCCTAGACAACGGCGCTCGGGTTAATGCCGTGTTCCTTCAGTTCAGGAAAGCGTGTGACACCGTCCTGTAATGCCGTTTAGTGAAAAATTCCGAGCCTACCGAGTATCGGATGAGCTTCGCTTAAGGATTCAAGACTTCCCCGCAGATAGAACTCAACATGTCGCTCTTAACTGAAAGCACATGTAAAGGTAGTTTTCTGAGTACCCCAATGAAGTGTGATAAGACTGTTCGTAGATGATGCGGTTGCCTACAAGAAAGCAGCAGCGCTAGAAGACCGTATATATTTGCAGAAGGTCCTGCAGGTGACTCATGAATGGTACAGGATCTGACAGTTCATCCTGAACGTCAACAAATCTAACGTGTTGCTCATACATAGGAAAAGAAATCCACTAATGTACAGCTACACTATTGGTGGCAAATTGCTAGGAATATAATCCACTGTAAAACATCTGGGAGGAACTGTACGGAAATACATTAAGTAGAACGATCGCATAAACAGAGGGAAAAGCAGACGCCAAACTGAGATTCACAGAAACAACTGAGCCGTGCGGGAGGCGCTGGTGCCAGTGATTTTCTTCTCTAGTAGAGGCAATAACCTGCTCGTTCTTGCATGCGCCTTTTCCTTTTGGTTTTCCTCTTCTAGCCGCTATTTACGCGCGGCGCTTCCGGCCATGGTTCTCTTGGTTTTCCGCTACGGGGCCCTAATCGTCGTGCTAGCCAGTGTCTTGGGCACACGATATGTTGGCTAGTATTGGAGTGATCTTTAAAGGAGGAGCCTTGGTTGCTCGCGGTGCTGTGTCATGGTTTGGGGAGAGTAGGCGGCGGGCTGGTGGTGATGGCCTCCAGTTCACAGCAAGGGTCTATATTGTACTACCTGAAGCTGGATGGCAATGTATGCAGTGTTGATTCTCGTCGTTTGCAGCTACTAACATTGGGCATCAGCTTTTTCTTTGAAGTTTGTTTTGTGTTCAGTCTGATCGTAATTAGTGTTCACAGCCAGAAACAGTGATTTGTATGTGATTCTTCGCGCCGTGAATAAGGAATTCACTCTTGGTTCCGGTATATGTTGAGTAGTACTGTTAAGATCGTGTAACATTGCTTAGTAACGGCAGCACTAAGCGTGAGTAGCGTGAAGCTGCAAGAGTCATTCCAGGAGAGTGCGCCGGCCATGTTCAGTGTTAAGACAGTGTCTACATCTACATACATACTCCACTAGCCACCAAGCGGTGTGTCGGGAAGGGCACAATTTGCACCGAAGTCATATTCCCCCCACTCCCCCCCCCCCCATCACCCTCTTCCAATCGCTGATCGCGCGAGGGAAAAACTACTGTCTGAACGCCTCAGTACGAGCTCTAATTTCCCTTATATTTGAATCGCGATCATTTCGCGATTTGGAAGTTGGTGGTAATAATATATGCTCTACATCCTCGGAGAAGATCGGATTTCGGTATTTAGTGGGCAACTCCTTCTGTTTAGCGCGCCGTCTATCTGCAAGTGTGTCCCAATTCAAACTATCTATGAGATTTGGAACGCTCTCGCGACGGCTAAACGTATCAGTCACGAATCTTGCCGCTCTTCTTTGGACCTTCTCAATCTCTTGAATCATACCCAACTGGTACGGGTCCCATACAGACGAACAATACTGGAAGACTGGACGAACTAACGTATTGTAAGCAGTTTCCTTTGTTGAAGTACTGCGTCGCTTCAGGATTCGACCAGTAAACCGCAATCTAGAGCTCGCGTTGCCCGTTACTTGTGTAATCTGATCATTCCATTCGAGATCACTTCGAATAATCACACCCAGATACTTGACGGATGTTACCGCTTCCAAAGACTGGGCAATTATGCTGTACTCGTACATCAGTGGGGATTGTCGCCTTGTTATACGCAGTAGGTTAGTCTTACTAATATTAAGAAATAACTGCCAGTAATTACACCATGCATTTATTTTCTGCAAATCTTTGTTGATTTCTTCACAACTTTCATGTGATACTACTTTCCTGTAGACTACATCATCATTTGCAAACAGTCTAACTCCGCTGACAATACCATCAACCAGATCGTTTGTATAAATCGTAAAAAGCAGCGGACCTATTACGCTGCCCTAGGCACACCTGAAGTTACGCTTGTTTCTGTTGAAGTCACCCCGTTCAGGACGACATACTGCTCTCTATCTGTTAAAAAACTTTCTATCCCACCGCGTATGTCATCGGATGCACCGGAAGCACGCACTTTTTGGAGCAAGCGACAGAGCGGAACTGAGTCGAGCGCCTCTCGAAAGTCGAGAAATATGGCATCAACCTGGCAGCCGGCATCTAGAGCCCATTGTATATCATGCACAAAGAAGGCCAGCTGTGTCTCACATCACCGCTGTTTCCTAAAACCGTGCTGGTTTCTGCAGATGAGCTTCTCAGAGTCTAGAAAGGTCATTATGTCTGAACATAAAATATGTTGCATGACTCTACAACAAATCGACGTCTTTGAAATTGGCCGGTGATTACGTGCAACCGATTTTCTACCCTTTTAATAGATTGCTATGACCAGCGCCTTCTTCCAGTCCCGTGGAACTTTCCGATGTTCCATTGTTCTCTGACAACGCGTCAGGGTAGCCGAGAGCAATAACGCGCTGCTTCCTGGACTTGGGTAGGCGCGTCGCACCCGGATAGAATCCACCCGGCGGATTAACGACGACGGCCGGTGTGTGTCGGCCAGCCTGGATGTGGTTTTTAGGAGGTTTTACACATCCTACTAGGTGAATACTGGGCTGGTCCCCACGTCCCGCCTCAGTTACACGACTCACAGACATTTGAAACACATTCACACTTTTTCCCGATTTACACTAGACGCAGACAGCTGGGGTGCACTACTTCCATCCTGGGGGGTATGGGGTGGCGGGAGGAAGGGCGTCCGGCCACCCCTTCAAATTAACCATACCAATTCCGTACTTAACCCCGCCGACCCTGGGCGCAATGCGGGATACAGGCTGTAGCAAAAGAAAAAAGGAAAGAAAGAACGTTCTCTGATAGATGATGGATGAGAATGGTGCTATATTTGTTGCATAGTCAACAAATAATCGTACGGTGATACCTTCTGGGCCAGATGCCTTCCTGACATCTAATGATCTTAACTGTTTTACAATCCCAGATACACTAACCACTATGTCAGCCATCCTTGCGTTTGTTTGATAATTGAAAGGGGGAATGGTGCTGCAGTCCTCTACCGTAACGAGTTTTTGGAAGCTAGGTTTAGAATTTCGGCCTTCTGTTTATCATCATCCGTTACATTACCCGTAATGTCAGCAAGAGAAGGTATTAAATTATTTGCAATTTTCTTAAGGTTTCTTGTGTATCTTATGACCTTTTCTGTTGTCTCCGTTTGGAGGGGCCGTGACTGTGATTTCTCGTATTATGGGTTTCAATACTCTTGGTTTGGCAGGCCGTAAACTCCTCCAGCCTTAATGCGTGTTATTGGGGTCTGCCTGTAAGAGAAAGTGGTATGAGCTGTACATAATTTTCCATGCTATTTGTTTGGAGTCTTGCATGTCTTGTCCACCTCCGTAGCGTAGCGGCAGCGGTAGCGTTACCGCCTATCACGCAGGAGGCCCGTGTGTTGTGTGTTCATCATCATTGCCTCGCAAGTCGTTGATGTGGCGTCACCTAAATAGGATTTGCAATACGGTGACCGAACTCCCCCGAATGGGACCTCCTGGCCAACAATGCCTTACGATCATTTCACTTTTTTGCATGTGTTAAGGGTATTAAATTTGGAATGGGGGGGGGGGCATAATTCTGAAATAACAGGGTTTGTGTTGTGTGCTTTGGTTTGGTTGTCTGTCCTTTTCTCTTTTTCTTGTTACAGTGTACTACGAGACGCGGGCACAATCAGTTCCGGATTGACCAATACAGGGGCCGGCGCATTGATTGGAATATGTTCGGATGGTGTTTTCTACATCTTGGTGACGCTCGGCACTCCTTGGACGTACCGTATCAGAGTCGCTGCTCGCCCCAGTAGCGCTCTTTGTAATTATTTATAGATTCCTCTCGTTAATGCGTTCGGGCTGCGCCAACGTGCGTCCCCCGTTCTTATTAGTTTGGTTACTCTTGTTTTAGGTTGGGTCATCCACTAGGCTGTGCCCGCTGTTGCGTGGAACTTAAACTGAGTATTAACATAACTGTCTTTTCTGCCTAAATAATGTTGTTTTACTTGAGAGGGATTTCACGAATGAGTCCAGTGGAATATGTAATTACACAATTGGTGGAATTCCGTTGTTTTATGATCTGTCTATTGGTCTAAGAGTCCCGTTGAGGATTTTGCTCTTACTTGAAATTTGTTCCTTAATATTCTGTCCTGTTGCTTGGTTTACATATAGGGATTTAGTCCCGGTAAATTCCTGTTAAATTAGTGGGCAATTATGATTGTCATCTATATTTATCTCGGACTATTTGTTATTTAGTTAAAAGGAAGAATCTTTACTTCACTAGTTTCATTCCGTATAATCTTACAAAGGCTGTATAAGGTTTTTAATTATATTTGTTATTGGTAGCTACTGTAAAAAATTTTGTACAACTAATTTTGGGGATAAATGTAATAAACTTTGGTGAACTACAAACCTGTGTTTGCGTTTTCTTGTGAATCACGTCCCAACAATTTCAAGGAACTGTACCTCGGCGACGAGGGAATTGGCTAACCAGGCTCTTGTTCGAATGATTCTTATTTACTGTTCTTCATTATAGCGACTTACCAGGTAGTACTGAAAGAGGAGATAAGGAAGGTTCAACGAAGGCCGGCGCGTTTCGCCACGGGATTGTTCGGTCCGTACGAGAGCGTTACAGGTAATTTCAACGGACTCCAGTAGCAGACGCTGCAGCACAGGTGGCGTGCATCAACGAGAGGTTTACTATTGGACTTTGCAGAGAGTACTTCCCAACAAGAGTCGGATAGTATTTACTTCATCCCACATACATCTGCCGAAAAGACAGCGACGAGAAATGTGGAGAAACTGGAGCTAATACAGAGGCTAACCGGGAGTCATTCTTCCAAGCGACATTCGCGAGTGGAACTGGGAAGGGGAAGTGTCAGTTGGTGGTACCAGAAATACTCTCCACCACACGTCGTCAGGTCGCTTGTAGATTACTGATGGAAATATCGAACGAAAGTAATTTATTACAGTTTCAGTTCCGAAAACCTTTCTCGCAATATGCGACTGAAACAGAAATGGTCAAACTATTGAGTTAGAAGCTATCTTAAGGCTAATAATTCACTGAAGTCCCATTTACATAAACATTGGACGATTTCTTGGGCTGTCCGTCTAGGAGCAACGTCCACATTCGCATCTCACTCTCGCAGATGCCTAAGACACATTTTTACTTCTTGCGCCAAGTGCTCCTTATCTAATGTCTCAGAAATTTCTACCGTATTCTTCAGTCTTACAGCCAGAGTGTCAGCGGAAGCTTGAAGCATTAATTTTGTTCCAACAATCTGTAAAGTTTCCGTGATTTCCTTCATGAATATGTATCGTTGTGACAATTTCTTGCATAAATCACACTGCGCATTCAAACACGGATCAAGGAAAGTCTTCTTGAACTGATGATCCAGCTTCATGAGCTAGCTCACCCGGCACTATGTTATGTGCCCTCCTTTTTCCTCTTCGGTCAATGTTATGTCCATGTAACTGCACGTTTTATTGCCAAAAGTAACTGTATTGTCTATCATTGCAATTCATTCCGTCACTACAAACTAAATAAGTCTTTTTAATTGAGCGAGTCATTTATCCAAAGTCACTTTTGGAGACTGCAGATACTAAATTCACTTTCTCCAGTATCAGGTGCAAAAAGCTGATATAGGTCAGGAAGGTAAAAATCACGTACAGCTGCAAGGACCAAGTGCGTTGCAGTTCTTGTATAGTCTAGCCATATTATAAAGTCGCCCGGCGCGTTTGCCTGTCTGCATGTAAAAGCTAATCTCGAGAACAACTGTAGAGATTTTAAGATTTGACAGATAGGGTGCTTCACGAGAAAGGTATGTGTGTATCACTAGGTACACTGCCTGGTGAAAAGTATCTAGACATCTCTATGTGATTCGGAATCGACCACCAGATGCCACGAGACGCGAACTCGCCATTGTAATAGTAGGCAAGGAGTGTTGTGACGTCAGTCGAGAAGTCGTAGCGGCAGAGTTTAGTAACTTCCGACGTGGACCAGTCTGGACGTGACCTGAATGGCAAATCCATCCGAGGCATTTCAGCCCATCTAAAGAACCCCAAGCTGACTCTCGGTGATGTGATAATACAGAAAATCGAAGGAAGGATAACAGCTGAACCAAGTACCGTCAGACCTCATATAATGACGCCAGGCATTGTAAAACATCGCATGAAATCAGTGGACGGAGTCATTCTTGGATTCCAAAGTGCTACCGAAAGCCCAACCAGCACAATGGATGTGCATAGGGAGTCAGAAACGGAGTAGAATATTATAATACCTCCTCAAAAGCAGCAAATTTCGGTATTCGTTGTTATGCGACACTTGAGGCATTGTAAAGTGCGGCGCTTTAGGACTGCGAATTACGGTAAACGAGTGATGTGGGGTGGATGACACGCGCTATGTCGCATAGTAGTTCTAAGCAAGGGTGTGGGTTTGGCGGATGCCTGGAAGATATAATCGGTCATCATATGTACCATTATGGAGGACTGCAGAGGAGGTTGTGTTGCGGTGTGGGGCTGTTTCTAGTAGTTACTGCTTTAAGAAGACGATATATGTTGAAAGATATGAACATATTTTACAGCTTTGCTCGTATCAACATGACAATGAGGCAATGGTTTGTGGACAATAACGTACCTAGATTGAACTGCCCTAACTCCTGACTTGACATGTGAAACGAGTTATAACATCGACTTCGCGCCAGGCAACAGTGTCCAACATCACTGCCTCTCCGTTTTCGGCTCTTGCCAGAATTCGGCTGCCTTTCCTCCACACCTATTTAGACTAATGATAGGAAAAAACGTTCTTTTCAGGGATTGGATCAGAAGCACTAAATCACTGGAATGAACTTGCTCTATTTCAAGATTCAGCATTGAGTTACTAAAATAGATTAAAGAAACGCATCTTCCCTTTTTCATTCACGGTGACCGAATCTGTATATTTATATGATTCACACGCCCCGCAGAGAACCGCAAGCTCTGGCAGCCTACAGCGGCGCACTCTACGAGTCTGCCAGCTAACAGTAGTAAAGGGATTGCATAAAGACTTGCAGAGCATATATAGACACTTTTTTTAAGACTGGTAACTTAGCAGAAGCAGGATGAAAGTCTGTAGCTTTCACATGTTCCTTAGAGACATTGATTTTCTGTGATATCTCGTGGTGTGATTGAAGTTTTATATGTATGTTGACGAAATATTACGCTACCTAAGGTCATGAACGAATTGAATTAGTTTTCCCACCGTTAAGAATAACATGTTATTTGCTAGAAACCCATCTATTCAGTCACAAATGCCGCATAAATGTACCGCACTCTGCTTATGTTGTGACAACTTGCATTTAAGACCGACCAGAAGTTGGTACTGTAACTTAATGATCAATCACGTATTGACAACATAATATGAGAACCATTCCTATTTCTGTTACAAAACCAAGACCTCCTAAATTCCCATTCCTACTACAGGTCCAAAATCAGAACAGCAACTAGGAAACTAAGAGTTTCACATACATTTTTGACGAATGCTGGTACATTGATACAATGGCTTGTTAAGGTTTCGAAGAAATTTAAGTGCCCCATCAATTTCTCCTGTACTTTGCAAAACCAAAGAATTACTCAACTCTACGATGATCAAATCGTAACAGTTTGATATTCTTCACGCAATTGCACGTGTTTAGCGTTCTACATCACTCAAATACGCGATGTTTACATATTGAGCAATTGATAACTCTTTAAATTCTCTGGAAGTCTCTGTGTCTTATATCCAAAAATTAAACAACATGCTGCAATAATGGGATGAATAGAGCACTGGGTTACCACATCCCCCCTCTCTCTCACACACCCATACAATAGTTGGGGAAATGTGTGCATAGAGTAGAGCTATAATTACTTTACATCGTACATAGGACATACAACATATCCAATAGAGTCCTTATGGTCCTGTCTGCTGTGTGCAAATCTGCTGATCACGATTTAAAGCCATCTAACAGCCGTTTGGTCGGTGAGCTGAAGTAAAATCAATATAGCAGTACTGTATTGGTGTTTCTACTGCCTTCTGGGTCTCATGGACGAATACAGCCAACTAAGCTCCACACAATAGATGCTTATGGAATACATGCTGTTATTCTCTCCCCAGAAAGGACATAAGACGTTTTTCAAAATTGACCACCTGACTTGCCCTAGTGATATAGATTTCTGTTACGTAAATTAACTCGATGATATTTCGCACACCAAATTTTTATATTTCTACAATGACCTCAAACTTGCATAGCAGCTTTAGTTCTGACATATGACAGTACTGTCTATTGAATTATAAAGTTAAGGTGTTACCATTTATGTGACAGACTCTAGATCACCACAAACTGGAAGCTGAACATTCCATATACGTTTTTGAAAAGCTGTACAATTTTTGAACCGTTAGACCATTTTTCGTCTTTCTTGAGTGAAATACCTTCAGACGAACGCGCTTCCTACTGAATCAAACGTACGCACACAAGGTGAGAGTGCAGAACACACAGAGTCCGAACATGCCGACAATGATTTAACGTCATCCAACAGTCTTGAAACATACATTCAAACAGAAATGTCCACACATTATGGTCGCAAACTTTAAGAAGATTAAATATTTATCTTCCGCACGACATACAACGTCAATCATGTCTGGCAAAATCCCTATATAAAAATCTGAAGATGTAAAATGTCATCTGTTTATGACATTTAGCTCCGATTACTGTTTGGAAATTATGGTATCTTTACATTATTCCTATAAAATAATCCTCAGCGATGGTAAATGTATGTGACGAAACAGCAACATGTTAGAACATTAATGGTACATTCCATTCATACCAACATTTCAACATGAGAAACAGCCACCAATGTTTAACACTAACCAAAAATCAGAAGTACTATCTTTATGTTCCAACAGATACTTGATAACACAATCAAGGAAAAGTTTAAGACACACTATGTGATCTAAAGTATCTGTACACGTGGCTGAAAATGACTTACAAATTTGTGGCACCCTTCATCAGTAATGATGGAATTGACTATGGTGTTGGCCCACACTTAGTCTTAATCACAGCTTCCACTCCAGCAGGCATACGTTCAATCAGGTGGTGGAAGGTTTCTTGAGAAATGACAGCCCATTCTTCAATGATTGTTGCACTGAGGAGAGATATCAACATTGGTCTGTGAGGCCTGGCATGAAGTCAGAGTTCCATAACATTCCAAAGGTGTTCTACAGTATTCAGGTCCAGACTCTACTTAAATATCCATTTATTAAATATAAAATGTTGTGGAACTTATAATTCATATATTATAGTTTAAAAACAAATAAAGGCAAATGCCTGCAAAAAAATCGCACAAAATAAGGGATTCCCTCTGTGTTATAATAGTTGTATTCATATATATCCTTCAGTTGAATGAAAAAATTGTATGTTTATTCATATAATAAAAGATCTAATGAGTACCAACATGATCAGATGTGTCTGAATTTACTGTTCCAAATCAAAATGTTTTGGTTTATCAGGCATTCATCATAAAACACCACAAAAATATTTTATTTTTCATTGTTTTAACTGAATCTTCTATGTCAAAATTAGATAAAGCTTTATTACATGTTCTAATAACTTTTTGATTTTTTATTAGTTTCTCAAACATGAGCAATAGAAGCACCACCAAATAAAAATGGGAAAGCAGACAATGATTATGGTAAAATCCACCCTTGTATTTTGTTTCTTGTTCATTAAATATTCACTAATGTTACTCACAGCAGGAATATCAAAAGTAATAACCACATTTGCACCAGATGTTGTATCTTTTTCCTCCCATGTGAATCAGTTAAGAATGGTTCAATATCATTTTATAGTTCATTATTTAATAAAACTTTAATTCCTTTAGGTTTTATTTCACCATCTGAAAGCTTAGTATTATTCACACTAAAAGTATTTCTTTATATACATTAAACACAGTAAATATTTTTTATAAACCCTATTTTCTTCAACATTTAATCAAACTCCCACTTTTGCTTTTCCATACATTTTTCCTCAAACTGCAGATCCCACTAAGTTTCACCATTTGATGTATCAGAATCATATTGAAGCTAAGTGAAGTTTTTGTCACCTTCATGCATTTCTTTTGATTCTTTATTATCTCTAAAAAATATTATCTTCTTTAGATGATTCATGTAGTGGAATTATTCCTTTATCTCTAAATGCTAATCTTTTATTTACTTTATTCTCAGAGCAATGCCAATTATAACCAGGTAATGCTTTTGAAGTGGTAAAATTTTAATAATTTTTTCCATATTCACTTTTCCAAAATCTAATTTACTAAGCCTTCACCAGCATTGTGAAACAGATTATTAAGATTTCTTCCTGAGAAATTAGGAAAACATTCTTGAAGTATTGTTTTTATCTAATTCTTATACTTATTTCACTATCACCAACGTTCCTAGCATTTGTAGACTTAGAGAAAGCTTTTGACAATATTGACTGGAATACTCTCTTTCAAATTATGAAGGTGGCAGTGGTAAAATACAGGGAGCGAAAAGCTATTTACAATTTGTACAGAAACCAGATGGTAGTTATAGGAGTCGAGGGACATGAAAGGGAAGCAGTGGTTGGGTAGGGAGTGAGACAGGGTTGTAGCCTCTCCCCGATGTTATTCAATCTGTATATTGAGCAAGCAGTGAAGGAAACAAAAGAAAAATTCGGAGTAGGTATTAAAATCCATGAAGAAGTAATAAAAACTTGGAGGTTCGCTGATGACATTGTAATTCTGTCAGAGACAGCAAAGGACTTGTAAGAGCAGTTGAACGGAATGGATAGTGTCTTGGAAGGAGGATATAAGATGAACATCAACAAAAGAAAACCAAGAATAATGGAATGTAGTCGAATTAAATTGGGTGATGCTGAGGGAATTAGATTAGGAAATGAGACACTTAAAGTAGTAAAGGAATTTTGCTATTTGGGGAGCAAATTAACTGATGATGGTCGAAGTAGAGAGGATATAAAATGTAGACTGGCAATGGCAAGGAAACCATATCTAAAGAAGAGAAATTTGTTAACATCGAGTATAGATTTAAGTGTCAGGAAGTCGTTTCTGAAAGTATTTGTATGGAGTGTAGCCATGTATGGAAGTGAAACATGGACAATAGATAGTTTGAACAAGAAGAGAATAGAATATTTCGAAATGTGGCGCTACAGAAGAATGCTAATGATTAGATAGGTAGATCACATAACTAATGAGGAAGTATTGAATAGGATTGGGGAGAAGAGAAGATTGTGGCACAACTTGACTAGAAGAAGGGATCGGTTGGTAGGACATGTTCTGAGGCATCAAGGAATCAGCAGTTTAGTATTGGAGGGCAGCGTGGAGGGTAAAAATCCTAGAGGAAGACCAAGAGATGAATATACTAAGCAGATTCAGAAGGATGTAGGTTGCAGTAGGTACTGAGAGACGAAGAAGCTTGCACAGGATAGAGTAGCAAGGAGAGCAGCATCAAACCAGACTCAGGACTGAAGACCACAACAACAACAACATATTTATTCCCTTTGTATGTTTTAAATTAATTTGTATATTGTCAGAATATATAGCACTTGAATAAAACAAATTTCTATTATAATTTTGTAAATCAAAAGAATCAAATCCTTTGCCTAAAACATCATAATTAATTTTTTCGACTAAAAGAGTCATTAATCCAGTAGGAGCATCATGTTCTTTTTCACCCACATGTAATTTATCACCACTGAATCAATTGGATATTTACCAAATATTTAAAAGTACCAACATCTCTTAATCCAAAAACAGCATCTTCACAATGATTTATAAATTTTATTACTCTTTCACTTATATTTATTTTTTAATATCTTTGTTCTTAGATTTTTTGTCTTTAACTTCTTATTGGTATTTACTCAATAAATTTCTTATTTATGATTAACTTAATGTGTAACCTCTAAGATCACTATAACATTGTTTAATTGGTAGAATAATATTAAATTCTTCTATATAATGTTGATTACAAGAAACCATGATAATGTAAATCTTCGAATCCTTGTTTAATTGACTACTGTATCAATAACTGGTTGATCTTCTTTTTTAAATTTTTTCAGAATATGTTCTGTGTTGTTTTTAACATTTTTACACTCTTCCTCTTTTACATATATGTCATTTACTTGAACAACTTCTAAGCTGTTTTTTAAACATTTATTATGGATAGAAAAGCAGTAATCATTCTTTTTGTATTACTTTCATAATTTTTGTTCAATATTTTTATGTTTATTGCATTATATTTAATGTTTTATGTTGAACATTTTCATGTTTAATTAAAATGTTTAGTGTCATTGCTATTGTAAGAAAACCCAGTACTTCCTTATTCCAAAATTCACAACTCATTTCTTTAAACTTGACGAATTTTAAATCAACCCAACAAATTCAATATAAACATCATTCAAATTTATGGCATAAAACCGAAAAATTTAAAAATTGAGATTATCTCTTACCAGCTGTTTTGGTATATTTGAATAAGTCTGATAGAAATAAAAACAGTCTCTCCCTCTAGTAAAATATTCTCTAACTATATGTTGATCTTCAAGAATGAACTTATCAAAATCAACAACCAAATTATTTTCACATTCATCTATTGGAACAATTTTGTTACTATCGCCAATAGAAATAGTATTTTTTAAATAAATTTTCTTTCTATTTTTTCACATCTTCTTATAAATTCTTGATACTTTGTTTTGTCTAAACTTTTAGAAAACACACACAAATACATAATTTTTTTACAGTTTAAGCTTCCTGGATCTAGAATATATTACAATAATTAATGTTTTATTCTACAACCAATTTGTCTTATTATTGAATATCGAATAAGGCTTTTTATAATTGGCATTGTTTATTTTTTATTTTTTCAGGAATTATTTTGTTTGGTTCCCAATCTACCATTATGTAAGTTACCTTTTTTAATATAAATGTGTAAATTATTTCAATTTAGTGATAATTCATCAGAAAAAGATCAATATTGCAGTAAACTAAACTTATCATAATTGTTGACTAATTAGTTTTTATTTAGCTTTTTTAGATCCAAATATTACAGCAAATAATAATCTGTTATACAATTTGAAGAAACATTAGAAATTCCTATTATTCAATATATTTGGAAAAACTTAGAAAACTTTCTTCAATCGAAAAACCTAATATATACATTTAAGAAGATAACATTTTAAGTATAATTATTATTGAAAGTGATATTAAATTATTTATAGATCAAGAAAATAATGCAAATGGTGTTTTGATTGGATTCAATGGTGCTTGTGTGACAGTAATTTTATAAATGAATTAATAAATTTTTCCTTAATAAAACATCAATGAAACTCAGAGTTATCAGCTGTGCTAATTTTCTGTTAATGAGCTAATATGCCTAACAAAAGAACAGTAATTAGTATTAGTATTGGTGATGGATGTATGCATCTTATCTGTTCAAAATATTATATTACATTTCATGCTATTTTCGCAGATTTAATGGCTTTTTGAGCATATGATATTAAACTAAATGCTTTTACAAGAAAGGAAACAATGCTTTTTAAAGAACAGAACGTTTATTTACTTCTTCATCAACTCTTATATGATTAGCTTCACCTCCATCAAATGAATTAACTAGGAAAGGTCATATTCTTAACAATGTTATAATCGAAAAGGAAAAAATGAAGTACTTCATGCATTAGCATTATTTGATGATATTTCTTAACTATTTTAAAGAAACAATTTGGGAAGGAGGCTTAACAGCAGTTTATTACTTGGAGTTCAAGAAAAGATCAAGAAGTTTCTATTCTTCGATGGACTACTGATAAAGATAATAGTACACTTCCAAAACAACACAAAATTGTTGTAAAAGTTATGAAAAGTAGTGTTCCTGTTGTTAAATCTGAACCTGTATATTTGCTTGAAATAGAACAAGAAAGACTAAACAATCCAATAATTCCAGTATCTTTCTTTGAAGTACAGTCAACTGAATTTTCTGGATTAAATAGAAAAACAGAATGTGAACTAAATATTATTAATTATTAAAATTCCACAGAATTCGATGTACATTACTTTATGTTCGGTATTTTCCAAAGTAATCAAGTAAATAATCAGTAAATAATTCTTCTTTATTCGATCTTGTTAACAGACAACATATTTTTGTAAAAATCGAAGAAATAAAATTTGTCCTGAAGAATTATGGAAACTTATACCTCAGAATAACTTTTTAAAAGCTTATGATGCTTTTAGAGTTTTAAAGATAACACTATTAAATAATGGTGTAAATATAAACCTATACAACTTTATTGAAAAGTATCCCATGTGAAACATTAATGTGATCAGACAAATGAAGGTTTTAACCACTCAACGAATAACAGTGAAAATATATTTATTTTTAATCAAAATATACCTAATAATACAATATATATATATATATGTGTGTGTGTGTGTGTGTGTGTGTGTGTGTGTGTGTGTGTGTTATATGGTAAAAAGAATTTACCTTGTGATTCACAAAACAGAATTATAACTAAAAATTCTTAACCACATAAATTAATAAAATATTTAAGGAAGTTGCAATATTACTTTAAACTTTTATATTTCCTTTCGAAATATTTTCAGAGAAACAGAGAAGATAAAAATTGTAAGAAATCGATTTTCTATAAGTAAGTTATTTGATAAACGTTTTAAATCTTTTAAATAGAAGTTTTAAAGTTTCTTAAATGTCCAGTTTTTAAATTTTTCTGTATAAAGAAAAGTAAATCAAAATGAACATGAATGGCAGTGTTGAAAATATAGTAATTGACCTTAACAGTTATAGGAATCATTGTGCAGAAGTGTTTTTCATTTTTTTACACTGCCAAGAGCCCTTAGATCTCAGTATGTGACTTAAAATTCAACTTCGTACACATATCTACACCTGAGAAAAGGGTTCTTAACAGACAGACAGAGAAAGTGACAGACAGATTGACAACAAGGCAATCCTTTAGGAGTCCATTTTTAGCGACTGAGGCAAGGAACTTAACGAAGATGTCCCTTTTGAAATCGCTATGGATTTCACAAACAGAGATGTTTGCAGAGATCAACGATCTCCATCTGACTCAGAGCATTGCAGATATTGGTGCTGTGGTCACATTGCTTCACTTCCGAGAGGAATACGCCTAAATTTAACATCCTGCCTGCAGTTGTGTCATGCAAAACAGCAGAGAGTGGGACATATACGTGTGCTCGATGTGCACACATGTATGTGTACAGCATCTTCTCATAAGCCCATAGCTCTACTTTAACCACAGTTGGTAACACATGTTACTTACTATGTGGAAAGAAATGTGAGGTAAAAAGCATCAACTTCCAAGTGGGGTCGTGGTGGCGGGTGTGATAAACAGATGAAGTACATGGTATTGGAGGAGGATGCGATTGGCAGAGAGAAGGGCAGAGAGTGGAGGGAGGGGAGAAAATGGATGGAGAGGTAATGGGCCAGGAGATGTACAGATAGAGGAGGGAAGAGGATGTGGAAAGAGAGAAAGGGTCTGGAGGGGACAGGCAGAGAATGGGGGGGGGGGGGAGGGAGAAGATCGGCGGAGGAAGGAGAGAGGACGAGATGGACTAACACAACATTGTCACAAATAAGTAGTGGGCAATGCCTGGTTTCTCATATAGTATGTCTGCAGTTATGTGGGACTTTCCGAAGACCTCTGTTAAAAACAAGAATCATCTACCTCGTTTTGCTCACTGAATACCATTCTTTACTACTGCTGGAAAAGGAACAGTCTGTGTCAAACGTCATAGGTGTCTCTGACCAGTCCAATTACTTTACCATTGAAGAGCGGTTGTATTTGTTTCTCATTGGGTTAACGATGTTCTTATGGGACCGTGATACATAAAATTTGACAGTTTCTTGTCTAAACAGCGGAATTAATAAAATTCTTCTTTAAGGGGCGGTTATTGCATTTTGACTAATGTTCATTATGTCTCTCAGATAACAGCTGAAAAACGAAAGTACGTAGTATCCGAAAGTTATAAGAACAGTTGAATAAAGTGTTGTTTATGTTATCTACACATAATATGGAAGTAAGTAATGTGTTTAAAAACGTGTGAGAAGATACCGCAGTTGATCGGTTCTATGAGCTCTGCGCGATCTTAAACCGGCACTGTGGCTGCTACATCACACAGTAGACTCGTGCGGAGCTGACCGCCTGTGAAACTGTCACACGATTCGTAATGTAGCTTATTAAACGCATCTGCACAATGGTTTCGGCTCGAGCAGCCCATCGAGTGAGGCGCCAACCAGTCGCGGAGCTGCCAGCCGCCAGCTGCAGCCGCCGCTGCGGAGGCGGCGGGGGCGGACGTGGAGGCGGAGGCGCCGCGCCACCACAATGGCCCTCAATCACAGGTGCGGCCATTAGGCCACAATAGGCCGGCGATGAGACGCGATCGCCAATCGCGCCTCATTGAGGCCCGCCGCGTCGATCTCGCTGATCACGAGGCCGGCGGCCGCGGACGTGGCCGCTGCGGGTCGGTCGCCGGCTGCTTGATGACAATCAAGCAGCGCCTAATCGCCGCTGGACGAAATTACTCCCGGGGCCACGAACTGGCCTCTGCCGTAGAGACTGCACAATGCACTAAACGTCCGTTGGATTTCTTTTCTCCATCCGTATCTGCTCTGTAGCACCCACCTTCGGCGCCTGCTCTACGGTGAGCCTGTACCATTATCTCACACCACCTGCCCCATCCCACTCACGACTGGCGCGTGGATAGAACCGCTGTCGGTAGATCTCAGTTGGAATCTTAATACATATAATTTTCTCGTTGCACTCATTTCCCGAGATGTAGAGAAAGTTAGGTAGTATCGGGTAGCATGTTGTACCGACAAGAGATTTTACTGTACTGTAGCACTGGTGAGAACACCTGTTACCCTACTGGAGGAACATCAGTCCCTTGACCGTGAATCACAAGAGAGCATTTTATCGGTTCCTACTAGAATTTATTAGTTCCTACTGAAGATTTTTTGCATGAAAGTAAGTGTTGACTGTTGTGTTTTGTTTTCTTTTCTTTAGATACAAGTCATCTCTGTAACTTGTAAGCTATAACATAGTCTTCCTAAAATAGTAGCAGTGGCCATATTAAACTACTACAGTGGTACGAACGATTTGCATCAAACAGTCCAAATTCTGATTGTACCACACAAGACGTATTATAAAAATTAAGTTTTGAGGGCATATTTCGTCAATAGATATAGCTAGGAAAATTATCACAGAAACATGATGAAAATACCACAATGGTGGACACAGAAAAGTCAGAGTTCTTCAATAGACAATCTGGTAAGTGATCGCGGGCCACGGCGCTACCGACGACTCTCCGTGCCGCTACACATTCTGTCGAAGGACAGCACTGCCCGAAGAAAGTAACTATAGCGCCAGATTTATATAACGCCCCAGGATTTCGGAGGATGTAGTGTACTGGAATGATTCGCGTTTGTGCTGTTACAGGGGTCGTTGGTTTAGGGGTATGGTTCCTGTTTAGTCTTGGAAGAAGTACTTTACTTGATAACCTTATTACTTTTCTTCTTCTTTTCTTCTTCTTCACTTCAAGGAGTACACTTACAGTCTGTTCCGACTTCACAACACCCAACTTTTCGTTGGGCTTTCTGTGTCACCCATTCCTTTAGGTCTGCTTTCTCGTTGCAGTAGGTACTGGGAGATGAAGAAGCTTGCACAGGATAGAGTAGCATGGAGAGCTGCATCAAACCAGTCTCAGGACTGAAGACCACAACAAACAACACACTATTACATCATCCATGGAAAATATATTTCGTTCTTTCCCTATTTCAGACTTCTTTATGTGAGCGTTCATAATAGTTTTAAGTGAAAACCAAAAATTCGTCATGAAACCTATGTAAGCCAATAAAACAATTTGTACAGTATCATTCAGTGACGAACAGGAAGCAGTTGAGTACGTAAGTATTAAAAAATTATGTAGCCATAGTCAGCTTACGCCTTTGAGTGGAAGTTAAGTTCTTAAGTATATTCTTCAAGTATGGAGAGCAACTGACAATAATGCACTGGATCAGTAAGAAAAAAATGGAAATCAGGAAAGACTTTCACTATCGTTTTATGAAAAGACTAAGACTTGACTCTGGGGACAGATTTATCCAGTACTTCGCAGCGAGCTCAGTGTTTCAGGCAAGTAGTTGACAGATTTTTTGACAAAATATGTGGATTGTTGGATGAGTTAAAGTTCGTAACCATTTAACGTACAATTAAAATTCTTTGCAACGAAAATGCCTTGTCTACAAATTGCAGTTTTTTCCGCCACAATGCTAGAAAAATTTAAACGTCCGAAATGCAATGGGTGGAAAAATATTTTAAAGGATCAGCGAACGTATATTCTTACGGCATAGAACTTAATGATTCCATTAAAACTTCCACTGTATAGGATTGCTGCATACCTACGTTCAGTAAATTGTAAGTGCAAACCTCTCACAGGAAGCAGCTCCCAAATTACTTTTAAATGTATCGCATTGGTTCCCTTAAGAATGATGCGCTGAGTTTTGTCTCCTAGAATATGCTGAATCTCAACACATATCTGATCTGACACATGCCTAGCTCGAATTTTGCTCACTTAATGGATGACAGTGAGGAAATTTGCCCTTGGCTACGTCACCCTTTATTCCACAAACGAGTTGAGAGAGCTGGATTTCGCTCCATCTCCTTGGGCAGAAATCATGTTGATTTTCTTCAGAGGAGAGTTATGTTCTTGTCAGAGAACATCACAGTGCTTTAACAAATGATTTTTTCATAATTCTGCAACTGAATGATATATTGACCTATAATTATATGCATCTCTTTGACAATTCTTCTTTATTCCAATAGCTAGATCCACTTCATTGCTGCAATGACGTAGGAGAAACTACTGGTAGAAGCAGGGTACGTTCTTTCGCATAGTTTCTGTGGAACTGATAGGTGATGGCTGTTGGCTTCTGTATCGGATTCTTCGGCCGACGCTTGTTTCATGATTATTCTGGCTTTTCACCTGCACGAGTGCCTGGAATTGTCGAAGTTTTACCCTCCATTGCTAGTAGTGGACTGGAATCGAGCTCGCGGCCGCAGAGTATATCTACCTGGCGCTCCAACGTCCAAGGGCTTTTCCTTGATCATTTCTGGTACGATTCTCGCCTTGCTACCTGCAACGATTGTTCGCTGCTCCACGGGATATCCAAAATCTGTTCACAATTCAGGCTTTATTCTTTCTTGTTGAAGATATTGTGATGTTGGTGACTATCAGTAGATTCTCTGAACAAACGTGTATTATAGGTCTTATCTACAGCAAGAACTTACATGTCAGTAAACTTTACTACGCAGTAAAGAACAGCGCTTCCTCCGCCTCGGCCGATTTCTCCACCTGCACCAACCTGCAATGCCACTTATGGTCGATGATCCTGGTGTTGAATGATGGTCCAGTCACTCAAACATAGGCTTTTCCGCATGTACACAGTATGCGATATATTTCCGACATTGGAAGTGGGTCGATTTTATCCTTTGCTGATCTGAGACCCTCTTGGAACTTGTTTGTTGGTTAATAAATAGTCTTTACACCGTGTTTGTACAACATACTGCCGATTCTGCCCGTATCTCTGGTAATGTATGGCAGAAGGGCCGTAACCGACATTTCTTTTTCCGATATGTCACTTCGCCGAGTGTTTGACTCTGTGACACTTTTTGTGTAATTTGCAGGAGTACCCATCGCTCCTCATAACTCTTTCCCAGTGTTGTGTTTCGTGTCTGGCGTGCTGCGACTAAAACATTTATCTTTCTCGCATATTAATCATGCCTCTTTTCTGGCTCGGGTGGAGATTTTATAGTTTGTGCAGGTATCGGTACCTGTGTGTCGGTTTTCGATACAAGCTGTGTCGCAGGTTTTCCCATCCCTCAAGACCAACACGTCTAGAAAGCTGTTTCTCTTTTTCTACTACCACCATGGTAAATTTATGTTGGCATGGAGGTTGTTCAGTTGCCTTAGGAAGTCACCGACCTTTTCATCACCATGGCTCCGCACAACGAAGCTGTCATCGACATTTCGTACCAGACCTTAGATTAACACAGTAACAAGTCCTGTGCCTAGTAGCGCCGCTATGAAGATGCAAATCAGGTCTGCTTTCAATACAAGCTCTGACGGTCATGAGCTTTAGTTACCTTTGAGATTGGAAGTGGCGAGTTGATGTAAGTTAAGAATGCCTTTATGATGACAAAAACGCCGTTATCAACACCTCACTGAGTTTGAACGCGTTCGTGCCACATGGCTACGATAAGCTGGATGTTCATTCTGTGATATTGCAGAAAGATTTGGCAGGAATGTAGGCACTGTAAATGATTGCTTGTTGCAGTGGTCACGGGATTGTACGATCGCAAGAAGACCAGGCTACGAACGGCCACGTGGAACTATCGAGAGGGAAGTCCATACTATTCGGTGTATGGCTGTGGCGAACCGTACAGCATCTACAGCAGTAGTTAGAGATGCAGTATCACCGCAATGACACAACAAGTGTTGCAAATCGGTTACTTAGAGAACGGCTCAGAGCCATACGATCTGTAGTGTGCATACCACTGACCCCATACCACCGCCAATTGGGAGCCCAATGGTGTGAAGCGAAAGCTCATTGGAGGTCTGTTGTGTTTTCTGATGAAAGTTGCTTCTGCCACTGATTGCATCATTTTGCTTTTTGGAGGAGAACAGCTGTGGGTATGCAACCATCCCATTTGAGTGCTAGGTGCTCTGGATATACACGTGGAGTTATTGTCTGGCTTGCGATTTCGACAGCGAGAACACTCTGTCGGATATCCCACGCTACATGAATGCAAAATTAATACGTTTGTCCGGTGATTCTACCTGTAGTGCTGCCATTCATGAACAGTATTCCAGTGGGTGCTTTACAACAAGATAACGCTCGACCACATACCTCTGTTTTAACCCAATATGGTCGGCAGAGAGCCGACATGTTGCCTCGGCCTGTTCGATCACTATATCTGCCTCCATTGGAGCACATGTGGGATATAATTGGCCAGCAACTTCAGTGCCATCCACTAACAGTATTAACCGTCCCTGTATTGACCGACTATGTACAACAGGCATGGAAGTCCAACACAAAACTCACATTTAGCACTTTTACAACACAATGCAAGCACATTTGCATGCTTGCACTCAAATTTCTTGCAGTTACACTTGTTATTAATGTACCAACATTTCACATTTGAAATAATATATCTCGCGCTTACATTAACCTATGATCTTACAATCTTAATCAATTAAATATAATACCTAGACAAACGTTTTCACGATATTTCATAGCATTTTTCATGTTTTGAAAACAGAGTCAGCGATCTTAAAATTTGTTAAAATTAAAATTTAAAAGAGTATTGATGAGAATTTTTCTATAGGAGTGAGTGAACTATATTGACTCCTTCATAGTGTCATCTTCAGACTCCAGAGCGGTGGATGAACACTGCCAGACGAGTCGACGGAACTCGTCTGGCAGTGTCCATCCACCGCTCTGGAGTCTGAAGATGACTCAATGAAGGAGTCGAAACCGGCCACTCACTCCAATAAAAAAATTTGCGATCAAGACTGTTTTAAATTTTAATTTTAATATTTCATAGCTCCCCATGAATTATTTTATGGTGTACTGTGTTGTGATTGTTTTTCCGTTGATGTATGCGGAGCAGGCGATCCCAATTGCCAATACAAATTTTGTTTGTTTACATCGCACGTTTGTGAAACTGACTCCAACAGTCGGCTTCAGGTCATTAAAATATCATTATAGAGAGTAACTCGTGACTAGTCACATGCAGCACAGTCAATTACTGAGTCAATACCGACGTGAAGATGACTGGTAGAGCAATCAAAACTGCCCACATAATTCTATTCATACACAATGAAACAAATTAATTTTATGCTGAAAAGTCTTAGGAATTTTAAGTCACATTGGTTCTAAGTGGGCACGAGATACCCAGACGCATAGTCGCCTTACTTTTGTATTGAAATACTCGCCCACTGATCATCCAATTACGCAAGACTATTTCGTCTACGGTGACGAAGATAGAGAATGGGTTGAGTTTTAATGGACACATGGAAAGTAAAGGTTTTCGTTGGTACCGGTGGTCGGTGAGGGCCCACTTGACTGAGCAGAGCCGGCCGGGGAGGCCGAGCGGTTCTAGGCGCTACAGTCTCGAACTGCGCGAACGCAACGGTCGCAGTTTCGAATCCTGCCTCGGGCATGAATGTGTGTGATGTCCTTAGGTTAGTTAGGTTTAAGTAGTTCTAAGTTCTAGGGGACTGATGACCTTAGAAGTTAAGTCCCATAGTGCTCGGAGCCCTCTGAACCAATTTTTGACTCAGCAGACTCTCTCTCATTCATAACCTGATGGGCGTCGAAACTAGACAGCGATCATACTCCAATAAAGAGCGTCTAGCTGTCTCTATTTCAACAACTGCAATTCAGTTACATTTGTGCTTCGTGGACATCGCTGACAGTACAGCGCTACAACCGCTACAGGTGAAAGCATTCCGCAATAACATTTTCATTGGAAATTTTCTGCAAGGGAAAATCTCTGAAGACCCAACGTAATGGAGAGCACACTCACCTGTTTTGCACGTGGTCCACAGAAGGTTACTTGTCAAAGACGCCGAGGGATACCTATTCATCATGTGTTCATCTCATGTTTGGCAGAAACGTGTGTTTCTTAACCCATAAACGACTCAACTGCCACATGCCCCTCACGATGGTAATAAGCAACGTAGCCCTTACTGTACTTTTATACGCGCATACCGTCGGAAAAGCGATTGATGTTTTTTAACAGAAATTTTGCATGAGCCGAAACTACGATTTTAACTTTGAAGTTTTGTACGTGGGTTGAAGTGTATCCCAAATTTTTATCTCCGTGTAGTATCTTGTGAAAACGGATGAAACTGTACATTTCGCTTCGAGGCTAAGGAAATACCATCCGGCGTATTCGAACCATTAACTCCCAACTTCTGCATGCACAACCACACTCCCCAGCTACCTTATACTGGCCTGTGAGGAGTGTTTCCGGTACGAACGTTATTTCTTTCCATTCATCTTCCATTCGGAATCAGCTAGAATTTCTCTGTCTTTCCTGTCATGGTCAATTTGCGAGACGCGTTTGAGTGGAACTTACATGCTTCCTGATCCTACACGGAACGTTCTTACACGAATCATTAACATTAAACATTTCTGTGACTTACAAATAGTGCCTTTTAGTGCCTCCTTCACCTAAAAAAGAAAATCTGAGACGTAAAGCGGCACTTTCCTCTGGTTCTCCTCTTTCTCCTCGATCAAAACTTAGATCACGGAAAGGTCACAGATTGACGATCAATAACGCGCTTCAGTTTGATGATATTCATTCTGAAATTCGAAGGCCCCTTTTGTATGTCTCTTAATCATCCGAAATTTTATTCAGTTGCTCTTTCATGTGGAGGTCCCTGTCCCTTATTGTAACATATCGTCGATCTCTTCGCTACATAATTCACCAATGTGGCGACCAACCCATTTGATTTATGTGGTATCGTGTAGAGACCGCGGTGCCACACCAAAATCGGCAACGCGAATCGACACCACAGACATTAGCAATCGTTCAACTCAAATCCGCAACAATGAATGGGAGGCACCCCAAAAGACATATCCTCCCTCTCACTGTAGCAGTGCCCCCGTACTAGGTCAAAATATTGTCGAGCATGCAATTGTTCGGTCCAGTCAGTGACCTCTGCATCAGCAGTCAATAACATCTAGTCGAACAGTGTAAGTCTCAGAGGAACATGTATCAATGCTGAATGTTGTACTTCAAGAGTAAATTTCGTGGTGGTGTGCTTCGAGTGCTGCTTTCACACTCAATGACAGTCGTAAATACTCAGCGCTCTCCTGTGGCAAGGAACTGTCTCCAGTTAAGTAAACCGTTCTATTTATTCATGTAGTAAAGTGAAATAATATTTGATCTGTTTTAGTTAAAAATCAGCCATCTCACACAGCACTCAGCTGCGCGGGATTAGCCGAACGGTCTCAGGCGCTGCAGTCATGGACTGTGCGGCTCGTCCCGGCGGAGGTTTGAGTCCCCTCTCGGGCATGAGTGCGTGTGTTTGTCCTTAGGATAATTTACGTTGTGTGTAAGCTTAGGGAACGATGACCTTAGCAGTTAAGTCCCATAAGATTTCACACACATTTGAACAGAGCACTCAAAGGATTCACACCTGTGGCCGAACGATTTAAGTTTCTTCTGGTTCCAAGAATTTCAGTTATGCGTTTGGCTCCATAAGCGACTCACCTACTCGCTCAACATTTCTTGCTTTAGTTCCTGCCTACCACTAACCTCATCCTCGGTATGTTTTACGGGTCATGTGAGATTCATATTGTGTGGGTCATTACGAGTAAGGTGGGAGTGAGTGAGTGTCATTTTGTACATTATATTTCACGATGTGACAACAATTTCAGACCTTTTATTCGTTTCTTTTATAGTGTTTGTAAGCACGCTGATAACCTCGCCGTTGAGCACTAGTAAATCCAAAACACACGCGCGCACACACACACACACACACACACACACACACACACACACACACACAGGCGCGTGGGCGCGTGCACCCCACGCTTTTACGAGTCGACGGTTTTATTCAAATACTGCACGCGCAGTGTTCCGGAAGCTGAAGTCTTATTTCGGCCCCAGTAATACACGACGTGTAAGCTCTGACTTCAGAGAATTAATTTTATTTGCTCCTAATTATCAAGTTTACTGAAGTGTGTAGCTTGATACCTCGGTGCATCTTAATCCACTCTAAACTCCATGCTAAAACTGATATTCGGTAATTGGTCTTCTTTCCAAGGAGGGCAACAAAATATCTGCTCAGCGCTTTTTGTTAGCACGTGTCTGCTTCTTTCGAAGAAATTTGTTCTTCAACAATCTATTGTTTACACTCAAAAGGCAATTAGACATTTACTGATAGGAAATTGTATGTTATTACTGCCTCTCCCGTTTTATAGTACTGGCCTTGTCATAGTAATATTCCTGTGTCAAACTGGCACATCTACGCTAACTTACGTCTATGTCCATACTCTGCAAACTAATTTGAAGTGAATAGCACACAGAACTTCGCATTGCACATTATAACACTGTTTCGTCCCATTCTATTACTCGCGTGGAGCGCGTTAAGAATGGCTGTGTAAACGACTTTTCCGCGCTCTAATTAGGTAACTCTTGCCGTCAGTCTCCTTCCGAGTGTAACAAGCAGGTGCAGCAGAACACCCCCAGACTCCTCGCTTACTGATAGTTCTCGAAACACTGCTAGTAGCCTCTCGAGGGAGAGTTTTTCAGAATTAGTATGACAGACTCTCATGATGTATGCCGACTTGTGACCAATCGAGTTGCCTTCTTTGAATATACCCAATATCATGCAATTTTGTCGTATGATGACATGGCTGGAGACCGTGGCTGTTATTTCAGGAAGCTGTCTCAACACCATCACCATAATCAATATCACTTGTCAGTTCTATTTAAAATTGGTCATTGTTCGTTCAAATGGATCTGACCACTATGGGACTCAACATCTGAGGTCATCAGTCCCCTAGAACTTAGAACTACTTAAACGTAACTAACCTAAGGACATCACACACATCCATGCCCGAGGCAGGGTTCGAATATGCGACCGTAGCGGTCGCGTGGTTCCAGACTGAAGCCCCTAGAACCGCTCGGTCACATCGGCCGGCTTGATCATTGTTCTGAAACGGTTTCAGATAATATAATTTTCAGACTGTCAGCGATCTATTACAAATTACCAGTTAAGAAAACAATCAAAATCGCAATAATTATTTATTTGAAAAAGGTAGCAGGTTTTGTCCTTTATGCTCGCCTTCTTCAGATCTAACGAACCATATAGTTGCGGCTGGCGGAGCACTGAACTATTGCGTAAAGTCAGCAGTACACAATCGTGATTTCACGATACTGTATCGTGGAGCTCCAGCTGCAGCCATGTAGTGCGTTACATCTGAAGATGTCCAGGATAATGCCCAAACCCGGTCATCACTTTTTAATTAATAATTATTGTGATCTTGAGTGTTTTATTAATTAATGGTTCTGGGATTTGGTGCAGACGTGTTTAGTCAAACATTTCCTTTGTTGTCTGATTCCTTTTGCGAGGGTATCACAATGAATCGAGGCGTGCCACCTAATTTACAAAGGACGGAGCCTTTGCTACCATTTCGTGTCATACCAGCCGAAATTTTTACGCCCATGTATGAGACGACTTATTCGATTATTATAACACAAACGCAAATACTAAATTAGCAACGTACGATAATGCTACTCCTGTGAAAGTATTTTAAGTTGACCCTGATCGTACGTATAATGGTTGAACTATCGGACTATTTTCGTTTCTCTACAGGTTTCTATTGAAAGAAAGCAATATCAGAACAAACGGTGATCGAACCGTGGACTTATTACTAATCAGGTAAATTGTAGTTACGTAAAAGGAAACGGTTGCAGCCTAGTTATGCAAAATTATAACACTTCTACCACGGTTAATAAAGAAAGTTAACTATAGCGATTGACTTAACTTGATACATAAGTTATGTTTTGCTAATAAGCCACAGCTGCAAAATACTAACACGAATTCTTTACAGACGAATGGAAAAACTAGTAGATGCCGACCTCGGGGAAGATCAGTTTGGATTCCGTAGAAATACTGGAACACGTGAGGCAATACTGACCTTACGACTTATCCTAGAAGAAAGATTAAGGAAAGGCAAACCTACGTTTCTAGCGTTTGTAGACTTAGAGAAAGCTTTTGACAATGTTGACTGGAATACTCTCTTTCAAATTCTAAAGGTGGCAGGGGTAAAATATAGGGAGCGAAAGGCTATTTACAATTTGTACAGAAACCAGATGGCAGTTATAAGAGTCGAGGGACATGAAAGGGAAGCAGTGGTTGGGAAGGGAGTGAGACATGGTTGTAGCCTCTCCCCGACGTTATTCAATCTGTATATTGAGCAAGCAGTAAAGGAAACAAAAGAAAAATTCGGGGTAGGTATTAAAATCCATGGAGAAGAAATAAAAACTTTGAGGTTCGCCGATGACTTTGTAATTCTTTCAGAGACAGCAAAGGACTTGGAAGAGCAGTTGAATGGAATGGATGGTGTCTTGAAGAGAGGATATAAGATGAACATCAACAAAAGCAAAACGAGGATAATGGAATGTAGTCGAATGAAGTCGGGTGATGCTGAGGGAATTAGATTAGGAAATGAGACACTTAAAGTAGTAAAGGAGTTTTGCTATTTGGGGAGCAAAATAAGTGATGATGGTCGAAGTAAAGAGGATATAAAATGTAGACTGGCAATGGCAAGGAAAGCGTTTCTGAAGAAGAGAAATTTGTTAACATCGAGTATAGATCTAAGTGTCAGGATGTCATTTCTGAAAGTATTTGTATGGAGTGTAGCCATGTATGGAAGTGAAACATGGACGATAAATAGTTTGGACAAGAAGAGAATAGAAGCTTTCGAAATGTGGTGCTACAGAAGAATGCTAATGATTAGATAGGTAGATCACATAACTAATGAGGAAGTATTGAATAGGATTGGGGAGAAGAGAAGTTTGTGGCACAACTTGACCAGAAGAAGGGATCGGTTGGTAGGACATGTTCTGAGGCATCAAGGGATCACCAATTTAGTATTGGAGGGCAGCGTGGAGGGTAAAATTCGTAGGGGGAGACCAAGAGATGAATACACTAAGCAGATTCAGAATGATGTAGGTTGCAGTAGGTACTGGGAGGTGAAGAAGCTTGCACAGGATAGAGTAGCATGGAGAGCTGCATCAAACCAGGCTCAGGACTGAAAACCACAACAACAACAACAATAACATACAAGACAGTAGCGCGATTTAGTAAGTAGTATGCCAGTAGTTTCAATAAAACTTACTATCTATACGTTACAGTAGGAAGCTAATGATCCTTATCTTTCCGACAAACCTGTATGGAATGCGTAACATACTATCCACTATAATGTCGACATGGCATGTGTGATACAATCATAATGGAATAGGACGTTTAACAACAAGAATTTTAAAACTCAGAAGGAGTCAGTCTTGACCGGAAACTGGTCATAAGGGGTAAATACTACTGAATGCGATGTTGGCTATTAAAGTTTCTTAAAAGCAATTGCAGATCGCTCCTTCTTATGTCTACTTATGAGAAATTTCAGACTCCTTGTTGAAGTAACGTTGTCGGCGGTTGTGTGTGGTCTTTGTACTGTGTAAATTATGGACAGAACGCGTCACTCAAGAAAGCTGTTACAAAATAATTTGTTTGCTCAGAAAACACGGTCTGGCCAATCGGTTGTATTGCCACACCGAGAGAGGGATTTCCACTGAACACTAGGATAGAGATCGCGAAAGTGAGAACTTCACTCCGAGACATCAGAGTAGACAGTTACCTGTGAGACGCGACAGCAGGGCCTTGACTTGGAGGCCTCAGACAAGAGGCATCGTTGACGGCCATGGTGTCACTTGGAATCTGACCTTCTCTGCCTCTCCGGCTCTGACGCTGCCGAAAGACTCGGAAAAGCCGCCGCTTCCGCGTCGCACACCCGGAGACTTTGGCAGCCGAATCCAGAGCGCATTCGGCCGCAGCCCAACGAATGCTCGCTAACTGGCTGCACTTGAGGGCTCTCATGAAAGTCCCACTGCCTGTTCCGTTTGTTTCTTATCAAACACAAATTGAAACCCCCTAACTACAAAGACAGCCTTTTGTTAATGATAACCGACAAAGTATGATTTAATTTCATTAGCAGCGGAAGACGGCCTAACGGTGTGCGGGACCGTAGCCCAGCTTCATGGAGACGGTTGCGAATGGTCCTCGCCGATACCCCAGGAGCAACAGTGTCCCTAATTTGCTGGGAAGTGGCGGTGCGGTCCCCTACGGCACTGCGTAGGATCCTACGGTCTTGGCGTGCATCCGTGCGTCGCTGGGGTCCGGTCCCAGGTCGACGGGCACGTGCACCTTCCGCCGACCACTGGCGACAACATCGATGTACTGTGGAGACCGCACGCCCCACGTGTTGAGCAATTCGGCGGTACGTCCACCCGGCCTCACGCATGCCCACTATACGCCCTCGCTCAAAGTCCGTCAACTGCACATACGGTTCACGTTTACGCTGTTGCGGCATGCTACCAGTGTTAAAGACTGCGATGGAGCTCCGTATGCCACGGCAAACTGGCTGACACTGACGGCGGCGGTGCACAAATGCTGCGCAGCTAGCGCCATTCGACGGCCAACACCGCGGTTCCTGGTGCGTCCGCTGTGCCGTGCGTGTGATCATTGCTTGTACAGCCCTCTCGCAGCGTCCGGAGCAAGTATGGTGGGTCTGACACACCGGTGTCAATGTGTTCTTTTTTCCATTTCCAGGAGTGTAGAAAGTGCTTAATCAGTTTGTATTAGTGACCTAGTATTAGCACAATAAGAGACAAAATAAATCATTGTATAAATGTACAGCAGAAGAAAGTACATCAGAATTTTCTAAAACAATGGCTATCTCTACTTTTATTAAAAGTTTTGTAAATTGGGATTTATGGGATAACCAACGTGTAAACGCTCAAAGCTCAAGTGATGAAGTGTCTGAGAAATAGACCACGCAGATTGTTCGGACCTTTTGGATATACCTTATCGTATCTGAAGCTCAGTGATGCGACTGCGACTTCCTAAAACAGTCTCAAAAAAAAAAAAACGGCCCAGAGGACTAGAATAATTCCGAGTTCTCTTAAGTATATGATAACCGTAAATCATTAGCACAGTAGTCTGCAGTTGAGCTGGCAGGCTATAAACTGTAAGTCGATAGTTCGAGTCTCGCTAGTGGCAATGTCCCTGTCCCTTCATATAAATTCTATGTTTATTAACAAATAGAAATGTTAATTAACATATAGTGCTTCTAAATTTATTAAACAACAGTAACGTTCTGATTTATTTAGATAGGCCTACTAGTCATAGGAAGATAAACTAAATATTTTAATGTTTATTTAACACTACAATAGTGAAGCTATAGTCACAATACACAAATTATTTTTTGTTACTTTGTATATTTAAGATTGAGTTGCTTTTATGTCACTTTGGCAGAGTTGGATACTAAATGTACTTTGCAATTGTGTAATATCATGGACTTTGAGTTGCTTTCAATGCTTTTGTTTTTCATGGTGTTTATTCCATTACATAGGATAAAGGTTCTTGCAGATTGCATAGCCTACCGTGTTAGATGCTGTGATTGACTTTTACATATAAATAGCAATGTGATAAATTACTTGTATATGTGTCTTTTGTATTAGTTTATATCCTTGCACACTCTGTACATATTATCATATGTTATTTTTATCATTATTTAAGACTGCTGGACTGTGGTATCTAGAATACAGTTTCAGTTCTGCTGTAACTATGATGTTTCTGTAGCTACTGTTAATGCCCTCTCATGGTATGGTGGCTCGTAAAAAAAAAAAAATACATTAATCCCCGGATCTTCCCTCCCCCCCTTAAAAATACATTCTTCTTCCGTTCTTCCCTCGCCCTCCTCCGCCATACAAATACACAACATATCCAGCACATTAGGCATGTGATATAGTGTTTTGACGTGATACACAATTATTATATCCAGTAAATAGGATTTTAAATTGTTTAGTAATTGTCTTTGTGAAAAACTGTAACAAACGACATCTTAATGGGAACCATTTTGTACTGTGTGTACAACATTATTTTGGTTGTTATAATGCTGTATTGAGAGAAACTTCGTTTCTTTGTTATCATAGCTTATCGACTATGCTGTGCTATCTAATTTTAAAGCTGTCAACAATGTATATCAATGTTTTGGTTCATATACCAGCGTTCGATTTGTGATTATGTTTCAACTAGAGTCTAGCTTCGTTTAAACATGACAGTGGCGCCATCTAGCGCCTGTTATTGTACATTATGTAGGTCCTGTTTTGTTTCCTGTGTTTCTATATTACATTCATTCCTTCTAGTGACAAAATGGGTTACCAGGCTAATGGAGAAATGTTACGTTACCAGGTTAGTAGTGTATCAGTCCTACATGAGAGTACAGTGTGTTTTGACATTAAAACATAGTAAAACTGTATTCTGCATTCCACATGGAAGCATGGTGTGCTTGATACACTTACGGAGAGTGGGAGTTTGCGCCTTGATAATGATTAAATTCACATATATGTGTTTAACTATCATACCTGTGAGTTTATATGAGCCATACAATAGTTCTGGTAAAGCAGGACACTTTGAAAGAATTCTTGTCTACTTTTAACCTGATGGAGTTTTTATCTACTCTACATGAGACTATGGACTGAACGGTTTGGCAAGCATGGGGCATAACTCGTAGTGACACGGTTGTTCCACCATTGCCTCGGTTGCCTGGCCTCGTTATTTCTCGTAACTGTTGTCATATGTATGGTCATAATTCCCATTATATATTATCAAACTGATGTTTTAAAACTGAAAATGACGATGTAGTTTCGTGAAACCGGTAAAAAAAATGTAACCACATTTTTATAAAGAAAAAAAAGAAAAAAGTGCCTACTGTGACTATAGCTCCACTATTGTAGTGTCAAATAAACATTGAAGTTATATAATGGTCACACTCCTCTCGACGATTACTTCGGAATATAAAGACTAAAACTTGATACAGACATGTGAAATGCTTAATTGTTAAACTAAAAAAAATATTATATGCGTCAGCAGTACTGTGTAGTTTCGATAATTAAATATGGATCGTATTTTACATTTGACGTTTAGAATTTTTGCAACTGTTTGTAATTTTTGTGAATACTGCATTACCATGCAAATTATGACTCAATTTTCCTTAATTTACATTTCTACTTATTGACAAATATGAAATTTAAATAATTTTGTAAAGAATTAACAGCGAAAATTGACTAACAAATACACAAATTTAAATTTTCAGCTTTTCGCAGTACACGTTCACCCACATATTTTTCCCTGATGATTGCGTTAAAAATTACGCAAGTCTTACACTTATTAACTCTCAGAAGTTTTCTCATATTCAAATGTCAACATTTTGAGTTTGTTTGAGAACTGCATCACGCTGCTTAATTAAATTGAAGCCCGCACATTGAGCCTCCATCACTATAGAGAAGATTTCCTGTGTTACTGTGTGGAGAACAAAAACCAAACAACAACAACCGTACTTTAATCAATTATTAATTACTTTTCTTTAATCTACCAGTTCCGGCACTTAACTAGTGCCGTCTTCAGACCTCCCTACATTAGAACAGCAGTTAGTATAGGATGTAGTGTATGTGTGGTGCATAACACAAGACAATAATACGGATACAAAGCAAGGTCAGCAAAAGTTGCTACGCTATACAAGATGTAACATGTAAAGTGTTAAATGTGCTTACAAAACACCTTATGCCACAACATGTTCACATATTGGTTGACATCTATAAACTAAATAATGTCAGAAGAAAAGACATCCAAAAGCGAGTATGAGATGTAACATAAACAATCAAACGCGTGAAATGACCATAAATCAGAAGACATACTAGAAGACAAGTCCCGCTTCTTTTTTTTTTTTTTTTTTTTTTTTGATACAGAATGTAGGACATATTCAAGCCATATGGGTAAATACAGTCCCAAATATGAAAAGAAAATCAGTCTTCTTCATGGTGTAACATAAAGATACAACATATGAAGTATGGTGTTAGTTACCTATTATCCAGAAGTTGTAGAAGTCGTAACTTCACGTTTTACATGAAGGAGCGTGGTTTCCATTTTAGAATTAGAATTTTTTCCCTGTATGAAATAAAAAATGCACCCCACCTCTAGCACATGTTTTGATTTTGATCATTTCATGCATTTGATTGGATATGGCACATCTCATATTTTTTTGTAGTTTCCGTTAGATGCCTTTTACATCTAATGTGACAGTTCATTGATACCAAACAGTAGGTGAACATGTTCCGGTATAGTGTCCTTCGTGTGAACATTGAACTCTTTATATCCCTTTATGCCACATTTTGTACCGTGTAGCTAACTTTCCGGTGTTGATCTGTATCTGTATTATTATCTACGCAATATACCAGAGATACACCACATTGATACTTGTGATGTTCTCAAGTACAGAGGCCTAAGAAAGGCACCAGGGAAGCGCAGAAACTGCTAGATTAAGGAAAAATAAACAAGAAATGATTGAAATACGACTGTTACTTGGTTTTTGTTCTGTATAAGTCGTATAATCAGTCACTGTCCATGATGGATCCAAAAAGACTGTACTGCATTATGAAAAAAAGATGCTACATTAATCCACATAGGAAACTCTAAAATTATTAGCGAAACATGACGGAACCAGAGAAAAGTCACACAGCTTCGGTGATTGAACAGTAGAAGAATTTAAAAGAGTACAGTGCCGTAGACAAACTGGGAGGCAAGTCGTGAAAAGGCATTTAGAGAAATGGGAACATATTGAAAATGTATCTAGATGTAACACAATAAAAAAGAGATTACAGTACTATTTATCTCCTTCATGTAAGGTGTGTGTGCTTGCTGTAAAACAGAACTATGTCACCACACTCGACTGTTTGTTTTATAGCGCGTCTCGCTTGCTAAAAATTGTGTATGAAATCTTACGGGACTTAACTGCTAAGGTCATCAGTCCATAAGCTTACACACTACTTAACCTAAATTATCCTAAGGACAAACACACTCACCCATGCCCGAGGGAGGACTCGAATCTCCGCCGGGACCAGCCGCACAGTCCATGACAGCAGCGCCCTAAGACCGCTCGGCTAATCCCTTGCGGCCCGGTTGCTATGGAATGGCAGTTTCCTGTAAGATGGTGACCGAGCGAGGTGGTGCAGTGGTTAGCACATTGGAGTCGCATTCTCGAGGACGACGGTTCAATCCCACGTCCAGCCATCCTGAATTAGATTCTCCGTGATTTCCCTAAATCGCTTCAGGCAAATCCTGGGATGATTTCTTTCCCCATCCTTCACTGATCCTATGAGACCGATGGCCTCGCAGCTTGGTCTCATCCCTCAAATCGACCGACTACCTCTGAAATATGTAGCGAAAAGTCCCAATCATATTTCAGTCCTTATTTAAGGGCAGAGCACAATAAATTGAGAGAGGGAATTTAAGGAAAATTCATGTCCTGAGTTAACCACTATCTTGAGAAAGTTGTCGCTACTAGCTCTGCTTTTGCTTTATGAATAACCCACGCAATACAGCAATCGCCAACGAAACTATTAAGCAAATGACCGTCATCGATGCAGGGGCTTAACCGCGGCTTTCACAGTCGCGATACGGACAAAGAGCTGGTAGGAGAGTTAACTGCTATGAGTAATTACGAGGAGCAGGGGGGGATTGGGGAGTCAGCCTGGTGGAGCCCCGGAAAGTGCGCCGAGTGTAGCGCGGGGGCGGCTGTGGGCCGGCAGCCGGAGTCAAATTACTTGTCGTCCGCCGCCGCCGCCGCCGCCGCCGCCGCCGCCTCCGGCTGCCGTTTGCGGCGCCGCTGCGAGGGTGGCGGGTCGCGCAGCTCTGCGCGATCGATCGAGCCGCCCCTCTCCTCCTCTCCCCTCCCCGTCCTCTTCCGCCCCCACCACCCACCGCCCCCGCTCCCACGCCGACGCCAGCCGACGCCGACGCCAGCCGACGCCGACGCCAGCGGGTCGCCGCGACGCCACGCTTTAAGACGGCCTCGGGCGCCGCGAGCGCGTCTGCCCAACCGGTGCTGGGACTGCCTCCGCAGCGCTTGTCCCAGCTACCGTCTCATTCCCCACCAGGCTGTTCATTTATCCGCTGCCTGCACGAGGGACAAGTACACGATCGTTTGTGATGCTTCCAACTATTATACAGGGTGTTTCAAAAATGATCGGTATATTTGAAACGGCAATAAAAACTAAACGAGCAGCGATAGCTGTACACCGTTTGTTGCAATATGCTTGGGACAACAGTACATTTTCAGGCAGACAAACTTTCGAAATTACAGTAGTTACAATTTTCAACAACAGATGGCGCTGCGATCTGGGAAACTCTATAGTACGATATTTTCCACATATCCACCATGCGTAGCAATAATATGGCGTAGTCTCTGAATGAAATTACCCGAAACCTTTGACAACGTGTCTGGCGGAATGGCTTCACATGCAGATGAGATGTACTGCTTCAGCTGTTCAATTGTTTCTGGATTCTGGCGGTACACCTGTTCTTTCAAGTGTCCCCACAGAAAGAAGTCACAGGGGTTCATGTATGGCGAATAGGGAGGCCAATCCACGCCGCCTCCTGTATCTTTCGGGTAGCCCAAAGCAATCACACGATCATCGAAATATTCATTCAGGAAATTAAAGACGTTGGCCGTGCGATGTGGCCGGGCACCATCTTGCATAAACCACGAGGTGTTCGCGGTGTCGTCTAAGGCAGTTTGTACTGCCACAAATTCATGAAGAATGTCCAGATATCGTGATGCAGTAATCGTTTCGGATCTGAAAAATGGGCCAATGATTCCTTTGGAAGAAATGGCGGCCCAGACCAGTACTTTTTGAGGATGCAGGGACGATGGGACTGCAACATGGGGCTTTTCGGTTGCCCATATGCGCCAGTTCCGTTTATTGACGAAGCCGTCCAGGTAAAAATAAGCTTCGTCAGTAAACCAAATGCTGCCCACATGCATATCGCCGTCATCAATCCTGTGCACTATATCGTTAGCGAATGTCTCTCGTGCAGCAATGGTAGCGGCGCTGAGGGGTTGCCGCGTTTGAATTTTGTATGGATAGAGGTGTAAACTCTGGCGCATGAGACGATACGTGGACGTTGGCGTCATTTGGACCGCAACTGCAACACGGCGAACGGAAACCCGAGGCCGCTGTTGGATCACCTGCTGCACTAGCTGCGCGTTGCCCTCTGTGGTTGCTGTACGCGGTCGCCCTACCTTTCCAGCACGTTCATCTGTCACGTTCCCAGTCCGTTGAAATTTTTCAAACAGATCCTTTATTGTATCGCTTTTCGGTCCTTTGGTTACATTAAACCTCCTTTGAAAACTTCGTCTTGTTGCAACCACACTGTGTTCTAGGCGGTGGAATTCCAGCACCAGAAAAATCCTCTGTTCTAAGGAATAAACCATGTTGTCTACAGCACACTTGCACGTTGTGAACAGCACACGCTTACAGCAGAAAGACGACGTACTGAATGGCGCACCCACAGACTGCATTGTCTTCTATATATTTCACATCACTTGCAGCGCCATCTGTTGTTGAAAATTGTAACTACTGTAATTTCGAAAGTTTGTCCGCCTGAAAATGTACTGTTGTCCCAAGCATATTGCAACAAACGGTGTATTTCTATCGCTGCTCGTTTAGTTTTTATTGCCGTTTCAAATATACCGGTCATTTTTGAAACACCCTGTAGGTACATCATCACCATCGTCGTCAGCCTCATCATCAGTGAGCTTTTGTGGAAGTTTAGACCATTTACTGTCATTGGATGCTAAACTACAGTTTTTAATTGCAGTCTTTCTAATGTATGTTCTTACACAGACACGGGGCAATATACACTGGCGTGAGAAATGTCATTGGATAGTTACAAGCAAATATACAGGTAACGGTAGTATCGCGAATACAAGGTATAAAAGGGCAGCACAAAGGCGGGGCTGTCTTTATACTCAGGTGATTCATGTGAAAAACCTCCCACGTGGTTAAGGATGGACGATGGGAATTAATGGAATTTGAGCCCAGAATGGTAGTTGGAGTCATGGAGTTTGCGTAAAGTTTCAGTTCTAACTGCAATACTGCGTGAAATAAACGCAGAAATCAGTACAGTGCGTCAAAGTTTGGCGTTAATGGGATATGGCAGCTGACGGGCGGTCCTAATGCCTTTGCTAACACCACGACTTCTCCTGCAGCGCCTCTCCTGGGCTTGTGACCATATCGGTTGGACCCTACACAGCTATAAAACCGTGGCCTGGTCAGATAAGTCCCGATTTCAGATGGTAAGAAGTTTTGCAGACCCTACGAAGCCACGGACACAATTTGTCGACAAGGCACTATGCAAGGTGGTGATGGCTCCATAGCGGTGTAGACGGTGTTTAAATGGAATGGACTGGGTCCCCTTGTAGAATAGAACCGATCATTGACTGGAAATTGTAATGTCCAGCTGCTTTGACACCATTTGCAGACAATCATGGACTCCATGTTACAAACCAACGATGGAATTCTTGTGGATAACAATGCACCGCGTCGCCAGCCGTCAATTGTTTGGAATTCGTCTGAACAACGTTCTGGGCAACTCGGCAAATCCATGAGGTAGATTTCAACCTTTCTAAGGTCCTCCAAGTATGATGTTCCTTATGTGGTTGTTTAGCCGAGACTCGAAGGAATAACAGGAGCTAATCCAAAAGAGGCATACCTAATGTTGGAGTCCTGAACGAAGGGCGTCGAGTTTAAGATTCCTCTGCGCATTTACGTCACGCATTCTCTGACAACCAATGATCGTTCAGTAGTGTTTTCAGTGCTCTGCTGTGAATTTCATAGCCTATGCGAGCATTAAAAGTGATCGTAACGAGTTACTTAATGAATTTTTGTTCGATATGTTGCCAGTTGTCCCGGTTAATGGTGGTAGTATGTGACAAATTCTGCACAAGCAAGCGAAAGACATAAGTTGCAGTATACATGCTTTCTCCAAGAGCAGAGAACGTCTACGGTATGTGCTCACCGCAAACGTCCCTTCGAATCGATATCAATGAAATCCTCGTCCATGTCTCGAAGTGCGCGAAGCGCCGTACTTTGGTGGATCGGACTATATCGTACAGTTGATCGTCCAGCATTGCAGATGGTGAATGTAAGAAACTCTCACAAAGTGAGCGGAAGGAAGCAGTCGTGAGTTTCAAAGTACTACGGGCAGTCAGTAACCACAATGACTGTGGGAAAGAATTTGAAAAGAATGGCGTACGATGAAGGATCTGGTATCTGCGTATGATACATTTTTGTAGCCAGAAATATGCGACATCGCGTAAAGAGCGACAACACCGGAAGTGGGTAAATAGGAACGACTAATTTGTAGTGATGAATCTCGCTATACACCGTGGCAGTCCGATCAGAGGATTTGGGTTTGGCGAATCTCTCGAAAACGTCACCTCTCACTGTGTGAAGTACCGAGGAAGTGGTGGCAAAGCGTGGGGATATGGTCGTGGTTAGGATGCGGTCCCCATATTGAGCTTAAGAAAATGATAATGGAGAAAGAATGCGGACACATTTTACTGCATTCTGTACTGCATACAGTACAGGATCAATTCGGAGACGATGATCGGCATAACAATGCACCCTGTCATAAAGTAGCATCTTCGAAAAAATGGTTTGTCGACAATTACACTACTGATATGGACTGGCCGGCCCAGACTCCCGTCGTGATCCTGGTGGAACGCCGTTGGGATGAGTTACAAGGTCAGCTTCACTCCACAGCTCAACGTGTAATGTCACTACCTTGTGTGGTTTCGGCTCTGAAATAAGAGGGTGCTCCCATCCTCCCACAGACTTAGAAAGTTCTCCCTTCAGAGTTCAAGTCGTGGTGTGGGAAAAGGTTTGGCACTCCCGTTGCAGTGGCTCTTAGAAGGCGTCCTGTTACTTTTGATCGGATGCTGTATGTTACTCGGAAATCGGCGGAATCGTCAAGCCAAACTGCTTTCTTGTTCGTAGCACAGGTCGCTTATTAGGTAAGCTTCTTTAATTTCCTAAAGATATTTTCGGTAATCCATTGGTTATGTTAGTTCCCATTGCCTTTCGTAATGATAACAGTTAATAACAGTCCTGTTTTCGGCTGAATATATAAGCTATCTTTTGGAATACGCAAAATTATCTAAAAGGCCGAAATTGTGACTTTCCATGATAAGCAACTTCATGGCATGCTATTATGTTTTGTGTAAAACTGATTCAAAACTCAGTTGAAAGCATTCTGAATAAAAAGGTAAAATTTACGTAGAAGTTTCTGTTTCAACGGTAGACCACCATTTTATGTGTTGAATGACATTATTTTCACTTGTTGTGTTGGCCTGAGAGGATGAATGAATGAATGCAGAATGTATGCGAAGTACGCGCCGTTGAAATAACTAAGTGAGAGGAAGGGTAGGAATCAGATTGTACAACCTCGACGTGCGTCACATACATTGGTGAATATGATAACGACAAAATACCCAGATTCCCGTACTTTAGAAGTATAACAATTATTTTGGCCCTGTACACTAGCAAAGATGGGGCTCCTTTTATTTTGTTTGCTTCTTGTCATGTATTAGTTTGCATTTTCATACAAATTAATTTCAGAATGTTGGTCCTTTACACAAAAAAAGATGGGTTAATTCCTATTTTATATGCTTTGGAAATGTATTAATTTGCATTTCCATGTAAATTAACTTCATAATTGGGAGTGGTCAAAAGAAACAGGTTAATATTTGAACTGAAAAAGAAAGCGCACTATTCGGCCAATCATAGATGTGACCTCACGCACTCTCTGTACTGAGAGAGATTACACGCACGAGAATGTAGGGAAGTCAATGCAAGCTCAGAGGCCTAATGGTTTTTAGACAGAGTGTGCAGTAAATTGTTTTCTAAGAATCAGATTATTATGAAAATGTCTATGATCAGTTGTCGGGGTACCAGCGTTTCTAGGCGCTACATTCTCGAATCGCGCGACCGCTACGGTCGCGGATTCGAATCCTGCCTCGGGCATGGATGTTTGTGATGTCCTTAGGTTAGTTAGGTTTAAGTAGTTCTAAGTTCTAGGGGACTGATGACCTCAGAAGTTAAGTCCCATAGTCCTCAGAGCCATTTGAACCATTTGATATCAGTGGAACAAAGAAAATTAGGAGTCTTTTTAGTGAGAAGTGTTTCTTCCGAGAGTTGAAGTTCCACTAGGATGACTGTGCAGCATAACCTGAACTTTCAGAGTCGTAAACCCGATGAACTAAAGGGTATCTGATAGAGGATAGAAAACTATTAAACATAGCGTATTCCATACATACTGCTAATAGGTGCTGTCATTTCATGAAAATGTCAAGTGAGTTCAAATCACAAATTGGCTAGCAGAGATAGAGTTAGTGAAAGAGAGAGAGAGAGAGAGAGAGAGAGAGAATGTATGTATATATGTGTGTGTGCGTACATGCGTGTGTGTGTGTGTGTGTGTGTGTGTGTGTGTGTGTGTGTGTGTGTCGTTAAGTGCTAATCGACTAACTTAGGAGATAGGTGGAACGAATACATTGAAAGCCTTTATGAGGGTGAAGATTTGTCTGATGTGATAGAAGAAGAAACAGGAGTCGATTTGGAAGAGATAGGGGATCCAGTATTAGAATCGGAATTTAAAAGAGCTTTGGAGGACTTACGGTGAAATAAGGCAGAAGGGATAGATAACATTCCATCAGAATTTCTAAAATCATTGGGGGAAGTGGCAACAAAACGACTATTCACGTTGGTGTGTAGAATATATGAGTCTGGCGATATACCATCTGACTTTCGGAAAAGCATCATCCACACAATTCCGAAGACGGCAAGACCTGACAAGTACGAGAATTATCGCACAATCAGCTTAACAGCTCATGCATCGAAGCTGCTTACAAGAATAATATACAGAAGAATGGAAAAGAAACTTGAGAATGCGCTAGGTGACGATCAGTTTGGCTTTAGGAAAAGTAAAGGGACGAGAGAGGCAATTCTAACGTTACGGCTAATAATGGAAGCAAGGCTAAAGAAAAATCAAGACACTTTCATAGGATTTGTCGACCTGGAAAAAGCGTTCGACAATATAAAATGGTGCAAGCTGTTCGAGATTCTGAAAAAAGTAGGGGTAAGCTATAGGGAGAGACGGGTCATATACAATATGTACAACAACCAAGAGGGAATAATAAGAGTGGACGATCAAGAACGACGTGCTCGTATTATGAAAGGAGTAAGACAAGGCTGTACTCTTGTAGCTATGGCAAAAATGGCATTTCTGGCCAAGAGAAGTCTACTAATATCAAATACCGGCCTTAACTTGAGGAAGAAATTTCTGAGGATGTACGTCTGGAGTACAGCATTGTATGGTAGTGAAACATGGACTGTGGGAAAACCGGAACAGAAGAGAATCGAAGCATTTGAGATGTGGTGCTATAGACGAATGTTGAAACTTAGGTGGACTGATAAGGTAAGGAATGAGAAGGTTCTACGCAGAATCGGAGAGGAAAGGAATATGTGGAAAACACTGATCAGGAGAAGGGACAGGATGATAGGACATCTGCTAAGACATGAGGGAATGACTTCCATGGTACTAGAGGGAGCTGTAGAGGGCAAAATCTGTAGAGGATGACAGACATTGGGATATGTCAAGCAAATAATTGAGGACGTAGGTTCCAAGTGCTACTCTGAGATGAAGAGGTTAGCACAGGACAGGAATTCGTGGCGGGCCGCATCAGACCAGTCAGTAGACAGATGACCAAAAAAAAATGGCTTCCTTTTTCGTTGTTGGCATAACATCGGCAGATTCCGGCACCCGGATGAATTTGTACTAGAAGGCCCCCTTGTATTGATGCTCACAACACTTATAACCTTCTACAACGCTATTTTAAAAGGGAAACTGGATAATGAATCCCTCTGTCCGACACCCTATTTTGTGGTCACATCCACTGATAACATGTTCTGTACCTTTAAACTGCCTCAGGTGTTTCCCATAGTAGCTTTCAATATAGAGATTCTCTATCTCTTCAATTGCTATACAGAGCTTGCTTCTATCAATACGGTCATAGGCTGTTATGAAGTACTTAAAGAGGTATTTTTTATCAGTCCCAAATTATTTAAACAACTTAAAATGGAGGATGAAATAATGACAGTAGATTGCTGCTCACCATAAACCGGAGATAGCGCTTCGCAGACAGGTACAACACAAACGCTATCAAACAAGTAAGCTTTTGGCCAAAAGGGCTTCTTCCGAATTGGACAATATACACACACACACACACACACACTCATGTAAACGCAGCTCATACACACATATGAACACTGCGTCTGACTGCTGTGGCATACGTGGTCATTTGTGTGGGAATATCTACTGAGGATAAAAATGTATTAATGTTTAAGAACGCCTGCCACCAGGTACAATTTCCCTTCGTTCTTTATGCATCCGAGCTCCTGTGCCACATTGTGAAAAGTGACCCCTCTTTCTCCCACACAACCTTCATAGAGCGGCATGTACCATATATGGATGAATATCAACTTCTATACAGGAATGACTCTACTCGAAACGAATTCGAGTCTCGTGTTTGTGGTAAACTTGCAAAAGTCTGCTCGCTGAGCTTGAAAAACTTGAGTGGGAAGTTGATAACGCTTACAACAGTAACATTACCGTAACAATCTCGGAAGAGAACGATAACTTGTACAAGCAGGCAGTTGAATGTCTATTTGTGGGGTGCAGTTGGGTAGAGATGCGGAAACTTCCCCAAGAAACCACTATCATCCAACGGCGGGTCACAGTGTATACAACTCGAGGTATCAACGGAGAACCGTCTTTTCCCACAGTTTAGGCGAGTATTTTCTAGTACACGACTTGGATGAATTCGGGCTAAAGACAAAGTTAGTGTCATTTGTAACACCACTGCGAAAGGGAATCACGCCAAGAATATCGCTCTGTTTCCTGGATTCGCTTTGTTTCATGCATGCACGTGTTCAGAAGCTTGCACCCAGAGGATAGGCATATAATCAGAGCCGAATATACAGATGATTTACTGTTTCAGCTTGTAACGAAGAAGGCTCAATGAAACCACAGTACCCAAAATATCCGTATTCTTCAGTTAAATAATAGGCACTGCACTAAAGAATGCGAATTATCGGCACGTAGTGAAAGTCTGGCAGGAGTTCGGTATCACAAGTTTAGGAGAATGTGCCAAATTATATACGATTACTGATGCCTTCCTGCTTCTGGACGTCTTTGAGAGGTTTCCGAGTGGATGCCTTGGCATATACTTGTAGGATTCTGCCTTCCATTTCACGACGCCAGGGCTTTTGTGGGACACAGACCAGTTGACAAATGTTGACCTGCTTCTCATCTTCAAACAGAGGATTCGCGGTGACTTTGCGAGTCTGTGTACAGATATAGAAAGGCATATAACCCACGAATGGGTGAGGAGGATTACAGACTTTCTGATGATTTAAGTTACATCCTTTATTTGGACGTAAACAAACTCTGTCGGCAAGTCATGCAACAAAGTCTTCCCTTTTGAGGTTTCCAAAGGCTGCCAAGGACGAAATAGGTAGATTAAAAGATGTAAGAAATGCCTGAGAATGCTGGCGGGGAGGGGGCGAGGGCGTTTGATCTGAAAGTAGAACTGAAATAACACACCCATCTGCACAACAAGCGCAGCAACTTGTAGCAATGCCAGGAGCGTCTGGTCCTGCGAAACAGTTTCATCCAGAAGCTGTTGACGACGCACGGCGACCAACTTCGCTATTTTAACCATTACAGGAACCTGCAACAGTGTCTCAGATGGGGCGACACTTGCAAATATCACCCAAACAATCTCGTTCAAGGAGTGACCCTGGTTGAAAGATGACATTAATTTGAATACCATACAAAAGGAGTTCGTGACATGTGATTTTGAGAAAGACTGTTATAAATGAATGAATAATACAGTTTTTGGAATAGCCATGGAGAATGTTAGAGAGCACCGTGAAGTTCATTTAGTTTATTTGTGGGATGCCCATTATGGCGCAAGATGGGCAAATGGTCCATTATCTCCTACGAAAAACTAGTCGTTGTGGAAATGGTCGAGACTTCAGTGCTGCTCCCGAAACCTGTCTATACCAGGAGGTGTGTTTTCGACGTCTCCAAACTTCGCATGTACCACTTTCCCTTTGCTAAGCCAAAACCTGCCAGTCCAAAGTACTTTAAATGGACAGTTTTATCTACTGGATGAAAGCTGTGATCCATATGAAATAATAAGTTATAATCAAGAAGAATTCGACATATCTCGATACGCGACCGATAATAAAGCTCGAAACAAAATAGTTATCGCCTAATGAAAGAAGAGGTAAAAGCTAGACGGATTGTGGGGTTTGTGGAGGTCAGATCTAAGATGTACACCGACAATAGGGATGCAGCTCCCACCAAGAGGTGAGCTCAGTGTGCATGCACTGTGTGGCCTCAAAGGCTCTCCCGCCACAAATTCCTCACCACTTCCAACCTCTTCATCTCAGACTAGCACTTCCAACCTATGTCGTCATTTATTTGTAGGATGTATTCTCCAATCTTTTACAGGGTGTTTCAAAAATGACCGGTATATTTGAAACGGCAATACAAACTAAACGAGCAGCGATAGAAATACACAGTTTGTTGCAATATGCTTGGGACAACAGTACATTTTCAGGCAGACAAACTTTCGAAATTACAGTAGTTACAATTGTCAACAACAGATGGCGCTGCGGTCTGGGAAACTCTATAGTACGATATTTTCCACATATCCACCATGCGTAGCAATAATAAGGCGTAGTCTCTGAATGAAATTACCCGAAACCTTTGACAACGTGTCTGGCGGAATGGCTTCACATGCAGATGAGATGTACTGCTTCAGCTGTTCAATTGTTTCTGGATTCTGGCGGTACACCTGGTCTTTCAAGTGTCCCCACAGAAAGAAGTCACAGGGGTTCATGTCTGGCGAATAGGGAGGCCAATCCACGCCGCCTCCTGTATGTTTCGGATAGCCCAAAGCAATCGCACGATCATCGAAATATTCATTCAGGAAATTAAAGACGTCGGCCGTGCGATGTGGCCGTGCACCATCTTGCATAAACCACGAGGTGTTCGCAGTGTCGTCTAAGGCAGTTTGTACCGCCACAAATTCACGAAGAATGTCCAGATAGCGTGATGCAGTAATCGTTTCTGATCTGAAAAATGGGCCAATGGTTCCTTTGGAAGAAATGGCGGCCCAGACCAGTACTTTTTGAGGATGCAGGGACGATGGGACTGCAACATGGGGCTTTTCGGTTCCCCATATGCGGCAGTTCTGTTTATTGACGAAGCCGTCCAGGTAAAAATAAGCTTCGTCAGTAAACCAAATGGTGCCTACATGCATATCGCCGTCATCAATCCTGTACACTATATCGTTAGCGAATGTCTCTCGTGCAGCAATGGTAGCGGCGCTGAGGGGTTGCCGCGTTTGAATTTTGTATGGATAGAGGTGTAAACTCTGGCACATGAGACGATACGTGGACGTTGGCGTCATTTGGACCGCAGCTGCAACACGGCGAACGGAAACCCGAGGCCGCTGTCGGATCACCTGCTGCACTTGCTGCGCGTTGCCCTCTGTGGTTACCGTACGCGGTCGCCATACCTTTCCAGCACGTTCATCCGTCACGTACCCAGTCCGTTGAAATTTTTCAAACAGATCCTTTATTGTATCGCTTTTCGGTCCTTTGGTTACATTAAACCTCCGTTGAAAACTTCGTCTTGTTGCAACAACACTGTGTTCTAGGCGGTGGAATTCCAACACCAGAAAAATCCTCTGTTCTAAGGAATAAACCATGTTGTCCACAGCACACTTGCACGTTGTGAACAGCACACGCTTACAGCAGAAAGACGACGTACAGAATGGCGCACCCACAGACCGCGTTGTCATCTACATCTTTCACATCACTTGCAGCGCCATCTGTTGTTGAAAATTGTAACTACTGTAATGTCGAAAGTTTGTCCGCCTGAAAATGTACTGTTGTCCCAAGCATATTGCAACGAATGGTGTATTTCTATCGCTGCTCGTTTAGTTTTTATTGCCGTTTCAAATATACCGGTCATTTTTGAAACACCCTGTATCAGATGTCCTATCATCTTGCCCCTTCTCCTTGTCAGTGTTTTCCACATATTCATTTCCTCTCTGATCCTCTTTTTTTCTCGCTGCTCTCGTTTCTGCTACTTCGTCTTCTATTTACTCTCAATCCATATTCTGTACTTACACTGTTCATTGCACACAGCACATAATGTAATTCCTCTTCACTTTCACTCAAGATAGCAATGTCATCAGCGAATCGTATCATTGATATCCTTTCGCCTTGAATTTTAATCCCGCTCCTGAAACTTTCTTTTATTTTCATCACTGCTTATCCGATGTATAGATTTAACAGTAGGGGGGAAAGACTTCATCCCCGTCTTACACTCTTTTAAATCAGAGCATTTCATTCTTGGTCGTACACTATTATTATTCCCTCTTGGCTCCTGTACAAATTGTGTATTATCTGCCTCTCCCTATAGCTTACCCATATTTTTCTCAGAATTTCGAATATCTTGCACCATCTTACACTGTCGAACGATTTTGACGGGTCGACAATTCTGTGAAAATGTCTTGATTATTATTCTTTAGTCTTGCTCCCATTATCGACTGCAACATTCGACTTGCCTCTCTATTGCCTTTACCTTTCCTAAAGCCAAACTGATCTTCATCCAACACATCCCCAATTTTCTTTTTCATTCTTCTGTATGTTATTCTTGTCAGTAACTTGGACGCATGAAATGTTTAGCTAATTGTGCGATACTTCTTGTACTTGCTGTCGTTCCCTTGTAGGAGAAAATGGAGCTTCAATTGACATCATGTCTTGATGTGACGTAGCTGATGTGCGGATAATAGTTAAATGATACATATCCCTCTTTAACATTGCATGCGTCCCTTGTATAACTGCTCATGTCAGTGCACTTAGGCAACAGATATTAATGTTATCACAAAACGGTTTTGTGCTGGGTGTAAGCACACTTAAATTCTTCTTATTGAGGAGTGTGCCACTTACGGGGTAGTTTATAATAGCAGTATCAGTAACATGATTGAGGAGGATCTCCAGTAGTAATCACTAAGCAAAGCATTCGACTGTTGGACGCGTCTTTGACCCTGAGAGACGTTTAGCACATTGGTGAAATTGATGCTGTATCGAAATACCTCCAGCAATGTCCGATGTGTAGTGGGAAAATCACTCCCTTTTACGATCGATGTCGGTGTACATCAAGGCTCTGCACTATCTCATCCATTGTTTATCCTCTGTATGAACACTATGACATACGACCTGTAGTCATCATGTCCTTGGTCACTCCTATATGCTGCTGACGTTTTACTGACAAGCGAACACCGTGGAGATCTCCGGGAACAGATGCGGCAATGGAATCATCGGCTTGACGTATTTGGTCTCCTACTGAATATAAAGAACACACAATACAGGGTGTGTGGTGTTGAAACCTGATGGGATCATCAAAGTAGGTGGATATGACCTGAAGAAAGCGGAGCACTTCAAATATCTTGGGTCACTCATAAGCAAAAATGACGAAATTCTACAGGGTGTCCGTGCCCTTGTTAACACAAACTGGATGAAGAGGTGCCTGTGTGATCTTCGAGTGCCTTTACGACTCAAGTCAAATTTTTATAGGTCTGTAGTACTACCAGTTGCACTTTATGTGTCGGAGTGTTCGCCAACGACAGTGAAACCTGATAAGTCTCTCCAGGTGATGGAAATGAGAACGCTCAGACGGTCCCTTGGGCTTACCCGATTTGACTACGCAACAAACGCCGACTTTCGACTGCGACTTGGAACCGCTCCCCTCTCAGCAAACTACGGGAAAGAAGATTGAGATGGTACAGAAATGTTATGTGCAGTAAAGTAGACTCGGTGGCGAGAACAGCTATGGACCTGGACATAGATTGCTGACCACCTCGTGGCAGATCCAAGAGCGGACTGATGGACCGTATCAAAAAGGATACGGAATTCATCAATTCACCCATAAAGATGCCCTTGACAGACGCAAATGCAGGCAGATATGGCCACAAGCAGACTCTGCTATTGTGGGATAAATCCTAAGAATAATAAGAAGATGAATGCTGACAGTTTCAGTTACCATGGACGCCTGTTGCGCATATCAGCAACCTTTTAAAATTTAAAGACATAAATTTTCTGTGCATTGGTCAAGTGATATGTTCGATATGTCTTCTAAATGTTGTTGCTGTATTGTAACTACGCTTTTTTCCACCGACGTTAAGTGCAGGGTAATTTCTGACAACTGGAGTGGACTGGGATAGTATCCTCAGATGGATAAACAATTGTTACGTCTGGAGTAGCATTAGAATGTGGTAAAAATGTTATTGCAAATTTTGGCTCTCACGTAAGTCTCAGGGCATGATTTCCGCACTTTCTGCATTAGTACACATCCACACCCGCGCATTTGTTATAGTTTTTTGAATTAATTCCTCACTCAAACATAAGTGCAGTTTATGCTAGGGAACAAGAATTAGGCAATTATTATACTAAAATCAGTTTTTCACGACACAGTTCAATCACTATTTATTGGCGTTGTCCTTTTTTTCACACAATGAAATTTGCACTGGTGAGGCGATTTACAGTTTTACTTTAATAATAATTTGACTCCGAGCCCCCCACAGCAGTAATGTAGGCTGCTATAAACGAAAATTACTCAATCAATTCGAACAGAACCACAAGTCCTAGAGTTCTCTTTGTTGTAGCAGTTTTGGTGCCAAATCAAAGATCACCACTTGTTCACTTACGCCGATGTAGACCTCGTAATTCGTACTCACACAAATAATCGAAGCACTTCCAGTTCCCCAAATATATGCATGCACATTTGCACTATTAAACAATACTCTTTGTCGAAATAAATCGGCGCGAAAAATTCTTACTCAGACGACCACATGGGCCACCCTCAAGTGGGGCTCGCTCGCCACCCAGTCTCCAACCCGACTGACCAACGACTGACCCCTGACCGAGATGGCCGTTCGCTTATATAGGCTCGTACGTCAACTCCCCCCACCCCCGACCCCCCCCCCCCACCGGTTTTGCAAGTACCAATCTCACGAGTTAATGTTACAAATTTTGATACATACATCCCTCGACAGAAATAATTAGAGCATCGGAACCGCGCTGAAAAGTACATCTTATCTACTATTTTACATTAATTTCTAGGATTATCCTATCACCCGTAGATACAGTTTTAGTTTATGCCAAGTTTCACCACTTAGCGCATATTTGTTTGTTTATATCTGTCCTGCATAGTTTTAACACAGAACTGCATTTAGCATGGTTTTTAGACGTAATCTATAGCGCTCTACACATTGCGCTGCTCAAAATCTTCATATATATAATAGTTAATTATGGGCGATAAATGTTAATAATAATTTGCAAATAATGAAAACTATTTCAAGTTAAGTGTATAGTATAACTTAACTAGTCTAAAATATGTGTGGTAACACCCAAAATATAATATAGTGCCGTTCTTCGCGTAATGAATTTTCTATTGAATTTTATAAACAATTTTCTCTCAAACTTTGTTTATTGCTCTTTACGGGCTTAATTATTAATGAATCTTAAGACATGACTACGGCACTCGATCCGCTATGACGAAACGTTTGTAATGAGTGCTCGCTCATCCCTGTAAGCTGTTATTTACTATTTTTATTACTCTTTCAGTATCGTGATATTAACCGATTTTGAGGTTACTATAACTCTTGCGTCTCGAGACTTGAAATAAAGATCGATCTTTCAGAAGGTGCATATTGCTGACTGCAATCCACTGCCGCATCGATCTTCACCATAAGTTACTTAATTTTCGCGTGATCCGCTAAAAACCAAACAATGCCCCTAGCTGCATGTGACGTGGCCGCCCGGTAGCAGAGACCAACCCACCGACCGTTGCAAAACACGCACGGGCGCGTCACGCGCTTCCGCGAATCGGAAATATTTATCTAGTAACGGGAGTTTGTACCGTCACACACTGCAGGAAGATTAGGGGGGGGGGGGGTGCTATAGAAGTGGCGTCCCCGCGAGAAACTGAGAAACAAAATAGCGTAACTAGAATCCATGCATTGCAAGTACAACGAAATTCGGGAAAAACGTATAGATCAGATAACCATACAGAGTATAAAAGTATTCTATTCACTTTATCTGCTTTATGTCGTCTCGTTTCGCCGTAGAGCTGTACCACGGGAAGCGAAGAGAGGATGTTGGTTGGTAGCCGGTATTCTCGTTCTGTAACACAAACTACATGCAGTTAATAACTGGGTTCTTTATTCATAAGAGCTACGTAACTTAAGTTTCCATGTGCTGTGGTAGGAGCTGTCTTCCGTATAGTCCACATAGCCTAAATGCTGTTGAAATAAAAGTCAGCTATGTTCACTATGAGGTTACTACGAGGTTGAGTCAAATGAAAACCTTAAATATTTCTTTACATATTATTCATTGTGCAGAAGTGGTACAAAGCTGCATTACTTTTCAACATAATCTCCCCCACGCTCAATGCAAGTCCTCCAGAGTTTACAAAGTGCATAAATTTCTTTAGAAAAATATTCTTGTGATAGTCCGCGCAACCTCTCATGCACCGCGTGGCGTACCTCTTCATCAGATCGGAACTTATTTCCTCCCGTTGTGTCTTTGAGTGGTCCAAACATAGGGAAATCATTCGGTGCAAGGTCTGGTAAGTATGGTGGATGAGGAAGACCTCAAAATGTAGGTCTGTGATAGTTGCAACTGTTGTACGAGCAGTGTGAGGCCTCGCATTGTCATGTTGCAAAATGACACCTGCTGACATATACCCACTTCGCTTTGATTTCATTGCAGGCTGCAGATAATTGTATATGATGCACTGGAGACAGTGGTCCCTCTAGGCAAGTAATGCTCCCAAATGACGCCTTTTTCGTCTCAAAAGAGAGCATGAACTTCCCTGATGGTGGTTCTGTTCGAAACTTCTTTGGTTTTGGTGCTGCTCTCGCTCTCTTCGTTTCCGGTTGGTGGAATGGAACCCAGATTTTGTCCCCAGTAGCGATTCTTTCAAGGAAGCCATCACCTTCTCATTCTAAGCGCCGAAGAAGTTCTTCACAAGCATCAACACGCCGCTCTTTCATTTCAGAAGTGACCTGCCATGGCACCCATCTTGCAGACACTTTTATGAAACTGGAGCACATCATGCACAGTGTGGTGTGCTGACCCATAACTAATCTGTAAACATGCTGCAATGTCATTCAGTGTCACTCGAGGGTTTTCCTTCACTATGGTTTCAACAGCTGCAAAGTTCTGGGGAGTCACAACTCGCTGTGCCTGACCTGGACGAGGATCATCTTCCACTGAAGTCACCCCATTTGCGAAATTTCTATTACATTCGTAGACTTGCTGCTGTGAGAAACATGCATCACCATACTGAACCTTCATTCGTCGATGAATATCAGTAGGTTTCACACCTTCTCTACGCAGAACCAAATAACGCTGTTCTTCCCTGGTGCAAGTCGCAGGTGGGGCGGCCATCTTTATACTGATACTGCGACGGTATGTGTGCATCTGCACTATGCTGCCACCTACAGGCCATTATGAACGCTGTTTGTAGCACGCTTACCAACGTAAGGAAAACGGCGCGGAATTTCGATTTGTTATTACAAATTTAAAATTTTCATTTCACTCACCCTCGTAACGGACTAACTAACTGGTCCTCCTGCTATCCCAAATACTGGCGGCTGAAAGCGCGTTGGTGGCTTGTTTCCAGCAAGTCTTGAAGTTCACCTCTGTCGATACTCTTGTAGCCTCTATGCCGCATGGTATTCTGGCGCCAGCGTACGCCAGCACAAAAAGGGTGCTTTGTAGATGGACCTGATCGAACTTCTGTGGCAGCTCAAAGTGTCTAAACGGATTGCTCTTAAGTGCTTAACATCCCTCAGCTATTATGAAGGAAGGTACCAGCAACAGACTAACGCTGTGGTTTGTGGTTATTACTCATCTCAACAACATACATACTGATTTTGAAAATTACACCAACAGTGCAACATTCCTTTGCAAGAAAAAGTTTACTTACACCCAGTACAGAACGATTCTGGGATGACATTGCGGTTGTTAAAATCTATGATGAAGTGAACTGTCAAGAACAAATTTTTGAGAAGGGATGTCCTTAATGTTAAGGAAGGAGGTGTGTACATTATTTAACTGTTAAGTACATATTAAATTCTACAACTTTGTCACTCAAATACATTGTGTCCAAGTGGAGCTACATTTTGTCCTACATGGGGGCGACTATGGCACAGCAAGGTGAATACTGAAAAAAATAGGCAAATCGGCAGGACGCACAGGAAACCGTTTAGAGGGAATTTAAACATACTATGGCTATACCACATAAAGTAGAATTAGCCGACTTTAAATTGGATGTTTTAATGGAAGAGCTGCCTGAAATATTGCAGCATCTACGTGTAGACGACTATTAGCTTTTGTATTCCGACATAAAACAATGCTCTTCAAGAATTTTAATAACACGGAGAAGTGCGACTACTGCATGTCAAGGGAGGAATCTCCCAAGGAAAAGGCAATGTGACTGGACAACGATAAGACAGTTGGAATACACTGCTAAATGCGGATGGCCTACAGTTGTAAAGATATACACAGTAAATTTACATGCTAAATCACAAGATTAGGCAAGTACAAATTTATCGGTATTCACATTATACATTTTGTATAGTTTTCGTACATGCTTCTACGAGAAGCTTTAACGTCCTCTTTTGCTAAAGAACATAATATTATCAGACTAAAGGCGAAAATATACACCTACAGAAAAAACAGTGTTTGGATCTGAGCAAGACTACTGAAGTGTGTTAGACACTAACAAACAGCATTTGCAGTGCGCTGCACATCACTTTGTGTCTATAACATCTATAGCTGACGAATAACTCACTAAACATTGTTGTGTTGCGTTTAACAACTTTCTGCAGTTTGTCTACTGCGGTAATGAGAATATCGGAAAATTTACTGGTGTACAACTAAACCTCCCAGGCGCTCCAACGCGAGAAAAGCTTATAAATTATGTTCTGTCTGCATATCGAGATTCTTAACACAGCCTCCAACAAAGGCGTTGTAAATATCACACAGAATTTCCATATTAATGGAGGAAAAATAAATTTCTCACAACCCAGGAGAGGACTCTCCACAATACGGTCAGATATAGATATCGCTGAATTTGGACTGCTACCAATAAATGACGCTATCTCATGAGTGTTAATGTGGTGCGAGTACGAAAAAAAAAAAAAAAACAGCAACAGGAAAGGACTGAAGGAAGAACTGTATGCTGACGACATTTTCAACAAAATTCGAATTCTAACTGCTATTGGAAAATGAAACAGCTATTGTTGATGTGCAAGCAAGGTTTAGATATTGCTTTAAGCATAGTGAGTGGCCAAACCTGGTCAGTACCGGGGAATATGAAATAACTGCCCTTTACAGCAATGGTAAGCGCCCATACGTTGGCGTCCCGGCGCCAAACTGCTGGATTGGAGCACGTGTACTACATTAAAGATCAGAATTAAAACTGCGTGAACGTTCCATTCCCTCATAGGTCCGCTTAAAAAGAGTGGTTACATTGTATCAGGATGTGCTGCACTTGTCATTGAGCACCTAATAGCAGAACCATGGTTTGCAGTGGTTAAAAAGTCTAGAATAACAACATTTAATGCTAAGTCGTTTGTAAAACTTGTAAACTTACAATTCTATAAGGGATTTCCACAACAATATGCAGCCGAAGCGTTGGCATCGTGTACATCCCGAAAGATGTGGAGTGCCGATGCATTGCTCAAGAGATGAGAGCCGTGAGTGCTCTCCGCCAGAAGATATGCGGAAAGAGAAGGAACTACAGTATTTTGTAAAGCGATAAAACAGATACTTTGTAAGAAAAAGATAGATACGTATAGAAATTGAAAAACAAATCATGTTTTTCTTGTCGACTTACTGTACAGATAAATAATTAGAAGACTCCAATGTACATTGAAATTGTAAATAAAAAATTAAGCTGGATATTATTAAAACTATACCAAACGAACAAAGAGAATTGTTGTACTATGTGTGTAAATGTAAACGTGGGAATTAAAAAAGATTTTGTCACGGAATATTTCCTTTCTTATTCGCTAACCTACTGAAATATTTTCCTTGTTTACGATGATGCACTTGCACGTATTTCAGATTGGTGTAGTGGGTAGTTGGGTGACTTCGATTAGAAGCCGAAGTTATGCAACAGAGAGTACATTAAGCCTCGTTTTGTACCTATATGATACTATACACTCAGTACAAGTAGGGGTTGTTTTTGCTACAATAAATAGCATTGTTATGGATAAATCCAGCAGCTCAAAGATGTGTTTAAAACTAATGTTAGTTCTATTTATTCGTCTGGCTGCTTCCAAATGAGACATGCTGGCAGCGTTATCAAGCCTGCCTCTGGCTGTTAGAGTCACGTCACGCTCTATGTGCGTGGGCAGCTCGGCTCTTGTTTCGTTTTAACGGTTGCTGTGGTGGTGAAAATCTTCAGGATGGGACACTCAGTTTACAGGTTGGGGTAAACGAATTTCTTAGCCTTTTCTCCTAACGACGCATCCAGCTCTGTCATTCCACCAATTAAACAGTTTTGCATAGCCCTCTCACCGCAATTCCTGTCAGCCTGTGCCTGCACTTCGAGTTTGTAGACTTCGGGACTAGCGCGAGAGGTGATGCACGGCCAACAGCTGGCCAATTTTCCCAGGTCTGCCTGTAGGGTCACAGTGGGATCTGATCATGAATATGGTGCTACTTACTGATAAAATATGTTTTCGGGCTTCCAGCTGTGTCCATTGTTTTAAAATCCCAGTGCGATCTGATCGTGAATGTGGTACTGATTAGTGATAAAAAAAAATTTTTTTCTGGCTTCCAGCCGTGTCCATTGGTTTAAAAATCAACCAACTTTTGGTCCAGTTCTCATCGGCCATTACCAAGTGGTGACTGTGGAATGATAGCTGCTGCCTTCCTTACATAGCCGCGCTGTCTTCTGTGACGTCACTGGTACTCGCTCCACTGCCTTATAATTTTTTCGTTGCATACCTGTTGCATTTGTCAATACCTATTTCGTATCCCATCATTCAAGGCACCATCAAAGACAACATCCAGGCAGGTTTTTAAGTACTCTCATTATTCCATTTACATAGTTATAATCCACTTTTTTATTGTTTTCCCAATTTTCCTGTTGTATAACAGGACACTGTGGCATACGAAAAGGTTGTACACAATGTCTATTTGTTAATAACAAATTACGTTAAGTCACGTCACTCGAGCTACATTTATTAGTAACAATTTAGTATTACCTGGATTCAGCAGAGACCACACCCAGGCTGATATGTAAGTACTCTCATTTTTACGTATTATCACCAATTTTACGTATATCTTACCAATTTCCGGATTTTCCACAGTTTTACGTATTTGGCCAATTACCAATTTCACTCCACTGTTCCCAACGTAACGCCGACGACAAGATGCTCTCACGTAAATAACGTTGGAGAATGTTCGCGAATTAATTATCATTCCCATTGAAGCACACCTCTCGTATTCCCTCTCTTACAACTTCCACAGCCGAGCGGGCACCATGGGGAGAGGTTGCAGGCTGTGCATTGGTTTAATATCAAATTATGTCACTCTAGGTCTATTGGTTGGTAACAAATTAATACTTCGTCATTCAAGACACCAGTAGGCACCACACCCAGCGCCGCTCGGCGTGGCCGTGCGGTTCTAGGCGCTTCAGTCTGGAACAGCGTGACCGCTACGGTCGCAGGTTCGAATCATGCCTCGGGCATGGATGTGTGTGATGTCCTTAGGTTAGTTAGGTTTAAGTAGTTCTAAGTTCTAGGGGACTGATGACCACAGATGTTAAGTTCTATAGTGCTCAGAGCCATTTGAACCATTTTGAGCCACACCCAGGCAGATATGTAAGCACGCTCCATTAAATCCAATTACGCGAGTCAACGTCAACATCGCGTCAGGTCGCTTCAACGTCGCATCCAGTCGCTTCGACTTCAATATGTTACCTACGCAACATGGTCCAAATTTGTGTATCATTGATACTAGTGTTCCAGTGATACTAGTGTTCCAGTGAGGTCAAAGTTTTACAAACGAGTATATTGGTATAAATAGTCACTTTATATCAATGACGTCATAGAGAAATCCGTAAGCACCTCCAATTTCTAACCAAGGACACTGTATCTAAAGGAAAATACCACACTGAAATAGATGAACCACCGCTACATTACTGTATTGTGTGATGTCACTGTAAAATTCAGCTGTATCCATCCAAAGGTAATGTATTGATGTTGCACAGAGCTACAAAATATGTACATAGAGTCTACAAGTAACTGAAACAACTTCTGCGAAAGTCATGTCGCATGCAAGTTAGACCCCCCCTCGAACTCCGACGTGTATTTTAGCAGAGAACAACGATGCTTGGGGAATGGCTGCGGACACACTATCATCAATTGCTGATGAAGTTGCATTACAATCATCTTTGAGCTGCTGGATGACATTACTGCTATATCCCGTAGAGTGATCTCCCGCACACTGTACTAACGGCAAACAAACCTAAATACGTCGGTGCAAATATCAGAGACTGGTGGCAGTATACACCTGGATAACGAGGAACAGATCACAGCATTTGCACGTCCAACGAGTCGGGTGAGATGCTGGTGAGGTATGATAGATCTCGTGCGATTACGGTCAACAGGTCGCGTACGCTAGAGCGACATATGTCTTTCTAACACTACATCAAACCATCTCCACAATCGTGCTACAGAAAATTGCAAAATATATATGTAATCCAATCTGGTGGCTGACACAAAAAACACTCAGTGGAGTGAGTCTTACAGTTTAAACTCCCGTTCCTAAATCTCTGTGTTACCATTACAGAATTAATCTGAAACCTTCCGGTATCTCGAAGTCTCATCCACTTATACAACCTGCTTTCACCATTGTTAAACCAGTTGTCTGCAACGAATAAATTATGCTCTGTGCAATATTCTATTAGGCGGCTTCCTCTTTCATTCCTTTCCCCTCAGTCCATATTCACCTATTATTTTTTCTCTCTTCCGTTTCCTAACATCTAAATCCAGTCCCCAACACAAATTTTCGACTTCCTTAACTATCTGAATATTTTCTTTCGTCTCCTCATACAATTCTTCAATCTCTTATTCACCTGTGGAGCTAGTTGTCATATAAACTTGTACTACTATCGTGGGTGTTGGTTTTGTGTCTATCTTGGCTACAAGAATGCCTTCATTATGCTTTATATGGTAGCTTACCCACATTCCTGTTTTCTTATTGATTATTAAACCTACTCCTGCATTACCCCCATTTTATTCTGGAACCTTATATTCACGTGACCAGAAGTCCTGTTCCTGTTGCGACCGACCTTCACAGTTCCTAGTATATATAAATTCAAAGTATCGATTTCCCTTTTTAAATTTTCTAACGTACCTGCGCGATTACAGGATCTAACATTCCAAGCTCCAATCCGTAGAGCGTCAGTTTCGTTTCTGGATGACTACGTCCTCTTGAGAAGCCCCCGCCGGGAGTCTCAATGGAACCCATTTCGCCTCCGGAATATTTTACCCATGAGGAAGCCGTCATCATTTAGTCATACAATAGAACAGAATGCCGTCGAAAAAAATTAAGGCTGTAGTTGCCCCTTGTTTTCAGCCGTTTGTAGTATCAGCTCAGCAAGGCTGTTTTAGCTGATGTTACAAGGTCGGATCAGTCAATCATACCGACTGTAAACCCATCAACTACTGAAAAGCCTGCTGCCACTCCTCAGGAACCACAAGTTTGTCTGGCCTCTCAACAGATACGCCTACGTTGTGGCTGACACTACCGTATGCGTATATGTGTCGCTGAGACCCACAAGCCACCCCACCGACGGCAAGGTCCATGATTCACGTAACTCTCCTAATATTACTACGCATTGTCACTATAAGACACGCAAATAGATGCGGAAATACTCCGAAATATGTATGTCCTCACCATACACAAACGAGACTGAACAAAGATTATAGTGCAGGAAAAAGAACTACACTCCTGGAAATGGAAAAAAGAACACATCGACACCGGTGTGTCAGACCCACCATACTTGCTCCGGACACTGCGAGAGGGCTGTACAAGCAATGATCACACGCACGGCACAGCGGACACACCAGGAACCGCGGTGTTGGCCGTCGAATGGCGCTAGCTGCGCAGCATTTGTGCACCGTACCGTCGAATTGCTCAACACGTGGGACGTGAGGTCTCCACAGTACATCGATGTTGTCGCCAGTGGTCGGCGGAAGGTGCACGTGCCCGTCGACCTGGGATCGGACCGCAGCGACGCACGGATGCACGTCAAGACCGTAAGATCCTACGCAGTGCCGTAGGGGACCGCACCGCCACTTCCCAGCAAATTAGGGACACTGTTGCTCCTGGGGTATCGGCGAGGACCATTCGCAACCGTCTCCATGAAGCTGGGCTACGGTCCCGCACACCGTTAGGCCGTCTTCCGCTCACGCCCCAACATCGTGCAGCCCGCCTCCAGTGGTGTCGCGACAGGCGTGAATGGAGGGACGAATGGAGACGTGTCGTCTTCAGCGATGAGAGCCAATGATGGTCGTATGCGTGTTTGGCGCCGTGCAGGTGAGCGCCACATCAGGACTGCATACGACCGAGGCACACAGGGCCAACACCCGGCATCATGGTGTGGGGAGCGATCTCCTACACTGGCCGTACACCACTGGTGATCGTCGAGGGGACACTGAATAGTGCACGGTACATCCAAACCGTCATCGAACCCATCGTTCTACCATTCCTAGACCGGCAAGGGAACTTGCTGTTCCAACAGGACAATGCACGTCCGCATGTATCCCGTGCCACCCAACGTGCTCTAGAAGGTGTAAGTCAACTACCCTGGCCATCAAGATCTCCGGATCTGTCCCCCATTGAGCATGTCTGGGACTGGATGAAGCGTCGTCTCACGCGGTCTGCACGTCCAGCACGAACGCTGGTCAACTGAGGCGCCAGGTGAAAATGGCATGGCAAGCCGTTCCACAGGACTACATCCAGCATCTCTACGATCGTCTCCAAGGGAGAATAGCAGCCTGCATTGCTGCGAAAGGTGGATATACACTGTCCTAGTGCCGACATTGTGCATGCTCTGTTGCCTGTGTCTATGTGCCTGTGGTTCTGTCAGTGTGATCATGTGATGTATCTGACCCCAGGAATGTGTCAATAAAGTTTCCCCTTCCTGGGACAATGAATTCACGGTGTTCTTATTTCAATATCCAGGAGTGTACTTCTACATGCAAAGTCGGATGCTCCAAGAGGGCACGAGACTATAAAATGCGACCTTAGAGAACTAGGGAGATGGAATACTGTTCGTCGATAAGGTTATCCTACAAAGTATTACACTTATCCTCTCAAATTGTGGATTAACATTGGGGAGCTCACATGCACAACAATGGCTGGAAAAGTGGAATTCATTTACCCGATAACAGAGTAATCATCACTATATACGAATGCATAGTTTCGCGGCGATATATACTAATAAAATTTTCTCGACCTTCCAGTCGCCTTCAGTGGTTTAAAATCCACGAGCTTTAGGCCGAGTTCTCCTCGGCCATTGTCGAGTCGTGACTGTCGAATGATTGCTGCAGGGTCCTTAACATAGCCGCGCTGGCCTCAGTGAACGTCACTGGTTCCCGTTCCAGCGTCATATATTAACATTAGTTTTCATTCGCAGCTTCAACTTTCCGATGGCCGGGTCCAAGCTGTGCGTAGCTGCAGGCCCCCGTCTTTATTGGGGGTGTTGTCAGATATTTTTAACTCTTTCACTTCTCTTATAACACTGTCCAAAAATCTATTTGTCCTCGTAATAAGAGATGTCTCGGCAAATGCAGTGTGTCCGATTTCTAAAGCATGTTCCGCCACCGTTGATTCCTCAGGATACTGTAGGCGAAAACATCTCTCGTGTACCGCACGCCGCTGTTCAATGGTACGTACAGCCTGTGTGATATTGAACTGTCCACTCCCACACGGTGTTTCATGTACTCCTGGAGCTCTGAGTCCAACATCGTCTTTAACGGGCCTTACTAGCTGTCGAATTTTAGCCGGGCCGTATAAGCGGTATCAATTTTATGCTTCTTTAAAAGCCGCCTTCTCTTTCGTGGTACTTGGTGCCATCCTCAGAGGTTTTTTTGCTTATATTTCTCCAGCAAGATGACTTGGAAAATCTGGCAGTTGTTGGAGCCGTTTTCTTTGAAGAATTTCCGTAAGTGGCTCAGTTACTTCAGAAGGCTTTCGGCATCTGGAATGGTTTCCGCTCGATGCGCCAGTGTCCTCAGAACATAACTTTCTTACGAAGGGTGGTAATAGCTCGTAGCATGCAGGAATCGGTCTGTGTAGGTGGGTTTCCGACAAACACTGTGGCTGAGATACGTAATTTCTTTCCGGCGGACGAGGACGTCTAGAAGAGACAAGGCACCTTCTGTCCACTTCCATCGTTAATCTGATGTTATCATGGACGCTGCTGATGTAGTTGAAAAATTCTCCCAGCTTTTCACGCCTATGAGGCGAGACAACGAACGTTTAGTCGATGTAACGGTAAACGCAACTAGACTTTGCAGGAGCCGTGTCCATTGCGTTGTTCTCAAAGAACTCCATGAAGGGATTGGAGCTAATGGGCTTCCCACCGTGACGCCGTCTTGTCTGCTTAAAATAATCTCAGTCATACACTCACAAAGAGTGTGGTTAAATAAATCCACAACAGTGTCGTTAACTGGGAGAGCAAATTTAAGAGCCTTTGATGGGAACTCGCGTGAACAATGTCACCACATCAAAGCTAACCATCACATCTCCTTCTGCGAGATGCAGAAAATTTCTGTTCTGAGGACACTAGTTCATCTAGCGAAAGCCGTTTCAGACGCCGAAAGTCACTGAGCCACTTTGAAAGTCTTCAAAGAAAACGGCTACAGCAACCGCCAGATTTCGCAAGCCCTCTTACCGAAGAAACACAGATGTCATAAGATCGTTATCGCACTGGAAAATCTATTTGTTATACAACTCATCCAGTCCCTCGAGTAAAGCTGCAACAGTCGCAAGATAACCATCGAGCGGAGAGACAAAGTGAAGGAAAACACCACACATAAAAATGGCTCTGAGCACTATGGGACTCGACTGCTGAGGTCATCAGTCCCCTAGAATTTAAACCGAACTAACCTAAGGACATCACATCCATGCCCGAGGCAGGATTCGAACCAGCGACCACAGCGGCCTCGCGGTTCCAGACTGTATCGCCTAGAACCGCACCATCACACATAAAATAGCTCCGATACTGCATTGGAGAATCAGTGTGTTCTGGATACCAAAATTCATAGCGCATCGAAGTCCCTCGTGCTTGTGTTTACAAGAAGCAAATTTTAAAATCATGGGCACCTCTTCACTAGGAGGCTGTGCCCTCCACCGCAACGGGTGACCTCATTGGGTATGGGCAAAGTAGTGATAGCCGTGATTGTGATTAACACACACAGCCCCTCTTCTTTGTCCCAAGTCACTAACCTTCAAGAAAGAGCAGTTGGAATTCCTTTGGATCAATACATCACAACACGTTCCCTGTAATACCACTACAAGACACATCAGATTTTGAATCTCTCAGAGAGATTTTAACACGATTCTTCACCCATTTATCCCGTTTTGACACTTTAGTGCCCATTATGCATTAACGGGCTCACGCTCTACTTTTCTGGGAGTCAATTTTTAGCCTCACGTTGTCTCAAGAGGTGTGCATCCTGAACTGGGGCAAGCTCACACATTTCAACGCTGGTACTAGTTCAGCCTTGGCCATAGACCCCTCCGCTCTCCAGTATTCGCAGTCTCTGCTCGGACAGATGTTACTGATAACAGTTACAGTAACCACTTCCTACACTGGATCCAAGTAATGGACGGAGCAGTCCTCGAAAGAAAGCCTCCAAGACTAGTGGAATGAACTGAGCTCTGATCCGCCATTTGGCCGAGTTTGAACACCGAGGTAGTGTCCTGGAATAGACAATCAGATTTCAGATGGTAAAAAACTTATTTTTCGTGTGAGTATTAACAAATTCACAATTTGCAGATTTTTTGTGTGGGTGTACAGTGAAACAGTTCTTATTGCCAGACTTCATAATTTTAGACCAATGGATGGGGAATACCCTGCATCCAGAACGACATTTTCACTATTTTTTTAAATCTTTTTATCCTTTTGTTTGGTCGTTGCGGACGTCATATGACGACACGCTACAGTAGGTAACCAGTAACCAGCTCTCTGACCAAACAGATGAGGTATCGTGCCAGTACCATCTGAGGTACCCAAGTACGATTCACGCCTCACAGCTTCACACCAAGCTCTCCTGCGAACCTTGCAGAAGTAGCACTCCTGGAAGAAAGGATGTTGCGGAGACATGGCTTAGCCACAGAATGGGGGATGTTTCCAGAATGAGATTTTCACTCTGCAGCGGAGAGCCCCTGTGAAGTTTGGAAGGAAGGAGACGAGGTACTGGCAGATGTGAAGCTGTGACGACGCGGCGTGAGTCGTGCTTGGGTAGCTCAGACGGTAGAGCACTTGCCCGCGAAATGCAAAGGTCCCGAGTTCGAGTCTCGGTCGGGCACACAGTTTTAATGTGCCAAGAAGTTTAATACCCTGCATGTATTGATGGGTGACTTTGCGAGTATCAAAATGTATGACATAAATAGCCTTACTCATAACCTGACTGACGTCGACAGTAAGGAGTACTTCTCACTCCTCCTTAAATGTGAACGATTTTGCAATCTTTAGTGTTCCATACATCCATCGGTAAAAATAGAACTCTTATAAGTTCACGCTGTTGTCCGTCTGCCTTTCTGTCTGTACGGCCGACTGTTAAAACCCTTTTTTCTGAAGAACCGGTATGCATATCACGACATTTATGATACTTACTGTGACAAACGGGCCCTTGGCGATGTAAAAAGCGGAGCATCCTGAGTAAATGTAACCACAAAGTACGGCCATTTATGTCACGTATTTGGATGTTCGCAAAATCGCTCATTAAACTCTACGGCAAATTTCCCATTTACCTAGAATCATGAAATTTGCCTAGAAGCTATGTTTCACAGTAAAAGTAAAAGAAAAAGAAGTCCGGAAATTGTTGAATTGCAATTATATCACACAGAAAATGTATCATTTGCTATCTGACTGTCAGACTGTTCGCCCGCCTGATAAGACCCTTTCTCCTGAAGAACCGATAGAAATAGCACGTTGAAATTTATGACACTACTATGATCTACAGCCATCTGTCGTTGTAAAAAATGGAAGCGTGTAAGTCAATGGAGCCAAAGAAATACGGTTCAAATGGCGCTAAGCAGTATAGGACTTAACATCTGAGGACATCAGTCCCCTAGACTTAGAAACTACTTAAACCTACAGACCTAAGGACATCACACACACCCATGCACTAGGCTGGATTTGAACCTACGGCCGTAGCAGCTGCGTGGTTCCGGACTGAAGCGCCTAGAACCAGTCGTGCACAGCGGCCGGCCACGGATATTTATGAAACACATTTTGATATTCGCAAACTAACTCAAATAAACCTACAGGGTTGGTCTGGAATAGTGAAGTTTGGCACTAAGCAATGTTTCACTGCTCAAGCAAACTAAAGAATCCAAAATATCTGTAATTATATCACATTAATTTTTATTTCTTATTCATTTATTTAGTTTCATTTGGTATATGACTGTCTGTCGATCTGTTAGGACTCCAATTCTCTGGAAATGGTAGATGCATAAGTTTGAAATTTGTTTCACATACTGAACTCTGTAGTCCCTCGGTGGCTTGAAAATGTTAAGCTTCTAAGTCAATGCATTCAAAATATGCGATCACTTATGTCACATATTTTCGATGCTCGCAAACTTACTCCGAAAACCTACATCAGTTATGAAATTTGGCAAGAAGAAGGGTTTCACAGTACACGTAAAGGTAAAATAAAATCAGTAAATTATTAGTTTATAATAGTATCGCACGGAAAAGTATATCTTTGTCATTTTTTATCCGACTTCAAACTTGAAATTAAAACGTTCTCGAAAATCTTGGAAGCCGTGAGACCGTATCTTATCAGTATCAATGGCGACAAAAGACTGACATTGTCGAGATGGTAGATTCCCGGAATGGATGAACTGTCTATACACATGATTTAGTCTGTAGGGAACTACTTGCAACTGACCAACCTTTTCTTCTTCTACTTTCAAATGGAACTGTAGTCTTTTTTCTGTGGCACTGTAAAGAGTTGTCGGGAATGACTTAAGGGACGTAACGTACTTGTAGCTTCCTCAAATATTAACAAGACAACAGCGAAGTAATATACTGTCCTACCATCAGGAGCACTGTACGGTTCGTGTATTTATCTCTGTGCCTGAAGGCCAACAGTCCGTGCTTTACTGTTGTGCCTATAAGGCAACTTGCTATTTAGACATTCATAATGCAAAACAAGTGGGTATGACTCCTGTTTCTGCCGAATGTCACCACACTGCTTCAACATAAGAGCAATTGTGTTGGGAAAAGTATTCGATCTATATCTGCGAACATTAAAGTATAAAATATAAGAATGTGGAAAATGGAAAGCAAACTATTCCTATGTAAAGTGAAAGAAATGTAGCTAACACTTCAGGAGCAGTAATAAGTTAATCACATCTCATTATAAGACAGCCTGAGCATACTCTGAGAATACTGCATATAAAGGCGATTCATCTTTTTCCACTTTTCGATCAACGTGACTTTCTATATCGATTATAACTCTCTGACGAAAACAACAAAACAATGCGACGTATATACGCTAGATTTTATTTTCGTAAGAAGCATCGTATACAAACCATGAATTGATCAATCGTAGGGTATATCCTGAGTCATCGAGGGACAGTCATCAACTGCGTCACCACAAGTGGTAGTAAATGTGAATACTTAATAACGGATCTGTAATGGAGGACCAATACTGTTGATCTTAATAGGACCATACCACATACTGACACTCCAAATCGTTATTTAATCACCTTTCTCGGGCAGCGTGGACTCAGTTGACTAGCATATTCGGGTGTATTCATGACCGTACCACGTATAAAACCTCCTTCCATGAATCTTAAACCAACGGTTAGCAATAATTTAACTGTGCTCTGTGTAAAATTCTACAGTGTGATATACCGTTTTATTCTTTTACGCAGTACTATGTCCTTCTACAATTTTTCCTTCTGTTCCATTCTCCCGTCGAAAGTTTTTATCGTTGTTAATTATTAAGACAAATTATTGTAACTCATCAAGCATTCTTTGGACCTCTTCATCATCGTCATTGATGTTTCAGAGCAGACATTTCTGTGACCTCTTCTACTGACAATTCGGAAGTGGTTTGCGTGGTGGTTATCCAATTACTCTTTCAACAAGATCCACTCTTGTTATGTCGTTGAACATCATTCAGCAGACTCCGCCACAGAAAAAAATTCGTAGAAAATCGTAGTCAGTCTCATAATGCGGCAGCCAACAAAGTTAACATTTTCTTTCGCACATCACACATTTTTTCACAGAAAAACGCATCACTCGTTTTGGATATTTCTTGGGTGCCACCCAAATCACAATGTAAACTTAAAAAATTTTGTTCTTGATTATCATTTCAGTCTCCCCCCTTCCCCCCCTCCCCCCTCCCCCCTCACGCCACAAATAGGCGGCGGGGTGGATTGTCAGTGGTAAAGTCAACTTGCTCTTCAACAAGTTGACAGCAAAAAATTTTAAACCTGAATATAATATGTAGGTTTTTGTATGTGGAAAAGACTTGACTTTCTGATCTTTTAGTTAAAAACAGCAATAATAATAGGTAAAACGGAAGACCATAATATCATATATAAAAACATTTAAAACATGATTTCGAACACTAATATTTAAAAGAAGCTTTTTCCTGGCTCTAAAACTGGAAGGCCCTGCCTTGGTGTAGGGAATCTATTAGTGAAGGGATGAAGATTGGCATGGAATTCTAGTGTAGGAGTGGCTGTTAGAACAGAAGAGGCGGAAGAGTAGATGGGGGATATTGGTGACGCTAATAATTCATTGGGAAAGGGGGGGAGAGTGGGGAATGAAAGGTGACAGGGGAAATTGGCGATAAGGAAATGAGAGTAGGGAAGGGAGAGCGGGCCCTAATGCAACGGAATGGGTAAGATGATTTAGAGATTGTAGGATGTGTAAATATCAGGGCAGAGTTCATGATCTGGGATAGGAAGATGGTTGAAGCTTCTTTGGGGGATTATTTGGTGGGGGCAAGGGGCGTAGATGTAGGGCTGGTGTTATGTGTTGGTAAAGGCGCAACGCTATATGAGATTAAAGTAGAGGGAAGATTATAGAATTATTGAAGTCGAGTTTGTCGGCGTCGTGTGAGTGAGGAGAGGCGGGAATTTGATGAATTGGTAAAGGATCCTTGTGTGGAAAGGTAAACGGATGCGGAAAGCGAGGTGGTGTGCATGGCATTCTACAATCGGGAGGAACTTACAGAACTTGGTTAGGGAAAAAATCCACGCATCATTCGCACAGCAAAGTATATATCATATAGATGAAGATGTGGTGGACAGTAAAAGGTTCCAAAGCCCAAGATTGGCCAGTTGGTAGTTTTAGTCTATTTTGGGCCTTCTGTTGGATGGTGAGGATACCACTTTAGTTGCCAGTCTATGGAGAGCCCAAGATATTTTAGTATATTAGTTAGCTGAATAGGATAGTCGTAATAAAGCTAGAAGTCATAGAGAAGAGAGTTGCGAGTGGTGCATCATATAAGTATGGCCTCGTTTTCGTAATGGTTGATTTTGAGGAGCAATCGACCACACCAGAAGGAAAATTTACTGACGTGAATTTTGAGGGATTGTTGGGATTTCTGGAGTGTAGAACAGAAGTGGGGAAAGCAGAGTCAGCAGTGTTACTGATGGAGGTGGACAGGGGTAGGTGGTTTGAGCATGTCAGCACTGTAGAGGAGTCCGGGCAGAGGAGAGGAATTAGGGTATGGGGCACACTTGCAGTGTGACGGAAGGTGCTGGAATTTATAATGGTGATAATAGATGGGCGATTAGAGAGGACAGAGGCTATGAGGCGGATATAATTAATTGGAAGTGCGTTAGTCGGTAGTTTGAACAGGAGAACGGAATACCACACACGGTTTTATTTTTATTTAAGTCGAGAGAGACAAAAATAGCCAATTTCGTGTGATCAGCTGGTGGAATACGAGATGGGTGAGGTGCAGGAGCTGGTCATCAGAAGAGAATGTGCAACGGAAGCAGCACTGGTGGATTCTGTTGATTCAGATATTAATGGATGCGTTGAGAGAGGATGGACTCGAATACCTTGCTAAACACTGACGTGAGGGACGATAGGAGGAGGTATCAGTAGAGGATCTGTCCAGATTGAAGAAAAGTAGGCTTCGGGAGATTTCCCACAATTCAGGGTATTAAAGTGTGTAGAGGATAGTGGTATAAATGGTTGCAAACGAGGCAGCGCATCTTTAAGGTGTCGACAGGTAATGTAGTCATGATCAGGGGGTATGATACATTTTCTGTGAAGATCAGAAGAAAAATCAAATATGGGTAATGCAAGAGTAGGTTTCATAATGAACAAAAAATAGGAATTCAGATAATGCTATGAGCAGCATAGTGAACGCATTATTGTAGCCAAGATAGACACAAAGCCCACGACTACCTCAGTAGTACAAGTTTCAACGCGCCAACTAGCTCCGCTGAGAGAGCAAGATGAAAGAAATGCGTGTTGCTATAAAAGAAATTACTCATATAGTTAAGGGAGACGAAAATTTAATATTCATTAGGGCCTAGAATTCGATAGTAGGAAAAGGAAGACAAGGAAAAGTAGGGAATGGGGGTAAGGAATGAAACAGGAAGCTGCCTGATAGAATTTTACACAGAGCGCAACTTAATCATAACTGACACTGGGTTTAAGAATCTGAAAGCGGGTTACGTAGGTGGAAGAGGCCTGCAGACACTGGAAGGTTTCAGATAGATTATGTACTGGTAAGACATAGATTTAGGGACCAGGTTTTAAAATCTAAGACATTTTCAGGATCAGATATGGACTCCAACCACAATTTATTGGTTATGATCTGCAGATTAAAACTGAAGAAAGTGCAAAAAGGTAGTAATTTAAGGATAGGAATTTAAAGAGAGGGACCTAGATAGACTGAAAGAACCAGAGGTTGTAGAGAGTTTCAGAGAGAGCATTAGGGGACAAGAACAGGGGAAAGAAATAGAGTAGAAGAAGAATGGGTAGCTTTGAGAGAAGGCAACAGAGGATCAAGTAGGTAAGAAGACAAGAGGTAGTAGTAATACTTGGGTAACTAAGAAGATATTGAATTTGAGTTATGCAAGGAGAAAATATAAAAATGCAATAAACGGAGCCGGCGAAAATGGATGTAAGTGTCTCAAAAATGAGATCGATATGAAGTTCAAAGTGGCTAAGCAGGGATGGCCAAAGGACAAATATAAGAATGTAGAAGCATATATCAGTACGGGTAAGAAAGATAACGCATACAGGAAAATGAAAGACCTTTGGAGGAAAGAAAACCATCTGTATGAATATCAGGAGCTCATATGGAAAATCAGTCCTAAGCAAAGAAGGGAAAGCAGAAAGGTGGAAGGCGTATATAAAGGGTCTATACAAGGACGATGTAGTTGAGGGCAATGGACGTAGGTATGATACTGCGTGAAGAGTCTCACAGAACACTGAAAGACTTATGTAAAACAAGGCCGTGAGAGTAAACAACATTCCGTTAGAGGTACTGGTAGTCTTGGGAGAGCCAGCCATGAGAAAACTCTTCCATCTGGTGAGATGTATGAGACAGGCTGTAACACCACAGCTCTTATGCTGTATGGATTTATTTTGCTTTATTTAATGTCACATTGTTGATCGTCTGTGAATGTGTTCAAATCGATAGCATAAAATTGTGTATTCTTTTCTTTGTCAAACCTTTGATGTCGTGATTTGATTCTATGCAAAGTAGTGTATCTGCAATTTATATTCTTTGTCCCATTTGGAGGGAACAGAACTTATTGTATGTAATTGTAATTTTGTGTGAATAATTTTTTGTAGAAGTGTCAATATGTGAGAATGTTCTGTTTTATTTAATGTATTTGTTTGCTGTTATGTAAATTGCTGATCCTCACTTAGGGTTTTTAGTTATTTTGTATGTAAAAGGTGTAGTGGTTCCCCTCAGGAACGGAAATATGTAGCGCGCGCAAATTGTGGTTGGCATAGGTGGAAAAGGTGGAACTGATAAGCCGTCGGAGACGAGCCACCAGTCGGAGACGAGCCACCAGTCGGAGAGGAGCTACCAGTCTGTGCACTGTCAATGTAAAGGTGCATATCATGCTGATTCAGAGAGAGGCTTTTACTGCTTCTTTCCAATGCCTCGGATGGGTGGATAAATAGCTGGATCTATTCTGGAATTTGTATGAATCATCGCCAAGAAGATACGATAAAGTCCGGCAATTCTACCTGTAATTCCACCTATCAACATGCAGTTGCCACCACATTGCGCAATCACTGTAACGTAATACTATATTGATGTACAGTGAAGGATCAGCCTAATGGATGTGTTAGTGTGCTGAAATATAAGGTAATTCATATCGGAATTTATTTACCTACCTTGATTTTACTCCTCATCATAACACCTCTCAGGGTCCTCTCCGTTTGAAGTAAAGTGATTACCGAGTGTCCTTACTGAAAGTACGTTGAAGCCTAGAGCTTTGTTAAATAATGCCTCTTGAACTTATAAAAAAAAAATAGTTAAAGCTAATGTGGTAACAGAGTGAGTTAAAGCAAATGTTATTTGTCCAATAATAATCTTCCTATTGAAACTGCTATTTAAAGTGCTGTTACTAACTTCAAACTTTAGGCTGAGTCTTATAAAGTAAATGATCACGTTGTTGTCTGTGGTAAATTCTAAAAGGTGAGTCAGTTTCTTGCAATTTTGTCAACATTGTGTTTCGTTGTAGTAAAAGTGAGAAAGCTGCAGTTGTGAAACTTTACATTCTCATGTATGCCAAGTGTTTGTCTCTCTTGTGTGCATATTAACAGTATAAAGACCACTCAGTTTGTGTAAACCCTGAAAGTGATAGTGTTTTTCTGTATCTGTTATAATTTTGAAAATAGTTCCTGCTGCTCTAACTGTTAACTTCAATCTTAAAACATTTGTGTGTTAGAGTTCATTGCACTCGCGTGTTGCTAAGTCTAGGTTGTGTCTGTTGTGTTGTCCATTATAGTTACTTATACCTACTTTCATAAACGAGAATGTTAATCTTTCTCTTGCCTAATTAGGCTGGCGACCGTTTCCCTTATTCTATGAACAGTATAGCTAGGCAAAATTTTGTTTGTCACTATTCCAATATTAACGTAATTCTGACTTTCATTTCCGATAAGCCACCTCCGTTAGGAACAACACGGTCAACTTAACAAAATTCCTCTCAGAGGGTAACACTGCTCTGTTGCTTTGTGCCATAATTGCTTTTACAAAATTGTTTTATGTTACAACCTGCTTCTAGCATTGAGGTTATGGTGCAGTAGTACCAGAAAGCGAGTGTTATACGTGGCGACCGTGACAGGACGTTGTTCAGTTGCACCTACAGACGGGAAAAATTACAAGTAGTTAGCATTTTACAAACATAGAGTGAACATAAAACGTCCAGCGGCACGAACCTGTACATAACTTGACAGAACTAGTAGTGAAAGTGCAGTTTAAATTAAAATTAAAAGGTATCAGTACGTAATAATAGCTAAAATGGACAGGAAATTAGAAATAAGTCTAGACGCGCGAGAGCAGAATGCAACCGAGAGCAGTTCAGGCAGCACACCAACAGATGGCATGACGCGCGAGTTAAATTACGTACGTTATCACGCAGACGTTAATAAACAGATCGAAGCTATGTGTGTAGCGCGTACTAAGCAAGACAATGTAGGCGATGTCGAAGACAGTGGCTATGCTGATGTATCGAGGGATATGTTTGAGTCACCAAAAACTGAAAGGAAAGTAGGACTCGAACACAAAAATGTAGCAGAACCTAAAAGTGAAAAGAATCCAGATATGATAGAATTGTTAAAAATGTTGTCTGCACAAATTGCAGCGCAAAATGACAATATCAATGCACAAATCGCAGCACTGGGACAACAAAATGTAGAACAAAGACAGCTAATTGCAGCACAGGGGCAGTTAATTACAACACAGAGTAGTGATATTAGTAAACAGATTGAGAAAGTTGATGTAAAAGTAGACATTGTGAGTAATGAAATTAAAAACCTCAAAAGCGAAATTACTGTCATCAATGGCAATATTGCCAACATACAGGGACAAGTTGATGACATTAACGAAAGATTTGACTCTGAAGTAATTAAAATTCAAGATCAAATTGAACCCTTAGTCTGTACTAAGGTTGACGAAAAGGTATTCGGCATTAAATCCGAAATACAAACCGAATGTAACGCGGAATTTGCACAGATTAAACAATCTGTAACAGAAACAAGCAGAGCTCTAACCAGACAGATTCTTACTTGCGAAAAGAAGTGTGAACATAACACTGCACAAATCCAAGGCAAAATGTATGACTTGGAAAGAAAAATACAAACCGGACCTACACATTTTACTGAAAAAATGCCTTTCAGTAAAATATTAGAGGGCGAGGAAAAATTCGACCCAGCAAAGAGACATAACGGCTGGCACCCCCTAGACTTTGTAAAGAATTGCGAAAGAAATTTTCCTGAATATTTGACTGACCAGGAAAAAATTAATGTTGTAATCAGTGCATTAACGGGAGACGCAAAAAGGTGGGGGTTGAATCTTGATACTAACCAGATGTCTTTTGAAACCTTCAAACAAAAATTTATTGACGAATACTGGTCAGAACAAAAACAAGACCAGTTGTGGCGTGAATTTCTGATGGCCAGACTGTATGCTGTCAGAGGTAGGCAAACCATGAAAGAGTTTTGCGAATCATGGTACAGAAAACTAATACACTTAAAAGCAAGAAGGACTGAAGCCGAGATCGTTTGGGTTCTTTGGCAGAAACTGCCTGAGGATTCTAAACGGTATGTTGGGAGTACCCATAGTAGTTTTTCTGCGTTCTTGGAAAGGGTAGAGGATGAAGATCACTGGCGAAGAAATCGCGAGTACCGTCCCCATAATAACAATAATTATTCGCGAGAAAGTAATGACCAAGCTGAACGACACGAAAATGAAAGATATCGTGTAAACGCGATTCAAAGAGGTCGTGCGAGAGGCAGGGGAAATTATACGACGCGCGGCAGAGGATACATAGCACGTAATTCCCAAACTAGAAACGAAATGGAAAACTAAAAACCGCGTGTATTGCGGGCCGGATTCACGCGGAAACCGGTTTTGGGCCCAAAGAAAAGATGCCAAATATTAGATTCGAGAAGGAAAGATGTGAACTACGGGGCAGGAAGGTTAAGGGCGCGACTATAGCAGACGGGCGCGGAGTGATACATAGTGGCGTTCCCAGTGCGAAGTCACGTGACTGTTCGGGCTCTGGCCAGCGTTTGCCGAAGCAACGTACATAGCACTTGGCAGCAGACACAAATGGCAAACGCTAGAACAAGATGGCTGCCGTAGAGAGAGACAGAAGAGGCGGGATCGGACACTTCCGATGGCCGGTTTCAGTAGTAGATGAATGTAGAAATGAAAATAAAGTTAATATGTCATATGATAAAGATAACTCGGTATCGGAATCGTGCGAAAAGACTTTATTAAAGAATGAAAGGGAGACAGAAAAGGCGAGTGAAAAAGGGAATATTTGTACTGTTAATGATGTGTATGAGGTAAAAGACGTAGATGTGGGGGAGGTTGTGATGAATAAAGAGGAAAGGAAGGTAGAATACGCCACGCAAAAGACGTGTGCACAATTAATAATAGGTAAAAATGAGGTAGAGGAGGACGTTAGTAATCATGACATTATGAGCAGTGCAGATGAAATTATTGTTGATGGAAAGGTGTTTAATAGTTTTGATGCAGAAGGGTCTAGTAAGAATTTCGCACGATTACCTGAAAATGACAGCATGGAAGAAAATGAAATGAAAGTTATCGAAGTATGTGACGATTATACTAAGTATGAAGTTAAGGCTGAAATCGTTCAAAGTGATATAACAGAAGTGCCTGACTGTCCAAACGATGTGCATTATGTAGAAAAGGAGTCGGAAAACGAAGTGGTTGAGACATCTAGTGATAATCTGCCTCACTGTTTAAAAGTTGCTTTCCTGCTCGAATCTGATGACGAAAGTGAAATCAGTGATAGTTCAGATGATGAAGGATATATGAATACAGATAAGAATGAATATAATAACATTCCCTATTGTTCAAAAGTCGAGTACTTAAGTGAATCTGATAGTGAGGAAAAGAGTAGTGATGACTCCAGTGAAGATGAATTCTCAGGTGTAAATGAAAGTGAATATACTTTTACTGAAAGAGGGTATGAGAAAATTAGTGACATTTTTCCAAAGCAAGATACAGAAAGTAGAACTGGGCCAAGACCGAATGAATTATTCAGTAATGTAACACAGGGGCATAATTTGCAGGAACCTCCAGAAGATACTATACTGGGGCAAGCCTTAACAAATGTTTTGAAGGGGTGTGAATTGCAGGAACAAAAAGAACCACCTGATAAAAGGATAGCAGAACAGGAAATGTTGTACCTTGCTAAAGACTTTGAAATTCCAAAACCTAAAAAGCCACCCGATGAAACAAAACGTTGGCAAGATTTGAATGAATTAGTAAAAGATGTAGAAAACAGGAGGCCTAAAAAACCACCAAACTTAAATGACTAATTTATGAAACATAAAAGACTGCCTGATTAATAAAGAGACTGGGGGAAGGATGCTGTATGTATATATATAATGTTAATATAATGCTTGAGTTTATTATTATTGTTGTATCTGAGTGTTACCTGAAATTGGATTATTGTTTTGTTGACCTTGAGGCCGGTGGCAGTTTGTTGCTTATTTATTGTAGTGCACTGTTTAACTTTGCTTAGAAACTGTTTATTTTAAATTGAATACTTACTGTTGCCAGTCTAATTACGAAGACAGGGGTATAGTGTGACAAACCTGAAGACTTTATGACTAATGATGCTTACAGTAACTTAATGAAAGTGCAAAGAACTCTTCAAGATAATAATTAATTTCTAATATACTTAAAGACCAGAAAGGGTTTATGTTTGCACCATGTTGTGTATTTAAAGGTACATGTCCTCAGATGAGGGTTCTAAACCCTCAGGGGACATGCACTCTTTGCATTGTCAAGTGTCTGACGAGCACTAGGTACCCGAGTTGTTGCTAGCACTACTTCCGTTTCTTTTCGGGCTGCCAACCTTCCTCTTCATCATTCAGAGCTTTTACTATCTTCTTTCCTTCTTCTCTATCAGAGTGTATTGAATAGTGTGGCAATGATGTAAGATATTGTGTATTGTTTGTGGATAAGTAAATAAATAATTACAATGGATACACTAGAAAATGACCAAGAATAATGAAAGTATGGTGGGTACTGTAAAGGAAAAATGAAATGGGAAAGTAATTGGAAAGAGAAATATGGATGAGAAAAGGTAAGAATATTGAAAAGAAAAGGTAAATGAATGCCATAATATAATTAAATGTAAATGTTTTTGAAAAGGAAAGGGGCAAATATGGTGTTGAAAAACAGAATATGTATTTAAAACCGAGGAGATGAATCTGGCTAAGGTATGGGAAATACGTGTGTGAGGTATGTGTCTAGTGCCAGCTAAAGAGTTGGCAGAAATCACTTGCAATAGGATATGAAATTATTGTCCTGATCTTGATATATGTAATGACCTAAATGTGTGTGGAAAAGCAATGATAAAGGAGTAGTAAGAAATACTTTATCCTAACTTGATCCTGAATATGACATTTAATTTTTTTTCTCGATTAATGTATATGTTACCTGATTATGTCATTTGAAAAAGAAATGATTTTGTTGCCAGTGTCTAATTACTGTTTCAAAGTTACAGGTTTCATGTTTTATACTACTAATGCAAATTTTACCAAAAATGTGACAGAATGATGAAAAACTTGGAAATGATGACAATAAACTACTCAAAAATGTGTTGATGGGCAGTAAAACAAGACAAAATAATAAAAACGCTGTGGCCCTGAAGTTGAGGACTACAAAATATGCTATGTGAGCAGTAGCCAAAGGACTTGCCATTGTGGTGCAAGAAGTTGATAAGTGGTCACGAACTGCCAAACCTAGAGGATGGGGCAGTGTGTCAATTTAAAAATGTGTTTTTTAGTGTTCTTTATTTAAATTGTGTATTTGTGCCTAAATGTGTATGTAAAAAGACTGCTAAACCAATAATGGGCAGTATGAGTAATATGGACTGCTTATGCTGAGGCAAGCAGTGAATTAAGTTAGGTTTTTTGAGCAATATGTTATGAACTGACTATTCTTATTGAAGTCAGTGAAAAGTTATTATAAAATGTATAAGGAATCTTATTTAAATGGATGTAGATTTTTTGATACTAGGTTTTTTTAAATAACTTAAAGTTTTGGACTGCCTTGCTTAAAACACAGCAGTGATGATTAAAGATAGGATCTGAATATTGTAGTGTGTTTATGTGCAACAAATATTTTGGACTGCTATTAATGAAGAGCAGCTTTATTTTGAAACATCCTTGCAAAGTTACTTTGGTATTTAAGGAGTCAGTTGGAAAAGGTTTCCATAGCTGTTTGTGTAAATTTTTGTACATATGTGGATGCAAACTGAAATTTTCAATATTTCATTAATTGCTGAACCTTGTAAAATGTACTGTGATCACTAATATGCTTGTGTGTCTGTGAAATTTTACATTCTTTTAAAATTATTGAGAGACAAACTTCTGTTTTGCTAAGTTAGAATGTTCTGTGTTATTGTATATGTGTTTATTCTTTTATTTATGTTGAAGGCTATACCTTTGCTACTAATATGCAGATTTATTTTGTGTACTGTTTGCCTATTAATTGAACTGTGTGTGTATGAAATGAACATGCTTAAAAGTATCTTGTGTAATGTTGAAAATTAGTTTCCTTCAACTAGTGTGAAATTGAAAATTGCTTTAGATGTTTGACTTTGAAAATCTTTTGGAAGAAATGTATGCAATTTCTTAGTGTATATACTGTATGTGTGTAAGGTGTGTATTTTTTTTTCTCCCAACTGAAGTTGGATGGAATAATTTTTTTTTTCACAACCAGCACCACTTAGGTGTTATGGATGTTTCCTTGAAGTATCCCTGATGGGAAACTTCAACGAAACATGGGGCATGTGTAACACCACAGCTCTTATGCTGTATGGATTTATTTTTGCTTTTGCTTTATTTATTGTTACATTGTTGATCGTCTGTGAATGTGTTTAAATCGATAACACCACAGCTCTTATGCTGTATGGATTTATTTTGCTTTATTTAATGTCACATTGTTGATCGTCTGTGAATGTGTTCAAATCGATAGCATAAAATTGTGTATTCTTTTCTTTGTCAAACCTTTGATGTCGTGATTTGATTCTATGCAAAGTAGTGTATCTGCAATTTATATTCTTTGTCCCATTTGGAGGGAACAGAACTTATTGTATGTAATTGTAATTTTGTGTGAATAATTTTTTGTAGAAGTGTCAATATGTGAGAATGTTCTGTTTTATTTAATGTATTTGTTTGCTGTTATGTAAATTGCTGATCCTCACTTAGGGTTTTTAGTTATTTTGTATGTAAAAGGTGTAGTGGTTCCCCTCAGGAACGGAAATATGTAGCGCGCGCAAATTGTGGTTGGCATAGGTGGAAAAGGTGGAACTGATAAGCCGTCGGAGACGAGCCACCAGTCGGAGACGAGCCACCAGTCGGAGAGGAGCTACCAGTCTGTGCACTGTCAATGTAAAGGTGCATATCATGCTGATTCAGAGTGAGGCTTTTACTGCTTCTTTCCAATGCCTCGGATGGGTGGATAAATAGCTGGATCTATTCTGGAATTTGTATGAATCATCGCCAAGAAGATACGATAAAGTCCGGCAATTCTACCTGTCATTCCACCTATCAACATGCAGTTGCCACCACATTGCGCAATCACTGTAACGTAATACTATATTGATGTACAGTGAAGGATCAGCCTAATGGATGTGTTAGTGTGCTGAAATATAAGGTAATTCATATCGGAATTTATTTACCTACCTTGATTTTACTCCTCATCATAACACCTCTCAGGGTCCTCTCCGTTTGAAGTAAAGTGATTACCGAGTGTCCTTACTGAAAGTACGTTGAAGCCTAGAGCTTTGTTAAATAATGCCTCTTGAACTTATAAAAAAAAAAATAGTTAAAGCTAATGTGGTAACAGAGTGAGTTAAAGCAAATGTTATTTGTCCAATAATAATCTTCCTATTGAAACTGCTATTTAAAGTGCTGTTACTAACTTCAAACTTTAGGCTGAGTCTTATAAAGTAAATGATCACGTTGTTGTCTGTGGTAAATTCTAAAAGGTGAGTCAGTTTCTTGCAATTTTGTCAACATTGTGTTTCGTTGTAGTAAAAGTGAGAAAGCTGCAGTTGTGAAACTTTACATTCTCATGTATGCCAAGTGTTTGTCTCTCTTGTGTGCATATTAACAGTATAAAGACCACTCAGTTTGTGTAAACCCTGAAAGTGATAGTGTTTTTCTGTATCTGTTATAATTTTGAAAATAGTTCCTGCTGCTCTAACTGTTAACTTCAGTCTTAAAACATTTGTGTGTTAGAGTTCATTGCACTCGCGTGTTGCTAAGTCTAGGTTGTGTCTGTTGTGTTGTCCATTATAGTTACTTATACCTACTTTCATAAACGAGAATGTTAATCTTTCTCTTGCCTAATTAGGCTGGCGACCGTTTCCCTTATTCTATGAACAGTATAGCTAGGCAAAATTTTGTTTGTCACTATTCCAATATTAACGTAATTCTGACTTTCATTTCCGATAAGCCACCTCCGTTAGGAACAACACGGTCAACTTAACAAAATTCCTCTCAGAGGGTAACACTGCTCTGTTGCTTTGTGCCATAATTGCTTTTACAAAATTGTTTTATGTTACAACCTGCTTCTAGCATTGAGGTTATGGTACAGTAGTACCAGAAAGCGAGTGTTATAAGGCGAAATACCCTTAGACTTCAACAAGTATATAATAATCCCGATTTCAAAGAAAGCAGATGCTGACAGTAGTGAAAATTACCAAACAATTAGCTTAGTGAGTCAAAGTTGCAAAATACTAACACGAATTATTTACAGACGAATGGAAAAAACTGGTAAAAGTCGACCTCGGGGAAGATCACTTTGAATTCCGTAGATATGTTGGATCACGCCAGAGAATATTGACCGTACAGCTTACCTTAGAAGATTGGTTATGCAAAGGCAAATCTACGTTTCTAGCTTTTGTAGACTTAGATGAATGTTTTGACCATGTTGACTGGAATACAGTCTTTCAAATTCTGAAGGTGCCAGGAGTAAAATACAGGGAACTAAATGCTATTTACAATTTGTACCGAAATCTGATGGAATTTATAAGAGTAGAGGGACCGAAAGGTAAGCAATGGTTGAGAAGGGAGGGAGACAGGGTTTTATCCTATCCCCCACGTTTTTCAATCTGTATATTGAGCAAGCAGTATAGGAAACAAAAGAAAATTAGAGCAGGTATTGAAATCAATGAAGAATAATTAGGAACTTGGACGTTTGACGATGACACTGTAATTCTGTCAGAGACAGCAAAGGACCTGGAAAAGCAGTTGAATGGGATGGACAGTGTCTTGAAAGGAGTATATAAGGTGAATATCAACAAAAGCAAAACGAGGATAATGGAATGTAGTTGAATTAAATCAGGAAATTAGGTTAGGAAATGAGATACTTAAAGTATTGTATGAGATTTGCTATTTGGGGAGAAAAATAACTGATGATGTTAGAAGTAGAAAGGACATAAAATATCGACTGATTATAGCAAGGAAAGCATTTCTAAGAAGAGAAATTTGTTAATATTGAGTATAGATTTCAGTGTCTGTAAGTCGTTTCTGAAAGCATTTGATTGGAGTGTAGCCATGTATGGACATGAAACAACAGAATAGAAGCTTTTGCAGTGTGGTGCTACACAAGAATGCTGAAGATTAGGTGGGCAAATCACGTAGCTAATGAGGAGGTACTAAACAGAATTGGGAAGAAGGGGTATTTTCCGCACAACTTGACTAGAAGAAGAGATCGATTGTTAGGATAATTCTGAGAGATTAAGGGACTATCAGTTTAGAAATGGAGGCAAGTGTGTAGGGTAACAATTGTAGAGAGAGACGAAGAGATGAATTCGCTAAGCAGATTCAGAAGTATGTGGGTCCAGTAGTTACTCGGAGATGAAGAGGCTTGCACAGGATAGTTTAGCATGGAGAGCTGGATCAAACCAATCTCTGGACTGAAGACCACAACAACAGCAACACTCGTTTCTGTCATGTGCTGCGACTAGGGTGTTTAATTCTATTTGGGGTATGATGTAAAAGTGCTACAAGCTAGCAGCCGGGACTGGGACAGTGGTGTTTGTGTGCGCATGGATTGTGGGGAACAGGTAGTAATCGAAATCAGGGGCATCAGGGATGGAGACTACGTCACAGAAATAAGCTGTAAAGTGGCCAGCTTTCCTTAGGTTTGCAGGTAAGTGACGGTGGTTACAGAGGAGTGGTATGGATGCCAGTGAGTTGATGGAATTCTTTCCATTGCTTGGAAGAGTTAATTGGATGTATAGCTTTAAATCTGGTGCATGTCTGGCACCAGACCAGGGTCTTTTTTAGCATTTAGTAAATTCATGATGCGTCTCTGTATTTTACGGTGCCGACTGAATGCATCCCAGACACGAGTCCTCAAAAAGGACCGGTATAAACGACGGTGTTCGCGGAGAAGGAATAGCGTTTCTGTAGGGAGAGTGAGGAATGGGAAATAATACGTGTGACAAGGTCTGCTGCTGGTAGGTCGTGGCATAGGCGATATTGTTAGCTTGCTGGAAGATTAGAGGATTACTTCCAAATTGGGTGAAAAAGCCATGTAAATTCGTCTATTGTTTTTGGAGATTAGCGTCTTCAAACAGACTGACACGAGGGTTTCACAGTATTGTTATGTTAGCGGTATAGATAGAGATTTGTCTCACCAAGTTTGACTAATATGAAACAGCAAGGATTTAAATTAAAAATATGCCAATACACATACTTCGTTAATTATTAAATAACTAGAAGTTTAAGAGCAACTTCTTACTATTCATCTACGTGTAGACAAGACTCCAACATTTTTATCGTGCCGAATGATACGTGGGTCGACCAAAATAACTACATCTCCTACTTCGCTGTTAGATGTAAGGGTCATTTACTTTTTACGAAGAATATTCTCGCAAAATACAAGCCACAGAAATTTACTTCTTCTAATGCAGTGAAATTACTGGCTTCCAGTATATTTCAAAAACACCAGCGGCTTCATTTTTGTGTGATGAGCAATCTGATGAGATAGTTTATTCATATCACATGAAAAGTAGTTAACGGTATGTGTAGACGGATATGAGGAAAAAGGAAGGGTATCTTCCACTTCTATAAAACGCTACTGGATTGATAATTGCTTTTAATCTGAACGACATTGATTAATTTTGTATCAAATGTTTATTCCAAGTCGCAGAATATGTGAAAGCACTGCAAATTGTATTATTTCTTATCTTAACACATTAACCCTGAGACCAGCTCAAGAAATACATTTTACCCAAATATTTGAAATAAATCGCACTGAACATGTTGTTGTAGTATTACAATTAGTAACCACTTAGAAATCCCCATTTATGATGAAATTTGTAAAGTAAGAGCGTTTTCCATTATTGGGATCACGGTGTAAACTTCATCTCATTTCCTGTGTATTTTTATACCACTGTGTTAATGAATACAGCCAGTTACGAAGTTAGTTTAAACGAATGCATATATATGAAACATCATTGTAGCTAATGAATTTATTTTCCGACGCATTACGCAGGGATGTCTAATAAATACAAAATTACATGTGCAAATACTTTTACATTAATTTTATTTGATAAAATACCCCTACGTTAACTCATACGTAAAGCCGTTCGGCGCGCGAGTGTGATTAAATAACAGTTAATGATAACTCATGCTACAAAATTTGCTGAAGCAAAACAAACAAACTTATTTATTGCTAAATATAGCGCACATAGCTCACAGCAGTTGCGCCGCAAATGACTGAATTTAATTCTCTCATGCACATGAGTGACCATTTTCTTACAGCTTACAACTATTTCGGTTGCCGTTAACGTCTGGTGGAGGGGCACACTTGAAATAAGTCATAAACCACCGACACGTCACAGATGAATAATGAACAATACTGTAGTTGTGCTCCACTCTTTAGTGAGATATTTAAATTTTATGATGAAATAGGATTTTTTCTTTTTAATTTTATAGTACGAGCTGATGGGAAATTATTAATGCTACTTGGCTGGTATCACTGGTGTATAAGCCCCGTATTAAGCCGTAATTCGCACGTACGTGATCAATAAACAGCTACATCAACGACTCGCTGAGTCGCTCATGTAAACTGTATGGTCTACATCTACATCTACATCCATACTCCGCAAGCCACCTGACGGTGTGTGGCGGAGGGTACCCTGAGTACCTCTATCAGTTCTCCCTTCTATTACAGTCTCGTATTGTTCGTGGAAAGAAGGATTGTCGGTATGCTTCTGTGTGGTCTCTAATCTCTCTGATTTTATCCTCATGGTCTCTTCGCGAGATATACGTAGGAGGTAGCAATATATTGCTTGACTATTCGGTGGAGGTATGTTCTCGAAACTTTAACAAAAGCACGTACCGAGCTACTGAGCGTCTCTCCTGCAGAGTCTTCCACTGGAGTTTATCTATCATCTCCGTAACGCTTTCGCGATTACTAAATGGTCCTGTAAAGAAGCGCGCTGCTCTCCGTCGGATCTTCTCTATCTCTTCTGTCGGCCCTATCTGGTATGGATCCCACACTGTTGAGCAGTATTCAAGCAGTGGGCGAACAAGCGTACTGTGACCTACTTCCCTTGTTTTCGGATTGCATTTCATATGAATTCTGCCACTGAATCTCAGTCTGGCATCTGCTTTACCGACGATCAACTTTATATGATCATTCCATTTTAAATCACTCCTAATGCGTACTCCCAGATAATTTATGGAATTAACTGCTTCCAGTTGCTGATCTGCTATTTTGTAGCTAAATGATAAGGGAACCATCTTTCTACGTATTCGCAGCACATTACACTTGTCTAAATCGAGATTCAATTGCCATTCCCTGCACCATGCGTCAATTTGCTGCAGATCTTCCTGCATTTCTGCACAGATTATTTTTTCCTTGATTGAATTTTTACATTGTTCACAAATTGCAACAGCTTCTAAGCTTTTCACGCTAAATAACTTCTTATAAGCCTGGCTTTTTCCCAAATGTACTTCTGACCAAAAAGCGATTCCGGTAGCTGGTGTCTAGAGGTTTCTTGTTAAACATGCGCTTTGTACTCTTGTGATGGTATTTCCATAGAAACTTCATCCCCTAACCAAAATTTTTTTATAGCTAATCAGGAGGTGAAATACTATTATCCATAGATTTACGTTTAAAATTATTTCGATATATTTACCGCTTAGTGGTTGAATTTCAAAAAATTGCTGAAACACAAATGTTTTATTTCTGATTGAGAAACCGAACAGCAATTTCCGCAATTCTTGCTTCTAAATTGCTTTAAAAGTGACACAATTTCAAAAAGCCTTTCATTCCCTATTTCACAACTTTAGGAGTGCAATTTCGAACGATCCCTTCTTAAGCGAAATCCACAATATAAAACCCACAACTTTTCTAAATTTCAAATTGTAGTCTTAGCGGTTTGAGCTGGCAGTGGTGAGTCAGTTACTCATTCTGGCCTCACTGCGCCCTCTTAGGGGTCATATTCCCAAAAACAGTAAAATGCATATTTTTTTCATTTCTGAGACCAATCTCGTAGAACATTTCACCCCAGCCCCCTATTTAAACCCCTTAGGAGTTGAGTATCCAAAAATAGGTGAAATGTTTTTTTTTTCCCTGACTGCCATGCTAAATACAAATTTTCACAGATACATCTTCAAAAACGCTTGCATAATGAAATGTTTCCATAAGGATTTTCGTCCCCTATTTCACTTCCCTAGAGGTCCAATATCCAAAAGTAGTGACACACATGTTTTTTATTTATAAGCAAGAAGCGGAATTCAAATTTTCATTCTTTTAGGTTTCATAATGAAATATTTCACTAAGCACCCCCTTATTCATTAACTTTCCAAAAAGAATGAAACACCATTTTTTTGTTAAGTTCTGACCGAAAAGTTAACACGTTCACTGCCATCGGCGCACCAGCGCGTCCGGCCGATACTAGTGCATATGCCGTCGACGCGCCTGCGCGGCGAGACACTCAGCTGTTTCTCAGCGCCACAGTTTAGTCGGGCACAGCCATTCGGTGTGGTTCATTGCGCAGGCACTCTAAGAACGTATTGTTTTCAATTTTTGCGGGTGCGGTTCGTGTGTTTTCCCTACAGTTTTTCTCTGTTGTGGGACTGAAAATGGAAGACAATCGTGACACGGCGGGCCCTTCAGAACCTAAGAAACGTAGAACACAGGACACAAGAAACGTACAAAAACTAACGGATGCGGAATTATTACGAATATTAGAAGAAAGCGATTCGGAAACGGAACTGGCCAGTGAGGAGGACGGCGTGGAATCCAGTGAAGAGTCTGACGGAGCCGAGTTTGTTTTAGATGAGACTGTAGAAATGGCTGTGAATCCTAGCGACAGGGAAATGGCAGAAGGAGTGGTAACAAGAGATAACGCAGCTGATACAACTGTTGCGTGGGAAAGAGAGCCAGTTGGAATGATAAATTGCCCATTTATAAAAAATGAGGGACTGCTTATTCAACCGACGGAAAACACTCCTTTAGATTATTTTCGTCTTTTGCTGACGGACGAATTTCTATTGACAGTTGTAGAAGAAACAAATCGAAACGCGATTGAATTATTCCTTTCTGCGGGAACCAAAGGACAATCACGAATAAACTGTTGGAAAGATGTGACTGTTGGCGAATTGTTAGTGTTCTTGGGAGTTTTCCTGCACATGGGAAATGTAAAGATGAGGAATTTGCAGGACTATTGGAAAAAGGACGCTTTATTCAACGTGAAAGGAATTGCCGATAGTATTTCACGAAATCGTTTTCTGCTAATACTACGTGCATTACACTTTTCTGAAAATCCAAAACAGGGCAAACCAACACCATCCGACAGGTTGTATAAAATACGTCCCGTTATCAATTTTTTCAATGAAAGGATGTGCCAAGTTTACTACCCTGGACGGGAACTGTCTCTGGACGAATCAATGATCCTTTGGCGTGGACGATTACTTTTCCGCCAATACATCAAAAACAAAAAGCACAAATATGGCATAAAGCTATATATTTTGACAACTCCCACTGGAATGGTCCTAAAATTCGCGGTATACACTGGCATGCTGGACGATTTAGGAGGAAGAGGCCATGCGCAAAAAATTGTTCTTCATTTACTAGATGAAAAGTTGAATGCTGGTCACCATGTGTACATGGACAATTACTATAACAGCTTCGCATTGGCAAAGCTGCTCCTGGATAAGAAGACCCACTGCACGGGAACTCTGAGGGCGAATAGGAAGGATACACCCAAGGAAATACAGGAAGCAAAACTACGAAAAGGTGAAGCCGTTGCCAGATTTGCGGAAGGAGTTATGATAGGTAAGTGGCGTGATAAGAGGGAGGTTTGCTACATTTCTAATGCATTTACAAATGAAATGGTTGAGGTTGAAACCAAAAGAAAGGAGAAGAAATCTAAGCCCTTGGCCATTGTAAACTACAATAAATTTATGGCGGGAGTTGATCGGCACGATCAGATGTTATCATATTACCTCTCGGAACGCAAAACCATACGCTGGTACAAGAAACTTTTTATCCACGTTGTGGAAATGATACTGACAAACGCACATGCCCTACACAATAAATATTGTGGCACAAAAATGCCCCTCCAAGAATTTAGACTCAGTATTATAAGAGCACTATTGCCACGAAAGCAGGTAGAACGGCCAGTCAGAAATCCCCAACATGTTGTGGTAAAACGAGAATCAAATGGAAAATCAAAAACACCGCGAAAAAAGTGCAGATCATGCGCCAGCCGTGGACAACGAACAGACACGATTTACGAGTGCCTAGATTGCCCAAATAAAGCAGGATATTGTTTGAATTGTTGTGTTATTCACCACCTCTAAAGGCAGATAGCACTTTCGTTGCTCATTTATTTTTCGACAGTTATGTGTCGGTACTATTCGTAAACTTTGTATTTATTTTATTTGTTTGAGAGTGTAATGGATAAAGCTCTAGATTGTATTTTTCTTAGATTTGACATACATTTTATTTCAGAAGTTTCTTCGAGATCTTGTGTTTGTATTTGAATGTTTCTACTATATTTTTTGTCCAATAAATATGTCGTTTGTCAGTAGGATGTTTCGTTTCATTTATGAATATAAAATGAAATTGTAGTAACCTAAACTGTCACACTAACCAGGAACAATACACTAGACGCATTGGCGCGTCCACGGCCACCCGCTACAGAATATGGCCTGATATGCCACTGACGCCTTAGTGCGCCCCAAAACAACTTTGATTCACGAGAGTAAATTTGATTGTGTACTTATAAAATAAATACATGTTATATTACTTTTAGCAATATATTTTCAGATTCTATTAAGAAAAATATTGGTTACGTGGCAAAGCAAGGCCAATTACAGTGGCAGTGAACGTGTTAAATACCAATTTCCAAAGTTTTAGATTCAAAAGTACTTTAGTAGTTCCTTAATATTGGCTAATTTCTGGAAGTCTTTACTGATTAAATTACCCACAAAGTGGTTAAATTCAAAAAAGTTGGTGAAACACATATTAACTTATTTGTGACCGATAAATCAAAGGCAGATTTTGGCAGGTTTAGCTTTAACATTGCCTTTACAGCGACATATTAAGAAATCCATTTTCTATTTCACTTCCCTTATCGGGAAATCCCTTCTTAAAAGACTCATACAATACAAGGTCAACGCCGTATATGAAAATTACAAATTTCTAACCTTAGAGGTTGTGCAATGATGATTCAGTGAGTCGGTACATAGTCTTTTATTAACCTTAAATGGATATCTTTCACTTTTGCCAAATGCAGCGAGACGGACACATATGACAAAAACGCAATAAATCCGTTGTGCCTTGCGTTAACAAAACATTCCAGTACCAAGATATGTATTGATTGCACGTACTTTGTCTAAAACTGTAAACTATTTTCGCTGGTACAAATTGTGTGAGTTACTATGAAAGCTTTCTTTACCTATTAACAAATTTTACTTCTGTTCCATACCCAAACTAAGTCTTGTAAATGTTATATATTCTTAGTTAACAAATAAATATTTCTAATACAACATACAATTATGTACTGAAAGGAAAATAAGGACATACGTACAGAGGCTATAAAGGTTTTTAGTATAGCCCAACAGTTAAGGTGAAAAAACAAAATGTCACAGCAATGCAGTACTGGAGAATCCTGGCCACTGTACTTAATTTCGTTGCTGTGACCATACGGGAGGAGTTCGTTGTATTTCTCTCGTGATAACTGTACAGTGCTCAATTCAGTTCCAGGAATGCCAAAATTAATGACTTAGCGTAAGACGTATTTTTATTATAGTGTTCGAGAGATTAACCTTTGCTGGTGAAAATAACTGTGAATCCATATGTGACTGTGAACAGCGAAGGTGTCCCAAAGACGTTTGGAATTTTACCGACCTGTGGCAAGAATGAAGGAATCAGGATTGTTCAAGATCTATCACATTTTCGGCTACTCGATTCTGTAAAGAAGCCCATGGAAGTCTCATAGACTGCGTGCGACTCTCATGTAAAGAGCTCAAAGAAACTGATTTGAAACACTGGAGCAATTATTGTCACTTTATCAGCGTTAAAGTATACTTTCAACTTGATGCACCTGTAACTTCGGGGAATAAAAAATTAAGTGGTCCACTCAGTCTTTAATAGTAGTCTTCATCTAATTATTGTTGATGGGATCAGTTCTCTTTCCCAAGAGACTACTAGAAATACGACAGCCCCACAGTGAGAGAATGTGGGACTTTTGTAAAGGTAAGAAAAAAAGAACACTTAACCCTTCTAATACCGAATATTTTTTGTTACACTGAGTACCATTGGGGTCTTTCGTGACCCCAACTGAATTTAATTTTTATTAAGGATACTATTAATAATGGCAGAATAAAATGACTTTCCTTATTTTTTCCACAATCTAGAACACGATGTTAATGACATAACATAAAATTAAAATTCATATTTTGTAAATTATTTATTTCCGTAAAATTGAGAAACGATTCTCATGAAACTACAAACATTTTTCACTAAATTCCGAATTGACATTTAAGATGCCACTTACAGCAGTAAATTGCAGAGGGGTTTTTAAACATGGGACATCCACATTTTGAACATTTATCGGTGTATTTTCTGTCCTCAGACCTTTTACAAAACGGACCCCTTCCTGTTTTTTTTTTTTTTTGTTTTTTTTTGTCTGTACTGTTGATGGAAGTACTGAGGAGTAATTTTGTCTGGCTTTCTTCCGACGAGCTGCTTTCCTAATTCTATGAATGCCCGTCTCTTGTAGTTGGTCCTTTCTGCCCAGTTTGGTGTAAGATGTAGCCATATGATAAATGCATTCAGTGCACTGATATCAATCATGTAGTAAAATAATACAATTGGACACCTTCTGCTCATCCTCTTTTTAGTGTACGTTCTAACCAGCTTGTCAATGGTAACTACTCCCAATTTTGTTTTATTATGATACAGAATCATTACCGGCCTTGCATTCTTCACTAACTTCCACTTCCTTCCTTGAATGCATAGTACTGAGCAAAGTTAGAACTTTTCCTTTTTCGGACAATATGAAACAATTGAAGCAAGCTCTTGGAATCCAAAAATAGATGAATATTTGACTCGACCTTTGGTCTGAGTGAAAGTTTGTGGTAGTTCTTCTTTATTTTTTCTAATTGTTCAGAAGAGTGTGACATTGATTTTCAGAAGTTCTCTCGCCAAACTAAGGCTAGTGAAAAAATTGTTAGGTGTTACATTGCTGCCACTATTTTCTAAGCCTTTCATTCTGAAGCAACTCTCTTCCCTTGACCTACTTCACGAGATTCATTTTCTTATCGACCTGTGTAAACTTGGAGATTGAGAACGTAAGACGTTGCACTATCATATACAGCCCATAATTTCAACCCATATTCTCCTGGTTTTGAAGGAATATGTTGCCGAAATGGACATCTACCACGAAATGCCACAAGTTGTTCTTCAGTTGTGAGGTTGCTGCGAGGAACATATGTGTGTACCCACATTTCAAATATTTCTCTAATGGGAGCCAGTTTGTCGGATGCACGGTTGTGGTGTCTGACATCTGTGACATCAAATCGGATGCACCTTGAAATTTGCGTAAAGCGATTTCTAGCCACTGGTTCACTAAAAATGGATCTACCATCCTCTTTGCACCACAGATGTCTAACTGCTTCATTATGGGCCTTGTAAGCACCTGCTAGGATCAAGACACCGATAAACCACTTCAGTTCAGTGGTATCTACTGGTTTCCATTTACTATCGTAAACAAGACTACCCTCTTTGTTAGTCCACTTTAGAATTACATCAACAATGTTTCTCCTTAGAGACAACTGAAAAGCTGATTCTATGGAGTCTACATGTTTCACTGCGAATTTTGTTGGACTTGGCTTTACTCTCATTATGTTCCATCTCTCTTCTCTTCCACAAGCTCTTCTCAACTCGTATTTGTGCCACAATTCTTTTTTGTTTTTAGACCTACACAAAATAAAAAAATAAAAAATACAAAGGGGTACAGCTTGGCGCTAGACTCTAACGCACATGTGTACTTACATATAACAGTCATAAATATATGTTACTTCCTGTTGAGGCTGGACATGCGCTCTCCAAATCATCTAAACTTCCGTCTGATTGAGGAATATTCTCTTCTAAGACGTCAATTTATCCATCGCTGCATGAGACATCAGAAACTACATCGCTGATATCACAATTTGATTCTCCAGATAGAGGATTATCCTGCAGGAATATTTCAAGCACTTCGTCTTTGGAAAGGTGACATTTTCCACTAAATCCAGCACACACAATAGTTAGTCTCCTCTTATATGGAACAAATAACTGTCGGCTTATAAATTATTGGCAACAATCACACGTTGCAACAATATGTACAAGAATAAAACAAAGGAAATACAGCAACAGTTACGGATTCAATGCAGCATTATTGGGTAATAATATCGCAAGAGAGAAATGGGGTCACATTTAACCCCAATGGTATTCAGTGGTTCTCTCTTGATTTTCTGCGAAACTAAATATTTTCAAAAACTTATATTAATATATTATGAACCCATTACTTAATTCAGGAAAAGTCCGAATTTTTCATAATTTTTAGGAATAGGAAATTAGGTATATTTTACAGAAAATTACGGCCTGGGGTCATTATAGACCCTACAGTATTAGGAGGGTTAATCGGAGGGTGCTACATGCTTTTTAAACAGTAAAATAAAAGAAATACCATGGGTTCCGTTTCTTTGAATCTCAGAGTGAGTGTCAGAACTTAAAAGTTTCATCTCAAAAGTTTTCTTCTTTGTTGTAACTGTGCATTTCTTTACCAGTTTAGAAGTTTTGGTATTGGACTAATGTAAGGCAACTACATCGTCTGGTATACGAATGTATGTCTAACTGGTGTGACAGTGGTTACGGAAAACAATAACTATATGCAGGCAGAATACGGTTTTCTAAGTGAAACATTTATGTACAATACTGAAAACCCTCATACCTATCAGTATCATCTCCGCAAGTTGCAAGATAAGTTCACCGCAACCCATTAGAAAATCATACCGAACGTTTGGAGAAAAGTAGGCGGTGTACATCATGTGCCAGTAAGGCGTGTGACATTCCATCCATGACACAAGTTTTAGATGGAAACAAGGGAATGTAACTTCAGTTAACTGGTGTTGTACGATATCAGTGCAGAATTACCAGTCAGCGTGAAAACGTGTCAGAAGGACAGCAGTTAATTATAATATTTATGCGAGCCAATAATCAAACCTTGGATGAAGTTGCCCGTTTCGATGGTATGTTGAAGCGACGCTAACTGACCAGTGTATTAGTCGCAAGTTTCAGCTGTGTAAGACGACATAAAAGAACAGTGGTCTTCTAAATACCTTACTGATACGAACCAGGAACTAGTATCATGCCATGTCACTAACTATCGCTCATGAGACCGAAAGGAATTGCTACCTTGAATGAATGTAAGTCCATTTCAGACACATTTCGACCAAAGGTTGTCATACAAATGACGTTTGATGTACTTTGCAAGAGGCCGTTACTCAAAGCTGCACATAAACCTGCACGTCTTCAGTAGGACTGTAAGTAGGCTGTTTAGGTTTTTATGTTGGTAACGCCACGTAGCGCTCTGTATGAAAAGCATTGACTGTGATGTGTGAAGGATGTGGTTGGTTAGAATTGTTGCAATATTCGCTATTGTAGTGTTGGGCAGTTGGCTGTTAACAGCGAGTAGCGTTGCGCAGTTGGAGGTGTGCCGCCAGCAGTGGTGGATGTGGGGAGTGAGATGGCGGAGTCTTGAGAGCGGATGATCTGGAAAGAGACAGTAAATTTGTAAGACTCGATGTCATGAACTGATATATATATATATATATATATATATATATATATATATATATATATATATATATATATATATAAAATGTCTTTTGAACACTATTAAGGTAAATATATTGTTTGTTCTTTATCAAAATCTTTCATTTGCTAACTATGCCTATCAGTAGTTAGTGCCTTCAGTAGTTAGAATCTTTTATTTAGCTGGCAGTATTGGCGCTCGCTGTGTTGCAGTAGTTCGAGTAATGAAGATTTTTGTGAGGTAAGTGATTCATTAAAGGTATAGGTTATTGTCAGTCAGCGCCATTCTTTTGTAGGGATTACTGAAAGTCGGATTGCATTGCGCTAAAAGTATTGTGTGTCAGTTTAAGCAATCATTTATAATTTTTCTAAGGAGACGTTTCAGGACGAGAAACACAGTAACGGGGCAGAGGCCAAATAGTGGTCTGCAGTGTAGTCCTTTTTCATCTCAGGTGCACTCGAGTGCACCTAGAGCTCTTCAAAGTGTTTGTTGAGGATTCACCTCTGGTTGAATATTGTTCTCTGATTTTTGGGACTGCTTTTGGTTCAAATTGTTTCAAATGGCTATGAGCACTATGGGCCAACATCTGAGGTCATCAGTCCCCTAGAACGTAGAACTACTTAAAGCTAAATAACGGAAGGACATCTCACTAAGGACATCCTGACTGTAGCGCCCACAACCGCTCGGCCACCACGGCCGGCGCACTGCTTTTGGTGCCACGTCTTTGGACATCTCAATGACGATATCGTAGACAAGAACTGGCTGGTTTATTTCAATACTAGCTGAGGATCCGAGGTTATCCTAGTATGTATTTGTTCCAATCTTCTATTGGTCCATCTCATCCTTCCTTCTCCCTCTTTCCGCTTCCTCCATCCTCTGTTCGTCTCCTCCACCCACCTCCTCTGCCCCTCCCCCCAATCTGTCCTTTCCTCGTGACCCTCTCACCGTCCATCTCACCCTCTCTCTCTCTCCCCATCCATCTCTTCCTTCCCCTCTGTCTGTCCATTGGCTCCTTCCCCTCTGAGTTCTCCTTCAGTCTCCGTCCATCTTCTCCTTCACGCTCTGTCCATCACTTCATCTTTCCAGTCCCCTGTTCCTCTCCTCCTCCCCCTCTCACTGTTCATCAACTCCTATCTCCCTCTCTATCACTTCCACTTTCCTTCCTCCGCCAACTTACTCCTCTGTCCATCTGCTGCTCTTACCATTCTCTGTCCGTCTTTTCCCCTCCTCCCCCCTCTCTTCACTTCCCCATCCCCTCTCCCTGTCCGTCTCCTACTCCTATCCCCTACCTCCCCCGCCCCTCTGACCATTTCGTGTCACTCTTCTCTCACCACATTAATACACCCACCTCAGTAGGAGGCTAGTTGTTCTTAAATATGATATTTATTTGCAGATCGTAAATACTGTGTGTACTAAATTTGACTGAATTCGTTCGATTGGTTTAGGATGAGCCCTTTAACCATGGCTTTGCCTACTTGAACGAATGTCACATATATTTAACGTATTTCACACTTATTAAACTACATATTTCACTTCCATCTCTAGCGACTTTCGTCCTGCAGTTTCATTTTCACTCAGCTCAGTATACAAGCCGTTCTATCTCGTGAAGTAAATTTCATTCAGTAATATAATTTTACAGGTACACCCAGTGACATATGCTTCTGCTGTTTGCAGAATCTGTTATTATTCGAGTTAGTAATAATTAAGTAATAAATTGAAACGTCCTGTATCATGCGTAATTTCTTTATATATCTCAGAGACTATGATATCTCCTGCACTAAGTGTTGTACTATAGTAAATTTTTCTAGATACAGTCAGCAGAAAATGTGTATACTGTCTGCGAAATGTGTTGCGAACAGAGTTAGTAAGAAAGAAGTAAGGAATATAAACATCATGCATGGCAATTTTTCACACATCGCGATGCTTATGATGCCGTATCGTCTCAGCTAAGTGAAGTAAAAGTACAAAATTTTGCTCTTACATGCAATGTTATAAATGGAAGCTACTGCCAAATGTGTCGTGAATATAATTAGTAGTAAAAAGGTAATAAATGAAAACGTCATGCTTCATCCGGCAGTTTCACTGCGCGAACAGCGGAAATATAGTACTCGAGAAACTTCTCTCTTATCGTGATTTAGCGGGGGTTATCAGCGACAAATGGTTTCGTGTAAAGATTTGAAATTATATGTACAGTTTTTTGCAAGAGAAGAAGTGCTGTCAATTTCATATACTGGATGAATGAAGTATGGGTATTCGCGCATCTTGGGCTACACTGCTTTTTCGCTCGTAACTCCGGCCCTATTGATAGGCAGGTGGCACTTACACCTCAGCGATTCTTCCCATGTATATACCGAATTTAATTAAAATCGGTCGAACACTGTCATTGCTAATATGTAATGTAACAATTTTTGGTGTTGTAACGTTCCCTGGCAAACTCACGCTATTAATGAACAAGAGTTTATTTGTACCATATACTCCACTCTGAGCAAGTTGTATATACCGTAATTATTGAACAAAAAATATTATTGAATTTTGTGTAAAAGACATTTTTTATTATCGTAATATTTTTTGTATTAATATTCTCTCTGTATTTAGGATAGTAATTTTTCTATATTTATTATGTGATTGTGAAATGTGTCAGTATCTGCGATAACAGAGATGTGAAATTTAGCCAGAGGACAATAATATTGTCAAATTACAAAGAAATGTTAATAGTCAGCAGTAGTATAAAAGCACAACGTATTGTGTATTCTTTGGTCTTCTCTGTGTAGAGCTGAATGCGAGAGGAAGCTGTGTCGAAGCGATTTATGATTGAGTAGACTTCTTTTGTATCTGTCTAGATTTAGCCGCCATTAGAGGAGGCGTTACAAATTAACGTGAGTTGAATTATTGTTTGATCTAAATATATCAGAATTTATCAAAAGTGTGTATTATTAATGTAAATTAGCTTGCCCATATCATCTATAAAAATTTCTTTAAAGAATTTTCAGCATTTTTAGCGGTGTTGCTGGGCTGTGCCGCGACCGATCGATTTGCAGCGGCGGCACATTTGAAAAATTGTTCCGCTAAAGGAAAAATCAACCAAACCCGTAAATCGGGAACAGATAGATAAAAATTAACAGTGAGTCAAGAAATTGTTCTTCTTTTACAGTGATCCTGAGACTGATGAATTTTTTAAACTAATTATACGTTTATGCATTCGTAGGCGGATAGTTAATGTTAGTTAACATTGAAATTTAACAATTTTGGTTCTTAAACTAATTATACGTTTGTGCAATCGTAGGCGGATAGTTAATGTTAATTAACATTGAAATTAAACAATTTTGGTTCTTTCAAATAACTTAAATGTATAGCGAAGTAGGTTTGATCAGTGATAATTAAATGTCGGCTTGGCAATAATTAACCATTTTCTGATAATAGAGATAATCTTGTGCTCCATAGTTAACGCCGGGATAGAATTCAGTAAATATTTAACAGAAAAAACCCACTGCATTTAGAAAATGTGTGCCAAGGCCGAATGATGTAAAGGATTTAAATTTCAACTAAATATTCTTAATCAGTTAATATGAGATCACGTAATTTTTAAATGTACGTAATTCTTTTGAACGTGAATTTTTTATTACCACACGTAAATAAGAGAGAGGTTCTACAACAAAGTTCGTACTTACAGAATAAAGTAAAAGAGAGGCAAATTAAGTAACTAAAAGCAACCATAATCAATAATAATTAATAATTATTCTTTAACGTAATTAATAGCAGTGATTTCGTTAAAGTGTTTATGTCAAAGTCTTATATACTACATCGATGGGTAAAAAAAAAAAAAGTGACCTCGTGATTAATGACGTGCTGGCCCACCTTCCGAACGCGATAGAGCACAGATGCAGCGTGATACAGAGAGGACAAGTGGAAGTTTTCCAGAGTAATGAAGCATTAGATGTCTATTCATAGTGCCGTAAATCACCGGATAGTGATTCGTGGTCATTCAGCTAGATTCCCATACAGGTCTGGATGTGTTTCATCGGATACAGGTCAGTTAGGAGGCCAACACACCCACCTCTGGCCTCGTGATGCGGACAGTTTTCCTGCAGGAAAACGTCTTATTTGTTTGGGAAGACATTAAGTGTGAAGAGATTACTGATGGTCCGCAATGATGTTTACGTTGTCCACAGCTGTCGCGGTGACATCTGTTACCATGACACGTTCCACACAAGCTCCGATGAGTCTCCATCATAGTACATTCATGTTCAGAAAAAAACTGAACGCCTTGAAAGACCAGAGACAGGACGTTCATATTCATGGTACGTGCCCCAGAAATGATTAGCATTTCAGTCACCTCGGTTCTGCATGTGTCCTGTTGCCTAGTAGGCACAGAGCTCCATGGGACCTGATAACTTGTTCCATGCGTGGTGGCATCGACGTGTGTAAGGCACGAATGGCGTCCTATGGTATAATTATCCATGCTGCTTTCACGTAGTTCCAAAGTTCATCTGTGCTTGTTGACACTGGGTCACATCACTGCAGCTCTCGGCTCACCATATCCCCGACAAGCCCGGTGATCTGGTGGACCAGTGCGACAGACTGACATCCTGTGACACCAAGAAGGCAGGTGTTCGTGCAGCAACGTGTGATTGTGCATTGTCTTGCTGAAAAATGGCGTCTGGGGTGTTAGCGGTACGGATCGGAGGATATCATTCACCTTGGTCACACTGGTCACAGTGCCATAGAAACACACCATCTGTGATTTGTTGTTGTACCCAATAGCACCTACACCATAAGGCTTGGAGTTGGCGTTGTATGTATTCTGCGAATGCAGGCACTATGTTGCCGCCTAACTGTCTGCGACGAAGCAAAATGCGGCAATCATTTTCTAACAAACGGAACCCAGATTCGCCCGAAAACAGTATCTTATGCCATTCCTGTTCCCAGTGATGTCGTTCCGTACAATTATACCAACGACGATGTTTGGTCAAGGTTATAAGGGTTTTCAAATGTAATTTATCTGGTGTCTGGAGGCACATGTTTGTAAATAGCACGTTTCCTCCTTTGAGTTACAGACGTAGACATAGGTCACGGAACATGAAAAACCAAGGGTCGTTGGATAGTAGACTGCTGTCGCGAATTACCAGGAGATACATGAGAAGAATCAAATGAGTGAAGGAGCAGGTTACAGTACGAGAGGATGACCAAGATAAAACACTAAAAGTGTTAGTGATAGTGTGAAGCACATATGTAATCACCATTGTGATGTTTATGGACTTCTCGGAAGCACTTTAGCAATACGTTATGACCACCCACCGTACTCAGAAATAATTTTTGGGACTGTATTACTTTGGTAATAAATATTTGTGAATATTTTCTGTCTCTGGTATTAAGACCTTTGCTACATTTGGAATCGTAATTGCTTTTTAGAACGTCCATACTAAAGAAAGTGCGTATTAAATTGATAGTGCAAAACTGAAAGTAACCTACTTGAAAATAAGGTAAAGACAGGATGACTGCGAACGAAAAGCATGAAAAAAGGCAAGATTAAGACATGCCGAGGTCCATGAGCGCTCTGCCTGTGAGCTACGGCACCGCCCGATAGCGAAAGTCAAATCTGGTATCCCCCCCTCTAGGGAATACAAATAGGAACGACTTCTCATCCCATGAATGACTACAGAAGAACGTTTAAGAACGTGGCGAAAATTACCACTAACACCTAAATAACAGCAGACGCGATCCTGAAACCTGCATATATTTTGAGGGTCAAGAACTGCCGATATAACACTTTCCGGGGAAACGTGATTCACCAAACTCTACAAATGATTAACAAAACGTATGAAACCTGTGCTTCTGACTGTAACCACATAATTTGTGACATATGAAAGTTATGCACTACTGCGTCTTTAGCGAAGTTGAGCATTACAAGGGTCCTATTGCACTGACACAACATGTGTTGTTTCCCGACGAAATGTGCTGGAGAGAAACCGTGTTAGGCTCAAGAAAGCGAACATCGCTTATAGGTAGTAATGTGATACATGCTGGTTTTGAGAGTTGCAGATATTCATCAAGAGTGACAACTCAGAAAATGTAAACAAGTTTTATAAGTATTTTCTTACTTATTTTAAACTGCTATTGAACACCGTAGGGCTCTGTTATTGTTCGATGAAGGTAGCATAAAAAACGAATATAAATGTTTCAGTAGAAGAGTTACTGCGAGAGCACATACATTTAAAAAAATGCTGTTGCAGGCCAAGGGGGAAAATATGAGAGTTTTTTAAATTCTTGGGGAAACGGCGAGACAAAAGTAGCGGGAATTCCACAGTAGCTGCTTGAAGCACGGACATACGTGCGTTTTTTGCGACAAAGTGCCCTTATTTCTTGAATTCCGGACCAGCACAGAAGCACATACGTCGCGGCACATTCTATATATGCAGACGTTCTGTAAAAGAATGTACCATCATTTCCCTTGTTCGTCTCCTTACGTCCAACTTGTATCAACCTTTGTAAACCTGTCAGTAAATTGCAGTGGCTATATCAAAGTTCGAAACGCATGTTTATTTTGACGCAGCTGCACTGAATTTGTCAACTGTATCTAATATGGAACTTCCTTACACCGTATACATTTATAATTCGCTATGAAACGAATATGTGATTATCTGTCGCGCAATTTTTCCTCAGAGAGAACACTGAAACTTTATACCGAATATCCTACTTACAGATAACGCGTGTTGCTTTCTCTCCGTGTTGCTTTCTCTCTACTCAGCATCTACACAAGTTTTCAGGAAACTTTTGTGGTGACTATAAAGAAGCTGGTTTAGAATATCAGTTATGGAACCAACTTACTTATTAGAGCCTGGCTGTATATGGAGATTGTTCATTAAAACCTACACGTTCCATTGTTCTCTCGGAACATGTATTCAGGAATGCTGAATAATTCTCAAGATGATTGTGTGAGCTGCTTGCGTCGTTGATGAAGAAGTTGCCACAGGAGGGAAATCCAACAAACATCTACAGTTTTATGAAATTCGTAGGTGGGCCGATTTCAACTGTTTATTGCTCAAAGCAGAGACTGAAGTTGTAAATGCTGTAAATAAGACGATAGGATACAAATTAATGTCAAAAATATAAAATATGCCAAAAGCCACATTCAAAAGAGCTTCGAAACATTTCCATTCACTTTAACACGTGATTAAAAATAACTATTGATCAGCTACTAATGTTGACGCATTAACTTCAGGAGCTACTTGTTTATGTTAAGTACTGGATATTTACAGTAACATAGTAAAATAGTTATAGATAATTGTCGGTACCTTCCTGGTTACTGCAACGAAGAATTTTTGTCCTACAGTCTAAAAAGTCACACATAAAAATGAGTACAGGTAGAAAGCTTGTACCTGAGAAGACGACCCGATCAGGAAGATTTCTGTATTGTAAAAATAAAATTCAGTAATCCGCAGGGCAAAGTCTGTACGCATTTTATTCCACACTAGACACTGAATTAGAGTAAATTCATTAGAAAGTGATCAATATATTATGCATTTGCAAGATATACAACTGTCAGTCGGACAAGTGTAAAGTAGGTAAGGCGTAAAACTAGGAGCTTTCTTTTGCTGAACGTGGGGCGTCAATCTGAACGATGTCACGTTTGTCAGCAGGTTTGCGGTGCATTCCGAAACCTGTCATATTGCCACATGGAAGAAGGCAACTAGAGCTACTTATTAACACTCCTCTCGGTATAACAAACGCCTGCTCGAAAACTTGCTGAGTAAAAAGCCAAATGCCATAAACGTTTTATTAGTATTATGAACAGCGGGGTTTCCTACTTTCACACGGACAGTTACACTTTCAACGTAAATGTGATTGACGGATACTGTGAACTAAACATTTCCATGGTTTGCAACCTTCTAAATTTCACAAAATAAATGGTTCAACTGATTGTTATTACTATGTTTCCATTCAAAATTATTATTACGCAACAATACCTAACTATTTTTTGAATTAACCCTTACCAACAGCGAGGATGTTTCCATAGTACTCATCTTCGCAGGTGCTCTTATCTATGCGACAACACTTCAGGATAAAGGTGGCGGATTTCGTCAGACAGTGAACGTAGCTACCATTGAAGAGCAGATCACAGACGCTGCTTTCTGTCACCTACAAGAAAATTCCTGATCGATGAGAGGCTAAATCATCACAAGAGTAAGACGCTCCTGATCAATTATGACAGAAGGTTCTCCTGGACCAGACGGCTTCCATTATAGATTGATAGCTCTGAAACATTTATTGATAAACTGAAAAATTGCATCAAAATTCCAACCATTACTGGTAGCATTTGATCTGGTACATAGTACTGAGTTACTGGTTAGTCTCAGCACCGCAAAATTTCGGGGAAATATGAAAATGTACAGAATCGTTCTGCGTCGAAATGGCGACAAGGAGACAACAAAGTAAGTTGCAATATGGAAGCTTGCGACTTGTAATAACAAAGACATTCCTTAATCTACAATCATACTCCCAGGAAAATCCCGTACAAACAGAGATTTTCAAAGAAAATGCCTAGCCAGTCTCGAAGTTTAACAGAGGGCAGAAAGACAGGTTGAGACATATAGATTTATAGGTGTCGTTGCGAGTTTTCCTGGCATCGTTGCATAACACAAACAAACAAACGCCCTCCTATTAGGCCTTCAAGGTCCAAGGTTACCGACCAGCCGCCATGTCATCATCAGCCCTTAGTCATCACCAGACGCAAATATAGAGGGACATGTGGTCAGCATACCACTCTCCTGGCCGTTGTCAGTTTTCGTGACTGGTGCCACTACCTCTCAATCAAGAAGCTGCCAAACTGGCCTCACGAGAGCTTAGTGCATCCTGGCTGCTAACAGCTCTCGGTAGACCCGGATGGTGACCTGTCCGAGTGCTAGCCAAGTCACCATGCCATCAAGGAATATCTGATCGACTATTCTGTCACTGGACAGTCCCCACAGATGCCCCAATTTTGCTTATTGACGAAACCATCCAAGTGAAAGTGAGCTTCGTTGCTAAATCAAACTATACAGGTCATACTAATTCCCATCATGTCCCGCGCCAAACCGTGCAGTTTCAACGTTCTACAGCAAACCGTTCGGTAGTTATGACGATTTTATTTCATATCTAACCTGAACGAGCCTCTTCATCTCCAAATAACTACTGCAACCTACATACTTCTGAATCAGCTTAATGTATTCATTTCTTGGTCTCCCGCGATATTCCTCCCCGATTCCCACCCCGCCGCCTCCCCCACCAGGCACACACACACACACACACACACACACACACACACACACTACACTCCAACACTAAACTAGTGATCCTTCGGTGTCACAGAATGTGTCCTATCAACCGATCCCTTCTTGAGGTCCAATTGTGCCGCAAGTTTCTTCTCTCCTCAATTCTATTAAGTAGCTCCTCGGTAGTTTCGTAATCTATCCATCTAATCTTCAATATTATTCTGTAGCACCACAGTTGAAATGTCTCTGTTCTCTTCTTGTTTTAACTGTTTATCGCTCATGCTACAATCCTGATAAATACCTTCAGAAACGACTGATTTCTTTACAAAACAATTAGTGTGTTAAATACTGGACGTTAAACTTGTGAGCAAGAAAATGTTTAGGAATGATTTGAGATTATGTTTCAGGTTCCTTGGAAGTCGCTAGGCGTTCTCATTATCAAACACAGGAGCATCTCAATATCTGTTGTTGTTGTTGTGGTCTTCAGTCCCGAGACGGGTTTGATGCAGCTCTCCATGCTGCTCTATCCTGTGCAAGCTTCTTCATCTCCCAGTACCTACTGCAGCCTACATCCTTCTGAATCTGTTTAGTGTATTCATCTCTTGCTCAACTTTTGTGATCTGATGGGAGCCGGTGACACCACAGCAGCAAGGCCGTTAGCCTTAACATTAAATTTACATAGCGCCTTGTCGTAGTTACAAGACAATGTCTCTCTTCTATTATTCATTGACTTATGATCTCTGTAGTCGTTTCTGAAAGTATTTGTATGGAGTGTAGCCATGTATGGAAGTGAAACGTGGACGATAAATAGTTTAGACAAGAAGAGAATAGAAGCTTTCGAAATGTGGTGCTACAGAAGAATGCTGAAGATTAGATGGGTAGATCACATAACTAATGAGGAGGCATAGAATAGAATTGGGGAGAAGGTGAGCTTGTCGCACAACTTGACTAGAAGAAGGGATCGGTTGGTAGGACATGTTCTGAGACATCGAGGGATAACCAATTTAGTATTGGAGGGCAGCGTGGAGGGTAAAAATCGTAGAGGGAGACCAAGAGATGAATACTCTAAGCAGATTCAGAAGTGTGTAAGGATGTAGTCTGCAGTAGGTACTGGAAGATGAAGAAGCTTGCACAGGATAGAGTATCATGGAGAGCTGTATCAAACCAGTCTCAGGACTGAAGACCACAACAACAACAACAACAACATACGATTCCTGTGATGTTTCTATCTCTGTTATGAAAATATTTTTTTGTGTTTCAGTGTAAAACTACTTCATATGCTCCTAAGAGCTACACTGATACTATGTTTCCCATTTTTTCCTTAAAGAATCAAGGGGGATGAGCTTAAGAAAAAATTTTTCAAGATTAATGAACTGTACAAGTGAGAGCATTCTGTTACTATAGTTTTTTTCTGTTTTAATCTATGAAATTACAACTGTATCTGTTTACAGACTTTTCTAAATTATTTCATGAATCACCTAGGAGAGTAGATTCGATTAGTTCCCTGACAATGACCAGAAAACTTTGATGGAATAAGCAAGAGAGGAGCGTGGGGATATGGAAACGTTACCCTGCAGAAGCGTTATTGTCTGGGAGGAAGTTATCTTCTCAAGACAGTCTTGTCAGGTATAGAAACATACTATCTCCGTGTGATAACACGCTTGAATAAAATCTTGTGTGTTACTTACCCCGTTCGATTCCTGGTACTTCCTCAGACATTCTTTTTTTTTTTTTTAGCTAGGATGGTCTGATACGGGTCTAGTTAATAGAGAGGCAGCGGCATCATCAGGATTCATCCACTGCAAATAACGGCTAGCAGGATTGGCGACATCTTTATCACATGTTCCAGAGCCATAGATCGCTACTTGTATTGCCTTGTAGGTACCGGTCGGCCAGTCGGAAAAGGCCTAAAGCCTAATCCACGGTGTTAACTGTGTTACCACCATAAATTTACATGAGAATCAAGATCTTAACGGCTCCCTCCCACATCATAGATATTTAAATGTGACATTCAGACTAACTGCTTTGCGGTGATTTTATGAAAAGGAGATTTAGACATATGCTATATTGACGTCTACAGTGGAGGAAGGAGTTATGCACGTCTTCTACAAAGAACGAGACGAAAATTATTCAGCCACCACAAAATTATCTGCCTACAGTATCAATTCGTATTACATGGCTACATCTAGTAAAATGTAGGCAGAGTTGAAGCCACCAAAGGAGATTCAGTGGATGCTATGCCCCCTAAAAAGCAATGGTCTTACTCTGCTGAACATGTAACTGCAGCATGTAACACACACACACACAATATATATATATATATATATATATATATATATATATATATATATATATATATATATATGTGTGTGTGTGTGTGTGTGTGTGTGTGTGTGTGTGTGCATGATTCTTTCCACCGTGTACAGATTCTACCTATTGATTGATGAGACGATACAGAACAAAAAAGATCTAATGAAGTTATGTCCGACAGTGCATGGTTTCTGATCTAGGTACCATTTATTCAATCATAAGAGGGCTGTCAAGAAAGTAAGTTCTGATTGATCGTGAAATGGAAACCAGAGTGAAAATCAGAAATATTATATTTGTAACAGTTAGCTACACCATCCAGCTACTTCTCTACGTAGTCGCCGTTTTGACTTGGAAGTTTGTCGTAGCGTTGTACCAACTCTCCAATACCCTCGTCATAGAAAGCAGCAGCCAGTGCTTTCCGCCAATTCTCTACGCCGGCCTACAGCTCGTTGACCGTGCCAAAATGTTGTCTTCATAACCAGCGTTTCATGTAAGCAGAGATGAGAGACGGATCCAATCACGGGCTGTATTGTGGGTAATCAAACATTTCCAAATGAAATCGATGCAGGAGCTACTTCATTGCCCCTGCAGAATGCGGCTGAGACTTGTCTTGAAGAAGAAACTGCATGACAGTTATGTAATGTTGGCTGCATAGCTTCAGGCGAAGTTTCTCACGCTGCCACAGTTACAGTATGCATGGTTTACTTCTAGAGACACTGGACTCGCATTCGGGAGGACGACGGTTCAATCCCGTCTCCAGCCATCCTGATTTAGGTTTTCCGTGATTTCCCTAAATCGTTTCAGGCAAATGCCGGGATGGTTCCTTTGAAAGGGCACGGCCGATATCCTTCCCCATCTTTCCCTAACCCGAGCTTGCGCTCCGTCTCTAATGACCTCGTTGTCGACGGGACGTTAAACACCACGAACCTAACCTACTTCTAGAGGGTAGCACTGTTCTTCATACGTCATGCCCTAGCGCCCTCTCCTGCCTTAGTAATGGGTAATGTTGTATCCGATTCACTTCTCTTACTGACTCGCCTCGTAGTGGATGCGATACAGCGTTGTACGCAATGGTTCCGTATTCGAATCAAGAGCTTGCCGTCGTGGTCTTTACTTACGGAAAGGCAAATGGCAAGGGTCGTCGGGCAGCAAGCCTTTGTCAGGAGACCTGTCACCGCCGACAACAATCACAGCATTCAATGTTTGCAACGGTGTTTCGCCGTTAGCTGAGACAGAGTCGTTTCAGGAAGCAGAAAGTCATGAATGATGAGCCCCAACGGTTCGGACAACAGACTTGGTGGAAAATGTGATCACCATGTGGAAGGCGACCGCTCTGTGAATACCAGGCAGTAGGCCCGCCATTACAGGGTAAGCCCAACGACCGCGAGGGATATTCCCCATGGCAGTTGTTACCAACTTTATCACTTACAGCCTGTATAAGGGTTAGTAGGGGTAGATTTTCCACATCAGGGGCAGTTTCATCACTGGTTCCTTCACCAGGTAACAACTATTCCGGTTCTTGTGCCATCCATCCTATTCACAGAAGAGGCCACCTTTACGCAGAGTGGAATCTTCAACTTCCATAACAGTTGTGTGTGGGATACTGTGTACAATCCCCATGTATGGCGAGAGTGAATCATCAGCACTGGTGCAGACGGAACGTGTAGGCCAGGATAATTGGTGGTCGTATTTCGCGACCAGTCTTCCTTCCACGTCATCTAACAGGCCGGAATTGTCTGCTTTACTAGCGGTTGACTTTGTCTCCCCTGCTGGAAGGAGTGCCATTCATGCTTCTAAGGGTTATGTGCTGCTAGTTGTCGGTGCTCCAGCACAATTCGCCGTTAACGCCCGGACGGATCTCAATCGTGTCTTTCCTGGTCGATGAATCGGACGAGGGGTCCAATTGCGTGGCCTCCTAGTTCACTGGATATCAAACCGTGCAATTTCTGGTTATGGGGCCATCGCAAAAATATGCTGTATGCTGAGCCCATTCCACATGCCGAGACATTGGATTATTTATTTATTTATTTATGCATTTATTTCACCTGGCAAGATTAGGGCCTTCAGGCCCTCTCTTACACCTAACCAGGCATACTCAGATTCAACAAATTTCAGTTTCTACAGAACATTAAGGACATATAACATGTTATACAGTATTAATGTTACAGAAGAAAATTATAGATTATAAAAGTAGTACAATGGTAATTATAACAATAAAAAATAATTATAATAATCAAGAATAATAATAATAGTAATGACTATGTATAGGAAAGTAAACATATTTTTTCTTTTATGAATGTCAGTCCTATTGCTAGTTGGGAATTTTCTCGTTATATTCTTGCAGCTTGTGAGTTATTCTCATCAAGCAGAGACATAAGACGATAGAATGGGGTGAAAGAGATATAGAAGAGGTAGATAGGTTAGAGGAAGAGAAATAGAATGGTAAAATTCGAAGCTATGATGGAGAGGAGAAAGAAAAAGATGAGAGGGACACGACAATGGTAACTATACCGTCCCTAATATGTAAGTCTTGAGTTCCCTCTTGAATGTTAAGTGGTTCTGGATAAGACGCAGATCACAGGGGAGCGCGTTCCATAGTCGTATGGCTGAGATGGAGAATGACCCAGAGAAAGGTTTTGTGTTATGTAAATTTACAGCCAAGATGCTAGACGTATCCGATCTGGTATTGCGGTTGTGGAATGATGATAGGTGTTTAATGTGAGAAGATAAGTATTGGGGGCACCAGTGGCTAAGAAATCGATGAAGTAAGCACGTCGTGTGGAGATCGCGTGCCTTATGTGGGCGTATCCAACCTAGCTGGGAGTATGAAGGACAGATATGATCATGCAACCGTATATTGCATACGTATCTAACGCAAGCATTCATCACTAGCTCGAGGCATCTCGAACTTTCACTATTTGTGCCGTGTTGAACTTAATCATCTTCCTTTGACGTTGTTCGGATGCAGCCTGTCCGATGTGAACGTGTGAGACAGAACATGCTACGGCACGGAAACCATGTCCTACACATTGTCTAACTGTGGCTGCATGGTACAGCGCGTACTAGACGGCGGACTCTGTAACAATGTATGATTGAATAAATGGTATTTAGCATGGTAACCATACGTTTCCGGACATAACTTCGTTAGACCTTTTCTGCTCCGTGTCCTCTCACCGACCAATCCGTAGAGTGGAAAAAATCATGGCTTCACCCGTTCTTCACCAAACATACACGGGTAATATATGCGTGCAGGATTTTGACGTCAGAAATGAAAGGTTAACACCTCGGCAGAAACATATAATCATTTTGGTGCACTGGCCACCATAAATTAATTGTCAGTACTCTAGAATGATTGTATTCTTTCCACTTAACTTTCAACCTTTCAAATGATTTTTATCTAAGTGTAGAGATTCAGAACGATATAGTTGCACAGCTCCTACTTGACTTATATGTGTTAGTGCCGGTATCGAAAATTATTCTCTGTACTAATAATTGTTGTCTCCGTCGTAGTTCTTCGGAATACGGATCACACATACAATAAATGTATAATGCATGATGCTACGTGGTAGCTGCAGACAAGAACATGATATCTTCTCACATAATTCAGATAATCCACAAAGCATTTACAACACATTTAAGCCTACACTAAACCCGTAAATCAATACTTGTACATTATTTTTGGCCAACAAGTTTGTGGAGAGAAGCGTTGATTAGTATGATTAATCAATAATTCAGGAACAGTCTTAATCGCATTTATTATTGTTATAATACGGCCAACCGGTAATCGCATTTATTTTTGTTATAATACCGCCAACCGGTTTCAACCCGACGTACGGGTCATCTTCTGGGCGTTTACACCATTGGTCGATTGTTGGTGGTGTCACTCCTGTCTACATAACGGCCGTAATGTAGAAAGTTGATTTTATTCCGCACCACACAACATTACAGTTTTAGCACACTACGATATTCTAATGGAATAACTATCTACCAGTAAACAATCATATTTGAAATTTCCCACGTGTAGGGCCATTTTGACAAAACACACTTTCATGCGCCGATTATTTTTTCTCGCCTCGCAGCATCGCTGTCATACATTTATTCAAGCAGTACCGACTTTTTACTGTCATCTAGTTCTAAGACTTGTGCACGCCACCGAGAGGGTGGCGCAGTGGTTAGACATTGGACTCGCATTCGGGAGAACGATGGTTCAATACCGCGTCCGGTCATCCTGATTTTGGTTTTCCGTGATTTCCCTAAATCGCTCCAGGCAAATGCTAGGATGGTTCCTTTGAAAGGGCACGGCCGACTTCCTTCCCCATCCTTCCCCAATCCGATGAGACCGATGATGTCGCTGTCTGGTCTCCTTCCCCTAACAAACCAACCAACTTGTGTACGCCTGCTTGAGAAAAACACTTGAGTAGCACCCAAGTACTGGCAGTACTATTTTTTCGCATGCTTCTATCTGTACAGGTACCTGCACATAGATTTTCCGCGGAACACTGCCGAAAAATCTTCCATTCGTGTTGCCTAAAGCTAATTTGTTGATACCACTTTTTCCCATAGAAACTGTATAAGAAAGACTGATAGTTCAATTGATCAACTGCTGTTAGAAATCTGTAAGACAGAAAATACCTTAGAAAGAAATGCCAAATGTACAGGAGATCTTACCCAAGAGAGACAAATTCATACTAGATGACGAGAATTTCAAAGCTTTTCAGGAAGATAAAACAAGCAGACTGGCACATGTAGCCAAGTAGTCACATGAGAAGCAAACGGCTCATTCTTAGAAAATAAAAGAGTTTTGGAGAAGGGGGGAGGGAAAAATAAATAGTTATCTTGACTTATATATATGCAGACTGAAGCGACGAATGAAAATTTTTACCGAGGCCGGGATTCACTTCAGTCTGCATATATACATCATAGATGTTCGAGAGTTGAAAGCGTCTCCTTTGAATAATTGTCTTGACGTAGTCCTTTTTTGGACTGGAACGAAGTTTAAGAAACCATAAAAAACTGGAACCACGACCCTATAAAAATATAAAACAGTAATAGTATAAAGGTGGAATTAAGTGAAGCACCTAGAATTACAGGTAACAGGACTATACTTCGTTCCGATCGCTAACGCTGCCTGTCACGCAGGTGTTTGAGTGTGCACGGAAGCCAGCACTCACGCCGGTGTGTGTGATCCATTGCGCATAAGGGCAGCGTGTCAAGGTAGACGACTGGTAGAGAATTTGGATGTTAGTAAAAAGTATGCTGTTAATAAAGTCGTTGTTATGTACTGATGTTCTGATGGTTTCCTTTAAATGCCGTGTAAAAAACTCAGTTTCCTCTAACTTTATTAGCAGATGTCTCTCGGTTTCAGTATATACTCATCGATCGTTCCCACATAGTACTTCGATGTCAGAAGATGTTTACCAAACTGTGTGTCGAAACGTGTTCTTTTATTTCGGAAGTCCAGCCAATTTGAACTGCGTATCTTTTTGGACAGATTTGAGACGTCACCTTACACACACCTGCTGCCACCAGTTTTTTTTTTTTTTCTGGCGCCCTTTACAGTTCAAGAGCGTTACGCGATATTCTTGTCTCCGGTTGATCTAGTTACGTACAAGCGTTGATTGTACGTTGTTGTTCACTTCTGATTGTCTGAAACTGGATATCTATTGCTTACTGCAGCTTTATTCTTACGGTCATCCTACAACCACCGATAGTCCTTAGCATTTCGCAGACTTCGATGAAGGAAATTCCACAAGAATCTATCCGGGCCCTCCTTCACTCCACCCTACGTCAATTTTATGCTTCCAGTCCAGGACAGAGGAGCTTCTAACGATTCTCATTTCTCGCAGACAGATATAGTATTATCTCTGTACTACTTATAATTTATATATTTTTACGCTCATTTTAATCACATGTTGTCTTCTACGTTCTGAAATTACTGCGCACATTAGTATCAATGACAGTTCTATTAGATCTATTTATCATTGAGCTTCCACGTAGAACGTTCTAGGAAGCTACCTGATGAGACATAAAACTCTTACTTCTCATCAGAAGATGAGTCGTATGGCCATTACACTCCTGTATCTAGCTCTCTGAGATGGCGACTAGATGTTGAGAGCCTCTTGGTGTTACATTTTTCACACGCTTTACTGCCAATGATGGTTCTATTATCGAATAGTGGTCACATTTTCCATCCGACTTTCATCTAGCGTGCTCTAGGAACAGCTTTGTGGTTCCGCTTTTACGCTTCAAAGAAGAGTCGCAGGGAGGAAATAGCGGTCCCTGGTGCTTTCATCGTGGGATCCGACACGGTTGCTTTATGTTGAAAGCAGCAGCTTGTGGCATTCCTCTCGTGTCACATACTTAGAGCTCATATCCGTGGGAATCATTAAGCTGAAGTCATTCTGTGTTTTCTCAGCATGTAATATCCTAGATAAGATTGGTGAAGTGGTGTAAACAATTTCCTTCGTCTCCATGTCGATACACACAAGTATGAATACGAATAAAATATGGTGAAGTGGTGTAAACAGTTTTCTTCGTCTCCATGTTGGTACATAAAAGTATGAACATCCATAGAATATGGTGAAGTGGCGCAAACAATTTCCTTCGTCTCCATGTTGGTACACACAAGTATGAACACCCATAAAATATGGTGAAGTGGTGTAAACAATTTCCTTCGTCTCCATGTTGTTACACACAAGTAAGAACACCCATAAAATATGGTGAAGTGGTGTAAACAATTTGCTTCGACTCCATGTTGGTACACGAAAGGATGAATACCCATAAAATATACAGAGGGTAACTGCTGTAAGTGCAGATATTTCTATTGGCGACTGAGGATAGACAGCTGAACAATATCACATCAGTATTTTTGTTGTTAGCATATTAAAAATAATGGTTATAACCAGTAGTATATTTTAAGCTTACTCAGTACAGCCAATTACTTGTTGCAAGAGATAGCTATTAATATTCATTTTCCATTAGGCAGCAGGCGAGGTGCTGAATCGACACATGTGGACGCAGAACGGTTGCTCTATACTGACAGGTATACTCCACTTGTGGAGCAATTACGACTGTGCAGATAACATCTGATATAGGAAGGTTTCTGGAAAGACTCTTTGACGCAAAAACGTTCGACATATTAAAGTACCACACATAGTAATATGTGCACTCATGCCTGTTACGTCCCATGATTTCAGTTTTTTATGAGTCATAAAATGAAAGAATGAAATTTTAATTAATTTTAGAGGAAACCGAAGGCATAATGTGTAAATCAGGATGTATTTGTGTGCCTGCCGATCCTGTCTAGTGATATTCTCACAATAAGAAACAACACTGTAATGAACACAAAGAGACGTTCTAAAATTTAAGGATTTGGGAGAACCTCTTGAAGATACTGCTATAATCCATTTTTTTTTAATTTTACTTTCACATCGCAGACAGAATTGCAGAGTCTTGTGTTTTTTTTTTTTTTGTACATACGTTGTGTAACTGTCATCTATGGATTCTTTTAATTTTTTGATGCAATGGACTTACACATTTATTAACATGTTATTAATGTGGAGAAACATACTTCAATGTGCATGTATATTCGCGTGAGAAGTTAGAAGTTTGTATAGTGAGTGAGCGAGACATGACGTGTGAAACATAACTGGCTGAAAGAAAGTGCTGTTTACTCAGAAATGGAACACAGAATGACGATCGCCACAGTTCTCCCCAGTACAAAAAACTGTGGTTGATTGCTTGCGTATGATATGCACTTTGGCTGCTCTTTCACAATTTTCCGCTGAACTGGTATACGGAGTGTCACGTACAGTATGAAAGATGTTTTAAATCACGGCTACCTTTGGTGCTGTGAACAGTAGCTTGGGCATTGACAGTGTTCCGACAGCAGGCTGTTGTTACTTGTGCTTCGTACATGATTTTTTATTGCTGCTCGCAGTCAGTTAATACGAAGAATTCCACAAAGGGAGTGTGAATTAAAAGCTTATATGACGAGTTATTTCATCTAGTGCGACGAAATGGGAACTGGACGCTTACATTTGTCTCGTTTGTTGCATATAACTAGAGGTTTCTAAACAGAACGGCGCTTCCAAGTACTCATATTTTTCGTGATGTAACGAACTGTGTATCAAACACTCACATTCATGCTGGGTTGTGTTTACTCTTTGCCCCGCAGCTGAATTGCTGTGTGGCGTACCACATGCAGTCTGTGAAGTACACGACTTGCTATGTGTATTGCTTTCATTTACTTTTATTTCACACGCCACACTGACCGAGGATAATTAACCCTTTGGTGATACTGATACACAATTATACACTCAAGCGTAATGGGCGACGACTGCAGTGTACAGACAAGCTGCAAAGAGTATTTTATTGCGTCCTGACGTGTGAACTTCCAACACTGTACCTACATTTACAGCATCGATTTTGCACGTCACCGCTGGATTTCAGTATGTAGTATGCTGACGCAAGAGAACGCCGCGCCACCTATGACGTATAACTGAACCGCATTGAACACTAAAACACTCATATTTCTTTATTTTTATATGGCAAATATTTCTCTTTTGAAATTCCTTTCGGAACCAGTACAATAATGAGCTTTTATATACTTTCGTTTTTCCTATATTTAAGAACACGTTTGCCAATGGTTTTAATTGTTATTCTTGAATTTCTGTGTACATTATTTTGTTTTTTCATATTTACGTGATGTATTAGGAAAATATTTCTAGCATATTGAATCTCCCATTGTGTGTGTTAATTAAAATCTACAGGAGTTTCTTATGTTTATTCCAGTACTAGTGAATTGTGGTCCTCCATCATAATAGCGGCCTTTATTCCATTTCATATGGTTTTCATCAGATTAGATGTAATTTCGTTGCAGTTGATACATAGTAAGGAATTCCCCCAAGAAGTAGAACATGTATGGAAAACAAGAAGACACAGTAAGTATTTAAAAAGAGGAACAAATAATGTACTGAGGTTCCTTCCACAGATCCCTAGTGTATTGGTCCTCATGGATGTGGAATAAGTCAAAAAAATTCTTAAATGTATTTTCATTTACAGCAAAATGTGTAATTTGCCAAAAAACATTTAAATGTTCAGTGTGTTGAGGTGCATGTGATAATTCTTAGGCTATTCTAATTATGCAACATAAAATTAATCTGTCTTTTCCAAAACTTACATATATTTTCTTATCTGAAAAAACATTTGAATCATATTCTTACATATTTAGAGCAATTTTCAAATGAAACCGTTATTAGCTAGATATCTGTTTCATTATATCTTAGAAACCTTACTCATGTAAGGACTTTTAATTTACTGTATACAGGAAATGACCGTAACTACAATTCAAGAAGCCGAAAAACATTGTATTCCATATAAAGTGTACTAAATAACATTACAGTGAGATAACCATAGATATTTTCTATTAAACTGTTTATCTAAGCTTAAAATGTATTATTTTTATTTCTTTAGTTTTAGAAGTTGTCGATAATTTTTATACTGCAATTATATTGATAATTCTGTTATATTTATATTTAAATAATATGTAACCCAATATAGTCAGTCAGATATTAGAAACATTTCTCCTGTTTACCATTTTATATATCAATTTTACTTCAAACACTCTTGTGAAGAAAAAGATCTAAAGTGAAACATGGAATGTTGAATTTTTTAATAATGATCTCTCCAATTTTGTGTGATGGTTTGTAGAATATTTAAACAGATACTGTCTTCTTCAGTCCGTAGCATTCTAAAGTACCAGTAACTTGTTTGGTTCTTGAAAAGTGATTCCAATAACCAGTATAAAAAGTATCATGTGATTATCTTTATAAGTAAATTCAAGCTGCATGAATGGTTATAGCATTATTTGTGATTCAGTTTCATTAAAACTTTATTTAATAACCTCATATCTAGATTACTACCTGAATAACCTTATCTCTTAATTACTTAATCAATGATTAGTACTATATATTATTGTATGTTTGACAAATCTAGCGTTAAACATATTCATATGGTAGTACCTGCTGTTAGTATCTCCTTTTCTTTGGGATGAGATGCAGGTGAAATTTTGCATTCTATTAAGCCACGCAATAATGTAAGGATTATTCAACAAAATGTATTGACAAGATTCATTCAGTGTATTTGAGTACATTTTCCATTCATTCCCTTGTTATAACATGCAGCGATGGTCATACAGAAATTAAGTTTCTCGATTTTTTAAAGTAAAGAATAGGCTGTCACATGAAAAACTTTAACAGGTACGCCAAAGTCTGATTTATATCTACTTATACATACATCAAAAATTAAGTTCGTTGTCATATTGTGGAATCAAATTTGTACTCCTGTGATACAGAAGTGGGAACTATATCAGTGAGTGTCAACTGTCCTCAACCCCTCATCACTGCCAAACCGCTAAGCAGAGAAAAGGGATTTCTTGGGTGAAATAAAAGATGGAATTCACTGTGACTAAGATCACGATGTAGGGGCGATGATCCAAAAGCTAGTAACTGAACTCCTGTCGGACAGCGAGCAGCTGCATGTTAGTAAGCATTGGGAAATATCAACATAACACCTGCACTGAGCGTTCCAAGTGGTTTGTTTTGAAAGCTACTCATGGTTTCCACAGTGTTTGTGTCAGCCTTCACTTTTGGGAGCTCGTCGCCATCATCATGGTAGCAATTTATATTTTCCAGTGCTGTTTCTAAGCTATTAATTTTGTGTTACGGTGTCAGGTTCTCCAAAGCCAACGTAGCACAAACTTTATTGAGCTGCAGATGCTGAGGGACAGTTTCATGTAGCAGAGAATTAGCTGCTACAAATACTCAGTAATTTAAAATCATAAAAGTAGCTTTTGGTATCTGTTTATAAGTACAAAGTTGAAATGTTATTGCGACAACGAAATATAAACGTTAATATGAAACTAAACTGGCGTTTTTAAAACTGATCAATAGTAATTTGTATCGGGACAAATGACAAATACACAGTGTAAAATTTTATAATTATTCAGAAGCACACAATAACATATAGATATATTACTTTTCTACATTAAAACTGAAAGCTTACAAAATTCTAGGTTTTGAAAAATTTATTGTGTTTTAGTTACATTCACATCATTGTCACTTTTGTTATATTGCCTTAAATTCATAAAATATATATTAATGCCTTCTATAAGGAATGACTGTTCCATTCCCAAGATATATGGAAACTACAAAAGTAAATCTTAAAGTATATCTGTGCGATCTGGACAGTTATTTCTTCTGCGCGATGATCATTAATTCCGTCATTACAATTAATCAATTCTGTTATGCAGTTGCTTACATGTCATGTGAGAAACATTTCTTTTCGGTCTTAACTGATCTACTGGCAATTTTAGATATACCTGCTATTTTCATGTCAACTGTACTGTATATTTATTGTCTATTCATTAGCATTTGTTCGACATAAAACTTCATGTATATGTTTCTACTCGTCATAATGTGTACCTACGCAATATGTACTGTAGATGACATAGAGGTAACGTGCTACTGGATTTGTCGCTAGATGTTTAGGTAACGCCCATCCGACTTGGATGTTTCGATTCTATTGATTTAGGTACTGCATTATTTTTCGTTTATTGCGAGGCACTGAATATATTAAGAAGTCTCGTGTATTAATTATGTCGCTGTGAGAACTCTAAACATGGTGGGTTACGATGCAAGTGAGAGAGAACATCAAGGATGTATAATGCCAAAGAGAGGCATACTTGCTGCCAGAGCTGTTATACATTTTGCCCCAGGGGCGGCGACTTATAAAAAATATTGGGTGGCCCATACTGGGATATAGCTCAGGGAAATTTTCTGAATTTTATATGAAAAATAGAGAGTTTTAAAGTTTTTTATAATTTTATATTCATACGATCAACATTAGGAGTCCTAAAACTGGACTCTCCAAAACTCGACATTCCAGGAAACTCGAGAAGTCTGAAACATATTTTGGTTTTGAAAAATTAAACAAAACATAAGCCTGCAGGGTCTTTTCTTAAAAAAACTAATTTAATTTACAATAATAGTCATACTTATACACTATTACAGAGCAGTGAATCTATAGCTCTGAAAAGACCGAAATTATATTTAAATAAATCCTAAACTATCATTAAAAGAATATAACATAAAATAGTACTGTCACACAGTAATAGCACTTTGATTAATAAGCGAAATAGCTAATTTAAGCTTACTTTGAATAAGGCTCAGGGTTCATTAAATAAAAACAGTATCTCAAACTTAATGCTTTAACACAGTTAATAAAGTTAATATAGTATGCCTAATACTTTTAGTCAAAAAGTATGTTAACAGCGGGTTATAGTTGGGTCTTACACCCTAAAAATATATGTGTATTTGAAAATAACTAACACAGTACTATAGTGACATAGTAATTTAGTACTAAACTAGTACTAATATTTCGAAACTGAAAATTTTATATTAAGTTTGTATTTAATTCTGTATTTTATAAAGATTTTTAATATTGCTCTCAATGAAATTACTAGGGGTAGAGTGTCTTTAAAAGGGTGCAAATGTCAACCGTCTGACTTGATTACTCAATATGAAGTCGTTGATGACTTCTTGGAATTCGAGTTCATCCAAAACATCTCGGTGGGCATGAAGAAAAAGCAAGTCGTTCACTCGCTTCTGTCCCATTGTTAACTGGTGATATGACTTCAGACGTCTAAGGACACTAAATGACCGTTCTTCTGTTGCTGTCGTGATTGGAACTACTTGGAGAAGCTTAATGCACTTCACTACTTCACATAACATTTCTCCAACTGCAGGCTTTTGTGCAATGTACTTTGTTACATCACGCATGTTTTTTGAGACGAGTAGCTTTTTATTACGATATCGGCTAACATATTAAAGTGCAAGCGCAGTCTCTCAATGTCTAGGTCATTTTTGAAAAACTCAGTTGATTTTTCCAAATTTGTTTCACCTCTGTTTACTAAAAGCAAGCACTCTTGTTCAGCTGCAATAACCTTTGTGAATCCAGTTGAAGCAAACCGCTCAGTAATGCAAGATTGCACCGTTTCACAAACTTCAATGTAAATAGCTTTGTAGTATCTCTTTGGGATTTTGAAAGTGTGTGATGCTTCCATACATCTTTGGTATACTTCGATTCCGAGAAAGAGAAGGATCAACTTGTGAAGGTTTTTCTTTCAAACACAATTCCCAAAAGCGTTCAGAACTATCACGTCTATTCAATACACAAATCAAGCCCTCATATATTTTTCCCATTTCAGCAACCATTAGATGAGGGTATTGAATTTTTTCATTGACGTCCTCTACTGGGTTCATTGCATGACAATAAAGACGTAAAAAGAAATAAGTCTTAACCTGCAACATTGAATCATGGTAGCCTGCACATTTGTAACCAGCCTCTGTTTTGTCCTGTGCAGAAAACGTTTCGAAAAAATCTAATATTTCTTCAAAGTTTTTCAATATTCTCAAGATAGTAGAAGCTCGCATAGTCCATCGAGTCGGGAAAAGGGGTCGTAGACCAGCTTGGTCAGCTCTCTCACAGCGTATGCTTCTGGAAAGTCTCATCCTTAATTGGATTCCCTCATGGTGTTTATTAAGTCCTTGGCTAAAGCCGTAATATCCCTCTTAGACGTAAGATGGCGGAAGCTGTCTACAACTACCAAGTCTAAACTGTGGGCAGTGCAGTGCACATAAAGTGCTTTTGGTTGTACATCCAAAACTTACCACTCATTTCCGAGGCACCATCATAGCACTGTCCTCTTTAGTTATCCATTGACAAATCAAGAGGGGCAAAAACGTTTTTTTTTTAATAATAAACAGAGTTTGTGATTCAGTGTTGGGGGTCCTGTTTAAACCAATAAAGTCTTCGTTGATGATTAAGGAATCATCGACAGTACGAATACAAAATGACACTCGTTCGTGAATCGAAGAATCACTTATTTCGTCAACCATAATACAAAAATGTTCAGTCTTCTTGACAGAAGCCAATACCTTTCTCAACACAGACTTTCCTCGTAGATCAGTGATCTCGTTTCGAATATCGTGGGACGTCCACATATACCCCGAACGCCTTAACCAATCTTTAAATTCAGGTCCGTCATTCTTTCAGAGTTCCAACAATTTAAAAAATTGAGTCCACATCTTTGTGCCGTCTAATTGGTAGCCATTGTCGGCATAGAAATTGCATGGTAGTAAAAATTGTCTCAAGAGGTAAACGGCCTCTCTTCATATCACTGTCTAACTGTTCATTCAATTGGGAGGCCACATATCGCTTAGTGATAGAATTTAGTTTCAGAACATTCTCTTTATACTGAAACGTACTTTGATGAAGATGGAGATTTTCCAAGGCCTTTTTCCAGTTAGAAAACCCTACGGAAGTAAATGCATCTTCTTTTCCTCTAATAGAGTTTAGCATCTGCCTCTTTGCAGGTTTTGCAACCACTATTTCGGTAGATGCTTCATATTCTAGCCATGTATATTTGATCAACCAAGACTTCTGAAATGATCTTCTCTTACCGGATTTTCCAGGTTTTGGCGGTGAACGGTTCTCACCTGAAGACGACATAGCAATTGATGACACAATAATTGTTGGAGGTTGACTTTCAGTAACATCAATTTACAAGCGCCCCTTTTTGGTAACAAATTTATCCATTGCAAACTTAATTCACAATATACTAAGAAACTAAAGTAAACGAAGATATAGCCAAATAAAATAGTCCTCTAGACACTATAGTGGGAACACTAAACACGTCTGCAGCATGCACTGAACAATATTATCCACACTGAATGACTGCGGCAGCAGGGTGGGCTTTATATAGCCGCGGCGTCGTAATGTCTCGAAGTGTCAAGGCGACACAACTCGGAGGGTTCCAGGTGCTTCTGCTCCAGTCCTTTTGATGTCCCCACGGCCGCAACGCTGGCCCACTGGCACCAGACTAAACCTGAAGGTTCGGGCACTGGAACAAATTCTAAATGTGCCCGCAGTACCGTAACACTATCATGATTCACACAACTTGTTTTCAGTTGACTTGCTTACTACCGCAAAAATTTTATTTTTAATTCATTACTGAATGTATTTTAGTAGGTAACTATCGTCAAATAAGGAAAATAAAGAATTCCAACATAATTTTGTGATTTTACAAAGCACAGTATAACTAATAATTTTCTTAAATTATTTAGGGGGCTACGCCCCCACAAACGAATTTTTGAAGGGGCTCGAGCCCTCTCAGGCCCCATGGAGTTGGTGCCTGTGCTGCCCAAAATATGATAGCATTTACTGAGTCAAAGTTGAAAGTAATAAAGTGCTTTTTAGAATAAGGAAGTTATAAATGAAAATGGTTCAGTGATTTCGATAGTGAGCAGTGTGTGAGAGGCACTTTTTCTAATTTCACCAGGAAATGAATTTGGAACAAGATAGACCAATTTTTTTTTCTTGTATCAATTCACGATGACAGCAGGAAAGAATATAATATATGAACCATAAGTAAATATCTTGCAGCTCAAAGCGTAGTCTCAGTGCGTTCGAGTTCGCACGCTATCACTTTCACATGGCTCTTCCATTGCCAAGAAAGAGGCGAAATCTGAAAGTAATTCTGAAAGCTTATTTGTGCTGTCTGGGTAGTTATTTCTACATATACAGTACTGTGAACGGTCACAAACCTTGGTCGTAGAGGAAATTTGGGACCACAAGAATGTAGTTACAGCTTACAGGCGTTGATAAAAATCGACGGGGACAGCTGAAAATGTGTGCCCCAACTAGAACCCAGTATCTCATGTTTACAAGTCAAACACTCTATCCGACTGAGCCATTTTTCTTACTGTCAGCTTGTCTTGGTATTTTCATAAAAATCAGACTACCATAGTCAAATCATCATTTAATATCAGCTGCAAAAAGAAAATCAACAAATTAGTTCAAGCACAAACAATTATTAAATTCTGACTGGGACAGACGAACCCATTATCCCACGCTTATTGTCAATTTTTTATATACATGTGGAAGAGAAAAAGTGACAAAACAAAGCTACAAGGGAAGGGACTCAAGCTCAGGGAAGAAACAGGGGTCACAGGGGAACTTAAACAACCCCATGACGTTTAAACGCAAGAAAAAGCATATTCGCAAAAAGCGTTCGGTATCGTGGAAACCGCTGCCAATTATAGTGTGCAGTTGTCAGATAATTTTGAGAAACGCGGGGATCTGGGTCATTCCGCCTTCAACGACATAGTGGACACATTAACCCTAGAGCCAGACAATCGTATTTGTTTTCGTCTGAGTAAAAAAGGATGTGTCTGGATGTAGGAAAATGTCGTCTGTGAAAGCGGTTTCAGGCCCTTAAGTAAGGAAAGCTAATTGACGGGGGACCCTGAGTCAATGATCACATGCGCATCAAACAAGTCTTTGAAGTACGGTGTCAGTTTGATGACATTCCTCACACTGATCAGTCGGACGAAGGCCAATACGAAAAACACGATCACCAGTACGTATCAGACCGGAATGACCTTACACCACGTTGAAGCAATCTCCATCGGCAATATGGGAAGACTAAGATGAGACTAGATCTTTTTCCAAGACGTTGACGGGGAAGCAATTTCAGTAGAATAAAGGGAACATAGTGCACCCCAACGGAGTGATAGCATGTAGGTATTAATATGCGTCATAGGAGTATATCAGCACCTAGGATACCGATAGTTAGAAAGTATTCAGGAATGTGCCGCAATTTAGGATTAATCCGTCTAACATCAACAGGAGGGATCAGATTGACTGGCCGGAGGAGGGAAAGTAAACGAGAGGTAACTGAATCCGTATAGGTTAAAACAGTGGGGCGGGCAAATATGATGGATGTCTTCACTTTCATATCAGAAATACCCAATCCTCCAAGCTTTCGAGGCCTCGCCACGACTTTATACCGGACAGGAAAAATATGGCGGTGCCACAGGAATCGACTGGACAGCTGTTTCAGTCTGCGGGCCATCATCGTGGGAAGCGGGAAGACCTGCACAACGTAATATGCTTTACTGAAGACATAGAACCCTAAAACCCGTATCTTGTGAAGGAGGCTAAGGGAACGGCGTTCATGTTCAAGGATAGCCCCGGGAACGAAACTTGTAACCTCGCGCCAATTTAGTGTCTCCATTTTGATCGGATTGGGATCCACTAAGATCCTGTAACGTTATCTGGCAAACTCACGCTATTAATGAAGAAGAGTTTATTTGTACCATATACGCCGCTCTGAGCAAGTTGTATATACCGTAATTATTGAACAAAAAATATTATTGAATTTTGTGTAAAAGACATTTGTTATTATCGTAATATTTTTTGTAGTAATATTCTCTCTGTATTTAGGATAGTAATTTTTCTATATTTGTTATGTGATTGTGAAATGTGTCAGTATCTGCGATAACAGAGATGTGAAATTTAGCCAGAGGAGAATAATATTGTCAAATTACAAAGTAATGTTAATAGTCAGCAGTAATATAAAAGCACAACGTATTGTGTATTCTTTGGTCTTCTCTGTCTAGAGCTGAATGCGAGAGGAAGCTGTGTCGAAGCGATTTATGAATGGGTAGACTTCTTTTGTCTCTGTCTAGATTTAGCCGCCATTAGAGGAGGCGTTACAAATTAATGTGAGTTGAATTATTGTTTGATCTAAATATATCAGAATTTATCAAAAGTGTGTATTATTAATGTAAATTAGCTTGCCCATATCATCTATAAAAATTTCTTTAAAGAATTTTCAGCATTTTTTAGCGGTGTTGCTGGGCTGTGCCGCGACCGATCAATTTGCAGCGGCAGCACATTTGAAAAATTGTTCCGCTTAAGGAAAAATCAACCAAACCCGTAAATCGGGAACAGATAAATAAAAATTAACAGTGAATTAAGAAATTGTTCTTCTTTTACAGTGATCCTGAGACTGATGAATTTTTTAAACTAATTATACGTTTGTGCATTCGTAGGCGGATAGTTAATGTTAGTTAACATTGAAATTAAACAATTTTGGTTCTTTCAAATAACTTAAATGTATAGCGAAGTAGGTTTGATCAGTGATAATTAAATGTCGGCTTGGCAATAATTAACCATTTTCTGATAATAGAGATAATCTTGTGCTCCATAGTTAACGCCGGGACAGAATTCAGTAAATATTTAACAGAAAAAACCCACTGCATTTAGAAAATGTGTGCCAAGGCCGAATCATGTAAAGGATTTAAATTTCAACTAAATATTCTTAATCAGTTAATATGAGTTCACCTAATTTTTAAATGTACGTAATTCTTTTGAAAGTGAATTTTTTATTACCACACGTAAATAAGAGAGAGGTTCTACAACAAAATTCGTGCTTACAGAAGACAGTTAAAGAGAGGCAAATTAATTAACTAAAAGCAATAATAATTAATAATTATTCTTTAACGAAATTAATAGCAGTGATTTCGTTAAAATCCCTAAGGTCGTATGGCGATTGACGACCGTCGCCCAAGGAATTTACGACATGATCGAAGACTCTCAATGGTAGTAACGTGCATTTACGATCATTAATGTGAGCCCCAGCAAGATGACAAAATGAATCCGAGGTATCCTTAAGCCTCGGTATGTCTTCGACATGTCGTACTAAAACCATGACGTCATCGGCGTACGCACGGACCGAAAAAAGTTCCCACAATATAGTCCAGCCACGTAATTGCGTGGGGAGGTGGCGAAGTAAGGGCTCTAAGAACAAATCAGAGAGTGACATGGATAAGGGGCTTCCCTGAGGTAAACCCCGTCTGATCGATATCCGAGGGCTGGGGTGACCGTACACAATCACCGACATACTGGTACAGGTAAAGAGGCGCGTTAAGACCCGTCGAGCATCATTATTAAAGCCGACAGCGGTGAGCAATGTCGTTAAAAATATGGCCGACACGATCAAACGCCTTTTGGAAATCAAGGAAAAGCAAAGACCCTGGGATATTAGCTGAGCCGCCACCGAAATGATGATGATGAGCGTTTGGCGTCATTGGCCGGGAGGCCCCTCGCGGGGCAGGTCCGGCCGCCTTGGCGCAGGTCTTATTACATTCGGCGCCACATTGGGCGACCCGCACGCCGGATGGGGATGAAATGATGATGAACACAACACAACACCCAGTCCCTGAGCGGAGAAAATCTCCGACCCAGCCGGGAATCGAACCCGGGCCCGGAGGACGGCAATCCGTCACGCTGACCACTCAGCTACTGGGGCGGACGCCACCGAAATTACATCACGACATTCGAGGACAGAAGTCAGTATCGTGCGTCCAGGCACAGCTTTGGTGGGCGGCAAAAATGGTATCGAGCTGCTTAGAGGGACGGATATTAATTGCTCGAGCGAGAATTTAATAATCGAAGTTAAGGAGAGTAACAGGACGGAGGGAATCAGTCGCAGATCGACCTGTGGATTGCGGGAGGAGGACCAGTTTACCCTCCTGAACAGCATCAGGAAGTGAGACTCCCCGCATCACTTCATTCACCATTCACGTTGATGTGTCAACAATGAGCGGCCAAAACTGAACATAAATCTCCTTAGGAATACCGTCTGATCCAGTCGAATTGCGTGACTGAGATCCTGTAACAACATCATATATACCACCCTTGGCAAAGGGTCGCAGGAAGGCGTCATTTAACTGAGGTGTGACGACGCGATGCAGGAAGGATGTAAAGTCATGGAGAGAGTCTTCAGCCGGGACATGGGTATCGCACAGATCAGTAAAATAGGTGTAAATAAAGTCGGAAATGTCACGGTGAGAAGCGAACATGCGGCCATCAGCGGTTGTGAGGGGGCAAGGCACACACGTTTCCGGCGCGCCAGAAAACGGACTAGATGGTATAGTGGCGTCAGTTCGTCTTGTAAAAGAGAACGTGGTTGAGACCTCGTCCGCAGTCCCTCCATTTGAATGCGTTTGAGGTGCAGCAATTTGGCTTTGATGCGCTGTATATCAGTAACCCGTAGGGGAGAATGCTTAGCACTATCGTACAGTTGACGTAAGACAGTTGTAAAATTCTTGTGTTCGTCGATCGTCTGCTACCTTCGCAGCTTCTAAACGCATGGGAGCCCTACGGATATTTGGTGTAGCATGCAGTGTCAACTATGCCACAATAGACGAGTACCGGTCCGTAGTACGAGAACAACGAACCCACGTCCTCCAGGACGACACAAGAGAGGTATCTTGCAAATAGGCCATATTGAGCATCCAGGGAGGACGAAACAATTTTACCAGTTGGCTATGCCGCAATGATGAGTAAAACAGTCTGGTATCACATCAACAGCCAGAAGTTGCCCACACAAGGAATCGGAAACGTAAAAGCGATCGAGGCGACTGCTAGTCGTGGGAGTAAAGTATGTATGTCGCACAAGTGTAGGGTAGCGAGAAATCCACACTTCACGCTGATGCTAGGACGGCACCAGATCGCCGAGTTCCTTACTGACATTAATATTAGGAGATGATCCACCGGCCGTATAACGGAATTGAAGTTCCCACCTAAGATAATCTGTGTCGGGGATTTACAAAGCAGGTAAATGATTTCTTCTTTATAGAAACTCGAACGTGCACTAGTACGACCTGTGCCAGAAGGGGGCATAAAGAATTAGTAAACTGAGATCACATCACGTGCACCCGGTCCCCCTTACATTGTCGAATACTTCGAAATCAATCAATGAAATGCCTTCCCTATAAAACAGCGCAATGCCCATTGAAAGTTCGGAACTTTAAATAAGGTTGAAACACAGGAATGGAAAACTGGTCGAATAAGACTTCCTGTAAAAGAACGGCATCTGCCCGAGATTAATATATAAACTGTTGCAAAGCTGCGAGCCAAAGGTCAGAACATATTCAGTTAATATTCATAGTAAGAAATGAGTATGCTTGCATGGATATTCAACACAGAAAGAAGAACAAAGAACGGTAGAGAAAAGTCAGTTGACGGAGCAAGATACAAGTACCCATACCAGAATCAATCGCCAAACCAAAGAGAGGAGGACTACGAAGCAGAACCCTCTTCTTCCCTCTGCTTTTTCTGCTGCCGTGACGCGGCTCCCTGTGGCTGTTTACGGATTCTACTGCGGCTCCGCGGCGCCGACGCTGCCGCGTTGGGTCGCGTGGGAGCATCATGTAGGTATTCCGTTTCAGATAGCAACGGAGAGGCGTCTACATCCCACTCGTCCGCAGACATAGGTTCACGGAGGGACGGTTGGTGATTAACGACGGGATCCACTGGCTCTTGAGAATCAATTAGTTGTTTCATGGGAAAAGACTGTGACCCAGAGGGGCGACAGAAGTCGCAGAAGGTGGATGGCAAACAGAATCGACAGGAGAAGAGTCCGAGAGAACCGGAAAAGACACGTGGGAACCGGAAGCAGGTTCCTGCACGGGTGTCTTCGAACTAGCGGCAGCTACAACAGGAACAATGCCAGATAAGGTGTGAGGGATCTCCTGCACAGGCATGAAAGCACGATTTCAGACTGAGAAAGAGGGTCCTTTACAGGTAGACGACTGTTTTCTGAGGTCCGTTTTGCTGCCTTATGGGGAAATACACTCCTGGAAATTCAAATAAGAACACCGTGAATTCATTGTCCCAGGAAGGGGAAACTTTATTGACACATTCCTGGGGTCAGATACATCACATGATCACACTGACAGAACCACAGGCACATAGACACAGGCAACAGAGCATGCACAATGTCGGCACTAGTACAGTGTATATCCACCTTTCGCAGCAATGCAGGCTGCTATTCTCCCGCATGCCCACTATACGCCCTCGCTCAAAGTCCGTCAACTGCACATACGGTTCACGTCCACGCTGTCGCGGCATGCTACCAGTGTTAAAGACTGCGATGGAGCTTCGTATGCCACGGCACAGCGGACACACCAGGAACCGCGGTGTTGGCCGTCGAATGGCGCTAGCTGCGCAGCATTTGTGCACCGCCGCCGTCAGTGTCAGCCAGTTTGCCGTGGCATACGGAGCTCCATCGCAGTCTTTAACATTGGTAGCATGCCGCGACAGCGTGGACGTGAACCGTATGTGCAGTTGACGGACTTTGAGCGAGGGCGTATAGTGGGCATGCGGGAGGCCGGGTGGACGTACCGCCGAATTGCTCAACACGTGGGGCGTGTGGTCTCCACAGTACGTCGATGTTGTCGCCAGTGGTCGGCGGAAGGTGCACGTGCCCGTCGACCTGGGACCGGACCGCAGCGACGCACGGATGGACGCCAAGACCGTAGGATCCTACGCAGTGCCGTAGGGGACCGCACCGCCACTTCCCGGCAAATTAGGGATACTGTTGCTCCTGGGGTATCGGCGAGGACCATTCGCAACCGTCTCCATGAAGCTGGGCTACGGTCCCGCACACCGTTAGGCCGTCTTCCGCTCACGCCCCAACATCGTGCAGCCCGCCTCCAGTGGTGTCGCGACAGGCGTGATTGGAGGGACGAATGGAGACGTGTCTTCTTCAGCGATGAGAGTCGCTTCTGCCTTGGTGCCAATGATGGTCGTATGCGTGTTTGGCGCCTTTCAAGTGAGCGCCACAATCAGGACTGCATACGACCGAGGCACACAGGGCCAACACCCGGCATCATGGTGTGGGGAGCAATCTCCTACACTGGCCGTACACCACTGGTGATCGTCGAGGGGACACTGAATAGTGCACGGTACATCCAAACCGTCATCGAACCCATCGTTCTACCATTCCTAGAGCGGCAAGGGAACTTGCTGTTCCAACAGGACAATGCACGTCCGCATGTATCCCGTGCCACCCAACGTGCTCTAGAAGGTGTAATCAACTACCCTGGCCAGCAAGATCTCCGGATCTGTCCCCCATTGAGCATGTTTGGGACTGGATGAAGCGTCGTCTCATGCGGCTGCACGTCCAGCACGAACGCTGGACCAACTGAGACGCCAGGTGGAAATGGCATGGCAAGCCGTTCCACAGGACTACATCCAGCATCTCTACGATCGTCTCCATGGGAGAATAACAGCCTGCATTGCTGCGAAAGGTGGATATACACTGTACTAGTGCCGACATTGTGAATGCTCTGTCGCTTGTGTCTATGTGCCTGTGGTTCTGTCAGTGTGATCATGTGATGTATCTGACCCCAGGAATGTGTCAATAAAGTTTCCCCTTCCTGGGACAATGAATTCACGGTGTTCTTATTTCAATTTCCAGGAGTGTAGTAGCATAACCCTGTCGCCCGACACCCGAAGCGGGAATATCCATCGGGGACACATAGTACGACTGCAGGAACCCATCTCTTGGACGCTCCCCGTGGGACTCACACATTTCCCATTTCACACACTTTTGGACATGCTGGAACATAGCAGACATCAGGAAGAATGGAGATTTCTCGAGCTCAGTATCTGCCGCGTTTGGTGATTTCATGCGTCATATTATTGCTGAATATGATGATCTATGTTGTATGAAGGAGATTACTATTACCGTGATGGTGAGCCATGCCTTAATCCACGCACTGTGCTCCTTGGAAGGAACTACTCTCCAGTATCTCTGCAAAGGTGACCCAACAACCCACTGGTGGCACAGACTTACCACGTCCTCTGCAGTTCCAACTGGAAGCAACGACATATCAGATAGTGTAATGAAAAGTGATGCTGTAGCCAACCACAGAATGAATATCAACACTTGGTAAAGACATAATGGCCAGAGATAAATGGAAATAATGAAACTTCCATTAGTACACAACTAGAATGTATACAAAACAAAGATCGTGAAGATAACAGTTTGTGTTCCATGGTAAACAAAGAGAAGACAGAAGTGAACGTATATTGGACACTGTCAAGACTTCACAATAATAAAAATGTTTCAAAAATGGTTGAAATGGCTCTGAGCACTATGGGACTTAACATCTATGGTCATCAGTCCCCTAGAACTTAGAACTACTTAAACCTAACTAACCTAAGGACAGCACACAACACCCAGCCATCACGAGGCAGAGAAAATCCCTGACCCCGGTGGGAAACGAACCCGGGAACCCGGGCATGGGAAGCGAGAACGCTACCGCACGAAATAAAAATGTTTCCTTACGTCAAGTTGTGAGTTAACGGTACTGACTTATCCGAACAACATGTACATGTCTGGGTATAAGGATAAGAGGGAATGAAGTTTCAGAGGACTTTTACAAAAAAAATATCTTTTTGAGCTTAATTCCACCTGCACATTGTTGTTGTTATGGTCTTCAGTCTGAAGAGGGGTTTGCTGCAGCTCTCCATGCTACTCTATCCTGTGTGAGCCTCTTCATCTGCGAATAACTGCTGCAACCCACATCCTGCCGAATATGCTTACTGTTTTCGTCTCTTGGTCCCCCTCTACAATATTAACCCCCCACACGTCCTTCCAATATTTGTATTCGTGATCCCTCGACACGTCAGAATGTATCCCATCGACCGATCCCTTCTTTTGGTCAAGTTCTGCCCCAAATTTCTTGTCACTTCTATCCAGTACCTCCCCATTAGTTACGTGGTCTATCCATCTAATCTTCAACATTGTTCTGTAACACCACTTTTCAAAACCTTCTATTCTTTTTCCGTCTACATTGTTTATCGTCCATGTTTCACATCCATACATGACTATACTACAGACAAATACCTTCAGAAAAGACTACCTAACGCTTAAACCCATATTCGATGTTAACAAATTTCTATTCTTCAGAAATGATTTTCTTGCCGTTGCCAGTCTACATTTTATACCCTCTTTACTTATTTTGTTGTCCAACTACCGAAATTCCTCTACTCCTTTAAGTGTCTCGTTTCTTAATCTAATTCCCTTAGCGTCACCTGATTTAACTCGATTACATTCCATTATCCTTGCTTTGCTTTTGTTAATATTCATCTTATATCATCCTTTCAAGACAATGTCCACTCCGTCCAGTAGCTCTTCCAAGTCCTTTCGGCCTCTAAAGAACTGCAATGTCATCGGCACATCTCTAAATTTTTATTTCTTCTCCCTTAACTTTTATTCCTACTCCAAATTTTTCTTTGGTTTCCTTTACTGCTTGTTGAATGTACGGATTTAATAACATCGGGGTAGACTACAATCCTGTCTCATTCCCTTCTCAACCACTGCTTCCTTTCGTGTCCCTCAATTCTTACAACAGCCGTCTGGGTTCTGTACAAGTTGTAAATAGCCTTGCGTTTCTTGTACGCACATCAAAAAAGTTTAGCATCACCCCGGTTCCCAGTACTCCTAAAGACAGACTTTGACTCTGGATATTATATCACAGACACAGTCCCTGTGACTGTTCAGAGATGTCATTAAACCCACCCATAGATGTAAACAACCGTGTATGAACAGCGCCTATTAGATAGAGGGTGTCAGACAGTCGACCAAATCCAGTCATTCCATCAGGAAGAAGGTACATGGCTTGTGTTGTCTGTACTTCCACCATGCCTCGACGGTCAATACCGCGGTTCGATTGCGTCCGCATTGTTACTTTATACCAGGAAAGGCTCTCAACAAGGGAAGTGTCCAGTCGTCACGGAATGAACCAAAGCGATGTTGTTCTGACATGGAGGTCTCCACTTATCCGAACAACATCGCTTTGGTTCAGTCAGAGACAACTGGACACTTCCCTTGTTGAGAACTGTCGATGACATGCCTCGCTGAGGCCGCCCAAGGGCTACTACTGCAGCGGATGACAGCTACCTACAGATTAAGGACTCGGAGGAACCCTGACAGCAACGCCATCATTTTGAATAATGCTTTTCGTGCAGCCACAGAACATCGTGTTACGACTCAAACTGTGAGCAATAGGCTGCACGATGCGCAACTTCGCGCCCGACGTCCATGGCGAAGACCATCTTTACAACCACGACACCATGCATCGCGGTACAGATGGTCCCAACAACATGCCGAATGGACCGTTCAGGTATGGCATCACTTTCTCTTCACCAACGAGTGCCGCATATGCCTTCAACCAGACAATTATCGGAGACGTGTTTGAGGCAACCCCGTTAGCCTGAACGCCTAAGACGCACAGTCGAGAGAGTACAGCAAGGTGGAGGTTCCCTGCTATTATGGGGTGGCATTGTGTGGTGCAGACGTACGCCGCTGGTCGTCATGGAATGCGCTGTAACGGCTATACGATACGTGAATGCCACCCTCCGACCGATAGTGCAACCGTATCGGCAGCGTATTTGCGAGGCATTAGTCTTCATGGACGACAATTCCCGCCCCCATTGTGAAAATCTTGTCCGTGACTTCCTTTAGGGTAATGACATCGCTCGACTAGTGAGCATGTCCCCCAGACATGAATACTATCGAATATTCCTGCGATGGATTGAAAAGGGCTGTTTACGGATGACATCACCCACCAACTACTCTGGAGGATCTTCGCCGAATCGCTGTTGAGGTGTGGGACAATCTGGACCAACAGTGCCTTGCTGAACTTGTGGATAGTATGCCACGACGAATACAGGCATGGATGAATGCAAGGGGACGTGCTACTGGGTATTAGAGGTACCAGAGTGTACAGTAATCTGGACCACCACCTCTGAAGGTCTCGCTGTATGGTGGTATAACATGCAATGTGTGGTTTTCATCTGCAATAAAAAGGGCGGAAATGGTTTTTATGTTGATCTCTATTCCAATTTTCTGTACAGGTTCTGGAACTCTCGTAACCGAAGTGATGCAAAACCTTTTTTGATGTGTGTATTTTACCCCTGCTACCTTCAGAACATCAGGGGAGTATTCCAGTCAATACTGTCATGAACTTTCTCTAACTCTACAAATGTTATCAAATTAATTTTGCCTTTCCTTAACCTGTCTTCTGAGATAAGTCGTAGGGTCAGCATTCCCGCATATGGGACATAAATTTTCCATGTTGTCCCTCGTAAGAGTCGCCAGGCATATTTTCTCTGGCGTGTGGGCAGGTCATTTTTATTATGTGTTTCGCTCTTGTAGCTTAAGTCAGCCAAAGAAAGTATTGCTCGTCGCATTATTCATGCGACTTCCATTGGCCACAGGCAGCGCCTCCGTTTCCCGTTAAAAACAAAATTATTTTCGAGGTGAATTTTTAGGTGCCCATTCTATAGAGCCGGTCCTATCTCGTCTACTACGATATTCGTTTTATCGATAGGTGTCAAGAGGACAGTTAAACCTGAAGAACAACGAGTGCTCTGCTGTATTTGTTGCCGCCAAGCAGCAGCGCTGCTCAGTCGCTGCTGGATTACAGCCTGTTCTATGCAGTTTACAGTCCCGTTAGCACTTCGTATATACATAGATCCAACGGATATCGCTCTAGACTAGTTTGGGACCACTCTATCGAATAGGCACGTATATTTCCGCTTTAAAAATAATCTTGTTTGGAACGGTAATGAAACACGCTTTCCGTCGACAGTGGGCATCAAATGAGAGACATGGTGAGGGTCATTTGTTTGGGGATCACTGCAGCTGCACATTGCAGAAACTAAACTGGAAGTATCTGCCAAAACATCAGAGAAAATGCATGCAAAGTCTGTTAGGAAGGACCCTCGGTCTATACTAGCTGATTCTAAAATGCCTCCACAGACTTTGGGTTAGGTTACCTACAACAACAAAAACAAGAAAAGGGTTTAAGTATAGATATGTAAGACAATCCTTTGATTTATTTAATGAAAGTTGACGTTCAAGGGATACCCAAGAACTTCACTTATCTATGAACCCGTTCGACTCTTTGTGTTGCAGGGAGACCTGTTTACATTCCTCATTCGTCTGTCTTCAGTGTGTCCATTGTGTAAATATACTACAGGCAGTGAGTTGACTTTAAGCGCTCCGTTCAAACATAGCAGGATGTTCATTTAGTGAGCAGGCAGATGTAGTATTAACGTACGGACGAGAGAGTGGTAATGGACACGAGGCTGCCTGCCTATATCAGACGACGATTCCACACCGAAGACTGCGGAGTCATCCAGCCTTCGGTACTGGGTTAGCATCACATTGCCCAGACAGAATTCGTAGCACCACACTCTCTTGTCCGAAGAGCACGTGTTGCGTCTTACGCCTGAGTCAGAGGTGCAAGATCTACGAGTTGTCGGAGAAGAGACAGGAGCGAACGCTGGATAAGTAGCTGTCCAAGTGCAGCACGGACGATGCTTCAAAAGAATCCTTCGATTTCCCTAACTTTGGGTTGTTGCAGAACATATTCTTATTTCGAATACATCAGACTTTCTTGAGACTGAGAAGCTTATGTTCACGAATCAGCTTGTTCTTGGAAATCATCGTTCGTGTGAATCTCAGCTTGCCCTGTTCTCACATGGTTCACCAACAGGAGATGTCATATTTCTGTACATCCATAAGGCGTTTGACAAGGTGCCCCACTTCAGGCTGTTAACGAGGGTACGAGCATATGGATTAAGTTCACAGATACGTGAGCGGCTTGAATACTTCGTAAGTAACACAACCCAGTGTGAAGTCCTTGATCGCGAATGTTCATCAGATACAAGTGTACCGTCAGGAGTGCCCCAGGACCAGTATTGTTCTCTATATACATAAATGGCTTGGCGGAAGGAGTGGACAGGAATTTGCTGTTGTTTGCTGATGATGGTGTGGCGTACGGTAAGGTATCGAAGTTGTGTAACTGTAGGAAGATACAGTATGATTTGGACAAATTTAATATTTGATGTGATGATTGCCAGCTAGCTCTGAATGTGCGAAAATGTAAGTTAATGCGGATAGTATTAAGGGGCTCCGGAAAGGCTCAAAATCATGAAAAGTTCAATTTTTACTTTTTTGCGTTTTCTGAATCTGCAGACTATTACCTTTTAATAGATATATAATTTATTCAATCCCGAAGATTACAACTATTTTTAAATTATTTTTGAAATGTGTTCTACATGGGCGTGACCCACTGTGGCGCTGTTAAACTGCTGTCAAATGGTGTTATTATTAACGTCCGTGTTCATCAGGTACCTTTTAGTGATGTGAGATAAAGTATGTGTTGTGGCTAACCTATTTTCAGAGACTTAGCAGCACCTGAACTGTTGAAAAAGTGTATTCACGGAAAAACTCAAAACCCCAATGAAAGTGTAAATAGTGTTATATGGTCGAGAATCCCCAAGACTGTATTTGTTGGAATAGAAACACTTCACTTTGGTGTGTATGATGCTGTGGCGACTTTCAATGATGGCAACATTGGAAGGTGCAAGGTATTTAGAAATATGGGAATGAAGATAGGTTCTAACATGGTACGAGCGATGCTTGCTTTAGACAAAGAACACCTTCGGGCTGCAGACAGGGCTGTAAAGAGTCTAGAAATACAAGCAAGAGTAAACAGGAGGAGGAGCAAGAGGAAGCTGGAGGAGGAGTTTGCAGAGGCTGAAGATAATCCATCCTATGGAACTGCAATGCACTAAAAAGTTAATCCAATCTTTGTCGCTCGATTCCCAAAACTTTTATTTTCTCATACTAATTACATGTTTTCTAAGGATCTTCCAAACATATTTGTTTCAAACTTTCAGTAAATGTTACACAGTACCTTCTGCATAATTTAACACAGCCTTTTTCCAAAAAACTGTATATTTTTGAATATATAAATAAAAAATTGCAAAAAAATGTTGTGAATTTTCATTACAATTGAAAAAAAATCATCTTTAATAACTGAACTAAAATTTTGTAAAATCCCTGTGTTAAGTTGTAGCCCATATTAAAATAAATAATCTGTAAAAAGTTCAACTTCCTACCTCAAATACTTTGTGAGGAAAGATGTAACTTATAAACGTTATTTTAACATTGCAAGTATAGGGCGTTCCGGAGCCCCTTAAACACAAACGTGCAACGTTCCGATTCATGATTACTAATGTCCTGAAGACAGAGTCATGTCGTTTCAGTATCTGGGCGTTACGTTGCAAAGAGATACGAAACGGAACGAGCAGTTGAGGGCCGTTGTACGGAAGGCAAATGGTCGACTTCAGTTTTTTGAGAGAATTTTAGGGAAGTTCATCTCAAAAGGAGACATCGTATAGGACAACGGTGCGACCTATTCTGAATATTGCTAGAGTGTTTGAGATCCGTGCCAGGTCGGACTGAAGGAGGACATTGAAGCAATTCAGAGGCAGGCTGCTAGATTTGTTGCCGGTGGGTTCGAACAACACCTGTGTTAGGAGATGCTTCGGGGAGTCAAATGGGAATCCCTGGACGCAAGGCGACGTTCTTCTATAGAAACAATATTGAGAAAATTTAGAAAATCGGCAACTGCAGCTGACTGCCAAACGATTCTACTGCCGCCAACATACACTGCTCGTATGGACCGCGAAGATAATATAGAAGAAATTAGGGCTCGTACGGAGGCATGTAGACAGTCCTTTCTCCCTCGCTCTGTTTCCGAGTAGAACAGGATAGGAATGGCTAGTAGTAGTACGCGGTGCCCCCCGCCACTCACCGTACGGTGGCTTTAACTTACCCCTGCTGATCACCCGCCACGGGAAGGCTTTTGCGGACGATTTGTTGCGCAGACTGTCGACCTGTTGTTTATTTCTTCAGTGCTTTTTACGGACGAGGCAACGTGTAGAAGAGATGCAATAACATATTTCCATACCCAGCGTATATCTGCCTATCGCAAACATCATGCTGAAGTACGTGATAGACTTCAGCGTCTGTTTAAGATCAACTTGTGGGCTCTAATTGTCGCTGACTTTCTGGTAATACTGCACGCTCATCAAGCAAGTCTTACAGGAACTTCACTCAGGGCACCCTCCAACACCTAAAAGAAGATGTGACCCTACGAATAAGAGGAAACATGTGGTCTAAGTATGATGGCGCTCCAGCATATTTCTGACTCAAGAGTTCGAGGTGCACTGGCTGCTGTCTGCCATGACAGACTGATGGTAGAGGAGGGCCAGTTACACGGCCTGAACGTTCCCCCGATCTCAGATGCTTGGATTCTTACCTGTGGGGCCACTACATACTGAGCTGATCTACACAGTATAATACCGAATACAGAAACTCCTCATCCACAGGTCAACAAAGCCTGCGAAACCATTCGAAATTGTTATGAAATACCTGAAAGGGTGCGACAGGCCATGACTCGATGAGTGCATAAGTCTTTAGAAGCAAGAGCAGGACATTTAGAATTTTTATTTTGAGTTTAAGTGGTGACATTCACTAACAGTGTGAAAATGAAGGATTTTCGAACAGCGTTAATACGTTTTCGTGTAGGGAACCTACACCAACGTTTGTACAAGCCTGTGCACATTCAGAGCTCGCGTACAGATACGTGTTTTTTTGTGCAATAACAACTATTTAAGTCAATATTCTACCACAAGTAACTAAATTAGTACCTATTGGGAACCATCGATTGAAAGTTTCATTTTTATTTGAGTATTTTTCGGAAAAAGAAAACATTTCATAGACGCGAATTTCGGCGTAAGTTTTGTTCACATTATCGCATGATTTCAGATACCGGACTGTTCAGTAAAGTACAGTTTGTGTTGTTAGTCCTGCTCAGAATTAAGTGAAATGTTCACATACTGTAGACGCAGTTCTTTGTTTTCGTTTGTCAGGTCACATAAACAGTGCAAAGTTATTTTATTTACAAACTTTTGAACTAGTCTTTTGTTTCCATTCAGTGTGCGCACAGTAAAAGTCCATTCTGTTGGGATTACGTTATTTAACAGATACCGAATTTAAATGGGCGCTATGTTCGTGTTGTAAGAGAAAATAAATAACTTTTTGCGTTTTATAAAACACCTGAAGCGCTAAACGGTAGGCCCAATTTTTGTTGCTCATAAAAATTCGTGAAGTGTGAATTTAATTATGTTTTTAAGCGTGTAATCTGCCTTGCAATGCGTGATACATCTACATCTACATGGTTACTCTGCAATTCACACTTAAGTGCCTGGCAGGAAGTTCATTGAACCACTTTCATACTACTTCTCTATCATTCCACTCTCGAATTGTGAGTAGGGAAAAGGAATACCTAAATCTTTCCATTCGAGCTCTGATTTCTCTTATTTTCTTATGATGATCATTTCTACTAGATAGGTCGGTGTCAACAAAATATTTTCTCATTCGGAAGAGAAAATTTCGTAAATAACAAGTCGCAAAGAAAATCGCCTTTGTTTCTGTGACTCCCACCCCAACTCGCGTATCATATCAGTGGAACTCCCACCCCTATTGCGCGATAACACGAAACGGGCTGCCCTTATTTGCACTTTTCCGATGTCCTCCGTCAATCCTACGTGGTAAGTATCCCACACCGCGCACCAAAATTCTAACAGAGGAAGGAAAAGTGTAATGCAGGCTGTCTCTTTAGTGGGTTTGTCGCATCTTCTAAGTGTTCTGCCAACAAAGCGCAGTCTTTATTTCGCCTTCCCCACAATATTATCTATGTGATCTTTCGTATTTAAGTTGCTCATAACTGTAATTCCTAGGTATTTGATAGAATTGACAGCCCTTAGATTTGAGCGATTTATCTTATACCCAAGATATATCGGATTTCTTTCAGTACCCATGTGGATGAGTTCGCACTTTTCTTTGTTTAGTGCCAATTGCCACTTTTCGCACCATACAGAAATTCTCTCTAGATCATTTTGTGATTGGAATTGATCGTCTGATGATTTTACTAGATGATAAATTACAACATCATCTGCAGACAATCTAAGGGGGCTGCTCAGATTATCACCTAGATCATTTATGTAAATCAATAACAGCAGAGGGCCTATGACACTACCTTGCGGAACGCAAGATATCACTTCTGTTCTACTCAACGATTTACCGTCTATCACTACGAACTGTGACCTCTCTGAGAGGAAATCACGAATCCAGTCACACAACTGAGACGATACTCCATATGCACACAATTTGATTAACAGTCGCTTGTGAGGAAGGGTATCAAAAGCCTTCTGGAAATCTGGGAATATGGAACCGATATGAGATCCCTCATTACTTCATTGGAAAATAGATCTAGCTGTGTTGCTCAAGAACGATATTTTCTGAATCCGTGTTCATTATATATAAATAAGTCATCTTCCTCAAGGTGATTCATAATGTTCGAGTACAGTATATGCTCCAAAATCCTACTGCAAATTTAGGTCAGTGATATGGGTCTGTAAATCAATGGGTTACTCCTATTTCCTTTCTTGAATATTAGTGAGACCTGTACTACTTTTCAGTCTTTGTATATGATTGCTAAGAAAGGCGCTATTATTTCTGCGTACTCTGAAAGGAACCTGAATGGTATACCGTCTGGGCGAAGACTTGCCGTTCTTAAGTGATTTGAGTTGCTTCGCAACACGTAAGGTATCTTCTATTATGTCACTCATGCTAACAGCTGTTCTGGTTTCGAATTCTGGAATATTTACTGCATATTATTTCGTGAAGGAATTACGGAAAACTGTATTTAGTGACTCCGCTTTAGAGGCACCATCATCGGTAATATTTCCATCGCTATCGCGCAGTGTCGCTATTTACTGTTTTTTTTCCACTGGTGTAATTTACATACGACCAGGATCTCTTTGAGTTTTCTACCATATTTTGAGACAATGTTTCAATGTGGAAACTATTAAAAGCTTCTCGCATTGACGTTCGCACTAAATTTCGAGCTTCTATGAAACTTAGCCAGTCTTGGGTATTTTGCGTTCTCTAAGTGTGGATGTTGACGTAGGATAGTAAAAGAGGGATAAGTTCGGTATGTGTAGGCTGTGGGATGGAATTTCACTGGGGTGGTTGTAGTGGAGAACTGAATGGGGAACTCAATGAGGCTTTCCCATGCACCTGTAGGCTCTGCAAATAAGACAAGGGAATCGCAGAACAGGAGGAAACGATTTGTGCCATTTAGGTTGAAATAGATCACGCGAAATCAGAACTATATAGACTGAAAGGGGGGGGGGGGGGCAAAGTCGTGGGAACTGGGTAAAGATAACCTGGAGTGGGCGAAAGGGGAACAACTCATCAACTTCTTCTACATTTCAGCTATCAATAGCGAATAAACTTGGCTTGTTACCCGGAGCAGGAGGGGAAGAGATTGATATAGCTGTAGGTTACAGTAGGGTGTAGCAGGCTTCTGGCCAAGAAACTCAGTGTAGGTCGGTAATAGAAGAGGGTAAGAAGAAAAGAGTCTTGCTGCTAGGTAGAAGCCATGGGAGGGCTGTAGACTAGATGGTGCACATAAAGCTAGGAGGAGGGTACAAGCACACAGGTATTGTGAAGCCGAGTGCTGGACTTAGCCAGGTGAAAGAGGGCATAGGAAAAATGTGCAAAGGGTTTGGCAATTAATATCACGTTATTATAGGAGGTGGAGTAGGAAATAGCCCGGCTAAGAACAGTAATTACATTATTATGGGTGACCCGGATAAAATGGGAGTAGGAAGTATTCAAACAAATGTGAGTTTCATGGAGGTCCTGCAGTGCCATGACCAGCTCTGAGTTGAAACTCTTGTGTGCTTTGTTAATTCTGAGTTATGCAGCTTACTGCTGACTGAAATGAATTCCTGTATGAGTGCAGTGCCCATTACTACATTTGGGAGATGGGGTTATACTAGACATGGCCTGCATCTGAATACGAGAGGGAAATATAGGTTGGCTGAAATTCTTGCAGGAAATTTATAGGGGCCACAGTCACACAATGCAGGCTCCCTGTGGTTACTGATGTCAGAGAGGCACATTTTTTTAGGTTAGAATCAAGTTTCAGGTACCCTGTTTTGAAAGAAGTCACTATACAGAAGAGGACCACAAGTATGCACAGAAAAGTAGCTTTTTCCAGCAGAATATTAGATGATTGAGTAATAAGGTAGAAGAGCTTCTTGCGTGCTTCAAAATTAAGGGGAAAAGATAAACATCCTGTGCCTGTCTGAGCACAGCATAGCCACAGGTTTAAATATAAAAGATTACAGTCTAGCAGCTTACTCTTGCAGAACTAATATGGGAAAAGGAGGAGTTGTTGCATGTGTTAAGACAGAACACAAGTTCAAAAGCGTTGACACACGTAGATTTTGTAGTGATCAGCACATAGAAGTGTTTGCTTGTGAATTACTGCTTAAAAGAAAGTCCACTTTTAATTGTAACAGTATATAGATCCCAAGTGGGAAGTTTGAACTATTTATGAGGAAAAGCGATTCCTTACTGTGCTGTCTGTCAGACATCAGCAATCAGTTAATAGTCTGTGGTTACATCAATGCAGATTTTCTAAAGGTTTCTGATAGGAAAAATGATGTGGAAACCTTCTTTGGACACTACAATTTGCTCTCAGTAGTTAACATTCCAACACAGGTGGATAAAGACAGTAAGTTCCTAACTGATAATGTTTTCATGATGAGGCACAAAGCAATAAAATAACAGTTTACCCAATAACAAATACTTTCTATGATCATGAGGCACAGTTAGTCAGGATAAAAGATATACTTCCTTACATGGTGGGTACACCTCTGTGGAAGTCAGTTAGAATCATTATTGACTACAGGGCAAATGTCTTCAAGGGTAGTTTACAAGAAACAACCTGTGATGAAATTTACAAAGAACCTAACGCCAATATAAAATTTAATCTATTCCATGATAAATTCATGTCAGTATTTGAAAATACCTTTCCGCAATAAGCTAATCAGAAGGGACATTAAACAGCAATGTAAACAACCAAGGATCATTACGGGGAGTAAGTATCTTGTGAAAGAAAAAGGGAGATATATCTCTTGGCAAGAACAAATAGAGGTCCTGCAGTAGCTGCACACTACAAAACCACTCAAAATTACTAAGAAACGTTATTATAAAATCAAGAAACATCCACATAATGTCAGAAATAAGTACATCTGACAACAGAGTTACGGCAATGAATATAGTGAAGCAAGAGACATGATAACCAACCACAGGAGAGGATAACATTACTACTGAATTGATTGGAAGGGATATAAATGACAAGTCACAGGTAAATATCTACTTAATAATCATTTCTTAAACATAGTAGAAAGCATAGGGTCCAACAGTTCACTAGAAAGATCAAAGCTATATGTTGAAGAAGTAACTCTCATAAAATTACATCATATAAATTTACCACCAACTTCTACCACTGAAATTAAGAAGGTTGTATATTCCCTCAATACTAAAAGCTCTTCTGGTTTTGATGGCGTTTCCAACACAGTAACAAAGATTTTTTTCCCATATAATAAGTTTGGTATTGTTCAAAATTTGTAATTCATTACTAATTCAAGGCATTTTTCCAGAAATACTAAAATATGCCGTTGATAACCCTTCTTTAATAAAGGTGATATGAGAGACGTCAGTGACTACCGCCCTGTTTCACTGCTAACAAAATTTTCCAAAATTTTTGAGAAAGTGATATATTCTAGAATAGTATCTCACCTTGGCAATAATAATAAGCTCAGAAAATCAATGCTTGGGTTTCAGAAGGGTTGCTCTACTATAATGCCATTTACATGTTCGCACAACAGGTATTACAAGCATTAAATAACAAAATAGCACTAGTATTATCTGTGACCTATCCAAGGCATTTGACTGTGTGAATCATAGTAAACTCCTAGATAAATTGAAGTTTTATGGGACTGATGGCATAGTCAACCAGTGGATCTAATCAAAAGAGTGCTGAAAGTTGTACTTAGTAGTAGTTCAACCAACAGAACCCAAGGACATAACCTTGACAGCGGAGAAATCACGTATAATGTTCCCCAAAGCTCGGTCTTTGGTTTACTTCGGTTTCTCAAATTTGTAAATGATCTACCATGTAATGTACAACAAGCAGAATTATTTCTTTTTCCAGATCACACCAGTATTGTAATCACTCCCAGTAGACAAACAGAAATGGAAGAAATGGTGAACAAAGTTCTCAAAAATATGATTGGCTGGTTTTTGGCGAATGGTCTTACTCTCGAAAGAAGTTAGACATGAATGTTTCGGTCTTACTCTCAATTTCACAAAGACACATGATATTCAGTTTTGCACCTCTAGGGGTACTGCACCAGTGACAAGTGTAACTCATGGTGATAAATTAATACATAGGGTGCAGACTTCAAAATTCTTAGGCGTCCTTATAAACAAGAATCTAAATTCGAAAAAACACATTTTGGAATTCCTAACACAACTTAGTTCAACGACAATTGCACTTAGAATCATAGCAAATTTTGGGGTGAGAGAAATGAGTAAGCTGAATTATTTTGCTTATATTCGTTCGGTAATGTCATGTGGAATAATGTTCTGGGGAACTAATCTCTAAGAAAGAAGGTCTTCATTGCGCAATATCGTGCTGCAAGAATAATATGTGGTGCTCACCCGTGATCACCTTGTAGACATCTGTTTGAGGGGTTGGGCATTTTGACCACTGCTTCACAGTATATTTATTCCCTCGTAAATAATTCACTACAGTTCAGAAGGAACACTGAAGTACATATTTAAAATAGTAGACAATAATGACATTCGTCACTCAATATTAGGATTGTCTTTAGCACAGAAAGGGGTGTACAGCGCTACAACAAAAATTTTTGACCACTTACCCAATGATATAACATGTCTAACAGATAGCAACATAAAATGAGAAAATAAATTGAAAAAGTTTCTCCTTGGCAACTCCTTCTAGTCTGTTGAAGAATTTCTGTGTTTATAATGTGTAAAAGGTGGTGGGTAGGAATTGCTAACTCAATCTGTATATCTTGTTTTCATGTTGGGGATAAAAATTACTATGTGGTGATTTTTAGAGTACAAATAGTTACAAAAATTAATTAGAAATATGAATGTAAACTGACCCGTTCACACATCATGATGATATATCGTCCAAAAGGATCCATGGAACATGAAAGTAACTAACTAAGTCCATATGTACTTGATGAGGCACCTAAGACACGCCTCTCCAATTAAATGTAGAATGAATAAACAACTATAACGAGGTGCAATTTTCGCACAGTTATTGTGGATAATTCGGTGAATTACCTGACTCCGAAAGTAGTTTATATTCGCTGAATTACGACACCGACTGTTTATTCTAATGGAAGTTCATAATTTTACTGTGCCATTTGAAAGAAGCTTCTGAGGTCCATACAGACTACATCAAACTTTTAAAAATATGAAATTATATAGCAAACTAATGCCTTTGTTTGTAAAACGCTTCCAGTTTCTCAGGTACACTATTTGATTGACATGGAAGTATACAGATAGAATGGGTCTTCAGTTTAGGGTTATTAATGGTATAATAAATAATCTACAAAGTTGGTGACGAGGTTCTGTGCAAAACACTAGAGTTAGTTTGTTGTTGCTATTACTGTAGTCTGTTAGGAAAGCATTATCAGACGGTCTTGCAAACGACAACATCAATGAATTGAATTCGTCATTTATACAACTTCCGTATCCCGACTTTCTCCACGGTAGAAGAAAAGAGACATACCAGTAAAGGGGAAGGTAATGACAAAAATCGCAGCAGACAAAGGGGTTTACTTTCGCTTCAATCCAAATAACTGTTGCAAGAAAAACTTATGGCACGGCCTGAAAAATCTTATGAGAAGGTAACTGACGTCAGTTATTCGAATAAGGCTAGCACGCAAGTTTCCCTGTGCACCGCTATAAGAATTAAGTGATAGACTTGCAAAAGTCTGATCCCCTTGCAGTAATTACTAAAACAAACGCTAATGATCTTTTGGAACACTCTTGCTAGGGAAACGGCGATAACAATTAAAATAAAATATGACAAATAATAACAGTCAAAGATTGCAGGTAAGTCGTAAAACTTCATTTTGTTTTTTGGTGGGGTAACCGGTTTCGATCGTGGTACGATTATCTTCAGACCATTAAATTTTTGCGTAAAAGGTAATACAAAATTTTAGAGGACAAGACTTAGGCATAAACTAATTTAAGTAAGGTAACTAATGTAAAGTACGCTTCCATATATATCCACGAAGACGACAGTAGAGCATGTGACAAGGGATATGTGTATCGCCAATAAACACAGCTGACACATGGCCTCTTGCACTTAAGTACCGGAGACTCCGCCAGCTGTCCCTTCATATCGTATTGTATAGTCAATGGCTACAGAGTATGACATCACTTCGAAATGAGATTACAATAAAATGTAGTTATTGTAGGTGTGATGGCAAAAAACAGAAATATGAGACGATCTATGAATTATGAAACGAACCTGAATCGATATGTACTGTTTTCGATCAGTGACATTTTGGCATCAGTGATAGCTTGACGTAAGGTAAAATAAACAACAGAAAGGCGTCTCTTTCATATATGATAGAGTGCCATTACTAATAACAAACGTCAAGCTTAAAATGGGATTAAAATACATGATAAACTGTGAAATGAAACTGCGTAAGCTAATATTAAATCTTTTATGCTATGAACAAAAGTGCAGCTTACATATTTCTCTGACAACTTAATAGAAAGGTATGATGAAGCACACATGTGTATCTGGCATTTTACAGTTACAACAAATAACAGTAACACAAATCACCAAGACATTATGTTATTGAGAGGTAAGAACTAAATAGATATGTCGCTTCAGGGAGATTGACAGGTCATGTACAGTGAAATATGATCAAGCATTTATACGAATGTATAAAGAATAGAATGTCTCAAAATGATTGCCAATTTGTTACGTAGGCAAAAAGGCATAATCGAACCGTTTCATTTTCAGTCATCGAAATCACAGGAATTAGGATTAGATGGGCACTGGCCCACCTGATTGAAACAACCGTAAGAAGTGTCACTAATATTCACAAATCATCGGAAGTATTTGTACACATATACAAAGCCTAGCATCAGAAAAACGTGAACCGGTTGTCACGTTATTGAGGTGTGATCGAAGTGCTTCATCTTCGGTCGGTGAAAATAAATACCAGTCGTAGAAAGCCTGTACAACTGGAATAATATGAAAGACATTTTCTGTCAGTAAAATTAATGTGTAAGATATTTAGTGGAAATGTTGTTTACTGGAGAGATATTCTTGGATTCGATAAAATATAAAGTAGTGTATAATGCTTAAAGCATATATACTGAACAAAATTAAAATTGATGAAGTTTACAAGTTATGATGAAGAATAGAGAGGTTCATTATGTCATAATGGAAGCAAATAGGACGGGGGAGCTGGAATGCTGTTAAAGAACTTCCGCAGAGAGGTCAAACTTCTTCTCTGAAGTCTAATTGTTCGTAGAGGAGAACTGCAGGTTCGTTTTCGTGATGTACTGCATATAGGCTTCGAGTTCACCTAACGACCTAATCAACATACCTTTCGGGGCCGTGTGAAGAATTTTGACTATTAGCAATGTCAGAATGTCTATTTAGGCTAATATGTTGTCCAGAAAACCTGTGATACTCACTATGTGGGCTGTCTTGACAAAAAAATTTCCAATCAGATTTGTATCTTCGGAACAACTAGTAAAATATGTCGTATGATGCCGTATGATGAAGATGTACACACGAATCATAATATTCTAAGAACATCTACACATCTGTTAGTATCTTTTCCTCTCTCTCTCTCTCTCCCTCTCTCTCTCTCTCTCCATCTCTCTCTTTCTACCCCTCGCTCTGGAATCGAGTTTCATTTCGTCAGGATGTCTGAATGAACTAGCAGCGCACTTTCCTCTGCACTATGGAGGATTCGCTCTGCATACATCGTTATATCAGCGACGTAAGCTTAATATTAGTAGCACCGGAACTGTAACGGCCCTGATGCCTTCTGACTTCTCTCGACTTCTACAGATTCAGAACTAAGGAGCTGAGAGATGGACTAATGTTCAACATATAATTCCTAACCATTGTAAAGTAATAGATTATACGAATGGTATTGATACTGCTATCGCTAAAAAGTTAAAACCTCCTTGAGTCTGCCTACTACAGATGGTCCTACTTGTGCAACACACAGTGAATTTTCTGCATATCTCCAGCCGTATTATGTGTGTAACAAACTTTTTCTGAAAATTTGAGGTAATATATCATAACTACATTTTACAAAAAAAAAAAAAGAAAAAACAAATAAAGTAAATTAAAATAAAATAAAGGATATCCAATGACGTCGGGCCAACTATACACTAATATGAAGTTGAAAACTATCAGTGGCGACATAGATATCTTTGGTTCGTTGCACTGAGGGGTCAGGCGTCATCACGACACACGCAAACTATGTGAGTTCATACTGTGCCCCTCAACGGGTACAGGGAGCACACATGAGGAAATGTAGCGCGCACTGAAGCACCAGCGAGGTCTGTAGCACTTAGCACACCCTCGTCCGACACAAAGCGTTGCACAGCCAGTCGCCGCTTCTAACGTCACCTCGGTCCCAGAGTTTCCGTTCGCAGTACAAATACTAGTCCCTACCCTCTAGACCGCGTCTAAGTTGGTATACGGAGCCAGCTGCGCAAGCAGCGCTCTCAGTAGCCCGCCATCAGAAAGTTCCTCCGTTTGATCTTCGGATCTAGGTTTCCCCTTCGATTAGTTCCGAGCGATGCGTTTCCAAGAGACGGAGTTGGCAATTTCCGGGCCACTTCCAGTGCAAGCCACCCACGGCGCTCCAGTTAACACAAATTAGCCCGTACTCCAATTATCATTACATACTAGAGTAAGGAATTGTAACTACGTAGAATTTTCACACTATATTTGATAAAGGTATCTTGGTTACAGTTTGGCAAACATGCACCTTCCATACGTATAAAAATGTACTTGCAGTAGGGTATAAGACGCAATTCAGAAGTCAGATGCAAAAGTGTGTTAGTTTCCCTAAAACTGACTGTTACTTCGAGATAAAAATATATGTGTTGTTTGGAAGGATTCTACCAGAGCAAAACAAGCGCGTTACCATGAGTCGTTCGACTAAAAATAGTGGGCCATACCAAACATTCTTCGTTTACTGCTTGGTAAGAAAAGAAAGATCTTTACTCAACGTAATAACCCGATCCAACTAATGCTGAGTATGGAAATAACGAACGATATGTTGAAAATTTTCTTTTCGGATGCCGGGCGCTGTGGCCGAGCGGTACTAGGCCCTTCAATCTGGAACCGCGCTACCGCTACAGTCGCACGTTCGAATCCTGCCTCGGGCATGGATGGGTGTGATTCCTTTAGGTTGGTTGGATTTAAGTAGTTCTAAGATCTAGGGGACTGATGACCTCAGATGTTAAGTCCCATAGTGCTCATAGCCACTTGAACCATTTTATTTTCGTATGTAGCGTACCAGTACAAGGTATTTAAAGGAGAGCTCTTGGAAGAAAGAAAAAAAGGTACAAAATGAAAGGCATCTAAAACAGATAACGAGAGAAGGAAGTCAATCACGCCGTTGATAATGGAAGAATACCCTTTGACTTTCTTCATACTTCTGAAATATGATGCTCAGTGCCTCGGTGTCCATTTCCTAAAGTAGCGTAGTGCTGTTCTCAGAAATATCTAGGAAATTAACTTTAAAGGTAAAAGAGTTGACAATGAGCGTTAAGGAAAAAAATTTATATACATATATAACTTCGAATATAATAGAAGGCAGTGAGGAGGGTAGGGATGAAAGTAACTTTCACATGTTATGCCAGTGTCAAGTAAAATAGCTGGATGAAATGTAGACTAAAAAAAATGCTGCAGCGCAGTACAGAAGGTAACTGCAACAAATACGCAATGAAACGAACCAGAATTACACTTTTATTCAACGATTTTAATTATGCTGTAGTCTCTGCGAATTGTGATGGTCCCCTGGACGTTAAAAAAGGCGGGACATGGTTCTTAAAGCGTGTGTGATCATCTTGGATAGCAAAGTATGTTGGACGGGCATGCCAGGCCTTTCGCCCTATATCCTTTCGTTTGGAGAGTTCCTCCACCTACGCTGTCCGATGGTGGCTGTCGATTGTCATCCACAAAAATAGTCAGAGCCGAAGGTACCCTTGAAAATGCACATGTGAGGAAGGAGTACAGTGTCGCTAATGTTGAGTGTAACGTGTGCAACTATTTGGAGGTCAGTACGCCCATGCAACATTATGCTCCCCTTCATAACAACAGCTGAACCACCAAAACGATCATCATCGATAATGTTAGTGTTACGTGTTCCAAATTCTCGCCTCACCATGTGAGAGTACGTCCAGAATCACTACTCACGCGGAATCTGTAATCATCCGAGAACAGCAAGTGACCCCTTTCCTCCCTGGTCCAGTCCCTACACTCTCCGTATCACAGCAAACACTGCCTCCGATGTGCTGGTGTCAACGCACTTGCAATCGGGGAAAGATGCCGCCACCCGTGGGGTGGCTGTGCCACTGTATAGCGTGCCTTGCATTTTGTTAAATGGGGCCGAAATTACACCCGCTGTTTGACACGGGTAGTAGAACGTGGTCGACTAATACCTTTCCATCGGGCGGCAGTGACTGGTTCAGAACACTTTTCATGCACATAAATAATTCTGTGAACAATACCAAACACCTGGGTTACACTCACTACACTTCGCTCTTCTTCCAGTATCCGGGGGATTCTGCCCCCTGTGAAGTTACCTAAATGTTGTCTCCGGGTCGCTGAATGACGCGCTCTGTCTTTCCCGTTCTCTCGGCCGCCTAGTTTCGTGGGGCCCGTTCCATATGGCGCTATGGTTGATGCGGTGCTTCTAGTACGCTTCACTGCTATTGTCGATATGCAGTTGAAGTCTAAATGCAAATTCGGTAATATTTACGATACTCAATGACATGACAAGTGTTTTTCTTCTAATTGTTAACCTCGGTCAGTGGACATGGAAATGTGCACCACTGTGTTTTAATTTCGTAAGCACGTGTCACATTTCCTCGTCCTATCTGTACCGTTCCTAAGAGGACTAGCCGAAACGAAAGCCGAAGTTTTAAACTTCACTTCCAAGAAATCGTACACACAGGAGAATCGTGCAAACATACCATCATTTTACCATCTGATAAACTTCCATATGGACGACATTTTAATAAGCATCCCTGGCATAGAGAATCAACTGAAATATTTGAAAGCAAATGAATCCCTAGGACTGGATGGAATCCCATTTCGATTTTACAAAGAGTACTCTACGGCAATGGCCCGTTACCTAGCTTGTGTTTGTCGTGAAAAACTCGCACAGCGCCAAGTACCAAGTGACTGGAAAAAACTGCAGGTTGACTCCACTATAAGAGAAAGGTAAAACAACGGATCCGCAAAATTACAAAACAATGTCCCTAACTTCTGTTTGCTGCAGAATCCTTGAATACACCGCAGTCGAACTGAAGAGACGCGCTGTAGCTGAGCTCCGGTTGGTATGTTGTAAGAAGTTGGAAAACTATTTGCATCATTATTGATAAGACTGGCGATGTGTTCCTTAGGGTTGCTCTGATTACTGACGTGTCAAATGTGGACGTAATTAATATTATCTTGGCGGAATATGATGACGAGTGGTACAGTTCAGAACATGGATGTTTTTCAGCAATGGAGAAATAATACACACAACAGGTTGAAAATAATGATTTATACATTTAACTAGGTTTCGTCACCTCTAAGGATAGAAACGGATTGCACTCTGCAGCGGAGTGTGGGCTGATATGAAACTTCCTGGCATATTAAAACTGTGTGCCGGACCGAGACTCGAACTAGGGACCTTTGTCTTTCGCGGGCAAGTGCTCTAACAAAGGGCCCTAGCTAGAGTGTCGGACCAGCACACAGTTTTAATATCCCAGAAAGTTTCACCTCTAAGGATATCTTCATCAGAATTAAGATTTAAAAGCCCTATATTTACATTGCGAGGAGAGAATAGTCGAAGTGTGGAGAGGTCAGTCTAATGTTTTACCTTGGAAAATGTACGTACCAAAGGCTGGGACGCTTTTAATTTTTGACTTGGGCATGTCTACTCTAAACTTCGGCTGTTGCCTTGTCACAATGTAATTCTTTTGGTGGAGCGTTTCTTAGAGATGTCGAAGCGTAGGTAAATGTATTAAACAATTATTTGCAACCGGTTGGCTTTGTTATTTCTCGATTGAAAAATCCGAAGAGTTGTACTTGCAAACATCTTTGTGCTAGTCTTGCACCTTACAGGACGAGCTTGAGAGTGTTAAATGGTGATATTTACGAAAGCGTGTGAAGGGTTTTTTGGCTAAGATAATTTTGTGCAGTGGAAGTCAATATAGAAGTAGTTTTTTTTAATAGGGTTTTGATCACCGGTTTAGGCCATTTCTGATGTTGCGGAGAAACTGCGGAATATACATAGGTTTGAAATCGGTCAATGGTAGCGAACATTCAGGAAAGATAATAAAAGCGGACCACTTCGCGTCACATTCTGTGTAGCTTGTGGACGTGTGACGTGTCCCCACGACTTCCGAAGAAAGTAATAATTGTCAGAATATAACGATTGTTGAGAGTTTAACTGTGTTCAGAGATTAAGACGTAGCATGAAATGCGGGGCAGATATTTTAATCGATTTGTTTGAGCGTTCGGTTTACTCCCTTTGTGGCTCATGGTAGATGCTTTGTACTGCCCACTTGTTTGCAAGCGGCGAGCAGCCCCTTGAGCAAGGCAGCCAGCTAATAACACTTTGTCCTAATGTGCATTCATTGTAATTTGGAACTTGTTGGTGTTTCTTTCTGTGAACTTTGAGCATCTTTTAATTTGTTTCTCTCTGGAGGAGAGATAGCCATTTGCTTAGCAAAGATCCAGGTGGTGCCTCTACCGATGGCTTTTCATTTACTGTCCCCCTCTCTCGACTTCAATAGCAGAATTATAACGCCTTCAGTTACGTATACGATAACATTCATGCGGATTTTGCGTGAGTGATAGCAGTTGTAAGTGTTCACGGCAAAAGTACATAGCGCCCCTGTCTGTTCACGTCATTAGGGCACGTGACAAAAGAGTTCTTATATTGTTAATTCTAAACAAAGCCTATCCTTTCAACATGAGTTTTCTCATTAATTTAACCTTTCCCACTCGCTTCATGAGCAAACATAAATAATGCACCCTGCAGAATCTTTTATGCAGATCTTTCGCATGACGCACACTAACGCTATTAGTTTATCAATAGCGCGGGGATGTTTTCAATGTGCGGTAGCCCGCCGCTGTGGCCTATCGGTTCTAGACGCTTCAGTGTGGAACCGCGCTGCTGCTACGGTCGCAGGTTCGAGTCCTGCCTCGGGCATGGCTGTGTGTGATGTCCTTACGTTAGTTAGGTTTAAGTAGTTCTAAGTCTAGGGGCTGATGGCTTCAGATGTTAAGTCACATAGTGCTTAGAGCCATTTTTGAATGTGCGTTATCTGTGAGTATCATTCCATAAAACTATTGTGTTGTTCGGAGAGCGTTTCCACCTTCCTGGCAGTGTAGCCAAGTGTTAACTGATGGGTAGGAGACCGATTAAGAGAAGTGAATGTACTAGTAATTACATGTAACTAAAGTTTACGTTATTTCTCTTCAGCAATAATGTCGACTATGGTCCATGTAGTTCATATTCGGAGAAAATGTTGTTTGGTAAATGAAACAAGTTCATTAATGGTAATTACGCTTTGCTCATGAGAATTCCTAGCCCCCCCCCTTATTATTAAATTGTACGATACATAACAAATATAACCTTGATAAGGGTAAAGAGCGAAATTTGTGTGTAAGAGATCAATTACAGGTAATTACAGATAAGCAAAGTATCCGTTATAGCAATTTAGAAACAATACTCATTGAATCAGATAAATACGAAATTCCGATAGTTCAGTTTAGATCAGCTTGTTTAGGGGCATTTTTCAAGCAAGCAGTTCATACTTCTATGTTTAATGCGTTGGTTAATGGCGTGACCAGCGTTATCCGCTGAATTTCTTAACTCAATGATTTAAGATAACATGAAAAATAATTTAAAATAGGGACACTGGCAATAAGTAAATAGAATCTTAGCAGTACATCCTCATCATACGGGAAAAGCCAAAAGTTTCGCTTAAGGGTGCCATAGTTTAGTACAGAGATAATAATAGCGGTACAAAGAAATTGCTACATGTGCCTGTAGCTAAACCAAAAGGAAAATAAAATATAATTACAGATCACTAGGGTAACCGTGCATGCACTGGCTGACTTCACGCCATGCGACATTCGCCTTTCTGATCACGACCAGGAGGCCTCCGATAAAATGGTCCTGCAGTTTCATTCAGTATATTATGCTTTATTATCTGTATCCGTAAGTTTTGCAGAGTAGTGTACGAGTATACTTATTGGGAGCTATATCTTTAATTCCTGGTCATATAAATATGAATTAAAATTTGTTACAGAGAAACTGGAACTGTTAATTAAAAATACTGAATGATAATTTTCCAATAAAACTAACGTCCTTCTATTTTTAGGTATTAATCGCATGAAAATGTGAGTATTCTCAGAAAATTAAAATTCCAAATATGACAAACGTACAATAAAAATAAAGTACTTTTCATTCCCGGAGATTGAATGGTATTTTTTTATTTTTTATGTACAAATTTTATCATTTAACGATAAACCATTTCGCATATGTATCGAATTTTAATTATTTTCTTGACAAATAAATACATTATTTTTACTGAATATTATGAATTAATTTGGGTTAGGTCACACTTTCATTTCGTAATGAATGTTAAAAAATGTTCAAATGTGTGTAAAATCTTATGGGACTTAACTGCTAAGGTCATCAGTCCCTAAGCGTACACACTGCTTAGCCTAAATTATCCTAAGGACAAACACACGCACCCATGCCCGAGGGAGGACTCGAACCTCCACCGGGACCAGCAGCACGGTCCATGACTGCAGAGCTTTAGGTCGCTTGGCTAATTCCGCGCGGCTCATAATAAATATAGACCTTAAATGCAAGTAACGAAAGTCGATGATAATGACAGCTGACGAATCCACTTCTCAATTACAAGATGTGTCTGCTAGGTGCCGAACTAGAGGTAACCTTGTTAATAAATTTGTGTTCGTAAACCTTCTAATCATCGAAGTCGACTTTTTTGAATTTCTTTCGAAGTTTGTCCTACTACATGGGGAAACTCAAGTGCCGACACTGACCTTAAAACCCTACGAATATAAATAAAATCGGTGAGTGCCTTCCGTGATGTATCCTAGTGAGAGAGATTGGAACAGAATCACTGGTTATAGAAGGGTCGTGTTGGGGAGCATTAAATTGCTGAGTCCACTTTCAAAAAATCGTTACGCCACCAGAGTTCAGTATTTCAAGGAAACTTGAATCTGCTGTGTGGAAACGATATATGTATGGACACATCGTATTATAACAGTTACAAAAATAATGACATCTCAGAAAAAAATAGAGATAAGGAAGCGTTCAACCAAATATAAGCTTATGTACTCTGCACCCTCATACAAAGAGACGTTTTCCATAAAAAGAAAAGGTGAATGTTGTTGGCTTGTGGCCGGCCGAAGTGGCCGTGCGGTTAAAGGCGCTGCAGTCTGGAACCGCAAGACCGCTACGGTCGCAGGTTCGAATCCTGCCTCGGGCATTGATGTTTGTGATGTCCTTAGGTTAGTTAGGTTTAACTAGTTCTAAGTTCTAGGGGACTAATGACCCTAGCAGTTGAGTCCCATAGTGCTCAGAGCCATTTGAACCATTTTTTGTTGGCTTGTGTTTTGTTATTGTCAGTTGGCTATAATAATTCTTTTGTGCTCTGCAACCTCTAATAGCGAAAGATATTCATATAGCTGGAAATGTTTTCTGATTATACACAGTTAGCGCCAGATGCGGGTTATAAACTATTTTTATGTTATGCCACACTAAGTTTCCATGAAAGGGAAAATTAGATCCGATTAGCCTGAGTTTTCCTCCGATTCGTCATTATTGTCGGCTGCAGATAAATTGGAAAGCTTCGAGACATGTGCGTTACTATTGTTTGAAAATGTAATTGCCGTTGTCAAGATTTTGCGTGAATTGCATATCTAATTTTCTATTCACTACAGGTTTACATATTTAATTTGAGACATATCACACCTTACTCTGTTATTAAAAATATGTAAATTAACCAATAAAAGTAAAAAACGCAGAGGCAGGATATGTGGTTAGTCCTGCTTCCACAGTATTCGACCTAAAATAGACTGTAAGTGCCTGAGGCGATTACATCCCTTTTTACGAATATTTTACTGGATACTGCTTGATCATAAAATAGGTATTTGTTAGCTATTCTTGCTTTTGATGATAACAGAAATAAACTGATAGTAAAAAGACTTAAAGTTTTTTTAAGAAAAATCTAAGTTTATTAAAACAATAGCACTGAAATACATTAATACAGTCACACTGGAACAATGAAAATTTTCTGAGCATGGCTTGAATTTTATGATGGTGAGCGTTCATATAACCGCCTCCTCAGTTCTTACCAAAAATTCAACCCTGGTTTTAAGTCGTTCCTCTTACCTTCTGTATACCTTTACTAGTGTATTTGCATTTACTTACAGTCTGTTTGAACGGGACATCCTTGGCCTTCACTACAGTATTAGTAGCTGTAGCTTAGGCCTTGCTAATAATTTTCAACTTCTTATTGCCTTCCGAAAGTTTTCTTTCTTCTTATGCTTCTTCATACCCTCGTTTGCCCGCATCTCGTGGTCGTGCGGTAGCGTTCTCGCTTCCCACGCTCGGGTTCCCCGATTCGATTCCCGGCGGGGTCAGGGATTTTCTCTGCCTCGTGATGGCTGGGTGTTGTGTGCTGTCCTTAGGTTAGTTAGGTTTAAGTAGTTCTAAGTTCTAGGGGACTGATGACCATAGATGTTAAGTCCCATAGTGCTCAGAGCCATTTGAACCATTTGAACCATACCCTCATTTGGCATAGTTTACAATGAACAACGATGAAAAGCCTTGTAATGGTAGGCCTAGTTACTCAGTCACGAGCAACACGCTCGAAAGGCAAAAGGCTATAAGATATCCTAACAAAAGCACCTGACAGACACGAGGCCGGACGCTGGCCTGTAAGGATTTGGACCTCTTTCTACACTGACTGTAACAAGAAATCCCATCAGCAAGAAATAGTTAATGCTGAGTGATGAAATTTCGGAACTACATTCGTCTAGGTAACGTATTTATGTGAATAACGTTGCACGTTCAGAGTTTAATGTAAGTGCGAGAAAATCCATTGCAAAAGTACATGTGAGGATGTTATGTGTTCCGCCTTCATAAATATAGTTCAGGCTCACCGGCCATTTGACCATCTTCTGTGCGGATGCACAAACAGTGCCAGAACTCTTACGGGAATCGACAAAAGCCGCGAGTAATGAGTATAATGGGCAGTGGCACTATGAATATAGTGCGGGACAATAAATAGGGAATGTGGGTCTCACGGGAGGCGTGCCAGATATAAGTCCCCGCAGTCGCACAATCCTCTGTGTCCGCGGTGGCTCAGATGAGCGGTGGCACGGTAGTTCAGCGTATTCAGTCAGAGGGTTAGCTGCCCTCTATAATAAAAAAACTGAGTGAATGGGTCAATAACGAACTTCAAAGGGCGTCATGAGACGTCCGCCACGAACAATTGCTGTGGTGTCACCGACAGACACCACACGTGCTAGGTGGTAGCCTTTAAATCGGCCGCGGTCCAGTATTATACGTCGGACCCGCGTGTCGCCACTATCAGTGATTGCAGACCGAGCGCCGCCACACGGCAGGTCTAGAGAGACTTCCTAGCACTCGCCAAGTTGTACAGCCGACTTTGCTAGCGATGGTTCACTGGCAAAATACGCTGCTCTCATTTGCCGAGACGAATCATGTACCGTCAAGAGCGACGTTCATCATTAATGGATTAAAGTGAAGTATTCCACCAGCTACGTCCGTTTTTCTAAATTCTGATTTCCTTGTCCTGTTCCAGACCTCACGCCAGCCTGCGTGAGCTAAAACGCGTGCCTTTCGGCCTCCTCTAGTAACACGGTGTTGGCTCTCCTGACAACCACAACAATTGCACCGAACTCTAACGAAGAAAATGAGATTACAAAAAGATTTTAACTGTCCCCGTTGATTTATGTCAACGCCTGTATGCAGCTAGGGTATTCATTTCTTTGTAATTTCATTGCAAAAGTGAAATACTGGTGCATCAATAACAGCAATAATGTTGAACGCAAGTATGTAATTGCGCAAGCATTGTGTTGCACAGTTATCCGATGCCTTCTTGTGGGATGGAGTTCCGTGCCTGTTGCACTTGGTCTGTCAAAAAAATTGGCTCTGAGCACTATGGGACTCAACATCTTAGGTAATAAGTCCCCTAGAACTTAGAACTACTTAAACCTAACTAACCTAAGGACATCACACACACCCATGCCCGAGGCATGATTCGAACCTGTGACCGTAGCAGTCCCGCGGTTCCGGACTGCAGCGCCAGAACCGCTAGACCACCACGGCCGGCCCTTGGTCGGTCAATACAGGGCAGTTGATGATGGTTGTGGACGACGCTGGAGTTGTCATCCGGTCATGTCCCATATGTGGCTCGGCTGGAGACAGATCCGGTGATGGAACATGCCAAGGCAACACGTAGACACTCTGGAGAGCATGCTGGGTTGCAACTGCGGTTAGATAGGTAGGCGCTATCCTGTCGGAAAACACCGCCTGGAATCCTGTTCATGAAGTCAGCACAATAGGTAGACTCACCAGATTTACGCACAGCTTTGCAGTCAAGGCGCATGGAACAACCCCGAAAGTGGTGCTGCTGTTATAGGAAACTGCACACCAGACCTTAACTCCAGCACAAAGGTTGGCTGCAGTCCCTCATCCGGCAACCTTTTAACCGTCATTGGCACCGAGGTAGAACCATCTCTTCATTAAAAGTTGCAATAGACCTTCACGCTACCCTCGTATGACCTCTCGCTTGACACAGCTGAGGTCGTCAACACCGGAGGTTTGAGGTCAGTGGAAAGCACGCCACAGGGCGTCTGGCTCGAAGTTGTACTCGAAGTAACAAATTTGCAAAAGTTTGTTGCATCATTTTGGTGCCGACTACTGCTCAAATTGCTGCTGCAGATGTTGGACGATGTGCCAGAGGCGCTATGGTGTTTCTTATCTGCAGTGGGTAATATTTTTGGATTTCAGATACTTTGCGTATGAGATATTTGTCATAAAAGATAGGAACAGCCAACGAGCTCTAGTTCGTAATGATGCTAAGCATCACAGCGCGAGAGTAAAGAGAGAAATATTTTTTTTTAATGTCCGCGTGTACCAAAACGCGCGTCTAGCGTTTAGATGGTCTAAATAAACACTATCCAGCGTTTACATTGTCTAAATAAACACTACGAGCCGCTGGGCGCAGATACTTAAAATCATTGCGCAGCGCTTGATGGCAAGAAGCTGCGAAACAGAAGACTGAAAATCTAATTTGTGTTAAGAAATATTCTAGAGACTTAATTATCCCTTGTACTTGTGGTCGCCGACATGTTAAGAACTACTACATAGCACTGCTACAAGTTGTATTTTTATTTTGTGTTAAAAGTATGTGAAACGATGAAAAAACCTTTCGGTAACTCGGGTGTGGATACAATATACTTACGCACACGCAAGGACGTTTAATTTTAAGAAGGAACGGGCTTACAAAGCAGCGATTATGGGACTGTGCCATTTACAAAAGAAATATCGGATTTAAGTCTTGCGTTTATTGTGTATTTGACAATGTGTAGAAGTTTAAAGACAATTTGTTCAAAATCTATTAATATATTACGATGCAGTAATTTTCTTCTTATTCTTTTCTTTCACTGACCAAAAATAATGTTCAAATTGTATATGGGCTTTGTTACAGGTTCGCTCTTTATCGTGGTGTCTCGATTGTATTTGGGAGGCCACTAATGTGTTCAACTTCCGATCTCTTACGAAATTCCTCTAATTTGCTTTCATTTCCATTTTTATATTCAAATAGGTCCCTTAGGTATTTTCATCGAAGATTCTGATTGCATGAAGGCAATCCGGGTCAAAAGGTCAATTGTTCACGTAATCAACCCGTACGTCTCCTGAACACAATCGAGAACCGACGCACCGGTGATTAATTAGCAATCTCTCTTTGGCACTAAGAAACGGCCATACAGGATAGCCGTAAGTACGCAATCTAGCGTTAGGCTGCATTTTGACAGTAAATATTACCAACCAACAGTTACAGCATCACTATTATTAATAAGCAAGTTCCTAACGCCAGAAGTGCCACGTGGCAGACCGGAGACCGGTCCTCTTCCGACCGTGCATTCCCGTGACCACCGCTGCCAGCAAGCGCATACAGTGGCAGCTAAGTCGTCCTGCAGTATCGCAGAGGGAACATCCAATTCTCGTAGCCCTATTACACGACCTCGTTCAGTCTCAGTGAGGTGTTGGTAATGGGATCTTTGTCGTTTTAAAGAGATTCTTGAACAACATCATTCTCAACTGTAATTAACGCTCATGACCTTTACAGTGCATATTTAAAACACACCTGATTTGTTTTCTCCTAATGGCGTAACTAGAGCCACTATTAATGTACTGGCGCTAAATCTGAATAGACGTCATCTTTCACATGTACACGCCTACCAACATTCCTTTATCTTCGTATCGTGAATTTTGTTTTTCGTTACTGTAGGTTTGACCACCTCGGATGTACATCCAGCGCATTTTGTTATTGGTCCCTGTAACTGATAGGAATCATCTTGGGACCTCAATCTCCTTTTATGTTGTTGGCGTGGTTCCCACGTTCGATAAAACTATTTAAAAATGGCAGTTATAAACCAGATGGCAGTTATAAGACTCGAGGGGCATGAAAGGGAAGCAGTGTTTGGGAAGGGAGTGAGACAGGGTTGTAGCCTCTCCCCGATGTTATTCAACTGTATATTGAGCAAGCACCAAAGGAAATAAAAGAGATATTCGGAGTAGGTATTAAAATCCATGGAGAAGAAAAAAACCTTGAGGTTCGCCGATGACATTGTAATTCTGTCAGAGACAGCAAAGGACTAGGAAGAGCAGTTGAACGGAATGGAAAGTGTGTTGAAAGGAGAATATAAGATGAACATCAACAAAACTAAAACGAGGATAATGGAATGTAGTCGAATTAAGTCGGGTGATGCTGAGGGCATTAGATTAGCAAATGAGACACTTAAAGTAGTATAGGAGTTTTGCTATTTGGGGAGCAAACTAACTGATCATGGTCGAAGTAGAGAAGATATATAATGTAGACTGGCAATGACAAGGAAAGCGTTTCTGAAGAAGAGAAATTTGTTAACATCGAGTATAGATTTAAGTGTCAGGAAGTCGTTTCTGAAAGTATTTGTATGGAGTGTAGCCATGTATGGAAGTGAAACATGCACGATAAATAGTTTGGACAAGAAGAGAATAGAAGCTTTCTAAATGTGGTGCTACAGAAGAATGCTGAAGATTATATGGGTAGATCACATAACTAATGATGAAGTATTGAATAGAATTGGGGAGAAGTTTGTGGCACAACTTGACAAAAAGAAGGGACCGGTTAGTAGGACATGTTTTGAGGCATCAAGGGATCACAAATTTAGCATTGATGGGCAGCGTGGAGGGTAAAAATCGTGGAGGGAGACCAAGAGATGAATACACTAAGCAGATTCAGAAGGATGTGTGTTGCAATGAGTACTGGGAGATGAAGAAGCTTGCACGGGATAGATTGGCATGGAGAGCTTCATCAAACCAGTCTCAGGACTGAAGACCACAACAACAACAATAACCCTATTTACTCCAAGTCTTGATTTAGTTTTCCTAGCGCTGCACACCATAATGGAGACACGTCGGGGTGGAGCTTAAAGTTTAACAAAACATAGCCTTTACGTCACATTTCGCCTTTGAATTCAACCTCAGTTTGTCGGAGGCAACCACGTCCTTGTACCAGAGTAATGGGTAAATTAAGGAGATTGCAGCGTCGGCCTTCCTCTTGCTGGGGCAGACGAACTCTCTGTCTCGCTGGCCGGCGCCGCCGAGACGGACCTCGGCGTCGTGGCGCCTCTCTCCATCTCCCTCTCCACCCCTCCCCCTCTCACCCATCCTCCTGCAGCGGTGATTAGCTGCGACCCATTATGTGCCTTCAGAGCGGACACACACCACACGCACAGAGGCAGCATCCGGCGAGGCCGGCGCAGCACGGGCTGTGCCTCCGGCGGCGCGGACCACGCGAAACAATGGCCCATTTAGCGGCGGTGGCTGAGAGCCCACTAACTCAGCGCCGCCGTTCCTTCCCGAACGCCGCCGACGATCGCCGAGTCCTGCCGAAGCGCCGGCCAGCGGGGCCCGCGCGGTTAATGCCTCGTTTACGGGGTCGTTCATCTACCCGGGCTTCTGGGCTGTGTACGGGGACCGGATTTGCCCAGCCTAACTTCCACGGAATTCTCGCAAAGTGGTTGGCAAGCTCCAAAAGCAGTGGGTGTCAACGTGAAAATATTCTTCTCTAGACGGAAGATTACCTACCTACCTGAACGTGGAGTAATGTTTGATATCGATAGCTACGACACCACAACGTAGGTACGCTCTCGTACAGCGAACGATCAACGCCGACCACAGTGCCATCTAGCCCACGAGCGCCGCTCCGGATTCAGCCCAGTTGATCACGAGCAGACGACCGACCAACATTGTTTCATTTCCATAGTGGGCGAGCCGCTACAGATTTTGCCTGTGTAATTTCTGTTAGCTTTGACACATCCGGCTTCGTACCTACTTGTTCCTTAGTACAAAGTTATGTATTCAAGTTATTACTGTGTTGTGATATAGTAAAACCACTTTAACTTTAATTGCAGTACCGAATGTTCTACCTCACCTGCTCCTCCTACCTTCCTACTTTCAGCCTACCCTTCATTTTTCAGAATCAGACCCACGCGCCGCCTTCCAGGTGGGATACAAAATAATGAATGTCATTTTTCCTACTGATATTCTAATTATGTACACTCCTGGAAATGGAAAAAAGAACACGTTGACACCGGTGTGTCAGACCCACCATACTTGCTCCGGACACTGCGAGAGGGCTGTACAAGCAATGATCACACGCACGGCACAGCGGACACACCAGGAACCGCGGTGTTGGCCGTCGAATGGCGCTAGCTGCGCAGCATTTGTGCACCGCCGCCGTCAGTGTCAGCCAATTTGCCGTGGCATACGGAGCTCCATCGCAGTCTTTAACACTGGTAGCATGCCGCGACAGCGTGGACGTGAACCGTATGTGCAGTTGACGGACTTTGAGCGAGGGCGTATAGTGGGCATGCGGGAGGCCGGGTGGACGTACCGCCGAATTGCTCAACACGTGGGGCGTGAGGTCTCCACAGTACATCGATGTTGTCGCCAGTGGTCGGCGGAAGGTGCACGTGCCCGTCGACCTGGGACCGGACCGCAGCGACGCACGGATGCACGCCAAGACCGTAGGATCCTACGCAGTGCCGTAGGGGACCGCACTGCCACTTCCCAGCAAATTAGGGACACTGTTGCTCCTGCGGTATCGGCGAGGACCATTCGCAACCGTCCCCATGAAGCTGGGCTACGGTCCCGCACACCGTTAGGCCGTCTTCCGCTCACGCCCCAACATCGTGCAGCCCGCCTCCAGTGGTGTCGCGACAGGCGTGAATGGAGGGACGAATGGAGACGTGTCGTCTTCAGCGATGAGAGTCGCTTCTGCCTTGGTGCCAATGATGGTCGTATGCGTGTTTGGCGCCGTGCAGGTGAGCGCCACAATCAGGACTGCATACGACCGAGGCACACAGGGCCAACACCCGGCATCATGGTGTGGGGAGCGATCTCCTACACTGGCCGTACACCACTGGTGATCGTCGAGGGGACACTGAATAGTGCACGGTACATCCAAACCGTCATCGAACCCATCGTTCTACCATTCCTAGACCGGCAAGGGAACTTGCTGTTCCAACAGGACAATGCACGCCAGCATGTATCCCGTGCCACCCAACGTGCTCTAGAAGGTGTAAGTCAACTACCCTGGCCAGCAAGATCTCCGGATCTGTCCCCCATTGAGCATGTTTGGGACTGGATGAAGCGTCGTCTCACGCGGTCTGCACATCCAGCACGAACGCTGGTCCAACTGAGGCGCCAGGTGGAAATGGCATGGCAAGCCGTTCCACAGGACTACATCCAGCATCTCTACGATCGTCTCCATGGGAGAATAGCAGCCTGCATTGCTGCGAAAGGTGGATATACACTGTACTAGTGCCGACATTGTGCATGCTCTGTTGCCTGTGTCTATGTGCCTGTGGTTCTATCAGTGTGATCATGTGGTGCATCTGACCCCAGGAATGTGTCAATAAAGTTTCCCCTTCCTGGGACAATGAATTCACGGTGTTCTTATTTCAATTTCCAGGAGTGTACATCATTGCTCCGTTTGAACTTTAGTGGACTATTTACAGCAAACTTCATGAGGGAATATATGTGATGCGAAGCAGTAGTCAGAATGCCCAACTCCTTAAAAAGATATCTACAAGATGATCGTGGGTGAGCACCAGATATTATCCTCACATTACGTTTCCGAGCAACCAAGACTTCCTTTCTTAAACGTGAGTTACCCGAGGACATATGCTATAGTGCTCAGGCTGCCAACGGCCTTGCCGTTGTGGTAACACCGCTTCCCGTCAGATCGCCGAAATTAACTGCTGTCGGGGACTAGGCTAGCACTTCGATGGGTGACCATACGGCCTGTCGCGCGCTGTTGGCAAGTGGGGTGCACTCAGACCTTTTGAGATAAACAGAGGAGCTTCTTGATTGGCAAGTAGCGGATCAGGTGTCGTAAACTGACATATGGCAGGGAGAGCGGTGTGAGGAACACGTGCCCCTCCATATCTGCATCGCATGATGCCTGTGGGCTGAGGATGACACGGCGGTCGGTCGGTAAAGTTGGGTTTTCCAAGGCCTGTTCGGACGGAGTTATGATGCTCAGGGGCGCGGTCCGCAACCCGTACGACACCCATGCTGCACAGGCAAGCATCGGCGCAGCTCATGAAAGCAGCTGCGACATCGTTGAGCGCCTGTTACTGGCCAGTTATCAGGAGGCGTACTGGTAGGGAGGAGTCTCACCGGCCGGAGCCAGAGGCCGCTGCAGTACCACCTAGGCACACCCTATCGGTCACGTGTGCAGAGAAGGCAGCAGACATCTTCCGGAATAACAGATATTTAAGCAGACACTGTCCACAGCAGCCTATTCCCATCGGCGAGAACTGGTCACCCTATGCGCCAGCTGCCCTGCAGTATCTTAATAGCTCTCGGCGGCGTGCCGACGAAGTAGACGACGATCAGAAGCCAAGTTTTGTTTATAGTGCTATGTGTGCATATTGTTTATTTTCTGTCCGACTCCTGGGCACCAGCCACAGTCCAGATTGTTAGGGTATGGGTCGTCCCGCAGCAGTAGCGGAGGGAAGTAACTGTGTAATTCTTGTCTTGGTGTACCCTCCTAAAAAGGAATAAACCGTTGTGAACTAGTCGTTAAGGGCCAATCTAGGTACAATTTACCATATAACATTACTAAATGAAAATATTCAAAATATGTCGGCTTACTGATCCGTCTCTCCCGAAGATTTGCCATCATTCTAAGTTTTTTGTGGTCTCGTTTTCTCTGCAGAGCTGTTCGAGTAACATAGGAAGCAAGGAGAGGTTGTTGTTTGGTAGCCGGAATCCTCTTCCTCTCACACAAACTGGGTTCTTTATTCGAAACAATAGGGAGTTACTCAACTCAATATAGTCCGCCTGTACACTAGTGCTGCCTGATACTGAGCTACAGGCTGTAACTGCAACTTCGACTCTGTGACGCGCTGGGTAACAGACTGGAACCCAATGGGTGCGACAGACTGGCCCTCCGGTCGGCGGCGGTGATCTAAATACTGACGGCCGTGTGAGTATTGCGCCGCACATGGCGAAGGCGTACGGACATACCATTCGCTTATCGATGTACACTGGAAATGGAAAAAAGAACACATTGACACCGGTGTGTCAGACCCACCATACTTGCTCCGGACACTGCGAGAGGGCTGTACAAGCAATGATCACACGCACGGCACAGCGGACACACCAGGAACCGCGGTGTCGGCCGTCGAATGGCGCTAGCTGCGCAGCATTTGTGCACCGCCGCCCTCAGTGTCAGCCAGTTTTCCGTGGCATACGGAGCTCCATCGCAGTCTTTAACACTGGTAGCATGCCGCGACAGCGTGGACGTGAACCGTATGTGCAGTTGACGGACTTTGAGCGAGGGCGTATAGTGGGCATGCGGGAGGCCGGGTGGACGTACCGCCGAATTGCTCAACACGTGGGGCGTGAGGTCTCCACAGCACATCGATGTTGTCGTCAGTGGTCGGCGGAAGGTGCACGTGCCAGTCGACCTGGGACCGGACCGCAGCGACGCACGGATGCACGCCAAGACCGTAGGATCCTACGCAGTGCCGTAGGGGACCGCACCGCCACTTCCCAGCAAATTAGGGACACTGTTGCTCCTGGGGTATCGGCGAGGACCATTCGCAACCGTCTCCATGAAGCTGGGCTACGGTCCCGCACACCGTTAGGCCGTCTTCCGCTCACGCCCCAACATCGTGCAGCCCGCCTCCAGTGGTGTCGCGACAGGCGTGAATGGAGGGACGAATGGAGACGTGTCGTCTTCAGCGATGAAAGTCGCTTCTGCCTTGGTGCCAATGATGGTCGTATGCGTGTTTGGCGCTGTGCAGGTGAGCGCCACAATCAGGACTGCATACGACCGAGGCACACAGGGCCAACACCCGGCATCATGGTGTGGGGAGCGATCTCCTACACTGGCCGTACACCACTGGTGATCGTCGAGGGGACAGTGAATAGTGCACGGTACATCCAAACCGTCATCGAACCCATCGTTCTACCATTCCTAGACCGGCAGCGTAACTTGCTGTTCCAACAGGACAATGCACGTCCGCATGTATCCCGTGCCACCCAACGTGCCCTAGAAGGTGTAAGTCAACTACCCTGGCCAGCAAGATCTCCGGATCTGTCTCCCATTGAGCATGTTTGGGACTGGATGAAGCGTCGTCTCACGCGGTCTGCACGTCCAGCACGAACGCTGGTCCAACTGAGGCGCCAGGTGGAAATGGCATGGCAAGCCGTTCCACAGGACTACATCCAGCATCTCTACGATCGTCTCCATGGGAGAATAGCAGCCTGCATTGCTGCGAAAGGTGGATATACACTGTACTAGTGCCGACATTGTGCATGCTTTGTTGCCTGTGTCGATGTGCCTGTGGTTCTGTCAGTGTGATCATGTGATGTATCTGACCCCAGGAATGTGTCAATAAAGTTTCCCCTTCCTGGGACAATGAATTCACGGTGTTCTTATTTAAATTTCCAGGAGTGTATAATCGGCGGCGGTGACTCCATGATGACTTCTCTGTAGTTTAATTACCCCAAGAGCTGGATTCCATGCTGTCCCAATTAAAATCATTATCTCTATTTATTAAATTATTAGCTAATCTAATGTCTGTAGCTTCCTTGCAGACAGATTCCCAAAGGGAAGACGTGTATGTTAATAAATAGAGATAATTTGGGCAAAGCATGGAATTCGGCTCTTGGAGTAATTAAACTGTAGGGAAGTCGTAATGGTGTCACCGATGCCGATCACACATCGATACGCGAATCGAATGTCTGTACGCCTTCGCCACAGGCGGCGCGTGTGTAAGCGTATTTCTTTGCAGCCGAGCAGCATCTGTGATCCGCATGCGCAGTACTACCACGGTGGAGCATATAAGGCCGCTCTTGGCTTCTTGTCGTCAGTCTTGCGACTCACTCTGAGGATGGCCGGACGAAAGGAGCCCGAAATATCAGTCTAGGAAATTTTATTTGCGCGGCTACATGCCCGAAATTTAATGCACTATTCATTACGCCACGAGAAGTTGAAAATGCACTTCATCACACTGTTCACCATGTTTATTCTTCTTCTTGTGATGTACTATGGTCCTTTTGCCACTCTATATAGCTATTTAGTCGGGCACTGCTCTTCGCAACGTAAATATTGCAACGTCTGTTACGTTGTGAAAAGCAGTGTCCGACGAAATAGTTATATCGAGTAGCAAAAGAACAGTAGTACATCACGAAAAAGAAGAAGAAACGTGGTGAACGGTGTGAAGAAGTTCAGAACGCAAAGTTGTGCTTCTATGTCAGTAATAAAGTGGTAGTGCGACCTCCAGACCAAATGAGAGGAAACGCAGATCAGCAAGTCATCCCACTGACGATGCCTTAGAACAAGAAAAAGGCGAAAAGATTCTGGGATAAATAATTAGGTGGCGGCAGGGAAAGGCAGTTTTATTTACAAGTATATAATGTGGAACATGGACCTTGCCGTTGGTGGGGAGGCTTGCGTGCCTCAGCGATACAGATGGCCGCACCGTAGGTGCAACCACAACGGAGGGGTATCTGTTGAGAGGCCAGACATACGTGTGGCTCCTGAAGAGGGGCAGCAGCCTTTTCAGTAGTTGCAGGGGCAACAGTCTGGATGATTGACTGATCTGGCCTTGTAGCACTAACCAAAACGGAGTTGCTGTGCTGGTACTGCGAACGGCTGAAAGCAAAGGGGAAACTACAGCCGTAATTTTTCCCGAAGGCATGCAGCTTTACTGTATAATTAAATGATGATGGCGTCCTCTTGGGTAAAATATTCCGGAGGTAAAATAGTCCTCCATTCGGATCTCAGGGGGGACTACTCTAGAGGACATCGTTATCAGGAGAAAGAAAACTGGCGTTCTACGGATCGGAGCGTGGAATGTCAGATCCCTTAATCGGACAGGTATGTTAGAAGATTTAAAAAGGGAAACGGGTAGGTTAAAGTTAGATATTGTGGGAATTAGTGAAGTTCGGTGGCAGGAGGAACAAAACTTTTGGTCAGGTTAATAACGGTTATAAATACAAATTCAAACAGGTGTAATGCAGGAGTAGGTTTAATAATGAATAAAATAATAGGAGTGCGGCTAAGCTACTACAAACAGCATAGTGAACGCATTATTGTGGCCAAGACAGACACGAAGCCCAGTTGTAGAAGTTTATATGAAAACTAGCTCGGCAGATGATGAAGAAATTGATGAAATCTGAAATTATAGAGTAGGAAAAGGGAGAGAAGGAAACGTAGTAGGTGAATATGAATTTGGGCAAAGAAATGAAAGAGGAAGCCGCATTGTAGAAATTTTGTATAGAGCATAACTTAATCACAGATAACACTCGGTTCAAGAATCATGAAAGTAGGTTGTATACATGGAAGAACCCTGGATATACTAGAAGGTTTCAGATAGATTATATAATGGTAAGACTGAGATTTAGGAGCCTGATTTTGGACTCTGACCACAATCTATTGGTTATGAACTGGAGATTAAAATTGAAGAAACTGCAAAAAGGTGGGAATTTAAGGAGATGGGACCTGGATAAACTGAAAGAACCAGAGGTTACACAGAGCATCAGGGAGAGCATACGGGAACAATTGACAGGAATGGGGGAAAGAAGTACAGTAGAAGAAGAATGGGTAGCTTTGAGGAATGAAATAGTGAAGGCAGCAGTGGATCAAGTAGGTAAAAAGACGAGGGCTAGTCGAAATCCTTGGGTAACAGACGAGATACTGAATTTAATTGATGAAAGGAGAAAATACAAAAATGCAGTAAATGAAGCAGGCAGAAAGGAATACAAACGTCTCAAAAATGAGTTCGACAGTAAGTGCAAAATGGGTAAGCAGGGATGGCTAGAAAAAAAAATGTAAGGATGTAGAGGCGTATCTCACTAGGGGTAAGATAGATACTGCCTACAGGAAAATTAAAGAGACCTTTGGAGAAAAGAGAGCCACTTGCATGAATATCAAGAGCTAAGACGGAAACCCACTTTTAAGCAAAGAAAAGAAAGCAGAAATGTGGATGGAATATATGGAGGGTCTATACAAGGGAGATGTTCTTGAGGACAATGGTATGGAAATGGAAGAGGAGGTAGATGAAGATGAAATGGGAGATGTGATACTGCGTGAAGAGTTTGACAGAGCACTGAAAGTCCTAAGTCGAAACAAGGCCCCGGGATTAGACAACATTCCATTAGAACTACTGACAGCCTTGGGAGAGCCAGTTCTGACATAGCTCTACCATCTTGTGAGCAAGATGTATGAGACAGGCGAAATACCCTCAGACTTCAAGAAGAATATAATAATTCCAATCCCAAAGAAAGCAGGTGTTGAAAGATTTGAACATTACTGAACTATCAGTTTAATAAGTCACAGCTGAAAAATACTAACATGAATTCTTTACAGATTAATGGAAAAACTGGTAGAAGTCGACCTCGGGGAAGATCAGTTTGGAATCCGTAGAAATGTTGGAACACGTGTGACAATATGACCCTACGACTTATCTTAGAACCAAGATTAAGGAAAGGCAAACCTTCGTTTCTAGCATTTGTACACTCAGATAAAGCTTTTGACAATGTTGACTGGAATACTCTCTTTCAAATTCTGAAGGTGGCAGGGGTTAAATACAGGGAGCGAAAGGCTATTTACAATTTTTACAGAAAGCAGATGGCAGTTATAAGTGTCGAGGGACATGAAAAGGAACCAGTGGTTGGGAAGGGAGTGAGACAGGGTTGTAGCCTATCCGCGATGCTATTCAATCTGTATATTGAGAAAGCAGTAAAGGAAACCGAAGAAAAATTCGTAGTAGGTATTAAAATCCATGAGGAAGAAATAAAAACTTTGTGGTTCACCGATGACATTGTAATTCTGTCAGAGACAGTAAAGGACTTGGAAGAGCAGTTGAACGGTATGGACAGTGTCTTGAAAGGAGCATATAAGATGAACATCAACAAAAGCAAAATAGGATAATGGCATGTAGTCGAATTAATTCGGGTGATGCTGAAGTAATTAGATTAGGAAATGAGACACTTAAAGTAGTTAAGGAGTTTTGCTAATTGGGGAGCAAAATAACTGCTGATAGTGAAGTAGAGAGGATATAAAATGTAGACTGGCAATGGCAAGGAAAGCCATCGAGTGTTGATTTAAGTGTCAGGAAGTCGTTTCTGAAATTATTTGTATGGAGTGTAGCCATGTATGGAAGTGAAACATGGACGATAAATAGTTTAGACCAGAAGGGAATAGAAGCTTTCGAAATGTGGTGCTACAGAAGAATGCTGAAGATTAGATGGATAAATCACATAACTTATGATTAGGTATTGAACAGAATTGGGGGGAAAAGGAGTTTGTGGCACAACTTGACTAGAAGAAGGTATCGGTTGGTAGGACATGTTCTGAGGTATCAAGGGATCACCAATTTATTAGCGGAGGGCAGTGTGGAGGGTAAAAATCGTAGAGTGATACCAAGAGATGAATACAGTAAGCAGATTCAGAAGGATGTAGGCTGCAGTAGGTACTGGGAGATGAAGAAGCTTGCACAGGATACAGTAGCATGGAGAGCTGCATCAAACCAGTCTCAGGACTGAAGATCACAACAACAATGTGGAACATGATTCGTCCTAACAAATGACTTTCGTCCATTGATCTAATCCGGGTTTTCTGGTCCCGGCACCACGTTTTCCTGTTTCAATAATTTCATCAGTGGTGAGTGGTTTTGGAATTCCAGGTGGCCTTGAAAATTTCAGGTCATGGGGCTTCGTATCGTTTTCGCGCTTAACAGAGTTCGTTAGGGCGACATCCAACCGTGCAGTAACTTTCGTTCACGTTGTAACTCAGCGGAAGATATTTTTCTGCTTTCGCTGTATGCGGTATTACTCTTAATTATGACGCCCCTAGCAGTAACTTGGACCAATGGCCTCAGCAGTCTGGTCCCTTAGGAATTCACACTCACACACGCAGTAGCTTGTTTACGGGAGCACCCACCATACGAGCGCCAACAATTTTCTCTCGTTCGAATTCCGTTCTCTCTGACATAATGCACTCACAACTGCACAGAACACCGTTCTGACCATGACTAACACGTGAAACGTACTGAACCCACTGCGGAAGTGCCATTAGTGGTCGAATTCAGCGCAACCTACAGGCGTGGCCAGCGTCTGAATTTACGTTTCAAGCTTGGGTTTCTCGTGGTGTTTCCCTACCTTTATTCAACTACTGTCTGTATCGAGGAAGCTAAAGGTGGGCGTAATATCTTAGTATAAACAAAGCTATATAAACGGTGTATGGATGCTGAAAATCTTTAAATAATTAGATTCACATCCATGGAGCTTAGGCCCCATCATCATGAATCAACCAGTGAACAAACGTGTACAGTCACAACATGCAAGTGGCACATGAGGTCAGTAACATTAAGAGTTTGCTGTGTATATGGGGGTGGAACGTACTTAACATTTAGACAGGGCACTAGTTCGTGAAATGTAAAACGTGCCATACTAATCAAATCACAACCAAATTTATGAACAGGTAGCAGCCAAAATATCATGGAAGGAGAAATTGCATACAATATGGAGACGATTTTTCTTCCTCCAACATTTTGTTTAACCAACTGTTTATTCGGATATGAACAACAATGTTTATTGTCTATTGGAGTGAACCTATAGAAACAGCAATCTAAATTCTGCAGAAAAGGCAAACGCGCAAGTCATCTAAAAAGAAAGCCACGCCCGCAAATAGTAACCTACGGTGTTACCGAAGCAACCACCCCATTTTGCTTCGTTCCAGATAGAATATTTTTATGCATATAGCGGCTTACATATTTCATTTACACGAAACTGCTCAAAAAACGCTCTTTGATGCTATCATTTTGTTTACGGTTAGTCAGTTTTACGCTATCCCTACTCGTTAGCCAGAAAAGTTGTGAGAGCACCGTGAATATTAGTTAGCACGAAACATGGCACGTAATGGAAGACGGTAGTGTCTGAAAGTAGTCTATAGCAGACATGAGCTGTCTCCAAACTGCAGCGCCCGTAGCAGCACCTATTGCACCACTTCAGTGTGAACTACGGAGGAACAAGACAGCTCACACGATTTCGTATCAAAACAACAGTTCGTCTCGGAGTGGCAACACGTTTTCGGTTTCTGGTGAATTTTACACTGCGCGAATATAGCATTGGAGTGCTGTGATTGCTGTACAAAAAGAGATTGACCCGTACACCGATTGGAAATGCAATCGACAGCACGATACAATCTGCTTACCTGTAGCTAAGCAACCATCTGTCTTACGTATCACCAGGTGACAAGCGGCAAACCACAGCTCCGACATAACGGCGGGTTCCTTCAGCTTGTCGTCAGCTGTTCATCACGGACACCTGGAATTTGGCCATCCAATGAAAAGTGCTAGAAGTCATGAGGACATGGATGCTATGGATGCTATGAGCAAATGCCGAAACTGAATACCATTTCGAGCGAGTCCGTGTTACTAATCCGCATTTTCGAGAAACACGTCGATCAAATTTTGTTGAAGGCGTCCTGGGAGTTCGGACTGTTATCTGTGTCGCGGGAAAGTAGATCTGCTGAGTCATGTGGACTTGTTTGTAACTTCCTTTCGGTACAGACTGTTTGACTTCCTATTCGGGGTTGTGCCATACTCTTAGGTTTGATTAAAGTTTACTAGTTGGGCTAGCTCACATTGGCAGAATTCGTTACGTTCTTTTTATTTGTGTGTATCGAGTCTGAGCGTGGTTGAATTCTGTTTTACTTGCCTCTATGTTATTGATAATGCTACTCACGAGTAATTTTAATGATTACTATTTTAAGTGAAGCCTTGAGGATGTTCTTCTTTGAATTTCATTTATTTGTTCTTTTATGGAAGAGCCTGACTGACCAAACTTTAAAATAAAGCTATGTACATTTATGGTTGTTCTTTCGCTGAGATTTACATTTTTCTTCATTATTTATGAGCGCTCATATATTTCTCTGGTCCGATTTGCACAGTGTTATTGCCGTTCGTTGACTGTTGTCATTATCTGTATTCATATATGTTATCAGAACCGGCAACTAGATGTATATTTTTGGCAACAAGCGTTAATTTAAGTATTTTTGTCTGTTTTAGTAGTGAGTGAAGGCACAGTGTGCTTTGTTGGATATACGTAGTAGGAGAACAATCTGAATTATATCAAGGTTTACACCAATCAACTATTCTAACTATAACTTGAAATTGAAATATTTAATGTTTGCCGGCCGCGGTGTCCTGAGCGGTTCTAGACGCTTAAGTCCGAAACCACACGGCTGCTGCGGTCGCAGGTTCGAATCCTGCCTCGGGCATGGATGTGTGTGATGTCCTTTGGTTAGTCAGGTTTAAGAAGTTCTAAATCTAGGGAACTGCTGACCTCAGATGTCAAGTCCCATAGTGCTTAGATCCATTTTTTAAACGTTTGTTAGAAATTCCTGGCGTTTATCTGAACGTGTTAATTTCACAAGTTAGAATAAATTTCCAACAACAACTTGTAAAAAGTATTGTTTATTGAATTCATATCTTTTGTGCCTGAGGTACTTAGTTTTTCTGTGGTGTGGCATCATAACACGCCCAGCTCATCACTTGTTGAAGTATATCAGTAATGAAATATTTTTATTATAACTACAGATAGAATTGATGCTGCCCTAAATTGTCGGGTGTAAAGTAATAGCCAAGTAATAGCAATGGGAATAATGAACTGTCACAGCGATAGAATAAGGTTACATCGCACAAAGAGTATACGAACTTTTTTCTTCAGTATACAAGGATAGAGAACACGGAACAGTTAATGTATGAAATTAATTTGAAGAAAGCTGGTGAAAAAGTTAGACTTCTTGAAATGCAAGCGAGCGAGAAATATTGATTTTTAAAAAGCGACAGACGTACAGTTTTGCAGGAAGACTAAGAGCTTACCATAAAATCTGTTTTATGAAATAATACGTCCTTCCTGGGAACATTCAATAACGCACAGGGAACAGTATTGCACATGGAAAAAGTTTATAGTGCTAGTTTATATCTTTGAGTAAACGTGAGTTCTTAAATCTAGTGTAAAAATAGGAGGATCAGTTTCAAGCACCACCTTAATAAGGCAGAAATGAAAGTGGGTTCACTATTTTGCTGTGAAGCTATTAAAAGACATGAAGGCAAGCCTAAGGACAGTTGATTCTACGAGCTTTCGGCGATCATCAGATTGCGTGAAGCACTAAGTTGACATATCCTTTGACAAAATGAGTTAGTTGTCTCATGCACGAGTTCCAGTTTACAACCATTTACGACCTAGTCAAAATCTTTTCTGAACAAAAATGAGATTTTCCTATTGCAGTTTCAAGTCCGATACAACTTTGGCCAAGTTTAAAGGACCAAAATGCAAAAGATGGATGGATAGAAACTCTATATCGTTACGAAATTGAGTTTTATAAGTGTCGCTACATCGACGATTCTGAAATCCCGCTAGCTACGAGGCATCCCGTAGTGTTCAAGTCACTCTATCTGGCGGCTGTGTGCTTAACCTCGTGGCTTATAGCGGCCAGTGGGACGGTTTTCGAGTGCAGGCATTCTTTGCTAGCCTAGTGTTAAATTTGGAAGAAACTATTACCTGAAAACAAAAAATATGGGCGTGCAGGAAATTTAATTTTAAAATTAAATTTTAAATAGCATTTCTTCTTCATGAAACTCGATCTAAGCTGGTGAACAAGACAAAAAATTTCGTGAAGTTGAAAACACGGTTTTTCTTAAGTAAGGAATAAATTGCAACCCCCACCGAAAAATATTAAGCGAGAAAGTTACGGAGCTTCGAAAGATTTGTCGATTTCTTTTCTGTAAGTGTCGATTGCTTTCGTAAGTTTTGTGATATATCAGAAAAACTGTAAATGTGAGGTTTTCTTTAACTCGTTAATATTTGCGTTCCAGTACATGCTTTTTGCTGTACGTATAGCTTGTGGTAAATCAGAAAAGTACTCGTTTGAAAAATTTTAAAAAATATACCTTCCGGGATATACCTTAATTTGAGGAAGAATTTTCTGAGAATGTACGTGTGGTGTACAGCATTGTACGGTACTGAAACATGGACTGTGGAAAAACCTGAACAGAAGAGAATCGAAGTATTTGAGATGTGGTGCTAGGGACGAATATTGAAAATTAAGTGGATTGACAAGGTAAGGAATGAGCATGTTGTGCGTAGAATCTGACAGGAAAGGAACATGTGGAAAACACTGATAAGGAGAAAGGACATGAGGGAATGACTTCCATCGTACTAGAGGGAGCTGTAGTCAGCAAAAACTGTACAAGAAGACAGAGTCTAGAATACATCCAGCAAATAATTGAGGATCCAGGTTGCAGGTGCTACTCTGAGATGAAGAGGTTAGCGCAGGAGAGGAATTGGTGGCGGGCCTCATCAGACCAGTCAGAACAGTGAAAAAAGAAAGTGAATAAGAAGGCACAATTGGTAACTGACTAGATCTTCTCACTGGATGGCCCAGCACCATTGGTTTTAGTCCTGCTTCCTTCGCAAAAAGTTGTTGTACCAAGTAATTAAATAATTGTTATGATTCTGTTAATTGTAAGGAACAAAAAATTATTTCTAAAGATCTTACACTTTGGACGTGCTCTTTTTAGCTATCTCACTTTTTATTTTATAAAAATAACTTTTGAAGAAAATAATTTCTGATCTTTGATTAAGGCTTACAACTTTCTCATTTCACATTTTCCAAGCCCAGTAACTTTACAGATTTTTTTTGCCATGTTCGCCGTAATGGATTGAGTTTCATTAAAAAGAAATACTATTTAAAATTTAATTTCCTTCCAGCTCATATTTTTTTTTTGTTTTCAAGCAATGCTTTTCGCAATCGTATTTCCATAACGCTTGGAATATCTCTCGTGTCAGCGATCAGTGCTGAACTAGCCAGCAGTATGATCCGCTTCTAGCGGTTTTGTGATAGTTTGCCTCTTTATGTCGCGGAGGCGTGCACTCACCGATCTAGTAGTTATTGTGACAGGTTTCCGATCTCGCCGTTGTAGGCAGCAGTGTCCAGTCGTATACTGTTCAATGCTGTTTTATGATCAAAAACGCTTTGTTTATTTTCTTCACTGTTTCGCTTGTTTCGTCCGTAAGTGGCGAATTAATTGAGCATCGGTAAGAGTTGCTGCATTCTACCAGCTGTAGTATTCATGTTGTAGTCCCATGCGTTATTTCTCTGAATGTTTTTTTTTCCCTGTTCGTGTGTTTGTCCCTAGTCGGCTACGTATCACGCATTCGAAAAATTTGTTCTGCCTTCTTTGTGAGCGTTTTTGTAGTGTCGTGTAGTTGTGAGTTAAGACAGAGATGTTTAAGAATCGAGGAGAAGACAGACAACGCTTGCTAGTGGGTACTGAAATAAATCAGTGCGGAGAGCTGAAAATTTGTACCGTACCTCGACGTGAACCTGGATTTACCGCGTATCGTGAACGACCCGTTCGACCAGTCGGATACGGTGCTTGACCGACGCAAATTTCTAACTAATCCAGGCACTACTGAACTACTGATGTCTGATGTAATGTCCAATCGCCATAAAGCTCTATACTCGCGGTATTCGAACGTATGTGCGCATCCGCAGAGAAGGAATTAATGCGAGTGTCTATCCATTTATATGCAGGATGACAATTATTGAACAAAGTGAAAATAACGTAAATTGGTTACAAACTCTTTATTCGACATATAAACGTCACTACAGATATTCGGATTTAGCTTACGACTTGTTCGATATGCCTGCCATAATTGGCGATGATGTGCCACAGACGAACAGCGAAATTCTGCATGACCGCAGAAGTGTCGGAACATCGATGCTGTCGGTTACCTCCTAAACGGATGTTAGCAGGTTGTCTTTAATATACCCGCACAAAAAGGAGTCGCACGTGTTCGGATCCGAAGAAGTCCGCCCACGGTAGTTGAGTGGTCAGCGCGACATAGTGTCAATCCTAAGAGCCCGGGTTCGAGTCCCGGCTGGGTCGGAGATTTTCTCCGCTCGGAGACGGGGTGTTGTGTTGTCCTAATCGTCCTCATATCATGCCCATCGACGCGCGAGTCGCCGAAGTGACGTTAAATGGGAAGACTTGCACCAGGCGAGCGGTCTACCCGACGGGAGGCCCTCGTCACACGCCATTATTATTAGATCTGGAGAATATGGCGGCCAATCGAGGCCCATGCCAGTGGCCTCTGGGTATCCCAGAGGCAGAATGCAGTCCTCAGAGAGCTCCTCCGGGACATGAGACATTCTCCTGCTTCGACGCGCTCGGGCTACGCCTTGCACGAATTACATCATATCGAAATCTGGGTCACTTTGCATAATGGGTATGGAATCATCTTCCAAAACCTTCACATACTGTTCGGTAGTCACCGTGCCATCAAGAAATATCTCAACAATTATTCCGTGACTGGACATTGCACACCACGCAGTAACCCGTTGATGGTGAAAAGACTTGTCGATCGCGAAATGTTGTTTCTCAGTCTCCCAAATACGCCAATTTTGCTTGTTAACGAACCCACCCAAATGAAACTGGACATCGTCGCTAAATCAATCTATTGCGCAAGCGCATATTAATTCCCATCATGCCCTGAGACCATCCGTGCAGCTTGAACGTCTTAACGCAAACCGTTCAGATGTTGTGACAAATTTGTTTCATATGCTTTAATAGTATAGCACGATGCCATAGCTATATACAGGATGTTTCAAAAGTAACTGTACACACTGGCTATGGGTAATATACGCATCAAAATAAATGTAACATGTTAATTAAATTTTTGTCTGAAATCCCTTTATACCGAGTTATGGTCCATAATGTCGTTTGTGGTAAGTATTACCTTAGGGACCAGTACAGGCTTTTGGCGTGCCGTCTTACCCTGCATCATTTTGAACATATTCAGGGGTTAATGTGCGGTACGTACTTGTATTGAATTTTGAATCCCTTCACATTGTTTCTGAGAAGAATTAATTTTGTGTTATTTTTGTAGCACTTTTTATGTCTATTCTCTTTCTTAACTCGGAATTGAAACAATTTCAGACATACTTTAACATTTTACGTTTATTTTCATGCATACATTACACCCACGAGTTATGTACAGTTGCTTTTGAATCATCCTATTTATAGGCATAGACGACCACAGTAATCCTCTACGTGCAGATGCAAACATATGTACGATCTCATACGGAAATTCTGATTTGCTACGAGTGTAGAAGCTGAATGTACGTAGACACTGTGTCCCTAGAGTGATGATAACCTGGAAATCTGCGTCAGTCGGGGACCGTGTCGGCATGGTTTAAGCGGTTACGACAACTGCTCGTGAGCTGTGTTAAACCCTGCTTCAAGGCCCCGTTCGGCACAGATTTCGACTTTTCCCTATCGCTTTATTTCAGTTCCAATTAACAGTGGTTGTCTGTCTTCCCTTTGGTTCATTTTCATACAAGGCTGCAGGGCTACACAAATCTATGCAGTGGTGTCTGTTTTGCATGGGACGCGTGTGCAGGGTTACAGGTTCGATCGAATATTGTCCACCAGTCAACGTGAGTGTTACAGGTAGGCTTAGGAATCACGTCTAGGGAAATTGTTGATGACTCGCTTTGTGAAATTTCCACTTTCCTAATGGAAGAGTGACGTTCCCTGGCAGTGTGAACTCGTAATGGAACGGTGACGCTCTCTGGAAGTGGGAAACATCAGGAGGTTAGGGCTTCCATAGTTATTTCTAAATGCTTCGTACGGTCAGCTGTAGATACAGATATTTTCAATTGTGCAATCTTAATATGATCAAGTACGACTCCCTGTAGCAGCGGTTGCGCGTTGCCCAACTCAATTCATTGATGTTCAATAAATCCCGCGCCGAGTTAGCTAGCTCCTGGAAGCTCTCAGAATGTTGAAATGGCTCTCAGCACTGTGCGACCTAACTTCTGAGGTCATTAGTCTCCTGGAAGAGAAAGCGAGTGTGTTTCGGATTATTCTCTCGGCTGTCACATGGTTTTCTAACTAACGTACGGGTGCTTAGTGAGGACCGTGGAGAAAGTTAAATTACGCTGGCCGTGTTACATTAAAGCGTCTATCACATTGACTGTCGGCATGTTCCACGAATGGGCGAGTGCGTAGCGGTGTTCTCATTTTGTGCGGCTCTGTCTGGTCTTCAGTATTTAATCGCACTTTGGTATTTCGCGTGAAATGGACCCAGTGCTGAGCTCTTACTTTAAGTCACCGCCACGTGCTGATGGGTTCGGCTGGAATTTTGTGTGTTGGTTGGTTGTAAATAAGGACGTCCATATGCCTAGCGTGATGTGAATTTATTGTAAACGTGTGGCTTCCGTTATTATGCGCACTTGATTGTATTTTATTATGCTGTTCCCTTGTGGTATACATGGAACAGCTGACATGCGTTCATTGTAGAGGTTGGGTCTTGTCGTCAGCGGAGATGCCGATCTCTCACACCTAAATCATACAGTTTAGTGGGATTTAATTCTTTTAGTGACGAATTAGCTTAGAGATTTGATTATTGGGGGTATTACCCTATACTTGTGGTATAATGCCAGTGGTCAGGCTATTGCCTGTTTGGAGATAGAAATATATACTTATTTATCAAGCCTGGAAAGCGGCGCGTGGGTCTGCTCCTGTAATTAAGGGGCCCCGGAATGCCCTATACTTGCAATGTTAAAATAACGCTTATAAATTACATCTTTCCTCACAAAGTATTTGAGGTAGGAAGTTGAACTTTTTACAGATTATTTATTGGAATATGGGCTACAACTTAACACAGGGATTTCACAAAATTTTAGTTCAGTTATTAAAGATGATTTTTTTTCAATTGTAATGAAAATTCACAACATTTTTTTGAAATTTTTTATTTATATATTCAAAAATATACAGTTTTTTGGAAAAAGGCTGTGTTAAATTATGCAGAAGGTACTGTGTAACATTTACTGAAAGTTTGAAACAAATATTTTTGGAAGATCCTTAGAAAACATGTAATTAGTATGAGACAATAAAAGTTTTGGGAATCGAGCGACAAAGATTGGATTAACTTTTTAGTGCATTCCAGGTCCATAGGATGGATTATCTTCATCCTCTGCAAACTCCTCCTCCAGCTTCCTCTTGTTCCTCCTCCTGTTTACTCTTGCTTGTATTTCTAGACTCTTTACAGCCCTGTCTGCAGCCCGAAGGCGTTCCTTGTCTAAAGCAAGCATCGCTCGTACCATGTTAGAACCTATCTTCATTCCCATATTTATAAATACCTTGCACCTTACAATGTTGCCATCATTGAAAGTCGCAACAGCAACTTTACTTTTACTCATTATTATACTTCAACAAAACAGAGACTCAAGAAACAGAATTAATTACGAATATTTTCGAGATAACGACAGGGTAAATAAACATGAAACAATCGACAATCACACCAGCGATATATATTGAACCATCACAGGTTAGCCACAACACATACTTTATCTCACATCACTAAAATGTACCTGATGAACACGGACGTTAATAATAACACCATTTGACAGCAGTTTAACAGCGCCACAGTGGGTCACGCCCATGTAGAACACATTTCAAAAAAAATTTAAAAATAGTTGTAGTCTTCGGAATTGAATAAATTATATATCTATTAAAAGGTAATAGTCTGCAGATTCAGAAAACGCAAAAAAGTAAAAATTGAACTTTTCATGATTTCGAGCCTTTCCGGAGCCCCTTAAGAGGGTAGGCCGAATTTAGGAAGCTGGGAGGAGCAGGTGAGGTCGAACTCTCGATACCGCAATTAAAGTAAAAGAGGTTTTACTATGTCCCAACACAATAATGACGTGAATACATATTAACATGAATACATAATAACGTGAATACACAACTTTGCACTGAGGGGAGAAGCTGGATGTATCAAAGCTCACAGGAGTTACACAGGCAAAATCTGTAGTGGCTCGCCCACTATGAAAACGAAACAATGTTGGTTGGTCGTCTGCTCGGAGTGAAACGGGCTCGTCGAGCTCCACAGCGTCGGCTAGAGGGCGTTGTTCGTCCGCTTTCGTAGTGCCAACCTACGAGATCGCTCCTACGTTGTGGCATCGTAGCTATCGAGATCCACATATACTCCTTCCAATTATCTGCAAATATACATTAAATTATGGCTAGACGCGATTAAAATATGAGAGGGGTTTTCACCCTATAGTTCTCTATTTTTCTGTAGTAGTTTCCCGCTGGCATACTGTAAGTTACTCTAAGTTACTGGCGAGAGTTAAAAGTAGCTTAGGTTTGGTTTACACTCTATTAACATCCCAATATTGGTTATGTATGGGTACGTCAAGTGTCTGCTATGCGTGTGACTATGTCGTGGTCAATGTGGTTCCGTAATGGTAGTGCCTTTCCCATTTAAATTTCATGAGACCAGAAACTATAAAGTCGAGATTATATGATGACTCAGGAACTTGTTCAAGATTAACTTGTACTGGCGTATGTTTTTTATTTCATGATTTGAAATGTTCTCAGCCAGTGGTTTTAGTTGGTGTGGGACCACGTTAGTTATCTAGACGTCCACTCCTGCGTGTCAGGCTTCCATTGGTAGTGCATTGTCAGCTCTGCCGACGTCGCGCTGGTCGACATGGGTGCGTCATCTCACCTGGCTCCTACCTCACAACAACCACGTCGGATGATCCAGATCAGCGTCGAATCGCAAGACTTGTATTGAAGTTTGACTCCCTTTGGCAAAATTGGTAAACAAGGAAACTCAAGAATAAATAAATGTTTTGATCCAACCACACTCAATCGCAAACATTCCAGTGACCCTGGTACAACTATACTACGTAAGTATTAATTTTAATCACCAACAGCCTCAGTTGTACCGTTTACCTAGGATTTACCTACATTTCAGTCGGGATAACCCAACCTTCTTCAGAATAACAGTAACTACCGTTTGTCCATAGTGGACATCGTCGAGCTAAAACGAAAAATCCATATATTATCGCCAGACTGTAAAAACTTATTTGAAAGTGCCTCGGCCCCACTCCGCGACCGCGATGCGGCAGCAACGAGTGCTGTCCTGGAACTGACCGTAGCGTCATGAGGCCCGCCTAGGTGGACACAACACCTTGCGCCTGCCCATGAACTGTATGATAGTTACCTGTTGGAACAAGACGCGAACTTAACTCCTGACCTTGAATTTACTAGTAAAGTGAAATATAAGGTATAGCTGAGGAAAAGGGCGTATATGTTATTCTGTGCAGAATGTACTTAGATCGACTGTCTTAACATTTATGAAGCATTCATTGGTCATGACATGAGGAAGACATCATGTGCTTACAAGGTATGGCCTGTCTAGGAAAATTTTGTGCTTAAGCACGATGTTTAATTACCTAAAAAGAACTTAGGAGTGGGGAGGATAATATAAAGCCATCATCGTCACTATTATGACCAGGTCTAGAAATTTTTAAGACGTAATTGTTAAGAATTTGCTTAGCTATGGTTACAACGCACGAACATCCTATGGATTCAGCACACAAATGGTCATGATTGAACTTATGAGCAAGTCTGTATCTAATCTGTAACATCCGGCAATACGGGCCATATAAAATAGATGGTCATTAGTCAAGATTAGTATATTTGACCAGACATGGTCTAGAATCAAGTCAAAAACTAATGCACGTGTGTAATTGATCTTCTTGACGAAGTTATGGTTATGAGTTGCAGGAAACAACAAAGTAGGGGACAATGTTGCGGCGATGGGGTATTTAATTTGCCTTCGTGGTGGTGATCGACACACATACTGTAAAAACTGTGTGTGGACCACTGCCATTATATTTCGGGCCTGGCGACCACTGCCATTGAACTTAGGGAATGACAGCGGAATTATGTTTACAGCTAAAGAATGAGTTGGCGTACATCGATCCAGTCAACACACTTAAAACTATTGACCGACATAGGTCAATTATGCTCAAAGCTAAAGTGTGACTTGGCGAACATCGCTCCGGTCAACACACTTAAAATAATTGACTGACATAGGGCAATATGTACTTAAAGAACTAGTCTAAATTATGGGAGGATGAGAGCAAATGGTTAAATTATGATGTTATTTGGCGATCAACACTCCAAAGCCACTTTTAAACGTCATTGAGTAAGATCAAATCAAACTGATCTGGCTAATCTGAACCAAAACTTCGTATCGAGTAGATTGTGGCAAGGTGACGCTACCCTCTCGTGATACTCACATCGATGTGACTCCGTTTAATTCAGTTAATAAAAAAATATGTATGACTAGGAGATGGCATCACTGCTATCATATACACATAGTATTGACCAGATAAGTTTCAGAAAAGTTTTTACAGTCAGACGATAATTTATGAATTTGTAGTTTTAGCTTGACGATGTGCACTTTGGCCAAACGGTAGTTACTGTTATTCTGAAGAAGACTGGGTTATCCCGACTGAAAACTAGGTAAATTCTAGGTAAACGGTGCAACTGAGGCTGTTAGTAATTGCCGGCCAAAGTGGCCGAGCGTTGCTAGGCGCTGCAGTCTGGAACCACGCGACCTTTACGGTCGCAGGTTCGAATCCTGCCTCGGGCATGTATGTGTGTGCTGTCCTTAGGTTAGTTAGGTTTAAGTAGTTCTAAGTTCTAGGGGACTGATGACCTCAGAAGTTAAGTCCCGTAGTGTTCAGAGCCATTTGAACCGTTTGTTGGTAATTTAAATTAATATTTATACAGTTGCTGACAGGGCCGCGAAACGTTGAAAATATTTATCGTAGTATTGTTTAGACGGAATATTATTCCAATAAAACCTTCAGAATATATTATAATTTAGAAAAATCTTAAGTGTTCGGTACTGATGGCATTCTCTGACATCTCTGTTTCTTTCGCTACTATCTGTTCGTACATTTTGAAAAATGGTATTTTATATGTAGCAGCAATGGTCGTTTGGGTATTCAAGTGGGCAGTACTACATGTCCTTGTGAATGCTGGTGGACACTCGGAGAGATCAAGCACGGGTAAACGACCGGTATCGGACAAGATTTGTGGGTTGATGAAGAACTCCTTAGGGGCTAGAATCCAACATGTCATGCCTCACCAGCACAAAAATATGTAACAGAAATTTGTGGACCTCTCCAAGGAAGTTTTAAAAGGCCGTTGCTATTTACAACATGTTCTAACAATCTATTGGACAATGCGGTGAGCTGCTTGAGGATGTTCACGGAAAATGCAGTTGGTTACAGAGAGGTTGCAACTACAGAACACTGTGGCGAAATGCAGGAAAACCTGCAAAACAATGAAGACTGTCGCATGGACCGGCAGCTAAACCTTATCGTAAATAAATGTCACATATTTCGCTGAAATATGTGGGCGACGAGATCCATTACTATTCTGTTACATTACTGCCGATCCCCAGAAATAGAATGAAATCACAAATATCATTGACACAGTTAGATCCACTCCCACACTCTGGCTACCAGTACTAGCGAACATCTGTCTGGCTTATCTTCGTTGAATGGCGGCTCTCTACGACCCTTGTCAGCAAGTCTGTAAATAATAGTCAGTCCCTTTTCAGGTAGATTTACCCTCGCTGCCTAGGGAATGATTCAAATCCAGAAGAGCAGCACATTAAGAAGGAGTCCAAATGCTCTCCACTATGCTCAAGCGGGAAGCTGAACGAAAAAGTGAGTGGCCAGCTGTGAAAACCAGGTACCACTGACTTATTGATACCTCAACTGTTACAGGTTCAGGCCTTCATCATTCTAGAGAGGTGTAGGTAGAGCTCAGTGATTCCACACAGGAGAAGGTATGTGTACAAAATGCACAAGTGGGGCTTTTACATGAGGGTAGGATTAACCGCGGTCATGTATTGAAAATAAGCCATATTGAAAATGAGTGTGAAAAGTTTATACACTAAATGAAATGTTAGTGACTCACAGTTAGTTTGGCATATTAACACATGGTGCGTCTCTGAATGCAAATATAAAGAAAAGAGTCCGTTTTTTCGGATTATTGCCACTTGAAATATTTTTCAATGCTGAACCCATGAGCGATACACCGTCTCTGACTTCCAGGGGCTGCATATTTGAAAAAAAAAAAAAGCGCGGGCACACTAGCAAGTAGCAGCTGAGCCGCGTCACAGGCGTGGGTGGCAGCAGCAGCTGAGGAGTCCTGGGTCGTGGAGGAATGAGGAGCTCGTATAGCGGATATGCCGCACAGACATTTCTATCTAAGATGGCCCAGGGCGTGCAACCTGAGAATGAATGGTGATTTCTTAAGATGCTTGCATAAAGAGATAGCACTTGACAAAATGGTAACTTATTTTGCGCCTGTTATCCGCAAGCGCGAGTTCAGTGATTATTGCTGTGCATGGATTTCATTGTGTCCTAGTATATCTACGTATTGCCCTCCCTCATTTAGATTCGTTAAATAGTATTTTACTAGGAATTCAGCAAAACAAATTTTCGTGATATAAATATTTCATAGACGGAGACATAATCGCTTACGACAGTACAGAGTGAGAGAATCTTAATTCTCATATTTGTAGGAGTTCACTTCTGTGTCATTAAAATAATTTGTTTCATCATTTATAAGTATTTCAGAAAATGTATTCCCACTGTTCAAAACCATATATTCGGTAATTTTGCATTGTAACAGGTTTCACTTTTACTTGCACAATAATTAATAATTTTGAAAACAGAATCAAAAACTTGTCCGCCAAGACATCATCTTAAAAGAAATAACAATAATAGAGAAATAAATAATCATTTATGACAGAATATTACGAACAGTTTTCACTTACTGAAATTTCACGTGAATTCAAGACATGTGTTTCTGAAACAGACCACATTCAAATTACGTGATAATTAGCCAGTCTGAGTATTCTTGTGAGTCATTCTATTACTCAACCTAATTTACAGACAGTCAGATGCATTTCGTTTTAGTTATAATCATATTCCTGAAAAGTAATTTGCGTAAATAGGTTTATATTCAAAGGTAGGGTACCTACTCCAGTAGGATCTGAATTCGTAATCGAAATTTAGAAGGAATTGTTCATAGCTCTTCAGATATGTACTTTAAAGCACACGTTTACAAAATGTTTTGCTTCAAACAGCTTTAGAATATACGAATTATCAGCCAGTTATACCCCTGATGTAGAACAAGCTGCCTTGTGTCGATCTTAGTGTCACAGTCGTTTTATATGTCACGGAGAATTGTAAATAGCGCTGGAATTGAAATTCGTCCCGGAACGCCTTCTTCATTCAGAACCCAACAAAGGACAACGAAAGTTTTGATCTTTCCCATCATGAATGGATCTGATTCACCTTCTTCGTAAAATCGCAAGGGAGATGTGGGGACGCTTTGAAAAAAAGGGGTTCTGAAACTCTGACACTATCGCTTGTGACTGAATTGCGTAGAAACAAACAGTAAAAGCCCATGTACACGATAAAGCAGTTTGTCAAACTGCACTATGTTTGCCAAATATCCGATCGTGCTACGTGCTATTTGAAGTATTCGTCAAACATACAGCGTGTTTGAGGTGTTTGTCAGACATTTTGCCTCATGGAAACTTCGACAAGACGGCGAATGTCGTTTGTGTTGATGTTTCGCTGCATATATTTAATGGATAGGAGTTTTATTTCAATTTATCTCACTGCATCACAAGTTTTCACAATTATGGAAATTACAATCAAGGGTAAAAACAAAATGGCAATCGCCGTTGCCAAAATGATAAAGCTGTCGTATCTTCCCTAGCCGTATATTACTCAGGAAGAGGTTAAGAAGAAAATCAATATTCTACGCTCAGCACACAAGCGGGAGTTCAAGAAAACAAAGCAGTTCTCCTGTACTGTACGGACACGATGTAGGCTGTTGGTTCCGACATTATGGAATTTTAATGAACTGTCATTAGAGGACTAAGTGCAATAGAATACATTATCGCGTACCTTTGCCACCTTTTTCAGTGTGAAAGCGAAGCTAAGCAGTTATTAAAACTCTGACAACCCTTTCACAGAAAACTGATAATCAGTTTCCGAGTGTAACCTTCCATTTAATAGGTTCTATGTCTATTGTTTTTCTCTCATTTTAAACCACTTCTTGACCAGAATTTCTTTTCCTCCATCTTCTTTAAGCGAAGTGCGACAGTCAGTGTTAGATATCTTTTATCTGTATTTTTGGCCTTTCCCATTAGTGTCAAACTACATGAACAGCGTGTCCTTCAAAGGTGAAGTAAATAACAAGAAAAATTTTTGATACGTGTACTGTCTTCTTTGGCAAATCACTGGCTAGATCGTTTGATCGTCTGCGAGGGCCTTAAGATATAATGCGTAATACTGAACATTCCATGCATCTAAAGATTGTCGGATAACTTGCACGAAGGGACATCGACTGCTGCTATCTTGTTGAAAAAATTTGAACAATATTCTATAAATGCATTGTGTACGCATATGTGTATGCTATGAAATGTCATAAGATAAAAGTAATGATAATAATAATAATAACAATTCAGTTTTCCGTTCGTGAGTTGAATGGGAAGGCCATGAGAGGGTCAGGATGAAATTACTCTAGTTCACCTCTCATCCTCCACCACATTTGATACGGTGGATTTCAGAGAATAGATGCAGATTTAGATGTTATTTAGACGTCCAGTGCAATTAAGCGACGCAGCTGAGTGAAGCTGAAAATTTCTAACGCAAAGATATTCCCAGATGCTAGCATAAGAACCACTAATTAGGTTTTAGAACTTTTGGTAAGTACAAACTTTGAGGTGTCAGAGTGATTACGTCTCGCCCTTCTTATTGACTCTGACGAATTTCAACAGGTGGGCGCTGTAGCAGGTAACAGGAGAAGGCCAAGAGTTTGAGAGCACAGAGGTGCGAAGCTAATTTATACAGTTACCAGAACTTTAATAACTGTAAATATGATGTAAATGAATGTCCCTTAGAGTTAGTTACCTAATACTAACGAAAAACCATTAAGACTTTCAAACAGGGACTGACACTTCATTATAGTCTGTTTCTCACATTTCTAGCGTTCGCAGATATTAAACACCGTAGAAGAACATGTCATTTAGCTATGACGTTGATTATGTGATACTATTTTCACGAAGATATTATGTCCACAAAGTGAAGGAAGTGATAGCTGTACGACTATGATGAAATAGGTCAGGATATATTAATTGCGTGACTTGTTAGGCAGTCGTATAGAAAAGGCTGTTAGCTTTACTCTTACAGGATGTCTGATTCTATATTCGCCGTATGTAGTTAGTAAGTATGGTGTTGAAACACTGCCTTCCCAGATGCCTTTTATAGATCACTTTCAGATCAACTTGAACATTTAAGTGTTAAGACAGCACGTCACATGCGATGAAGAGTGCTTGGATTGGCAGCTAATCGCCTTCATGAACAAATGTAGTGTTCTGCAATAAATAGACTGAAAGATCGTTATTGCGTGGTAGTACGATTACCGAAAAATTACTTGAACCAGTCACATCTATTATGTACCTGTCAGTGCAGAAGGAGCAAAATGGATCGACAACACAAAGTAACAGCAGAAAAAAACCGATGCTAAGCTGTTTTATTGGAAAAATCTCCAGAGACAGCATACAGAAATTTTCTTCGATCGATACTTGGGTACTACCTTCCAGGTTGAGACCATTACGAGATAGAATTTGTTGTGGAAGTAGAGAAGTAACCAAAACCGATCAGACCTCAGTGAACCTGTGAACGCCGTCACTAGAGGTCTTAGTACTGTCTTTTGTCTGGTCCATGAATGACAGAAAATGGTGTCTAATCAGGTGACATAAGCATTTACAGTCAGTGACCGGTTTAGTTCGAGCGAAGGACACAGCTTTTCCACGTAAACACAGCCGTCACCACTGTGGAATCACCAGCAGCTTGCACAGGCCTCGTAGACAACTTGGCCCCATGACTTCGAGAGGTCTGCGCTAGAGTCCTGCATGACCGAATAAGCGAGCACAAAATACGAGATGGGGCGAGCACACCCCAACTGGATAGGCTGCCCGCACTAGTTCTAGTGACCGAGCATAGAAGCCGTGACCGGATACGTAGCACGTAACTGCAAACACATTATAGTGTCTTTATCCGTGTGAGACTGCAGCCAGTACAAGCTTCTCATTTGTGGTGTCTCTCTCTCTCTCTCTCTCTCTCTCTGCAATCATACAGTGCGAGGAAACCAGTGCAGTAAGACGTAAGATTGAAATCAATGTTTACACAATGAAGAGACGGGAAGGTCTAAAAAGCCAAGTACGGAGCATATTTTTGGTGGTTGCGTCCACTGGATACGTATCGTGTATAAACTGCTCCACATTATTGTGTTTCCAATCGGGAACCACTCTTTTAAAGAAACACAGTTGCAAGAAACCTCACAAAGATACAGCTCTTTCAGGAATACCGGCAGTAATAAAAAATAGTATTACAGCAAAGTGTGTTGCAATGTGTGCTAAAGATATGAGACCTTTTAATGCTGTTTGCGCTGAAGGTTTGAGAGAACTAGGCCAAGAATTAATACATCTAGGTGCGCATTACGGAAAAGTTAACGTGGCAGATGTCATGCCACATCCCTCTACTATAAGCAGACATGTCAAAGAACAAGCTGATGCAATACGAAACAGTATAATGCCTTCTGTTATTGCGGAAGTTATTAATAAAACATGTGCCGCGATAGCTGATATGTGGACTGATTCGCATATTCAGGTGCACTATTTGACGCTTACATCTCATTACATTAACACAGATTGGTCTCTTCTGATCAATGTTTTATTTACAACAAAATTCCCGGACGTTAGGAAGACGGGAGTAAATATTATAAAAGAAAGTGCTCTATGAATTTAGCTGTGTAACGCACCCGTTCTTGGAAACGTTACTTTTGTATTAAAAGAAAGAAAGAGAGAGAGAGAGACATAAATAGACAGAGAGAGAGAGAGAGAGAGAGAGAGACGTTGGATTTGTACAGTACAGTGCAGCGAGCCGGGTAGAGGCGAGGTTAGACGTCAGCGGTGACCGGTCACGCTCGGTTATCCGCGTGTCCGAAATCCGGACAACAGACATGCGGCGAGTACGTGACCGAGCCGAGTCGTGTGGGGCCGGACACGAGCGGCTCGGTTCCCCCGTCAACAGGCGAGCGGTGACCGGTCAAACATGGAGCGTTGCAGCACTCTAGCCTGCGCCACACTCGAAACCTACCATTGGCTCTTACCAACTGAAATCGGGGCTCGTCTGTTCAGACCACGGTTTCCCATTCGTCTAGGATCCAACCGACATCGTCACGAGCCAAGGAGAAGTGCTGTAGACGATGTCGCGCTGCCAGCAGAGGCACTCGGGTGGATCGTCAGCCGCCGTAGCTCAATGAAGCCAGATTGTCACCCTTCGCCTCACTGCCCCATCGGGCACGTTCATCATAGGTCCCACACTGATCTCTGCGGTTATTTGACGCAGTGTTGCTTGCCTGTTGGCCCTGACTGCTCTAGACAGAGGCTGCTGCTGTCTGTCGTTAAGTGAAGGCCGTCGACAACTGCGTTGTCCGCAGTGAGACTTAATGCCTGAAATTTGGTACTCTCGGCGTACTCTAGACATTGTGGATCTTGTAATGCCCCCACAGAAAAATACCCTCTACCACACAACAATTAATCATTGTCAATCAAACCATCCACATTTATTTACTTTGGAAAAGTATCTGATCTGATTTTCTAGTAATATATGCGCCTACAGCTCGTCGACGCCAAAGTATTTTCTAGTACGTTTATTCTTTGAAATAACAGAGATACATGTATGTATTCTCCATGGTTGTTGGACTGGTAACTAGGACAGCTTCGGAAGTATCTGTTGAAAGATTGACGGGTTTCTAAAAGAGACATATTTGCTTTTCTTCTTGCTAAAGCGAGCTATTAACATTTGTGCCACTAGCGGGTTATTTGAAGAGAGAGAGAGACTGTAAACGGAAAAGAATTAAGACTTGGAATCAACAGAAATCTGGACATGTAATGGAGATGTATTGAATATACAATTTCCTTCATAAATAAGGTTTGTGACCCCTTTCATTCTGGAGTGAATGAACGAATGAGTTCTTTGTCTGAATCATTGATGATCGCGTTGGCCCTGTAATTAGTGGGGAAGTTTCAGCTGTGTCGAAGAGAGCCTGCTATCACCGAGTCTTTGTTAAATCGTCCAAAAAGGCTTCGTACACATCTGGAATTCGAAATCTTTCGTAAAAGGATCGAATTGTTCAAACGATTGATTTTCCCAACTGAATGCAGCGCTTAACAATAATAATAAATGTAAAGATCTCTTACAGCAAGCCAGCCGCTGAATACTAAGACGAAGGGCTCCACCAGAGATTCTATTTGGCTGATTTCACGTAATGAAATATTATATCAAAAACTGTACATAGATAAAGGAGAGAGAGAGAGAGAGAGCGAATAAAAATTAGAGAAAATACTAATAATCCTCCATTAGTCTAATTTTTCGCCTGTCTTATCACGGATCAGCCTAAAGACAAATCGGGAGGCCCTTACTTTACTGTCTAGATTTATGTGTGAAAGTGAAGGGATCTTAAAGGCAACAGATACACGTCTATACAGACAAGACATTACACAAAGTTAGCGGCAAGCTGCCTGCATTCATCATTCAGCATCTATTCTTCTTACATTAATACATTATAATCTCATTTACGAAATGAAATCTCCAACACATCTAGCTCCAATTACAATACCGCGTTCAAAGACTGTTAATTCCTGTCGTTCAGCCATAACCTCGTGGGATACATTTTCACGTGGATCACGTGAGTTAAATGAGAACTCTGCCGTTCCACTGCACTTTTATACCTTGTGTACGCAGTACCAGCGCCATCTGTATATGTGCAAATCGCTGTCCCATGCCGTTTATCACCTTAGTGTATAGTTTCTGGAAGATGGTGGTGATCACCTCAAGATTCAGATTTCCAGGAAAAGGAAAGGACTTTTTACCACAAACATTTGATCTACAGTTGAACATGGCTGGTAGAGCTTAGAGAAACGATAGTTGTGGAGCAGCACATCTGAGTATTCATCCTCGACTTCTGCAAGACCGGCCGACCTCAGTCTACTGTTTCATCAAAATGAAGCAAGATGAGGTCACCAGAGAAAACTCCTGTGAATCACTTAGAAGATCAGACTGGTCGTTTTGGAGCGCTGGAGATTGTACAGAAGTCGTAGCAGCCGGACATGTGACAAACTATGGCTCACGAAAGTCGTAGCAAGGAAATGGTGTTTATATCGAAGTCGATTACATGGAATCGGCGCAGTAAGAGAGCCGGCCTGGCGATGTAAGTAAGTGGCAGAGAGTAGCTGTCGTGTTTGGACGTGCCCCTTAACATTACAATGAATGAAGCTCCCCCATTTCTTGGTACATCATGTCGAATTGTCCAACATATTCAAAGGAAAAGATGTGCCACTCGTAGCCATGTAGCACAGTGTATTATCAGCCGTGAGGAAAGCTTAGCCGGCAGCTACCGGAGGCGAGCATAACTCGTTGTTAATGTCTGTCGACTTCCAGCTCTACAGAAATTGCTGCTATCAGTGAAAACAGGGCCGTCCCACTCAATTCTTGAGTCAACATAGTGAAGCTACATAATGCAAGGGTCATTTGGAGCGTTGTGCCACTAAGCGGCAACTGAAGCTGAATGTCTTCACTGGACCAAACGACACATAGTGAGAAGAATAGCTGAAAGCAGATGTCTTATGCGGTCCGTCGAGTTGGGATTTCATCTCTTTTCAAATGATGTTAACGAATCGAATGCAACTAAGATTCATTAAGGCTTTTAATTCGCCGTGTGTTGGTGATGTAGCAGAGACCCAAGGTGGTTCTATGACTACTTACTTTTTTTTCGTATTACTTGAACACACTTATTCAGGTTGAAGTGAGCGTGAACCGGGATACATATTTCAACATTTTCAGTGATGAAGTGTTGCCCTTTCATACATATATTCATGAAGAGTTTACTATGGGCATATCCATAATACACGATCACATCAGCTGCCTTGAGGGTGCTGCAGGCATTTGTATCCCATATGAAACACTCTCAGGCACGCTATAATACTTCGACGGACGCCCTAAATGACCCGACTTCGATTCAAAAATGGTTCAAATGGCTCTGAGCACTATGTGACTTAACTTCTGAGGTCATCAGTCGCCTAGAACTTAGAACTAATTAAACCTAACTAACCTAAGGACATCACACACATCCATGCCCGAAGCAGGATTCGAACCTGCAGCCGTAACGGTCGCTCGGCTCCAGACTGTAGCGCCTAGAACCGCACGGCCACTCCGGCCGGCGACTTCGATTCCACCCGCGGTCTTGCAGTAGCATCTTTGATAAGAAATCTAAATATCTTCGGTCCCGCTATCGAAGCCCGCCTTCTCTTAAACTTTGAATAAAAATCGTCAGTAATGGCAGCCAAAGAATTCCGACGTAAGAAGTGACCCTCATTCGTCTAATTACCTTGGCCTTGGGGTGAGAAACTGCCCCTAAAGGAGGAAGAATCATCAATAATCAATGGCATGAAGCTGCAGAAGGCAACGGAAGCCACTGCATTAAAGACACATAACGTGTATCCACAGGCACGTGGCCTGTAATTGAAAAATTGTGATGATGGTTTCTCCACTGGCAAAAGATTCCAGGATAGACCCCCTTCGGATCTCTGTGAAGGGACTGCCAAGGGGGAGGTGACCACAATAAAAGATTAAATAACGAAAAGATAACGTTCTGCGAGTCGGGGCGAGTAATATCAGAAGCTTGAACGTGGTAGGGAAACTAGAAAATCTGGGAAGAGAAATGCAAAGGCTCAGTCTAGATATAGTAGGGGTCAGTGAAGTGAACTGAAGTGGAAAGAAGACAAGGATTTCTGGTCAGATGAGTACAAGGTAATATCAACATCAGTCGAAAAAAATTGGTATAACGGATGTAGGATTCGTTGTGAATAGGAGGGTAAGCCAGAGAGTGTGTTACTGTGAACAGTTCAGTGATAGGGTTGTTTTTCTTAGAATCGGCAGCAAACCAACACCGACAACGATAGTTCAGGTATCCGTGTCGACGTCAAAAGCTGAAGATGAAAAGATAAATTAAATGAGGACTTTCAAAGTGTAATACAGTATTTCAAGGGAGATGAAAGTCTAATAGTCGGGGGGGGGGGGGGGGGTGAGGAGGGAGTGGAATGCAGTTGTAGCGAAGGAATAGAACAAAAGGTTCCAGGAGAATATGGGCTCTGGACAAGGAATGACAGAGGAGAAACACTAATAGAGTTCGAAAATAAATTTCAGTTAGTAAGAGCGAATACTCTGTTCAAGAATCACAAGAGGAAGAGGTATACTTGGAAAATGCCGGGTGATAAGGGAAGATTTCTGTTAGATTACATCATGGTCAGGCAGAGATCCCAAAATCAGATTCTGGATCGTAAGCCGTAGCCAGGAGCAGATATAGACTGAGACCATAATATAGTAGCGGTGAAGAGTAGGCTTAAGTTAAAGAGATTAGTCAGGAAGAGTCAGTACACAATGAAGTGGGATATGGAAGTACTAAAGAAAGAATAGGTAATTTTGAAGCTCTCTGAGGCTATAGATACAGCTATAAGAAATAGCTAACAAGGGAACCTCCCCATCGCACCCCCTCAGATTTCGTTGTAAGTTGGCACAGTGGATAGGCCTTGAAAAACTGAACACAGATCAATCGAGAAAACAGGAAGAAGTTGTGTGGAACTATGAAAAAAATAAGCAAAATATACAAACTGAGTAGTCCATGCGCAAGATAGGCAACATCAAGGAGAGCGTGAACTCAGCAGCGTCGGAGTCCCGTGGTTAGCGTGAGCACCTGTGGAATGAAAGGTCCTGGGTTCAAGTCTTCCCTTGAGCAAAAAGTTTAATTTTTTATTTTCAGACAATTATCAAACTTCAGGCACTCATACATAATCAACTTCGCTCTCCAAAATTCCAGGACATGTTCAGATTTGCTTGGACATATGCAGGATTTGACGGTCTACACACGGAAATATTTGAAAACGTTAAAAACATATCTTTTGACAGAGCACACGGAAAACTGTGCGACTGTGAAACTGTTGCATTCATTTGTTGCAGTTTATGTGACAAACACTTATGTTTTCATCACTTTTTTGGGAGTGTTTATCACATCCATAAGAAAACCTAAATCGGGCAAGCTACAAGAATATTTTTACCCATTCGCCAAGTGTACAAGTTACGTGGGTCGACAACACATTCCTGTCATGTTACGCATATGCCGTCACCAGTGTCGTATACAATATGTCAGACGTGTTTTCCTGTGGAGGAATCGGTTGACCAATGACCTTGCGATCAAATTTTTTCGGTTCCCATTGGAGACGCACGTCCTTTCGTCTACTAATCACACGGTTTTGCGGTGCGGTCGAAAAACACAGACACTAAACTTATTACAGTGAACATAGAGTCAATGAACGAACGCACAGATCATAAGTTGGCGAAAAGAAAGTCAACATTTCACTGGAGGAAAGACTTATACCAAGGACCTCTCGTTCCGCAGGTGCTCAAGCTAACCACGGGACCACGACTCTGCTGAACTCACACTGTCCTTAATATACCCTAAGTTGCCCATGGACTACTCAGTTTGTATATTTTGCTTATTTTTTTCATAGTATCATACAACTTCTTCCTATTTTCTCGATGATCTGTGTTCAGTTTTTCATGGCCTGTGCACTGTGCAAACTTATAACTAAATCTGAGGCGGGTGCGATGGGGAGGTTTCCTTGTAAGTAGGCAGTAGCAGGCTGAAAAGGAATGGACACACCTAAAAGGGCAATCAAAGAAGTTGGAAGGAAAAACGGACCAAGTATGTGACTGCGAAGAAACTATGGGCAACAAAATAAATGTATTAGTTGATCAATGACAGAAGGAAATACAAAAAGCTCAGAGAAGTTCAGGAATACAGAACTACGAGTCACTTAGAAATGAGATAAACAGTGAGTGCAGGTAAGCTATGGGTGAAATGGCTGCATGAAAAATATGAAGAAATGTAACAAAAAATGATTGTTTGAAGGAGTGACTCATGTTGACTGATGTTGCGATTGATAATGGAAGCAAGACCAAAGGAAAATGAAGACACTTTCAGAGGAATGCAGATCCCCAGAGAGCTTTCGACAGTGTCAAGTCGTGCTAAATGTTTGAAATTCTGAGAAAGATAGGAGTGAGGTAAGGCGAAATATGGGTAGTATATAAAATGTACGAGAGCCAAGAGGAGACAATAAGAGTGGAAGACCAAGAATCCTTACAGTTCAGTCTATGCAATGAAGAAGCAATGATTGTTATGCAACGACTCGCAGATGACATTGCTATCATGAAGAAGAATTATAGGATCTGCTGAATGGAATAAACAAACTAATGTGCACAAAATATAGACTGAATCGAAGAAAGGCAAAAGAAATGAGAAGTATCAGAAATGGAACCAGCGAGCAATTTAACATCTAGATTGGTGATAACGAGTTAAATGAAGTTAACGACTCCTGCTACCTAGGCAGCAAAATAACCGAATACGGACAAACTAAGGAAGACGTCGAAAGCAGACTAGCTTTAGCCAAAAGGGCATTCCTCCAAGAAAACTCTACTAGTAGCAAATATTCGCCCCAAATTCACGAAAATATTTCAGAGGCTGTACGTTAGAAAGATATATGATAGTTAAATATGGACTGTGAGAAAACCAGAACAGATGATAATGTGGCGCTATGAAAAACCAATAAATGGTGTTTTGTCTTTTGGTATTATTTGTTTATTGCGAACCAGATTTCGCTTTTTGAGCCATCATCACGAAACAACTGCTAGGTGTACACAAGAGACACGAATGTGTGGAAAACCAAATAATAGAAAAAAGACACACAGAAGCTATTATTGTGGCATTAGGTGAGAAAAATAAAACTGGGCACTCATCACAAACTGACAAAAAACAGTATGGGTTTACGTCGCACAAAAACACAGTCTCCACCTTACAAGCACAAAAGTAATTTCTTGAAGACAATTTGCTGTACGACTAGTATATATCTACACTCCTGGAAATTGAAATAAGAACACCGTGAATTCATTGTCCCAGGAAGGGGAAACTTTATTGACACATTCCTGGGGTCAGATACATCACATGATCACACTGACAGAACCACAGGCACATAGACACAGGCAACAGAGCATGCACAATGTCGGCTCTAGTACAGTGTATATCCACCTTTCGCAGCAATGCAGGCTGCTATTCTCCCATGGAGACGATCGTAGAGATGCTGGATGTAGTCCTGTGGAACGGCTTGCCATGCCATTTCCACCTAGCGCCTCAGTTGGACCAGCGTTCGTGCTGGACGTGCAGACCGCGTGAGACGACGCTTCATCCAGTCCCAAACATGCTCAATGGGGGACAGATCCGGAGATCTTGCTGGCCAGGGTAGTTGACTTACACCTTCTAGAGCACGTTGGGTGGCACGGGATACATACGGACGTGCATTGTCCTGTTGGAACAGCAAGTTACCTTGCCGGTCTAGGAATGGTAGAACGATGGGTTCGATGACGGTTTGGATGTACCATGCACTATTCAGTGTCCCCTCGACGATCACCAGTGGTGTACGGCCAGTGTAGGAGATCGCTCCCCACACCATGATGCCGGGTGTTGGCCCTGTGTGCCTCGGTCGTATGCAGTCCTGATTGTGGCGCTCACCTGCACGGCCCCAAACACGCATACGACCATCATTGGCACCAAGGCAGAAGCGACTCTCATCGCTGAAGACGACACGTCTCCATTCGTCCTTCCATTCACGCCTGTCGCGACACCACTGGAGGCGGGCTGCACGATGTTGGGGCGTGAGCGGAAGACGGCCTAACGGTGTGCGGGACCGTAGCCCAGCTTCATGGAGACGGTTGCGAATGGTCCTCGCCGATATCCCAGGAGCAACAGTGTCCCTAATTTGCTGGGAAGTGGCGGTGCGGTCCCCTACGGCACTGCGTAGGATCCTACGGTCTTGGCGTGCATCCGTGCGTCGCTGCGGTCTGGTCCCAGGTCGACGGGCACGTGCACCTTCCGCCGACCACTGGCGACAACATCGATGTACTGTGGAGACCTCACGCCCCACGTGTTGAGCAATTCGGCGGTACGTCCACCCGGCCTCCCGCATGCCCACTATACGCCTTCGCTCAAAGTCCGTCAACTGCACATACGGTTCACGTCCACGCTGTCGCGGCATGCTACCAGTGTTAAAGACTGCGATGGAGCTCCGTATGCCACGGCAAACTGGCTGACACTGACGGCGGCGGTGCACAAATGCTGCGCAGCTAGCGCCATTCGACGGCCAACACCGCGGTTCCTGGTGTGCCCGCTGTGCCGTGCGTGTGATCATTGCTTGTACAGCCCTCTCGCAGTGTCCGGAGCAAGTATGGTGGGTCTGACACACCGGTGTCAGTGTGTTCTTTTTTCCATTTCCAGGAGTGTATATGGTAAGCCTATGTGTACAAGAAGCTTTTGATGACGCTTAGAATTCTTTACTTCTGGGTGTAATGCCCTTTGAATGTGTTCTGTATATATTACACATGCCAATTTTAAGTTGTGTGACAGATAGTACACTATGGAATTAGGCCGTGTATTAGATAATACCGTATAGCTTACTGTGTACTGCGTAGTATAGTACTATACGCTTAATTATCAGCAGATGAAATGTGTAAATATTGAAATACACGTGAGAATACTATCCTTGACATTTATGCTTCTATAGTTTTATAATGTTGACTTCATTTTGCCACAGACTAATGAAGAGTAAAGAGGATATGGAACCAAAGTAATTACGACAATGTCTGCGACCATCGACGAGTTAAATAATATCTTGAGAAACAATATAACTGCGGGTAATATTTGATTCACTTCAAAAAAGAATACGTCTTGTTTAAAAACCGAAAAATTCATCCAACAATTAAGTGATTTAAATTTATAGTTAATCTGATGTAATACTTAGAATCCAAAGTTATGTATATTTTAAAATTATAATTCTTTCCCAGACGAGAGACTGCTGGTTGGAGTAAACATAATGCAATTTATATAACCGTGAAGGTGAGCAGCTTTGTGACTTAGGGTAATATTTTGTGACGAGAATGCTCTGTAGCCTTTTGCTCTCAAACACTACTATCCGGGTCAAAATCCAGCCTATAGTTGCGCTACATTTTTTTTTTTTTTTTTTTTTTTTTTTTTTGTGAAGTGATCTCACTAGGTATGGAAACAACAAATATTCTCATTACCTGGTGAAAATTCCATTTTGTTTGCAGGCGATAAACCTGTTTGTAGGTTACTTACAAATTTTCCGCAACTGATATAGAATTTGAAGTGCTGAATGACTGAAGGTAAGCTGATATAAATATACGCAGAACATTCTGTGTCAGTGAGTTACATTTTACAAATCTTCCTTCAAGCATTGAAAGCGAAATACGTTACTTCCGTTGAGTGTACGGGTAATTTTGTGACAGAAAACATACTTCCGGAAAGAAATGTGACAGTTGAAGTTGTAGAGAAAAACTTTAATTAATTAAAGCTTGGATGTCTACGGACAACGTCCTGAAAATAAAATAAGTTTCTAAAAGTAACTTACAGTACTAAACCTGTCATGACTGATCTTTCTAATACCACTGAACATATAAGAAACTGCCTAACAGTTTGAGCTATTTATTTTGCTTAAAGGAAACTGTGTGTAAATGTAATGTGTTGTGACCCGTTTTTTTTCTTACACGGAACCAAACAGAGAGATGAACACCCCAGGAAAAGCATTGTTTAATTACCTTCTTCAATGCACTTTTTATAAATTCCTATTTTGTTTAGTTCACGACAGGCTTATAGCTACTTACATTTTAAGAAAAGAGTAAATATCAACAAATCGGCAGACTTTTGACAGATGTAGTTCCGTGTGTTGCAAAAACAAAACTCGGGATAGCGAGCATATATGGAACAAAATTGTAGCTCTATGTCATAAACAGACAACAGGTCAGCCCATCATTATCACAGGCGAGTTTATCTCTACCTTCCCTATCTTAGACGTCATATTAGAATTTTGTCCTGAGCTGGGGAGTAACTTTGAGATGGATTATATTTCATTTTCTGAACACCTGATTGTACATGAAAATTTAATTCCTATCAAAATTAAAGGATGTAAACTATAAAATTTCACATATGTAAAAATTATTGTCGTGTTACTGTAATGTCCGTTTTCTAAAAAAACTATGTTTCGTGTATAGTTTTGTATACAGATTGACACCAGTCATGTTAATATTTGTATTATCTGTGTAATAAAGGAAGGCGCAGACTTCAGATTTTCTGAGAGCAGCTCGGAGAAACCTGACTATTCGCACTTGTTTTTCTGACTTTCTCATGCAAGCACCGTGGGCTGTAATTGTTGTAATTCCACAATATGCTAACTTACCTTGAGTTACTGCAGTGGTGTTTTATCACCATTTATTATCATTATCCACTGTGTGATGAGCTTCATTTGTCAGTATTTTTAGCAGGGAAGACGCGACACTTCGATGTGGTATCAGCATTTTATTAATAACTTACGAGTCAGTCCTTATTCATTTTATTTGCGGAACATACAGTCATTAAGAAAAAAAGTCAGACTTCTTCAAATCAATCATATAGCATAGACCGACTATGAAATTGTCATTTGCAAATTATGCTACTAAAATTCAGTCGGTCCACAACCACTGCTCCCAACACCGACCTGGGACCACGGAGTTCATTCTGGCAAAGAAATTCTAAAATATTTAGCTGGTGGGAGTAGAAGTACAACTTACACTGGCGGACATGACAGCCTAATATTATACAATGCCATTTGTATGCAACTGTATGTAATTGGCGGTGTATTCATTCTACTAGCTGACTGTCTTTTCCATGTTTGAGCGATCGTTCAAGTACTACTGTTTCAACATAAATGAAAGAAAACCCTGTACCTGAAACATCTAGAAAGAGATGTATAGAAAATGTAAGGGAATATTATGAAAAGACACTACGAAAAATAAACCCGAAGAGTGACAAAGGCATTCGAGGTAAGAGAATGGTAGCGCTTTGCTGCATACAGTACTGAGCACTAGGCTGCAATCTGACTCTTTTATCATTTCAACACAGCACCAGTACATCACTTATGTTGTTTGTTTGGTTCGTAACATACTTTCACGACAACATAAGTGAAAACAGTAACAGCTACGAAGTTAACAGTATGCAGTTTAGCTGGTATGAGATGGATGATCTTGTTGCGTTTAGAGCGCCATGACGTGACCTATTATTGAGGTAAATTCATTATGTGCTTTAGTTGTACAGCAGCATTGTTAATATTTTCATTTTCCGTCGATATTACTTATTAAAAAAACGCTTTAGTCCGATTAATCATTCTTTTATTATTATGGTCAAAACTGGCAAAACCGGAAAATGTCAACAACCAATGTTGTTGCCTCTTCTTCAGGCGAAGCCGGTAACAAGGTTGTAATTGACGTAAACATGGAAGATATTAACACTAAGTGCTAGAAATATGCATGCGTAAATCTAACAGTACAGCAAGATGCGCAACCATCCACTAATAACAAATAGATCGTGATCGCAACCTTCAACAGACGTTCGCATTCCGGCCAGTGCACTTTGTTAGCGGACTAAATATGGAACAAAGTTTGGGAAAAATATGAACTAATATAACCACTAAAGTCGATATGACAGAATTCGAAAATGAAATGAATTGCAAAAAGTCCATCCTTGAAACTAATATTAATGCTAAAATGTCCACTCTTAAAATTGAAATGCCCACTGTGGCTACTAAAACTTATATGACTCACATTTAAAAATTAAATTAAAACTTATCACGTTCAAAGAAGAAATCAAACGTGAAATCGCTGTGATGGCATCATCTGAAATGATCACAAATTTCGATGAGGCTACATTAAATATCATCACTCAAATTCCACATCTTTCATCCACTGTAGCCAACGCGCAAATACAGGTCTCAAACGTTGGCGAACAGAAAGCAACTGCAGAACATGATTCCCCTTTATTACAATTAGTCCTAGAAGAACCTAGCATAGACGTATATAGTAGAAACGACTTTTCTATCCTACCATTTGCCACGGAAAAACTGACAGACGACTGTAATTTAGGAAACTGGTTTTGGAGACGATGATTTGCTCAATGAAAGTGAAAATGTTGACTTAGTATCCATAGTCTAAAGGAATGCAAATGAAAGGATATTAGAGGATAAATTTATAAGGAACGTTAATTGTGTCACTTTTGTGAAGAAATTTAGAAGAATGTACGTAAAAATAACCGATATTGCCATACAATCGAACATTGTGTACACACAACGCAAAGTCAATTGAATTTTGTCCTTACTTCCGTCCGTTGGACGATGTGTGTACAAATTTCAGTGATGATTCAGTAAACATGAAAGACAATTTTGAAACCATACCCTGCAGTTATGTGCAGTACAGAAATGTATATTGCCACAACCAGCCCTATGATATGGGGGCAGTGATAGCTTTTGCATTAATTTCATGCTCTGGTAACAATGTACATGACGTAAACCAGTCTAGTAACACGTATCACTAAAAAGCCACAGCATAACACTGTCGTACTACTTATTGCAAAATCCTGGGGCAGTAATGAGATTTTCACGTATTTTAATGTTCCGAAAGATTTTGTTCGAATACAAATAGTTCACTATTCTGATCATGAGCGTTCTTCAAAGAAATCCATTTCTAAATGATTCTGCACTACGATGGAAACGAATTCATGGTCTGTGCAACTACAAGAAAAGAAAGAAATAACCGCCATATCAGCCAGACTGCAACTTGCATTATGACGACTTAACAACGTTATAAGTGTCATACAAACAAAAACAACAACCAAATAATTTTCCATGCTACATTCCGATGCGCAACAGATAGTGTTAACAATCTACTGCTAGTAAGAAGTAAACAACACTAAATAGACACAGCATGACACATTACAGGTCTTAACCATGAACTTGATGGGAGCAACAACATACTCGTATCTCAGCATACTAAAGTAAAACCATCTAAAGAAGACATGATCTAGTAAGGTAAGCAAGTATATCGAACTAAAATGATGGCACAGGTGTTCGTCATATCTTAACCCTCTGTGCCCTGCGTGACATGTATGTCATACTGTGTTTGAAGTGTTGCAGAGATTACAGGTTGCTACCTTTCTGATTAATGCCTGGCGTGACACATCTGATAACGCCTCCCTAGCAGTCCCTAGTGGTATTCATATGATTGAGTGGTGCGGAAAAAGCGCACCGCACCAAGGTAATTTCATAATCCAACGCTACTGTGAACAGCCATGTCACGCCAGGAGACACTTACGCTGTTTTCATATTACTGCTGTTTGTTGGGAAATTTTAATAGATTATTTTATGTTGGCATGCCACAAATAGTAAATAACGTTTGTATCAGAATAACTATTCTATACTGTGCGGTAATAGGGCTTGAAGATACAAATATGTTACATCGGGTAATGAATAATACAGTTGTGGATGAATCACAAATTATTTCATTTTTATGAAACAACGGAACTTATGATAAAATTAAAGTGACAATGACACTTTATCGCTTTTGTAGATATTCATTGAAGATATACTTTCGGTTATGGACGAGCCTGACGTCAGTGACATAGAAGATTTGTAATCAGATATTGCTGATGATAACTCTGATGAAACAAGTCCTATTATGACTTGTCAGAACATTAAGAAGTGTCCCCTAATGTTCATTTTCTGCTCAAAATGTTGCTGAAGAATTTGAGGAGTCCATACAGGGGGACGACAATATTGAAGGAACGTTTGATCGACTACAGTGGAAAAAGGAAGATACCATTTGCCCCTCTTCCTGTGTCAGCTCCAACTTGACTAATGAGAACCGTGGTGACGGATGACATGCTTCACAACTTGGTAGACCAATAAAATCAGTACTGCATGCAAAAGATCGGAACATCAGTGAACATAAGCACATCAGAACTGGAACTAATTTTGGGCACATACCTGAGAATGAGTCTTACTTAAATGCACACTATACACTGCTGCTGGATGATATATATGGCCACCCACTGGTTTACAACGTTATGGCACGATATAGATTTCAAATATTGTTGAGGGTACCCGATTGGAAAATAATTTATTAGCAACTGAAGAAACTTAAATTACTGATAAACTCTGTAAAATACGGCTGTGGCTGAATCAGTTCAGAAAAAATTGAAGGTGTTCCAGAAGAACATCACAGTGTCGATGAAGTAATGCTTGCTTTGAAAGGCAGAATCACCTTCAAACAGTTTATTCAAAACATACCTTTAAGATGGTGATTCAGAATGTGGCTACTTACATGACTTTCACATTTATGAACGTGAAAAAGTAAAATATGTAAAAGAGAAAGCTGGAGCTGGGACATGGCTTGCATATGACGTTGTAGTAAAATTAAGAGGCACGTTGCCAGAAAACCACAATTTCATTGTATATGTTGACAACTTTGCTAAGAGCGGTATACTGGTTCAGTATCTACTGAACAGAGGTATCTATTTTATTCGAACAGAAAGAGCAAATAGGCTGAAAGATTGTGACCTGCTCAACGAAAAATACATGAAGGACAAAGGACGAGGAGCAATAGAAGTCCTAGTAGACCACACAGGCGATTCATTGTAGTGAGATGATACGACAACAAACCTGTCACTCTGCCATTATCTTTAGTTATTGATGAGAGCTAGAATAAGGCAAACAGGTTGGAAAAATCGGAAAGAGAATGTGTGCAAGCCTGAAGACCAGCTGTTATCCCAGCTTACAACACTTGTTTGGGTGGTACTGATATGATGGACAGGCTATTGTCACTATACAAACTCCATATAAAATCAAGGAAGTCGTGTTTATACAACTTCTTGCACACACTGATAGCTGCGGTTATCAGTAGCTGATAACCATAAGGACTGCAAGTGTCTTCAAGTATAACACATTCCATTCCACAGATTCCAAGTAAAAATTGCGGATAGAATGGAGAAATAACAGCGAACACTATCAAGTAAAGATGACGTGTCAGAAAAGAAGAAGAGCGCTGCGCCAAAAGTTCTGCCAGTTGTAGACTGCCAAATGGACAAGCAGTATAATTGGCTTATTTGAAAGGAAACAAGATGACAATGAAGACATGTATCAAGATTGTATCATATATGTGTGGTGCGAAAATGTGAACTATTTTTGTGCTTAAAGAAAGACAGAAATTGGTTAAGGATATTTTACATATAAGAAGTGACACACTGATCTAGCTAATAACACTGCGCAACAATGAAAATTTAAATCGAATGAAAATAGCTAATTCCTATCAACTCTAATGTGCTGATCGCGAATATCACAAAGACAATTAAAAATTAGCTCTAGTTTTCATTTTACACAGTTTTGTTACAGTGAGATAGTTATATACAGATTTTTTATGTTAAGTTTAAAATCAAATATTATAATGGTTCGTCAAAGTCATAATAACTAGTAACAATAGGATTATATTATCGTCCCTCATCTTACCTGCGTGCAATAATTTACATATAAACACTTTGATACCAATTTTAATGATCCATTTGTCTCCCTCCTCTTCAACTTCAGTGACTTCATTAATTCATGTAATAAGTTTTTTACATTCGTTTCCAGATTAACACCCTGTTGTTCAACTTGACTGCTGTTGAAGTGAACAAAAATGCCACGAGTTTGTGTTAACAGTGCTGATACATTTTGCTACATGTGTGGAGAAGTGACATCTGCTTCACAAAACAGCAAATAACTCCATTGATTGAAAAAGCATACAGTTGTTATTTTGGGTGCAAAATAGGTGATCAGGACAAACCTTGGGCTCCACATGTGATCTGCAACACTTGTGTCAACAGCCTCAGGAACTGTATGCATAGGAAAGGACGTTCAATGTCTTTTGCAGTGCCCATGATCTGGCTTGAGCCAACTATGTCACTGATTGCGTGTTTTGTATGGTTCCGCCTATCAAGAAGGGAATTTCTAAGAAGCAGACAGTGATATATTCTGCCATATGTCCACTTCGACATATGGAAGGATAGTCAGTACCTGAACCACCGACATAGAGCGATAGAGATTCTGAATGTCCTGAACCATGTACATCGCAAGATCCAGAGTTTCTTCCAATTATATCATCAATTGATGATCCACAAAAATTGTCTCAAAATGAGTTAAGTCACCTCATTAGAGATTTGGAGCTCTGTAAAGCTAAGGCTGAGATTTTAGCATCAAGACTGCAGCAGCGCAATTTTTCTGGAAAGCAATGTAAATGTTTCATTCTAATGCAGAAGAGAGGAACAGTGGTTGCACTACTATTAGGTACGCAGTTAGGGTATACTAAATATTGCTGCTTTGTCTGTGAATGGGATAGCCAAGCTCGATCATCTCATTACAAAAAACATGAAAGGCCCACCAGAAAATCTCTTCAACCAGGGATAAAGAACATTACGATTGAACCTCTAGTAGACCCTAAAAAGATTCTGCTCCCGCCCTCGCACACCAGGTTGGGTCTCATGAAAAGCTTTGTTAAGGGAATGAACAAAGATGGTGATGCGTTTAAGTACTCAAGGCAAAAATTCCCTTACTTAGGTGATGGCAAAGTAAAGGAGGGCATCTTTATACGCCCACAGATTCGAGAGCTTTTTGGAGACCATACTTTTGATGGATTCATACAAGATTATGAGAAGCTTGCATGGGAATATTTGAAGACAGTCTGTTTACAGTTCTCAGGGAACAAAAGAGCAATAAATTACAAGGAGATAGTAGATAATATGTTGTCATATTATGAAAAACTTGGTCGCAACATGTCATTGAAAATACATAGTCATCTTGACTTCTTCCCCAAAGATCATGGTGCAGTAAATGATGAACATGAGGAGGGATTTCATCAAGATATTGCCACATCTGAGAAGAGGTATGACAGAAAGTGGAGCGCTACTACTTTAGCAGATTACTGCTGAACTGTCATAGGGGATGTTCCCGAGTACGCGTATTAATCTCAAGGCAAGCGAAAATCGTCTTCTGAATTTATCCCTGAACGAAATATGTAATTGTATATACTGTACATATTGACATTTGATATTTGTGATCCCATATATACATCTGTGATCAGTTAATTTATATATTTTCTTTTGTGATTTACATAGTTCTGGTACAAATAAGACAAAGTATTTTCAGTCATGTAACTTTATCTTCGTTTTTTTCTTAATATTTTAATTTCGTACTTCCAGAATGGCACTGAAATTTATCAATGCATAACCAATAACATAAATCAAGTAATTATTCACTTAAAGTTTGTTATGCTGAATCATGGAACATGAATGCATATTTAGTTAGTGAGTTATTTATACAAAAACGTAGATTAATTTTAAAAAAATACTAGAGCTAAATATTTATTAATATGATGATTTTGTATCATTTTATACAGAAATAAACATAACTAACTCAAAATCATGCAAATTACACACTTTCACTTCATATTTGTTGTTCAGTGTAATGTCAGTTGCTTTTTGCTGTGAAAAGGAATGAATAATTTTGCATAATGTACTATGTGATGACTTTCTGCTGTTCTACAATAATCAGCCATTATTCATACTAGCACACTATATATATCAATAATAAATAAATACGTTTCAAAGTATACTGGTATTATTATATTCGTTCTTCAAAGCAGAATATTCCATAAAAACTACAATAAAAGACTTTCGGACTCGAACATATGAATTAAATTATAATCTTAGCAACATGTCCTGTCACCCAGTATTTTACAGTGTCTGCTGCCCAGTGTGACAAAATTGGAAAATGTTAAAGGAGTTACAGTTGCACATGAAATAGTGGAAAGAGGAAATAAGAAGAGGTGTTGGTGGAATAAAATTTTTTGAGACAATGGGATATGGTGTTGGTCGTTATAGAGCTAACTCAGGACATCACGAAGTGTAGGTGATTTCAAGTAAAGCATTTTAAGCCATGACACTAGCAGTTTTATACGCATTGGCAATGTGACATGTTGTATTATATTCTATATTTTGTGCCACAGGTTTAGGATTAATGCCAATAATGAGATAGCCTGTTCAAGTATATTAGATAGCAGTCGCACAAGTTCAGGATATAGTTTTAGTGAAAGGTAAGAGGGACAATGGAGTAAAAGAAAACGTCCATTTCTAGGACCTGAATATTAATTGATCTATAAATAGAAGGGAGGACGCAACAGACGACTTCTCCTCCGAAGAAAGTGCTACTTGACTAGAGATAGCAAGGAAACTCTAATGAATCCGACCAGGTCAGCAAACCATTGCAGTAAAAGTGACACAAAATATTAATACATGATTAATATATGTAAGTGGAGCACATAAAAACATCGTTCATCTGTGTATAACACTGAAACTCTAGCTACTGCTATACTGACACCGATTCAACAAGTAACAAAAGAAAAGGAAAAGTCATCACAATATACACTTTATATGAGAGTTAATTTCCCCAGCGGCGTAGTGTATGAACAAACATATTCCATCCCATGTTTTGCACAAACGATGAAAAAGTATGAAATAAACGAATGGTCAACTCAAGTGTCATCATAATGAGGTAGTAATGCTCTAGCCACGAACACATACTAGCACGAAGTCTAACTAAGAAAGCATACAATAATGGTCATACGTTTTCGGAAACTTGTCTCAAAGAATGAACATGAGAGAGAACAGCAACTGTTCCTAGCATACGAGATAAGTGAGAACTCGCTAGAGATTAAAAGAAATTCAGACACGTATTAAACTCACACCGATATCTCAACACGTGAAGCTTGAATAGGTATAACACATCATGGTACTAATTTCTTAACATTACAAACTCTTCGACTGGGTGTAATGAGTACCCAAACAAAAAACTGAAAAGGTTACTACTTTATGAAGTACCATATGTAATCACACGCATTTCAGACTCAGGTTGTTATTTGTTCACAAATTCTAGAACCAATAAGATTCAAGGTTTGTACCCACATAAAGATCTTAAGAAGTTTCAACTTACACCGTACCATTAAATAAACGATATGAATGGTAAGGATTATTTACGAGAAAATTCGTCATGCTGAATAACGTGAAAAGTATGAAACGTGATGTGTCCTGACTTCGTCTTAGATCAAGCATTAAATCTGCAACACGTTTCTGTATCAGTAATCCGTAAAACGAAATCAACACTAGCTGGATTATATTTTTCTGTTTGTGTACATACACACGCATTGACATGCAGTAACACAAACTCACATTTACCTTTAATTTTCGGTATTTACTACAATATAAAGTATTTCTTACCTGTATAGGTGTAAGACTATTCTCCCTGTGTGCGAAGGTGCACCTCGAACTTACACATTGCTGAGTGCTTCGTATGCTTAACGTATTTAAGTTGAACCACAGGTACGTTTTTAAGGAGGTAAAGGATGGTCATGGGCAAATAAAAGAACTCCGCAAATAGTAAAAGCCTTAGAATGATCTTCTGTCAATAAATGAAAACATTTATAGTAATATACTGCGTTGTGTGACATGTATCATCTACACACAGCACTTTCAGACATATATACGTAACGTAATATTCTATCGATAAAGTAACATTGGGAGCACATTTACCCAAAATACAGCTAGGCAACATGAATGATAGTGTACTGTTGACGTGAAACATGTAATTAGAGGTTCTTCCCTCAATTCCTTTTTTATGGTACTTATCTGTCTTGTAAATGAATCGTTTTTAGTAGTAGGTATTTCAAATTTATCGCTCTCGTACTGCAGGTAGTGATGTGTTGTAATGACTTTTCTCTAATCCAACTTTTATGTGTATATAATTATTTGAAATACTAATTTCACGATATGTGAATACTAAATATAGATTCTAAATCGTACTTTAATAGCCTGTAAGTGTGATAGAACTGTATAATAGCAAGTGACGGAGGAACACAGAAACTGTAGACATAGAAGCCTACTGAAAAAATGAAAAATTATGTATGGAGATAAATAGTGTTTTAGTTATAGTGATAAGCAAGCTAGTGGTGTGCGTCTGATAAACAGTGACCGATCGTTGTTGGCTTAGAGAATGAGTGCATTGTGTGTAAGCCCGATACCTGGTATGATGCTAAACGAACATTAGGATAAGTAAATAGCATTACACTTACTTGAGGAACGAGATGAAGGCACTTTCTTCAGGACAGTGTGCTGCCGAAAGGGTGTCGGTGGATTCACATGCACAGAACAAAAAGAAAATGAATCTCCAGTACCAATCATCGCTGAGAATGTTTCACATCACGTAAACATGGTGTGGTGTGCCGCATCCCACTGTCGCGACTCAACTAAGCCGCGGCGTGCAGGCAGCAAAATGTAACTATCGCCGGATCTCTGTGCACTGCATATTGTTTACCATGTAAAATATACACGTTAATAAGCGTACAAGAAAACAAAACTCATGGAAATGTGATATTCATATAACCTCAAGATATTTTAACTCTTGTAGATGACCAATTTATTCTCCAAACAAATAACGAACTTTCAGCTTGGTGTGAATGTGCATAAAGTCATATTTTTCCTATGCCATGATGAATGTTCAGGTGTTTCCCATTGAGAAAATACGATAAAAACATGAGTAATTGTGTATTATAATCCTATGCTGTTACTTATTGTAAGGAAACGTATCTTAAATATTTATCTGTTGTAAATCTATACCACTGTGTATTTTAATTCTACATGCTCCATAGAAGTTCATCCTTTCACAAGACTTTTGTCACTGTACGCATGTTTCATGAATCACAGAGCATCGAAACTGCTACAAGTACTAGAGCGGGCACTTGGGTGGGATCCAGGAACGCAACACTGTGTGCATGCTCTGTGACTGTTGTGGCGTTCGCTGTGTTATTCAGTGGTTTGGTATTTAACTAATTTGTAAACGGAAATGATAATCTTATTTTATTACATTGAGTAATTACTAAATTATTTTTCTTGCGGCTAAAGATTTGATCAAGTTGCTAAAGAACTCCAAGTTAACGTCGTGTTAAAGTGTTGTCTGTAAGTTATGTAAGTGTCAGTAAATCACAGTTCATACAACGGATTCTATACAACTATGGATTACGATGGAAGCAGTTATCTTCAGCAAAATGATCATTAAAACCACCGAATATCAGCCGCGCACATCACTGACGTATGTTACCTGAAACAATAATCTCCGCCACTCGTGCGTAATTAATTTCGGCTCCATACATCAGCTAGAAAAGTTTGTTATAACGATCGTGCTATGAGTACTGTTTTTAAAGAACCAATCTGATTCGAATCATTTTCATATAAAATGAGTTCTGGACCACCGGTGCACATTTAGTTTTACACATATGTACTACGTTCGGTATTTATGTCTGCAGAGTTGCGTAATTTGAATTTTCCGCTGTGATAATTGTTAACATGGCGGCAGACAATTGATAGAGACTTTCTATTGTTAGAGCAAATAAGTAAATAATTAAAATGCTTATTAAACGCTATAACATCTAATTTCGTATTGTGCAATATTTAGAATTCATCAAGCAAACATTTGATTTGTTTCTAAGGAAAACACAGACAATAACGCGATACAAATCGCTATCATCAATGGCTGCGCTCCTTGCAGCGGAAATGAATAATTAACACAGATAATGCTTACTGAGAGAGGAAATTAAGTTACAGATAATTATTCACTCATATTTATAATAATAACAGATAATTACAGTTTCTTCACAGACTTCAGTTTGATATGCGTCCGCAATCTACAAAAGCCATCCAACAAAAGGTAAAAACAAAGGAAGGCAAACGCAGATCATAAAAGGAATTTACAATTATAATTGTCTTTGTATGATACACATCGATATGTCTACTTACAACATAGAATATTATATAAATAATTAATATTTATAAGTTTTCATTGTTTTTCATACGTCGAATACATAATGTTTATAACTGTTAGAGACATAATTTCCTCTCGTCGCACTGTAGCCAAAAATTTATCTCGTGGATGTTACAACCAAGAAAATTATACTAGCCAACATGAAGGCGCCGGCTGAGGACGTCACGCAATCGTGTCTGCCGCTATTGCCTAAGAAGCCCACAGACTGTGTCGTATACGTCACAGCACGTGACACTGCAGGTCTTTCAAATGCCAGCAGCCATCTCCAGCAGAGAGTAAGTAACTATTTCAGAAGTGTTTAATACTTCTTGACTGCGTATTTAAATGCACTTAATTTCTTCATATCACTCGATGTAATTAAGACTTTCAGTGGGCACCTCTTCATTTAAATACTGAGTTGCTGTGGGCCATGCCATGAGCCGAGTGTTCTCGAAGTGTGGCAAACAAGCCCAGTAGTGTGACGTCACAACGCTAGTATATCTCGCTGGCCCCAGTAGACTGCATCTGAAGTCTCCATCCACTACTGATGTCACTTCTCCGACAGACTCACAGCCAACCGACAAGTGTTTGGAATCGACGTTCACATCCAGCAATTTGTGTCGGTTATATGTCACGCTGATGAAGACAAGCCTGTGCCAAGCACTTCATCATGATTAAACTGAAAATTTAATGAAACTGTTTTTATCGAACAAGAAAAACAAATGTACATATTAACATCTCTTTCCCATGTATGGAATTTGATTGACCATTCACAACGAAGTAGAGAATTGTATCGCGGTTATTCAGGGATGATTGTACTACCCCTTTTCTAAAAAAAACTATGTTTCGTGTGGAACATTTGTATGAAGATTGCGACTACAGAGTCGATGTTCATATGTGTTTTATCTGTGTAATAGGAAAGTCAAAGCCTTGAATTTTTTTTAAGCAGCTAGGAGTAGCCTGTCTCTTGACAGCTGTCTTTCTGCCTCCAGCTCTTGGCAAGTAAACACTGTGGGCTGTAATTGTATATAATAAGGTAAATAAACACCCTGTTCGCATATGGGACACAACCAATCCGCATAACTGTTGAGGAAGAGGTAAGTGACAGCTCGAAAGGGAATGTGTGAGGTTTTTTGCTGGTTGATCGCACTGTGGGACCATTTTTCCTCAGGAAAAGCACTTGATTCTAATTACCTCCACGTGCTGGAGTTGCTTACTTTACCACAAATAAGTGACCGCTAACACAGTATTGCACCGCCGCGTTGGGCTCAGACTTCGTCATGTTTTAGACCAGGTATATTCAGGTCACTGGAATGACAAGGGTTGTCCAATTCCCTGGCCTCGTAGGTTGCCTGTTATTACGATGATGGACATCTTTCTGTGGGTGCAAGGACATATTCTGCTTAACGCCTGTCGATCTCATCGATAACTTGAAGTGTCGAATAGATGCTGCCATTGATGCAGCTGGTACGGATATGTTACGCCGAGTATGGATGGAGCTTGCATACAGACTGAATATTGTGGTAGCATTGAAGGTGTACATATTGATATTGACTGAAAGCCACAAAAACTTTGTAAGCCAATCGTGGCGGGAATATCTTACGTGCTTTGGAAGCTATAATACATTAAATTGGTAACGTACCTTTCTAGTCGCCAGGTATGTGAGAGCTGTCTTGGTTTTGGAGAGTGCGACGTGTTGGCACGGAAAAACGTAGGAGGGAGAGAGTCACTTGTCAAGTGAGTTAAAAGACAAAGAATTTTTTTAAAATTCTGTATCTGTTAACGTTTTGCTCAGGGTTAGCAAATACGGCAAATCTGCCAAATGTAGCAACTTTAATACAGTTGTACCTACGTGGAGCCAGAAATACAAATAAACCAAGAAGCTTACTGAAACAACCTGTTCGACTTTATATGTTGCTCTCTACAAAACTCATCATGCAAATTCCAGCAAAGCTGGGACTACGAACCTTGGGATGCAAGTTACTCTGTTTCGAGCTCTAAGTGATCGTCTAGAACAAAGCTAAGCATTTAGTGCTCCGTCATTTTCTTTGGCAGAGCTGCAATTCGTCTTAAGTGTAACGACATTTGCGAATCTAAACCAAAAATTCTGAAGGAGCGGAAAGTTTCCATCAATGCAGTTGGCTTAATAGAAGAACTGGTATGTTTGTCACTTGCATCGTGGAAGTATTAGACTACCTCCCACGGCGTACGTTTGCCGCACATCACGGAACTGTTAATCTTGTGACTAGCACAAAGCCAAAAATTACGCAGGCCAGGGTCGATGTATGAAACAGTTAAAAGGGCTATTTCTGATAACGTATTCAGGGGAATAAAAACAGAAAATATACTATTTGGAAATGAGCAGTGAATACCCACAGGAAGAAAGGGTACATCACCTTAGTATTCTTCGTACTCGGCACAAACTACACTCCTGGAAATTGAAATAAGAACACCGTGAATTCATTGTCCCAGGAAGCGGAAACTTTATTGACACATTCCTGGGGTCACATACATCACATGATCACACTGACAGAACCACAGGCACATAGACACAGGCAACAGAGCATGCACAATGTCGGCACTAGTACAGTGTATATCCACCTTTCGCAGCAATGCAGGCTGCTATTCTCCCATGGAGACGATCGTAGAGATGCTGGATGTAGTCCTGTGGAACGGCTTGCCATGCCATTTCCACCTGGCGCCTCAGTTGGACCAGCGTTCGTGCTGGACGTGCAGACCGCGTGAGACGACGCTTCATCCAGTCCCAAACATGCTCAATGGGGGACAGATCCGGAGATCTTGCTGGCCAGGGTAGTTGACTTACACCTTCTAGAGCACGTTGGGTGGCACGGGATACATGCGGACGTGCATTGTCCTGTTGGAACAGCAAGTTCCCTTGCCGGTCTAGGAATGGTAGAACGATGGGTTCGATGACGGTTTGGATGTACCGTGCACTATTCAGTGTCCCCTCGACGATCACCAGTGGTGTACGGCCAGTGTAGGAGATCGCTCCCCACACCACGATGCCGGGTGTTGGCCCTGTGTGCCTCGGTCGTATGCAGTCCTGATTGTGGCTCTCACCTGCACGGCGCCAAACACGCATACGACCATCATTGGCACCAAGGCAGAAGCGACTCTCATCGCTTAAGACGACACGTCTCCATTCGTCCCTCCATTCACGCCTGTCGCGACACCACTGGAGGCGGGCTGCACGATGTTGGGGCTTGAGCGGAAGACGGCCTAACGGTGTGCGGGACCGTAGCCCAGCTTCATGGAGACGGTTGCGAATGGTCCTCGCCGATACCCCAGGAGCAACAGTGTCCCTAATTTGCTGGGAAGTGGCGGTGCGGTCCCCTACGGCACTGCGTAGGATCCTACGGTCTTGGCGTGCATCCGTGCGTCGCTGCGGTCCGGTCCCAGGTCGACGGGCACGTGCACCTTCCGCCGACCGCTGTCGACAACATCGATGTACTGTGGAGACCTCACGCCCCACGTGTTGAGCAGTTCGGCGGTACGTCCACCCGGCCTCCCGCATGCCCACTATACGCCCTCGCTCACAGTCCGTCAACTGCACATACGGTTCACGTCCACGCTGTCGCGGCATGCTACCAGTGTTAAAGACTGCGATGGAGCTCCGTATGCCACGGCAAACTGGCTGACACTGACGGCGGCGGTGCACAAATGCTGCGCAGCTAGCTCCATTCGACGGCCAACACCGCGGTTCCTGGTGTGTCCGCTGTGCCGTGCGTGTGATCATTGCTTGTACAGCCCTCTCGCAGTGTCCGGAGCAAGTATGGTGGGTCTGACACACCGGTGTCAATGTGTTCTGTTTCCAATTTCCAGGAGTGTATATGGGGCACAACTCATATTTCTGGGAGGGGGGGGGGGGGGCTGTTCGAATGTGTTTTGGACTTTTCTTCTGATGTGATAATGGTGATTAGTATGGGTGTAAAGACATTAAACATCTATGGTCATCAGTATGTTATACACATTCCACCGTACAGGACGGACTCTGTGTTCCCCATCTGTCTGCGTCTAGACTGAATCACACGTGCAAGTGTGAGAGCGTTTTCTAAATGGGTAACGAGTACCAACGAGACGTGGGTACCAGCCCTCTGTCCACCTAGTGGGACGTGGGAAACCGTCTAAAAGTCACATGCAGGCTTGCTGACTATCCAGCCCTTGTCGTTAATCATTTGCGAGGAGAATTAGATCCATTGCAGACCCGTGTCCCAGAAGCTGCGCGTTAACGCATGGAGCCGTCCGGGAGGGCGAAATTATTGTTTAGCTGTGATAGTGGTATCTCCTGTAAGAATATGAGTCTTTTTAAACATCTTGCCTACTCTCTTCTAGCTTATAAAACGAAACGGGAGAGAGACGCAAAACCTGTTACTATTTACAATAAAATGGAGAAGTTAGACAAGATTTATGAAATGGAGGAATTTGACGAGTAACTACACTCCTGGAAATGGAAAAAAGAACACATTGACACCGGTGTGTCAGACCCACCATACTTGCTCCGGACACTGCCAGAGGGCTGTACAAGCAATGATCACACGCACGGCACAGCGGACACACCAGGAACCGCGGTGTTGGCCGTCGAATGGCGCTAGCTGCGCAGCATTTGTGCACCGCCGCCGTCAGTGTCAGCCAGTTTGCCGTGGCATACGGAGCTCCATCGCAGTCTTTAACACTGGTAGCATGCCGCGACAGCGTGGACGTGAACCGTATGTGCAGTTGACGGGCTTTGAGCGAGGGCGTATAGTGGGCATGCGGGAGGCCGGGTGGACGTACCGCCGAATTGCTCAACACGTGGGGCGTGAGGTCTCCACAGTACGTCGATGTTGTCGCCAGTGGTCGGCGGAAGGTGCACGTGCCCGTCGACCTGGGACCGGACCGCAGCGACGCACGGATGCACGCCAAGACCGTAGGATCCTACGCAGTGCCGTAGGGGACCGCACCGCCACTTCCCAGCAAAATAGGTACACTGTTGCTCCTGGGGTATCGGCGAGGACCATTCGCAACCGTCTCCATGAAGCTGGGCTACGGTCCCGCACACCGTTAGGCCGTTTTCCGCTCACGCCCCAACATCGTGCAGCCCGCCTCCAGTGTTGTCGCGACAGGTGTGAATGGAGGGACGAATGGAGACGTGTCGTCTTCAGCGATGAGAGTCGCTTCTGCCTTGGTGCCAATGATGGTCGTATGCGTGTTTGGCGCCGTGCAGGTGAGCGCCACAATCAGGACTGCATACGACCGAGGCACACAGGGCCAACACCCGGCATCATGGTGTGGGGAGCGATCTCCTACACTGGCCGTACACCACTGGTGATCGTCGAGGGGACACTGAATAGTGCACGGTACATCCAAACCGTCATCGAACCCATCGTTCTACCATCCCTAGACCGGCAAGGGAACTTGCTGTTCCAACAGGACAATGCACGTCCGCATGTATCCCGTGCCACCCAACGTGCTCTAGAAGGTGTAAGTCAACTACCCTGGCCAGCAAGATCTCCGGATCTGTCCCCCATTGAGCATGTTTGGGACTGGATGAAGCGTCGTCTCACGCGGTCTGCACGTCCAGCACGAACGCTGGTCCAACTGAGGCGCCAGGTGGAAATGGCATGGCAAGCCGTTCCACAGGACTACATCCAGCATCTCTACGATCGTCTCCATGGGAGAATAGCAGCCTGCATTGCTGCGAAAGGTGGATATACACTGTACTAGTGCCGACATTGTGCATGCTCTGTTGCCTGTGTCTATGTGCCTGTGGTTCTGTCAGTGTGATCACGTGATGTATCTGACCCCAGGAATGTGTCAATAAAGTTTCCCCTTCCTGGGACAATGAATTCACGGTGTTCTTATTTCAATTTCCATGAGTGTAGGTGTCTCCTAAGGTTTCCAGTCTGAGCCAAATGAATATTTATCATATTTGTTGTTAATTTTACTAAATCAATTTAATAGTAGTATTTGAAGTGGTTACTCGACACAAAGGCGCAGTCAGTGAAATGGCAGTGTGGTAGACATAAGGAGTGTTTCACAATTACAGGCTTCTGTGGGTTGTAAAGCGGATTTCTTTGATAAAATTTTGGAAAGGAACCCATGATCAGAATCGCAACGTTTGGGTGTAAAACAAACTTGAAGATCGTCTAACATTCAAGTCTCTAGCCTCACGCTTCGTACACAGCGGTAACAACGAACTTTGGCGTGTGTGCTGTACAGGAAGCCACGGCATGGGCAAAGTTCCAATTACCCGTCGGTGGATTCTATTCTGCGTGACGAAGGACTTCATCTTACCAATTCATCGCAGCTGTTAATGTAGTTTGGGAAAATGGTGATTTCATAATTACAATAGGGACTGCATACGCTATCCTCTTCTCTGTATATAAGTGTACAGTGTACAGGGAAGGTTATCTGATTTAAAGCTTCTTTTTACATGCATTGCTGGACATGTGGTCCTCATCAGACCTTATCTGTTACGTATTCTGTAAAACCCCTACAAACCTGTAATAGAAAATGTGAGACACTTTGCAACAGAATCATAAATATGATGTACCTATGTGTATTCCGTTCCATTTGTCCCGCAGAGGCCCATCAAAATACAAAATTGATGAGGAGAAGTACACATTAATTTTGTACGCATGTTCCTCCACATCATTATTTGATACTTTTTTGACTACACAAGTATAAAATTTCGAACAGTCCCACAATACACCTCGAACGTAAGGCGTACAGGGACAAGAGTTGTGGTAAAGTAAATACGGGGCCGTACATTTCGTTTGTGATAATGAATGCCGAGCCCACTGACCGCTCGGTTTGAGGCGCCATGTCACGGATTGCGCGGTCCCTCCCACCGGAGCTTCGAGTCCTCCCTCGGGGATCGATATGTGTGTGTGTGTGTGTGTGTGTGTGTGTGTGTGTGTGTGTGTGTGTGTGTGTGTGTGTGTTGTTCCTAGCATAAGTTATTTTAAGTTGCGGGTAAGTCTAGGGACCGATGAACTCAGCAGCTTGGTCTCTTAGCAATTCACACTCATTTAAACATTTTTTTTTATAATGAACGTACAGAACGTTTTCCACGTTGTCAGAGGTACAGGAAAACAGTTCGTGAGTACCCCAAGAATCTAACTTTGTTGGATATCAAAGTGTGAGTGAGATCACGATGCAGTCCGTGTTGTGGTACCTGAAAGACGCAGCCTAAAGCACTGGTAACTCACCGTTGAATATTATTAGCCCTCAGGACTAGCAGATCCACTACTGCGTTCCAATGAAATGTTGACAGACGCTTACACCGGATTACTTACCTTCATTATGGGCAACTATGAAAAACTTGTCGGTTTATATGCGGCCATGGATTTATTTATTTGAACTGAAATACATCCTCGTTTTATGGAGACATGACATACTAACTGATTTGACAGAATATATGAGCGGCTATTGCTCTTGTCTTAATGAGGAAAATGTGTGTTGCCTACTGTTAGCCGATATCCAAACTCTGTTGACGTGCGAAAATACCTGAAGTACGGCAGTTTATGCATAAACAATGAAGGTTTTTGGAATATTCCGTCGGTACTTCGAAGAACATACAGCTCCAAATTGTTCCTGATATTGTGTGGATGGTCTATTTAGTCTTAACTATGCTGAGGGCAGCCTAAACAGACGAGCTAAACAACAAATGTGTAATATATCTTTATTGCGTCACTATTTCTTAGATGCACACAAACATTCATATTACCGGTTTCGGCAAGAAGCTGCCTTCGTTAGCTGTGCTTAAGCTACCGAAAAGCTTTGTACAAACAAATATAATCTTTTTATATAAAGCGATGGAAGGTGGCACATACATGGACCTATGCCAGATTATATCATGTGAAAAGTGCCTAACCATATTTGTTTACATATTATTGCGGAACATCAATAGTGTGTATTTCAGTTCTAATTAATATTCAAGGTATATCACTACTGTTAATTGTGCATAATTCAACACCTTTTACCAAACATGGTTATGAGTTAAAAATCACGTAGACGGAAAACAAAAAAACAAAAAAAACAGGGAACTATACAGCTGATAACGTGTCTACAAAGACCTAAGAACTATAAATTCGTCCTTTGAGAATAGAAAATGGTTCAAGTTTCCTTTTTCAAGAATACTACATCTCTCGCTCTAGAATGAGTTGAAAATTCATATGGATTTTCCGGCAAAATCACAAAACTGATTCAAGCGAAAAATTGAAGTTGGATGTCGTGTAGTTCATAAATAAAACAATGTATTTCTTTTGTTCACATAATGTCTTTTGTAGGCAGTAAACCAAAAAATTTTTAAGATTCCCTAACGAGAGTAGAATGACACGTTCGAAATTTGTTACAATTGGTGTGCTTTTGGTACCCTGTTGTCGCTTTAGTCTGTGGGACACTTACAAAAGGCTTGTGTTATACATGAACAAAGAATTAGAGAATAACAAGAATCTGCAGCAAAAAAACTCCTAACACGTCTTTGATAAACTTTCTTTCGGTGTACCCGCACTCGGTATGGCGTTTCCGAAACGAAGAATGAATAAGACAGAGTATTAATCACTTTATTATAAACTCTTTTACATAGATTAAATTAATTCTGGACACGTCCAGAGGCGCTAAAATAATTTCACAATTTCAAACAGCAAACGATAAAAATATCTCGACATAATCAGGAAGAAAACACTGGAGCATGCTTGTTTCTTCTCTTGAGAGTCGCTTACAAGCGAAGCTTTAAATTTTTACCTAACTTCAGGTAACATTCATCATATTTATATATGTGTAATCTATGCTTTATTTGTACAGCAATTAGATTTTTAGTTGATTAAAGACATCTCAACATCATTTTCACGAGGATGTAAGCTCTGAGTCCAACAATTTCTCTGTATCTCTTTCATTGACTTGTGCTGAGAGTTGCGCATATTGTCGCGTTAACACTTTTAACTTGGTAGCTGATTGAAAAATCGTATTAGCACTTTTTACAAGATTAGCACATTGAAGTACATTTAAAAAACTGTTATTTTTTTCAGTTTGTTGAGAACAAACACTGATGGTGTCCGCTGTTTGGGCAGTAATTTTGCCACGCAATGAGAAACACTTACTCACATATATGTAAACATATACGACTGGATTTTAATTGATTTTTCACAGCTTACGTATTCAGTTAAGATAATATTGCCTTACAAGGTAGGTATTTACACAATTTCAGTACAGAGCACACAAACTTTGTACATTATCATCCTCCTGCTGTCTTGACACTTCCCTCAGTATACACTCCCTTTTGCTACGACTACGGTACCACTACTAATACTTGCTTTCGTCCTGCTTGGCGAAAAATTCGCTAAGCAAACACAAGCAGAGAGTCATCTGCGGAAAGCTGAAACTGAGTCAGTCCGTTCGGTGGTGTTGATTGTGGTGCTGTAGTTGGAAGGGTCGAAATGTTTCTGGCGTTTCCTCGGCGTGTAGCGGCTACCTGCTGCAGTGGTGTCCCGAGGATGCGCCCGTCATGGCCACCCAAACACAGAACAGCGCAGCTCCCGCCAGAGGCAGCAGAGAACCCGGCCTTGTCGTGCCCGATGACGTCACTGGAACAACCAGGAAAACAACAAACTCACAGCCAGCACATCACAGTGAAAGCTCCCTCCCACAGTTACGGGTAAAAATAAAAAAAATCTCTTCCAACAGTAAGTGAGGGATATCGTTGATAAGATAGGATGCTGATTGGCTCCTAAATCATGGTGTGCTTCGTCCTTGGTTGAAGCACCGGTCTGTTAAGTATAGTTGTCTTTTACGGTCCAATATACCGCTCTTCAGCCATGGATTGTACGGATAGAGCAGATTAACTTTTTAATAACAAAAAAAAAAACAGTAATGTAATACGAATAAGGTGTCGATAATATGCAAGAGTGGTGATCTTAAAGCGTCTGGTAATAGTAATGTAGGAATTTCTATGGTGACAGACTTAATGCAAGGGTGTAGTGCCGATGAATTTTTGTGTATATGACGTAAGAATTCAACTGATGAATTCTTGGTCTCAGACTCTGCGTGTTAATTAGGTTATAAATAGAGGTGAGGTTGGTATTTTTATTGAATAGGAGCTGTATGAAAAACATATGAGAGATACTGTTGTCACCAGCAGTGGTTACGAATGCTAAGAAGTACGGTTGGAGGTAAATGTTCGCTGTTACTGCGTCAGTGGGACTCGGAAAGTAAGAGAATGAACACAGTAGGTAATTTAACGCTCCCATTTCCTCTCTCCCAGCTCCCCACATTTTGTAGTTCAACCAATAGTCATTCTTCTTTAACTAATGTTTAAGAAGTTTTGATTAGTTTCTTTTGATCGTACTACCAATTCGTTTCTAAGTGGCTCATCAGTTCCAGTAGATGAAAAAAAAGACAGAAGTAAAATAGTATTCTAAAGAATGGTATAGACCTTCAGAACACTTACAATGTCTTCTTCACATGAAATTGCGGTATTCCTAGATTTTCTTATTCTTATTATCCACAGTTACATTTGGCAGATGCTTTACTTGCCTATTTCAACATTTTATTCACGTTATCTACAAAATTTCTATTTCTAGCGTCATCTAGCAAGGTTGTAAACTTCGTATTCAGTTATTTCCTGAAGTACGAGCGTTGACAATTCTCCTCTGTTTTACTGTATTTGTGAATCCTGTTTGCTGTGATCAGTCGATAGTACATTATAAAATATATCAATAGATTTTTAACTTAACATCTGGTCTTATCAAAGGTGCCTTATGACCTCAGATCTTACTCTTGCACAAATATGGAATTTATGACAATGGAATTTCCTTTCTGTGATAAATGCTTTGCAATAATGTCAGTAGAGCCTCCAAGTTATTAGTAGTGAATTTTGGTGGACACGGCTATCTTGAGTGGTGTGATCCGATACATTTCAAGAGAATGTTGTGCAGTATTCCTTTGTTAACAAAAAACAGGAGAGTTGAATTGAGAAAGATCACCTACAAGCAGTTAGCCCCAAAACAGCAGCCGCAAACAAGTTGAGAAGTCTTCAATCTAGTATCGGGTAATTGGCTGAAGTTTATACTAAACAGTAGCTAACAATTGAGGAAATTACTGTACTTTGAATGTGAAGAATTAAGTATCACAACGGTTGGATCGCATTAAAAAGAGTCGTGCTGGTATTCTTTTCGCTAATTCACTACTGGGAATGAGAAGTGTGAGGAGGACCTTACGAAAGGATTGAAGGAACAGTAGAAGCAGTAGGTAGCTGAGGCTGCCCATGTAAAAGCGTCACATCTATCGGAGCAAGTTTATTGACCATCTGGCACAGTCAATGAGCAATATGGTGGTGACAATAATTCACTTTATATCCGAGGGCGCGATCATTTTTACGTAAAAAGTGTGTCGTTTGAATCGTATGGAGACAGTCAACATTTTCGGTTGGACAGCTTTAGATGGTTAGCGTTACGTGAAACAATAATCGATATGAAACAGAAAATTATCATAGATGATAAGTGGAGGCGTACTGCTTAGTAATGTAGGTAAGGAGAGAGTGACAGAAGTTATTAAAGAAGAATTGATGAGATTAAAAATGCTTCTAGTAGGTAAAGCGTGAATGTATGATAAAAAAACGATATCAGTCTTATACGATTTTAAAATAATGTTTCATTGCTTTCAAAGTAAACTACGTAGAACGACACTAACCATAGCGAAAATGGTATAATCTAAAGTGTTGAGTGACTGTTGGACTAGATATAATTTCCAAATAAAAAATCACCCTTGAAGACGTGGTTCGTGTAATGCAACTACGTGAAAGATATTTGTGCTGTGCAGTACGCCTTTTGCAAATTTTTGTCTGTGAAGTTTCTGGAGTGGACTGTAACACTTGTCTGTTTAATAACTGCGTTATAGTTACGGATAAGTTTTTGCAGTTTTTGTTAGTCTCTTGTTGTTTGGTGACAAACAACAATTGGAGCCTATGTTTTGTGAGATTAAATTACTATTTGCTCCCCTTACTATTTGTTACTATATTAGTTCATATGTGCCGTCCTGGAGCAGTAAATGTTGGTCAGAGTCCAGCCACATGCTCAATATTCCGCATTTTTCCGACACATTTCAACGTATAACCTTATTTTCACTTTGCTCAACGTTTTGACTTGAGTATTTACTATATATACTACTGACAACTGCCTCTATATGTTTGTATTTTGTTTGTGTTATTGTGTCTGTATGTAGTTTAGTATGTTTTTGTTTTAATATTATGTGTGTGTGTTTGTTATTTTTTCGCAGGGAGAAGTGTAAATAAATTTATTATATCGTCTGGTTATGTTTTACATCTCTGTTTGTTGTAGTTTTGGTGGCTAACATAACTGAGGCCTTACTTTCATTGATTTGATTATCACATTACTTTCTTGTTCATTGGAAGGGTTCTGTTTTCCAGTCACTTTCGTTTTCTGTTGTGATTGTTCAGTCTAACAGTTTTCATATGTGGTTCTATTTCTAGATAGTTCACGTAGATTCCATATAAAAATGGTTCAAATGGCTCTGGACACTATGGGACTTAACTTCTGAGGTCATCAGTCCCCTAGAACTTAGAACTACTTAATCCTAACTAACCTAAGGAAATTGCACACATTCATGCCCGAGGCAGGATTCGAACCTGCGGCCGTAGTGGTCTCGCGGTTCCAGACTGTAGCGCCTAGAACCGCTCGGCCACCCCGAGATTCCATATCAGGTGCTCAACAGTGCAAGAGCAGCTACTTCTAGCAATTATTGTTTATATTAATACATACACATTATCTACATTATTGTGCAGGCCATAAAAGAATGTTTTAAAAATTTGGAAGATAGGAGAGGATGAAATGTTGAAAGTTTTGATATGAGGAACCTGTAGCCGGAAATGTGAAACAAAATTATTAAAGCGAGCACTGTGTTGTTAGAATGCCATGCTCTACCTGTTTGAGAAGTTATTGGGTGAGTTTCTCAGTCAACATTTGAGCTAGGTTTCTTGGGATTATAATAACTGAATCTTCCGTCGCTTCTTGGTAGAGCAACATTATAATATATGAAAAGTGGTGGTATGCTTTTGTTCTGCACTATTAGTCTTTTTGTGTTAACCCGTTATCCACTTACAAGGTCGTCTACAGATATTTACTGACTTTTGTCGCCACAGAAGTTACGTAGAAGTTAAGCAGAAATGTGCAGTAAACACCATCTTTGACAGTGTGGTCTTAATGCAATGTAAAAAGCAAAATTTTGAGCAGTATATAAATACAAAGGGAATAAGCAGGAAAGAAACTTTAACACAAAAGTAGATCAGCAAGCCTGCATAACAGTTTATAGAATAAACAAAAACAATAAAATAAATTAAAATGAGTACTTGATAAGGCTACTTAAGGAAGTATAAAACATGGGGGGTGATCACAAACCAATTAAAAGAAATAATTGTCAATGTAATTACAGATTATATAGGAACATAAGCATCATCAATAAGATAGAAATGAGTAAATGCAGGGAGGAGTTTGAGGGAACATACAGTAAATGCCATCTTTTGGAGAGCGTTCGTACTGAATTTTGAAAAGTATAAAGTTTAACAACATAGAAATATAAAAGGAACAAAAAGGTTAAAATATTAACATTACACTTAAAACTGTACCTATGTAACAGTTTGTTGCAAATAAATGAACCAAGTGAAATAAAAGACAGTGCTTGATGAGTGAGTTTCAAGAGGTATTAAACATGGAAGGTAGTACAAATGCCTAGTACAAGAAAGACTCAACGATTGTAGCTATAATCAATATGGATTACATAGACAATTTTAATAAAATAACTGAGTTAACACAAGGAAATGTGGAAACACGTGGATGCATAATAAGTGGAATGTAATGAAAAACAGAGAGGATTATGTGAAGCTTAGGAAAGTATTAAGTGGTGTCTGGTCATTTAAGATTAGATCTGTACTGTGAGCTAAATGTTTGTTAATTTCCAGGGCTTCCAGCAGGTTGAGTTTTTGGCCTTTGTATGATGAGTGAAGGACATGAGACTCTGGTTGGTAGTTGTGGCCCTCATTCAGTACATACTTAACAAATGTGGAGTCAGAATTCTGCAACCTCCAGCTGTGTTCATGTTCTATCACCCTAGTTGCTATGTCTCTGCCTGACTGACCCAAGTAAATCTTGTCACAGTCAGATTACTGAATCACGCATTTTACTAGATCTTTTGAGTGATGCGTGGTATTCGAACTTTCGAGAGAGTCCCTTGCTTGAATTTATGGAAATATGGTACGTTGTTGCACGATGTATTTCTAACGAAGTTGACTGTCGTCACACTGAACATTAATGTTATAGCAGTGAAGCCGGAGATTTGTGTTACAGCGTTTGATTGGACTCTGCAGCCAATAAACGTTTTACAAACTACTATATTATGGCGTTTCATTTGATGTATCGAATATGCAGGAAGTGCAGCGCGATGTAAAAACTTTATTTCACATTACCGATCATGGATTCCTGATATCAGAACGTACTGAATTTTATCCTTTGCAGTCTTCCAAACTTTTAAAACGTCATTCTGTTACTCCCTGTATACACGTAACAGACATGGATTACGTGCCACTCAAGGTCTTTCACAAATAAAGAGAAGCAAAGGGCGTATGGCACAATACGAACACTCTCTCATTTATATGCATTAGGCGAATCCCATCTCCCACAATTTAGAAGTAACTTAAGAACCACAGAAAACATAAAAACTAACGTTAATAAATGACTATTTACGTATTTTCGTTTACAATGACAATATACCTTCACACATAGTGGTCTGACTGAAATTGGGACACGAAAATGAGATGGCTACTGCTCACAGCTCATAGTCTTCAGCGTTCATCTGCATGCGAATTCTTCCCAGCAACTAAGGACGAGGGTGGGAGTGGAAACTTATAACAAAGTCGAGTGGATTTTCTTAGAGCTGAGGGCTTGAACTCGTATTGGGGCGACGGCAGTTAAAATCCTTGTCATGTCACTCGGATTTAAGTTCTAGCTGATTATATAAGGTGAATGTTGGGATACTTCTTTTGAAACAGCATCGATGATCCCCTCTTTGTCTGGGATTCTGCAATATATTTTACGACCTCATGGTCGATGGGACAATATACCGTTATTTGCTCTCATTCCTTCGCCAACAGAGGCGAAGGTGAATTTAACTATTAAGGAGATTATGGTGTTGTCTAGGCTGAAGAATAAATTTTTATTATTTACTGCTCAAACGGGATATACCGATTACATGCGAGCTCTCAGAATGAATTACATTCAAACAAAAAATAGAAAACATGATAAAGTGGCGTAAGTTGAAAAAAAGGGAAAATTTATTTCCCTACTAGATAACATATGTATCTACAAATCGTCTAAAGACAGTGAAAAACTTTGGGATGTGAAGCATGAGTAATTGAACATCTACCTTATGCAATATATTGTTTCTATGCCAACACATATTAAATTCGTGACTGAAGGAGTTTACAAGATTACGAATATTCAAACAGATATCATTTCCATCAAACTGTTTGGTTAAAATAAGTGCTTTATAAAGCAATAATAGTGGTGCATAACGTAGTACTTGAATTATTGAGCCTGAAGGATATTATGATATTTTAATAGAGTCGAGTTAGAAGGAAGCAGTAAACAAGTATCTTTAGACAACCGTCGAAGAAAATTTTTCAGTTTCAGAAGCACATTTTAGAAACGGCTTCTACTTTCTGGACAAACGCTGCGCGAAATTCACCGAGAAAACAAAGTCTATATCCGGAAATAGATACAGGTTTAATAAACGCAGCCATTCACTGTCACACCCGTTTTCGTTGCTTTCTAGGCCACTCAATGTGACTTATGCTAATGCCTTGAAGTAGACCAGTCGTCGCTACATCAAACGCTTATTTATTTGATTTTTCCCTTTCTCAGAACTTTATTATGACCAAAGCCCTAAGACACAGTGGTTTCGAACTACATCGAGCTACATCTGTGGCATTAGATTATGACCGTGTTATCCGTTACCTTGGTCGCGATACACATTAGTGTTTGCTATCTCCATTACGATTATTACCAACCAGACACTGTAGGACACTTTATGACATCGATAAGTGACTAATGTTTTGATTGCTAACCTCTCCTCCGCAGCTTACATAAAAATTATTTCACTGCAGCTGAACCTATGGTCACAAACCGTGCAAGGGAAGAAAATATTTTCCCTAACTCCGCCAGTGACTCATTATTTACGCAGGAAGCTGACGGTGTACAATCAGAGTCTGTCTTACATTTTGAAGCTCTGCATAGAACGTGCTTCCTCGAGAGACGTTTTATTCGTGTTTGTAGAAGGTCAGACAAGAAATCATTATTGAGGAATTTGTTGCTCGCCGAATTTCACATTATTCATTTCATAGAATTTACCAGAGTAAAAATATGAGTGACTGCTATTTTAAAAATAGTTTATTATACCACGCAAAAGTTAAGTTTAGGTCGTCAGAAACAGTATTAGATAGTAGTAGCAGCAGTGACGAACTCCTGCTTCGCCCTAAGTATCGACGGCTAGACTGCTTGTCTGGCGTAGCAGAGTAAATTGTATATACGAACCTTACCCACGAATTAGTACATCCATTAGTGAAAACTGTATCAAAATCCCTACAATAGTTCGTGAGAATACTTTCAGAAATAAAATTATAAACAGCCGACCAGTTGCAATGGATAAAGAAATCTTTAACTAGGTTTCAACAAATTTCAATTTGTCTTCTTCAGAAGGTGGCAATTTTACATTAGTGTAGACTGATGTATCATCGTCGTTTTTACAAATATCTGCATAGATCCATTTGTTCAAATTAAAATATAGCCCTGAAAATAGGGTTTGTCATGTAAATGTAAATTAGTAACTGGACAAATGGATCTACGCAGATATTTGTAAAAACGACGGTGATACATCAGTCTATACTAATGTAAAATTGCCACCTTCTGAAGAAGACAAATTTAAATTTGTTGAAACCTAGGTAAAGATTTCTTTATCCATTGCAACTGGTCGGCTGTTTATAATTCTATTACGTGGAATCGTTGCTGTTGTGCAGCCATGTTTAAAATACTTTCAGAAATACAAAATAACGTGGCCGGGGACTTCCGTTTTTAAAATGTATCAGATAGATTCTGGTCAAGCTTTCGTGCTTTCTGGAATTATGGTGGCTGTTTACTTGGTTGCTTTTCCCGTATCCTCGGTAGCCGACTGGCTAGCATCTCCCATCACTGCCGTCAGATGTCAGTTAGAACGCGAATTAAATATGGAACTGATAACTATAGATACGCTGCACACTCATCATTACTATGGTAAAAATATCAATCATATCGAAAACCTGCCTCGTGAGTCATTGTATTAGTGACAACCGCTTTAAAATTTGTGTAGCATTTCGCGCGGTAAGGATGAAAGACAGAGAAACGGAGTAGAGGACTTTAATTTCGTAGTATCTATAAATGTAATTGGATACTTTCCCGTTAGCAGCTGAATTCTTGGATGTCGACTACCGCCGATGAAAACTCATCTGAGGCATATATCGCTACTGCACACAATGTTTTCCACACCATGCTGTATGTGTGATGCGAGGATGTGTGTATTGATTTCTGCAGACTGCGCACCAAATGTGTATCACACACACAGAGTCCCAATTTCGTGTCTGTCTGTGTAAGTGTTGATTTAACTGTCAATTTCGCTACGCTATCCAAATGGAAAGGTTAAACAAACACATGCGCGAGACATGCAAATACGAATACAGTTCATCGAATGGGAAATAAGGCAAATGTTAGATGCGGGAACGAACTTCACTGTTTCGCTCTCAAAGCCATTGTGTTTAACTTCCAACGAGTGCATCGCTTCACACCAACCCTATCATATAATTATAAATGTCGTGTAAACGTGGCTGTAATTTACAAGTAAGTATAAGCAGAGCACTCTGATTCCAATTAAATCAATTCTATCTTGAAATACACTATTGCTATTTGAACCGTTGCGCGATCAATAGCTCGCGCTGTGTATACTGGAACAGTGTCTTTGGCGTGAAGAGAGTGTGGCCCGTTTTGCTGCGAGGGACTTTGTGGCCGTGATTCCGGGGGAGGCTGTGTGTGAGGCAGCACGTTCAGCGCACGTATGACTTACAAGTTGATCTGGTTGAGCAGCCTTCGCACAAGGCGTAGGGGGACGGGCTAGGGGTGCGAGGGGCGTGCACCTGCAGCGAGAATGGACAGTGGGCACGTTATTTCTTTGACCGACCAGGTCTGGAGGCAAGCAGTCGGTCGTCGTCATTCGGAGTTTGTTATTCGAATTTCTGGAATTTCTACATTGTCTGCATGTTTCAAAGGCTAAGCGACATTATTGAATGACTTATTATTCTCGCACAGTCTTTGAATAGAGTGGTTGTGTCGCTGGAAGATGTTCTTGTTTTGTCATCGCAGCTTGGCAGCGAGGAGCGCAGGAGTTCTGTCGTTAGAGCAGTAATGAGACGCCGCGCAGAGGACTCGTGGCAATATACAGGGTGATTCAAAAAGAATACCACAACTTTAGGAATTTAAAACTCTGCAACGACAAAAGGCAGAGCTAAGCACTATCTGTCGGCGAATTAAGGGAGCTATAAAGTTTCATTTAGTTGTACATTTGTTCGCTTGAGGCGCTGTTGACTAGGCGTCAGCGTCAGTTGATGCTAAGATGGCGACCGCTCAACAGAAAGCTTTTTGTGTTGTTGAGTACGGCAGAAGTGAATCGATGACAGTTGTTCAGCGTGCATTTCGAACGCAGTATGGTGTTAAACCTCCTGATAGGTGGTGTATTAAACGTTGGTATAAACAGTTTACAGAGAATGGGTGTTTGTGCAAAGGGAAAAGTTCTGGACGGCCGAGAACGAGTGATGAAAATGTAGCACGCATCCAGCAAGCATTTGTTCGCAGCCCAGGAAAATCGACTCGCAGAGCTAGCAGAGAGCTGCAAATTCCACAATCAACTGTATGGAGAGTCCTACGAAAAAGGTTAGTTATGACACCTGAACGTCAACTACCCGAGGCGATGTATCGGCCGCCAGGCAGCCCGTGACAGAGTACTTCATCACTGGCCTCCAAGAAGCCCTGATCTTACCCCCTGCGATTTTTTCTTATGGGGTTATGTTAAGGATATGGTGTTTCGGCCACCTCTCCCAGCCACCATTGATGATTTGAACCGAGAAGTAACAGCAGCTATCCAAACTGTTACGCCTGATATGCTACAGAGAGTGTGGAACGAGTTGGAGTATCGGGTTGATATTGCTCGAGTGTCTGGAGGGGGCCATACTGAACATCTCTGAACTTGTTTTTGAGTGAAAAAAACCTTTTTAAGTACTCTTTGTAATGATGTATAACAGAAGTTTATATTATGTTTCTTTCATTAAATACACATTTTTAAAGTTGTGGTATTCTTTTTGAATCACCCTGTATAAGCAAAGTTAAGTGCATCTGTGTTCAAGTAATATGGTTTGTATAACTTCATGGCAGATTAAAACTTTGTGTCGCACCGAGACTCGAACTCGGGACCTCTGCCTTTCGCGGTCCGGCACAAAGTATCAATCTGCCAGGAAGTTTCGTATCAGCGCACACTCCGCTGCAGAGTGAAAATCTCATTCTGGAATGTGGTTTGTGTTTGAAAATTGTGAAACTGAGGAGAAACATTCGATTAGTAATTTAGAATGAAATGAGATGTAATGAGATTAGGAAATCGTATGAATGGTGAGCCATGCGCGGCTCGTGTTCATTTCGTTTATTGTTTGTCATCTTTTCTTACCGTACTGCCGCATCGTTTTCCTATTCCATTTATTGGCGTCACTAACTTCCTGCCTTACCTGCCCGTGAGTGGCAGCAGTGGTGCTAATCAATTAAGTGCGCTTTCGTTCCATCTCTGGAGCGACCGATAGTATTTCCGGGTCGTCGTGTGTCTGGAGGACAAGTTCGGAGCTCAGTCGGGACGCAGCTGCAGTGCGGTCGGGGACGGAGCGCCAGTAAGGTGCCGACAGCCAGTGCTCGCCGACCGCTGGCGACACACATGAACTGTCCGACGGAAGGAGATTGGAGCGGGTCAACCGTTGGTTGGTCGTTCGGTTGGTCGTGTCATCAGGCGACGTGTATTTGGTCTTTTGACCGTTGCTGGGCCTCTTCACTTGGTCATCTTGCCGGACGTTTGTCGGTTCCTTCCTTGTGCGGAGATGTCGGGTGCTCAATGGAAAAGTGATCCCTCTGCATGGTTGGGTCCGAGCCAGTGTGTCTGGGCTTCCGTGTCTCCGAATTCAAAACGAACACCGAGCTGAGTCGGATTGGAGCTGCAGTCAGCTTCTGACAGCCAATACTCGCCCAACCGTTGCCGACATACGTAACTTAAGGGGCTCCGGAAAGGCTCAAAATCATGAAAAGTTCAATTTTTACTTTTTTGCGTTTTCTGAATCTGCAGACTATTACCTTTTATTAGATATATAATTTATTCAATTCCGAAGACTACAACTATTTTTAAATTTTTTTTGTTGAAATGTGTTCTACATGGGCGTGACCCACTGTGGCGCTGTGCGATATGTTAATTACCTTGGTCACGGTGATTCTAAAAGTTTCAAACATGTTCAAGGACTGAAGCCCTATGGTGATGATGTTGTATTGCAGAAATTTGAGTGTATTGGACACGTACAGAAGCGAATGGGAACAAGACTTCGGCGACTGAAAGCTTCGTACAAAAAACAAAAACTCAGTGATGGTAAAGGGTTGGATGGGAAGGGAAGGTTAACTGACAGTGTAATTGACAAAATACAGTACTATTATGGAATGGCTATTAGGCAAAATACACAAAGTGTCGACGAAATGAAGAAGGCTGTTTGGGCTCTTTTTTTTTCATAATTCTTCAACCGATGAAAATCCCCAACATAGCTTGTGTCCCAAAGAAGAAGACAGTTGGTGTAAATATAACAAAGGATTGCTAAGCATAGTCTGCCTCATGCAATAATGGAGGTGATAAAACCTATTTTCAGAGACTTAGCAGCACCTGAACTGTTGAAAAAGTGTATTCACGGAAAAACTCAAAACCCCAATGAAAGTGTAAATAGTGTTATATGGTCGAGAATCCCCAAGACTGTATTTGTTGGAATAGAAACACTTCACTTTGGTGTGTATGATGCTGTTGCGACTTTCAATGATGGCAACATTGTAAGGTGCAAGGTATTTAGAAATATGGGAATGAAGATAGGTTCTAACATGGTACGAGCGATGCTTGATTTAGACAAGGAACGCCTTCGAGCTGCAGACAGGGCTGTAAAGAGTCTAGAAATACAAGCAAGAGTAAACAGGAGGAGGAACAAGAGGAAGCTGGAGGAGGAGTTTGCAGAGGATGAAGATAATCCATCCTATGGACCTGGAATGCCCTAAAAAGTTAATACAATCTTTGTCGCTCGATTCCCAAAACTTTTATTTTCTCATACTAATTACATGTTTTCTAAGGATCTTCCAAACATATATGTTTCAAACTTTCAGTAAATGTTACACAGTACCTTCTGCACAATTTAACACAGCCTTTTTCCAAAAAACTGTATATTTTTGAATATATAAATAAAAATTGCAAAAAAATGTTGTGAATTTTCATTACAATTGACAAAAAATCATCTTTAATAACTGAACTGAAATTTTGTAAAATACCTGTGTTAAGTTGTAGCCCATTATCCAATAAATAATCTGTAAAAAGTTCAACTTCCTACCTCAAATACTTTGTGAGGAAAGATGTAATTTATAAGCGTTATTTTAACATTGCAAGTATAGCGCGTTCCGGAGCCCCTTAAGTGGGAACGACCTATGTCGGTCGTTCGGTCTGTCATCTCATCGGACGACGTGTATTTGGTCGCCGACCGCTTGTGGAAACCCTCTGTGTGTCGAATTGATTCGTCCTTGTTGTTCCACAGTGTCTGCTTTTACGATTGTTCGAATTCTTGTGCAAGTGTGTTCACGTGGAACCGTGTGTAGCTTCTGTGATTTCCACTGAGCAGATGAATGCCGTCTGCGTCCTGGAGTAGTTAGTCGGTCGGTTGAAACAGAGCAGCTAGTGTATCGGGCGGAAGGGAACTGATTGAGCTGTTGGTTGGTTCTTCAGCCGTCCGTAGGTCGTGTTGCCATCCGATTATTTAGTGTTACGCTTGGCTGCCTGTCTCACTTAAACTGTGCTTAGAGGTTCCTCTCCAGGCCGACCCTTGGAGCACTCCTGAGCACTACCGTTTGTTGCTTGTGATTGTCATTTTATTTGGCCGCAGATACTGTGCCAGGCCTTCAGACGTGTATTAGTCTGTTTTATGTTTAGTATATGGCCTACAGCCGAACTTCATGACAACTATTTTAAGCTTAGGCCGTCAGCTGTGTTTTATTTAAAATTCTTGTTGCTCTGTATTTAGGCCTTCAGCCGCGTTTGTTTATGAATCTGTGGCATTAATATGTAAATCCTTAACCGAAGGTTTCTCTTTAATTATCTTGCATTTTTGAAACGGCCTACAGCCGTGTTCTGTAAATGTTTATCCTAAGATTGTCTTTAATTATTCTTGAGTAATTATTTGGGCCTTCAGCCAACAAGATACTTCAAGTTTTCTTAAGATCTTTTTCTGTGGTACAGTGTAAAAGCGTATCCTTAAAGCCTCTCTTTTATTATGTAAGAAAAAATTTATTGTGCTTTGAGCCCAACAGTTAATCTGAATTCCTATTAATATGGACCGAGCGAGGTGGCGCAGTGGTTAGACTCGCATTCGGGAGGACGACGGTTCAGTCCCGCGGCCGGCCATCCTGAATTAGGTTTTCCGTGATTTCCCTAAATCTCTCCAGGCAAATGCCGGGATGGTTCCTTTCAAAGGGCACGGCCTACTTCCTTCCCCGTCCTTCCCTATTCCGATGAGACCGATGACCTCGCTGTCTGGTCTCTTTCCCCAAAACAACCAACCAATCTTAATATGGCCTTTAGCCGAAATTTCTGGAGAAATTACTCGGGCCCTCAGCCGTGAATTGATCCTTGTTGTTTTAAAGAGAAAACTGTGCATTGGTTTGAGGAATAAAGTTGTGTGTGTTCTGGTATAACTAACAGTAATTGACCATGGCCAATTCCACATCCTGATCCGCTCTGTCTTCCGAAACCGGATTTCAAAGGGGAATGAAGGCAAAATTTTTATTTAGTTTCATTACAATCGCTCGTAGTTTGGAGCCATTGTTGAATGAGTCATTCATATCAGGGAACTTCAGATTTTTCATTAAAGACTTCGTAAATTCCACTGTAACGTATTTTTCATGTTTATTAACTACTTGTCTAACATTTGTGAGAGAAAGTATTTGTTTCGGTGGTCCCCTTCGTCAGTACTAAAGAGTGCTGTAACATGAATTCCGTACAAGTAATAATATGTCTGACAATTTAGTAGCAGTTTGTTAAAGAAATATTTCACCTAAGAGCATTGTCCACATACTCGATCCAAGTCATTTTTATTTAAAGAGTGTCTCACTCAAAGATGGTTAAAAATTGATTACTTTGTTTCTGGAACATTGCACTAAGCTCTCAGCAGATGTAGTTTGAAATTTCCAGATGGTGCGTAGAGAACAGCGAAGACTGCTTTTCCAGGCAATTTCATTACGAGGTAAGGTATTTTCATTTCAGGATCAGTTTTCTACGCAATTTATCAACGTACGGGGACTATTTCATTAACAGCGTTATTAGGCAGATCATTAACGTACAAGGACCATTTCGTTTAACTAAAGAGATTAATAGTACAGTTCAGGATTTCATCAGTTTGCACATTATAATACAGGACCAAATTCATTTTGTATTCTCGCAGGCAAATAACTTTGTTTTCTCTGGCAGTTGGAAATGCACAAAGTCACCTAAAGCTAAACAATGGCACTGTTGAAACTTTCTGCAGATTAAAACTGTGTGCTGGACCGAGACTCGAACTCGGGACCTTTGCCTTTCGCAGGCAAGTGCTCTACCAACTGAGCTACCCAAGCACGACTCACGCCCCGTCCTCACACCTTTACTTCTGCCAGTACCTCGTCTCCTACCTTCCAAACTTCACAGAAGGTCTCCTGCGAGTCTTGCAGAACTAGCACTCCTAGAAGAAAGGATATTGCGGAGACATGGCTTAGCCACAGCCTGGGGGATGTTTCCAGAATGAAATTTTCACTCTGCAGCAGAGTGTGAGCTGATATGAAATTTCCTGACAGATTAAAACGCTAATGATGATATTATAAGGCCAAAAGGTAAGTTTCAGAATTGATTACATTTATTGAGGCACGAGAAGGCAGTGTGTTTACAATTATTGTGGTGAAGTTCTGTTTGCCAAAATCAAGATTTTAAATCTATAGCCGAAAGTACTGTTACTTCATGAAACTTTTGTAGCAATTCGTAAAGTGTCTGTACTTCATCTGTTCTGGTCTACGTGTTTCTGTAACTATCATGTTGTTAATCTGTAGAGAATCTAACAGATACCTCAAAGATCCGTCTTTTTTTGGTTATACGAACTTGCTGCTGGTTCAGTAATGCCTTTTGCGAGCATAGATTGTAATTCTTGTTCCACTCTGTCTCTATTAATAAGAGGTACTGAGTAATGCTTTGAAATAAAAGTCTTACGAGATTTTAGTATGAATTCTTACATAATCTTCACATAGTTGCGGTATATTGTCAAGAACATGTGAATGTAATTGTAAAACTTCTTGTAACTTTTGTCTGTCTCCGTCAGTTTGTAACGCCGGAAATGCATATCCTCCTATTTCCATCTATTGTACTATAACTTTGTTTTCCTTATTTTTGTTACCTGAATATATAACACTTCTGTGCCTTTACATATTGTAATTGTTTCACTATTTGTATATATGTATTTATGCATTTATGTCGATGTACACTCCTGGAAATTGAAATAAGAACACCGTGAATTCATTGTCCCAGGAAGGGGAAACTTCATTGACACATTCCTGGGGTCAGATACATCACATGATCACACTGACAGAACCACAGGCACATAGACACAGGCAACAGAGCATGCACAATGTCGGCACTAGTACAGTGTATATCCACCTTTCGCAGCAATGCAGGCTGCTATTCTCCCATGGAGACGATCGTAGAGATGCTGGATGTAGTCCTGTGGAACGGCTTGCCATGCCATTTCCACCTGGCGCCTCAGTTGGACCAGCGTTCGTGCTGGACGTGCAGACCGCGTGAGACGACGCTTCATCCAGTCCCAAACGTGCTCAATGGGGGACAGATCCGGAGATCTTGCTGGCCAGGGTAGTTGACTTACACCTTCTAGAGCACGTTGGGTGGCACGGGATACATGCGGACGTGCATTGTCCTGTTGAAACAGCAAGTTCCCTTGCCGGTCTAGGAATGGTAGAACGATGGGTTCGATGACGGTTTGGATGTACCGTGCACTATTCAGTGTCCCCTCGACGATCACCAGTGGTGTACGGCCAGTGTAGGAGATCGCTCCCCACACCATGATGCCGGGTGTTGGCGCTGTGAGCCTCGGTCGTATGCAGTCCTGATTGTGGCGGTCACCTGCACGGCGCCAAACACGCATACGACCATCATTGGCACCAAGGCAGAAGCGACTCTCATCGCTGAAGACGACACGTCTCCATTCGTCCCTCCATTCACGCCTGTCGCGACACCACTGGAGGCGGGCTGCACGATGTTGGGGCGTGAGCGGAAGACGGCCTAACGGTGTGCGGGACCGTAGCCCAGCTTCATGGAGACGGTTGCGAATGGTCCTCGCCGATACCCCAGGAGCAACAGTGTCCCTAATTTGCTGGGAAATGGCGGTGCGGTCCCCTACGGCACTGCGTAGGATCCTACGGTCTTGGCGTGCATCCGTGCGTCGCTGCGGTCCGGTCCCAGGTCGACCGGCACGTGCACCTTCCGCCGACCACTGGCGACAACATCGATGTACTGTGGAGACCTCACGCCCCACGTGTTGAGCAATTCGGCGGTACGTCCACCCGGCCTCCCGCATGCCCACTATACGCCCTCGCTCAAAATCCGTCAACTGCACATACGTTTCACGTCCACGCTGTCGCGGCATGCTACCAGTGTTAAAGACTGCGATGGAGCTCCGTATGCCACGGCAAACTGGCTGACACTGACGGCGGCGGTGCACAAATGCTGCGCAGCTAGCGCCATTCGACGGCCAACACCGCGGTTCCTGGTGTGTCCGCTGTGCCGTGCGTGTGATCATTGCTTGTACAGCCCTCTCGCAGTGTCCGGAGCAAGTATGGTGGGTCTGACACACCGGTGTCAATGTGTTCTTTTTTCCGTTTCCAGGAGTGTATAATTGGTTTGTTTCGTAAATATTATTTGTATTTTTACGCTGGGTCTTGTCTAGGGAAAACTGCTATCGAACGATTACATCGATAGGTCGTGTGAAGAATCAAAGTGTGTAGGATCTTTGGTAGTGTTAACTCTGCCTCGTGGAGCGCGGGCTGAGCAGAGAGAGTCTGGCTAGAGTAGCGAGTGGAGCAGGTGTGTTGTGTGAAGCTCCCGCGAGTTGCCGCGCTTTCGGTGTTTGGCAGCATGTAATTGCGCTCGACTCGCGATGATAGTTTCTGACATGGTGTCGCGGACGGGAAGCATTAGCTGGCGCACATCAAGAGCCCGTTTCGCCTGGTGACCGTGTCGAGAAGAAGGCGCGCCAACATCCAGCTTCTGCAACAGCGACGGCCGACAATGAGTGACTGTCGCCACCTCCTCAATCGACGGCTTCAAACCTTCAATCAACCAACAAGGAAGACTGGGAGCACGTAAAGTTTTAGAACTGTATGGCAGACCTCAGCTTTTCAAACTGTACCATTTTCGTAACTATAATTACAGCAACTTAGCATGAACAGTTGTTGCTCATTGTCCCAATTGCATTACCAAGCAGGGTTCCTTCCTTTTCCGGAATGAACCCGAGTGTCGTTGAAATTCAAACGCCAGCATTAAAATAATAATACAGCATTTCACTGCTTTAATTTCAAAGTTCAGTTAAGGTATTCATAACTGGCTACAATATTTAGATTACACAAGCACAAATTAAGAGTGCGAGTTTTGTTACCGTATTTTAGCTTACCTGTGACTGCAGCTCAGCTTGGTACGTACTAAATTTTACTATTGTTAATTGTTCAGAATCATTTAATTCAAGTTCAAAGTTAAATCTCTTATTTCTAAATTGCGTAGATTCAAGTAGCTTTTGAAATGATTGTTGAGGTAGTCCAAGACTAACCGTATTTTACTGAATTTCGCTGTGCTTCAGAAAGAAAGCTCACTATTAACTTCAGTCACTAAATTAACTTTCGATTATCCGGTTTTATTAATTCTTTTGCTAAATTAAGTCAGAATGTAGCGAAATTTATTACTTCTGACAAACTTCCAGTTTTCACACTACACGTGTCAACCTTCAGATGCCACGCTTCTAGTGCTAATTATATGTGTAATAACCTTTCCTTTTCAGTTAACTATAGTAATTGTCCTTAGGACTGGCGACCGTAATTGTCCCCAAATCTCCAATATCTAATTACCGCTACTTGATTGTTAACGTAACGGCCGCACATTTACTTTCTTTATTAACTTTACCCCTTTTTTCAAAATTAATTTCCACCTGTTTCATTAGCATTTTTCCTTTCATTTAGATGTAACCCTTTCCGCCCTCTTTACCGACAGATTAACTTCGGTGACGATTGCTTTTCCCAAATTTCCATTAGGTACACGCGGTTTAATTTTTCACTGCCATTAAGGTCGATAAGTGAGGGGGAGGTTACAAGTTGCTGTTTCACAAATGTCTATATTAGCTTGGATTGTCTGTCAAACGTTGAAATTAGATTATTCATTTGCACTGTCGGTAGCAAAGTATATCTCAGTGAAGAAGGGGGACTGGTGTCCAGAATTAAAGCAACAAACCGCTATTTCACCATCCTGTGTCTGATTCACGATATAATGATACAAACTGTCAAACAGATGTCGCTACGATGATGTTCTGCATGGAAAATGGTATTCAGGTCGACGGTCAACTAGGACAAGGTAATGACGTCAGGGCATCTATGAAGCATGGTAGTGTTTGCCGGGTAGGCCCACATCCACAGTGGCTGCGTACACAGTTACAGACGGTGCAGTGCGGCACAGGGAAGACGCTTACCAGACTCTCTGCGGTGGAGGGTCATAAAAAGAAAGGAAGCAGGACTGTCGCAAACAGATGTGGACCGGTGGCTTAATGTGGATCGTTCCGTTGTTTATCGATTCTGGCAACAGTCTATAGAGACCGAAAGTGTATCCCGAATGCCAGGGCAGGGCATACCACGTGTGACATCAGAAAGAGAGGACCGTTATTTGTCTGTAAGGGCACAACAGCACCTCCTTAGTAATGCACAGCAACTGGCATCTGAGCTCGCAGTATTCACTGGACGTGTTATATCGAGGCTAAAGGTTTGCAGAGGGCCTTGGCAGAGTGGTCTTTTTTTGTCGGAAACCTGCTGTATGTCTACCTGACGCGTTTTCACAGAAGTGAACGTCGAGAGTGGAGTCATCAACATGCAACCAGGACGATCGAAGGATGAGCCAATGTTGGTTTTACAGGTGAGTCCCTATTTCGTCCGGAGAGTAATTATCTATAGATTCACATCTTTGGGGAACGTGGAACACGATTTCGGGACCCAAACGTGTAGAATGCCTAATGCTGTGGGAAGGGATTATGTTGACAACTCGAACCCTTCTTCACGAAATTGTACAGGTAAATCGTCACGGTTTAACTGTAGCCAGGTATCGTGATGAGATCTTGGGGCCTGTTTAGGGGCTGTGGCGAGATGCTGTGGTCCCATATTTCGTAAATGATGGACAGCAATGCTCGACCTCATGGAGCACGTATAGTTGATGTTTCCTTCGAAACAGAAGATACTGCACGGATGGCGTGGCCTGCTCGCACTCCCAATTTGAATCCTATAGAACATATCTGGGATGCACTAGGGAGGACTGCAAGGTTCACAGTAGAGCTTCTGTAAAGTTTGGAAGGTAGGAGACGAGATACTGGCAGAAGTAAAGCTGTGAGCACCAGGCGTGAGTCGTGCTTCGGTAACTCAGATGGTAGAGTACTTGCCCGCGAAAGGCAAAGGTCCCGAGTTCGAGTCTCGGTCGGGCACACAGTGTTAATCTGCCAGGAAGTTTCATATCAGCGCACACTCCGCTGCAGAGTGAAAATCTCATTCTGGAAACATCCCCCAGGCTGTGGCTAAGCCATGTCTCCGCAGCATCCTTTCTTTCAGGAGTACTATTTCTGCAAGGTTCGCAGGAGAGCTTCTGTAAAGTTTGGAAGGTAGGAGACGAGATACTGGCAGAAGTAAAGCTGTGAGCACCGGGCGTGAGTCGTGCTTCGGTAGCTCAGATGGTAAAGCACTTGCCCGCGGAAGGCAAAGGTACCGAGTTCGAGTCTCGGTCGGGCACACAGTTTTGTAGATGACGTTTTGCTGTGCACATCTGCCGTATGCTGAGCTTCTAGTATGTCATTACTGTTTCTACTATGATCATACTGTTCCGTTATTTCAATTGTCTGTACAGTTGGCGTTGTTTGTTCATTATCAGATTGTGCAGATTGTGTAGGATGGAAGCGACTCTCTGGTTCATTTCACGCGCAGTGTTGGTGCTGTCCGCAACTATAATTTTGTCTGTTGCCATTGCGATTACTGTGTCTGTAATTCTGATTGTGGTTGATTGGTCTCTTGAACTTCCTGTTGAATGGTAGGTCACATTGTTTCATCGCAGGTAGATACATTTTGTTTGTCTCGCAGTTAGAACTGTACATAGTCACCTAATGCTAAACCACAGTACTGTTACAGCCAAACAAAGATGGCAGTATGAGTTCTATAACGAAGGAAAATTTCATCATTGCACATCTCCTGGCGTCGCCAAGATTTTCCACTGTTTGTCTTTGCACAGGGTCCCTGTATACTCGGTGAACTACCCTTAGTCCGCTGCCTCGGTGCAGACAGAGATGTGATTTACGTGCTGTTTTAAATTACTGGGGTTTTGTAAGTGGCTTTAATGTTTAATGCGTTATTATCGTGACGTTAAAAGTATTTTTTTTCTAATTCATTGTGCACTAAATAGCCAAGTCGTTTCTTTAGTTATTTGGAGTCCACGGAGCTCGCAAGCTTATGCGTCTTACCGTGGCAAATCTTGTTCCATGTATTTTGGCTAGTTGTACTTCTAAGACAAGTTTGTTTTTACATAGATAACGTTCATCAGAGGTCTGTTGGTGCCATCCTTTTACCAATTGTTTCCGACCCACGTTACGGTTAAAGTATTTACCGTAAAAGCTACATGTCGGTTGGCCGCTGAACTTCTTCACTATCAGGTGTAAGTGGGGGTATTTACTTTGGCCAGTTATCTTATTATGTTTTAGCGGATTTTCATAAATATTTTGTATACGCTGCTAGCGTGTAATCTGACGATTTACGGTTTTACTCCTTTTACTTAAAAATTACTTCTCTGCTCATAACGCTACAGTTCTATGTTTGTACCCTGGGGCGTGTTCCCAATGGTTTCTTAGAAATGGATTGTGGTGAGCAACATATCATATCCCCCCTAAGTAATTTCGCGTCCATTAGTCCAGACCACATTTCCCGTTGTGTACTGATTTCATACCCAGCAGCTTTAATTGGTCCTTGCTCCCATTTAATGAACTCGTTTTTCGGTAAAGTTGGATTCTTTATTGTATTTTAGTCAAAAACATTATATAAACATTTTTGGCCTGTCTGTTGTAAGGACTGTTTGTTTACAACTTCTGAAAATATTGTTATGTAACTTCAATTCCTGATATATTATCTTGCTTGTCGTATTGAAATCGGCTTTAAATATTTCAAGAATAGTAACCAGTGGCACACAAAAACGGCATATTTTTAAAAGAAAATAACATTTGTTGTAAATTTAAGTTTTCTTGCTTCATGTACCCATGAAAGGCCTTTTGGAGGGTTGAGAACAAGTATTTGCATTAACACTACAAACTTTTGTCATTAATCTCACAAAATATTTAAGATCTTTGATCGATTATCAGTAACAGTTTGAAGTCGTTTTGTCCGATTACATAGTTTTGTCTTAATGTGTCAAGGTCCTGTTGACCTAAGTTGTACAGTTATACTGCCTGAGGAGTATTAATTTAAGTCTTGTTATGACTCATGTTCAGTCCCTGCTTTGTCTGGCCCTTCCTCTTCTTGGCAACCTGATGTCAGTAGCGCGTACTGCTATTGCATTTCTAGCATTTATGGGGCTAATAATGTTGACTGAAATGGGTGTTGACTGAAATCAGAGTTGTGTAATAAATCGATATGTGTGATAGCTAACAGATCTGTTGTGGAAGGTATCTGCAATGTGCACCCCAGATATACGGATCTGAAATAATGATTGACGAAATTTTGTAAATTTTTCACTGAACACAGATATTAAGCATTATAGTAGATGTCACACATTTGTATGACATGACATTACAATTTTCTTCCTTGGTCCAGGTCGTTTAAATTACGTCTGAAACACTCATACAAAACTGATCTCGTATTAGGATACTAATTTCTACAGCTAGCTGTGAATATTTTTTCCCCACATCACTGCTCTCCCAAGTTGTGGGTATGTACACGTTCTACTACTAATGATGAATGCACTCGCATGTTTGCAACGAAAGAGAGAAATATATTGTAATTTGGTAATAAACATTGGAACTACATCTTCACAAGATGGATTACTCGGCTGGTGAATAAATTTTGCAGGTGAGTTAGTGATAGCAGTTAATTGTTAATATGAAAATTGTTGTCTTTAATGACATAATACAAGTAATTGAAAAAAGGATTAATATCAGCAGTCTCGTAAATAAATGCCGGGACCGAAGAGTGATGTTTTTTCTGTTGCTGTAGTTCATGCTGTGTTTGATGTAAGGCGTTAAAACTGTTCTTGGTCGCTACTCGAACCTGGGCATCTTTATTTAGGGTAGACTCCTTCAGTATTGTTGACTCTCTCTACACGTAGTAACGTGGAGTTATATTACGGCAGTGCATGACTGAAATTACCATCCGATCTCTCTGACTCACACTTCCTGTTTTATCCCGAAGTTGTAGAAAACGAAAACTAGATGTCTCAATTAGGTCATACTTTCCATTCAGTTAGAGCTACTATTCTTTTCTACTGAGCTCGTACTCAAGAGACTTTAAAGTGTAAATGAGAAACATTTGACAGATATCCCACATATCTCTGCTAACGGCTGCGGCAGACTTTCGTTGGAGCACGGGTGTAGAGAGCAGTGACGGAAATTCTCCCGAAAGGTAATACAGTTTTTATTGTGATCACCTAATGCTTGATATCATCTACATCAACTATTTAATACTGCCATTGGCCTCCAAAACAGTGGAAGGAAGTATGTAAATAGGTGAGCAAGAGCAAATGTATTCACTATCAGATCAGCGAGTTAGGAACTCGTGAATGTCATGAAAATTTTGTTTAGCTTAATTTACTGAAACATGGAGGTTTTCTGTGCATGTTGCATTTTATTGTAGATTGTAAATCACATCAGTTACTTCCTCAATGTTTTTTACGGCTCTGGAGTACATTATCAGCCACATAACTGTTCTTATACTTCCATTCGCAAATCTTGCATACTTTTAATTGAATCTTAATCCGCTAATTCACTGCGCTTTGCAGTAACTACGAATGCACTGCTTCATGGTTTATTTTTTATTATCATGACATCACTGTTCGTTTTGTTTCTGTCACGTTACAGTCAGCTCTCTACTATTCTCTTCTTTAGTTAGGCGTTCGGTCTCAAGCCATAACATAGGTCGAAACCGATTATCTTATCAAACATTCAAAGTGACAGAGTTCCACAGATCATGACTTTCTCCTTTATAACGTAGCGGCAGTTCATGTAAATCACTTGCGAAATTTCAATTTTATGAAAAACCTCCGATTATTCTTTTATTGGGTGATCCCAGCTAGTTTGGAGCTGTGACGGCTCACCAGTGTGTGAGCATACGAAGGGATGGAAGAGAAACGTATTGCAGTTTTAAAAAGAGCTTAAATCAAAAAAAGTGTTACGAGTTACCACCATCAACAATTTATTTTTTATAACAGCCACGGTCTCAAACCATGTATGTATGTCAAAATTGCAGTATTACGAGTTGTTCTGACGCGTGTATCAATCATGCCCAACCATGAAACCAGTCCGGTGTTGTGCTCTAGCGTTATTTAGGTCATTGTTGAGGTCACAACAGTCTCTCGAGCGCTGCCAAAAGGGACTATTTTTGCTACTCGTGACGCAGGCGGTCTTTTGCTGAAGGTGCGATAGCTGCTCTGTAGCGTGCTTTCTGTTTCGTCCTGAGGGCCCTGGAGCGGCGCTCCCGCTGCTGACACGGCAGAATGGCCGGCCGACAAGTGGTTGCCCGTGTCGGCCGCGGCGGACGCTGAAATGAAACTCGTGTCTCATTCCGCATGCGCCTGTCTTTGCTCTGCCAGCACTGTCGCAGTTCGTGAGAACTGACAAATGTAGTTCCAATGTAAATGTTTCAATCCAGAAGGAATCCTTTCCCACCTCTTTTACCACACAATGAGCATCCTCCATACGCACTTATCCACTCTCATGCTAAAACAGTACTTCATTTCCGTCTTAACCAAGTGTGATATATCTTTTGGGAACTCTATGAAGTCTTTCATAGGCCCATTTGTAGAACTTTCACTTCCATCTCTAACCTCGTGCAGGATGGTACGTGTTGTTTAAAAATACGAATTGTTAGAAAATTAAAAACACTACTGTCGTCAAGATCCTGTTAAAGGTCAACGACACTGTTCTGTTAACGCAATGGTGAGTTTAGACATTAGGGGCTGTACCATGGTGAAATTTTTGAAAGTTTCTTGTTATTATTTATCACGTCTAAGATGAAATACGCCAATAAATACGCAATTCACAACCAAAAGAGGTTTTCACCCAATTTATGTCCAAAATAGTATAACATGCAATTGGAGAAGGTTGAAAATGATAGATTCCCTGGATAGCAATTTGATAACAAATCCAGATTAGAGGAACGTACCACAGAAAATCTGAAGCGTCTCAAAAAATCCTTATGTGGGATAAGCGTGCTGTCGGACATACTTAACGTAAAAGTAGAAAAGCTAGCATACTTCGGTTACTTTTATACCATAATGTAATACAGGATAATTTTTGTAGTGTAAGTTAACATGTTCAGATTCTGGAAGCATGTAATTTGAAGAACTGAACAATGTACTAAACAAGCCTGATTAGGGAATTGGGGATGCCGGATACTGTTTCGAAATACATATATTTCTTGGCGAAATTTCTCATAGAGGAAATATATCTTTTCGAACCGGAAACTCACTTCATGAAATCAGTACAAGAAGCAGAAGCATTCTGCAAAGATTTAATGTCTTCAAACGCGTCCATTATAACGGGAACATACATTTTCAATGAGGTGCCTGCAAACGTCATAAGTTTAAATATTAAGAAAGTTAAGCTTAAGAGAAGCCTAAGGGGTATATTGTTGTCCTATTTCACCCAATCAATTGATAAATTTTCTCGTTCAACCACAGTTTTAAAAATATGATGAAAAACGTCAGACACGAAATTGTTACGTAACAGCTGACTTTCGCACATCTTTTTTGTAGTACTGTGACGAACCTAAACAAGTGTTGAAAGCAGATTTTAGTGATGTGAGCTACAGTAGCCTAGAAATTATTATGTGATACATTGTTGTACGTATTTTCTAACAAGATTGTTATTACCTCTTACAAGAAGGTATTCCACATGTGTGACGAGAATTTCACTTTGCATCTGTGGAGAGGAATTTATCATATCTCCTTTTGTGTGTTATGTTTTCTTTTTTTTTAATGACCTGTTGGACATCCTTGCGGATCTCCACATTTTTGTAATAAATCTGAGGATAGTAGCCTAGCAACCCACACCCCCATATCTGTGGGAGCCCATTCCTATAGGGATATACTGGCTGCCATGCACCAGATTGTTTCTCTGTACTTTTGAGAAGAGTGGAAGGAACGCAGGGTCAATCATCTTTTAAAAAATGGAGACAAGAATTTTTCTGTGTGCCAGACGAGTGGACAGTGGGATTTATCTACAGTAAGGAGATGCTCATATGAAATCAATCAACTAAAAACTTAGGGATTACAGTTACGAGTAACTTAAACAGGAACGATCAAATAGATAACGTTGTGAGAAAAGCAATCCAAAGACTGCGATTTACTGGCAAAACACTTAGAAATTGTAGCAAGTTTACCAAAGAGACTACTTTTGCTACGCTTTTCCGCCCTCTTCTGGAGTACTGGTATGCGGCGTGTGATCAGCATGAGACAGGATTGACGGAGGACATCGAAAAATTGAAAGAAGGGCAGCTTTTATTGTATCATCGCTATATAGGAGTGGAAGTGCCACGAATACGATACAAGAATTGGGATGGCTGTCATTAAACAAACGCGGTTTTCTTTGAGGGAGGGTCTTCTCATGAAATTTCAGCCACCATCTGTCTCCTGCGAGGGTGAACATATTTGGTTGGCGCTCAGTTACATAGGGAGAAATTACCATCATAATAAAATCAGAAGAAACCGAACTCGTAGAGAAAGATTTTAGTATTCGTTTCTCCCGCGCGCTGTTCGGCAATGGATGGTAGAGAAGTAGCTTAAAGGTGGTTCAATGAACTTTGTGCCAGACCGTTAATCATACAGATGTAGATGTCTAAATGACGATATGCAATTAGCTAAAGAAGGTAATACTTCTGCGAGTGCCTTTTAACATCTGCGTGTACTGTGTTATCAAAAATTGTGTGGAAAATAACAAGCGGATGTGGAAAGTGAATTTTAGCAGAGTAGTTGTAGGCGATAAATGGACGGGATACAGATTATCTATTCCTAGGTGGTGACACTCACGACCAACGAAACAATAAAGGTATGCTTTTGGTCCTCACTTCTGACCATGAGAATTCGGAAACTGTGGGTGGTATAAAGAAATTTAACAACGACAGTGAACTATAATGAGATCACCCAAGAAGGGAATATGAACCGGCCAATCGAATGTATAGCGGCGCCCAGGTACATCGCTCTGAAACGCGCAAAGAGACCGCCTTGACGAGACTCTTATAATCGAACTGGAAAAACAGATTTTTGTTGTGCAGCCGGAAAAGGGAGACGTCCTGCCGAGGGGCTAGACATGTCAAAATTTTGGTGAGTGCCGTGAGCCGTGACGTCAGTGCCGGACACGCAGCCCTGGCCGCCGCCGGAACACACCTCCCTCGCCGACTACATGCCACTACTGAGACGCCGAAAGCCATTTGAAGCGCGCGTTTCTTCGCATCGACAACAGCCTGTTCATTACCCAGTAAGATATAGTGCACCTCACATCCAAATCTGCCTGGCAGTTCCGATTCTCTCACAGAAAACACGTTTCAAGAACCCCGGTACAAACCCTGTAAATTTGTTAACTGAAATGGGGTAATTATTTTCTTTTCTTATGAATAAATGTAATTTGTTCAAAAAATGGTTCAAATGGCTCTGAGCACAATGGGACTTAACATCTATGGTCATCAGTCCCCTAGAACTTAGAACTGCTTAAACCTAACTAACCTAAGGACATCACACAACATCCAGTCATCACGAGGCAGATAAAATCCCTAACCCCGCCGGGAATCGAACCCGGGAACCCGGGCGCGGGAAGCGAGAACGCTACCGCACGACCACGAGCTGCGGACGAAATGTAATTTGTAAATTTATTTGAAGAGCCGTAGTCTAAAGGAATTTTACTTCTACAGATAAATATGTATGAGTTGTCTCCTCGAACTGCTGCTGCTGGCACGCCTAATCATTTTTACTTAATATGGAAAAGCCGCTGTCAAGTGCAATTTAAGATACAGTGCCCTATTTTCTATTTTTTATGCAAATACCGCACTTAAGTGCAGTTTTGTCTATATTGTAATGTCTTTAAAATTTATACCATTGCATTACGTATCTATGGAACAAAAAGAGTATGTTTCCACTTGCATACTTTTTAAGAAAGGTATACAGCATCAGTGGAACAATGATTTCGATATTTAACAAATCCTTAAAGCTTTTGTGTTGTTGTGCACTAGTGTAGATATCTTAGCATGTGAGCCTGTTTTCAGGCAAATCTTCTCCACATCTTACAAATGTGTGTCACTTATATAAAGCTCACTCTTATTTTAAAATCGAAGAAACTCATTGAGGTACGCATAGGTGTTGTATAGTGAGTAAATTAATTTTGTTTCCATTCAAATGTTATGGAACAGCCATTCGCTAGTTCACGTTTCACCCCGTAAGTTGAATTGCACTATGACACCACAGTATCCTGTGAGACGCTAGCGGAGATCACGCAGATAAAGTTTCAGTTTGACAGCTTCGACCATAGAATTGTAGCAAAGTGCTTTCCGTAACTGTTTTCCAGCACCAATTTTGAGAACCATGTGAAGGAACAATCCAGGTTCCTACATGTTTGAGAATGAAATGAAGAATTTGCAGAAAACTTAACTCATTTTGAGTTTCAGTTTGTCTCAATTTCGTATAGCTTTCCTACATGGAACTATCTACTTTTAACAGCATACTTATAGCGATTCAAACCACGTTAATTCTACTATACTGTCTTCTGTGCATAGAGCTGAGTGTATTTAAGACAATTTGTATTATATTTTCCACGTTTGTAGTAAGAGGACACAGCTAATTTTTTGTACAGTAGTTGAAATTTCATAGTAAATTAGATTAATTTTAAAGTTTTCCTTGTTTCAACAATACATGACACTCATGTAAAGAAGTTTGCTCGTATTTTATGTGATGTCTGAACTGAGCCTGAATTATCATGACAAAATTTAAAGCTGATTTCGTGATGTGCCTATAAAAATCCAACGTAGATCTTTCTGCAGAAATTTTACAGTTCCATTCACAGTTCGAAGATAGTTGCAGAGGGAGGGCACTGATCGCTGATGAATGGTGTTCAGTTCATAAGTGCAGAACTTTAGTGTCCGAACGTTTAAGATGTTTGAAGAAAAAAGCTACACATTTTGTTGAGGAGTAATTTCTTGCTGGCTATTTTTGACAATTGGTAGCAGAAAGATATTTCAGTGTGCATTGCAAAATTTTCAAGTAACAAATTCATATCATAGTGTGTTGGACAGTGGATGTCACAGTAATATAACTGTCATGACGTTCACCATGACAGAGTGAAATATAAGACAAGAGTGCTTATTCCTGCTTGTGAGATGTTACATTCTCTACACAAAATGCGGTGCTTAACACATTCGTCAGTTTATGGAGAATAGGGAGCGGGTAAGATTTGTAAAGTTCAAACAATACCAAATACATTATGTAAGAATGCTATTGTGTGATATTATGCAACCATATTTCCAGACTGTTAAAACAGTGGAAGAACGATCAGGTTACCTCTTACAGTATTGCTTCTGCAAAAATTTTGTCATGATAATTGTTCACAAGCGCATTTTTGTGTTATTACATGAGACACAGGACATATAAATGTTGTTGACTTCTGAATTTTCTGATCACGAAAATGTAAAATTCTTCTTTGTTATAGACCTACGTAGCTTTCATTTAAATTCGTAGTCATTCAGAAAGGTGATATGACATTGTTTTCCTGTTATCATAAAAATGTCGAATAGCGTGTGCTACGAAAGCATATCGATGCCCAGCATATGTACTCATTGATTGGTATTTAATGCGCCTGACGCGGCTGCGTTCTGAGTAATGTACCTTATATGACATAACGTCATGGTCTACATGGTTTATTATGTAAAATAAGAAAGAAAACATGTTTGGTCCTTCCATCTTCTTTTAATGAATGCTGAAGTCTGTTTGATAGAATTCAGTCTTGTATCAGGGAGATACCAAGAAAAAATATATTTTAGCCCGTTCATGACACAGCCCTTTTCGAAGAAACCATGAGAAATTCATATTAAAATAATACGTCATGGATCTGAATTCTCACCTCGCGAATACGACTTCGCTGCTAGTCGTATTATATATTATGGTACTTAATGCTTATTACAAACGAGGACGATGTTTTAATGTTTCTACTTCGCTTATACATATCCTATACAAAATTAATATAACATTGGGACGAAAGAAGTTAAAATGAAGACAACAATAAAACATCAAAACTGGTCTCCATTACTCGTCTCTTTTATTGATGATATTTTGTTCCTGCCTTTCAGAAGGGTTCCAGTAACTCCGAGTTGCATATTCGAGGCTCTTTACAGTATTTGCTTATAATGTGTCTCCCATCCCTTATTCTCACATTTTTGTGTAAAAAAGATTTTATTATCACTGAACTTCTAATTAACCGATATTGTTCCAGTTACACATAACTCGCCAGACAGAATAGCTAAATGAAAGGAACGAAGAAGATTGTGATAACCAGACTTTTGTCCAATATACCTCCTCCCCCCCTTTCCTCAAATTCCTGTTTTCTCAGCGAACATTCGCACAAACTGTGTGCCAAACGCACTGAAAACGCACAAACGTTTTTGATGTTCTCGATAATATTTGTCGGCGGAACGTGGACGAATTTAATTAAAATTGACTCAGATGCGCCTGTCTCTGTCGCACACAGTCTGGAGGAAAAACCGTCATTGCTAGAGAGGGCAGAGGTGTTTAATTAGGACACGACAGGCCACGCAGGGGCCGCCGCCAAACCCGGCACATGGCCGACCGCGGCACAGGGCAGATACCGCCCCCGGCAGAAGGGTGGGACGCCCCCGTCAACTAAGCCCTGCCCCGGCCTCCGAAAAACGTCGACAGCGCCTGTCAGGCAAGCCACCCCTCTCTGCGCGTACCGCGGGACTGCCTAACACGGCGGCGCCCGAGGCAACTCGTGTCGGCTCGTCGTGCAGGGTCTCCACTAATGAAGCCACTGAGGCCGGGGTGGCGAGGCAATCCCGCAGCTCTCTCATCACGGCCCCATTACGGAAAAGGAAAAAGTGGAGAGGGGAACACATCCCGACAAAGAGTTAGGCGTTAGGTAAGCAGTAGGAATCCGCCGTTATTCCTCTATCTTCCCATTTTCATTGTTTCAATGTGACACAAGAACATGCGCTTGGCAATCAGGCTGCATAATAAGAGCTCCCAAGATTCTTCAATGTATACTCGGAGCGTTTCACGTACGACACGATAGCTGACTCCAGTATTGCCTGGGATCCGACACCATAGAGGCTGCGACAGATCATTGCCTCCACTATTCCTCGTTTCTCTGACAGTCAGGTGGCGTACCTGTTGTAGCAGAAATAGAAAACTTTGGAGGGACACTGGAAAGAAGACTATGAAAATCCCACCACATTTAACACATTAGTGCCTTGTAATGAGGTAATAAGCAACCAATTGCATAAAGGAAATTTTATTTCTTTACCTGTTTGAGGCACTTAGTGCTTATGTTCAGAAGGCTGTACAGGAAAATACACGGCAAATAAATAGAACTCAGAATATTAAAATAAAGGACGAAAAGGTTAAAGATTTTAGAAATTTAAAGATAAAATTCGTACATACTTGTTCCTATCGCTTTGTTTGCGAGTGTCAAGAGTAAAGTGCATACATCAAAATGCCATGGTCCTTGAAAAATACAGGAGCAATAAGTAATACGATGCCCAATCCATTAATACAATAAGAGGCTTAAGAGGCATAAAAACGGTTCATAGGGTTCGTAAAAAAAATTAGTATAAAGAAGCGAAACAACATGTTCAGACATCATGTCAGAATAAGAGCTAATCAGCTAAAGACACGCATACCTTGAAGTTGGTCTCAGAGTGGGGGTGAATGTGCGATGGAACAATAAAACAAAACAGTTATAGTTTTCATAAGGCATCAACAAAATTGTAAGTAGGTATCAGCAGAGTAGTAAATACCACAAAAACGTAATGATGAATCAAATAAGTTAGTATCGGCGATAAGTGGCGCTAAGGACGGAAATGTGGTAACTAATCTCCATACAGAGGTATCAAGGTCAGTAGAATTCTTGCAGGAAAGCTGACAACAAAAACAAAGCGCAAAGCGCATCATGGCGGTGGAACTTGGGACTGGAGTAAGTGGACAGACTATTCTCAATTATTAGCAAATATTAAGTATCGGAAAGTGACTGTAGATGGACAGAAGCATGGGAACACTAATGTAATAATGCAATAACTAGTACTGGAATATATGAAGGTCGCAACTACGTGTACATTACTTGTAACTGTAGAGTCAAGCATCTGTAACTTTATGAATAGATTGTCTAGAGGGTTTTGTTTATTGGAGCTAACTATCTGTACCAAGGTAAATCACCACCTGTAGGCTTTAGATGGATCAGTACCTGCAAACATAAAAGGTTGAACTATCTGGCAATTTAAGTGTCTAAGAACTGTAGACGCCTAAATACCTGTAGCTATACATGATCAAATCACTAAAAATCCGTTAAAAAATTGAAAAACTAAGTATCTGTAACAAACTTACTAGTAATAATAGGTGGGCTGATTGTAGCTGTGAGCAACTGTTTAAGTGTGACAGTATATAGCTGATTAAGAGCAGATAAATGCAGCACTGTATCGCTAAGCTATAGTATGTAAAATACTACTGAAAATTAACTAGTTAAGAATATGTACTCAGAATTATCGAACAAGCATACTGATTGCTCCCTACTGACAGCAACTTGCTGAATATAACTACAAATAAGTAATTGTAATAGCGACTGAAACACACCTGACGATAAAATTCCACCTATGGAAATTAACAGGCTTATACAGCTAACTATCTACACCTAGGAGATCCAGTGATATACCAGATTCTGATTGTACAGCACTGCAGTCGTAATGAAATAAGTAGACCAACATTAAAGAAATTGAAAGGGCTGAGCTGTATCCTTTACAGAACGTAGGGATGGGAACTGGAGGGAGGGGAGAATTAGTTTCATACATACAGAATGGGAAGAACAAAGAGAAGGTAAACCATATATGCAAAACTGTGTGGACTAACATAGTACGTGTGTGTGGGAGGGCCTTAGGAGTGGCTTGGGAGGAAGAGGTGTGATCAGATGATAAACCATATAGGAAATGATTTGGTGGAGTGAGGTGGTGGAGGGGTGGGGGGGAGATGGGGAAATTTGATGAACAGGAGAGAAATGGGCTTATTGCAGCTACATTCTTACAACTGATAACATGTATACTAATTGTAACTTATGGAATGTAATCAAATGATTGTAAGTGTAATGGCGTAATTGTGGCACTAATTGTAGCTCACTAAGTAATTAAAGTCTACCTATAAGAGTTGATAATTATATACAGGAGAGAAACTGACTTTATGTCAGGAACTGATAATAGACCACTGCAATTACAGCAGACCAGTTATGGGAAGAAACTGATGGAAGAAGACATACAAAATGAACTGATGAAACTATATAAGTATAAAACTGGCATATGGAACTGTGTGCGTTGGTGGTAGGAGGAGGAGGGTTGGGGGGGGTTATGTAGTTTTGTGGTACACTGGGGGAGAGGAATTTTTTGAATGATGAGGACAGAAAAGTGAGAAGGGGGAGAAATTATACGCAGGAGAAGTAAAAACAATTAGCTTGTAACAGCTAGATTCTTATGACTGATAAGGTGGTTGCTATCAGATTAATTCATTGCTGCCTAATAGCACCAACTTTCAGCAGCCTACTGAAGCTTAGATGTAACTGAAAAGTAATGAGTGTAGCCTAAATACTGAGTGTAGCCTACTACATATAATTGTAGTAGCACTAATCGTAGTTTACTAAATTTTAACAATGCACTCTTGAAATATAAATGGTGTTTATAATTATGTGTGTCTCATTATGCATACCTTAGGAAGAAATTCCTTAACCAAACAAATAAACTATATTGCATACACCACTTTGTATCCCATAAATTGTTTAAATAAACGATATTCCATGCATTGCCTAAATTGTTGTAAGCAATATTCCTCACACAGCAGTCGATTTCCCATCCAGTTCTTTTTTATTTATTTTTGAGCTTTTCCTCATTACAGAAGCTTATCTCCAACATAATAATTTACTTGGAAATTACAATTGAAACAATAAACGTTCTTAAACTATACTCTCAAAATATTTCTCCAGGTGTTTTGATCTTGCGTGTCCTCTTCCTCTGCGCCCATTGTCCTCATTGTGCGCTGTACATTTTGGAGCCAGGTGGTCACAGGTCGTCCTCTTCTTCTTCTCCCCTCCGGTTCCCACTCCAGTATCAATTTTGGTATTCTGGCTTCCTCCATTCGTCGTACATGCCCGTACCACTGTAATTTCTTCCTATCCATTACGTCATATATTCTTTCTTTTATTTCCATTCTCCTTATTACTTCGGTGTTCCTTATCTTTTCTTTCCTGGAGATTCTTGCCGATCTTCTCCAAAAGTCCATCTCTAGAGCTTGTAATTTTTTAATGTGCTTCATGTTAATTGTCCAGGTCTCCGTTCCATACAGAACCACACTCTCTAATACGGATTTTTATATTAATTTTTTAGTTCTGCTCATTACATTCCTGCTCCATAAGACTGAGTTAAGCATCCCAATGACCCTCCGTCCGCTACTAATTCTTTTATTGATTTCTGACTCTGATTTTCCCTCGATTTCTAAAATGGATCCCAAATAAGAGAAAGTGTTTATCTTTTCGATTTTCTTTCCTTCAATGTATAGCTCATCCGAATTATTAGTCAAGTATTCTGTTTTTTGGTAATTAATCTTCAAACCCCAAGTTTTGTACGCTACTGCTAGTTGATTGCACATATAGTTAGCATCCTCCCCATCTTGTCCTACGACTACTTGATCATCAGCAAATAATAAATGATGTAGGTAAACTCCATCTCTTATTTCTAATCCCATACTATTACATTTACGAGACCATGTTCTAAGGCTAATATCTATATAGATTTTAAATAATGATGGTGACATGGGACATCCCTGTAAAAGGCCTTTACTTTTTCTAAATATCTGTGAAAGTTTATTACCAACTTTCACTTGGCAAATGTTATCTTTATACATCTGTTGTATTATTTTAATCAAGAAAGGGTTTATGTTTGCCATATGTAGTGCTCGCCAAAGTAATTTTCTTGGAACAGTATCATACGCTTTTTCTAGATCTATGAAAATTAATCCTATGTTTTTTGATTTTTCCCTATGTTTCTCCAAAATCTGTCGTAATGTGAAAATATGGTCTACACATGATCTCCCAGCTGTGAATCCACATTGTTCTTCTTGGGTTCTAAAATTTTTTTCCAGTTTGTTTTTAATTACTTTCGCAAAAATTCTCATTAATGTGTTTGTAACACAAATTCCTCGATAGTTTGAACAAATTTTGCGATCCCCTTTCTTAAATATTGTATTAATGTAACCTAGTTTCATCTCATTGAGTATTTAATCTCCATGTATCATTTTGTTGAAGAGCTGTGTTATCAGTTTCACAATTTTGTCACCACCATATTTCAGACACTCCAGACTGATATTGCCTGGTCCCGGTGATTTACCATTCTTTCCTGTTCTCAACGCCTGAAGTACTTCACTTTCTAAAATCTGGATCTCATCATCTTCATTTCCTTTATCTCCCCCTGTTCCTTCTTCTAGATATTCTTCTCTGTCCTCATTTAATATTTTTTGGAAATACTCTTCCCATTCCTTTTGTGTTATCAGTTGGAGATTAGTTTTGCTTTTTGTATCCTGTTGAAGCCCTTTCAATACTGACCATGCTTCTTTTGCTCTCCCAAATCCTAATTTGCTATTCACCTTGGCACATGTTCTTTCCCATGCTTCATTTTTTGCCATCCTTATTTTTTTCATCACTTCATTCTTCTTTTCCTTGTATATTGACCTTGTTTCTTCTGATTTATCATTCAACCACTGAAGGAACGCATTTCGTTTTTCTCTAACGAGGACCTCTATTTCCTCTGACCACCACTCTGCTGCACGGTTGTGGTTGCTATCTTTTTTACCCAACACCTCTGTTGCTATGATTTTCACATTAGCTTTTATATAGTCATATATTTCCTCTGTACTTCCTTCAAATGATTCAACCAGTTTCCTTTCCATCCTGGCCGCAAAGCGTGTTCTGATACTTTCGTCTTGTAGGCTGTCAATATTAAAAGGTAAATTTTCATCTTTCTCAGTCTGGTTCGTTTTATTTATGTTACTTGTATCACTCCTTGCATTCTTCCATGGCCAGAAAGACTTCATTTTAACTAGATAGTGGTCTGATCCACAATGGGCTCCTCTATAATATCTGACGTCTACTGCCTTGAAACTACTTGTTTGCCTAATGATAATATAATCTATTATAGAACGAAGTTCTTTGGTGTTCTGTTGCCAAGTATATTTATGAATCTCCTTATGTTTGAAAAATGTGTTGGTAATTTTTAGATCAAATTGCTCACAAATTGCATCAATCAATCGTTCCCCATTCTCATTATATTCGTCCTTTCCATGTTTTTCTACTATTCTACAAAATTCTCTAATTCCTACCCTTCCATTCAGATCTCCCATGATAATCAGTTCCTTTCTTCTTGGGATTTTTTCAATAGTCTCCCTGAGGGTGTCCCAAAATGTATCTTTCTCCTTATCTTTTGTGTCGTTCGTGGGGGCATATACGCCAATAATCACAACTTCCCTAGCAAATAATGTCATTTCAACAGTTATAATACGTTGATTGATGAATGTCCAATTTGTGATTCTTTCTTTCCATGATTTCTTTATCATAATGGAGACTCCTGCTTTGGCTCTTACTTCTTTTGATACCCCACTCCAGATATGTATATAATTATCCAGTTCTTCTTCTCCTTGACCTTTCTTCTTTGTTTCAGAGAGTATGACAACATCCATGTTGAACATGTCAAGTTCTGAAGGGAGTAAATTTATTTTAGTGGAAATACCTTGCACATTCCAGCATCCAAACATAATTTTCCGTTTCACATCGCCAGTTCGTCGTCCAAAGTTACAATTTTTCCGAGGCATATTATTAGGTTTTTTTAGCATTTTTATGTTTTTATGTGAGTGAGGAGTTGGCCCACTGCACAACCTCCAACCCGGAGGACCAGGTAATTTTTACTCAAGGTTTTCTTCCTTTAGCCTTTGATAAGCCAATATCATACTATAAGGCAGCAGTTGCTAGTTTTTGTCCACCCCGGGTATTTTATTTCCCCGGTACCCACCATATCTGGTGAGTATTCCCCTATCCACCACCTGGGGAGGCGCCTGATGGGAGACCAGCAAACTGCACACGGGCCATCCAGTTATTAACACAATTAAATAAACTGTCTTCCATAGACCGCCTTGTATTCCATAAATAAATAAACAATATTTTGCACATTGCCTAAATTGTTTAACCATTATTCTGTTTATGGCAATCGATTTCCCGCCAAATAGCTAATCAACTGATTCTTTCTCCAACCGATTTCCCAGTGGAGGAGGAGGGAGGTGGCTGGGAGGTTTCCTAGAGGGGAGAAATTAATTAATTGATCGATTTCATTACTTATCCAGTCAAATTGATATGAAAAGTGCAAGCAGAGTTCACATGAGGATGGAGGAGGAGAAGGGGGTGGGGTGGGAGAAGGGGCAGGGGAATGGGTGAGAACAATAGGTTAGCGGCCTGTCAATCAAAAGGAAGGGTTATCCCAAGGGTATGACAACCCTCTTAGTAGAACAACAGGTAAAGGACCTGTCAATCGAAAGAGAACAACAGGTATGCCCCTGAACCTATTCTCGCCCCTGAATGTGGGTAACCCACACTAACAATATGTGTAGGGACATCAGCACAGTTTGGGCTATCAATAATGAAAGAACGATATTGCCTTATCGCAAATACAGCATCAGAGTTAATACGAGATACCACTAAACATAATTCCGCTATCACATCAATTGTAAGCTAAGTAGTTGACAAAAAAAAAATGCTCTCGCAAGACAGACATTGTTAAACAAATCGGTTTTCAGTGTAAAGCAGAAAGTCCCACACATAACTCTAACATAGTCTGGAAACCATCTGGAGCTGAGAGTTACGTTATTCCTCCAGTTGTCGAAGTGACGTCGTGCCCATTGGTAAGCGGGTGTCGCGCCGCTGCACTCGTCTTACCCGCTACTGTGTGACGTCACCACGTCGTCTTTCTCCGCCGTATCTCGAGCCGGCCGCAGAGCATCCTGACCGCCACTTGCAGCAGGCGAGCTACCCCTCCGCGGCAGGCAACCCTCTAGCCACCCCACGCCTCGAATGCTAATGCCGCAAGACAGGCCGCGCCCCGCCTGCATCATAATCGTACATCGCGCAGCCAAAGACTTTGTTCTCCAAGTCACGGTTTATGTACAAGCGCAACTCCGCCATGTATTTCGCATTCAAATACGGCGTCGACTTCTTCCTCCCTCCACGCTTCCACTTTCTCTCTTTTTTTTCCGTTTCGCTACCTCCCACAAACCCATTCTGTTGTTCCGGCGGAATAATACATAATACCGGTTTTTAATGCTATTCGTGAAACCTTTTGCTCCTTCCGCGTAGGTGGTATGAATTTCAATGTCTGCCTGTATAATTACAACGGACCACTTGCGATATCGCGCCAGCAGCCGGAAGGAAGGGCGGATCGCGTTCTTCGCCGTACTTTCTCTGCCCTTACACGGAGCTTCCCTGTCTTCACGTCTCATTAACTGAATTGTCTTCGCAGTCCTTCTACATATAAGGTGGTAATACTTACCACCTCAAAAAAGTGACGTAATTATTTTTTTGCTTGCAAATATGATTCTCGTGCGAGACGTCGGCTGTCGTTGTGAAAACTCCAGAATGTTTCGTCGGCGCAACTGACCGACATCTTCAGGTGCGCCACGCCTGAAGATGTCCGCTAGTTGCACCGACGAAATATTGTGGAGTTTTCAGAACGACATCCGACGTCTCATCCAAGAACTGTACTTACAACTAGCAAGTCGCGAAATCCTCAAGGAACACAGTCTTTTTTGTTTATAGGTACAAGACTGCAGTCGTGGTACACATATAAATCCACGTTTCACAGTTCTGTATTATGCTGTTAGAGGAGCACATTCCAACATTTGAAACAGTTCTCTAGCTAGAGCCGTTGAATAATATTGGAAATATATAAGTACGATACTTAAATTTTAACTTAATTGCAAACCTGGCAGTTGTATCGTCCTGATTCATGCGTAAGAGTGGAATATTCAAACCATGAACAACGCATTTTTAACTTATTCACCGGTATAGTCATTTAGGAGACTTTCCATTTAACTTTTCTGACGTCCCACAACTTGGAGCAGGTTTTCGTACTGCCGTCTACATGATGTTTCCGTCTTTCTGGCTCTCCATATCATACCTGATTGAACCTTGTGTAAAAGATTTCAAACCTTGCACGGCCTGCCAAAAATTTTCCGTTCGAAGGCCGTACACTTGATAACCGGTGTACCAAACATGCAATATCGATGTGACTGCTGAGGCAGTCATCCTACAGTCGCACCAAGTTGATTTTACCTATTTGTTAAAACACTGAGACCTGCTTTGTGCAGAAGCCCGTAACTGTGTGCGACATATCTTCGTCCGACAAGAATCATCGAAACTTCAGCCTTTTTGGAGGGACCAAAGGCGAGAATAATTGAATGAAGAGAGATCAGGACTATGCAGTAGATGCTCTAGTGTCTCTTACTGGAGTGGGCGTAATTTCTGCTTTACGACATTTGCGATATGGGGATGTGCGTTGTCATTAAACAGTACCACCCTTTTTCAAAAATGGTTCAAAAGGCTCTGAGCACTATGGTACTTAACTTCTGAGGTCGTCAGTCCCCTAGAACTTAGAACTACTTAAACCTAACTAACCTAAGGACATCACACACATCCATGCCGCAGGCAGGATTCGAACCTGCGGCTGCAGCGGTCACGCGGTTCAAGACTGTGGCGCCTAGAACCGCACGGCCACTCTGGCCGGCAACACCCTTTTTCGCGGTTGGTTTTCGATACACATACTGCCTCACAGTCTCCATTCTCCGACGAATATATTCCGGTGCTTGTACTTCGGAAATTAAGCATAGACTAACACCGTTGGGGCGCTGTTTGGACGCATTTCGTAACAACGTCGCCATAGTCAGCACGTCGGAAAGACACGAATGCCATAGTGACACCTTGCCTCCATGTCGGTGCTTACATACCCACATCGGAGTCACGCTGCGTTGCATATACCATGGTGCAGAAATGGTACCCAGCGGTTACATTCACTGCTACAACATAGAAGTGAAGTGGTTTGTGTTTGTGAGTCGGTTGCATGGAATCAAAGCCGTAACATGAATCTACGTGGAGGCGTGACTGAAAGAACGGAGTTAGCATGTTTGAACCTTTCCATGAAAACACCATGATTCACTTACCCCATCTGTTGGTGCCTCATCGCGAACTCTCCAAAATTTCTGCAGAAATGATGTAGCACTCACAATCATGTAACACGGCATAAGAACATTTTCTATGGAAAGAAACTAACCGAATGCAGGTCCGTTTAAATGAGTCTCTGAGGCATCATTGCGAAGGGAACTGCATGAATTTCACATATGTAGCCGGTGCCTCGATAAAAGGCACTGTAATGAGAAATGAAGATGTACATATTCATTTTAAGACACGACACAAACGTTGGAAAGTATTTGACTGATGGCGGTGCAGCCTTGTCGATGGGTCACAACTTTTCAATCTTTTCAATTCCGGTCCACCAAAGGCCCTATGAGTCGTTAAATCCGCTGCGTGTGGGGACAGTAGCTCAGACCGGAGCTGGTTCTGTGATGTTCTGGGGCACTTCTTGCACCATAACTTGGGACCACTCGTTCAGGTTAGCGAGAAAATGCACTGGGATGTTCAGTTCAAGAAAACAAGTGACAAAGTGTTAGTCTTCTTTTCACATCTTCATGATGAGTATGATCTGGACATTCTCGTCTTCCAAGATGACAACGTCAGTCATACCTGAGCTGTACTCATACATCCCACATTTAACGAACACGCACTACATCGCATCTCTGGTAGCCCTCTACATCGCCGGATTTTAATGCCATAGTAACTGCCCTGAACGAACTGGAACAGTGAGTGAAACGTAGCAATGAACTTCCCTGCAATTTGGTAGCTTTTCGAGATCCGATCACACAGTGCATCACCTGCATACAGCGTACTGAAGAGATTGTAGAATTCCTTCCTCGCTGAATTCACGCTACTATCAAGGCCTGAGGCTGTGTTACACGGTATTAGCGTCATGTTCCTAGCTGATAATTTTTGTCAGTCCTATGTATCACCTAAATAGGGTTCTATAGGGTGTCCCAAATGTAATGATTCATTTTCAAGCAACACATACTCAACATAGAACAGATGTATCTATTTAACAAGATCACATATATGGCGTTATAAACATTAAACTTCAGCGTGGCCACGCTGCAAAACAACATAAAGATACCAAGATTCCATCTTTAGTGTGGAACACGTTCTGTTGTTGATCAGGTGCGATGCTGTTAACCGGCTCCACCATTCAGTCACCTAAAGAAGTGTAAGTAGATAACGTTAGGTCACATGGGCGACCACAAACGCAGTTGATTTCTGTCGATTCCACAAATCAGGAGACATGTGGTTGATGTAATATCAAACAATGAGAGCAAAACTGTGAGGAGTGTCATACTGCTGGTAAAAAACGGAATTCAGAATCCCATTAGATTCCAAATGCAGCCCCAGTAAAAGAAGATTCATCTCACGGTGACTGAAATCTGTTATTCACTGAGGCGACAAAAGTCACAAAATGTCTCATAACTTTGTGTCAGACCTCCTTCTGCCCAGCGTAGTGCAACAGCTCGACGTGACGTGAACTCAACAAGTCGTTGGAAGCACCCTAAAGAAATATTGAGCCATTCTGCCTCTATAACCATCCATAGTTGCGAACGAGTTGATGGTGCGGAACTTTCTGCACGAAATTAGCTCCCGATTATGCACCATAAATGTTCGACTGAATTCATGCCAGGCGATCCGAGTGGCCTTATAATTCCCTCGAACTAACAACAATGGTCTTTAAGCCAAACACGAACAACTGTGACCCGGCGACACAGCACATCGTCATCCATAAGAATTCTATCGCTGTTTGGGAACATGAAGTCCATGAATGACTGCAAACGGTCTGCAAGTTGCCTACCACAACAATTTCCAGTCAATGATCAGTTTGACCACAGAACCAAGTCCGTTCCATGTAAACACGCCATTACAGAGCCACAACGGATGTGGATATAATGATATGGAATATCACAGTAGGCAGTACAGTTGAAAGGGATTTGACATCTCTAAAAAGGCTAGTCTCATATATGGGACAGTCAGACGTACGTGCAAGGATGGTAGCTCCGAAAAAGAAACCTTGAGTTACTGAAGAAGTGCTCTACCTAATTAACGGAAGAAGGAAGTACAAAAACGCACAGATAAAAAGAGAAATACAGAAACAGAAATTACTTAAGAATGACGTACTTTCCAGACAAAGCGAAATGTCTCGAACGAAACTTTGAAAAATCGAAAAAGAAATGATCGTCGGAGGGAGTGATTAAAAAAAAATGGCTCTGAGCACTATGGAACTTAACTTCTCAGGTCATCAGTCCCCTAGAACATAGAACTACTTAAACCCAACTAACATAAGGACGTCACACACATTCATGCTGGAGGCAGGATTTGAACCAGCGACCGTAGCGGTCCCGCGGATCCAGACTGTAGAGGCTAGAACCGCTCGGCCACCCAGGCCGGCGGGAATGATTCAGCACATGTAAAATTGAAAAGGATATTCGGTGAAATTAAGGCAATGGTGGAAACATTAAGAATGAATTGCGAATTCTACTGTTAAACGCATAGAAAAGTGTACCACAAAGCTTCTATAAGTGGGGAAATGCCTGATGATTTTTTGTAGGAGAAACAACTGGATTCAGTGTGGACGTCATAGAGGATTCTTATTAAAAATTTAAAATATGTCTGAAAGATCTGCGATCAAATAAAGCAGAAGGGGTCGATAACATTCCAACGGAATTTTTAATATCGTTGGATAAATTGGCGAACAAACGACAATTCACATTTTTGTGTAGAATCTACAATGAATAGCCAAAGAACCTGGTACACTTGCCGAATAACGTCTAGGCGAGCACGCAGAAGTATCGCTACACGAAGTGGTATGGACTCGACTAATGTCTGAAGTAGTACTGGAGGGAACTGACATAATGAATCCTGCAGGGTGGTCCATGAAACCGTAAGAGTATGAGGAGGTGGAGACCTCTTCTGAACAGCACGTTGCAAGGCATGCTGAGTAATGTTCATGTCTGGGGTGTTTGGTGGCCAGCGGAAGTGTTCTCACTCAGAACAGTGTTCCTGGAGCCACTCCGTAGCAATACTGGACTTGCGGGGTGTAACATTGTCCTGCTGGAATTGGCCAAGGACGTCGGAATGCACAACGGACATGAATTGTTGCAGGTGATCAGACGGGATGCTTCAGTACGTGTCACCTATCAGAGTCGTGTTTAGACATATCGGGGGTCCCATATCATTCCAACTGCACACACCCCACACCATTACATAGCCTCCACCAGCTTGAACAGTCCCCTGCTATCATTCAGGGGCTACGGGATCATGAGGTTGTCTCCACAGACGTACCCCTCCATCCGCTCGATACAATTTGAAACGAGACTCGTCCGACCAGGCAACATGTTTCCAGTTACCAACAGCCCAATGTGGCCGACTGAAAACTTGGCGAATATGCTTGCCTTGGCGTCCTTTTGTTGTTCAACATCAGGAGACCGATACATCTAGGTGCCTCATAAATCATGATACTGCATGATTTGATCAGCTGGCCAAAAGCAGACCTATAGCGACCCCCATACACACATTGTCGGATGCTGATAACGCTATCTTATAGTGCGTGGTATTTCGATGTCCTTCACAGCTGTCACTCAACATCTGACGTCGTTCACGCAGCATTTACACCCTACCACGTCTGGTTGCGTCTCAGGTGGCCACAGTACCTGTCACAGACAATTGCAGCTCTATAATCATTTACAAACGTTGCTGCAATGGTGCCTACTTGTAAGAATTTACTTTGATATCCACTTATGTCTGGGTGCTTCACTTTATTTGTCAGACAGTGTATGAGGTACATCAAGGTGCCTGACATATTGGTGTTACGCAACCCACAATGCCTTCAAAAACTACACTCGTTAAATGCAAACCATTCATCGTACAGAAAAAAATGAATAGGACCCTCTTTTAGTTAATTTAATTATTTAATTTTTGTGCTTTGTTGACGTTTCTGCTGGAGGACATGGTTTTCAAATTGCTGAAGCAAAATGCGCTTGAAGATCACTATTGTGGGTTTTTCTTGAATAATTCGAGAGCTACAGCCTCTAGCGGAAATGTATCCCAGTTTATAATTCAACAGCGTTATATTTCTTACAAAAACGCCGTGTCCATTTATCTGCAGGATTAATAGTTTGGGCGTAGGGGGCGAGAGAATTTGAAAATCTTTCACATGGTATTGAGGGCGTCGCAGGTTGCATAACAGCGGTAGGGGCAGCTGTATCACCCTGTACAATACCATATATCGATAGAAATTAACGGACACGCAAAATATAAAATATGGAAATGAAATTCTATTAATTTAAACCTGAGTACGTTTCCGACAACCATTGACGTTTCTTAATTGTCATCAACAAAGCAACACTTCTACTGCTGCAACAACATGTTAAATGAATAACTGAAATACGTTTCTTTAAAACGAGCATCAGACTATAATACAGGATATAGATGATGCAAAGGATTTAAATGGGTAACGATTTACGAAGACAGGGTTGGAAGTAGGAAGCAGTCAGAGAACAATGAGGAGCACGAAGAGAGACAGTACTGATACACGAGTAGCGGATTTCGTGACGAATGTAAGGAAAAGAAACGCGAGAGAAAGGATGGCCGAAAACTTGCGTCGTGGAGCAGAAACGAAATGAGGAAATCTCCGGTCCAGGAAGTTCCAGCTGGAAGGAAGTTGCTACTCCATTAAACGATAGACGTCCCTCGGGATTCCGACGAGGATTGTATTTTCCGCGGTAGTAAATTACCGTCAAGGGGAGTCGGCCCGGCTGGTACATTTATAAATGCCCAGCCGGCATGCCAGCAGAGGACGGGAAGAAGTAAGAAAGGGGAGCGGCGAGACAAGAAAGGAGCAGCTCCGGGGCCGAGCGACCGGCAGCCGGCGGCCGAGTGGCCGGATTATTGGTTTTTAGCCGAATTGGATGTCTGCTCGACCTGCGCTGCCGAGACGCGGCCGCATTCAGCGTGTAATGAGTTCTGAGGAGGGCGGCGACGCGACGAGCAGAGCGCGAGGGCCGTCGTGGAAATGAGCAACGCCTCCTGAGCTGTGCTCAGCGCTCAGCGGTGGCGCGACTCCGGCTCCGAGGGTGCGCCGCTGTTCTCCGCAGGCGCGGGCGGGAGGTCAGAGGAAGTGCGCCACGGCGCTTTCGGAATCTGTAACACTAAACGGCTAAAACGGTCACCCGCCAGCAATTTCTTCTAAACGGCTAAAACGGTCACCCGCCAGCAATTTCTTGTAGTCTATGTAACGACTAGAGTCCTGCATGACCGAGTAAGCGAGCACAAAATACACTCCTGGAAATTGAAATAAGAACACCGTGAATTCATTGTCCCAGGAATGGGAAACTTTATTGACACATTCCTGGGGTCAGATACATCACATGATCAGACAGAACCACAGGCACGTAGACACAGGCAACAGAGCATGCACAATGTCGGCACTAGTACAGTGTATATCCACCTTTCGCAGCAATGCAGGCTGCTATTCTGCCATGGAGACGATCGTAGAGATGCTGGATGTAGTCCTGTGGAACGGCTTGCCATGCCATTTCCACCTGGCGCCTCAGTTGGACCAGCGCTCGTGCTGGACGTGCAGACCGCGTGAGACGACGCTTCATCCAGTCCCAAACATGCTCAATGGGGGACAGATCCGGAGATCTTGCTGGCCAGGGTAGTTGACTTACACCTTCTAGAGCACGTTGGGTGGCACGGGATACATGCGAACGTGCATTGTCCTGTTGGAACAGCAAGTTCCCTTGCCGGTCTAGGAATGGTAGAACGATGGGTTCGATGACGATTTGGATGTACCGTGCACTATTCAGTGTCCCCTCGACGATCACCAGTGGTGTACGGCCAGTGTAGGAGATCGCTCCCCACACCATGATGCCGGGTGTTGGCCCTGTGTGCCTCGGTCGTATGCAGTCCTGATTGTGGCGCTCACCTGCACGGCGCCAAACACTCATACGACCATCATTGGCACAAAGGCAGAAGCGACTCTCATCGCTGAAGACGACACGTCTCCATTCGTCCCTCCATTCACGCCTGTCGCGACACCACTGGATGCGGGCTGCACGATGTTGGGGCGTGAGCGGAAGACGGCCTAACGGTGTGCGGGACCGTAGCCCAGCTTCATGGAGACGGTTGCGAATGGTCCTCGCCGATGCCCCAGGAGCAACAGTGTCCCTAATTTGCTGGGAAGTGGCGGTGCGGTCCCCTACGGCACTGCGTAGAATCCTACGGTCTTGGCGTGCATCCGTGCGTCGCTGCGGTCTGGTCCCAGGTCGACGGGCACGTGCACCTTCCGCCGACCACTGGCGACAACATCGATGTACTGTGGAGACCTCACGCCCCACGTGTTGAGCAATTCGGCGGTACGTCCACCCGGCCTCCCGCATGCCCACTATACGCCCTCGCTCAAAGTCCGTCAACTGCCCATACGGTTCACGTCCACGCTGTCGCGGCATGCTACCAGTGTTAAAGACTGCGATGGAGCTCCGTATGCCTCGGCAAACTGGCTGACACTGACGGCGGCGGTGCACAAATGCTGCGCAGCTAGCGCCATTCGACGGCCAACACCCCGGTTCCTCGTGTGTCCGCTGTGCCGTGCGTGTGATCATTGCTTGTACAGCCCTCTCGCAGTGTCCGGAGCAAGTATGGTGGGTCTGACACACCGGTGTCAATGTCTTCTTTTTTCCATTTCCAGGAGTGTACGAGATGGGGCGAGCACACCCTAACTGGATAGGCTGCCCGCACTAGTCCATGTGACCGAGAATAGATGCCGTGACCGAATACGTAGCACGTAACTTCAAACATATTACACGTGTAATTATCCGTGTGAGACTGTAGCCAGTACGGTCTTCTCATTTGTGGTTCGTCTGTCTCTATAATCATGCAGCGCGAGGAAGCCAGTGCAGTTAAGACGTAAGATTGAAACTAATGTTTACACATTGAAGAAAGGGAGGGTCTAAAAAGCCAAGTATGGAGTACATTTCTGTTAGTTGTAGACGAAAACAGTGCGTCTACTGAATACGTATCGTCCATAAACTGCTCAACATTAGTGTGTTTCCAGTCGAAAACAACTCATTTAAAGAAACATATTTGCAAGAAACCTCACAAAGATACAGCTCCTTCAGGGATACCGGCAGTAATAAGAAATAGTATTACACCAAAGTGTGTTGCAATCTGTGCCAACGATGTGAGACCTTTTAATGCTGATTCCAGTGAAGGTTTCAGAGAACTTGGCAAAGAATTAATACATCTAGGTGCGCATTATGGAGAAGTTAACGTGCCAGATGTCAGCCAGTTAAATCCGGAACGCGTTAGTGATTTACTGATCAACAATAACTATAATTTTGTTTCTGTTGCAAACAAGTGAAAAGTTTGACAATTTACGTCTGTAAATATTGGATGTTCTTTGTATGCTTTCTTTGTGAAGATGGTTGTCTTTTAGATTACAGGTACAGCACTAATTCAATGTATCCTGTTAATGAAAGGAAAAATAGATCTTCTGTTTGGAAATGACACTCGTCTTCTATCCGCGATTGTATTGAAATATCATTTTACTTTCCAAATGCTTTATGAATTTAGCTGTGTCACGTACCCGTCCTTGGAAACGTTAGTTTTGTCTTAAAAGAGAGAGAGAGACAGACGGAAATATATACATTGTGTGTGTGTGTGTGTGTGTGTGTGTGTGTGTGTGCGTGAGAGAGAGAGAGAGAGGCGTTGTATTTGTACAGTACAGTGCAGCGAGCCGGGGCTAGGCGAGGTGAGACGTCAGCGGTGACCGGCCATGCCCGGTTATCCGCGTGTCCGGAATCCGGACATCAGACATGGCGCGAGTACGTGACCGAGCCGAGTCGTATGGGGCCGAACACCAGCGGCTCGGTTCCCCCGTCAACAGGCGAGCCGTGACCGGTCAAACATTGACCGTTGCAGCACTCTAGTAACGACTCGCATGGGCAAATAAAATGGAATTTTTAATATTACATACACACTATTTTGAAAAACGTGACAAAACAACTCTACCATCTGATGAGCAAGATGTATGAGACAGGCGAAATACCCTCAGACATCAAGAAGAATATAATAATTCCAATCCCAAAGAGAGCAGGTGTTGACAGATGTGAAAATTACCGAACTATCAGTTTAATAACTCACGGCTACAAGATACTAACGCGAATTCTTTGCAGACGGACCTCGGGGAAGATCAGTTTGGATTCCGTAGAAATATCGGAACACGTGAGGCAATACTGACCCTACGACTTATCTCAGAAGCTAGATTGAGGAAAGGCAAACTTACGTTTCCAGCATTTGTAGACTTAGAGAAAGCTTTTGACAATGCTGACTCGAACACTCTCTTTCAAATTCTGAAGGTGGCAGGGGTAAAATATAGGGAGCGAAGAGCTATTTACAATTTGTACAGAAACCAGATGGCAGTTATAAAAGTCGAGGGACATGAAAGGGAAGCAATTGTTGGGAAGGGAGTGAGATAGGGTTGTAGCCTCTCCACAATGTTATTCAATCTGTATATTGAGCAAGCAGTGATGGAAACAAAAGAAAAATTCGGAGTAGGAATTAAAATCCGTGGAGAAGAAATAAAGACATTGAGGTTCGCCGATGACATTGTAATTCTATCAGACAGCAAAGGACTTGGAAGAGCAGTGGAACGGAATGGACAGTGTGTTGAAAGGAGGATATAAGATGAACATCAACAAAAGCAAAACGAGGATAATGGAATGTAGTCGAATTAAGTCGGGTGATGCTGAGGGGATTAGATTAGGAAACGAGACACTTAAAGTAGTAAAGGAGTTTTGCTATTTGGGGAGCAAAATAACTGATGACGGTCGAAGTAGAGAGGATATAAAATGTAGACTGGCAATGGCGAGGAAAGCGTTTCTGAAGAAGAGAAATTTGTTAACATCGAGTATAGATTTAAGTGTCAGGAAGTCATTTCTGAAAGTATTTGTATCGAGTGTAGCCATGTATGGAAGTGAAAAATGGACGATAACTAGTTTGGACAAGAGGAGAATAGAAGCTTTCGAAATGTGGTGCTACAGAAGAATGCAGAGGATTAGATGGGTAGATCATATAAGTAATGAGGAGGAATTGAATAGGATTGGGAAGCAGAGCAGTTTGTAGCACAACTTGACTAGAAGAAGGGATCGGTTGCTAGGACATGTTCTGAGGCATCAAGGGATAGCCAATTTAGTATTGGAGGGCAGCGTGGAGGGAAAAAATCGTAGAGGGAGACCAAGAGATGAATACACTAAACAGATACAGAAGGATGTAGGTTGCAGTAGGTACTGGGAGATCAAGGAGCTTGCCCAGGATAGAGTAGCATGGAGAGCTGCATCAAACCAGTCTCAGGACTGAACAACAACAACAACTCCGCAAAACGTAAGTACAGTAGCATAACATAGCAACTCTCGCTGGAAATGAATAGAATTACGGGCAAATGAAGTAGACATGATTACAGCTCCAGGCGGGGTCGGTACCGCAGAAATGAGCCAGCTGAATGAATAAGGAATGACACTGCATGTGTCACTGTGCATTGTGGTGTTCATCTTCACTTCAACATGGCGCGAAAACAACGCTTGTGTAACTTCACGCGACGAAGCATCGCTGGAAAACTAGATAGACGAAGTGTGACGAGTCTAGCCCAGTACTTTGGTATTGCTCGCAGCATTCTTTCACATAAATGTAGAGCGTTTCGAGCTACAGGCACTTCTGGCCGAATGAGAGGAAGTAGTCCAGCAGTCACCTACAGCAGCCGCCACTTTATGGAGCAGTAGGCTGACCAGATTCCGGAGAGAGAAAACCGGGACTCTTGTTTATATACTTCACAACTATATTTACTCTTACCTTCCTCGTCTTTATCGTGTTATTTCGAAACTGATAATAGTCAGTGAAATCTGCCAACAATGCATCACCCTTTCGTTTGACAGCAGACCATTAGGACGAGTGTGCATACATGCCAAAGAATATTCAATAAGCATTGGTACGCCACATCGCCCAAATTCTTCACAAAACTAACTTTCATATGACGGCACTCCCGTTTGGAGAAATGGTTTAGGTGATGCTCCTTTATACCTGCTTTGGATTGGGATTTACTTGTCTCGATAACCCGTCATATCGGGGTAATGTCTTTGATTAGTTATCAGAACGTCCTTGGTCCCGGATTTGAATAAACACCACCGATTACATTTTGCATGAAAATTGTAAGCAATCGTGGTCAAAGACGGCCAGCATAAGAAGTCAACCTCATTCAGCCAACGGTCTCGTAAAAGAGGACGAAGAGTGGACAGAGTTTATGTGTACTTTCTTGCTCTGGCGGTGGGAAACGGCACCTAGCGACGGCCTAATCAATTATGATCAACTGCGTGAGATGCAGAAGGCAATGGGAAGCACTGACATAAAGACACATTAAGTTTATCCACAGGACATGTGGCCTGTAATCGAAAAAATGTCATTATGAACTCTCGGCTGGCAAAATATTACGGGTTAATCCAAATTTTGGCTTTCCGGGAGTGAACTACCGAGGAGAAGGTGTATCCACAGGATATGTGGCCTGAAAAGTGTCATAATGGTCTCTCCATTGGCAGAAAATTCTGGACTAGGCACTAGGACGGGACTACCAAGAGTTAGGTGATCATGAGAGAAAGATTCAATAACGGACGGAAAGATAACGTTCTACGAGACGGGGCATGGGATGTCAGAAGTTTGAACGTGGTGGAAAAGGTAGAAAATCTGAAATGGAAAATGCTAATTGTAATTCTACATATATTTGGAATCAGTGGAGTGAAATTAAAACAAGTATTTCTGGTTAGATGAGTCTAGGGTAAAATCACAGTAACTGAAAATACACTCCTGGAAATTGAAATAAGAACACCATGAATTCATTGTCCCAGGAAGGGGAAACTTTATTGACACATTCCTGGGGTCAGATACGTCACATGATCACACTGACAGAACCACAGGCACATAGACACAGGCAACGGAGCATGCACAATGTCGGCACTAGTACAGTGTATATCCACCTTTCGCAGCAATGCAGGCTGCTATTCTCCCATGGAGACGATCGTAGAGATGCTGGATGTAGTCCTGTGGAACGGCTTGCCATGCCATTTCCACCTGGCGCCTCAGTTGGACCAGCGTTCGTGCTGGACGTGCAGACCGCGTGAGACAACGCTTCATCCAGTCCCAAACATGCTCAATGGGGGACAGATCCGGAGATCTTGCTGGTCAGGGGGTAGTTGACTTACACCTTCTAGAGTACGTTGGGTGGCACGGGATACATGCGGACGTGCATTGTCCTGTTGGAACAGCAAGTTCCCTTGCCGGTCTAGAAATGGTAGAACGATGGGTTCGATGACGGTTTGGATGTACCGTGCACTATTCAGTGTCCCCTCGACGATCACCAGTGGTGTACGGCCAGTGTAGGAGATCGCTCCCCACACCATGATGCTGGGTGTTGGCCCTGTGTGCCTCGGTCGTATGCAGTCCTGATTGTGGCGCTCACCTGCACGGCGCCAAACACGCATACGACCATCATTGGCACCAAGGCAGAAGCGACTCTCATCGCTGAAGACGACACGTCTCCATTCGTTCCTCCATTCACGCCTGTCGCGACACCACTGGAGGCGGGCTGCACGATGTTGGGGCGTGAGCGGAAGACGGCCTAACGGTGTACGGTACCGTAGCCCAGCTTCATGGAGACGGTTGCGAATGGTCCTCGCCGATACCCCAGGAGCAACAGTGTCCCTAATTTGCGGGGAAGTGGCGGTGCGGTCCCCTACGGCACTGCGTGGGATCCTACGGTCTTGGCGTGCATCCGTGCGTCGGTGCGGTCCGGTCCCAGGTCGACGGGCACGTGCACCTTCCACCGACCACTGGCGACAACATCGATGTACTGTGGAGACCTCACGTCTCACGTGTTGAGCAATTCGGTGGTACGTCCACCCGGCCTCCCGCATGCCCACTATACGCCCTCGCTCAAAAGTCCGTCAACTGCACATACGGTTCACGTCCACGCTGTCGCGGCATGCTACCAGTGTTAAAGACTGCGATGGAGCTCCGTATGCCACGGCAAACTGGCTGACACTGACGGCGGCGGTGCACAAAAGCTGCGCAGCTAGCGCCATTCGACGGCCAACACCGCGGTTCCTGGTGTGTCCGCTGTGCCGTGCGTGTGATCATTGCTTGTACAGCCCTCTCGCAGTGTCCGGAGCAAGTATGGTGGGTCTGACACACCGGTGTCAATGTGTTCTTTTTTCCATTTCCAGGAGTGTAGTATAATGGCAGTAGGATTTGTTACGAATGATAAGACAGGGCAGAGAGTGAGTTACTGTGAACTATTTTGTGATAGTGGGTCATCATAATCGGCAGTAAACCAACACGAACAACGATAGTTCAGGTATACATGCCGATGTCGCAAGCAAGCAGAAGATGAAGAGTGGCAGAAATTATATGTAGATAGAGAATGGGTAATTTCTGTAAGTAAAGGAAGATGAAAATAAAATAGTCATGGAAAACTGGAATGCGTTTGTGAGGAAAGTAGTAGAAAATAGGGTAACGGGACAATGTGAGTTTGATAGTAGGAAAGAGACTGATTTATTAACGTCTGCAATAAATTTTAGCTAGTAATAGCGAATGTTCGGCTCATAAATCACAGGAGGAGAGGGTATACTTGGAAAAATCCGGGAAAATCTGGAAATTTCAGTTAGATTAGATCAGCCAGAAATTCCGAAAACAGGCACTGCATTCCAAGGCGTCGTCAGGAGCAGATGTAGAATAAAGATCACAATTTACGAGTGATCAAAAGAAGGCTGAAGTTTAACAGACTAGGTAGGAAGTTTCAATGCGCAGAGAAGTGGGATTGGGAAGTGCAAAGTAATATAGCGATACTCTTGAACTTCTCCGAAGCTATAGATTTTGCGTTATTCAATAGCTCAATTAGCGTATCTGTTGAAGAGGAATGGACACCTCTGAAAAGGGCAATCACAAAAGGTGAAAAAACATAGATACAAAAAATGTAACTCCGAAGAAATCATTGCATCGCTTAGGAATGTAATCAGTAGAATATGCAGGGAAGCTAGGACGAAATGCCTGCATGAAGAATGTGAAGAAATTGAAGAAGAAATAGTTGCTGGAAGGACTGTCACAGCACACAGAACAGTTGAAAGTGGTTGTAGGGAAAGTAGTAGATGACAGGGTTACGGGAGAATATGGGCTTGATAGTAGGAAAGAGACAGATTAGTTGAGGTTTGCAACATAGCTAGTAGTATCGAATATTTGGTTTACGAATCACAAGAGGATGAGGTATACTTGGGAAAGGCCCAAGAATACTGGAAGATATCAGTTAGATCACATCAAGGTCAGCCAGATGTTCCGAAAACAGTTTGGCAGACTTAAGACCGAATAAGACAGAAGGGATAGACAACATTCCATAAAAAGTTGTAAGATCATTGCAGGAAGTGAGAACTCCGTGACTATTTAGGTGGTTGGCAGAATGTATGGTTCTGGTCATTTAGCATCTGACTTTTGGAAAAAATGTCATCTACACAATTACGAAGATTGCAAGAGGCGGTAAGTGCGAGAATTATTCACAATCAGCTTAACTGCTCATGCATTCAAGTTGCTGACAGGAATATTATACAAAAGAATGGAAAAGGAAATAAAGGATGTGGTATATGATGATCAGTTTGGCTTTAGGAAAGGTAAAGGCACCAGATACGCAGTTGATAACGGAAGCAGGCTGTAGAAAAATCAAGACACCTTCATAGGATTTGCCGTCCTGGAGAGAGCGTTCGACAATGTAAAATGGTGCAGGATGTTCGAAATTCTGAGAAAAATAGGGGCAAGCTATAGGGAGTGTAGGGTAATACACGTTATGTACAAGAATCAAGAGGGCATAATAAGAGTGGACGACAGGAACGAAGGGCTCGGAATGAAACTGGTATAAGACAGGATGTAGGTTTTCGCTACCAATGTTCAGTCTATACATCGAAGAAGCAATGATGGAAATAAAATAAAACTTCTAGAGTGGGATTTAAATTCTGTGTGGATGTATATCGATGATGAGATTTGCTGATGACACTGCTGTCCTCATGAAAGTGAAGAAGAATTACATGATCTGCTAAATGTAATGGACAGTCTAATGAGCGCAGAATATGGATTGAGAATAAATCGAAGAAAGCTGAAAGTAATGAAAAGTAGCAGAAATGTGAGCAGCGGGAAACGTAACATAAGTATTGAATATGACGAAGTAGATGAAATTAAGGAATTGTGCTACTTAGGTAGCAAAATAACCGATGACCGACAGAGCAAGGAATACACAAAAGGCAGACCAGTGCTGGCAAAGAGGAAATTCCTGGCCAAGACAAGTCTACTAGTATCAAATATAGGCCTTAACTGAAGGCAGAAATTTCTGAGAATATACATTTGGAAAATATTTTGCGTTAGTGAAATATAAACTGTGGGAAAACCAGAAAAGAACAGAATCGAAGTATCTGAGATGCGGTGCTACAGAAGAATGCTGAATATTAGGTGGACTGATAAGGTAAGGAACAAGGAGGTTCTCCACAAAATTGTCGAAGAAAGGAATATATGGAAGACACTGACAAGAAGAAGGGACAGAATGGTAGGACTGGTACTAGGAGGAACTATAAAGGTCAAAAATTGTAAAGGAAAACTGTGATGGGATATACACCCAGCAGATAATTGAGGACGTAGGCTGCAAGTGCTACTGATACTATGAAAGGAAGGGTTCGGCACAGGAGAGGAAATCGTGGCTAGCTGCATTAAATCATTTCAGTCAGAGACTGAATACATAACTTTTGTTCGTCTCAGTACGTATTTCTTTCAGTTACCTCCTGTTCCATTGTGCCTTACTGTAGTAGTTCCTTCTATGCATTTTCGAAGTTCCATACTGCTATTTTTAATGGCAGTGACACACAGTGACACGCCATGTGTAAGTTAAATGCATCATTAAAGCTTACATCACAGTTGAACATAGATATATAAAATGCTGTCATAAGAAATTCATACCGAAATATGATGACTTGGAAAATTTAACACAATGAGACAAGTAATGCTTTTACAAGCTGCGTATACGTCGTGCTGCAAAGTGACTTAAGGTGTGCAAGTTACCCAGACTATATTCATGCTGTAGTTTGAGAATGATAGTAACAAACGTTACACGTAGCTTCAAATCTTTTAGAAGCTTCCTCTCTCTAAGATCCCCAAACGAAATAATGAAGGAAGATCGATTAAGGCTCACTACATTTTCGCTGTTCATGTGTAAAATATTCGCATCATGCGTAACGTTTAAGTTATTGTTTCTTTACTACTTACTTAATGAGAAACAGATTTTGCAGACAGTATCCACATGCGCCACTCAATGTGCGAGCAAAATTATAACGTTATACAACACACAGTTCACTAAAATGACAACATAAAGGTTGAGATGCATGGAAAGGTAGCTTTTCTTAAAACTATGTGCAGATTACTTGCTTAACGTCAGATATTTCACATATAAACTCATTTGTAATGTGACTATACGTTTGAAGTTATTTTATAATTGATTGTTCGATTGTTTACGGTATTGGGGTGGGTATTGTACAATAACCACAAACGTAAAATCTTTACTCTGCCATCCTCTAAATCCTAAGATGTCCGATCCACTCTTTCTTATGTCAATATCGCCTGGATTTCCATTTCATCAACATTGTACTATTCTCCAAAAATCGTCGAAGCCTTATGTGCTCTTACCATGGCTCCGCTTCCTCCTTTCGATCCGAGTATGAATTATTTTCCCTTCATTTCACTCCAACACTTACAACGTTCACATTTCCTTCGCTTCCCATACTACTGACATAGACCATATTATCCTTATATTTAAATTTATTGGTTCTCAGAATTTGCCCGTGCACTCTTATCAGTAATGGAATCTTTCTTATGACGATACGAACGAGAATGCAATGCAACACTTAGTCCCTGAGCGGAGAAATGTCCGACCCGGCCAAGAATCATACATGGTCCCCTTCAGTCAGCAATCCGCGATACTGACCGCGGAGTCAAATCCCTCCTAATTGCATAAACTACTTCATTATTATCAAGACATCCTCCAAAGCCTCCAACCTGTAGGCATTCCTCATCGAAATCTGTCCAACCTATCCCTCTTTTTGCGATATAATACTCCCTGTAACATTCACGCCAGGGTTCCTTTCCATTTTCCTCTTTTCTATCCAGCAGCTCCGTTTTGGTGTTTTCCGCCACCTACATTTTTCTCTTCCTTTATTTCATTTATCAGTCTTCTGGCTAGCTCGATGGGGCCAGCCACGAATTCCTCCTTTGCGCCAACCTCTTCGTCTCAAAGTTTCATTTGCACCTTACGTCCTCAGTTTTTGTTGCATATATACTAGTCGGTATTCCATACAGCTTTTATCCTCTACTGCTCTAGTACCACGGAATTTATTTTCAGATGTCGTGACACGTTTCCTATCATCCTGTCCCTCCTTCTTGTTAGTGTTTTTCCATACGTACCTTTCTTCGACATTTCTGCGGAGAACCTCGTAAATCCTCATCTCCTGAATGTATCTAATTTTCAGCGTCTTTATGTGACACCACGTCTCTTGTGGTTTTCCCAGACTCTCTGATTAACTGCCACACAATACTGTACTAGAAATATACAGTCTTGGAAATTTGTTCTTCAAATTGAGGACGATGTTTGATACTACACTGAAGAGCCAAAGAAATTGATACACTGGTTTAATATCGTGCAGAGTCCCCGCGAGCACGCAGAAGTGCCACAACACGACGTGGCATGGACTCGACTAACGTCCGAAGTTGTGATGCAGGAAACAGACACTGTGAATTCTGAAGGGTTGTCCATAAATCCGTAAGAGTATGAGGGGGTGGAGATCTCTTCTGAACAGCACGTTGCACGACATCCCAGATATGCTCAACAATGTTCATGTCTTGGGAGTTTGGTGACCATCAGAAGTGTTTAAATACAGAAGAGTGTTCCTGGAGGCATTCTGTGGCTATTCTGGACGTGTGGGGTGTAGCCTTGTCCTGCTGGAATCGCCCAAGTCTATTGGAATGCGAAATAGAGATAAATGGATACAGGTGGTCAGACAGGATGCTTAAGTACGTCTCACCTGTCAAAGTCGTATCTATACCTATCAGGGGTCCAATACGACTCAAACTGCACTCGACCCAGACCATTACACAACCTCCACTAGCTTTAACAGCCCCCTCCTGACATGCAGGGTCCGTGGATTCATGAGGTTGTCTCCATACTTGTATACGTATATCCTCTCAGTGCAGTTTGAAATGAGACTCATCTGACCAGGCAACATGTTGCCAATCATCAACAGTCCAAAGTGGGTGCTGACGTGCCCCGGCGAGGCGGAAAGCTTTGTGTCATTTAGTTATCCAAGGCTTACGAGTGGGTCTTCGGCTCTGAAAGGCCATACCGATGATGTTTCGTTGAATGGTTCGCACGCTGACAGTTGTTGATGGCCCAGCATAGTAATCTGCAACAATTTTCGGGGAGGTTGCACTTCTGCTACGCTGAACGATTCTCTTCAGTTGTCGTTGGTCCTGTTATTGCAGGAGCTCTTTGCGGCCGCTGCGACGTCATAGATTTGATGTTTTACTGGATTCCTGATATTCAAGGTACACTCGTGAAATGGTCGTACGGGAAAATCCTCACTACGTCGGAGAATCTGTGTCCCATCGCACGTTCCGACTGCCATTGTGGCAGCAGTAGCCGATGTAACAGCTGCGACAGACACTTGTCGTCTTATATTGGCACTGCCGACCGCAATGCCGTACTCTGCCTGTTTACGTATCTCTGTATTTGAATACGCATGCCTATACCAGTTTCTTTGGCGCTTCAGTGTAGAAGCCTCATGACCAGGAATGTCCTCTCTGCTGGTTCTAATCTGCTGTTTTTCCTCCATACGTCGTTCGTCCGTCATGTGTTACTTTGCTCCCCTGATAGAAGAAGTCTTTAATTTCGTCTGGTTCTTAGTTTTGATGTAAAGTTTACGGCTAATCTCATTTCTGCAACAATTCATTACTCTTCTCTTTGTTCAGATCCCTCTCATGCATAATCTGTACTCAATGGACTGTTCATTACAATCACTTTCACTGGGAAAATATCAACAGTGAAACTTGTTACACTACTGGCCATTAAAATTGCTACACCACGAAGATGACGTGCTACAGATAATAAAATTAACGGACAGGAAGAAGATGCTGTGAAATGCAAATGATTAGCTTTTCAGAGCATTCACACTAGATTGGCGCTGGTGGTGGCACCTACAACGTGCTGACATGAGGAAAGTTTCCGACCGATTTCTCATACACAAACAGCAGTTGACCGGCGTTGCCTGATGAAACGTTGTTGTGATGCCTCGTGTAAGGAGGAGAACTGCTTACCATCACGTTTCTGATTTTGATAAAGGTCGGATTGTAGCCTATCGCGATTGCGGTTTATCGTATCGTGACATTGCTGCTCACGTTGGTCGAGATCCAATGACTGTTAGCAGAATGTGGAATTGGTGGGTTCAGGACGGTAATACGGAACGCCGTGCTGGATCCCAACGGCCTCGTATCGTTAGCAGTCGAGATGACAGGCATCTTATCCGCATGACTGTAACAGATCGTGCAGCCACGTCTCGATCCCTGAGTCAGCAGATGGGGACGTTTGCAAGACAACAGCCATCTGCACGAACAGCTCGACGACGTTTGCAACTGCATGGACTATCAGCTCGGAGGCCATGGCTACGGTTACCCTTGACACTGCATCACAGACAGGAGCGCATGCGATGGTGTACTCACCGACGAACTTGGGTGCACGAATGGCAAAACGTCATTTTTTCAGATGAATAGTCTGGAACCGCGCGACCGCTACGGTCGGAGGTTCAAATCCTGCCTCAGGCATCAATGTGTGTGATGTCCTTAGGTTAGTTAGCTTGAAGTAGTTCTAGGTTGTAGGGGACTGATGACCTCCACAGTTGCGTCCCATAGTGCTCAGAGCCATTTGAACCGTTTCAGATGAAATGGTTCTGTTTAGAGAATCATGATTGTCTCATCCTTGTTTGACGACATCGCGGTGAACGCACATTGGAAGCGTGTATTCGTCATCGCCATACTGGCGTATTACCCGGTGTGATGGTATGGGGTGCCATTGGTTACACGTCTCGGTCACCTCTTGTTCGCATTGATGGCGCTTTGAACAGTGGACGTTACATTTCAAATTTGTTACGACCCGTGGCTCTACCCTTCATTCGATCCCTGCTAAACCCTACGTTTTAGCAGGATGATGCACTACCGCATGTTGCAGGTTCTGCACGGGCCCTTCTGGATACAGAAATCGTTCGACTGCTGCCCTGGCCAGCACATTCTCCAGATCTCTCACCAATTGAAAACGTCTGGACAACGGTGGCCGAGCAACTGGATCGTCTCAATATGGCAGTCACTACTCTTGATGAACTGTGGTATCGTGTTGAATCTGCATGGGCAGCTGTACTTGTACACGCGATCCAAGCCCTGTTTGACTCAATACCGAGATGTATCAAGGCCGTTATTACGGCCAGAGGTAGTTGTTCTAGGTACAGATTTCTCAGGATCTATGCACCCAAATTGCGTGAAAATGTAGTCACATGTCAGTTCTGGTATAATATATTTGTCCAATGAATACCCGTTTATCATCTACATGTCTTCTTGGTGTAGCAATTTTAATGACCAGGAGTGTATTTATGTCGTGTTACCCCGAGTCATTGGTTGTTTGATGTTTAGACTGAACGTTAGAGACGAAATGTTACCTCCCGGTGTTATACCCTTGGTGCTTGGTCTTCTATTCTCCTTGTTCCCCGCGTTTCTTATACATATTGTATGTTAGACGTCTTTGCCTGTAGTTGACGTCTATATTTCTCAGAACTTGGGAATACCTTGCACCATTTTACATTATCGAACGATTTTCCAAGACGACAGTCTGGTGTAAGGAGATTCTACGCGCCGGCCGTTGTGGCCGAGCGGTTCTAAGCGCTTCAGTCTGGAACCGCGCTGCTGCTACGGTCGCAGGCTCGAATCCTGCCTTGGGCGTGGATGTGCGTGTTATTCTTACGTTAGTTTGTTTTAAGTAGTTCTACGTCTAGGAGACTGATGAGCACAGATGTTAAGTCTCATAGTGCTTAGAGCCATTTGATGTTTGAGATTCTACGCACTAGTTTGAAGAGTCGTTTGATTGCCAATTACACAATGATTTCAGGAAATCCGAAGGGATATTTGCATTCTGCCTTATTTGACTTCAAGCCTTGCAGGCTCTGTTGGTCTCTAATACTGGATACCCCATGTCAGCCATATCGACTTCATTTCTTCTTCTATCACGTTATTAGACATTTTCTCCCCTGATGTACGTTTTTCACCTACCTACTTTCTCCTGTAAGTTTAAAACCGGAATTCAGCCTGTAATATTAAATTTCGTATATTTGCTTTTCATTTCACGAAACGTTGTTTTGGCCTTTTTATATGCTGAAGCCGACGGCCATTTCCGTTTTGATTTTTTAATTCTTCTAGCATCCATTTCCCCTTATATTAACTGAAATTTCTATTTACTTCATTCCTTAGTGACTACTGTTGCGGTCTTCTCGTCTTTTCCTGAACAGGTTTGTACTTCCTTCTTTTGTTGATCAATTCAAGTGTTTAATCTTTTACCCAAAATTTCTTCGGAGTAATCTCCTTTTGAGTATACTTGTCTGTTTTCTCCTTTAGATGAGTTCATTCCTGTCCTACAAAAATGACTACGGTGACATTCAGTATCACGGTAACTACAGCCGTATATTCTTCAAAAATTTTTCGTCTTTCTCCATTGCTTCATTTTCCACATTGATACTTAGCGAAAAATCTCTCAAAATTCAAACTACTCTTCATCATTGCTGTATTGAGATCTGATTCAATATCTGTTCGGGCGTACGTTTCGCGATACGGTATCTGAATTTCTGAACCACTGTCTCAACATGATGTAATCCACTTAGTTCCTTTCCGTGACTGAAAGCCTTTTAGAAGCATGTTTCCCCCTTGCGATATTTCAACTATGAATTCGAAGTTACCAGCTGAGGTTCACTGCAGATCTCTGTTAATTTTTGTCCTCCCTTATTCCTAACATCGAGCCCACATTCTCCCGTAATGGCTTCTGCAACTCCTTCCCCTATGGCAGTTCTCCAATCACCCTTGAGTATTAATACTCGAGTTACCCTTTCATTGCCCATATATACTCTATTTCTTCAACTCCTGTTTGTGACATCAACTCGTACAGCTTAATTATTGCTGTTGGCCTTGGTTTGCCATCAGCTCTGATGAAAACAACCATTCCCCTAATCTGTTCAAAGTAACTCATGCTCTAGTTTACCCTCCTACAAAAAACGAATAGCATTCCCGTTACATCATTTTCAGCTGCTGTAGATATTACCATACCTTTGTCCGATCAGAAATCTTATCTTCTTTCCAGGTGATCAAACCAGGAAACATTCCTCACACACAAATAAAGAAAAGATGTCATGTGGACATGTGTCCGGAAACGCTTCATTTCCATGTCAGAGCTCATTTGAGTTTCGATCTTCCACCTACGCTCAATGGAGCATGTTATCATGATTTCATACGGTATACTCTACCTGTGCTGCTAGAACATGTGCCTTTACAAGTACAACACAACATGTGGTTCATGCACGATGGAGCTCCTGAACATTTCAGTCGAAGTGTTCGTACACTTCTCAACAACAGATTCGATGACCGATGGATTGGTAGAGGCGGACCAATTCCATGGCCTCCACGCTCTCCTGACCTCAACACTCTTGACTTTCATTTATGGCGACATTTGAAAGTTCTTGTCTACGCAACCCCGGTACCAAATGTAGAGACTCTTCGTGCTCGTATTGTGGACGGCTGTGATACAATACACCATTCTCCAGGGCTGCATCAGCGCATCAGGAATTCCATGCGACGGAGGGTGGATGCATGTATCCTCGCTAACGGAGGACATTTTGAACATTTCCATTAACAAAGTGTTTGAAGTCACGCTGGTACGTTCTGTTGCTGTGTGTTTCCGTTCGATGATTAATGTGATTTGATGAGAAGTAATAAAATGAGCTCTAACATGGAAAGAAGGCGTTTCCGGACACATGCCCACATAACATATATTCTTTCTTTGTGTATGAGGAATGTTTCCTGAAAGTTTGGCCGTACCTCTTTTTTGGCACCCTGTATACTCACTTAATTGTAGCAATTGAACATCTCTATAGACAATGTTTTCCTAGATTTGATGACTGCGAAACTCTGTTCTGTAATTCCAACGTACCAGTCCCTACTGTATCCCAAGGAAATTCCCAGAAACGCTTCTAAAAATCTACAGCAGTTCTCCAACGCCCATATGTATGCCAGTAGAGTAGATAACCAAGGTGTCATCATTATCTGCGTTTCGAAGCAATGCATCTGTGGTTTTTCTTCCTTGATATAAGAATTACTTACACTAGTATGGTATTCCGTATTTTTCTTCCATTTTCATGTTCACAGCTTCCACATGCGCTTTATTATGTCTCCACAAATTTCTCAGGACAATAGGGTCTCCATAGTCCAACACGTATAGAACCAGGATATGTCGGATGATAGAAGTTGTCGAACTACTGGATACTGAATGAAAAATATTGTTTTTGATTTTAAAACACGGAGATTACCATGAGAAAAAGATTGAATAATCAAGGAAAAGATAACTTTATACGTGGAATGTCAGAAGCTTGAACGTGGTAGGCAAACTAGAAACTCTCAAAAGGGAAATTGCAAAGGCTCAATCTACATATAGTAGGGGGCAGTGAAGTGAAGTGGAAAGCCCATATGGATTTCTGGTCAGATGAGTATGGGGTAATATCAACAGCTTCCGCAAATCGTATAACGGGAGAAGGATTCGTTATGAATGGGAAGGTAGGGTAGAGAGTGTGTTACTGTGGACAGTTCAGTGATAGTGTTGTTCTTATCAGATTCGACAGCAAACCAACACCGACAACGATAGTTCAGGTATATCTGCCGACGTCGCAAGCTGAACATGAAGAGACAGAGAAAGTGTATGAGGATACTGAACAGGTAACACAGTACGTAAAAGGGGATGAGAATCTAATAGTCATGGGAGATTCGAAAGCAGTTGTAGGGGAAGGAGTAGAAGAAAAGGTTGCAGGCGAATATGGGCTTGGGACAAGGGATGAGAGAGGAGCAAGACTACTTCAGTTCTGTAACATGTTTCAGCCAATAGTAGCGAGTACTCTGTTCAGGAATCACGAGAGGAGGAGGTAAACTTGGAAAAGGCCGGGTGATACGGGAAGACCATGTTGTAGTTAGATTACATCATGGTCAGAGAGTGTTTCCGAAATAACATGCTGGATTGTAAGGCGTACCCAGGAGCAGATATAGGCTCCGATCACACTATAGTAGTGATGAAGAGTAGGCTGAAGTTTAAGACATTATTCAGGAATGTTCAACACGCAAATAAGTGGGATACGGAAGTACTAAGGAATGACGAGATACCCTTGAAGTTCTCTAAGACTATAGATACAGCAATAAGGAATAGCTCGGTAGGCAGTACAGTAGTGAAATGGACACCTCTAAGAAGGGCCATCACAGAAGTTGGGAAAGAAGAAACAGGTACAAAGAAGGTAATTGCGAAGAAACCATGGGTAACAGAAGAAATACCTCAATTGATCGAAGAAAGGAGGAAATACAAAAATGTTCCAGGAAACTCAAGAATACATAAATACAAATCGCTGAGGAATGAAATAAATAGGAAGCGCAGGGAAGCTAAGACGAAATGGCTACAGGAAAATTGTGAATAGATCGAAAAGAAAATGATTGTCGGAAGGACAATCTCAGCATACAGGAAAGTCAAAACAACCTTCGGTAACTTTATAAGCTATGGTGAGAACAATAATTGATTAACCGTAATTCCAATGCTAAACGCAAAGGAGAGAACTCACAGTTTTAAAGAATACTTTGGAATCCTCTATGAGGGGGAAGATTTGTCTGATGTGATAGAAGAAAAAACAGAGTTTGATTTAGAAGAGATAGGAGATCCCGTGTTATAATCAGAATCTAAAAGAGTTTCGAGGACTTAAGATCAAATACGGCAGAAGGGATAGATAAAATTCCATCAGAATTACTAAAATCATTGGGGTAAGTGGCAACAAACACGTTGGTGTGTAGAATGTATGAGTCTGGCGACATACCATCTGACTGTCGGAAAAACATCATCCACACAACTGCGAAGACGGCATGAGCTGACAAATGCGAGAATTATCGCACAATCAGCTTAACAGCTCAAGCATGCAAGTTTCTTACGACAATAATATAAAGAAGAATGCAAAATAAAATTGAGAAAGCGCTAGATGGCGATCAGTTTGGCTTTAGGAAAGGTAAAGGGGCGTGAGAGGCTATTTTGACATTGCGGTAAATAATGGAACCAAGACTAAAGAAAAATAAAAACACGTTCATAGGATTTGCCGACCTGGAAAAAGCGTTCGACAATGCAAAATGGTGCAAGATGTTCGAAATTCAGCAAAAAGTAGGGGTAAGCTATAGGGAGAGACGGGTCATATACAATATGTACAACAGCCAAGAGGGAATAATAAGAGTCGACGACCAACAACGAAGAGCTCGTACTAAAAAGGGTGTAAGACAAGGCTGCAGCCTTTCGCTCTCACTGTTCAATCTGTGCATCCCAGACGCAATGCTGGAAATAAATGTCAGATGTTTGTGAATTCCTAAGGGACCAAACTGCTGAGGTCATCGGTCCCTAGACTTACACACTACTTAAACTAACTTATGCTAGGAACAACACACACACCTATGCCCGAGGGAGGATTCGAACCTTCAGCGGGAGCGGCCGCGCAATTCGTGACATGGCACCCCAAGCCACGCGGCCACTCCACGCTGTAAAAATGAGGAACGCTTCACGATTTAGTGTGTCATCCTTGTGCAGGGATGGAAATAAGAGAGAGGTTCAGGTGTTGAAATAAAATTCAAGGTGAGAGGATATCAATGATACGATTGGCTTATGACATTGGTGTCCTGAGTGAAAGCGAAGAAGAATTACATGATCTGCTGAATGGAATGACCAGTTTAATGAGTACAGAGTATGGACTGAGACTAAGTCGAAGAAAGACGAAGGTAATGAGAAGCAGTAGGAATGAGAACAGTGAGAAACCTAACATCAGGAATGGTTGTCACAAAGTAGATGAAGTTAAGGAACTTCGCTCCGTAGCCAGTAAGATAACCAGTGACGGACGGAGCAAGGAGGACATCAAAAGCAGATTGGAAATGGCAGAAATGGCGTTCCTGTCCAAGAGAGGTCTACTAATATCACATACCTCCCTTAATTTGAGGAAGATATTTCAGAGAGTGTACATCGGGTGTACAGCATTGTATGGTAGTGAAACATGGACTTTGGGAAAACCGGAACAGAAGAGAATCAAAGCATTTGAGATGTGGTGCTGCAGACGAATGTTGAAAATTATGTGGACTGAGAAGGTAAGGAATGAGGAGGTTCTGCGCAGAATCGCAGAGGAAAGGAACATCTGGCAATCACTGATGATAAGAAGGGACAGAATGGTAGGGCGTCTGTTATCAGGGAATAACTTCCGTTGTACTAGAGTGAGCTGTAGAGGGTAAAAACTAGAGGAACACAGAAATTGGAATACATCCAGCAAATAATTGAGGACGTAGGTTGCAAGTGCCACTCTGAGATGAATTCTTGGCTGCCCGCATCAAACCAGTCAGAAGACTGATGATGAAATAAAAAATTAAATCATTTATCTGGCACACAAAACAAAACAGAAATACTATGTAATACTCAGACAATATATTAACAATACTTTAGGTATATATTTATACAACATACATATTAACTAAGAAACAAATATAACTTTTCTTTTAAGGTAGCAATCGCTTTTACGATCATCTTCGTCAATCGGTTTCTTCTGTGATATGAAGTCGTCAATCTTCGTTCGCTTTTTGGAGATCAAAATATTTTTAAAGCTTTTTGTTGCAGCCTCCTTAATACTAAAACTTCAGCTTCTTCTACGTCGTTCTCCTCATCCCGCGTAAAAAATTGTGTTAAAGGCACTAGCTAAGGTACTGGCAAAGTTTCCTATTGTTCTTCATTGTCATAACAGTTAACACGTCTTGGATAATCTCGTTATCACTCATCAGTTGACAATTTTCGTCTTCGTATCCGAATAACCAGTAATTTACGTGGCTAACAGCCAGTGTTTCAGAATCATTTGAACAAATATCATCAGTTGTCTCTTGGAACTGCATGATTTCTTCGTCGTTAAAAGTTTCGACATCTTCCTTATTACCTTTACCTTCTTTAAAACATTTTTTGTGCTAGTTTAATACAGGAAGATCTGGACACACTTTGCCCGATGCAGATACCAAAACATTGATCGAAACACTTTCCCAAATCTTGGCGACGTTGTAAAAACGGTCTTTAACATTTGTTTCTTTAATGATTGAGTAATACTTTTCTCATTTCTAATTACAGTATAGTAAGAGTAATATTCTGACCCACAGGTTGTAGCTAAGGGGTTACATCTGTGGGAAGAAACATGACTTTTATCAAACCATATTTGGATTTAAGCTCACCTTCATCTGAATGTCCGGGGTGGTTACCCATCACGAACAAAGCTTTCTGAGACAAATATTCTTCTTGAGGAACTTTTTGATCGATGGCACGAACTCCTCATGAAATCTCTTGCTGAACAAGCTTTGTTGTGGTGTTTACATGTGACAGGCAGATACTCTGCATTTTTGAACGCCAAAGGATTTTTTGGAGCAAGGCATAAATATGAGCCTGTCTTTAGACAATTTTCTGCCAGGAGTTCTAGCTTCTGCTTTGTGGATGAACAGCCCGCTTTCTTCCAGGTTATAAAGCTGATCATGACAACGATTTAACTCTTCTAAAGTTTTCTTACACTTTTGTTTGTACGGCTCTACGTCTTCAAAATCATAAAGATTTCTTCCTCCTGTTGTGGTTAGCAAGCTGATATCAAATATTTTTAAACGTATCAAGCCACGGCGTAGTTGCGCGTAAATGTTTTTTCATAATTTCTTCACAAAAGGATCTCGCTTTTTCTTTGAATTGATCTCGTGAAACAGAAGTGCGTTTACCATGCTCCTGTTGAAACCATGTATACAAAGCGTCATCAGTTAATGGGTACTCATCAGCTTTTTATCACTTTCCTGTCACAGCTTTTGCTGGTCAACCCATCAATTTTGTCACGATTTCTTAATGTCATAAATGGCAGCACGGCCAGCGCCATAAAATGAAGCTAAATCGTTAATTTTTCTTCTTTGCTTACTTTTTAATAATTTCGAATTTTTTAACCAAAGGCAGTGTTTTGTGTTTAGATTTTTCACCACAGCATTGAGACATATAGTAGGAAAGGTATGAAACACACATTAACACTATCACAGTCAAGTACGAGAGGGTACTAATTCGATTGCACAATGTACGCAGTAATCAACAACTTGTGGCTGACTACTGCTTACTAAAGTGTTCGTCCGCAGCTCGTGGGCATGCGGTAGGGTTCTCGCTTCCCGCGCCCGGGTTCGATTCCCGGCGGGGTGAGAGATTTTCTCTGCCTCGAGATGATTGGGTGTTGTGTGATGTCCTTAGGTTAGTTAGGTTCACGTAGTTCTAAGTTCTAGGGGACGGATGACCTAAGATGTTAAGTCCCATAGTGCTCAGAACCACTAAAGTGTTCGGTTGAGGTGGCCCCATCCGCCAGCGTCACGTGATCGCGGCTCGTTGTGTCGGACTACTGGAGTTGTCGGACTGGTGAAGTGTCGCATTGTTGAGACTCTGTTGTACGTTTCCGGTAATTTCTTATTATACAGTTGGTAACAAAACGGCAGTAACATTATTCCAGTGATTGTGAAAGAAGGTTTGACGAACAAATTTCGGTAAGGAGCCTCGTGCAGAAACATCATGCAGTGGCGCCATAGACTGTCCAAGTTCTAGGGACCATCGTTGCCATTAAGCCGTCCTTTCGACAGCTACCGTGAGTTAGTATATCGACGGAGTGCCGGCAGTGGTTTTTCTTTTTTTTTCTTTCTTCTTATGGGCGTTAATGTGTTTGGCGCTATCTATCTTCCTGAATGTTATCAGCCTCATTGCAACAAACTTCGCATTTGGTCTGTCATCCTACAATCTCGTGCTGCCCGACGAATGAGTGGCTTAGCGGCATGCGTTGGTACCTACAAATTCCGAACAATGTTTGCCGCTATCGTTTCGCCGCCCCATGCTGAGAGTGTGGCTAAGTTATTCTGTCTTTTTGCTTTCCCAGAAGCAGGGGAATCCAAAATGTAAGTTACACGCTATTACGGCAGGCCTAGTAACTTTTACTGAATCAGGGACTACAATTTTAAGTGACAGGGATACGCGACGCCATTTTTTCCGCATAGTCACCTAGCCTCTGTAAACAACAGCTGGAACGTCCTACCTGTCATTCAGTTCCTCGACGATACACATCCGCTCCTCGGTCACGGAACCATTCCAGAACGGCTGTGCGAACGTTTCTTGTTTGGCCAATCTCTTCCCCCACAGATGTTCCTTCAGCTTGCTGAAAAGAGGGGAATCACACGGAGCAAGATCACCTGTGTGGCGGATGCTTCCATCTCGCCGGTAATGATGAGGCTTAGCAAGCCGTTGTCTTCATGGAGTAACGCTCGTGGAAGTGCAGGGACCGACTAGGTATTGTACCTTTGTGAGGAGGTGGTAGTGATTATGGAATCCAGACTGAACACATTATACGGTACTGCAGACGACCTCGAACGATGGAATGGTCACTGTACATTAAGATACGTATCTGATGAAAAAGTCCCCCTTGATTATTCGATTGCCTGGACATTGTCGCCTGTAGTTGTTGCCGACGGCCTTCTTTCTCGGTCAGCATCACCCATGTTGGTCAAACTGTTAGCAACATTTCACTGCAGCTGGAGACAACAATGCATATCGGCCGCACACCCCCAAGAATTTCGACTACAGTTAGTATGCCATTTCGACGTTTCGCACTGCCCAGGTGCCGGCCGGTGTGGCCGTGCGGTTCTAGGCGCTTCTGTCTGGAACCGCGTGACCGCTACGGTCGCAGGTTCGAATCCTGTCTCGGGCATGGATGTGTGTGATGTCCTTAGGTTAGTTACGTTTAAGTAGTTCTAAGTTCTAGGGGACTGATGACCTCAGATGTTAAGTCCCATAGTGCTCAGAGCCATTTTTTTGCACTGCCCAACTATCTCCGACATTCTCACTTTCCCCATTCGAATCGGTGAAGCTATAACTTCATGATTACTCGAATCGTTTCATTGAGTTTCGTAACATGTGTAAGTAATGAATCAATTCACTTGGCAACTGAAACATGTGATCTTGCACTATCATCAAACAATATCGTGGTGTCCGATTTCAATAGTTTTGCATCATCTTTTTCCAACCACGGACCCGTAACACCAATATTCACATACATACGATACCAATGACCATGTGGAAGTTCTGCGTTTAGTTCTCAGACCCCTGCTGCGGAAGATCAGTCTGTTACTAATATTTATTGCTATTTCAACAGGGTGCGCCCTCCATGGACGGATTTATATACTCTCAGCAGCACAACTTATTAATTAAACCATAGCGTCTTAGTAAAGAAGAAATACGTGTAAAAAAATTTCTGCATTTCTCAAGAGACAAACAGTTGCATTTACACTAATATTTAAACGTCATAGATACTTTTTTGCTACTTTACAGTATTACTGTTAGATGATACCCATGACTATGTGGTAGAGATAAATGGTCGTGACGACGATTGATGAGAAATACCGGTATTCTGAAGAATACTATACAATAAATACCTGTTGCGATAGTCTGTGTTGCGGGTGTGGACATTACATAACTGATTTGTGTGGAAAGGAAATATTTTAGACTTGACAGATTTCCTACACATGCTTGTGGACTTTGTGGTAGCGAATTGTCACAATTTAAAACTTCACTGCTCCAAACGCACACACACACACACACACACACACACACACACACACACACACAAGTGCGCGCGCGCGCGCGCGCATGCATTTACCGTAGGCTGGTATCAACAGAACATTTCTGCAGGCTGAAGAAATAACAGAGATGACTAGAGGCTCAATAGTTACATCAATTATTCACAGTCTGAAATCATCACAATAGGGTTAGAATCCTGATATATTTCCTACCCTTTCTTTGCTACTAATAAGCACTTGTTGCCTCGTGGAAGTGTGCATAGGATATGAAAGTGCTCTGTTTGTGGTATTTGGACTATGATTATTTCGCAGGTCCATTCTAATATTCGCGCATTTGTTGCTCATCACTTTGATAGTACAATTCCACAGCATATCAGTATAGCTCCTGTTTCCTAGTTACTCTGACAGTCATGTGATCAGATTTTACACTGTTGTGCAGCCCAGAATCAGTCTGTACTTAATATCTTACAATGAGTGTGTATTAAAAGCTGGACTACCTACAGACTTTTTGCAGTTGCGATGAAATTATACTAGTATACGAAGAGGCAGTAAGATCTGACTGTTAGCGAACTAATCATATGGTAAGTACTGTACTTACGTGTGCTGTTCTGAGATTCGTCGCAGACCATAAATCTATAAATTATATTTAGCCCCCTTCTGCACTTCTCCTTCAAAACATCCTGGTACAAACATGTACCAGTACCAATGATGCATTCACAACATTTCAGTATAAGACGAAGATTTAGGAGTTCAGCACCTCATCTGCATTCTGATGAAAGTCTCTTTAAAGAATATTGTTTGACATTATCAAAGTGTTCAGTGGAAAGAGAGTTTTTATTTGTAGAGATGCATATCATGAAGTGTCTATAGAATATGTGGAATTTAAAGGAACAGATGGTTGATTATAAATAATCAAGAGAATGGCATATGGCGTGGTAGGGTTGTTGGTATGTGGAGTTTATGGATGGTGTGTGACTGACTTTCTTTTATTGGGACCATAGGAGGGATACAGAAAAGAAGGGGAAGGGAATAAACTGCAGGGCTGAGAGAAACAAAGAATTAGGGAAAATGAAAGAAAGAGTAGAGGAGGAAATAAAAAATATGAAAGAGGGGCAGAGGGTTATAGAGGAGGACAAGGGGACAAAAGAATAGAGAAGGAGAGAATTGTAGGACAGTACAGAGATTAGATGAGTAGACAGATAGAGAAAAGGATTGAGGGTGGAAAGGATTAGATGGTTGGTTGGTTGGTTGGTTTTGGGGAAGGAGACCAGACAGCGAGGTCATCGGTCTCATCGGATTAGGGAAGGACGGGAAAGGAAGTCGGCCATGCCCTTTGAAAGGAACCATCCCGGCATTTGCCTGGAGCGATTTAGGGAAATCACGGAAAACCTAAATCAGGATGGCCGGACGCGGGATTGAACCGTCGTCCTCCCGAATGCGAGTCCAGTGTCTAACCACTGCGCCACCTCGCTCGATGGAAAGGATTAGAGAAAAGTGGAGAAGTCAATAGAGAAAAGGACAGAGTTGAGAATTTGAGAAAAAAGAGATGACAGGTGACTGGAGGATTAGAGAAAATGAGAGGACAAAATAAGAGAGGAGTGAAGATAAGAAGATAGAAGCAGGGAAGGAATATAGAGGGAAAGAGGACAAGAAAAGAGAGAAAAGAGAGTGTACGGAGAGAAAAAATGACGATTGGATGCGAGTATATCTGAGTTGAGGGAGAGATGAGAAATGCAGAGAATATGACTAGAGTGGAGTAAGAAAAGAGAAACATAAGTGAACAGAAAGAACGGAATGGAAACAAAGACGAGACACAGAGAATGCTAAGAGATACAAAGGAAAGCTACAATATTTCTAAGCAGAAACAGTGAGTGGGGGTGTGGCTACTGAGAATCAGACAGCTTACCCCTCTGCGGCACGGGCTCGGCCTGCGCGGGTGGGGGCGGCGCCAGCTGCAGTGTGGCCTCCTGCTGGTAGATGCCGGCCAGCTCGGCGCGACACGTCAGCGTGGCGGGCAGCCGACCTCCGGGGGCGGCGAACACGCCGGCCGGGTCCGAGAAGTGGGCCGAGCGCAGGCGCACGCTCAGCGACATGACGCTCGTCTGCAGCGAGTCCGCCGACAGCACGCGCCACCCGTTCCCCGACACCTGCCGGCACACAGCACAGCGGGACCTCCGGTAACCACATTTTTGAGTGTGTGGCCTAAAAACTGCAAAACTGTAGTTTTACAAGGAACTATACGGGAGCCGAAAGGGGCAAAATGTATGTAGGTATATACACTGCGGAACAAAATTATAGGATCACGTTTTTCGAAACTTCATAATTGTCTTCAATCCCGACGAAATTTGGCTCGAAGGTGCCAACAGTCTTACTCTGTAATGGTGCAAAACCGTGGCGACCTCCAACGTTACACTCAGGCTCGCGACCAATCCTCTAGATGTCAGACACTCTTATCGGTAGCAATCAGAAAGAACACCATGACTAGGTAGTGTCGCAAAAGCGCATCGTGATGTGGAAATATTAATATCCCCCGTATTTGAAAAAAAAAAAGTAGGTGGTAGAGCGTCAGATCGTGGCACTAAAGATCCCCAGTTCGAAACCCACTAACGCCGACTTTTTTTAACAGCTTAAACCTGTCATTGTTAATTGGGAGAACATTTTTGACATGTAAAATGAACGTTTCGGAGTTTGTAGCAATGTTCTTTTGGCAGTGTGCTTTCGCTTCGTAGTTGAAAGTAGCAAACCTATAGAGTACATTTGTATAGATAGGTGTGATGTTACCTCTACAAATATTCGCTATAGGATTGCTACTTCCAGATATCGAAGCGAAAGCAGACTGCCAAAAGAACATTGCTACAAACTCCGAAACGTCCTTTTTACATCTTAGAATGAAGCTCTCCCATATAACAGTTTCGCACGTAAGCTGTTAAGTGGGTATCAAAGTGGGGATCTTTATTACGACGATCTGACGCTCTTCACACTCACCTACCGGAGACATTGATATCTGCACGTCACACATGCGCTTTTACAATACTCCGTAGTTCTGGTGTTCTTTCTAATTACCATTTACGCACGCTCAAGTGGACTACCGATCACACCACGAACTAAATCGATATTTTGATTTGTACACTATCAACATACAACGTCTGCTACCGATCTGAGTGTCTGACATGTGGAGGTTTGGGTGTCAGCCGAAAAAAAAAGGGGGCTGAATCAAGAGCGAAGTCGCAGGACGCCACCCTTTTAACACCAATTCAGAGGAAGACTGTAGGCACCTTTATGCGTCGGAATTCGAGACAATTACTAGGTTTAGAAAAAGTGATGCTTTAATTTTGTTGCTCAGTGTTGAAACATTACCCAATCATCATTAGCTATTTCTCATCCAGTGCTGGATGTAGACTTCGTGTGAACTTGAAAGTAAGGCATCCTATGTTGTTACACAGAGACACGTCCCTCTTCGGTTCCTTTTCACACGACTGACGTCACGACCCCCCTGCAAGGATTTTTAATAGGATTTCTGGTGTTCCTGGTTACGAGTCGTGTAGAATGATGAATCAAGTTTCTTGTTACACAACGTCTATTGTCGACGATAGCAAGGTTGTCAATGTGAGACCACCCTTTCTCTACAGGTGAGTACGTTGGGATGCAACTGAGTAGGTCTCTCGAGACCCAGATCTGCGGCACCTGATACCAGACATAGTACACAGTTTACAGTGAAGTAACTGTTACCCACGACTTTCATCTCGTACCAGCAATTTCGTTATGATGAGTGATGTAAAGTAAGTTAGTAATTCAGAAATATCGGGGTATACAGCAGTTACTTACATGAATACTTATAAATGTATTTAGTGCTCGTATATGCCAGATGGTTATAATTAAATTCCAGCTACTCACAAAGGTACATTGTGGACTGTAACTATTATATGGCAGCGACACTTGGTAGATACGGTAGTGCGTTATAGCCGAACTGATTTTCCGTGGGAAAAAACAATTGTTCCAGATTTGGCCACCAGGTTCACTGTGCACTGTTCATATGGCGGTATGACATCCACGCTATAGTTTGACAAGCCTTGACGTGAGTGAACAGTGCAGCTATCGAGAAAAGAGACCATGCGCAGTTAGTGAAACGGTTTTATGTGAACGGAGGTAATTACAGTGCTGCACTGAGATAATACCGCCGACTGAAAAGCCGGAGAAGAGGTCAGAAGTCATTAAATGGTTTAAAGAAGATGAGGATGACATTCGAAAACACGAGCGAGTGTGATGCGGCACATGGAAGAGGAAGGCGTCTTATCCCGATCGAAGTTACTGACCAGGTAGCTGTTGCTGTAACTAACCAAGCAGGACGTGCCACGTTAGTGTTAGTGCTCGTGAAGTGTCACGAGAATTGTCCATCCCATGGTCAAAAAGTACGGAAATTATAGCAGTCTCTTTTAAAGTGGTACCTAAAACAAGATCGAGTCGGTGTAGCAACTGAAACCTCGTGATCCACAGGTACGTTCTGATTTTCCTCTTCGGTTTCTGGAACGGATCGACGTTGATGACATGTGGCTGGGCAATATCCTGCTGTTAGACGAAGCATATTTTACACTACGGGGTGCAGTGAATAAACAAAACTCCCGAATCTGCGGTGATGCTAAACCACGTGTTATGCACGAAGAACCACTGCATTCGCATCATGTGAAGGTGTGGTATGGATTCACAAGCACCTTTATTCTCCGTCCTTTCTTCTTTGAAGAGAAATCACCAAGAGGGTCTGTCAGGCGTACCGTAAGAGCTCAAGTGTGTGAAAACCACTGTTTTCATGCAAGATGAAGCAACACCTCATGTTACTCGCCCAGTGCTTAAGGCAACCTTCAATGAACGTTTTATCTCCAGAGGTTTTTCAGGTTTGATTCCATGTGACGTTCGGCGCTGGGGGGATATCTAAGAGAATGCATTATCACAGACATGTTCGGTCTCTAAATAGTATGAAGTCCAGTATACAAGAAGACGTTGCTCAGAGTCCACAGTAACTGGAACGAGCAACAATTGATCACGTCGTTTTACGGATGAATCATCTCTTCGACGTCTACGGTGCTCATATTGAACAATTGTGTAAGTGGTGGTTAGTAATAAAATCGATGTTATGTCTTTCGCACTTGTTTTACCTTTCCTGCCCACGTCCAGTTCCTAATACATTGTATATGGATACATTTCCATATGCCTATCTTGCATTCGCAGTGCCGGATTTGCAACTGGCAGCCTGTTGTGGAATAAATTTCTTTTCCAGTATGTTTCGGTTCCTCAATAACGCTTTAGATAGTCCACCAAGTTTAGCGATAATTACAGCCAACACTATCGGTAGCTGCACTTATAATCGTCTCACAGACACGTATAAATGCGTTTCCATTGTTTCGCCGAAGTCGAATATATTATTTAAAAATATTAAAAAAGACAAAGAGTTTACTTTTATGAGCTATTTATTGCATGATCTTAAAGCAGTTCAGTAATCAACGATTTTCGTCTTGCCTTCTATCAAAGACGTACAGATTCTGGGGGCTGCATAAATGCGAGCACACAGCGTGGAGTTGCCTACGAGGAAAACACGGTTTTTCTAAATGCACAGTGACAACTTCGAGTGTTTGCCCTCGAATATTATTTATGGTCGGTCCAAAAGCAATTTTTAGTGGGAACAGCAATTCAAAAGGCAAATCTGCCGGTATCAGTGAGATTTGCGAAATCAAAACACTGTCCTTTTGCTGTGCTAGTAATTATAATAGCTCAACAATATTCCGGCCCAAAATCGTAATTTGTAGCTGTGTACATTATACAAGACATTTAAGAATTCTCTTAAATGATTTACGTTCATTGATGTAAAAAAAGGTGTCACATTCCCTACTTGACACTCTTAGAGGGCGATGATTTTTTTATTTTTTTTTTCCAAAGTAGCCCAGGTCATCCCCCAGGGCACAAGGTTCAATGGTTTAGTCGCAAAACGTAAGAGGCAGAGTTACTTTGGCATTTATAGTATTGGTGTGAAAAGCTTAGGACGGAGTTCGCGCTCGAAATAGTTTAGAATGGTTGTTATCGATGTCTAATGTCGGAACTCGTCTACTCTACTTAGGCTGGAAGCGTTCATAGTTGATAATAGTATCTAATTGGTACACTGTCCGAAAACCGGTAATGTAAGCTTCTACTGCGTCACTGTTGACGTGCCAATCTAATTCCACTCGAATGCTAGTAATGCGGTTACGCGTAAAAGCCACTGGAGTCATTTGTCCCACCAAATTCACTTATTGTAGTGAGAGCAGCTGTTGTTACGTAGCCGGCCGGTGTGGCCGTGCGGTTAAAGGCGCTTCAGTCTGGAACCGCGTGACCGCTACGGTCGCAGGTTCGAATCCTGGCTCGGGCATTGATGTGTGTGATGCCCTTAGGTTAGTTAGGTTTAATTAGTTCTAAGTTCTAGGCGACTGATGACCTCAGAAGTTAAGTAGCATAGTGCTAAGAGCCATTTTTTTTTGTTGTTACGTAGCACAACTAATACTAGAACAAGAAAGACTGCACATGATTTTCAATAAAGTCACGACTTCAAGCAACAAAAGAAAGTCATGTCACAACTAAATTTGTCGTCTTCATAACGAAGTTCCATAAAAATTTGTTGTCTAATTCCGGGTATCCCAAAATTGCCCTCTGAAGGAACACTGAGAATCCTGCACTTTGTTGGAATATCGTGATTATTTTTAAGGTTAATACAATTTTAAAAAATGAGAAAAACTTGTTTTACTCAGTGGCAACTTCTATTTCAAATCATAAGTTACTACGCAGAAATCATACTAAAAATTGAAAAAAGTAATATCGTCTCACTGTCGCAAAAAACGCCATGTTACTAATAGTTTTTCTCGGAGCACTTATTCGCTAGTGTGCAACGCAACACGGTTGGGAAAACCTGTCCTAACTGTTTCACCCTATATGTGCGTTCTCGCTCTTTTGCCTCTCACAATACACACTCTGTCGTACGCGCACTCAAATGCGAATATCGATACCACCGCTACTACAGTTGATCTGCAAATCGATCAAATTCAGTATAAGCATCAACAACACGGTCTCCAAACTACAGTGCTGCGTTGCTTGTACGGAACTGACATTAATGTGAAACTGACTTACTAAATAACCTACTTCAATGATCACATTAAGAACACATTTTGTTTATCAAGATAACACTGACATTGTGAAACTAGGGATGCTATTTTGAGCTCCGAGTATGACAGTGGAGTGACACAAAGATGACAGTGACGATTTCTACATATGTTGTAAGTTTTCGAATCGTAATTATGATGTGTCCGCCATCGCGTATTTTGTTCACTCGTGACGCGTTCCGCATATCGCATTGAGGCACTCGTCCGTATCAGATGGACCTTATCATAGACCCTATGACGTTGCCCTGCATTTCATAGTGCATCTTTCCACAAGAAAATTCAGTTCGATTGAGAACACGTGCGATGATATTTTGTTGGCGATATGTCTTCGCGAACATCCTTTGACTCTTTTTGTGTTCACAGTCTGCGATAATAAACTAGAAAATTCTGTTACTCTGCGATATTCTGTTCAGAAGCAAGTGAAAGAAAACAATTTTTGTTGGGGATGGAGAAGTAAAAGCAAGATGTTGACAGTCTTTCAAATGGTTTGATGCTGCCCGCCACGAATTTCTCTCCTGTGCCAAAGCCTTCATCTCAGAGTAGCACTTGCAGCCTACGTCCTCAGTTATCTGCTGGATGTATTCCAATCTGTCTTCCTGTATAGTTCTTTCTCTTTACAGCTCAACAGTTCCAGGACCATGGGTGTCATTCACTGATGTCTTAACAGATGTTCTGTCATTCTGTCTCTTCTCCTTCTCAGTGTTTTCCACATATTCCTTTCCTCTCCGACTCTGCATAGAACCTCCTCGTTCCTTACATTATCAGTCCACCTAATTTGCCATATCCGTTTTCCCACAGTCCACGTTTCGCTGTACAGGGTGTTTCAAAAAGAATACCACAACTTTAGGAATTTAAAACTCTGCAACGACAAAAGGCAGAGCTAAGCACTATCTGTCGGCGAATTAAGGGAGCTATAAAGTTTCATTTAGTTGTACATTTGTTCGCTTGAGGCGCTGTTGACTAGGCGTCAGCGTCAGTTGATGCTAAGATGGCGACCGCTCAACAGAAAGCTTTTTGTGTTATTGAGTACGGCAGAAGGGAATCGACGACAGTCATTCAGCGTGCATTTCGAACGAAGTATGGTGTTAAACCTCCTGATAGGTGGTGTATTAAACTTTGGTATAAACAGTTTACAGAGAATGGGTGTTTGTGCAAAGGGAAAAGTTCTGGACGGCCGAGAACGAGTGATGAAAATGTAGCACGCATCCAGCAAGCATTTGTTCGCAGCCCAGGAAAATCGACTCGCAGAGCTAGCAGAGAGCTGCAAATTCCACAATCAACTGTATGGAGAGTCCTACGAAAAAGGTTAGTTATGAAACCTTATCGTCTGGTTCAAGCACTGTCTGTAGCTGATAAGATTAAAAGAATCGATATCTGTGATTTTATCCTTGCTCAAATGGAAACAGATAAATCTTTCGTTTCAAAGATTGTGTTTAGTGATGAAGCAACTTTCCACACTAACGGGAAAGTCAACCGTCACAATGTCTGTATATGGGGCACTGAGAATCCGCGGGAAACAACTCTTTATGAACGTGACTCGCCTAAGGTGAACGTTTTCTGTGCCATTTCAGCCAATAAAGTTTTTGGTCCCTTTTTCTTCGAAGGTGCTACTGTAACTGGACTACAGTATCTGGAGATGTTAGAGAATTGGCTGTTCCCTCAGCTCGAACAAGAAGCACAACAATTCATATTTCAGCAGGATGGAGCGCCACCACATTGGCACTTATCTGTCCGTAACTACCTGAATGTCAACTACCCGAGGCGATGGATCGGCCGCCAGGCAGCCCGTGACAGAGCACTTCATCACTGGCCTCCAAGAAGCCCTGATCTTACCCGCTGCGATTTTTTCTTATGGGGGTATGTTAAGGATATGGTGTTTCGGCCACCTCTCCCAGCCACCATTGATGGTTTGAAACGAGAAATAACAGCAGCTATCCAAACCGTTACGCCTGATATGCTACAGAGAGTGTGGAACGAGTTGGAGTATCGGGTTGATATTGCTCGAGTATCTGGAGGGGGCCATATTGAACATCTCTGAACTTGTTTTTGAGTGAAAAAAAAATCATTTTTAAATACTCTTTGTAATGATGTATAACAGAAGGTTATATTATGTTTCTTTCATTAAATACACATTTTTAAAGTTGTGGTATTCTTTTTGAATCACCCTGTATAATGCTGTGCTCCGAAAGGACATTCTCAGAAATTTATTCCTCAAATCGAGGCCTATATTTGGCACAGGTAGACTTATCTTGGGGTGTTTTCTGGAAAAGGGAAGGAACGCTAATGGAGAAGCATTAGTGGACCGCTGCCGGCAGCGCCATTCTCCGGAAGCGGCGTTGCGAAAAACTTAGGAGATACATAGTGGCGTTCGCGGAAAATGCATCAGGGCTCGGGTGACCATCGCCTGCCATCGGAGAGCTGTAAGGCTGCAATGGGCGGGGCGGGGGTGGTGGGCGGGGATGGGAGTGTGGGTGGGTGTGCAGCTGTAGTGGAGTGGGCGGGGCGGGAAATGCGGCCGGCAATGTCGATTACAAGAGCGCGCAATGGAAGCACCTCTCGTTAGTCTCATCACCGGGCAATGCATTTTGATTAGCGTACTGCATTACAACGGACAATGGATCCGCAGATGACTCCGGGACTGTGGTGATGGGACGCCATGGGCAGGCAGCAGGCGCGCACGCGTTACCAGCCGCACGCGTTGCCCGGCCCATCATAACGGGGCAGGCTTCAGTCCGACTCTTGCGTCCCGATACGTTATCAATACCGTGAAACAGTGTACTGTGAAACCCGTATACACACGCACCGACAGCTGCAAATCTCTTAATTGTACTATGAGATTACATCTACTGATAGTTAGCAGCTCATGCTATAAATTACATTACTGTATGTCCGAGGTGTAATCATAGTGTTTTAATTATCACATCGAAAATATAAGTGAAGTAATTGTTTATACTAACAAAGAGATAGAGGGGCTGGCCAGTACTTACCTCAGCCCAGTACAGCCGATAGATACACAAAAGAGAACAGAAAATTTACGTTCCTAGCTTTCGGAACTTTGTTCCTTCGTCAGGGTGGTGAGGGGGGAAAGAAAGGGAAGAAGGGAAAGTGGAAGTCTCTGACAACCATGCCTCCATCCTTGCTAACCTCCCTGTTTACCTTTCCCTGTTGCTTCATAACCTGGGTTGTGAGTAACTGAATCCACTTTCCCTTCTTCCCTTTCTTTCCCCCCTCTCCAACTCTGACGAAGGAACAAAGTTCCGAAAGCTAGGAACGTAAATTTTCTGTTCTGTTTTGTGTATCTATCGGCTGTACTGAGCTGAGGTAAGTACTGGCCAGCCCCTCTATCTCTATGTTATTATTTGTTTCACATCTTTATATGAGATTCTCCATTTATGATTTAAGTAATTGTTTTTGTTTGCAGGCTGCTGTCCGACTCTTGCGTCCCGATACGTTATCAATACCGTGAAACAGTGTACTGTGAAACCCGTATACACACACACCGACAGCTGCAAATCTCTTTATTGTACTATGAGATTACATCTACTGATAGCTAGCAGGTCATGCTAAAATTACATTACTGTATGTCCGAGAAGTAATCATAGAGTTTTAATTATCACATCGAAAATATAAGTGAAGTAATTGTTTATACTAACAAAGAGATAGAGGGGCTGGCCAGTACTTACCTCAGCCCAGTACAGCAGATAGATACACAAAAGAGAACAGAAAATTTACGTTCCTAGCTTTCGAAACTTTGTTCCTTCGTCAGGAGGAGGAGAGGGGGAAAGAAAGGGAAGAAGGGAAAGTGGAAGTCTCTGACGACCATGCCACCATCCTTGCTATCCTCCCTGTTTACCTTTCCCTGTTGCTTCATAACCTGGGTTGTGAGTAACTGAACCCACTTTCCCTTCTTCCCTTTCTTTCCCCCCTCTCCAACTCTGACGAAGGAACAAAGTTCCAAAAGCTAGGACCCTAAATTTTCTGTTCTGTTTTGTGTATCTATCGGCTGTACTGAGCTGAGGTAAGTACAAGCCAGCCCCTCTATCTCTATGTTAGTATTTGTTTCACATCTTTATATGAGATTCTCCATTTATGATTTAAGTAATTGTTTTTGTTTGCGTGTACATGTCTGCAGATCTGGTACGTATTGAAAATACGTTTCGCAAAACCGTAGAATGACGCTAGAGAGGCCAACAGAACTTACCGCTGGCCGTTCATGAAGTTTCATCATTTGAGGAGAAACAACTGTATAACAGTGCATGTTGAGGCAGTGTACTGAGACAGTGGCAATGAACCATATGTTACACCGTTTTACTCAGATGTTTCAAGTGTGGTCTGAACGGCTTAAGACGAAACGGCATTTATCAATTATTATCACACTTCCCGTAGTTTTAAACGCGGCAAATGTCAGGCGCTGGTGTCTTCAAGTACGTGCACTTATTCATAAAGCGACGCTAACTAAGGCAGCATCGCAAGTGTTGCAGCTGTTCTTTACGCATCTAATCCCCACGGACTGTTACTTTGTGTATCTTTACGAACCCGAGGCAGAGGAGCTATGCGAACAGTGAAGACACAACCATAATTGGGCATGGTGGTGCTGAGTGATATTTTGGGACACACTCACACACACACAAACACGCACACACACACACACACACACACACACACACACACACACACACACACACACACACACACACAGAGAGAGTGTGGTGACAAGAGAATATGCTCGTAAGGGGCAAACCATCGCGCGTCATACTGCCCCAATTTCCTGATCAGTTTAGAAAACGTAGACGTTGATCCACGAGAAAGTGCCAGTTAATTTTGCACAAGGTAATGGAATTTTGCCGCTTCCCCATTTTCTCCTCACGCGGCACTCACTGATTTATATTCCATCTTATGGTAAAGAAGCAATTGCGTGTCAAGCATCTCTAAACTGCCAACGAGGTGATTACGAGGTTGAATACTTCGTGAATAGCCGAAATGCTGACTTTTACAACATAAGTCTCCGCCAAGTTACTTACCGTTGGGAACAATACTTAGCAGTGAAGGGTGAATTTGTAGAGACGGACTAACAATTGTCAACAACTGCCATGCTCACAGCTTGACTTTCTCTGCGTCTCACCTAAAATCTTAAAAGTACACAGTACGCATAATAGATCATTTCAATAATAACCATTCTAAGACTTGATTTGTAGCATGGAACAGGGTGATGTCTGATACTGTGTTACGGAAATAATAAAATAGCAATCATTATGATTCAGGCTAATTTTTATTTGATTATTGAGATGTACAACGCGTTTAGGCAGCGTGCTGCCGTCGTCAAGTTCCAAAATACACACATCAAAGAAAGTTTTGCATCTACCCGGTTCCCAGAACTCCTGAAGATAGACGTTGAATGTGGATATTGTATCACAAACGCAGTTCCTTGGCCGGAGTGGTCGCGCGGTTAAAGGCGCTACAGTCTGGAACCGCGCGACCGCTACGGTCGCAGGTTCGAATCCTGCCTCGGGCATGGATGTGTGTGATGTCCTTAGGTTAGTTAGGTTTAAGTAGTTCTAAGTTCTAGGGGACTTATGACCACAGCAGTTGAGTCCCATAGTGCTCAGAGCCATTTGAGCCCGCAGTTCCTTTCACTGTTCACAGATATCAACAAACCCGCCCTGAGATGTAAACAACCATGTATGAGCAGCCCCTACTAGACGGAGGGGGTGCGACAGCCTATCAGTTCCAGTAATTTCACCAGGAAGGAGGTACGCGGCTCGTGCTGCAGTTCAACCGTCAGTGCCGCGATTCGATAGAATCCGCATTGCTACTTTGTGCCAGGATGGGCTCTAAACAAGCGAAGAGTCCATACCTCTCGGAGTGAACCAAAGCGATGTTTTTCAGACATGGGGGAGATACAGAACCACATGATCTGCCGATGACATGCCTCGCTCAGGCCGCCCAAGGGCTACAGCTGCAGTGGATGACTGCTACCTACGCATTATGGCTCGGAGGAAGCCTGATACTAATGGCACGATGTCGCATAATGCTTTTCGTGCAGCCACAGGATGTCGTGTTACGACGAAAACTGTGCGTTATAGGCTGCACAACTTCACACCCGACTTCCACGGCGAGGTCCATCTTTGCAAATACGACACTATACAGCGCGGTAGACATGAGCCCAGCAGTATGCCGAATGGACCGCTCCGGATTGTTATCACGTTCTCTTCACCCATGACTGTCGCATATGCCTTCCTCCCGTGCTGCTTGAACGCCTTAGACACACTGTCCAGAGACTGCAACAAGGTGGAGCTCCCTGCTGTTGTAGGGTGGCATTACGTGGGGCCGACGAACGCAGCTGGTGGTCATGCAAGGAGCCGTAACGGCTGTACGATACGTGGATGCCATCCTCCGCCCGATAGTGCAACCATATCGGCAGCATATTGGCGACGCATTCTTCTTCATTGGTGACAATTCGCTCCCCCATCATGCACGTCGTTTGAACGACTTCCTTCAGGATAACGAAATCGCTCGACTAGAGTGGGCGGCATTTTGTCCATACATGAACCGTATCGAAAATGCCTGGGATAGATGGAAACGGGCTGTTTATGGACGACGTGATCCACCAACCACTCAGAGGGATCTACGTCGAATCGCCATTGAGGAGTGGGATAATATGGACCAACAGTGCCTTGATGACCTTGTGGATAGCATGCCAAGACGAATACAGGCATGCATGAATGCAACGGGATGTTCTACTGGGCATTAGAGGTACCGGTGTGTACAGCAATCTGGACCACTGTCTCTGAAGTTCTCGCTGTATGGTGGTACAACATGCAATGTGTGGTTTTCATGAGCAATAAAAAGGGCGGAAATGTTGCTTATGTTGACCTCTATTCCAATTTTCTGTACAGGTTCCGGAACATCAACAATTGTATTGATCACTAATTGTTCTTGGCAATGCATCACTGTGGCTCAGGCTGGCCAGACAGAAAGAAAACAGGGAGAACACGTTTCTAACGTGTACAGGACTTTTGTACACGTTTTGATCTCCTTCCTCCCCCCCCCCCCACGCGCCCACCCACGCGACTTCCACTATTCACCTCCTCCTCGTCCTCTGCTTGCCCACCACCTCCTCCATCCTCCTCTCTCTGTCCATAATCTCCTCCTTTCTTTCTCTGCCCGTCATTACCTCTCTCCTCTCTATATATCTCCTCCCCACTCCTCTCCCCTTTAATTCCATTGCCTGTTCTCGCTTCCTATGTCCATCTCCATTGCCCGCACTCTCTGATCTTGAGCTTTGTTTACTGTTGTTACTTCATACCATAGGACCCTCCAGCAGGTACATGCATCCTCAAAAGTATCCGAAAGACCTGAATTGCATTTCGCCTAATTCGCATGCAACTCACATAACGCAGCTGCCTAGCAGGTCCTCTAATCGCTCCTTGGTACAGTCGTTTGACTATTGAAAATGGTTCCAACAAGTCACCACTAGAATACACTGCTCTGTATCGCAATAACTCAAGATGTAAAGTAATACCACGATACTGCAAGTTATTAGGGAACACTTCATCACAGATAAGACTGTCCTTAAGGCTTGTAAGCTAACATTTATTGCAATAAATGACATACCTGAAATGTTACCACTCTCATTATTACGTTAGATAGGTAATGCACGTAGTAAGTTCGTCGTATTCATGATTTCCTCTTCAAATTAACATATCATACTTGTTATGTAATACAAAATGACATTAAAAATTTACGTTATTCACTAGTAGCTAGTTGAGAATATGTATGAACTTCAAATGACACGACGAAGCACCTCGTTCTGCATATGGAATCCTACCCGGGTCATGCAGACAAAGATTTGGTGACTGACGGAAACTAACAGTCATTCCCAACTAGGCATACAGAGAGTGATATACCTCGATTTTAGACGGAATCAGTTAGCAAATATCAACTTTAAATTACGTAACGTAAACATTTTCAACGGACGCGAATTCCTACCCAGCATCCACTGTCCCTGTTACCGAACTGCGAGAGATGTCAAATATTGCTTCTTTACAAGTAACTTACTTGAAATGCTGTGAGGTAACACTTTGTGATGGACAGGGATTCGAACCCAGAACCTAATCGGATTGTTATCGAAGCACAATCAACTGTGACATATCGGATTTCCTCGGCAGTAGCTAGATGTTTTAAGTGAAATGACGAGACGAAACATTGCTTTATTTCCCTCCCAGGACTCCAACCGGGCACCATCGCTGTTATATTCTAGAGAAAACGAACGTTAAATATGGGTTTGTTGAACCAGCAATGATATGTGAGCATGTTTGAACTAGAAATAATATGACGAAGACTTCAGTGCTGACTGTGAATCGAACCCCATACATATTATTGTTGACTACACACAAAGAGAGTCAGCTACCGAATTTTTTTCCACCAGCAGCTCGGAATAACATTTTTGAACTTACAGTCATCTCTCAAATTGTTCTGTGTCTCACTGGGAGTCAAAAACGTCAGATATTGTTAGTGTTGACATGGAATGAAAATGCATTGAAAATCAAAATTATTATTCACCAACAGATAAATGTTCTCATAGTAGTGCTTGATAATACATAATGAAAGCTTTAGTGCCGGGCTATGATTCGAACCTAATCACGCGCAATATGTGGAGATGATGAGGAATCTGCAGTTTTGAACAAACAACAAATAGTAGTCGAGCAGTACTGTCACGAAGGGATCAAATTCCGCGTTAAAGGCGGTCTGAGTTACATTCCCAGTTCAGAGCCTATTTCGTCGACATACAGAAGCTCAAATAAAAGATGGAATAAGTGTTCTGTGACACAACATAGCGTCTGTTTCGTCGCTACAAATAAATAACTATTATAAGAAAGGTTATTCGTGGTAGAGATCCCACAATTCGCCACTCCTGACTTTATTGTGGTTCAACCTAACGTCTACTTGGTAGAGAAGGAATATCATGTTTAATGTGAATTTCAGACCACAATTCCATTGTACCTTCTTCACTTGGCGTAGCCACAAGACAATAGAATCTGTCTCTCCCTGTTAAAAATCGTCAGCAGAAAGTGGAATTGAACCCTGACCATCATCAGAGGACCCTAGCATCAGTCCAACAGACCAGAAAATCAGCTTCCCTGTGATTCATTTTTCTATCATAACTCTGTTGCGGCACACTAGATGAGAATTCTGACACACAGGCTCCCTGTAGTCGTTTGCAGCATGTTCAGTACATTCATTTACTCTGGTTGACCGAATCGCCATGAACTAGCTGCCTTGGCTACCCAGAGCATACATTCGACTCTACTTTGTAATCACCGAAATAAAATCACGTAACTGCCACCTACACAGAACTGCCAACACTGTAGGTTGCAGAAATTTAAATAGGAAGTGTTCCCTTCCATTTGAGCTACTCTATTGCAATCTGAAGGAACTGTTGTTGACTTCTGGAGCCGCTGTAGCTACATTACTGCTAGTAGCGTAACGGTAAGCGTCCCGTACCGTAAATAAGACGTCGTGAGTTCTGTTACATTCGCTGCTACAAATTTTAAGACGCAATTCTGCTGTCTGCTGAAGTTATCAATTTAATGGAACTTTAACATTATTCCCTTCACTTCTCAACCCAAAATAGTCGCAAGTGGAAAAAGAACTAACGTCCTGCGACATTTTGTTCTTTTCAGGTTTAATAGACGACCAGGCAGCAGATGCATGTCGAAGCTTTTGTATTATGCATGGGGAGAGCGCATCGTGCCAAAATTGTCAGAAAAGTATTTTCTACATTAGCTGTCGTCTGGTAGCGGCATTTTGTTCTTCTTCACACCTTGTTTGACAGCTTTAACTCAGAACAAGTTTGCTGCATGCATCTAATCATTACACTGCATGTGCATTGTCAGACTGTTACAGATAACATCAGAGAATTCGCATGTATCGTTGATGATTAATTTCTCTCTCATCTTTAGTACTGTTTTAACAACACTAAAAGAAACCTTACGAAAATTGTGCACTGTAGTATAAGAAATGAAATAAAAGTACACACGATAATCTTACGTCGAAAGTCTGTTTTAATCAAACCGAGTATCTGTACACACAGCGGGCCTCTATCGGCACGAATTAGTCTCGTAAAATGCTACTCACTTACATTTCGATTGGGTCTGTGTTTAAGTGGTATGCTGTGTCAAACTCAACAGGTATGCAAATGTGGCATATCATAAATAAATTTATGTATTCCTAGAAACCCACAATTTGTTTATTAACAGCGGAAAGAGGTGTTACCTGTTGTGCAACATTGTAAGTTTTTGACCATTGCACTACGAGCCGAAAGTATTTTCTTGCAATTTTCTAATCGATGTTTGATCTGACTGCTTGTAGCTCTTTCACAGAATGGATAAAAACGGTACAGTCTGCGAGACTTGAACCGCCAACCAGAACAGACGCTTTTTCACAGGTCAGCACTTATCCACAGTGTTAGCGAACAGGTATGTTTAGCGACTTCCTCTTACGAGGCCAGTAGTTGCTAGAACTTGTAAACCACCGATTTAAAGGACGAGATTAGTGGTGATTTCCACGTGCAACGGCTTTCCTGGGCTGAAAACCGTAAATTTACAATTTTTTGTTACACATCAAGTGATAATAACTCAGATTATTCAATGGAAATGACATGAAAATTCAAGTGAACTTTGAGGCTTAATTCCGTGCACACCAGGAAGTAATTCGTCGATCACAGAGTTGCCATATATACCTTGCCTTGTTGCCAAATCTCAGTTACAGTACCAGCAGGAAGAAGACGAACCAAAGTGATCCTACAGTGGGCTGGGAAGAGACCATAGCTGCCGTTTCACAGCTACAGCCTGGAATACGTAATGCGTCTGATTCGCATTTCCCTAACTAGGTTTAGGGACTGGAGCCTAAAGACTAATAATACTGAGAACTGACTGCAAATTAAGCATCATAGATCAGTAACTCTCATAGTTGTTTTTATATTTCTTTCGTAACTGTACTCAAAACTAAGAAGCTCATTGACGGACATTTCCGTGTCTCGCCGCTAGTTGAGCACACCAAACAAATGAAATTAAAAGAAAAAGTGTGTGTTTGAGACAGAGAGAGAGAGACATATATATATATATATATATATATATATATATATATATATATGAGAGAGAGGGGTAAAAAATAGTTGTAAAGGAATTGAATAACGGTATGCAAAGAAATCTTTCCACATCATTACAAAATGTCGTATTCACGATCTATGGAACAAGTTTTAATCTAAACTAATCATATGATACTGCTCACTGGCCGTGCTGTTGTTGTTGTGGTCTTCAGTCTAGAGACTGGTTTGATGCAGCTCTCCATGCTACTCTATCCTGTGCAATCTTCTTCATCTCCCAGGACCTACTGCAACCTACATCCTTCTGAATCTGTTTAATGTATGCATCTCTTGCTCTCCCTCTACGATTTTTACCCTCCAAACTGCCCTCCAATACTAAATTGGTGACCCCTTGATGCCTCAGAACATGTCAAACCAACCGATCGCTTCTTCTAGTTAAGTTGTGCCACAAACTTCTCTTCTCCCCAAACCTATTCAATACCTACTCATTAGTTATGTGATCTACCCATCTAATCTTCAGCATTCCTCTGTAGCACCACACTTCGAAAGTTCCTATTCTCTTCTTGTCTAATCTATTTATCGTCCATGTTTCACTTTCATACATGGCTACGCTCCATTCAAATACTTTCAGAAACGACTTCCTGACACTTAAATCAATATTCGATGTTAACAAATTTCTCCTCTTCAGAAACGCTTTCCTTGCCATTACCAGTCTACATTTGATATCCTCTCTACTTTCACCATCATCAGTTATTTTGCTCCCCAAATAGTAAATCTCCTTTACTACTTTAAGTGTCTCATTTCCTAATCTAATTCCCTCAGCATCACCCGACTTAATTCGACTAAATCCCATTATCCTCGTTTTAGTTTTGTTGATGTTCATCTTATACCCTCCTGTCATGACACTGTCCATTCCGTTCAACTGCTCTTACAAGTCCTTTGCTGTCTCTGACAGATTTACAATGTCGTCGGCGAACCTCAAAGCTTTAAGTCTTCTCCATGGAATTTAATACCTACTCCGAATTTTTCTTTTGTTTCATTCATTGCTTGCTCAATATACAGATTGAATAACATCATGGATAGGCCTCAACCCTGTCTCAGTCCCTTCCCAACAACTGCTTCCCTTTCGTGCCCCTCGACTCTTACACTGCCATCTGGTTTCTGCACAAATAGTAAATAGCCATTCGCTCCCTGTATTTTACCCTGCCACCTTCACAACTTGAAAGAGGGTATTCCAGTCAACATTGCCAAAAGCTTTCTCTAAGTCTACAAATGCTAGAAACGTAGGTTTTGCCTTTCCTTAATCTTGCTTCTAAGATAAGTCGTAGGGTCAGTATTGCCTCACGTGTTCCAACATTTCTACGGAATCCAAACTGATCTTCCCCGAGGTCAGCTTCTACCAGTGTTTCCATTCGTTTGTAGAGAACACGCGTTAGTATATTGCAGCCGTGACTCATTAAACTGATAGTTCGGTAATATTCACATCTGTCAGCACCTGCTTTCTTTGGGATCGAAATTATTATATTCTTCTTGAAGTCTGAGGGTATTTCGCCTGTCTCATACATCTTGCTCACCAGATGGTAGTGTTTTGTCAGAACTGGCTCTCCCAAGGCCGTCAGTAGTTCTAGTGGAATGTTGTCTACTCCATGGGCCTTGTTTCGACTCAGGTCTTTCAGTGCTCTGTCAAACTCTTAACGCAGTATCGCATCTCCCATTTCATCTTCATCTACGTCCACTTCCATTTCCATAATATTGTCCTCAAGTACGTTGTCCATGTATAGGCTCTCTATATACTCCGTCCACCTTTCTGCTTTCCCTTCTTTGCTTAGAACTGGGTTTCCATCTGAGCTCTAGATATTCATTCAAGTGGTACTCTGTTCTCCAAAGGTCTCTTTAATTATCCTGTAGGTAGTATCTATCTTACCACTAGTGAGATAACCCTCTACATCCTTACATTTGTCCTCTAGCCATCCCTGCTTAGCCATTTTGCACTTCCTGTCGATCTTGTTTTTGAGACGTTTGTATTCCTTTTTGCCTGCTTCATTTACTGCGATTTTATATTTTCTCCTTTCATCAATTTAATTCAGTATTTCTTCTGTTATCCAAGGATTTCTACTGGCCCTCGTCTTTTTACCTACTAGGTCCTCTGCTGCCTTCACTACTTCATCTCTCAAAGCTACCCATTCTTCTTCTACTGCATTTCTTTCCCCCATTCCTGTCAATTGTTCCCTTATGCTCTCCCTGAAACTCTGTACAACCTCTGGTTCTTTCAGTTTATCCAGGTCCCATCTCCTTAAATTCCCACCTTTTTCCAGTTTCTTCAGTTTTAATCTATAGTTCATAACAAATAGATTGTGATGAGAATCCACATCTGCCGCTGGAAATGTCTTACAATTTTAAACCTGGTTCCTAAATCTCTATCTTACCATTATGTAATCTATCTGAAACATGTCACTATTTCCAGGCTTCTTCCATGTATACAACCTTCTTTTATGATTCTTGAACCAAGTGTTACCTATGATTAATTTGTGCTCTGTGCAAAATTCTACCAGACGGCTTCCTCTTTCAGTTCTTTGCCCAAATCCATGTTCATCTACTATGTTTCCTTCTCTCCCTTTTCCTACTGTCGAATTCCAGTCGCCCATGACTATTAAATTTTCGTCTCCCTTCACTACCTGAATAATTTCTTTTATCTCATCATAAATTACTTCAAATTATTTGTCATCTGCAGAGCTAGTTGGGATATAAACTTGTACTAAAGTAGCAGGCGTGGGCTTCGTTTCTATCTTGGCCACTATAATACGTTCATTATGCTGTTTGTAGTAGCTTACCCGAACTCCTCTTTTTTTATTCATTATTAAACCTACTCCTGCATTACCCCTACTTGATTTTGTATTTATAACCCTGTATTCACGTGACCAGAAGTCTTGTTCCTCCTGCCACCGAACTGCACTTATTCCCACTATATCTAACTTTAACCTATCCATTTCCCTTTTTAAATTTTCTAACCTACCTGCCCGATGAAGGGATCTGATATTCCACGCTCCGATCGGTAGAACGCCAGTTTTCTTTCTCCTGATAACGACGTCCTTTTGAGTAGTCCCCGCCCGGAGATCCGAATGGGGGACTATTTTACCTCCGGAATATTTTACCCAAGACGACGCCATCATCATTTAATCATACAGTAAAGCTGAATGCCCTCGGGAAAAATTACGGCTGTAGTTTCTCTTTGCTTTCAGCCGTTCGCAGTACCAGCACAGCAATGCTGTTTTGGTTAGTGTTACAAGGCCAGATCAGTCAATCATCCAGACTGTAGCCCCTGCAACTACTGAAAAGGCTGCTGCCCCTCTTCAGGAACCACACGTTTGTCTGGCCTCTCAGCAGATACCCCTTCGTTGTGGTTGCACCTACGGTACGGCTATCTGTATCGCTGAGGCACGCAAGCCTCCACACCAACGGCCAGGTCTATGGTTCTTGGGGTGGGAGGGGGGGGGGGGGGAGAGACTAGCCGCGAAGAGTCATGAATTACCGAAATTTTGCCAATAGCGGTAGCCAAACCTATACTTGAAAATAAAAGACGACAGTTTTTGTAATAAACCAGGACTCCTATCAAGACACTTTCATCCCTTTTAACTAACCACGAAAGATGTCTCATATACCTCCATTCATAAGCAACAAAGTGTGTATGCATTTAAGGATGAAGCGCATGATGTGAGGTTCTGTGACGGAGATACGAACCCAACACGTAATCGGATAGTTAACTAAGTAAAATCAAATGTAACGTATCGGTTTTTCTTACCAGCTGCTAGGTGTTTGAATCTAAACTACGGATGAAATTTTTGTGCCTGAGCGACAATCGAACCGCGCTCCTATCGTTCTTCTTTATCGTCCACGAATATAGCTTACGTATCGATGGCTTGCTCACTAACAGTAAGAAGTGTGCATGCTTGACCAGGAATTGTTGGCAACACATGAACAGACATAATAAATGCACGTTAATTTTCACTATGGCTTGAAATGAAATTATGAATGCGAGTCTATTAAATCGTTAAGTAGAAGCAAGCTTCTGACGCGGAGATTATGCTATTCTCACGTCAGCAGGATGTAAATACTGTTCTAGACACCGTAGCCTCGATGTGAAGCCATTTTGAAATTTTCACCAGGTCAGGAAATTTCTTAGTTCGAGAAAATCCACTGTGAAGTGGGAAGTTACCGGATATTTTGGTTGTTACCGTCATTATTACTATCATTTTCTTCATACCGCTGCTGTAACACATGTGCTTGAAGATCATTTAAGACATTTTGGCCACTATAGAAGTAGTTGCCCAAGAACAGGTTCTTTCCCTGTCCAAGGAATCCTTTTCATGTTAATATCAAACATCAGCAATTACTCGTAGATTACATTAAAACTAAATTAATTGATGAAGACGTTATTTGATAACAAACTGAGGCGTATTTATAATATTGAAGGTAGACTGTGTGTCTTTGTCTACCTTGAGTGGCCATTGGACGAGTGTTTACACACACGTATACAATACAATGAATACTTCGAACGCTATAGTTAACGTTGCTCCCATAAACTAATTTTGTTTTTGTAATTCTTCTGGTTCTTAAGCGTGCAATATGTGTCATAGTACAGTCTTGTGCTCCCCTCTGAGTTCTACGTTCGGCAGTATTGTCCATCTGGTAGCACTGTAGACTGCTACATTTCCCAGAGGAACTCCTGACTGTAGTCTGAGTACCTCAGTCTTGTCAACCACCGTAGTCGTGAGGTAAAACGCGAGACTAGGTAACATGATGTTTGGTAACCAAAAGCACACGTCGAGAAAATTTTTATCGCCCCTTTCCTCTCGGTGCTGGAGCTATGAGCATAAATCAAGGGAATCTACAATATATTTCCCTTTCTGTCACATTGTTAATAACAGTGTGGTACAACATTATTTTAGTGAGAGATTTCCTGGCCGACCTTCTGCCTCTGAAAACTGCATGCGTCTGAGTTCTTTGGGAACCGTTTGCTACCTACCAGCTGGGGCTGTGGCGCTGTGCTGCCTCGCCTTCTGCGGACAATGTCTGCTTCACTCCTCACTCTCGACAGTGTAAAAGTGGTGACCCATGAAATCTGTCTGCGATTTGTGTTTCAAACTCGATACCAATGGAGGCACAAAACCGTTTTTATTTCATAAGTATGTTATTACACTAGTATGCAATACATCAATGTGGCACGCAATGAATTTCATTGTTTCTGATCCAGTGCACTATAATTAAAGCGTCACATCCTGTTCTTTTTCCTATCATGACGGATTCTTCAAATAATTTATTTTTGTCATGGCTTCATATGTGTTAGTCAAGGCACAGAGAGTAAATGCAATGTAATGTGTCTGGCTTCTTTCTTTGATTCCCTATTGTAAATGGATGCGAAACATTGTGTCAATACCTTTCAGAATCTGATGTATAGCTACTAAGGCAAACAGCTTGTTTTGAGGTCGATACATTAATTAATGGAGAAGTGAACGTTGTTCAAAAGTGATATTTAAAATATTCAATTGGATTTAAGGCGACAGAATTTCCCATATTTGAAGCTACCCAGAGAAAAAGTAAGTTGCTAGAGCTGCTGTTAGCAAATGTCTGCAGAGAGTTCCTAACTGCTACTGTGGAAATTTAGCACAGAGGCCCTGTATTAACCAAGAGGTTCCTCTCCTTCATACTAATCACCCTGGCATGTGAGTCTTAAGTGAAGAACAATATTGAATTTCGTATCGTTGATGGTCGATTGAAAATTTCTTCAGAGAAATTATATTGTGAAGCAGCTTGTGAGTCAGGAAGCTGAGTGAGATCTTTGACCATTAATACAACTTACTGTGTCGAGCTACCAAGAGGATTTGATGTGTAGAGGTTTTCTCCTGCTTTCGTTTCAGAATTACTTCCAGAAATTCATAGCCCCACAAAATAAGTCAGGATAAAAGCTCGCACACGCTGGCCCCTACCATGGTTAGAACTGACGACTCCTTGGACCGTTGCGACACGAGACATGGGCGGTACCATGGGGCTACGAACACACTGCTGCCAGCACGCCACTCTCATCATGGTGTTGGTCGCTCAGCCTTATAACGGATCGTGAAAGATAATAAAAGTTGTCACTTATGTGAAGAATAGCATTTCTTTCGAAAAATAATTTACTTTCCTGTCTCAGTGTCTTAGATTACATGAGGATTATATAGCACGAGTCATTCAAAGGGGGAGAGAATATCGAGTAAATTTAGCGAGTCACTTCAGTACCATACGTGGAAGTGATTGCACTGTCAGAGTGTTGCCAAATGTTTGTGACGATGTTGCCAATTCTCATTTGTGCTAGGAACAGCTCTGTAGCGTTATGGGAGGAGAATCCCGTGCCCATGTCATAGGTGGATACACAGGGGAGGCGCGGGGTTTGCTTAATATGCAGCGTTTTCTCCAACCAGTTGTGTCACACATTCAGGTGTATAATCTTCCATCACGATTACAATTTCCCACAAAATATATACGAATAAAACACTTACCTTGTTACTTTGTGGAAAAAGATAATATCAGTGCAATAAACAGTTTTTGGGAATCAGCTTTGCCCATCTGTCATGAAAGGTAAGATAGCAAACACTTTGCACCTCGAAATCGATTGCATCTATGTGCAGTCTTGTGAACATCCATGTAGAATTTCACGAATTGCACGAGAATGTAGAAAAATGGTTCAAATGGCTCTGAGCACTATGGGACTTAACTGCTGAGGTCATCAGTCCCCTAAAACTTAGAACTACTTAAACCTAAGTAACCTAAGGACATCACACACAGCCATGCCAGAGGCAGGATTCGAACCTGCGATCGTAACAGTCGCGCGGTTCTAGACTGTACCGCCTGGAACCGCTTCGCAACCCCGGCCGGCAATGTAGAAAAATTTTGGTGCGAATGGAAGCTGAAAGAAACACAGTTAACTAATTATTCTGTACCACATAATAATCAATTCATTTGAAATTTCTGAAAAGAAGAAACTAAATATTACGCCCATTAAGACTGAAACTAAAATGTAGATGTCGGCACTGTGCAGATCTGCGCTTTTTCATCTTTAGATCTATAGAAATAATGTATACTAACCAGCGTATTCATTGCTTTCATAATGTTTCCCTCTTGTTTAGTCTTCTTGTGATGAACTGGATCCACACCCATGAGTCTGACTGTTTGTTTGTATCCTTCCATCTACTATCTTTGTGCGTTATTGTTCAGTGTTCAAAAAGCAAAATATTATGCCTGCTCCCGCGAGGTATTAAAACGAGGTCGCAAGAAGGCTAACGAATTACAATTAAAATACATTGAGACGCCACTTTGTCTGTAGTCATGGTGTTAAGTCAACAGAAATAGTTGGGTGTTATTGCTTGCATCACCGGCATCCTGTAGTCGTCTTCTCTTATTGAGATTTTCATATTAACCTGATCACAAGACACCGAGATAAATGTGTATATTCTCCGTGACGAAACATCCCACGTTCCATTCATCCTGATCCATTCGTTACGTGCATCGGCAGCAGTGAGTGATAGGAAAGCTGTTGTGAGGTGACGAATAACAGTAAAAATGGTAGTAATAACAAATCAGCAATCAAGGACGTTTACCGCATTACAAACGATTAACCAAATAACCAAGAAAGGCTGAGTGTTTAATTGGCCCTCTGCATAGGTGTTCTTACCACTTTGATACTGAATTCTGGTTGTTTGCAGAGAGAAAAGAAAGAACCATGTAGCCATACATATCGCTAATACAACGCGATATTACCTATCAACTATCCTTGCTTTACATCAGGAGATGAACATGGCGTTCCCGAGCTGATATTTTAAATACATTTCTGTTTTCTCTCTCTTTTCAATTTTATTTTTTGAGGAAAGCATCTAGAAGAGCGAATAATAAGCAAGTAGGCATATAACCTGTTTACCGTCATTTTCATTGGGATACATAATGCAAAAATACATCTTTTAAGAGTGTTATTGCGTAATTCCAGTTATTGACAGTCTATTCGTGAGCTTGCTCGCATTCAGTGGGGTGAAACCTATCACAGAAGCAAGAAAAACACAAATATTTCTTGCACCATGTGCAACACACAAACGAAATCTAACTGAACTGACGTGTTGTCCGATATATTGCACGGAAAACATATGTGATTCATGTCGATAAATACAGCTCTATCAGATATATATTAGGATGCATACCAAGTGTATTAAAGTATACGTCGAAATACGCAGAAAGTCACATAGAGGTATTCGACTGAAACATAGCCATGACCAAGATTGTAACTGGGGTCGACAGCATCGTCGTCTACCACCTTGGCGACTCGAACGGTGACAGTGCTCGGCCGGTTACTTACGTTTACTGGTATCAAAGCTACAGCATGGAAGCACAAAAATGTTAATAACCCGAGGATCATTAACTTTGGAACCCATAGAAAGTAAAGCAGTCATTAGTCGGAAGAGTGGTTATAACACCACAGTGCTTTAATGGGCACGGTCTTGTTGGGGGTGCTATGCCGTTGCTTTCCTCCGACCTCTGAGTTGACTTACCTCGCCAGATAATAGGGGAACCTACATTTTTCACATCAACAAATACTGTCTGAGGGGAAATAAGCGTAAAACGGCACATAAAAATCTTGGGCCTGACGAGGGATTGAAACTGAGATCTTCGTAACCGTAGTCTTGCTCTTTATCACTTTGCTACCATGCAGCTACTACTCTGGTTTCTGCTTGGCATTAAAATTACGGATCTCTCGTTTGTGCCTGCGTTGGCTCTTGCGTGTCCCTTACGACACCTTACTTTTGAGGTTACCCTAGTATACGTGTGTGTAAACGCCTTCCGATTCCCACGCAAGGAAGACAAGGATACACAATCTAGCTTCAATATTATAAACACGCCTCAGTTTGTGGATGAACAAAGACTAACGTTGATAAAAATTTTGAATATTTAGCAGTGCTGTACCCACTGGTGTTAAACTCGTTTTCAACCAATGATTCCCACGGCTACAGGAACACCACTTGTGATACCTCTTAGACAAAATACTTACGCAGTGGTATCAGACGAAAAAATCAACCTGACACAAACTGTGGGAAGTTTGTTTTACAACCTTCGTAAGTGGGTAAAGAGATTTTCCTATTTGAGATATGTGTGAACGTTGCTGCATAAGACGAGTTAAGAAGAAACTAAGCTCCTTCAGCTACGCCAGTGTTTAAAGAAATCGTCTTAAAGGCACTAAATCGTGGTTTGTGAATCGTTTACCGTCCGTAATCTGCCGCATTTCGCTGGTTGGAAGGCAAAAAGCTTATTGACAAATTTCACAGAAGGAAAAGGGGGACGAAATGTCTCCCACGGGAGGGTTATGTTGTTTTATTTAAATGATCACAAAATCGGGTAAAACGAACAGTGAGGTTGTCAGTATACGCAGATTACTGTTGTCAGTATGATGTTGGACCGCCCAGGGCCTGCAATGACAAAGCGCCCGTTTAGGTCAGGCATATTGTATACAGAAGTGGAAGAGAGAGCACCACTAAATTCTACAATCCGTATGCATTGCATACACACAGAAATTATTGTTGCAGTGTTCTTATGGAGCCCAATGAGTGAACTGCATATTTTCCGGTGAGTCTTCGCTACATCAGGTTACTTAATCTGGTGTCACTCTGAGCTAGAATTTACAGTCAGCGACTAAGTGTAACGACAATGAGTCGGATACGGGTTTTGCAACTGTGAAATACTTTTCTACATTATAGAAACGAATATTAAATTTGAACTAATATTGCAAAAATTTTGAACTTGAATAGCTTAGAATGAAAATCTTTCTGTTTAATGCAAATTAAAACAATTGATTTTCTAAAACTTTCTCTATCATACACTACTTGAAACAGGTCATGTCGACCAAATCATATGGAAGAACTGACAGCTACGTATATCGGAAGGCAGTAAGACCGCTTGGCTTTTGGTTTGGCAGTATTCGATAGCCATTTCTGTGCAAAAGTAAATGAAGAAAGGCAGTGCGTTTTGGTTATCAAGTAACGTCTTCTTCAATTACTTTAGTTTTAATGTAATCTACGAGTAATTGCTGTTGTTTGATATTATCATGAAAAGGATTCCGTAGACAGGGAAAGAACCTGTTCTTGGGCAACTACTTCTATAATGACCAAAAGGCCTTAAATGATTTTCAAACACATGTGTTCCAGCAGCGATATTAAGAAAATGATAGTAATAATGACGGTAACAATCGAATTATCCGGTAACTTCACACTTCACAATGGATATTCTCGAACTACGAAATTTCCCGAATTAGTGAAAATTTCAAAATGGCTTCACATCGAGGCTATGATGCCTAGAAGAGTATTTACATCCTGCTGACATGAGAATAGCATAATCTCCACGTCAGAAGCTTGCTTCTACTTAGCCGGCCGCAGTGGCCGTGCGGTTCTAGGCGCCACAGACTGGAACCGAGCCACCGCTACAGTCGCAGGTTCGAATCCTGCCTCGGTCATGGATGTGTGTGATGTCCTTTGGTTAGTTAGGTTTAAATAGCTCTAAGTTCTAGGGGACTGATGACCTCAGAAGTTAAGTCCCATAGTGCTCAGAGACATTTGAACCATTTAGCTTCTACTTAACCATTTAATAGACTCGCATTTTTCCCACCGTGACTAATTTTGTAAGCTAAGGACATCATCCGTTACAGCACACTTCTGGGGATGGGAAATGTAGCCACAATGGTCTGGTGGAACGAACTATGACAAGTGCAATGCGTGGGTTCAGGCCTTTACTTTTAAGGGACACTAACTGATTTACATTACCTCTGATAACCTCAAGAGAGAGACGTTATAGTCCAGAATCCACATTAATCATTACATTCCTTCATTACCAATTGGGCAGATACGGTCTACGTTGGAAAATGACATAGGTGGAGCTCATGGTAAACATAAATGCTGTAGGCAGTAAACTTTCTTACATTAGAACATTTTATTTTATTTGATGAACCGATGGCCATTTAAAGTAATAGGGCTCTTAATTTACTGGCACATGATTGAACTAGAGACGTTGAAAAATTTGGTGTTGGACTGTGATTCGAATTCTTATCTCCTCTTTCGAGGATCTGAATCTCTCTGAACAGTATAGTTCAATCATTTCGAATCTTTTTTCCAAGACTGCTGTCTTCTCTAGGTTTCTTCCAAAGGTAAGTATGTGGGTCCGATTCCTGATCCAGTACATAAATACTCATAATTTCATTTCAAGCCCTAGTGAACATTAACGTGCATTTTTTTATGTCTGTTCATGTGTTGCCAACAAGTCCTGGTCAGGCATGCACACATCTTACTGTTAGTGAGTGAGCAATTGATACGTAAGCTATATTCGTGGACGATAAAGAAGAACGATAGGAGCGCGGTTCGATTGTCGGTCAGGCACAAAAATATCATCCGTATTTTATATTCAAACACCTAGCAGCTGGTAAGAAAAACCGATACGTTACATTTGATTGTACTTAGTTAACAATCCAATTACGTGTTGGGTTCGTATCTCCGTCACAGAACTTCACATCATGCGCTTCATCCTGAAATGCGTACACACTTTGTTGCTTCTGAATGTTGGTATATCAGACATCTTTCGTGGTTAGTTAGAAGGGATGAAAGTGTCGTGATAGGAGTCCTGGTTTATTACAAAAACTGTAGTCTTTTATTTTCAAGTTTAGGTTTGGTTACCGATATGGCGAAAATTTCAGTAATTCATGACTCTTCACGGCTAGTCAGCAGTATGATATTATTAGATTTGATTAATACTTGTTCCATAGATCGTGAATACGACATTTTGTAATGATATGGAAAGATTCCTTTACATACCATTATTCAATTTCTATACAACAACATCAATATATATATATATATATATATATATATATATATATATATATATATATATACCTCTTCTCTGTCTCTCTGTCCCTCACATTCACACACACAGACACACACACATACACACATTATATTTTTATTTTTATTTGTTTGGTGTGCTCAACTGTCGGCGAGGCACGGAAAAATTCGTGAATGAGTTTCATAGTTTTGAGTACAGTTACGAAAGAAATATAAAACCAACTATGAGAGTTACTGATTTATGATGCTTAATTTGCAGTCAGTTCTGAGTATTATTAGTAACTAGGGTCGAGTCCCTAAACCTAGTTACAGACATGCGAATCAGATGCATTACGTATTCCAGGCTGTAGCAGCTGCGTCTCCGAAACGACAGCTATGGTAACTTCCCAGCCCGCTGTAGGATCACATCGGTTCGTCTTCTTCCTTCTGGTACTGTAACTGAGATTTGGCAACTCTGTGATCGACGAATTACTTCCTGGTGTGCACGGAATTAAGCCTCAAAGTTCACTTGAATTTTCATGTCATTTCCATGGAATAATCTGAGTTATTATCGCTGATGTGTAACAAAAAATTTTAAATTTACGGTTTTCAGCCCAGGAAAGCCGCTGCACATGGAACTCGCAACTAATCTCGTCCTTTAAATTGGTGGTTTACAAGTTCTAGCAACTACGGGCCTCGTAAGAGGAAGCCGCGACACATACCAGTTTGCTAGCTCTGTGGGTACGTGCTGACCTGTGATAAAGCGTCTGTTCTAGATAGCGTTTGAAGTCTCACAGACTGTACTTTTTTTATTCCTTCTGTGGAAGAGCTACACGCAGTCAGATCAAACATCGATAAGAAAATTGCAAGAAAATACTTTCAGCTCATAGTACAATGGTGAAAAACTGGCAATGCTGCACGACAGGTAACACCTCTTTCCGCTGTTAATAAGCAAATTGTGGGTTTCTAGGAATACATAAATTTATTTATGAAATGCCACATTTGCATACCTGTTGAGTTTGACACAGCATACCAATTAAACACAGACCCAATCGAAATCTAAGTGAGTAGCATTTCACTAATTCGTGAAGATAGCGGCACGCTTGTGTACAGATACTCGGTTTGAATAAAACAGACTTTCGTCGTAAGGTTATCGTGCGTACTTTTATTTCATTTCTTATACTACAGTGTACAATTTTCGTAAGGTTTCTTTTAGTGTTGTTAAAACAGTACTAAACATGAGAGAGAAATTAATCATCAACGATACATGCGAATTCTCTGATGTTATTTATAACAGTCTGACAATGCACATGCAGTTTATTGATTAGATGTATGCAGCAAACTTGTTCTGAGTTAACGCTGTCAAACAAGATTTGAAGAAGAATAAAATGCCGCTACCAGACGACAGCTAATGTAGAAAACACTTTTCTGACTATTTTGGCAGGATGCGCTCTCCCTATGCATAATACAAAAGGTTCGACATGCACCTGCTGCCTGGCCGTCTATTAAACCTGAAAAGAACAAAATGTCGCAGAACGTTAGTCCTTTTTCCACTAGCGACTATTTTGGGTTGAGAAGCAAAGGGAATTATGTCAAAGTTCCATTAAATTGATAACTTCAGCAGACAGCTAAATTGCGTTTTAAAAATTGTAGCAGCGAATGTAACTGAACTCGCGACGTCTTATTTACGGTACGCGAAGCTCATCGTTTCGCTACTAGCAGTAATGTAGCTACAGCGGCTCAAGAAGTCAACAACAGTTCCTTCAGATTGCAATAGAGTAGCTCAAATGGAAGGGAACACTTCCTATTTAAATTTCTGCAACCTACACTGTTGGCAGTTCTGTGTAGGTGGCAGTTACGTGATTTGATTTCGGTGATTACAAAGTAGAGTCGAATGTATGCACTGGGTAGCCAAGGCAGCTAGTTCATGGCGATTCGGTCAACCAAGTAAATGAATGTACTGAACATGCTGCAAACCACTACAGGGAGCCTGTGTGTCAGATTTTCTCATATAGTGTGCCGTAACAGTGTTATGATAGAAAAATGAATCACATGGAAGCTGATTAGCTGGTCTGTTGGATTGATGCTAGGTTCCTCTGGTGATGGTCTGGGTTCAATTCCACTTTCTGCTGACGATTTTTAACAGCGAGAGACAGATTCTTCTCTCTTATGGCTACGCCGAGTGAAGAAGGTACAATGGAATTGTGGTCTGAAATTCACATTAAACATGATATTCCTTCTCTACCAAGTGGGCGTTAGGTTGAACCACAATAAAGTCAGGAGTGGTGAAATGTGGGATCTTTACCACGAGTAACCTTTCTTATAATAGTTATTTATTTCTAACGACGAAACAGACGCTATGTAGTGTCACAGGACACTTATTCCATCTTTTATTTGAGCTTCTGTATGTCGATAAAATTGGCTCTGAACTGGGAATGCAACTCAGACCGACTTTAACGCGGAATTTGATCCCTTCGTGACAGTACAGCACGACTACTATTTGTTGTTTGTTCAAAACTGCAGATTCCTCAACAGCTCCACATGTTGTTTGTTGTTATGGTCTTCAGTCCTGAGACTGGTTAGATGCAGCTCTCCATGCTACTCTATCCTGTGCAAGCATCTTCATCTCCCAGTACCTACTGCAACCAACATCCTTCTGAATCTGCTTAGTGTATTCATCTCTTGGTCTCCATATATTGCGCGTGAATAGGTTCGAATCCTGGGCCGCCACTAAAACTTTCACTATATATTATCAAGCACTACCATGAGGACATCTATCTGTTGGTGAATAATAATTTTGATTTTTAATGCATTTTCATTCCTTGTCAACACTAACGATATCTGACGTTTTTGACTCCCAGTGAGACACAGAACAATTTGAGAGATTACTGTATGTTCAAGGATGTTATTCCAAGCTGCTGTGGAGAAAAAGTCGGTAGCTGACTCTCTTTGTGTGTAGTCAACAATGATCAATATTTAACATCTCCCGCAGTTCGGTAACAGGGACAGTAGATGCTGGGTAGGAATTCGCTACCGTTGAAAATGTTTACGTTACGTAATTTAAAGCTGATATTTGCTAACTGATTCTGTCTAAAATCGAGGTATATACCTCTCTGTATGCCTAGTTGAGAATGACTGTTAGTTTCCGTCAGTCATGAAATCTTAATCTACATGACCCGTGTTTGAATCCTCATGCTGAACGAGACGGTTCGTCGTGTCATTTGAAGTTCATACATATTCTTAACTAGCTACTAGTGAATATCGTAAATTTTTAATGTCATTTTGTGTTAAATAATAAGTACGGTATGTTACTTTGAAGAGGAAATCATGAATACAACGAACTTACTACGTGCATTACCTATCTGACGTAATAATGAGAGAGGTGACATTTCAGGTATGTCATTTATTGCAATAAATGTGAGCTTACAAGCCTTAAGGACAGTCTTATCTGTGATAAAGTGTTCCCTAATAACTTGTAGTATCGTGGTATTACTTTACATCTTGAGTTATTGCGATACAGAGCAGTGTTTTCTAGTGGTGACTTGTTGGAACCATTTTCAATAGTCAAACGACTGTAACAAGGAGCGATTAGAGGACCTGCTAGGCAGCTGCGTTATGTGAGTTGCATGCGGATCAAGCGAAATGCAATTCAGGTAGTTCGGATATTTTTGAGTACGACTGTACATAAAAAATTTGCTTATGCGACTGCAACGTTGTGCCAAAATTTCAAAGAAAACGCTGAAGAACTTTCGTAGATTCACGATTTTTTTTACAAATGAACAGTTGAAGTTTTATTTAAGTAGGTTTATGTGAAGTGCAAGGAAGTGCTTTTCTGGGTATGCCAGTGAGGCTATATTCCTAAACTTTTGTTCGTAGTCACAAATATTGACAGACGTTACTGCTTATCCTTCCATGCGCTGTATTACTTAAATAACTTTAAACTATTCCTCCTGTATGTAAGTAGAACCATCTTTGAGATTATTAACAAAATAATTCACACAGAATGCTTCATGCATTAATATATCTGGACAGTAGGTACAATTTTTCGAGACATAAACTGGTAATCTTGAATTCTCTCGTACGTCACAGAACTGCGTATTCAGGGTATATCAAGAAGGATCATTCGATATGCCACGGCTATATTTCAGAAACTAGTAATCTCATACGATGAATTTAGTTTTTTGATGAACGGCAAACTCAAAGAGTTTTTCTTCATACCTTTCTATAGGTGTTCAGTATGTCCCCTTCAGATCCACGGCGCATGTCAGTGTTGTATTCAGATTGTTCCCACACTGTAGAGAGCATGTTATGAGTTACTGTTTCCACAGCTGCTATTATGCGATGCCTCAGTTCATTCATTGTTGTTGGTAAGGGAGGAACATAAACAGAGTCTTTTATAAACGCCTACAGGAAATAATCACATACGGCTAGACCCGGTGACCTTGGAGTCCTGTAGTAAGGACGTATCATTTGGTGCAGTGCAACCGATCCATCTTTGATTTAAAAATTCACGCACTTCCATATCGGTGTGGAGGTGCCCCATCGTGTTGGTCAACGAAGTCGTTCGAGTCAGTCTCCAACTGTGGGAAAAGAAATTTCTCAAGCATATCGAGATATGTGCTTCCTGTAGCAGCATTCTCGGCGGTGATAATAGGATCATACATCTTTCCCGTGAAACTGCCTAAAACCCATTAAATTTTGGTGAGTGTTTCTGATGTTGTACAGCTTCATTTGCTTGTTCCGTACCCCATTTTCTCACATTATGACCGTTCACCTTTCCATTTGAATTGACGTTGCCTAGTCACTAAATACTAAGCGTGGGAGGAAACTGTCATCCTCCAACTTGCCAAGAACGAAATTACAGGACTCCACAAGTTGTTTTTTGTCACCTTTACGGAGGGCTTGCACTATATGAATTTTGTATGGTTTCACGTGCAAACGTCGACGCAGCACATGCCAGACGGACATTGGGGACATGTTGAGCTGTCGAGCTGACCGGCGAACGGATTTTTGGGGACTCCTTGTGAAACTATGGCGGATGCGTTCGACTTCTGTGTCAGACTCTCGGGGACGGCCCGGCGGTTCGCCTCCACACGAACTGTTTCTTGGAATTGTTCATGCAATCCTCTAATGCTCCGTGCTCTAGGAGGACCCACACCGTACCTAGTACGAAAGTCATGCTGGACAGTTATTACTGACCCACACTGCGCAAAACGTAGAACGCAAAACTTTTTCTCTTGTCTCGACACCATTTTTGCTAGAACGGAAGTGGGCGCACTCTGCTTTACATAGGGGAAACCATGTTAAAGTCGAGAGTTCGCTGTTTCCAACATTAAGTAGTTCACGCCCATATCCCAAATAACAAAGTAGTATGATTTCTTTTAAATCGGATGATTCTTTTTGGTAAATCCTGCATAATAATAGGTACATAAATAACAGTTAAACAACTGATAAGATGTCAGAACACAAATTCTTTGGAAAAAAAAAGAAAAGATGGGTCACAAGTACACAACATCTCAAATTAGAGATTGATCTCGATGTGATGGCATTTAATCGATCTCTCTATGAGTAGCAAAAGTGCCCATGGTCCTGATTTAATTGTTGGATATATTCCAGTTCTTGTGTTCTACAGTTTCTACCCTCTGCAGCTCCTGCCAGTATCACGGAAGTTATTCCATTATGTCTTAACACATTTCCCCTCATTCTGGCATTTCATTTTGTAAATGCGGCCCAGCAGTTTTGATGTTAAGTTCATCAATGCTCTCATTTTGGCTACTCGTCATCACTTTTTTAAATCTTCAGTCTACTCTCCAACCATATTTTGCACTCATTACATTGTTCACACCATTAAGCAGCTTATGCAGTTCACTTAGGATAGCAGTGTTGGCAGCTAACCTTTTCATTGGTGTCCTTTAGTACTAAATTTTAATCCCACTTTTGATCCTTTAGTTCATTTACTTCATTGCTTCATCGTTGTTTGAGTCGAATACTAAAAATAATTTATGCCTTTCGTCCTTGACTACTGTTGTTATATATCCCCTTGGTTCTGGTAGATACTGCATTTACCCATCTTTCGCTATAGCTTACTCCTGTTTTTCTCAGAATTTCGAACATTTATCCTGCCTATCTTGGGGATTGTATGGATAACATTTTTCTGAAAGGCTGAGGGAATCCAGTATCACACATTCTACACACGAACAAAATGGTTCAAATGCCTCTGAGCACTATGGGACTTAACATCTGGGGTCATCAGTCCCCTAGAACTTAGAACTAAAACCTAACTCACCTAAGGACATCACACACGTCCATGCCCGAGGCAGGATTCGAACCTGCGACCGTAGCCGTCACGTGGTTCCAGACTGAAGCGCCTAGAACCTGTCGGCCACTACGGCCAGCTACACACGAACATCAGTAAACGTTAAGTTGACACTTCTCCCGGTAACTGTAGAAATTTCTATGGAATTTTATCCATCCACTCTGATTTATTTTATTGCAAGTTTTCCAAAGCTCTGTTAAAGTCTAATACAGAATTGCCAGAGTCTTCGATATCAGTTCCCATTTCTTCTTCTATCAGGCTACCAAACGTTCACCTTACCGCCCTCTCCTGTATGTTTAACAGTGGAACTGCCATCCCTCTCTAAACGTTGGCGCCATTAACTTCAATTTCACTTAAGGTCATTTTAACTTTTCTATACATTCATCCAGCTGTCATTCCTTCTTTGCTTCTCTACACTTGCTATTTATTTAAATCGCTAAGTGCTATAATTTTATTTTTCCCTACCCAGTTTTGTACTTGCTTCTTTCATCTATTATTGGAAACATTTCTTCTGTTATCCAAGATGTCTTCGCAGCTAGCTTTTTTTTTTGTACCTATGTTAGTCTTCTCCTTTTACTGAAGACCCCTCCACTTCAGACTGGCTACCTATTGTGCCATTCATTATCCCAGTATCTACAGCCGTAGATAACTTCGGCGGGTCTCATCATTCTTTAACAATTCACTCCCACCACTTTAAACACTGTTTATTCCGGGCGATTCCCTTCAACTTCAGGCTACGGTTCATGACTGCTAAATTGTGATCCAAGTTTGTATATGTTCCTGATGTCTATGATGTAACCTGGCTGTGTTCTTGCCCTGTTACCTGGCGTCTTCCAAGTACACCTCCTCCTCCCGTTATGATTTTCCAACAGTGTATTCCATTTTACTAGCCGAAAGATGTTGAAGAACTCTTTTAACATATCTCACCTCTCATTCCTATCACCGAGCCAATATTCCACTGTAGCTGTTTTCTATTTCTTCCTCTAATGACGCGTTTCAATCCCCCTTGGTTTTTATATTAGCATTCCTATAAACCTACAAAGAAATTGATAAGAAAGAAGATGGCTTTCGGCAAGATACAGCATAGTGAAATGAACTAACGAATGGCTGAAATTTCAGATGAAGCTGTTTAGTAATCTCTATAAGATTTTTCAGCTTTTAAATTTAGTCCGTCTGACTTTCATCAAGGTCGTCACAGTTGGGAGTACTGTTCATGGGAAATATTTCATATGTACTTATATAGTCGAAATGACAGCGTAAACGCTTCAATAGTATAAGATTACGGATTTACTTCTCTCCCAACATTTACTTCATTGGAAAACCTAAATAAACACTGACAAGTAACATGAAAGGAAATGATCACAGAAAACTAGTGTTCGTAAGAGATATAGACGGATTCCTTTCGAGAGGATTTCGTGCACCCTTTCCTGTACAGAAATGTTTTAAGGAATAGTTGAAATAGTACTCTAGATTTCTCCTCCAGTGGTAATTAAATTACTAACGTCTACCTAATAGCACGTTGCACCCTGTCATCACGAAGACTACACGAATAACTGATATCGTTGAGAAGGCATCCTGTTTCGTGACCACTAAAATGCCGCTTATAACTGACGTAAATTGATCACAGCTCTGTCCAAAACGAGCAAATACCTCTCGATAGAATCCCAGATGATCTAGCAAAGGTTAACCGTAAGTGACGTGGGGGTGAAACAGTCTCACCAATATCGCGGAGTTCTCATCGTGCAACACAATAGTGCATTTTCTTACAGAGCCCTTCAGGATATATTCCAGAAAAAGGATTCACTTTATTGGACGATAGGTGCCGTTACGATACACCGGTAAGTTCAGGTAGTCGAGATATTCTACTTATTTCATGTAGTGGAATGAGAACTACTTGATATGATTTGGTACCCAAAACGACTTTTATTTAAGAAAGAGTATTGTCTAACATTTAAATGTGGAGTGTGGTACTATAGCAAATATGTTGTGAAATGGAGCTCTAAAAGTGCGTCGAAGAAATTTTAGTGTGTCTGTTGTATCGTGAAAGCGACGAGGAATGAATAGGTAAACAAGATTTTAAAGGTTGCTGCAGTATGAAAGTACGCCTATCCCTCAAGCAATTAAAACGAGATGAAAGTTTCTATTGAGAATCGTCTTCTACTATAACTCTGTCTCTCAAGTATTCTGGGAGGTGTAGGCACAAATAATGAAAGGATGCTTCAAAATATAACTTCTACCTGTCGGTAACAATCGGCCAGAGAAGTTCCTCTCTACATTAGAAGCTCAAAACACCAACTCTGCTCTTCTGGGCTTATGTAATAAATTAAGGCAGAAGTTTCGAGGAAATGCTGTCCCTACAATTAAGGAAAAATTTTGATAGAAGAGGATTTTATAAACTTCTTGCAAGAGAAAATTAAGTTTTGAATTCCAGGAACGAAATTAATATCCGACCTAAAGAAACACATAAGCAACAAAGAGCAGAAGATACTGCTGTGTAGGAGAGTTTTTCATTGGCAACTTTGTGAGTACGTTTCACAATATACTTGAATTAAGATATGGACATTTTTTTAATATCATCGCAAGAAGTGACTGGATACGGTATAGCCTGATTACTGTATGTTCAGAAACCTATAAAAGGGCATGTGTTAAGTATGTTGTGCGAACAGTTACTACCAGCGATGAACTAGTTATGAAGTGAATGTGTCCTGCGTTAAAAGATGTAGACAGTTATTATGAAAAATTAAAACTATGAAAACATAAATGTGAGTGAAACGTGTCTGCAAAAAACAAGGACACTTCCTGTGTTTAATCTAAGTCCAAATGCGTGCCTACACACATACACACACACACACACACACACACACACACACACACACACACACACACACACACACTGATTTTCTTTAGTATATAAACAGGTGTGACCGTACAACATTATCGTAGACATAATCTGTGCATCAAACCAGTCTCAGGGCTGAAGACAACAACAACATCAACTCTGTGTTTGTATTCTTATCATCAAAGTACATGTCAGTGACTTCAAACAGATTAGAATGACCCGTGTCTGGGAGTTATATTTGTGCTCGGTCATACTTAGAAAATCACGTTCATGGAGTACTTCTGAAAGCAGGTATTTTCTACTTTGAGTATCAGCATTATTATTTAGATCTGCACTTTTGTTCGCAGAGTTCTTTTCGAACTTTATACGTACATACCAAAAAATTGTAACATAGTCTTGCGTGCATGTACATCTCATGCCAAAGTCACTACGCTAGCAGGCATTCATGAGTTAGTGTCCCGTCCACTCTCTCCCTGACACACATAATGCGCGACTGCTACGGTCGCAGGTTCGAATCCTGCCTCGGGCATGGATGTGTGTGATGTCCTTAGGTTAGTTAGGTTTAAGTAGTTCTAAGTTCTAGGGGACTGATGACCACAGATGCTAAGTCCCATAGTGCTCAGAGCCATTTGAACCATTTTGAACACATATAATGCGGAAAGAAAAGTGCCAGAAACACGAACTTTCTAGCGTGTGAAGAGACTTCAAGTTAAATTTCAGTTTTGTTATTATTTTAGAAACAGTGTGATTACGCATACTACGCATTCTACTTCATTTGTCCACAGTACAAGAGAAGCAGTATGCAATGTCCACGAGACATAGCAGGTGTCGCGTCTAGGTGTCGTCTCGTGCATTTCCCCTACTGTTTAGGCAAATATTTTCAAATCTGTTTTTCAGTGTATAGCTGGCGTCAACCCCATAAAATTTCTGATCACGTCTGTAAGAATCGATTTGTTTCCCATTACAGAGCGAATGGTTTTGATGCAGAATTTTATGCCCACGTTCGATAAAGCTATTCCAGATTTCAGTAGTGCTATATTAGTTTAATTTGTTTACCAGGAGAAAGATTTTCCAAAAGTTACTGTTTCTTTGCAGTTTCACGGGAAATGGTGTATGGTCCATTTTTCTTTGCCGAGAACACTGTTACAGGGAGCACATATCTCGATATTCTTGAGAACCTTCTTTTACCACAGATGGCGGCTGATTCGAACGACTTCATTGACCATGACTCAGCCTTACATTACTGGCCTCCAAGGTCGCCGGACCTGACTGTATGCGATTATTTCTTGTGGGACTTTATTAAAGACTCTGATTATGTGCCTCCGTTACCAACAACAATGAATGAACTGAGACATCGCATAACAGCAGCTGTGGAAGCTTTAACTCAAGACATGCTCGCTGCAGCGAGGGAAGAATTTGAATACCGAATTAACATATGCCAATCATCTCAAGGGGGAGGGCGGCATATTGGACACCTATGAAAAGGTATGAAAGAAAAGCTTTTTGAGTTTCTCGATCATCAAAAAACAAAATGCATTGTGTATGATTATTAGTAACAAAACTGCAGACGTGCCAAATCAGATGATTCCTTTTCATACACCGGTTGCATTTACAGCAACTGTAAGACACGAAGAATAACCAGTACTGTATCAGCTACTGAGTAGCACTGCTACATCGCGTTAGAAATCATCGCAGGCCGTGGCGATGCTGTCACTGCTGGAGTGGTGGTTATTCTTCATGTTTTACAATCGTTGTTAATACATATAGATAAAAAGAATAACGCATCAGACAAATTCACGACAACTCTATCGAGTTTGCACGTAGTGTTCTGCTCTGCATATCTGTTTGGTTGTATCGGGAAACAAACTGACTTTTTCGGTATATAGTGAGCATTGAATGAGAGATGGAATGAACAGTAGTTGTTTTGGCTGACTCCAGCAACACATTTCAGAAACTAAATTGGAAATGTTGCCGAAACACCATAGTAAATGCACCTGATTACTGCTGGAGGGACGCCCTGAAGATGAAATATGCTGAAGATGAGCTAGTTACAGAATATAAACCATTCACTGAAATATCGATTGGTTCTACGCTGTCCTCTGTCTATTGCAGTCTGGTGCTTGCCTTTACTTGTCTACCACATTCAACATACTCTGTTTCTGATTTCTACATTCTACTCGATATCTGCTGCTTTCATTTTCGCCTTCCACTTCTTCTTAAGACACAACAATAACTTTTCTTGAACTCTGTGACAAAATGTTCCAGAAACTGGTTCTTCTTTTGATAACGGCCGTCTTTGGTCACCATTGTCCAGAGTTCTTTTTTTTTTACGATTTCTTTCGGCTTTTCAAGAGTCTCCAGCAGATTTCCATGTGAAATGATGCTAATTTTTCCTTCTCCAGACTTCCAGTGCTACAAATTTCGTTTAGACATACTGCTCTGCTCCAGATTCACGATTTCAGGAAATTACTTCTCAATTACACACCAGTGTCTCCTCTACTGTAGAACTCTTTCTTCACTTATACCAATCACCTATTTCCTTGCTACTTCAATCTTGTGAAATCTAACTTTCAGATCGAACTCTTCACTGATTCCACTCTTGAATCGTTCTTTGTCTTTTAAGAAAGTCGTTTTTCTCCTTCCTAGTACTCCATGGCCGTTGTATTTCCTTCATTAACCTATCAAAGTTATTCTGTGCTAATTTTGCTGTCTATTACCTGTGTGCCTTCGTTACGTCAGATCACAACGTCTGTGTCGTCTGCGAACCTCGACTGCTACCTCCGCCTATGGCACTTTCATTGTACTTCTGAATTTTCCTTTCACACCCTTCATTGCCTCTCCGACGTAGAACTTCAGTGATAAGAGGTAATTTTTCTTTACAGGCATCTTAACCATCGCAATACAAAAGGGGGCATAAAGACATTATTTAGGCCTACCTTTTGAAAAGATTGTAATGTAATTATGTACTTCATATGTTAAAACTGAAAAAGACATTTATTGGTTGAATTATTTCTTATAAATTCCAGTATCGTTTGTAGAACTAAAACAGGCCCAAAAATTTGTCTTAGCAGTGAATGTGACTTTTGCACCAATACGTTAAGACATTTGTTGCACATCAATGTGTCTTTCAACAGTACGTTGCGAATAAAACTCGACATTTAACGAAACTTGTGCTTTTTTCAAATTGTGGTCGTCATAAAGTACCCCTTCTCTCTGCATACACATTACGGAAATTATGTTTCATTGATATTATTGTCTTAAGATATCTGGACGGTACTTATAAACTAGTATCTGCTTGAAAAGGGCGTTGTTAATAAAAGTTAAGAACTATTAACCATTTTTAAATTTTTGTGGTGGGAATGAAGTATCTCCCCCCTGCCACCCCTCCTGTAGAAAGTACTACCGAAATTGCGTTTCTACTGCTATGGCTAACACGAGCTGCCGAGAATTCTTCCGGGTTGTATGGTCGTGGTCCATGAAACTCCTCAATCCCTGACGTTTCGTCCAAGGCTACGTTGGACACCTTCGGAGGTGCTCCTGATTGTGCTGAGTCTTGCCGACTGACGAGTCGGACGTCGAAGAACGGCCTAAATATCGTGGAAAGTGGGCGTGGTCTGTATTTCACGTGATAGCAGAGATAAACCTTGTCAAGGATAAAATAAATCCAGACCACGCCCACTTTCCACGGTATTTAGGCCGTTCTTCGACGTCCGACTCGTCAGTCGGCAAAACTCAGCCCAGTCAGAAGCACCTCCGAAGATGTCCAACGTAGCTTTGGACGAAACGTCAGGGAAAGAAGAGTTCTATGAACCACAGCCATACAACCCGGAAGAAGTCACGGCAGCTGAAACATCCTGTCGTGAAAGCCTTCATTGTATGATAACACCAGCTTCTTATAAGCAGCTTATTCCATCTCCCAACCTGGGGAACTTGTTTGCTTCCAAACATGCCAGACTGGTTTTATGATTTTTTTATTTATTTTAATCATCCTTTTATTGCTAAATGTTACCGCATAATTGCTTCTGTAGTACATTTCTCTTCCCTATACCAGGCCGATCTTTATCCACGTATGTCTTCAAATTTTCGTTGTCGTCTCTGCATCGCGTTTTAGTACCTGAATTGCGTAAATTCGCGTAGTCGTCTGTCTTCTGTTTTTGTTTTGAACGGCCAGTTTCGGTTGGTCACAGCCAGTGTGCTCCTTACCGCCGTTGGATAAGCAGCTGCTAGCAGCAAGTCGTATACCCTTAGCTCACTTACATAATTTAATTCTTAATTTCTTTGCGTGTTTTTGGTACTTGCATTGTTTAATTCATAAATTTCGGGCGTATTATAGTATTTGAGAGTTATAGCACTGCGCTTTAGTACCTGAATAGTGTAATACCACTTATTCTCTTTCTGCCGCCGAGCAGTGTGTCAGCAGTGCGCAAGTAGCAGCATTACTGCATTTACTAGGCAATCTTGTATTTTAATAACCGTTTAAATTTTGTGTCTACTTGTTTGTGCTCTCTTTAGATTAGTTCAGACGTTCTTTGCACAACAGTTTTTAGCATGGATAGGGACTGCGACTGCTGTGTTCTGATGCGGGCTCAGTTGGCATCCCTTCACTTCCAGCTTCAGGCAGTGTTGGCTTCGGTCACACAGCTTGAGGCTGTTGCCAATGGGCATCTCTGTGGGGGTCCGGACAGGGATTTGTCGAGAACGGCCAGCTCGTCCCACGCATCCCCTGATCGGACTACGGCTGTGGCTGCCCGGTATACTGCCCACATTGAGGCCGAAGCCTCATCCGTGGTACAGTTGGGGGTCGTTTCGAGGTGTAGCAGGAGGCGAAAGACATTCTGGAGGGATGATCGGAAGGCCTCTCCAGTTTGTCTGATGAACCGGTTTCAGGCTCTGTCTCCAGGTGATAATGATCTTCGGCCGGACATGGCTGCTTGTCCTGTTCCAGAGGTTGCCCCTCAGTCTGCAAGATCCGGGCGGTCGCAGAGGGTGGGCTTACTGGTAGTTGGGAGCTCCAACGTCAGGCGCGTAATGGGGCCCCTTAGGGATATGGCAGCAAGGGAGGGGAAGAAAACCAAAGTGCACTCCGTGTGCATACCGGGGGGAGTCATTCCAGGAAAGGGTCCTTCTGGATGCCATGAAGGGTACAGAGTGCACCCATCTACAAGTGGTCCCTCAAGTCGGCACCAATGGTGTGTGTTGCTATGGATCGCAGGAAGTCCTCTCTGGCTTCTGGCGGCTATCTGATTTGGTGAAGACTGCCAGTCTCGCTAGCGGGATAAAAGCAGAGCTCACCATCTGCAGCATCATCGACAGTACTCACTGCGGACCTTTGGTACAGAGCTGAATGAATGGTCTGAATCAGAGGCTGAGACGGTTCTGCGACCGTGTGGGCTGCAGATTCCTCGGCTTGCGCCATAGGGTGTATGGGTTTCGGGTTACGCTGGATAGGTCAGGAGTCCACTACACGCAGCAGGCGGCTACACGGGTAGCAGGGGTTGTGTGGCGTGGACTGGGCGGTTTTTTTAGGTTAGATGGCCTCGGGCAAGCACAGAAAGGGCAACAGCCTCAAAGGGTGTGGGGCAAAGTCAGGACATGCGGGTAACAAGCAGCAATCGGTATTGTAATTGTAAACTATCGAAGCTGCGTTGGTGAAGTACAGGAACTTCAAGCGCTGATAGAAAGCACCGAAGATGAAATCATTATAGGAACGGAAAGCTGGCTTAAGCCAGAGATAAACTCTGCCGAAATTTTGACAAAGGCACAGTCGGTGTTTGGAAAGGATAGACTGCATGCAAGCGGAGGCTGCGTGTTTGTCGCTGTTAGTAGTATCCTGTAGTGAAGTAGAAGTGGGTAGTTGCTGAGAATTATGATGGGTAGAGGTTACACTCACCAACCGAGCTAGGTTAATAACTGGCTCCTTTCACCGACCTCCCGACTCAGCGGCATTAGTGGCAGAACAACTGAGAGAAAATCTGGAATACATATCACATAAATTTCCTCAGCATGTTACAGTCTTAGGTGGAGATTTCAATTTACCAGATTTACAACACTCAGATGTTTAGGACGGGTGGTAGGGACAGAGCATCGAGTGACATTATACTGAGTGCACTATCCGAAAATTACCTCGAGTAATTAAACAGAGAACCGACTCGTGGAGATAACATCTTGGACCTACTGATAACAAACAGACCCGAACTTTTCAACTCTGTAAGCGCAGAACAGAGAATCAGTGATCATAAGGCCGTTGCAGCATCCCTGAATATGGAAGTAAATAAGAATATAGAAAAAGGGAGGAAGCTTTATCTAATTAGGAAGAGTAATAGAAGGCAGATATCAGACTACTTAACAGATCAAAACGAAAATTTCTGTTCTGACACCTACTATGTTAGGTGTTTATGGAAAAAGTTCAAGGCAATCGTAAAATGCGTTTTAGACAGGTACGTGCCCAGTAAAACTGTGAGAGTAACCCACCGAGGTTCAACAAAAAAGTTAGGAAACTACTGCGAAAGCAAAGAGAGCTTCACTGCAAGTTTAAACGCAGCCAAAATCTCTCAGACAAACAGAAGTTAACCGATGTCAAAGTTACCGTAAGGAAGGCTATGCGTGAAGCGTTCAGTGAATTCGAAAGTGAAATTCTATGTACCGACTTGACAGAAAATCCTAGGAAGTTCTGGTGTTACGTCAAATCAGTATGTGGTTCGGAACAGCATATCCAGACACTCTGGGGTGATGATGGCATTGAAACAGAGGCTGACACGCGTAAAGCTGAAATACTGAACACCTTTTTCCAAAGCTGTTTCACAGAGGAAGACCGCACTGCAGTTCCTTCTCTAAATCCTCGCACCAACGAAAAAATGGCTGACATTGAAATAAGTGTCCAAGTAATAGAGAAGCAACTGAACTCACTCAACAGAGGAAAGTCTACTGGACCTGACGGGATACCAATTCGATTCTACACAGTGTACGCGAAAGAAATTGGCCCCCCTCTAAGAGCCGTGTACCGCATGTCTCCACAGGAACGGAAGGTTCCAAATGATTGGAAAAGAGCACAGGTAGTCCCAGTATTAAAGAAGGGTCGTCGAGCTGATGCGCAAAACTATAGACTTATATCTCTGACGTCGATCTGTTGTAGAATTTTAGAACATGTTTTTTGCTCGCGTATCATGTCGTTTCTGGAAACCCAGAATCTACTCTATAGGAATCAACATGGATTCGGGAAACAGCGTGTGACACCCAACTCGCTTCATTTGTTCATGAAACCCAGAAAATATTAGGTACAGCATTCCAGGTAGATGCCATTTTCCTTGACTTCCGGAAGGCGTTCGATACAGTTCCTCACTGTCGCCTGATAAACAAAGTAAGAGCCTAAGGAATATCAGACCAGCTGTATGGCTGGATTGAAGAGTTTTTAGCAAACAGAACACAGCATGTAGTTCTCAATGGAGAGACGTCTACAGACGTTAAAGTAACCTCTGGCGTGCCACAGGGGAGTGTTATGGGACCATTGCTTTCCACAATATATATAAATGGCCTAGTAGATACTGTCCCCCCCCCCCCCCCAATGAACCACGGACCTTGCCGTTGGTGGGGAGGCTTGCGTGCCTCAACGATAGCAGGTAGCCGTACCGTAGGTGCAACCACAACAGAGGGGTATCTGTTGAGAAGTCAGACAAACGTCTGGTTCCTGAAGAGGGGCAGCAGCCTTTTCAGTAGTTGCAGGAGCAACAGTCTGGATGATTGACTGGTCTGGCCTTGTAACACTAACCAAAACGGCCTTGCTGTTGTGGTGCTGCGAACGGCTGAAAGCAAGGGGAAACTGCAGCCGTAATTTTTCCCGAGGGCATGCAGCTTTACTGTGTGGTTAAATGATGATGGCGTCCTCTTGGGTAAAATATTCCGGAGGTAAAATAGTCCCCCATTCGGATCTCCGGGTGAGGACTACTCAAAAGGACGTCGTTGTCAGGAAAAAGAAAACTGGCATTCTACGGATCGGAGCGTGGAATGTCAGATCACTTAATCGAGCATGTACGTTAGACAATTTAAAAAAAGAAATTGATAGGTACAAGTTAGATATAGTGGGAATAAGTGCAGTTCGGTGGCAGGAGGAACACGACTTCTGGTCACGTGAATACAGGGTTATAAATACGAAATCAAATAGGGGTAATGCAGGAGTAGGTTTAATAAAGAATAAAAAAAGAGGAGTGCGAGTAAGCTACTACAAACAGCATACTGAACGTATTATAGTGGCCAAGATAGACACGAAGCCCACACCTACTACATTAGTACAAGTTTATATCCCAACTAGCTCTGCAGATGACAAAGAAATTAAGGAAATGTATGATGAGATAAAAGAAATTATTCAGATAGTGAAGGGAGACGAAAATTTAATAGTCATGGCAGACTGGAATTCGACAGTAGGAAAAGGGAGAGAAGGAAACATAGTAGGTGAATATGGATTTGGGCAAAGAAATGAAAGACGAAGCCGTCTGGTAGAATTTTGTACAGAGGTTAACTTAATCATAGCTAACAATTGCTTCAAGAATCATAAAAGAAGGTTGTATACATGGAAGAATCCTGGAGATACTAAAACGTTTCACATAGATACCACAATCAATTGGTTATGAACTGAAGAAGTTGCAAAAAGGTGGAAATATGGGACCAGGATAAACTAACTAAACCAGAGGTTGTACAGAGTTTCAGGGACACCATAAGGGAACAATTGACAGAAATGGGGGGAAGAAATACAGTAGAAGACGAATGGGTAGCTCTGAGGGATGAAGTAGTGAAGGCAGCAGTGAATCAAGTAGGTAAAAAGACGAGGGCTAGTTGAAATCCTTGGGTAACAGAAGAAATATTGAATTTAATTGATGAAAGGAGAAAATATAAAAATGCAGTAAATGAAGCAGGCAAAAAGGAATACAAACGTCTCAAAAATGAGATCGACAGGAAGTGCAAAACGGCTAAGCAGGCATTGCTAGGATTTAGAGGCTTGTCTCACTAGGTGTAAGATGGACACAGCCTACAGGAAAATTAAAGAGGCCTTTGGAGAAAGGAGAGCCACTTGTATGAATATCATGAGCTCAGATGGAAACCCAGTTCTAAGCAAAGAGGTTAAAGCAGAAGGTTGGAAGGAGTATATAGAGTGTCTATACAAGGGCGATGTACTTGAGGACAATTTTATGGAAATGGAAAAGGATGTAGATGAAGATTAAATGGGAGATACGATACTGCGTGAAGAGTTTGACAGAGCACTGAAAGACCTGAGTCGAAACAAAGCCCCGGGAGTAGACAACATTCCATTAGAACTACTGACGGCCTTGGGAGAGCCAGTCCTGACAAAACTCTACCATCTGGTGAGCAAGATGTACGAGAGAGGCGAAATACCCTCATACGTCAAGAAGAATATAATTCCAATCCCAAAGAAAGCAGGTTTGACAGATGTGAAAGTTACCGAACTGTCTGTTTAATAAGCCACAGCTGTATAATACTAACGCGAATTATTTACAGACGAATGGAAAAACTGGTAGAAGTCGTCCTCGGGGAAGATCAGTTTGGATTCCGTAGAAATGTTGGAACACGTGAGGCAATACTCACCTTACGACTTATCTTAGAAGAAAGTTTATGGAAAGGCAAACCTACGTTTCTAGCATTTGTAGACTTAGAGAAAGCTTTTGACAATGTTGACTGGAATACTCTCTTTCAAATTCTGAAGGTGGCAGGGGTAAAATACAGGGAGCGAAAGGCTATTTACAATTTGTACATAAACCAGATGGCAGTTATAAGGGTCGAGGGGCATGAAAGGGAAGCAGTGGTGGGAAAGGGAGGGAGACAGGGTTGTAGCCTCTCCCCGATGTTATTCAATCTGTATATTGAGCAAGCAGTAAAGCAAACAAAAGAAAAATTGTGAGTAGGTATTAAAACCCAGGGAGAAGAAATAAAAACTCTTAGGTTCGCCGATGACATTGTAATTCTGTCAGAGATAGCAAAGGACTTGGGAGAGCAGTTGAACTGAATGGACAGTGTCTTGAAAGGAGGATATAAGATGAACATCAACAAAAGTAAAACGAGGATAATGGAATTTAGTAGAATTAAGTCGGGTGATGCTGAGGGAGTTAGATTAGGAAATGAGACATTTAAATTAGTGAAGGAGTTTAGATATTTGGGGAGAAAAATTAACTGATGTTGGTTGAAGTAGACAGGATATAAAATGTAGACTGGCTATGGCAAGGAAAGTGTTTCTGAAGAAGAGAAATTTGTTGACATCGAGTACAGATTTAAGTGTCATGAAGTCGTTTCTGAAAGTATTTGTATGGAGTGTAGCCATGTATGGAAGTGAAACATGGACAATAAATAGTTTGGACAAGAAGAGAATAGAAGCTTTCTAAATGTGGTGCTACAGATATAATGTTGATGATAAGGTGGGTAGATCACGTAACTAATGAGGAGGAATTGAATAGGATTGGTGAGAAGAGAACTTTGTGGCACAACTTGACTATAAGAAGGGATCGGTTGGTAGGACATGTCCTGAGGCATGAAGGGATCACAAACTTAGCATTGGAGGGCAGCGTGGTGGGTAAAAGTCGTAGAGGGAGACCGAGAGATGAATACATTAAGCAGATTCAGAAGGATGTGGGTTGCAGTAGGTACTGGGAGATGAAGGAGCTTGCACAAGATAGATTAGCATGGGGAGCTGCATCAAACCAGTCTCAGGACTGAAGACCACAACAACAACATAGATAGTGTCTGATGTTCCATGCGGCCTTCCGCGGATGATGATGTGGTATACAGAGAAGTTGCAGGATTAGAAAATTGCAGCGAAATGCAGGAAGATCTGCAGCGGATAGGCACTTGGTGCAGGGAGTGGCAACTGACCCTTAACATAGACAAACGTAATGTATTGCAAATACATATAAAAAAGGATCCTTTATTGAACGATTATATGATAGCGGAACAAACACTGGTAGCAGTTACCTCTGTAAAATATCTGGGAGTGTGCGTGCGGAACAGTTTGATGTGGAATGAACATATAAAATTAATTGTTGGTAAGGCGTGTACCAGGTTGAGATTCATTGGGAGAGTCCTTAGAAAATGTAGTCCATCAACAAAGCAGGTGCCTTACAAAACACTCGTTCGACCTATACTTGAGTATTGCTCATCAGTGTGGGATCCGTACCATGTCGGGTTGAAGGAGGAGGTAGAGAAGATCCGAAAAATATTAGCGCGTTTTGTCACAGGGTTATTTGGTAAGCGTGATAGCGTTACGGAGGTGTTTGGCAAACTCAAGTGGCAGTCTCTGCTAGAGAGGCGCTGCATCGCGGTGTAGTTTGTTGCCCTGGTTTCGAGAGGTTGCGTTTATGGATAAGGGTCGAATATGTGGCTTCCCCCTACTTATACCTCTAGAGGAGATGACGAATGTAAAATTAGAGAGATACGAGTGCGCACGGAGGCTTTCCGGCAGTCGTTCTTCCCGCACGCGACTGGAACAGGAAAGGGAGGTAATGACAGTGGCACGTAATGTGCCCTCCGCCACACACCGTTGGGTGCCTTGCGGGGTATAAATGTAGATGTAGATGTAGAGGTAGCCATTGAAGTGTAACTGAACTACCGCGGGAACAAAAAGGCGTAATCTGCTGCTCAGTCCCGTGTCCAACACTGTGCACTGCATAGTGTTTACTGAAACCCTAACTCCTGCACGAGCATTTTACTCCGTCGTCAGACCTGACACAGATTACTGCCCATCCTGCTTTACCTAAAGGGCAGTACTTCAACCTCCACGTTCCTTGGCGAGGCGTGGATATCCAACACCTCGTCGACTAATCGCTGTTTGGCCGCCCTTCAGTTACTTGCCACACATACTCACAACTACAGCGTGGGAGCAGCTGATCACCTTCGCATTTAGGACATGCTCGTTGCAATGTGCAGGGCCATAAATATTTTCCCTCAGACTTAGTCACTTCTGCCAGTTGATTTCACCATTTGTGTTCCATGCGTTTGATAGAACGATTACCCACTAATTTCTGCGTCTTTATCATAATTTCCTTACTGCGTCACGCGTCCATAACGCCAACACGCAGCATTCAGCTTTATGGTATATCAGCGGTTTGATTCACCTATGCCGGCCGTTGTGGCCGAGCGGTTCTAGGCGCTTCAGTCCGGAACCGCACTGCTGCTACGGTCGCAGGTTCGAATCCTGCCTCGGGTATCGATGTGCGTCATCTCCTTCGGTTACATAAGTTTAAGTAGTTCTAAGTTAAGGGCGCTGATGACCTCAGGTGTTACGTCCCATAGTGCTTAGAGCCATTCGAACTATTCTTTGATTCATCTATGTGTATTTTCATTGACACTGAACTTTCTTTTAATTGCATTCCCAAGCGATCTACAAAGTTCTATTCCTACCTGACTATTAAGATTGGCGGGTTTACCGTTAATCTATAAGATAAAGCATTTCTGGAGAAATCTTTCTTGACTTCATCCTTCGTCATAACTGCGGTGTTCTGAGCTACGTTAAGTTCTTCCTTCCTAATAAATCCAACCGTCTTCTACCGAATTACAAGGGAGTGCTTAAACATAACACGTATGTATTTTAATGTGAAAAATTTCAAAGGTAATTAAAATTTAGGAGGAAGTTATTGTCTGTTCTACAAGATTATGGAATAGGAGGCAAACTTTTGCAAGCAATTAAAGGTCTTTACATGGATAGTCAGGCAGCAGTTAGAGTTGACGGTAAATTGAGTTCATGGTTCAGAGTAGTTTCAGGGGTAAGACAAGGCAGCAACCTGTCTCCACTGTTATTTATATTATTTATGGATCATATGTTGAAAACAATAGACTGGCTGGGTGAGATTAAGATATGGGAACACAAAATAAGCAGTCTTGCATATGCGGATGACTTAGTTGTGATGCCAGATTCGATTGAAAGTTTGCAAAGTAATATTTCAGAGCTAGATCAGAAATGAAAGGATTATGGTATGAAGATTAGCATCTCCAAAAGGAAAGTAATTTCAGTGGGAAAGAAATATAAACGGATTGAGTGCCAAATAGGAGGAACAAAGCTAGAACAGGTGGACGGTTTCAAGTACTTAGGATGCATATTCTCACAGGAGAGCAACATAGTGAAAGAACTGGAAGCGAGGTGTAGCAAAGCTAATGCAGTGAGCGCTCAGCTACGATCTACTCTCTTCTGCAAGAAGTAAGTCAGTACCAAGACTAAGTTATCTGTGCACCGTTCAATCTTTCGACCAACTTTGTTGTATGGGAGCGAAAGCTGGGTGGATTCAGGTTACCTTATCAACAGGGTTGAGGTTACGGATATGAAAGTAGCTAGGATGATTGCAGGTACTAGTAGATGGGAACAATCGCAGGAGGGTGTCCACAATGAGGAAATCAAAGAAAAACTGGGAACGAACTCTATAGATGTAGCAGTCAGGGCGAACAGGCTTAGATGGTGGGGTCATGTTACACGCATGGGAGAAGCAAGGTTACCCAAGAGACTCATGGATTCAGCAGTAGAGGGTAGGAGGAGTCGGGGCAGACCGAGGAGAAGGTACCTGGATTCTGTTACGAATGATTTTGAGGTAATAGGTTTAACATCAGAAGAGGCACCAATGTTAGCACTGAATATGGGATCATGGAGGAACTGTATAAGGGGGGCTATGCTCCAGACTGAACGCTAAAAGGCATAATTAGTCTTAAATGGTGATGATTATGATGATGATGATTAAAATTTCACATCATTGCTCTTCTTGTCAAAACGTTTATTTCTCAACATTGGCACCCTGCCGACCAACAAATCTCTCCGAACGAGAGATCAGTTTGTTGATACTGTCGCTGTAATTTGACTTTGTTGGTGGAGCCACATCATCACCTCTGCTTGAATAGCTTCATCACTATTAAAGTGAGAGCCTCGAAGGTCTTCTTAAAATTTCGGAAACAGATTAAAAACGGGTAAGACCAAATCGGGATTGTGTGGAGGATGATCGAAGACCCAAGGCGTCGGATTGTTGCAGCTGTTGCAGCGGTCATGTTTCGTCTGAAGGAGAAGGTTCTCGACGTTTGCACGAACTCTTAGAAGTCGAAACTCGATTACAGCCTGCTGTTTCTCACGCACCGACACATTTACGTTACACGCACCCTTGTTACACGCTGCAATTTGGAGTCCTCTAGCGGCAGAGGGCTGAAAACAAGATTGAAGATGCAGGATATTAAAAATATTTATTTTATTTCAAAAGCTTTCAAAGTTTCCACAGAAGGTATTCGAAGCCATTACTTAGCAGAACGTCCTCATACTATAGAAAGGAGTATGTCTTACGACCCCGTTTCACATTTCCCTAATTTTGTACTTTGCTAATTACTCATAGTTGTGATTCTGCTGTCGTGTTATACGATTGGGGAGGTATTGTATCATTTCTTTTGGGATCAATAATCTCCTCCCTTACTCCCTTGACGCATCCTGAATAACTTTCTATGATGTACAAATTTGTGTCTGTGTGTGAAATCTTATAGGACTTAACTGCTAAGGTCATCAGTCCCTAAGCTTACACACTACTTAACCTAAAGTATCCTGAGGACAAACACACACACTCATCTCCGAGGGCGACTCGAACCTCCGCCGGGACCAGCCGCACAGTCCATGACTGCAACGTCCTAGACCGCACGGCTAATCCCGCCCGGCTACGAATCTGTAGCTGACTGTTTCCAGATGTACCGTGCGAATCATGGAGGTTCCCTTCACTCGCATCATAGCCATGGAAACCTTTCTTCATCTCTCCACAAATGTCCCGCAACATAGCATTCTGCTGACGCAGAGCTTTGCCCGCTTCTTTTTGTCCATTCTATTGGCTACGCTCGCGTGATTATGTCTTCCGTATCGCATGACATAAGAAAATAGACCCCACCTTCAACAGCCGTTAGGTCATCAGGTTTTAATACATTCTTTACTGGGTTCATTGACTAGTGAATATCTCTGTTGTTCGGTACGTGGTCGGTTGCAGTTCAGATTGCTTTGTGTGGCTTACAAGGGAAACTCCCTATCGCAACCCTCTCAGATTTCGTGGTAAGATGGCCCAGTGCATAGCCCGTCTGAACACAGATCAAACAATAAAACTAGTGTACGGAATTGTGGAAAAATAGGCAGAATATAAACCGTGAACGGTCGAACCTCAAGACGTGCAACATCCAGCGAAATTGAATAGCCACGGCGTCGTGTTTATGTGGTCACGGCGTTGGACAACGAAAGGGGGATCTGTCTTCAAATCATTTTGCCTCAATTTTTCCTTCTCGTAATTATGTGCTGTCCATCCGGTCATTGACGTGTCTGTTCGCTGTATTCAAATTTGTGCCTGTGCCGTGATGTAACGTCCGTTTGCAACAGCGAGGTGTGAGGAAGTGATCTCAAGACCTACGTACCTCCTATTTGTTCCACGCAAGTACCACATATTATGACTTTTGCGTTCCGTTTTGGAGGTTTTCACTCTAGGCTTCCTTCGCTGTAACATAGCTCACAGCCGTTTATTCGTTGTTTTCATTCCTGTGAGAGATATATAGGACATCTCGTCTGCTCTCACTGTTCCACATATTTACTTGAGACGGTAGTATATTCTTACCATGTGAAAAGTAATTTATAATCAATGAATAGTATGACAGTTACCAAGAGCACAAAGACCAGGCAGACAGTTTATAAATTTGTGAAAAAATTGTAGGTTACGGGGGAGATTGCAACACGGATCTCCCATTTTGCAGTTCAACACATGTTGCACATCTTGAGCTTCGCCTCTTCACTATTTATATTTCGCTTCTTTTTTCATTTTCAGCACACCTCCTACCAGTTTTCAAGCTTTATCTGTGTTCAGTTTTGACGGGCTATCCTCTGGGCCATCTTATCACTAAATATCAGTGGGTGCGGTGGAAGTTTTCCATGTTAGAATGTGGATAACGGTTTTTTTTTTCATTTTTCTGCGGAGGTCGACCTTGCAGCTATCAAATTCGCGTATAATTTCTGTCTTGTGTTTGAACTTTGTTGTTACTCTGAATCCGAGCATTTGACATCAATGTATCGTATTTGGTTTTTCTTAGCTACAGTCTCTCCCCGATGCCTAACAGGCAATGCATATGAGTTTGCGGATTCCTAATTAGTTCTAGTGTGTAACGTGAGAGAATTTTATCTAATGTAACTGATCTAGTTCTTCATGAGTAAATTTCACTAATCGTGCTATCGTTTAATCACCCTTAGTGGTCTTTCTGTGTATTACATGGAGTCAGGTTTTCCGTAGATTAATGTGTTTATTGCTCATTATGTAATATTGACAACCACGTGTATACTGATAGTTGATTTGTGGTTAGGATTTCTGATCTTTACAGACAACGCAATCTGCTCAGTAAAACAAACCGCTGGATCCTTGATAACAGTTTACATTTTCGGAATTATTGTGTCCCCTTGTTTTTCCCTAATTACTTTCTGTAATCACGTGGTTCTCAAGTTACTGAGCAAAATAAACTTATACACATGTCTTCTACACATGTATTATTTCTAAATGTTCAGTTTCATCAGATTAATTGGGTTTTTGATGTATTCCGGACATTGCGCCGGAATGGAGGTGATGTGCACTGTGATAAACACACAAGAAAAATTTTCAAAAAGCCAAGATCTCTAGTAAAGCATTTATTTCGATACCGGTTTCGGTAAGAGTGCGTTCCCATCTTCGGATCTTATTCTCTTATGGAGGAGATTATGTGAATTAGTAGAGCACAAGATCCGAAGACTGCAGCGTAATCTTACAGAAAGTGTTCGTCCAAATCAATGCTTTACTAGCGTTCTTGTCTTTCTGAAGTTTTCCTTCTGAAATTAACTGGGTTTTTGTCGGGATATAATAGACTTCGGTTTCAGTCCCATGTGGCATCCTGTGACCAGGAGACTCTCACTATACCGGTATAGCATGCAGTAATTTCATTTGATTCCCGCTTGTGTGACTGACTGATAGGCGCCGTTCCCAATTAGTCATGATTCAATGATTCCCATGTGCCATGTCCTAATTACTCTCCAAGAGGGTTTTTCGGTTTTATCTGATTAATTAAATGTACTAACGTTTTTTTTCGAAGTTTTATAAGGAATATGAAGATGTGTCCGCGAAGTGTTCACTGTGTCGTAAGTGGTAGTCGAAACTTACTATAACAAATGTTGATCCTTCTCAGATATTTTCTCCAATCAATTTACTTCTCACTCACTCTTCGATTTCCTTTGCAGTAAGTGGATATTCAGTAATTACTGCATCCCCCCAAAATCCTTCCGTAATGAGAATTACAGAAGAACAGTGAGTTCAGTTATGAAACATGAGATCAAGAAAATACGATTACCACTGTGTGGTCATACAGAGATTAAAGCGTTGGTCTATAAATCCTCCAGTGTTTAATCTATAATTTTGTCAATGTTTCGTATAATATTGCGCGTACTGTGAGTGACGATTCACTTCATAAATCTGAACGACTAAGAGAAATTTCATATCACATAGTGAAGCAGATGTTGCTACGAAGATTACTATCTAGGTAACGCAGTTACTGAAGCCAGCCTCATTCTTAGCGGCCCAGTTTACACCTCTATTCTTTTGAGTGAAAATAGGGATGGTTTCAGTTAGCGATTGATACGAATATTGAGCTTCATACAACAACGTTAACTCTTCTGTTGTGCACAAATTTATATAGGCCACTGGTCACTGATTAAGAGAATCACAACTTCGTATTAATTTGTCGAAAGATGCGATATTCCATTTTCTTGTATACTCCTTTGTACATCACTAAAGTTCCCGGAACAATGTTACCACCTGCTTCTCTGTAGAGAATTTAATTTATAAACAATTTTCTAACCGTGATGTAAACCAGTACATTTCTTCCATTGCAAGTTTATAGAAGACTGATAAACGACGAATGTCAGTAAACGTTGTGTATGACTGCCACAGGTTCAAATATCTATAATACACCGGTCTCTGCCTCTGAGGAATAAATCCCAGCTTCCGAAATTTTTGGAGTTGGGCCTCTAAACTAGTTCTCTGGGGACATGTGTATGTTTTTGGTTACCGTCACAAATATTTTCACTATTTCTACAGGAGTTTGTCATTTCTATTTCCCCATCCGCCAAGTAAATGCAATGATAACGTGGGATATCTTTTACGCTCACGTACTAATGGCTCTAAACTTCGAGAAGAAGCGTTGGGGTAAAATGTTACGTTCTCACACTAAATTCTAATAGAATTCTGTTCACAAGTATATTTAAGTGAGACTGCACTTCATTTAATTTCATATCAGTTTTGTTGTTATTATGGTGGTTGGTTACACCGTTTGTCTCATCATCACCTTACTCATGAGTAAACAAAGATGTTACGTGACGAATATATTGGCCAAGAACTGCTACTTTTACTAGCAGTAGTTGGAAAATTAAACAGTCCGTTTATTTCGCAGTATCATAAACCGCAAGAGCAGAATAGCATGTGCTACTTTTTGCACTGACGAATTGAAATGACAGAGGTAAGCCATCAATGCGAGTTTTTGGAGATCCTTGACACGATGCATTCCTTTCGTACTTTGCAAGAGCTCAGCATGCAAGTATAGAGATTAACTGTGATTAATGAAGTGCACGCACAATCAGCAACGGTTTCTCTTCCGCAACACATAAAAATCACAACTGAAGGTACTGATTCAGTTTTACGTAAATGCCACAGGGTACAGGTGAATGAATCATAGGAATTCTTGTGTATTAACTGAAGTGTATTTACAAAATAGTTATTATGGAATGTAGAATTCTGCGAAAATTGTCAGTAGTAGCTAGATATTTATATTTGTCTGACAATATGTGTAAGACAAAGTATGTATGGTTGCAGGTAATCTGCATTACCTGCAATTACTATTGCTTTATAGCTCTTTAGCTGCAGACAAGTGCACGGCAACTGCTAGTGTTCCCCTATTGATCGGTCACTCAGTACACACATGGCGGACGTGCATTAACACGATTCGTGCGACGAGCACAGTAATTGCTCCGCTTTAACCAGACGATCAAATACTGGAAACGGTCATGCTGTTATGGAAATTTCCTGCGGACCGATTGTCACGACGGATAATATGATGAAGAGGCAAAAGAGAAGTACAAAACAGTTCGATAACTACCCGCCGCATAAAATCCGACACTGTGATTGATATTAAATCCCTCTCCGGCTGACGCGTGCACATCGCCGCGTTTGATAATTATTGAATTACTGTTGACTTAATTCGTTCTCATCGCGAAAAAAAATTCGCATCAAGTGATTTCTTGTTTATACACCACTCGCAAACGAGGGATTAAAAGATTCTGTGCTCCCTTCGTCACATGTTTACGTGTATTGATACAATATATCCGACTCTTCAGAGAAGCCGAATTATTGAATTTCGTTTTATTGGTAGGTTTTCTGAATCAAACCTGTTTCCCTTTCGAAAGCTCCTGAGGAACAGGAAGTATGCGAAAGAGAATACGATCATCTAACTGACACATATTACAAGTTTGAAGGAAGAGCAGCTTCCAGAAGCACGAACGTCGACAGTCACACACCCTGTACACAAAGAAGGAGAAAAGTCTGAACCTGGTTACTACATAGGAGTATCGTTATTAAACTGCAGTTACGAAGAAAATATTCCGAAAAGCATTGCTGAACAGAGAGGAAAAACAACGAAGTCCACAAATAGTTAAGTACCAAGGTGGCTCCAGAAAGGGGAGATTACTCGCGGAATAAATTTTGAATCTGAAACTAGTAATCGCCTACAGAAAACAGAGAAATGAAGTTTGCGTGCTCACACTCATATATCTCAAGAAAGCTTGTGATTCAGTAGACAGACGAACAATGTTCCAAATTTTTTGTCCGCAGCTCGTGGTCGTGCTTTAGCATTCTCGCTTCCCACGCCCGGGTTCCCGGGTTCGATTCCCGGCGGGGTCAGGGATTTTCCCTGCCTCGTGATGACTGGGTGTTGTGTGATGTCCTTAGGTTAGTTAGGTGTAAGTAGTTCTAAGTTCTAGGGGACTGATGACCATAGATGTTAAGTCCCATAGTGCTCAGAGCCATTCGAACCATTTGAACCAAATTTTTGAGGAGATGGGTTGAATGTGATGCAGTGAGCTGATTAGTCTTTGAGCAACACAGGTTCAGAGGGAAGCTTTCAGAAGCCTTCGAGATTAAAAGCCAAGTGAGACAGTGAGACGGCCTCTCCTCTTTCCTCTATTACCACGTATTTGTAAGGTTATCAGGGATAGCCGACGGGAAATGAAAGGAGTGGGTGGCATACCATTGGCCTCCAACAAAAAAGCAATGCAGGTAGATTGTCTATCATTAGCAGACGGTAATGGGATATCGTCGGAATAATGAGAACAGGCGGTAAAACAAACTACGCAAGAACAGAGACAAGCGACTAAAGTAGTCCTACTGATCTCTATCGAGAAAAAGCAGTATATGACAAACATCAAGGCAGCTTCTAAGTGGAACACCACAGAAGGAGGAAAGATTCAGAAGCTCGAGAGATTTAAGTACCTAGAGAATGGATAGAAAATGGGCTGACATAAAAGAAATCAATGGGAGCAATAATAAAGGAAATGAATTTAGCATACCAACTATCTATGACAATCTACAATAAGCAGAATTTTCAGGTCAACGCAAAACTGAGACATTACCGGACAGTGATCCGCACTGAAGACTGTGCGCAGAAGTAAGAATGGGGGTACCGGATGATTCTCAGGAGGTTATTGGGATCTCGAAAAAAGGTCAGTTTAGAGGACAAGCGAACCGAGAACTGCATACTCGCGAACTGTATACCAAGACAGAGAGAATCTCGGCTACCAACAGGAAGAGAAGAAACGTGTTCTTCGTATACATCCTTAGATAGGGTCAGGGCAGGTTAACATAGCAAATAATACAGTGTATCTACATTTACGTCTACGTAGCTATTCCGGAAGACACCGTACGAAGTGTGTCGTAGTCTGCCTTGTACCACTAATAGTCTTTTGATGTTCCACTAGCAAATTAAGCGAGGGAAAGACGACTGTCTATATTCCTCCGTATGAGCCCTAATTTCTCAATTCTTATTTTCGTGGTTCTCACGCGCAGTGTATATTGGCGCCAATGGAATCGTTCGGCAGTCAGCTTCAAATGCCGGTTCTCTAAATTTTCTCAATACTGTTTCTCGAAAAGAACGTCGCCTTCCCTCCAGCGATTCCCATTTCAGTTCGCGAGGCATCTGCGTAACCATTACATGCTGTTCGATCCTACCGGTAACAAATCTAGCAGTCCACCTCTGAACTGCTTCGACGTCTTCTATCAGTCCGACCTGGTACGGATCCCAGATACTCGAGCAGTACTTAAGAGTAGCGTCCTATATGCGATCTCCTTTACAGTTCGACCACTCTTTCCTAAAATTCTGTCAATGAACCGATGCCGACCACTCGCTTTTCCTATCACAGTTCTAACATGCTCGGTCTACCTCATACGACTTTGCAACGTTACGCCCATGTATTTAAACGACTTGACTATGTCAATCAGGACACTAGTAATGCTGCAACCGAACACTACGTGATTGACGGTGAACGAGAGAACGTAAGCATGCTCGATCCAAGAGGTGTAAAGGGATCTACAAGAAATGCGAATACGTAATTTTTAAATCAATATTTCAGGCTTTCGCGGGTTTCTTGGACACGACTAGACCCGCCGCAAAATCATCATGAACAGAAGAACGAAGTAGGTTGCAAAGTATGAGAATGAAAGGATACTAGACAAGGAGAAAAACTAGAAGAAATTAAGGTGACGTGAATTAACGTGGTCCTCAGATGGACAAAACGAAAAAGAGACGAAAAAAGAAGTCAGGGTACGCAAAATCTTGTTTCATAATTGTACTAGGCACAGAAAACCATTGTAAAATAAATAAGATACCGTAGATGACAGGTCATTGGTACAAGCAAACAATAAGTATATTTTGCTTAAATAAAGGTCGCAGTCCAACATAATTCCCTATGTGTCGTGAAGTTAAAAGCGTTTGTAGTAAATGAGTACCCTCACGCTACGTATTTATCCCACTACTTACAGGGTGTTTCAAAAATGACAGGTATATTTGAAACGGCAATAAAAACTAAACGAGCAGCGATAGAAATACACCGTTTGTTGCAATATGCTTGGGACAACAGTACATTTTCAGGCGGACAAACTTTCGAAATTACAGTAGTTACAATTTTCAACAACAGATGGCGCTGCAAGTGATGTGAAAGATACAGAAGACAACGCAGTCTGTGGGTGCGCCATTCTGTACGTCGTCTTTCTGCTGTAAGCGTATGCTGTTCACAACGTGCAAGTGTGCTGTAGACAACATGGTTTATTCCTTAGAACAGAGGATTTTTCTGGTGTTGGAATTCCACCGCCTAGAACACAGTGTTGTTGTTTCAGCGGAGGTTTAATGTAACCAAAGGACCGAAAAGCGATACAATAAAGGATCTGTTTGAAAAACTTCAACGGACTGGGAACGTGACGGATGAACGTGCTGGAAACGTAGGGCGACCGCGTACGGCAACCACAGAGGGCAACGCGCAGCTAGTGCAGCAGGTGATCCGACAGCAGCCTCGGGTTTCCGTTCGCCGTGTTGCAGCTGCGGTCCAAATGACGCCAACGTCCACGTATCGTCTCATGCGCCAGAGTTTACACCTCTATCCATACAAAATTCAAACGCGGCAACCCCTCAGCGCCGCTACCATTGCTGCACGAGAGACATTCGCTAACGATATAGTGCACAGGATTGATGACGGCGATATGCATGTGGGCAGCATTTGGTTTACTGACGAAGCTTATTTTTACCTGGACGGCTTCGTCAATAAACAGAACTGGCGCATATGGGGAACCGAAAAGCCCCATGTTGCAGTCCCATCGTCCCTGCATCCTCAAAAAGTACTGGTCTGGGCCGCCATTTCTTCCAAAGGAACCATTGGCCCATTTTTCAGATCCGAAACGATTACTGCATAACGCTATCTGGACATTCTTTGTGAATTTGTGGCGGTACAAACTGCCTTAGACGACACTGCGAACACCTCGTGGTTTATGCAAGATGGTGCCCGGCCACATCGCACGGCCGACGTCTTTAATTTCCTGAATGAATATTTCGATGATCGTGTGATTGCTTTGGGCTATCCGAAACATACAGGAGGCGGCGTGGATTGGCCTCCCTATTCGCCAGACATGAACCCCTGTGACTTCTTTCTGTGGGGACACTTGAAAGACCAGGTGTACCGCCAGAATCCAGAAACAATTGAACAGCTGAAGCAGTACATCTCATCTGCATGTGAAGCTATTCCGCCAGACTCGTTGTCAAAGGTTGCGGGTAATTTCATTCAGAGACTACGCCATATTATTGCTACGCATGGTGGATATGTGGAAAATATCGTACTATAGAGTTTCCCCGTCCGCAGCGCCATCTGTTGTTGAAAATTGTAACTACTGTAATTTCGAAAGTTTGTCTGCCTGAAAATGTGCTGTTGTCCCAAGCATATTGCAACAATCGGTGTATTTCTATCGCTGCTCGTTTAGTTTTTATTGCCGTTCAAATATACCGGTCATTTTTGAAACACCCTGTACATAAATCAGTGTACAATCATGTATAAAAGGTCTGGAAGGGAATGTAATAGATCTTACAGTGATGTAAAGACGAGTTACGCGGTATATTGCGTCGACTAGATACACTGAATCAGATACCTGGCCTCACCATTTGAGCTACTGTTATGCCATCTCAGGGCTGTTATGAAGGCAGAGAGAGATAAACAGTCAAAATGTGGTTAGTGGGGCGCTGGGACGTCGCGAATCCGGCATACCACACTCGAATGGGCAGTGCTTGCCGCGTCTAAAGTAGGCCGTACGCGCGACGGCTGCCTTGGGAGGCGCTCCAGCGGGTATCCCGTTACTCGCCGGCTTTGGCGGCCCACCATCGGAAACCAATAACTGCGTCTGAGGTGGTCCACACACGCCACGGCAGGCGTTGCTATCCACAACTGCTGCAGGCCGCGGTTACTGAGATACGCTGTGACGTCTGACCAGTAGGCTCAGCGCGTTATCGTCGTATGTGCACTGACATTCGTCGGACCCCGTATACAGTAAATGTTATTACTGGTTTGTTACAACTCCCGCACTGTACCGGGTTGACATGCGACGGCTCTCACTCTGTGTCAGTGTGAATGGAAACAGTACTTGATATTCCTTTCAGGTGGCCGAGCAGCCGCATTTCGAAAGATAGAAAACCACTTATACGTGACTAAAATAATTTATTTGGACAGTGTCACAAAAACGACCATCCTCAAATCTGACGTCGTTAGAAACCATTCTAACTTTGAGAGAAGCTGCCTGAAGAGCCGGCCACTATGGCCGAGTGGTTCTAGGCGCTTCAGTATGGAACCGCGCTGATGCTACGGTCGCAGGTTCGAATCCTGCCTCGGGAATGGTTGTGTGTGATGTCCTTAGGTTAAATTAGGTTTAAGTCTAGGGGACTGACGACTTCAGATGTTAAGTCCCATTGTGCTTAGAGCCATTTGAACCATTTGAACCTGTCGGAAGTTGGTCGTATAGACCGAAACTGACCATCTCGTAGTTGTTACTGCAACATATAACTTTTGTGCCAAGTCCATATTACCTCGTTGTTGACGTATTGTTCTTGAACGAAAAACATCCAGCGCGGATTTGGTTTAAAACTTAGCAGACAACAGAGAAGTCATGGTGAGCAGAGGTAGAACATTTATTGAAGTAACAAGCTATCACCAAAGAATCTAGTGCATAACAACGTACCGTGTGTTGAGGATACTTGATTGACGTACTGTGGACCTTGGGAAAATATCTGCCAGATACACATTAAGTCGACCATAATACGAAAAGTTACAGGATAAAGAACATCATAATAGGGTTGCTCCAATATAGCATCCAGGAAAATCAGATGAATCGCCAATACAGGTTCCAGTGAAAGAAATGAAGAACAGAACATAGACATATACAAGGTGGTCCATCTGAAGTTTTGGATGAGATTATCTCGGAAACTGTACATTCGATGAGAATTGTGGGTAAGACAAGTTCGTAAGCTCAAATGACATCAAGTGATACACGTGACATCCAGCCCCCAACCCCTTGAGTGAGGCGGGAGGAATCTTCTAAATCTTAAATGGAAACACGGATTGTTTTATTGCAGATTCGGATTCTGCATAAAAAAAGTAATCAACTTTTGTCTGAAGCCTTTTTTAAACGACAGATGGCACTGAAATAGAGAAAAATTGAAATTGGGAAAGAACTCTTACTTATTTAGAATGATCCTAGAAGGACGCATCAAATACATACAAAATGGGCACCAATTCTTTCATTACGCCAAATTAAGCTATTTTTTATACAATGTATACTACCAGCCACAATTTTTGAGGGAGGGAGGCGGAATGGTATTAAAATCTATATCCTACAGTTCCACAGAACACAGAAGAGACCAGCTAAGACCACGTTTCAAGTCCCACTGTAACAACCTCAGTGAAACTCCAACCTTCAATCTACACACACCACTCCCCTACTTCAGCATCCAATCTCATCACGCATTGCAACATTGATTAAACAATTACAAATAGAACTAAATTCCTTAGAACAGTTTACAATACACAAATTTTCGTTTTTAACGAGCCACAAATTTAGACGTTTGGTTTAACGCTTCAGGTGTTTGATATAACACTAAAAGTTAGGTATTTCTGCTTAAAACATGAACTCAGCACTCACGTAACTGCAGTGTCTGTTAATTAAATTACAGTAAAATGCAGATTTCAGTCGCTACTTATCACAAATATTGTTCGAAATCAACCAGTGTTTACTAGCACTCGTGATGCAATTTCACTCGGTAATTTAAATACAAAACCTCAGGTCAAAAGTCGTCAACTGTCCTGACGAAGGAGATGATAAGCAACGAACGTATGTACAAAAAATGTTTCAGACAGTTACTGTTGCCTACGACAGTTGTCTGTTTTCTGACGGTAACACAGACGCATCTACAGGATCACACCAGTGTCGCCAGTCTTGAAGATCCTTCCTGTTTCCTTCTCATCGCAACTACGAAGCAGATCTTGCTTTTCACGCTATTCAAGATACCTTAGACAATTTTAGGTTTTCCATTTATATCGTTATATGACTAAAATTTGTTTCAATCAACAGGATGAAAATAAAGTTCATGGGAAAGACGATTGGCACTATAAGTCCGAGACTCCCTATCCAATAATCAATCTTACTAATAAGAGAGGCTCCCCTTTCGCTTATGGCTTTCATTTTTTCCCAACCATTACTAGTCAGTGTTCTTTTCTTAAACATAGATATTTACTGTTACGTGGAGAAATGAAGAGCTTATTTCCACACTGAAGTACCTCCAACTGAGACTGTCAGCTCATACTTCGTGACGACGTAACTGGAACGTACGTAATGTTTTTTTTCTTTGTTATCTCTTTCCTTCAGTGCAATATGTAGGGTAAGCTTAAAAAAATTTATTTTTTCTTTGAAGTGTAACTGCGTTGGTATGAATTCCCGGAAGAAGCTTTTACGGGGTGAGGGAGGCGCGCTGTACGAACAATGATAAGAAAGGGCGCAGCAGAGGAATTGACCGTAATCGCCAGCAGAGAACGGCAGCTGAACTACAGAGAACTAATCTTGAAGACACATTTTTCTATTTTATGCAGAATAACGGTGAGCTCAAGGAAATTTTATAGAGAAGTGATGTTAGTTTGTTCTACAAAGCAAGAAATTGACTTTGAAAATAGAAATAAACTTTAGAAAATACAAGAAAGTTTATATGAGAACAAAAAGGTAACTAGTAAAATGATGTGAAATGTGAAGCTGTTATCCCAGAGGTACTTTATTTACTTGGGTGAGAAAATTTTTAAAAGTCTGATTTCATAGTCGGTAATTTACTGCCAGGAAAGAAAATTTATCTCTGTCAAAAACTGCGCTCAGCTGCACCAGGTTATAATATGTACATACACAAGTGTAGTAGTGTAAAGGTACTTTTATCACGGTCATCGGTGTTTAAATGGTGATCATGATATTTTCCTGTCTACCCGGCATTCTCTCTGCAGACAGTAGCTATTCCCAGTTTGGAGATGAACAGTGTTTACAACTTTCTTTCTAGGGTAGCATCGTGCTGCACCGACGAGTGCATACTCCTGCTGAACAACAGAAGCTATTTCAAGAAGATCGCATTGCCGCCCTGGAGAAAGCCTCACACATTGGGCACAGTGTAGCGGTAGCGTGTTGCTGCTTTTAACATTTGCCTGTGGAACATTCCCACACATGCCGACCAGGTTCTGGACGTCTGCATAGTACAGAATCGCGTCAAGATCGACCCATTGTTCGAACAAAGGTGGCCGACAGAACACCATCACGGGAAGAAATCTGGGCAAATGATGCACCTGCTGTGTTAGCGACGATCACTGAGAAGCGTCTGCTTGCAACACTATTATGATCATGTGTACATTTTGCCAGACTACCAGAGACACTATGGCACCGCAGTGCATGGCTACTCCGGTGTCATGAAAGAGTCGAATTGAAGATGGAGGAGCAGGAAGTGGAGATTATTGTTTAACATCCTGTCGACGACGAGGTCATTAGAGACGGAGCACAATCTAGGGAAGAATGAGAAAGTTGCTGAGAAAGCAGAGAATTTTGCACAGTCGTTTTAAACGTAGTCACTGCCCCTCTGACAAACAGAAGTTATGCAAAATGAAAGTAGCTGTCAAAAGGTCAATGAGAGACTCTTGTAACGAATTTGGAAGCAATGTTTTATCTGCAGATTCTACCAATATCCCCAAAAAAATTTTGGTCGTTCGTTAAATCTATGGACGCTACAAACAATTCAGTACTTTCTCTTGCTGACGGTACGGGTAATGTAACTGATGATGATAAACAGAAGGCCGAAATTCTAAACCTAGCTTTCAAAAACTCGTTACGGTAGAGGACTACAGTACCATTCCCCCTTTCAATTATCGAACAAACTCAAGGATGGCTGACATAGTGTTTAGTGTATCTGGGACTGTAAAACAGTTAAGATCCTTAGACGCCAGGAAGGCAACTGGCCCAGGCGGAAAACCCGGAAAATTTAATGTTGACTATGCTACAAATATAGCACCATTCTTATCCACCATCTATCAGAGATCATTGGAGCAGCTTCATGTTCCACGGAACTGGGAGAAGGCCCATGTCATAGCAATCTATAAAAAGGGTAGAAATTCGGGTGCACGTAATTACCGCCCAATTTCTTTGACATCGATATGTTGTAGAATCATGGAACATATTTTGTGTTCAGACATAATGACCTTGCTAGACTCTGAGAAGCTCATCTGCAGAAACCAGCACGGTTTTAGGAAACAGCAGTCATGCGAGACACAGCTGGCCCTCTTTGTGCATGATATACAACAGGCTCTAGATATCGGCTCCCAGGCTGATGCCATATTTCTCGACTTTCGAAAGGCGTGCGACTCAGTTCCGCAATGTCGCTTGCTCCAAAAAGTGGGTCCTTAAGTCCTATCGGATGACATATGTGGTTGGATAGATATTTTTATAACAGACAGGGAGCAGTATGTCGTCCTCAATGGGGTGACTTCAACAGAAAGAAGCGTAACGTCAGGTGTGCCCCAGGGCACCGTAAGAGGTCCGCTGCCTTTTACGATTGACATAAACGATCTGGTTGATGGTATTGACAGCGGCCTTAGACTGTTTGCCGATGATGCTGTAGTTTACAGGAAAGTAGTATCACACGAATGTTGTGAAAAAATCAATGAGGATTTGCAGAAAAATAATTGCGTGGTGTAATGACTGGCAGTTATATCTCAATATTAGTAAGCGTAACCAACTGCGTATAACAAGGAGAAAATCACCATTAATGTAAGAGTATAAAATGAACTCCCAGTCTTTGAAAGCGGTAACATCCGTCAAGCATCTGGGTGTGACTATTCGAAATGATCTCAAATTGAATGATCAGATTACACAAGTAACAGGCAAGGCGAACTCTATATTGCGGTTTATTGGTAGGATCCTGAAGCGATGCAGTCCTTCAACAAAGAAAATAGCTTACAATACGTTAGTTCGTCCAGTCTTAGAGTAATGTTCGTCTGTATGGGAACCTTACCAGTTTGATCTGATTCAAGAGACTGAAAAGGTCCAAAGGAGAGCGGCAAGATTCGTGACTGGTACATTTAGCCATCTCGAGAGCGTTACAAATCTCACAGAAAGTTTGAAGTGGGACACACTTGCAGATAGACGACGTGCTAAACGGAAGGGACTGCTCACTAAATCCCGAAATCCGATCTTCGCCGAGGATGTAGAGCATATATTATTACCACCAACTCTGAAATCACGCAATGATCGTCGTTCAAGGATAAGGGAAATTAGAGCTCGTACTGAGGCGTTCAGACAGTCGTTTTTTCCTAGCGCGATTCGCGAGTGGGACAGAAGGGGTGAAATATGATTTTAGGGAACAAGGTATGCTTTTTCAGCAGGACAATGTACGGCCACATACGCCTGCTGCTAAACAACATGATCTTCGTGGTGTATAACCGCGCCGGCCACCAAGAGAAACAGATCCGTTGCCAATTGAAGATAAATGGGACATGGTGAAGAGACAACTTACTCGTCCTCTGCTGCCTGGAAGAAGCATTGCCTACTTGCGACAAATGATGCGTGATCCCCTGGACAATATACTGCAGTATTTCAATCGATACCACTATGATGGTTTTCATGTGAGAATAGACCCTTCCGTTGCCGCCAGAGAGGGTGTTCACTGCTTACTGATGAAACAGTTTTGGCAGCCTTTACTGTGGCATGTGTTTCATTTGGCCTGAATTTGTTATCTTACACTCTTACAGTGACGAACTACTAACATCGATTATTAATAAAATATACTAGTTCTTATGGGTGCTGCATTTTTCCCGCAGTGTATATATTAAATTATATTCATTAACTTTTGTTTTAATACAGGTGCATCTGCTAAATAATGTATCAAGTAAACTAAACTTTTAAAAAATTTTATTGCATCTGGAAACTTCGAAATAATTTTCATACCAGTGCACTTGTAATAAATTCTTAATGGGTCTAGCTGGTGTTTAATGCGCCTGTTCATCACAGCTTCGGAAAAAATAGTTCAGTAGCTTTGCGGTATCCTTACCGAGTTTCTCTGCAGTGTGGCGTCTCGTTGTTGGACGAAAACACGAAATGAACACTGTCCCTATTAACGTGTGCGATATGCGATATCATGGCTGCACTAGCATCTGCTTCAGATCTTCGGTCACTAATGAGCAGTATCATCATACTTCAATGACAACCAACCTATACTACATTAACAGTTACATGAAATGCAGAGTCTTCTTAATGTGCTACAGGTTGCCTGTGAATAAAGTCCGATCATAATACAAGCTCGTGATCGAACGTTTGAAGCATACACTTTTAGTGCTTAATAACTGCATCACGATTCCTTGCGAGCGTTGTTGATATTTGTATCATTACTTGGTCTGGTTTTATTAGTCAAAGGCGCTCTTTGATGGTTCTCGTGTAATTCACGTTTCCACAAATTGTGGCGACGTGCAACCAGTTTGTTGTGTGCTCACCATGTGACGGAACGACATGGGCAGACTGTAGTGTCTTCGCGGCCTTTTTCTAATTTCACACAGTAAATTTCTTTCGGTCTTTTTTACTTCGTACTTTCCAGTTTTCCTTAAAGAAGATTGTATTTTGTTGCTAGTGTCCTACATTTTAATGATTCAGTCTCTGCTCATTTTGGCATTTCACTTAAAAATTATGTAGTTCTCAGTGCTAGTGCAGCTGACTTTATATTTTGGCCTACTGAAGCTCGTGTATTGTCTGATATTTAAGTGGAGTAATGTATAGCTATGTCTGTATATTTGTGTTGCAGGACAGATTAGCCGTTATTTAATGAATTGATTGTCATTCACTTGACTGTCACATTCACCAAACAGTTTTGCAATTCGACTGCTAGAATTTATGTATTTTTGTAAGGCTGATATCCAGCTGATTACAATACATTTCTTTACTTGTAATTTGCTGTCTTTCGGAATTGCCTCCTACGTGCTATTATCTGTTGTGTTTGTATTTACATTGCTGCCCGTTCTGCCGTTCTACTTGTGTATTTAATCGGTTACTACCGTAGTTTGCTACATTGTTAGCCCGACGTTTGGAGTTCATCTCACTTAAAGTTTTTCAATTATCTAGATTGTACGTAATTTTTTTGGAATATATTTTTATGTTCAAGACAGTCTAATAAATGTCACCTAGAGGTGATCTGTAATATAAATTCAGCGTATTGTTTGTTGTCATTGAGCTTTAGATGTCACTACATAGTAATTGATGGGTTTCTTGCACATTCGGGAATTTCAGTGAATCTCTAAGGCGCTGAAGATTATGAAACTTGTTTACATCACCATCGGCCATTAATTCAGTTAACCAACGTCTTTTCCTAATTTTTTGAAAAGTATTACAGTTAAATATGTGTAAAATGTGTAATACTCTAAAAATTAAGCTTTGGTTTCATGATAGTTAGTAGGTTTTATTGGGCTATATCCCGTTTGCTAAACTGCTGACTGTAACCATTGATTTTAGCATTTATGTTCGAGTTTAATGGAACGGATTATTTTGCTGCACCCATACACTCACCAGCAAGCAGCGTATCTTCTTTCTATGTTCATTTCCTAACTGTCCCGCAAGTAAACACGGTAACGATGCACACGAATTCAAAGTCATTCTCTTGCCAAGCATGTTTTCTGATTTACTTGTATTACCACAATATATCAACGAGAAGAATACATGATCATCTCTTGCAGTTGATGTGCAGTTACTCGCCAAAAGCCATAAGCAGAAACAAATTGAGGTTGCCAATGACCTTTCAAGGACATGAGGGATAACTAATGCACATTTTGTAATAATGTCTTTTGTTTTCAATGCAGTTCCGTGCTGCTCGTAGAAAACATTGATTTACTAAATCTTTGTATGAAAATTTTCACTTCTGTTTGATATTTTCAGCCTCGTATAAATATTTCTATCTAAATCTAGAAGTTAAATAGCACCTGGCTTGATGCCAACGGCATTTTCGTTTCATGATAAACGGTTACAAATTTTTCCTCAACGAATTTTCTCTTTACGGCGGAGTCTGTGCCTAAGTGAAACTTGCGGCAGATTGAAACTGTGTGCTTGTCTGGCGCTCGAACCGGAGACCTTTGACCTTCAAAGCTCCCAGTTTCGAGATCTGATCAGCATTCAATTTTGAACTGCCAGCAAGTGTAACATCACCGCACTCTCCGCTGCTGGGTGATAATTCTGTTGGAAACAATCCTCCAGTTCGCGAATAACCCATGTCTCCACAATATCTTTTCTAGTCTCGCAAGTTTCGCACGAGAGCTTCTGTCAATTTTGGAAGATAAGAGATAAGGTAACGGGTGCTGAATCGTGCCTGAATAGCTCAGTGATAGAGCAACTGTCCGCGAAAGCTAAACGTCCCAAGGTGGCATTCCAGACTGGCTGAAAATGGCAGGAAGTTTCAGTTCAAAGTAGTATTCACTTTCAATGAAAATTTACCGAAGAATTCGGTGAAATTTCAGGAAAGTGGCTTAACTTCAGATCTCTAAAACTCAACGGATCAGGAGATTTCTCTCCATTGCGTTCGAACTTAGCCCATAATAGTCAAGCAGTGTGCCAAAGACAAGGCTTCGAGAAGGAAGAAGAGGTAGATTATTTAAAATTTGTGTCTCCAGAAAATTTAAATTTTTGGGAGGAGAATTACTTCGGTGAACCGTGTTGTTTGCTACGGTTCCTGTTTTCCCTTGGCTTATTTCTGTTTGAAGTTTCCGCGCTTTCCTAGAGGCCGTTGCGGAGCCTACGCGAGAGCGCTGCTAGCCGTAAATCTGTGGACAACGTTTGGTTTCCGTTCATGGACTGGGGAAGCTATGAAGTCCGTCTGCGGCTGCCAATAACCTCCAGAAGGTGGTGTTGTCACTGAAAGTAAGATTTTTCATCTAGGTAGTGCAACGGCCGTCGTCGGGCGGGGCCAGTCTCCCGGTTTTGTGGGAACTATTAATAACTGTGTGGCAACGTTTCTCTGCTCTGAGTTTGTGATCGGAAATTGCCTTGCGTGTGTGTTACTGCCCCATTGCATGATCGTATATTTGAACGCCTTGCTGACTTATTTAAGGCGCGTGACGTAAAAATAAAATTGACCTTCTGCAAGCCGTTGTTTTCCCATGGACAGCGTAGGTCACTGTTTGGATAAGCACGTTGTAAAATGTTTAAATAACCTTGTACTGATAAAGTGAACTGTGACCAATTAATTTAATGGATGTCTGAACTGCAAGATTATGTTAATGTTCGCTAATACCTGTTGTGTTTTAGTACGTAGACACATTTAACTTTAGTCATTGTTATTGCGTATATATTCTCGTGTTAAGGAGTTTAGTCCCCGTGGCATTCCATTGACCTATTTAATTGTGTTTAAGGTAGTGCTAGAGTTTCTATTTGGTAATCATCCTACCCACGACTGATGTCGGTTACTCGGGTCAGTCCGAAATGTTGCGTCTATTGGGTAGAGACCGTTGTTGACTATCTTCCTCACTCCCGAATTCCCGTATTGATACTACGAAGGTAGGTCTGCCGGAATCTCTTTGGCAGAAGTTAACAATTCTCGTGAGCACAAACAAAGTTACCTTTGCCTCTGTAATTTTCGTCCCCTCGCCAGCAAGCTTTGGTTAATGATGAAAAATCGCGAACTGGTCTTCGTCCAACCTGGTGGCTCGTGTTAGAAGAGTTCCCTTTCGAGTTCGGGTAAATGTTTCCTCCTCTTGGTGGAGCCATCATTCTTGCTTAGCCCTGATTGGGTATAGTTGCCCAAACGTCTATTTCCGCTCAGTATTCCTGGAGAATGATATTAGGGGTTAATAATCTACTTCACCGTTATGCCCAAGAAAGACAAATTAGAGTTGTTCTGGATAACTCAAGTATTGTAAACTATTAAGATAGTTCTAGGTTAAGAGAAATTGCTCTTTCTTAAAATTTAGCGTTCTGTGTCGGTAATACGGCGTATTCCACGATCCAACAGTGTTATAGAACTGAAAGATTTGATTGATATATTTGCGAGGACGTGACTTAATTATTTGCTATTGATGTTAATTGCTTTAAATGAATCTTCTTTAATCTGTGGTTGTAATTCTCAATGAGTGATCGTCCTTATCGATGTAACATTTATTGTAGGTCTGAATGTCCGCTATGTCATCTACTGACTTCATTCAGAGACTCAAAAGGTGATCCTTGCTCAAGTTTATGGGACTTTATTAACCGTTGATCTTTGCCGTTTATGGTCTTAAATAAATGTTTGATAAAGAGAAATAATCGTAGATTCCTAATGTTTATTAAGTAATTCTTAAGTTACATAACAGCTTGGTGGAATGATACAGTCAAGGCAGCCTGTAAAAGGAAAAAGAAGGCGTATCAAAAATGGCTACATACCAGAACCCAGGTAGACAGAGAAAGTTATGTTGAAGAAAGAAACAAAGCCAAACAGATAATTGCAGCATCCAAGAAGAAATCGTAGGAAGACTTTGGAAACAGGTTGGAGACTATGGGTCAAGCTGCTGGAAAAACATTCTGGAGTGTAATTAGCAGTCTTCGAAAGGGAGGTAAGAAGGAAATGACAAGTATTTTGGACAGGTCAGGAAAACTGCTGGTGAATCCTGTGGATGCCTTGGGCAGATGGAGGGAATATTTTGAAGAGTTGCTCAACGTAGGTGAAAATGCGATCAGTAATGTTTCAGATTTCGAGGTAGAATGGGATAGGAATGATGACGGAAATAGGATCACATTTGAGGAAGTGGAAAAAATGGTCAATAGATTGCAGTGCAATAAAGCGGCTGTGGTGGATGAAATTAAGTCGGAACTCATCAAATACAGACGAATGTCGGGTCTTAAATGGGTACGCAGGATAATTGAAATGGCCTGGGAGTCGGGACAGGTTCCATCAGACTGGACAAAAGCAGTAATCACACCAATCTTTAAACATGGAAACAGAAAAGATTGTAACAACTACAGAGGTATCTCTTTAATCAGCGTTGTGGGTAAAATCTTCTCAGGTATTGTTGAAAGGAAAGTGCGAGTATTAGTTGAGGACCAATTGGATGAAAATCAGTGTGGGTTTAGGCCTCTTAGAGTTTGTCAGGACCAGATCTTTAGCTTACGGCAAATAATAGAGAAGTGTTATGAGTTTAAAGATAACTGATTGTTTGTCGCTTGTTATTGAAATTGGTTGGGGGCATAGTTTATTGATGGACTCCGTAGAAAGAGTATATCAGATGGTGAGCCAAAGACTAGGCTTCGAGAAGGAAGATAAAGTAGATTATTCTAAATTTGTTTCTCCAGAAAATTCAAATTTCTTCGAGGAAAATTACTTCGCAAATATATTCAAGCAAGTAAGGCAATATCAGGGATGAACAGGAGTGTGTTCCTGTTGCCTTCCCCGTGTTTGAGGGGGACTTGGAGGAGTGGTTCCTGGAAGAGACAGGGGGAGAGATTTCTATTAATTCGGTCAGAGGTGTGTCACACTCCTGCGGCGCACGATCGATCTGCAGTAATCTCTTCATTTCCGTCCGAATCCTCGGGCGCGCCTTGTAATCCCGCCGCCTACTCCCACCCATCTTGGGTTTTTACGCGGCTGCTGCGTTTTTTCCCACGGCTGTTCGCCTGTGTGAAAGCACCGGCAGCTTCGGTCCTGGACGAATAGCTAGCGCCCAGAACCCTAGTCGATCCCGGGATTTTCGACCGCCTTGCTATCGACTGCAATTCGACTGCAAAATCCTCGGATTTTGTGATCTTAAGAAGATCGACGCTTGAAGACTTCGTCGCGTAATTTCGTCATCCACTGGCGCGTGACAAGAAGTACGTCTTCGTCTCTGGAAACAAAATTTCGTCCTTTCTTGTCACGGATTTCCGCTCCTCTGCATCTATATGAAATTGGTTAGGATGCGTTACAGACTTTCTTTTCTATCTTGATAAAGGACAGATTCCTAAATTTGGCTGGAAATGGTATGCCTACGTGATGCATTTCCGCTACTCTGACTGTAGTTGAATTAGGTCGGGTACCTTACAGGATCTCTTTCTTGTCTTGATGGGGGATAGATTCCTTAACGTGGCGGGAAATTGTGTACCTATGTGACGGAGAAGAACAAGATTCCTGCACAGAATTATTTCTTACTAGACATTTTGTGTTTTCGGCGCGGCCTATGGTGAAGTGTAAACGTGTCAGTCGATGCCAGCGGTTTTAAGGGTAACATCTTTTGTGAGCCACTATACCCGTATACTAGGGATAGCATGACTGACAACCGATTGTAATGCGTTAATAGTGTGAGTAACAGTCATTGCTAGTTCTACTTAGATTCTCGTGTAATGATGGTAGTCTTTTATTCATCATTCAGTAAAATTTGTATTCATCTGCTATTACGCAGTATTAATCCAGCCGTTTCACAGCATCACGGTTTCCACTTGTTTCTGGTACCGTTTTCGTACCATCCTTTACTGGAACTTAATTTATACATCATTAAGCTGTGGTGAGGTGGCCACGCATTTTGATTAACTAATTTTATTTATAGGTTTTGAAACGTAGCGGCTCCAGTCTCGTAAACTGACATAAGGCTGAGAGAGGGGTGTGCTGATCATATGTCCATCCATATCCACATCTAGTGACGGATGTGGGCTGAGGGTGACATGGCGGTCAGTCGATACGGTTGGGCCTTCATGACCTCTTCGGGCGGGCTGTACTTTAGTTTTCTATATATTTTCGACTAGGATTTCGCAGCCACTTCTACGACCAAAGAAAGTGATTCAGTGGTGATGTCACATACATTATGAAAGAAAACACAAATCTGGTGTAATATTCTGATATTGTAGAGAATTACACCATTATTGTGGGTGTTTACATTCAAAATTTATGGAACATTCTACCAAGAACCATCGGAACGACCAATTAATACAATGTCACAAACATGGAGAAATGAAGAAGAAGGGTAAATGAATCAATGACGGAGCCTTGTCCGGAAAAGATCAGTTTGTAAGTTAGAAGGAAAATTGTTCTGATACCTCTGACAGTGGAATAAATGTACCGGTACTGTTGTTGGTAAAATTATAGGGTAGGCAACTGCCAGAGATGGTAGTATGGACCAAAACGAAAAAAAAAAATATCGAGTAAATATGTGCTGCCAAATACAAACTTTAAAAGCTATGTTCACTAGTTCATTTTCGATACTGAGAAATACATCTCTTCTGCTGCAAATTCTAGTTTTCATATTTTGTAGGAGGTAGTATGAACCAAAACACGAAAAACATTTCCATTAAACATGGGGTCTAAAATGCTTACCTTAAGAGCCGTGGGCACTTGTTCAGTAGAAGAGGTGTGTTTCACGTTGTCGAAGATGAAGAAGTAAAAATGAAATGATTGTGTGGCATTGGTGGCCGCAAGGCCCCATGCGGGAAAGTTCAGCTGCCGGGTTGCAAGTGTTATTTCAGGTGATGGGCGAGTTGGCTGTCGGTGATGACGACATGATGATAAAGACAACACAACACCCAGTCCACGAGCGGAGGAAACCACCAACCCGGCCGGGAATCGAACTTGGGCTCACTTAGTGGTAGGCAGACACGTTACTTCTCACCTAAGCAGGCGGACCATGAAGAAATGTTCACAGCACTTACGGTATGCTTTCAGAGCCCATACCTACTGCACATTTGTTGCCTCTACTAGTTGTCTACCTACAGTCCCAGCAACGAGAATACCGGCACGTGTATTCCACTATAGAGGCATCAGAGCGGTTGTCGCTCATGACTTTGGACTCGGTCTTTTTCGGACGGGGGTTTCTTGCTTCATATTGATACAGTTATACTTTTCCATCGTCACTGAAAGATTGTAACATTCTCACGGAATCAACCTGTACGTTTTACTGGTTTTGATTTCCACATTTTAGTTGCTGCTGTTTTGCGGGACGGGTTAATTATTACCTGATATTATCCTAATGAGCTTGAAACCGATTTTTCAGAAAATAAATGCTAGTACAGCTGCAAGATGTTTAATACGGGTTGAGAATTTTCGCGTCTGTAGTAACCATCTCATCAATGGCATCCTTCCCATGAACAGCTTTGTAATTTTTGTATTGTAAATGAGATTTCGGTAGTGGCGCCAACTACGCTTACATTTTATTTGAAATCATGACTGGTTAGGAAGTACATGCTGACTCTCGAGTGTAGTCAATAGAGCAACAAAGTTGTGTTGATGGATAGTAAGTACTGAATTACCCCGTACGCGTAATCAGTGCGTCGCTGATTGGTTACGGAGTATAAGCTGCCTCTCAAGTCAGATAATAAACAAGGAAAGAACCGGGCATAAGTACCGAATTATTTCGTGCATGCAATTACAGCGTCACCGTAGTTTCACACTTCTCATTATTTTTCGATTTTATCAATAGTTGTGTCAAATTTTTGTATCTTCAATGACCCATTAAAAGGTAATTGTTTCACACGATGTCTCCCGTGGATAAAACTCAAACAATCTGGGGCTGTAGAGCTACGCAGTCTGCCGTATAATCCAATTGACTGTTTCGTTCACTCATGTATTCCAGCCAGCACTTATCCAGATTCCTGGTGTTGACGAATACGAATCTCAAAAACTAGGCCCGAGGCTGTAATCAGTTAACCAGACCTATAAGTAACGCTTCAGAAGGGAAATGTGTAAAGTTCTGAATGAAATATGTGTAGACGACTATTTTAATGTTCAGTTACGCGGAAATTGACGAATTATTGAAACTCATAGTGGGGAGAGAGGTACCATGTTATCTTCTTGAGTTCTCTGAGCTATTAAAAACTGCGGAATTTTATGTCCTACAACTGATCCCACTCATAATCGCTAATGGAAAATCTGACAGTGGAAGAGATTAACATTGAATTCATGTGTAGTGATGTGTATTGTTTGGACCTAATACGACTGTAACAAGTTCTACACTGAAGAGCCAAAGAAACTGGTACACCTGCCAAATATCGTTCAAATGGTTCAAATGGCTCTGAGCACTATGGGACTTCTGAGGTAATCAGTCCCCTAGAACAGAACTACTTAAACCTAACTAACCTGAGGACATCACACACATCCATGACCGAGGTAGGAATCGAACCTGCGACCGTAGCGGCCGCGTGGTTCCAGACTTTAGCGCCCAGAGCCTCTCGGCCACCCCGGTCGGCGCCAAATATCGTGTAGGAACCCCGCGCAAGCACGTAAAAGCGCCGCAACAGGACGTGGCATGGACTCGACTAGCCTCTGAAGTGGTGCTGAAGGGAACTGACATCATGAATCCTGCAGGGCTGTCCATAAATCCGTAAGAGCACGAAGGGGTGGACTTCTCTTCTGAACAGCACGTTGAAAGACATCCAATATGCGCTCAACAATGTTTACACCTGGGGAGTTCGGTCGCCAGAAGAAGTGTTTAAGCTCAGAGGAGTATTCCTGGAGCCGCTCTGAAACAATACTGGACGTGTGCGGTGTCGCATTGTCCTGCTGGAACTGCCCAAGTCCGTCGGAAAGCACAATGGATGAATGAATACATGTGATCAGACAGGATGCTTACGTACATGTCACTAGTCATAGTCGTATCTAGAAGTATCAGGGATACCATATGATTCCAACTGCAGGCGCCCCACACCATTACAGAGACCCCACCAGCTAAAACAGTCGACTACTGCCATGCAGGTTCCATGGGTTCATGAGGTTGTCTCTATACCCCTACACATCCATCGGATCGATACGATTTGAAACGAGACTCGTACGTCCAGGGAACAAGTGTCTGTGTTGACGGGCCCAGAAGAGGCGTAAAGCTTCGTGTCGTGCAGTCACCAATGGTACATGAGTGGGCCTTCGGCTCCGAAAGCCCATAATGATGTGTTCCGTTGAATGGTTCGCACGCTGACACTTGTTGATGCCCCAGCATTGAAACATGCATCAATTTGCGGAAGGGTTGAACTTCTGTCACACTGAAAGATTGTCATCAACCGTCGTTGGTCCCGTTCTTGCAGGATATTTTTCCAGCCGCAACGATGTCGGAGATTTAATGTTTTGCAGGATTCCTTATATTCACGGTACACTCATAGAATGGTCGTACGGGAAAATCCCCAATTCATCGCTGCCTCGGAGGTACTGTGTTCCCGCCTTTAACCCCACTTTCTACCTCACTTAAATCTAGGTAACCTGTCATTGTAACAGTAAGCGATTTAACAACTGCGACAGACCCTTGTTGTCTTATATAGGCGTTGTAGGCCGCAGATCCGTATTCTGCCTGTTTACATATAACTGTATTTAAATACGCATGCCTACACCAGTTTATTTGGAGCTTCAGTGTATGTAGTACTATGTACTTTACCAGTGCAGCGTTCCATATTCATGATGTATACATCTACTGTATCCGACATGCATATAAGGTTGCCATTCTTGATCTGAATGACAGTGCATGACACCATCCTCATCTTCACTTTCATTCACTGAGTTGAAATCTTCGTACAATACTTCATTTAGAACTCTTTCTAAACATGATTCACGTATTCTGTTTGAAATTTTTGAGTCTTGATGTGAACAGCAGGGAACTGAAATAACTGAATGGAAGTATACACGGTAAATGACAGCTCAGTGTTACCAGCTATCATGAAATTAAACTGATTGTTGAGGATATGAAGAAAGACAACTAATAAAGAACACAGTGTTGCATTGTTGTAGATACTGGACATAAAAAAATATCTTATACTGAGAAATTTACTGTACCAAAGAAACCTCGGGGGGCGGAGGGGGGGGGGGTGTGCGTGAAACCATATTAAAAATTAAATTTACTTTTATTTCAAAGGAGGAGTTCTCTATCAAATTTATTGATAATAAAGTTTCATCCAAAATTCAATAAAAGTAACCCAAAGGGAAAATGTTGTGTGACATTTACTTGGTCCGAGACTAGGGAAAACAAGCAGTTGTGGCTTCAACGAAGACTCCTTTTAGGTGTCCTAGGATTAAGTGGGCCTGGCTGTACCTTGCCCACAGTAAGACACTGCAAAGTGAAAAACAACTTATTTCTGATTCTATGTGGATGCACTTAAAAAGTAAATCGCATTGCAGGAGGGACAAATTCTGACACGAACCACGGTGCAGTTCCCTCAGCTCATTGGTCCTGAAGAAAACGCAAGATCTGAAGAAATCGTTGTCGCCTTGAAAGAATTACAAGGATAGTTTCCCAAGAATTTGAGAACTCTACGAATCTTAGATGTGTTTTCAAACTGTTTTAAGGCCGTTTTCTTGTTCAGTGGAAAGCGCCTCTGTGTGTATACAGATGGAGCTGATTTATCTGCAGTTTAAATGCTGTTTTGAAGAGAAATCCTTTTATATTAAAGCTGTCCAGGACGTCTACATCGTTTTCCTTAGGTTGAGTTTCCACGTCCCTATAATGAATTTGCAAAAGTGCTAAAGCATTTGGACATCAGTGTCTGTGAAACCACGAAAGTCACGCTTGCATGGCAAGCTGGGTGCCAAAATATGTGCAACTATTTGTCTATGACGAGAGTATGTATGAGATAAAAATGAAATCCTTCGTGCGCCAAAAATAATTAAACAGTAGTGAAAACTCGTTGCGTTTGTGATATATGTTTTTAAGAAATATGAAATGTGAAACCAAGTCATACGCAATGTGAAAGCATTGCCGACTAAATGCAGCAACTTTGCAGTTTCTTGCTCCTCAGATTGAGGCCCCCTGGTGGCGGTGGTGGTGGTACGGGGAGGGGAGGGGGGTGCAACCAAGCAAAAGAACCAAGCCACGTAAGCCAGAGAATTGCTAGCGAGCCGAGTTCTAGGCTGACGGTGTGTTCAGAGAAGGACTGTCTGGGGTCCTTCCCAAGAAGTAGCGCGAGACGGAAGAGAGGAAGCAGTGCATCTTGTCAGAGGTTCTAAATGAAGTTTTAGGTGAAGATTTCTAATTCAGCAAGTGAAAGTGAAGATGAGGATGGTGTTACGGAATGTGTTTCAGATCAGCAGAAGTGATGTGGACATTAGAGACGATGAAGATAGAGAAGATAATGTAGCTTCAGCTTGTGACCACCAGGCTGTGACTGTGGCGAGGTCCAACGATAGCTTTGGCAAAGTCCAGAATACCTAGGCGTTCTTTCGCAAATAGAGCAAGTGTGCTGTTCTTTCGCAAATAGAGCCAGTGAGCTGTTAGGAGTAACTCCAGCTGGTGTTTTGCCATTCTCCTGATAAAGCCTCGATGTTACTTTTTACACTCGACATGTTATAGCCAAACCCTGCATTCAAAGATATGATGTGTGGGTTGTTCATCACAGTGTTATTAAAATTCCAAGTCAATATATTACATCAACCTAACATAAATAAAATGAATATATCATGAAAGTGTAAGTAAAGAGCTCGACCTCGTACATAGGCTTATTAAGAGCAGTTCTTCCTGTGAACCATTCGTGACGGGAACAGGAAAGATTGGAAGAGATAGCAGACACCAAGTACCCTTTGCCACACATCTCACGGTAACTTGATGAGTGAAGGTGTGAAAACAGATGTCGTTTATAACCAGACGAACTGAATTAAATCTGACGACTGCAAATAACAATACGCCCAACATGTGAAATTTTTGTTGTATATCTTTACTAAGCTGTAAAATATGCCACAACTTCCGTTACGAAATTAATACTGCGCTCCATAACCATAAATGCGTTGCAGTGCGTGGGACATTAAACACTAACCTATTGTTTATTGTATTTATTTTAATTACTCATGACTCAACTCCTACCATTATCTCCCTTCGACGTTCCAAGATGCGCCCAGATGTTAAATGTATCTTGCTATACTAGCACGCCTAGAATGCAGTATTTGACACATAATTGGTTTCTCAGTGTGTACGGCTATACTTTTAATTTCCTATACAGAGTGCGAGGTATCGTCTGCCACGGAAAGCAACTAAATCTAATTTTGGATACTGCAGTGTGCTTGTTCTATGATAGGGTATGGAGCACAGGGAAGGATGCATTCTATCGCACATTGACAATGTAAGGGATCGTGAACATTTCGTTGAACTGAAATTTCCTTGAAGTGTAGTGAAGCTTCTAAGGTACATTATTTAACATTTTGAATACTTTAAATTTGATCACGTCGCAAATATAAGACCAAACACTAGGAAATACGTTTAGGGCAAATGATTCGGCGACAAAAGTGTGTATGTTTAGTCGTACAGCTAATGTTAAATTCCTTTACCGATTTAACAACAATAATTGCTTAGGAAGCAGCAGTGAGATTTCTCAGCAGTCTCTCATTAAAATTCACATAAAATCGTATAGACTTATTTAGATAAAGAGCGATAAAACAGTATGAAACAATCCACGTATAGGTTTCTTATTTCTTTTTGAATGTTTGACGCGGCCTGTTACGAATTCCTTTCCTGAACCAACCTCTTCATCTACGTCGTCAATTATTTGGTGGATGTACTCCAATCTCTACCTTGCTCTAGAGTTTTTGCCCTCTACAGCTCCCTCTAGTAGCATGGAAGTCATTCCCTCATGTGAAAATGCAAGTTCTATCATCCTGTCCCTTCTCCTTATCAGTGTTTTCCACACATTCCTTTCCTCTCCGATTCTGTGCTGAATCTCCTCATTCCCTATCGTATCACTGCATCTAATTTTCAATGTATAGGTTAAAATACGGAACTGGCATCATGCCACACAAAAATGATACTTAATAATAGATAATAGTTCTGAAGGAAAATAGTTGTTCACTAAAACATTCATCCAGTCTAAGGCATACCATCACACACATACAAAAGGTGAAATACAAAATGACTGTAAACAAAACAAAATTATATGATGTATGATGTTTAATTTCCGAAGAAATCTAGTACCACATAAGGCAATGGTGACCCAATCACATATCGTAGACGATAATTAAAATGGACAAACCTAGGAGTTCAGTGGAGAGCATATAAAATGCACATTATCTATAAAAAGGAAAGCTATTCTGGAAAGACGAACTTTTTAATATCTATTACATATATAAAGCAGAGTGTATGTGTGTATGTGGCGATGGCAGGGTTTACCTCCTAAACCCCTGGATCCATTTCAGCCAAATTTGACACAGGAATAGGAGGTCTCACGAGCATCTGCTCTCTTGAGTTTGTAAAAACCTTACTTTTACAGGAGCGGTCATACAGGTAAATATTTGATTTAACAATCGCCTGATGAATAGAGTATCTGTACAACAGGCTTCTTGTGTAGGATTAGGATCGACCTGCCAGATCGGCCAGTTTGCTAGGCAGTCTTCATGTCAGAGGCAATAAACCGTTTGGTGGCCCGAACATATAGGCTGCCCTGCATGACAGGTGTGCTGTTTTGCCTGGTGGCCTGTAAATCAGCGGTAAAGCAGTGATTTTAAAGTCCCTGATGTGTAGCCTGCTCTACATGACAGTGGTCAGCCTTTGGGGGACAGCCTTCGACAGACGGCCTCCTGCAGATGGCTCTCGCCTGATGGTCTTTGTAAGTTCTAGATCAACTTGATGATAATTTGATAATTTAAAATGTTAGTTGAGGGATCAAATGCTTACAATAAATTTGTTATCTTTTTCAGATTAGGTTCTTTTCTTGAACACAACGTACACATTTTCCTCTGACAATTAAAGCCCAGTATTTTATGGTCCTTAAAACTAAACAGCCAATCAGGTCCCAATATTTCACCGAACACTGAACTGAGACAGCAAACCTGTATGTAGCCTTGAATAGAACAGAAAAAATAAATGAAGAGAATGAGCAGGCTGCCTTCATCAGATGGCATTGGTCATCAGGCACTTTGCTGGCAGCCTTTGTTGGGTGGCATTCGGCGGATGTTATTGGGAGATGTTGTCGACAGATGCCATTGGCAGAGTCTGTTGGTGGACAGTGTCAGCAGACGATGATCAGTACGGCTGTTGGGGCAGTGTCAGTGATAGGTGGCGTTGGGTAGGGGGCCATCAGACTATTGGTGTATGGCCTTCTAATGTTATAGTATAATATAAATTTAAATTTTAGGAAGTATCCTCTGAAGGTATTTGTCTGGATTATAAGCCTGTATGGTAGTGAAACGTGGACGACATATTGTTGAGAAAACGATAGAGAAGAGGCCTTCGAAATGTGGTGCTGCAGTTGAAAGTAGGTAAGTATTTCAGTAACTAATATGTAGGTACTAAATCGAATGTAGTGATCCATTAATAGAGCTCTTCCAGTTGCGTCAAGTAATAATCAGTTGTTGGGAACTACGGGAGTTAAAAATTGTGAAGGGAGACTTATGGATGAGTACAGTAGGTAGGTTCAAATGGGCATACGTTGCAAATGATGACAACGTTTGCATAGGACAGATTAGCATGAAGCAATGCATTAAGCCAGTTTCTGAACTGAAGGTATTGACAATAACGATAATCTCAGCAATAAAAGGAAACATCATGATGAGGTGTGTACAGATAATAACAATGGCTATAATTTCTACCAAGAAGGGGCCTTTATGATAGATATATTATACCATAGCATTCAGAATTTCTACTAATTTACTGATGATTATGTATCATAATTTCAAAATTCTGATTATCTAAATTACTATAATCTGAGAAATCGTTAACATACAAGGAAAACGATTATGGACAGATGACGTGTGATTTTCAAATTTGTTTGTCTACTGTTCCTTAATTCCTGCGTCTTCTGGTTCCATCCATATGTACAATCCTCTCTCATGTGTTAGCAATGATTAAATTATGCCCTGTGCAAAACTCTACCAGGCGACCTCCTCTTTCATTCCTTTTAGACATGCCATATTCACTTGATATTTCTCCTTTTCTTCCAGTTGCTACTATCAAATTCCAGTCTACCATCACTATTAAATTTTTGTCTCCCAGAACTATCTGAATACTTTCTTTCATCTTGTCATATATTTCTTCAATATCTTCATCATCTGCTTAACTACATGGCATATAAACTTTTACTACATGGGTGGCCGTGGGCTTCCTGTCTTTCTTGGCTACAAAAGCGTGTTAACTAAGCTGTTCGTAGCAGTTTAACCACATTCCTGTTTCCATATTCATTTCTGAATACAATCCTACATGACCACTACCTTATTTTGTATTTATAACCCTGGATTCACTTGATGACATGTTTTGTTCCTCCTGCCACCTTACTTCAATAACTCCCACTATATCTACACTATTGGCCATTACAATTGCTACACCACGAAGTTGACGTGCTACATGCGCGAAATTTAACCGACAACAAGAAGATGCTATGATATGCAAATGATTAGCTTTTCAGAGCATTCACACAAGATTGGCGCCGCTGGCGACACCTACAACGTGCTCACATGAGGAAAGCTTCCAACCGATTTCTCACACACAAACAGCAGTAGACCGGTGTTGCCTGGTGAAACGTTGCTGCGATGCCTCGTGTAAGGAGGAGAAATGCGTACCATCACGTTTCCGACTTTGATAAAGGTCGGATTTTTGCCTATCACGATTGTGGTTTGTCGTATCGCGACATTGATGCTCGCGTTGGTCGAGATCCAATGACTGTTAGCAGAATATGGAATCGGTGCGTTCAGGAGGGTAATACGGAACGCCGTGCTGGATCCCAACGGCCTCGTATTACTAGCAGTCGAGATGACAGACATCTTATCCGCATGGCTGTAACGGATCGTGCAGTCACGTCTCGATCCCCAAGTCAGCAGATGGAGACGTTTGCAAGACAACGACCATCTCCACGAACAGTTCGATGACGTTTGCATCAGCATGGACTATCAGCTCGGAGACCATGGCTCCGTTTACCCTTGACGCTGCATCACAGACAGGAGCGCCTGCGATGGTGTACTCAACGACGGACCTGGGTGCACGAATGGCAAAACGTCATTTTTTCGGATGAATCCAGGTTCCGTTTACAGCATCATGATGGTCGCATCCGTGTTTGGCGACATCGCGGTGAACGCACATTGGAAGCGTGTATTCGTCAACGCCATACTGGCGTATCACTCGGGGTGATGGTATGGGGTGCCATTGGTTACACGTCTGGGTCACCTCTTGTTCGCATTGACGGCACTTTGAACAGTGGATGCTACATTTCAGATGTGTTACGACCCATGGCTCTACCCTTTATTCGATCCCTGCGATACGCTACATTTGAGCAGGATAATGCACTACCGCATGTAGCAGGTCCTGTACGGGCTTTTCTGGATACGGAAAATGTTCGACTACTGCCCTGGTCAGCACTTTCTCCAGATCTCTCACCAATTGAAAACGTCTGGTCAATGGTGGCATTGCAACTGGCTCGTCACAATACGCCAGTCGCTACTCTTGACGAACTGTGGTATCGTGTTGAAGCTGCATGGGCAACTGTACGCCATCCAAGCACTATTTGACTCAATGCCCAGGCGTATCAAGGCCGTTATTACGGCCAGAGGTGGTTGTTCTGGGTACTGATTTCTCAGGATCTGTGCACCCAAATTGCGTGAAAATGTAATCACATGTCAGTTCTAGAATAATATATTTGTCCAATGAATACCCGTTTATCATCTGCATTTCTTCTTGGTGTAGCAGTTTTAATGGCCAGTAGTATAACTTTAACCTATCCATTCTTTTATACAGTGTACACAGGGGTATAATAAAACTGCATAAACAGTACTGAAGGGGTTATAGAGTGTGTTCTCAGTAACAAACTAAAAGAGGGAAACACTTTTGGAAAAGACGACGACAATGCCACAGAGTATGAAGTTTATGGGCTCAAACATCTGCATGAGACCCTCCGTTCAAAAGTAAATGTTAGTTGGTACACTGACGAATTGCAAATTGAATTTTTTACAATTTTCTGACAATATTCAGGGTTTTAGGTGGTATAAATTGTAACTGTACTTCTTATAATACCGTAGACCTCTAAAATAATAGTAGCTGAGGTGAAACGATGCCGAATATCAATTGTTGGGACACTTCCCTTAAAAAACAGTATCCTTTAATTACTAATAAACATAAACAATGTAATTTATATTTCGATATTAATTTAGATTCAAGGTAACTATATGGACGAATATTACATGCTTACTTTCAATGTATTGAGCAGCAGATCAGTAACACCCCACACGATGAAGTCATTTTAAATAAAGTTTCTGTTTGATTGCGTTTATGGTTAATTATTTAACCAAAAGCCGCAAGGTGAAGGCTTTGTGAAGCTGCTGTTGCTCGTTTAAACCTTACTACGTTGTTGCAAAATGAATGCATTTCCACCAATCCTCGTGGGTCCAGTGGATATCTGTAAGCAGAGGCGTAATTGGCAGTGTACGGCTAGTAGCATTCATACTTGATCAGATTTCTGTGATTTCGAAACCAAACAGATATAACTGTCAGCACATTTCGCATCACTTTGTACCTGTTTTTCAGGTAAGGCGTTGGTAGAGCTGAGTCGTCCTATATAGAACTGCTTGTGGAAGATGCATTCAAGTACTGCGTCCATCCTGGTCTGTTTTCCGATACAGACTAATGTGCACTTGTAGCTACTGCAGGCGAGCAAAAGGAAGTCATCGCTCTGTCCATTAGCTATACTGCCGTAGCTGCACCACCAGATGCTGCTGCCTATTCTTCAGGCTATGCAGTCAAGTCAGTTAAAGATTCCACTTCAGGCCTTCAGTTCTGCCTGAGTTCTTATCCTGCTATGCCTATCCTCGCTCTTTACAGCACTTAAAAATTACATCGGCCTTGGTAATTTAGTCTTGGGTTTGCTAAGGTGTGTTCCTCATGTCAGTGGTCAGCTATGGCCAGAAGCAATGACTTTTGTACTCACCACCTTACTTTTAATAGGTATAGCAACTATTTTCATTTGATGATCATAAATTATGTTGCATAATCCCGTTAATGATTACAATACCGTATGTGTTGCCTACAGTAAATGGTATCATATTTGGCCAATGCTTCCCTTTCTCTAGTAGTCTCATTATTTACAGTAAAAACTCATTATTCTCCACGTGTCTAGTTACTACGTTAGTTTGTTCGATCTGATATTCCAGTCCTACCTTACTTTCTGCTACGTATTTATGCTAGCTATGACCGTAGTCTATGGCAAATTAAATTATGATCATGAACTGAAAATAGTGATGCACCTGACTGCCAATAGCCAGCAGTTTTAGCAAACGACCAGACCTGCCATCTGATGTAGCACACATCCAATACAAGCGCCATTCATTCATTCAATGGTGATTCAATAACTGCCAAACCGCAAGTGGTGGGCTAACGACCAGTGATTCCCACAATAAATTCAACTCCTTTTAGGTCTTTGGATGACATTTATAACTGATAGACATATATTTCTCTTCTTCAGAAACGCATTTCTCAACGTTGTCAGTCTATACTTTGTATCCTTTCTACTTCGTCCGTCATTAGTTATTTTAATACATAAATAGATAAGTATCGAGTACTTTTAGTGTATCATTTGCTAATTCAATTCCCTATGCATCGCTTGATTAAATTTGATAACATTCCTTTACCCATGTGTTACTTTATTTTGTGTTCATTTTATGTCCCTCTTTGAAGACACTGTCCATTCCTTTCAACAGCACTTCCAGGTCCTTTGCTGTCTCTGAGATACTTACATCGTCACTGGCCAACTGTAAAGTTGTTATTATTTCTCCACGAATATTAATTCCCTGCCCAGATATCTCCTCGTTTCCCATTACAATTTGCTCAACTCACAGATCAAATGACATTGGGTGTAGGCTATAACCCTTTCTCAGTCCCTTCTCAACCAGTGCTTCCCTTTCATGCTCATCGACTCTTATGACTACCATCTGGTTTCTGCAGAAGTTTTATGTAACCTTCGCTCCCTATACTTACTTTCAGAATTTCAAATGGTATATTCCAGAGAACACTGTCAAAACCTATCTCTAAGTGTACAACATTTATAGACTTTGCTTTGCTTTCCTTTTAAGCTAAGTACTAAAATAAGATGTGAAACTGGTATTGCCTCATGTGTTCCTACATCCCTCTTGTACCCCAACTGATATCCAACCAATCGTCTCTGTTTTTTTTTTTTTTTTTCATTCTTATGTAAATACCTCGTGTCAGTACTTTGTAACCTTCATGCACTGAACTGATACGTAGTTTGATAGTATTCACAGGTATCAATGACTGCTTTTCTTGGAAATGAAACTATAACAGTCCCCTTGAAGTCTAATGGTATTTTCCCAGTCTCATGTGTGTTGCAAACCAGATGAAACAGTTTCGTCATAGATCTCCCAAGGCTATCAGTAGTTCTGACGGAATCTTGTCTACCCCATGTGCGTTGTTTCGACTTACTTCTTTCAGTGCTCTGTCAAATTCTTCTGAGAATTTCGTATCTTTCATTTCATCTTCATCTATTTCCCCTTTCCATTGTATAATACTGCCATCAAGTTCAATTCCCTTATGTGGCCCCTCTATTACATTCGTGCCAGCTTTCAAGTTTTCCTTTGTCGCCTAGTACTGGTTTACCACCTGTTCTTCATATTCATACACCTGATTTTCTTTTCTCCTAAGGTACTTTTAATTTTCATATACGCAGTATATACAAGAGTTGGAGATAAATGCGGAAACTTCGTGAGAAATGCATGCTAGAACGTAAGTGCCGTCGCTGACCAAGCCGGCATGTGCCGATGTCCTGTTAGACCTTTAACGGCACCTGTGTAACGCAGTCGTAAGTAGGCTGTTTATGTTTTCTTATTGGCAACGTTACGTAGCGCACTGTATGAAAATCACTGGCTGTGCTGTGTGCAGTCTGTGGCTAGTTTGCATTGTTGTCTGCCGTTGAAGTGTTGGGCAGCTGGATGTGAACAGCGCGTAGCATTGCGCAGTTGGAGGTGCCGCCAGCAGTGGTGGATGTGGGGAGAGAAATGGCGGAGTTTTGAAATTTGTAAGACTGGATGTCATGAACTGCTATGTATATTATGATTTTTCAACACTATTAAGGTAAATACATTGTTTGTTCTCTATCAAAATCTTTCATTTGCTAACTATGCCTATCAGTAGTTAGTGCCTTCAGTAGTTTGAATCTTTTATTTAGCTGGCAGTAGTGGCGCTCGCTGTATTGCAGTAGTTCGAGTAACGAAGATTTTTCGTGAGGTAAGTGATTTGTGAAAGGTGTAGGTTAATGTTAGTCAGGGACAGTCTTTTGTAGGGATTTTTGAAAGTCAGATTGCGTGTCAGTTTAAGCACAGTCTTGTATAATTTTTCTAAGGGGACGTTTCACAGTCAATATGTTGTAAATGTCAGCCACTGTCAGAACAGTGTTCTGCGAATTTGTGAGTGCATTGTGTAGAACCTAAGCGAATTCGAAGTGGGCAAATCGTTGGTACTCGTACAATGAGTGCTTCCGTAACCAAGGAAGTCGACAAAATGGTTCAAATGGCTCTGAGCACTATGGGACTTAACTGCTACGGCCATCAGCCCCTTAGAACTACTTAAACCTAACTAACCTGAGGACAGCACACAACACCCAGCCATCACGAGGCAGAGAAAATGCCTGACCCCGCCGGGAATCGAACCCGGGAACCCGGCCGTGGGAAGCGAGAACGCTACCGCACGACAACGAGATGCGGGCGGAAGTCGACACGTTTGGCATTTCAAGACACACCATATCAAAGATTTATACGCCATATTGGGAAAGTGGAAACCATTATCCGCTAAGTGACAAGGCAGACAAAAGAGAATTTTGACGAAAAAGAAGAGGATAGCACCTACAAGACCCATTGCATAGAACTGAATGTCGCACTTCAAATGTCAACATGAAAACAACACGAAGTGATCTCCATAAGCTGGGAATCTCAAATGCCCGTAACTGGAAAACGTGGTGAGGAAGCTATAACATATGGACTATGAACGAAAATCATTTGGTCCGATGAGTCTTGTACCACACAAATTTCTGTCAGAGTTGTCGTCCGGTGCGTACCGTACCAAGTCTATGATGCATTACTGCCAAGGGTGAAGCACATCGGGGTTCGGTGGTGAGTTGGGCAGCCATGTCGTGATATCCGATGGGCCTCATGGTTACTCTGCAGGGTCGCATTACTGCGAAGGTTTATGTGACCATTTTGGTTGATGAAGTCCATCACAGGGTACAATATTGGTTTCCTCATTGTGATCCTGTAATCCAAGACGACAGGGCCCCTGCCCACACATCTCGCACCGTCCAGGGCTGGTTTTGTGAGCACGAGGAAGAATTGCTGTTTATTCGCTTGCCGCCTGTCAGCAGATCCAAATATTATTAAGATTTTGTGGTTGTTGGAGAGAAGGGTACGTGGTCGCTATCGAGCTCCATCATTGTTGCATGAAGTTGTCACTGTTTTGCAGAATGATTGGTATAAGATTTCCTTGAAAACCGCACCCGCGTTTATTAATTCCGTACCTCCTGGAAGCGGTATGGAATGTCAACAGTTCTCTACACCGTTTTGGGCAAGATAATGTGTTGTTGTGTTTCCGTATTTTTTCCACCCGTCGATATATGTAATTCTCTACTAATATACATACATACGTAGGCTGATAGACACTATACTACAACGCCATGAAGAGTTATGCTATAGTATACCATTAAATACGGGGTGTTCAGTAACGGTCGAAGACGTTATTAGGGTGTGGCCAGGGAGGCTGTGCTTAGAAATAATTATTAAGAAAACACTCGATAACGTTGCGCCGTTTCCGAGCTCTTTAGCATTGAAATTAGCCGATCAGATCGTTGCTCGCACAAATTCAAACACTTGCACGCGTCACAATGCGGTAATGCAGAGACATCTGTGAGTTACAACGTGTGCAAATTCTAATCAAAAGTAAAAATGGGCCTTTTTCCGAAGTGGTAAATAGAAGCCAGGCGATCAAATGCTACGTTTGTTCGGTTTGAGGAAACCGAATGAAAAACATGTTTGGCGAACCTGTCTCTGGCAGGCTGCTTGAATTTGCGCCCGTGGCGTCCTGACTGGGTAACTTCAATGCTAAATAGCTCGGACACGACCCAAAGTATTGAATCTTTTTTTAATAATTGTTTCTCAGCACGAGCTCACTTACAACACCTTAAAAACATTTTCCCACTGTTTCTGACTACCCTGTATAAATGACGGTGTGCTGTATGTACTAAATGAATAATTTCAGTGTTTGTGGTGTAACTGCTATGATCCTACAACAACCGTATAGTAGCGCAACAGTGACATTTTTATTCGCTCTCGTGCGAGTAACCCGCAGTTTGTTCACTGCAACACCGCATAATCTCGGAACAATAGTAGACACCGAGCCGTTCTCCGGCTCGCGTTTGTGCCGTTAACCGGATGGCGTCGTGTATTCGGATTGCGACCTCTCGTAGTGCGTTCACTGGCGCTACTACGTTTGCTCGCTTTGTCTGTCCGTGAGTGGCAGCAGCGGCGTTTATCGATAGCGAGTACTGTGGTACTATCTTTGGGCTGAGCTCTTAGTATTTCTGCGTCGTCGTGTGTCGGAGTTCAGTTGAGGGGGGGGGGGGGGGGTATGGAGCAGCAGTGGGGTCCGACAGTGTCACTACTCGCCGAGAGAGCTGGCGATATATGCACTGTCCGATGGGAGGATGTGGTCGCGAGAGTGCACGACCACGTCGAGGTCCGGATTCGGCGAGTTTCAGTTCAGTGGATCGTTACATTCGAGTAGTGCAACTTTCACTTGTGTGTGTCTCCGTCCGTCCGACCTCAAGCCATCAAGCTGCCAGTTGCCGGTTTTATACTCCGGCGTTTCCCTTGCCCGACTTGATTGGCAACCACCGATGGCTGGTCGTTTGGTCGGTCGTCTCAGTGGGCGACGTGTATCTGGTCTTTCGACCGTTTCTGTGTTCTTAGCGTCCATGCCTATGTGCAATTCGTCTTGTTGCTGTACAGTGACGGTTTTAGCTTTGAGTTGTTTGTCGAATTGTCGTTTGCGGGTCCATGTGCATCTTGTCAGATTTTGAATCGGCAGTTTGGTCCTAACCCTGTCTGCGTACTAGGATTTGGTGGAGCCAACATGTGCAATCAAATGCTTGTCATTTAACGATGCTAACTGTTATTCTATCGTGGTATTGGTTATCGCATCTTAAGTGGATTTTGCAAGTGTGCTGGTCGGCGTTTAAGCTCTCCCTAGTTTGAGTTGCCATCCCGTTAAGTGGGCATAACTCGTGGCTGCCTGTCTCGCTTCTTACACAGTTGTAGGGACTTTTCTCAGGTCGATCCTTGGAGCACTGTCTGTGGATCACTCCCTTCTTAATTTGGTCTCATTGTGTCAACTGTTTAAATATAATATTTTGTTTAATTATTCCTATTGCTTGTGGCCTTCAGCCGACAAATAATTTGAATTCGTCTTAATAAGCCCTTCAGCCGTCAGTGTATCTTGTATCACAGTTAATTTTTTCAAATGACTTTTTTAAAAATTATTTTGGTATTTTTACCGTGTAATTGTCTTCCTCACTTTCAGGCCTTCAGCCATTAATTGTACTGAAGTATTGCTTGTGGTCTTCAGCCGACAAATAATTTTGAATTCTCTCTTAATAAGGTCTTCAGCCGTTAGTGTAGCTTGTGTTGCTGTCAATTTTTTTAGTGACTGTTTTTAAAAAAAGTATTTCCTTAAACAACGTGTATGTGTTTACTGTGCAACCAACGGTAACTGATTAGGCCCTCCACACCATTTCTTGCTTTCCCCAAGTCCCACGTGTCAGATACAACGCACAAAATGAGAACGTCACACATCAATGAATAATTTGTCTACTTCTGCAAACCGCCTTTACGATTCCCTTCTTCCGAACAAATTTTAACTGCCCACAGTTCGCGTTTTCTTCATTTATTCTATGATACTAGTCATGAAGCTACCTTCACCAGAGGTTTTACAATTAATAGAGGAACATTCTGCATTTACTCTTTATTATCATTAAAATTTACATAATGCATATGAACTGCACCATTAATTACGCCAGCAATGAAAATTTGGTCTACAAGGACAGGTGTGAAAATTGAATGCAGGGTTCACTTACAACACGATTCTGTTGTTGATTTTAAGTTACGTAAAATTAAGCGGAAGTGTACAAAGTTCTACTATGTTTTTACCCTCAAACAATTTCTCGACGTATTATGTACGAGGAGCGTTAAAGTCCGTCTACAACAGCACCGCGTATTATACTTCGGCCACAGGAAATGCAAGATAGTCACAAACATGGCGTCCTGAGCTTTCAGCCAATCAGAGATGACACCATGAGCTAATCTCTGTCTCTCTGTACAGGCTCTCCAGAATCAAAGAAAATCACAAAAATGAAAGATGTGTTGTTGCAAAGATGGCTGTTCCATTGTCGATTTGCCCCATATTGGAGCACCGATCTCGGATAACGATTTTCATCCTGTGGAAATGCATCGTAGGATGAATGCAAGCTACGACGGTTCGTGTATGTCTCTGTAGCCAGTTTACGAGTGGCGGAGAGAGATTAAAAGAGGCGTTACTGTCTGTGCAAGAATTCATGCCTGCGCCACCCACGCGAACGAAAACAATGGCGCAGTGCGAAAGCTTGTGAAAGGAAACAGGTATATCATTGCAACACAAATGGCCACCATTTCTGATACTAGCATTGGTTCAGCACACAGTATTGTCCATGACGCGCTGCGTTTCGCGTAAGTTTCCCAAATGCGGTGCGCCAATTCAGCTGACTGTTGACTTTAGAAATGGGCACGTCGGAAAAAATTGTTCAAATGGCTCTGAGCACTATGGGACTTAACTTCTGAGGTCATCAATCCCATAGAACTTAGAACTACTTAAACCTACTTAACCTAAGGACAACACACACACTCATGCCCGAGGCAGGATTCGAACCTGTGACCGTAGCGGTAGCACAGTTCCAGACTGTAGCGCCTAGAACCGCTCGGCCACCCAGGCCGGCCGGCTTGTCGAGACGTGCGAGAAACTCTTACGTCATTACGAGGTCGAATGTAATGGATATGCGGACAGAATTATTACAAGAGAAGTAACCTTGGATCTATCAAGGATTGGCGCCAAAGCATTTCGTCAAAACCAAAAAATTCCGCACCCAACCATTGACAGGAAACGTCAAACTTATTCCCTTATGGGATGCAAGATGAATGACTTCGGAGCGTTATATGGAAATGGATAAACAATGGCCAATAATTTGTACTTAAATTTTATACGAAATCACCTTTGTCCTTCAAACTGGAATAAATGACGCGGACCTGTGACTGCAGATGTTTTGTTGCAAAACGATGATGGTCCTCCGCACTGTGAGTGTTAAACCGCGAATGCTTCGAACACTCACCTCAGTTACGACACATCGCCCCCCCCCCCTGTCAGTTTCGTTTTCATCGCGTTTTCGTCTCGTTTCAAAGTCGCGCGAGAAGGGAAGCATTTCAGAAGTGGTGAGGATCTGAAATCCTTGGTGCACGAGTAACTGAATTCACGACCAAAACTTTCTAGATCCCACCATTCACGTCAGTCCACAAATTTTTTCAAAATTTACAGATAAACTATAGTTACGGATACATTTATACATTCTTGGTAATTACATCCAGTAAACACAAAAACATGCAGATTTGAAACCCTACAGCTATAGGGTATCCTAATAAATGAGAAAATGCAGATCGCAGTATATTTTCAATAGTGTAGATAAGATGCAATAACCAGCAACCAGTGGGTACAAAAAATTACTTACAATGCCTGTGCTAACTTTTATAGCAACTGCGTTAACTTAATGTGAACAATGCTGAATAATGATTTCCTACTTGCTGTGCTACCTACTGAGAGAGGGCAAAGATACAAGCCACACTCCCATGTCCTCAACTGAGCAAACAAACACCCCTCCCCCCCCCCAAAAAAAACAGCCTCTGGAAACCAAGAATGTATCCTAAGGTCCTAATTTAATGATAAAAAGTAAGTCATAAGTACCCTCTTCTACACTTCAGCCGATTCTCACAGTTCTCAAATGCATCACACAGTGTCTGATCCTTGTGTGCCCCCATTTCAACAAGATTTTATTAGGTTGCTTTCCTGTCTGTCTGTCTGTTCAACACATATTATGCAGTAGATTTTGAACAACTTCTCTATGAGCTAGAAACCCGAAATTGTAATCATAGTTCAGAACTGAGTGACAATGTTACAGGGCTATTACAAATGATTGAAGCGATTTCATAAATTCACTGTAGCTCCATTCTTTGACATATGGTCACGACACACTACAGATACGTAGAAAAACTCATAAAGTTTTGTTCGGCTGAAGCCGCACTTCAGGTTTCTGCCGCCAGAGCGCTCGAGAGCGCAGTGAGACAAAATGGCGACAGGAGCCGAGAAAGCGTATGTCGTGCTTGAAATGCACTCACATCAGTCAGTCATAACAGTGCAACGACACTTCAGGACGAAGTTCAACAAAGATCTACCAACTGCTAACTCCATTCGGCGATGGTATGCGCAGTTTAAAGCTTCTGGATGCCGCAGTAAGGGGAAATCAACGGGTCGGCCTGCAGTGAGCGAAGACACGGTTGAACGCGTGCAGGCAAGTTTCACGCGTGGCTCATGCCACAACTGGAGACCGACAGAGCCGACTTCATCTTTCAACAGGATGGTGCTCCACCGCACTTCCATCATGATGTTCGGCATTTCTTAAACAGGAGATTGGAAAACCTGATGGATCGGTCGTGGTGGAGATCATGATCAGCAATTCATGTCATGGCCTCCACGCTCTATCGACTTAACCCCATGCGATTTCTTTCTGTGAGGTTATGTGAAAGATTCAGTGTTTAAACCTCCTCTACCAAGAAACGTGCCAGAACTGCGAGCTCGCATCAACCATGCTTTCGAACTCATTGATGGGGACATGCTGCGCCGAGTGTGGGAGGAACTTGATTATCGGCTTGATGTCTGCACATATCAAACATTTGTGAATGCCTAAAAAATTTTTTTGAGTTTTTGTATGTGTGTGCAAAGCATTGTAAAAATATCTCAAATAATAAAGTTATTGTAGAGCTGTGAAATCGCTTCAATCATTTGTAATAACCCTGTATATTAAGTCACTTTCTTGTGTGGTGCGTTGCAGAGGTTATTTTATTTACCACTGTTGTTTCTCGGTGAGCTAGGGACTTGAAACTTTCAACAGAGCTGAGAGTTGGATGACAATGTAGTATTAACTCTGTTTCTTTTGTGATGTGAGGCAGAAGCCACTTTTGTTTGCCACTCACGTTTCTTGATGAGTTAAAAACTTGAAACATTCAAAGTAGCTCAGAATTAATGACAATGAAATTGTTAACACGTTTTCTTATATGGTGTGTGGCCGAAATTTCTTTTTTACCACTATCGTTTCCTGATGAGCAAGAGGCTTGGTTCTTTCGGCATGGATCAGAATAGGATGACAACACGTTATTAGCTCGATTTATTGTGTTGTCCGTGGCTAAGGTAACTTCAATTACCACTATCATATCCCAATGAGTTAGAGACCTGAAACTCTGAACATAAGTCAGAGTGGGATTACAATTCAACCTTAGCTCGCGCCGGCCGCGGTGCCCGTGCTGTTCTAGGCGCTACATTCCGGAGCCGCGGGACTGCTACGGCCGCAGGTTCGAATCCTGCCTCGGGCATGGATGGGTGTGGTGTACTTAGGTTAGTTAGGTTTAAGTAGTTCTAAGTTCTAGGGGACTGGTGACCTACGATGTTAAGTCCCATAGACCTCAGAGCCATTTGCACCATTTGAACCTTAGCTCGCTTTCTTGTCTGCAGTGTGGCGGGTGGGAGACCGTGTACCACTACCACCTCCCACTATCCTTCTTCCGGTCGCGAATATTATGCGGAAAGAACAATTGCTAGTGACTCCAGGTGAGTTCCAGTCTCTCTAATTTTACCTCGACGGCCCTTTCGTTTTCCGAAGAGGCACAATGCGTTCATCGCACCTCACCTGGACTATGTCTATAAACAATGGGTCTGTAAGCTATCTACAGATGGGCGGGGCATGACTAGGTATCATTAGATGTTGTTTAGTTTTAAATATTGATGGAATAATACTGGAAAAAGCGCAAACATACAAAACATTAAGTAAGACATGATTTTTCTTGCCAGTTAGTAAGCACGATGGCCGCGAGAGGCGGTACGCTCAGCAGCAACATACACTCCTGGAAATTGAAATAAGAACACCGTGAATTCATTGTCCCAGGAAGGGGAAACTTTATTGACACATTCCTGGGGTCAGATACATCACATGATCACACTGACAGAACCACAGGCACATAGACACAGGCAACAGAGCATGCACAATGTCGGCACTAGTACAGTGTATATCCACCTTTCGCAGCAATGCAGGCTGCTATTCTCCCATGGAGACGACCGTAGAGATGCTGGATGTAGTCCTGTGGAACGGCTTGCCATGCCATTTCCACCTGGCGCCTCAGTTGGACCAGCGTTCGTGCTGGACGTGCAGACCGCGTGAGACGACGCTTCATCCAGTCCCAAACATGCTCAATGGGGGACAGATCCGGAGATCCTGCTGGCCAGGGAAGTTGACTTACACCTGCTAGAGCACGTTGGGTGGCACGGGATACATGCGGACGTGCATTGTCCTGTTGGAACAGCAAGTTCCCTTGCCGGTCTAGGAATGGTAGAACGATGGGTTCGATGACGGTTTCGATGTACCGTGCACTATTCAGTGTCCCCTCGACGATCACCAGTGGTGTACGGCCAGTGTAGGAGATCGCTCCCCACGCCATGATGCCGGGTGTTGGCCCTGTGTGCCTCGGTCGTATGCAGTCCTGATTGTGGCGCTCACCTGCACGGCGCCAAACACGCATACGACCATCATTGGCACCAAGGCAGAAGCGACTCTCATTGCTGAAGACTACACGTCTCCATTCGTCCCTCCATTCACGCCTGTCGCGACACCACTGGAGGCGGGCTGCACGATGTTGGGGCGTGAGCGGACGACGGCCTAACGGTGTGCGGGACCGTAGTCCAGCTTCATGGAGACGGTTGCGAATGGTCCTCGCCGATACCCCAGGAGCAACAGTGTCCCTAATTTGCTGGGAAGTGGCGGTGCGGTCCCCTACGGCACTGCGTAGGATCCTACGGTCTTGGCGTGCATCCGTGCGTCGCTGCGGTCCGGTCCCAGGTCGACGGGCACGTGCACCTTCCGCCGACCACTGGCGACAACATCGATGTACTGTGGAGACCTCACGCCCCACATGTTGAGCAATTCGGCGGTACGTCCACCCGGCCTCCCGCATGCCCACTATACGCCCTCGCTCAAAGTCCGTCAACTGCACATACGGTTCACGTCCACTCTGTCGCGGCACGCTACCAGTGTTAAAGACTGCGATGGAGCTCCGTATGCCACGGCAAACTGGCTGACACTGACGGCGGCGGTGCACAAATGCTGCGCAACTAGCGCCATTCGACGGCCAATACCGCGGTTCCTGGTGTGTCCGCTGAGCCGTGCGTGTGATCATTGCTTGTACAGCCCTCTCGCAGTGTCCGGAGCAAGTATGGTGGGTCTGACACACCGGTGTCAATGTGTTCTTTTTTCCATTTCCAGGAGTGTAGATGGCCGATCGCCTTACTGTTAGACAAAGAGCACTGCTTCACGCTGTGAGGTGTGAAATTCGAACGTAAAGTCTATCGTTGATGTGCAATTCGCAAATCCACAATTCGTCCGGTGACGATAAAGATAAGGGCTGCAGAACATGTTCAGTCGTAGCCCAGGGAAATCAACACGCCCATCAGCTTGTGAAAGCGGACCTACAAAGCACGCTGTGCATCAGGTGTTGCATTAAAAATTAAATTTTCAATCCTGGGAACGCCATTATGTACATCAGCTGACATTAGAAGACTCTGACCACATGGGGTAAAGTAGCCTAGATCGCAACACTTTTCATAAAAACTGCTGTAGGGGCCTTAAAATGTTCTATTTCGGTTATATAAATAAATATAAATGAACATTTGTGTTTTGGGTACAAAAATCATTTAAAAGACATTTTTGCCGTAATATATATTTTTTATATTTGACCATTTTGTAAAACTCTGCAAATGGTGCCATTTAGGCTACTGGTTTCCAAAACTGCACCACAGGGTGCCAAAATCGCACCTGTTCCTACTATATACGGTTTTTGGTAGAAAATTTATTTTTAAGTTTAAGGGTATACTCCATATAATTATTCATTTCACTGAATATATCACTCAGATAGCCTTTAAAATATTCGTGACAATACTTTGATGTTATTGAAAAAAGAAAACAAATTTATCGCTGTTCAGCTACAGTTTAACTTATGTACAAAATTCAAACTGAAAGGTCATTTCATGATTTAAAACACCATCACATGTTTCATGGGCCCATTTTCTGCAGATTGAGCATTGCACCATATACTCCACCACACTTTATTTCACAAACAATGCAAAACATCGATTTCAACTTGAAATTTTTCGAGAGATGATGACGATCAACAAGTGGTATTTTCGTTTCGTCTCTGCTTCTTTCTGCTTCTTTCTTTTGAGGGTCCAAGTGTGATTTCAACACTTTGTTTGCTACAAGAAGTGATTTATGTCCATAATATCTTGCAATGTATTGTCATATTGGCTTCAAGTCAACTGTTCAGCTTTCTAAGCACCTTTCTTTAGTTTGTTTCCTTGTTTGGTAACAGGTTTTGGCAAAGGACTTATTTCATGGATGGTCACAGAAAGACTTCTGGAGGGGGTAATTTGAAGTGGCTGCGACAGCTTTGTATTTGCTGCGTTGAAGAGGCCTTCTACAGCTTCTTGACGCCCATTCTCAGCACTGTCATTGGGAAGAGTTAGGCGCTTACTTGCGGTTGTTTGCCGTGAAAATGACAAGGTGGTCACCTGCAGAAATATCCACGGTTATTGACGGCGACACCTAGCTTCGTTCCCGTAAGTTATTTTTACATTGTAAATGTCGCGAAAAAATCAGGTCTCACATTCGACTTACGATGTTCCCTTTACAAGCTCAATGTATGCACCGCTATCACTATACTGAGAAATTAGTACCATATCTACCAAGAGTGAACGAGATATCAGTGTCATTCAAAATTAAAGTTTATTTTCTGCAGTACACTGTCACGGGCTGATGTCATTACATGTCATTACTGTTGACCACACCGACTGACAATCGCGCACTAGTCGACACCTCACGCGCCAACGCCCACAGAAATCCTGCAGCGCTTTGCCTTAAAGCCGGGTAATGAAATTCCACGTCTCCGCGAGAATATCTGCGCCGCCAATACCGGCAGTAATCCCTCCCCAGCGCACTCGCAGGCCCGCCCAGACGAATTAGCTTATGGCGTAATGGGAAAGCTGTGAACGCCGCAACCCTGCGGATTAATTGAACCGCAAATTGCGTGCGGCGAGCGGATCGCCTGCATCGGCGGAAGCAGAGGCGGTGCCGGCGGCGCCCACATCAATCACTCGCGGGCGTAGAGGTGGCGGGGGCGGGGGGGTTGGGGGCGGGGTTAGACTGCCACCACATCCCGCTAACAAGTAGCGCTCTTCCCCCTCTCCGCTGTGTTAGGTCCACATCCTTCCTTTCCAGTCACACCAATTATCTTCTCCATGATAATTCCACCAACGAAGTCGTCAGAAAAAATGTTTGTGATGCATAATTAGACACGACGCTCGAATTTCAGGCAGCATGTAGAGTGCGACATCATCAATGACGATGACGCCAACAAACAGGTGCGTCAATTGGAGGTACCAACGTACATGTTACAGAAGGATAGAAACGCTTTTTGATAGATGTAGGGACAGAAGCGGTAATCAGAAGATTCACTCTGGGAAGTTTAAATGTAAGGCGAACTGTTGACAAATCACCTTCAGTATTCTACATCTACAACCATACTCCGCAAGCCACCTGACGGTGTGTGGCGAAGGGTACCTTGAGTATCTCTATCGCTTCTCCCTTCTATCCCAGTCTCGTATTGTTCGTGCAAAGAAATATTGTCCGTGGGCGCTCTCTGATTTTATCCTCATGGTCTCTTCGCGAGATACACGTAGGAGGGAGCAATATACCGCTTGACTCCTTGGTGAAGGTATGTTCTCGAAACTTCAACAAAAGCCCGAACCGAGCTACTGAGCGTTTCTCCGGCAGAGTCTTCCACTGGAGTTTATCATGTCCGTAAGACTTTCGCGATTACTAAATGATCCTGTAACGAAACGCGCTTCTCTCCGTTGGAGCTTCTCTATTTCTTCTATCAAACCTATCTGGTACGGATCCCACACTCGTGAGCAATATTCAAGCAGTGGGCAAACAAGTGTACTGTAACCTACTTCCTTCCTTTTCGGACTGCATTTCCTTGGGATTCTTCCAATGAATCTGTCTGTCATCTGCCTTACAGACGATCAACTTTATATGATCATTCCATTTTAAATCATTCCTAATGCCTACTCCCAGATAATTTATGGAATTAACTGCTTCCAGCTTCTGACCGGCTATATTGTAGCTAAATGATAAGGGGCCTTTCTTTCTATGTATTCGCAGCACATTAAACGTGTCTACATTGAGATTCAATTGCCATTCCCTGCAACAAGCGTCAATTCGCTGCAGATCCTCCTGCATTTCAGTACAATTTTCCATTGTTACAACCGCTCGATATACCACAGCATCATCCGCAAAAAGCCTCAGTGAACTTTCGATGTTACCCACTAGGTCATTTATGTATATTGTGAATAGCAACGGTCCTACGACACTCCCCTGCGGCACACCTGAATTCACACTTACTTCAGAAGACTTCTCTCCATTGAGAATGACATGATGCGTTCTGTTATGTACGAACTCTTCAATCCAATTGGTCTGATAGTCCATATGCTCTTACTTTGTTCATTAAACGACTGTGGGGAACTGCGTCGAATATGAGCAGTTGAACTATAATTGTATCACTAATTTCTGTATTCGGAAGCGCCTACAAATTATAATACGGTGGGGTGCAAATAAAAGTAACCCTGACGAATGAATACGATTGGACGTGAATGTATGCATATAACCACACTCCGTGACTCGCGTACCATGTAATCCACACTGGTTCAGAGCGCTGAGTGGGATGTGTCTGGAATAGTGCAAAGGGGACGATGCTACACGCAGTGGAGCAGTGGATGTTCGTTTTGGAAAGTTACGTGGAAACGGGGGCGTCAGTTGTTTGCTGAGTAGTTTAATGATGTCAAAGAGTTCCATGCTATACTTAGTTCGAAAATGTCGTCAGACAGGATCTGTTTTGAACAAGTCAAAACCCATTTCGAGAACTGCCCCACAACAGAAAATGTGGCTACAGTTAAGTAGAAAATTGTTCGCCGTCTCACCAGATCATTCCAACGCCTGTTGCAAGACACTGACGTATCACCTCGATCATGTTGACGAATACTCCACCTAGACCTGCACATTCATCTCTACCGAGTGCCTGTTGTTCATGCATTAAAACCAGCGGATGGTCCTCAGCGCATCCAGGTTTTCAGTCGCTGTTCACTGAGATGACGATGAATGGCTTGGACATGGGCCTGTTCTTTATGTTTGATGAAGCCTCTTTCACTATAGTTGTTATTTCAACTCACAGAATCACGGGTTCTGGGCAGCGGAGAATCCGCATCACTTTCACGACGCACCATTGCATGACCAGAAGGTTGGAGTTTCGTCTGCAGTGTCTGCCTTCCGGATTATTGGTTCCATCTTATTTCTTCAGACGGTGACATCGGAGCGTTACACTGCCAACATTTTGCAGCCATTTTTCGCAGCATTAACGGAGGAAGAAAAGACCTACAGCTACTTCCAACAAGAAGGGGGAACTGTACATATCGCCATCTGAACCTTGGAGGACGTCTACACAATCTTCATGCCTGTCAGAGTTCTTATCCGAGGTCAATCTGGTCGTGGTCCTATCTGGCCACCCAGGTCACCTGATCTCTCAACCTACGATTACTCTGTTTGGACAGTCTCCAAGTCGCAACGACCCTCACAGTCTTCAAGAACTGCAACAGAACATTTCAGATGACGCTGTAGCAATTCCAGGAGTACAGCATCGATCCGCCTGCAGCAATTTGCTGACCAGGGCCCAAAAGTTCCAAGAGATGAATGATGGCCACTCCCAACATCTGCTGTAGTGAGGTTAGTGCTGTATTTCCTTCTCTCTGCTGCATTCCTTTGTCACCTCGAACTCTGTTCCCCGGACCACTTTTATTTACCCCATCCTATACATCGAGATATCAATGTACCCACAATTAATGAGGAAGCGACATATTCTAAGAACTACTGGTACAGTTTGGAGAGCAAGTCAAGACAAAACTATTCCACCTGTTGTGTGAGATGTATCCGACAGGTGAAATAGCTGACTTCAGAATAATAATTTCAGTCCCAAACAAACTAAATGATGGCATGTATGAATATTACTATCATTTTAATAAGTTGTTACTGCAAAATACTGACACGTATTATATACTGAGGATCGTAGAAACTGATCGATGTCGACTTCGGCGACGATCAGTCTGCAGGGGTAAAATGTAGAGAACGAATGGTTTTCTGGAACTCGCATAAAAACCGGACGGCACTCATACTAGTCGAAGTGCATCAGAGGGAAGCAGCAGTTGAGAAGGATCTCTGTTGTAGTCTATCGCCAATCTTACTCGGTCTCTGCGTTAGAAAGCAGCAGAGGCAGTCAAATAAAACTTGCAGAAAGAAAAAATTAAAGTCCAGTGAGAATTAAAAAATGCTTTGAAATTTGGGCATGGAACTGTTGAACTGTCAGAGACAGGAAAGCAATTGGAAGAACACATGAACGGAATGGACAGTGTTGATAAGATCATGTAAGACGAATACCAAAATAAAAAAAAAATATATATCAAAAAAGTATATTGGAATGTAGCGGAATTAAATGAGGCGCTACTGAGGACATTAGATTAAACGAGACACTAAGGTAGTTGATATTTCGCTATTTGAGCAGCAAAATAAGTAATGTTGGTCGAAACAAAGAGAATATAAGCTGTTAACTGGTAATGGCAAAAAAGAGAATTTGGTTCACATAGAATATGAATTTAAGTGTTACGACGTCGTTCCAAGGTATCGGGAGTGTATTCTCGTATGGGAGTGAAATAGGGATGATATGCAGTTCAGACAATTAGGAAACAGAAGCATTTAAAAGATGGTGCTGCAGAAGAATGTTGAAGATTAAACATGTAGCAGCTTACGCAAGACAGAGCGGCATGGAGAGCTGCATCAGTCAAGAGTTTGGACATAAAACCGCAGTAACAACAAGTATAACTGTAATAACACATCAGTAACAATATCAATAAAATCACTCTTTAAACTTAGTTTTTCCTGTTAGCTACACGTATTTACGTAAGGTCCCGATCTGTGAGGTTGTGTCCAGAAGAGGCAAACTAGTAGCTGTTCTTCAGTTTGTGGTAGTCTATAGTAACGATTTCCATCCCCACTCATCAGACAGGACTGAATTCTAGTCTTCAAACTCTCGTTGTCAGTCACTTAAGTGGTTGATATGGAAGGCCGAACTCTTCAGAAGTGTCATGCTGGTACTTGCCGGTCTCCAGCACCCTGACACAGTATGTCCACAGCTCAACTGTTCATGTGTGTGAACTGGGTGGAATAGTTCGAAACCGGTATCCCATATTCTGCCGCTGACGAAAAGCAGAGTGAATGGCTGATGTGTAGAGGCAGCGAGGCTGCACTCCCCCAGCTAGCTGCTGATCAAGAATCATGTAGACTTTAAGCTATAGTGATTGGCAATTATTCAGATAATGCAATGCATCCAAAGACTCGCTGAGATGAGATTGTGAATTTTTAATCGCTATGACAATATATGACAATACTTGTAACATTCTTTACGAAAAATGAGGGTGACATGAAATGTGTAATTCATGCATGAATATTTCCCCTCCAATTATCTGTTGCATGCACCGCACGTTTTTCGTTGTAAATCTTACAAACGTTGTAATATTTATTAAAAAATTACAAGCACAAATTTTCAGCTCTATCTCTATGAGATCAGGAATCTGGCTAGAAGAAATTATTTCATGGCTGAAAAACACTGTGTATAAAAATTTATTTTTACTCATTCAATTGTTTTCTGCATTCCAGTCTTTATTGCGTGAAATTTCTCAGTGGGTGTTAAACATTCTGATGAGAATATAGTGCCTATTTCAATAGTCATTTATGTGTATACTGGAGCCTTACCCGCCAATGTATCTGTGTATGTGTATGTCACATACGTACCTTGGTCATGTTACAAAGTCTCAACAATGACAGAGAAGGGTGAATGTATCAATCTATGGTAAGGGATCCTGTTCCGGAAACGGCAGGGTCGAAAATTATAAACGCAAATCGTTCTCATGCCTCCGACAGTGGAAAGCATATACTGATACTGTTGTTGCTGAGGTTGAAGCGTAACAACTTCTGAATAGGTTGTATGGATAGAAACAAGAAAAAAGAGTTCTGGCAAACATGGCTTCTAAATACATGCCTTAAGAGCTACAAGCAGTTGTTGATCTTCACTCCTGTGAAATACACATCTCTTCCGTTAAACCGATGCCAATAACTGTTACGGTAAGCGTTTTAGCGCCTATGTTTATTGGGCACGTTTTCTGCCTTGAATCATATTATCAGCTCCAGATATGAGGAAACTTAAGAGATTGCAGTAAAAGAGATGTGTTTCACAGTGTCGAAGATGAACAAGTGCTCTTACCATTTTTTCCCGTCTTTTGGTCTGTACTGCCATCGCTGAAATATGGCTACCCTACAGCCTTAGCAACAACACTACCAGTACATATATGCCACTGTCAGAGGTATCAGAATTAGTCTTTCCCTGACTATGGTTCCTGACTTGAAATTGATATATTTAGCTTTCTTCATCATCCCTGAAAGTTTGTAACAACATTACAGAATTATCCTGTATACTTCACACTTCTCTACATCCTCCTCTTTTGTACATCTCACATGTTGTCCCTCCCACCCTCCATCCTTCCCTCCCTCTCTGTCTCTCTCCATCTCTCTCTCTCTCTCTCTCTCTCTCTCTCTCTCTCTCTCTCTCTCTTTCTCTGTCTCTGCTTAGCAATGTTGACATACCACATGGACTCTATTCTGGTACTACCCACACAACATGCTGGTTATGCAGGGCAGCCGAGATGTCAGGGGTTACAAGACTTTTTCACCCATACCTATCCTTTCCAGGCTGCCAAGAGCGAGTTAAAATCGGACTTTTCGCGTACAACTCTCTCGCGAATTGTTAAATTGTTATTCTTTAGTTTATTTATTCTCTTTGTAACAACACATTTACGAAGAGAGTTACGTGAAATACTTTTATCAATGCTGTGCTTTGCTTTTCTTTATCATCATTACCTTTTAGCGGAATAAAATGTATATATGGAAGTCTGATTGTTCTGGATCTGGCCTACAATTTAAGGAACGATTTTTCGTAACTGCAACTCATGCTAAGAATCAATATATCTTCCCTACTTCATAGTGATTAAAAGTTGAAATTACTTTGTTATGAACACTGATGTTACAGTTCGTATGATCGTTCAAAAACACAAGTTCGCAGTGGATTTTATTTCTCGTTAAAATGCTATTTCATACCACGACTAGCCCAAGAACATGAGACTCTCATTAAAAAATACGTTGTCACTATAAAGTTTGCCAGATCAGAACGGAGCACAGCAAGATTCCTATCAGATTCTGAAGGTACATTAAATTATTTGCACTGTAAATTACATCCTATCAGCAGCCCGCGTCAACCTGCAACACATCATAAAATCTGCTGATCTTCACTGCCAGTCTGGGAGCTAAAAGAAATAATATTATTTTACTATTATTTTACCGCTTCCTTGCGGTATGCTCGACTATATTGTAAGTCGTTTAAATACGCCGCGGCAGCGGCTCTTCGTTCTCCACGCAGCTCAGCACCACAGATAATATTTATATAACTGAAAAATGTCTCAACAGGATGGGATAATATGCAAGCAAGCTTAACAATAAATAATACAAGTTTCCATTTAAACAACTCTATTAAAACCTTTAAATATCTCAGTGATTACAGACCTTTGTGAATTCACACGTAATGGCGTACATTGCTTAGTCTCGACAAAAGAGTGCTACATTCGCGTTCTCTCCGACAACAACAGGAGATCTTACTCGCACAACTTCCAAATCAAGAAGACAAAGACATTCATATTCAACACGTATTATATACTAGTTCCTTTTTTAATCTCTGTTTAACATTTATCTTCTGTGTCGGTTTTATTACTCGCCGACTCAGACGTTTTCAAAAATAAATAATAAAAAAAAAATACATAATTTTATGCAATGACACAATATGATACATCTAATTCTCTGATTACTACATAATATATTGTTTTTGTTTCTCTAGACGTTACAGACTGTCATTCATTTCTGAGCTATGTTTACAATTTCAAGTCTCCAGGTCATCTAGAAGTTGGTTTAAATTCAGATGCTAAACATTTACAGAAACTACAGACTGTTTGCAGTCTGTGGTCCTTCAGAGATGACAGTACGGGCACCAATCGAGGCTATCAATCAGTCTGCTACCGCGGCGGCTGCTGGCAGCGCCTAGCACGGCCCGCGGTCTCGTGTGACGTGGCAGAGGCGCCGGCTCGCCAGTAGCTGGCTGGCCCTCCGTGCCGCGCTTAATGCACTCGACGCGACGCCCCGCTCCCCCAGATAGACGAGCGGTCAGCGGAAGCTCGCCGGGCCGCGACGCCGGCAATTACCGCCTCGCCGGGGCTGCTGATTGATCGCGCCGCCGATCCCGCCGGCTGATTGCAGCTCATTGCGGCCACCGAGCCCCGGGGCCGCGCCGCGCTTCTGCACCCTGCTCTCTGTAGGCCGCCGGCAGCGGGCGCTTTCAATCGCCGTACTGTTTCACCTGCCACGGGTCGCTCCGTATTGGAACTCCGGTCCTCTCGACGGTGGCTAGCCACAATTCAGCTCTCGCTCTCTGTGGGTGCAGTATCCGCTACCCGACCGAAACTATCCAGGCACCCATAATGTAGGTGTCACTACACACAATCCGACCCCTATAAAATGAAGGCGGGAGAAGCGGAAAGGCGAAGAAGGATTAACCACAGATAAACCAAGACATCATGTACTGACGGACAGGAGCCGTCAACACTTGCAGGTTGCAGAGGACTGTTGTAAGAAGTAGCTCGAAATCGGATTAGTGAGATTCAGAGTGCTACTAGCAGACCGTTTAGGAGAATGACTGCGCTTAGAAATAATGGTCGAAAAACTCGTCAAATGCCGCACATTGTAGTCGTCGCTAAGAGAAACATGGTGTGCTGTATAGGAGACGACACTGGACCGTTGACGAAAGGAGTGATTTGGACTGATTAATTACGCTATGTTGTTGTTGTGGTCTTCAGTCCTGAATTGATGCAGCTCTCCATGCTACTCTATCCTGTACAAGCTTCTTCATCTCCCAGTACCTTCTGCAACCTACATCCTTCTAAATCTGCTTAGTGTATTCATCTCATGGTCTCCCTCTACGATTTTTACCCTCCACGCAGCCCTCCAATGCTCAATTTGTGATCCCGTGATGCCTCAGAACATGTCCTACCAACCGGTCCCTCCTTCTTGTCAAGTTGTGCCACAAACTCCTCTTCTCCCCAATTTTATTCAATACCCCCTCAATAGTTATTTGATCTACCCATCTAATCTTCAGCATTCTTCTGTAGCACCCATTACGAAATCTTCCATTTTCTTCTTGTCGCAACTATTTATCGTCCATGTTTCACTTCCATATATGGCTACACTCCATACAAATACTTTCAGAACCGACTTCCTGACACTTAACTCTATATTCGATATTAACAAATTTCTCTTCTTCAGAAACGCTTTCCTTGCCATTGCCACTCTACATTTTATATCCTCTCTTCTTCGACCATCATCAGTTATTTTACTCCCCAAATAGCAAAACTCCTTTACTACTCTAAGTGTCTCATTTCCTAATCTAATTCCCTCAGCATCACCCGTCTTAAATCGACTACATTCTATTATCCTCATTTTGCTTTTGTTGATGTTAATCTTATATACTCCTTTCAAGACTGTCCATTCCTTTCAACTGCTCTTCCAAGTCTTTTGCTGTCTCTGATAGAATTATAATGTCATCGGCACACCTCAAAGTTTGTGTTTCTTCTCCATGGATCTTAATACCTACTGCGAATCTTTCTTTCGTTTCTTTCACTGCCTGCTCAATATACAGATTCAATAACATCGGGAAGAGGCTACAACCCTTTCTAACTCCCTTCCCAACCACTGCTTCAATTTCATGCCCATAAACTCTTTTAACTGCCATCTCGTCTCTATAAACATTGTAAATAGCCTTTCGTTCCCTCCATTTTACCCCTGCCACCTTTTTAAGAGTGTATTCCAGTCAACATTGACAAAAGCTTTCTTTAAGTCTACAAATGCTAGAAACGTAGGTTTCCCTGTCCTTAATTTTTCTTCTAAGATAAGTCGTAAGGTCAGTATTGCCTCACGTGTTCCAACATTTCTACAGAATCCAAACTGATCTTCTCCGAGGTCTGCTTCTACAAGTATTTCCATTCTTCTGTAAAGAATTCGCAATAGTATTTTGCAGGTGTGACTTATTAAACTGACAGTTCGGTAATTTTCACATCTGTCAACACCTGCTTTCTTTGGGATTGGAATTATTATATTCTTCTTGAAGTCTGAGGGTATTTCACCTGTCTCATACATCTTGCTCACCAGATGGTAGAGTTTAGTCAGGACTGGCTCTCCCAAGGCCGTCAGTAGTTCCAATGGAATGTTGTCTATTCTGGGGGCCTTGTTTTGACTCAGGTCTTTCAGTGCTCTGTCAAACTCTTCACGCAGTATCGTTTCTCCCATCTCATCTTCATCTACATCCTCTTCCATTTCCATAATATTGTCCTCAAGTACATCGCCCTTGCATAGACTCTCTATATACTCCTTCCACCTTTCTTCTTTCCCTTCTTTGCTTAGAACTGGGTTTCCATCTGAGCTCTTGATTTTCATACAAGTGGTTCTCTTATCTCCAAAGGCCTCTTTAATTTTCCTGTAGGCAGTATCTATCTTACCGCTGGTGAGATAAGCCTCTACATCCTTACATTTGTGCTCTAGCTATCCCTGCTTAGCCATTCTGCACTTCCTGTTGATCTCATTTTTGAGACGTTTGTATTCCTTTTTGCCTGCTTCATTTACTGCATTTTTCTATTTTCTCCTTTCATCAATTAAATTCAATATTTCTTCTGTTACCCAAGGACTTCTACTAGCTCTCGTCTTTTTACCCACTTGATCGTCTGCTGCCTACACTACTTCATCCCTCAAAGCTACTCATTCTTCTTCTACCGTGTTTCTTTCCCCAATTCCTATTCATTGTTACCTTATGCTCTCCCTGAAGCTCTCTACAACCTCTGGTTTAGTCAGTTTATCCAGTCACATCTCCTTAAATTCCCACTTTTTCGCAGTTTCTTCAGTTTTAATCTACAGTGCATAAGCAGTAGATTGTGGTCAGAGTCCACATCTGCCCCTGGAAATGTCTTCCAATTTAAAACCTGGTTCCTAAATCTCTGTCTTACCATTATATAATCATCGATACCTTCTAGTATCTCCAGGATTTTTCCATGTATACAACAAAAATGTATGATTCTTGAACCAAGTGTTAGCTATGATTAAGTTAAGCTCTGAGCAAAATACTACAAGACGGATTCCTGTCCCACTTCTTACTCCCAATCCTTATTCACCTACTATATTTCCTTCTCTACCATTTCCTACTCTCGAATTCTAGTCATCCATGACTATTAAATTTTCGTGTCCCATCACTAACTGAATAATTTCTTTTTTGTCATCATACATTTCATCAATTTCTTCATCTTCAGAGCTATTTGGCAAATAAACTTGTACTACTGTAGTAGGCGTGGGCTTCGTGTCTATCTTGACCACAATAATGCGTTCACTATGCTGTTTGTAGTAGCTTACCCGCACTCCTATTTTTATTCATTATTAAACCTACTCCTGCACAACATCTATTTGATTTTGTATTTATAGCCTTGTATTCACCTGACCAAAAGTCTTGTTCCCCCTGCAAGCGAACTTCACTAATTACCACTATATTTAACTTTAACCTATCCATTTCCCTTTATAAATTTTCTAACCTACCTGCCTGATTAAGGGATCTGACAATCCACGCTCCGATCCGTAGAACGCCAGTTTTCTTTCTCCTGATATCGACGCTGTACCCAGTGACAATCATATGGAAGATTTCGGGATTGGCGAACGCCACGTGAATGTTACTTGCCATCACGTGTAGCGCCAACAGTAGAGCACTGAGGAGCTAGCGTTATGGTATGAGATCGTTTTTCACTTAAGGAAAAGCAAAATGCGCAGGTATATTGATAAGTGTCATTTGAGTATTAATCGAGTGTACAATATCATATCTTGGCTCTCGAGCTGTTACATGTGAGTGAGCAGCGATGTTGTTAGCTGTATCGCAGGGTTAGGTTATCATATTTGGTGTGCGCGTAGGCGCAGTAGCAGGTAATGGTTAGCTGTGTTAAGGTGAGTAAGCAGTTGGAATGTTATGTTGCAAATGTAAAGTCTCAGTTTATCTATGTGTTTAATTAAGATGATTACGTAATAGTAACTGATCTGAGAAGGCAGAAGTGTAGCGGAATGTTTCATTCGCGTGAAGAGGGATTATGAGGAAATTTTTTTGAAAACACTCTTTTATTACTGCAGCACCATTTTTCACTTATTTACAAATTTTTAATTGATCATGGTTTTTTTCGAAAGTAGAAAAGGAACAAAGTGTGTTCCGAAAATACTTCGACTTGTAACTGACGAAGAACTCATTGCACCTCTCGAGTGTCTGTGTGTAGATACAGCAATTTGCAGCTTCAGCGTATCGGTGCGCAAGACAGAACAGTACTGCAACGCGTTATCAAGATTTGCGCAGAATAGAGGTAAGGATTACATATTTTGATGTTTATTGAATCAGGGCCAACGTACGTCATTCTGATACTGATTTTCTGTTCTAATATCGATGGAGGCAGATAGACTATCAGTAAAGCAATTTTAAGAAACTCTCGCGTCCGCAATACGTTTTATTGCTACCTTTATTCTGCACCGGCTTCCTGTTGATGTCAATATGAAACTCTTGTAGAATTTCATACTCGTTACTGCCTACTTTTTCCGCTTCTGTCAATAGTTGAATTGACTTAAGTGTGGCACAGAAATATTTTTAAGTGAATTTCGCTATGAATCTTCATGCATTGCTAAATTTGCACACTTTTATGGTAGGTCAGCTACAGTAACCACTATGACTGGTCTGAACGTTGACACAGACCGTTTCGCGGCCGAATGCACATAATATTTTGATAATTCGTAAGGATCTGGGATACTTTGTCTTACTGAACCAGTTGGGTTATCTCGATAAGCTGAAATTCACTTTTATTAATACAGTTCATATTAATTAGCGTTTCTTCTTTCGCTCATATCTTATATTTACGTGTTGTGCTTAAGACACTAATCTGCATTGTCGGCCGCTGTGGCCGAGCGATTCTAGGCGCTTCAGTCCGGATCCGAGCGACTGTTACGGTCGCAGGTTCGAATCCTGCCTCGGGCATGGATGTGTGTGATGTCCTTAGGTTAGTTAGTTTTAAGTAGTTCTAAGTTCTAGGGGATTGATGACCTCAGATGTTAAGTCTCATAGTGCTCAGAGCCATTTGAACTATTCTTTGATTCATCTATATGTATTCTTACACATGTAGTCTTACACATGATTGAAAACAGTCCGACAAAGTTCGGATGGATTTTAAATTTTACGCCTGTGCATAGTATGTTGGTAGCACTTCGTCGCCCTTCCTGTTATGCTGTGTAGCAGCCTTTAAAGCTGTGCGGATCAGCATAACGAAAAGGCGAGGGGTCTCGCTCGTTTTGTCCACGACTGTACACACGCCACCGACGTAGATCCTGTAACATTACCTGTATTACTACGTAGTGACAGAAGGTTCAAGAAGCGGAGAACAGTCTTTCGAGTGTACCTAAATGATTTATGGCATATAAACTTACAGCAGATAGCACTGGTGAAAGCTAGGAAAAAATCCTAAAAAAATATACGTTCCAATCACAGTAACGTGACCACAGTCTGTGTTCGACGTCAACGTGCAATAACTACTAACAGCCGGAAGATGGCAGCACTAGCAGGGAGGGCAGACAAATCGTGTCACGGGACACGGAGAAGAGGGCAATACTTGCCGTACCGCGGGAACGATTTATCTCACGTCGAAACGGGCACTATCAATGGTCACGGGTCCAAGCGTGAAAGCGTTTCCGAAACGTCTGCGTGCCTCTGAAACGGCTACGTTTGTAATCTGTTCGTCTGCCGCTGTGTTTAAAGTGTAGCGTGCATGGAGAAATGGCGCTTCCCAAAACCGGCACCGACGCGACGGTGCGGCTCCACGGGACACAGTTGACGGGGTAGGGAGATCTGTACGGGCGAATACGCTTGCAGCTCTTGAGTAACTGACGACTCAGATGAACGTAAGGGCTACAACAGTCCCCTAAACGACCGTTAGGCGAACATTGCTGCCTATGGGCCTCTAAAGCAAGTGTGTTGTTCATGCATCAGTGGTGGCCGCTGTTCATTGCCGATGAAGACTGGAATTGGCACACCTCTACGACATGTGGACATCCACTGAGTGGTGACAGGTGGCCATATCACGTGAATCACGTATTATGTTCCATTGAAAGATGGTCGTTGGCGTGTACGGTGTGAAGCCATTGGGACGGTCCAGGCTACAGGAGAGAGCGTTGTGGTGTTTGGAATGTTTTTGCAGCATTCCCTGGATTCTCCGGTCATTCTGGGAGGCACGACATGCGGTTTGTGTTTCTTCCGCATGTTACCATCTATCACGAGGACAGTACAATGTGTCACACACTTCGCAGTATACGTGCGTGGTTCGAAGGGTACCTGGGTGAGTTTATCGTACTTCTCTGGCCACCAAACACCCCGGATCTAATACCAAACGACAATCTGTTGGACCACCTCGATCGATCTTTTTGAGAAACCAACGACGGCTTTGGAGTTGGTACAGCTCCACATCCCTGTATGTACCCTCCAGAACATCACTGATCACTGCTGTTCTCTTTCAGCAGTCCAATCTGCAAATATCTGGTTATTAAGGATTTTGATAGTTTGTCACTTTCACGCGACTGGACAGTTTATAGATCCTAGCAACGCCCATCAGCATTTGAAATTGTGTGTGTGTGTATTGGGGGTGGGGGTCAAATAGTGAGTGGGTGTGTTAGTGGATGTGGTCAGGTGTGCCTATGAATGTTTCATTTTTTATGCTCTTATTTTTAACTCTTTGCTGTAGGATATTATGATACAGGTTGAGCTTTTCTGTGTTTGAATTGGCCGGTGTGAAGGGGTTGATGAACTACAGCGCCATAACTTAATAGTATATGTTTAATGTAGATAACTAGAATGAATGCGGGTGTGGTTCTGTGACTCAATTATGCAAGGTGAAAGGAATAGGTGAACTCCATCGTCGTAACCTATATGATACTTTTGAAATTCATGGATGAGCCCTAGGTTTTGAACAAGCCAGTCCAATACTGAACAGAGTGAAATGCAAGTGTCATATATTTAGTTCCAAGCATGATACAGATAGATTATAGAGGTTATAGAGATAATGTTAGAGCATAATGACTTTTCTGGAGACTAGAAATCTACTCTGTAGGAATCAGCATGAGTTTCGGAAAAGACGATCGTGTGAAACCCAGCTCGCCCTATGCGTCCACGAGACTCAGAGGGCCATAGACACGGCTTCCCAGGTAGATGCCGTGTTTCTTGACTTCCGCAATGCGTTTGATACAGTTCCCCACAGTCGTTTAATAAATAAAGTAAGAGCACATGGAATATCAGACCAATTGTGAGATTCGCTTGAAAAGTTCCTACATAACAGAACGCAGCATGTCATTCTCAATGGAGAGAAGTCTTCCGAAGAAAGAGTGATTTCAGGTGTGCCGCAGGTGTGTGTCTTAGGAGCGTTGCTATTCACAATATGTGTAAGTGACCTTGTGGACAATATCGTAAGTTCACTGAGGCTTTTTGCGGAAGACGTTGTTGTATGTCGAGAGGCAACTGAATCTCAATGTAGGCAAGTGTAATGTGCTGCGAATACTTAGAAAGAAAGATACTTTATCATTTAGCTACCATATAGCAGGTCAGCAACTGCAAGCAGTTAATTCCATAAATTATCTGGGAGTAGGCATTAGGAGTGATTTAAAATTGAATGACCATATAAAATTAATCGTCGGTAAAGAAGATGATAGACTGAGATTCATTGAAAGAATCCTAAGGAAATTTAGTCCTGAAACAAAGGAAGTGGGTTACAGAACACTTGTTCGCCCACTGCTTGAATACTGCTCAACGGTCTGAGATCTGTACCAGATAGGGTAGAGAAGAATATAGAAGATCCAACGAAGTGGAGAGCGCTTCGTTACAGGATCGTTTAGTAACCCCGAAAGCGTTGCGGAGATTATAGATAAACGCCAGTGGAAGACTCAGCATGACAGACGCTCAGTAGCTTCGTATGGGCTCTTGTTGAAGTTTCGAGAACATACCTTCACCGTGGAGTCAAGCAGTATATTGCTTCCTCCTACATATATCTCGCGAAGAGACCATGAGGATGAAATCAGAGAGATTAGAGCCCACACAGAAGCATACCGACAATCTTTCTTTCCACGAACAATACGAGACTGGAATAGAAGGGAGAACCGTTAGAGGTACTCAAGGTACCCTTCGCCACACACCGTCAGGTGGCTTGTAGAGTATGGATGTAGATGCAGATAGATTTAGAAGAAGGAAATCATTAGTGGCATATTTCGGGAGAGCCCTTCCATTAAATGACTAGGAGTAATTTTACAAAACGGTATGAAGGGAAACAAGCAAGTGGATACTGGATAACCACTGGCCAACCAGTGTAATGTTTTGTTGAGGAGATTTTCAGAACCTGAGTTGGATGCTTGAAAGGCACTGTGTACGAGACTTGTAAATGAAAAATTCTAGATAATTAATCTCGTGCTTTATTGTCTACCCAAATGGATCTGACGCATATCTTAGCCATATACAGGGTGAGTCACCTAACATTACCGCTGGATATATTTCGTAAACCACATCAAATACTGACGAACCGATTCCACAGACCGAACGTGAGGAGAGGGGCTTGTGTAATTGGTTAATACAAACCTTAAAAAAATGCACGGAAGTATGTTTTTTAACACAAACCTACGTTTTTTATATGGAACCACGTTAGTTTTATTAGCACATCTGAACATATAAACAAATACGTAATCAGTTCCGTTTGTTGCATTGTAAAATGTTAATTACATCCGGAGATATTGTAACCTAAGGTTGACGCTTGAGTACCACTCCTTCGCTGTTCGATCGTGTGTATTGGAGAGCCCCGAATTACGTTGGGATCCAAAGGGAATGGTGATGGACCTTAGGTACAGAAGAGACTGGAACAGTACATTACGTCCACATGCTAACACCTTTTTAATGGTCTTATTCACTGACGCACATGTACATTACCATGTGGGGTGAGGTACGCGTACACACGTGGTTTCCGTTTTCAATTACGGAGTGGAATAGAGTGTGTCCCGACATGTCAGGCCAATAGATGCTCAATGTGGTGACCATCATTTGCTGCACACAATTGCAATCTCTGGCGTAATGAATGTCGTACACGCCGCAGTATATCTGCTGTAATGTCACCGCTGGCTGCCACAATACGTTGTTTCATATCCTCTGGGGTTGCAGGCACATCACGGTACACATTCTCCTTTAACGTACCCCACAGAAAGAAGTCCAGAGGTGTAAGATCAGGAGAACGGGCTGGCCAATTTATGCGTCCTCCACGTCCTATGAAACGCCCGTCGAACATCCTGTCAAGGGTCAGCCTAGTATTAATTGCGGAATGTGTAGGTGCACCTTCATGCTGATACCACATAGGTCGACGCGTTTCCAGTGGGACATTTTCGAGCAACGTTGGCAGATCATTCTGTCGAAACGCGATGTATGCTGCAGCCGTTTGGGCCCCTGCAATGTCAGGACCAATGAGGTGGTCGCCAATGATTCCGCACCACATTTTCAGTCCACGGTCGCTGTCGCTCTTCAGTCCGGAACCGCGCGACTGCTACTGTCGCAGGTTCGAATCCTGCCTCGGGCATGGATGTATGTGATGTCCTTAGGTTAGTTAGGTTTAAGTAGTTCTAGTTCTAGGGGACTGATGACCACAGATGTTAAGTCCCATAGTGCTCAGAGCCATTTGAACCATTTTTTGCTGTCGCTTTACCTGTCTGAGCCTGCGAGGATTGTCCACGGACCAGTAATGCATGTTCCGTAGATTCACTGCCCCGTGGTTTGTGAAACCCGCTTCATCGCTAAACAGGTATAACTGCAACGCATTCTCTGTTAATGCCCATTGATATAATTGCACTCGATGATTAAAGTCATCACCATGTAATTGCTGATGTAGCGACACATGAAACGGGTGAAAGCGGTGATGATGCAGTATGCGCATGACACTACTATGACTCAGTCCACCGGCTCTCACAATGTCCCGTGTACCCATGTGTGGGTTCATGGCAACAGCAGCTAGCACACCAACTGCACCCGCTTCTCCTGTGACGGGCCTGTTACGAACCCGTTTGCATGCTACGACCATACCTGTTGCATACAGTTGGCGATAGATGTTTTGCAATGTGCGGCACGTTGGATGCTCTATGTCTGGGTACCGTTCTGCATACACCCTGCAGGCTTCAGCTGCATTTCGTCGACACTCGCCATAGATGAGTATCATCTCCGCCTTTTAAGAGTTCGAATACACCATGGTCACAGTTCCTACAACACTACACTATCACAGACGTCTGGCAACACGGTGTACTACAGTTGGTCTGCGTGCGGAGACGAATGCAGAATAACAATAGCAGCAAGCGCTACATGCGGACACTGCGACAGCTAGACCTAACCACAACAGTGCACTACAGCCACACTCGTAACACAGTCGTCGTTGTAAACATGTCCCTGCAGATGCTGCTCGCCGACCGTGGCCCGCGTTTGTTACAACACGCAACTGAACGTCGGAGGTTTCAAGCGTCAAATTTAGGTTACAATATCTCCGGATGTAATTAACATTTTACAATGCAACAAACGGCACTGATTACGTATTTGTTTATATGTTCAGTTGTGCTAACAAAACTAACGTGGTTCCATATAAAAAAACGCAGGTTTTTGTTAAAAAACATACTTCCGTGCATTTTTGTATGGTTTGTAGTAAAGAATTACACTAGCCCTCTCCTCACGTTCGGTCTGTGGAATCGGTTCGTCAGTATTTGATGTGGTTTGCGAAATATATCCAGCGGTAACGTTAGGTGACTCACCCTGTATAAAGGATGATTTAACTGCGCCTGCCGATGTCGTTTCATGAAACCCCACATGACAGAACAACGTACTTAGTCGGTTCGCTGTGGAGATGTGAAACACACTGTCAAAATGTCGCAGAATTAATGGAAAAGTACACAAAGACATCTTACACCTATTGTGTAAATTTTGTTTATTAAACTACGTTAGCACCATAACAGAAGGTGCCATATATCATTCTTTTCATTCGGTTATGTATCAGAATGTTGTTACTTTCAAACTTGCCATTCTGATATCTCCTGTTAATTTCTTTGGTTCTAATGATGAGAAACACTATATAAGGCAACGATTCTGAAGCATTTACGAAATATAAAGTACTGTAAGCAAAAGAAACTTACAGTTGTTTTCGATGGTGAAACACACTGTGTAAGGTTACGTTTCTGAACCATTTACGAAATATTAAGTACTATAAACGGAATAAACTTACAGGGACAACCAAAACATGTATGACTACACGGCTAACTACAAACAGTTGAATAAGCGTGACAAAAATGAGGCATACCTTGTCCAAAAATATAGCGTAACTAATGGTTAACCGTCGCTTGTATTTTTTACAGTATGCATCCGTTTGCTGAGACACACCCAAAACTCTGAGAGGGAACTTATATCAATTACATGCCTGTCACCAGTCTGCATACCGTTCCTGATACATATGCAGTGCTGGTTACATGAAACGATATCAATAGCGGCCGCTGAAACACCCCTCACCTCTTACGTGTCGTAACTACAGGGAACGAGTGATACGAGCGTTTGCAGGGGTATACATATAGTCTCTCTTAAGTAGCTTCAGAAGTAAATAAAGGAGTAAACGTAATTTTTTATACATCTAAAATCACAATATACTTTGAGTTTCTGAATATACGGGATAAACCCGAAATCCAACGATAAAATTTTGGAAGTCGTTCGGTGACAAACTCTCAGTATATTGCTGTAAGCTACCAGTAATCTTCTGTGCCTCGTAACAGAATGTTCTCATCTCGTTTGATGCCTCACCCAAACATTATTAACCATATTACAAGTGTTAATATGGATATTTTACATTTATTGGATGGTGCGTAAGTTCGTATCGTTTTCCCATAAATTTAATAAACGCAGCTGATGCACATAATAGAGATTTTATTCATCAAAAATATATTCTCTTTCACTCTGTACAATTGTCTGCCAACGCTAGGGTAGCTTTTCGATTCCGCAACTGTGGTCTTCAGACGAAGAACTCATAGAGCCACGCTCGGGCGAATTTTCATCCGGAAAGGAAGTTCTTTGAAAGTTGTTCGATAGAGATCGGAGAGGTAAAAATCTGAGGGCAAAAGATCAGGTGAATGAGATGGGTGCGGGACTACTTCCCAAACCAGCTCCTGTGGAGTGTTTTTGTCAGTCTAGCAGAATGCGGGCGGGCGTTGTCACGGAGTAGTATCACTTCACGCATTCTTCCTGGTCGTTGTTCTTGGACTGCTTCTACAAGGCGTCTGTTGTTGACAGTAAATGCCAGCAGTGGTGCTTACATATCGAGGAAGCAATTGGTAGTACACCACACCATCGATGTTACACAAGATGTATTATATTTTTTGTGGAAGCGCGTAGGTCTTTGTATGGCGAGTAGCTGTTGTGTTTGTACTCAACCAATTCTTTCTTTTTCTTGTGTTAGCATAAAACTACAATTTCTCGTCACCAGCAACGACACAGGATAGAATTAGTCGGTGTTGATCAGGAGCCAATTGACGACGAGCAAGGAAAGGTTTATTATATGACCGCCCGCTGACTTTTGTGATTTTGGGTTAGAGCATGCGGTACCCACACAAGCGAATCTTTAACCTTCCCCATAGCATCGAAATGTCGCAAAATGGTGAAATGATCACGGTTCATCACATCTTCTAGTTTTTGAGTACACTGACATGGATCATTCACCAAAACCCGAAGCCTTCCTGAAGGTGGATAGTTAGTAATGTCCTCCTTAAAACGATAAAACCATTTTCTTGCCATGCTTCATCCAGTGGCATTATCCGCATACACGGCGCTATTTTCTGAGGCTCCCTCCACTGCTGCAACCCCCCTGTTGAATTCAAAGAGAAGAATGTGTCGGAAATGCCCGGATTTCTCCACTTGGCCCTCCTTGTCTAGCATCCACTCAGTATCTGCAAATGACAATATGACAATATATAAACCCAAACAGCAACACTGAACCAAATAAACCCATACCAGTTGAAATAGCAACACGCAACACAAAAACGCTACGAACTTTTACACCAACCTAATATTTAGTAAGTGACTTCAAAGTGGATATCTGCACAGCTCTGTAAATGCTCGTACATCCGATGTCTTAGCGTTCTGGTACATATGCGCTATATACGATTAAAATATATATGGTAGTCATAATCATATGCCCTGACACCATGACATACTGTAGAATCTTTTTTTAACTTATCGCAGGACAACGACAAATTTTGGTGATCAGGATGTTCACATTATATGGGATCATAATTATTTTTTCATTTCCCCAATGTGGCCCGGTTGATAAAACAATATTTGTCTGATGCTTGGAGAACATCATCAGTGACCAACCACTCCTTACTGTAGAAGCTGGCATTAATTAGATATATGATACAGTAACTGGGAATATTACTGTACATTTTATTAATAGTCACTTGCTCCGTATATTGATTCGACATATGTAGGAAGTTAAACACGAGTTAGACACGTTTTGCAACCAACATCTAGGGGGCACTACTTTCCAGTATAGTATCTGAGCATCACTCCATTATCAACAACGAAACTTTGTGAATCCTCACCTGAGTTGAAGGAAGAAGGCTACTCAATAAGAAATCAAAAAATTGGCTCTGAGCACTATGGGACTGAACATCGATGGGCATCAGTCCCCTAGAACTTAGAACTACTTAAACCTAACTAACCTAAGGACAGCACACAACACCCAGCCATCACGAGGCACAGAAAATCCCTGACCCCGCCGGGAATCGAACCCGGGAACCCGGGCGTGGGAAGCGAGAACGCTACCGCACGACCACGAGATGCGGGCAATAAGAAATCCATTTTTTTAAATTGGTGACAGCTGTACCGAAAATGGCAGAAATGTTCCCTCAAAATATTTTGTTATTTTTTCGCAAATAATGTTGGAACTACGCTGGATGTGCAATTAATTCTCTCTGTTACGCGAGGAATGGATGAAAAAGTGGTCCGCATAAAAATAAATTAATTGTAATTTAATATTTATCTCTAAACTTCGTGATGAATTAACGGTTTTTTCCCATTATCCCAATAATTGCGTGTTCGTTTGCTGAAATTGAGTAACTGCGGTCGTTTTGCTGTTTCGCCGTGTTCCGGCTGCGGCGAATCCCTTCTAGTTGCATTACAGCCGAACGATTCATTAAAAAACTGGCGAATCCAGCGCTGTCCTCTCCGTCGCTGCCGCTGCAGTGTGGCGGTCATTTACTTTCAGCGGCTGGTTCCGAGCATCTACAAAGGCAGACGCAGTCCCCATTGAATCGTGTGCAGGAACCGTAGTTGTAACACAGCATTTACAGTGACAGAAAATACCATTTTCCTACTTTCTGGTGTGCCATTTGTGTTTGGAGAACCAAGGCTCAAGAACTGTATTAACATGCTACTTAAATAGAACACATACCACTAAACCACTGTCCGCTTGTGCTTGCATACATGTCACTACCCTTGTTACAGCCAAACCAACTTCCAGGTGTGTCACACACATTTACAATGGACGAAATGGATGACACTATTAGAATTCTCGTACTGCTCTGACAGGTATTACGCCACTTAATGTCCAAACAAGACAAATCGTAGTGTAAACCAGTAAAGTTTAAAGCAGTGTGGACTGTGTAAAACACCAGTGGAATAATGCTCCTATCGGCGCACAAAAATGGTGAATTCACTCTTGTTTAAAATAAACGACTGTGATTAAAATTTAGTGTATCAGCTGCCCCACTGTACCTTCGTCAGAAACTTTTACAATTCTCATTTTCTAATTTAAAAAATTTCTAATCTAACAAATTTTATTCAGTATAGTTAAGTACCTCCAAACCTAATACCTCAAAAGGTACATTTAACAGTTAACGGTTCAATAAAATGAAAATCAGATTTCCTTCTCTATAATTACAATGGGAAAAATGGATAAGAAGCTTAGCTATTTAATAGCTTATAAAATTATTGCAAAGAAAAGTATAGATTGAGATATTATGACTTATAAAATTATTGTAAAGAAAATGGTTATCAGGTTAAATAGAAAAGATCTGATTTTTAATAGTGAAGAAATGAATAAAGAAATAAAGAAGACAGAACTAAAACATAAAACTTTTTAAGAACTTCGATCAGTTGTTGAAACAGAAAAATTGAACAATTATTATTTACTTAGCAAAAGTCAATTAGTTGATCTTATTGTAAGCCCTTTTGATAATGTTAATAACAATGATAACGATAATTAATTCAATAAAAAGTGTATAAAAGAACTTCATCAAATCTGTAAAACCAAAAAAAAGAAATTCTAAATTTATTGTTCTAAATTTTTCCAGCTGTGGAATTGGGGAGTCAAAAAAAATGGTTCAAATGGCTCTGAGCACTATGGGACTTAACTACTGTGGTCAACAGTCCCCTAGAACTTAGAACTACTTAAACCTAACTAACCTAAGGACATCACACACATCCATGCCCGAGGCAGGATTCGAACCTGCGACCGTAGCAGTCGCGCGATTCCGGACTGAGCGCCTTAACTGCGAGACCACCGCAGCCGGCCAATTGGGGAGTCACTCGGTTAAAACTGGTGCCATGGAAATGGACTCTTGCTTCACAGATGTTTATGAAATTGAGTGATCAACGATATTTTAGGCACACGCCCTTCCACTGAGCAAACATATCGATCATCAACACACACACACACACACACCGATCATGTTTTCCTGTACAGTTTTTAATTTCTAAGGCTCCCTCTAGTACCATGTAAGTTATTCCCTAATGTCTTAACACATGTACTATTATTCTGTTCCTTCTTCTTGTCGGTATTTTCCATATGTTTCTTCCATCACCGATTCCGCATATCAGTCGTTACTTCAGTAGTCCACCTCATATTCAGCCTTCTGCTGTAGTATCATATCTCAGACGCATCTGTTCTATTGTGTTTCGGTTTTCCTACTATCCATGACTGATTACTATACAATATTGTGCTCCAAACGTACATTCTTAGAACTTGCATCCTCAAATTAAGGCCTATGCTAGATACCAACAGACTTCTCTTGGCCACAAATGCACTTTTTTGCCAGTGCTAGTTTGGTTTTTACGGCCTTCTTGCCCTTTCTGTCACCGATTATTTTGCTTCGTCTACTTCGTGGTAACCAATTATGATGAGAACTTCCCGCTATTGCAACCTTTCTTCTTCTCATAACTTCCGACTTTCTTCGATTTACTCTTAATCTCAATTCTGTACCCACTAGACGATTCATTTCATTCTACAGAGCATGTAATTCTTCTTTACCTTCACTGGGCGCAGCAATCCGAACAGTGATTCTCATCATTAATGTTCTCTCATCCTGAATTTTAACCCCACCTTTGAACCTGTTTTTTTATTTCCGTCACTGTTTCTTCTGTGTGTAGACTGAACAGTAGGGCCGAAAGACTGCTGACCTGTCCTAAGACATAGCACATTTTTCGTGGTCCTCCACCCTTACTTTTCCTTATTGGTTCTTGTACAAATTGTGTACTAGCGAACCTGGCAATGCTTCGCAATTGCTGAATATGCATGACCACTGTATATAAGTCCTAAATCTCTTCTCTCACTCCCCTTCCTCTCTATATACCACCTGAAATACCACACTGTGTCCATCATCTTCTGCCCCTCTCTTTGTGCATCTCCTCCGCACTGTCTCCCTCTCCATCTCCTACGCCCCCCTCTCTCTGTGAACATGAGCCCTGTTTACTGTCATTTCTAACGAAACCTTGGTTGGGAATTGACGGCGGGTTTAATGAAACGTAAATTGGTTGGGATCATTGGTATTCGGGGTATGAGAGAGACCTCTCCAGCTGCTGGATCAGTAGCTTCAATGCCAATATATCACCTAGTTTTAATATGCAAACAGGTAGGGTTACAGTGTTTCTCACGATTCAGTTTCCCTAGTAGTATTGTAATTATAAACCATTTAGCCAAAACCCAACTTTATTGTTTTCGGTTAAAACAGACTGTGACAAAAGAAAAGAGACAAACAGCACAGTTTTACAGGTCAGCGTTTCTTACCCAAAATCGATTTTAGCAGAGAGCGTTGACAATCCCCTTCATTTATGTATGAAAATATTTAGCCAGTGTCCGATGCCGGCCGCGGTGGTCTAGCGGTTCTAGGCGCTCAGTCCGGAACCGCGGGACTGCTACGGTCGGAGGTTCGAATCCTGCCTCGGGCATGGATGTGTGTGATGTCCTCAAGTTAGTTAGGTTTAAGTAGTTCTAAGTTCTAGGGGACTAATGACCACAGATGTTAAGTCCCATAGTGCTCAGAGACATTTGACCCATTTTTCAACCAGTGTCCGACTGATTATTTATTTTAATACATGTAAAATTTTGAAATAAATCGGACAAGAAGTTTGCGAGACTTTCATTAACAATGTCTCTCCTTTATGTATCCTTTCAAATGTTTGTTAGAATATAGTGACAAAATTTTAAGTGAAACTGTGAATAACTTTTCGAGAATTTTTATAACAATGTTTCCAATTTTGTATGGCACATAAATATTTACATATTGTATCTATTGGAAAATATGTAGCCTGTGTTCATCTGAATGTTTTTTACAACATCGTTTAAACGTTTTAAGTAAATCGATCCAGAACTTTCCGAGAGTTTTCGTAACAACGTTATACAACGACTTGTCTTTATGCAGTGTAGTAGAACATTATCGGTCGCTCCCTACAGCTTATTCCGGATCGACAAATGCTATGAATGTGTTTTCATTCCATTGTCAATCCCAATTTCAGGACTGCTTTCCTGGTGTCCTTACCTTTCCTAAATTCAACATGGTCATCATCTGAGAGACTGATTTTTTTCCATTTTTCTGTATATTTTGCCGGCTACCTTCTTGGAGGCATGAGGTGTTAAGTTGATAGTGTGATAGTTTCCGAACCTGTCTGCCGTTACTTTTTGCGAAACTGTGCGAACGATATTTTCCCGATAGCTGTCCCTTCTGCCTTATTTTGTCTTAAGCCTTCTAACCTCCTTTAAACTCTTACAGTGGATCCTCTATACCTTCCTTACTGACGTGATTTACTTCTTGTATCACGTCATCATACAAAGCATCCCCATCATATAGGCCTGAAGTGCATTCTTTTAATCTATTCGCTCTCTCCTCTGCGTTTAACTGTGCTATTCCCATTCCATTCTTGATGTTGCAACCCTGACTTTTCGTTTCACTGAAGTTCAATAAGCGAAGCAACAATTTTTTTTTAATTTTTAGATCAGGTTGGTTTTGTTCAGAAATCCAACATACCATATTATTCCCCGCCCTTATGGCTATAAAATCCTGTCATTCATCACAATCACCGTTCATTGCGGCGGCCTTACGCAATCTTATTAGGAGGGTCTATATTCCCACATGATACTACTCTACTGGTCGACGTAGGAGCGAACTTCTTGCTGCGTCGATAACCTCCCGAATGAGCATGTACTGTTTCCTGCAGGGTGCATCCTTCATTGGGCTAAATAGATGGAAGATGCGAATTCTGGACTGTAGAGTGGATGAGGAAGAACAGTTCAGTAAAGTTTTGCGAGCCCCAATCGGTTGTGCAGACTTGCGTGAGGACTTTGGGTAGGGAGAATTTCTTTCGCAGACAACACTCAAGTCCTTTCTTCAGTATCCTGAGGGTAGTGCAGTACAGTTCAGAGAGGATCGTTGCACCATGAGGGAGTTCATCGAACAGAATAACCATGTCAGATTCCTAGAAGGCGATCGAGATAATTTTACTGGCTGAGGGTGCACTTTTTTCTTCCGAGGAGAGAGGTGTGGCTTCAATCCCCGGGCTGCCGCTTGTTCCCGATTCGACGTGATGAACCTATGTTTCATCGTCCGTGACGATGTTCGACAAAAAATTCTCATGGTCAGCCTGGTAACACGCGAGGAATTCTGCACAGGTGGTCTTCTCTTGTTCTTTATGTTCTTCTGTTAGGCGGCCAGGAACCTGGTGGTTGAAAGTGTGGATACCACCAACAGAAGCGTCGAGTTGTGGAGCGAGGTGTTTAACGGTGATCCGTGGAACAGCTCGAATGAGAAGAGCACCCGTATGTTCCAACGTTGCAGGAATCACAGCAATGTGAGTCTGACCGGCACGTGGGAGATTGTTGCGATGTCGACAGACGCCAAACCGAACGACTCGCGGTGCTTTCGTTCATTGCCTGATCTCCGAAAATTTTCTGCAGACGCCTATGAATACCCGCGATGTTCTGGTTTTCCACCAAAAGAAACTCAAAAACAGCTCTCTGCTTGGAACTCACCTCCGTTACAAACGCGATATTGAAGGCTATGTACTGGGCAGCCAACTTCCAGAACTTCTTGAAACTATAGACCAGAGATTCCCAACGTGAATTACCCCCTGAGTGGTGAAATGGAAAGTTTTGAGGCGTAGAAACTGATTTATTCGATTCGGTTTCAGTAACAGAACTAAACAATTTTCAAAGTATCATTACTATTATCACAATTTTGTCAGACTCAAATATTGATTATGTGAGTTATCAATAATAATTTTTTTCAGTTAGTGTTATTAATGTGGTGAACTTACAGGTTCCTCACACAGTCCAGCCACTACATACATATGTTGTGCTTTGTCCCATACATCACTGATGATAAAAGTATGACATTTATGTAATATATGTTAAATTTCTCAAGAAAATGTCGTCTCCAAGTTGTAAGTACTGTCTTTAGTAGTCCAGAATTGGCTTCATTACTCGCTTCGAAACAGATAAATGAATTAATCGACAGCAGGACACAGCAGTAACTACAAAGGACTACTATACTGCTATACAGATTATTATTATTATTATTATTATTATTACTAGTGGTAGCTGTAGTCAGAAACAAAGCATTAACAGCCTGAAGTGTTCCAATTTCTAACAGCTCAAAAGTTACAAATGCACCAGTCAATTAATTTATGAACATTTAGTATAGTGTACAAATTTTAAATAAGATTGCTGTGTGCAAGTCAATCAAGTGTTGCGGTGGAGAGTTGTAATACAGGGAAGTTTGTTTTGTAACAAGTATCTGCCCCGACTGTGGATAGTTAGCTTCTCTACCAGAGGACGAGTTGTGGGTAGTACTTGCGATGCACCAAGAATTCTTTCGTCATTCATTCTGACACACACAAATTAAATACAATTAATCTCTCATCATTTTAAAAATAAAAGTGTTCCAAGAAAAATCAATCATTCTACAGTTTAGTTAGGTGCCAAGGTTCATGATAATGTTGGGGGGGGGGGGGGGATAACGTGTCAACAGACGGCAGGGTGGAGGGCGTGAGAAGTGAGATGGGGGGGGTCTAACTAATGTCTAACTGCACTCAAGGGTAACGGTCTAAGAAACAAAATTGGTTCAAATGGCTCTAAGCACTATGGGACTTAAAATCTGAGGTCATCAGCCCCCTTAGACTTAGAACTATTTAAATCTAACTAACCTAAGGACATCACAGGCATCCATGCCCGAGGCAGGATACGAACCTGCAACCGTAGCAGCAGCGCGGTTCCGGACTTAAGCGCCTAGAACCGTTCGGCCACAGCGGCCGGCTGGTCTAAGAAACGTTAGGAACCACTGCTGTAGGGACTGAAGCGGGAATAATCCATCACGACCCACACAAAATTCTGTATTTCTTCAACCGAAGGTGGCCGACAAGAATATCTATTGCGTTACTTATTGAACGCCCCTTGTAGATGTAGATCCGAAGTCGATCCGATGATGCCCTGATTTGTTTGCCATTCTCACAGCCGTTGTGGCCCGACAGAGGCTTGGCGACCAGTACAACGACTTCCCCTGTTCAATACGCTCAGGACTGCGCCTCGAGTCGCACAGTGGCTGAGACGTCCAGACGGAGGTACTGGCGCCCGCCGGCTGCCCACCCACCTCAGGGGCTAATGCTGCGTCGCCCAACACCGCCAGCTGCGCCGTGACTGATCGGCTGTCAGGGGGGCTGCGCCGAGCTGCGAGGTGCTGCGCCGGCGGCTGAATTATGAGCCGACAGGTATTTGCGGCTGAGGCGCGGGCCTCCTGCCCCCCCCCCCCCCATCCAACCCTCCGCCACTCAGGCCTTCCGCCAGCACGTCGGACCTCATCTGGCGCACTCAGGCCTGCTCCTGCTAATGGCTGAATGATGGCGGGGCCCACACCTAGCGTCCCAGGTCTGCCGGCAGATGTGCGCTTCCGCCTACTAGAACTCTTCATCACCTCCAGAAACCGTAGGGCTCTAACAATCTGCACCTACGGTACCGTACGTGTGTTTACGTCATTACTGTAGCGCGCGATGCACACGAGAAAAGTGACAATCGCTAAGGGCTCAAACCGAATGAAATCACGTTGCATAACACTACTAAACTGATAAGCTGTCACTGCGATCGAATGCAGAAGAATGCAGGCAATGTGGCTGGTACACAATAAAGGAATGCAAAATTGTTAAGGCTTTCGTGGCCACTTGTTGACAAACTGCCTATTGGCTTCTGTCTCGTGTTCTTCGGCCGACGTTCATCTAATGATTTTTCTGACGTTTCGCCAGCACGAGTGGTTGGCATTGTCAAAGCTTCACCCTCCATTGCAGTTCACCACCGGCAATAAAGGGTGAAGCTTTGACAATGCCAGCCACTCGTGCTGGCGAAACGTCAGAAAAATCATTAGATGAACGTCGGCCGAAGAACCCGAGACAGAAGCCAATAGGCAGTTTGTCAATAAAGGAATGGTTACACTGGACCGACTGAATAACGTAGAATACATTGTTATGCAAAACGTAAGGACGAAAGAGAGAGAAAGTAATTTAAATATGCATTAATTATAAACCGATGGAAACCAAGGAAAGTTCGGGAGAGTGTTGCCACAGGACTCCCATTCGTCCACTGATATCTGGACGTAATATGGCGTGAGGTCAAAGTGACTACAGTGCCAAATGAGACACGGTGTGGTTGAAGGAGTGGGAAAAGGCAGTCAGTGTGTTTACATGTGTGTCTCAATGAGAGTCTGCGTTTGTAAATCATCAAACAGTCGCAGTTAACTATGGTGGTGCTCCTCATTATACAGGGCTATTACAAATGATTGAAGCGATTTCATAAATTCACTGTAGCTCCATTAATTGCCATATGGTCACGACACACTACAGATACGTAGAAAAACTCATAAAGTTTTGTTCGACTGAAGCCGCACTTCAGGTTTCTGCCGTCAGAGCGCTCGAGAGCGCAGTGAGACAAAATGGCAACAGGAGCCGAGAAAGCGTATGTCGTGCTTGAAATGCACTCACATCAGTCAGTCATAACAGTGCAACGACACTTCAGGACGAGGTTCAACAAAGATCCACTAACTGCTAACTCCATTCCGCGATGGTATGCGCAGTTTAAAGCTTCTGGATGCCTCTGTAACGGGAAATCAACGGGTCGGCCTGCAGTGAGTGAAGAAACGGTTGAACGCGTGCGGGCAAGTTTCACGCCTAGTGATGTGAAAGATTCAGTGTTTAAACCTCCTCTACCAAGAAACGTGCCAGAACTGCGAGCTCGCATCAACAATGCTTTCGAACTCATTGATGGCGACATGCTGCGCCGAGTGTGAGAGGAACTTGATTATCGGCTTGATGTCTGCCGAATCACTAAAGTGGCACATATCGAACATTTGTGAATGCCTAAAAAGACTTTTTGAGTTTTTGTATGTGTGTGCAAATCATTGTGAAAATATCTCAAATAATAAAGTTATTGTAGAGCTGTGAAATCGCTTCAATCATTTGTAATAACCCTGTACCATGGACTGGAGACGACTTTTGGATGACCTCACATGGGAAGACTCATCAGGATATTCGAAGAAGGACAAATTGTGACGAGTGCAGCGCAGGTTTTGATATTGCCCGCAGCACTGATAGACGTGCATAGGGCGTGTAGAGAACAACACGCACTGCAGTTTGGTGGAGAGGAGGTGTTGGGGAATATGATCTGCAGTAGCACATATCAATTTTTTGCATACATTTACGATCCACTACATAACTAGTTTACCACCACATCGCTCTCTCCTTTCTTCTCACAAACATTGAGCACTGCTTCAGGGCGAGAGAAAAAGGATGGACGTTTTTAGAACAGATAGTATTCAACATCAGGTAGTAGGAGTCGGGAGACGGATGTGGGCAGGTGTTTAGGGGCTCCTGCCATTTTTTTTAATCCAGGTCGTGGAACTGTGAACTTTGCAAAACTGTGTGTTTGATTACGATAGTGTTTTGCATAATAATTAGTCTGGTGTCACAGTTCAGCGTGAATTTCGTCGCCATTTAACTCTTGGGACGCATTATAGTTTTCCCACTCGTAACACCGTTTTATGTTGGGCTGTCTCATTTCGTTTGTGAGGAACGCTGATGAATAGGAAACCGCCAGGGCCTCCACGCAAAGTACCCACTGCAGAAAATGTTGAAAGACGAGGCCATAGCCAACACACAAAGTATATTAATGGAAGCTATTCGCGACTATTTTTCTTGGTCGCGTCATTTCCCTCTTTGGTGACATTAGTTCAAAAATGGTTCAAATGGCTCTGAGCACTATGGGACTTAACATCTCAGGTCATCAGACCCCTAGAACTTAGAACTACTTAAACCTAACTAAACTAAGTACATCACACACATTCATGCCCGAGGCAGGATTCGAACGTGCGACCGTAGCGGTCGCGCGGTTCCAGACTGAAGCGCCTAGAACCGCTCGGCCACCAACGGCCGGCGGTGACATTAGTTTCTTTCCTCGTCTCCCACACTTGTCCATGTGCGACTACTTTCTGGGGAGTTAACTCAGGTCATGTGTATACTAGCATAAGCCACGTACACTTGGAGAACTGAAGAAAGCAATTCTTCTGGAAGATGTTCAAACTGACAGAACAATATTGGAGAGAGTGGAAGCCAACTTCCGAGAATGGCTTGAGAACTGTGTCGCTGGAAACGGCCGTCACCTGGGGGATGTTATTTTCAAGCATTAATTTTGTAAAATGGCAACGTCATTTGAGTATTGTTCTGTAAACAAAAATTTTTTAAAGCACAAGTAACGATGCTTTATTTTTAACGTGTATCCTTCATGCGTCGCCCTGTACAAACCTAACATCAATCATAAACTCGACTCCTACTAACCCATTGTTTTCCCCTATAATTTGTAATATCCTTCACACCAGCATCGGAATACTCCATCAAAGGTATATCCACACATATTTCCATATGACTGTCAGTATTCTAAGACAAATTGTGTCAAGTCTTTGTATTATTTCTCTGGATAATTACGATATTGTTCAACTTCAAAGGATATGGTATGCTCTTAACTAATCTGGTGTACCCTACATCCTGGATGATGATTAATAATCGAAACTAGTAGATAACCAGTGCGACGAATGAACAGTTTATTTTTGAAATGTAATTTACAAAATATTTCGATACCGTCTCCCTACAGTAGCATATATCTCCCAGGGAACGAAATCTACCCTCACATAATCCTATCCCAGTTCCTACCAACCACCAGAGCTCTTTTTTCCATCTCTCCTACGCTCTCCTCCTCATGGTCTGGCTTCTGTTCCAGACTAGTAAACTTAACTTAAGAACATAAATGACTCTCACATGATATGTCACATTTCGTGAGGAGAACCTAGAAAGAATTTGTACAGTACAGGGCAATATAGTACATTTGATAACTTAGAGAAATATCAGACCAGAAGAAATCGCACTTTTATTGAAATTCTGGACGTACCAGAAGCACGTAACGCTACCAGAAACATTGTCGAACGTGATCCTTACGGTGATGCAGGTGTTAATGTGTGGGGAGGCGTAATGTTCTTTGGTGGTACTGAACGGCAATTTTTTGAATACGTTACTCTGACACTGTACTTCTTTCCCATGGGCGAATTTTGTTGGGTGAATTCGACCCCAAACTCATTGCTATGGATGACAATGCGTGACTTCACCAAACTACACAGCTGGAGGAGGTCTTGGAACGAGAGAATATTCGGTGAATGGAATGGCCTGCCCGTTCTCCCGACTTAAACGCCCATAGAGCACATGTGGGATGCATTACACACACACACACACACACACACACACACACACACACACACACACACACACACACACAATATCCACCCTTTGTCAACAGCGCTGGTGGAGGAATGGAGAGTCATACAGAAGAACTCCTTACCAACCTTGTGGTCAGTATGGGAGAACGTTTAAGAGTATGCACTGCCATCTGTGGTAACCACGCAACCCTATTAAGAAACATGTACCAACTGTTGTCATGTCCATGGGGCCATCAAAAATCGCACGTGCTTCAATATAATAATGGTCTTAAAGGCTTAAACGCGGCCGGCATTTGGCATACCAGTTTCACCAAAAATTTAGAATATACTTATCATTCTTTGTCTGATAACATGGAAAATCGGCGTGAAAATGTTATTGGTATTAAAAAGCACGGTGCGCTGCGTAATCTGTCTCTCTCTGTAGTAACTCGGTGACAATTTTCAATGGATTATGGATGTTTCTGGGGCGTTTACGAATGTTCACCTCGTTGGACTTGCGACGGAGCAACAGGAAACGCTATTCCCGAGCAGGTCAGTGACCAATGGACAAGACCGCGGCCTGGGTAGCATAAGCTTCTAGGAAGAGAGGTCGGCCCGGAACCCAGAGGGGCGGCAGGCCTTACAGCTAACATCTAGCCGGAGGGTAGTAAGGTGCCACGTACGGGACTCGGGGTCGACTGTCCTTGTTTCATGATTTCTTTGGAAGGTATGCATCTACTGTTTAGAGAGAGACAGAGCTACGGGAAAAACTAACTACAGCCTCGAAGTGATCCTCTGTGAGTTTCTGTTGTCCAGTTCCGGGGTTATAGACATTGGCACGAAAACATACGGTTGGCGTAAAAATGTGCGACGTCCGATCAGAGAGCTGAAACCGATACATTTTGGTTGTAGGGGAGAGTTTCATGTTGTCATAGGAGGCCGAAAAGCTGCACTACTTCTGGCAGGGTTCTCTGTTGGAGGAAATCCTCGTGACTAGACCACAGTGGTACATGATTTTTCGATTGGTGTTTGACAACTTTTGGCGGCAACGAATAAGCAGGGCGTAAGTGAAAGCCGAAAGGGAAGCAGATGGGGGTAGAAAGCGAGAGTACCTTCAACGAATTCGGGTTAGGACGCTGTAATTTCCCGATCGACTTGGAGTAGCAGCTTGGAGTCCCGCATAGGTGCTGACGACTCAGTCTTCGCGAAGGGGCCGGCAAATTTGCAGCGGACAGCTGTGCTCATCCCAGTCATACTTACGGTGAGCATAAATAGCAGCACTGGCAGACAAGTTCAGTTTGAGTTCACACTTGTGGAATGCTTGATGATCGCCTGTCTCATTTCGTTTTCCACTGGTAATGAATGAGTGGACTTCTGTGTCTTAGTCACCAACTTCTAGTCAATGTCCCGATCGAGAATTACTTGATTAAAGAGTTGTCAGTTATCTTTGAACTTCGGGAGAGTAAATTATTAAATTGGAAACAAGTAATTAAACTGATTGGGGACTGACAGTGTTTTCTATTCAGTCTTCATCCAAATTAGGATAGATATATTTCTCACAGCTTTGGGATTAATCATTCCATATGTTGAACCTGTAATTGTGCATAAATGGTAAGTATTGAATTTAATCGTTTTTCGTGTTCGACCGCTTCACTTTAAGTTGCAGCTTTGAAACTGTATCTTGTAAGATACTATTCCAGTCATATACCGTTAGTCAGAGTAAATTTTGTGCAAATTCTTTGGGCCATAATTTCTGCGTTATCCATTTAACTTCGTGCACGAAAGGTTTAGATGCTAGTTCTTAAAGAGGTGGCCTGCCTACAATAAGGTTTGGAGGGAGGTTAAGGAAAATTCTACATTGCGGGCTTTTGCAAAGTGTCATTTCTAATTGCCTCATCACGCATTTCCTTCAGTTACCTTCCGTACTATACTTTAGCAGTAGTTTCTGGGCGTGATCCGAGTTTCATCAGGTTATGTTACCAGGCAATGACGGATTATTCGCCCTTAAATTTTACACACGATTGTATTTAAATCCATACCAATTCACATGTTCAGCTACCATCCACTCTCCCACATTATATCTAGCCCATAATATTAAACTCATTGCTAGACTGAGACTAAACACCTTTCACCACCAGTACGACTCAACCTCTCCTCTTCAAATTATCCCATTTCAGTGAATGTTCTTCCGATTTTACTGTAGGAAAGTAGGAAACAACTTTTACAATGACATGTGCAATTGATAACTACACCAGCTTTCAGTTTCTTCTTCAGTGCCAAGTAATGAACGATTACACGAGTTATGACCTTCCACGAGGGATTCATAATACATTTAAAGACTATTAACCTCAGTTATCACAGCACAAGAAGTTTTTTATTGCATTGGTCGATTGTGTAGTTTGTTTATTTGTTTAATCACTGTTAATTCTGCAGAAAGATGAGGCTACATTTCCAACTACGAGGTTAAATGCAGGACGTTCAGACATGAAAACTTGCGGAACGCACTGGAGGAGGGATACTTTCACTGAGATGAAGGAAGTGCGAGGGAACACACCTACTGGAACAACGGGCTCGACCAAAACAAGCAGTCCAGGATGTGATAGAACTGACCAGTGACACACATTTTCCTTGATTTACTTCTCGACACATTCAATAAGATATACTACCTAATCCACTGACATTCGTTATAGACTCTGCAGTTTTGGTTTCTTATTTCTGAGTAAACAAACAGTAAAGGATTCGTTTATTTGTATTAAATTAAAAGAACATGCAATAAGTAGCTTTCCCAAATTGAAAAGTAAAACACTAAAAAGTTGGTCTAAACATAAGTAGTACACTTACTGGTATCCTGGAACACATTGATCACACTTGTTATGTCATATGACCGAAGTCATTGACAAGACGACGTCATCATCCTAATTAGTGATGTCATCACTGCTGTCAATGATATCAAACTTATGAGTGACAAAATCATCTTCACCAGTGATAGGTGACAACCCCCGTGCCCCATCCACCAATCCCTCCTTACCCCCAGCCAATCATTATGCTGAAAAATAAAAGATAGTGCAAATATCCCAGAAAGGTTAATCGGAAATTTAAAAAAACCTCCTCCTTATCATCACCCAATCACAGCACAGTAATAACCTCCAAAGATGTGTGCTTTAATCAGCACAGTTCCCCCTCTCTCCATCCAAAAAGAGCGCAGTATTAAAATGTTGTCAAATTACAATATTTCTGATGTACACGCCTCTACCCCTCTTAGCACCGCCTCGTCGAAATGGCAGAAATTGCCGACCTGCCTCGTTTACAGACGCCTCCCATAATTTCAAAAAAATCACACAATGTAATAGTTCTTATACCTAGACAATCATAGGGCAGTATTAATAACCAAAGATCGCGAAAATACCCAAACTGAAATCAAAAGTCTCACTCACTCTACCCAATCATAGTGTAGTATTCTAAAAGATCCGGAGTTGGTGAAAACAAATCAGCTGTCCTGTGCATCTCTCTTCTTTTCTCATACCAGTGAGATCGCATTATTTACAATATTTTCTGACCTGCTCAGAGTGTAGTATTAAACTCGGGTCTGATTATATTGTTCCTGATGTACATCATGCCATGCACCCTTTTCCTCTCCTAGTCCCCAGCAAACACAAGAGATGATGAAAACAGACCAGTTGTGTGATGCCCCCTCCAATTTTTCCAGCTAATCAATACAGTGTATTTAAATGATGTGCAAAAATTCCAGCAGATAGGTAGAAAAAAATATTGTGCAGCCATCACTTGGAAGGCCTAGATATTGATTATTTCCTCGAGAAAGTCAAAGACATTCAACTTGAAATTCTCTTTCTTTCCTTGAAAGTGAGAGATATTCATTATCTGCAGCGTTAATATGGTATCAAGTTACATTACTTACATAGAGACGAAATGTGTGCATTGTAAACCCACCCCTTATCCTTTCCAACACGCTATGAAAATAGAAGTTTATGCAAATAAACGAGTACTGTGTTCACACACCATTCCCCTTTTTATTATAGGCGAATGACTAATTCTAAACGATAAATGCTAAGGAGTAACCGTTATATGCTCAAAGGTGAAACACAAAATGGTAAAATTCCAAATGATAAAACGATAAATAGTGAACGACAAACTAAATGACAAATGCCGAACAGTTAACGTTGACTGGTGAATACCGTATAGCGAACGCGAACTGTGAACAGTGAACGCTAAATGCTAAATGCTGAACGCTAAACGCTAAATGGTAAATACTAAACAGTTAATGCTGAAAACTAAATGCTGAACACTAAATGCTGAATGGTAAACAGTAAATGGCAACCACCTAATGCTCAAAACTAAACAGTGAATGGTGAACACTAAATGGTTAAGGGTGAATGGTGAATGGTGAATTGTGAGCAGTGAATGGTGAATGCCAATGCTGAACAGTGAACCTAAATGCCTAGGGCCAGCACTGATCACTGGCCACTGTTTGTCATTGAACACCATTGATCAATGACTATCAGTTGTCACTACCATAATCTTTATCAACTTGACACTCAAATTGTGTCAACTGGCCTCCTAAAAGTGTATGAAATGACTCCCTCAAACTGTATCAACTTCAGAAAAGTGCGCCAGCTTGCCTCCTAAAGGTGAATCAACTTTCCCTCAAACTACCAACATAGCCCGAAAAGTGTATCAGCTTGCTCCCAAAAAAAAAATTACCTCCGTCATCCGTACTTAAACTGTCAACTTGCTACAGTAGCTGAGTGTAGAAGACTGCGCACAGTATTATGATGTATACACCTAATGCATTACACTAAACACTTCTAGGCAAAACAACATTGCAGAGGGGTTACAGTTTACCGAGCTGCCACTAACTGTCTTCCATCGGGTATTAGAATACTACATAAAGACACAGAAACGCCTTATGTCTAATGGCATAATGCGTAACTCCTCAGGAGAACAACCTTACAATGACTGGAATGGAATCTATACGATACTGTCGTGAACAGCGATCACTGATTATAGACGATGGAGAGAAGAACAGCAGTCGATCGTGATATCCATAGTTTCGTTACAGCAGATCTACATTCCAACTATTACATAGTCACCTTCTGTGGACATAACAGTAGGAGACATAAGTCCAAAGTATCATGTAGTACACAAATTGGGAGATGTAGAGCTCCAGAAGTCTTGATGTTACACTCCTTTATGATCTTCATCAACCAATATTGTTTACTATGGCACACTTCGGACTAACGTCAGCTGTATTTTTGCACTAAAAATGACTATATAATAGTTGCAATTTACGTCTGCTGCAATAAAACTGTGACTCTGACGATATAATGCTGATTTTTCTCCATTGTCAACCTTATAATATAGTACAGAGGGACTACAATTTCCGTCCCACCTGTAACTGACATCCATGTGGTGTTAAAATACTATTTAAGACCCAGGGACTCTTGAGGTTCACAGGCAATGCATAATGCACAATATTCAAGGCAACAACTATACAGACAGCGCTATACAGAGATTGAGTTAGAGGGTGATTCAAGAATCTACCTACGTATTTATAATCAGCATTTCTGTACGAAATCTAGGAGCATGTAATCTATCTATTCTTTCATGCATGAAAAACGCGATCTGTGGTGAAACTATTATGAGCTTCTTCGCCAGTTGCCTGTATCACCTATATTGGAGAGCATACATGTTTTCACAATGGCTCTAAGCACTATGGGACTTAATATCTGAGGTCATCAGTCCCCTAGACTTAGAACTACTTAAACCTAACTAACCTAAGGACATCACACACATCCATGACCGAGGAAAGATTCGAACCTGCGACCGTAGCAGCCGCGTGGTTCCGGACTGAAGCGCCTAGAACCCCTCGACCACAGCGGCCGGCCATATATGCTTCACCCGCCCTGAGAGAGAGGTATTAATATCACCTGTTGCATATTAGATTGCCTCTTAAGTTGGGGAGGATTAAGGTTCAAAAGAGACCAAAAATGGTTCAAATGGCTCTGAGCACTATGGGACTCAACTGCTGAGGTCATTAGTCCCCTAGAACTTAGAACTAGTTAAACCTAACTAACCTAAGGACATCACAAACATCCATGCCCGAGGCAGGATTCGAACCTGCGACCGTAGCGGTCTTGCGGTTCCAGACTGCAGCGCCTTTAACCGCACGGCCACTTCGGCCGGCTCAAAAGAGACCCTTTCCCCTCTACAGGGTCTGGTTCTTTATGTCTAACGTCCAATATGTAGTGCATCGAGAATCGGTCTTTTTTTATCAATTTGACAATGGAAGAACTTCAGTTGTGTTTACTCGTTACAGGCTTTCAATCACAGTACTTCGTTGTTGTCTGCTTAAAGTAAACGTTGCAGAGAGAGAAAGAGAGAGAGAGAGAGAGAGAGAGAGAGAGAGAGAGAGGGAGGGAGGGAGGAAGGGAGATTACATGTTTGTAAGGAACACAGCACTTGACATACATAGACTTTATTTTAAATTATACACTACACTTAATAGTGAGACCTTCAAGTTGGATATCATGACTTCACAAGGAAATAATAAATATCTCTGACTTTCAGATTACATGATTTTTTACTACGTAAATGTCACGTCATTTAAGTACTGAGTTCTGATGGTTAGAAAAGGAGGTAGAACCGACAAGCCGTCTGTTTTCATATAAGGAAGTGAAGGTTCTTTCCATTAACACAGAAGCAATATTTCCATCGTCGAGGATTTTTAATACTCTCCTTTGATTTTCTGCCGCTAATGACGAGGGAAGAGAAAGTAGCTTGGTGTGGTATCAGAAATAAAGCACACAACTGTTCCCTGTTTCCTTATACGGAGAGAGGATATTTAAAAATCTGCCCTTAACAGAACTGTGCTGTTTCCGCCATGTTCAAGTTCTTTTATACCGCACTGTGATTGGCAGGAGTTAAGGCGTATGATGCTGTGCGGCTGACTGGAGATTGGAGGGAGGGAGATGGGTTTTAAATTTTCCACGTACGCAGTTGGACTATTTCTGTCTTTTTGAACGTACAGGTATAATATTGCACTATGACAGACTGGGGGAGGGGGGTGGGGCAGGGGGGGTGTCGGGAGTGGCCGTCCAACTGCTGAGGATGATGAAATCACTGACAGATGATGCTGTCACTGAAAACACTGATGACATAATTGATAAGGGGGATGTCGGCATTACATCAACGACATCCGTCGTCTGATGTCGCAAATGTAAACAAAGTGTATCAAGATGCCTTAACATATACTGCTTACATACGAGGGTAAGTCAGTTATTATCAGCAAAATTTTATTGTAATCAAATAGGAAACTTATAAGATCATCATTTTGCGCCATAGTCTCTTTGTGATTCAACGCACTTGTTCCATCATTACAGTTGGGTCTTGAACTTCTTCTTACACGGCGAATTTTTATGTTTCCATTCCATACTAGGCCGTTTACTCTCCGGCTCGTAATGATGGATCCATGTTTCGTGACCACTATTAACCCTGTCTAAGAAGTTGCCCCCTTCGTTAACATAGCGATCCAGATGTTTTTTTGCAGATGCCTAAGCGCGTTTGTTTATGCAACTGTGTGAGTTGTTTTGAGACCCATTTTGCATAAACTTTATGAAGCCCAACTCTGTTGTGGATGATTTCATAGGTGGAACCGTGACTAATTTGTAGACGATGTGCTACGTCGTCAGTAGTTAATCGTCTGTCCAAGAGAATCATTTCACGTGAACGCTCAATGGTTTCTTCGTTTGTGGCGGTAAACGGTCGTCCGGCTCCTTCATCGTGCGTGACACTTTTGCTATCATTTCGAAATTTTTCAGTCCACCCGTTGGCACTCTGTTGTGGCAAAACACTGTTCCAGTACTGTACCGAAATTCTTCAATGAATTTCGGCCCCTGATACGTCTTCTGACCACAAAAAAAAACGGATCACTGAACGTTGCTCTTTTTTGTTGCAAATAGACAACGAAGCAGCCATGACTAACAACACGGCAGCAATAACGAAACTAACGTAGCAGCTTGAAAATTGCAAAGATGTGACAACAAATAAACAAAGCATGCGTCTTCAAAGTAAAACGACAGTATTAGCAAACTAAACCAAAATATAACTAAATTGTGGAAAATAATTGACTTACCCTCGTATCTTTATAATCTTAAAAAAGGACATTCGATATTATTACTGATATTTCTATAAATTTTTGATGATAATCTGAAAACAGCTATAAAGTAAATGATATATTCATTACATATGACTTTATCATTGATCTATGGATCAATATACTGTAATGTCTTTGTGTTGTGTGGTCAGGGGTCGTGTTTTTCGTCTAAATTTTTGAAGCGTGTTATTGCAATCGTGTCCTAGATGATTTGTTCGGTGTTGGAAGCTGTTGGATGCCAAAATGTGGAAAGATAATTGTTTATATGAAAATTTGTGTAACAAAATAATTGTGTAACATGTTGTGTAATAAAATAACATGTAAATAATTATGATAGTGATGAAAAAATCCAAGATGGTAGAAATAGCGCCATTGGAGTACTCCATCTATCCAACCAGTCGTAGTTCGGTAGTAAAAATGACGAAAATGGTGGAAATGGCACAACTGTGTTAACGGAAGATTTCCTTTCTAAAAAAGTGATACCCGAGCGGGAAGAAATCACTTCTCGTAACGTGGAAATGAATCAAATGGATGCTGAGCCAAAAATAAATAAAGTTCGAGAAGACTACGTAGAAGAGAAAAAATAAGTAACCTTTTTCATCAGTATAGTTCATCAGTCGCTTCATTTGCAGGATGCATCGTAATCTCTACACTCCCCTACAGTTTCTGCTCTCCACAGTTAACTCTAGTACCAAGGAGTTTATTCCCTGACGCGTTAAGTAGCATCCTCTTTCCATACACTGATTTACCACGACATCGTAATAATTCTCCTTATCTTGGTACACTGCCCAGTCACGTTAATGAGACCGGCTGAATAACCAGTCATTGGTGTGCGAGGCAAGCCGGAAGAGCATCCATGATGCTCTTGAAAGTGCCGCCAGGAATGTGGAGCCATGCTCATTCCAGTGGCGTGGCAAGCTGCGCTGGTTTTCTCGGTTGAGTATTCATGGCGCGAACAGCCCAGTCGATGTGGTACCACAGATTGGCTATTGGGTTTAAATCTGTGGAGTGTTGTGGCTAGGGGAGTACAGTAAACCCACCCTGCTGCACTTCAAACCACGCACGTGTGTCAAGATCCACTGTCGTGCTGATCAATGCTGTCGTGCCGAGGAGGAATGAACTGCACATGGGGGTGGACTTGGTTCCCAAGGAGAGATGTATACTTGTATTGATCCACTGTGCCTTCCAGAATGAGGATATCACCCACGGTATGTCCTGAGAACATTCCTCAAACCATGTCGCTCCCTCCTGGTTGAAAGGTATTTGCTTTTAAACGTTTCACGCCGTACACGCCAACGATTATCTGCCCGAAGGAGCATGAAACGTGATTCATTTGAAAAGACCACCTGTCACCAGACGATGGACGTCTAGCTGCGGTGGAGGCCCATACGCAGCAACGATCGATGAACGGGTGTTGAGGAGAGACTGTTGGTATCCCCTTTGTTTATCAAAGTGGTCCATTGCTCAACAGCTGCACGTGCATCCTCCCACGCACATCTCCACAGTTGCTGACCCTTATGAATCGAAACATGACGCGTCGTTTCATGATTCGAGGGTCAGCAACTGATAAAAAAAAAATGGGGCCCCCGGGGTCCCAAGGTCGCGTGGCGGCGGTCCATGTCCCGCTGAGGTAATTTGTCCTTTTAGGACAATTATCTGGGCAAGCACCCACGCCAGCAAAAGGTTGCCCGACACGTGCTGTTTGATAACGTAATGTACACTCCTGGAAATTGAAATATGAACACCGTGAATTCATTGTCCCAGGAAGGGGAAACTTTATTGACACATTCCTGGGGTCAGATACATCACATGATCACACTGACAGAACCACAGGCACATAGACACAGGCAACAGAGCAAGCACAATGTCGGCACTAGTACGGTGTATATCCACCTTTCGCAGCAATGCAGGCTCCTATTCTCCCATGGAGACGATGGTAGAGATGCTGGATGTAGTCCTGTGGAACGGCTTGCCATGCCATTTCCACCTGGCGCCTCAGTTGGACCTGCGTTCGTGCTGGACGTGCAGACCGCGTGAGACGACGCTTCATCCAGTCCCAAACATGCTCAATGGGGGACAGATCCGGAGATCTTGCTGGCCAGGGTAGTTGACTTACACCTTCTAGAGCACGTTGGGTGGCACGAGATACATGCGGACGTGCATTGTCCTGTTGGAACAGCAAGTTCCCTTGCCGGTCTAGGAATGGTAGAACGATGGGTTCGATGACGGTTTGGATGTACCGTGCACTATTCAGTGTCCCCTCGACGATCACCAGTGGTGTACGGCCAGTGTAGGAGATCGCTCCCCACACCATGATGCCGGGTGTTGGCCCTGTGTGCCTCGGTCGTATGCAGTCCTGATTGTGGCGCTCACCTGCACGGCGCCAAACACGCATACGACCATCATTGGCACCAAGGCAGAAGCGACTCTCATCGCTGAAGACGACACGTCTCCATTCGTCCCTCCATTCACGCCTGTCGCGACACCACTGGAGGCGGGCTGCACGATGTTGGGGCGTGAGCGGAAGACGGCCTAACGGTGTGCGGGACCGTAGCCCAGCTTCATGGAGACGGTTGCGAATGGTCCTCGCCGATACCCCAGGAGCAACAGTGTCCCTAATTTGCTGGGAAGTGGCGGTGCGGTCCCCTACGGCACTGCGTAGGATCCTACGGTCTTGGCGTGCATCCGTGCGTCGCTGCGGTCCGGTCCCAGGTCGACGGGCACGTGCACCTTCCGCCGACCACTGGCGACAACATCGATGTACTGTGGAGACCTCACGCCCCACGTGTTGAGCAATTCGGCGGTACGTCCACCCCGCCTCCCGCATGCCCACTATACGCCCTGGCTCAAAGTCCGTCAACTGCACATACGGTTCACGTCCACGCTGTCGCGGCATGCTACCAGTGTTAAAGACTGCGATGGAGCTCCATATGCCACGGCAATCTGGCTGACACTGACGGCGGCGGTGCACAAATGCTGCGCAGCTAGCGCCATTCGACGGCCAACACCGCGGTTCCTGGTGTGTCCGCTGTGCCGTGCGTGTGATCATTGCTTGTACAGCCCTCTCGCAGTGTCCGGAGCAAGTATGGTGGGTCTGACACACCGGTGTCAATGTGTTCTTTTTTTCCATTTCCAGGAGTGTATATAAAAGGTGGCCACGATTTATTTATTTTAGTAAGCAAAATGTCTTGGGTAAATCAGTATTTAAGCACGGGCAAACATGGCTCTATACAATACGACGGAGGTGTTTTATATCCGGGACCTGAGGAAGACATTGAAATGGCGGAAAGAATTCCATTAACAAATGTAAATCGTTCTCGTAGCAGTAATGATATTCGAACAGTGCAAAGAGAGGATGCAGCTACTCGTATACGGTATGGAGGCAATCCAGCATTCGACGATTAGGATACGAGTGGCGAAACAGTTGAATTTGAACGGGTGCCTGAAACAAGGCCAGAAGAAAGTAATCTTGGAGTGCGACGGCGCCGCCCAAATTGACCACGAAATCGCGGTCGAGGTCACCAGAGTGCAGATATAGAAACTACTAGCGAAACAGTGCCCCTGTTATCTGAAAGTGTGACGGACGGGGCCGCAATTAGCACAGCTGGTGTTACAAGTTCAGGGCAGATAGCGATAGCGGCTGGCGCGACAACCGCTGCCGCCGCAGGTGCTGCTTACGGCGTTAAAAAAGTAGTTGAACGTGTACAGAACAAAAGATATACTTTACCTGGTAGTGATTACGTAGGACCGAGAAATCCTATAAATATAGACGCACCGCGCAGTGGAGCAGATGCCATTGCTAAAGAGCACGACGTAGGGTGCGATAATCTGCTAAAGGAAGCAAGAGAACGACCATTTACAGAAGAAGAGTTTAGACAACGAGTTCAACAATTGGATGCAAAAGCTATAATAGATTTCGCAATTGACTGGAGTCATACACGAAATTGGCATTCATTTGTGGGAAAATACGGCCTGAAATTGAAGACAGCTGTTGAACAACGTATTGGAAAAACTTTGTATCCGAAACAACCAAATGCCGAAAAAACAGGTATGTAAATATAACTTTTGTTGTGTATCATATATTTTGGGTTTTCGTTGTTTGATTTGAACGTTTCTTGCCTTCAGAATTATGATATTCCACCGTGGGAACGGTCTAATTGGGAGTTCATGCATGAAGGCCAGAAACGCTATGCCTATGAACAATGGCTAATGTCTCGTGTTAGCCGTGGTTTGCCTATAGATCACGACCGTCCATCAACATCTGGTTCAGCCACTGGAACAAGTTCTGTAGACGAACATCACGTCGACCACGAGGTATCAGACAGCGAAGAAGACGAAGACGAACAAGGACCTCAAGAAACACAACAACATTCTGAACCACAACGTTTAGTACCATATTCTGACAGTGACGAAGGTATGAGTTCGCCAATGCAGGTAGATTCAGGTAAACGTCAGGCTGCAGCAGGTCAATCTGGTGGATCTAAGAAGAAAAAAACATTAACAGGCACTGCAGCACCATCTGCTAACTTACGTGATTCTGCTAATACTCGTGTTGATCCGTTACCTGCTTCTTCTATATTAGATACCGGTAATATTACAAGATATCGCAAAGTACATAGATTTTTCACATATGGTTTAGCATATAAAGTAATTGAACATGAAAAGGTAGTTGCATGGTTACTCCTTTGGCAGACGCCGTTGTTCATCCCTTTCATCTACGGCCCACGGTGCACCCCAGTTACCTCGGCGCTCGATCCGAATAGCGCTATTTTGGTACTACAGTAATCACTGCCGTCAAAGTTGCGGATACGAGTTCCAGTTCGATAGAGCGCTTTAATCTGCCAGATATGTATAAAAGATGACGTACGTATGTGAGAATACCTGGTATATCTCCTAAGAGTCGCCAAGTGCATTTTATTGTGGTTTTGGCAGATGTTCGCTATTTAGATTTAGCATTGTGTAGCTGGATTCAGCTCACACAAATACTGATCGTCTTGTCTTCCACGCTACTCCCTCTGTCAGCAGAAATGTCGGTTTTATTCCTAACACAAACAAAATTATTTTTGTATCGGAATCTTGCCTGCCCATTCGATAGGTCACTCCTTAATTAGACTTGTCCGTCATACGTTTTGTTGAGTTGTATAAACAGGGACTATAAAACAATCAGCAATCCAGTTGCGACTCAGTAGCACTGCACGCTTAGCGATAGCATTAGTAGTAAGGCAAGATAACGATCTTTGTTCCAGGAACTCATAAGACATGGCGGGTCAATTCCAGCAAAAGATAATGGAGTTCACCACCTTGCATATCTGGTGTCACATGGGAACTGAGAGAACTCCGTATGTCGTATACCCCTGACAACAGAATTAGCACTTTTTTTATCTTTAAAATTATACCAGCAAACAGGACATCCCGTTACATGCCAAGTTCGTGAAGGGACGAACTTTTCCAAACGTTGCATGAAGTATCCATCACCCCACACCCAACACTTCTGCACTCCCATACACCACGCGCTTTCTCTCTGCAGATACGTTTGCGTTGCTCACTTCCAGAATATTCGATTGAGCACTGCTCACCAGTTCTCACATTGGTAACTTTTATTTGAAGCTATGTATCACTCAACATGGGGTATTGCAATCAATAGATACTATATTTCTCAACTAATAATTCAAAACCAACATTTGTGTATAATATTACTTGTTTAAATTGAGTTTTTTTCATAAACACTATTTCCAAGCGCTATGAAAAGCAAATAAAATCAAGTCGACTTTCACATCCTATATGCTCCCGTCACCAGCAGACGGCTGCAATGAAAAATTTATGTTTTTACAAATAGATGAGATCCACGATTTACTTGGAAATTATAAATAGTAAATTAGGAATCTTTGTTTATTGAACATGAGTTTCACCTGAAATACCGTCTCATAAACCGAGAAAACGCGAAATAATAGCAATTTCCAGTTCCTCTATTTACCAGCAGATGGCTACTATGAAAAAGTCAGCCACAGTACGATCTTAGTACTACACCAACAGATTGGTCCAATAGCAATTAAGAAACGCAACACAGTCGTAAATTATTTATTTTCTGCATCTCAGAAGTTGCAAATATTCCAAAATTTTTACAAAATACGTCAGCAACAGTAAAGGTGTGAAGTTTATATAGCTAGTTGAGGGGAAGTTCGGTTTTGTAGAGCCACGAATTGAATACTGTACTATTAAAACAATTAATTATTTTCCACATCTAAATTGTCGAAAAAATTCTAAAATGCCCGGAGAATACAAAAATGTACGATGGATCGAGTGGACTATCAAGAGCAATTACAGAAGGGGCAGTCTGTAATGTTAAAGGAGATGTGTGGATCATTTAACTGTTTCATACGAAGTAAATATTCCAAGTTCGTCACTGTAAGATATTGTGTAAAGGCAACGTTACCTTTGCTCCTACAAGGGAACGACTGTGCGACAGCATAAGGAACACTACAAGAAATCGACAAGGAAGCACTGGAAACCATTTCTGAGAAACATAAACATCCTTTGGCTACATTACATACAGTGGAATTAAGCAATGTTAAAATGCGTCTGCAAATACTAGAACTGTCTGGAAAATTTCAATGGCTTAATGTTGATGACTGTTACTTTTTGGGTTTGGACATATTGCAAAATGTAGTCAGGATTTTTCACAAAGTAGAGATGTATGACTATCTAATATCAAGCTACAACTTCCGTATGGAAGGAGATTGCTAGGGAAATAGGTATGAGATTGTGGACATTGATTCAAAACTGGAATAGACTGTTTAACGTGGGTGACGTCCCGTTGTAGAGTACAGATAGATAATAAGTTTATATGTCAGATCGCAAGTCCCGGAGTAAACGAAGTTATTGGTAACGATCTTACAGATTTTATAATATGTCCAGACGCTTGACTGCAAGAAAGTTTTACGTCTTTCATGGCTAAGGAACATAGTATTATCAGCCTGCAAGTTGCGGTATAGAACTACACAACGGAACGTGTATGTGACACTGTGCAGGATTTTTAATTCTGTTAGATTCTAAAGAACAGGATTTATAATGTGCTCCACCATACTATGTGCCAATATCGTCCATGTAGTATCAGCTAACTAATAACGTACTGAACAACTGCTGTGTAACGTTTAGCAAAATGGCTCTGAGAATTGTGGGACTTAACATATATGGTCATGTCCCCTAGAACTTAGAACTACTTAAACCTAACTAACCTAAGGACATCACACAACACCCAGTCATCACGAGGCAGAGAAATAACGTTTAGCAACTTTCTGCTGTTTGTCTGAAGAGGTGATAAGAATACCCGAAAAGCGATTGGTGTACGAATAACCCTTCCTGGTCCTCGAGATAGAGAAATGTTTAGAAATTATGCTTTGTTGGCGTACAGTGTTAATTACGTAACTATACAGTAAGTGAATATTCTTAGCACTGACTCCAAGAAAGGCAACATACGTATTACACAAAAGTGTAAAGCAGGGAAAATATATTTCTCACAATCCAGGACATTGCTCTCCACAATACCGTCAGATACAGGCATCGCCGAATTGAGACTGGCGCCGACAAACAATGTTATCCCACAAGTCCTAAGAAAGAGAGTAAATGTAGCCATAAGGGAAGAATATAAACTGCAACTGGAAGAAGAGAAGACGTGCAGGCAAGAAGTACGTATTGCTTTAAACATTGTGTTAGGCGGAATCTGACTACGACTGGGGAATTGGAAATTTCTATTACACGGCCACCGGTATACGCTGATATTGTGACGTAAGCTGATAGGTTTGCTGAAGTGCCATATGTGCTGCTATCCACTCGAAATCTACACTCCTGGATATTGAAATAAGAACACCGTGCATTCATTGTCCCAGGAAGGGGAAACTTTATTGACACATTCCTGGCGTCAGATACATCACATGATCACACTGACAGAACCACAGGCACATAGACACAGGCAACAGAGCATGCACAATGTCGGCACTAGTACAGTGTATATCCACCTTTCGCAGCAATGCAGGCTGCTATTCTCCCATGGAGACGATGGTAGAGATGCTGGATGTAGTCCTGTGGAACGGCTTGCCATGCCATTTCCACCTGGCGCCTCAGTTGGACCTGCGTTCGTGCTGGACGTGCAGACCGCGTGAGACGACGCTTCATCCAGTCCCAAACATGCTCAATGGGGGACAGATCCGGAGATCTTGCTGGCCAGGGTAGTTGACTTACACCTTCTAGAGCACGTTGGGTGGCACGGGATACATGCGGACGTGCATTGTCCTGTTGGAACAGCAAGTTCCCTTGCCGGTCTAGGAATGGTAGAACGATGGGTTCGATGACGGTTTGGATGTACCGTGCACTATTCAGTGTCCCATCGACGATCACCAGTGGTGTACGGCCAGTGTAGGAGATCGCCCCCCACACCATGATGCCGGGTGTTGGCCCTGTGTGCCTCGGTCGTATGCAGTCCTGATTCTGGCGCTCACCTGCACGGCGCCAAACACGCATACGACCATCATTGGCACCAAGGCAGAAGCGACTCTCATCGCTGAAGACGACACGTCTCCATTCGTCCCTCCATTCACGCCTGTCGCGACACCACTGGAGGCGGGCTGCACGATGTTGGGGCGTGAGCGGAAGACGGCCTAACGGTGTGCGGGACCGTAGCCCAGCTTCATGGAGACGGTTGCGAATGGTCCTCGCCGATACCCCAGGAGCAAGAGTGTCCCTAATTTGCTGGGAAGTGGCGGTGCGGTCCCCTACGGCACTGCGTAGGATCCTACGGTCTTGGCGTGCATCCGTGCGTCGCTGCGGTCCGGTCCCAGATGGACGGGCACGTGCACCTTCCGCCGACCACTGGCGACAACATCGATGTACTGTGGAGACCTCACGCCCCACGTGTTGAGCAATTCGGCGGTACGTCCACCCGGCCTCCCGCATGCCCACTATACGCCCTCGCTCAAAGTCCGTCAACTGCACATACGGTTCACGTCCACGCTGTCGCGGCATGCTACCAGTGTTAAAGACTGCGATGGAGCTCCGTATGCCATGGCAAACTGGCTGACACTGACGGCGGCGGTGGACAAATGCTGCACAGCTAGCGCCATTCGACGGCCAACACCGCGGTTCCTGGTGTGTCCGCTGTGCCGTGCGTGTGATCATTGCTTGTACAGCCCTCTCGCAGTGTCCGGAGCAAGTATGGTGGGTCTGACACACCGGTGTCAATGTGTTCTTTTTTCCATTTCCAGGAGTGTATGATGTATTATACGTAGAATGAGATGATTTGAGGACACTGTGTCAGCAGTGTCAGCTTGTTGTTGAACACCGCTGCAGCTCACTCTTTCTGCTGCAGTCTGGTCGTTTGCAGCACGTGAGTGCTGGACGACAGATGACAATTTAATATTATTCAATTATAGCAACTTCTATCCATTGTATTGGAGCACTCGATCCAATAATGTCTCTACTGCACTTGTATGCCGTGAGTCCATCTGTTCTGCTAGCATTGGGTTGGAAGCCCCTCCGTTGTTTGTCTGCTGGCGTACAGGTAGACGATTAATTACTACATTCTACTGCATTCAGTTGTATTAAGCTCTGCAGAATTACTTTGTTAAAAAAAGGGTAAGCGTTTTTCGCGACAGTGCTGTCCGTGATACTTGGTACTCTGTCACACAAAACACTAAATTTACCATTGAATTACGTTATATCACCGCCATTTTTTTCGGACAGTGCTATGTACTATTAATTAATACACAGCGCACGTATTCTACCTTACGGAACTACACTACAAACCTGCGTTAATGGAACCAGCCACCTTTGGTGGTTCTGTAAGGTATTTCCAGGATACAGCGAAATGTTCGGTTGGATGCGACATGTCTCATACACAGCGACACCTGGGGTTAAACTGTACGGTAAGGTCGTTAGGGTTGACTGTTTATCGTGGGTGACCTTCAACTGTGGAGTGAAACTCATATAATACAATATGTATGTCAAATGAGAAGCTCAGGAGAGGGCTGCGTTAATGGTAAACACTTTATAGGTTTTATAAAGTGGCAAGTGACAGAATATGCAATTACCTGGCTAGAGACGATTGCAGAATTGATCGCAACTATGATACCTGTGCAAGACTGCTAAGGTATGTATTTGATGGCTTTTCAACTACTCTGTTACGGAACATAATTAAATCACTGAGGCAGTTATTGGTAATTCCACACCACTGTTGTCTCTGTTCAAATGGTTCAAATGACTCTGAGCACTATGGGACTTAACATCTATGGTCATCAGTTCCCTAGAACTCAGAACTACTTAAACCTTACTAACCTAAGGACAGCACACAACACCCAGTCATCACGTGTTGTCTCTGTAATCACATTATTCCATCTCTGTTTTCCATGTAATACGATGTCGATATTTTTGTCTCTGCAAACGGACACTGTCATGCTGCTATACATCTCGTAACATTCACAGCCATTATGTTTGAGTTTGCGTGTTGGAAATGCTAACATTGGCGATGTGGTTGAGTGCTTGGTATTAAGCGAACATTCGAACTGAGGTAGCTTCATGGGCTAGTAGAATCTCCATCGTTTCTGGCCGTGATCCTGATATTTTTGTACATCATGACGGCTTCCACATCTATATGTCTGCACATTACAGAAAACAGCATCACTTTTTTTTAGCCTAGATACCACTGGAGGATGGTCATACAAATCTTGCGTTAGGCGTATTATGATACCAGTTTGTGCCAGCTAAGTGTACGAGATCGAATTTTCGTGGCGATTTTGTTCGCATTACGATAGAGATTAGAGATGAATTTTAATGAGTTAAACAGACATTGTAGTTCCAGAGGCTTTAATTTCTCCTTGCAATGGCTGAGATGCCTTGAAATAGATATGTTAGTACCGGGTCTGACATCTCTTTTGGAAATGTCACTTCTCCCACTGTTACCATCTTGGGTCGTGTGTTTAGAAGCTGATCAAGTCTTGTATTGTCTAAATAATACTATTTTTAATAAAAGACATCTTCTACTTTCCTCCTTTTCCTAATAAGACATTTATATACATGTGTGTGTGTTTGTGGATATACACTGATGAAAAAAACATCGCAACAGCAAAAAATATGTAATGTAAAGTAATGAAATTTTGAGAAAACATTTGTCTCGGTAACATATTTAACATTGCAAGATAACAGGTTAATGTCAGCATGTGATAAACTATTGAAAATGTGCAATGCTGGTGTATTAATAACTGGTGTTACTGCCACAATGTTGAATGCAAGCTTGCAAACCTTTATGCATCGTACTGTACAAGTGCTGATGAGATTATACTTGGACACTCAATGGTTAATGCTGTTTGAAAATGATGCTGGAGTTGTCCTGTGATATTCCATATGTGTTCCATTGGAGATAGATCTGGTGGTCAAGCTGACAAGGGCAACATGTAGACACTCTGTAGAGCATGTGGGAGCATGTGGGTTGCAACAGCGGTATGCGGGCGAACGTTGGAAAACACCCCTTTGGATGCTATTCATGGAAACACAGAGCAACGAATCCAATCAGCACATCGACGTACAACTTTCCTGTCAGGGCTCATGGGATAACTGTGAGAGTGCGCCTGTTGTCATATGAAATTGCACCCCAGACCATTATTCCAGGTGTAAGTCTAGCGTATCTAGTTTGCAAACAGGCTGGTTCCAGGCGCTCAAGTGGCCTCTTCCCAGTGAACACTCAACCACGACTTGTAGTGAGGCAGAAACACCTTCCATCACAAAACTCAAAAGACATTGAATCTGCCCTCCAATTAGCTCCTGCTAGAATCCACTGAAGTCACAGATGGCAGTGGTTAGTGGTAAGAAGAACGCACACTACAGGTTGCCTGGTTTGGAGCTGTCCTTAAAGTAACCGATCTCTAACAGGTCATTGTGTCACTGTGGTGTCCACTGCCTCTCAAACTGCTGCTGCAGGTGGGTAATGATGTGCCAGAGCCATGCGCCAAACACGATGGTCTCCCATCTCGGTAATGCCAGATGGCCGTCTGGACCCTGGTCATATCTCATGACCACCATTGCCAGCAGTCATGTGTGGTGGGTGCATTCCTGGCAATTCCTTCTGTAGTACCGCAGAAGGAAAGTCGATCTTGTCATAACCTTATTGCACTACCTCATTCAAACTCAGTAAGATGCTAATAACGGCATGACATCTGGTCTCAAATGTACATAATGCTCACGACCATTATAACGTATATTGAAAGCAAAACCTGATTTGCATTCAGACAGTGGCCCTACTAGCATCACTTTTATGTGACTGGTGAGAAACCTGAATGGACACATAGATTTAAAAACGCCCCTACCAACTTCCCTTGAGCAGAGCTCAAACGAGTTTTTTGAAAGTCAGTAACGCAAACATACTTGCAGACAGGGTTGAAATGGCTCTAAGCACTATGAGACTTAACATCTGAGGTCAGCAGTCCCCTTCAGACAGGGGGCACGAGGTGCGTGGGAGAGCAGACATGTCCGAAAGAACAGATACCATCTTCATATATATAACCAAAATTTTCGCATCTTCTCCCTGAACTTCTGTTCCTACTCCAAATCCTTATTTGGTTATCTTTACTGCTGGCCCAGTGAACAGATTGAATAACGTCGGCCATAGGCTACAACCTTGTCCCACTCTTCTCAGCCACTGCTTTACTTCGATTCCCCTCGATTCTTATACACACACCAAAAAAAGTTTTGCATCACGTCGGTCCCGAGAGTTCCTGAACCTGTACAGGAAACTGAAATAGAGCTCAACATAAAGCATAATTTCCGCCCTTTTTATTCCTCACGAAAACCACACATTTCATGTTGTACCACCATAAAGTGAGACCTTCAGAGGTAGTGGTCCAGATCGCAGAACACACCGGTACTTCTAATACCGATTAAGACGTCATCTTTCATTGATGCATGCCTGTATTCGTCGTGGCATACTATCCACATGTTCATCAAGGCACTGTTGGTGCAGATTGCCCCGCTCCTTAACGGTGATTCGTCGTAGGTCCCTCAGAGTGGTTGGTGATTAACGTCGTCCATAAACAGCCCTTTTCAATCTATCCCACGCCCTTTCGATAGGGCTCGTCTCTGGAGAACATGCTGGCCACTCTAGTGGAGCGATGTCATTGTCCTGACGGAAGTCATTCACAAGATGTGCACGATAGGGGCGCGAATTGTCGTCCATGAAGACGAATGCCTCCCCCATATGCTGCCGATATGGTTGCACTATCGGTCGGATGATGGCATTCGCGTATAGTACAGCCGTTACGGCGCCTTCCATGACAACCAGCAGCTTACGTCGGCTCCTCGTGATACCACTCCAAAACATCAGTAAACCTCGGCCTAGCTGCAATCTCTGGATAGTGTGTCTAAGGCTCTCAGCCTCACCGGGTTGCCTCCAAACACGTCTCGAACGATTGTCCAGTTGAAGGTATATGCGACACACATCGGTGAAGAGAACGTGATGCCAATCCTGAGCGGTCCATTCGGCATGTTGTTTGGTCCATCTGTACAGTGCTGCATGGAGTCGTGGTTGCAAAGATGGATCCCGCCATGGACGTCGGGAGTGAAGTTGCGCATCATGCAGCCTATAGCTCACAGGTGAGTCGTAATACGACGTCCTGTGACTGCACGAAAAGCATTATTCAACGTAGTGGCGATTCCGTCAGGGTTCCTACGAGCCATAATCCGTAGGTAGCGGTCATCTACTGCAGTAGCAGCCTTTGGGCGGCCTGATTGAGGCATGTCATCGACAGTTCCTGCCTCTCCGTGTCTCCTCCATGTCCGAACAACATCGCTTTGGTTCATTCCGAGCCGCCCGGACACTTCCCTTGTTGAGGGCCCTTCCAGGCGGACGCGATCTAACCGCGGTATTGACCGTCTAGGCATGGTTGAACTACAGACAACACGAGCCGTGTACCTCCTTCCTGGCGAAATGACTGGAACTGATCGGCTGTCTGACAGCTCCGTGTAATAGGCGCTGCACATGCATGGTTGTTTACATCTTTGGGCGGGTTTAGTGACATCTCTGAACAGTCAAAGGGACTGTGTCTGTGATACAATATTCATAGTTAAAGTCTATCTTCAAGAGTTCTGGGATCCGTGGAGTTGAAAAACTTTTTTTTGTGATGAGCCGCCCTCTGGCTTCTGCGCATGTTGTGAACAGCTTTCGCCCACTGTTTTTCACCTATGCAGCCTTCATAATTTCAATGAGAGTACTCCAGTCAACATTGTGAAAAGCTTCCTGTAAGTATGCAGATGCCATAAACGTAGGTTTGCCTTTCCTGAACCTATCTTCTAAGGTAACTCGCAGGGTCAGTATTGCCTCGCGAGCTACTGCATGTCTCTGACATCAAAACGAGGTGGACTTCGCCAGTGTTCCCATTCTTCTTCTGTAAAGAATTCGTGTTTATATTGTGCAGCAATGATTTATTCAACTGACAATTCGGTTATATTCTCACCTGTCAGCAGCGGCTTTCTTTTGTGATTGTAGCTGCCACATTCTTTTTGAAGTGTGAGTATGTTTCTCTTATCTCATAAACCTTGCACACCAGATGGAAGATTTTTATTGCGACTAGCTCTACCAAGGCTATCAGTACTTCTGACGGAATATCGTTTACCCCCAGGATCTTATTTTGATATTGGTCTTCCAATGCTCTGTCCAACTCTTCTTACTGCATCGTATCTCCTATCTTATTTTCACCAACTTCCTCATCCAGCTCTATAATATTACCTTCAGGTTCATCTCGATAATATAAACCCTCCACATAATTCTTCCAGATTTCAGTTGTCCCTTCCTTGCTTAGGACTGGTTTTCCATCTGAGCTGTTGATGTTCGTGCATCTACATCTCTACTCTCCAAAAGTATCTTTAATTTTGTTGTTGGCGGTACCTATCCTCACCCCTAGTGACATATTCTTCTACGTCCTTACATTTCTCCTTTATCCATTCCCGCTTAGCCATTTTGCGTTTCCTGTCAAACACATTATTTAGACGTTTCTATTCCCTTTCATGTGCTTCGGTGCTGCAGTTTTATATTTTTTAATTTCATCAATTAAATTCAGTGTCTCTTGTGTTGTCAAAGCATTTCCTCTGAGCCTTGTCTTTTTATCTACTTGATCCCCTGTTGCCTTCACTATTTCGTATCTCAAAGATTCCATTTCCTCTTCTATTGGATTCCTTTCCTCTTTTCTAGTCAGTCTTTGTTTGTCCGCCCCAGTAGCTGAGTGGTCAGCGTGACGGATTGCCGTCCTCCGGGCCCGGGTTCGATTCCCGGCTGGGTCGGAGATTTTCTCCGCTCAGGGACTGGGTGTTGTGTTGTGTTCATCATCATTTCATCCCCATCCGGCGTGCAGGTCGCCCAATGTGGCGCCGAATGTAATAAGACCTGCGCCAAGGCGGCCGGACCTGCCCCGCGAGGGGCCTCCCGGCCACTGACGCCAAACGCTCATTTCCATTTCCAGTCTTTGTTTAACGTTCCCTTACAAAATTCTTGTTCCTTCAACTTATCCAGGTCCTATCTACTTAATTTCCTAACTTTTTGCAATTTCTTTAGTTTTAATCTGTATTTCATTAGCAATAAACTGTGGCCAGACTCCACATCTTCCCCAGAAAATGTCTTACAATATAAAATGTAGCTCCGAAATCTCTGGCTTACCATTACCTAATCAATCCGAAATCTTCTCTTCCACGTATATAACCTTCTTTCATGACTCTTAAAACAAACGTTAGCGATGATTAAATTATGCTCTTTGCCAGATTCTACCCGGTGTCTTTCTCCTTCATTTCTTTTCCTCAATTCATATTCATCTACAAATTTCCCTTTTTTTTTCTTTTTCATAGTATCGAATTCCCGTCCCCGTCTAGATAAAATTTTCGCCTCCCTTAACTATCTGAATAATTTCATTTATTTCATGACACATTTTTTTTTAAATTTCTTTAGCTTCTGCGGAGCTAGTTGGCATATAAACTTGAACTACTCTGTTGTGTGCTAAGTTCGGTTCTGTCTTGGCAACAATAAAACAATAATGGTGTCACTATGCACTTCATAGCAGCTTACCCGCATTCCCATTTTCTTGTCAATTAGTAAATCTACTTCTGCATTTCCCCTTTCTGATTTTGTATTTATAAACATGTATTCACATGACCAGAAGACATGTACCTGCTGTCACCGTGGAGCTTACTTAATCACCACTACATCTAACTTCAGACTATCCATTTCCCTTTTAATTTTTCTATCTTATCTGCACGATCAAGGGATTTAGCTTTCTACACTCCGATCCGAGGAACGCCAGTTTTGTTTCTGCTGATGACATCCTCCTGAGCTGTCCCCACCGGCAGATACTATTGGGGGACTATTTCACCTCCGGGATATTTTACCCAAGAGGATACCGTCATCATCTAACCATACAGTAGAGCTGCATGCCGTCGGGAAAAGTTACGGCTGTAGTTTACTCTTGCTTTCAGCCGTTTGCAGTACAGGACAGCAAGGCCATTTTGGTTGACGTTACAAGGCCAGATCAGTCGGTCGTCTAGACTGTTGCCCCTGCAACAACTAAAAAGGCTGCTGCCCCTCTTAGGGGACCACATGTAAGTCTGACCTCTCAACTGATACCCTGCATTTGCGGTTGCTGCTACGGTACGGCTACCTGTACCGACCCCCCTCCCACCCCACCCCCCTCCCGAGGTCCGTGATTCATTGGCGAATAGGAGCATGGGGGAGGGTGGGGAGAGGATGACCAACAGGTGTATCAAAATTGATTAAAATTCTTCTTTCTACCGGTGTCTTTTACCTAATACGCACATGTAAAGTATATTTCACATGTATTTAACACGTTTCACAGGTATTTGTAGAGAAGTCACACCTCTATGTTTAGCTAATTTCGTGCAGAAGTTTCACGTGAACGTACTTCAATATTTGTTACGTAATATCTCCTGAACGATATGCCCCACAATGTTTAATCCTGTAGGTGCGTCCAATGCCACGTGTGTCTACTCTCATCGAAGTATGTTATGAACACAGTGAGAAGTTAGGAAGGCGTGAATTAAAACGACATGCAAGTTAAGATAGTTTCTCACTCATTTGAGTACTTGACCTCACATCTCCTGCACTACGTCTTGTACAACGAGATATTTTTGTTTATACATTCTGTTGCACATGTGAATTGTATCTGCGAAATGAATACACTTAGTAGCAAAGCAGTAATACATTTAACTGACATACATGATGCAGCAGTTTTTCCAGCATCTCAATGCTTATGACATCGTTTCTCCTCGACTATGTGTAGTAAAATGTAGTACGGTTGCTGTTACAACCAGTGGTATATGTGAATAATGTCTGCAAAACGTATTGCGAATGCTGATAGTGTAGTCCAATTAAAATTATTTTATAGTTGACACTTCACGCATTGTAGCTGGTTTCCTCCAATCAGAGCATTCAATGTCACTCCCGAACCGTTCGCCGATGCCTAACTAGCTGACTTACAGTTCCTTCTGTAACTTTCTTTGTTGACGAATTTGGATCCTGGATCCAGGGTCTGGCACTTTTATTTCAAATTTTTTATTTTTAACCACACAAAATGCAAGACACACTTACAGTGTGACAGTTATTGAACTACACGCAAGGACATCTGAACGGTTTGCGATAGGGCGTTCCAACTGCGCGGTTGGCCGCTGGGAACGATTGGAAATGTGTGGTATTGGTTGGCGACGAAGCCCACTTTCATTTGGATGGGTTCGTCAATAAGCGAAGTTGGAGCATTTCGTGATCGATAAGTCTCTGCACCCTAACCGGGTTACTGTGTCGTGCGATATTTCTTGATGGCACGGTGACTACAGAACGGTACGTGAACATTTTGGAACATGATTTCAGCCCCATTATTCAATGTGACCCTCGACAAGACGTGGTTCATGCAAGACGGAGTTCGGCCCTATCGAAGAGGGAGAGTGATGTCCTGTAGGAGCACTACGGGGACCGCATTCTGGGTGTGGGGTACCAGAGGCCGCTGGCATGGGCCTCGATTAGCTGCCATATCCTCCGGATCTGATCACATGCGTGTCCTTTTCGTGGGGCTATATTAAAGATAAGGTGTACAGCAATAACGCCAAAACCACTGCTGAGATGAAAATAGCCGTTCAGGAGGGCATCGACAGCATAGAAGTTCCGACACTGCAGCTGGTTAAGCAGAATTTCGCTAATCGTCTGCGCTCCGTCATCGCCAATGATGGCAGGCATATAGAACATGTCATAATCTGAATATGTGTAGTCACGTTTACTTGTTGAATAAAATGCGTGCACGCCCTAGTTTGTAATTAATTAACCTTTTTTTTCATATATTTCAGGGGTTGTCTCCCTGTACGCACGACGATGCTAACGAAATGTACACCTTTCATAGACACTACTGAACCCTTCCACACAAGACGCGATTCAGCGTCACTTATGCAGTTATCTGCTTACATTAGATAATCTACGTACGGAATTGCGTGAAGCTGAATTTCCGAATCTTGCAAATTCGTCGTTGCGACTGGGACACCAAAGTCATGTTTATAACATCTTAACAAAGTGGAGTGACGTAGCGCTGCGGCTATCATATCAAAGTGACATGTAGATCGTAGATTCAAACCTCATCAAAGGCAAAGACTTTTATTTGTATTTGTGAATCGGATCAAAAACGTAGATTATTATTTATATTTAATTCATTGGTTGTAACAATTTTTTTTATACTTTGTCGAGTCTTGTTCATCAAGGTCTTCACTTTTTTTATTTTCTCTTGTTTTCCTTAGTGTCATCCTTTTTTCGATTGGGAACTGCCCGTGTCCCTCGTAACCTACAGTTAAGTGCCAAGCCGGACTGCTCATCGGTTACTAATGCGGCACATTGAGTATCCTTCGCGAGTATAGTTGCAGGTATGCAAAGACAGCGAGAAATTACATTTGCTCTTAACGCTGAAACTGAAATTTTTCAGTATTGAATCCGCTCGTATAGGTTAGCTTTAACAGCCGTGAACCAAGTGATCGTGATTTTAATTCTGCCGCAGATTGCTGACCGTCGTTTTCTCAGATACATTGCACTTCATGAGGTTCTGGTTACGTTAAGATATCCGGCCGTCGTGGCCGAGCCGTTCTAGGCGCTTCAGTCCGGAACTGCGCTGCTGCTACGGTCGCAGGTTCGAATCCTGCCTCGGTCATGGATGTGTGTCATGTCCTTAGGTTAGTTAGGTTTAAGTAGTTTAGAGTCTAGGGGACTGATGACCACAGATGTTGAGTCCCTTAGTGCTCAGAGCCATTTGAACCATATGTTAAGATATGAGTATAAATTCCGGGCTTCAATTCACACCGTCTGCAGTATTTCAGTAACTGGTCACTAAAAATCTGCTGTCGACATGCTTCGCGGCGGCTGCTTTCAACATGGGTCCGCGTTGCACAGTAACGGCATTTGTGAAGTGACCCACCATTTTTGTGTGTCGCCTGTGAGCGGGCGGTAGCCAGCAGCCGATGTGGCAGCACTGTAGCTGCAAGCGACAGACGTCAACTGTCAAGTAATTGTAATTGGATTATTCATGCATGAGTAGCTAGCATGTAGTAAATAATAAACTGTATTCCTTTCATCATTTTGTTGAGGTTGTCAGCGGGAAACATTTCATTTTCAAGGATTTAAAATTAGGTGTAATGTTTGTTGCAAATCACAAAATGCTCTCATTCTCAAATACTGGGTGAATAAAGAACGGGTATTCGCCCGTGTGGTTGTTATCCCACAGCGATTCTTACACACAGTATGTGGAGATATGTATCAAGTATGGCTGAAATCGGTCCAGTGGTTTAGGAGAAGCTCGATTCAGTGGTTTAGGAGGAGATGTCGAACAGAAAAACACACATACACACGTAGCCTCACCTGAGGAAAAAAATAGGCTGCCCAGTGCGCACGCACAGTTGATTCCTTAAGCCTTTACAGATGGCGCAACGATCGAGCCATGTGCTCAACCATGTGCGCAGTGCCTCTAAGTGTGCATAAGGCAGTCTCAATCAATGAGACGTTTCAAGTGGGCATTGTACTTAAAAACGGGCAAATATTAGGATGGAACAGTGTGAAAAAAAGGTTCAATAGTGTTTGGCTATGCCTATGGCCATACCGCATGTGTAGTTGTTGAAAATTTTGATCTTTCGCGGCGGACTGTTCACCACGTCTACAAGATGTGGTCACTAAATACAACGTCATAACTGGGCCGGAGGAAGATGCTGACTGAGAGGGAGTGGAGACGCGTTTCACGGCTTGTAAATCAAAATCGCTTCCAAACACGCAAGTAGTGGCTGCAGGCTGTGAATGAAGGTCCAGCCCAACCTGTTATCGAGAGAAAATTGCGACGTGAATTGCAGTCGGTGAACATTTGTAGTCGATCATCTCGTAAGAGACCATTGCTCACGCAGGCACGTAGTGGCAACAGCAAAGTTTACTGGGCTGCATGAATATGATACGAGTTTCATACACACTTCCCCAACTTGTTACATCTCGATTGGCCTGCAAAATCACCTGACGTCAACCCAACAGATTATCCGTAGAACAAGTTGTAACAGTGGGTGAACCACGGACATCAGTATTCCCGCAGTTTGGTGGAACTGCACAATCAAATCCTAATGCGAGTTACTTAACCCGGATGTGAAGTGCCTGCGCAACCTTCTGGACTCACTTCCTAACCGAACCCAGGCGGTCATCAAGATCAGGGGCGGAATTACACGGTACTAAGTAATGCTTGTAATGATTTCTCTAGGGATGACTTAAGTTTCTTTTCCGGTGAACTTACACACACACGTATATCCATTTTTATAATGCGTCGGGTTTGTACCTGACTGTGAATTAGTGGCGCAGGACCAACTATAGCTCACAGAGGGGCTGGAGTCTAGACAGAAAGTACACACAATGGCAAATCCTGGAGGACCTAAAGAAGACTGCTGGGTCGGTAGTCGAAATGTTGTACGTCAAGCGGAAATGCAAACTCGACTGAAGAACAGGAAGTACATTCAACATTAATTTCCATAAATTCTACCTCCGACCACAATGCACTATCGAATTTTCTTGACAACCTGTGTAGCTGTTGTGAGGTCGTCTTCTTTCCTGGATCGGCAGCACTATCGTAAATTTTTATTTATCCAGACAGTGTGTGTACACTTGGTATAGGTGTGTTATTGGTTACAGGGCTGGAGCTGTTTAAAAATAACTCAGATACCTACAGATGAATAAGCAAAAGTGAATGATTAGGCTCAAAACTGATTTTGATAAATTTCAACTTCGTCTTCGGTGCACTTTCGAATTCTACTGACAGAACCGCGTATAGTTATTCCGCGGTCGCGTTGGCGTCCTTGTATGAGAGCAGCAATGTTTATAGTCTCAAGAGTCAATTCCTCTCCAGTGTTCACTTTTTCTTTGTAAAAAGTTTGACTTCCAGCCGTCCTGAAAGGTAAATATCTAAAGCAGGTCTGGCCGAACAGGTCTCCGCGAACGCAAGCGTTCAGGCCCTTTCCTACCTACCACTCCGAGCGAGGAAGAAGAGGAGAAGGATATTGATGCAATCGGACGCCCGTACTGCAAGGCAGACGCCAAGCAGTTTGCTGACAGTCTTACTGAGTTAAATTAGTTTTACGTTCTGCATTAGGTATACTGCAATGTCTACACACTTGTTAAAACAGAAAAATGTGGGTAAGCCGCAACACTCAACAGCGAACGAGAACTGCTGTACATTTTGTATCGTTTAAAGGCCGTACGATGCAAAGTGCTTAATACGCCATCTCAGTATTATGAGATGGAGGAACAATTATTGGAACTTTATTACGATTCCAAACACATAGACAATATGATACATTTGTCTTCTGAGAAACGACAGTGATTGCTGGATGGACTGAAGTCGTCCATTAGAGAAGAAACTCAGTTGAGGATAAGTAGAGCGATGACAAAATCTATTGTGGTCTGCACCACCAATTACTTGACTTCGCTAACCGTCTTAAGGCGCGGGCAGAGTTGTTTTGTAATAGGCGTGGCGGACGTGACTGATGCTGTAAATCAAAAATTAATCCTACAAAAAAATTTGCTTCAGGTTCATAACATGGAACATTCGCCATAACTCAAACGCAGTCATTTGTGGACCGGACATGAGTAACCACGTTTTAGCAATTGAAAAATGTCATAATGAGTTCTGAAAATGCATTTCACGTTTGAATTAGGATTTCCCTTCTTTTGTCACACGATTATTGCTTTTGGCTGCTAATGTACCGCACTACTACCAACTTTACACTTTAGAGTCGCCCCCAGCTCAGCGACCTGTTTTTCCACCAAGAATTTACAAGGAGTTGGGTTGTTTTGGGGGAAGAGACCAAACTGCGAGGTCATCGGTCTCATCGGTTTAGGGAAGGACGGGGAAGGAAGTCGGCCGTGCCCTTTCAAAGGAACCATCCCGGCATTTGCCTAGAGCGATTTAGGGAAATCACGGAAAACCTAAATCAGGATGGCCGGACGCGGGATTGAACCGTCGTCCTCCCGAATGCGAGTTCAGTAATTTACAAGAACTTCATAAAATGTTACCACAAGAGCAGTATCCTCAACTGCACAGACAAGCCGCTACGTCTATTTCACTCTTTGGTTCAGCACTCCTGTAAGAATGTTTTACTTCTGTTACGGAAATGACCAAGTCCCACATTCGTTCAAGTTTAATAGATTTCAATCAGCTAAACTTCGTTTGTTTGTGTCCAAAACTATAGTTCCAGATGCATTACATATTCTATAATCTAAATGTGCATAATTTCATAAACATAACAACTGAACGTTCAATGCTTGTTGAAAAGCGTTTTATGGCTTTGTTCAACGTATTAGCTCTATCTAATGCACTTATCTAATCAAGTAATAAAGTTTCGCAGAATAATAAATATTGAGAATAAATACACGTGATAAACACTTGCTTGTAAAATTACGCTGCAATAATCACCTCTCAGAAGCAGTCGTGCTGTGTTGCAAAAATGTGTTCCTAAGTTCCTTGTGTGTGCAGCATATAGCCACGTCACTCACACGATTGTTGGGAATATCGTAGTGGTGGAGGAAGCCAGAGTGCTCGGCAGACTTGGCTCCATTCGCAGAGCCAAAGCACCCTCTGGAATTACAAATCTTGGCCAGATCTGATCAGAAGGGGTAAGGCCAAGGGACCTTGATGAACGACAAGCGTGATCGCTCCCATTTTCTGTGAAATGTCAAGAATAGATGATGCGGAACCTCACGACTACTACGTGTGGAGGCCCCATCATGCTGGACGAACATCTCTGTAGCACGCGAACGGTGCCCTTTAACACGACACAGTAACGCAATGTTGTTGTTGTAGTCTTCAGTCCTGAGACTGGTTTGATGCAGCTCTCCATGCTACTCTATCCTGTGCAAGCTTCTTCATCTCCCAGTACCTACTGCATCCTACATCCTTCTGAATCTGCTTAGTGTATTCATCTCTTGGTCTCCCCCTATGATTTTTACCCTCCACGCTGCTCTCCAATACTAAATTTGTGATCCCTTGATGCCTCAGAACATGTCCTACCAACTGATCCCTTCTTCTGGTCAAGTTGTGTAACAAACTTCTCTTCTCCCCAGTCCTATTCAATACTTCCTCATTAGTTATGTGATCTACCCATCTAATCTTCAGCATTCTTCTGTAGCACCACATTTCAAAAGCTTCTATTCTCTTCTTGTCCAAACTATTTACCGTCCATGTTTCACTTCCATACATGGCTACACTCCATACAAATATTTTCAGAAACGACTTCCTGACACTTAAATCTATACTCGATGTTAACAGATTTCTCTTCTTCAGAAACGCTTTCCTTGCCATTGCCAGACTACAATTTATATCCTCTCTACTTCGACCATCATCAGTTATTTTGCTCCCCAAATAGCAAAACTCCTTTACTACTTTAAGTGTCTCATTTCCTAATCTAATACCCTCAGCATCACCCGACTTAATTCGACTACATTCCATTATCCTCGTTTTGCTTTTGTTGATGTTCATCTTATATCCTCCCTTCAAGACACCATCCATTCCGTTCAACTGCTCTTCCAAGTCCTTTGCTGCCCCTGACAGAATTACAATGTCATCGGCGAACCTCAATGTTTTTATTTCTTTTCCATGGATTTTAATACCTACTCCAAATTTTTCTTTTGTTTCATTTACTGCTTGCTCAATATAGAGACTGAATAACATCGGGGAGAGGCTACAACCCTGTCTTACTCCCTTCCCAACCACTGCTTCCCTTTCATGTCCCTCGACTCTTATAACTGCCATCTGGTTTCTGTACAAATTGTAAATAGCCTTTCGCTCCCTGTATTTTACCCTTGCCACCTTCAGAATGTGGAAGAGAGTATTCCAGTCAACATTGTCAAAAGCTTTCTCTAAGTCTACAAATGCTAGAAACGTAGGTTTGCCTTTCCTTAATCTTTCTTCTAAGATAAGTCGTAAGGTCAGTGTTGCCTCACGTGTTCCAGTATTTCTACGGAATCCAAACTGATCTTCCCCGAGGTCGACTTCTACTAGTTTTTCCATTCGTCTGCAAAGAATTCGTGGTAGTATTTTGCAGCTGTGGCTTATTAAACTGATTGTTCGGTAATTTTCACATCTGTCAACACCTGCTTTCTTTGGGATTGGAATTATTATATTCTTCTTGAAGTCTGAGGGTATTGCGCCTATTTCATACATCTTGCTCACCAGATGGTAGAGTTTTGTCAGGACTGGCTCTCCCAAGGCCGTCAGTAGTTCCAATGGAATGTTGTCTACTCCGGTGGCCTTGTTTCGACTCAGGTCTTTCAGTGCACTGTCAAACTCTTCACGCAGTATCGTATCTCCCATTTCATCTTATGATCAATCTTAAGGTCAATCAACTGACCGTCCACCGGAAGACTCGACACTGTCGTAGAAAAGCATTCCTGAAAATGAGTCTCCAGACAGACGTCTGAGTTTTCACCGGGTCGTTGATGTGTAATATACACTACGTGATCAAAAGTATCCGGACAACCTCGAAACATACGTTCCTCATATTAGGTGCATGGTGCTGCCACCTACTGTCAGGTACTCCATACCAGCGAGCTCAGTGGACATCGTGAGAGAGAAGAATGGGATGCTCCGCGGAACTCACGGACTTCGAATGTGCTCAGGTGATCCGCCTGTATCCGAGATTCCCACACTCTTAAATATCCCTAGGTCCTCCGTTTCCGATGTGATAGTAAAGCAGAAACGTGAAGAGACCGCCGACATTTGAAGAGGGTCGTAATGTGTAATAGGCACAGAACTTTGCAGACCATCACACAGAAATTCCAAACTGCATCAGGATCCACTCAAAATACAATGGCAGTTAGGCGGGGGGTGAGAAAACTTGGATTTCATAGTCGAGCGGTTGCTCATAAGCGACACGACACGCTGGTAAATGCCAAACTACGCCTCGCTTGGTGTAAGGAGTGTAAACATAGAACGATTGAACAGTGGAAAAACCATGTGTGGAGTGACGAATCATGGTACACAATGTTGCGATCTGTTAGCAGGGTGTGCGTATGGCGAATGCCCTGTGAACGTCATCTGAAAGACTGTAGGGCCAACAGTAAAATTCGGAGGCGGTGCTGTTACGGTGTGGTCGTGTTTTTCATGGAGGGGGCTGGCACCCCTTGTTTTTTTGCGTGGCACTATCGCAGCAGGGGCCTACATTGACGTTCTAAGCACCTTCTTGCTTCCCGCTGCTGAACAGCAATTCGGGGATGGCGATTGCATCTTTCAGCACGATCGAGCACCTGTTCATAATGCACGGCCCGTGGCGGAGTGGTTACACGACAATAACATCCTTGTAATGGACTGACCTGCACCGAGTTTTGACCTGAACCCTATAGAATACCTTTGGAAAGTTTTGGAACGCCGACTTCGTGCCGGGCCTCACCGACCAACATCGATACATCTCCTCGGTGCAGACTCCGTGAAGAATGGGCTGCCATTCCCCAACAAACCTCCCAGCACCTCATTGAACGTATGCCTGCGAGAGTGGATGCTCTCATCGAGGTTAAGGGTGGCCCAACACCGTACTGAATTCCGCATTACCGATGGAGGGAGCCACGAACTTGCAAGTTTTTTTCATCCAGGTGTCTGGATACTTTTTATCACATAGTGTATGTGATATGGATCCCATCACGAGTGAAATCGAATTCATCACTAAAAAGGAATAACCGGGTTACTCGGTAATTTGCTGTTAATCAGTGGCGTAATTCCAATCGTCTACCCTACGTTTCCTCTTTGTAAAAGATAAGGGTATTCCCATGCAAACGTCGAACCACTAGTGTGTGATATATGTCCAATAGATACCATCAAGAACGTAATCGAATTCATTACTAACAAAGATTTACGGGATTACTCGGTGATTTGCAATTAATCAATGATACAATTCTAACGATCTATCGTACTTTCATAATTCGTGAAAGGTTAGTATACTCCCATGCATACGTAATATCCTTCTTGTATGCGAAACATCGACACGTAGAAATTCTCTGCGTCCTTGTTGAAGGACTACGTTCTATCACACGAAGTATGTCTTTCATTCGTTAGCACGTTCAGTGAAATATGACTGCTGAGCACTGCTCATCTCTCCTGAAGCTTAGTGAAATGTCGGGTAAACTCTCGTGAACCTGGAACTCTGCGGCTAGGAAATCGTTTACCTTATTATAAGTAAGCAGCATCAGCATTTCCGCTACAATAACCGTCATAACTAGCGTATATTCAGTACATGTAAGTAAGTGCCCTATGCCTACACCACACAGAAGTGTTCCTCAGCAAATCTCAGTCACAGTCACAGATGAAATATTCGATTATGTAAAGTCCAGACCAACTTCACAGCTTGAACTTCAAAACACGAATGCCACTGACAGATAAACACACAAAAAGTGGAGTATCAACGTGGGTAACGGAAACCTGTATCTGCAACCAGTTGTATGTCTGTACTGGGAACCAGTAAAAATTGCACACATCTCGTGTGGAATGTTTTATTCGAATTACCCTAGACCACCAGTACCTAAAATTATTTACAATTTCTCCTCAAAATCCCTACATTTGAAATGGAACAGATTGCACCAAGACTTCAGGTTGTGGCTGCTGAAGTTAAGGGCCCGAACGCGATGTTTGATAAGTGTGTGTGTGTGTGTGTGTTTAAGGATGCTTTTGGGTACTGCTTTTATCTCGCACTTATTCACATAGTTGATGCCATACATTCTGCTTTAATGTGTGTGGAATTTTCTTTACAGATTTCCATATGCTGCAGCTGATATGACAAGAATTCTACAGTGACTATAACTCCGTAAGAACAATGTGACGAAGGGAGTATGGGACTTTGAAGTATACGTAGAATACATTTCATGACATCTGTAAGATCGTCCACAACAAAATTATATAACAGATGCAGAATTAGCAATATATTACTTAAATAAAAATGGAAAAATTCAGACCAATTTCATATCTGAGTAGTCTGTTCTATCCCCTTTCTGTGATGTGTTCCCCACAGTAATTTCGTGTCTTTTTATGTGTGTAAAGAAACAATGAATTCTGTTGAAGTGTGAAAACATTTTGCTTCACCTAATGACTCACTGCGTGACAGCGTGCATCGAGAGATAACACACCACACAGTATTTGCAACAGACCTTTGAGTCTCTGGAAAATGGAGAAGAACTGATCTTTGTTAAATGTTCCTGTTACGAGGGAGGGAACTGTAATGTTTTGGAACTAATGCGGTCTGAGATTTTGTGCAGATACTGAGTGCAATTTCCAAAATATGTTATTGTGGTTAGTAATCTTGATAAATTAGTGATTTACGGAATTACGTCCGACCGTGAATAAGTTTTCAACTGTGTTTGTGACTTATAAATGTTAGGATTTGTTACGCTCGATTATCAGAATATATGGTATTAAGTCTCATAGATGTGTCCAGCGTTTTTCTTGCAACTGTCTGAATGTCCATTTTCATGCTTTAAGATTTATTTCTACGCAAGTTGTGGAGTTGTGTGCAGAACAACGTGTTAAATAGAGCGTACAGCAGTGTCGTTGCCTATTGGGAATTCATTGGGTAATGTAATTGCATTTCGTATATACAACTTATTCATAACTCGTTAATCCTCCACGCAGGGCGTCGCGGTGGCACAAATGCGGACTCCCTGCTACTTATAATCACGACGGATAACGGAAGGATAACGCTTTTTTAATGTACAATGATTAGCGCAATTCGGCTCTGATGCCGCACAACTTCACTAAACATTTGAAATTACATTCACCTTGAGGAGGTATTAAAATTAGGTTTCAACTGACTGAACGCGGTTTCACTGGTAATTTACTGAACTAAAGTGATAAAATTCCTAGGAAAAAGCTTTCATTCAGTCACAAAATTTCACAGAATTTAAAGCATTTTCAGAGCTCTGTTTTTAGTTACCTACACAGAAAATTCTGCACCAGATTGTATAGATTGTCATTGTAGAAATACAATAAGTTTCCCTGTCCTGTAAGGTACCTCACTTTTTAATCGATTAATTGCTCGCGGTGTTACTGTAACCGCAAAATGCAGAGAAGCTGGTGTTGGCTGAATCACTTATAAATATTTCGTAATTATTCCGGCCTCCTTAGTCCCTAATTATCCTTATTTAATTTCGCAATTAATATCGAGGGCCTGCCTTAGCGGCCCATCAGCGATCGTAAGCCTTTAATGGGGCGGAGGACTGCGGCAGGGCTCCGCTTCCTCTCCGGCGCCGAGCCTCACCTAGCGCCATTGTACTGTGACAGCGGCGCTGATATAAAACTGCTAATGGAGGGCGCCTCGCCAAATTGCTTCTTCAGCACCCACTTAAAACACGACACCCACCCCCACCCTCTTCCGGGCGCCATCGACCTGCCGGTGAAGCCTGCGCCAGGGGGCGCCATCGGCGCGAGTGAGTGGCGAACAAGCCCATCGACGTAGCAAGGAGGAGGGACCACAGGAAGCCGTGATAGCGTGACAGAATTCCTGGATAAACGTCGAACGTCCCACCAAATATAGCGAATCGAAAAATAAAGTATTCAATTCGTGTTAGTTTCTACTGATTCAACACCTTCAAATGAATTATCATCTAATAAACAAATGTCTCATAAAAGTGACAGGTTACAGTTTTCCGTATTTATATTGAATATGCAGCTTAGTTACGTAATGAGTTTACACAGGCGAATGTATGTAACTTCCTATATTAGCGTTTGGAGGTGGAAACGTTCACTGTTCTTTTCTCCCACTTTTAGTTTCTCTAAACACGGAGCTGTACGGCTCTGAAATCCATCTGTGAAATAATTATAGTCGGTGGTAAAATACAGGGTGATTAAAAAAGAATACCACAACTTTAAAAATGTGTATTTAATGAAAGAAACATAATATAACCTTCTGTTATACATCATTACAAAGAGTATTTAAAACGGTTTTTTTCACTCAAAAACAAGTTCAGAGATGTTCAATATGGCCCCCTCCAGACACTCTAGCAATATCAACCCGATACTCCAACTCGTTCCACACTCTCTGTGGCATATCCGGCGTAACAGTTTGGATAGCTGCTGTTATTTCTCGTTTGAAACCATCAATGGTGGCTGGGAGAGGTGTCCGAAACACCATATCCTTAACATACCCCCGTAAGAAAAAATCGCAGGGGGTAAGATCAGGGCTTCTTGGAGGCCAGTGATGAAGTGCTCTGTCACGGGCTGCCTGGCGGCCGATCCATCGCCTCGGGTAGTTGACGTTCAGGTAGTTACGGACAGATAAGTGCCAATGTGGTGGCGCTCCATCCTGCTGAAATATGAATTGTTGTGCTTCTTGTTCGAGCTGAGGGAACAGCCAATTCTCTAACATCTCCAGATACTGTAGTCCAGTTACAGTAGCACCTTCGAAGAAAAAGGGACCAAAAACTTTATTGGCTGAAATGGCACAGAAAACGTTCACCTTAGGCGAGTCACGTTTATACTGAGTTGTTTCCCGCGGATTCTCAGTGTCCCATATACAGACATTGTGACGGTTGACTCAATAACACAAAAAGCTTTCTGTTGAGCGGTCGCCATCTTAGCATCAACTGACGCTGACGCCTAGTCAACAGCGCCTCAAGCGAACAAATGTACAACTAAATGAATCTTTATAGCTCCCTTAATTCGCCTGCAGATAGTGCTTAGCTCTGCCTTTTGTCGTTGCAGAGTTTTAAATTCCTAAAGTTGTGGTATGCTTTTTGAATCACCCTGTATAATAAAGACCATTCACACAATCCAGAAGACAGCCATAGGATATAAATGAGAAAACTACAACACCAACAGCTAAATACCGCATGCATCCAAGTTGATGTGAAGAATAATATACAGAACAGTGGAAAAGAAAGCATGTCTACATTAGTGATAACTCTCAGAAAATGGGTTTGGGCTATAGGGGAAAACATATATACAAGAAACAAGAGTGGGAAATAAAAATTGAGGATTATGAACGACGATCTCGAGTTCAAAAGCTTGTACAACAAGGATGCAGTATTTCGACCTTACTGTTCACATCGTCAGGTCGAAGAACAAATGACGGAAGTGAAAGGACGGTCAAGGACTACAATAAAATCCAGGCTGGAAGGATATCCGTGAGCCATTCGGTGATGACATTGCTATGCTTATCAGAAGTGAACAAGAATTGCGTTACTTGCTAAGCGGAAGCGGCTAACAAGCTAACATTATCGACTGAGAGTAAACCAATGGAAGATGGAAGTTATGAGGAACAGATGAAACTGAGATTGGCGGTAAACACAGCGTAAAAATTATACTGCCTTTGAAGCATAAAACCACATGACGGACGAAGCAAGGAGGATATTAAAACCAGACTACGGCAAGAAAAAAGGCCATTACGAGGCAATGGAAGTCTACTACAATCTGACATCGCATTTAACTTGAACTAATATCTGATAATGTATCTTGGAAGCACAGAATTTTATGGAAGTGAGATTATCTCAGGGAATGAGGGCATTTCAGGGGAAGAGAAGTCTAACATTACGAAACATGGGCATAAAATTAGAAAATAATATCTGAAATTGTGGAAAAACCGAAGAAGAAGAAAATCGAAGTGTTTTAGCTTTGGTGGTGTTGAATAATACTGAAAATTATGTAAACTGATAAGGAAGAAGGAAGTTTTCTGTAGAAGCATCGAGGAGCAGAAAGTAGGGAAAACATTGTGAGAAGAAGAGACATGTGGTACGATATCAGGCAGTAACTGGCCTAATGCTTGAGGGAGCCGTAGAGGATAACTACTGTAGTGGAAGGCAGAGAGTACCAGCAACTCGAAAAATAATTGATGTCTTAGGTTGCAAGTGCTACTCTCAGGCGAGTAGGTTGGCACAGGAGATGAATTCGTGTGTGAGTCGCATCAAAGTAGTCATAAAACAAATGAAACAGAGAAAAGAAAACAATTCCAATCTTATTAAAAACTCATTATTACACAGATAAAGTTCTTATACACAATGTCAGCACGCATCTGGCTTACGCCCACTCGCTACGAATACTATTATAATAAGGATACTAATCAGTTTTTTCTTTCCTTCCTTCTGTGGCACATAAACATTACTCGGCAGCAGCAACGTTTGCTCAAGTGAGTACTTAATCAGCATCAAAACAAACAGGAACGTAAACAAAAATGCAAGCGCTATACCGCTTAACGGACTGTGTTGTGTCGCAGGTCCCGGAGCTTTGATGTATTTCACTAGCTGTGTACGTAGCTTCTTTTTCACATTTCAGCGAACTACTGACGTAGAAAGCTAATATACGTGAAGCGAATTAAAATATATTTAACCCTGAAGTTGTGTAGAAGTGTACGAAGGTAACATGTACTACGAAGCTTTAGAAGCTGAGTGGTAGTGTTTTCCGATGACGTTTTCTACAGGGCGACGCACAGCTGTACTGAACTGGTACTGGTAATATGAAAACAATACATATAAAACGAACCACAATAAATTATTAGCTCATGCGTCAACACTACTACTTCCCGTATTTGGGAAAATATTTTTCTGGCCAGCCAAACAGTCAACAGAGAGGTATGGGAGCCCATCGTGGCAGTACTCGAGTCAGTCGTCGCGAAGTCGTGACCCAGCTCAAGGCGATTTCCAAAGGCTGGAACGAAGGCAGAAAACCTGGTCATTGCACAGTAAATCAAAAATCGTAACGGAAGACATCAGTTTCGGAAGTACATGAACAGTGTAACTCATGACGACAAGGAGTTTGAAGGGAAAATCAACTGCCGTCAGCCGACTTGGGACACAACAAGACATCTGAAGAAGATCCCAGTGGACAGACCGAAACATCAGGTTCAGTAGACTGCATTTGAATATGAACATGACAGCGCCTAACCACACAGATTATTTTGCCTTCTTTATCAGCTGGCGTGGTGAGGCATAATTCAGGACGAATTCTGCCACAAACCACTACAGTTGTAAGGCCTGGTCTTCCGTTAACCCGTGAACCCGCACGTTCCGGCATTTAAGGATGTTATCCAAGTGGCGCTTCATGTTGGGTTTACACTGTCATGGAGCACTTTTAATGGTCTACTCTTCTTTGGAGTTATAGCAACCCCGAGATGTTTGAAACAAAAGTATTTACTTGTGATTCCAGGCTTTCTCAGCGCATTTTGGCTGTAAAATCTTCTCGGGTTATCAGACGAGTGTCATCGTCGTCTTATAGCAACATTTCAATGGATTCCGTATCAGTCTTCGCCTGAAGATGATAGATCTATTGAAACGTTGTGACAAGAGGACGACGCCAATCGCCTGATAACAACAGAATAATATTTATTTGCTTTCGTCGATTTGCAGAAGATTATTGACCATGTCTATACCAAAAGGTAGAAACACGTCCCTGCAATAGAGAAATCAGGGAGTTCTTGCAGTAAAGGAAACGAGGAGTTCCTAAATGTAACTTTATTGTTGTTCTTATTGTTGATGTTGCGATATTCAGACGGATGACTTATTTGGTGCAGGTCCTCTTTTAGCCCACCTTGTGAAAGCCTGTTTCATACCAGAACAAATACTGCAGCGTACATTCATTTTTTACCGGTTTGCTGTATGCAGTCCTTGGTCTTCCTCTACAATTTTTACTCAGTCACTTTCTCCATTACCAAACTGGTGATAATTCGTCGGCTCAGTATTTGTACAATCAACCGATTCCTTCTTTTGATCAAATTGTGCCATACTTTACTTTTTCCCCAGTTTGGATTTCGTTCCTCCTCATTTGCTAAGCGGTCTAAGCATTTTTCTGTAGCAACACATTTTCAAAGCATCTCATTCTGTCTGAAGTACCTATCGTCCATGTTTCATTTCCACAATAAATAAATAAATAAATAAATAAATCTCGAGGTAAATACTTACAGAAAAGAATTCTATTACTTAAATTCATATTAGAATTTAACAAATTCCACTTTTTTAGAAATTTTTTTCTTGCAATTGCCACTCTACATTTTATGTCCTCTCTTCTGCGTCCATCATCAGTTATGTTGCTGGTCAAATAGCAGAACGCATCAATAACCTTCAGTGTGTAATTTCCTAATCCAGTTCCCTCAGTATCACTTGATTCATTCCGATTACACTCCATTATCATTGTTTTACATTTCTTAATCTTCGTCTTAAAACCTCCCCTTAAGATTTTGAAGTGATCTTCCAATTCCATTGATTGTTAAGTCTTTATTTATGCTCCCTCACCTTTAAAATCCTTTCCAAATTTCTCCTTGGTTTCTCTTAATGCTTATTCAAGATACAGGAAAATGATACAATCCTGTCTCACAACCTTCTCCGCCAATGCATCCCTTTCATGTCCTTCGACTGTTATAACTGCAGTCTGGTCCGTGCACAAGTTGTAAGTAACCTTTCACTCTCTCTATTTTATCCCTGCTGTCTTCAGAAGACCACACGCAGAAAATTCATAAAGTTTTTACTGATATTAATATGGAGGAAGCAATCTGTACAGAATAGAAGTGTATTCTAATCGACTCACTGCACAAGAAAAGTGATAAACCTAATATAAAGGCAAAGGTCCCGAGTTCGAGTCTCGGTCCGACCCACAGTTTTAATCTGCCAGAAAGTTTCTAATACAAATAGCTACATGGGGTTTTCATTGATACCAGGTGCTTGCCAAACTCTTTTGATACCATACATAAAAAGCTTGAAGCGAAAATGGAACTTTTAATTGCCGAAAATTCAACACAGTTTAGGAAGGATAGATTCTATGTGGTACAAATTATCAAGCTCAAAACCACCTTACAAATCTGCAAGGGCAGACGAACGGGGCCGCCTTTGTAGACTTTGACAACCGATACAATTCGGTAGCTGTCGATTAAACAAACAAACAGTAACTGATAGCAGTTAAAAAGTCAAATTCCAAAGCGGTATGTCTGGACCTTTTCAAATAAGAACAGGGATCCGACAGTGAGACAAACTATTCCCCTCTATGCTCAACTTTGTTCTAGCAAAAATAATTCGAAAATGAAGAAAAAACGGTAAAAAAATAACGACTGACAGATCACGTGAAACTAAAAGTCTTTATTATGTTTGGCTTAAATAGGCGATCTAGCGTCCTTTCAAAAACGGAGAACAAGCGATTAACTCCTTCTGAAAACTACTGGAACTAGCAGCTAACCGTGAACTGTAAATTTCTTGCGATAAAACCTGATGCATGAAGGGTTTCCTCGATACCTAGACCACAGCCCATGTTTATACAGTGTGTAAAAATGTCTCAAGCATCCACATTTAAATAACTAGGAATAATCATCCAATCCATAGGATTAAATCATGAAGCAAATAAAGAGAAAATCAATAAATTACAAAAAGTTTATACAGTTACGTGCAATAGGTACCATAAAAGTCAGTATATCTGCGTACTAACATTAAATCACATAACTCGAACATAAAGCGTTATATGCATCAAAGACTAATCATTATAGATGGATTATAAACTAAAGACATAGAAGCCCACCGGGCTAGCCGCGTGATGTAACGCGCTACTTCCCGAGCGGGAAGGCGTGCCGATCGCCGGCACGAATTCACCCGGCGGATAAGCGTCGAGGTCCGGTGTATCGGCCAGTCTGTGGACGGTTTCAAAGACGGTTTTCCATCTGCCGCGGCGAATGTGGGCTTGTTCCCCTTATTCCGCCTCAGTTGCACTGTGTCTGCAATTGTTGCGCAAACACCATTTCGATGTACTCGTACGCCATAATTATTCTACCACGCAAACATTTGGAGCTACACTCGACCCACACAATAACCCTGGGTTCGGTGTGGGGGCGGTGGGGTGGGTTGACTTCTGTGGCCTGCTGTGGAATTGTGAACCACTGAGGGCTACGGCGGGTACGAAGCCTCTCCGTCGTTTCTAGGTCCCCGGTTTAATACATACATAGAAAGACACAGAAAAAAAGAGAAACTAAAATATTAAATTCGCGTTGAGGGAATCTGGATGAGACGGAAGTCTAACAAATTACATCAAACTTTGGAGAAAATCTCGGGTATTTTCGGGAAGAGAATATTGAAATTTTATGACCACATTCTCAGAATGAACGATAATGGGTTGATCAGAAGAGTACTCTACTTCGGCCTCTGCATGAAAGTTGAAAAAAAAATTAGACGCTGGAAATAGTTCTTCAGGAAATAAGTATTACAAACAGAACTACGGGACGCAGCTGCATTCAAAAGTTTGACAGACATCAGTTTAAAGCTCAACCAAATACTACATCTAAGAGAACATATTTAGAGAACGTAAGAAAACTACGAGATGAAAGGATTTTGGCAGAAGAAAGCAAGTGAATCAACGAAATAAGTTTAGTCGCGCTCCATAGCAGATCATAACGATGAAAATAAATCAATAAATAGAAAAAATAAATAAAAATAAAATAAGCCTTCTTTTAGATTTGTGCTTGATATTGTAATCGGAGAAGCCACAAAACGGGAAATGGATTCTATGTTAAGAGTTTTGCCTTTTTCTCTCGACAATCAAATCACAACGTTACATAACAAGAAAAATCATAATGATGATTACAGACACATAACAGCAAACTTTGAACTAGGAAGCAAATGTTTATGCTGCATGGATGTTCAAAGAAGATCTAAAATTACCTTCACGCCTTTATACATGACAAGTATAGAGCTGTCTTATCACAATAGTAAAAGATATTTAATGACACTTTTATTTGGAGTATTTTTTGCTATATTTGTGAAGGGTGGTTTGTCACCAAAAGAACAAAAATATTTAGAAGCAATAGAGGCGTGGATGTGGAGAAGTAGACACAAACTTCTAGGAGAAAAAAATGTAAAGAACATAATCTACAGAAAGAAAATGTATTACGAAATACTTAACAGAATATTACAGGTAACTCAACTGAATACCTAACATGGAAATATAAATTTGTAACGAATATCTTTGAATGAAAAATTGTGAGAAGTGTACCAAGAAGCAGACAGAAATTCTAGAGGGCAAAATGTGACTATAGGATCAAAGAGCAACAGTTTTATCTGTATGTCTCATATGGTGAAAGACTGGGTCCACCAACAAGGCTTTGTCAGTGGCGGATAGTGATATTCTAAACGTAAGTGCTACTGTATAGGTATATGCTGTTTATTCTTCGTCGATGAAAACTGTACACAAAAGCACGACACAGTCTCAGCATGGCCAAAACTGATTTAGTTAACTTCAGTAGGGGAACAAATGTTACTCGCAGTGCGCAGATAATCGATTTTATTGGCTAAATTGTACTGGGATAGACGTGATTCCAGTAATCACATGAGCATCTATGGGTGCACTTTTGGCTGACAATGAAGCGGCGAAATTTTTCCCCTTCTACGGTCGCAATTTCTGCTCTGCGAATGTCTCTGGTAACCTCAGTGCACTGTATCTTTAATTTTACTTCACTCACTGCAGTGGGACTGCATGCTTCACTTGACCGACAGGGAATTCCTGCGAACAGCATTATCTCTATTCGCGCTGACATATCTAATCCCTGTAACGGATTTTGCGGCCTGCGAGGCTGCCTATTTTCAGCGTCATCGTAACTCACCGCGACACAAAGGCAATCGGCGGTAGGCTACTGATAATATGAAAGCCACCACCTGACAGAACAGCTGAAGCTGTCGAAACGTCCTGACGTGATCAACGTTTAGCATTCGCTCGTTATTGCCAATCGCTTCTTACTCAAGAAATCACACACCGTATACTGCACATCGTAATGATAATTATTCCCTCCGAAATTATGCGTTTAATATCGCTACAATCAGTGTCATAAGTACGCATACATAGATATCAGTTATGCGATACACAAGTCCTAGTCATCGGGTAACTGAAATCTCACAGAACTTATGTTATGTACCAACACTTTGCAACCAACAGACCGAGTACGGGTGGCATATACTCGTATTAGATGGATAGTCCTGCTATATATTGGCAGCTGTTTGACAGGTAATCGAACGTATCGGGACAGTAATTTCAGGAGAGGTTTATTTTTTTTCTTTCAAGAAAAGTGACCCGTAGCTTGTGGAATACCTTTCTAATTTTATTTAAAACGTTCTGCTATTTTATTTTAAGGTATATGCATGAAATGAAGTACCGGGAGTATAGCACTACTTTAGAGGATAACATTTCATATCTCTTATTAGCATTGATATTACGTATCTTCAGCTTGGTTTCGGCGAGGTCTCTGAAGTGACTAAGATTCACAACGTTACTTCGCTGAACTATAAATTTTTTTTCGATGCGTCGTTGTAACGTCTATGGGCAGCTGGGAGACCACACGTACGCTAATGTAGCGCTTTAAGTGTAGAGTGGATGGTGACTGTCCTATTGTATAGAAACTGAAAGTCAATGAAATAATGGATTCCCCACGCGGGGCAATGACAGTGATACAGGTTCGTACAGCACACCCATCCTACATCAATCCCAACGATCCATAAACCACCAATAATAATATATAATCACATCACTGAAACAAAATTGTCAAGGACTGACCTCTAACTTACCTTGACAAAATAATTATATTTTCCAAGAGTCATTACACCTTTCACTGTCTCTTTATGTGAATGACAATTTTATTCTCGTCCACATACGGACGCATATTTCACGTTTAATACGTATCTTTGAAGATAACTACAACAGTGCTCGTATAACATTAAACTATACGGAACCATTCTCATCTAAGAGTAGAACATTTCCTCTAGATAAAATCATACGTTCGTCGAAAAATACCGTCGCAGTCCAGGGAGCGCCTACCTCTCGCTGCCGTACTCCCTGCACATAAATAATACATTTGGCAAGTAGATCGCGCTTGGCGTATGTTTAATAAACAGTTGTCAGATTCACAATAAAATAAAGAAAGGTACAAAAAGGGATAGTACAAAAACGAATAGTACAAGCCCGTAGTATTTACCGAAAATTTCCACGGTTCACTTACATATACTTAATTACAAAAGGAAACATAATTATACTACTTAATTATTCAATGTTGACTGATAACTTCTCGTAATATTACACTAGATAGGGAAAGGGATAAAACGAGGCTAAAGATAAATATCAACGCGATGTATTAAAATTTGTTAAGAAATATTAATACAAAAAATAACTTAGACATACTGGTAGCAACCATGATTGCCGTTGATTTAACGTTAAGTTCAGCTATTTTTATAGGTGCTATAAACCCTACTTACTTTTCTAGGAGTAAACCACTATTAGCACTAGCAACACAGAAAACTGTGGAGTCTACTATGATTTCTATCGTCTGATATTCTTTTTTCGTGGCACTTTCTTCGCGCCAACATACTCACTCTTTGTGGAGGTAGGCGTGTATTACCTTTCTAGTGAGCCATATTTGTACTACGCTTCGCTCAAATTTCTCCAGACCTTCCACAGCTACACTCACATTTCACTCCCGTCCCTCGTCTACCATTCCATCGCCCATTCTGAATAGTGGTATGGTTGTGTATGAGTCACTAATATTATTTTTAGTTAAAAAGTCGTATGAATACCAAGTTCAGGCGAAACTGTTCTGCTATAGAGTATGCTGGGATTTACGCACTCTTATATCCGTTTTACATACGTATAAGGTGTATAAAAGCTAAGTACGCAGTAGTTTAGTCTCCTTAGAGGAGATGAAAACAGATTGTTTCTTATGTTACAAAAATGTGACAAGTACACACTTTCTCCAGCACGAGTACACAATGGTTTTGACGGTAGTGACGTTCACGAAAGGTGTTCAAGCTGCTGTGCGAAGTATATTTTTTTTAGAGATGTAGCAGACCTCCTACGACTTGTTATGGTGGGAATTTAAGTATAGCGCGAACGGGGCAGCGATGGGTATTCCAGAAAAGGTGATACCAGTTTCACTTGCGAATTGCGTATTAATGTAAACAGACGAAACTTTCAGCGGTATCTCTAAATCAATTTTCACCATATGTCAGTTTCAAAACAGTGCCTGAACATCACTACAGTCGAAATTGACGTCGACCTCCTACGGGGAAATGGTGCAACTGTGACATTTTTGTAACATAAAATGTCTTTCTTCTTCTCTCTTATGAACACTCTAAAAGTTTGTTTTCGTAGTATCTTACACCATATACAGGGTGTTACAAAAATGACTTTACAACTTTAAAAATTCACATAAATTTATTGACAGAATATATAGAGCTAGGTTTAATGTTATTTTGTTTGGAAACACATGAAGTATTTTTCTTTACCTTAAACTAAAGATGTTGTAAGTGGCTTCCGTTCGTTATCCTGCACACCTCCCATCGGAAGTCAGTTTCTTCCCAAACTCGGTGTAGCATTGCAGGTGTAACTCGCTCAGTGGTGACGTAAATTCTTGGTCTAATTTCAGGTAGAGAAGCCGACACAAGAGTTACAAACACGATATTCTTGATGAATCTACATTTAAAAAATCGAGTGGTGTCATGTCTGGGAAACGCGGGGGCAATGCAATTGGCGCATCATAGGCAAGCAATTGACTTGGAAAGCGGTCACTGAGAAGATCCCGGACGTCATTCAGGGAGTGGGGTGGTGCACCATCTTGTATGAAGTAAACATTTCATTCTTGGTAATTCTTATGGATCTGTGGTATCACACATTGTTTAACATATCCAGGTACACTATCTCGTTGATGGTTCTCTCATGGAAAGAAAAGGGGTCGTATCCTTTGTTCTTGTTCAATGCACAGAAAACGTTCAGTTTAGGGCTATCGCGAAAGTGTTGCAATATTTGAATTGGCTTTTCACTGCCCAAAATCCTGCAGTTATGCTTGTTAACCTTGCCACTTAAGTGAAACGTCGACTCGCCGGAAAAGATGATTTCACCCAAGAAATGTTCGTCCTCATGTAGTCGATTTAACATATTCTCACATAAGGTCTTGCGAGCAATTTTATCACTGTATTTTATTGCTTGTACGACCGTCAATCTGTACTGTTTCAAATGCAAATGGTTTCTCAACACACGTGGGATTTTCAGTTCGTGAGATGCACGTCGGATCGATTTCGTAGAGCTTTGACAAAATGTTGTCTCACTCACTCAACATCGTCGTCCAATGTGCATCGACGACATGATGATTTCGCATGTCTTACCGAGCACCGTGTTTCTACAAAACATTTATGCCTCTCATAAACTGTAGGCCTACTAGGAGGTTCCTTAGCGCACCTGGTATGGAAATTAAGCTGTGCTGTTGTCGCCGACTTCGATTCATCAAACCAAAACGCCCATATAACACAGTCTGGTCTAGTGAAGGCAACCATCTTTAACGCAACTGCAGCTAGCGCTTCTTACGATGCGATTTTTCACTTTGAAATACGTGATGCAAAACTTGACATATTTCCCTACAAATTGACACTACAATCACCTCTTTAGGTACAATGAATTAATTTATATGAATTTCCTAAGTTGTTAAGTCAATTTTCTAAGAACCTGCACAGGGGAGAATTAGTAACGGTATGCAGACGGTAAGCGTACGTATTCAATAGTTGAGGCTGACGACTACTGATTACCTCTTATGATTGCTGTAGGTAACTAAAAGGAGTAAGAAGACAGGTACCATTCTGATCTGTGAAACGCACGAAGGCGAGGAAAATAAATTAGACCAGTGTTTTGTTATTTTCAGAGGACGGAAAGTAAGAGGGTAAACTTGTAGTAATTACTGATTTACTTTTATCTGAATATGTTCTTAAGAACTGTAATTCAGTGTATCGTTGCATGGATACACTATTTTTAAAATACGGAATCTGATCACGTTACTGACGGCAGACTGGGTTAATGGAGCACTGAAAGAGGAATGATGTTCTCCCCTGTGAGAAAGATGTTGAAAAGAATAGAAAAGGAAGAAATTAGAAGAAACAACAGACTGGATTAAAAACCAAGAATGGGGAGACTGTACATGGGAGGTTCATTGAGCACTCAGAAGAGAGAGAGAGAGAGAGAGAGAGAGAGAGAGAGAGAGAGAGAGAGAGAGAGAAAGAGAGAGAACACTAGAAATAAGGAGGAAACACCAGAATTATATGAAGTAGTGAAAGTTTCCAGCGTTTGTGATGAAGACGATGGATGCGATAACCAGTATACAGGTGTACTGCAGTCACTAGCCATACGTGGTAAAGAACCTAATGAGCTAGTGGCATCTGGATGACTGCTTAGCCTAGAAATGAATATTCAAAAAATAACTGTCTGAATAAAAATTATTTTTTATTATAACGTCTATAACTCGGACTATCCAGTATAAAAGAATTTATTCCCAAAGAGATTCCCAACCCCAGACAGAAAGCCCTAAAAATCTATACTAGTGAATCTTTAGTAGCTGTGACAATACACGTAAGTTTTGCAACGAAAAATGTGGGGCACATGCAATATATTACTGTTCACTTCCTATATATTGTCTGTCGTAAGTGTTGAATGGTGGGCTCCATGTGATTCCCAAATTGTGCAGCGACCATAAACCATAAAATTACCAAATAAGCAGCAACCAGTCGCAAAATCATGTTTTCTTTATTTACTTTCGCAAATCCATTTCAACTGATTAACAGCCATCATCGGTGCTTTCAACGAATATGTGCCCTGCCGGCCGCGGTGGCCTAGCGGTTCTAGGCGCTCAGTCCGGACCCGCGCGACCGCTCCGGTCGCAGGTTCGAATGCTGCCTCGGGCGTGGGTGTGTGTGATGTCCTTATGTTAGTTAGGTTTAAGTAGTTCTAAGTTCTAGGGGACTTATGACCACAGATGTTGAGTCCCATAGTACTCAGAGCCATTTGAACCATTTGAATATGTGCCCTGAGTAGTAACACTGTCTTACGCAGAGGTCCAAATAAAGTCTTTATGTTTGACCTCTGCTTAAGAAAGTGTTACTACTCAGGGCACATATTCGTTGAAAGCACCGATGATGGCTGTTAATCAGTTGAAATGGATTTGCGAAAGTAAATAAAGAAAACATGATTTTGCGACTGGTTGCTGCGTATTTGGTAATTTTATAAGTGTTGTCATCGCTATTAAATATTCACAAGTACAAATGTCCAGAGTTGTCTGTGTGGGGTTACAAGTCTGTACAGGTCTAGGAGAAATTATTTCATAGTTTATAGTTGATCTGTGACGCAGTCGACCTTGTTTGCAGTGGTTATCTCGATTTGATCTCTCGCGCTACATTGAATCTGGTTAGCAGAGAAACTGTGGCATGGCTGGTTTTAAAAGGCCGAGTACGGTGATGCTGAGGTGACAGTGTGCCCAGAGTACTTGCTAGCGGAGAAAAGTGGTGGAGGCATCGTGCAACTAGCCGTAAGACACGGTTTGTTGTTGGTTTCCTATTGAAGGCACCACTCCATATATAGCTTGTGAAGCAACGTATTTCCGATAGTGAGTGGAATGAAAGCAGCTTTGGATGGGCCTTGAAGTGTGGCTCTTGTATATGAGGATGTAATAAAAGCACTAGAAAAGATGGACATTATGGATAAGCACTACCATATTCTAAATATGTTTATCAAGTTAAAAGTTTGTGCAGTACGCCATCCCCGTTATCAAACAGGTTTCGTTTCAGTTGCGCATAGTAAGATGATTGAAGGACCTTACCTTAAATTTAAACAGCGCAGTGTGTCAGGTGTTTAGTTGCTGTTTATCAATATTAAAAAATGCTAGTTGATTTTGGTAACTAATCCATCTAGCTCATTCTCTTGTTAAGTAACAAACTTTCTCAATAACTTCAATTCCTTGATTGAAATTTGCTCATTACGCCAGGACCTGGTAGTTTCAAGGCTAAAAACATTTTACTCGCCTTACGTGTTTGTTGGAAGTGCCTAACAGGTGTTGTGTTTCAAGAACTATTACTATGTGGTAAAGCTATATTGCTAAAATTGGTATAAGTCCTAAGTGGAAGCCACAGAGGTGGTATGAATAAGTGCCCAGTCTAGACATAATACTTGATTTCCACTTACTGTGAAAGGAATTAGTCCACTTGCCCCCATTTCACTGCTTATTTTTTTAAATGATTTCAATTTGCCGATAAATGTGGAATATCTTTTATTTTTTTTGCAGCGTTTTACCTAAAGGATTTTTTAAATTTATTAAACCTTTGAAAGTTGACACTTTTAAATATTTAGTTTTCCTTTATTTATTGTAAAGTTCAAGATGTTTGATATGTTGTTTCATTGCAGACTTTAGTTAAATTCAAATTCAGAATTGTAAGCCGGCTGGGGTGGCCGAGCGGTTCTAGGCGCTACAGTCTGGAACCGCGCAACGGCTACGGTCGCAGGTTCGAATCCTGCCTCTGGTAGGGATGTGTGTGATGTCCTTAGGTAGTTCAAAGTTCTAGGGGACTGATGACCTCAAAAGTTAAGTCCAATAGTGATCAGAGCCATTTGAACCATTTTTTTCAGAATGGTAATGTTTTGGCATTGAAAGTAAATGCTGGAAGTACAAGAGTTCAAGAGATATCTGCAAGTTGTAGTTTTGAATTACTGGTCACTGGGTTTTTGTACAATAAATCAGCAAGTTGTAGTTTTGAGATTACTGGTCACTGGGTTTTAGTTCAATAAATAATTTCTTTGAAATTGGTGGTTAAACATTTCTTGTCACAGCACCTCTCCTACTTGACAAACTTATAATTAACTGCCTGGTCCAAAAAACATTATATTTTTCTATTTAAAACTTTGTATCGACTTTTTTTCAAATGACTGGACAAATGGTATACAAAAACGTCTTAATATAAAAAAATACTTTTAATTTAATGAATGCTTTTCTGTTATTTGAGTTTGTGTTTGAGAAATTTACTTAAGTAATAATTTATATGTTATTATTTGCTTCTTACCTGTGCATTCTCATTGTATGTACAAGCCACTGTATTGCACACGTCAAGTACCCACCTCTCTGCCCTTCTTCATATCCCCATTCCTTCAGCTCAGGTGTCCCCGTCCACTCTCTTACAGCCTGCAATGCATTCCGAAACTATCAGCATTGCATGCCAGTCCTTGAGGACACCAAAGATGTCAGGTATTACTAAACTTTCTAAGCCCAACCCCACACTGTCGAATAAAACCACAGGAAATCAACTTAATATTGTATTCTCATCCAGTTCAGACCCATGTTTCCAATTTCAAGTCTCTCTCTCAGCTGGAAGTTAGTTTAACATCAGCTGGAAAATTTGTACCAGAACAGACAGACAGAGAAGAAAGAAACCAAATAAAAACGTACTAAATGTCGTCTAATTATGCTAAAGAGATTGTTAAACGTTCCACATCACTCTTTAAATACATTTCAATATTCTAATTTCCTTGTAGAAACTGGAAGATAAGTGGCGATGAGTTTCCCTCATATTTGTATAATATATTCTTCCACGAGCGCACAACTCCCCTAAGACTGCGGATAATTACCCCATGGGAGGGTGGCGAATCGTATGCAATTATATTCTTTATGATATTGGCCGGTAAGCTTCCCTGTATTGGTTTTTACGTTTAAAAAGAAGACAAACAACAGCAACCTTATACAATCCTGCATTTAGGTTACTTATGATCAATGTGTGCAAGTACTTTTGCTTAAGTGTGTACTATTTCTCCACTTCCCACATCACGTGAACCATAGGCCAGTCGTTTGTGTTTACGAAACAGGTCCCAGATGTAGTTCGTAGGGTTCAGATTAGGAGAATTTAGTGGTCAGGACACCAGTCTGCGTTTCCTGTCATGCTCCCAACACCACCATAACGCTGTTCATGTCTGTGTTACCATGATGGAAAAAGCAATCCCCGTGAAGGAAAACATCAAGCATGAAAGCATGCAGGTGTTCGCAATAATGTTCACATACTCCACAGCTGCCGTCTGACTAGTATTACAGTCCTCCCTTGCTTGTTGCAATTAATAACTGCAAAAGAAAGGAATTTTTTTAATGATTTTCTCATGCCTTCAACTGCCATTCTGTTTATTTCATTTACGACTGTACAATTTCGGCCTTAGGCCATTTTCAAGTATTTGGAGTTCACTGGATCATATCCGCTATGAGTGCGACATTTCATACGGGGCTATTTGAAAGCATAGGTGATTCTGAATATGAAAAACTGGTTTTAGTTAGATGTTTTGTTACATTTGGCATTGACCACTTCTTTGAAGTCTAAAAATTTCACTTTGAAGCAGTTAAACATTATGACGTCATTATAAATGGTTTGTTGGTATTATTGCAGTGAGAGCAAAATAATGCAGTCAGACATCGCACTGAATAGACCTTGAACAGATGATCGTAGCTGGTAAGTTGCTCAACTTTGATGCGAATGGAACGTAGCACTGTTTCCAGGATGAACGATTTGTAATCTAAGCACATTTTCGTGCCGTTGTGAGCGTTCGGAGTCACGAATTTCAATTCTCAGCAAATAAAACTTCTTTTTGGCATCAAAATTTAGACAGTATACGTGTTATGACTTCACATTTTAAGACCATCTTTTTTTCGGTCTTCCAGTGTATCTTTTTCCTGAAGGCTTGTACTTGTTTACAATGACAGGAATCCTCTCTGCTTCTGTGCGTTTAATTTGTACCTCCATTTCTCCCTATGTTCTTCCCCTTTGTCTTCTTAGCTAAATATTTCTAATTCTTCTACTATACTCTCAGTTCGTGTAAAATCTTTCTTTGAACAACTTCAGACTGATGTTAAGTGTCTCATTTCAGCCGACTGTGTGCTATACTATCCTTTTTCCAATCCTAGATTCCGTGCCGTGAAGCGAGACAGACCAATTTTTAGTATCATGAAACTTTAATTTCTGTCTTTCTTCTTCTTGTTATTTAAGGATTAATTTATAGTTCCATATACGTCTTAAAATTTGTTGATTTAACTCTGTACATCATCATCGTAATCCAGGTTGATATCACACCCTAAATATGAATAACTGGAGATTTATTCCAGTGCCTTGTCTTCAACAACAATTTTTGATATTATTAGGTGTTTTCGTAGTGAGCCACAACTTTAGTTTTAGTGGTGTACATTTTGTGATTGTAGCATTGTCTTCCTTGTTCATATAATCTATACACAGAATATTGTAGGTTCCTGTCCTTATTTTCTATTAAGGCTAAATTACCTGTTTATACGTAGCTCAGAGTTCAGAAGATAGTTAATTTGAACTTGTGTACCTTTCTGTACTTGATTTTATATTTGCTCATATTCTTTGTACAGACATGCTTTAGAGTGTCGGTGACAAGTTAAATCCTTGCCTGACGCATTAATTTCCTATCATCTCTTAAGTTTTTCAGCTGCCTCTGTTTACGATATAAATTTATGATTGCCTGCAAAAAGTGTATGGGATAACCTCTTGCTGCTTTTATTGTCCATAGTCTGTTTCTAATGGCAGAATGAAAACCTTTCGCGAAGACATTAAGAGCAACATTTGCTTCTCGGTTGACAATGCGTCGTTTTTCCTAGAATTCTGTTAATGCCAAAAGTATTATGGATTGGGGAGAATCCCTTGCTAAATCGACTACGTTCCTTTCCAGGAATATATCTCTTGTTACTGTCAATCGATCATTTAATATTTTAGAGTAGATTTATAAAAAGCACTGAAAAGGCCCCCCGTCGTCCACAACTCTATTATGTCCAGTTTTATGCGAGTTAATTCTGCCTCTCGTCACCATTTTAGTTGTGCACTGAGAACGTTATTCTATCCTTAGAGAGTCTGTTGTGGTGCCTTAGTCGTCCACGCCGGCTGTACGCTGACTGCCTCCCGTAAACGGGTGAGCTGCAGGCGCATCGGTTTAAAGCTGGAGCCTCACCAGAGGCGGAAGCTGGAGCGCCGGAAGGTGGCGGCGTCGGCGCTGCCATTGGCGACGCTGGCGTCGCGGCGCTGTTCAGTGTGGCGTCGCTTCTTCAGGCGGCGCGGCGTTATTTGATTTAGGGCACGGCCGCCGTTTCCCGCGAAATTGCTCTTCCTTTGAGGTTGCAGCGTTTGCTTAAAGATCACCTGCCGGCGGCAGAAGCCGTAAAGCCGCGCCGTGTGTTGGCTTAATGGCCGACACCGAAACAGCGACGCAGCGCCTGAAAATTACACGCGTGTCCTCCCAACAGCCACGCAGACACACCTCGCCCTGTACTGCGTTTTTATCCCGTTAGAGCGGCGTACGACTTCAGCTTCTGCCAACCTGATAATGCAAACCGAACGTCAGTGTCGATAGGTCGGTCACCCTTAGGTATTCACATCACATTGTATTTGCTTATCCAAATTTGATAATCTTCTATTAAATTTTTTTCACCGTTAAGGGGCTCCGGAAAGGCTCAAAATCATGAAAAGTTCAATTTTTACTTTTTTGCGTTTTCTGAATCTGCAGACTATTACCTTTTAATAGATATATAATTTATTCAATTCCGAAGACTACAATTATTATTAAATTTTTTTTGAAATGTGTTCTACATGGGCGTGACCCACTGTGGCGCTGTTAAACTGCTGTCAAATGGTGTTATTATTAACGTCCGTGTTCATCAGGTACATTTTAGTGATGTGAGATAAAGTATGTGTTGTGGCTAACCTATTTTCAGAGACTTAGCAGCACCTGAACTGTTGAAAAAGTGTATTCACGGAAAAACTCAAAACCCCAATGAAAGTGTAAATAGTGTTATATGGTCGAGAATCCCCAAGACTGTATTTGTTGGAATAGAAACACTTCACTTTGGTGTGTATGATGCTGTTGCGACTTTCGATGATGGCAACATTGTAAGGTGCAAGGTATTTAGAAATATGGATATGAAGGTAAGTTCTAACATGGTACGAGCGATGCTTGCTTTAGACAAGGAACGCCTTCGGGCTGCAGACAGGGCTGTAAAGAGTCTAGAAATACAAGCAAGAGTAAACAGGAGGAGGAACAAGAGGAAGCTGGAGGAGGAGTTTGCAGAGGATGAAGATAATCCATTCTATGGACCTGGAATGCACTAAAAAGTTAATCCAATCCTTGTCGCTTGATTCCCAAAACTTTTATTTTCTCATACTAATTACTTGTTTTCTAAGGATCTTCCAAACATATTTGTTTCAATCTTTCAGTAAATGTTACTCAGTACCTTCTGCATAATTTAACACAGCCTTTTTCCAAAAAAGTGTATATTTTTGAATATATAAATAAAAAATTGCAAAAAATGTTGTGAATTTTCATTACAATTGAAAAAAAAATCATCTTTAATAACTGAACTAAAATTTTGTAAAATCCCTGTGTTAAGTTGTAGCCCATATTCCAATAAATAATCTGTAAAAAGTTCAACTTCCTACCTCAAATACTTTGTGAGGAAAGATGTAATTTATAAGCGTTATTTTAACATTGCAAGTATAGGGGCGTTCCGGAGCCCCTTAATGTAAAACTCACGGCCAACGTGAATTATGAATTTCGCTCTAAAGTGAATGTTACTTTTTCTTAAATCTTCATTCTCTCCAGCTGGGATCACGTAAAAATTTCAATTCCTGTTCTTTCTCTATTGTTTCCTAATTGCCCATTCGCATTTTACCATCTCCCCATCTCGTCTTTTCCTCTCTTCTCCATAAGTTGTTTGCTGACCTGTTATTTTCTCAGGTCTAAAAGCTTTCTAAATTTACTATTACATTCTTACCAAAGTATATTTCTGTTATTTTCAATTGTTTTGCTCTCGTATTTTCCCTTCTGCTTATTTTTCATAATTCCTTACTTCCTTTTTTGCCAGAAATACACAACCTGCTCTCGGTCAGTCTGCACAGCTGTCCAATACTTCTGACATGTTCTGTGTTTTACGGTTCATTTTTTCATCAACAGTAAAATGCTACTGCAGTTGGGTACCAGTTGAGTCATTTTCACCTTCCTCAGCTAGTAGAAAAATTTTCCCAAAATTTTTGTCTCGTGAACACACTATAACGCTATTGGCGGAATGTATAATGCCAAATATGACCTTAACACGCAGCAAGCGTGACCCTCTGGGAGGAATTTTGGAAATTCTGACCGTGCATTAACCTAACGGACTGAGGGTATCGAACGTGAACTTCGCATTGTGGTAATTAGCAGAAATCAGAAAGATTATAATTTAGAAAACAATGAAAGTAGTAAAAATTTACATAAATGAAACTAAAAAAAGACGGTCGCGAGCCTAGTTAGACATAATAATGTGCAAACAGTATTCTCAATAGATTTGTATGCACTCTTGCAAAAGGATCTTTCATAAATTCTTTCTTAGTAAAGTGCAATGAACACCTACAAGAACCAGACTAAGTACACAGTGCGTAGCGGTAGTTATCAACAGCATAAGTCAGCAATCATAGAAATTTAGAAGACTTTACCCCTGTTAAATACAATCTTCACCTCAACCTTTAACTAATTCGGCACAAAAAATGTTCCCAAAGACAACATGAGACTAAGTGGCACCTGACAAGAGTTCAAGTTTGACTAACACACATATACACATGACAAATGCAATAATATAACAGTGAAATTACACGTTTAATATTCATTCCACAGTGGTAATATTTCAGATTCATGAGCAAAAACCAGATTCAAATTAACTTTCTCGTGCTGGCAAAAATTTAAAGTGGGGGCCCCTAAACTATTCCTCCCTTTATCATCAACTCTGCACGCCTTACAGAAACACTTTTCATTTTAATAATACTGATTTCCAATCTCACTTGATAAGAATTATTTTGCAATACTTTATAACCATTAGCACTGACAATATACTTAATTAACTTCAAAATGATTTCAAGGTAGAGTTAAATTTCAAATTAAGTGGCTTGTAACACCATTTTTGAAGCATGTGATTTTAACTAACAACATTTATGCTCTTTAGCACTGAAATTTAAGCACATTTAAATTTAAAAAAACTAATTATTGGTTCTTCACAAACAGGGTTCTCGGTCTTCAGCACTTTCAGGATAAGACCCTAAGTGGTATCATGAAGTGGATAATTTCAATGGTCGAACACAAATTTTGCAACACTTACATTATTATTGCAAAACTAATCACAAGCACTCTGGTTCATACTGGTATACAAGCACTCTGGTTCATACTGGTATACATATCTGTTTTCCAAAGCAGTTGAAACAGTGGCGTAATAGTGGTAGCAAGCACGTCCCTTCTCTGGCGGTTTAATGCTCTATTTCATTTCTTCTTGGTGACGAGTTAATCATTTTTAGAGCAGTTCCAAATGCGAGAGCACCATTTTACAGCCGGAACCACATCCAAGACCATTCCATCATAGATTTGGTATCAGAACGTCTCACTTGGCACCTGCAGTGTTGACAAGGCGACTGCAGGCCACTGACTGCCTAACGTGCTCTCTCTCTTGCCGCCCAGACAGACCGCCACTTCCATATTTTCTTGCGCGCCAAGCCCCTTCCGTAATGGAGCGGGTTCCCTACGCCTTTTAAGTTACATCATGTAATTTTCCTAAGTATGAACCACTTACTTACATACAATTTTGCTTTAATAAACAGGCATAGTTAATAAAGTTTCACTATTTAAGCACACTGTTAAGTTAAACAAAATTACAGATCACACATTTCCACTTCCCTCCAACACTTTAAAGTACAACTCGTAAAGAAAAACACTTCATAGATACATATACTTAATTACACTGTACCAATTACTCACAATCGATAATAGTGTTACAACACTCGCCATTATTATCACATGCAAATCACCCCCCTCTCCACCAAAGTCTCCTAACTTTATCTCGCTCACTAGTCCATCGCTCATACCAACCCACTCCCACTTGCCCATTCTCACTTAGTCATTCAGCCAATCTCATTGTCATTATTTCTTTGTGTTTCTCTGTGACTGTCTGCTGTCTCACAGCCACAGTCTCCTTCGTTCTGTCTTACTATTATAGTCTCCTCTTATTGTCACTGTCTCTCTCTTGCTCCCACTTACTGCTACTGTCTCAGTCATTCCTTCCCACTGCTCCTATCTCTTCTCACTATTTCTCTCTTGCTTGTTGTTATTGTCATAGACTGTGTCTCTCATTATTACTGGCTCTCATCCGATTCCACTTTCTCCTTCTCTTTGTTCAACTCTCTTTCTCATTTTTCTTAGCCCTGTTCTGTCAGTGTGAACTATGTTCCAGGCCACTGTGCCCCTCATTTTCTGTAAGTCACTGTCAGTTATATTTTAGTGCCACAGTGTCCCTCTGTTTCTCTCATACTGTCATTGCCTCCATTGCTCCTTCTACAGCTCAACCACTGTCTCTATCTTATTGTATTTATTATTTTTCCATTTCTTCGACACTGCCAATGTCTTGTTACCTCAGCATAAAAAACGCGAATGTGTTCACACTCCAAATTTTTTGGGAAATTTTTTAAGGGGCTGACGAAGGTAGACTGAGGCAGCTGGTACCCTACTTCTCGGTCAGTCTTATAAATAATCAGGGAGATATAGACATTTTTGTGCTCCGATAGGAGCATTTTTCCGCTTGACGTAAAAGTTTTCTGGTTATGGTACCGCGTCATAATGTGTAGAACTACTGCTGCTGGAGAAAATCCAACGTTTCGGCCACGGTTGCTGCGGTCTTCTTCTGGGTCTACTCCAGCAGCGGTAGCTTTACACATTGTGACGCGATATATACATATATATATGAAGTATTGCAAATATTGTAATGGATGAAGCTGAAAATAAATAAACAAAAAAAAGTCAGTGGCTGAAATTAGTAATCGTATTTCGACGTGCCCATGATCACACCGTAAATGAAGTTTCACGGTCGGTTGTTATATGAACATGGGTTCCCAAAAGTATCTAAAAGGACTGCTGTAGCAGTTGGTACCATGTAACTTGGTAGCTCTAATAGTTTCCGAATCATCACTGCGAAGGGGGCTGCATACAATGGATGTTTGAAGTCAGGTACCTCGCAAAAGACTGTGGCTCACAGCGCACCCCTAACATCACTTCTTACGTGGGCGAGACAACACAGAAGCTGCTTGCCTGCAGGCGTGCGATCTGGTCGGACTAGTCGCTATTTTACTTTATTCCAGCTTACGTAATACCTGGATTCCAGCGACTATCTAAGGAGGAGTTACACCCAAAGTGGTCGGCTGGTGAAGTATGCGCCGTATCACTAGCTATATCGTGCTTGATATATGTATTTCGTACGACATCCTGTGCCGACACTTTGAGGTTATCATGAATATGAATCAGAAAATTTGCTTCAACGTTCTCGGAGATCATGTTTGGTCTTGTCTTCTACATCATCTTATTGACACTCCCGTCTTCCAAGAAGATAACACTTGTGTTCAGAGAGCTCCACACGTACGTTCCTGATCTGACAAACATTCGAGGAGCCTCACCTGAACTGCATGAGTAAATCACCTGATCGTAATTCCATAGAGGATGTCTGGGGCCATTAGGAACAGCAGATGAAACTTGTCATTCAACAACTCAGCAATGTGAGAGCTATACGATATACAATGATGAGTCTGTGGCTTCAGATGAGTACCGGTTTTGAATCCCTGAAGAAATTTGTAGGATGTTTCCGTTGCCGAACTGGGGCCATTATCACGACTGTTCCACGGTACAAGCGCAAAGTTTTCAGTCTGTGTAATTGTGTGTCCAGTGAGATTCTGTTGTGGCTAGCTTTGTTTGTTCCCCCTTATTGTTTCTGTTCGATTCTCGTTTGAAAGAATCGTCTTCTTATTTTTTTTCTGATCGACACAGGGAAGAGTGAAGTTCATACACTTTGAGTTGTGTTAGCTAGAAAGGAGGCTATATCACAATACTGGATCATTCAGCTGCACATAATGGTGTCGTTTTATGCAATCTGCAACGTTGTATCTGGCTTTCAAAAACCACACACAAGGTTTTCTCATTCTCTTGCACACGACGCGCAAACTATTAATCGGACTAAAAAAATGAATGGTACCTATTTGTAGAAAATTTAATGTCATTACGTGTACAAAAAACTTTCGAAAGATACCTCCAAACTCACCTCCATCCCCACATGCATCCTTCGCCAGTCAGGATTTTTGTGGTATGTTAATCGTTAAACTCCTTCTTACCATTGTACAAAAATTTCCGCCTACACGAACTGTAAGCGATAATCGACCCTCTTTGGTCTCTATTTATTGACTGTGACGCCATCAATACGGTCGGCTATTTCGTTAACTTTATTAATTTAAACGTGCCAGTGAGGGTAATGAAAGAAAAACGACTTTTCTAAACTTTCCGTTACAGCTAATAACGTTGATAATTTGATCCACACTTAACCGTTTCAAGCACAGTAGTTTCGTAGTCAAAAGACCTGATGAACAAAAAGTGTAATTGCCTTTTTTATGCTGTTAAAACTCATAAAAACGTTAATTTTACAATTTATTACTGCTCGGCTAAGCCTGCGGTGTAAAAAAACCAGTCAGTGACGACCAGGATAGGTCGAATGTGGGGAATAATTCGTTTGGTGGTAGGAGGGAGTGCCATGAGCAACGAACAGGAAATGTCTATCTGTCGGAGCTAAGTGTAGGAGCAGGGATGCGTTGGAACGTCACATTTGTAGGCCTCTAGTGAAAACGTGTTCCGGTAAAAAATATAACTAAATTAATTTTGAAGAAATGCTTTTTTTTTCTTTACGACTAATAGTTGACGCGTAGCGAGGGAGACAATATGAAAACCTGGCGCGTGGTAATTGAAGGCCAGATATAGCATTGCAGGTTGCATAAAACTACATTTGTAGGGGCAGCTGATTCACCCGGCAAAATCTTCGTGTGGGACGTCGTGTCGTCAATATCCTGCCGTTAAATTTTATATGACCTACCTGATCTCATGCAGTCCGAATCCGCAACAGAATGTATTTTCTTCGTCACTGACTTTCGCTTGAGTCAACCACTTCGCACTTCGCACTTCTATTCCAAAATTAGACAGTTTGTTACTACTTTACTACTGTAGCGTAATAAGGAAGAAATTGACAATATATTGGAATCTCGTGATCGGAACTTTTTAACCAGTACATTGAACAATTAGAATTACGTAAGAAAAGCTTCACAAGAGACACAGATGATGCTTCACAAAGTCATGGCAATAACAACTATGCTCTATGAATCTCAAACGTGCGTTCCCACGCAAGAGATGATCGCTCCCGAAATGAAGACATTAGAAATGAATTTTAAGTTGATTCTGTGCACAAGAAAGAATGTCTCAACAGAAACAGATGGCGGGAACATTTAGATCATGAAAAAAGGCTTCCAATACAAATTACCTAGAGGGAAAAGACATATGGGAGGCCCACAGCAGGTGTGAAGCGAGATAATCTATGAAGGAAGGAGAAGAACGTGCTAAAAATCTGCGGGATACTGACAAAGTTGCTTCCTGCAACATTAATAGGTCTAATAATTTGCTGCGTCCAAGATATGTTTCAGGAGACATGTTTGTGCTAGGAATTCTGAGTTAATTATTAAGGTAAAATTCCGTAATGGCCACTAAAATGTTTAGCGATATTGTCATCGAAATATATGGTACTTCATCGACTGGCAATGATTAACTACTAAATGGACGTTTCACAAAAAGGAAAGCTTAGATCGTGCCAAAGGTGTCATCGAACGTCTTATCTGAAGCCTAAAGTGTATGTTTGGGAGTTGTTGCCTCTTCGTAGCCAGTTCAGCTAAACGACGGCTGAGAACATTTCTTCATATAAATTTCTTTCAGGTCACTGTATTTAGTCATGCAAGAAATTGGAGTCTAGCTTCTTAATTTGAGCCTCAGGTAGCTCTAAAATAATTGTTTCTCGCTTGTCATTGAATTATATTTTTATTGTCCCTTTCAGATATTCTTTCTTTCATCTTCCCTTAATCTGCTGTTCTCTTCTTCCGCAACTGACAAAACAAAATTTTTAAGAAAAGAAACACATATACCGAAAGAGTGCTCTAATTTTTACTTACCAGTGACTTCTGGGTAATTCTCACATATCACGTTTCCAGAACATTTGAATGTAACTGACAGCTGCGTTTTCGAACCTGTTCGCCTTGTTTTGCATGTCGATTCATGGTGAAATAGTTCATCAAAGGCGAGGTAATTAAAATCTTTCGCTTTCTGCTCCGCTGTCACTGACAGTTCAATTAGAATTTTTGTACGAGGTCTCTTTTACTTTTAGACTCAATGAGTTTGTATCGATACGACCTATTGAGTAAATAACCATTTTATCTCACTAGATGATATACACTACTTTGCGCCTTTCTGTTGTCATATCGATGTCATCGGTAGTATACATCTAACACAGAAGAGTAATTGCGTTCCCTTTCAAACTCGTCATTTAACAATTTCTGTGTTTCAGATGTGAATATGTGGCTTTCACGAAGCCACTAATCGTTGGTTTCTTTATAATCCTGTTAAAAATTGTAAACATATAATTCTAAATAATACATTCCAGTCTTTAATAGTTTGTCAAGAAAACCTTTCTCCTTCCTTTATAAGATGAGCAAAATAATTACATTCTTCAAAATTTGTCGATGAAATATAGTTTCTTGCCGCACTAAACCGATGATTATATTCGTACTTCTTGTATGTGACACGGTTTGCAATGTCAGTGACCAGTCCTTTTTACTCTGCACAGTACATAAATTGTGATGAACTCTTAGTTTTATTCGTTTCTAACCAAGGGTTTGGTGTAGAGTTAAGATATACATTATTCCTGAAAAACATTCTCTCGAGAATGTCCTGTTTAAAGTTCTTCAGTCTAACAGGTGCAATAATATATAGTACAGGTTTGTAGCATGTAACTAATTCAATTTCCATCCAGAAGTATACATTATCCATATCTTGTCATTCATTTCTGAATGAAACTATGTCCATGATTCTGCCCAAGACACTTGTACACAGGACATTATCTTTCCACCATAGTGGAATACTCATTATTATAGTATTTTGTTTCTTTGTGATTTTACTATATAATTTTCAAAGTTCTTTGTAGTTTATTTAATTCCTTGATCTGTTTTTGAGTTATACAAAATTTTACATTCATTCCATAATATGCCATACCTTTGGCCTTAAGAAATCAACGGTCACAGTCACACGTACTACCGATTACGAGCAATGAAAGCCTGAGAAAGTAAGTCCGGAATCAGTTAAGATACGAAGAACTTCAACAATTGTGTCCCACAAAAAGGAATTAAATTTGCAGAGGGGTGACCTATCATTGGACGTGGAAGTGCACTCCCTGATTTTAATGGAAAGGTAAGGATAGCAAGTAAAATGTCCGGTGTCCCGTCGATGTCGGAGTCGTTAGAGACGACAACCAGATAGAGACGACTATCAGACGAAGCTCAGGCTACGTACATGCATGAATGTGGAAGTTTGAAAACATGAGTTGATGACTATAGGTGGCATAAGATTCAAATTATAGTGTGTTTCAACTGACTTATCCTATTGTACAGAACCATATGTTACACATTACCGAAAAAAGAAACTTTTGGTAAATTTTAAATTACACTAAGGTCTGTACAGTTTGTATTGTCAGAGGAACCACAAGGTTTTACAGCGTATGTATGTCACAATTACTCAGGAGGATGTTGCCGTAAGGAAAAACAAGGCAAGTAAGAGTCCGCCAATTGCTGTAATGTTATTACATCCCACCTGCCGTTCTAATCACGGAATCGGCTAAACGACGTAGTATCACCCGACAGAGCAAACGATGTACAAGTGGGGGAATTTCCATGTTTTAAGACTTGAATGAAAAACATGTTAAAGAGTGGATGGATACAAATGGGCATAGCTGTCAACCACGACCAACGAAATGAATGCCTGGCCTTTGGCTCCGTATAACCGACGCCCGTTCGAGGATGTTCCGAATGCCAAAGAGGAAGAGTGTGGGCGGTCACCGCTAAAAATGAAACATACAAATTAATGTGTCTTCTGTTACCTCACTATCGCTGTAGTGTTCTAACAGCGCTTAGAAAGCTTGTCAGCTCAACTCTGAGCGCGATTACAGAATTTCGTAGTTAGTCAGGGAGTGATTGGCGCAAACTTGCATTGCTTGTGAGAAAATATGAGAGTGTTACTGTTAACTGCTCATGGATGTGATTCAGCTATTCGTACAGGTATTGACTGGAATGAATGAGGAGCGTGACGTGTTACATGAGAACTTTTCAGTGACGCTCAGCTAAATTTAATTATGATGACTGAATTAATAATTAGTTCGCACGATATTAATTTGATTTATTCTGAGCAAGTGGATTATTCCTCGACTTTTGAGAACTTTTACTCAAGTGCGATTAGAACAAGAAGGTTTTATACTCGAATTCTTATAATTAGAGTAAATAAGTTAAGACCAATTAAGGGTTGGCAAAAATCGTTTACGTGCAGAAGATTGGAATTTTGTGGTTTAGCTCCTGGTTGTATAGGTTCTCCCTGAGGTGGTAATTACAAATTGAAGCCCTTAGGTCCCAGGTAGGTCAGAAGGTGGACAAAACGACTGAGCTGCTCCCGAACAAAACTCTAGGCCGATTGAAAAGGAAACCCCCAAAGGAAACAGAGAAGATATATTGCTAAGGGATTTAAAGTTCAGGCAGAAAATTTTAAAAATTTTAGGGTCCTCGATGTCATTACAATTTTGTCAGGGACAACAAATACTCGGGAGAACAGCCGAACGAAATGGATATTTTCTTGAAAAGAGATTATAAGATGAATATCTTCGTACTGAAGACCGCACCCACAACACAACTACACATGCACCATGGTAAACTGTTTACAGTTACTTTTAGGATCAAAACTTTCGTTTACGTTTCACAGATGCTCGATATGCTCTCCGTTGCAAGGACGGAAGTCTTTCACTCTCCAAACTTGTCTCATACCTTTGCGACGGTCATGCCTGTTGCTATGGTGCCTCATAGTTCATCCAAATTTGTTACACAGTCGTTCATAAACTACCACCAAAAAGAACATCATATGTTGTGACATAAATCGAATGGTGTGGTGCAAAGCGATATCCGTCCGACCTGTAGGTCCATCAGTGAGGCATTTCATTGCTAAATAATGCTCTCACATGCATGTTCCAGGATATGACCCACCGTCCTTTTAAAACTTTAAATTTTAGCATATTTCTGGGAATGTTTGGATAAAATCACATCTCGAAAATTCACATAAATGTAATTCCTGTAACCATAATTGCCATAACTTACAAGTGTCACCAGGATAAACCTTCAGTTATTAGGCATAAGTTAAAATCCACGCAAAATTTATATATCTATTCAAGTGGAGAATATTGCCAGTTTATTAGATTAGAAGAGATGACAGTTTTGTTTCTAACATTCGCCACAGGAAGCGTATTTCCTGAGTTCGTGTATGAAGGGGACTCTCGGGATTCCAATGTTTATATTTTTGTCGAATAGTCAGTACGCTATCCAGCACGTTTTGTAGTTAATCGACAGTTGGTAGAATCGGATGTGTTGAACTTGGCCGTTTGGTGCGGAAGGAGGATTTCGTAATGCAACTACTAACACTTTGAATGTATCGAGTAAGGTAATATCTTGCTATGCATTAGCGTGCGCTGGTATTGCAGTAAACGGAATGTCGCATTTAAGGAGCATTTTCGGTTTTAGACATTACGGTTTTAGGCACTTCATAATACTCATTATATATTTTTAAAGTAAGAACTGCAAGAGGAAGTTTTATCTAAAGTGTTCATTTCATGAGCTTTCCATTTACATCAAAAGAGCAGTAATCCTAATATCAATGGTCAGCAATGTATATATGTTCATATATTTGAATTCCGCTAGTTAATACAAAAATAAATCACAATATTTTCAAGTTATTCGTCACTGAGACTCCGTATCTAATTTGCCTTCCCAAAAGGTTTGTAAAATAAGATTATCCGGACACGCATTTTAGCTCACGTGATCCGATCGCTAATTTGTGATTTGTTGTCGCTTGGCTTCCTCGTATTGCACTTAGCTGATATCCATTTAATATGAAAAGGAAGAGCTATTTCTCGCAGCTCATCTTATTGCAGATGACTATAGCCTGCACTGCGTAGTAGAGCTACGTTCATGTTATTGCAGAGATAAATATCATTATTCGGGCCAGGTTTAGACATTGTGTTGCGCGTTTAGGGAACAGTGAGTGTTTTTGACAATGAGTGTATTTCATTATGAGAATTCATTCACTTTCCACTGACTGAGAACACTGTTAAGTACGATATAGGACTATGTTTACTTTCGATTTGTATTAATTACTGTTGTTAGGCAAAACATTATTTTGGATCTGAAACTATTAGGAAGGGAACAACGTTTGGACTTAGGTTTGGGACGTTAACAGGTGGAGTCTCTTTTTCTATTTTGTGGCAGTTCTGTTGTGAACTGTTAACATGAGCTTGTTACAATGATATTGTACGAAACTCATTGTTGTTCAGAGTTAAGTTTTGTAACACTTTCGTTTCTTTAAACTCTTTCTTCTACTTTTATTTCTGAAAAATTCTTGGTTGAATAGCGGTTCGGTGTACAGATGAAACTATAGAACACCCTTTAAGGCAATGTGTCTGATCAAAGGGTAGATAACGTGAAGGTTATACCGTTTCTAAGATGACTGAGCCTAAGTAATGTTGTGTTCAAACTTCCGGTTAGTTATATATATATATATATATATATATATATATATATATATATATATATATATATATAATGCAATTTGTTTTCAAATTTTAGCAGGTCAAGAGGAATTTGCAGTTTCTAGCAATGCAGTTTCCAGCAATGCAAGTGCTTCACTCATGTGGTTCGCAGAAAATCAGTGGCAATGCAAATGGCTCTCACTCATCCTTAAAAGTAAAGCACCATCGCTGTACACCAGACGGAGGTCTTACTAGAATGCCATGGCATGAGCGATCTTAAATCGCACCGCCCTTGATTGGTTTGGGAGATTTATTACCGCTACATCAGCACCTCCCGCGACAGCTTAAGAGCATGATCTGCGTCTTCTTGAGGAGATGAAAAATTACTCTCAGAAACTCATTGGTTTCAGTACTCCCTCGGGACCGATGCAGCGTTATTCGCTCGAGGGGACGACATGACGGATGAAGGTAAAGGTTTAGACGATGCACATGCTACTGCACTACGGGAAGGAAAATGTTCTATTTTCACATCTGTTTTTTTGTCTCTCATTGTAAGAAGCTTCATACATACGGAAATCTACCTCATTATCATGTCTTAGTCCTTGATTTCATTAATTATTTTAATTTATTTCACGATGGAGGAATCTCTCTTAGATTGTTTCGTTCGTCCACAAACGTCTGGTACGTCTGGGTTTTTGAGCGCTCATTTATTTTATCCACAATGAGATTTCTTTCCGCATTTTGCTTCACGCCATCAGAAACTGAGCATGTTCATCACTCTCACTGTACCTATAGTTACCACACTCGATAAGAAGAGATAGTTAACTGAGCTTAGTGACCAATAATTTGCTTGGGTTCGCGTATAGTGGGTTTACATATTTCGGCGTGCAGTTTGCAGCTGTAGCGATTATAAAAGTAAGTACTGATAAAGTTATTTGTGCACTTTTAAACAGTTACTAAATTTAATAGTTTTCAGCGGTGTTTCGTGATTTTTGTGGTGAAATAACTATTGGAAACGTTCGCTCGCTGTGTTTTTTTAGAGTTTTCTGTGCGTTGAAGTCGTTTAGTAAACTTCGTGCTTTAGTTTTCAGCTGACGTTTCTTATTGTTTCTACTGAAATATTTCAGTATAATTTTCATTCAGTGTTTTAACTTCGTGGAGTGTTCCAGTGGCCGCTTGAATTTTTGGTTTTAGCTAATAATTTTGTAAAGTATTGTTGGTATTGGTATTAGCTATGGCGTAGTAGTATTAATACAAGTAGTTTCTTTCTTAGTAGACAGGGAATTTCGAGACCGCTATTGTTAGTTCTATAAATAGTTCTAATGGTGTAACTGAACTTAGGTGGGGTAGACGTATAGTTTTTTCCTCAGTAACTGTAAAAATTTACCATGAGTGGGAAGTGTGGGCTAGCAGGTTTGTGAGTAGTGGGTTACGGTGTGGGGTTTCTTCAAAGTATTTTCATTGTGGGGAATGCAGTGGGGAAGCTAGTGGGCATTCTAGGGAGACCCTCTCCTAGAAATGCAGAATCTGTAGTAGGAATAAGATTATAGAGAAGCAGGAGCATACGATCTGTGCCCTTCAGATGGAGTATAGGGGCAACCAGATAGGTTGAGAAGGGTGAAGGGTGCTGGAGAGTGGGAACTGGCAGTTGGCAAGAAGGCAGCTAGGAGGAGGAGGTATTCAACAGTTATACTTTCGTATATGCAATAGATTTAACCAAATGTCAGAGTTGAGTGGAGAGTGGCTTCTTTTTAGCAGTAGATGTAGGGAATAGGCAACAGCAGTTAGTATGCCTAGGTCAGTCGCGAAGTATAACAGAAAGAAGATAGTTAGCTAGATAGTTCTCACGGTAGAGGTGTGGGACAGTAGTTGCAAGAAGTGTTGAGGAGTGAGTAACAGGTCACCAGCATTGTGAAGCCTAGTGCAGGGTTGGCTCAGGTGATTAACAGCACAGGGGAGTTATTTAGGAATTTTACGAAGGAGGATCAGGAGAGTAATGATTTATCTTAGCCAGTAACATTACTGACAGCTAAGGGATTAAACATTCCCCTTCTCTTGGATTGCGATTTTATCCACCACACGGGTACAGTGATGGGTTGCGATGATAGGCAGTCGAGTGCATGTAACGTGTTCAGTGGTTTGGATGAATTTCATCTTAGTCATTCGTCCACTGACGAAGCACAGCAATTGCTTCAAATGCTTAAACAGTTTCTCGATATTCTTAGAGAGGTTCCGACGGAATAAAGTACCGGATGCAGCAATACGACCAGGTGTCGGTGTGGCAGGCCACTTACAGACTACCACCTTCTAAAATGAAGATACTGCGTCAGCTTATGATCATATTCTGCGTAGCAGTGTGATTAGGTCATGAACATCGGCAATGGTGGCACCGTTGTTTTTTATGCACCGACCTAATTGTGTTGCGTACAGACCCGTCGTCAATCATAGGGCTTTAAAGAAAAAGTTTGGGCAGCGATCGGTCCCCTTACCGGACATTCACATTGGTTCTGTGGAGCACACTACTTTATGGTGTCGGATCTCAATCCTGTATACCACCAAATGCAACTGACTCAGGGTTCCAAAGCATTTTGTACTTACTGGAACTTGTATTATTTTAATAGAGCCCTCTTTGGTTAATCTAATGGAGCTGCGCTTCTTACGGGACTTTAGGATTCTGTCTTGGGTAGCCTAAAATTTAAAAGAGTTTGCTATTATTTGACGATGTTGTGATATATAGCCGGAGATTTTCAGACCACGTGGAACATTTACGCCAAGTTTTATCGAGTGTTCATTGTGCTTGCCTCACAGAAAAATCTGTTAAGATGAATCTGGTTAAGTATCGAGCTGTGGAGTTCGAGTTGAGCAGGAATGGGCTAAGGCGATTAAGGGTTGTACTCATTCCAAAAATAAAAAAAATAAAAATAGGATTGCTCGTTTCCTTGGCGTGGTTAAATTTTTTTCGAGAAGTTGTGTCTAAATATGCTCAGCTAGCAGCATCCTTGAATCAGCTGTGTTGGAAAATGGAAACCTTTAATTTGGGGGACAGTCAGCAGGATGATTTCGATGGATTAAAATATGCATCGAGCACTAATCCTGCCACGCGGTACTAGCCGAGCGGTCTACGGCGCTGCAGTCATGGACTGTGCGGCTGGTCCCAGTGGAGGTTCGAGTCCTCCCTTGGGCATGGGTGTTTGTGTTTGTCCTTAGGATAATTTAGGTTAAGTAGTGTGTAAGGTTAGCGAGTAATGACCTTAGCAGATAAGTCCCGTAAGATTTCACACACATTTGAACATTTTGAACTATTCCTGTCCTAGCTTTTCCGACCATGGATCAGCCGTTCATTGTTTAACAGACGCCTCTAACCCAGACCTCACTGCCGTTTTGTTTCACGATCAGGATGGTGATGAGATTCCCTGTCGCCTAATGCTTCGAGATCGTTGTCTTCAGCCGAAATTAAGTATTCAGTTTATGAACTCGAGTCATTGGCCGTACTTCTCGCAATAAAAGTTTAAATTCTATCTTGTAAACCAGGAGTTTTGCCTAGAGATGGATAACCAAGCTTGCGGTATCTCGCAAAATGGGTCGTATCCCACGATGGACGGTGAGCATTTTCGTCAGATTTTCAGTTAAACATACAAAAGGTTTGGAAAATCCGGCTGCGGATGCATTAAGCCGAATGTCTGAAGAGGTGGCAGAACACTTGGGTGATTTTGAAGAGGAACAGTACGAGCTACACTACAGCTTTCAACAATATTACCCGAAATACCATAATTGTTAGGAGATCTTAAAGAAAAGCAGGAAAGCGATCCTTAATTTCATCTCAAGGAGATGAGACGAAATCTTGTAGCCAGGAAGGAAGTACCGGATTATCAGTTGCTCTGTTACATGACCCTGGGAGACATCCGAATGGAAATCTCTCTGCCGCGTGGTTTAGTCCCCGTGGACTTTCAGCACCTTTATGAACCTGTTTTGGGTAGACTTTTAGGAATATTTAAGACGATCCAGAAGACCGGAAAGTTTTTACTTGGGCATCCTTAAATAAGGATGTGCACAGAATGGTAAGCCATGTGAGACCTGCCTATAAAACTGGTAAACACTGTACTAATACGGAAAGAGATTTTCTTTGTTCCAAGCGTTCCGAGAGGCCCATAGATAAAATTTTCGTTGATCATGCCCCTTACCGCGAACCGAGGTGTGTATTACATTTGTTTTGTTAGTCATTGGTTCCCTTTCTGTAGATGCTGCCTAGCAAAGGAATGACAGCCTGGGTAACGACTGGAGATATCAGAAAAATTTTCTCGGTACTCGGGCCAGTCAAATCATCACCTATTAATAGAGCTCCGAGGTTCGTTTCGGTGGGATCCAGAAGACATTTTTTCGAGAATGGAATTTCGTACACAACTACCTATTATATTCGACCATCTTTTGCCGGAAGGCTATACCGCATGCCAAAGCCGGCCCTAATAATATTTCTTTCGCAAGCCCATACCAAATGGGATAGATCCAGTCCTTGGCTGAATTTGTCGTTTAATACCGTGACCCACGCGGCTCAGAATACAACTCCGGCAACCTTAATGTTTACCTGTCCTATAAACTCTGCCTTGTCTAATTTATAGTCGATGAATGCCCTCTTGCATGAGCAGAGTAGTCCTCAGACTATCCGGGATAACTGGAGGTGAGCTGAAGGTAATGTTGACCCTGCGAATCGAAGAGAGGAGCGATATAACAGGTGTAGGCGATCGGCAAAGTTTGACGTTACGGACGTATTGTTTGTCTTCAGGCGCAGAATAAGATAGACAACAAAATTTCCAGCAAGTCACTACTCCGGTTTATGGGCCCTTGCATAGTTACGAAACTACCTAGTCCTGTTAACTTCTTTGTTCAAAACCAGTTCAAGTGAAAATACGTGGTGGTACTAAAGATATTCTTATTCAGCCCACAACTTGGTGCTGTAGTGTAAGAGAGCGGAGGATGGGTGGTGGGGAGGGGGTAGGGGGGGAGGGAGACGGAGTCGTCGCGGCTCATATCGACAGGCCACATGTATAGTTTCTATGACTCTGGACATAGCCAGACTGACCCAACGGCCGCTCAGAGGGAGCGCGTGGCGTATTTCAAAGCAGGCGAGCCGTGCCACAAGGACTCTGTCTACTCTGGTGTCCAAAATTAAACCGACAAACGAAAATTTCGCAAGGATGCGTTTATTTTACCACAGAAGAGCGTAAACAGGTGATAGTAGTGTAGAAACAATGTGAAGAATACTGACTGTAACATGCGTAACGGTAAACATCACTGGTCTTCGTTTTTTCCAACTTAACGGATCTGAACACACATTCCAAGTGGTTAATGTGATCAGTATTGGGTGTGACCACCTCTAAACATCAATGGTCATCGTTATTTCCAACTTAACCGATCTGAACACACATTCCAAGTGGTTAATGCGATCAGTATTGGGTGTGACCACCTCTGGAAGCTATACAGACCTGACAACGACGGGATATGCTGTGAATGATATCGTCAATCTCATGTTGAGGCAATAACGCCCGTTCTTCTTGGAGAGCTAATCGCAAGTCTTGGAGAGTGTTTGGTGGTCACTCACATGAGGCAACGAGTCTCTCTAGTGCACTCCGGACATGCACTTTCGGATTCAGATCAGGATAGCGAGCGGTCCACTCCATGAGTGCAATATCTTCCAATTCCAAGAAAACATCATCCGCTCCTGCTCTGAGGTCGAGCATTATCGTCCATCAAAACGAAGTCTGCGTTCCCACCACTTCGCAACAGCCGCACATAAGATCCCAAGATCTCGTCACGATAGCTGACAGCACTTAAACTTTGCGGTTACTCCCAAATTTCATGTGGAGGTGTTCATGTGGTCAACATAATCCTTGCCCAGAATATTAGGGACACTTCTCAATACCTGTCTCTTTCCATAATGTTTGATTTCAGAAGTCGTCTTCCGCGTACACTCCTGATGCTAATGCGTCAAGAATCACTCTCCAGACCAAATAGGCTCTCATCTATGAAAATGACATTGGCCTACTGCCAAGGTTGCATAACGACGACTACACACTAGACGTTTCCTACTCTGAAGATGCATCAGAGGTAGACATGCAGCAGTTCTCCAACAATAAAGACCAGTCTGAGAATGCCTTCTCTTCACCGTTTGTCTCGATAGGACACGCCTAGTGGATGCTGCGAGGTCAGATGCAAGGTGGCGTGCAGTACTAAGGCGGTACTGTCGTGCCCTTCATTCAAATAACGGTCACTTCTTTCTGATATCACACGTGGTCGAACCTGCCCTGGTGTTTGGAGTAGTGTTCCAGTCTCTATAAATTGTTGCAGCATCCAAGAAACGACAGAACGATTCACATTAAGCCGTCGGGCCTCATCAGTTTGCCACTTTCCTGCTTCCTTAGGGCTCTGCAACGCAGAGAGTCTGGTAGTCATTTCCTTTGTGCCATACTGAACCGTAGGTTATGAAACTATACACAGTGATTGTGAATGTGGGTCTAAAGGCAAAAATTAGCCCGTTTGACAGGTGCCCTGACGTCATCGTTCATGTGGTTGTCCGTTGACCTCCCACTTTCCGTGCAGGACACGATTGTACGGAAATCTGTTGACGGTTTGTGTGATTATACAGATTTCAGATAGATTATTTAATGGTAAGACAGAGATTTAGGAACCAGGTTTCAAATTGTAAGACATTTCCAGGGGCAGATGTGAACTCTGACCACAATATATCGGTTATGAAACGTAGATTGAAACTAAAGAAACGGCAAAAAGGTAGGAATTTAAGGAGATGGGATCTGGATAAACTGACTAAACCAGAGGTTGTACAGAGTTTCAGGTAGAGCGTAAGAGAAGAAATGGCAGGAATGGGGGAAAGAAATACAGTAGAAGAAGAATGGGTAGCTTTGAAGGATGAAGTAGTGAAGGCAGCAGAGGATCAAGTAGGTAAAAAGACGAGGGCTAGTAGAAATCCTTGGGTAACAGAAGAGATATTGAATTTAACTGATGAAAGGAGATAATATAAAAATGCAGTAAATAAAGCAGGCAAAAAGGAATACAAACGTCTCAAAAATGAGATCGACAGGAAGTGCAAAATGCCTAAGCAGGGATGGCTAGAGGATAAATGTAAGGATGTAGAGGCTTATCTCGCTAGGGGTAAGATGGATACTGCCTACAGGAAAATTAAAGAGACCTTTGGAGAAAAGAGAACCACTTGTATGAACATCAAGAGCTCAGATGGAAACCCAGTTCTAGGCAAAGAAGGGAAAGTAAAAAGGTGGAGGGACTATATAGAGGGTCTATACAAGGGCGATGTACTTGAGGACAATATTATGGAAATGGATGAGGATGTAGATGAAGATGAAATGGGAGATATGATACTGCGTGAAGAGTTTGTCAGTGCACTGAAAGACCTGAGTCGAAGCAAGGGCCGGGAGTAGACAACATTCCATTAGAACTACCGACGGCCTTGAGAGAACCAGTCCTGACAAAACTCTACCATCTGGTGAGCAAGATTATGAGACAGGCGGAACACCCTCAGACATCAAGAAGAATGTAATAATTCCAATCCCAAAGAAAGCAGGTGTTGACAGATGTGAAAATTACCGAACCGTCAGTTTAATAAGTCACGGCTGCAAAATACTAACGCGAATTCTTTACAGACGAATGGAAAAACTAGTAGAAGCCGACCTAGGGGAAGATCAGTTTGGATTCCGTAGAAATATTGGAACACGTGAGGCTTTACTGACCCTACGACTTATCTTAGAAGCTAGATTAAGGAAAGGCAAACCTACTTTTCTAGCATTTGTAGACTTAGAGAAAGCTTTTGACAATGTTGACTGGAATATTCTCTTTCAAAATCTGAAGGTGGCAGGGGTAAAATATAGGGAGCGAAAGGCTATTTACAATTTGTATAGAAACCAAATGGCAGTTATAAGAGTTGAGGGGCATGAAGAGGAAGCAGTGGCTGGGAGGGGAGTGAGACAGGGTTGTAGCCTCTCCCCGATGTTATTCAATCTGTATATTGAGCAAGCAGTGAAGGAAACAAAAGAAAAATTCGGAGTAGGTATTAAAATCCATGGAGAAGAAATAAAAACTTTGAGGTTCGCCGATGACATTGTAATTCTGTCAGAGACAGCAGAAGACTTGGAAGAGCATTTGAATGGAATGGATAGTGTCTTGAAAGGAGGATATAAGATGAACATCAACAAAAGCAAAACCAGGATAATGGAATGTAGTCGAATTAAGTCGGGTGATGCTGAGGCTATTAGATTAGGAAATGGGACACTTAAAGTAGTGAAGGAGTTTTGCTATTTGGGGAGCAAAATAACTGATGATGGTCGATGTAGAGACGATATAAAATGTAGAGTGGCAATGGGAAGGAAAGCATTTCTGAAAAAGAGAAATTTGTTAACATCGAGTATAGATTTAAGTGTCAGGAAGTCGTTTCTGGAAGTATTTGTATGGAGTGTAGCCATGTATGGAAGTGAAACATGGACGATAAATAGTTTAGACAAGAAGAGAATAGAAGCTTTCGAAATGTGGTGCTACAGAAGAATGCTGAAGATTAAATGGGTAGACCATATAACTAATATGGAGATGTTGAAGAGGATTGGGGAGAAGAGAAGTTCGTGGCACAACTTGACTAGAAGAAGGGATCGGTTGGTAGGACATGTTCTGAGGCATCAAGAGATCACAAATTTAGCATTGGAGGGCAGCGTGGAGGATAAAAATCGTAGAGGGAAACCAAGAGATGAATACACCAAGCAGATTCAGAAGGGTGTAGGTTGCAGTAGGTACTGGGAGATGAAGAAGCTTGCACAGGATAGAGTAGCATGGAGAGCTGCATCAAACCAGTCTCAGGACTGAAGACCACAACAACAACAACAACGGTTAATTAGACACAGGACGGGGATACAGTGGTTCGTTGCCTTAATTTTGGAAACCGGTGTAGGTTTCGGCCGTGGACTGCGAGGCAAGACATCGGTGATTAATGTAGCTTTCTGGTGCAAGCGTCAGGCAGTATATATTGATTATTACCAGGTTCTCAGTTAAAATTAGTTTTTCAGGAGCATGCACCCAGACCGTTAAGTTAGTTGTTTAAAAATTAATAGCGCCTTTATGGGCAATGGCGTAAGATTTTGTTCCTGCAGATTTATGTATTCAGTCCTTTTTACAAAAGTGTTGTTTTACCGATACCTGTGATAGTCTACTTCAGCTTTTTGTAAACACAGACAGTGGTATAAGGTCTTACAGTAAACTCCACGTCACGAAAACACCTATTGAAATGTAAGAGTTTTGCATTAAATGCTCGAAGGTTTCGTAATTTCACTTGTTTCTATTATTGATATTTTTTATTAGTATTCTTAAAGAATTGTAGAAGTAGTGTCTACTGTGCTAAATTGATCAGCCTTGAGTTGCGTAGCCACGTCCGGCGCGGGGAACTGCTGTAGGGCTTTTCGTCCTGCTTATGTCGTCACTCAACTCAACTGGAGTTTTGCTGCAGTTTGGATTGTACTAAGCAAGTTAATATTTGAGCATATTCCTCATTTATACGTTTACTGTAATATTTATGGTCAATAAAATTGTGTTTCTTACGAGTGACGTATTTTTGGCCTAGTCCTTCCATTTCCTCAGAGCTGAGATTATGTCCTACGTGAAAGATAACTTAAGTATAAGGATTAGCAGCACACCCACTGAACTTAATCAGTGACAGAGCCTTTCTGTGAGACACGGCAAAGGACTTGGAATGTCAGCTGTACGTTATGGATAGTCCTAAAACGAGGTTACCAGAGGAACAGAGAAAGTAAATTAAAGGTGACAGGAGGTTGCGGAATTAAAAAAGACCGTACTAAAGAGGTTTCGAATAATAATAACAATAATAATAATAAGGAAACGTACTATCGAATGTCGTACATGAAGCCTGTTACTTTGAATGCAGAATAACTAATGATTGCCGGCAGCACGAGAGGATGATGAGGCGCTTCAGTCCAGAACCGTGCCACTGCTATGGTGGCAGGTTCTAACCCTACCCCAGGCATGGATGTGTGTGCTGTCTTTACGTTAGTTAGGTTTAAGTAGTTCAAATTTCTAGGGGACTGATGACTTCAGATGTTAAGTCCCACAGTGCTCAGACCCATTTGAACTTTTTTTTTTTAACTTATGACTGTCCAAGTTGGATGGATCTTAAATGCATACCAGGAGTAACAAAGAAAATATTTCAGAGAATCAGAGGTTCGGTGGCATCGAATGTAAATGTGAGAATACCTTTTCCGAATGAATTTGTTAGGTTCAAAATGGTTCAAATGGCTCTAAGCACTATGCGACTTAACTTCTGAGGTCATCAGTCGCCCTTAACTTAGAACTAATTAAACCTAACTAACCTAAGGACATCACACACATCCATGCCCGAGGCAGGATTCGAACTTGCGACCGTAGCGGTCGCTCGGTTCCAGCCTGTAGCGCCTAGAAGTGCACGGCCACACCGGCCGACATTTGTTAGGTGTCTAGACCTGTACTGAAATGAAATGTGGATGACAAAGTGTTCACATAAGGAGAAAATAGATTTTGAAATGCTGTGACACGAGAGGATGATGAATATTAGGCTGGTAAATCGTATAAGTAACTGGGTGGTACTGAATCAAAGTGCAAAGTTATATCAAAATCTGGAAAACGTTTATGTGTCATGTCGTGGGGAGTCGAGGGTTTGTCAGTTGCTTAATCTACGTGTGTGCGTGTCTGTGTCTGTGTGTTTTTCTGGAGTGGGGGGGGGGGGATGCGGGGATGGGAGAGGGTAGAACTGTAGAGAGGACCAAGATTTGACTGCACCAAGCACTTCCAAATGGATGTCGATTAGAGCTTGAACGTGGGGATGAAGAGACCTGAAAAGGATGAACTAGCACGGAGAGCGGCATCAAAACGCCCTTCAGACTAAAGACCACAATAAAAACAAAACTTATATGTAATTTGAAAGTTTACAAAAGTATGCACTGCACACTGTTTTCCGTCAGCCTACAACCAGATTTGCATAGTGCGACAGATCTGCTGTAATGGACAAGATGAAAAAACGAGACCCAACAGACGTCAGCTTCCTTCTCACTTTTACATTCGCCGCGCCGTCCATCTGCGACATTTCCGGCGACTAACTGCTTTACGTGATTCAGCGCATTCTTCATCGCCAGCCCTCGGCACTTTTCCATTTCCTGTTCGTCCACAGAGCACTCCACTTCTTGCCGCCCCTGCTAAGTTACCAGCATAAATATATCTGGCGGCCACTGCGGACAGAAAATTTATGGATGTGTCACGTGCTTGGCGTCTCTGCCCCCAAACGCGACGCGTCGGTAACGCAGGAATCCAGCCCCGCTCGTTTTTCGTTGGCAGTCGTGAACGCTCGGAGGTAATTAAGTGTCGGTACACTCTTAGTGACTGAGGACCTTTTGTGCGCCACCGGATTAGATCTCGCGGCGCCATACATTTTAATGCGCTGTTATGCACGGCCGGCATACTTCAATAATCGTTCGGTAATTGGCAGATAAGATGTCGGCAAAGGTTCGAATCGCCGCTCTGATTTAATCAGCTGGCGGCGCTCCACCCGACGAGAACTGTTTAATTCAACGGCTCTGGTGAAATGCCGCACCGCTATCTGTTAACAGATCTCGCTGGCAGGGAACAAAAAACGTGGATTGAAGTAAAAGCAATACCCACTTGCAGTGCCGCTGACAACACAATTTTCCCTGTGTCACATTTTCGTTTGTTGTAGTGGATCAATGAGGAATGTACAGCATCCATTATTAAAATGTAAAAGGGGGAACAGTCTAGCACCAGAACAGGTAAAATACGGGCAACAGGATATGTTAACAAATATATATACGGAAGAGGAGGCGAAATAAATGAGAGAACCTTTCAAAAAGGTTTTAATTGCCTGAAATTCGTATGCTAACGTCCCAGTATACAGACAAAAACCTTATATGGCAGTATATAAGGCGATTTAACAAAAAGTGCCAACCGCAGTATGTCGTAATCTGTTCACTTTGAACATCACACAGAATGATAGATTCGAAACATTGAGGTTAACCCTTTTTCTCCACGTCATTAACGCTGATGTTGGATGTCATTCATCCGTAATGGACTCCAGATGGTATACGTACCCCTTTACACAACATTGAAGCTGGTACTCGTAGTTCGTCTCAGATAGAGACGATAAAAATATTAAAATACGGAAACACAAAACAGATAACGATGATGTCAGGGAGTTTAGAGCGTTAACGATAAGCACCAAAACATGAGATACAGGGTTTACCATGAGGTGACTTCGTAGTATCCTAGAAATGATAGAAAAGTTGTCGGCGAAAATAATAATGACACAAATAATATCAAGCAGCAGTAGTGCGTAAGGAGAAATAGCAGAGGTCAGTGACGCATACAGGAACTGCCACAGAATCAATTCTACACGATATGTTCAGTACTAGATACGTGTGAAAGCAGAGTGAGGGTAGGGACTAAAGTTTTCTTTATCTCTCCCTGACAGTTTACCATAATATGTTCCCTCGAAGTATCACAGAAATTTTCGGGACTGCTCGCAGAGACCGTGGCACTATACAAATAAAGAGAAAGTGAAAAGTCCTAAATGTAGGAATAGGATTTGTGGATAACATTCAAATGTATTTTCACACAATGAACACATTTGAATAAAAATTAAAATGAACTTGCTGTAATACTCTGGAGACGCCGTAACTACAAAGAGAAATTTAAATCAACAGCGTAAATGAATTTACTAAAATAAGCAGGCCAGTATAGCTAATTTGGTAACGTAAGTGACACTACACAATGTACAGGATGGCTACAGTTGTATCACGTAGTCCTAATCAAACAGGACATATGACAGAAATACCGAGATTGCAATTGGTAATACTGGACAAGTTATTACTATTGATGAGAAATATGCGGCCACACCCAATGCTGTAGCCCTACAGTCTGCCAGGTATTACTAAGTATCTTGGAAGACACAGAGAACAGTGGTTATCCAAATGTGTTATACTAGTAGCGAGAGAGGCACCTACTCGCTACAATTACAGGAATATTCTGGGAAAGTATTTTTATCGCTAAGGACGGAATGCCTTTGTACACTCTAAGAAAAAAGAAATGGCTCACCACAAGGAAATTATCAGAATGGGACGGAAATCGTTAGATCTGATATACATGTACAGACAAATAAATTATTACAATTTTAGAAAAACTTGATGATTTATTCAAGAGAAGGATGGTCACAAATTGAGTAAGCCAGTAACTTATTCAAGAGAAGGATGGTCACAAATTGAGTAAGCCAGTAACGTGCTGGTCCACCTCTGGCCCTAATGAAAGCAGTTATTGGGCTCAGCGTTGATTGACAGATTTGCTTGATGTGCTTCTGAGCGAAATAGTGACAAATTCTGTTTAACTGGCGCGTTAGATCGTCAAAATCCCGAGCTGGTTGGAGGTACTGTCCGTAAATCTCCAAACGTTCGCTATTAGGGTGAGGTCTGGTGACGTTCTGGCCATGGTAGGGTTTGGCAAGCACGAAGACATTCAGTACAAACTTTCGCTGCGTGCGTGCGGGCATTATCCCGCTAAAATATAACCCCAGGATGGTTGGCCATGAAGGGCAACAAAACAGGACGTAGAACATCGTCGAGGTAGCGCAGTGAAGTAAGGGTGCTACGGGGCTATGGGTGACAACCAACACAACTCAAGTGCTATGAAAAGAAATGACACCCAAAAACCTCACTCCAATTTGTTGGGTCGTATGGTGCGCGACAAGACGGATTGGTATCCTACCACTGTCCAGGATATCTACAGACACGTCTTCGGCCTAGAATCGCATTTACTGGAGTAGAAGTGTCTTCAGGGACGAGTCCCACGTGGAACTGGACCCAAACGACCAGCGAAGACGTGTCTGGAGACACCCTGGAGAGCGGTATGGACCAGCCTGATTGTCGCCCGCAACTGGGAGTCATGGTCTGGAGCGCTATTTCTTTTCATAGCAGGACCGCTTTGGATGTCTTCCGCACCATCCTTACAGCACAGCGGTACGACGAAGATATTCTACGCCCTGTTTTGCCGCAGTCCAAGGCTAACCATCCTGAACTTACTACAGCAAGATAATGTCCGCCCGTACGCAGCGAGTGTTTATACAGAATGTCTTCGTGCTTGCCAAACCCTACCACGACCAGAACGTCACCGGAACTCGCCCCAATTGGGAAAGTTTGGAGAGTTACGGGCAGTGCCTCCAACCAGATCTGGATATTGACGATCTAACTCACCATGTGAACAGAACTTGGCAGTATATCCCTCAGGATATCCAGCAGCTCTGTCAATCATTGCAGAGCCGAATAACTGCTTGCGTTAGGTCCAGAGATGGACCAACGTGTTATTGACTTGATCAGTTTGTGAAGCTCTTTCTCTTGAATAAATCATCAAGTTCTTCTAAAATTGTAATAGATTATTTGTCTGTACATGTAAATCATATCTACCGATTTTCCTCCCATTCGGTTAATACCTCCATGGTAGCGGTTTTTCTTTTTTTTTTTTTTTGTCATAGAGTGTATAAATGCAATCGCCCTTCGTAACAAGCCATCCTCGTCTTACATTTAAACAGGATAATGTCCACGTGGAAACAGCGAGAGTTTCTACCGTTTGTGTTCGTGGTTGCCACCCTACCTTGTCCAACATGGTTGAGAGATCTCTCTGCAACTAAGAGAATTTGGAGCATTATAAGCGGGGCCCTACAGCCATCTCGGTATTATTTCGCTCCAACGTGCCAATTGGAAAGAATTCGTCACGATATCGCTCAGCGTGCTGAAAGTGACGGTCATCAACCTCAACGCAAACAATGACATCGGCGGACAAGATTCTGTCGCACGCTGACACATATTACTGGTGTGTCTCGAATTACATCGCATGCAGCTACAGTTCTGGCAACTAACTCCATCTCCGTAGCCACTGGGGTCTCGTGCACAGGTGACTTTAGATACGCCCATAGGAAATAGTCAAGGGTATTCAGGTCAGGTGACCTCGCAAGCCATGGAATAGGACCTCTCCTTCCAATACAGCTACCAGGAAATACAGTATTGAGGCGGCTGCGGCCATCCACACTGAAGTGCACCGTCATATTGTGTCCACATCCTCTCATGAGCAGCCAAGGGTGCGTTCTCCACCAACTCAGGTAGCTCTCTTAGGACGACCTACAAGTACAGGTGGCCATTCAGAGTCTGTAGTAATCAGGGTCGTCCTCATTGTTTCTTTGCAGGCAATAAAGAATGTACTGTAAATAAACAGAACAGCACGTGTAAACTTGTACGTAGGTTTGTTATAAATAAGCTGGAAAACAGTAATGTTAGACAACGCGGTAGACAAGTTTATCTAAATATCGCCTTAGGCTGGCTTCTCTGACCCAAGTTTCCCATTCCAAATTGCTCAATGGAGCATTCTCTGTGTCCTGTTAAATTTTTAGACGCTCTTACGCAAACACCCTGTATGTTATGTAAATAAACGTAGCTAGTTCTAAGAGTTGTTTCGCCATCGAATAGCTTCTGTTGTCTCCATTATTGTTATTGTTGGTTGGACCTTAATTCTGTTAGGTGCGTGCAACATACTTTGTTGTACTGATTGTTTTGAGCGCTGGTTAAGGACCTTTACAGGCTATAGAAGGTAAACTGTCTTACTTAAGCTGCATCTCTGTTATTTATCCAGAAGTATTTTTAAACGCAGTAAATTAACTGTAAAACTGATCCCACATTTGCAGAACCCTCAGCCTGAACTAAAGTAACGCTGTCTAGACGCCGATGCAGTTAGCAGGGAAACAGTCTCTGCTTTGCGACTAGACACATTAGTAGCTTAACAAAGATAAAAGTTCGCATGTAGACAATGGGACAGGACCGTAAATCGTTTTCATATGCATCTAAACCAAGCTTTGAATATATAAAAATCAATGTTTCACACTAAAATCAAGCAGGACGGCCCCTGACCAACCCGTATCACGAATAAATAAATACGTTTGAGATATTGAAAATAGTGCGAGGGTTTTAAACATGTCACTGTTGTATGTATCCTGCATGTACAATGTAACCGCGAAACCAGCCCAAGCCATGTGAAACTAATCTCCATCGCCACAAAACATACAGGTGAATACAAGTGCAGTTCACTAGGCGTCCATCGGGTTTTAATAACCAAGTCATGAACAGTGCATCATTGTTCAACAAAAGCTTTTTTCTTTACCAAACCATGTCCCCTTCACTTCTTACGCCAGTCATAGTACTACTTTGCCCAGTCTTCCTTATGGATACTTGGTTTTTAAAAGCAGCACACCCATGAGAACATACTGTCTTACTGCATCGGATCGTTCAGTCCCTGTACAGTAGATGACTCATTGTTAAATAAGGAGGAAGAGCCATTATGTAAATTTTACAGAAGGAAAATTTCGAGGGTGAAGATAAAAAATATATCAAGTTTTCTTTAACAACAAAAAAGTTTTCTATTCTGTGATTTAATCAAAAGGTGGTCATTAGCATATCTGGTAAATGAAGAAGTCTTTATTTCATGACGACATTTCCGTGGAGCAGCCTATGGGCTACATCCATTCGTTGTACAAGGTGACAATTACACTCCTGGAAATGGAAAAAAGAACACATTGACACCGGTGTGTCAGACCCACCATACTTACTCCGGACACTGCGAGAGGGCTGTACAAGCAATGATCACACGCACGGCACAGCGGACACACCAGGAACCGCGGTGTTGGTCATCGAATGGCGCTAGCTGCGCAGCATTTGTGCACCGCCGCCGTCAGTGTCAGCCAGTTCGCCGTGGCATACGGAGCTCCATCGCAGTCTTTAACACTGGTAGCATGCCGCGACAGCGTGGACGTGAACCGTATGTGCAGCTGACGGACTTTGAGCGAGGGCGTATAGTGGGCATGCGGGAGGCCGGGTGGACGTACCGCCGAATTGCTCAACACGTGGGGCGTGAGGTCTCCACAGTACATCGATGTTGTCGCCAGTGGTCGGCGGAAGGTGCACGTGCCCGTCGACCTGGGACCGGACCGCAGCGACGCACGGATGCACGCCAAGACCGTAGGATCCTACGCAGTGCCGTAGGGGACCGCACCGCCATTTCCCAGCAAATTAGGGACACTGTTGCTCCTGGGGTATCGGCGAGGACCATTCGCAACCGTCTCCATGAAGCTGGGCTACGGTCCCGCACACCGTTAGGCCGTCTTCCGCTCACGACCGAGGCACACAGGGCCAACACCCGGCATCATGGTGTGGGGAGCGATCTCCTACACTGGCCGTATACCACTGGTGATCGTCGAGGGGACACTGAATAGTGCACGTTACATCCAAACCGTCATCGAACCCATCGTTCTATCATTCCTAGACCGGCAAGGGAACTTGCTGTTCCAACAGGACAATGCACGTCCGCATGTATCCCGTGCCACCCAACGTGCTCTAGAAGGTGTAAGTCAACTACCCTGGCCAGCAAGATCTCTGGATCTGTCCCCCATTGAGCATGTTTGGGACTGGATGAAGCGTCGTCTCACGCGGTCTGCACGTCCAGCACGAACGCTGGTCCAACTGAGGAGCCAGGTGGAAATGGCATGGCAAGCCGTTCCACAGGACTACATCCAGCATCTCTACGATCGTCTCCATGGGAGAATAGCAGCCTGCATTGCTGCGAAAGGTGGTTATGTACTGTACTAGTGCCGACATTGTGCATGCTCTGTTGCCTGTGTCTATGTGCCTGTGGTTCTGTCAGTGTGATCATGTTATGTATCTGACCCCAGGAATGTGTCAATAAAGTTTCCCCTTCCTGGGACAATGAATTCACGGTGTTCTTATTTCAATTTCCAGGAGTGTATTTAACTACATGAAAGAAACGTAAATTAACTATAAACTACGGTCTGCACTCACTTTTGTCAACATGTAAACGTCACTACAGATATTGGCATTTAGGTTATGACATGTTAGATACGCCTGCCGTCCTTGGGGATCATGTGGGGCAGACGAATAGCGAAGTTCAGCGTGACCCGCTGAAGTGTTGGAACATTGATGCTGTCGATGACCTACTGAATGACTATTTTCAGATCAGCATTGGTTTTGAAGGTATTTCTGTACACCTGGTGTTCAACATAGCCCCAAAAACAGAGTAGCACGTGTTCAGATCCTCAGAATATGGCGATCATTCGAGGCCAATGCCAGTGGCCTCTGGGCCAGAATGCGGTCCCGAAAGTGCTCCCCCAGGACGTCGAACACTCTCCTGCTTCGATGGGATCGAGCTCCGTCTTGCATGAATCACACCTTGTTGAAATCAGTGTCACTTTGGATAATGGGGATGAAATCGTCTTCCAAAATCTTCACATAACTTCCTGTAGTCACAGTGCCGTCAAGAAATATCGCCCCGATTTATCCGTGACTGGAAATTGCACACAACACTGTCACACGTTGAGGGGGAAGAGACTTTTCGATCACGAAATGCGGATTTTCAGTCCCCAAAATGGGCTGTACTGTGACATTTTCACGTGCAAATGCCCGACAACAAGGCGCGTGCGCATGCTCATACAAACACCCATAAGTCCCCGCCGCCAACCGTGTCGTTTGAACGTCTTAAAGCAAACCTTTCAGAGGTTATGAAGATTTTATTTCAAATAGTTCAATAATTGTCACATTGTAAGTGTGGTCAGCACACACAGGTAGCTATAGACTATAGTACGTTCACCGAAATTAGCCACTATCCACATTGGGTGGAACGTTTTTCATTCATTCCACCTTCCGCTCCCCCCACCAAGGGTTGGGTGGATCATGGAATGGAACCTCTTTCATTCTTTCTACATTCCCCCTCCCCACTAAGGGTGAGGGGTATAGTGCGGGTACGCTATCTTTTTTCCATTTGTTCAGTGTTTGAAACTGAGTGTAGTGATACCAAACACTTATAATTCAAATGAAACACATGGTGTTAATGGGACTGGTCACATTAGACGTTGATGACATTTTATACGACAGTTTTGTGGCGTCGATGGGCTGGTTCTGGATGATGGGCGTTACTGTGAGTCTTCTGGAGAAGCGTTTTCCAAATTGGAAGCGAGCAAGTGTACCTGAAAAACTGTTTACAACATGGCTGTTTTGTCAACAGTTTGGCGGTGCTGATCACTTGTTTAAAATTTTGTTATAGGTTCTGTGTTTTTAGTTGCGATTTAAAACTGAAGTAATGACTGACTAAAAGATGTTATGCTCATTTTTAAAGCTTTTATTGACGTTAAAAGATACAGGTTGTAACAACAATAACACTATACTATTGTACTTATAATAAATTTTTCCCCTGAATATCAATAAATTAGCCTAATCGATGTTCTGATTTCATTTCTGTTTTGTTTCATACCATTACGTTAAAGCAACTGTAAACAATTTTCGATGTGAATCTTAATGTTTATGTTCAATTTCAAGTAATGTTGTAATCGAAGTGAAGTGTAACTAATGTTGGAAATATTGTAAGATGTGAAAGTTGTAATTGTATGCCTGGTCCATACATAAGCAATGTATTAGGACAAGTAGAATGTAAAACCTTTGGTGAATACCCTGTCTGTAGGGGAGCGGTAAAAGGTGGAGGCAGGTGAGCGCGGGATAATGCACACGGGCGCGGTACGGCATAACGGGCTCAACAGTAGTCGGAGTTGGGCATCGGTCTGAGAAACACGTCCTGGACCGAGGAGGCTCTCCTGGAAAACGTGATTTAGTTGAGCCTCGGATGCGCCGTTTCCGACGCCTATACAGCATGGCAATATTCCATAGGCACTAAATGGAAAAGCATTGCGACGCTATGAAGAAGTAAAGTGCCGATATTTCATGAGCCATTGCTGTAATTGCATGTGTGCTTTGTGCCTCGCCATCTCGCCGCCTGCCGACCGCCTCATCGATACGAATAGGTTGAAACTTTTAGTACTGTATTCGTGTGGACCAGTGTTACTTTTGCTACATACCGTTCAATAACAACTTAAATTTTACCAGAACTGTCCTATCAATTAATTATCCTCACAACTAACCTAGACAGGGTCCTTTCCACATGTTGTGCAATCCGAATGTCCCAAGATGAAGATTTAAAGTTTATGTTAATAATAATTACCTGCAGAACTATCAATGTTAGAATGATGTTTAAAGAACTTTGTTGTTAATGAATACTGGACGAATAATATAGGTATAACAAAGTTGGAAGATAATGTTGAAATTGGTTTAGTAACGAAGTTTATTTAAATCGAGACCAAAATAACGGTAGTTAAATAAGCAGGAAATAAGGCAAAAAGAGTAGTAACGCATATATTGGAAATCTTGAATGGTTAATGTTTTCAATGATCAACCATTCACTACAGTGATCATAACAGTTTCAGGGTCTCCCCCCCCCCTTTTTTCTTTTCTATTCATTTGAATTCTGAAGTGTACTGAACTGATTTCGCCAGTAAAGTTAAAGTCAATATAAAAGCTAAATTTATTAGTGTTTTACCCTTCTTAAAATTAACATTGTATGTGTGTTTCAAAAGTGCTATTTCTAGGGTAACCTATGCCCTATTTCAGTCGGATCAATAGACAAAACGCAGTTTGTAGTAAACATTATAGTGTAATGTTGTGTATTTATAGCTTGTCCATATTAGTACAGAAAGTGATAATATTAGTTCAGTAGATTTTTCTGGTTCTAAAATTTACCATATAATACAGTGTTACTACGTGTTGTTACGCTTGAACGTACTTCCTCTTGTACAGGGAAGAAACTCAGTTAATGCCTAATTAGGCTGGCGACCGTATTATTAATATTTGGTAACATCTGATGTGTTGTTTCTTGTTCGTCATAACGTGTATTTACACTCCGAAATTGCTTGATGTATCATTGTTTTTACTGAGTGGGTGTACGTCCGATTTCGCCTCCGTTCAGGTACACGCGGTCAACATATTTACTAAAATCCTTTCTTATAAGGCGAAGCCCGTCAACTTACCATAGTACAGGCTTTAAAGAGTTAACGTACGCCCGAGCGTAGTCGTTACAAGGGGTTCCACCAAATCACTAGCATTCCCAAAGTATTCCGTCAGAGGAAAGGTTTGGAACGCCAGGTCTGGTGGATAACGTAAGGTGACTCAATGGACAACGCTGTTTAAAAAAGTGTATGGAACGGGACCTCCTGATTACGAGGAGGAAAGTGGAAGAGTAATAGGTCTGGGAGCTGGCGATGTGTGTTTTAGGTACTCAAATTAGCATTTACAAGCGTAGTTGTAATAAAAGAGGATCTGGCTGTGTATGGAATGACGGAACTGATTTTGTAGTATTAGGAGATGCTGGGGACGATACGAAGGGGGCGGGATTGAGCAGAATGTCTAGGTGGGAGAGAGTAAAATTTGAGTGACACCACAGGTAACCTTTTTTTCTTCTCTGTTGCGAGTCCTCAGGGGCAACGGCCTTCCCGCAGTCCATCCGGGCCTCCATGCGCTGCTTACATTTTTCGGGGTGCACTCAGCCTCGTGATGCCGATTGAGGAGCTACTCGACCGAATAGTAGCGGCTCCGGACACAGGAAACCATCATAACGACCGGGAGAGCGGTGCGCTGACCACACGCGCCACCTCTCTGCATCCTCATCTGAGGATGACCCGACGGTCGGATGGTACCGATGGGCCTCTTGTGTCCTGAGGACGGAGTGCTTTCGAGTCCTCCGTATTCTGACCGTTTCGATGTTGCCCCCCCTCCCCCCACCACCCAGAATTCCGCTGCTGTGTCAAACTCTTCATCTAAGAAAAGCACTTGCACCCCCGTTATTTGTTGAATGCACTTCAATAACTGTTTTCGCATATAGTTTCTCAACGTCTACAGCTCCCACTAGTACCGTGGATCTTATTCTTTGATGTCATAACACGTGTGCTATAATCCTGTCCGTATTTTAGACGGCCGGTGTGGCCGTGTGGTTCTAGGCGCTTCAGTCTGGAATCGCGTGGCCCCTACGGTCGCAGGTTCAAATCCTGCCTCGGGCATGGATGTGTGTGATATCCTTAGGTTAGTTAGGTTTAAGTAGTTCTAAGTTCTAGGGGACTGATGACTACAGATGTTAAGTCCCATAGTGCTCAGAGCCATTTGAAGCATTTTTTTGTCCATATTTTCAGTGGTCCTTCTTTCGTCAATTCTGTGGAGTCCACCTAGGTTTCAATATCCTTCAATATCAGCACATGTCAGTCGCCTTGATTCTACTCTTTCACATTTTTCCCGTATTCCATGATTCACTGTCATACAATGCTGAGCCCCGAACACACATATACACAAATTTCTACCTCAAATTGCAAACAATCCTGTTGCAGAAACATCCGTAACTGCGCATTATAGCAGAGTTTTAAAGTTCTTTTATTATCACACTTCCGATTTCGGGCTCTTATAAGCCCATCTTCAGGGCTCGTAACTTGGTGCCGTGGCCCCCGAGCGCCAGGATGGACGTTTACTAGACGCGGTGTGCTACCTATGATCGCAGAACAGGGAGACCCTGTTCTGCGCTCATAGATTCTGCCGTGGTGCTCGGGGGCCACAGTAGTAAGTTACGACACCTGAAGATGGGCTTATAAGAGCCCGAAACCTGTGGTGTGATAATAAAAGAACTATACAACTAAAGAGGTATTCTAAACCTCTGCTACCTCTCATTGAGTCCGATGTTTGATACCAGTAGCCTTCTCTTGCCCATTAAAGTCTTCTTTTGCCATTCTAATTTACTTTTATACCCGCCTTGCTCCGTCCGTCATGTGTTACTTTTTTTCCAAGATAAGAGAACTACTTAACTTCGTCTGCTGCGTGGATCGCAATTCTGATGTAACTTTTGTCGGTATTCTCGCTTCTCGTAGTTCTCATTATTTTCGTCTATCCTCGGTTTACTCTCAGTGCATATTCTGTACTGATTACACTGTTAATTCCAATCAGCACGTCTTGTAACCCTTTTCACTTTGACTGAGGACAGAACTGTCCTAGCGAATCTTATCACTAACATCGTTCCAAGGAGAATTTAAATCCCATTCCCGAACGGACCTTTCATTTCTGTCATTGGAAATTCGATATATAAACTGAACATCAGGGGCGGAAGAATACATCACTTTTATCCCAACACAGATTTCATGTTCTTTCATTCTTGTTGCTCCCTCTTGGTTTTTGTAAGTATTCTCTTTCATCGGTTTTCCGTTTTTATTACTATTATTCTCAGAACTTCGAACATCCTACAACTTTTTACACCATCAATCGCGTTTTTCAGATCGTCAGATTATATGAATGTTTCTCGATTTTTATGAACACTTGGCCCATTATCAGTTGCTACATCGGAGTTGCCTCTCTGATTCCCTTACCTTTCCGATAGCCAAACTGATCATCTAGCATACCCTCAGTATTTCTTTTGCATTCTTCTGAATGTACCACGGTTTTTGTTGTTGTTGTTGTTGTGGTATTCAGTCCTGAGACTGGTCTGATGCAGCTCTCCATGCTACTCTATCCTGTGCAAGCTTCTTCATCTCCCAGTACCTACTGCAACCTACATCCTTCTGAATCCGCTTAGTGTATTCATCTCTTGGTCTCCCCCTACGATTTTTACCCTCCAAGCTGCCCTCCAATACTAAATTTGTGATCCCTTGACGCCTCAAAACATGTCCTACCAGCCGATCCCTTCTTCTGGTCAAGTTGTACCACAAACTTCTCTTCTCCCCAATCCTATTCAATACTTCCTCATTAGTTATGTGATCTACCCATCTAATCTTCAGCATTCTTCTGTACCACCACATTTCGAAAGCTTCTATTCTCTTCTCGTCCAAACTATTTATCGTCCATGTTTCACTTCCATACATGGCTACACTCCATACAAATACTTTCAGAAATGACTTCCTGACACTTTAAATCTATACTCGATGTTAACAAATTTCTCTTATTCAGAAACGCTTTCCTTGCCATTGCCAGTCTACATTTTATATCCTCTCTACTTCGACAATCATCAGTTATTTTGCTCCCCAAATAGCAAAACTCCTTTACTACTTTAAGTGTCTCATTTCCTAATCTAATACCATCAACATCACCCGACTTAATTCGACTACATTCCATTATCCTCGTTTTGCTTTTGTTGATGTTCATCTTATATCCTCCCTTCAAGACGCCATCCATTCCGTTCAACAGCTCTTCCAAGTACTTTGCTGTCTCTGACAGAATTACAATGTCATCGGCGAACCTCAAAGTTTTTATTTCTTCTCCATGGATTTTAATACCTACTCCAAATATTTCTTTCGTTTCCTTTACTGCTTGCTCAATATACAGATTGAATAACATCGGGGAGAGGCTACAACCCTGTCTCACTCCCTTCCCAACCACTGCTTCCCTTTCATGCCCCTCGACTCTTATAACTGCCATCTGGTTTTTGTACAAATTGTAAATAGCCTTTCGCTCCCTGTATTTTACCCCTGCCACCTTCAGAATTTGAAAGAGAGTATTCCAGTCAACATTTTCTAAAGCTTTCTCTAAGTCTACAAATGCTAGAAACGTAGGTTTGCCTTTCCTTAATCTTTCTTCTAAGATAAGTCGTAAGGTCAGTATTGCCTCACGTGTTCCAATATTTCTACGGAATCCAAACTGCTCTTCCCCGAGGTCGGCTTCTACTAGTTTTTCCATTCGTCTGTAAAGAATACGTGTTAGTATTTTGCAGCTGTGGCTTATTAAACTGATTGTTCGGTAATTTTCACATCTGTCAACACCTGCTTTCTTTGATATTGGAATTATTATATTCTTCTTGAAGTCTGAGGGTATTTCGCCTGTTTCATACATTTTGCTCACCAGATGGTTGAGTTTTGTCACGACTGGCTCTCCCAAGGCCGTCAGTAGTTCCAATGGAATGTTGTCTACGGTAGACCACAGCAAACATGCGTACATTACGGTCACCTGTAAGACACAGCTCTCATCCTGCGAGTGATAGGTACCCTTGCACACGGAGGAAGACGAGAGGGCAGAAAAGCCCGTTGTGGTCTCATCAAACAACGGCACACGAATATCTCTTTCCTCATTCCTCACATTTATTTCTGTATTATTCACAGACCTCACGTAATTATGCATGGATGGAGCGTCGAACAATAGGGTTCACTCAGAAGTGACTAGCTCCGGGAACTAGGATGGCTACAGCGAGGAATGGCGGAGGGAATCTTTGGCGCGGTGGCATGTGGTCGTTCCCAGCCCTTGCAGCGGGCTGCTTAAGAATTCGGCAGCACTTCCAAACTGAGCGCACGCGGGGCTCCGCTCTCCTCTTTTTACTGCAGCTGCACCGTCGCAGTTTCTCAGCCGCCCCGCCTACATCTCGCTGGCTGCGACGGCGAATCAAATCGACGTTTGCTGCGGTCAGGAACCTCGCGCACCCCGACGCGCCCGCGCGCCTTCGGGATTAATGCGGAGGCTGTTTTTCATTCCGGCATGATTAGAAAAACACTCGCCCATTCCATCAGTCGCGATTTATGTCCCGCGCCGCATATTGCGGTGGAATGGCCTCCGCAGGCGGCTCCGCTGGGCAGAGCAGTATTTTCGGAATCGACTGAGGCCGCGGGCGTAGGTGGTGGCGCGGCGCGCAGCTAGCGCCCACGATAAACGCAGCACCCAGGCCCGGTTTACTGCTCCGGCGGAGGATTTGCGTTCAGCAGGCGCGTCCATTTCATACGCTAAAATGGAGGTGATGTATACGTACTGTTTTACGTTTCAGTAAATCCCACAGTTAGTAAACATTTCTTTTTTAATTTTTAATTTTGGATTTCAGTACGAAATTCATTTTGGTTGTTGTATTTCGTTCGTTTGTGAGCAGCTGGGGAACGAAAGAAATGAACGTTGTGTGTCCTGCCAGGGTTGCCACTGCACCTCAATTTATGTTGAAAGGGTACAGTACCGCCCGACATTGAAAATAGGTACAACATACTTCATTATTTTTGTCAGAACAACACATTTTTTTGTAAAATAACTCAATTTCAATTAATACAGCGAAGCCGGATACCAGTGTGGGAAAGAATGACAATTTATTTATTTAATTGATCACATGTGCACTCACACAAAATAAATCCCTACATCCAGTTTGGTGAGATCTGTGAAATGAATTAATGTTTGGTCGTCTGCTAACTGCAGATAGCGAATGTGAATATATGATCATCTTTGAGTCGATCCTTTGGCCACCTTTGGTGGAACCAAAGAGATGAAATTTACCAGAGCTTTGAGCGCCTGAAATGTGGCTGACCAATACGGTAACAAGGTGCTTCCCCCACCTCGACAGAGAAGGCAGATGACCAGGAGAACGGCCATGTTTCAGCACTCTGCCGCTGGATCTTGTGCTGTTATGACCTGTTTTAGTTGTGCTCCGTAATGACGAAAGAGTGGAGACATGGTATGCATGTGGAATATTTAAGAGTAGTTTGAAACAATAATTTCTCTATTTCGGGAACTTTTGTGGGGAGAATTAAATGTCAGGCAGGTAATATTAATGGGATTGTAGTAATCTTCGGAAGTGACCAACGGTCAGAATGAAACCACGTGTAGCAATAAGTTAGAATACTTCCGTGTGCTTAAGTTAAGCTGAATTACTAGCCTGTGTAGAATAAGTTGAAATATTTAAGAAATAGCGTGTGTACCATAAGCTGAAATATTTAAGTAATGGCGTGTGCAGGACTTGAAATTAGAGACGAGTACTGCCACGTGGTGAGTACTGTGTGAGTCTCAATCTGTGTATGAGACAAAGGATAAAGAGAAGTACTCGTCCATGGTATCAGTTGAGGACTCGCGTGTGTGATGAATATGTTCTTAATATTACTTTGCGTGATATGATTCCGTGTGACGCTAGATTTAAACTCTGAGAGAGAATCAAGGTGAGTCGGCCGTCTATCCAGCAACGCCACTTGGCTTGCATTGCACAGGAAGGCGTGCATATATCTCCAGAGTTCACAGTAGGAAAGTAGAATTACGAAGTGGGGCAGTGTCGTGTGAAACTGGGATAAATATTAATTGAAGTGGGAAAGCTGAAAGTGATAATGTTGTGACCATTCTCTGTGTAGCATTTCATGTCGTAGTGTGGTGTATGTCATGTAATTTGGGTATGTGTGGTTTGCATGAGGGAGTAGCAAGGTAGCTTCAAAAGATTATAGTGGGTTATTCTTGTTCCTTCTGTACCGCTTGGTCTGGAGGAAAGTTTTGTGATGATGATTGTGAGAGCCGAAGTGTGAGACATAATAAAAGATCCACCATCCTATCCAGAAAGTGCACTGTAGCGTTAAATAATTACGAAACCATAATATAGAGATTCACCAATGTAAAGGCATGCCCACTGGGCGGAAGTTCTCATGTGTTCTTGTTGTAGGTTATAGAATTTGTGTGTTTAGGCTAGAGAATTTATCGGAATAAATAAGATAGTGAAAAGAAAAAGATTGGTGGACTTTTCCGTTGAATTGTATGTTGCCATAATGTACCGAATTTATAATGTGTGCGCCATTCATATTCAGTGCGGTGGCCACGTGTTGACAAAAGCCGTTAAATAAAAGACAAAAAAGAAAATGTGGTAATGCCAGTGCGTAGTGTACAGTCAGAGTTCTGTAAATTACTGATAGTCAGATGCGTGTTTCAGTTGCGTATTAATCATACAGGAGGATAATTTGTAACTTAATTGTGAGTACGAGAGTTCATGTTACTCGATAAATAAGAATGAACCCACTCGCTTGGCAGACCACTCATCTTGCAGACCTGACTGCTTGATGCCACAGTATGAGCAAGGCATGTGGGTGCCTCTCAACGTCTGCAGCCACGAGGTTCGAAATGTACAGCGCGTTTCAAAAAGGACTTTACAACGTTAAAAATTCATATAAATTTACTGGTAGAAGATATAGAGCTGGGTTTAGTGTTATTTTGTATGGAAACACATCACGTTTTTTCAACTTAATCTAGAGATGTTGTGTGTGGCTTCCGATGGTTGTCCTGCAAACATCCCACCGAAAGTCGATTTCTTCACAAACTCCCCGTAGCATTGCAGGTGTAACTTGCTCAGCGGCGGTGTAAATCCTTGTAAATTCAGGAAGAGAAACCGGCACAGGAGGTACAAACACGATATCCTTGATGATACCGCAGAAAACAAAAATCGACTGGTGTCTGGTTTGGGGAACGTGGGGACAGCGCAATTGGAGCGCCGCGGCCAATCCATTGACCTGGAAAGCCATCACTGAGCAAATCCCGGACGTTAGCCAGGTAGTGGGCTGTTGCGCCATCTTTCGTACTTGTTATGGAAATTACACTGAACTGTTGTCACCGATTTCGATTTTTCGAACCAAAACACACAGGCAGTGAAGGCAGACATCTTTAACGTAACTGCTGCTAGTGCTCCTTACGGTGCGATTCGGCGCTAGAGACCTACGCGAGACAAAACGTGATGTATTTCCCTACAAATTGACACTACAGTCATATCAGTAGGTACTATGAAATAATTTATATGAATTTTCAAATTTGTAAAGTCCTTTTTTAAACACCCTGTATTGTGAGACCCTAAAGCGGTGGTGGTTTTGATAGTCTACTGGACTGAACTGAAACATGGAAAGATAGACAGTAGATAGAGTTATTGCTTGGAAAATGACATGGAACGGGGATATACGTGGAATGTACCGTAAGCAGTGCCTTAATGATGCTACATCTTTTTTGGACACAACTGATCAGAACACGCTTACGAAAATATTCTTGTACTTGAAGGAAGAAATGGAAAACAGCATAGATTACAGAAATAAGAGATGAACTAGACAGAAACAACTTCAGAGAACTGTAAATAACAAAAAGAATCCTTTTTAAGAATAAAATACTAAATGTAGAATGGTATAATGGCAGAAGAAATTAGAAATCCGACCAATATCGACAAAAGACGTGAAATGACGACATGGGGAAATGCGGACGGAGTGCCGGAAAAATACTAAATTACAAAGAAAAAAGTGTAACCGAAGTTGTTACGCGATCCGAGTTGGTCAATACGAATGGTCAATACTAACATAATGAAAGGTTTGTGGTTCCAATAATGATCACCTATGAGTTCCTGAAACATTCGCTCATTCATGCCCACATCGTTTTCCGTGTATCCCATCATGAAGGAGAGCCCTCAGGGATGCAGAGAGTGTGTACTAACAACAAATTAAGACCAAGGCGAATCTAATGAAACTGACAATTGTCGTTATTACTTGTAGACTGCCTTATAGATGCATTTTAGGAGAAAAACAACAATTTTGATAAAAGCCACTGCTACTCCATCTGTTCTACTCAGCGGTTGCTTTTTGTCTAATATTTCAAAGTATTTTAAGTTTATAGATGTCAGTCACCTGACTAGGCCTATGTACTGGCAAAAGCATGAGGAGTCAGAAATAAATATTAGCCCTTGAGCCGAATCTTCGGGCTCTCCGACGCATCGTTCACTTACAAAAATGGACTGTGCTAGCACTGCGAAAACGTGCGGTCTCCCTTTCTCACGAGGGAGTGATCCAGTGCGACATATAGAGACTTACCTTGAAAGAAATGCAGTATACAGATCTTAGCAGCTAAGGTGCACCGCAAATATTTTTGAAAAAATTGTTGTAGCTTTCGAGGCAGCTGGAGAAATGTACACCCTAACCGCAGCTGTAGCAGACAGCGCACTCGCAATACGCACGCCTAGCACATAGCCTTAACTCACTGCACATCGGTAAACAGATAACACGGCAAAACACAATCTTAATTTTTAAAGTGAATTTCAGTTTCCGTTGATAGTTCCGCAGGAAGAGCGTACACAAGTCACTTTTCACTCGAATTTGAAACTCATTTAATATCAACAATAATTAGTAGTTGCCTTTGCGGTATCACTAAGTGTTAACAATGGGGTGAAACAGAATTTACTCTCTGTGTGTTTCCTTCGTACACGCATTTAATAGCATCTGTCTTTGTGCAGGTTCCAGAGCTTCACAGAACTGTGGTACGCAATTAACGTTTTCAACCTTACAAAGATTAAACAAGAACACGGTATGCAATCTAAATCACCTACTGCTCCTGAACGCCAACATATATGTCATTTATTAGTTAATTCTTTGGACACAGATTCAAAGAGGAAGTAACTCTGACTATTCCGTGAAGTGTGATTCGAACGATGATTGTCGTGCTAATCAAAGTCCAGAGCAAATACATAGTACCTTCCTAGCCCAAAGAAAACACCGAGAGTAATAGCTTTCAGGGACAAAGAAAAGACTGCAAACTTTTAGTTAAACGAAAGCGGGAGAAAATACTTAAAGTTAATCTATCTGCCGCTCCTTCGTTAAAATTTAAGGTGAATAGAAGAAAGATTTACAAGCACTGAGAAATATGAGCCTAAATGAAACTCATAGAAGTGTGAAACGCGAACTGCGTGTTCGAAAGGCTTAGTACTCTCGAGAGAATCAGTGCACCGTTACCGATGAAAACCTACAAGACTTTGCCTTCGGAAATGCAACTAAGATGGACATTGGTGATATCCAGGCTTCTTTGATCTGGTTAAACATATTCAGTAAACTAGAAGGAGAAGGTATTGGCGAAATTCTGAATCAAGCAAACGTGTGGAGGAGATGTCATTAAAAGGTAGCTTTTTGTTATCAAATTCGTTCTTCCTCTTATCCCCTAAAATGCTGTGTAAGAAGCCAGTCAGTCAAGTTTCGTACAAGAAATGCGAGGTAACCACATATTTATCATTTTGAGCGAAAGACAGACAGGGTTACTTGGGCAGAAGGTAAATGCTATGACAAACTGGGGTGTACATTATTGCCAGTGATAATTATTAATAGATTACTGTTTTCACAGCTTTATATCTGCTTTCGCAAAAATCTTGTTACCGGGAAAAATGGGGAACAATAATATTCAATACTACTACCGAAATGTCTTCTTACCAGTTACAGGAAACAGTTGATTGCTTTTGTTGTACAGTTGGCGTGGACATAACGACTCCTCTCTCTTTAGGAGGAGGACGAAACACTGTCTATTTAATTTGGATTCCATCCACAAGTAATAGCGTAAATTCAACCCCTCAATAAAGAAATCTTTTCGACAGTGTGAAACATGTTTCAGAAAATAGTCGGACATTATAATTTCCAATAGAACTACGTCACTTCAGTTTATTGTTAAACTTCAGTCATTTCTGCACTGTTTGTTTGCACTATCACGTTTTACGAATTTGGTCAAGCATGCCCGCTACGTAACACAATAAGTAGAATAACGGCCATATGTTATTACACCCCAATTCTCTCAAAACAAAACTAGTACTGTGAAGTTCCTGAAAGCACTAATTTTTCTTTCATGAGGTGTATCTTACGTAAGAATAACGTTTGTTTTCGTCATCAATTACAGACTTCACACAATCGTGAAAACTACAGAAACTAGACAAGGAACTGTTTCATTGTTTGAAAAACATACATTATTTAAAAGTTATCATTGGAGCTGTGCTACAGCAATTGTTACAAAGTATTTAGTGTCACCAAATTAAAATCACGATTGATGGAAATTGTCTGTATGTAACATAATACACTGCCTCGATTCTGTTTCATCTGTCAATTACTACCTTAACAATTACATTTGCCACATTTTAGCTGTCAATATGAAGGGCAAGTTATCGAACACATTTAAGATCTGAGACATTTTTGTTATGGTTTAAGTGCTAAAAATCTGCGTGTCTGCACTTTGGGCTGCGCTACAAGACCGTGCGTTACGGTCTCACGGCTGTCTCTGCCTATTCGCCGGATTGCACGCCAGTCAGAAAGGGTGGTTGTAAGAGGTTCTTCGTACTGCAGAACTGAATGAAAAAACAAATCAAATACTTGCCGTGCGACTTAGCGGCTAACATTTTGACACTGCACTTCTTTCGGTGTGTTTTTCCCGTGTGAAACCTTTCAGGGTAGTTTTTGACATGTAGGATTGGACCATTCCATTGTCAGTCTAGCTGTAAAGTACATTACAGAGCTAAACGCGAAATTAGATGCTTGGAATACAGCATGTTTCACATTACGTATAATAATCGGTAAGTCCAGTAGACGACACGTTTCTGATTACTACGTGTGATTTTATACCATTTTATTCCACACGTTAATTTATGTTATTTTCCAACTAGAGCAGGGAGCGACGTTATTAAGTGGAGTGAGATGTCTGCAGCTGTTACAAAGGGTGTAAGTTTGAGTGCGAGGGCAGTTACGTGATATACGTGATGGGAAAGACTACAACATTTTTCACGATGCAGATTCTGATCCTGATTTTGTGGCAGCTGATGATGACTAGGATAGAGAATGATACTAGCGAAGAAAATACTTCAATGGAAAAGAAGCGCTGTAGTATCTGCACTACAGATAAATTCTTGCAGCAACCTTAGTCCTTCTATGGAAAAAAATAATTTCAAGTGTTAGCATTCCGAACCTATTAAAGCAAGATAAACACCTCAGCAAATCATTTTGAAAGGAGTGTTACCTGAACTAACTGGGAAATACTCGTATTTTGCGGCAAACGCCAAGTAAATATCAAATATTGCAGAATTTGTTTGCTAACGAGATGATGGGGGCATATCAAGTGGTAGAAGTTTCTGGGTCCAAGGAAGGGACGCCGGCGTACAAGTGCACTAAATGCGGGCAACCAATTAACTGAGAATACAGTAGAAAGTTGAATTTCGACTGTAGAAAAGTGCTGTGGATTAACATTCTCATTTCATTTGACTTCTGCCTTTATTTGCACTGTCTTCAATCGTTCCTTTATATCCATGAATACAGTAAGTGGTGCAACAATATTAACGACCATTTGAAGACTGATAGTTAACGACTGCATATGCTCCTGATCTTTCGTGTTCGCTTTAGACAACGTAAACAACAAAGCCTTCATACGTGTCGAATAGAACTAAATTTACTTAGAATACTAATTAGCTGACTATTTATGTAATTTTTGTGACATATGTGATACAAAAAAGCATTATGATATCTAATACACCTTATTTTTCCTGTTATGTAGAAGGAAGTTTCAGGTTAATGATGTGAAAGAAATATTAGAGTCCGCAGCTCGTGGTCGTGCGGTAGCGTTCTCGCTTCCCACGCCCGGGTTCGATTCCCGGCGGGGTCAGGGATTTTCTCTGCCTCGTGATGACTGGGTGTTGTGTGACGTCCTTAGGTTAGTTAGGTTTAAGTAGTTCTAAGTTCTAGGGGACTGATGACCATAGCTGTTCAGTCCCATAGTGCTCAGAGCCATTTGAAGCCATTTGAAATATTAGAGTTTGACAGAAGTTACGTCCCCGAATACAAGTATACTGGCTGCAGGAGTGATAAATGAGTACTCCATTACTTCGTGTTTAAATATTCGGCGCTTTTACGTTTACTGCCTGGCGTCCACTGTTAACTTGTTGGCGTCATAAACATTTCCTCCCTGACATAAAACTCGGCTACAACCCTGCAGAGGGATACGTGGTATGAATGGACACTGAAACTTCCGGGACCGTTTAAAGTATGTGTCCTATCGGTACTCGAAACCAGGACCTTTGCAGTTCACAGGCAATTGCTCTACCGGCTGAGATGCCCTAACACAACTCACGATCCGTCCTCATTGCCTTACTTCCGTCGATTCCTCGCCTCCAACTCTCTTATCAGCGCACCCTTTGCAACAGGGTGAAAAATCCATTCTTGAAACATCCCCCACACCGCCTCAGGCTGCAGCTAAGTCATGTATCCGCAATGTCCTTTATTCGAGGAGCACTGGTCCTGCAGGATTCAAAGGTGAATGTCTGTGAAGTCTCGGACACAAGGGATGAGTCACTGGCGGAAGTAAGGCTGTGAGCTTGGATAGCCCAGCTCGTGATCACTTGCACGAAAATGGCGTAAGTCCCGGCTTCTACTCTCGACTGAGCACACAGTTTTAATGTGCCAGGAATTTTAATATCAGTGCACACTTCGCTGCGGAGAGGAATATTCGTTCTGGATACATGGCAGCTATTTCCACTAGTGTACAACTGACGTTCGTTTGTTAAGGTCTGATCGGTCGCAAAATTGAAGCCACAGTGATAATCCAATGAATCTTTGCAGAGTTGAACACATCTCTGCAAATTGTGCAACAGCACAATTTCATAGTACGGCTGTCGATCGCGTCACATCAATCTTTGAAGTTCTGAGTGCACAGTGACCACGTAAAGATGCCTATAAAAAAAGTGGCTCCCTCTGTTGTGGCGTAGCAAGACAGCCACGCCACTCGGAAGTAGCCGAAATGCACGCGTTACATTCGCCGGCTGGCGTGAGGTCTGTAACAGGATACGTTATGAATGCTATAAATAAAAGTCCGTAGGTCCAGGAATACTTAACTTTAATCCATCATTTGTATACAACATTCTTGATGATACAAGTGAGACTCTCAGATATGGTTAATGGCGCCTTGCTAGGTCGTAGCCATGGACTTAGCTGAAGGCTATTCTAACTCTCGGCAAATGAGAGAAATTCTTCGTCAGTGTAGTCGCTAGCAAAGTCGTCGTACAACTGGGGCGAGTGCTAGTACGTCTCTCTAGACCTGCCGTGTGGTGGCGCTCGGTCTGCGATCACTGGCAGTGGCGACACGCGGGTCCGACATGTACTAATGGACCGCGGCTGATTTAAAGCTACCACCTAGCAAGTGTGGTGTCTGGCGGTGACACCACACCCTCAAAGTATGAGTGCCTACTGAGAGATTTCGCCCGATTTCATGCAGTCCACATAACTTATCTCTCATGCATTCACATCCTCATGACAATTTTCGGCCGCATTCTGCAGGGAAAATGTAGATGCTCCTTCAGCCTTTTCGATGGGAAGTATTTGATCACCCTTCAGTCCGGACTTAGCTTCCCTGAGTTTCATCTTTGATCACATGAGCCGCTGGCTATGAAGACAACGTTTTAGCACAGGCCACGACCAGCCTAGAGAATTGGAGGCGGCGTTCTACGACGAGTTTGTTGGAAAGTTGGTACAACACGACGACAGAAATCTTCAGTCGCAGCTGCAACTAAGAGGGCTGTTCGGAATGTAAGGTCTGATCGGTCGCCTTTCAAAACCACAGTCAAAATCAAAAACTTTTTATATGCAACTTATAACCACACCTTCCAGCTACCTCTCTAAATAGTCGCTGCTCCGACATAGACTTCTGTTGTGGCGTTGTACAAACTTTCCAGTAGCCTGTGTAAGCGTAGGCTTCCGCGGCCGTTGTCATCTTCAATAAAATTCTTCAGGGTATCAGACCGCATCGTCATAATTTAAAATGCGCCAACGTTTCGGCCAGCGTTGCAGCTAGCCTTCATCAGGGCCTTACGTTAACTGCTAAATGAAACACACTTGGCTCCTTAAATAGCTGCACGAGAAAACCCTGTCGTTACTTGATTGGCTGTAAAAGGAGGAGGAGGAGGGGTGAAAGGTATGCTTTATTGGTGTTTCCTGTATTATCTGTCATTGGCTGAAATAGCTGTTTTCTATTGGTCTTTATATTAATCCACCCCATTGGAGGAGACGGACGAATAGCGAACAGGTGATGGCTGTGACGTCACACTGTTTACTTGCTATCCAGAAGCCGGCTGCGGCGTGCCATTGCTTTGTGTGCTCGCGACCACTACTGCGGCTCTCCGCGTGTCTGCATGGGCCGCCACGGCTCTGCCGCCGCTCCGTAGCCCTGCTATTGCAGGCAGCCAAGACCTCGGAAGCTTGTACCCGTCCTCTCTATTCATGTTGGCGGGTCTTTTGGCTATTTCTATCGCCTCTCTAATCTTTCTTTTGAAAGTGAGAGGCTGTTTCGCCAGGACGCGGGCTTCTTGAAAAAATATTGGTTTCCCGCACTCGTCTCGGTGTTCCGCCACTGCTGACTTAGTGTGTTGTTTCAGGCGGATATATCTTTCATGTTCCGAAAGCCTTGTGCTAATCGGACGTCCCGTCTCACCTATGTAGACTAATCCACACGCACAACCAATTTCATACATGCCAGCTGAGTGTAGTTTGTCAACTGCATCCTTGGTAGAACCGAGCATATCTGATATTTTGTTTCTGCTTCGGAAAATTGGTTTGATGTCGGCTAGCTGCAACGCTGGCCGAAACGTTGGCGCATTTTAAATTATGACGATGCGGTCTGATACCCTGAAGAATTTTATTGAAGATTTCCAGTACCCTATTCACAGAAAGCAGCCGCCTGTGCTTGCGCCAATTCTCTACGCTGGACTGCCTTTCGTTGTTTGTGCCAAAATGTTGTCTTAATAGCCAGCCGTTCATGTGAGCAGAGATGAACAACGGAAGGAGCCGATTAAGCGCTGTATTGTGGGTGATCAAACACTTCCCATCGCAAAAGCTCCAGCAGCGTCTTCATTGCCCCTGCAGAATGCGGCTCAAAATTGTCTAGAAGCAAGCACCACATGACATTTATGTTCTGTGGGCTGCATAGCTTCAGGCGAAATCTCTCACCAGATCCACATTGGCGGAAGACACTGTTCATTTCGGCATTTCTGCGTGAGCACTTGGCCCTCTGAACAGAAAAGAGTGACATGAAGCGATCGCCAGGCACGTTAAAGACACTGCCCAACACATCTGGGCAAAGTTCCATCGGATTTTCACACTGGTTGCCATTTCGCACCTAATCGGACTTTACTTTCCGAATACGCCACGTATACAGAGAGGTAGCTGGAATGTGTACCAAACTGCTGCAAATAAAACATTTTTGTTTTTCCCAGTGGTTTCCATTTCATGACCCACTGAGTCTTAATAAACAAATAGCCCTCGTAGTTGTGAATTTCTGTGTTCATGTTGATAAGATGCGCTGATAAGAGAGTTGGAGGCGAGGAATCGACGGAAGTAAGGCAATGAGGACGGATCGTGAGTTGTGTTAGGGCATCTCAGCCGGTAGAGCAATTGCCTGTGAACTTCAAAGGTCCTGGTTTCAAGTACCGATAGAACACATACTTTAAACGGTCCCGGAAGTTTCAATTTCCATTCATACCACGTATCCCTCTGCAGGGCTGTAGCGGAGTTTTATGTTAGGGACGCCAACAAGTTAACAGTGGACACCAGGCAGTAAACTTAAAAGCGCCGAATATTTAAACACAAAGTAATGGAGTACTCATTTATCACTCCTGCAGACAGTATACTTGTATTCGGGGACGTAAGTCCTGTCAAACTCTAATATTTCAAGTGGCTTCAAATGGCTCTGAGCACTACGGGACTGAACAGGTATGGTCATCAGTCCCCTAGAACTTAGAACTACTTAAACCTAACTAACCTAAGGACGTCACGCAACACCCAATCTTGTTACCAAACACAAATGCCATCACGGAACATGCGTAATGGCATTTAAGTGTAAGGATCCACAGGGTGGTGAAGAAGCTTCTACAAGTTTTCTTGTAAACTTAACACAATATTATTGCAACCTTATGCAAAATAAATACATACTTCACCTTTACTGCAGAGCCCTAGAATGTTATACTATAGTTCATAAATTACTGAAAGTATGCAAGTCCTGCTGAAAATCCTCTCCCAGTGTTAACAGAGTGATAAAGGTTTATGAGTGCAAAGCAGGCCGAATAGCGTTTTGGTTAACTTACACATATACTGGTGCCACCTCAGTTTACCGACCACCTGAATTTCCAGGGATTTCACACGTTGGGTCTTATTCAGTGTATATTCATGGTCCATTGATCGTGACGGGTCAAATATCTCACAAAATAAGACCGTCAAACGAAAAAAAACTACGAAGAACAAAACGTCTAGCTTGAAGGGGGAGACCAGATGGCGCTATGAGTGGCCCGCTAGATGGCGCTGCCATAGGTCAAACGAATATCAACTGCGGTTTTTTAAATAGCAACCACAATTTTTTAATTATATCTTCGTGTAGTACGTAAAGAAATATGAATGTTTTAGTTGGACCACTTTTTCGCTTTGTGATAGATGGCGCTGTAATAGTCACAAACATATGGCTGACAATTTTAGTCGAACAGTTGGTAACAGGTAGGTTTTTTAAATTAAAATACAGAACGTAGGTACGTTTGAACATTTTATTTGTTCCAATGTTATACATGTACCTATGTGAACTCATCATTTCTGAGAACGCATGCTGTTACAGCGTGATTACCTGTAAATAACACATTAGTGCAATAAATGCTCAAAATGATGTCCGTCAACGTTAATGCATTTGGCAATAGGTGTAACGACATTCCTCTCAACAGCGAGTAGTTCGCCTTCCGTAATGTTCGCACATGCATTGACAATGCGCTTACGCATGTTGTCAGGCGTTCTCGGTGAATCACGATAGCAAATATCCTTCAAATTTCCCCACAGAAAGAAATCCGAAGACGTCAGATCCAGTGAACTTGCGGGCCATGCTTCAATGACCAATCCACCTAACATGATATATGATATTCAATACCGCTTCAACCGCACGCGAGCTATGTGCCGGACATCCATCATGTTGGAAGTACATCGCCATTCTGTCATGCAGTGAAACATCTAGTAATAACATCGGTAGAACATTACGTAGGAAATCAGTATACATGGCACCATTTAGATTGCCATCGATGAAATGAGGGGCCAATTATCCTTCCTCCCATAATGCCGCACCGTACATTAACCCTTCAAGGTCGCTGATGTTCACTTGTCGCAGCCATCGTGGATTTTCCGTTTCCTAATACTGCATATTATGCCGGTTTACGTTACCGCTGTTGGTGAATGACGCTTCGTCGCTAAATAGAACTTGTGCAAAAAATATGACGTCGTCGAGTAATTTCTCTTGTACACAGTGGCAGAACTGTACACGACGTTCAGAGTCGTCGCGATTCAATTCCTGATGCATAAAAATATGGTACGGGTGCAGTCGATGTTGATGTAGCATTCTCAACACCGATGGTTTTGAGATTCCCGATTCTCGCGCAGTTTGTCTGCTACTGAAGTGCGGATTAGCCGCGACATCAGCTAAAACACCTACTCGGGCATCATTTGTTGCAGGTCGTGGTTGACGTATCACGTGTGGCCGAACGCTTCCTGTTTCCTTAAATAACGTAACTATCCGGCGAACGGTCTGGACACTTGGATGATGTCGTCCAGTCTACCGAGCTGCCCGTTGGGCATTTTGATCACAATAGCCATACATCAAAACCATATCGACCCTTTTCGCAATTGGTAAACGGTCCGTTTTAACACGGGTAATTTTTATCACGAAGCATATACCGTCCGCTCTTGCCGGATGTTACGTGATACCACATACTTATACGTTTGTGATTATTAGGGGGCCATCTATCGCAAAGCGAAAAAAGTGGTCCAGCTAAAACATTCATATTTCTTTGCGTACTACACGAATATGTAATAAAAAACGGGGGTTGCTATTTTAAAAAACGCAGTTGATATCCGTTTGACCGATGGCAGCGGCTTCTAGCGGGCCAACCATAGCGCCGTTTCCCCCTTCAAGGTAGACGAGTTTCGTTCTTTGTAGTTTTTTCGTTTGTCGCTTATTTCGTGAGATATTTGGCCCGGTCACTATCAATGGACCACCCTGTAAATATAACCTAAGAGATCCGCTTCCTCAGAATTGGTCTGATGTTTATAAAATCATTCACTTAATGTATAACGAGAGACTTGATAAGAACCTTTTTCCTTCATCGGATCGAGTTGTAAAATACGACCCCAGAAGCGTGTGTCAGAGCCACTTTTGTCAGTATACCTGGAGCAGCGAACACACACCGATGGCGACGGGTAGTGCGCATGCAGTGCAGTATATCGTGCGTGCTATTCGCCGTGCTGGCACGAGGTTTCTACTGAGACCTCATGTGCTCAGGTGAGTAGTGTGCGCCCGTAATATACACCGTGACGTTAACTGCTCGCGAGGCGTTAATTACCTCCGTGACTTAGGCGATCGCATGACGAACTGCCGGCAGCGAAACGTCGATGTGCTACTGCGTACGCAGTGGGACAGCCAGCTAACGGGACGTGACGTCACGTCCGCCTATCACCACTTGCTCTTCTCTCTCTCTCGCTCTCTCACTCACTCTCTCTCTCTCACTCTCTCTCTCTCTCTCTCTCTCTCTCTCTCCCTTCCTCTTCTCAACCTCGTAATGCCTTCTTTCCAAATGAAGGCGGATATTAATTTTGCTACGTTTCCTAAGAGGTCGGGAATAATGAATGAACAGATTCATGAGTAATCGTAACTCTTGGAAATAATCGTGTAAATGTACATTTCACAAAATGAATAGCATCTTCATCTAATTAAACTGCAAGGACAGCCTTTAGATCCGGATAACTTAACAGTTTCTTCACTAGAAAGTTTCAATACCTGTTTTTGATTAGTCTAGGATTGCGGATGCGTTAATATTAACTGAAAAATTCTAATCGAAAAAGTATCCGAGAGATGTGGAACAAAATGAGTTTCAGTAGCTGGGAGTCCTATTTCATTATAAAACATTTTCTTCTCATGATTATTACCTGCCATTTTCAGCTTTATCGGAGGTCACCTCAGAATCTTGTTTGTTCTTCTTATCAGAATCTTGTTTGTTCTTCTTATTCGAGAAATTTATTCTCCCAGGTCGCATAAAAATACGTAATGATTACTAGTTTCATTGAAATTAAATGGCCACATTCAGATCATATATATTCCTATCACTTGTATTCTACACTCCTGGAAATTGAAATAAGAACACCGTGAATTCATTGTCCCAGGAAGGGGAAACTTTATTGACACATTCCTGGGGTCAGATACATCACATGATCACACTGATAGAACCACAGGCACATAGACACAGGCAACAGAGCATGCACAATATCGGCACTAGTACAGTGTATATACACCTTTCGCAGCAATGCAGGCTGCTATTCTCCCATGGAGACGATCGTAGAGATGCTGGATGTAGTCCTGTGGAACGGCTTGCCATGCCATTTCCACCTGGCGCCTCAGTTGGACCAGCGTTCGTGCTGGACGTGCAGACCGCGTGAGACGACGCTTCATCCAGTCCCAAACATGCTCAATGGGGGACAGATCCGGAGATCTTGCTGGCCAGGGTAGTTGACTTACACCTTCTAGAGCACGTTGGATGGCACGGGATACATGCGGACGTGCATTGTCCTGTTGGAACAGCAAGTTCCCTTGCCGGTCTAGGAATGGTAGAACGATGGGTTCGATGACGGTTTGGATGTACCGTGCACTATTCAGTGTCCCCTCGACGATCACCAGTGGTGTACGGCCAGTGTAGGAGATCGCTCCCCACACCATGATGCCGGGTGTTGGCCCTGTGTGCCTCGGTCGTATGCAGTCCTGATTGTGGCGCTCACCTGCACGGCGCCAAACACGCATACGACCATCATTGGTACCAAGGCAGAAGGGAATCTCATCGCTGAAGACGACACTTCTCCATTCGTCCCTCCATTCACGCCTGTCGCGACACCACTGGAGGCGGGCTGCACGATGTTGGGGCGTGAGCGGAAGACGGCCTAACGGTGTGCGGGACCGTAGCCCAGCTTCATGGAGACGGTTGCGAATGGTCCTCGCCGATACCCCAGGAGCAACAGTGTCCCTAATGTGCTTGGAAGTGGCGGTGCGGTCCCCTCCGGCACTGCGTAGGATCCTACGGTCTTGGCGTGCATCCGTGCGTCGCTGCGGTCCGGTCCCAGGTCGACGGGCAAGTGCACCTTCTGCCGACCACTGGCGACAACATCGATGTACTGTGGAGACCTCACGCCCCACGTGTTGAGCAATTCGGCGGTACGTCCACCCGGCCTCCCGCATGCCCACTATGCGCTCTCGCTCAAAGTCAGTCAACTGCACATACGGTTCACGTCCACGCTGTCGCGGCATGCTACCAGTGTTAAAGACTGCGATGGAGCTCCGTATGCCACGGCAAACTGGCTTATACTGACGGCGGCGGTGCACAAATGCTGCGCAGCTAGCGCCATTCGACGGCCAACACCGCGGTTCCTGGTGTGTCCGCTGTGCCGTGCGTGTGATCATTGCTTGTACAGCCTCTCGCAGTGTCCGTAGCAAGTATGGTGGGCCTGACACACCGGTGTCAATGTGTTCTTTTTTCCATTTCCAGGAGTGTATTTTAAGGTTATTCGTTCATCAAATAATTGATTCTGAACGTGACTCTGGTGTATATTTAGAGAGACAGTTTCAGGGGTGTACCGTAATAACGTTTAATGTGTTTTACTTACGGAACCGTTCGGAAAAGGGCATAGGTGCAAAATGATCTTTTCCTCTGGATGAGCGCTACATCGTGTCTCATCCAAGAACACTGACCACTCCTCCTGGGACAGACAGTATAAGGTATCTGTACTTACGTCGTTCACTGTTACACTCGCTAAAGCTTTTTAGCCTGTAACAATAGATGTAGAACCTTCCGACCGTGCTGTTAAAGTGATTATGCAAACCGAATGACTCGTAAGAAAACTCGGTGGTTGCTAAATAATCAGATAAAACGTGTGGATCGGAATGCGACCTCTGTCGCCGGCTCTACTCCGCTCATTACGGAAATCTGTGTTACAAAGAAACCATTTACACAGATCATATGCCTCGGAACTGATACTAGTTGGACCGGAAGGCCAATTATTTTCGTATTTCGTGCCTTGACGTCGTTAGGGCAGCCGAGTTTGACAACGTTCGCAGAGAGCTAATGAAAAACCGTCGCCACCAGCTGACGCCGCTGTACGCTGCAAATTAAAACGACCCGACCGTGGGCTGCAGCTCCGCCCGCCCGGCCTTCACCCACCACCGGAATGTCACTCGCTTATTCAGTTTCTCCAGCTTTTCCCCTGATGACGCTAAACGTTGCAAATACACGATTCCATTACAGGGTGGACTTTCACCAAGGATCCTCAGAACATGATGAACTATTGTGAATGCTTTTACTCGTTACGAATATCGGTTACGCATATTGCCATACCGAAGGGGAAATTATAAAGCACAAATACGAAAGCAGTCTGCAGAATTGTATGGCCAGATTGGTTTTACTTACAGATGACGGCGATAAACTTTTGAAAAGGTCTTAAAAATTGTTCAAATGGCTCTGAGCACTATGGGACTTAACATCTGAAGTCATCAGTCCCCTAGAACTTAAACCTCACTAACCTAAGAACATCACACACATCCATGCCCGAGGCAGGATTCGAACCTGCGACCGTAGCGGTTGTGCGGTTCCAGACTGAAGCGCCTAGAACCGCTCGGCCACACCTGCCGACCAAAAGGTCTTACCGTCTGCTCGAGATATTAAGGAATTACTTCTCTGAAACCCCTTAATTACCTCCCCTTCGGGCAGAGGTTTTTAAATTTGGCTCAAATATGCCTGCAACCTTCCTCTGAATGATGGAAAAGTGTTGCGCCCTGGGAGGTCACCCTCGCCCTAGGTCTGGATGACGCTTCAAACAGCAAGATCTCAACGCATACGAAAGAAGGCCAGAGCTCACAAGTTCGAGTGAGGTGTAAAACGGGTTAACGATGCCACATTAGCAGTACAGTTAACCACAACTCTTCCCAATACAATGATGCGCGTGTCCCACGATAGATAGGTCGTCACGTCCACCCTTACACACATTTCATCCCTTATCGTGCCATCTCTGAGATGGAGGGCGAGGAAAACATTTCAGACAAACCGCCCCTCAGAATCAAGATGAATATGCCTCATGTGGTGGGATGAAGTGGGTCAGTGACACGAAACCTTCCCTTGGAGATTCATTCACAAACTTTGCATCTACGTAAACGGCAGTTCGCATTGCGATGAGCAAGACGTCATCGTTCTTGACAACATTGGACACTACTAACGTACGATTCAACCCTTCAACAAGGACGTCGTGGGCCTGCAATCCCGTTGAACGTAATCGCGCCCCTTTGGAGTGCAGAGTGACTGCAAATTTTGCCCTGATGTACAGTGTGGGATCACTAACTACAGTTCAAAATCATTCGACGAAATATGAACGTCACCCAAAGCAGCTTTTTCAGTTCTGTTTCACAGGGGTGTGCGACACCAAAACATGCGTGAGCGAAAACGCAAAACGCCCTTCTAACACCCCACACAAGTGCAGCAACAACTTCGGTGCCACCTGCAAATTTTTGTTGGGCACTTTAAAAGAGTCCTAGACAGAGACAGCCATTCGCTGATTGCTTAGTTGTCGTGTTACAGGCAACCATTTCGAAACACCTCAGCTGAAACACAAATCTCCAGGTGTCAGACAGTCAGATAGGTACCAAATATTGTATGTCGAGAGAGTATTAACCAGAACTCCGATTTAGTTAGTAGTATGTTGTGTCATCCAGAAGAACGGGCATAAACGTTAATTAAAAAACACTAGAACTGTGGATCACACGTAAAGCGTGTAAGTAGGCTGTTGAGGTTCTTATATTGGTAACGCCGCCGCCACGTAGCGCTCTCTGTATGAAAATGACTGGCTGTGCTGTGTGCAGTCTGTGGATAGTTTGCATTGTTGTCTGCCATTGTAGTGTTGGGCAGCTGGATGTGAACAGCGCGTAGCGTTGCGCAGTTGGAGGTGAGCCGCCAGCAGTGGTGGATGTGGGGAGAGAAATGGCGGAGTTTTGAAATTTGTAAGACTGGATGTCATGAACTGCTATGTATATTATGATTTTTCAACCCTATTAAGGTAAATACATTGTTTGTTCTCTATCAAAATCTTTCATTTACGAACTATGCCTATCAGTAGTTAGTGCCTTCAGTAGTTTGAATCTTTTATTTAACTGGCAGTAGTGGCGCTCGCTGTATTGCAGTAGTTCGAGTAACGAAGATTTTTGGTGAGGTAAGTGATTTGTGAAAGGTATAGGTTAATGTTAGTCAGGGCCATTCTTTTGTAGGGATTTTTGAAAGTCAGATTGCGTTGTGCTAAAAATATTGTGTGTTACTTTAGTGAATGTTTGAGTGCGTTCAGTTTTGCTCAGCTGTTTGAATAGCAAATAATGTAAGAGGTTTGTCAGCACAGTAATTCAGAAATTTTTCTAAGGGGACGTTACAAGCGTAACTGTGAGATAGTAATAAGCATTAAAATTAAAGCAATACGTGCCCTCGGTCGCAAAAAAGAAGTCTTTTGACCTAGGTTTCGGCACTACTACGATTGCCTTGATCAGAAGTAAAGACTCAAACTGTCATGTCACGTATAAAACTAAATATCAGGTGATAAAACTTAGTCACAAAATTTTTTAAACAGAAAAAATAGAAGGCAAACCACTACGGGCTGCTCAGACGTGTCGAGCTACGGTAGCATGAGTCTGATGCTACCGTAAACTATTGCTTCAATTGTACTTTGTAAACGGCCTCTGAAAGCGCAGCCATGTTCAGAATCAGAACTTTAAGTAATACGCATTGGCTCCGTGAGGAAGTTGGTAGAGCGTTAGATCGTCGTACCGAGGGACCTGGGTCTAAACCCCAATGATGGCGAATTTTTGGCTGTATTATGCGTGAAAGTGTTATATGGGACTATTAACACTTCCGCAAGTGTGATACAATTGTTTTTATTTGTATTGGTCCGATTGTTCGTGTTCATTATTTGGAACTACAAGTGCACTAGCTGCTTCATCACGTGTGGTTTTTGTTCCGTCTCACGTCCCACGGAACACCACACCTATCTATAGGTTTGCCACTTTCAACTAACGAAGCGAAAGCAGACTGCCTAAAGAACATTGCTACAAACTCCAAAAGTCCTTTTATTTGCCAGGAAAATGTTCTCCCATGTAAGAGTTTCACTTGTAAAGAGTTAAAATTATTGTGATCAGTAGGGTTTTAGCGAGGGACCTCTGGTACGACGACCTCACACTGTACCAAATACCCCATGCGATATCTGCGAAACTGTTACTCACTGATACGCTTTCCCTCTGCTCCGTATTTCAGGTGTTACTTTTAATTACTATTTACGCATGTTCTACTGGACGACAGCACATAGCACTAACGAAATCGGTGTTTTGGTTGATGCTATTTTACACACAACGTTTCATACCGATCTGAGTGTCTGACATCTGGAGGTTTGGGTGTGAGTTGCTCTACGTCGCTTAACTAACGCCTGTTCGTTTCATGCGAAATCTACGGGGTGACTTCATTCAAGTACTTATGTGATAATGAAATGTATGGCGAATGGAGAATAATACACATATCGTAACTAGTGTAAAATAATTTAAGCACAGTTAAAATTTGTGAATCGAATGGGTTTTGCACCACAAGCAAGTTGACAATGCTCCTAGTATTACAACTCATTGTCAGCAAAGTAACTATCTTGAAAGTTATGGGTCAGTTTCACTCTATCCCAGTCTAGTAAGGTACGAGCAAGTTCCTCTGCTCTTTCATTTCCTTAATCTTCTGTAACAGCTCAAACGAAACACTATATTGCACAAGCAATACTCACTAGCACGAAACCAACGGAAAGTACCATAATATTGTGCTAGAGTTAATGATTGTATAGTGTGACCCACTTATCTTGACCAACACAAATAACGCATTGCACGGAAGCGAAATAAACAAATATATCAAGAAAACGTGGTCTTGCTACTACAGGAACATTAACTAGTATGGTCGCCTTTCTTGTAACTTTATTGGTGTTCAAGATACCTACATCACTACATTGTTTTTAAAAAGCACCAAATATTTTCTGTCCGGAAATTCACTTGTTCTCCTCGAGACCTGATCAGCAGCGCACCATTAAGGTAAACATGATGAACACAACACAAAATTTACTTTGAATTCCCTGAACTAGCGCACAGTTCATGTGTCCTGGTGAATGTAACTTGTCCACTTGACGGTAAACAAACGGGAAGCCTAAAGAAATGCCGGCTGGTGTGGTCGAGTGGTTCTAGGCGCTACAGTCTGGAACCGCGCGACCGCTACGGTCGCAGGTTCGAATCCTGCCTCGGACATGGGTGTGTGTGATGTCCTTAGGTTAATTAGGTTTAATTAGTTCTAAGTTCTAGGCGACTGATGACCTAAGAAGTTAAGTCGCATAGTGCTCAGAGCTTTTACTACTACGATCTTTCTCCCCCTCCACCCTTTAACTTTACCTTTCGTACATGGTGCTTGGGAGGATCAGCTGCCTGTCTGTCTGCAAACTACCGTACGAGCTTCATCGAGTTTTTTTTTTCTTTTAGTTGTGGTCAAGTGGGAGGAAGGAATATGCTGCCAGACTTTTGGAACGGCTACTCTCAAGATCTTAACAGTACGTCTCTCCCCGATGCAGGACGTCACCTTAGAAGCGACTGCAACAGAAATTTGTTGATGACGTCCGTAAGAGGCTGGCACTTATCAAACGAAACCGTGACGAAAGAGCCATTCTTCAGTGGAACTTGTCTATCTTTTCTGTTACTCATATGCGATTATCAGGAGCTCGTAATGAGGAAAACCTTCCTTCGTTGGATCTTGTCTGTCTCTTCTGCAGAGAAATTAAAATAAAGCTGTCCAGGAAAGTATTTCATGCGCAATCATACAGGCAACTCAACTGACATCATCCGTGACCAGTGCGGATGACGTAGTTTGGTTTGCCCAGGTTATGGTGCAACTTACATCACTAATAACAAGTGCAGATGACGTACTCTGCGTTACCCAAGTTACGATGAGGAAAACATCAAACGTAACCAGTGCAGATGACATACTCTGGGTTGCCCAACTTAAGGTGCAGGAAACATTTTCCAGTCCAGTTTTGTTTTACTCAGGCTCCATCTCTCAAGCAAAGTTATCGTAATATCGAAGTACTTATGAATAGTTAGGCCTCAGTAGGACGTGAAACTAAGTAGATAATCAGACCCATCACCAGAGCAGCTGGACTGACTGTATCATTAATCCTATATTAGAATTATTTAACTATCAAGTAATGTTGAACACTTATTATGCCTCTACATCAGTTTAATATGAATTGTACCGCTTCTTTATATGAGTCTCTTTTCTAATGGGTAAATTTTAATGAGAATGAATATTTCACTTTGAAAAGGAGTCTGCTCTGTTCGTCGATGATTACAGTTGTGTGTCGGCTGTCAGAAGCAAATATCATTGTCAAGACGTTTAAATGGTGCTCAGATCAGTCGGCAAAACGCTTTACCCTCGAAAGACAAAGTTCCGGGTTCGACTCAAAATTCAGCACTCACTTTTAATCTGACAATAAATTTTTACCTTTTAATCATTTACATATGTTTACACCTAAATGTGCCTCTGACAGCCATGACACCATACTGCATGTCGCTGACCATTTTGGCAGAAGGTCAGCAAGTGTTGTAAGAGAGGAGAAATTAGCGGTACAACGGATTCGCCTGCTTAACGAAGAACGCAAAGAGAAAGACTGGACTGGGGCAAAAAAAAGGTTCAGCTCGGTGTTGCTTGTGAAGTGCCATTAAACGGGCGGCTGACACAGGTAAGGAGGCGTGAACGCAGCCCGCGGGGCACTTTCTCTCTAATTGGTTGGGGGTGGATGGCAGCGCGTGAGGCGAGTGGAGCGTGGCTGGCAGTGGCGGAACCCTCCCCCCCCCCTAACCCCCCACCATGACAGGAAACAGGGCCGGGTGGAATCCGGTCACATGGGCTGTGTTAGCGTCTGCCGCCGCCTCTGGCATCATTCCTTTCAGGACAGACGCCGCCGCCTCTGGGCGCACGTAATGGCGCGGAACCGTCCCCAATGACGCGCTCTAAATGTAGACCCGGAGGCGGAAATAAACAGGACGCGAGGGCGGTGGAACACGAAACGAGGTGCTCCTCACGATACGACATTCTGGTCCTGGGCAATAAGGTAGTGTGCAGTGAAAGCTCCGAGTACCCGAAGGGCATAATATTCGTTCGCAGTGGCAACTCGATACTAGAGATGGGCAAAACTGTTCTTTTCAGAGATTGGATCAGAACTGTTCACTCCCTGAAATGAATTAGCTCTTTTTCATGACTCACCACTCATTTACAATAGAAAATAAATGGAAGGCACATTGCCCTTTAAACTTGGTTTATTCCAGTACTATACCTGTATTTTGATCTTATTTGATCCTATTTTGAAGTAACACAGATAATGAGTAAGTATTTTGTATTGTTTATTTAAATTTCCACGATATGACAAAGTTTTTGATTATTGATTTATTTTGCACTATCGTGGTTTTTTGGGTGATCGGAAAATGTTGTAACTTGAGATTTACATTAACAATATATTTGGCTATAATGTATTAAAATTTCATTAACCTCATACAAATACATCGCAAGCCATATATTTTTAAAGTGAACGTTTCCTTCCGAAGACGCCTAAAATCGCAAAATCCGGACCAGAATAAGAAAAAAAAAATATAAATTTGACTGTAAAACGAAAGTGCTGCATATAGCCTTACGCAGAATAAAACAAGCAAAATATTGGTGTATCACATTTTGTGATACGTTTATCGGTTCGCTCGTAATTAAAGCGTAAATTCGAGTGTCCATAATAAAAATCTTATAGTAAGAGGAGTCATCAGGAACCTAATCTAATCAGTTTAAAGAAATAAAAATAAAATAAAAACAATTGATGTATACATAACATAATAATGTAATATACATAGCGGTATTACTACGAAGAACAATATCCAGTGGGGACGAACTCCGATGCAGAGGCGCTGAGTCGAGCAGGTCGAGCCGCGAGCTGTATTACTGCGTGAGCTGAGACCGCAGAGGCCAGAGTGACACCTGAGTCGCTTTGCTCGATGCTCTGGCTAGAGTCGAGACGGTGGGGTGAGCGTTGAGCAGGCGAGTTCCGAGGGTGGGGGGGAGCGGTGAACTCACCCGCTCCGAGACAAATCGTCCGTTCCCTTGCGAGCAGGTTTTTGCAAGTAGTTCCTATGTTATCCGCTAGGTGGCTCTCTGTCCTGTTGCTCGCATCAACTGCCCAGAGGGCAGGACGTGCGACTGAAACGATCGCCGACAGAGTGCGATGCGAAGTTAAGCTGCGCCAGACACTGCACAGTGCACACGGCAGACGACGCACAGAGACGGCACGGCATATGTGAAACACAAAATCCAATGGGGCACTGCACAATGCAGGCAGCCAAGGTAGAAGCAGGGCAGAGGCCGGCGCTGGCTGTGTTGTGTGGCGTGCACTGTGCTCTGACCAGCAGAGGCGCTGCTGATATGCTCCGTCTCTCTCTCTCTCTCTCTCTCTCTCTCTCTCTCTCTCTGCCGTGGGAAACGTTTGGAGCTACCGTTCTTTTTTTCTGAATCACTGATTGTTCACTCCTTTGAAAGATTGAACTCTATGAATTAGTTCAAGAGCAGATCCCCCATCTCTACTCGATACTGCAAAGTATTACGTCTTAAGAGTGAATTGCTTCAGATACCAATGGAAGAAAAGACTGAGAATGTCATTTGATGGAAAGAAAATCGTAAAAATTGAAACAACGCGTCATCTGATAACGTTGCACCTAATAATGGAGCTTGAGGTGACTTGGGATTTCACTGGGTGAAAGTAACATTTTTTCCTCATTCTTAGTGTGACTCCAGTCGTTCCGACACTAGTTTTCTTCCCTTCTTCGCAGTTTTGTCGGAGCTAGGGTACTGTGTAGAGCGAATGTTTATTTTATGTTTTATCTACCATGAAAAGTCTCAATTCATCGATTGCAATGATGGTGGAGCTCTGTGACAATGCGTTACAGTCCTTGAAAAAATACTACAACCAAACATTTTTTTTAAATCTATATTTATGTCAAGACGCATCTCGGGTTTTCAAAAAAAAAAGTGTTAAAATGTGTGTGAAATCTCATGGGACTTGATTGCTAAGGTCATCAGTCTCTTACACAATACTTAACCCAAATTATCCTAAGCACAAACACACAGACCCATGACCGAGGGAGGACTCGATCCTTCGCCGGGATCAGCCGCACAGTCCATAACTGCAGCGCCCTGGACCGCTCGGCTAATCCCGCGCGGCTCGGGTCTTCACACCTCTTCAGTAGGCGTAATAGATATACATAGTGATCGGTAATACGATTTTAGAGACTGCATTTGGAACGCTGTAGCTACACTCTGCAAAACAATAATTAATTTACTTGCCACGTTTACCGGGTCGCGTATTTACATTTAATTGATAGGTTCACTTACTTCTGTAGGTTGAAAAACAATAGGGCTACAAGCTACAGAACATTGAATAAACGTTAATGTACAAATCGCGAAATGTGTTTTAATGATCTAACGCGCTGTGACAAAGGTTCCTGTCAACGAATAGTAACGATGGTCGCAACAACGTTTGTTGTCCCAGCTATGGGTTCATAGTACGATCCTTCAAGCTCTCGCAACAGGTATGTTCCAATTATGGAACTCAGGGCTGTTAGCGTACCATGTTTTGTGTCTCAGACAGTATTTCCCCGAGGTTCAAATGGTTCAAATGGCTCTGAGCACTATGGGACTCAACTTCTGAGGTCATTAGTCCCCTAGAAATTAGAACTAGTTAAACCTAACTAACGTAAGGACATCACATACATCCATGCCCGAGGCAGGATTCGAACCTGCGACCGTAGCGGCCTTGCGGTTCCAGACTGCAGCGCCTTTAACCGCACGGCCACTTCGGCCGGCTATTTCCCCGAGGCAACTACTCAACATCTTCAAGTGGTTGCTGCAGATTGGTGCTACTGATGTTAACACACTATGACGGTATTCTTACGGACAGGGCTGTATCCAATTCTCGATGTCATTGAGAAAACGGTAGGGATAACTGAGGAGAAACTTGGAAAGGGGATTAACGATCAAAAAGAAGAAATACAGATGTTTACAGAATTACAGTATAGTGCAAACATCAGAGACACAAAAAGTTGAGCAGTGTGTATAGTGTCCTGGAAAGAAGAAAGATGAACAAAACAACTGGAGTGGGCATAATTAATCAGGAGGTGCATTGGGAAATATGTTAGGTCCTAGGTGTGTGAGTGGCTCGAAGACGTCGTCAGTAGCAGAACCCAGTATGTTGTGCTTGACGGTGAGCGTTCATCGGAGACAAGGGTATCTTGAGGAGTGACCCAGAAAATTTGATAGGACCGCTGTTATTTTCAGTATACCAAAATGACCTGGCGGAAAGTTTCGGCAGCGATCTGCGTTGGTTTGCAGCAAATGTCGTGGTGTACGGGAAGGTGTCGTCGTTAAGTGACTGTTGGCGGATACAAGGTGACTTAGACAATATTTCTAGGTTGTTCTAAATGCTGCTTATAACTGTAGAAAAATATAAGCAAATGCAAATGAGTGGGGGAAACGGTTAACGTTCGGATACACTACTAGAAGTGTGCTGCTTCACAGAGTCACGTCGATTAAAGAACTAGGCGTGACGCTGCAGGTCGATACGAAATGGAACGAGTATGTGAGAACAGTGGTAAGGAAGGTGAATGGTCGACTTCGGTTTATTGGGAGAATTTTAGGAAAGAGTGGTTCACCTGTAAAGGAGACCGCATATACAGGGTGTTTCAAAAATGACCGGTATATTTGAAACGGCAATAAAAACTAAACGAGCAGCGATAGAAATACACCGTTTGTTGCAATATGCTTGGGACAACAGTACATTTTCAGGCAGACAAACTTTCGAAATTACAGTAGTTACAATTTTCAACATCAGATGGCGCTGCGGTCTGGGAAACTCTATAGTACGATATTTTCCACATATCCACCATGCGTAGCAATAATATGGCGTAGTCTCTGAATGAAATTACCCGAAACCTTTGACAACGTGTCTGGCGGAATGGCTTCACATGCAGATGAGATGTACTGCTTCAGCTGTTCAATTGTTTCTGGATTCTGGCGGTACACCTGGTCTTTCAAGTGTTCCCACAGAAAGAAGTCACAGGGGTTCATGTCTGGCGAATAGGGAGGCCAATCCACGCCGCCTCCTGTATGTTTCGGATAGCCCAAAGCAATCACACGATCATCGAAATATTCATTCAGGAAATTAAAGACGTCGGCCGTGCGATGTGGCCGGGCACCATCTTGCATAAACCACGAGGAGTTCGCAGTGTCGTCTAAGGCAGTTTGTACCGCCACAAATTCACGAAGAATGTCCAGATAGTGTGATGCAGTAATCGTTTCGGATCTGAAAAATGGTCCAATGATTCCTTTGGAAGAAATGGCGGCCCAGGCCAGTACTTTTTGAGGATGCAGGGACGATGGGACTGCAACATGGGGCTTTTCGGTTCCCCATATGCACCAGTTCTGTTTATTGACGAAGCCGTCCAGGTAAAAATAAGCTTCGTCAGTCAACCAAATGCTGCCCATATGCATATCGCCATCATCAATCCTGTGCACTATATCGTTAGCGAATGTCTCTCGTGCAGCAATGGTAGCGGCGCTGAGGGATTGCCACGTATGTATTTTGTATGGATAGAGGTGTAAACTCTGGCGCATGAGACGATACGTGGATGTTGGCGTCATTTGGACCGCAGCTGCAACACGGCGAACGGAAACCCGAGTCCGCTGTCAGATCACCTGCTGCACTAGCTGCGCGTTGCCCTCTGTGGTTGCTGTATGCGGTCGCCCTGCCTTTCCAGCACGTTCATCCGTCACGTTCCCAGTCCGTTGAAATTTTTCAAACAGATCCTTTATTGTATCGCTTTTCGGTCCTTTGGTTACATTAAACCTCCGTTAAAAACTTCGTCTTGTTGCAACAACACTGTGTTCTAGGCGGTGGAATTCCAACACCAGAAAAATCCTCTGTTCTAAGGAATAAACCATGTTGTCTACAGCACACTTGCACATTGTGAACAGCACACGCTTACAGCAGAAAGACGACGTACAGAATGGCGCACCCACAGACTGCGTTGTCTTCTATATCTTTCACATCACTTGCAGCGCCATCTGTTGTTGAAAATTGTAACTACTGTAATTTCGAAAGTTTGTCCGCCTGAAAATGTACTGTTGTCCCAAGCATATTGCAACAAACGGTGTATTTCTATCGCTGCTCGTTTAGTTTTTATTGCCGTTTGAAATATACTGGTCATTTTTGAAACACCCTGTAGGACGCTAGTGCGACATATTCTTGAGTACTGCTCGAGTGTTTGGGATTCACGCCAGGTCGGAATAAAGGAAGACATCAAAGCAGTTCAGAGGCAGGCTACTAGATTTGTTAGCAGCAGATTTGATTAAACGCAAATAATACAGAGATTCTTCGGGAACTCAAATGGGTATCACTACGGAGAAGGTGACGTTCTTTTCGAGCAGCACTGAGAGAAAATACAGAAAACCAGCATTTGTGGCTGACTACAGAACGATTCTACTGATGCCAACGTACTTGTAAAGAAGAAGATAGGATTACATTGATTAGAGCTCGTACAGAGGCATACAGGTAATCGTTTTTCCCTTGCTCTGTTTGCGAGTGGAACAGAAATGGCAATGACCATTAGTGGTGCAGGTTACCCTTTGCCACGCACCACACGCTGGCTTACGTAATATGTATGCAGAAGCAGATGTATAGGCAGTCAATGTAGTAGACTAAGTTGAGAGGTGGCATGAGCCCCCTCTCATATTTCTATCTTACGATTTTCCTCTCTAATTGCATGCAGTGAAAAGTCGCTATTCCTTCACACGCGGACTTCCCACACAGCGTCTCTCGTCACCCGGGTGGTCCGGTGACAGACGGGCTCTGTTGATCTGGAAAGCGTTAAGCCGACGGGTGTGAGGAAGTCGAGTGAATGCTTTGCAGACGCCGACATTGTCAAAAGACACGCCCGGATGGGGTCTGAAGTAGCGGCTGGGCTAGAGGTTCCGTTACTTCGCAGAAACTTAGCGAAAACACTTTCTGGCGGGCTACCAGCGAAGCGTGGGAATGACTTGTATACCCAGGCAGCTGTGGCGGGAAAATTCCCGCGCTTTCTGCAAAATAGTAACTGTCATTGGCTTGCTCAGGGCATAGCTCAGTGACGTAGCAAAATCAGCGCAGAAATTGGCGCCAAGAATCTCCATTGGTGGAATGGTAATGCTCCGGAAATAGAGGGGAATTTTCCGCCGGTTTTCGAGTTGCTGATTGGAACGTTTAACCACTGCCACTGTCGTGGGGGCGGGAATGTTGTGTGTTCGGCCTGTACGGTTGCTCTTGTGGGTAGTCGGCTCTCGCCTTTCGGTCGAGGACGTCGAAGCAACCAGCCAACGGCTCCGGTACGCCAGATCGTGTCCTGGCAGTCAAGAAGACAGTTTGATAATGTATGTCCGCAGCACCGGCAGATAGGGAATTTCCTAGGTGATAATCAGAGCTCAGCACAGCGCGCCTGTTCGTCTTTTTCTAACTTTGTTCTGTCTTGGGTAGCAGCAATTAATGTTGGGTTGGCTATGTGTTTTCTCTAAGATTTGAGTTGCAAGGAATTGGCTGCACATACCACTTCGTCATAATCCTCACAATCTAGTTTAGGGACAACTTCACATTCACAGCGTTTGTTTGATTATCCAATTTGAGCGAATTTGATGTATTGTAAATGTTTCATGTGTTTTTGTTTATTATTTTGTGTTTAGTCTTAATAAATCATATTGTTATTTTGGACAGAACTTTCACTCTGTTATCGGTAGAGCAACCCCATCATTCCTCACTATGTTAATGAAACCTTCGTTTATTTAACTTATTTATCAAATTAAATTATTGCAGTTGCCAAACTCTCTTCTACTCCACTGGCAGGGTTGATTAGAGTCAGTTCGCGTATTTTTTTTTTATCCTTGTGCAACAGCAAAAGTTGGAGTTAGAATAGGGGGGGGGGGCTTAGAGCATCATGTACATATGTAGATTATAGAAGAATTGAGTGTTAAATACACTACTAGCCCCGGCACCTCGCAAAGTACTTATGGAAGCAAAATAACTGACACTTTCCGAAACAAAGGATACACAATGCAAGAAAAGCGTTTCTGAACCAGGAAAACTGGAGATTGAATATAAATGTAAGTGCTGTGTGAGAATATTTATGTGTGGAACATTAAATGGGTATACCTTATGATTAACGCAAAGTTAGTGAATCGAGCTGAGAAGAGAAGAAACTTACGGTAAAGATTGACAGAAAATGTGCGATGAGGGACTCGTCAAATTCATAATGGAGGATAGTGGGAGTGGGAGTGTGTGTGTGTGTGTGTGTGTGTGTGTGTGCGTGAGTGTGTGTGTGTGTTTCTCTCCCTTTCTCTTTCTATCTCTCTCACTCTCTCTCTCTGTATGTGTGTGTGTGTGTGTGTGTGTGTGTGTGTGTGTGTGTGTGTGTGTGTCTTTCTCTTCTATATGTATGTGTGTGTTTTGAACGAGCAAGGGGGGAAGGAGTCTGCAATAAAAATTGTGCAGGGGAATCCAGGATTGGGTGCAGTAAGCGTGCCGATGAAAGTTACAATAGTGCGCAGACGAAGAGCAAGATAAGCTAGAGTGGAGAACTGTATCGAGTGAGTCTTTGGCTGACGCAACTATAACAGCAACAACAGCAGAAGCATTTGCAAGACGGCGCGATCGCTAACCTCTCTGGATCGCCGCATTCAGCGCGATTTCCCGGACAATGTATCAGCAGCGCATATAGTCGGGATCTGAGCTAACCAGTTCTGTATTTAGGCGCACGTTATGTAGGCTTCGGCCTTGAGATTCAGCACCACAAAGGGGCACGCACCACGAAAACTAAAACTCCGAAAAGTGTCTGTGTTTTAAGCGCTATAGCGCTAGAAGTAATTATTTTAATTGGGCTTGCGTGGCTGTTTCAGATAACGGGTTATGAATGAAATTGGCATCAACGTCTCAAACTAGGGGCTGCCTCGTGTCAAATTCTAAATGCCGTCAGTTCAAACACGTGGCTGTTCACATGGAAAAATAATAAAGATTTTAAGAAGAACCATTTATGTAGTTTTTGAAAGTTTGATTTCGTGGAAAGCCAATTTCTTCCAGATGTTATTTCATGCAATCCGGAAATTCCTTACAGATTACCAATTCTTGCCACCAAACGCGGATTCTTTAAGCTTTAAGTTGATGAAAACATATGCAGGTAACTTCATATATTAACGAGTTATTGCTGGAAGCGAAGGTCAATATCAAGTAAAAATAGTCTATTGAATGCTTATTGCGTAGCATGGTAACCAAGAGTGTTCTAATAAGAAATTCAAGATTCAATAAGCGGATGTCTGTCTTTTCTTTTTGTCAACAGTATTACGACAGCTTCCCCTATCTTTGTGGCGTAGTAACCAGAACTACCACGACAACCCTGCACGTAACTGCAGCCGATAGTCATTAATATAAAAGAAAAACAAACATATTACTCTAATAAGATGCGTTTTATGTTTTTCTGCGTACTGTATGATTAAGGATCGTCCAAAAATGCAAAGTAATGTCTCTAGAAGAACTTAAGAGCAGAAACACCAAAAGACGGTTCTTTAAATTATTGTAATTTCTTCAATTCATTATACACAGATGAAAAAAATTTTGCATCACCTCGGTTCGGAGAGTTCCGGCACCTGCACAGAAAATTGAAATTGAGATCAACATAAACATCGTTTCTGCCCCTTTTATTGCTCATGAAAACCACACATTGCATTTTGTACCACGATACAGCGAGACCTTCAGAGGTGGTGGTCCGGATTGCAGTACAAACCGGCACCTCTAAACCCAGTAGCACGTCGTATTGCTTTGATGCAATCCTGTGTTCTTCGTGCTGTACTATCCGCAAGTTCATCAAGGCACTGCTGGTCCAGATTGTCTCATTCCTGAACGGCGATTCGGCCTAACTCCCTCAGAGTGGTTGGTGGGTCACGTCGTCCATAAACAGCCATTTTCGGTCTATCCCATGCATGTCGATAGGGTTTATGTATGGAGGACATGCCGGCATTCTATTTGTGCGGTTTCGTTATCCTGAAGGAAGTCATTCATAAGATGTGAACGATGGGGGCGCGAATTATCGTCCATGAAGACGAATGCCACGCCAAAATGCTGCCGGTATGGTTGTACTGTCGGTCGGAGGATGGCATTCACGTACCGTATAGCCGTTACAGCGCTATCTATGACCACCAGATGCGTACGTTGGCCCCACATAGTGCCAACGCAAAACAGCAGGGAACCTCCATCTTGCTGCACTCGCTGGACAGTGTGTCTAAGGCGTTCACCCTGGCCATGTTGCATCCAAACACGTCCCCGACGATTGTTTGGTTGAAGGCATATGCGACACTCATCCGTGAAGAGAACGCAATGGCAATCTTGAGCGGTTCATTGAGCATATTGTTGGGCCCATCTGTACTGCGCTGCATGGTGTCATTGTTGGAAAGATGGACCTCGCCATGGACGTCGGGAGTGAAGTTGCGTATCATGCAGCCTATTGCGCATGATTTGAGTCTTAACACGAAGTCTTGTAGCTGCACGAAAAGCTTTGTTCAATATGGTGGCATTGCTTTCAGGGTAGCGGTCATCCACCGCCGTAGTAGACCTTGGGCAGCCTGAGCGAGACATGTCATCGACGGATCCTGTCTCTCTGTATCTCCTCCATGTCCGAACCACATCGCTTTGGTTCACTGCGACACGCCTGGACGCCCTTCCTGGCACAAAGTAACAATGCGGGTGGGACCTAACCGCGATATTGATCTTCTAAGCGAGGTAGAACTACAAACAGCACCAGCCATGTACCTCCTTCCTGATGGAATGACTGGAACTGATCGGCTGTCGGACCCCCTACGTCTAATACGCGCTGCTCATGCATGGTTGTTTACATTTTTGGGCGGGTTTAGTGACGTCTCTGAACAGTCATAGGGAGAGTGTCTGTGATACAATATCCACAGTCAACGTCTATCTTCAGGAGTTCTGGGAACTGGGGTGATGCAAGACTTCTTCAGATGTGCGTACGGTAAATTGTGTTTTAAAACTATGCACGGTTATCAACCTTAACTGCCGCTCTATAAACTTTCAGTTCCATAGTCTCTCTAAATTAATTTCGTAATCACAGATTTTGGTGGTGATAAATCTTGAGGGTTGTATGGTCATGGTCCATGAAACGTTTATGTAGTCTATGTTTCAATAATGAGGGTCTATACAAGGGCGATGTACTTGAGGACAATATTATGGAAATGGATGAGGATGTAGATGAAGATGAAATGGGAGATACGATACTGCGTGAAGAGTTTGACAGAGCACTGAAAGACCTGAGTCGAAACAAGGCCCCCGGAGTAGACAACATTCCACTGGAACTTCTGACGGCCTTGGGAGAGCCAGTCCTGACAAAACTCTACCATCTGGTGAGCAAGATGTATGAGACAGGTGAAATACCCTCAGACTTCAAGAAGAATATAATAATTCCAATGCCAAAGAAAGCAGGTGTTGACAGATGTGAAAATTACCGAACAATCAGTTTAATAAGCCACAGATGCAAAATACTAACACGAATTCTTTACAGACGAATGGAAAAACTAGTAGAAGCCGACCTCGGGGAAGATCAGTTTGGATTCCGTAGAAATACTGGAACACGTGAGGCAATAATGACCTTACGACTTATCTTAGAAGAAAGATTAAGCAAAGGCAAACCTACGTTTCTAGCATTTGTAGACTTAGAGAAAGCTTTTGACAATGTTGACTGGAATACTCTCTTTCAAATTCTAAAGGTCGCAGGGGTAAAATACAGGGAGCGAAAGGCTATTTACAATTTGTACAGAAACCAGATGGCAGTTATAAGAGTCGAGGGACATGAAAGGGAAGCAGCGGTGGGGAAGGGAGTAAGACAGGGTTGTAGCCTCTCCCCGATGTTATTCAATCTGTATATTGAGCAAGCAGTAAAGGAAACAAAAGAAAAATTCGGAGTAGGTATTAAAATCCATGGAGAAGAAATAAATACTTTGAGGTTCGCCGATGACATTGTAATTCTGTCAGAGACAGCAAACGACCTGGAAGAGCAGTTGAACGGAATGGATGGTATCTTGAAGGGAGGCTATAAGATGAACATCAACAAAAGCAAAACGAGGATAATGGAATGTAGTCTAATTAAGTCGGGTGATGCTGAGGGAATTAGATTAGGAAATGAGACACTTGAAGTAGTAAAGGAGTTTTGCTATTTGGGGAGCAAAATAACTGATGATGGTCGAAGTAGAGAGGATATAAAATGTAGACTGGCAATGGCAAGGAAAGCGTTTCTGAAGAAGAAAAATTAGTTAACATCGAGTATGGATTTAAGTATGAGGAAGTCATTTTTGAAAGTATTTGTATGGAGTGTAGCCATGTATGGAATTGAAACATGGACGGTAAATAGTTTGGACAAGAAGAGAATAGAAGCTTTCGAAATGTGGTGCTATAGAAGAATGCTGAAGATTAGATGGGTAGATCACATAACTAATGAGGAAGTATTGAATAGGATTGGGGAGAAGAGAAGTTTGTGGCACACCTTGACCAGAAGAAGGGATCGGTTGGTAGGACATGTTCTGAGGCATCAAGGGATCACCAATTTAGTATTGGAGGGCAGCGTGGAGGGTAAAAATCGTAGGGGGAGACCAAGAGATGAATACACTAAGCAGATTCTGAAGGATGTAGGTTGCAGTAGGTACTGGCAGATGAAGAAGCTTGCACAGGATAGAGTAGCATGTAGAGCTGCATCAAACCAGTCTCAGGACTGAAGACCACAACAACAACAACAACATGTTTCGTCCGAAGCTGCAATGAACGTCTTCGGATGGTCTTCGGCTTCCCTGAGTTTCATGGGCCATCACCATTCAACTCCTAAGGTTGACCAGCAGCTAAGACTTCCTGTTGTGAAAGCCTTCATCATGTCAGAGACTTCCCCGGCAGGGCCCGCACCACACCAAAGGTGAGGCCCATGGGGTCTGTTGATGGTAACACGGCCTTGCTAGAAACAACAGTATTCATTCATTGCGAGCAGAGTGAATTAGGAGTGAGCAGAGATGGACTCACCGGCTCGTCGTTGATGTAGAAGGAGAGCTGCGCCGCCGGCCTGGAGGGGGGCGCCGTGCAGTTGGCCCTCAGCAGGTCCCCCGGGTAGTAGCGCTCGCGCTCCGCCACCAGCGTGGGCGGGCCCTCGGGCAGCGCTGCGGCAAGGAGAAGCACAAGCTGAGGGACCGAGCCGCAGCACGAGCCGTGGGCGCTGGTCGGTGCACGGTGATGGTACGTTTTCACGTTTACCGAGGACGCTCGTAACAATACGAACTCCTGCCTCGTAAAGTTGTTGTTGGCCACACACTGAGGTAGTAAATCAGCTCTTTGGGAAAGCCATTGGTCGCAGAGGAGCGTCAAATAAGTAACGCAACACATTTTATTTTCTCTGCCACTTTCGGTAGCTAAAATGCGAAATTTGTTGTGGAACACAGCGGAGTATTCTCGCTTCAGCCCCTCTAGTTTCACGAATTTCCGATAGGTGGCGGCGCTATACATAACAGTCAAAATTGCGTCTGTAACGGAGGGGCGTTCCAAGCACAATGTTATGTGAGCTTCACTGCCCCCTTTTTTTAACTAATTTGTGTCTGATTTTATTTTGAGAAGCTCAGTAATGTATGTAAATACCGTAAATGTAAATTTGATTCCAAAAGTACTTGAAGTGAAGTGAAGCGCAGCTGGACAGCAACGAACTCTTTAGCGCGCAATCCCTGCAACGATAGTACAGTGTGTTTCAAAAATGACCGGTATATTTGAAACGGCAATAAAAACTGAACGAGCAGCGATAGAAATACACCGTTTGTTGCAATATGCTTGGGACAACAGTACATTTTCAGGCGGACAAACTTTCGAAATTACAGTAGTTACAATTTTCAACAACAGATGGCGCTGCAAGTGATGTGTAAGATATAGAAGACAACGCAGTCTGTGGGTGCGCCATTCTGTACGTCGTCTTTCTGCTGTAAGCGTGTGCTGTTCACAACGTGCAAGTGTGCTGTAGACAACATGGTTTATTCCTTAGAACAGAGGATTTTTCTGGTGTTGGAATTCCACCGCCTAGGACACAGTGTTGTTGCAACAAGACGAAGTTTTCAACGGAGGTTTAATGTAACCAAAGGACCGAAAAGCGATACAATAAAGGATCTGTTTGAAAAATTTCAACGGACTGGGAACGTGACGGATGAACGTGCTGGAAAAGTAGGGCGACCACGTACGGCAACCACAGAGGGAAACGCGCAGCTAGTGCAGCAGGTGATCCGACAGCGGCCTCGGGTTTCCGTTCGCCGTGTTGCAGCTGCGGTCCAAATGACGCCAACGTCCACGTATCGTCTCATGCGCCACAGTTTACACCTCTATCCATACAAAATTCAAACGCGGCAACGCCTCAGCGCCGCTACCATTACTGCACGAGAGACATTCGCTAACGATATAGTGCACAGGATTGATGACGGTGATATGCATGTGGGCAGCATTTTGTTTACTGACGAAGCTTATTTTTACCTGGACGGCTTCGTCGATAAACAGAACTGGCGCATATGGGGAACCGAAAAGCCCCATGTTGCAGTCCCATCGTCCCTGCATCCTCAAAAAGTACTGGTCTGGGCCGCTATTTCTTCCAAAGGAATCATTGGCCCATTTTTCAGATCCGAAACGATTACTGCATCTCGCCATCTGGACATTCTTCGTGTAATTATGGCGGTACAAACTTTCTTAAACGACACTGCGAACACCTCGTGGTTTATGCAAGATGGTGCCCGGCCACATCGCACGGCCGACGTCTTTAATTTCCTGAATGAATATTTCGATGATCGTGTGATTGCTTTGGGCTATCTGAAACATACAGGAGGCGGCGTGGATTGGCCTCCCTATTAGCCAGACATGAACCCCTGTGACTTCTTTCTGTGGGGACACTTGAAAGACCAGGTGTACCGCCAGAATCCAGAAACAATTGAACAGCTGAAGCCGTACATCTCATCTGCATGTGAAGCCATTCCGCCAGACACGTTGTCAAATGTTTCGGGTAATTTCATTCAGAGACTACGCCATATTATTGCTACGCATGGTGGATATGTGGAAAATATCGTACTATAGAGTTTCCCAGACCGCAGCGCCATCTGTTGTTGAAAATTGTAACTATTGTAATTTCGAAAGTTTGTCTGCCTGAAAATGTACTGTTGTCCCAAGCATAATGCAACAAACGGTGTATTTCTATCGCTGCTCGTTTAGTTTTTATTGCCGTTTCCAATATACCGGTCATTTTTGAAACACCCTGTAGATGTGAATCTATGACTATGGACTCTAAAAAAAAGACAATTTTTATTAAAAAAAAGGAGAACTGTTAATCTGTATCTTGTGGAAAGAGGACGTGTTGCTAGGCCGTCGCTCTGAAAGCCTTCTATTCACCGTTTGTCTCGATATAACACGTCTAGTGGATGCTGCGAGTTCAGATGCAAGGTGGCGTGCAGTACTAAGGCGGTACTGTCGTGCCGTTCATTATGTCCTACTAATATAGTCTCCTCTTACTGCCACTGTCTCACTCTTGCTCTCTCTTATTGCTGCTGTCGCAATCATTCCTTCCCACTGCTGCTGTCTCTTCATACTATTTCTCACTTGCTTGTTGTTATTGTCATAGACTCTGTCTCTCATTATTACTGGCTATCATCCGATTCAACTTTCTCCTCCTCTTTATTCATCTCCCTTTCTCTCTTTCCTTAACGCTATTCTGTCACTGACAACTATGTTCCAGTGCCACAGTGCCCCTCAATTTCTGTAAGTCACTGTCAGCTCTGTTCCAATCCCACAGTGTCCCTCTGTTTCACTCGCGCTACCACTGTCTCCTTTGCTCCGTCTATAGCTCAAGCACTGTCTCTAATAGTATTTATTATTTTCCCATTTCTTCGACACTGCCAATGTGCTCATAACGCCCATCCAACCCCAAACAGACAGTGCTGAAGTTCGTACAGGAAGTTGACCTTCTGTTGTAGGCGCCACTTAAGAACGAACTTATCGAAAATCCAGCCCTAAGGGGAAGAAATGAGGGATGAAGTATTTTTTAAAAATATGTCGCAATTAAGGCAACTTAGCAAGATCTACGAAAATTGGAATTTCATTTCTCGGTCATGAATACCGAAATTCGTGTTTCAGGATTTTTGGAAATTTAACCACTGTGGTGGTGAAATAGTGGGTGAATTTTTTATGAAAATAAAACGTTATTGAAGACCCAAGGTACTTTTAAAGCTATGTCTACGAAAATTTGGTATTTGACTTCACAGTTACCCGTAAAAAATTCTTGTTTCTATATTTTTGGAAATTCAACCGCTATGCTGTGGAAATAGGAGATGAGAGTCTTTGTGGAAAAATTTCATCATGCAAGAACTTTTGAAGCTATCTCGATGAAACTTTGTATTTGCCTTCTCTGTCAGAAATTAAAAGAAAAAAAAGCTTTTCACTGTTTTTCTAAATTGAAACGTCACGGGGGTGACACGTTTTACGAAAATATTTCTTTGTGAAAGGATTTATAAGGCTAACTCTATCAAAATTTGTATGTGGCTTCTCGGTTAGAAATAAAAAAAAGTATTTCTTTTACTGGTTTTGAAAATTCAGTCTCTAAGAGTGTGGAATAGAGCGAAACTGATTCACTGACTCATCACAGCCCAACCCAAACTGCTAAGGATAGAAACATGAAATTTGGAGAGGGTATCGTCTTTTACTATAGGCATCGATTAAGTAGGAATTGTTCGAAATTACACTACAAAGGGAGTCAAATTGAGACGAAAGGTTTTTTGTAAATATATCGCTATTAAGGCCATTGTTAAGCTAGAACTGCGAAAAATAGTATTTGATTTCTCAGTCAGAAACAAAAAAAAAATGCTTCTTTCAACACTTTCGAAAATTCAATCACTAAGTGGGTAAAATGCTGGGTGAATTTTCTTTTAATTTTTCATTATTAAAGAACTACTAAAGCTTCTTTAAAGCAACATGTGTGATGATTGATATCTGACTTCTCTATTACAGACAAAAAAATACGTGTTTCACCATTTTTGGAAATTCAGACCCTATGGAAGTGAAATAGGGTTCAAATGGTTCGAATGGCTCTGAGCACTATGGGACTTAACTCCCTTATAACTTAGAACTACTTACACCTAACTAACCTAAGGACATCAGATACATCCATGCCCGAGGCAGGATTCGAACCTCCGACCGTAGCGGCCGTGAGGTTTCGGACTGTAGCGCCTTAGAACCGCTCGGCCACTCTGGCCGGCTGTGAAATAGGGGATGAAAATTTTAATGAAGATAAAACGTCATTTTTAAAAAAATTTACCTAAATCTATGTAAATTAGTATTAGATATAGGTTAGACATAGTGAAATATGTGTTAGGGAATGAAAGATTCTATGGAGATATCACCACATAAACCTTCGGCTCCAGCTACCAGAATCGCATTTTGGTCACGTTTATATTCGAGAAAAACCATGACCTTAGTAAGCTTGGAATGGGTTGCAATTTGTGAATAACTTAAAAATCCGATTAAAGAAGGAAAATTCTATGTTGGTCATACAGTATATACGAGCGGAGCAGCGGGCACTAAGCTAGTAATACACGTATATACAAATATTTCTTGTGATTTAGTCTATCTATTAGGGAAACCTACATCAAAATCCTTACATTAACACCTGAGATTAAAGTGAACATACAGTCGTCAAAGGCGGCGGTGGACGTTAAATTATAGTATCTACAGAGGATACAAAACATTCAACTTCATAGCTTCCCACCTCACATACCTCTAAATTTTTCCGTCCACAACCCTCAACCTTAAAGAACAAATTGTTCCCTTCTCAAAACCTTCCCTCCAAGTGCAGGTCCTTCAACTGTTAAGTGAAACTGCAGTGCTGTTTCCTAAAGGACTGTCACCCTTCTGCGAAGTATCTTTGAACGTGTATAGTTTTTGTCATTTGTTTTTTTAATGTTAATTTAAAAAACACTGTTTTAGATGTACACATCACATCAACAAACTACGGCGTATCATCGTTTTTAAAAATCATTATAAATTTTTTATCTTACGATGTTTGTATTACTCTTCGTGTCATTTTTTAAAAGCCCTTGGCTGAAGAGTGGAATGTTGTAGCACCCCACCCACCGCCCGTGGTAGAGAGGCGGGCGGTAATTACAATAAAGAAAAAAATGATTCATACACTTTTTAGTCACGAGTATCTCAAGAAATTACCTACAGCAGTAATTCACTTTCACACAATTTATTACAAGTGAGCGTGTAGTAAAATCTCCGTCGCACAGTAATAACCACTTAAAGTGTAGGTAATACTGCTTAGTAAGTCATGATCTAATTGCTAACAACCTATGTTAACACGAATAATTGTGCAATACTCATTACCACTAGCTGTAATAGAAACTATTTATCACGCTATATACACGAAGAATGTCATGTGTAGGTGGACTTTCGTCCGAAAGCTGTGACTTTGATCGTAAATGAAATTTAAAATCTGTCGAAAATTTTCTACAACTTTCATAAATTCCTTCTGGCATTCAGAGAGAGCCTTATCGTAAATCGAAAAGGATACAGGAGTAGGGGGCGTCCAGGTCTCTGTTACCTATCCTCATTTTTTTCAGAATTTCCCCGCTCAGAGTTTTGCAGCGGGTGTTTTGCGACAGAATACATGTATTTCCCCCTCCCCTGGTGTTCACCCGAATATAAACTCTCATATCCCGCGCGTTTACATCATGAACAAGTCTGTTTGATGTTTGAATATCAAACACGGGCTGCATTGTTATCGTATATTAAAATTTGATACGGATAGCCGTCCACATAATGATTAATATTTATGCGATGTCAAACACGGTCTCCACCGCCTCGGGCAGTATTTTTTTTATCTCTTTTTTCCAGCGAACTTGTGTACGCGCCAAAACTTATGTAGGGGCTTACAGGCCATGTTAAAGCGGATTTAGAGAACAAAAGCAATCATAAAAAGGGCAGGGTCATTTTTTATTTTTTATTTTTTGGGAAGTGGGAGGTTTGATCCGGTCTATTTACAAGTGGTGTGACTGACAGGCAAAATGGGAAATCCGCTTCCATTACGCGCGTCGGCACAAACTTGGATAACGCCTTTTTTTCCTATGAATTGTCGAGATAAATTATTGATTTGTCACGAGTTAACGGGAAAATTACTTCAGTTTCGGAAGCCAGATGAAGTTAAAATATAAGAAATAGATCTGTGAAAATGTGGTATCCACGTTCGAAAGACTATCGCGAAAACACTCCTCTGTAAGATTAGATGAAAAAAATTCTTACATTAATTTCAAATGAAAATATGACGATTGTATCGTTAGCTTGGATGTTAATTGCATCAAGTAGAGACCGAACAGAGATATTTTTTAAGTGAAACTACAGTCGTAAAACGGCTTCGAGTATGTTGTTGTGGGCTGAAACTTAACGACGCTTCACGTCAGGAAAACAAACATTTTCACTATGTAAGATTTTCAGCCAAATAATATTTAACCTAAAACAACGTCTTCCTGCAGTCTTCTTGTAATATGAGTGCTTGAAAAGCGATATAATGCCTGAAACTGCGTCACTATCACATTTTATCGTATCTGTCACTTTATTTTTATTCTTAGGAATATGACGCAAGATCCTATGTCATGTAACAAGCCCTATGAGAGTACAAGCTTGTATTACTGAGGATTTATGGAGGTTTATGCATTACGTGACGTAAGGAGAGCTCGTATGACCTAAAATGAATGGCTGGATAAGGAGTGTTTATCACTGAGCTACATTGCTCTGTTGTCACCTTATTCCGTTAAAATGCCGACAGGGGACGTGAGGATTTTATGTAATGCTGTAATTGACAAGTGGTCAGGTATTATCCCGCTTTCTGAGTCGTAGAGTGCTTATCACGTAGTTGTCCCTACTCTTGTTCGGTTTTTGTCAGGGAAGAGTTCAGCTTTGTTTGAATTAGCGATTAAACTCTTTCCTCTTTCGTAATAACAACACAAAGGTGTTACCGAATGATGATAGTCCCTGTGCATCCCTCAAAATGTCCCAATGAAACAACGTATCTAGCACAGTTATGGCAAAGGTCCCAACAGACGCATTTTCCGAGAGAGGAATATTTTCAGCTGATTGCTGAATCAGTTTCTCATTAGTTTCGTATCTTCATATATCGTTCCACACACACCTGTGATCAGTAATGCTATAATAACTTGTGCTTGCTAATATGTGTCACTGGTGACGACAAAGCAGTCCTCCTCTAGTTCGACTACTGCTTGGGAGGAACTGAAAATTAAAGACCCTCATCTCCCAAACCACTTTGATCAAAAGCGGGAAAATATTTTTTGCCCCTGTCTTGCACTTCGTACAAGAAGGGAATTGGGTGTGCTACTAATAATAATAAAGGCGAACCTACGAAATTAGAAAAAAATGACTCTGAGCACTATGGGACTTAACATCTGAGGTCATAAGTCCCCTAGAACTTAGAACTACTACAAACCTAACTAACCTAAGGACATCACACACATCCATGCCAGAGGTGGGATTCGAACCTGCGACCGTAGCGGTCGCGCGGTTCCAGACTGTAGCGTCCAGAACCGCTCGGCCACTTCGACCGGCACGAAATTAGAATTTAATTTTCTGCCTGTCTTTGTGGCTGCGTACCCAAGTGCACATCAGCATTGTAACAGCACAGAAAGATTATCCGTAAGAAAACAGAACGTAATGTCTTAAGTGAAAGTAGTGAAGGCGCTGAGTAAACAGAATAGTATTAATCAAACTTGCTTTTGGTTGCTTACGTTTGTCGCTCTCTGTATTTAATCACCCTTGCTTTCCCCGTCTAATACCATCAGAAATACAAATTCTATATCGATTTCTATTAGCAACTAGAGTTATTTACACCAAGAACATAAATTCATTTTCGCAGCGTATTTCCACTGTAACAAAAAAATAAAAATGGTTCAAATGGGTCTGAGCACTATTGGACTTAACATCTGTGGTCATCAGGTCCCTAGAACTTAGAACTACTTAAACCTAACTAACCTAAGGACATCACACACATCCATGCCCGAGGCAGGATTCGAACCTGCGACCGTAGCGGTCACGCGGTTCCAGACTGAAGCGCCTAGAACCGCACGGCCTACTGTAACAGAACATACTTGACATTCCACTTATTGACAAATTTTCTCAATCATATTCTCAGTAAAAACAGGCTCTACGAAACGTTTCCAAAATTCAAGACTGATAAATGGCTAATAAAACGTAAGAAACGTCTCCATCTGTTAGACACACTCAAGATTTTCTTACGATGTTTACATATTTTCCATGCGTCCATCCATCTCTACAGAACACGCATCCAATCGGTAGTCCATTTACAGTTATGTCCGACGCAGTACGTCATGGTAACTGTAAGAACAGCAGCTGCAACGAACATGAGTGATGTATAAAATTTTAAGAGTGCAACCTTAGATTATGACGAAACTATGGAGGTATATCAATTACGCGAGATAAGAACTCGCATGACATAAATTTGAGTGGCTGGATAAGAATTTGCAGCGCTTTCCTCTAGTTCGCGAGTCCGCCGGCCCACGACAGACGCTACGTTCTCACTTTCTTCCGTTCCAGTGTCAACAGAGGTCATGAGACATTCACGGAAGGCTGCAATTTTTTGGGGCGCTACTTGCAAGTCATCAGGTATTGTCTTGCTTTATAATTCGTAGAACGCTTATCGAGTGGTTTGACCCTGCATTTGTTTGACCTCTAGCAGGAAACGTTTCACTTTGTTTGAATTAGTGATGGAAGTCTCTGCTTTCGTAATAAGAACTCAGAGGTCTTACCGAAGTGTAATGGTCCTACGCATACCTCAACTGGTTCCCAGAATGTGGTGTCGTAAATCTTGAGATCGGAATTTAAAATGCTATTTTTGATGTGAACCTCCCAAGAAAAAATAACAAAGTGTCAAGATCGGCGACCGTCGTAGCCAAGAGCCAGGTGAGTGAACACAGGCACGGCCTATTCTGTGACGTGGCGATGCCTGTTACGTAATCTCGAATACGTTTGTGGAAATGTGCCGGGGTGGCATCTAGTTAGAATAGGAAATCCAAGCTATCAGTTCCAAGTGCTGGCATGAGGCAAAAAAGCAACATGTCGAGATAGGAGATTTCAATCTCTCAGCGAAGAAGAAAGGTCCGTACACTTCGTAGGATACGTCATTAGATCACGGTAACTTTCTCGGATTTCACTCGTGTTCGACGATTACAAGTGTATTTTGTCCTGCACAAGCCTAAGTTTTGGCTATTGACCTATCCCGAAAGCCTGTGTTATTAATAATTACGATGCAGTGTTACTTCGGACATTCCCGACATCGTAAACAGGCACTGCTATTTCCTATTTTTTCGCCAGTGCTGGCCGCTGTGGCCCAACGGTTCTAGGCCCTTCAGTCCGGAACCTCGCTGCTGCTACGGTCGCAGGTTCGAATCCTGCCTCGGGCATGGATGTGTGTGATGTCCTTAGGTTAGGTAGGTTTAAGTAGTTCTAAGTCTAGGGGACTGATGACCTCAGATGTTATGTCCCATAGTACTTACAGCCATTTGAACCATTTTTATTCGCCAGTACCAGCTCCCCGATTGTCAATAAATACAAGTATATGCTTCAAGGACGGGAATATACTTAACGTACGAGTGCAGGCTGTGGAACATGAACGACGATATATGGAAGTCCATCTTCATACAGGACGGTTGAACAGAAAGTACCAAATCAAAAACACCTTCAACCGTCTATACGTCCAATTTCATTTCATTCTTGCCACCAATTTCGGCGTTTTACTCCGCCATTTTCAGGCCACCTGACCGAAGTGTAGGAAGAATCTATAATGGCCAAAACGGTTTTAGGAAAAATTGGTCAACTGACACAGCATTTATAACTTTTTAAAATTGATCGTAAATTCTGTAGGCGAAAATGAATTAAACTGTGGCCTGTCTAAGGCTGTCGATGTCACTGACCATAATTTACTGCTCAGGAGACTATATTGGTACGGGATTCGTGGACTATCACATAATTGGTTCAAGTCCTGTTTTTCTAATACACTAATGGAAATGGAAAAAAGAACACATTGACACCGGTGTGTCAGACCCACCATACTTGCTCCGGACACTGCGAGAGGGCTGTACAAGCAATGATCACACGCACGGCACAGCGGATACACCAGGAACCGCGGTGTTGGCCGTCGAATGGCGCTAGCTGCGCAGCATTTGTGCACCGCCGCCGTCAGTGTCAGCCAGTTTGCCGTGGCATACGGAGCTCCATCGCAGTCTTTAACACTGGTAGCATGCCGCGACAGCGTGGACGTGAACCGTATGTGCAGTTGACGGACTTTGAGCGAGGGCGTATAGTGGGCATGCGGGAGGCCGGGTGGACGTACCGCCGAATTGCTCAACACGTGGGGCGTGAGGTCTCCACGGTACATCGATGTTGTCGCCAGTGGTCGGCGGAAGGTGCACGTGCCCGTCGACCTGGGACCGGACCGCAGCGACGCACGGATGCACGCCAAGACCGTAGGATCCTACGCAGTGCCGTAGGGGACCGCACCGCCACTTCCCAGCAAATTAGGGACACTGTTGCTCCTGGGGTATCGGCGAGGACCATTCGCAACCGTCTCCATGAAGCTGGGCTACGGTCCCGCACACCGTTAGGCCGTCTTCCGCTCACGCCCCAACATCGTGCAGCCCGCCTCCAGTGGTGTCGCGACAGGCGTGAATGGAGGGGCGAATGGAGACGTGTCGTCTCAGCGATGAGAGTCGCTTCTGCCTTGGTGCCAATGATGGTCGTATGCGTGTTTGGCGCCGTGCAGGTGAGCGCCACAATCAGGACTGCATACGACCGAGGCACACAGGGCCAACACCCGGCATCATGGTGTGGGGAGCGATCTCCTACACTGGCCGTACACCACTGGTGATCGTCGAGGGGACACTGAATAGTGCACGGTACATCCAAACCGTCATCGAACCCATCGTTCTACCATTCCTAGACCGGCAAGGGAACTTGCTGTTCCAACAGGACAATGCACGTCCGCATGTATCCCGTGCCACCCAACGTGCTCTAGAAGGTGTAAGTCAACTACCCTGGCCAGCAAGATCTCCGGATCTGTCCCCCATTGAGCATGTTTGAGACTGGATGAAGCGTCGTCTCACGCGGTCTGCACGTCCAGCACGAACGCTGGTCCAACTGAGGCGCCAGGTGGAAATGGCATGGCAAGCCGTTCCACAGGACTACATCCAGCATCTCTACGATCGTCTCCATGGGAGAATAGCAGCCTGCATTGCTGCGAAAGGTGAATATACACTGTACTAGTGCCGACATTGTGCATGCTCTGTTGCCTGTGTCTATGTGCCTGTGGTTCTGTCAGTGTGATCATGTGATGTATCTGACCCCAGGAATGTGTCAATAAAGTTTCCCCTTCCTGGGACAATGAATTTACGGTGTTCTTATTTGAATTTCCAAGAGTGTAGGTATCAGAAGGTATAGATACAGCATGCGGGTAAAGTCTACTCATCGGCGTACCAGAGAGTCAGGTATGGCGTGCCGCAGGGCTCTGTACTGGGGACATTGGTGTTCTTAATATTTATAAATGATTTTCCAAGCCATATATTGACAGCAGATGCAGTTTGCCGACGACACCAGTCTGTTTGTCAAAACTACGAATGAAACATACTTACTGGAGAGAATCTCAGTAGCCACAGAAGAAACAAACATGTGGTTTACAAACCACAAATAAATTGTTAATGACAAAAACAGGTTGTACGAAATTCAGACATATAACAAACAAAGTAAAATCTGACCTAATTTTAGAACTTGGGCAGCGTAAGACAGAGCAAACCCCCATACTAAATTTTTAAGATTATGGCTAGATGTATATTTAATGTGGGAGAAACACACAGATATGTTAAACAAAAAATTAAGTCAATATTGTTATATTCTTAGAATACTAAAATATTCCTGTAGTGTTGATGCAGTGTTATGTTCATACTTTGCACTAATACATAGCACACTATGATATGGTATCATATTTTGGGGGAATACCAGTTTGGCCAAGCACTCGATTTTGCTTCAAAGGAGAGCAGTAAAGATAATGAGAGGAATGACACACAGAGAATCATGTAAAAAGGTTTTCAAGGAACTACAAATCATGACTCTACATGTATCTTTATTTATAAAAGTATATGTTTTATGAAGGCACACCAGGAACATTCTTCGTTAAACAGTCACGTTCATAATTACAAAACGAGAAATAGAGACGACTTTCATAGAGAAAGTCACACAAAAGCTATGTATCCAAAAAAGTGTTCTTTATCAGCCAAATATTTAATTTTTAGTGCACTACCAAAGGAAATTAAAAGTATACCAAAATTCCACATATTCAAAAAAGAACTTTAAAAAAATGTTAATTAGCAAGACTTTTTATAGTGTCAAGGCATAACTAAATCACCAGTATTCAATATACAGTAGCTTATTTCCTTCATCATAATGACCCAAAATGCTCATTGAAAGCTAAATTATATTCATCTAGTATTCTAATTTAGCATATTATGAATCTTGTTATGCGTATAGTTTCATGTTATATGTAATAATATTTTACTTATGGACATAAAATTGTAAATCTTTTCGTCTTCTATTGTCTATCTAAGGCAATAAATGACAAATCCTGTATCTTTTTTATAATGATGAGATACAAGGATTCTAAGTAAATAAATAAATTAAATAAATAAATCTGAGTTCTCTACGCATCTGAGACACTAAATCTTCAACACATAGCACTAAAAGGGGAACTGGAAGTAAAAGAACGTCAAATAATGAGGAAAATACTAGGACCAAGAACTAAAAATGGTGTGCATTATCCAAAACTCAGTGCAGAAATATACAAAAATATCTCCAAAATAACAGACACAATGCCCATGAGAAGAATCCAATTCATAGGGCATTTAGAAAGAATGGACTCAAACAGGTTAACGCACGAAATCCATACATTTTTAAAGAACAAAACTACAAGACTAAATTGGTACAAACAGACGGCAAAAGACCTGAGAGAATTTGGGTCTCCAAATCTACATGACGGAAATGAAATCAGAAAAATCACAAACACACGGGGTTTTAACGAAGAAGACAGAAAAACTAACCGATATACGTGATCCACGCAATGAAAGCTAGCCCATTCGTTGCGTATGAAGGCATACTGGTCGAAAGGGAAGGCCAAAAAATGTTGATTACGCGTGGTCCTAAGGGATCCATCGGCGAAGGAGAAGAAGAAATAAATCTAAATACGGGCCAGAATTCCGTAACTGGTATCAGCAGACCTACTTTTTAACAACGCGATCCCCTCGTTCATCAATTTAAAAGAAAGTCTACGGACACAAGTTACCGAATGCTAGCAACCGTTTCGATGGCACGTAAGGTTGGATTGTTCCTACGCGTCTGTCAGCGGGCTTGAAGTTGGCGTCGTGAAACGCTGAAACTGGTCTCAAAATAAAATGAAATTGGAAATTTAGTCGGCTAAATCTGTTTTTGATCTGACATTACATATGGAAGTTTGGGTCAGGCCGTGATTCGTGCACGGATAGCCGAAACGGTTGCGACGACAGCTCGCGCAACGCGGAAAATCGGGGTTCGAGTCACGGTCCGGCCAAATTTTCTTTGTCGCCATTCCAATATGCAGCGTCTCATATTCGCAACTGCGAATACATTTCTGGATATCAGAGCTGTCAGTCGGGAGTACGCTGTGGCGCTGTTAATCTCTGGCCTAGGCGGAAGCCGTCTACGGGTAGCGTCTTTGATTCATAACAAAACGTCTTCGGTCCCGGGTTCGATCCCCGCCACTGTCTAAATTTTCATAAATAATCAGCATTGGCGGCCGAAGACTTCCGGCATAACAAGTCAGCCTCATTCTGCAAACGGCCTTGTCAAAGAGGGCGGAGGAGTGGATAAAGGTTCAGGGCACTTTCTTGTCCTAGGGGTGGGAAATTGCCCCTAAAGGCGGAAGAATCAGCAATGATCAACGACATGAGGATGCAGAAGGCAATGGAAACCACTGCATTAAAGACACGTAACGTGTATCCACAGGACATGTGGCCTGTATTTGAAGAAGTGTCATGATGATCTCTCCATTGGCAAAAGATTCCGGAATAGTCCCCCATTCGGATCTCCGGGAGGATAATGCCAAGGGGGAGGTTACCATGAGAAAAAGATTGAATAATCAACGAAAGGATAACGTTCTACGAGTCGGGGCGTGGAATGTCAGAAGCTAGAATGTGGTAGGGAAACTAGAAAATCTGAAAAGGGAAATGCAAAGGCTCAATCTAGATATAGTAGGGGTCAGTGAAGTGAAGTGGAAGGAAGACAAGGATTTCTGGTCAGATGAGTATCGGGTAATATCAACAGCAGCAGAAAATGGTATAACAGGTGTAGGATTCGTTATGAATAGGAAGGTAGGGCAGAGGGTGTGTTACTGTGAACAGTTCACTGACCGGGTTGTTCTAATCAGAATCGACAGCAGACCAACACCGACAACGATAGTTCAGGTATACAATGCCGACGTTGCAAGCTGAAGATGAACAGATAGGGAAAGTGTATGAGGATATTGAAAGGGTAATGCAGTATGTAAAGGGGACAAAAATCTAATAGTCACGGGCGACTGGAATGCAGTTGTAGGGGAAGGAGTAGAAGAAAAGGTTACAGGAGAATATGGGCTTGGGACAAGGAATGAAAGAGGAGAAAGACTAATTGAGTTCTGTAACAAGTTTCAGCTAACAATAGCGAACACCCTGTTCAAGAATCACAAGAGGAGGAAGTAAACTTGGAAAAGGCCGCGAGATACGGGAAGATTTCAATTAGATTGCATCATGGTCAGACAGAGTTTCCGAGATCAGATACTGGATTGTAAGGCGTACCCAGGAGCAGATATAGACTCAGATCACAATATAGTAGTGATGAAGAGTAGGCTGACGTTCAAGACATTAGTCAGGAAGAATCAATACGCAAAGAAGTGGGATAGGGAAGTACTAAGGAATGGCGAGATACGTTTGAAGTTCTCTAACGCTATAGATACAGCCATAAGGAATAGAGCAGTTGGCAGTACAGTTGAAGAGGAGTGGACATCTCTAAAACGGGCCATCACAGAAGTTGGAAGGAAAACATAGGTATAAAGAAGGTAGCTGCGAAGAAACCATGGGTAACAGAAGATATACATCAGTTGATTGATGAAAGGAGGAAGTAAAAACATGTTCCGGGAAAATCAGGAATACAGAAATACAAGTCGCTGAGGAATGAAATAAATAGGAAGTGCAGCTAAGCTAAGACGAAATGCCTGCAGGAAAAATGTGAAGACATCGAAAAAGATATGATTGTCGGAAGGACAGACACAGCATACAGGAAAGCCAAAACAACCTTTGGTGACATTAGAAAGCAACGGTGGTAACATTAAGAGTGCAACGGGAATTCCACTGTTAAGTGCAGAGGAGAGAGCAGATAGGTGGAAAGAATACATTGAAAGCCTCTATCAGGGTGAAGATTTGCCTGATGTGATAGAAGAAGAAACAGGAGTCGATTTAGAAGAGATAGGGGATCCAGTATTAGAATCGGAATTTAAAAGAGCTTTGGAGGACTTTCGGTCAAATAAGGCAGAAGGGATAGATAACATCCCATCAGAATTTCTAAAATCATTGGGGGAAGTGGCAACAAAATGACGTTGGTGTGTAGAATATATGAGTCTGGCGATATACCATCTGACTTTCGGAAAAGCATCATCCACATAATTCCGAAGACGGCAAGAGCTCACAAGTGCGAGAATTATCGCACAATCAACTTAACAGCTCATGCATCGAAGCTGCTTACAAGAATAATATACAGAAGAATTTAAAAGAAAATTGAGAATGCGCTAGGTGACGATCAGTTTGGCCTTAGGAAAAGTAAAGGGACGACAGAGGCAATTGTGACGTTACGGCTAATAATGGAAGCAAGGCTAAAGAAAAATCAAGACACTTTTATAGGATTTGTCGACCTGGAAAAAGCGTTCGACAATATAAAATGGTGCAAGCTGTTCGAGATTCTGAAAAAAGTAGGGGTAAGCTATAGGGAGAGACGGGTGGACAACACCCAAGAGGGACGATCAAGAACGAAGTATTAAGAAGTGTGTAAGACAAGGCTGTAGCCTTTCGCCCCTACTCTTCAATCTGTACATCGAGGAAGCAATGATGGAAATAAAAGAAAGGGTCAGGAGTGGAATTAAAATACAAGGTGAAAGGATATCAATGATACATTTCGCTGATGACATTGCTATCCTGAGTTAAAGTGAAGAAGAATTAAATGGTCTGCTGAACGGAATGAACAGTCTAATGAGTACACAGTATGGTTTGTGGGTAAATCGGAGAAAGACGAAGGTAATGAGAAGTAGTAGAAATGAGAGCAGCGAGAAACTTAACATCAGGATTGATGGTCACGAAGTCAATGAAGCTAAGGAATTCTGCTACCTAGGCAGTAAAATAACCAATGACGGTCGGAACCAGGAGGACATCAAAAGCAGACTCGCTATGGCAAAAAGGCATTTCTGGCCAAGAGAAGTCTACTAATATCAAATACCGGCCTTAATTTGATGAAGAAATTTCTGAGGATGTACGTCTGGAGTACAGCATTGTATGGTAGTGAAACATGGACGGTGGGAAAACCGGAACAGAAGAGAATCGAAGCATTTGAGATGTGGTGCTCTAGACGAATGTTGAATATTAGGTGGACTGATAAGGTAAGGAATGAGGAGGTTCTACGCAGAATCGGAGAGGAAAGGAATATGTGGAAAACACTGATAAGGAGAAGGGACAGGATGATAGGACATCTGCTAAGACATGAGGGAATGACTTCCATGGTACTAGAGGGAGCTGTAGAGGGCAAAAGCTGTAGAGGAAGACAGAGATTGGAATACGTCAAGCAAATAATTGAGGACGTAGGTTGCAAGTGCTAGTCTGAGATGAAAAGGTTAGCACAGGAAAGGAATTCGTGGCGGGCCGCATCAAACCAGTCAGTAGACTGATGACCAAAAAAAAAAAAAAAAAAGGCGGAGGTGGAGCAGTGTTGGCTGGTCACAGTCACGGGTGTGCCAACAAACAAGGAATGAAACACGTGGTCCGCCGCGTTGCCTTGACTACCGGCCTGCCTGTGTACTGATGTTGTCGGTCATTATGCTTCGTAATTCTTTTTACGTGTTGTAGCTTACTTCTATGTCACGTTCGCGTTTTTAACAAAGTTGCCTACTGCATGTGAGTTAGTCTCTTATCAAACGGTGTATTCGTATGTAAATTCACTGGCCTCTTGAACACGTTAGGCGAATACGTTAGGGGGCCTATTACGACCCGTCAACTTTCGTTCCCGTTTGCTCCGGTTTGTTAATAATGCTACGTGTGGGCTGTCGTGTATTTATGTCTGTAAGCCTTTGTTCAAGTGCTGCAAAGTACTACCATGTTTTATGTAAACTTAAAAATGTCCTTGTGTCTCAAGTTAACTGGTGTATATGTCATGTTCTCTAGAGTTTTCTGTGAATATGTAAGACATTGCGCGCCATTTGCGCCAAAGTATGCAGGCATTTCGATGCGTCCCAACTGAAATAATTATAAGACATGCATATTCTTTAGTACGCCGGCCGGTGTGGCCGAGCGGTTCTAGGCGCTTCAGTCCGGAACCGCGTGACTTCTACGGTCGCAGGATCGAATCCTGCCTCAGGCATGGATGTGTGTGATGTCCTTAGGTTAGTTCTAGGTCACTGATGACCTCAGATGTTAAGTCCCATAGTGCTCAGAGCCAGTTTTTTTCTTTAGTAAACATTTCCGTCAACATTCGCTTTAAACAGTATACTGAAGAGATGTTGGAACATTTTGAGTTCTAATAGTGGCTATTAGCACTCAATTTATGGTCTTTCCTGTAATATTTGGCTTCGATAACATTTGTATGCCTAGTTCTGTTATTTATTGTTTTTAAAATGTACGCGGGAGAGTGAAGCCTACGTTATTATAAGATTAACTATTTGTGGTCTCACATCAAAATGTAATAAATACAGGGTGGTCCACTGATCGTGACCAGGCCAAATATCTCACGTAATAAGCGACAAACGAAAAAACTATAAAAAACGGAAAAGTGTAGCTGGAAGGGGTAAACCAGATGCCATGATTTGCCCGCTAGATGGCGCTGCCATAGGTTCAAATGGTTCAAATGGCTCTGAGCACTATGGGACTTAACATCTAAGGTCATCAGGCCACTAAAACTTAGATTTACTTAAACCTAACTAACCGAAGCACATCACACACATCCATGCCCGAAGCAGGATTCGAACCTGCGATCGTAGCAGTCGTGCGGTTCCGGACTGAGATTTGGCAATACGTGTAACGACATTCCATTCAACAGCGAGTAGTTCGCCTTTCGTGATGTTCGCACATCCATTGACAATGCGCTGACGCATGTTGTCAGGCGTTGTCGGTGGATCACGATAGCAAATATCCTTCAACTTTCCCCACAGAAAGAAATCCGGGGACGTCAGATCCGGTGAACGTGCGGCCCATGGTATGGTGCTTCGACGACCAATCCACCTGTCATGAAATATGCTATTCAATACCGCTTCAACCGCACGCGAGCTATGTGCCGGACATCCATCATGTTGGAAGTTCATCGCTTTTTCAGTCATGCAGTGAAATATCTTGTAGTAACATCGTTAGAACATTACGTAGGAAATCAGCATACATTGCACCATTTAGATTGGCATCGATAGAATGGGGGCCAATTATCCTTCCTCCCATACTGCCGCATCATACATTAACCCGCCAAAGTCGCTGATGTTCACTTGTCGCAGCTATCGTGGATTTTCCGTTTCCCAATAGTTTACGTTTTCGCTGTTGGTGAATGACGCTTCGTCGCTAAATAGAACGCGTGCAAAAAATCTGTCATCATCCCGTAATTTCTCTTGTGCCCAGTGGCAGAACTGTACACGACGTTCAGAGTCGTCGCCATACAATTCCTGATGCAGAGAAATATGATACGGTTGCAACTGATGTTGATGTAGCATTCACAACACCGATGTTTTTGAGATTCTCGATTCTGATGTGTGGATTAGCCGCGACAGCAGCTAAAATACCTTCTTGGGCATCATCATTTGTTGCAGGTCGTGGTTGAAGTTTTATATATGGCTTAATACTTTCTGTTTCCTTAAATAACGCAACTATCCGGCGATAGGTCCGGACACTTCGATGATGTCGTCCAGGATACCGAGCAGCAAACATAGCACACGCCCGTTAAACGTTTTGATCACTATAGTCAAACCTAAAGACGATATCGACCTTTTCCGCAGTTGGTAAACGGTCCATTTTAACACGGGTAATGTATCACGAAGCAAATACCGTCCGCACTGGCGGAATGTTACGCGATAGCACATACTTATACGTTTCTGACTATTACTGCGCCATGTGTCACAAAGCGAAAAAATTGGTCCAACTAAAACATTCATATTTCTTTACGTACTACACGAATATGTAATGAAAATGGAGGTTACTATTTTAAAAAAACGCGGTTGATATCCATTTGACCTATGGCAGCGCCATCTAGCGAGCCAACAATGGCCCCATCTGGTTTCCCCCTTGAAGCTAGACGAGTTTCGTTTGTCGTTTATTTCGTGAGATATTCGGCCCGGTCACTATCATGGACCACCCTGTATATGTCGATATCCAAGTGTCTCAGATCCATATGTAATAAATATATGTCGATATCCAACTGTCGTGATGAACCAGCGTGAATTCGCTCTTACGGTGATGTGTAAAGTTCAGTTTTGGTTTCTATTAATAAACGATGAAGTCCAGTCTTTCCAGTAAAAAAATCAGCACCATCTACTCGCCCACTCCGTTTCGTGCAGTTTCAGTTTCATGGACTTAAAATTTGCCGTCTGTAAGGTAAATGATTTTTACGTTTTTCAGATCTAAAATCTTTGTTCTAGGTTCTTCTTACGAATAAAATTCATTATACCGACCGTCAGAGTCATACGACGTACCTACGTCGAGCAGAAAGCGTCTAATGAGACTTCCTCGGCGTAAACATTCACGCCGCGTTCGCCCTGAAACTGAGAGCGTTTGCATCCTTCCTGCAGCGTCTAATTCTAATCCCCGCACATCAGTCCAAACAGGGGCGTATCCGGGTGACGAAATTTGCTGCATCCAATTACAACGGCAGCGCATCTGCTGCGCACGTTGCCCGAAAGCTAATACGCTGCTGCTACTACTCCGGGCACGTTCCATTACGAGACGAGGCGTTGTGACGTCACTCAGTAGGGGAAGCGACGTCTTAAGACGGGCTCCAAATGTGAAACTTTACAGCTCTGTGCAAGCCAGCTGACGAGCGTTACTGACACCATTCCGGAGGCGTCCAGTTCCTTTACTTTACTACCCGAAGCCTTGAACTACCTCTCGCTGGAGTACAACATCTTGTTAAATTTAAATACTTTAATTGATAATTTCTCTTATTAATGGGTCGTATAATAAGTCTGAAATACAAGGAAGTTTTATGGAAACACAAGCCAGTGTTGTCAGTCTTGTTACGAATTTGTTCATACTCAGAAAAAGACATATCGCGTAGCTACTTACGTTATATAAGAAGTTTTCATGTGTGGAGAAAAAAATATCGCAAAACTGGACTACAACGCAATTAAATTTTACGTCTTATGTTTGTGACAATCGTGGAGAAGCAAACAACACCGGGTAAATGAATATTTCAGGCTGTACCAGGTCACCCACGAGCAAAGCGTATGAAACACAATACTTGCAATTTTTTTTTACGTTACTCTATGGACGTTAATGATGTTACGTTGGAAAATAAAAGACAATTGAATTAAATACGGTTCTGTAAAAGCTACCAGTGATTATATTAATTATATATTTTAAAAATTATTTTACTAATTATTCCAATTATCTGTTTAGAGCATTTCGTCTGTCTTTGGATGGTTGCATTGCACTTATATAATGAAGTATCGATTACTTATCTGCCTGTATTACAGCAACATGGCACTGGAAACTCTCAGCAAGTGCAGCCGTCTTAATCCTAACAAGAAGTTCGAAACCTGTGTGGCAAAGAATAATAAAGTGTCGAATCCGGCCATTCATTTAATAACAGGTAGCTGTGACAAACTTTATTTCATCGTAAAACAACGGATTCCACAAGAACTCGTCCAGCGACTAAACAGTACAGAGTTTTCTGTGATGTATTAAGAACACAACTTTGCTACAACGGGCAGTAGCGGCAAGAAGCGCTGCAGTTGGTAGGTTATAGGTGTCGTAAAATAAGGCATTTGTAAACACAATGCCATCAAAATTTGTCGATTTGTGATACAGTTGAACATGCAAACCTAGGAGCCCATTTCTCTTCATTTGAAGAACATTTTAATTTTCTACTTTAACACGAAAAAATCTGCGGGTGAGGGTCACAAAATTCTGGATGGGACCTACGGAGAGACACCTGTTAGTCTACGAGCGCGTAGAGAATGGTTTCAACACTACAAGAACGGTGATTTGACGTCGAAGATCGTCATGGCGGTCAAAGAAAGAACTTTTTCGAAACTACTGAAAAGGTAGGAATCAATGACAGGTGATCGTTATCTAACACAATGAGTCGAGCACTCAAAGACAAATGGCCACAATTCAGTGATAGCCGTGAAAAGGTAATTTGTCAGCATGACAATGGTTGAGACCGCGTCGCGAGACCCGTAAAAACATCCTTGGGAACGTTGAAATGTGAAGTCCTACCCCACAAGCAGTATTCTCCAGACAATGCTCCAAATGACTACCACCTTTATAGATCAATGGAACACGACCTGGCTGACCAGCACTCCCCGTCATACAAATAAGTGCAAAATTGGATCGATTCATGGTTCTCCTCGAAAGATGCGCAGTTCCTCCGTCTCAGAATTCGTACGCTGCCCGGAAGATGTAAGAATCCACTACCGTATCCAATCTAACTTAAGATGAGCGGTGAAACGAATATTCATGTTTATGAATAATCAAATCCACCAAAAACATTGCTAGAGTGTCATCATCCTGTCCTGCACCGCCTTCTTAACCTGAATGCCACAATATTTAAAACGTTCCAGGAGTAAACGTTTGTTTGATCTTTGTTTTGTAGATGTATGGCAGTCCTGAGATACACACAGTAATCACGCCATCTACTTGCTGCGGTAACTGATTGATTAGTGACTGGAGTGTAAAACCCCTCCCCCCTGTAAGGGTTTCCTGTTCGAGTCGAGAGATGTCTCTTGTTAGTTCTGTAGAATCCTACTATAAATCTCAGCAACACAATGAACGTCAGAGGCTACTATCCCTCAGGCACACAAACTTTCCCCTTTTTTATTGGGCTACTTTTCATGCAGTCCAGATAATGGTAACTGTTGCGAACATTGTAGTAAAAGAAGCAAAGAAATGTCCATCACCCTCCCTGCCCTTAGATCAGAACAGCTAATTTAATAGTGATCTAATGACAACAGGATTAACCCCTTTCAGAATGTTCGCAATAACACTGTAACCTGTAACCATCAGGCAGTTGTAGCATCCAAGAGTACCAATTTACAAAGGACACACATTAAGTGGAAAGATACAAATAGGCGGTAGTACAATTTTTTAAGGACAAAATTGAAACTCTTGGCTCTGGCAGAAGTATGTAAAGGAAATGTGGCTAAGACACAAGTGGACAGACATTATAGTAGAACACTTGCAGACGTGATCTAGAATATATGGTATACATCCTGTCAGGGATCCTTTAAAGAAACTCCGAGTACTGGACAACAAAGCATAGAACTGTAGAAAGACAGATGTTAAATAAGGTTCGCTTTCATTTCAAAAGTGTCCTTACAAGGGAAGGTCACGGATTTTCGCTCCAGTTTCATTCTCACAGCACAGTAAAACTGAGGGATGTAGATTATAGTGTCAGTGGCTATGAGAAACAGTTGAAACCACTAAAATTTAACAAGCCCCTTGGGGTAGATGGAAGTCTGATCAGATTCAATACAGAATTTGCAACTTAGATAAAGGATCTTTCCACAGAAACAATTACAGCACCGCGCAGGATTAGCCGAGCGGACTAAGGAACCGAAGTCATGGACTGGTCAGCTGGTCCCGGCGGAGGTTCGAGTAGTCCCTCGGGAATGGGTGTGTGTGTTTGTCCTTAGAATAATTTAGGTTAAGTAGTGTGTAAGCTTAGGGACTGATGAACTTAGCAGTTAAGTCCCATAATATTTCACACACATTTGAACATTTGAACAACACAGATATTACAGCACCTACAGCTAAGGTACATTGATCCTCCTGTTTGACAGTGGAAGGTCTAAACCAGAGGCTCAGATGATTCTGGGACAGTCTTCTTTCTTTCATTTTTGGTTTGTCAGTCTTCTGACTCAACTGATGCGGCCCCTCACGAATTCCTGTGCTGTGCAAACCTATTTATTCCAGAGTATCAATTGAAACCTACGTTCTCAGTTATTAGATGGGTGTTTTCCAATCTCTGTCTTCGTCTACAAGTTTTACACTCTGCAGCTCCCTCTAGTACCTTCCAAGTCATTCCCTGATATCTTAACAGATGTCCTATCATCCTGTCCCTCCTCCTTGTCAGTGTTGTCTATATATTCCTTTCCTCTCCGATTCTGCGGAGACTCTCCTCCAGTCTTACCTTATTAGTCCACCTAATTTTCAACATTCTTCTGTAACACCACATCTTAAATGCGTCGATTCTATTCTGGTTTTCCCACAGTCCATGTTTTACTATCAAACAACACTGCGCATATTCTCATAAATTAAGACCTATGTTTGATACTAGTAGACCTCTCTTGGTCAGGAATGCCCTTTTTGCCAGTACTAGTCTACTTCTGATGCCGTCCTTACTCCGTCCGTCATAGGTTATTTTGCTTCCTAGAAGCAGAATTCCTTAGCATCTTCTACTTCGTGACCATTAATCGTGTTGTTAAGTTTTTCGCTGTTCTCATTTCTGCTACTTCTCATTATTTTTGTCTTTCCTAGATTTACTCTCAATCCATAGTCTACACTCGTTGGACTATTCATTCCATCGAACGGATTCTGTCATTCTTCTTCGCATTTACTAAGGATAGTAATGCCATCAGCGAATCTTATCATTGATAAGTTTTCACTCTGATTTCAAGCCCACTGTTGAAATTTTCTTTTGTATCTCCGATATTATAGACTGAATAGTAGGGGCGAATAGCTGCATCCCTGTCTTTTCACGAGCAATTCACTCTTAGCCATCTAGTCTTCTTTTTTCTCCTGGGTTCTTACACAAATTGTGTACTACGCGTCTTTTCCTATATCGTACCCCTCTTTTTCTCAAAATTTAGAAGATCTTGCTCCATTTAACATTTTAGAACCCTTTTACCAGGTCTACAAATCCAGTAAATGTGTACTGATTTTTCTTTTCTCTTGGTTCCGTTACCAACTGCAACGTCAGAACAGCCTCTCTCGTTCCTTTACCTTTCCTAAAGCCAAGCTGATCGATATCTAAGACATCGTCAGTTTTCTTTTTCATTTTGAGACAACATCGGATAGGAATTTCTCGCCGCTGCTGACGGGTGGAGGATTTTAGAGTTCCCCTTAATGGGTTAGGGATGAATTACTCACAGGAGGCGGCTACTATAGTACGTGTGACGTGCGTATTGGTCATTTTTTAGAGTAGAGAAACCTGTTTTTGGAATCATAGACGTCTGCCAAAACCGAAGCTATAACAGATCGAAAATGGTGGTAGTCATTGGCAGCATTGTGTGGAGAATACTGCTGGTACGTCAGGACTTCACATTTTAACGTTCCAGAGGATGTTTTTATGGGTCTCGCGACGCGGTGTGAACCAGTGTCATGCTGCCCAATTACCTTTTGACGGCTATCGTTGCATTGTGGCCGTTTGTCTTCCAGTGCTCGGCTCATTGTGTTAGATAACTATCACCTGTCATAGTTTCCGTCCGTTTCAGTAGTTTCGAAAAAGTTCTTTCTTTTCCGCCATGCCGATCTCCGACATCAAATCACCGTTCTAGTATCGTTGAAACCATTCTCTACACGTTCGTCGACTAATAGGTGGCTCTCCGTAGGCCCCATCCATCATTTTGCGACCCTCACCCGCAGATTTTTTCGTGTTAAAGCAGAAAATTAAAATGTTTCGCAAATGAAGAGAACTGGACTCCTAAGTTTATATGTTCAACTGTATCATGCAATAACAAATCGACAAATTTTCTGATGGCGTTGTGTTCACAAATGGCTTATTTTATGTCACCTACAACCTACCAATTGCAGCACTACTTGGCGTTACTGCCGGTTGAAGCAAGGTTCAGGGCGTAATACAACACAGCCAACCATGTACTGAGCTGTTTCGTCTTTGGACGAGTTCCTGTGGAACCAGTTGTTGTACGATGAAATAAAGTTTGTCACAGCTACCAGTTATTAAATGAATGAAGGGATTCGACATTTTATTGTTCCTTGGGACACAGGCTTCGCACTTTTGGTTAGGCTTAAGATGTCTGCACTGTACAAACGTGAAGAATGCTCATCCCCACATGCTGGATGTAAAAAAATTTAAAATGATACTAGTTTAATGCAGAAGCATTCAAGGAAAGGCCCCGGTATTGTTTACTTACTGAAGGTAAGATACTGTAATGAGCAGAAAGTTGATAGAAACAGTAAGTGAAAGCAACGAAATCCTAAGCTCAATTTCGAATATTTATCGCAAAGTTAGGTTAGTCGCTAATGGTAGATGCGTATTGATTGCAGTAAATAGTTCTGTAATATATCGAGATTTATTACGGACTCCGAATGCAAATTGATCTGGGTGAAGTTAAGCTTAAAAGGACTGACAAAAAGGGTAGTCAGTTGCTTTTATAGGCCGCCTGGGATAATAATTGTAGCGGTAGAGTGCTTCACGGAGAACTTGCAGAACATATCGTTTTAATAGGGGTGACTCATCTTGCCAGGCATACACTGGGACAGTCATGCAATCAGAACTGGTGCCGGAGATAGAGATTCGTTTGAAATTATTCTGAATATCTTGTATGAATATTAATGTGAGCAGATTATTAAACAATAAATTCGTGATGGTAGCGTGGTAGATCCCTAGCAAGAAACAGATCTGAACTTAACAAATCAGATAATACAGAGGAAGATATCAGTAATAATAATGATGTGATTGCAACTCTGAATACAGGTATTATGGAGAATGATAAAATATGTAGAAAATAATTTTTCGTTAGCGAGAGTGAACGGATATATTATGCTGCAGGTTGTCTTAATAGTCAACAATAATGCACAAACGGAAAAAATTCAAAGGTATCCTTCCATCTGTGTTAGAAAAGTATGTCCCAAGCAAGGTCTTAAGGCATAGGAAAGTCATGTTAGGAAAGTGTTACGTAAACAAGGGTAGCTTCGTCGCAGACTCAAGAGAAGCCAAAACCCACTTGACAATAAAATTATGAAGGAAGCGAAAATGAGCCTACAAGAGCAACCACACAAGCTTGAAATGATTTTGAAAGTCATTGTCACCCGATCTGACTGAAAACCTTAAGAGATTTTGGTCTTGCACAAAATCCTTAGGTGATTCGAAATCATCTATTCAGTCGCTCAGTGACCATACCATATGATCAACGAAACTGTAGATAACAAAGAGAAGACCGAAATACTAAATTCGATCTTCTGAAATTGTTGCACCACAGAATGTCGTAATACGCTTGCTTTTTTCAGTCATTGTACCGACGTCGAAATGGCAGATATTGAGATAACCGATCGCGTAATAGAAAAGAGACTGCAGCTGCTTAGTAGCGGAAAGGCATCTGGGCCAGATGAGACACCGATATGATTCTACAGATATTACTCAAAAGAGTTTGCTTCTCATTTAGCAGCAGTTTATCGCAGATCGCTGGAACAACGAACACCAGCAAACGACTTCAAAAAAGAGCAGATCATTCCCGTTTTTAAAAGCAGCAGTAGGTCAGTCGCCCAGAATTATAGATCTATGTCATTGACTTAAATCTTTTGTAGAATTATGGAATATCTTTCATGTTCAAGAATTATGACTTTCCGGGGAACGAAAATAACCTCTATGAAAACCCGCTTGGACTTCGCAGAGGCCGGCCGGAATGGCCGTGTGGTTCTAGGCGCTACAGTCTGGAACCGAGCGACCGCTACGGTCGCAGGTTCGAATCCTGCCTCGGGCATGGATGTGTGTGATGTCCTTACATTAGTTAGGTTTGATTAGTTCTAAGTCCTAGGCGACTGATGACCTCAGAACTTAAGTCGAATAGTGCTCAGAGCCATTTGAACCACTTGAACTTTGCAGAGATTGTGCGACTCTCACAAAGATCCCCTTGTGTATGATGTCGCAAAAGGTCCGTTTATGGCATTCGACGCCCGTTATGTTGCCTACCATGGTACCACAATATTGGTTGATGATGGCAGCAGGAGGTGGACAGGAGGTATCCAAATGTGAGCACAGCTTGAGGCTACGGAGCGAGTTGAACTGCTTAGTCGGCGAGTAACTCACAGCAGTGCTACAATGCTAGTGGTGTTGATACAAAGCAGAGCAATGACAACGATAAATAGAGCAAACATTGCGTTATATCTGTAACAATTGTTACCGATTTTGACACGTCCTTGGAAACGAACCACAGGAATTTCGCAGAGTGAGAAAGAAGTGATAGATGAAGTGTTACCGTTTCTGCAAGACAAGTCAGTGGGATGTGTCGTGTCGTATACGCTCGGAAGTGAGGACAGTGTGTATGAGGAGTACAATGACGACGATACGTGTTTAACAAGTCAGTGATTCTGAAACAGCTGTCGAGCCATGCAATTCATCATTCTTGTCGGACGGGGAGCCACGAATCTCGTTTCCAGTGAAACGTAGTAAAGGACAATCGTCGTCCAAAGAGAGGGTACTGGACATAACTGCGTACCTGGAACATCAACCGCAGCCTAAAAGAAAACAGTTGTGAACATATTTAGAATAAACGACAGTGTAGTGCATAAGGAAAACTATGGATATTCAAGGGAGGACTAGATGCTCATGTTATAGATCCTGGTGTTGAAGCGTTTCAAGGATGCTCGATACAATTTACACGACGTGCGTGATATTGTCTACCACGTTAGGCACATCAAATTGCGCGTGAAATAGATTACAGTGGTTTCAAGGGAAGCAGTGGAAATCAGCATAGTCTCAAACATTGCTACGGAATTGGAAGACATACGATAACGAAATATCAAGAAAAGCGACAACCTGACGATACACAGCAAACTGCGTTATCTGCCAAAAATTTTTTAGATGAGATAAACAAACGCATCCCATCGTCAAACTACTAAGGAATTTGTTTTCAACTCCGACCAATCGGATTATGAATAGGAAATGTCAATGAGAAGATCCCTGGAAATTAGAGGTGCGAAGAAGGTTATATCAAGATCAACTAACTCCAACGCGTTAAGACAGAAGTATAAAATTGTGCCAACTGTTAATCTGGGTAGTAAATTGGCTGGAAAGTTATTTATTACAATGGGAGACGTTGGAGGTGCTCATCCCTCTACCATTTTTCTTGTGCTGTGTTCTTGCAAGGGCGGTAGAGAACAATTGCGTTACAGCAAGTAAGGGTGGGAAAACGAGAGTTAGAGAAATACAAAATAACTGGATTTTCCTTGATTATGATCTGCGTACAAAAATCATACTACTTTAGAGCAAAATATCCCTCTTGTAAGATGTGTGACATCTCAGTTCATACAACGTGGAACTAGTGGAAAATATCAGGCTTAGGATGTTATTTTATTTCGTGCTTATACATTTTATCGTACTATCGGCTTCTACGCCTTAAAGGATAGTCAGTTTCATGATAAGCTCGATGACATACTGTTCTACATTTGGTTGCATTCCATCACCCCGATATACCAGTATGCACAGTTTGTAACTTCCAAGGATTTCGCCTTCGATCTTGATGGTGCGCAGCTTTGTGATCTCTGTGACGCGCCATTATTCATTCGGTGTTCGAGGTGCAAGATAATAGTTTGTTTTGGACATTACTGGAATGTCGATGATGTCCAATTTGAGAAACTTAATATATACATGCCATAAAATGTTTATCTCTGCACCTCCAGTACATTCAGCCACCCTCATGACGCACATGGTGAGTCATTAATTACAAGTTAATATTTTTCCCGTCATAATTGTTAACATAAAACTTTCAAATGAGCCTACTAAATACTAAACCTGTGACATCGCACTCAAAGGTTTCCTTGTCAACTCGCTCTGTTCCTCCTTCAGGTCCATAGCGCTGCAGACAATGGCGATCGGGTTGGTGCCCTGTTCCTAGACTTCGGGAAAACTTTTGACAGACGTCGTGCACTACCATTTAGTGAAAAAACACGAGCTTACCGGGTTTTCGACCAGATTTGCGGTTGGATTCAAGATTTCCTTGCAGACTGAATTCAACATGTTGATCTTTTTTCTCTTCTTGCGTCACCAGTCTTCTGACTGGTTTTAATGCGCTCCGCCAGGCTCTTCTTTGCGAACCTCTTCATCTCAGAGCAGCATTCGCAACCTACGTCCTCAATTATTTGCTGGATGTATTTCAATCTCTGTCTTTCTCTACAGTTTTTGCCCTCTACAGCTCCTTCAAATCCCATGGAAGTCGTCCTCTGATATCTGAACTGGTGTCCTAACATCGTGTCCCTTACCCTTATCAGTGTTTTCCACGTATTCATTTCCTCTCCGATTCTGCACAGAACCTCCTCATCCCTTACCTTACCGGTCCACCTAATCTTCAACATTCGTCCGTAGCACCACATCTCAAATGCTTCGTTAAGGCGTTTGTTTGATACTGGTAGACTGCCCTTGGCAGCAATGCCCTTTTTGACGTTGATAGTCTGCTTTTGATGTCTTCCTTGCTCCGTCCGTCACCGAGCGAGGTGGCGCAGTGGTTAGACACTGGACTCGCATTCGGGAGGACGACGGTTCAGTCCCGTCTCCAGCCATCCTGATTTAGGTTTTCCGTGATTTCCCTAAATCGTTTCAGGCAAATGCCGGGATGGTTCCTTTGAAAGGGCACGGCCGATTTCCTTCCCCATCCTTCCCTAACCCGAGCTTGCGCTCCGTCTCTAATGACCTCGTTGTCGACGGGACGTTAAAAAAAACACTAACTAACTCCGTCCGTAATTGGTTTTGTTACTGACTAGGTAGTAGGTGGGTCTGAACGGAACTAAATCGATGGATATAAAGGTAATTTCCGGAGTTCCAGAAGGAGGTGTGATAAGAACTCTACTGTTTACGATATATACAAATGATTGGTACAAAGTGTCGGAAGGTATTTGGAACTCTTCGCAGATCGTGCAGTTGTCTACAAGAAAGTAGCAAAGCCAGAAGGCAGTATCGATTTGCAAGAGGGTGTTGTGTGCTTCAGCGGCCAACCGGACCTGGTAACGAACGGTGGACCGCAGCTGTATTGAAGCTGTGTGTCGGCTCCACGCTGTCCTTCCTGAATCGTCGTACGATATGTCTGGTGAGCTTCAGAACTGGTTTATCGGATGCGAGTGGGCCGAGCATTGTCATTTCCTGTGGCGGTACGGTGACTTTTCGGTAGTTTTGCTTCACGAAATTCCAGCATGCTGGAACAGCTGTGGGTCAACAACTTATTTTAATCAGTATTACGAAAAACCACTTCAGAATTGCAAATTTTAATTTTTTATTCACTCTTTGAATAATTTCCGTTGTACTTAGTTGCCTGGTTGATAGTTCGAGTTTCACGTCCGGTTCCATATTAGACTTGTAGCTATTGATCCCGCTTCTGTTTCTAGGCAGCAAACCTATGTGGCCACTCCTACGAAATTACTGAATTTGTATCTGTATTTGATGCTCCAATCTGAGTGTTATTTGGTGGAAGGTGTCGGATTTCTTGCAGCACGCATTTATATATTAAGTGGGTTCATTTCATCTGCCACGTCCAGCATGTACTACTAATAAAGACATCTATTGTCTTACCTCATATGTTGTCTTATTGGGTGTTCATGTTACCAAGATTGACTGTGTTTTTTTTAGTTGTTTGTAAGCGTGGGGCCTCTTCATCTTAAGTCAGTGAGGGCTTTATTTTGCGTCTGTTACTGATGTTTCATATGTGGCTGTAACTTCATTCAAAAGTCTATTGCTGTTAGTCAGAGATTCTTAGCCAACCCAAAGCGTTAGCTTGGGGTTTAGTTCTTCAATCTGCCTGGCGGTTATTTCGTTACCCCTCACCCACGTGGCACGAGTTTTGTAAAATTTAGGATAGTCAGACGAACCTCTTGCTCGGTAACTGTATTAGGAACGGCGTTTAGGTTTTGGCAGCTTTAGAAGTTTCATTGATTTGACCCCGTTAATTCACTGAAAATTTGTTTATTGTTTTTCTTGTTGCTGTAATTTTGACTCTCGTTCGGCGGCGTTCGGCCTCTAGTAGAGGCCCGACCCAATCCCTGTACCAAATTCTGTGTTTCTCTGTTAATTAAGCTATCATTTGTGTTTCTTTTGTTGGGACGTGTTCGAAGTCTGTCTGGATGGCGTAGCGTCCGAAAGCGGACCAAGGCCGTGCTTGACCGAACGGTCTACCAGGTTCAAGTGGTCTGCACAACTCAATCTTTCCGAGCCCACTACACATTGCCTAGGCTGGGCTGTATAGCACGTCGATGTCTTTATTTGTGTCTGAATCATTGCGCTCCTACTACCGATCACCTTTTTTTGATTTCTAGCTAATGTAAATTGTTGAAGTGTCAACCGGCTAATTTGCCAATTCTTTTTATTTACTTAAATGCGTTTATGCAAATGTGTCCCTGCAAACTGAAAGGTTATTAATCCTACTCATTGTATGTACTGTATGTTCTTGAACTGACCAAACTCTATGAGATTTAAGATATGTTAATTTCCTGAAGGTTCTCACTATTTGTACCATTCAGGACACAATATTTAACATCAGTTCTGTTTGGTTGTTTCTCTTTGAGACGTGGTACTAACTGGAATAAACGAAAACTTGGGAGGACCAACCAATATAACTTTCTTTTCAACAACCTGTTTATTTAACAATGTATAAACTTTGTTTTACATATAAGGGAAGCTTTTAACGATAAAATTTTCATTAATAAAATGAACAAATTTGCAAAATTCTTTCGACAAACCTTAAGCTGAATAAGCTTTTAATCTTTGAAAAAGAAATCTGAAGTGCTGTATTGCAAAACAGCAAAGAATATAACAATTCGTGGAGATATGTACCGTCTATGCAACTGAATGAAGGCAGTTTGTTTATTGCCATACGCATTTCGTTTCATTTACTTGGGAAGCATCATCATTGGCCTGAAATACGTATTTATTTTTATACATACAGTAAAAGTCTTCTGTGATAGATATAATATTCTGCTATATTACATTTTGACGTGTTTTTCTCTTGCTTTTTCGGTTAGAAGTAACTTATGTAGCACAAGTCCCGTTTTGTGAATGTATCGTTCGGTGTTACGATCTCCAGCGCTGTTAACACGTGTGTGGTCCTCGAGATGTATTTGTTAGTCTTCATACTCCAGCTGTCAGATTTCTGGCGTTGATTTATCCACATTTGTCACATCGCATCTTCCATTTTCACTTTCCATTTGGTGATCAACATATCTGTATTTTCGGTGCGTAGTGTTGCGAACTGTCGTTGTGTGTTTGTCTTTTGTTTCTGTTGTGTTTGATGTTTTCATTTGATGTGTGCGTGTGTTTCTGTGTGTAAACGTGTGTGTGTTTTTTAAATTTGAGTTCATGTGTCTATGTTTGTGTGTGGGGAGTGGGAAGAAGGGGGGGGGGAGACAGAGGGAGGGAGAGAGAGAGAGAGAGAGAGAGAGAGGAAGGGAGAGAGGAGGGGAAGGAGATTCATCCCGGTTACAGCCACAGACATGATTATACATGCTTCATCCAACAACCTGCATAATCAAAAACTAGCAGCCCTACAACACATATTACACGCACTAAATAACATCCCACTCAGCAAAGAAAATTACGAAAAATAGTTAGAAACGGTACAGATCATAGCCACAAGCAATGGTTACAGCACCCATCAAACTCAATCAAAAAATTAAAACACAGCTAAAGAAAAATCAAAACAAGCCGAGAGCACAGAACCCCATAGACACTAGAGCAAACACGGAAACGCAAAACAATAAGACTCATGACATGAATAACAGAAAAAAATGGTACACTCTTACATACAAACACAAAGCAACGCACAAGATAGCAACTATACTAAAGATATAGGAATTACAAATGGCTTACAGAACCAGAAACACACTCCAATCATATTTACAAACAATAGAAAAACCAGATAAATACCAGAGAGCAGGTATATACCAGCCAGAGTGGCAAGAATGTAAATCAGTATATTTGGGGATGACAAGCAGGATCTTTAAAACTAGATATAAAGAACATATAAGAAGTTGGTAATATGAAAAATAGCCATTCTTCCTTCGTCGAACACCTGATACAACATCGACATGAACCATCCAACATGGAAAGTGACATGACAGTCATCAGCGTGAATAATCGCAACAGAAAGCTCCTGGCACGTGGAATTGCAAGAAACCTTTCACACACAAAGAGCCATTGGAATGAAAAAGAAGGTACTCAACGGCCAAATCCATATAAACAATAACTCTCTGATCATACTAGCCACCAGAACAACAACAAACCGAATATGTTGATCACCAAATGGAAAGTGAAAATGAATTATGCAATGTGACAAATGTTGGTAAATCAACGACAGAAATCGCCCAGCTGGAGTATGAAGGCTAACAAATACATCTCCAGGACCACACACATATGTGTTAACAGCGCTGGAAGTCGTAAGTAACACCGAACGATACATTCACAATACGGAAATTCTGCTTCTAACCTAAAAAGCAAGAGAAAAACCACGACAAAATGTAATATAGCAGAATATTATAACCATCACACAATACTTTTATTGTATGTATAAAAATAAATACGTATTTCAAGCCACTGATGATGCTTCCCAAGCGAAAGAAGCGAAACGCGTATGGCAACAAATCGGTTGGAAACTTCCCTCATGTCAGCACGTTGTAGGTGTCACCACCGGCGCCAACCTTGTATGAATGCTCTGAAAAGCTAATCATTTGCATAGCACAACATCATTTACCTGTCGGTTAAATTTCGCGTCTGTAGCACGTCATCTTCGTGGTGTAGCAGCTTTAATGGCCAGTAGTGTAATATGTAGCTTCACTTATCGTGTACGTGTTATCTGTCAGTAGGCAGAATGGGTCTTCGAATAGTGCCCTTTCTCTGGTTGTTAGGAACAAGGTTGTTAGAGAAAACACAACAGTTTGCTGTAACACAACTGTCCCTTGAAGGAGTTAGGGCTCTGATCCGTAACAGCACGAGGTGTGTGAGATGACTACGTTTGGAGAAGTGCAAGCCAGGAGGGCGGCTCCTGGTGAAGCAGGGGAAGCTTCGGCGCCGGCCAGCTCGCAGCGGACTCGGCGGTCTTTGCGGTAAGTCTGGGGGCGGGTGGCTGCCGGCGGCACCTGTGGCCGACGCCGACGCCAAACTTGGAGCTATTATCGCCTCGGCAGGGCGCGCCAGAGTGTGGCGCTTAACCGGCCCGTCGACAAATTAAGCGGCGCGGAGGCGCGCTGCGCTGCGCCGACACGCACAGTGGCTGTGAGTTAGCGCACCCTGCGGGACGGCCAGACGAATGTTCGGCGCTTTCGCTCGCGAGTGCAATCCAGACCGCCAGCGCTTCGTTTCGGCGCCAAAGAGCTCAAAGTTCGTGGTACTGAAGCACTGTTGTGATATTTAACACAAATCGGGGTTCCTGAACAGTTCATTGACAGTATCGGCAGCAAACAATCACCTGCAACTACAGTTGCCGATGCGTACCAGGAGAGCAGTGTGCGTTAACCCTTTAGTGACCAGTGGGAACTATAGTTCCCACCTATCTGTTTTCGCTGTAAGTTCAGTGGTAAACCGTGTTCCCACTTCTAACTTGTGCTGTCAGCTCTGTTAGAGTATTCTAACTACATGTAAATTGTCAACTGGTGTGCGAAAGCAGTTGTATTTCTACCTTGTTAGTCAATCAATGTCAAAGCGCAGTTTCCGCGTGAAAACGAGCCACTGTTTCGACCGCTACGGCATTTTTTGTATAGTGTGCTTTCCTTTTGCGTGTGAAGTGACTCGTGCCGTACTTTTACATCTACGAGAGAGATAGTATTCATTTATATTTGCTGAATTTGACTGACAATTACGTAAATATTACAAGGTAAGTTAGTGGGGATTATTTTTCCCACTGAACTTGGGTGAAGTGCAACGCGTATGGCTGCGTAATCGGGATCGTAGTCATTGTTTGTTTCTTATTGTTTATAATGTCTGGACTGACGCCAGAAGAGGTTTTCAGAATTTTGAATGCTTCACCAGAAGATGTAGAAGATTCAGAAATCGATGCTGACTCTGATGATGATTTTGAGTCACCAAATACTTCACAGATATGCTGAAAAAAAATTCTAGACTTAGCAGGGGAGAATTCGAATTTGCTGTCAGGTCATGTGTTGCAGCAGTGATGTAGCAGGATAGCAAACCTGTTTGTATACCATCAAATTACCACAATCCAAACACATTACAACTGTTTTGAGAACAAACAAAGATGGAAGCAGAAGTGAAGTATTCTGCCCATTGGCTGTGGCAGAGTACAACAAAATAATGGGAGGAGTGGATAGGTTTGATCACCTGCGTGAACGGCATCCTGTAGGCCATTGTTCATGGAAGTGGTGGCGCAGATTGTTTTTCTTTCCTGTAGATTTGGCAGTTGTCAATTCCTACATTATGAGGAAATTACAGAAGCAGACCAGCTAACATTTAGATTGCACTTGGCATGGCAGCTTGTCTCCTGATTCTCAAGTCATAAGCGAAGAGGAAGGCCCGTTCATTTTCAAAGACCAGAAAGGGGGCAGGTCTGGAGTACCAGATGAAGTTCGTCAGGAGAAAGTTGGAACTCATTTGCCTACAAAAGGTACAACAAACAGAAGATGCCACCAATGTAGCACCAAGAACAAAGAAAAGAGAACAAAAATAATGTGCAGCAACTGTCGTGTACCTTTGTGTGTAGCACCATACTTCTCCAAGTTCCATAGTATATCACCTTAGTGAACTCAAAGGACAATATGACCAAATACAAATATAAATGTAATGTTTAAAATGCTTTTTTTTAATTAGCAAGAGACGTTACTCTAGAGTTCGGTGGGAACAATAGTTCCCACTAATTTTTTTATACTCGTAGGCTAAACTCTCACTTTCAAGATTTAAACTACGATTTTATGAATGGTTCCTTAGCCCAATAAAGTGTTCATGAAAAGTCTACAACTTCTGGAAATAATTTGGTCACTAAGGAGTTAAAGCGTCCGCTCTTTCGGCGAAGAACTGAGCCACCACGTTTCTTTCTATTTTAGTTTCAATAATTCGTTTTCATGGTAATGATTTTTTTACTTCTTTTGTTTTATCCTTATGTTAAAGTATTTATTTATAACTATTTTTTTGATCCCTCTCTGTTTAGTTAATAATTGTTGATGGTTGGTTCATTCTTTAACATTTCTGTCTAGTTTTGTTTTTATAATTTGTGTTTATTCATATGCTAATCTAAATATAATTAGATATTATTTTGGTACTGATTATTTTTCTTTTAGTTTGATTTTGTTAAGTTTTTGGATTTGTTCTTTAATAATTACTGCTAGAGGTTCTGTTTATTTAAGTTCTTATCATTCTAATTTTTTTTATCTTTATGGTCTTAATTTTGATGATTATGCTTTATTGTTCGTTTGCTAGATTGAGCCTTCGGCTGGTGGATTAACAACGAGAGCCGGTGTGCTGGTGACCCTCCATGTGGTTTTTAGGCGGTTTCCCATACCCCACTAAGTGCATACTGAGCTGATACACCTCACTCGCCTCAAGTACACGCTACGTGAACAATTACAAAACTGTCTTACAGCTGCACACAGAATTTAGAGGCAGACACTGAGTCCACTCCGGAACGTAAATACGAGTCAGGAAACCTGAGATGTTCAAAAATGTGTGTGAAATCTTATGGGACTTAACTGCTGAGGTCATCAGTCCCTAAGCTTACACACTACTTAACCAAAATTATCCTAAGAACAAACACACACACCATTGCCCGAGGGAGGCCTCGAACCTCCGCCGGGGCCAGCCGCACAGTCCATGACTGCAGAGCCTTAGACCGCTCGGCTAATCCCACGCGACTGAAACCTCGGATTGTAAGTAGGCTGTTTATGTTTTCTTATCGGCAACGTTACGTAGCGCTCGGTATGAAAATCACTGGCTGTGCTGTGTGCAGTCTGTAGCTAGTTTGCATTGTTGTCTGCCATTGTAGTGCTGGGCAGCGGCAGCTGGATGTGAACAGCGCGTAGCGTTGCGCAGTTGGAGGTGAGCCGCCAGCAGTGGTGGATGTGGGGAGACAAATGGCGGAGTTTTGAAATTTGTAAAAATGGATGTCATGAGCTGCTGTATATATTATGACTTTTGATGACTGTGGCCGAACGGTTAAAGGCGCTACGGTCTGGAACCGCACGACCGCTACGGTCGCAGGTTCGAATCCTGCCTTGTGCATGGATGTGTGTGATGTCCTTACGTTAGTTAGGTTAAAGTAGTTCTAAGTTCTAGGGGACTTATGACCACAGCAGTTGAGTCCCATAGTGCTCAGAGCCATATGAACGACTTTTGATGACTATTAAGGTAAATAGATTGTTTGTTCCCTATTAAAATCTTTCATTTGCTAACTATGCCTATCAGTAGCTAATGCCTTCAGCAGTTTGAATCTTTTATTTAGCTGGCAGTAGTGGCGTTTGCTGTATTGCAGTAGATGGAGCAACGAAGATTTTTGTGAGCTAAGTGATTTGTGAAACGTGTAGGTTAATTTAGTCAGGGCCATTCTTTTGTAGGGATTTTTGAAAGTCAGATTGCGTTGCGCTAAAAATATTATGTGTCAGTTTAAGCACAGTCATGTATAATTGTTCAAAGGGGACGTTTCAAGATGTTTAGTCTCCTTAGTCCCGTAATCAGCAGTGTACATGCCGCCTTCACAAGCGCAAGATAAAAGTAAATATAGATAACATTTTCAGTGGAGAGCAGCGACCTAGTGCTGTACTTAGGTTAAAATCGACGGTCGAGATCGCATCAACATTTGTTTATTGACCAGTTTGGGCTTAAGTTAGAGCTATCCTCATAATTTTGGGGCTTCCATGACAGGTGCTGGCGGCTCCTCGGTTTCTCACGAGCACGATCGTGGTATCTCGTGAAAAACCGAATAACCGCCGGCACCAGCCATAGGGAGCCCAAAAATTATGAGGATGTCTCTAACATAAGCCGAAACCTGTCAGCAGACAAATGTTATTGTGATCTCGACCACTGATTTCAACCTACGAAGATAAAAAGACGGAGAGAGTAGATCAGGGCACTGAACAGCAAATTAAGTATGTACGAGAAGATGGTAATCTCTTTATCATTGACGACTTGAACAACGCTGTAGTAGGGGAACGAACACAAGGCAGAGTTGACGAAGTATATGGGCTTCGTAGGAGGAGTGAGAGAGGAGAAAGAATAAGTTCAGCAACAAATATCAGCTAGTAACAGCGAATAAACTGCTCAAAATTCTCGGCAGGAGGAGGTATACTTACAAAATTTCTAGATAAACGGGAAATTTCTGGGTGGAATGCATCGTGGTCACGCAGAGGTTCGGAAATCAGGTGCTGGACTGTAAAGTGTAACCATGGGTAGATAAGGACTCGGATCTTAAGTTACTAATGATGAGTAGAAAAGTTAAAGAGACTCTTACAGCAGAATCATAGTAGAAAAAGCGGAATTTTAAATACTTGTGGACTCATGAGGTCTGAATGACATTCTCTGAGGCTACACATTCTGCAGTACTGAGTATCACAGTACGTAGCTGAAGTGAAGAGGAATGGACATCTGAGAACACACTCACAGAAGTTGAAGAGACAACATAGGTAAAAGGAATATAATTGAAATCAAAATTGGGTAACAGAAGTAACACTTCACTTCAACAACGAAAGGAGAAATACAGAAATGTTCAGGGAAATACAAGAATACAGCAATAAAATTCCCTTAGAAATGAAACAGATAGAATGTGCAAGGAAGTTAAAGCAAAATTATGACGGGGATAACGTGAATGAATTGGATGAAAAATTGTCATCGCATCATCTTATTCAGTGTAGATAATGGACATATGACTTAAGAAAAATCAAGACACGTTCATACTATTTGTCTACCTGGAAAAAGCGTCTGACAACGTAAAATGGTGTAAGTTGTTCGAAACTGAGGAAAATGCCGGCCGCGGTGGCAGAGCGGTTCTAGGCGCTTCAGTCCGGAACCGCGCGACTGCTACGGTCGCAGGTTCGAATCCTGCCTCGGGCATGTATGTGTGTGATGTCCTCATGTTAGTTAGGTTTAAGTAGTTCTAAGATCTAGGGGACTGATGACCTTAGACGTTAAGTCCCATAGTGCTCAGAGCCATTTTGAGCCATTTCTGAGGAAAATAGTAGTAACTTATAGGGAAATAGGGGTAATAATATAATACGTAGAAGAATCAGAAGGGAACAATACGGTAGCGTTCTCGCTTTCCACACCCGGTTTCCCGGGTTCGATTCCCGGCGGCGTCAGAGATTTTCTCTGCCTCGTGATGACTGGTGTGGTGTCCTTAGGTTAGTTAGGTTTAAGTAGTTCTAAGTACTAGGGGACTGATGACCCTAGATGTTAAGTCCCATAGTGCTCAGAGCCATTTTTTTGAGGGGACAATAAGAGTTGAAGATCAAGAACGAAGTGTTCAGATTATAAAGGGTGTAAGACAGAGATACAGTCTTTCAACCCTACCAGTTAGTCTACACATCTAAGTAGCACTTAAAGAAGTAATCGGAAACATTTAGAGTGGGATTAATTGAAATTACTGGCGAAAAATACCATTGATAGGATTCGCCGTTGATGAAGTAAAGAAGAATGCAGGACCTGTTGAATAGAACGGTCTATTGAATACAGGATTTGGACTGGGAGTAAACAAATGAAAGATGAAAGGAAAGAGGAGCAGCAAAAATTAGAATATCGATAAACTTAACATTAAAACTGGATACCACGAAATAGGGTAAGTTAAGGAATTCTTCTGCTTTGGAAGTAAAATAACACATGACAGCATAAGGAAGGTAGAAGTAGAGAGAAGATCAACATAGATAACGAGGACATTCCTAGCAAACAGGAGTCTACTGATATTTATCATCGGCCTTAATTTGAGAAGAAATTTCTGAGAATGTAAGTTTGGAGTACAGATTCGTATGGCAATTAATCATGAATGGTTGGAAAACCGTAAAGGAAGAGACTCGAAGCGGTTGAAATGTCGTGCTGCAGAACGATTTGAAAATTAATCGACTTATAAGGTAAGGAATGAGGATGTTTTATGCAGAACTGGTGAAAAAAGGGATATTTGGAAAACATGGGAAAGAAGAAATGGACAGGTCTGTATTACATTTGTTTAGATACCAGAGAATAACTTCCATGATACTAGAGGGAACTGCAGAGGGTAAAAAGTGTAGGTGAAGACGGAGACTGGATGAAATACATCTAACAAATATTGAGAAGAAGAGGTTGGCGAATGAGAGGAATGTGTTGGGTACTGCAGCAATCCAGTCAGAAGTCTGAGACTCACAAGAAAACAGCAGCACGAGACTAATACAGATAAAGAATATTGTTATCAAACATACGTCTGAATTTGAGGAAGACACATCTGACAATGTACATCTGGAGCACAGAACTGTGTAGAGGTGAAAAGAAGTGAAACGTAGAGTGTGGAAAATCGGGGAAGAAGAGCGAAATCCATTTGGAAAGTGGGATGCTCAAAATTAAGTCGACTGTTAAGATAAGCATTGAGGTAGTGTCAAGTACAATTTCTGTGTAAAGGAACATGATAAAAGCCCTTCGTGGAACAAGGAACGGAGGATGGCGGGAAATGCGTTGAATCATCACGAAAGAACTTTCGTGATACTACAGGAAGCTGAAAGAGCAAAAACTTAATGAAAAGACAGTGATTGCAGTACATCCAAGAAATAACCGAGGACTTTGGGTTTAGTAGCTGCAAGACTGAGGAAACAAAACACGGTCAGTTTCATCAGCAGCTTGTATAGGAGGCCGTTGCGATGAAGGCACATTAACGATGAGAGTTGTGAAACCGTTTGGTCGGGAAAGATATCACGCAGCTTGTACGACGGGTGGAAGTTAAATTGGTGAATAAGTTCTGTCGCCTGTGATACAGCCGCTATAAACGCGACTGAAATAACACTGCGAACTAATGTGTGGTCCGCAAATGCCAATGATCCTCTGAATGTAATTTCCTGCTGCAGTTATGGAAAAGAAATTTAAGTCAGTTACATTCTGCAGAATAGGTATTCCAGAAAATTAATTACTTTCGTGTAGACATGGAAAGATTTGCTTGCATATTGTTTTCGCTTTCTGAGAAACGATCTATTTTTTCACTGACTACAATCAGAATTTTGATGACATTCACTGGAATGCTGTTTTACAAATTCCGACGGTAGCAGGGACAAAGTGAAAGGCGCGAATGGTTCTTTACAGGTCGTACAGAAACTAGACTCCAGTTATAAGAGTCGAAAGACACGAAGGGGATCTCCCACGTTATTCAATCTACACATTCAGAAAGCAATAACGGAGACCAAGAAGATGCCAGCAATGTGAATTAAAGTTGAGAGAAAAATATTGAAAACTGTAAGGTTTGTCAGTTATATTGTAGTTTTGTTTCAGTCGGCAACAGACTCTGAAAACTTCAAACGGAGTTGGATATTGGGATATGAGGTGAATTCCGAAACCACTCACAGTGATACAAATACCTGTAACAAGAAAACTACGTGCCGAAGGAATGAAAACCAGAACTATGGAACAATGGAAGGAAGTAATTCGGTTGTTTAACACTGCTGCCAATTTCTTGGCCACTTTACGTCCAAAGAGTGAAACATAGCGGGGGTTCGGTGATAATTTAGGCATTCACATCGTAGCACTCCATGGGACCCGCGCTGGCTCTGCTAGCTCCCATTACTGCCAAAGATCACGCGACGATTTTGGTGGATCAGTCATCTCGTGGTACACTGTTTGTTCCCTAAACGTGATGCTGTGTTCCGACAGGGCCCATGTTTACACACACAGCTCGCAGCGGCCATCACTGGTTTTATGAGGACGAGGATGAACTGTCGCTGCGCTCGCCAGATCTCAGTATTGTTAAGCCTTTGTAGCCTACTTTGGAGAGAAGGTTCGGCGATCGCTATCCATTTCCATCAACATTGCCTGTCCGCCCGATAGCTGAATGGTCAGCGTGACGGGCTGCCGTCCCAAGGGGCCCGGGTTAGATTCCCGGCAGGGTCGGGGATTATCTCCTCTCAGGGACTGAGTGACGTGTTGTCTTCATCATCATTTTATCCCCATCCGGCGCACAGGTCACCTAATGTGGTGTCGAATGTAATAAGACTTGCACCAAGGCGGCAAGACCTGCCGCGTCAGGGGCCTCCCTGCCAATGACGCCAAACGCTGTGTTGCAAGAGGAGGCCGAAATGCACGCGTGCAAAGCACGCAGGTGGCGCTAGGTCTGAAACAGGATACGTAATGAATGCTATAAAGAAAAGTACGTAGCTGCTGGAATACTTAACTTTAATCCATCAGTTGTATACAGCAGTTTTGATGATACAAGTGAGACTCTCCCCAGAAATGGTTAATGGCGCCTTGCTAGGTCGTAGCCATGGACTTAGCTGAAGGCTATTCTAACTATCTCTCGGCAAATGAGAGAAAGGCTTCGTCAGTGTAGTCGCTAGCAAAGTCGTCCGTACAACTGGGGCGAGTGCTAGTAAGTCTCTCAAGACCTGCCGTGTGGTGGCGCTCGGTCTGCAAACACTGACAGTGGCGACACGCGGGTCAGACATGTACTAATGGACCGCGGCCGATTTAAAGCTACCACCTAGCAAGTGTGGTGTCTGGCGGTGACACCACAATTTCCATTTCCATCATTGCCTGAACTTGCCACTATTTTGCAGGAATAATCGCATAAGACTCACCTGAAAACCATACGTGGCCTGTAATTATCCTTTCCAAGACGCCTGGAAACTCTTTTAAAAATCAATCGGATTTCTACGCCATATTATGGAAAGTAATGCGTTGTATTTTCGTTTTTGTTTAACCTCTGTATGTTCAAGGGCAAGAGAGTTATTCAGCAACATCATTGAATTAACTCTCTTAATTCTTTCATGATGCTAGTGAGACTTCTTGTATGTACAAAAATGGTTCAAATGGCTCTGAGCACTATGGGACTTAACATCTATGGTCATCAGTCCCCTAGAACTTAGAACTACTTAAACCTAACTAATCTAAGGACATCACACAACACCCAGCCATCACAAGGCTTTTATGTACATTTCTGTTATTATCGAACTAATCCAAAAACATAAAACGCTGGTACAATTTGTACCATTAAGAGGTACTATATTACGTTGTAGGTTTAACACACTAAGGCAAGTATAATGCAATTATAAACTGCTCACATATATCGGCGAAGCGTAGCTCAGAGCGCGAAAACTACCCACGCTTTATTCGCCCAGTATGAGAACACTTAGTAGCGCCACAAGAGAAAAGCAGAAATCCGGTGATCTCCGGTACCAGGCTTTGTTATCGAATCCCGACATGACACGGTTACCGAACGACTGTCACATCGCTGATTGATTGCCTTGCAAGGTACGATATCGCACCATCCTGCTGAAAGCAGGTTTGTAAAGTTGTAGATTTTTCTTGAATGCAGGTGCAACAAAAGGTTGCAACATCTCAACATACCGATTCGAAGCGGCTACGATCCACTCTTCATCACCGAAGATGTAATGTACGACGACACCGTGTGACGACAGTGCACATCATGCTTTCATGAATGTTATTAGGATTGCTGCCTACACAGGAAGGCACAGGTAGTTTTGAGTATTCAAGAAACATTTGAGATAAAAATTGACCTCATCTGACATCCACAGATTGTCCAGAAATCCATTGTCCTCGTTTTATGTTTATCACAGTTTGCGGACACGATTCCAATCGGAAATGATTATCCTTATCTTTCAGCTGTTGCGGGATCTGCAGCTTCCACTGACGAAAGCTGAAATCTAAATGAATATTTCGGTGAACACTATCTCGGGACACTGTTCTCTCTGTTGCTCCTTGCGAATTTAACTTCGCGGGCTTCGTAAGACTGAAGCACGGACAGCTCCGATACACCGTAGAATACGAGTACTTCTCAGTCGTCCTGTCTGTTTCTTCTTCATAGTATATCGAGTCCTTCCGAAATTTTCAATCCGAGTTTTTATCGTGTGATTTGCAGGTACCCGACAATGACATCCTAGTTCAAAGAATGTCGGGACTCCCTCTGCGCACTTTCCAAACTATCACTGCTATTGTAAAATATTTTTATTGCAAATTGAGGCTCTTTACCCTTTCACTGATCAATGATTATCGAACGGCATGAATCTTTACTACAGTACTGCTGACATAGATGCCACTATGTATTTCACAAGGTCCTGTTTTACTCTGACGCCCTGCGGAGACAAGTCCCTAAACCTCTGTAAACATTGTTTAGTATAAAATGTTATGATGCAACTTGGCAGCTACATTTCTTCTAATAAATTGTTGGAATTGGTGTTTATATGTTTTCGCAGCCACCGTCGAGTAGCCGTGGCAGATGTCAGCGGTTCTGATCACTATGGGACTTAACATCGATGGTCATCAGTCCCTAGAACTTAGAACTACTTAAACCTAACTAACCTAAGGACAGCACACAATACCCAGTCATCACGAGGCAGAGAAAATCCCTGACCACGCCGGGAATCGAACCCGAGAACCCGGGAGTGGGAAGCGAGAACGCTACCGCACGACCACGAGCTGCGAACCAGATGTGAGCGGTCATAGTCTCACTAGTGAGGAACCCTTAGTGACAGGTGTGTGGACACATGGAGGACAACACACAGGGCAGACAATGAGACAGATTATGGTAACATTTAAGGAGGGATTTAATAAGGCTCCACCACGAAAGCCAACACCTTAGGATTGGGAGAGCCGTTCTTTTGCTTTTGGCAATGTTAAAGTAAGGCCGCGGAATGGAAAGAAGAAGAAGACATGAGAAGATAACCGCGCCGGAGCCTGTGCTTCGATTGAACCACCTCCAATGGAGTCGACACGCAAACGTGCTTCGGCCTCGGTATACCGACGACAACAGTGTGAGATCACATGGAAGAAGATCTTAAGGTCAGACCTTCACGACCGACGTTCGTAAACGAATTATCAGATACCGAGCGTAATGAGAGCGTTTCAGCATTCCGTGTTTGGTTAACTCAATTTCAGAATGCAGTGAACCATGCAAATGTCATGTTTTTAGATAGTGTGCCATTTGCCGCAGCTCACATGCTAAAAACAGTCGTATATGCCAAACAGATTCCTCATGACACAGTCGAGATGGAAAGGGACCCACCTCACGTAAAGATAAGGGCAGCAATGGCATCAATTTACTAAAGGGACTACGAATGCCGTCAATTATTGACACATGTTACAAACGTGATTAATATCTCAGCCTGACGAAAGGGGCCTCACAGGACACATATGGTTGCAGCAAGACGGAGCACTTCCTCATTCGCTCTTGCAGCGCGCGAGTTCCTAAATGAACACTTTCTAGGCCGGTCGATAGGTTGTAGCTGATCTGCAACACTAGCTGCCTTGAAATGCCCGCCATGAAGTCCTGACCTCAGCACACCTGTCAACTGCATACGGGGAGTCATAAAGGTGCATACATCTACACATTATTATGCTACAAAAGAAAAACGGCGCAATTCTGTTGGGGATGCATTTCGTACTATAACACCGGTCATGAACACAAATAGGTCTAGATGAAAATGGAGGCGTATAGAAAAGTGCTTAAACGAGGGTCACTCCAAAAGAAATGCACAATATTTTTTTTAAATTCATCTTTTATTCTACATGTTTGAAAGTTTTACAGTGTGTATATACATCCTTTAGGAACAATATTTTCATTTCTCCACATAATTTCCATCCCTCTCAACTACCTTACGCCATCTTGGAACCAGCGCCTGTATACCCGCACGATAAAATTCTGGACCAACCTGTTGGAGCCACTGTTTGGCAGCGTGCACAAGGGAGTCATCATCTTCAAACCTTGTTCCACGAAGAGAGTCTTTAAGTTTCCCAAAGAGATGACAGTCACATGGAGCCATGTCAGGACGATAAGGCGCGTGTTTCAGTGTTGTCCATCCGACTTTTGTGATCGCTTGCACTGTTTTTTGACTGACATGTGGCCGTGCATTGTCGTGCAACAGCAAAACATCGTGCTTTTGCCGATGTGGTTGAACACGATTCAGTCGAGCTTGAAGTTTGTTCAGTGTTGTCACACATCCATCAGAATTTATGGTGGTTCCACTTGGCATGATGTCCACAGGCAAGAGTCCTTCGGAATGGAGAAACACCATAGCCATAATTTTTCTGGCAGAAGGTGTGGATTTGATGTTTTTTCTTGGGTGAATTTGCATGATGCTACTCCATCGATTGCCTCTTCGTCTGTGGTGAAAAATGATGGAGCCATGTTTCATCACCCATCACAAGTCCTCCAAGAAATTCATCTGCACCATTCTCGTACTGTACCAAAAGTTCGCTGCATACAGTTTCTCTTGTTTCTTTGTGAGCCACTGTCAACATCCTGGGAACCCACCTGGCACAAACCTTTTTTAACGCCAACACCTTCAGTATTCTGCAAACACTTCCTTCCCCTATCCCAACGTATCGTGACAATTCCGTTCACTGTGATGCGTCCGTCAGCAGTCACCAATTCGTAAACTCTCTGCACATTGTCTGGAGTGTGTGCAGTACGAGGCCTGCCACTGCGAGGACAATTCTCAAAATTTCCATGCCCGCTTTCATCACGTAACCCGCTTGTCCATCGACTAACTGTACTGCGATCGGCAACAGCATCTCCATACACCTTTATCAACCCCTTGTGGATGTTTCCCGCTGCCTCGTTTTCACAGCACAGGAATTCTATGACAGCACGTTGCTTCTGACGAACGTCAAGTGTAGCAGCCATCTTGAAGACTTGCTGTGACGGCGCCACTCACGGGAACAGGTTGAACTAAGTTTGAAAACAAGCGGGAAGGATGTATCTACACACTGTAAAACTTTCACACATGCAGAATGAAACCTGTATTTTTACAAAAAGTTGTGTGCATTTCTTTTGGAGTGACGCTCGTAGCATGATGAGGAACGTACTTAGATTTTGGACACTTGCTACTTTACAGAGTGGGCTAGTGCAGTGGTTAGCACACTGGACTCGCATTCGGAAGGACAGCGGTTCAAACACGCGTCCAGCCATCCTGATTTAGGCTTTCCGTGATTTCTTTAAACTACTTAAGGCAAATGCCGGGGTGGTTCTTTCGGAAGGACGCGGCCGTTTTCCTTCACCATCCTTCCATAATCCAAACTTGTGCTCCGTCTATAATGACCTCTACGGCGACGTGTAATATTATTGGTATTTCCGTCCTATGAAAGCTTTGAGTACCCTTTGAAAGACATTTGTTTTGTATAATTTACATAACTGTAAAGATGCGCATCTAGCGCGGACGCTAATACATCGATTGCGCAGTCAAAGAAACATTTTAACAGAAGCTGAACTGTCGTTCCGCTTCGATATAAATAAAAGATGACGGTAACAAACTTTTGTAGATCTTCAGATTTTAATATACTTCTGCTTGTTATGTGTAAACGAAAAGGAAGTCGACTTTAAGTTAAAAAAGTGAGCGGTCTTGCTAGCGTGCAGACAACATTATTAATTAATAAAATTAAGGTAATTCATGTTCGAAACTGTAAATCAGCAAGTTATTGTTATCGGAGGTGTTGAACAGTGCAAGAATTGTCTTCAAAGAAAGGGGAAAAGTAGTGACTGTAATTTGTGAAAAAAAAAAACGTGAACCAAGGAGACAGCACAGGAAAAGCGGAAATCTGATAGCACCATACTGTTGGAAAAGTACTTATGTAAGTTATATTGTTTATAAATAATCCCTAATTCGCTAGTGAGAATTGTTTGAATATATTTAGTGTTTACCAGACTTCTTATTCTGTTCTTTTCCTTTATACTTTTTTTATCCTCCATGCCATATTATTTTTATAATTGTCAAACAGCCTTTACTACAGCAGAGAATACTGCGACATTCTGGTCGTAGACAGAAGGCCGCTCCTTGTCTTCTATACAATTCATAGCTGCCCCATTTATTAATGATTTCATTTGCAAATGCATTTTTTTTTACTGTTCATTGTGAAAGGTCCCTTAGGTAATTATAAAATTCATACTGATTACGTAAAGAAATCCGGGTTGTTCTTTTCCAAATAACAGAAGTCTTTGCGTAATCAGAAAGTAGCCTCCTTCTGACAACGATCAGGAGCCGACCAGAAGACGGACGTCTTCGACCGCTTTCGTGTCTCCTGTGGCAAAGCTGTGCCAGACTGGAAACACGACATTCTAGTTTGAAATACAGATTTAAACTGATAGAATTGAAATATATTTAACATAATAATAATAATAATAATTTTTTTATCATACTAGAGACGGGACGTTAAACACTTTCTCCTTCCCTCCACCTCCTCCTCCACCTCCTCCTCCTCCTTAGAATGTAAGTAATACTTGTGCCAAAAGAAATAAAATTTCACCTACACTGTACATTTTTACAACTCAGAGGTCAGGAGATACGACGTCATAAAAATTGAAATGTTTGAAAAAACTAACGTTTATTAAAACGGAGAGCTAATTATCGAGGCGTTACTCATTCATTGTTTGATCATGAAGGCGCTTTGCGACCTACAACGAACTTCAAACATTATTTGGGGGACGTTTTATGTGTAGTAATTCGACTCTTTAAAGAATCCTGTGTGGAGGATCGCTGGCATTATCTAACTTCACACACGTGGTTATCACCATTTCAGTTTCGCGAGCAGAGTGCAGAGTAAGCGCCCAGACAGCAGATGGCACGGCGCGCATGCGCGGTCCGTTTGCCGGTACTGGCGCGCCGCTATCGCGTCGCACCGTTGCCGAGCGTGCGTAAATTCCTCGCCCATTGCGGGCCGCGCGCACTGTGGTCGCGTCTGCAGAAGCGCACAGCCGACGCCGCCGTTCTGGTTGCGGCCCGCGGTTTAGGCTGCTCTCCGGGAGTCCAGCGGTTGCCGGAATTAACGCGAATAACTTTTCGTTTTTGCCGTGAAATACTGCAAATTGGAATCGTGTACCGGGATCGCGGCGCGATGAAAGCCTTCCGGAACGGCGGGCGGCGTCCCGGAGGGGCGCCGTCGATATTCGGCGGCGTTCGGACGCTGGTAGCAGCAGATGCTGATCGCGCGACACTAGATTCTACCCCCCTCTGGCGGCCGCGTCTGCTCAATTACGTCTCGTCCGGCGCGGCGGTGCGAACGCAGCGCCGAGGTTTAATTGCCCGTCAGTAAATCGACAGACTAAAAAGTCGTAGGCTCCTTAGAAGCAAGAGTGGATCCTTTTCGTCACGTTTTTCATTTTTATCTTCTTTCGAATCTTCTTTTTGCTCGTTTTCGGACCAATACTTTGCATCAATTACTGGATGCCCAAAAGGCGAGGTTGACGTACGAGTTATATTCGGAATGTGAAGCCCGATCGATCACGAAATGGAAACCACAGCGAAAATCCGATGAAGCTTTAATGAATGTGTTGGACATTGCATTTAGTATAACCGTCGATCGCGTCACTTCTCCTTTTTCGATTCTGACTCCACAGTGAGCATGCAAAGATGCCTAGAAAACTGTGTCTCCAAGTATGAGGGCTTGTGACAAAATTCACCTGATTACATTATGAAACGACCCCTTAGAACATTTATACACGACTGTGCTTAAACTGACACACAATATGTTTTAGCGCAACGCAATCTGACTTTCAGAAATCCCTACAAAAGAATGGCCCTGACTAACATTAACCAATACCTTTCACAAATCACTTACCTCACAAAAATCTTCGTTACTCGAACTACTGCAATACGGCGAGCGCCACTACTGCCAGCTAAATAAAAGATGCAAACTACTGAAGGCACTAACTACTGATAGGCATAGTTAGCAAATGAAAGATTTTAATAGAGAACAAACAATGTATCTACCTTAATATCATCAAAAGTCATAATGTATGTAATTTCAAAACTCCGACATTTCCTTCCACACATCCACCACTGCTGGCGGCTCACCTCCAACTGCGCAACGCTACGCGCTGTTCACATCCAGCTGCCGCTGCCCAACACTACAATGGCAGACAACAATGCAAACTAGCCACAGACTGCACACAGCACAGCCAGTGATTTTCGCATAGAGCGCTACGTAACGTTGTCAATAAGAAAACATAAACAGCCTACTTACATAAAGAAAACATAAGCAGCCTACTTACAACATGCAGTCCACACAACGTAACTGTCATGCATTTCCTTCTGCGCGACAATTCTCCACTGCACACTGCAGGGGAAATGAGGACTCTCCTGCAGTGCTTTCGCCGGCCGCGGTAGCCGAGTGGTTCTAGGCGCGTCAGTCTGGAACCGCGCGATTGCTACGGTCGCAGGTTCGAATCCTGCCTCGGGCATCGATGTGTGTGATGTCCTTAGGTGAGTTAGGTTTAAGTAGTTCTAAGTTCTAGGGGACTGATGACCGCCAATGTTAAGTCCCACATTGCTCAGAGCCATTTCAACCATTTTTTTGCAGTGCTTTCGACGATAAATGTTGGGACACCCACCTCACAACCCGGAATTGGCCCCCTCTTGCTTTCATCTCTGCTCACACCAACGGCTGGCTATGGAGGCACCATTTTGGCGCAGACAACAAGCTGCAGATCAACTTTCATTGTGGTTTCCATACCTCGACTGACCGCACCCTCGTAAATTTTGGAATGGTATAAGAACAACATGACCTGAATTCTCTCTTAAATGAGGATGGAGGGGAGAGTGATCCCAGGAAGTAAGCTCAGTTATCCTGTTCATCAGAGGAATACCCGTTTAAAGCTAAACGGTTCGCACAGAAATATAAAACTGATATCTCAGTAAGATCGTAAACCCGATAGAAATTGTTCAAATGGCTCTGAGCACTATGGGACTTAACATCTGAGTTCATCAGTCTCCTAGAACTTAGAAGAACTTAAACCTAACTAACCTAGGGGCATCACACATATCCATGCTCGAGGTAGGATTCGAACCTGCAACCGTACCAGTCGCGCGGTTCTGGACTGAAGGGCCTAGAACCGCTCGGCGGCTGGCTGTAAAACAGATAAAAAGCCTACGCAAAGAATCGAAAGTAGAACAAAACCTGATGACTCTTTACTAAAGATACAATTATGACAGTAAGTCTAATGTCACCTACTATTTTTAAAAAGCATGATACCTAATTTCTTTTGGCTGATACAACGAACCAAGTCTGAAGTACAAGAGGCCAGTCTATGGGATCGGTTCATTGTAAGGAAATATCTATTTAAATTTCACAATTTCCCAAGCTTTTGTGTAATATTTTAGAACATAATTTTTATTTTTGATTTTAAAAGAAGCTAATTATCATATAAATTCCATTTGTTTTATTTGACCATAACTGGTATTTATTTCGCACCAAGCAATATTTTCGTTACGAAATTTCTCATAACATTTTATTATTGCTTCAGTCAAGAATTGTTATAGTTTTCGGAAAGCAAACTCAATTATCTTAATTCTATAAATACGCGGTGTCTGTTCTTTCGGGCATGTCCGAATTATAAAAAAAAACAGACACCACGTAGAATCGGCAACTGTAATCCGTATTATGTAAATTTTGCATGAAATCCGGGTGTACATGACATTAATAGTCCATTTTCTTTCCTATTCTTTCCTTTTCTCAGTCCTCCCCCTTTAGTTTACATAAACTCAGTTTTACATAAAGAACCCTCGAGAGAGAATATAAAATGGAAGTTCATTACTTTGGCGATGTTGCATACGCCGTAATGTTAAGAAAACTCTATATCAACATAATGTACAATAGTATATAAATATTTCTGTTTTTAAGGACTTTACTAATCTCATGTGGTGTGTTTTCTTTGTAACTGTTCACTAGTGCTTGCAGAAAACAATGTACGATAGTTGATCTGACCAATTACCGCTTCTGGAAAATCCGGAATTTCATGCCTTAATATATCGTTTACCACCCACGCCAAAAGTAAATTATTCTTCGTCTCGCGCTCGTGTGGGACAGCTTCTGATTGTATGTTCGTGTTTGGTTGTGTACAGAATGTGCGCCAAGTACGAATTTTTGTGTTGGAAGCTGTAATTCGTACAAAAGATACATTCAGAATGTCTTAAAATTTGTTGGTTGAGGACAGTGACCTGCATAAACGTGTGTATGTTCGAAAGAAGACTCTCGGTCTAACGATGAGTACAGAACTCATTCATCCATAAATTTCATTGTTTAGCCACGTCTGGATGTTACATAAATGGAAATTTGATGAAAATGTGAACAATGATCTTTATTAATGTTCGACAATCTTGGACCTTCACACCGTGAACTACACAAGAAGAATATAAACGTAGGCTTCCGCGCCTATCATCACAGTCAATTAAATTCTTCTGGGTTTGTGTCCGCATTGTCCATTCGTAAAACTACCATCGTTTCGGTCACTGTTGCAAGTGACTTTCTTCAGGATGTCTGTTTGAAAAAATAGTCTGAAGAAAGTCACTTGCAACAGTGACAGAAACTTCGCTAATTCTACGTACTGAAAATGCTCTCACAAACTCAGAAGAATTTTATTGACAACACCAGAAGAAATTTTGATTCACAAATACATTCACAAAATTAGCTGAGTATTAAAATTTCGCTCGTTACATCGTCCAGTTCAGAACTGTTTTCTAACATAACTGTTTCTTTTATTACATAACTACGCATTTACTTAGGCTTGTGACTAGCTGAAAAATTCCAACTAATGACATTTTCAGTGGTTTTTTTTCTCCTTGGAAATGGTGCCATATTGTCGCATGTAGGAGAAGATAGATATTTTAAACCACTTCATTCATCCATGTAAACTGTCCACTGCAAAGATCACTAAATGTCACTGCACATTGGGCGAAGATATGAGACCCAAAGACACTGCACACGGAAAGTATTTGGGTAAAGCAGTTTCTCATCCATTTTGTTTCTGCAAGCTCTATACATTCAGTCAAGCACAGAGGTAAATTATCCCCCTCAACCTCCCATTAATCCATTGCTACACTAATTAATTTATGACCCCCTGGGATTTATTTATGATTTCCTGGTGACAATCCATTGTTCTGAGAAATCCCCCACCTCTCCCCCTCCTCCTCATCCCATATCACTCCTCTGGGAAAGGAGGCACCTTTTTTGCCACCCTTCCTCATTTCAGTTCTGAGCGTTTTGTCCCCCTGTTAGGAAATTTCTCAAGCCCTTTCCTCCCCTCCTCCACTTCCCCCCTCACTTCCAAATGGAAACTGATCTCAAAACGACCCAGTCTGTGGTGAGCCACTGGAGAGGTATGATGTAAGGTAGTGTCTTACTTTTTTTACTTTACTTATTTTTGAGGGTATTGCATTCTTATTTACTCCGTGTTGCACTCCCTCCTGCTCAATTCCACCACCCTACCCCTACCCCCATTTTGTCCCAATTACTTGTGTGTACATTCACCTCAAAATGTGAATGCCGATTGCTCTAGTCCGCAATACCATCACCAGACAATGCTCGAAAATGAACTACAACCTCCCTCAACCACCCTAAAAGTCCATGCCACCTCCCCCTTTGCCACCTGTGAATTGGCAGGAACTAGCCTGCAGTGGAATGTTCTGTTTTTTAGTTTTGGTGGGAGATGTGTTCAACTGACGAGATGTTGTTAAACTCAGAGGAGTTTAGTAAGTGTATTACCTGTAAACATACAGCTGAGGACTGCAAATGTAGACTCCTACAAGAGGAATGGCAGGAGCTGATAATGGATGAGTGTAGGTGGGATACTTTTCAGCAAATAGTGGTGACATAACAGGATAGACAAAAGATGCATTTCACAACTCACAGAGACAACTGCCTGTGCAGGAGCTGTTAGTGTGGCTGGTCAGTCCAGAGCGCAGGAGACAGCTTCGAACTCTTCCACTACCCCAGACTGAATACAGCAGAAGTGCTTTGCCTTGGTGTATGGTGCTCAACTGAGGACGCTTGAAACGGGTTTTGCTCCACTTTCCGAATGAACGTAATACTACATGATAATGTTACTGCTATCTAAACTCAAAAACCCTGCACTCTAAACTTTACTTTTTGCTATATTTTTATTCTTTCTTACGCATGTAACAATTAAAATACAAAAATCTTCCACCAAATATTCAAAAAATGAAAATTACACTAGTAACTAGTACTGTTTAGATGTTTAGTTTTCTTGTCAGAGGTTTCCTTCGCACTTGTTGGAAACTTTTGTAGAAATTTCGAGTCGGATTGGCCTCTTGCATCAATAACAAATACAAGGTGCCTATTCTTCTTTCTTGGGTCACACGTGGAGCATGCTTTGTGTTTTTTCCAATCTTTCTACAACAACTTCTAATCTTCGTTCTGCTACACCCAAAACATGAAGGATACATGGAGTTCAAAGGGTATGTGACACTTGGTTAGTGTTTTTTTTATGACGGGCATATGTGACACTTGTTGAGCCTCTTTTTTATCTGTGGTGTCACCAACACATTTACAAGTTTCTTTAAAAATTAAAAAGGTTCGTCTGAGCATTGATTTCGTAGGAATTGTGAATGACAAACGTATTCGCCGCACTTACGTCCAACATGGGGAAAAATAATACCATTGCTCGTAGTTGGAAGAGACTTCGATGAGCGGCGATATTTAAGGCTTAATGCGTACTAGCAGCACCTCTAGCTAAAGATTCAGTATCCACTCTCCTGTCTTCATCACTTTGACCACTTGTTTCGTTCAAGGAAATCACAGGAGGCAAAATAACTTGTCTTTACTTTCCCGTTGTTCCTTTACTGTACTATGTTCATTTTCGTTTTCGTTGACACTATCTGATTCAACATTAGTTCCGAAACTGTCCTCAAAGCATTTTAAAACAGTAGCCACAAAGTCAAGGTCCATTACATATGAAGAGTACAGGTAGACCTGGCTACTGAGTCCATAACGCAAAGACCCAGATGCAGTCTGAGAGACCTCTAGCACGAAAGAAGCAGTACCAGTATAGGTCCACGTCATATCCAAGCGGCTACTGACAAAGGAAACCACGGCAGCTTCGGGATACAGCTACTATACAACGCTGTAATATCCTACATTGGGCATTAGCAAAACAGTAACAATAAATGCTGGCAGTCTGTGAGACCGAACCTGTTACACTAAGAGGTATAACAGCTTAGGAACTTGTACACAGATGTACGGTAAGATGGGATAGGACAGAAAATTATCCCTGAAATGTAGGAAGGCCATTACACACTACCACAACTGAAGGACAATATTTCACTACTCTAATCACACATTGAAATTATTGTGAAAAAGTCCATCACTCATAAACAAAACAATGGAAAACACACACTTGGAATTGAAAAACATCATTGTAAAACACAACTACAGAAAAAATGACCCCAAAAGAATCTCACCAAGAGCCAGTGGCGACAGCTGCACATGTGTTCAGCCTAATATGTCGATACATACTAATCGGCATAGAATGAGTCTTGCCTCCCATCCTGCCTCCCCTCCTCCTTCCTTCTCCACCTCCCATAGGTAAGGCCTGTTCTAGCCTGTCGCTGACTGCACACAAAGATATCTAGGTGAAACGTTTTATACAAGGGTATTCCCAAAACTAAGGTCTCCTATTTTTTATAAGTACATAGACCTGTATATTTCTACAATGGCTTACATCAGTTTACAGCTTGAACATTTAGCTATTATTCGACACAATCACAATTCCTGTCGACGCATTTTTGTAGACGCAGTGGCAGTTTTTGTATGCCTATGTCATACCAGCTCGCCGCCATGCTGTTCAGAAAGTTATGAACCTCTTCTTTCACCTCGTCGTCGGAGCTGAATCCCCTTCCGGCCAAATGTTCTTTTAACCTAGGGGTGATAGTCACTCGACGCCAAGTCAGGACTATAGGGTGGGTGGGTAAGCGTTGTCATGGAGAATGTGTACGCCCTTGCTCAACATTTCTCTTCTCCGGTTCTGAATTGCCCATTTGATTTATTTCAGAGTCTCACAGTACCTGTCAGCGCTAATTGTGGTCCCAGTGGGTATAAAGTCGACCAAAAATGCCGTCTTCCGATCCCAACAAACGGTTGTCACGACTTTACCGGCAGACTGTGATTGTTCCAATTTCCGCGGCTTTGGCGAAGAACGATGCTGCCACTGGCATGATTGTTGCTTGGTCTCAAATGTAAAGTGGTATACCCAGGTTTCGTCACCCGTGGCTATTGACTCCAGAAAATTGTCCTGTACGGCTGCAAGGCGGTGAAGAAACGCGCAGGATGCATCAACTCGTTACCGCATCTGGTCCTCAGTCAGCATGGGTGGCACCCATCTTGCGCGCCCCTTCCGGTAGTTGAATGTTCCCGTAAAAATTCTGTGAGCGGTGTTTCGGGAAACCTCAGGAACGAAGGTGCAGAGATCCTCCAGGGTGATCCGCTGATCTTCAAGCATGCTTTGCTCAACCTTCAACACTGTCTCCTCAGAAATTGACGGTCTCCCGCTCCTTTGTTCGTCGTGAATTTCGGTCCGACCAGCTGCAAACTCTCTACACCACCTACAAACATTTTTGACGTCCATGCACGACTCACCACACACTTCGGTCAATTGGCGATGGATTTCAATCGGCGCAGCGTCCTTCGCGTTCAAAACCCGAATAACTGCGCGAAGTTCGCACTTGGCGGTAACACCCAACGGAAGCTCCACTCTCAACGGCTGCCAAGCCAAGGCCGAGCGCCTCGGCGCGGCGTGCGCATGTTTACACACAGCGCGTGAAGCACTCTTCATTACAGTGTGACCAACTGCAACACAGACAGAGTTCTGTACTTACAAAAAAAATAGGAGACCTTACTTTTGGGATTACCCTCGTAAATACGTAACATGTGATTACACAAGCACCCTCCTACATTCGCTGCCGATCGTCCCCACAGCCACGCCGCACCAGCTGCATGATTATAGCAATAGCAGTATCAAATACGACTGTAAATAGTTCATCTGCACTACTCTACAAAATTAATTGAGTGGCGATTTAGAGGAGTCAAGTAGATGAAATAGATCACTTAATATACTCTCCACCACCTTACGATGATTCCTCATCGTAATATCATATATACGAGGTCTTGGCATTTGAGAATCACAAACATACATTTTGCAAATCAAGTAATTAAAACTCCGTCACAAATAGATCATAGCGCAAGATACACTGCTGGCCACCGTAAATGCAACACCCTGAAGGAAGCATCCGAATCAAGTGAAATTTACACCATGGGTTTGCAGCGATGAGATATGCAACTGATTAGAATTTCAGCGCAGACGCACATCACGCGCGCCTGTGGCGCCACCTCATAGCGCCATTTAAGGCTTGGCGATTTCGACGAGTGTACGTTCGGCATGTGTGTTTACCTTGTGGTTGTTTCACAAGACGATCAGTTATGCCTCGTAGACAACAGAGAACATCGTTTGATCAAGTATCCGAGTTCGACAGAGGAAGGATAGTGGCTTACCGAGATTGTGGATTATCATACAGAGAAATCGCTAGTCGTGTTGGACGAAACCAAACAACTGTAATGTGGATATGTGACCGTTGGATGCAGGAGGGTACGACGGACCGACGTGGTCGATCGCATTCACCTCGGTGCTGATAGGCAAATTGTGCGCATGGCAGTGACGGATCGCTCAGTGACATCCCGAACCATAGCACAGCACATTGCGTCTGTAACGCATCATCCAGTGTCTGCGCGTACCATTCGACGCCGTTTACAACAGAGTGGTCTGTCCGCAAGACGTCCATTGCTTCGTCTACCATTGACGCAGAACCACAGACGTCTCCGTCGCCAATTGTGTGATGACAGACGGATGTGGACGGCAGAATGGAATGACGTTGTCTTTACTGACGAGGCACGCTTCTGTCTGCAGCACCACGATGGTCGGATTCGAGTGTGGAGACACCGTGGAGAGAGGATGCTGGACAGCTGCATTATGCACCGCCACACTGGTTTTGCACCGGGTATTATGGTATGGGGCGGTATTGGATATTACTCTCGCACGCCTCTAGTACGCATTGCCGGTACTTTAAATAGTCGGCGCTACATATCCGAGGTGCTGGAGCCAGTTGTCTTTCCTTACCCTCAGGGCTCGGCCACAGCCATATTTCAACAGGATAATGCGCGGCCACACGTGGCACGCATTGTCCAAAGGTTCTTCGTTAATAACCAGATTGAATTGCTTCTCTGGCCGGCTCGCTCTCCGGATCTTTCGCTGATAGAAAACATGCGGTCCATGGTTGCTCAACGAGTGACCCAGATTACATCCCCAGCTGCCACACCAGATGATCTTTGGCAACGTGTGGAAGCTGCTTGGGCTGCTGTACCCCAGGAACACATTCAACGTCTCTTTGACTAAATGCCGAGACGTGTGGCAGCGGTGATCTCCAACAATGGCGGCTACTCTGGCTACTGATTCTGGCAGGAACTACATGTCACAGACGTCTGTAAACGTAATCATTTGATACTTGGTCAACATGTTATCTACAAAACAAATTTTGTTGTGCTACCTCTTGTCTTTCTTGGTGTTGCATTTACGGTGGCCAGCAGTGAATATCCAAGGTCTTCTATTCACCGACGTTTGAGAAGACAAGCACGCTCCCCTGTCATTACTTATCCAATAAACACATTTTGGTGAAGAAGACAAGCTCTTCTGATCCCACGCACTAGCCGGCCGTGCTCCGACTGCAGCAGTGCCGGGACCGTGGCAGTTACACGCCCATCTCCAGGCATCCACACCAAGGAGCGACCAGACGCTCGGAGGCTGGAAAGACTGTCACCGCTACTGCCCAGCCATCAACTTATCGACTTACGTGGGGGTAATAGTCGTCCAGTGCAAACACTCACCATATTGAATCTCCTCAAATTTCCACATAAAAATCGGAGAGTATACACAACAGAAGCATCCGCTTCTGTCGCTGGTCAACGAGTAGAATTGTAGGTGCTACGCTCCTGAATTTCTTTCTGCGGTCCGTGTATATTGTACATGGTTGTGAATTCCATCCTGTACGTTACTGCGTTACTTTTCTCGTTTTTATATCTTTCGACCTAGTCAGTGAAAGGATGAGGACTAGACAGCTATCTAACTAACGGAACAATGCTGTTCGAACGTGATGCCATTCAGAGGGAATTTGCCGGGGTATGTAGCTTGGTGGGAGACTCCTCTTGCTTGTCAAAATCAGATGGATTCAAATGCTATACATGTTGTTTCAGAAGTGATGGTCAATATTCAGGGACATGACACGAATTGGAAACAAAAAAAGTCATTTAAACATTGGCTCTAAAACGCACACATTAAGAGCTGTGAGAAATTCTTGATATACGATACTGTGACACAAATATCTTCTACTGCAAGTTCTTTGCTTTCCACATTTTGGAAATTGGTAGTAGGGACCAAAACAAAAACAAGTAGTCCAATAAACTTGTGCTCTAGAACTCATACCTTAAGAGCTATGAGCACTTGTTCATCTTCGCTACTTTTAAGCACAGCACTTCTAATGAACAAGTCCTCTCAGTTTTAAAGGTACACATTTTAGAGCACATGTTTACTGGATATTTCTTCCTTGATTTGGTCCACACTACTCATGCTGAAGACTTCCGGCATAAGTAGTCACCCTCATTCTGTCAACGGCCTTGTCAAACAGGGTGGAGGAATGTACAGAGGTTCAGGGCACTCTCTTGTCCTAGAGGTGGGAAACCGCCTGTAGAGGCGGAAGAATCAGCAACGATCAGTGACATGAGGATGCAGACGGCAATGGAAACCACTTCGTTAAGACACGTAACATGTATCCACAGGACATGTGGCCTGTAAATGAAGAAGTGTCATGATGATCTCTCCATTGGCGACAGCTTCCGGAACAGTCCCCCATTCGGATCTCCGGGAGGGGACTGCCAAGGGGGAGGTTACCATGAGAAAAAGATTGAATACTCAACAGAAGGATAACCTTCTACGAGTCGGGGCGTGGAATGCCAGAAGTTTGAACGTCGTAGGGAAGCTAGAAAATCTGGAAAGGGAAATGCAAACGCTCAATCTATACACAGTAGGAGTCAATGAAGTGAAGTGGAAAGAAGACAAGGATGTCTGGTCAAATAAGTATAGGGTACTATCAACAGCAGCAGAAAATGGTTTAACAGGGGTAGATTTCGTTATGAATAGGAAGGTGGTGCAGAGAGTGTGTTACTGTGAACAGTTCAGTGACAGGGTTGTTCTTACCAGAATCGACAGCAAACCATCAACGACAACGTTAGGTCAGGTGTACATGCCGACGTCGCAAGCTGAAGACGAAGAGATGGAGAAATGTATGAGGGTATTGAAAGGGCAATACAGTATCTAAAGGGGGATGAAAATCTGATAGTCATGGGGGACTGGAATGCAGTTGTAGGTGAAGGACTAGAAGAAGAGGTTACTAGAGAATATGGACTTGGGGCAAGGAACGAGAGAGGAGAAAGACTAATTGAGTTCTATAACAAGTGTCAGCTAGTAATAGTGAATGCCCTGTTCAAGAATCACAAGAGGAGGTATACTTGGAAAGGACCTGGTAATACGGCAAGAGTTCAATTAGATTACATCATGGTCAGACAGAGATTCTGACATCAGAGACTTGATTGTAAGGCGTACCCAGGAGCAGGTATAAACTCAGATCACAATATAATAGTGATGAAGAGTAGGCTGAAGCTTAAGACATTAGTCAGGAATAATCAATACGCAAAGAAGTGGGATACGGAAATACTAAGGCGTGATGAGATACGGTTGAAGTTCTCTAAGGATATAGATAGAGCAATAAGGAATAGCTCAGTACGCAGTACAGTTGAAGAGGAATGATCTCTAAAATGGGCAATCACAGCATCCTATAAGTTGGGCAATTTCTTCCTGTGGCATTACTCGTATTTTTGCCCCTTTTAGTACATGGAATAAAAATTCCTGTTCTTGAGCAGTTTCTCTTTATATGGTCTTCTGCTCCACACCTGGAACAAGGCGGCTTCCGATCACAGTACTTATGTATGTGATCTAAACCTCCACAGTTGTGACAGCGAGGTACCACCAAGTAGTCCCGCACACTTACTGCGTGAAAATCAATGTAGACCTAGTTTTGAGCTTTTTCCACATTGCACCGGATACTTCGGCTACAAGGTGGGCAACATCTCTTTCTCTGGGTTCGGTTTTTCATCGTTATTTAAATTCATTTTTGAACTCATCTGTATTCATATCGTCGAAATTATGGGTTCTTATGGTTTCACAAAGTTCATTTTTGTTTATAGTAACAGGTATGTCATACATGATTACAATGGGGTTTTTCTTTTTTGGAGGTTCACATTTTGACAGCTTTACATAATTTCTCATTGTTAAATATTTTATTTTTATCCTCTTCTTTAGCTACTACTACTATCACTATGTTTTTGTTTGCTTTAACCTTGTTAACTTTTATTTTCTCTTTAATAGGATTGATCATTGTCGTAAATACTTCCTGTACTTTCTTTGTGTCTTGACTAGGCAAGGGTCTTAGGAAGACTGCCGTGTCCAGTCTTTTCGACAGTTGCATCCCTAGTAGTTTGCCTTTTTGGTGCAGATTGAGCCTTCACACCAGCCCATGATTTGGGTAGTTGCTTACGCAGCCTTTCATTTTCTTTTTGAAGTTCTTCAACCCGCCCCTCGAGCTTCGCGTAAGCGTTGGCCGAGGAGGCGAGTTCGTTCTTTAGTGTCAGGATCGCAGTCTGGCTTATATTGCCATTTTTAACATTGGTTTACAGGAACTGCGATATTCTGGCATGCCTTTCGATAGTACATTCTTCAGTCTGCCCCGGGCCTCCTTGTGGGGAGGGATCAGCAAGCATAGATGCCCTCGCAGGCGCACACGATTTCCTTGTCTCTTCTTCGGCCATGACGTTACCCTGTTTACTTCGTGCTGCCACGTGACTTGCAGCTAGCGTGATGTGTGTGGTGGAGGAGGTGAGACGTGGAGGCGGCACCTGTGAATAGGTCTCTGCCACGAAAGAAACTCAAAAATCTCACAGTCTAGCGATGAGGCAGACAGATCGCAATTGACCCTCTACCAGAGCCCTATAATCAGGGTAGATTCCAGTGTGACACACACCCGTTCGCCGGTCGTATCAAGGACCAATGAAATTTGGCTCACTTATACGACAGAGCGCACGACTATACCAAATGTCAAGACTGGTAACCCAAAAACGAATAAGTGTGCCCTTGGCAAACGAGTAGACCGAGATGTTTGAAGTCGCACAGTCGGTACAGTAAGAACTTCATCACAGGCTCCCCAGTCTAAACTACTCCCAAGGCAGTCAGTCTCAGGACAGGTCCCAAGTACCAACCACACATGCCAGAGCTTCGACTAGAAGTGCTTACCAGACCAGAGTCCTGCACCCGAGTGCTTTGCATCTCTCCAGAAAAAAAAAAAAAATCTGTTTTCCTGCAAAGGCATGAACGACACCATCTTCACCCCATCTTAAGCCAGTCACAAGACTCTAGAGGCACTAAATCTCCCCTCCCACATTACAGCACAAACTCAAGTCGAGCCAGGGCAACAGCTATGAAACAAGCCTCTCTGTAAAAAAAAAAAGAAGAAACTGCCAATTACTGGCTTTTTCAAGTTTTCACAGAGGCGGAAGATATGATTCTCTCTGAAGTTGTGTCTTTTCCCACAGCAACAAGCGAACATGTACAATTTGAAAGAACACCTGTACCTGGGAGCTTGTTAGTCCTAGCAATGATGTGTAATAAAGATTATAACTCTAGACGTATCTCAGATGCCAGAGTTTTCTTATACAACTGAGACAGCTGAGGGATGTGGTTCACTGGCCGACTTGCACTATTGGTTGATAACAAAAATATGTGAATTTTTATTGTGTGTGGCTCTGCACACACTACCCAGTTTACAACTCCACTGTGTGGACATGTTCCTTTAGACCGTCGCCCAGCACAGGCTTCTACTGGTGCCGCAGCAGGTAGCACGGCATTGTTCTGCTGGAGCCCTGTCTCAATGAGGGACTGCCCTGTATGGCTGTGTGCCTGTCTGGCAATGTTTAGTAAGAGATGCACTCGCCACCAATTGCTTTCAACGCCCAACAAGCTGTTTCTATGAGCTAAGAATCATAAAAATACGTCATGCTTTGAGTGCCCTACCAGGCTCCATTAATGTCTGCTCAGGCCGTTGCCTTCCTAGAGTCTCGCTCAAGGTGCGTCAGGTTGGAGTAAAATGTTGAATAATTTTCCATATGCAAAAGAAAAGTGAGGGAGTAGCTTCTCCTCTCTCTCAGTATCATTACCCCTCTTACCATTTATCTGTGCAATTTCCACAGCAACTATTCACTTGTAGATCTGAATGAGGTAGTTCTTCTGGCAGCAGCTGTAAGATTTACACCTGGCTCTTCACCCGTGAACTCTTTTGTCATGAAGTACACTGGGAGAAATTGAAAAATCACAGCTGTAAGACAGTTCATTGCCAATCTTGAGTGGTATTGTGGACAAGAGCACACAGAAAGGTGAACATATACCTACACGCGATCTGAAAGGGGAGAAAAAACCTGTTTCAAGCATGCTCATTTCAGTCCCGTACACCAAGGCGGGGCTGAAATGAGCATGCTTGAAATAGACATACACCAAGGCGCCCCCCCCCCCCCCCCATGAAACATGGACCTTGTCGTTGGTGGGGAGGCTTGCGTGCCTCAGCGATACAGATAGCCGTACCGTAGGTACAACCACAACGGAGGGGTATCTGTTGAGAGGCCAGACAAACGTGTGATTCCTGAAGAGGGGCAGCAGCCTTTTCAGTAGTGGCAACGGCAACAGTCTGGATGATTGACTGATCTGGCCTTGTAACAATAACCAAAACGGCCTTGCTGTGCTGGTACTGCGAACGGCTGAAAGCAAGGGGAAACTACGGCCGTAATTTTTTTCGAGGGCATACAGCTTTAACTGTATGATTAAATGATGATGGCATCCTCTTGGGTAAAATATTCCGGAGGTAAAATAGTCCCCCATTCGGATCTCCGGGACGTTGTTATCAGGAGAAAGAAAACTGGCGTTCTACGGATCGGAGCGTGGAATGTCAGGTCACTTAATCGGGCAGGTAGGTTAGAAAATTTAAAAAGGGAAATGGATAGGTTAAAGTTAGATATAGAGGGAATTAGTGAAGTTCGGTGGCAGGAGGAACAAGACTTCTGGTCAGGCGAATACAGGGTTATAAATACAAAGTCAAATAGAGGTAAGGCAGGAGTAGGTTTAATAATGAATAGGAAAATAGGAATGCTGGTAAGCTACTACAAACAGCATAGTGAACGCATTATTGTGCGCAAGATAGACACGAAGCCCACACCTACTACAGTAGTACAAGTTTATATGCCAACTAGCTCTGCAGATGACGAAGAAATTGAAGAAATGTATGACGAAATAAAAGAAATTATTCAGATAGTGAAGGGAGACGAAAATTTAATAGTCATGGGTGACTGGAATTCGAATGTAGGAAAAGGGAGAGAAGGGAACGTAGTAGGTGAATATGGATTGGGGCTAAGAAATGAAAGAGGAAGCCGCCTGGTAGAATTTTGCACAGAGCACAATTTAATCATAGCTAACACTTGGTTTAAGAATCACGATAGAAGGTTGTATACATGGAAGAACCCTGGAGATACTAAAAGGTATCAAATAGATTATATAATGGTAAGACAGAGATTTAGGATCCAGGTTTTAAATTGTAAGACATTTCCAGGGGCAGATGTGGACTCTGACCATAATCTATTGGTTATGACCTGTAGATTAAAACTGAAGAAACTGCAAAAAGGTGGGAATTTAAGGAGATGGGACCTAGATAAACTGAAAGAACCAGAGGTTGTACAGGGTTTAAGGGAGAGCATAAGGGAACAATTGACAGGAATGGGGGAAAGAAATACAGTAGAAGAAGAATGGGTAGCTCTGAGGGATGAAGTAGTGAAGGCAGCAGACGATCAAGTAGGTAAAAAGACGAGGGCTAGTAGAAATCCTTGGGTAACAGAAGAAATATTGAATTTAATTGATGAAAGGAGAAAATATCAAAATGCAGTAAATGAAGCAGGCAAAAAGGAATACAAACGTCTCAAAAATGAGATCGACAGGAAGTGCAAAATGGCTAAGCAGGGATGGCTAGAGGACAAATGTAAGGATGTAGAGGCTTACCTCACTAGTGGTAAGATAGATACTGCCTACAGGAAAATTAAAGAGACCTTTGGAGATAAGAGAACCACTTGTATGAACATCAAGAGCTCAGATGGAAACCCAGTTCTAAGCAAAGAAGGGAAAGCAGAAAGGTGATGTACTTGAGGACAATATTATGGAAATGGATGAGGATGTAGATGAAGATGAAATGGGAGATACGATACTGCGTGAAGAGTTTGACAGAGCACTGAAAGACCTGAGTCGAAACAAGGCCCCCGGAGTAGACAACATTCCATTGGAACTACTGACGGCCTTGGGAGAGCCAGTCCTGACAAAACTCTACCATCTGGTGAGCAAGATGTATGAAACAGGCGAGGTACCCTCAGACTTCAGGAAGAATATAATAATTCCAATCCCAAAGAAAGCGGGTGTAGACAGATGTGAAAATTACCGAACAATCAGTTTAATAAGCCACAGCTGCAAAATACTAACACGAATTCGTTACAAACGAATGGAAAAACTAGTAGAAGCCGACCTCGGGAAAGATCAGTTTGGATTCCGTAGAAAAATGGGAACACGTGAGGCAATACTGACCTTACGACTTATCTTAGAAGAAAGATTAAGGAAAGGCAAACCTACGTTTCTAGCATTTGTAGACTTTGAGAAGGCTTTTGACAATGTTGACTGGAATACTCTCTTTCAAATTCTAAAGGTGGCAGGGGTAAAATACAGGGAGCGAAAGGCTATCTACAATTTGTACAGAAACCAGATGGCAGTTATAAGAGTCGAGGGACATGAAAGAGAAGCAGTGGTTGGGAAGGGAGTGAGACAGGGTTGTAGCCTCTCCCTGATGTTATTCAATCTGTATATTGAGCAAGCAGTAAAGGAAACAAAAGAAAAATTCGGAGTAGGTATTAAAATCCATGGAGAAGTAATAAAAACTTTGAGGTTCGCCGATGACACTGTAATTCTGTCAGAGACAGCAAAGGACTTGGAAGAGCAGTTGAACGGAATGGATAGTGCCTTGAAAGGAGGATATAAGATGAACATCAACAAAAGCAAAACTAGGATAATGGAATGTAGTCGAATTAAGTCGAGTGATGCTGAGGGAATTACATTAGGAAATGAGAGACTTAAAGTATAAAGGAGTTTTGCTATTTGGGGAGCAAAATAACTGATGATGGTCGAAGTAGAGAGGATATAAAATGTAGACTGGCAATGGCAAGGACGCGTTTCTGAAGAAGAGAAATTTCTTAACATCGAGTATAGATTTAAGTGTCAGAAAGTCATTTCTGAAAGTATTTGTATGGAGTATAGCCATGTATGGAAGTGAAACATGGACGGTAAATAGTTTGGACAAGAAGAGAATAGAAGCTTTCGAAATGTAGTGCTACAGAAGAATGCTGAAGATTAGATGGGCAGATCACATAACTAATGAGGAAGTATTGAATAGGATTGAGGAGAAGAGAAGTTTGTGGCACAACTTGACCAGAAGAAGGGATCGGTTGGTAGGACATGTTCTGAGGCATCAAGGGACCACCAATTTAGTATTGGAGGGCAGCGTGGAGGGTAAAAATCGTAGGGGGAGACCAAGAGACGAATACACTAAGCAGATTCAGAAGGATGTAGGTTGCAGTAGGTACTGGGAGATGAAGAAACTTGCACAGGATAGAGTAGCATGGAGAGCTGCATCAAACCAGTCTCAGGACTGAAGAACACAACAACAACAACAACAACAACAACAACACCAAGGCGACCACCTCTGCTTCATTCTGTCTGGGGTAATGGAAAATGTCGAAATTGTCTCCAGCACTGCGGACTGACCGGCCATCTGAAAAAACACAAACAGCTCCAGGACAGGTAGTAGTCTCTGTGAGTTGCGAAACCCATCCTCTGTCTGTCCTGCTACCACACCATTATATGCTGGAAAGTATTCCCCCTGCGCTCCTCTTTTATCACATCCTTCCCTTTCTTGTGTATAAGGCTGTGGACGCAGTCTTCAGTTGTATGCTCGCAGGTGATACACTTAATAAACTCCACTCAGCCGAACACCAACGTCTTGTCAGCTGCACACATTCCGCGCCAAAAATAAGACTTTTTCCCACCAACTCACAAATTGGGGCCTGGGATGTTACAGTGGAACGTGAGGACGGTTGGGGGAGCTTTGGGTCAGTTTGGAGCACCCTCTCGAAATATCCATAAACGCCATCGGAGAGAGTGGGTGTGACTGTATGGTGGGAAAGTGGTGGTGGACAGAAGACACGGTGGAGCGTTGAGAAACACTCCAGCAACGTCAGAAATAAATAAAGCAAATAAATAAAGGAACTATCTTACGTCCTTCGTCTCCAGCAGCCGTCTCGCGAGGAACAACCTGCTGAGCAGCGGCTCGGGATGTGTCCCCAGGGAACATCTTAACCTAAGATCCAAAGACCGTCACCGTGAGATGCAGGGCAATGAAGGTAAGCGGTCGTTGGGCCAATGCCATTACGTGTTCGGCGCTGAGGTGATGCGGCAGGCTAGCTCTTCAGAGAGAGTGCAGAGGCATCTGGTGGACAGCTGTAGCAGAGTAGCACTTATCACTGGGCTAAAGTGAAAGCTCGTACAGTGTGGGACCTGTGCATTTCCTTTGCGTGGTGGCCCATTTAGTAAAATGGTATAATTTGGTACTTACTGGCCACAGGCCAGACACTGATCGCGTATGAATAGTGTGTGGGTGGTCAGAAATGTAGTTAAGACCTTATGTGGCTCGTAAGACGATAAAACTCTTGTCTGGAATTGTAACATCAGCCGCTACTTTGTCGCCAGGCTACAAAGTTTGTTCACCCGAGCACTGCAGAAGATTTCAGGAAGATTGATGATTGGACAGTGCTAAAAAGAGGAGCTTCAATGGGGGATCAGACGCCGTTTCTCGAGAAAAGACACTGCAGTTATTGCTCGCAATGTCCAGCGTCGAAGCTTTTGTCGAGAGTGGTAGATTGTTGCTAAATTGTTGCTGCTACTTTCCCAACCTTAAATACTACAAGACTGGCCATTTATTTATTTATTTATTTTTAGGAGAGAGGGCAAATTTTATGACGAGGTTTCTCATTGGGAGAACGGCTAATAAACCTTTTAACTGGATGGCGAATGTGTTTTGGGGGGTTCCCGGGAAGAACTGGGGTCAGGGAGGGTTTTACAGCCAGTTCCCGTATGGCTTGTAGACGAGAATTCCGTTCAGAGAATTTATTTCTCTTAGCTTTTAGCTTTTTTACAAAGGAGTATTGGGACAGTCGAGAGAGGCACATTCGTGTACTGGGATCATCAGATGGGGCACGCATCCATCACCTAAACTGCACACACGTGGTAAGGAGGTGTATGTACCCCACATCGCAGCAGAGAGGAAACATGGTAAGATTTTCCTGCCGTGCTGAAGTGGAGATGAGAATAGTCAGGAATATGTAGTTGCGTTTCTGTAACTTAATAGGACCTTGTTTCACAAGTGCAGTGAATAATTGACGGTTCGCTAACGATTCAAGCACTCTGTTGTCTAAGATATGGTATCCTCTACCAGACAGAATATCGAACCAACTATCACGTCCTCATTGGTCATATTCAATTGCCTATCCAATGAGTTGTGAATTAATGATTTGCTGCTTTACTTTACCAAACCGTTGTGGCCTCTTTCATACTATAGTTGCATCAGAATGTCTAGTGATTTCATGTTTGAGTTTCCTTTTATTTACGAATATATGTAGTTAATGCTGTGCCATTATAAAACCATATTTTTGTCCTTAACTGAAGATTATAATAGATTTGGGTTGCTTCTGACCACATTAAAATTCAGTAGCTAGATGAATCCGCAAACCCACTTATTACTACTGATTTTTGTAGGGACCACACGCTGAGCTCATTTATTACTGCAGTTAATCTTCCAAAGTTTCACCTGTGTGATAGCATTTCATTTCACGTCTGAGGCTGTGGTGAGATATCTGAACTTCTACAGAGTTTTTCTGACGCAGATCAGAGTGGTTGGTAGGACATTGCACTTGTAGCAGGTATATGACCTGACCAGTAAAGTACAACGAGGAGTAAGGTTTTGTTGCTACCTATTTCGTACGGTTTCAAAAGTTTGACTTCCAGTGAGCCCTAGAAATTTTACCTGTGACATCATTTTTTTCAACTACGGCAATGTTTGTTGCTGTGTAAAATTCTGAATTGCACCGTGGTTCGGTGTCCAGTTAGCTCCTCCTACAACAGGCTGCATAAGTCAGTTCAAAGGGCTGACGAAGAACGATATAGCACGTTCAGTAATTAATATTTCCGTAACTCATTTTACGGAGACCAGACAGGAAAATTAATAGATATTTGATGGACATGATGTCGCATGGTACGCAATACATGGTAATGACAGATTTAAAATGTGATTGTTATCCGATACATCAGTAGTACAGTCACGTACTGTCAAGGACCTTCTTTTGAATACCTAGAAGAGTGACAAGCATACTTCCATCAACATGGGAAGTTGGATTATGGAAGCTATGCATTGGGAACAGAGCACCAAAGTCTCAATGGGATTGTGAGAGAGACATTTCAAAGATGAAACGAATGTTAGCTAGTGATTTGAAGACAGAATTAATAATGCGATTAGAAAATATGGAACGTAGCCCTTTCTGGAGCAGATGCGTCAACATTCAGAAAGCGGGGCGAGAAGAAAATTGAAACTTGTCTGTTGTGGATATGGTGCAGAAGTGAGAAAATCAGATGAACTGGTAAAGTCAGGAGTGAGTGACACAGTACATAGGAGAGTTGGAGAACATCAGAGGATGTTGCAGACAGTGAATAATATGGAACTAAACTGGATAAACAAAATATTCTGAGACGAGATTTCCTTCTAGTGTAGACAGTTGAAGATTTTATTCCGTGGAAAAGAGGGAAGGGTATAAGAAGTTACCAGATGCTGGACTGACGTAAGTAGACTGCTAGTAGGGTACCAAGGAATCAACAGCAAGACAGAGAAACATGGAGGGCTGTGAAGTCTAAACTTGCCACAAGGCAGAAAATCAAAAGTTGACGATGATGTTTTCGCCGTTTTTGATGCTTTAGGATTACTAGCGACCTTGTCAGTTCGGATCGCTGAATACATTAGCTGAAGCAATATGGGTAAGTAACTTAGCGAATTACATCAATTTCCTTTGTTGGGTATTGGTGTGACTTGTGCAACTTTCCAGTCCTTAGGTGTGGATGTCTCAACAAGTGAGAAGTTATATATGGTAGCTAAATATGGAGCTATTTTAACAGCATGCTTTGAAAGGAAGCTGACTGGTATACAATTTCGACAGGAGGTCTAGCCTTTATTAAGTGATTTAAGCCACATTTCTACACCGAGGATATCTGATTCTAAGTTCCTCATGTTGGCAGTTCTTCTTGACTCGGATTCTGGAATCCATGATTCGTATTCTTTGGTGAAGAAATACTATTGTAACATACCATTTCAATGCTCAACACCTCATTCATTATGGAGAGGCACCAACTATCTTTCCAGGCAAATTAAACAGATCTTCAGTTACATAAAATGGAAACTAAACATCATTGTCATGATCCTGATAGCAGGTGACGGTGTGCTTAGTCTAGGGGAGTCTGTGTTGAGAAATGAATGGCGTTGTGGGATGACATTTTTACGTTTAGAAATAATTTATATAGTGATTTTTATCAAGCTAACAATAAACGGTGTATCATAACTTCCAACATTATGAAGGAACTTACTTGCAAGAAATCGTAAACGAAACACTGCGTTGCACTATGGATAAACGAAATGTATAATTTTTTTTAACAGACTCGCTTTGTACTCGACGGAAGAGAGGTTTTAATACCAAACTGGATCTGGTGATTTAGGTTTTTACTCGTAATTGTTTCCATAAATTCTATGTGGCAAATTTCTGGGTGGTTTATACATTAAGGCCATGGTCTGCTATCTCTCCCAGCCTTACCAAACTACAACTGTACGGTTTTCTTCTGTTCTTAACATGTAACTTGACTATGTGTCCAATACCCTTCTGAAAAGTGTTTTGAGGATGAGTAAAACCGTTACTATCAATGGTAATAACAATATTTGTATAGAAACAGAAAGGATACTGACTTCAAAAGATGACTAATAAAGGATCAGTTGACAGGACACATTCTGAGGAACCAAATTATCGTCACTTTCGTTGTGGAGGTAATTAAGCCAGAGGGTGATCAAGGCACGAAGACAATGAGCAGGTTCAAGTCATGGCAGGGCGTACAGGGGACATGGGAAGAGAGTGGACTGTGGAGAGAGACCAAGGCACAAAGACAGTAAGCAGGTTCAAGGCGTGGCAGGTTGTATGGGACGAAGAGGAGAAGTGTGTGGATTGTAGAGGGAGAGCAAGACAAGAAGACAGTAAGCAGGTTCAGGTTGTATGGTTGATAGGAGAAGAGGATGGGTTTTAAAGGGAGACCAAGGCACGAAGACAGTAAGAAGGTTCAAGTTTCAGTGGGGGGTTGGGGGGGTATGGGGGGTATGTGGGTATAAGGGAAGAAATACATTTTAATGTATTTTACGTAGGCTAGTTTCTAAGTTTCCTGCGCTTGTATCAGTGATAAGTAGTACCCATTGCTTAATATATCACTGCCAAAAACACCTACTTATTCCAGTTCGCATTTTGGTTTCAATTATACATTGAAAAAATTAGTATCTTTCGTTTCTCTTAATCTCAAATAGTTTTGCTTCATTAAGCATGTTCAATCATGTTCCTATCTTCATCCTTGAACATTTTTCATATTTGTCTTATTCTATTTGATATTTTACCTTCGTCATCCCTGCAAATCTTTTGTCGATTGTCAAAGTAACTAAAATAGTTTCATGTTTAACCTAATTCTTTGTCACAGGTCTGAAAGTGTATATTCACGCATAACGGACAAGTTCTTTGACCAAAAGGAGCCCGTTTAATACCATATCTATATTCTATCATTCTTAAAACACAGTTACTGGATGGAGAAAAGGAATAAATTGGTTAGGACGGAGGAATATTTTGAGAATCATTAGTGAACCAGATTGTTTGGACAGGTTTCTTTTTAACATTATGAATTCATACTGGAAATAACTCGCAATGAAAGAGTTTCATCTCAGCAGTACCTTGGCTTGGTGGGTTTCTTTTGTTAAACGTAAGAAAGATTTGTTCATACTTCCACGGTTTATGCATCATACTTACTCCAAATAAATTTGTTATCATCTTATTACATCTTAAATCAATCGGTTTCAACATCTTGTGGATGCACGTACGTTGTACATTTGGCGGCTTCGTACAGCGTACAGGACTTGAGCAATACTTTCAAACTGTCATGGAAATCAGTTGTTGACAAAAGGTTTAACGCTACCCGTGTTCATTAATCCTCGTTTACGCCAGAGAGAATGGAAGCGAATACAAATGAACTTTCGGAGATAATTCATCAGTGTTAGCTAGCATTCGCCTGTGCCTCTGAAGATGTATTTACATTTAAGAGAACGGAAGGGAATGCACTGAGCTATTGTTTTCTGACGCTAATAATCCTCACACAGGTTTCGCTCGGTAACAGCACTGTTTACAGCTACGATGCAAAACTTTGATATCGGATAGGCTTAATTTGCATGGCGAGCACACTGTTTTTGACGAAGCGAGTAAAATGTTGTCTGAAAAGAAGGGGGTATGTGACTTAATGTGCACAAAATTTGGAAACGTCAGAAGGTAGTGCTCTAAACCCAGAACTGTAGGTCCAGCCTTCGTTAGCGCCATTCCAAAACTTTGCACACAAGTCAGCTGATGCCTGCACTTGCTTCTCATTACAACTCAGGAGGAAATTTAGAAGCAGAACACTAATTATGGACAGAGAACATAGCCCGATGAAAGGGTAGAATTTAAAATCAGGTTATTAGCCACTGAATACTTTCATCTTAGTTACTGTGTCACATTTGAGTAGTTGCTGTATTTTAAATTGTTGTAACTGTCTACAGTGGCTAAGGCCAATCATCTCAAAAATTTTACTTATGTGCATATTGTACGATTCCTCAACCGCGAAATCTACATACAAGCTGTCACACCTACGTTGAACGTTAGCAACGTGAGTGATCAGGTCTGTCTTATATTTTTACACGTACATCACGTCTACCGATTTCCCTCTCAGTCGGATTATTCGTTCTTGATGAAATTTTCTTTTGTGTTAAGAGTGTAAGACGGGTTAGTTTGCTAAATTAGCTACAGATTTAAGCGACCTGTCACTGTTCACAGATTGCTGGTAAATATGCTTCAAAAACCGGTTTTATAGTTTTTTAACATGGCTGCACATCATAAACTGTGCATGAACGATCCTCAGTCAATTAGAAATAACAGCCAACCATGTGTATAACACACGTTTACGAAACTTTGACCATATTTTCGACAGTTTTAAAACTGTCTTCTTCAGAAGATATTGTGCCTATTAACAAGATAACGACATTGTGAATGTAACAATGCGATAAGCACAATTACAGGAAATGCTTGGAAATTTTTTTTAGGTATGCATGTCACACACATACTCAGAGCTCTGAATGTGAGGTATTCACTCTCCAAAGAATCTGATGTGACTTTTTAAACTTTAGTGTCGTTTTAAAACAAACCTTTCAAGCGGTGTACTATATGCTGTACGAACCCAGCGTCAAATACGTAATATTTTAAAATGTTTAAGGCAATAGACGGCTACAACTTTCATATAATGTATTTTAAATGGTGATTAAGTAGTTGATATGCACCAGACAGAATTGACAACTCCCATATTGGCTACAAATAATGTGATTCTACGTAAATATGAACCACTAAAAAGTGTTTTGTAAACATTCCCTGCAATTTTGCTTAATGTTACTGTATTTCTTCCACAGACAGTATCGTAATCTTGTTAACAAGTGCCATAACTTCTGAAGAAGACGGTTGTAAAACAGTCGAAACCATGGTCAAGGTTTAATACACTTGTATCACGCAATTGGTTTGCTGTAACATCTAATCCATTCAGTTTTTATAGTAGTTATTATTGTCAATGTTTTATGGGGGTTGTTAGGAAATCAGATCGCGGAATAGGGTAGTTGAGTTTTGCTTTTCTGACCAGAATTCTTTTTTTATTTTTAAGTTTGTATGTGGCATTCTTTGTATGTATTTCTATGTGTAATTTTATTCTACGTATTTACGTACATCAATATTTACGATTGTGTTAAGTGTTACGTTGTTTACAAGGAATCCCTTGAGTGCGACGTCGCAGAAGGCCAATGATCTTCGCGGTATTCGACGTCGCACGTGTTGTCTACCGCAATATTGGCTGCTAATGGCACCACGGGGCGGGAATGGAGGTATCTAATGTTGGGCAGAGCGTGAGGCTACAGAGCGTAGTTGAACTTCTTAGTCGCCGAATAACTCGTAACTGTGCTATAGTGCTTGTAATGTTGATACAATGCAGAGCAATGCGACGATAAAGCAAACAGCAGTTGCACCTGACGTTTCGTCAATATAGAACCCAAGAGATTTTGCAGAGGGAGAAAGGCGTGGCAGATGAATTAATAACTTTTCTGCCAGAGTCAGTGTCATGCGTGGTGTCGCATACGTTCGACTGTGAAGACAATGTACATGAAGAGTAAAGTGATGACGATATGTTTCAAGAATGCTTATACTGTTTACAGAATGTGCATGATAGAGACCTACTACATTATGTATATAGCATTGCGTGCGACATGTATTACGGTGATTTCAAGGGGAGCAGAGAATCGTTTTGTAACGTAAAATAGTGCTAAGAATTTGGGAGGCGTAAGATAATGAATTTCTTTTTTTAAAAAACAGCGTCAACGTGACGATCCACAGCAAACTGCGAAATCGCCAAGAAAATTTATAAGTGAGCTAAAGAAACTTATCGCATCCTTCGGTAAAAAAATTTTTTTTTTTTAAACCAATCGAGATTTGAAGAGCAAATGCATATGAAAGGAAGCACGGAAATAGGAAATGTCACGACAGTTGTATCAATATCAGCTCACATCAGTGCCCTAGCGCAAATGGTTCAAATGGCTCCGAGCACTATGCGACTTAATTTCTGAGGTCATCAGTCGCCTATAACTTAGAACTAATTAAACCTAACTAACCTAGGGACATTACACACATCCATATCCGAGGCAGGATTCGAACCTGCGACGGTAGCGGTCGCTCGGTTCCAGACTGTAGCGCCTAGAACCGCACGACCACCCCGGCCGGCCCTTAGCGCACTCGTATACAATCAAGCCGACTGTTAATCTGGATGGCAAACTGGCTGGAACATTATTTACTGCGCTGAGAGAAATTGGAGGTGCTCTGCACTCTACGATGCGTTCTCGCGTGCGTGACCTTGAAAGGTCTTGAAAGGTCGGATGGGTATATTTACGTCACAGCAATGAAGAGTGGGAAAATGGGCGTAGGAGAATTATAGTTACGGTACGAGCAATGGTTTTGGGAAATAGATGATCAAAATAACTTGCTTTTTCTTAATTTCTGGTCTGCGTGTACAGTGATCAGTCAGAACATTGTGATTACCGATCAACTATCGATACAAACCCGTCTAGGCCGTAGCAGCGTCACCTGGCGAGGATTGAGTGCTGATCAAACACATCCACTGTGCGTGTCGTATGATTGAGCATGCTGCCCGTGTGTAGAATGGGGAAGGCGCGCGATCTACAGGGTGTTTCAAAAATGACCGGTATATTTGAAACGGCAATAAAAACTAAACGAGCAGCGATAGAAATACACCGTTTGTTGCAATATGCTTGGGACAACAGTACATTTTCAGGCAGACAATCTTTCGAAATTACATTAGTTACAATTTTCAACCACAGATGGCGCTGCAAGTGATGTGAACGATATAGAAGACAACGCAGTCTGTGGGTGCGCCATTCTGTACGTCGTCTTTCTGCTGTAAGCGTGTGCTGTTCACAACGTGCAAGTGTGCTGTGGACAACATGGTTTATTCCTTAGAACAGAGGATTTTTCTGGTGTTGGAATTCCACCGCCTAGAACACAGTGTTGCTGCAACGAGACAAAGTTTTCAACGGAGGTTTAATGTAACCAAAGGACCGAAAAGCGATACAATAAAGGATCTGTTTGAAAAATTTCAACGGACTGGGAACGTGACGGATGAACGTGCTGGAAAGGTAGGGCGACCGCGTACGGCAACCACAAAGGGCAACGCGGAGCTAGTGCAGCAGGTGATCCGACAGCGGCCTCGGGTTTCCGTTCGCCGTGTTGCAGCTGCGGTCCAAATGACGCGAACGTCCACGTATCGTCTCATGCGCCAGAGTTTACACCTCTGTCCATGCAAAATTCAAACACGGCAACCCCTCAGCGCCGCTCCCTTTGCTGCACGAGAGACATTCGCTAACGATATAGTGCACAGGATTGATGACGGCGATATGCATGTGGGCAGCATTTTGTTTACTGACGAAGCTTATTTTTACCTGGACGGCTTCGTCAATAAACAGAACTGGCGCATATGGGGAACCGAAAAGCCCCATGTTGCAGTCCCATCGTCCCTGCATCCTCAAAAAGTACTGGTCTGGGCCGCCATTTCTTCCAAAGGAATCATTGGCCCATTTTTCAGATCCGAAACGATTACTGCGTCACGCTATCTGGACATTCTTCGTGAATTTGTGGCGGTAAAAACTGCCTTAGACGACACTGCGAACACCTCGTGGTTTATGCAAGATGGTGCCCGGCCACATCGCACGGCCGACGTCTTTAATTTCCTGAATGAATATTTCGATGATCGTCTGATTGCTTTGGGCCATCCGAAACATACAGGAGGCGGCGTGGATTGGCCTCCCTATTCGCCAGACATGAACCCCTGTGACTTCTTTCTGTGGGGACACTTGAAAGGCCAGGTGTACCGCCAGAATCCAGAAACAATTGAACAGCTGAAGCAGTACATCTCATCTGCATGTGAAGCCATTCCGCCAGACACGTTGTCAAAGGTTTCGGGTAATTTCATTCAGAGACTACGCCATATTATTGCTACGCATGGTGGATATGTGGAAAATATCGTACTATAGAGTTTCCCAGACCGCAGCGCCATCTGTTGTTGACAATTGTAACTACTGTAATTTCGAAAGTTTGTCTGCCTGAAAATGTACTGTTGTCCCAAGCATATTGCAACAAACGGTGTATTTCTATCGCTGCTCGTTTAGTTTTTATTGCCGTTTCAAATACACCGGTCATTTTTGAAACACCCTGTATCTGTGACGGATGGCAGATTGTGATGGTCCGGAGACTCGGCACGAGCATTTCGGAAACTGAACTACTTGTTGAGTGTTTGAGGAGTGCTGTGTTGAGTGTCTCCAACACGTGGGGATATCAAGGTGAGACACATCCGGACTTCGTGAGTTTGGGAGGGTGCACCTCGTTATAAATGTCGGATACCGTAGGCTGGACAGACGAATAAAACAGGACAGGCGGCGAACTGGGACAGAACTGACATCGTGTTTTAATGGCGGGCGCGGTGCAAGTGTGTCTGAATACAAAGTGGACCGAATATTCCTAACGCAGGGCCTCCGCAGCCGACACCCACGCATGTGTCAAAGTTAACACCATGGCGTTGGTAACTACGACTGAAATGGGCACGTGACCACCGGCACTGGACTTTGGCCCAGTGGCAGAAATTTTCACGGTGTGATGAATCGCAATACCTTCTCCATCATGCCGATGGGAGAGCGCAAATCCGTGGTCTTCCAGGGAAACAGCTCCTTGACACGCGTACTGCGGTATGGAGACAGGTAAGTGGCGGCTCCATTACGCTCTTACTCACGATGCCATCTATGGGTCCATTAGAGCTCGTGCAAGGCACCATGACAGCCAAGGTCTATTGTACACTAGTTGCAGATCACGTACACCCCTTCATGATGATCATGTTTCCCGATAAATTGGAATCTTTCAGCAAGATAATGTGCCATGTCACGAGGCCAGGAGTGGAGTTGTTCGAGAAACACAGTGGCGGGTTACGATTGATGTGACAGATCTGGACTCGGTCGAAAATATCTGGAATGTGATTGAAGGTGGCGCAGAGCTCATCGCCCCATCGCCGGAATTTACGGAAATTAAGTGACTTGTGTGTAAAGATGTGGTGGCACCTCCCTCCAGCGACTTACCAACGCCTCACTACTTCTAAGCCACGACACGTTGCCGCTGTTATCCGTGCTAAAGGTCGACGTACTGGCTATTGGGTACGTTGTCATAATGTTCCAATTTAACAACGTAAAAATCATATTCCTTTAGAGCAAAGTATCCTTCCGAAAAGTTTGTGACGTTGCAGTTCATACCACCTGCAATCATTGGACCAATTCAGCCCATGAATGTTCGTTTTCTTTCCCTGTCTATAAAAGATATTATCGCACTATGTGCAGCTACGCATTACAGGATAGTCGGTTTCACGGTAAATTCCACGCCAGTATGTTTCGCATTTGGATGCATCCATCACATTCCATCAGTTCTCGTCACTCCGTTATACCAATATATTCCTATATACATCACTTAAGAGTGGATACTTAGCTGAACTGTTTGTAATTCCCAATATTTCGCCTTCGATCTTGATATTGCATGCCACGCCATTTTTCATTCCCTGTTCATGGGGCAAGTTAATGGTTTCTTCTGAATATTTCTTGAAAGTCAATGATGTCCGTTTTGTCAAGTGTAATACGTACATGCCACAGAAGGCTGATCTCTACATTTTCAGGACACTCATTTCTTGTCGCCCTCCCGATGTACATATTGAGTCACTAGCGGCTAATTTTTTTTTTTTTTTTTTTTTTGCAGTATTAATACTAGTTTGGGGTAAAAAGTTTCCTCACAGATAAGCGTCCCGTTCCATTATGAGATTCTCGGATGTAGTGGAGGGTGATTCATTGTAGTCGCAGCCGCTGAGGCACGTTATCATTCTACTCAAAAGTAGTGAGTCCAGTGTTGGAGTCCGAAGAAATCAGCGTGATTGAACCCCCACCCCACATGGAGTCGAGAGTCGTAGGGTCAGTACTGCCTCGCGTATTCTTACATTTCTCAGGAATCCAAACTGATCTTCCACTAGGTAGGCTTATACCAGTTTCTCCATTCGCCTGTAAAGAATTCGTGTTAGTATTTTGCAGCCATGATTTATTAAACATATAATTCTCACACCTGTCGACACCTGCTTTCTTTGAGATTCGAATTATTATATCGTTCCTGAAGTCTGAGAGTATATCGCCTGTCTCATAAATCATGCTCATCAGATGGAAAAGTTTTGTCATGGATGTCTCTCCCAAGGCTATCAGTAGCACTAACGGAATGTTGTCCACTTCCGGGGCGTTGTTTCGATTTAAGTCTTTCAATGCTTTGTAAAATTCTTAACGCTGTATCATGTTCACTATGTTTCTTTATGTCCTCTTCCATTTCCATAATATTGCCCTAAGCTACATCTCCCTTGCATAGACCCTGTATATACTCCTTTCCCTTCTTTGCTAAGGACTGGTTTTGCATCTGAGCTCTTGATATTAATACAGGTGGTCCTTTTTCCCCAAAGGTCTCTTTAATTTTCCTGAAGGTAGTATCTATCTTACAATTAGTGATACATGCTTGTATCCGTTCCATCTTACCCATTTTACGCCTCCTGTCGATCTCATTTTCAGACGTTTGTATTTCCTTTCGCCTGCTTCATTTATTGCATTTTTATATTTTCTTCTTTCAGCGATTAAATACAATATCTCTTATGTTACCCAAGGTTTCTACTAGCCCTCGTCTTTTTACTTACTTGATCCTCTCCTACTCTCACTATTTCATCTCGCAAAGCTACCTATTCTTATTCTGCTGTATTCCTTTCCCCTGTTCTTGTCAATTGTTCCCTAACACTTCCTCTGAAATGCTCTACAACCTCTGGTTCTTTCAGATTATCCAGGTCCCATCTCCTTAAATTCCTCTCCTTTTCCAGTTTAGTAATTTTAGTCTGCAGTTCATAATCAATAAATTGTGGTCAGAGTCCACATCTGCCCCTGGAAGTGTCTTGCAATGCTAGTTGGCATATGAAATTGTACTACTGTGGTGGTGTGGGATTGGGCTTCGTGTCTGCCTTGACTAAAATAATGCATTTACTTGGCTGTTCATAATAGTTTATCCCCGTTCCTAAATTTTTTACGTATTGTTAAACCTATTCCTGCGTTACCCCTATTTGATTTTGTATTCACCACATCAGGAGTCCCTTTGCTCCTTCCAACAAACTTCACTACTGGCCCCTAACCATATCCCTTATTATATTTTCTAACCTACCTGGCCGATGAAGGGGTCTGACATTCCACTCTCTGATCCGTAGAACACCAGTTTTGTTTCTCCTGGTAACGACGTCTTCCTGAGTAGTCCCTGCCCGGAGATCCGAATGGGGAACTATTCTACCTTTGGAATATTTTACCCAAGAAAACGACATCATCATTTAACCATACAGTAAAGTTGCAAGCCCTCGGAAAAAATACGGCTGTAGTTTTCCTTCTCGCCACGCGGAGTGGCCGCGTGGTTCAGGGCGCCATGTCATGGATTGCGCGGTCCCTCCAGCCGGAGGCCCGAATCCTCCCTCGGGCATGGGTCTATGTGTTGTACTTAGCATTAGTTAGTTTAAGTGGTGTGAAAGTCTAGGGACCGATGACCTCAGCAATTTGGCCCCTTAGAAATTCACGCACATTTTTTTCTTCTCGACCGAAAAGTAGCGGTTTCGGTTAAGAATACCATCATAACGACTTGGAGAGCAGTGTGCTGATCCCACGCCACTCCTATTCTCATCTTTCTCTGAGGATGACACGGCGGTCGGATGGTTCCGGTAGGCCACTCATGGCCTGAAGACGGAGTGCTTTTTTTCAGCAGTTCACAGTACCAGCACAGCAATGCCGTTTTTGTTGATCTTACAAGGCCAGATCAGTCAACCATCCAGACTGAAACCCATGCAATTACTGAAAAAGCTGCTGCCCCTCTTCGGGGGCCACACGTTCGTCTGGTTTCTCAGTAGACACCCTTCCGTTGTGATTTCACCTACGGTATCACTGAGGCACGCAAGCCTCCCCACCAACGGCAAGGTCCACGGTTCACGTGGGAGGTGGGTATTAATAACAGTAGAGGGAATAATTTTAATTGCCTGCTAGGTTTTATAACCATCACCTGATCAGTGTGAACATCCCGTCCCAAAGGAGAATAGTAACCGCTGTCACATAAAGGGGAATCAATACGTTGCAACAGGTAGTTTGTTATTTATCGCTATAAATTGACAATATGGCACATATTCATGTTAAAATCGGTGCATCCATCTTAATTGTGAAATAAATTACTCCAGCGTATGAGTTCAGTTGAATGAAATGCATGCTGAAGAAAATGTTTAAATCTACCTTAGGAGTTCATGGTGGCCAATATTCTGATCACAAAACCTGTTCAGTATCGGTGGAATGCCATGAAAACGTATCATTCGTGAAACTTCCTAGTTTAGCCTCAATCCGAGAGACGAATGATATTGAGATCGATTTTACTTTCTTCTTAAACAAATACTTAACTGAGTACGTAATGTGACGGTGTGTTCCACTCCTACAAAGCAGTCGAAACATATACAAAGGTGAGTTCATGAAATATACCTTCCGTAGGTAGATGGAAAGGATCCTAACTAACACATTAAAGTTATTTAGGGATCTAAAAAATTAAGAAATTTTATGTCAGTTACGTATTAGTACTATACGAATGTGGGTAATTTCTGCTTCTTTTTCCGAAATTCGTTTCGGTACAATTGGATTGGGATGAAGAATATGGTTGCAGAGTGTATTGCAGACAAAAATAAGTTTCTAGGCTCAACAGGTTAACGCAGACTTTACGGAATAGAACAAGCGAATAACCGTTCGCATAAAAAAACCAACGGAAATTCCATTGCAACAATATTTGGGACTCAAGCTGTTGCTGTTCCCTGCCATTTACCACACTACAAACACGTTTTTCTGTATTCTTGCTAATTTAAATGCAAATATTTGAACCTACATTGCCTATGAAATTTTCTGCAAAGACCTTTTTTATACTGACACGAAATGATGCGATGAGAATTAATACTCCAGGCTATTACAACAATAATTAGATGCAGCATGTTGATTATTCTGGTACATTTGTTCATTTTCCAGCTATAATTAATATGGCAGGAAATTAGTTATGAAACTATTAAAAGGAAATAATAGCTTTAATTAAAGACAACAGTCCTTTTGTGGGAATTCGTTCATTGGCAGGCACACAGAATCTGTCACATAATAATATAGATAACTTCACTGCGATTGTAAAATTTGTAATAAGACTTTTCCATTGTTCTAAGCGTACAGAGTCTAATCTGTGAAGATACAGACATTGAAATAAGTAAGTAGAGAAGAGAAGTCTTCAAAAGTGATCTTCATTTAAGGCCTGACTGACATGTAAGCGAACACAAGTGAACGAGGATCAGTGAACAAGAACTCTGTCTGGTGTAAGTAGTAGGGTGGGGGGGGGGGGGGGGGAGGGCATCTGCGAAAAGTACTAGGTCGTGTTTGGTTAGAATTCGCTGGTATTCGCTCGTGTTCATCTAGTTGTCGGTCTTTTGGCGAGATATCAATGGAAAGTTGCGTTTTCTCTACATCAGCGCTAACAGGACAGAACATTCGTCTGCCCTTCTGCGTCAGTTCTACTTTTGTTGTCGACATGACTTGCGTGAAAAGTGGAGTTTTCAGAACAGATGGTGATAGAACGATGTAAGTTCCGTAGGTGTTTGTAGGATCCAACGGATCAACAGCACAAAAGAGGAAGTAATAGGAGTAGCTCTCAAAGGTCCAAACGGGGATGTGAAAAAGACGATAAATTCATGAAGGCGCTCTCTTCAGGAGGGAACGGAATGAATAAGCAAAAGCTTTGTATATATTTTTAGACATTAAAAGGGAATAGGGCACTAAAATTGTCTTAAATTAAACAGATACGTATAAATATCTATTGTGCGCCTAAAACTTAAAAATCAACGGCTTGCCACGTAGGACAACAAAACGAGGCACAGAATAACGTCGACGTACCGCTGAGGTGTAAGGATGTAGCAAATGACAACCATATTGTTCCTGCTATGATAAGAAATGACACCTCAGACCATCACTCGTGGCTGTCAGGTTAGCATACCGTTACTGTCTGGGGCATCTCCATACACGTCTCCGTTGGTCATCGGGGCTCATTTCGAAGCGGAACTCACCACCGAAGACAAGTCTACCCCACCCAATGACATTCCAGACCGAAAACGTGTGTAGAGACGCCACAGACAGCGGTGGGATACCAGCCTTTGTGTCGCCCCCATACGGCCCTATAATCAAGAGTGAAGGTCTGAAGTGCCGTGTTTTTTCATAGCAGGACCCGTTTGGTTTCCATCCGCGGCACCGTTACAGCAAAGCGATACGTCGATGACATTCTACACCCCGTTTTCTTGCCATTCATTGCAAGCCACCCAGGTGATTCATTTCAGCAAGATAACGCCCCCAGCACATGGCGAGAATTTCTACTGCTTGTCTTTCTGCTTGCAAAGCCATACCTCGGCTAGCAATGTCTCCAGATCTCTCCCCAACTGGGAACTTTTGGAGCATTGTGATCAGGGCCCTCCAACCATCTTGGGGGTTTTGATAATCTAACGCGCCGATGGCACACAGATTGTCACGATATCTCTCACGAGGACATCCAACAACTCAGTCAATCAATGGCAAGGGGAATTACTGTTTGCATAAGGGCCAGCAGTGGACTAACACGTTACTGACTTGCTCAATATGTGAAGCTCATTCTCTTGAACAAATCATCCACTTTTTCTGAAAATGTTTTCATTTGTCTGCCCTTTGTTTTTCTTAGAATGTACAGAAATGCTACAGCATTTTAAATCTCTAATGTACGAGGGCAGTTCAATAAGTAATGCAACACATTTTTTTCTGAAACAGGGGTTGTTTTATTCAGCATTGAAATACACCAGGTTATTCCCCAATCTTTTAGCTACACAACACTATTTTTCAACGTAATCTCCATTCAATACTACGGCCTTACGCCACCTTGAAATGAGGGCCTGTATGCCTGCACGGTACCATTCCACTGGTCGATGTCGGAGCCAACGTCGTACTGCACCAATAACTTCTTCATCATCCGCGTAGTGCCTCCCACGCATTGTGTCCTTCATTGGGCCAAACATATGGAAATCCGACGGTGCGAGATCGGGGCTGTAGGGTGCATGAGGAAGAACAGTCCACTGAAGTTTTGTGAGCTCCTCTCGGGTGCGAAGACTTGTGTGGGGTCTTGCGTTGTCATGAAGAAGTAGTTCGTTCAGATTTTTGTGCCTACGAACATGCTGAAGTCGTTTCTTCAATTTCTGAAGAGTAGCACAATACACTTCAGAGTTTATCGTTTGACCATGGGGAAGGACATCGAACAGAATAACCCCTTGAGTGTCCCAGAAGACTGTAACCATGACTTTACCGGCTGAGGGTATGGCTTTAAACTTTTTCTTGGTAGGGGAGTGGGTGTGGCGCCACTCCATTGATTGCCGTTCTGTTTCAGGTTCGAAGTGTTGAACCCATGTTTCATCGCCTGTAACAATCTTTGACAAGAAGTTGTCGCCCTCAGCCACATGACGAGCAAGCAATTCCGCACAGATGGTTCTCCTTTGCTCTTTATGGTGTTCGGTTAGACAACGAGGGACCCAGCGGGAACAAACCTTTGAATATCCCAACTGGTGAACAATTGTGACAGCACTACCAACAGAGATGTCAAGTTGAGCACTGAGTTGTTTGATGGTGATCCGTCGATCATCTCGAACGAATGTGTTCGCACGCTCCGCCATTGCAGGAGTCACAGCTGTGCACGGCCGGCCCGCACGCGGGAGATCAGACAGTGTTGCTTGACCTTGCGGCGATGATGAGACACGCTTTGCCCAACGACTCACCGTGCTTTTGTCCACTGCCAGATCACCGTAGACATTCTGCAAGCGCCTATGAATATTTGAGATGCCCTGGTTTTCCGCCAAAAGAAACTCGATCACTGCCCGTTGTTTGCAACGCACATCCGTTACAGACGCCATTTTAACAGCTCCGTACAGCGCTGCCACCTGTCGGAAGTCAATGAAACAATACGAGACGAAGCGGGAATGTTTGAAAATATTCCACAAGAAATTTCCGGTTTTTTCAACCAAAATTGGCCGAGAAAAAAAATGTGTTGCATTACTTATTGAACTGCCCTCGTACGTGCCACAAAGGTTCCACATTTCCCGTGCCACAGATATTTGCAGTGCAACGGATAAGGGCCTCGTCTTGTGTGCGCTTTCAAGAGTGACACCGCTGTGCCGAGTAGGCGCCGTGTCCCATAGTCACGTGCTGACCACAGCGCCACTGCTCTGGGATGAGGGAGGTGCGAGGCGCGCCTAGAACTCATTAGCGGGTGCGCTAACTGCGAGCCAGGTGTCGGCGGAGGGGCCTGAGCACACAGCGACCCCCCTGAGGGCAGCACAAAACCCTTCATTACGACCTCGCGTGCCGTTGCTAACAGCCGCCTTAGCCAATTTGTTAAAATTACTGCTCCGTTGCCGCATGTCGACCCGCTGCGAGCGCCGCAACTTGCCCACGGCGCCAGTGGAACACCGGGTTGCACTGTTTGCTGGCACACAAGACAACAGCGTGAATCACCGAGAGCTAAACTGTGTCAGCGTCCGCCTCTGTACCCGATCAAGACTCTCGGATATGGGATCGACTCCCTGTGCTGAATAATATATTCCCTTCTTGCGAGGACTGCAACGGATAGCAGTCACTATAATTAAGGAAGGACACGGTAAATAAGTAATGACTCCAGTTTCACATACCAATATTAATGATTAGCATTAAGCAATCTGACATGCCAGATCGATAAAAGAAATCAAGATACCTTCCTACAATTAGGGGCCCACAGAAAAAGTTAGTCTATGTCAGCTTCAATAAGATGCGCCCAGTGTTTAGAATGTTGGTGCTAAGGCACAGACAAATAATCAACATCATCTATGAAGCAAAAGCGAGCATCAGTAACGGAAGGTTCGTCTTAAGATAGATATAGGGAACGGTTGCACACTATTATTACTGTTCCTTCTCGTATTTTACTTTTTCTTTAACTTGTTCGTCAAATTAGCTAAGAATACAGTGGAAGATTTCCATTGATGGAATAACAGTCTAACAGTTATGTTTCCAATGGCAACGTTCACAAACGGTATGGTCTATCTGGCCGGCTTAAATGAAGACTTCATATGTTCTGGATACAGTGGACCACAAATTATTTATTACATAATATGGCTTTAGCATAAAGAAAGCAGACACACGCTAGAGATGTGTGGTAGAAAGGACAATAACGATTAACATAAAAACTGGAAAGAACTGCGTAATTTCCTCCATGTAGGAAGCAGAATTTCGCATGATCACCAGAGCAAGGAAAGACACCGGGAATCAATTGCCATAAACGCGTCAGATGTTGATTTGGGGCTGAACTCCAAAAATACGTATATTTGGAGCATACGATTGTACAGAAGTGACGTATGGTCCATCGGAAGTACAGATAGCAAGAAATTGGAAGCGCTGAAAGTGAGATCGTATTGAAGTACGTCAGAATTTAAATGAATCTAATAAACTTAAATGGATCCAAACATGAAAGAAAGCAGTACAAAAAAAGGTGAGGAAACGCTTCTATGGAAGAAAGTTATCAGAAGTCCGGAAAGATTAGCGGGCCATCTGCCCTACAGCAGTGGGAACTTAGGTGGCGGATGGAGCAGTATAGGAGAAAAACTACAGTAAAACGAGATGAGCAGGACAGGTAGTTAAAGCTGTTCAGTCTGCAAGTTATATAAGGTCTAAAAGACACCACACGATAAGAAAGGATGAAGGACAGCATCGCACGAGTCGACAGACTGCCGACGTAAAGAAAGAAGAGGGAGAGAGAGATAGGTGAAGGAGAGGAACGCCGGCCGGTGTGCCCGAGCGGTTGCAGGCGCTTGAGTCTGGAACCACGCGATCGCTACGGTCGCAGGCTCGAATCCTGCCTCGGGCATGGATGTGTGTGATGTCTTAAGATTAGTTAGGTTTAAGTAGCTCTCAGTTCTAGCGGACTGATGACCTCAGAACCATTGAACCATTTGAACCAAGGAGACGATCACGGTAGTCAACCCCCGTCAATTCCTCCCTTATCTCCCGGTCTATCGGATCTCCCATATCAGTGCTGTCAGCATCCATAGGTGGATTATGGGCTGATAATATACACTAATCTTATCTTCTAGTCCTTATTGTGTGGCCATACACAGCTGTGGAACTTTTCCTGGGCCGAGTAGGTAGCTAAACACCGCTTCCAAATATGTAAATGAAGACACTACCTGTGAACATCTTCGATGATTTTCCTGTCTGAATGCGCAATAGGGAACATTCGAATTAAAATGTAGCGACAAATAAATGTTTGTGTTGTGTCTAGACAAGACAGCCTAGACACAATGTGAGGAAGCCGAAAGGCACGCGCATAAACTCACGCAGGTTGGCATGAGGTCTGAAACAGGATACGTAATGAATGCTATAAAGAAAAGTACGTAGCTTCTGGAATACTTAACTTTAATCCACATTTGTAGAACATCACTCTTGATGATACATTAATAGAATATCAATATCAATTGAATACGGCGCCTTGCTAGGTCGTAGCAAATGTAGCTGAAGGCTATGCTAACTATCGTCTCGGCAAATGAGAGCGTAATTCTCAGTGAACCATGGCTAGCAACGTCGGCTGTACAACTGGGGCGAGTCCTAGTACGTCTCTGTAGACCTGCCGTGTGGTGGCGGTCGGTCTGCAGTTACTGACAGTGGCGACACGCGGGTCCGTCGTATACTAGCGGACCGCGGCCGATTTAAAAGCTACCACCTAGCAAGTGTGGTGTCTGGCGGTGACCGCACAGTTTCTGACACGTCGGTATTCGAATCCGAATCTCCGAATCCGAATCGAATCCAAATCCTTCTTAAGGAGATCAGATACCGTAACAGTCGGCATAGTGAGCACCACTTCAGACCATTCTACTGCTCGTATTTTCGGTGTCTTCTTTGATAGTGCTCTCTCTTCATCCGGTTGTCTACATCCGGCTCAACATTTCTGCTGTAGTCAAGCCTTCGTCTGCTTCTGCAGTAGTTCTACTCCAGCAGACTTCCTTCAATTACCCGATTAACGACTGATTAGTGCCCCAGGACGTGTCCCGCCGGCTTGTCCCTTCTTTCAGTCAAATTGTGGCATAAATTTATTTCATCTCCCATTCCATTAAGAACTTATTTAATGTATAATGGACAATTAAATGACAACGAGGCAGATCGGAAAAAGTAATAAATTCTGTTATTTCAAAAGTAATCGTCATAAGTGTTAATACATGAATGCCAGTGTGAGACAAGACGGAAATGCTTTCTTCCAAAAGTGTTTGCTGTTGCCTACTGAAACATGATTGTATCCAGGCGTGCACCTCTTCGTCGGAAACAAATCGATGGCCACGAACTTCTTTCTTCAGAGCTTAAATAAAATCGCACGTGGAGGGATCGGGACTGTATGGAGGATGTGTAAGACAATCCAGCGAAACTTCTGAAGTGTAGTCCAAACATCTTCGGCAGCATGTGTGCGGGCATTATCATGTAACAGAAAGATACCTCTGGACTTGAGGACGCGCTCCATTTAACGCACAGCAGTAAGCGAACACTTTACAAAATATTCAAGGGCGCCATCCAGTCCAGACGCCTAAGAATGTTGACGGACGGCATAATTCAGTTTGCAGGATAATGCCTGCCCACTTGTTTCCAAAACTGTTACGGCTAGGCTGCAGACGTTTCGCTGCAACAACCCTTACACATTTTTCATATAGTGCCGATCTCTTCCCATGTGATTTCCATACTTTTGGAGCCCTAAGGAAAGGCGCCTGTGACCGTCTATTTGCTTTGGAGGAAGAAATGTTCGGTTGGGTACAATTACGTTCCCTGTAGACAAACGAAAACATTTTTTAAGGAGGCATTATCCATATCCTCTCATAGTGGAATAAATGTATTAACAGTTACGGCATTATTTTCAATTAATAAACAGTTTAGTTACTTTTTTTTCCATCTGTCTCGTTTTCATATGACGGTCCCCTTATATGCTGAAGACCTAAAGAAAATGGTACACCTGCCTAATATCGTGTAGGGACCCCACTAGCACGCAGAAGTGCCGCAACGCGACGTGGTATGGACACGACTAATGTCTGAAGTAGTGCTGGACGGAACTGACACAGTCGCAGGTTCGAATCCTGCCTCGGGCATAGATGTGTGTGATGTCCTTAGGTTAGTTAGGTTTAAGTAGTTCTAAGTTCTAGGGGACTGATGACCTAAGATGTTAAGTCCCATAGTGCTCAGAGCCATTTGAACCATTTTTTTTGGAACTGACACTGGGATTCCCGCAGGGCTGTCCATAAATCTGTAACAATACAAGGGTTCTAATGGCTCTGAGCACTATGGGACTTAACATCTATGGTCATCAGTCCCCTAGGACTTAGAACTACTTAAACCTAACGAACCTAAGGACATCACACAACACCCAACAATACAAGGGGCCTGGAGATCTCTTCTGAACAGCACTTTGCAAGGCATCCCAGATATGCTCAATAATGTTCATGTCTGGGGAGTTTCGTGGCCAGCGGAAGTATTTAAACTCAGAAGAGTGTTCCTGGAGCCATTCTGCTGGAATTTCCCAAGTCCATCGGAATGCACAACGGACATGAATGGATTCAGGTTATCAGACAGGATGTTTATTTACGTTTCACTTGACAGAGTCGTATATCGACGTATGAGTGGTCCCATATCACTCCAACTGCACACGCCGCACACCATTACAGAGCCTCCACCAGCTTTAAAAGTCCCTTGCTGACATGCAGGGTCCATGGATTCATGAGGTTTTTTCCACACCTGTACACGACCTATCGCTCGATACAATTTGAAACGATACTCCACCGACCAGAAAAAAAAAAGGTTTCCAATCATCGACAGTTCAATGTAGGTGTCGACGGGCCCAGGCGAGGAGTAAAGCTTTGTGTAGTGCAGTCATCAAGGATACGCGAGTGGGCCTTCAGCTACGAAAGCTCATATCGATGATGTTTATTGGAATGGTTCGCACGCTCACACTTCTTGATGGCCCAGCACTGAAATCTGCTGCAATTGGCGGAAGGATTGCACTCCCGTCACATTGGACGATTCTCTTCAGTCTTTGTTGGTCCCATTATTGCAGGGTCTTCTTCCGGCAGCATCGATGTCTTAGATATGTTTTACCGGTTTCCTGATATTCACGGTACACTCGTGAAGTGGTCATACGGGAAAATCACCACTTCATCGCTGCCTCCGAGATTCTGTGTCCTGTCGCTCATGCGGCGACTTCAACACCACGTTCAAACTCACTTAAATCTTGATAACTTACCATTGTAGCTGCAGTAGCCGTTCGAACTACTGTGCCAGACACTTGTTAGTATTATACAGGCGTTGCCGACCGCAGCGCCGCATGCTGCCTGTTTACATATCTCCGTATTTGAATAGGCATGCTTATACCAGTTTCTCTGTCGCTTCATGGTAGTTATCCAGTCAACACATCCGATCGTCAGAATTCTTCTACAGAATAACACTTAAAAAACTCTTTTCTCGTCTTGTCTTTATTGTTAATCGTCCAAATTTCACTTCTATATAAAGCAATCCAACAGACAAATGCTTTCCAGAAAGACTTCCCGACACTAGCTATTTTATTGGTTGTTAATGTATTACAGTTTTTCCAGTAATTTTTTTACTGTTCACAGTTTCCAATTTATATAGGGCTTATTCCAGCCATTTATTGCTCAAACAGGAAAACTCGCCTGTCCCCTTTCTGTGTTTAGTTTCCCCAGCATCATCTCATTTCATTCTTTTACACTTCGCTACCCGTGGCCCTATTTTGGGTCTTCGTTAGTAGCCTGCTTTCGAAGAACTATTCATTCCGTTCAGCTCACCTACGGAAACGTTTGTCATCACTGATTGAATAATGTCATCAACGAAATTTGAAGTTCATTTTACTTCTCTACGAAGGTTAATATGTCGGTAGTTTCCTTTGCTCCTTGTTCAGTTACCAACTGAATTCTGTGAGGGATAAACTTAAAAATGTCTCACTCGTTTTTCAGCCACAGCCAATACTTTTTTTTTTTTTTTTTTTTTTTTTTTTTTTGTCTTTGGCTCCCAGCCAGCCTCCCGTAATGAAAACCATTAAGATGAAATAATGAATTCCTGTTACTGTGGACTGATGTGTCCTTTTCTTCTTGCTGCCTCTTGAAAGCCTTATATGTAAAGTGCTTGGCGTAAAGGTGACTGCAAAGAGACAGTGAGTAACGCATATCCGTTGTTTGGGTTTTTTGGCTTGGAGAGAGGAGAATCGCTGCAGATGGCCTACTCTTACATTATAGCGCTCAATGTCTACAGTTAGCGGACGGTTCATCAACAGCAGTGTCATACATCCTCACTCCATGTGAGAAGAGGAGAGTTTTGTATTATAAAGAATTGCCTATACGGCATAGCCTATCCTTTTCTTTGCCGACAAGTTGCTTACATTGATATTTGCCTATACGGCATAGCCTATCCTTTTCTTTGCCGACAAGTTGCTTACATTGATATTAATTCATCCGTCAGGGTTCGATCCAGCTGCCTGCAATTCGCAATACACTGAACAACTCTACCTTACCGACCTTGACCAGGGAGAAACGTTCCAGTATGTTCACCGAGTACATCCATATACCCGACGCAAAATTTTGTTCTCATTGGAGATTCCTGTTATTACTCGATACCTGTAAATGTGTTTCACTGATTTCATTCCCTCTGATCCCACTCACTGAAATTAAATGAGCGTAATTAAATTTGCAATTTCGATTTGTGTCACTTTAGGCGGGGTATGGAAGTGCGAACATATAGGTGTGCGAAATGATACGCGGATTGCTCGTTGTCAGATTCAAGGTAAAGGATGCAAGGAAGTACCCAGCGACATCACCTGTCCCCTCCCCATTGTTCCTCGACCCACACAGCTACCCACCTAGGGAAAGTAGTTGTGATTTTCACCACATGAACTCACGTCCTGAAAACCGCCCTTCAATAGTAGCAAGTGGGACATTTACAGCGAAATCTCGGAATTATTTCGCCGTTCGCCGCTGCTCTCCTGGTTACTTGTAATTACAGGTAGGCTTAAAGCTTCCAAAACCGCTATACCCTAAACTCGCGATGTTGTTTTTGTGTTACATGCCATTCAGAAACTCAGAAACTAGTAAAATGTGAATATACAAAGTAATCGAATGTAACTGATGTTACCTGCCTAAGGGCAAATAAAAAAAGTAAACTTTCTCAGATATGTATGTACACACTATAAAATGGTGGTATTAATATATTTTCTGATAAATAATAACGGTTTTTCCAAGTGTAACATCTGGCCTGCGCCACGGGTGTATTAAAGGACCATTACTTTTCGCATTATATGCAAACCACCAAGCAGATTACAACGGAAGTTCCGTGAGGATTTTCGCGGAATATTTTATTGTCCGCAGAGAAGTTAGGGACGCCAGAAATTTCAGAGAAATGCAGGAAGACTATCAGAAGATAGACGCTTGGTTCAGGGAGAGACATTTGACCCAAGACAAATGTGACGTATTGCGAATACTCAGACACAGATAATTTTTACTGTATGATTACACAACTGCTGAACATCCAATGCAAGCCCTAAATGTACACCTGCATAATTACTCTCCAATTCACAATTAAGTTCCTGGCAAGGACGATTCATCGAATCAGCTTCAAACTGCTTCTCTACGGTGCCAATCTCGAACAGCTCGCGGGGAAAACGAATACTTGTACTTAAAAAAAAAAATCTCTACTTTAATCAATGCCTCCCCAATTCGTGTACCGTGTCAGTGCAGTGACTCTCTCTCCCCTATTTCGCGATAATACGAATCGAGCTGTTTCTTCTCTGAAATTTTTCGATGTCCTCCGTCAATCCTGCCTAATGCGGATTCCACACCGCACAGCAATTCTCCAGAAGATGGCGGACAAGCGTCTGTAAGCAGTTTCTTTAGTAGACCTGTTGCATTTTCTAAGTCTTCTGCCAATAAATAGCAGACATTGGTTTGCTTTCCCCACAACATTATCTCTGTGAAAGTTCCGGTTTAAGTTATTCGTAATTGTAATCCCTAAGTACTTGGTTCAGTTTACATCCTTTGTGTGATCCGAAATTTAGCGAATTCCTTTTAGTATTCGCGCTTCCTGCTTTTCAATATATAGAGTCAATTATCATTTTTGCAAAATATAGATATTTCGTCTAAATCATTGTGCAACTGATTTTGATCGTCTGGTGACTTTACAAGGCGTAAAATAACAGCATTATCTGCAAAAAGTCTAAGAGGGCTGTTCAGAATGTCTCCTAAATCGTCTATGTCAATCAGGAACGGCAGAAGCCCTATAACACTTCCTTCGGGAAAGCCAGATATTATATTTGTTTTACTCGATGACTTTCCATAAGTTATTAAAAACTGTGACACTTCTGAGAGGGAATCATGAATCTAGTGACACAACTGAGAGGATCCTCATAGGCACACAATTTCATCAGAAGTCGCTTTTGAGGAACAGTGTCAATAGCCTTCAGGAAATCTAAAAATGTGCACAAGGGTATCTTATCATGAGGAGCCGCAACAGCACCAGTCCATTTTGAAAAAAATATAAAAAACGCAGGACCGTTGCTTAAACCACAATCTTTGGTTGGTTACATGACTGGTTTCGGAGCAGTTACAGTTCCACCATCTGGTGTAAAAAATAAAATCATTTGATCAGCTGAGGTCGTCCTTACCCTAACATTGTCATGGAACCAAAGGTGCGAGTGAAAAATATAAAAGGGACAAAATATCCACAATAGCCATTCCCCCGTCTTGCGCGACGGGGAACACAAAAAGGAAAGCTATCCTGTTTGTGTCGCGCTCGTTATACAGGGTGTTACAGAAAGGTACGGCCAAACTTTCAGTAAACATTCCTCACACACAAAGAAAGAAAATATGTTACGTGGACGTGTGTCCGGAAACGCCTTTCCATGTTAGAGCTCATTTTATTACTTCTCTTCAAATCAAATTAATCATGGAATTGAAACACACAGCAGCAGAAAGTACCAGCGTGACTTCAAACACTTTGTTACAGGAAATGTTCAAAATGTCCTCCGTTAGCGAGGATACATGCATCCACCCTCCATCGCATGGAATCCCTGATGCACTGATGCGGCCCTGGAGAATGGCGTATTGTATCACAGCCGTCCACAATACGTGCACGAAGAGTCTCTACATTTGGTACCGGGGCTGCGTAGACAAGAGCTTTCAAGTGTCGCCATAAATGAAAGTCAAGAGGCTTGAGGTCAGGAGAGCGTGGAGGCCATGGAATTGGTCCGCCTCTACCAATCTATCGGTCACCGAATCTTTTGTTGAGAAACGTACGAACACTTCGACTGAAATGTGCAGGAGCTCCATCGTGCATGAACTACATGTTGTGTCGTACTTGCAAAGGCACATGTTCCAGGAGCACATGTAGAGTATCCCGTATGAAATCATGATAACGTGCTCCATTGAGAGTAGCTGGAAGAAACTAAAATAAGCTGTAACATGGAAACTAAGCGTTTCCGGACACATGTCCACATAACGTATTTTCTTTCTTTGTGTGCGAGGAATGTTTCCTGAAAGTTTGACCGTACCTATTTGTAACACCCTGTATGCGTCGCATGAAAGTGCCTTATCCGTGGTAAATTGTCATATCTTAGGTTTCTCTGGCTACAGTGAAACATGGTTCAGCGATTTCACTGTCTAGGTTGGCTAGCCTACTGGCTTTGTCCAGTGACAAACTAGACGTTGTTGCATATGAAAACCCTATAGACAACAGCATGCTCTATACACGGGAACAAGAAGAATCGAAGGTAATATAAAAATACCGGAAGCGGACTTTACAACAGTAAGAGCGATTACAGTTTAGTTAGTTGACTTCTCCATTTGCCTTATAGTTACTGTGAGTTCGAGGTACAAAGCGTATGCTACGATCAGGGCTCACACTGTCGTAAAACCAGCAGTGAAATATTATACTTTTGGCATCTGTTCAGTATAACTACCATCGATGACAAGTTCTTAGCATTTGTCCTCCTCTACGCACCGAATATTCACTTCTAAAAGAGAAATTGTGTTAGTATGTAAAAAGTGCAGTAAATTAATGTAAATGACGAGACATTTATATTATTTTTACTATATATTTTGTACACCTGGTGCTCCATAACAACTAAGTATTTGAAAGAGGAAAAGAAGGTCGCGGGAAAATTATTCATCCATTAGTTATGATAGAACTGTTACCATCTCTTCGATGTAACTGAGCATACTAGCTAACTGTGGCAGGCTCTTTTCCCTCATCGTGGGCATCGAATCATTAAATATTGTAAGAAACTGTAGATGTAGATGTGTGGGTACCAAGTTTGGAGAAAAGTAATTCTTGCCGTAAACTAGAACATTTTTTATTAGTGTTTCGATTGGTTGAAGAAGAACATAGGTGCTGTGAAGGTTATAAAATCCCCTGGGCTATGGGAAATATACAGGTACGTACTCAAATTCTACATTGTATATGGTGCCAATGGCACGACTCATTTACACTGACCAGTCAGTGTTTCGTTGTGATTTTTATTTTACTTTACTTTTATTTAGTTTTTTTTTAGTTTTTTATACGCAACACGCTTTTTATTGTACGAATAAATGCAGACCATTGCCTGCACTTATAACCGAGAATCGTAGATAATCCAAAAAACACAAGTTTTAAGCGGAACCTGTTACTGACTACATTTACAGAACTACGTACGTGTTGTATTTGAAAGCCCACTGAATTTCTTACGCATCACTCGCTGGAAAATAACAACACATTTACAAAATTAGTTCTAACAGACACTGTATTTCGGATAGCTTGTCTTCAGTTCGGCAGTAGTCGCCCCATTAATATCTATTGCTCCGATTCATTAACTTTATTTCTGACGACGTTCCCCATTTTTCCAAGAGTGAGCCGGCCGCTGTGGCCGAGCGGTTCTAGGTTCTTCAGTCCAGAACACCGCTGCTGCTACGGTCGCAGTTTCGAATCCCGCGTCGGACATGGATGTGTGTGATGTCCTTAGGTTGGTTAGGTTTAAGTAATGCTAAGCCTATGATGTTAAGTCCCATAGTGCTTAGAGCCATTTGAGAATTTTTTTCGAAGAGTGAAAATATGCTTGTCTCACATGAAGCAACAACACTGCAGCACATTACATTGCTTCGGTGAGGTTCGTAAAGGCCATTATTTAATGCAACGTTTCCACTCTCTTCCTCCTTGGAACAAACATTGTTCGCTGTTTCTAATCGCGGTTCATCGGCAGAGCTGTTTGATCGCTCGTGGATGTTTTCTTCATCGTCTTCACAATCAGAAAGTAGTGTCCTAAACAAAAACATTCGTTTCAGTCATCACTGAATAGACTTTGTTTTTAAACACTCTTAAGAATAGGTTTGCATCACCACTGTTCCGAGAGTTCCGGAACGTCTAAAGAAAATTGGAATAGAGATCACGACGTCCTTTTTGTTGCTCATGAAAACCACACATTGCATGTTGTACCACCATACAGCGAGACCTTCATAGGTGGTGGTCCCGATTGCTATACACACCGGTACGTGTAACAGTCAGCAGCACGTCCTCTTGCATTGATGCATGCCTTTATTCGTCGTGGCGTACTATCCGCAAGTTCATCAAGGCACTGTTGGTCCAGATTGTCCCACTCCTCAACGGCGATTCGGCGTAGATCCCTCAGAGCGGTTGGTGAGTCACGTCGTTTTCAATGTATCCAAGGCATGTTCGATTGGGTTCATGCCTGTAGAACATGCTGGTCTCTCTAGTCGAGCGATGTTGTTATCCAAGGAAGTCATTCACAAAACGTGCACGACTGGGCGCAAATTGTCATGCACGACGACAAATGGCTGTTCAATTTGCTGCCGAAGAAGTTGCACTATCGGTCAGAGGATGGCATTCACTTATCGTACGGCTGTTACGGCACATTCCATGACCTCCAGCGACGTACGTCGGCCAAACATAATGCCACCCCAAAACAGCAGGGATCCTCCACCTTGCTGCACTCGTTGGACAGTGTGTCTAAGGCGTCGAGCCTGACCGGGTTGGCATATGATTTAAAGAATAGACTGCCTGAGAAAAACAGACACACGAAACTTAAATTTAGAAATATCTCCAAGAGGTACAGTCCTGTTTTGCTAATTTGTAATTTGAACCAGTGAGATTCATAAGGAAACAAAAGAAAAATTCGGAGTAGGTATTAAAATTCATGGAGAAGAAATAAAAACTTTGAGGTGCGCCGATGACATTGTAATTCTGTCAGAGACAGCAAAGGACTTGGAAGAGCAGTTGAACAGAATGGACAGTGTCTTGAAAGGAGGATATAAGATGAAAATCAACAAAAGCAAAACGAGGATAATGGAATGTAGTCAAATTAAATCAGGTGATGCTGAGGGAATTAGATTAGGATATGAGACACTAAAAGTAGTAAAGGAGTTTTGCCATTTAGGGAGTAAAATAACTGATGATGGTCGAAGTAGAGAGGATATAAAATGTAGACTGGCAATGGCAAGGAAAGCGTTTCTGAAGAAGAGAAATTTGTTAACAGCGAGTATAGATTTAAGTGTCAGGAAGTCGTTTCTGGAAGTATTTGTATGGAGTGTAGCCATGTATGGAAGTGAAACATGGACGATAAATAGTTTGGACAAGAAGAGAATAGCAGCGTTCGAAATGTGGTGCTACAGAAGAATGCTGAAGTTTAGGTGGGTAGATCACATAACTAATGAGGAGGTATTGAATAGAATTGGGGAGAAGAGGAGTTTGTGGCACAGCTTGACAATAAGAAGGGACCGGTTAGTAGGACATGTTTCGAGGCATTATGGGATCACAAATTATCATTGGAGGGCAGCGTGGAGGGTAAAAATCGTAGAGGGAGACCAAGAGATGAATACACTAAGCAGATTCCGAAGGATGTAGGTTGCAGTAAGTACTGGGAGTTGAAGAAGCTTGCACAGGATAGAGTAGCATGGAGAGCTGCATCAAACCAGTCTCATGACTGAAGACCACAACAACAACAACAATATCGGATCATTTCTCCTATTCTTTCTTCCTCGTACAGCGCTATAATATTTGTGTGTTTTACGTGTGAGTTTCTGTGGTGGATCCACCACTGAGGTCCCAAAACAATTCCTTTTCACAGGCGGGTCTATTCTCCTTCGCTTCTGTTAGCTTGATCTTTACATGTACTGCTTGTCAGCTGACAGCCTACTAGGCTAGGCTTCGAAGTTTCGCTTCCAGCTTCCATCATCTCCCTCCGGCGCGGCGATATTTTTTGGATGGATTCTACCAGCCCACTTTTCGCCCGCCATGATTCCTTCTACACTGAAATTGTGGCCCAGTCGGCTTCATTGTCCTGTGTCTGACATTCTTAAACCGAATATGTTTTCTTGAAATGTAAGAATATGAATATGTTCTTCCAAATAGTTTTCAACTTCCTTCAAAAAAATACGTTACCGCATTTAAAACTTTTATCATCCCCGTTTGCATTTTTCTTTATTTTCAGCATATTTCTTAATTGCTGGCTTAGGCTAATTTTACATCCCTGCACGCTCCTTTAATCCATCATCCACATTTAGATATAAAGATACGGGTAAATGGATTTCATCTGTGCTTCACTTCCTTTAATGCCTCCGATGGCCATACTGCAATAAAAAATTACTTCATTGAAAACTTACGGTGATGAACGCATTAGGAAATATACCACATCGTTTCTGGACTTCATGATGCCCTAAGAATGCTAAACGATTTTCTTGAAGCTCGCTTTACGAGCAAGTTCACTCAACTGTATCGGTACAGTACTGGAAACTGATAGTGATACATTACAGGCAGAATCGTCAGTTTCTCTCTGTCATTTTCGTGCAATCCGAGTACAACGAATACATATATCTGATTATCTGAAAACTAGGGTTATTTCATGTATATTCAAATATAAGTGAATCATTATCTTACAATTTGTCTCATAAAAATAAATCCATCGTCATGTACACTAAAATTAGATAAAAACTACAAGAGAATCAACGCAGTCTTCAGATGATATTTTCTTCATTACACAGAAATCGTAGTTGACAATGTAGCTTCAAGATATACGGAGTCCACACTGACCTTACTGAATGTCAAATAGTACTATCGGTACCAATTTATGGTAGTGGTATAAATTACGAACCGGCAAAGTATGGGCACCTCTCCCGTAATAATAGCTCTTTGTAGCTGAATTACTGTGGGCTGCAGTGAATTTCAGTGTAAAGCATAAAGCTTCATTGTTAACCTACGACAGGGTGAGCAGACACGAAGAGACGTCAGGGAGCGGTGAATTTGGGAGCCTGGTTCACGTGTTTCCCTTCCAATCGCTGGCGGAATAATCGCATCCGCCAGCACGTCCCACAGTGTGCTAGCCACCTTCACTCTCCGGCTGAGCGCGACGTTCCGTCGTGACGTTATTCCGTCCTCATACAATAACTCCATTTCCAGATACGCCGGAAGACGTTTTACAGTACCGCCTTGCACCATAAAGCCCGGCTCGCGAGGCCCACTATGAATAATGGTGAAAAGTTTTAACCCCCCCAAGCAATTCGCGTCTGCGGCGGAACAGATATGAATGGGGACCTCCACAGCACCGCGGTGGATGTGTGAGTGGGAGAGGTTTGGGGGGCGGGGGAGGCGGGGGAGCAGACCAGAGACGACGAATAGGGCACGAGACAGTGAGGAGAAGACGGGAGCGCAGAGCGAGTGTGAGTAAAAAAGCGGAACGTCAACGCTGCGTGTAAGTAAATTGCCTCTGAAAGCGCAGGTGCAGTGCGCTGCGGTTTGTAGGAGAACAGGGGCCAAGCAGAGGCCGAGTTACAGTTGTCTTCCGCACGCTGAAAGGGACGCGGAATGGAGTGAAGCAGAGACAAAGGAATACTTTCTGCGGGAAAACTGCAGGAAACCAAGTAACGCCTCAGCACGGGACGCGAAAAGGCCTTTTCCTGTCTCAGACTCCGTCCTTGTAGCTTTCTAGTCGTAACTTACCTTAGCGACCACACAATGCAGCTGTTACCAGTGCAGTGAGACCGCACCCCGCACTGAAGCTCGACACAGAACCTACGAGGAAGCAACTACGAATTCCGATTCGCAATCCGTATATGTAAAATGACCACATCTTCATAAACCTTCGAGGTAACCTGACATTTTTAGCAACTTACGAATAACTAAAACAGTCTTGTCGGTCTAAAATCCCACCCTGACTCCAGCTCCATTTTTATGTAGACGTTGATAAGAACAAGCATCTGCAAGAAACGGAAACTGTTTGTAAGAAAAAGTGATCGTATAGCATTGCCGGCCGTAAGGTCCCAGCTGGGTGTACCGATATACTGTACAAAATATTCAAACGTGCGACGAAAAAATCGGACACTAAACAAAGTAAAATGAAAATAGTAAAAAACTATAAAAATACGCGTGAAATTAGCTCTCATAATGGTAATTTATAATAAAATCAAATAATAATGATACAAACAAACTCTATAAAATAACTGTATAGTATCTCTATGCTAATAGATTATTCTTTTACTCACACTCTCTTCTAGTCTCGAAGCTAACACACGCTACGCCCACCATTACGCATTGTAAGTCATACATTTTAAATAGTATATGATAATTTATGCTGATTGTGTGTATTTTTTCCTTCATAGGTCTAGTGACCTTCTTGCAGAAATAAAAATACTATTTTTAAAGTTTCCAGCAAGCTGGCTAAACGACAAGAACGGTCGAACAATCTACGATTCTTGGCAGACATCTTGCGTCGGAAAAATGTCTTTCTAAATTTCATTGCGTTCCGTCATCAAAGGACGCTTTAAAAGACTTGCACCATAATTATTAAGGAAAAGAAAGTGAAGATACTATTTTAAGTCGTGTGAAAGTAAAAGCTAAGAACATTCCATCAATTTCATATATTGGCCGCTTCTCGCCTAGACTAAGATTATTACGTTAGGAAAAAGGGAAATACTTCCTTTCAGTACAAGATTTCTTTTAATTAAAGAAAGATATCTTGCAGCAATATTTTAATGTGGTAACAAGACATACAATCGCTGACATAATGTTTTCTTTTATTCTTTTGTCCGTATGAAAGCTCCAGGTAGACCTGAGTTTAAACCAATTCTAAAAGTGCCTCACGCAATCCTATATTAACAAGGCGGTGAGCGTCGCGCTGTTGAATAATCAGAGTTCAGAGAATTATTTTACGAAAGTATAGATTGAGGTCCCACACATTATCATGATTTTTTCTTGTGTCCGCTCCTTCAAATAAGCGCTCTATTCACGCTCCTGCCGGGCGTAAATAGCAGTAAAGTTAAGTGTAAAATCTTATACTCTTTCCGTCACATTTGTTGAATACATCGTAAGTATACTTCAAACGTTGTACGGACCTGAGCGGTAGCAGCACACGAGGTTCAGCCGACGAGTGCGAGTCTTATTACAGTCGACGCCACATTGGGGGACTTGGGTGCCCAAATAGCAAAACCCATCCACTACGTTAATTGTCTCGTTCCCTAATCTAATCCCCTTAGCTTCATCTGATTTAATTCGACTATATTCCATTATCCTTCTTTTTCTTTTATTGATCCAATATCCCACTTTCAAAACACTGTCCATACTTTTCAGTTGGTATTCCAAGTCTTTTGCTGTCTCTGACACTATTACGTCATCGGCCAACCTTAAAGTATTTATTTTTTGTACCTGAACTCTAATTCCTACTCCAAATTTTTCTTTGGTCTCCTTTACTGCTTGTCCAGTTTACAGATTGAATAACATCGGGGATAGGCTATAAACCTCTCTCACTCCCTTCTCAACCACTGCTTCCCTTTCATACCCCTAGACTCTTATAACTGTCGCCTGGTTTCTGAACAATTTATAAATACCCCTTCGCTCCCTGTATTTTACTCCTGCCACGTTAAGAATTTTAAAGAATGTATTCCAGTCAACATTCTCAAAAGCCTTCTCTAAATCTGCAAATGCTGCAAAAGTACCTTTGCCTTTACTTAACCTATCTTCTAAAATAAATCGTAGGCTCAGTACTGCCACGCGTGTTTCCACATTTCACCGGAACCCTAACTGATCTTCTCCGAGGTCGATATCTACCAGTTTTTATTTTCCTCTGTAAGGAATTCGCGTTAGTATTTTGCAGCCATGACCTATTAAACTAGTAGTTTGGTAATTTTCACACCTGGTAGCTACTGCTTTCTTTGTAATTGTAATTACCGCATTCTTCTTAAGTCTGAGGGTATTTCGCCTGTCTTATACATCTTGCACAATAGACGGAAGAGTTTTCTACGGCTGGCTTTCCCAAGGCGGTCAGTAGTTCTGACCATATACCGTATAACCCCAGGGCATTGTTGCGACTTACATCTTTCAGAGATCTCTCAAATTATTCTCGCAGTATCGTACCCCCCGTCTCCTCTTCATGTACGTCCTCTTCCGTTTCCATAATAGCTGTCCCTTCTTTGCTTAGTAGTGGTTTTGCATCTGAGCTCATGATATTCATACTACTGCGTCTCTTTTTCCGAAAGGTCTTTTTAATTTCCCCGTAGGCGGTACCTATTTTTTCCTAGTGCAATATGCTTCTAAATCCTTACGTTTATCCTCTAGCCATTCGTGCTTAGCCAGTTTGCATTTCCTATCAGTCTCAGTTTTTATGCGTTTGTATTCCCTTTCGCTTTCGTGATTTGCTGCATCTTTACACCTTCTCCGTTCATCAATTAAATTCAGTGTCTATTGTGTTATCCAGGGATTTCTACTAGTCCGTATCTTTTCAAATATTGATCCTCTGCTGCCTTCACTATTTCATCTCTTAAAGCTATCATTCGTCTTCTGTAATCCTTTCCCCTGCTCTAGTAGATCTGGAAACGTGCAACCGCTACGGTCGCAGGTTCGAATCCTGCCTCGGGCATGGATGTGTGTGATGTCCTTAGTTTAGTTAGGTTTAAGTAGTTCTCAGTTCCAGGGGACCGATGTCCTCAGCAGTTAAGTCCCATTGTGCTCAGAGCCATTTGAATCCTGCTCTAGTCAACTGTTGCCTTGTGATCTCTCTGAATCTCTCAACTTATCCAGGTCCCATCTCCTTAGTTTCCTACTTCTTCCAATTGCTTTAGTTTTAATCTACAGCTCATAACCTATAAATTGTGGTCAGAGTGCACACCTGACCCTAGAAACTTCTTACAGTTTAGTCTGGTTCCTAAATCTGTGTTTAACTCTAATCATCCGGTTTCTCCATATCTCTTCCACGTATTCAGCCTTCTTTTATGATTCGTAAATCAAATGTTAGCGATACTTAAATTACGCTCTGTGCAAAATTTTGCAAGGCAGCTTCTTTTCATTCCTTTCCCCCCAGTCTACATTCGCCGACTATGTTTCCTTCTCTTCCTTTTCCTACCGTCGAATTGCAGTCCGTCCGCCATCACAGTTAAAGGAAAATACAAGCCGTTAGCAGCGACAGCCCGCGTTCTAGATCATTAACTGTGATCACCGAGATAGCGGGATTCCTCTCTCTGTGTCCTTCGCCTCCCCTCTGCCCCCCCCCCCCCCCCCACGCCCCTACAAATGCTCTACTGCTGAAGCCATTCATACCACTACTGGTGGTAGCGATGGCTCTCCAATACTAGGTTTATTCAAAAAATTCCGGGAATTCGTCCACAAAAGCTTTCTACGCTTACGGTTCACCTATTGTGCATGGCATCCTTTGAAATTCCCTCCTTCACAGTTCATACACAGCTCTCGATGCCGTTCTCACTTCCTGAAGCAGCCTTAGTAGAGCTGTTGCTGGATCGCGCGAAGCGCCGTCAGCGAATTTTCTTTTATCTCGTCTATCGTTACAAATCTTCGTCCTTTGAACGGGGTTTTCAACTTTGGAAATAAAAAATACCTTCAGGGACCATGTCAGGAGATAATGGAGGATGAGGCAGCATGGTGATTTAGTTTTTGTGGAACAGTCAGTCACCAATAGGGATGAATATGCGGGCGCGTTATCGTGATGCAAGGGCCATGAATTGTCTCGCCACATTTCAGGTCGTTTACTTCTCACATTTCCTCACAGGCGTCGAAACAGTTTGTCCCTGTGGCCCGAATCATGATGAATTAATCATTCATAGTCAAAGAAAACTAACAGCATAGCTTTGACATTTGACCTTACCTGATGAGCTCCTTTTGGTCCTGAAGACCTTTTCCGGCCCATTGTAAAGAGTGAACCTTAATCTCAACATGGTAACCATGGACCCACGTCCCATCACCAGTTATGAATCTCTTAAGGAACATCTCTTTCTCATTTGCTCGATACAAAAGCTCTTTACAGACAGCGATGTGAAGGTCTTCCTTGTGTTGAGTCATGAGCCGTGGGACGAACTTGGCGGAAACACGATGCATTCCAAGATGCTGTGTCAGAAGTTCATGAGAAGATCCAGCTAAAATGCTACATTCTTCTCCAGTGTCTCGGACAGTCAGTCTTCGATTGGCGCGCACAATTTCGTTGACGCTCCCGACTTGAGCGTCATCGGTGGACGTCCGAGACAGTCCTGAACGAGGGTCATTTTTAACTTAAGCCATTTTTAAACCGTGTGAGTACGGCTTAAGCACTCATCACCGTTGGGTTCCTGCGACGCTTGGTGTTTCCCTTCAAAGGTTTTCTTGAGTTTCATGCAAAATTTAATGCAGACGCATTGCTCCTTTAACTCTGCCATCTCGAAATTCGCAAACTGTGATACACACCGTCTACTGAATACAGACTGAACAATAAGTTACAGAGAAACAACAATGAAACTTCCCGCAGTTATACATTAAGTAGAGGCGTATGCACGGATGCCAACCACGTTTCGGTCAAACACTCTACTTGCGCGAAATTATGAATGTTCCCGAAATTTTTGAACAGATCTCGGACTCCACTAAAATCATTGTACTTATCTAACTGAAAAGTAGCCTTACATTTTACATTTTATGTAGAAAGAATATATCTTGAGTTTAATGTCAGTTCAGTGAGACATTTCTGTTAAAACAGTTTTAGTAATTTAGGATTCACGTTGAAAACGTAAGGTGCTACCTTAAAAAAATTATAGGATATATATTAAAGTATGAAAATATCATAACGAAGTTTCTATTTAAATATCTTCGTTAGTTTTGATTTGATTAGTAAAACTTGAAATTTAATCGTTTAACTTAGAAATTGGAAAGTTCAGCGTAATGTTATTCAATTAAAATAATGAAGCTTTACCCACCATCAAGCCAGTAGATGTGAGACAGAGAATTCAGAATAGGCAGACTCGGAGGTGAAAGGCTTCTAAAAGTTTATTTTAAAATCATAATATCTGTATTTATTTGACTGGAGGTCTCTAATTCATTTGCCTTATCTGGAGAACCTTCCTGTACCGCAGATAATTTTGACATTTGTTTAAAATTCAAACTGGGAAACGTATTCAAAATTTTGCGCTACGCGAGGGCTGGTTTCTAGCCTCCATCTGAGTGGACTGTTTAATAAGGTTCTGCGTTCCCTCCGCCGCCGCAGTCGTGAACTTGTATTACGAAAATCTTGAAGTAATTCTATGTATGAACTCGTGATGGACCTAACTGATGTGACCAATGTTCTACAATAGACTAGTAACTAAAAACGAACACTCCGAAAATTTCGCCGGCCGCTGTTGTCGAGCGGTTCTAGGTGCTTCTGCCCGGAACCACGCTGCCGCTACGGTCGCAGGTACGAATCCTCCCTCGGGCATTGGTGTGTGTGATGTCCTTAGGTCAGTTAGGCTTAAGTAGTTCTAAGTCTAGGTGACTCATGACCTCAGATGTTAAGCCCAATAGTGCTTAGAGCCAATTGAACAATTTTTTTTTCTGGAAAAATCGCTATAGACAGATGAAGGGCAGTATCCAAAATAAGTATCAGTTTGGGCACCACACCACAAACATACAGAAAAGAAAGAGTTGTAGCACAAGCTGTCTCTTGGGGACGAGCATGCAGATTGTCGGAACGGTGAAGGCAGCTTAGTTATTCCTCGTCGGAAATAAAATCGCGTGCCTCGGGTGACTGTGTTTGAGAACTATAGCATCGCGTATGATTAAATGTTAACTTATAGAGAAAATTTCCTTAACTGACAGGTGGCGTGATGTTTGAATAAGCCATAAAGTGACTGACATATTAACGCATCTCAGATTTTAGTATTTCCCCTAAGCTTTTGTGTGGCGCCTGCATAAAATACCTTGTGTCGAGTACATTATTAGAATTTCCCGCTTACTGAGAGAGCAAATACATCTCATACCTTACCGGTCGATAATTAATAAGAGTTCGTAAATATGGATATGGACTCAATAGCAGACATTCTAATCTAATGGGTGGCCAGGCTCAACGTGCTGATACTTTATACAAGCACTTGCTCACGATAAGGAGTTAAAAGAATCTAATACACAATCTGCCTATTCTGGCTGTAGAGAAGCACTAGCACACCCGCTTGTTCAGAGAAGCTGTAGAAACACGAAAACACGCGAACAGCTTCAACAAGAAGAGGAAAACCTTAAGGTAAACGGATCCTGTCTTCCCGTACTGCAGCGAACGATCGTCGCAAGTGGGAAGAGGAGAACTGCACCGGAAATGACGCCGGAGAAGCCCTCGTACGTTGGCGCGCCAGGTACATATAGTCTGCGGCCGCGAGCTCGGCTCCAGTTCACCACCGGCAATGGAGGGTGAAGCTCTGACAATGCCAGCCACTCGTGCTGGTGAAACGTCAGTAAAATCATCAGATGAACGTCGGCCGAAGAACCCGAGACAGAAGCCAATAGGTATTTTGTCAACAAAGTGGCCACGGAAGGCTTAACCATTTTGTAATACACAATCATTCAGAAGAAATGAGTTTACATCATTTATCAGAAAGCACACATTACTGTCATAATCTTACAGTAGACTATTTTTCATTTGGCCGTGTTGAAATGTCGACAAATCAGCTTAAGAAAACAGGTATTGCTTTGAAGTTACGTTCAGTTTACCTGTTTCAGTGATCGGCAGGCCCTTGCTGTGCGGATGAAAAAGAAAAGTAAAAGCTTTAGTGAACAGGTAGGTAACAATTATTTAGTTTCCACACAATGTTAGCAACTTTACAGCGCCGACGCCCCTCTACAAACACGCTACCGTCATGTTATCACATATATACATATTTAACGCCTCCCGAATTTTTTAACTCTATAGTCCTGACAGATGCACTCCTATTATTTACTTTTCACAAGCTTTGAGAGGAAATATATATGGTGTCACAAACATGGAGTAATGATGGTACAAATACAAGAAAATATTCTCTGAGCAGATTTGCGACTGGTGTCAGCAGAGCTGTTCCAAGCGTCATCATAACCGGCCGCATGGTGCATTATATACCCCCCCCCCCCCCCACACACACACATATTTTTAATGAATTACTGAGCGGTCGAGACTGTCTTTTGCTAATTTTACTTAAGTTGGAGATCGTTATTCCTAATAGTGTTATCCGAAATTATGTAAATATTCTAAGCTGTGTACTATGATATAAGAAACCTATGACTGAAAATGAATATTTCAAGTTATCTTCAATGGGCAGTCCTATTTTAACTTGTCTTGAATGGGCAATCCCTGCTTGTGTTTCGCCAACAAAGAGTCTCTTCAACATCCATGTTGGTGGCACTACATTGAAAAAAAAAAAAAAAGAATAAGGAACCGCCTGTGACGTACTCAAGGCAAGGGACTGCCAATGGTAGCAACCTATTCTGTATCTCGATGACGGAGTATTTCCGGGTCCAAGAACATATATCCATACATGTAGAGAGTGGTTCAGTAGTTCGTAGCGTCCATAGAGAAAAAAGAATGCGCAGAGAAAAGTCACCCTAATGGGAAGAAATTTTCGCCATGGATGGAAATGTACGTAAAGCTCGGAAGTTCGAGGAGCACAGAGGTGGAAAAACTTCTCAAGAAACAGTGAGTTCATTAATGGCGTTCAATAGTGTGATACAAGATTCCTCAATAAGCTCCCGTAAATTTAAGACTTAAATGCACTCTTCTGACTAAAGAATGTGAACAGAACAGGCGGAAGAATATCTTCATAAATAAAATGGATTTCAGCTTTGGGAGCACACGATTTTCAAGACGTAGCTCAGTTCTGTCAACGTATTATGCTACGATGCGTGTCACCAATTTGAAGAATTACTATGAATTTACATTTTTGCTGGTATGAGTATATCCACAAAAAGCTATACTTCGGCTACAGATCATTCGTACGTTCACTCAAAGTACTGAGCTTAAAACTTTTGCTATGTATGGTTTGGGCCATTGTGTGCCCTCTGGGCCGGCCGGTGTGGCCGAGCGGTTCTAGGCGCTTCAATCTGGAACCGCGCGACCGCAACGGTCGCAGGCTCGAATCCTGCCTCGGGCATGGATGTGTGTGATGTCCTTAGGTTAGTTAGGTTTAAGTAGTTCTAAGTTCTAGGGGACTGATGACCTCAGATGTTAAGTCCCATAGTGCTCAGAGCCATTTGAACCATTTGTGCCCTCTGTAACGATTGAGATCCAGGCCCAGATTAATCGACCCTGAAACAATAACGAAATATTCCTCGGCGAAAATTTACTATATGTACATTCTGTATCATTTCTTACACCTTCAAATTCATTACACACTGAAATGGGCACATTAGAAATGCCCAACGGAATTTCCGCTAAATCAAATGAATTAATGTCCCCAGTAGCGTACAACTCGCATAATGTGACGCATGTGTCTGATGCTAGCCAGAGTCATAAACTGGTGAGTGCAGCCTCCTATTTTTTTTCTCTAAGAAGCAGCTGAACGGTAGATTAAGGGTCGTTAATATGAACAAACAAAACTCTCTCCAAAAGCTGGCTGTGAAGGACTCGCTCCTTTGTGACTCGGGACTCTGCCGTTGTCTTTCGATCCGACCAGACACCTTGAAAGAGTGCCGTCTGTGGAATGAGGCAATCTGGCAGTACAGGGATGCTCATCATCGCTCTTTGGCTGTTCGTAATGTAGGTGTTGATGTGATGGGAGAAGAGCCAACACCGTATAGCTAGAGGAGGCCGAAATGCACGCGTTAAAGCTCACGCATGCTGGCGTGAGGTCTGGAAAATGACAAGGAATTATAGTAGCCAAAAATAGTACATAGCTTCTGGAATACTTAACTTTAATCCATAATTGGTGTACATCGCTCTTGATGATACATAAGTGCAATCTCAATATACACTGGTAATGGCGCCTTGCTAGGTCGTAGCAATTGACGTAGCTGAGGGCTATGCTAACTATCGTCTCGGCAAATGAGAGCGTATTTGTCAGTGTAGCTTCGCTAGCAAAGTCGGCTGTACAACTGGGGCGAGTGCTAGGATCTGTCTCTAGACCTGCCGTGTGGCGGCGCTCGGTCTGCAATCACTGACAGTGGCGACACGCGGGTCCGACGTATACTAACGGAGCGCGGCCGATTTAAAGACTACCACCTAGCAAGTGTGGTGTCTGGCGGTGACACCACAAGTGTTTCACGCTTTTCTTTCAGTTATTAAGTGTTTGGATTCTTATCATTTGTGGAGTGAGTTTGCAGCCGACGTGTTCTTCTGATCACCCTACATAACAAGTGTTTTCCCATAGTTGGACCTCAAGTCAGCGAATTGGACGCGGCTGTTTTAGTAAATCCCTAGCTGCATGGGCATCAGATCACTCATTTGCATAAAAACGTTTACAAATGCTGTGGTATAAGAGGGAAAGACAACAGTTTATATTTCACGTTACGCCGAGGTAGATGTTATTCACCACACATGACAAGGACAGACGAGAAATATAATAAGTGTTTTATTTATGTAAAGGACGCATTCCAAAATGATACTGCAACAGAAGTTCGACATGTAGACGGCAGTGATTGGAAGTGTTCCGAGGTAAAGACAAGCGTCGGCACGACTATCGAGAACAGAAGAGCAGAAAGGACTGTGAGGTGACGTCAGCTAATAATACGCTGACGAAAGTCTCTCTAGGACAACACCGAGGCAGGAGCGGCCTCTACGCGGAGATAATATAAGCCCTGCGCCGCCTAGCCGTCGCCGAAGTGGAAGACAAGCCGCCATACGAACGCTACTGCAGTGTCTTATGAACTATATTGTTTTGCTTGCAATGAAATTGTATATACCGAAGGATATTAATTATTTGCATATCACCATGTGCTTGCGACAAATCTTTGTGAATACACAACGTTAAGTATTGTCAATTTAACGTAGCGTAATAAACTCCATCAATACCATTTGATTGACTTGTTGTCTAGCGTTCCGAGAAAACAGCTTCCTACGCACCCTGTAAGTAGGCTGTTTATGTTTTCTTTATGTAATAGACTGTTTATGTTTCCCTATTGGCAACGTTACGTAGCGCTCTGTATGAAAATCACTGGCTGTGCTGTGTGCAGTCTGTGGCTAGTTTGCATTGTTGTCTGCCATTGTAGTGTTGGGCAGCGGCAGCTGGATGTGAACAGCGCGTAGCGTTGCGCAGTAGGAGGTGAGCCGCCAGCAGTGGTGGATGTGGGGAGAGAAATAGCGCAGTTTTGAAATCATTGGCTGTGCTGTGTGCAGTCTGTGGCTAGTTTGCATTGTTGTCTGCCATTGTAGTGTTGGGCAGCGGCAGCTGGATGTGAACAGCGTGTAGCGTTGCGCAGTAGGAGGTGAGCCGTCAGCAGTGGTGGATGTGGGGAGAGAAATGGCGCAGTTTTGAAATTTGTAAAAATGGATGTCATGAACTGCTGTATATATTATGACTTTTGATGACTATTAAGGTAAATACATTGTTTTTTCTCTATCAAAATCTTTCATTTGCTAACTATGCCTATCAGTAGTTAGTGCCTTCAGTAGTTCGAATCTTTTATTTAGCTGGCAGTAGTGGCGCTCGCTGTATTGCAGTAGCTTGAGTAACGAAGATTTTTATGAGGTAAGTGATTTGTGAAAGGTATAGGTTAATGTTAGTCAGGGCCATTCCTTTGTAGGGATTTCTGAAAGTCAGATTGCGTTGCGCTAAAAATATTGTGTGTCAGTTTAAGCACAGTCTTGTATAAATTGTTCAAAGGGGACGTTTCAACCCTGTATTAGACAAGTGGAAGAGAGGCAGGATTTTTATTAAAAAAAAAAAGAAAGAAAGAAAAGAAAGAAAAAGGAAGAAAGAAAACAGCGTGACTCACGGCCACAGAATTTTCTTTTGTGTTTTGCTGGCGACTTACTTCTCTCTTGTTTTTTCTTTGCAGGGATATTTACATGCTTTAACGGTCTCTTATTGTGTTTTTGCTAATCAGTATTTTCAAGTGGACATGCAGAAATTTTCTTTGCTTTTAGACTTATTTTTTCTTGCTTGCCTTGTGTGCTTACTGCCTCTCTCTCTCTTCCAACGTGCCCACCCCACCTATCCCACCTCCTGCTCAGGCGCCACAGCTTGCCAGCATCAGATGCAACGCAGCTAATGCAGATGTTTCAGCTTCAGAGCCAGCGAATATCCTCGCTGCTGAACACTGGACAGCAACTCCTGGCGAACCAAACTACTATTGCAGCACAAGCATCACCTGCAGGGGCTCCAAGGGGCATACCGCATTTCGCCAGTTCCATGAACAAGAAGAGGAACGGTTCGAGTTATTGCAACAGTTTGAAGACCACATAATTGCTCACAACGTACCAGGAACTGTGAAACTGCCCTATTTATTGTCCACAGTAGGGAGAGCAGTGTTCAGACTCTTCCGAAGTTATTACCTAAAGCCACTCAGAGTGAACTTTCATATGATCGGGTTGTAGATTCGCTATCTATTACGACCAACAAGTGAATGTGAAAGCAGCTAGCTACCAATTCATTAATTGTAAAAAACGGTCAGAACAAACTTATCGCGAGTGGGTATCAGATTTGCAGGGTATGACGAGGATATGCAGTTTTAAATGTGCTTGTGGCGCTTTAGATTCATGTGTCCTGTTGAGTGATGCGATCGTGTAGTGTAAGTGATGTCACACTCAGAGAACAGATTTTGAAACAGCCTGATCCATTAGTTCAGCTAGTAGTGCTAAAATTATGTCAGTACGATTCAGGTGTCTTATAGGCCGATAAATTTAAGCCTCGTAAGTAGCTCGCTAAATAGGCGGCTACACGGGCGAACAGAATTATTCACGGCACAGACGCCAAGACTGCCCCTCCAGATAAGCACAGTGTTAACGCTTGTGACAACGAAGGACATGTACAATCCATATGTTTGCAACGGAACAAACATAAGGATTCGGCCCACTCACAAAAATCTAGTCACAAGGCCCATGTCATTAATTCAGTGTATTCAAAGTCTGCAATAGGCGTTAGCAAAACTAGCAGGCCAGCTGTTTCTTCAGCTTTCACCAGTCCAACAAACTTTTTGTTCATTTGCTTATTTGTAGGAAACGCGGAAAATTTCAGTTGGAAACTGGTGTGTCTGTTACATTGCTTAATCATCACACATATGAAATATTAGCTCCCCACGCCTGTATAAAACTAGCACGCAACTGATGGCTTATAATTGACAACACATTCCCGTTCTGTGAAAATGTACTTTGCCTGCCATGTACGGCTCGCATTGGCGAACAGTGACTTTTACGGGCCGGCCCCATGTGGCCGAGCGGTTCTAGGCGCTTCAGTCCTGAACCGCGCTGCTGCTACGGTCGCAGGTTCGCTTCCTGCCTCGGGCATGGGTGTGTGTGATGTCCTTACGTTAGTTAGGTTTAAGTAGTTCTAAGTTCTAGGAGACTGATGACCTCAGATGTTAAGTCACATAGTGCTCAGAGCCATTGGAACCATTGGACTTTTACGGTGCTACAATCACGCGATTGTGAGGACATATTTGGTCTTGATTCATTCGATTTGTTTGGCTTTCACGTTCAGGATAATGTTTTGTCACTGTCTGCATTCCATGCAAAAGACAGTGTAGCTACCTTACTTGAAGAGTTCCCGGGACTCTTTTCTGAAGGTTTAGGCCAGACTACAATTTTGTTGCCCATATTACTCTGGAAGACAATGCTCAGCCGAAATTTCGCCGGGCCAGAACTGTTCCCATTGCATTGCGGCACAGATTCGCTGCTCAACTTAAAGAATTGCAAGATAGCGGAGCTACTGTGCCCATAGAAGCTAAGTCCACTGGTTTTGCTCTCGAAACCTTCATGTCGCATTCGCCTCTGTGTTGACTTTAAGTCTGCGGTCAACCTATAAACTGTGATTGAGACTTACCCCTAACCACGCTCAGAGGATCACATGGGTGGATTTTCAAACATTGATTTGCGCGAAGCTTATCTTCAAATACCGCTCGATGAAGAATCTCAAAAAGTGTGTGTAGCGCATAGTCATTTGGGCTTGTTTCAATATTTGCGTTTGCCTTTTGGCAGAGCTTTCGCACCTGCCATTTTCCAACGATATTTTTTGGAACAGCTGACTGCTCAAGTACCTAACTGTTCAAACTCTTTGTACGATTTTGTCGTAGCAGTTCGTAGACCTGCAGATCATATTGCAAATTTGCGTGCTTTGTTTCGTGTGTTATCTGATGCAGGACTATGGTGTAGACTGGATAAGTGTAATTTTTTAAACGTGCGTTGCAGTATCTTGATCATGTCATAACGAGTCAGGGTGTACATCCTCTTCAGTGGCTTTTGTTAGCCTTACGAGATTTGTCAGCTCCTCGCAATGTCACAGAATTGCAGTCATCGTAGGGAAAATGAACTATTAGATTCGTTTCATACCGAATTCTGCACAAACCGGAACTCTATTGCATCGCTTAGTCGCAAGAACGTCCCTTTTGTTTAGACACAAGAGTTCCAAGTTGCTTTTCAAAATTCTAAAGATGCGTTGCTCAGTGATCGATGTTTAGTTTACTTTGATCCTGACAAGCCAGCTGCATTGCAAGTTGACGCTTTTCCTTACGGTATCGGTGCAGTGCTTTCGCACAGAATTTGTGATACAGACAGGCCTAGCGCTTTTGCATCAGAAGTGTTGTCCAAAGCTCTGTGTGAATATTCCCAAATTGAGAAAGAGGCTTTGGCTATTGTGAATTGTGCCACTAAATTTCACCACCATTTATATGGCAGAGAATTCTACTTAATAATTTATAACAAGCCTTTGCAGGCCATGTTTCATCCGGCAAACCGGTTCCTGTATGAACAGCCAAAAATTTCAAAGACTGACTTTGTTGTTGTCTTAATACAAGTATGAGATTGTGTACCGTCCGACAGCTCAACATGGTAATGTGGACGCACTTCCACGTCTTTCGATTGGCCCTGATATAGACTTTGATGCTTCTCCTGTATCTTTTTCTCACATCGATGCTCAGTGCTCTGAATTGCTTCAGTCTCTTCCGCTAAACTATAGGAAAATTGCACAGGCTACCGAAGCTGATTCAGATATGAACATTTTGGTGAAATACATTCGCTCATATTGGCCCCGTTCCTTGCATAGCGTAAAGAACTCTGTAGTGCGCCGATACTTTGCACGTCGGCATAGCCTCGCTATGCAGAAATGCGTGATTATTGTCCAAAATGACAGTGAACTGTCACATGTGTTGATCCCGAAAGCTTTGCAAAAACAAGTGTTGCAGTTACTTCACCTGGAACACAGGGGAATTGTTCGTACGAATCAGTTAGCGCGTCGGCACTGCACTTGGCAGGGTATGGAAACCAAAATGGAACAGATGACGTTGCGAGGTGCCGGGGCAAGCAGTGTATTTAACACTAAATTCTTCTAGAATCTCCATATGTAAATGATGCTCTAAGCCCCCCCTATTCTAACTCCGACTTTTGCTGTTGCACATGGATTAAAAATATACGCGAACTGACTGTAATCAACCCTGCAAGGGGAGTAGAAAAGAGTTTGGCACCTGCAATATTTTAATTTGATAAATAAGTTAAATAAAGGAAGGTTTCATTAACGTAGTGAGAAATGATGGGTTGCTCTACCGATTAACAGAATGAAAGTTCTGTCCAAAATAACAATATGATTTATTAAGACTAAACACACAATAATAAACAAAAACACATGAAACATTTACAATACATCAAATTGGCTCAAATAGGATAGTCAAACAAAGGTGAAGTTGTCCCTAAACTAGATTGTGAGGTTTAAGACAAAGTGGTACGTGGAGCCAATTCCTTGCCACTCAAATCTTAAGAGAGACACACAGCTAACCCAACATTAATTTCTGCTACTCTAGACAGAACAAAGTTAGAAAAAGACGAACAGGCGGGCTCTGCTGAGCTCTGATTATCACCTAGGAAAATCCCTATCTGCTGGTGCTGCGGACATACATTACCAAACTGTCTTCTTAACTGCCAGAACACGATCTCGCTTACCGGAAGCGATGGCTGGTTGCTTCGACGTCCTCGACTGAAAGGCGAGAGCCGACTACCTAGAGCACCCGTACAGGCCGAACACACAACATTCCCGCCACCACGACAGTGGCCGTGGTTAAACGTTCCAATCAGCAACTCGAAAACCGGCGGAAAATTCCACTCTACTGCCGGAGCACTACCATTCCACCAATGGAGATTCTTGGCGCCAATTTCTGCGCTGATTTTGCTACGTCACGGAGCTATGCCCTGAGCAAGCCAATCACAGTTACTATTTTGCAGAAAGCGCAGGAATTTTCCCGCCACAACTGCCTGGGTACACAAGTCATTCCCACGCCTCGCTGGTAGCCCGCTAGAAAATATTTTCGCTAAGTTTCTGCGAAGTAACGGAACCTGTAGCCCAGCCGCTACTTCAGACCCCTCCGGGCGTGTCTTTTGACAATGTCGGCGTCTGCAAAGCATTCACTCGACCTCCTCACACCCGTCGGCTTAACGCTTTCCAGATCAGCAGAGCCCGCCTGTCACCGGACCACCCGGGAGACGAGAGACGCTGCGTGGGAAGTCCACGTGTGAAGGAATAGCGACTTTTCACTGCATGCAATTAGAGAGGAAAATCGTAAGATAGAAATATGAGAGGGGGCTCATGCCATCTCTCAACGTCACAGAGTCACGCAAGTGCGGAAAATCAATCCGCTCCGCCACAAAACTTCTCTGTTTGCCCTAAGTCACAATTACCATGGTATGGAAATGGAAATGTCATGTGGCTAGGGCCTCCCATCGGGTAGACCGTTCGCCTGGTGCAGGTCTTTCGATTTGACGCCACTTCGGCGACCTGCGTGTCGATGGGGATGAAATGATGATGATTAGGACAACACAACACCCAGTCCCTGAGCGGAGAAAATCTCCGACCCAGCCGGGAATCGAACCCGGGCCCTTAGGATTGACAGTCTGTCACGCTGACCACTCAGCTACCGGGGTGTGCACATAAACTTTGCGGAACCTTTTTGGAACACTCGTTGCTTTATTGTGGTTGACTCGTATACCAAGTTTTCCTTCTTCTGTGCCAATGAAGTCGACAACGTCACGTAGCACAATTCAGGTGTCTTCTGTTTTTTGCCTCGAAGATTTACCTGAAGTAATAGTGTCGGACAACGTACCTCAGTTCACGTCAAATGAATTTGAAACATTCTGCGCACCCAGTGGCATACAGCATCTAACTAGTGCACCGTTCCATCCACAGTCAAACAGCAAAGCGGAACACTTTGTCAGAAACTTGAAGCAGCAGATGGCCAAACGCCGCTCCGCACACACCAGGGATCAAGCATTGCAACTGTTTCTTGCCTATTGTCGTTCGCAGCCACGAAACGGAACGTCGCCGGCAGAACTGCTTCACGGCCGCCGCAATCGGACACTACTCCACCTGCTCCACCCAGATCAGCATTCGTCGCCGATGGCAGGCCGCAAGTATCGCTTCGCACCGCACAATATTGTGTTTACAGGGTTTTTAGCGGCAGAAGACTGAGCGCCAGACGAGATCGTCCGTCGACCTGGCGCTTGCATGTATCTCTTTTCAGGTCCAGACGGATTGCAGCGCCGACGTCACATCCAATTCGCCACTGTCATGTGCACGGTGATCCTTCTGCGTCTCTTTCCCCAGATTCACGTATCACGATGATACCGCGGCCACAGCAGCTGCCGGAGGGCGTCATCACGACTGCGAGTGATGATCCCATGGAGACGGAGCCTTCGCCTCCGTCGCCTGCTCTCGTCTTACCCATGGAGCTGGACCCGCCCACACTGCAACTGCCGACGCATCATTCGTCAGGTTATTGGCCTTAGGAAGTGGACGCGTACACTTCTGGTCGTTTTCCGGGGGACGTTTCCACCAGAGCGAAGACCGGATGGTGGGGTGCGACCGGAGGCTTGACGTCCCCTGCAGCCACAGCTTCCGAACCAGCGAAGTGTCCACTAGACTTGGCCACTGTTTCTATGTTTCGATACAGTGTATCGATACGTGGAACTGTTTCAATGTTTCGGAACGGCTGTGGTTCACTGTTTCGGAACAGCGGTGTGTCATTCCGCCCTTGTCTCGATCTCGAGCCAGACACAGAAACTGTATCGTTGTTTCAAAATAAGGCTGTTTCAGTCCACCTGTGCTTGGAACGGACTGATTGTATCGAAACAGTGATGTTTCATTCCGCTCTGTGTCGGACGAGATTCGGGGTCGGCACAGGTACTGAAACACAACATACCACTTCGTGAAACACTTTCAAGAGTGTCGAAATCTTTTTGACAAGCAATAGCATGAAGCTTAAGATGTCCGAAAATAAAGCTTCGTTTCTAACTGACTGTCCTATTCCGAAATGGCGTAACATCTGCTTTATAAACACTAACCAAACAATAAAACAACACATACTATTCACATTCATAATAATAAATATTTGAAAGTCATTCAGTTAAATTACACTTTTTTATAACATATTCATCCCTGTTCATGTACTGTAATCATATTAAGAAACGCAAGTAAGCCTACAACATTTTGAATAAAAAAGGCGTAGAATGACAGTTATTAGACATATACATAAATTTGATGTAGGTATAATTGCAAGCATCTGTTTGACATATCTGTAATAGTGTAATGGTGAACGGGAAGGACTAGGAAGCATGGTGAATGTATAGTAACGGTTCGAAACACCTTGAAAGACAAAATTTTTTTGTTATATTTTGTTATTTATTCGAATTATTTGGCGTTATTTGTGAGTCTATAGTGACTGTGCCTATTATCCTCAATGATTCCCTTTGTGTGCATGGAAATAAGCAGGATAGGTATATTACCCATACTAACGGAATGTGGGAACCCCAGTAGCATATCCGTTTTTTATGCAGTTTGCTCCCACCTCCAGTTCTGTTCGTGGTGGTTCTTCTGTCTTCAGCTATGGCTGTCCTCAGCCAATTGAAAAGTATGAAAGTCACACGACACGAAAGGAGTGCATTTGCTGCAGGAAATACGAAACTGCCAAGACGCGTAAGTGATAGTTTCATACTTTCTGAGATATGATTAGCGCTCTCGCACCTCATTTGTGTTTACGTGGACATACTTATACAGTAGACAGTCAAGATGATAAAATGTGTAGGTTTATTAGATTACAAAACACAAATTGTTTCACTGTTTCGAAACAGCGTATCGAAACATTACATTGTACTGTTTCATTTGTTTCGAAACAGTTACGTGTTTCAGTTTGCCCATCTCTGGTGTCCACACTCCTGCCTCCTCCGCCGTCGTCGTCGAGCTCCCTACACGACGACGGTCCGTCTCTTTGTGGAGGAGGAATGGTCTGGCTAACGACAAGCGCCGGCACGATGATCAAGAACGAAAGAGCAGAGAGGGTTGTAAGACGACGTCAACTAACAGTACGTTGACGAACACGTCTCTAGGACGACACCAAGGTAGGTGCGGCCTCCACCTATACGAAGAGAATATAAGCACCGTGCCGCCTAAAAGCGGATGAAGAAGAAGACGAGCAGCCATACAAACACTACGGCAGTCGCTTATAACCTGTATTGTTTTGCTTGCAGTGAAATTGTACAGGGCTATTACAAATTATTGAAGCGCTCTCATAATTTCACTGTAGCTCCATTCATTGACATATGGTCACGACACACTACAGATACGTAGAAAAACTCATAAAGTTTTGTTCGGCTGAAGCCGCACTTCAGGTTTCTGCCGCCATAGCGCTCGAGAGCGCAGTGAGACAAAATGGCGACAGGAGCCGAGAAAGCGTATGTCGTGCTTGAAATGCACTCACATCAGTCAGTCATAACAGTGCAACGACACTTCAGGACGAAGTTCAACAAAGATCCACCAACTGCTAACTCCATTCGGCGATGGTATGCGCAGTTTAAAGCTTCTGGATGCCTCTGTAAGGGGAAATCAACGGGTCGGCCTGCAGTGAGCGAAGAAACGGTTGAACGCGTGAGGGCAAGTTTCACGCGTAGCCCGCGGAAAATTGGCTCATGCCACAACTGGAGACCGACAGCGCCGACTTCACCTTTCAACAGGATGGTGCTCCAACGCACTTGCATCATGATGTTCGGCATTTCTTAAACAGGAGATTGGAAAACCGATGGATCGGTCGTGGTGGAGATCATGATCAGCAATTCATGTCATGGCCTCCACGCTCTCCCGACTTAACCCCATGCGATTTCTTTCTGTGGGATTATGTGAAAGATTCAGTGTTTAAACCTCCTCTACCAAGAAACGTGCCAGAACTGCGAGCTCGCATCAACGATGCTTTCGAACTCATTGATGGGGACATGCTGCGCCGAGTGTGGGAGGAACTTGATTATCGGCTTGATGTCTGCCGAATGACTAAAGGGGCACATATCGAACATTTGTGAATGCCTAAAAAAACTTTTTGAGTTTTTGTATGTGTGTGCAAAGCATTGTGAAAATATCTCAAATAATAATGTTATTGTAGAGCTGTGAAATCGCTTCTATCATTTGGAATAACCCTGTATATAACGAAGGACAGTGATTATGTACATGTCGCCATTTGCTCGAGACACACTTTTGTGAATACGCAAAATTAAGTGTTGTCATTTAATTTACTGTAATAAACCCCATTTATACGATATGCTTGAATTGTTGTCTAGCGACCCGAGAAAACAGCTTCCTAGGCACCCTATATTAGACTAGTGGCAGAACACAACAGGAACCGCAAAATTCTACGGACTAGCGGCAGATTTCGTCTCATCGTGAGGAAAGAAAAAGAGGGGACAATTATTAAATTGAGGAATAATAGCTTAATAAGCACATTGCGTCGTACAAGAATACTTAATGTATAAAAATGCTGGGATCCGAGGAGAGGTCTACCTGACTGGGGAATATATCACAGATCAGAAACAAGTTACAAGTGACGGCTTACGATGTTTCTCTGGTGATGTAGAAATCGTTCCAGTGACTCTCCAGGATATAAGGATGTGCTCCTATACAACACACGGTGGCACACTTAGATCCTCCTGAATCTGGACAGTTACTGTATACTTTCGCGTTTTAAGTGTGGACATTTAAAGCGACGCAGTTTCCTTTCCATCCGTTCCCGTATGCTGAAGAAGGCAGTCTCTTGCAAACGAAGATGGTAGTCTGGTGTGAGGAAAGGGGGGAAGAGAAGCGAGATGAGTTGAAGCTTCTGCTGTTCCACTGGTGTGTGGGCCGCGCGGGTTAGCCGCGCGGTCTGAAATGCCTTGTCACTGTCCGTACGGCTCCCCCCGTCGGAGGTTCCAGTCCTCCCTCTGGCATGGGTGTGTGTGTTGTCCTTAACGTAAGTTAGTTTAAGTTAGATTAAGTAGTGTGCAGGCTTAGGGACCGATGACCGTCCCATAAGACCTTACCAAAGATTTCAAAAATTTTACTGGTGTGTGATTTGCTGGTGTCGATTAGGAAAGCTTCATGTACTTCTCGAAGTTGGGATCATTATGGCTGGAGTGTCAGTACCCTGACGGAAAATGGGACGTCTGATCTCAACAACTTCCTTTCGGTAGCTCGTATGAAGATGTAAGTAGGCTGTTTATGTTTTCTTATTGGCAACGTTACGTAGCGCTCGGTATGAAAATCACTGGCTGTGCTGTGTGCAGTCTGTGGCTAGTTTGCATTGTTGTCTGCCATTGTAGTGTTGGGCAGCGGCAGCTGGATGTGAACAGCGCGTAGCGTTGCGCAGTTGGAGGTGAGCCGCCAGCAGTGGTGGATGTGGGGAGAGAGATGGCGGAGTTTTGAAATTTGTAAGACTGGATGTCAATTATGAATATTAAGGTAAATACATTGTTTGTTTTCTATTACAATCTTTCATTTGGTAACTATGCCTACTAGTAGTTAGTGCCTTCCGTAGTTTGAATCTTTTATTTAGCTGGCAGTAGTGGCGCTCGCTGTATTGCAGTAGTTCGAGTAACGGAGATTTTTGGTGAGGTAAGTGATTTGTGAAAGGTATAGATTAATGTTAGTCAGGGCCATTCTTTTGTAGGGATTTTTGAAAGTCAGATTGCGTTGCGCTAAAAAAAAATATTGTGTGTCAGTTTAAGCACAGTCATGTATAAATATTTCTAAGGGGACGTTTCAAAGAGTCTCATTTTTTGCGCGTTGCAAATCGATGTGGAAACATCGTGCTATACGATGAGTACACTGTACAATACGTTTGTGAAATCACGAAATACACGGTATAAGATGGACAGACTGGGATTTTACACTTCGTCTCTAGAATATGAGTTCAGCTTTTTGACCGCATTTTCATCGCACTAGGTACGAAGCTGAGTATACTGTGTGACGTGAGTTTGTCCGCGATAGTGTTGTGTTCGTATTCTTGCGGAACACTGAAAATGACAGGTTTACCGGTATTATTTACACCTTTTAAGCAGCACCAATAGGCTGTCACCACACAACCCTCGAGTGACTGACAACGGTGGTGCCAAATTATTGTTTACTAAAACTCGGTGACGTGTTTTAGTCTTTAGCCCAAGACTTTAGCATATAGTCAGCTGAGGTAGTTTAGTGATTCGAGGCGTGAGGTCGAGGGATCGTAGGTCCGCAACTGTTCGCTACTGACGAAACTGAATATTGAATTTTGTGTTAATAAAATGTTCATTCAGCATTTGGACGAGATATCAAGAGCTACTCAGCTGGAGATGAACTTCTACAACGGAACTGGATGTGTTTATTTCTTTATTATTATATAGCAGTAACACCAATGAGAATTTATCGAAAGACACTTGGAATTCTTTCTTTTGCCTAGCATTTAATCCCGTAAAGTATGGGGTATGCTTTTCCAGTATTTGAAATATATTACTTTATTACTGAATTTTGGATCAGTGAAGTGAAATGGAAATAAGACAAGAATTTCTGGTCAGATAAGTACAGGATGCTGCCAACAGTGGCAGACAATGGTACAATGGGATTACGTTTCTTTGTGAATGGAAAGGCAGGGCAGAGAGTTCGTTAATTTGAACAGTTTCATGTTACCATATGTTCTTACTGGTATATAGGTAGAAGGCCTCAGTGTTCTTCTGCCTATACACCAGTAAGAACATAGGGTGAAACGAACTGCCTCGAGTCTGCTTAGTTGTAGCGAAAATGCACTGAAGATGGCTACTAACAGCCGAAATCTAGATTTGCGGGTATAACAAAAACTAATGGGATTTCGACAGACTGCTGTGTGCCTCTCCTTCCTTACAATCTATGGTCGCTGTGCAAAACAGTTTCTGATGGAATCAAAGCTGATTTATTTTTTACTATTTTACAGAAAGAAATACTGCTCGTGTTTTGTGACTATTAATTACGTCATCACCTCTGAACACCAGATATAAGCGTTTGCAGTGTTCACCGAGAAAATGAAATTTCTCTAACAACTACAATTAATGTAAGAGGACTACATTGAACTAAAACAGGTTCCATATCTAGTGATGACAAAATGTATCGGTGTAGCGAAAGTTAGGTAACACAAAATTTACAACAAGGATGAAGAACTATAATTTCGTGTGGCTCAGTGGCCTGTGGATGTCTTGCAGTTCGACGCCTCTCCGAAGACTTTCTTGTTCGTAACTTGTCGCAGTGAGCCGGGTTAGGGAACTTGCAGTTTAACGTGGGATCCATTTGCCTGTAGCGTTTCTGAGAAGTCTCGACATCACGGAGAGGAGACTGTTAGGTTAAAAAGAAGACCGGATGTAGAGGAATTATGGGCAAAGTTTAAGCACATTGTAGTAAGTGGATGATGGATGGAAAAGACCCACCATGGTTTAATAACGAAATTCGGATGATGCTGAGGAAACAGAGGCTGTCGCACTATCGATTCAAAAGGCAACCCACAAATGACAAGCGATGGTTATTAGAGATTCGTGCGTCTGCGAAAGGATCTATGCGCGAAGCCTACAACAATTACCACCGTCACACCTTAGCAAAAGATCTGGCGAAGAACCCGAGAAAATTATAGTGTTATGTAAAATCGCTAAGCTGTTCTGAGCCGCCCATTCAGTTTGTTATTGAGCAGTCTGGTGTGGCAGTTGAAGACAGCAAAACGAAAGCCAAAGTTCTAAATCGCACATTGAAGAAATAGTTCACACAGGATAATCGTACAAACATTTCGTCATTAGACCATCAGACTCCCGTATTCAGGAGATAGTAATAACCATTTCTCGCGTGTAGAAGGAGCTGAAATATTTGAAAGCGAATAAATCACGAAGTACGAATGGAATATCAGTTCGGTTTTGCGAAGAGTGCTCCATGACCTTGGCCCCTTACCTAGCCAGCATTTATCGTGAATCTCTCGCCCAGGACAAAGCCCAAGTGACTGGGTAAAAGCACAGGTAGCTCCAGTATATAAGAGGGTAAAAGAATGGACCTGCAAAATTACACACCAATATCCCTAACTTCGGTTTCTTTGCAGAATCCTTGAACATATTCTCAGTTCGAATACAATAAATTTTCTTGAGACTGGGAAGCTTATGTGCACGAATTACCATGGTTTTAAAAAGCATCGCCGATCGCTGTGGCCGAGCGGTTCTGGGCGCTTCAGTCCAGAACAACACAGCTGCTACGATCGCAGGTTCGAATCCTCCCTCGGGCATGGATGTGTATGATGTCCTTAGGTTAGTTAGGTGTAAGTAGTTCTAAGTCTAGGGGACAGATGACCTCAGATGTTAAGTCCCATAGTGTTTAGAGCCATTAGAACCATTTTATTTAAGCATCGCCCATGCGAAACTTCGCCTGCTATTTTCTCACAGGATATACTGCGAAAGATGGATAAACGGAAGCAGACAGATTTAAATTTTCTAGATTTCCGGAAAGCATTTGACACGGTGCCCTATTACAGGCTGCTAACGAAGATAGGAGCAAACGGAATAAGTCAAAAATATGTGAGAGGCTCGAAGACTTCTTACGTAATAGAACCCAGTATGTTGTCCTAGGAGGCGATTGTTCATCAGAGACCAGGGCATTGTAAGGACCGCCCGAGGGAAGTGCGATAGGACTTCTGCAGTTATCTGTGTACATAAATGATTTAGCGGGAAGGGTGGGCTACAGTCTGCCGTTGCTTGCTGATGATGCTGTGGTGTTTGGTATGGTGTCGCATTTTAGTGACTGTAAGAAGATACAATACGGCTTAGACAAAATTTATAGTTGGTGTGATGAATGGCAGCTAGGATTAAATGGGGGAAAATGTAAGTTAATGTGGATGAGTATGAAAACAAACCAGTAATGTCCGGCTACGGTACTTCTAGTATACTACTTGACACAGCCAAATCTTTTAAATATTTGGGTGTAACGCTGCAGACCGATGTAAAATGGAACGAGCATGTAAGAACTGTAATGTTCAGATGCAGTATTACTAGTTTCCTGCATGAAACAATCAAATTATTTAAATATCTGCGTGTAATTCTGCAAAGTGATATGAAATTGAGCGAGCACATTCTCATATTCTGTGGTAAGGGAGGCGAATGGTCGACTTCGGTTTATTGGGGGAATTTTAGGATAGAGTGGTTCACCTGTAAAGGAGACCGCATACAGGTCGCTGGACCGATCGTTCTTGGGTAATGCTCAACGTTTGGGATCCATACCAGGTCGGATTGAAGGAAGATACAGAAGCAGTTTAGAGGCGGGCTGCTACATTTGTTACCAAAAGTTGTAACAGCACGAGCGTGTTACGGACACGCTTTGGGAACTGAATGGGAATCCCTGGAGGGAAGGCGTCTTTCTTTTCGAGAAACACTCTTGAGAAAATTTAGGGAGCCGGCGTTTGAAGCTGACTGCCAAACGATTCTACGTCCGGCAACACATAACGCGCGTAAGGACCACGAAGATAAGATACGACGAATTAGGACTATGAACAGTCGTTTTTCCCTCGCTTTATTTGCGAGTAGAACAGGAAAGGAAATGACAAGTACTGGTACAGGGTACCCTCCGCCACGCATCTTATGGTGGCTTGCGGAGTATCTACGTAAATGTAGATATGGACTGAAAAGCCCCTGGTCCGACCAAGATTTGATTCCGCAACTTTACCTCTATAGAAACAGAGCAGACAGTGCTATGATTTTTAATAGTAGGCCCGACACTGCTATGCTCTGGAAACGAAAGAAGAAGTAATGAACCTCAGATGTTAAGTCCCATAGTGTTTAGAACCATTTGAACCATTTTCTTTAAGCATCGCCCATGCGAAACTTCGTCTGCTATTTTCTCACAGGATATACTGCGAAAGATGGATAAACGGAAGCAGACATATTTAATATTTCTATATTTCCGGAAAGCATTTGACACGGTGCCCTATTACAGGCTGGTAATGAAGATGGGAGCAAACGGAATAAGTCAAAAATATGTGAGAGTTTCGAAGACTTCTTACGTAATAGAACCCAATATGTTGTCCTACTCCACCGTCCGAAGTGCACACAGGAGATATGAGGTAAATAAAGGAATGGTTTAGTAGTTGGCTTCAGTTTCAAAGACGAAGTATGCCGATAAAGATTAGCTCGTCATGACAACCCTCCGTGAAACTGAGGACGATATTTATGGTTTTTGAGTGGAATGTACAGTTTAATGGGGACGAAAAACTGAAACAACGACAGACCAATGTACTGTGCAACAGAAGAGATAACATTCGGGACAAACCTAACTTCAAAACGTGGTACTGCATACTACATCGAGAAAAAGGCCATAACCCAGGAAGCAAGGAGGAGAAAATAAGCGGGCTGGCATCCTGTGTGTTCAGTAAGGTGTCATGTTTGTATTGTATGATGAAGAGAGAAGGGAGAAAGTGAAACCCGGGATCGCCACATCACCCACTCATCTCGCAGAGCTTAAAGTCTCCATCTGGCGAACGGATCACCATCAACACTCTCGCAAGTTCTCAATCCGTGAGATGTCTGGACTCTCATCAAACACACTGGCGCAAAGTCAGGTGGTAAACAAGCGTAGGTCACCACCTCACCGCCATTGATAGACAAACACTAGAGGCGAAAATTTCTTCCAGTATCAGCATTACAACTAGGAAAATCCTTACGAGCTTGTGTTCGAGATGGACTTTTTTTAAAAAAAAGTCATTTTTTGTGCTGAAATACAAAGATGTAAAACGATATAGTAACTGTTGATGCAAGTCTTAACCATTATCAGCACAGCCTAAAAATTCTTTACATCAAGAAAGGATTTAAATTTTAGAGAGTAAATAAATAAAAAATGACAGAATCAGTGTACATTTTCTATCCACAAGAATATAATTTTGCTAAATATCATAAAATGATTTTAACTTCTACTTGTAGATCATGTTCTCTGTGCTATGCTGATACGATGATCGAACTGGTTTCAGATATAAATCAAAGAACTGAAATGCAATAACTGCCACAGAATATACGTTCTCCTGAAATGAGAACTTCACGTGTATTACGAGAAACAGAGAGTTGATGTTCATGCCACTGACATGACTGGTTTGTTCAAATTTGTTATGGATGAAAATGATTTTTGCAAAGTTTTGTTACTGAGTTGAATACGTAGTAAATGTAGGCGTAGAAAGGAAACATGTTGTTCTCTTCGTTTTGTATTGGTGTTGTTCTTGTCGTTGCAATTGTTATTGCTCTAGTAGTGATCTGCGGTCTAGAAAAATTTTTGAAATTTGTGGTAAAATTTTATGGGACCAAACTGTTGAGGTCATCGGTGCCTCCTACTTAATCTAACTTAAACTAACCTACTCCACGGACAGCGCACACACACCCCTGCCCGAGGGAGGACTCGAACCTCTGACGGGAGGAGCTTTGCGGACCGTGACAGTACGCCCAAGACCACCCGGCAACCCCGCGCGGCCTGCAGTCTAGCTCTCCACACTACTGTATCCTGTCTAAGTCTCCTTCTTTTCTACACAGCTTCTGCAACGTAAAGTCATTTGAAGCGAACTACTGTATTTAAACCTCGGTCTAACTCGACAATTTATACCCCCCTCCCCCCCCCCCCCACACACACACACGCACACACAGGCATTTTCTTTTGTTTCCAAATTGGCGATACTTCTTGCCATGGGATGCGTTCCTTTCAACAGATCCTTAATTTAGTCGAATTGTGCCAGGAGTTCTCTTTTTTTTATACTTAACTCGCTGTTGCTAGTTTTTATTTCATATTCTTTCTGCTTCACCCAGTATCAGTTATTTTCGTGCCCGAATACCATAATTTCGGGATCTCATTTCCTAAACTAGTTGTGCCAGTATCACTTGATTTTTTTCGACTACGTTCCAATACACTTGTTTTACTCTGGCTGACGTCTTACATCCTCTGTTTGAGAAATTTTCCATCTTGTTCAACGGCTCTTCCACGTTTCTCCCGCCTGTGACAGAATTATAGTGCTATCGGCAAACAGAAAAGCTCTTTTTTTCTTCTCCCTGACCCTTAATTCCCTTTCCTTCTTTGCTTCACTGTTTTCTCGCTGTACAAATTGAATGACGCTAGGTCGGCTACAAGACCCAAATGCTGCTCAACCACTGATTCCCTTTTAAATCCTTTGGTTCTTATTTAAGTGCAGTCATATTTCTCTACAGGTTATGTATAACTTTCTGCTCCTTGTATTTCACGAGGGTGGGTTAAATGAAAATCTTAAATTTTAAAAAAATACACTCCTGGAAACTGAAATAAGAACACCGTGAATTCATTGTCCCAGGAAGGGGAAACTTTATTGACACATTCCTGGGGTCAGATACATCACATGATCACACTGACAGAACCACAGGCACATAGACACAGGCAACAGAGCATGCACTATGTCGGCACTAGTACAGTGTATATCCACCTTTCGCAGCAATGCAGGCTGCTGTTCTCCCATGGAGACGATCGTAGAGATGCTGGATGTAGTCCTGTGCAACGGCTTGCCATGCCATTTCCACCTGGCGCCTCAGTTGGACCAGCGTTCGTGCTGGACGTGCAGACCGCGTGAGACGACGCTTCATCCAGTCCCAAACATGCTCAATGGGGGACAGATCCGGAGATCTTGCTGGCCAGGGTAGTTGACTTACACCTTCTAGAGCACGTTGGGTGGCACGGGATACATGCGGACGTGCATTGTCCTGTTGGAACAGCAAGTTCCCTTGCCGGTCTAGGAATGGTAGAACGATGGGTTCGATGACGGTTTGGATGTACCGTGCACTATTCAGTGTCCCCTCGACGATCACCAGTGGTGTACGGCCAGTGTAGGAGATCGCTCCCCACACCATGATGCCGGGTGTTGGCCCTGTGTGCCTCGGTCGTATGCAGTCCTGATTGTGGCGCTCACCTGCACGGCGCCAAACACGCATACGACCATCATTGGCACCAAGGCAGAAGCGACTCTCATCGCTGAAGACGACACGTCTCCATTCGTCCCTCCATTCACGCCTGTCGCAACACCACTGGAGGCGGGCTGGACGATGTTGGGGCGTGAGCGGAAGACGGCCTAACGGTGTGCGGGACCGTAGCCCAGCTGCATGGAGACGGTTGCGAATGGTCCTCGCCGATACCCCAGGAGCAACAGTGTCCCTAATTTGCTGGGAAGTGGCGGTGCGGTCCCCTACGGCACTGCGTAGTATCCTACGGTCTTGGCGTGCATCCGTGCGCCGCTGCGGTCCGGTCCCAGGTCGACGGGCACGTGCACCTTCCGCCGACCACTGGCGACAACATCGATTTACTGTGAAGACCACACGCCCCACGTGTTGAGCAATTCGGCGGTACGTCCACCCGGCCTCCCGCATGCCCACTATACGCCCTCGCTCCAAGTCCGTCAACTTACATACGGTTCACGTCCACGCTTTCGCGGCATGCTACCAGTGTTAAAGACTGCGATGGAGCTCCGTATGCCACGGCAAACTGGCTGACACTGACGGCGGCGGTGCACAAATGCTGCGCAGCTAGCGCCATTCGACGGCCAACACCGCGGTTCCTGGTGTGTCCGCTGTGCCGTGCGTGTGATCATTGCTTGTACAGCCCTCTCGCAGTGTCCGGAGCAAGTATGGTGGGTCTGACACACCGGTGTCAATGTGTTCTTTTTTCCATTTCCAGGAGTATATATATTTACTGTGCAGAAGTGGTACAAAGCTGAATCACTTTTCAACATAATCTCCCCCACGCTCAATTCTAGTCGTCCAGCGTTTACAAAGTGTATAAATTCCTTTAGAAAAAAATTCTTTTGGTAATCCGCGCAACCACTCGTGCACCGCGTGGCTTCATCATGCACAATGTGGTGTGCTGACCCATGACTAACCTGTGAATATGTTGCAATGTCATTCAGTGTCACTCGGCCGTTTTCCTTCACTATGGGTTCAACTGTTGCAATGTTCTGTGGAGTCACAACTCATTGTGCCTGACCTGGACGAGGAGCACCTACCTCTGAAGTTACACCATTTGCGAACTTCCTACGCCATTCGTAGACTTGTTGCTGTGACAAACATGCATCACCGTACTGAACCTTCATTCGTCGATGAATTTGAATAGGTTTCACACCTTCACTACGCAAAAACCGAATAACAGAACGCTGTTCTTCCCTGTTGCAAGTCGCAAGTGGGAAGGCCATCTTTATACTGATACTGCGACGGTATGTGTGCATCTGCACTATGCTGCAACCTACAGGCCACTCTACACGCTGTTTGTAGCACGCTTACCTACTTACAGGATAAGGCGCGAAATTTCGATTTGTTATTACAAATGTAAGGTTTTAATTTGACTCACCCTCGTACGTCTATTACCCTCACAAAGAGCGTAGTCTAATCATAAAGTAAAAATTTTCTCTAAATCTAGAGATGCAATAAGTTTAGTTTTTCCGTACTTCACAGTTTTTGCATCTCGCTGGTAACAAAACGGTTATCCCTGTGGTCAGCTTTTGAATTCACTTCATTATTCTGTAAATAACTCGTGTCCGTATATTGCGATCATGACTTACTAAACTACTGGTTGAACAATGGAAAATCCAGGATGAAATGATGACAGCATATGAAAAGGATTGATTGCTATTCACCATATAGAGAAGGTGTTCAGTCACAGACAGGCAAAACAAAAAGGCTACTAAACACGTGAACTTTCTGTTGAAAGGCTTTCTCTTAACGTAGAAAACATACACATATTCACACAAGCACAACTCACATAACACCAGGGTCTCTGGTGACAGAGGTGGGACTGCAGGCAACAGTGCATGATACGAGAAGCAGTCTAGATGGCAGGGGTAAGGAACAGGCTGTGGTGGGGAGGAAGACAGATAGCAGAGTCGCAGTGGGCGAAGGTCAGGTACCGTTTGTGGGGACATGCAGAGAGATGGTGTCGCAGGATAGGCTATCTATGTTCACCATTCCCTACTACCCTCCAAACCTATACAGTATCCTCACCCTTTACTACTCCACCGGTATTCTCAACCCGTTCCCTCATGGCTTATATCCCTGTAAGAGACCTGTCCCATACATCCTCCCAGCACCATCTACTAGCATCATCTATCGCATCAAAGGCAGGGCTTCCTGTGACAACAGACGTGTTATCTGCGAACTGAGCTGCAACCTCTATGCTGTGTTCTATGCAAGCAAGACAACCAACAAATTGTCTGCGTGAATGATCACCGACAAACTGTGGCCAAGAGGCAGCTGGATTACCCAGCTGCTGACAATGCTACCCAACACAAGGCTCTTCACTGCTTCACAGCCTGCACCATCTGGATTTTTCCTACAAACATTAGCTTTTCTGAATTTCGCAGATGGGGACCCACCCATGCAATATATCCTACGTTCCTGTAAACGCCTGGCCTCAGCCTTCCTCAGTTCCTGTCCTCCACTTACCTATCCACTTCCCTGATGCCACTCCAGCACTACACCATGTTCTATTCCAAAAACACACCAACTGTCTTTCTTCTCCGTCCTCTAATTCTCTCCTTTTTGGATTCCACCTCCCCCCCCCCCAAAGCTGTCTAATAACCATCTGATTTTGATTTCATCATCTAGGTACCCTCCTTGCCCCCCTCCCCCCCCCCCCACATCCTTGAATCCTCGGTGGCCTGAGACAGTGGTCATGAGCGTGTGTTGTACGTGCATTGCCCATGTTATAAGGGTTTTCGGTTGAAACCTCACATGTTTAGCACTGACGTCTGCGACTCGACGTATCCTCTATACAGTAAACTGCTGATTGGTAACATTCATACTTGTCAGCACTTGCATTACGCCACATGGGAGGTGGTTACAGGGTTGTATGTGCTCCGTTAATGTGGAATTGTCGCTCCATAACCATACTGGCATTCTACTGTCCATCACTTCCGTCCTTCTAGATTTATTGCTGTTTTTGTGATTCACACGACGCGGAGCACTTCCAGGTGTTACCTACACGCGTCCCCACGGCACCTCTCATTTCCCATGCTCACGCAGGCGATGAAGTTTTCGCGAGGCGAAGTTGGGGAGCACGCCTGCGAATCTCGAGAACACGGGAGGAAATGAAACTTGGCGACAGGCGCGGGAGGGCGCTCCCGCAGCCGGTGGTGGGCGGGAACTCGGCTGGTTGGTGGTTGGCGGCATTAATCATCCGGCAGCGCCAATATAGGCCGGGCTGCCTCTGCCGCCTCCGCACACGCGCCGCGCCTAATGGATTCCCAGGCCGTCGCTCAGGAGCGCCGCCGAAGAAATCTGCCGAGAGCTCGCAGAGGAGCTGGTGCTGAAGGGGGCGGGGGAGGGGAGGGGGGGCCGCGGAGCCCACTGGGAAAAAGGTCCGCGGCCGGCCCTGGGGACTGGCCGACGCGAGACGGTCACGGGACAGCCCGGGCGAGCGCAGGAGGGCCATCGGTTTTTCGCGGACCTGCCGATCATTAAGGAGGGGGCGAGGATGTATCCGTCGCTTCCGGCGCGTGCGTCGCACCGGCAAAAACAAGCCATCAGTCATCCACTCTTCCGGAGGTGGTGGACCCGGAAAGGCCAGACACCAACACAGTGTATCTGAGGCTGGAAACAGTAGCAAGGGTGCCACAGTTCCGATGTATTACATTCTTGTCTCGATACACCAGCTGGTTTCTTGTCGATAAATAATAGAAACAAGTATAAAAAAGCATATTTATGGATTAATCATACTGCGTCTGGAAACTAAGGCCCGTTTGGTAATAGGAACGAGACAAGTACATATGAAGAAAAACTATTTGTTGAGAGAACTACAGGTATTTTAATGCTGGTTTCAAAATATGGTATTTACATCAGATAACACTTCCAGGCTGAGAGCTAATGCTCGAAACACACTGTCTATTCAAATACATCTGGACACTCTTTTGTAGCGCGGAAGTAATCACTATATTGTAACAATTGCATTTAACCAGAATGCTGCTACATTTGATTTTCTTTTATTACTGTAGATCAAACAGTACCAATAGGCCTAGTTCAGCCCTATGGCCTACTTCAGACTACCTGGAGGCAAATACGCTTTCTTAACGATTGCAAAACCGTAACTAATAACAGTTTTCTTTGATTGTTTTGTTGGTACGTAGATCCACACTGCAACGTGGCGCTGTCGCTTTCTTATAATCATATTGCTGCGTAGTCTGCCCCGATAGCTGAGTGGTCAGCGTGGCGGATTGCCGTCCTACGAGCCCGGGTTCCATTTCGGCTGGATCGGAGATTTTCTCCGCTCAGGAATTGGGTATTGTGTTGCCTTCATCATCATTTTATCCCCATCCGACACGCAGGTCGCCCAATGTGGCGTCGAATGTAATAAGACCTACACCACGAAGCCGGATCTGCCCCGTAAGGAGCCTTCCGGCCAATGACGCCAAACGCTCATTTCAATTGCTGGATAAGGAACCTCAATTGGAACCTAATTTTATTTGTTAATCATTTATTGAAATTTTCACGTATGATTGCTGCTGTTGGTAAATATCAGCTTAGATCTTTTGTCGATGGTATATACTGATGTAGCTTTGTAGCTACGAATGACAGGTAATTCGACGACGCTGTAAGGTTACAATTTGTTTATTTATTTGTCGGTATATCGTAATCATCTGTGGTGCAGTAGTATAATCTTTGTTAAGTTTTCGTAGTGTTTATATCTTTATTTTTATTTTGTTTCGATTGTCCGGCTGCAGTTGCCAATAAGGCAGCGACAGCACCATTTTGCAATGTCTATATACAGTGATCAGCCATAACTTTATGATCACCTACCTATTAGCCGGTATATCCACCTTTGGCACGGATAGCAGCGGTGATGTCTCGTGGCATGGTAGCAATAAGGCAATGAGCCAAGTCACCTGATTCCTGTAAATTCCGGGAAGATGGGCGTTGAGCTCTGACGCCACGTTCAATCACATCGAAGATGTCTTCGATCGGGTTCAGATCCGCCGATCTCGCTACTGTGTTCCTCGGACCACTCCATCACACTCCTGGCGTTATGACATGCCCCGTCATTCACTTGAGAAATGCCGCTACTGTCGGGAAATATCATCGTCATGAAGGCGTGTGTACATGCCCTGAAAGAAGAGTACGACACTCCTTGGCCGTCATAGTGCTTTGCACGAGCTACACTGGACCCATAGATGCCCACATGAATGTTCCCAGAGCATAATGGAACCGCCGCCAGCTTGTCTCCGTCCCGGAGCGTGGATGTCAATGTGCTGTTCCCTTGGAAGACGACGGATTCGGCATGGTGGAGAAGGTATCGAAATTAATCAGTCCACACAATGCTCTGAGCCTGCGCCAACGGCCAGTGCCGATGGTGACGCTCCTATTTCAGTCGTAGTTGTCGATGTCGCAGTGTTGTGTTGTTGTTGTGATCTTCAGTCCTGAGACTGGTTTGATGCAGCTCTCCCTGCTTCTCTTTCCTGTGCAAGCTTCTTCATCTCCCAGTACCTACTGCAACCGACATCCTTCTGAATCTGCTTAGTGTACTCATCTCTTGGTCTCCCCCTACGATTTTTACCCTCCACGCTGCCCTCCAATACTAAATTGGTGATCCCTTGATGCCTCAGAACATGTCCTACCAACCGATCCCTTCTTCTGGTCAAGTTGTGCCACAAACTTCTCTTCTCCCCAATCCTGTTCAATACTTCCTCATTAGTTAAGTGATCTACCCATCTAATCTTCAGCATTGTTCTGTAGCACCATATTTCGAAAGCTTCTATTCTCCTCTTGTCCAAACTATTTATCGTCCATGTTTCACATCCATATATGGCTACACTCCATACAAATACTTTCAGAAATGACTTCCTGACACTTAAATCTATACTCGATGTTAACAAATTTCTCTTCTTCAGAAACGCTTTCCTTGCCATTGCCAGTCTACATTTTATATCCTCTCTACTTCGACCATCATCAGTTATTTTGCTCCCCGAATAGCAAAACTCCTTTACTACTTAAAGTGTCTCATTTCCTAATCTAATATCCTCAACATCACCCGACTTAATTCGACTACATTCCATTATCCTCGTTTTGCTTTTGTTGATGTTCATCTTATATCCTCCCTTCAAGACACCATCCATTCCGTTCAACTGCTCTTCCAAGTCCTTTGCTGTCTCTGACAGAATTGCAATGTCAATGTCGCAGTGTTAACATAGGCAAATGTGTGGGTCGTCGGCTGTGGAGGCCCATCGTTACCAGTGTTTGGCATGCTGTGTGTTCATACACACTTGTACTCTGCCCGTTATTAAAGTCCGAGTTAGTTTCCCCACAGTTCGCCGCCTGTCCAGTTTTACCCGTATGCTCTGCCTATTACGTCCGACATCAGTACACCCACGACGTTTGGACGTGGTTTCACTTTAGTCTCGGCACGTATTGAAGAACTCACCACATCCCCCCCCCGAACTCCCGACAACTAGTGTCGAGCTCCCGGGCCATCACAACTTGCCCTCTGTCAAACTGAGGTAGATCGGGCGCCTTTCCCATTCAGCACACGGGCAGCACGCTCAGTGACACTACATGCAAGGTGCGTATGTCTGAGTAGCACTCATTCCTCGCTAGGTGACGCTGCTATCGTCCCGACGGTATTATATCGATATCAGTGGTCCATATGGTATGGCTGATTAGTGTAAGTAGCAACACAGACTCAAATAAAATTGTTGTCAGTTGTAATGCTGCAACTGCTATAAAAAACTTATTTGCCTGCAAATAGCATGAGGATGGCCACAGAGTTGAAATACCAGACCTACTTGGAACGCAAGGTCCGATCGGTCGCAAAATGGAAACCAATTTGAATATTTTTATTTTTTTATTTTTATTTATTTTTTATTTTTTTAACTGTTAGCTACACCTTCCAGCTACTCTTCTACATAGTCGCTGATCCGAGAAATTTTACGTAGCGTTGAGCGTTGTACCAATTTTCCAATACCTTCGTCATAGAAGTGAGCCGTCTTTGTTTCCTGTAAATTCTCTATGCTGGTCTACAGCTCGTTGTCTGTGCCAGAACGTTGTATTCATAGCTAGCGGTTCATGTGAGCAGAGCTGAAGCCCTGGGAGAGCCAATTATGGTCTCTATAGTGGATGATCAAACACTTCCCATCGAAAACGCTGCAAGAGCATCTTCATTGCCCCTTCAGGGTGCTGCCGACAGTTTTCATACAGATGGAAACGTATGGCAGTTATGTTATGTGGGCTGCATGACAACAGGCGAAATCCCACGCCCGGCCCCTTCAGGTTGCTACCGACAGTTGTCATACAGAAGGAAACGTATGGCAGTTATGTTATGTGGGCTGCATGACAACTGGCGAAATCCCACGCCAGGCATTCATACTTAGAGGGAGACACTATCGTTCTAAGCATCTTTACCAGTTCACTGTGCGCTCAGAATAGGAAAGAGAGACGGGCATACTAGAGACACTGCCCAACACATCTGAGCAAAGCTTCATCGGGTTTTCACTGTAGTTTCCATTTCGAACCCCCTCGGACCTTACTTTCCGAATAGCCATCGTAGTTCCATTGTTGTTCTATAATCTACAGCAAAGAGACAACGCCAGTTCTAGTAGCGGTCAGGTCCAGTACTATTTTTACAATGTGATTAGAAGATATGTACCGTACTGTGGGTCTCAGAGACAATAAATTGTCCACTAAATGTCACGAGAAGCGGACACGCAAGTATAATAACAGGTTGGGTGTGATATGCTGTCAGCAGAACAGTAATAACAGACGGATGGGTCGGTCAGAAGACGACAGCATCTATGAATGTGAGTAGGAACTGTGAGTAACTAATGTATCATAAGTGGTTCATTGTTGCACAGTGGTGGATCTTGAAATATTACATGGTGGATAAGTGATACGATGCTCAAATTGTGTCATTCCGAGTTACTGCATCCATTTCTAAATGATAACATACTGTACACCTTTGTACCCAATACTACACCGCTGAGACAGTATCTCCAACACCTAATAGCATTCAAATTTTCCGGTTCCTGTAGACCACCGTCTTTGAGCGCCGCAGCATTTTCAAGAGCACTTGAAATGTGTTCGTGAGGAGAATAATCCAGGTGTGTCGAAGGAGGCAGAATGTTAGTTTATCTGTCAAGGCCGGTACCACTCTGAGTAGATATGTCACGTATTGATCAATGATGCTGAGTGTGCAGTTGCGGCATTGTTTTCTTTTACATTCTGTACATGACGGGTGATCCGCTAGTAGGTGCGATTAGGACAGGCCTAGAAACACTGTGCTTGGATCAGAACTTCTGCTAATTCTGTCCTCAAGTGCCCACAGTGTTAGAAGCTGTTTTAGCTCGCTAGAAGTTGTTGTGAGTTGATTGTTAGGTGGCCGTTAGTAATGACGTTACATGCAACAATGAATGACTGTATAAGTAGATATTGTCAATATGTTGCTGAAACTTTTGTCTAATACGGAACTGTTTTAGTTATAGCTTTTAGATGTGATGAGTTTTGATGTAATGTCTATTTGTCCCGAAATTTGTGTAAACAGCCCACATGCGTAATGGAACGCGGTGGATGTTTCATAGCAGACAGGTTTGAGCAAAATTTAACCCAGAGCCCTCGAATTCTTTTATTATTATTTCAACAAAGCTACTTTTTTTTAATATTTCATTTTTAAGAGTATGTGATATAATATTTAGTTCCCATTTTGAAGTTCCATTTTAAATATTGGTTTTACGACCATTAAGCTGCATTGTGAAGAACGCTCTGGTTTTTAACATGATGTTTTATCAACAGTTCCTAAAATGGTTTCAACAGTTACAGGAGCGATCTGTTAAGGATATTGTCATTTCTTATGTGTCCGAAAGTTTTTTTTTTAATAAAAGTACAAAAGTTTACAATTCGTACTCATGTCAAGAAATTGGTCCCCGGTTTCGAGCCTACTGACCAGTATTGATACATCAGATAGCTTCTATTTCAAAACTGGAGTCAAGTTTTATAGTTACTGCACTGTCGTCACTACTTTATGCGCATCCTATGGAATCCCAAATGTGGGTATTACTAATTATTCTCTTTCGTCCAGATACGAAGCTACAATCATGTGAGACACAATCGTCTTAATGTACTACAACTAGAATGACTTTCTGTTCCGTGGCCAACACGTGTGGCAGTAAGGACCGTTTAGGTATGAGACTGCAAAGGCGGCCGTTCTCATACAGTATCTTCAAATTTATCTTTTAACGTTAATCAGTGGGAGACAGCTATTTCTCAGACAGAGCTTAAGGCGTACAACGCTCAAATGTGTAGAAATATACAGTCATCCGTATATTTGTGTGACATATTTTTGCGCGTCATGTCTCATAACTTCAAATCATTTACGTACTACACTAGACTCTGACTATTAACAAAGATAATTTCGATTGTTTTCCTACTTTTAATTCCATGAACTGAGGTTTTAGAGTGGTGACCCACTGATGTTCAAAGTTGTCTGCTGTGTCATAGAATCTGTAGTCTATTCTCCGTCTGCTAGGGTAGCTTATCTGACTGATGTGAGTTTGCGCATCTGCAAGTCGGTTCAACTTTGACGAGAGTTAGCCAGTGGTAAAACTTGGAGGAAGAATCCGTTGGCATGGCACCACGATCAGCGAACAATGTGATACTCTCTCCTTCCGCCCGGTGATCTGATGCTGTGATGATCACTTTGGTACATACACTTCGTCTTGTGATAATGAAATGTGTAAATTGAAGCGACTTCTTTCTGGATTATGGTAAGGTGTTTGATGGCTGCTTACTTGTGCTGCATTTGCGTGACTGTACGTAGGGTGGTCTTTCAGATTATGGGACATTAAAATTCGTTATGCGAGATACTTTGCAGTAGCATTCAGCAGGGGCGGGCAACGTTAAGCCTTTTTTCGAGCTTACAGCGCCTTTAGATCTCGTGGTAATCAATCTCTAACGCTTATTCAGCCAATAGAGCTTTCACATTATTTTTCTCGTTGCTCTTCAAATCATCGCGTAACGTTTCGGGCGTTTATGTAAGTATATGGCTATTCTCATATTCTTTTGTGTGCGGATGATCATGTAAAGAGACACGTAATCCGTTGAATGAAATCTGTACGCAAATTATGTGGGTTATTTGCTGTTTCTGTAGAATATATTAATCGTGCGTATACTTCGCGATTCTCATGGCCTTATTTATCATTCCTTTGTCCTTTATCCAAATCTCCCCATACATTCATTTAAAAACTACGTTCTCGAACGTGCTACGTCCGCTTTGATCAAGTTTCAGGCTGAAAGGGAATAAGTTTCATACAGCCTTTATGAGATGTTTATTTAAATGATACTTTCAGATACCGAGGTAAGTTCGTGTTGCCGCTGAATTTCAAGACACGTGTTCGCTTAAAGGGAGACTTGGAGATAAATCCCCGCTACCACATTAGCTCAGATCGTATCCTAGTTACTTGGTGTTGTGGGGTAAAGAGTGTAAACACATTTGCATCGGATGAATAACATCTATAAGGCGTCAATCTCTCTCACACACACACATGAAGTGTGTAGATGAATGAGTACCTGTTGTAGCTTGTATGGTTTCAGGTTTGTCATGGTTTAACTCCCTTTCGACTCACGTGTTATCATTCCGTTGCGGTAAGAGAACGTCCTCGCCACTAACAAAATTTAAAAATAAGGTCATTCAGATTGCTTTTAATCATTTAAGGATAGACTTTCTTGGGATTGGAAAATGTTTCAGGTCATGAAAGTCGGTTACTTGCTCTACGTGTGAAGGACAGGATCATCAAATCTATTTTAATAACTAGCTGATTATTCAGTTTATTACACATAAAATCAAAAGAAAACGTTACAGAGTCACTGAAAGTAATAAGCTAACACATTGGTAAACTTGGCCCGGGATCTGGAATGTTATTCAACTGAAATACTTATGCGGATCAAACACATTTTTGGAAGTGGAACCACGATTGCTGAAGGTTATTGAACAGAGACAGAAAATAATAGAAAAGGACATGCGTGTGCTTCTGTTGGCAGAGTTGAAAGCACGTTGAACCTCCAGCTGCAAATTAGTCTATAGGATGAAGACTGAAACTACTTGACATCGCTCGAAATCATTCGGCTCTCCCTACAGTTTGCCTACTGGTTGTGGCTGGATCTCACCTTCATCATAATTTGCAGGTAGTGGCTGAAGAGGGCAAAATTTTAACAATACTTTGATACTTACAGCCACAAACAAACGTAAGTTGTATGGCAATTGCTAAGGACATAATAGTGTCCGGCCGCAGCAAGCCACGCAGCTTTACATTTACATCTGTGAGAGGTTTAACGGAACCACGGAAAATAACACCTAGGAGTGTATGAGAATATAATAATGAATCAAAAGTGTGTTCTCCAGATTCTATGTGCTGAGGTAAAGGGGAAAGGGAGAAGGGGCAGCGGACAATTGCTTACAACGTCGATGCCTAAGTAAATTGATAGCTAAGTTGCACCATTAATCCACTAAATGTTATGATAGTAAAGTTTCTTCGTTCAATCTCAATACTCCCAACGAGTTTTCGTGAGTAATCTTTGAGGCTCTTTAAACTCATATTTCATTCGCATTTTTTTTTCTGCTCGTGACAAAAATGGCTCTGAGCACTATGGGACTTAACATCTGAGGTCATCAGTCCCCTAGAACTTAGAACTACTTAAACCTAACTAACCTAAGGACATCACACACATCCATGCCCGAGGCAGGTTTGAAACCTGCGACCGTAGCGGTCGTGCGGTTCCAGACTGAAGCGCCTAGAACCGCTCTGCCACAACGGCCAACTGCTCGTAACAAAGCGGAAAAATTAACGTGACTGTAGCGTCTTTACCGTTCAACATTCTAGACTATAGCCCTATTGTGCAATATTAACGGCTAGCTAGGAGTCGCTTTAGAGTCATGTGGAGGCTTTGACCGGTGCCATCTAAACACAGCGCTTGGTGCGTACTCTGCACGTCGGTTAGAATTCCCCACAAAGCTATCTACAAAGCACTCCTGGCTGCACATCAAATGAATACATGGAATACATACTTGCCTTGTGTTTTCGGCATTGCCGCGTTTAACCGATGACTGTTAACAACACGGTGCGTTTTCAGCAAGTGACGAGTATTCGGTTTGGAATTATGTCGCTGGAATTCTAGACGTGCTTTGAAGTACTGCAGAATTGTGTGCCTTTTCATTGCTGCATTTTGCAGTCAAACATGATGCAAGCAACGTTATGCCTTTGTTCCCTCTTACCATCTCATCATAACATGTGCTGTCGGTATCCGTTTGCAACTTAACCATCCATGAATATAAAGTGACGTAAAAGCAGTTTGCCTGGCTAGCTATATCACGATTCAGAAGTTGTAAACTTATTTTTGAATTTCTGCTCCGATGAACGGTGAGGATGTTATACGCTTAGGCCAGCTACTTGTATTCGTTCACAACGAATAATTTCATGTATGTTTTCTTCTTGAAAGATGATATTGTATTTTTCATACCTTTGGGCTAGCCACTCTTCCTCTATTCACAAATCGCACCATGTATGTGAATGAAACCTTGCTGCATAAAAGTGTGCTCCATTCACTTTTCTTGCAATAACGCCAAGAGTAACGGTTTATGAACGCACAGTGCTTGCAGGTAACAACCGAAAGGATTTACAGCACTACAGGTTAGACTACATAATTCGAGGCACGTGGTGGCGAAAGCGTCATGGAAACTTATTTCTTCCACCGCACCAGATCATTCATTTACACCTTCTTAAGCAGTATAGGTCACAAATGCCAAAACCATTTGTGTTGTGTAAGTTGAACTTACAAAAATCGGGTTATTACACTTGAAGCAGAAGTACGATGTTTGCAGTCTAGGTTTTAACTTAAATTTCAGATGTGTTGCTTCTGAATAACCGTCCCCTGAACTCTCCGAAATGCCATATGGCCAATATCATCTCCGGAATCTCATGTTAATGGTAAATACGCTTTTTCAGTTGGCTATGTCCATTTTCTAGACGTGTATTTCTGCGTATAAACCTGGTTCACAATATACATGGGTCGTTCAATAACTAATGCCCCAATATTAAAAAAAAATGTCATCAATATACATTGACAAACGTCCTTCTTGGTGCTTCCCATTTGATGTTTCTTCTGTGCGCCAGTGAATTTTCAAACCGTTCTGGCAGATGTCAGAGCAGTAGTACAGAGTCAAAATGACGTCTACACACGACTCACGTTACAAGGAACGTGCTGTTATTGAAGTCTTGTGTGCAGGAAAAGAAACCGTGGTGAACATCCGTAAACGTTTGTGTGCAATGTTTGGCGATGCTGCAGCTGATACGAGTACAGTCGGGCGATTGGTAGAGAAAGTTACAGCCTCAGGAAATGCAGAAACAGAGCTCCACGATCAGCCACGCTCGGGACGTCCTGTCACAGCCACTGCTTCAGACATGCTGAATCCATCTGGCATCCTCGGATTTCCACCTCTTATTGCCGCTTAGAGATTCTCTACGGGGAACACACTTTGAAGATGGCGAGAGTGTCACTCATGCAGTGAAGACATGGCTACGCCTATAGGACAACAGCTTTTACCAGCATGGAATACATGCGCCTTCACGACGTTGGCGTACGGCCATAGAACTTGATGGAGACTACGTAGAATAATAGGACATGGACCAGACACTTTAAGTAATAGAACCCAGTACGTTGTCCTCGATGGTGAGTGTCCATCGGAGGTGAGGGTATCATCTGGAGTGCCCCAGGGAAGTGTGGTAGGTCCGCTGTTGTTTTCTAACTACATACAGGGTGTTTCAAAAATGACCGGTATATTTGAAACGGCAATAAAAAAAAATGGTTCAAATGGCTCTGAGCACTATGGGACTTAACTTCTGAGGTCATTAGTCCCCTAGAACTTAGAACTACTTAAACCTAACTAACCTAAGGACATCACACACATCCATGCCCGAGGCAGGATTCGAACCTGCGACCGTAGCGGTCGCGCGGTTCCAGACTGTAGCGCCTAGAACCGCTCGGCCACCCCTGCCGGCGAAACGGCAATAAAAACTAAACGAGCAGCGATAGAAATACACCGTTTGTTGCAATAAGCTTGGGACAACAGTACATTTTCAGGCAGACAAACTTTCGAAATTACAGTAGTTACAATTTTCAACAACAGATGGCGCTGCGGTCTGGGAAACTCTATAGTACGATATTTTCCACATATCCACCATGCGTAGCAATAATATGGCGTAGTCTCTGAATGAAATTACCCGAAACCTTTGACAACGTGTCTGGCGGAATGGCTTCACATGCAGATGAGATGTACTGCATCAGCTGTTCAATTGTTTCTGGATTCTGGCGGTACACCTGGTCTTTCAAGCGTCCCCACAGAAAGAAGTCACAGGGGTTCATGTCTGGCGAATAGGGAGGCCAATCCACGCCGCCTCCAGTATGTTTCGGATAGCCCAAAGCAATCACACGATCATCGAAATATTCATTCAGGAAATTAAAGACGTCGGCCGTGCGATGTGGCCGGGCACCATCTTGCATAAACCACGAGGTGTTCGCAGTGCGGTCTAAGGCAGTTTGTACCGCCACAAATTCACAAAGAATGTCCAGATAGCGTGATGCAGTAATCGTTTCGGATCTGAAAAATGGGCCAATGATTCCTTTAGAAGAAATGGCGGACCAGACCGGTACTTTTTGAGGATGCAGGGACGATGGGACTGCAACATGGGCCTTTTCAGTTCCCCATATGCGCCAGTTCTGTTTATTGACGAAGCCGTCCAGGTAAAAATAAGCTTCGTCAGTAAACCAAATGCTGCCCACATGCATATCGCCGTCATCAATCCTGTGCACTATATCGTTAGCGAATGTCTCTCGTGCAGCAATGGTAGCGGCGCTGAGGGGTTGCCGCGTTTGAATTTTGTATGGATAGAGGTGTAAACTCTGGCGCATGAGACGATACGTGGACGTTGGCGTCATTTGGACCGCAGCTGCAATACGGCGAACGGAAACCCAAGGCCGCTGTTGGATCACCTGCTGCACTAGCTGCGCGTTGCCCTCTGTGGTTGCCGTACGCGGTCGCCCTACCTTTCCAGCACGTTCATCCGTCACGTTCCCAGTCCGTTGAAATTTTTCAAACAGATCCTTTATTGTATCGCTTTTCGGTCCTTTGGTTACATTAAACCTCCGTTGAAAACTTCGTCTTGTTGCAACAACACTGTGTTCTAGGCGGTGGAATTCCAACACCAGAAAAATCCTCTGTTCTAATGAATAAACCATGTTGTCTACAGCACACTTGCACGTTGTGAACAGCACACACTTACAGCAGAAAGACGACGTACAGAATGGCGCACCCACAGACTGCATTGTCTTCTATATCTTTCACATCACTTGCAGCGCCATCTGTTGTTGAAAATTGTAACTACTGTAATTTCGAAAGTTGGTCCGCCTGAAAATGTACTGTTGTCCCAAGCATATTGCAACAAACGGTGTATTTCTATCGCTGCTCGTTTAGTTTTTATTGCCGTTTCAAATATACCGGTCATTTTTGAAACACCCTGTAAATGATCTTTTGGATAGGGTGGATAGCAATGTGCGGCTGTTTGCTGATGATGCTGTAGTGTACGGGTAGGTGTCGTTCAGTGACTGTAGGAGGATACAAGATGACTTGGACAGGATTTGTGGTTGGTTTAAAGAATGGCAGCTAACTCTACATACAGATAAATGTAAATTAATGCTGATGAATAGGAAAAAGAATCCCCCGTAATGTTTGAATACTCCATGAGTAGTGTAGCGCTTGACACAGTCACGTCGATTAAATATTTGGGAGTAACACTGCAGGGCGATATGAGGTGGGACAAGCACGTAATGGCAGTTGTGGGGAAGGCGGATAGTCGTCTTCGGTTCATTGGTAGAATTTTGGGAAGATGTGGTTCATCTGTAAGGGAGAGCGCTTATAAAACACTAATACGACCTATTCTTGAGTACTGCTCGAGCGTTTGGGATCCCTATCAGGTCGGATTGGGGGAGGACACAGAAGCAATTCAGAGGTGGGCTGCTATATTTGTTACTGGTAGGTTTGATCATCATGCGAGTGTTACGGAAATGCTTCAGGAACTCGGGTGGGAGTCTCTAGAGAAAAGGAGGCGTTCTTTTCGTGAATCGCTACTGAGGAAATTTAGAGAACCAGCATTTTAGGCTGACTGCAGTACAATTCTACTGCCGCCAACTTATATTTACGGAAAGACCACAAAGATAAGATAAGAGTGATTAGGGCTCGTGCAGAGGCATATACGCAGTCATTTTTCCGTCTTTCTGTTTGGGAATGGAACAGGGAGAGAAGGTGCTAGTGGTGGTACGAGGTACCCTCCGCCACGCACCGTATGGTGGATTGCGAAGTATGTATGTAGATATAGATGATGTATATTGTCACAAAATTCTAAGTCTTAGCAATAAATATGTTCTGAGAAAAAAAGAATGTGGGGCATTACTTTTTGAACTCGTAATATAATAGCTCAGGCTCTGTTTCGAAAGAAGTGGTAGGTTTTCAGAGTGAATCATGGTGGTGTCAACATAATCCTGCGCCACACACTGATGGTAGGTTTCGCCGTATGGATGTAGACGTAGCTAGGGTAGGAGTTGTGTACTCGTAGGTAGGAAGTTTGATTAAGTGAAAGTGCAGACTAGGTCGATGGTCCGAAGAAAATTTGTCGCCAGGAGATCGTCTTAAGCACCCTGAATTACAGCGGGTCTTGGCGCCTCTGCAGCCGCAGTTCCAGAGCGCTGATAGAGACACTGCGGGAAACGACCCGAGTGCGAAGAGAGAGTGCGGCGCTGGTCTGTCGTCTTCTCGCCCGCTTCTCTATTGCAGCAGCAATTGTGGGAGGACTTATCTTAACCGAGGCGGCTAAAGACGGCATTAAAATTTAATGTTTCATCGAAAGCCGGCAGTAACTGCCGGCGCTGTGCCCCCGGCAGTGAGGCTGCGGTGGTGCGAGGCAGGATCTGGAGGGGGGGGGGGGCACAGCGCGCCGACTGCGGGTCGGTAGTTAGAAGCGGGGGCCGGCGGCAGCGGCTGCGGCTGTGGCTAATCCCACCCCCTCTTGGGGGTGGCGGGGGCGGCGGAGTTGGAGGTGGAGGCGGTGGCGGAGGCTGGCGTGATTTAGGGCGGCGCCCGCACCAGCGGCGGAGGCAGAGCCGGCGCCTGCGTTTAAGGACACTTAGCGCCGCGGCCCGCCGTAACGTCAAAACCATAACAGGACTCAACTCCAGGCGCTGGGAGCACTCTTCAGACTTACAGATGGCAGGAGGTACGCCTGTCGTGTCGGCAAAACTGTAAATGGATGCTGCTGCGGACATTGTAACCTCTACCGAAATACAGGGTTCGTAAATAAAAGTTGCGCCGTACACACTATGCGGTAGCAGACGGCTGCAGTGCAACACTAATTAAAACAAACAGCTGCAATAACAGGGTACTTAGCATTGTCTTTCCTATAGGAGGTGATTAACAAACCGTCGCATACTTTTACAGGAGGTAGTATCGGTCAGACTAGAAGAAGAGTACCTGTTAAGACAACTCGGAGTAGCACTTGCGACCTCTCTCCTGAATTATTTGCTGAGTATATTCCTATCTCAGCCCTGCTCTACAATCTACCCTCTAGTACAGTGGAAGTTATTCCCTCACGTCTTAATTGATGTCATCCCATCCTGTGTCGTCTTCTTGTCAGCGTTTCCCACACATTCCTTTCCTCACCGATACTGCGGAGAACCTCCTCATTCCTTACCTTATCAGTCCACCTAATTTTCAACATTCTTCTGGAGCACCACTGTAAGGTGCGAGGACATGGGCACTTAAACGTTAGCTTACCAACATTATTAATAATAAAGGGACTGGCAAGGGCATCAGATGATGACTCTATTGAATTATCATAAGTTGAGGCACTCTCGAGCAGTACTCCCTGCATGTCTGCAGGATTGAGCCACTAACTTAAAGCGTTGGTCAAAAGCGTCGGAAGTTGAGAATTGTAGAATGTAAAATCTGCAGATGGCCGTAGCTCGCCGGGCCGCCGTGGGCGGCAGGTAGCGGTCGCCGGAAACGTGGGACAATACGGCGCTTTTGGAGGTAGCCCGGCATTCGGAGCCACCTGTGCTAAGCAACACGTGTCGAAGACGGGAATTTCGTTTGCCTAGGGGCGTTATGACCTACTCGATCTTTGGGTAGATCTCAGTGGAGGGATTTCGGCGATGATAGAGCGTTCAACATTGGCCGAAACTGAGTACTTTTCCGCAGCGTTTTCGTACGCGTGGGAGACGAGAGAATTGTGGAGGGACTTCGCCTTCAGCCATCGAGCGGTACGGACTAGGAGACGGCGTCTTGGTCATCGTCTTCGAAGGGAGATATACGGTCGGTATCGCAGCATTGCAGCAACGCGTGTTCCGTGCAGAGTTCTGCAGTTAGAGCTCTTTGTGTGTTCAGAAGCGAGGTTTTCACCAACGCCTAACCACTTCCAGCAACTTACCTAATATTCTCGATCTAGAACTTATCCTAGCAAGGTGCCGAGTATTTATCAATAAAGCTTCCGGTAATAGGAGCGCGTAATTGCAAATTGTTAATGTGCCATTCTCAGGAGTGTGTGGGTTGACGAAGAGATTAATTTTCTTTTTTGTTTTGAAAATTTAATCAGTTGTGGGGAATATCAAATTAAAAGGCCAATATTACGATCGGATTATCGACTACATTGTAGCTAGCATTTACCCTGTCCCAGTAAGCTTTACGTGTACTCTTATCACTGCACAGCCTGCCCAGACGGGAAGGAAACAAGGTTAGCAGTCTTCTACGTCAGCGACGGACAGATAAGCTTACTTCACATCTCAAATGCTTTGGTTCTTCCACAACTCATACAATGCTCTGCTCCAAACGCACATTCTAAGATATTTCTTCCTCTAATTAGGGTCTATGTTTGATACTAGTAGACTTCCCTTAGCCAGGCCTTTTCGTCTGTGCAAGTCTGCTTTTTGTGTCCTCATTCCATCCGTCATGGGTTTTTTGCTGCTTAGGAGGTAGAGTTTCATAGCTTCATCGACTTCGTGATAACCAGTCTCGATGTTTAGGTTTTCACTGTTCTCATTTCTACTATTTCTCATACTTTCGCCTTTCTTCGACTTGCTCTCAGTCCATAATTTGTACTCATTAGACTGCTCATTCCATTCAGTAGAGTCTGTAACTCTTTCCCACTTTGATTGAGGATACTGTTTTCAGCGAATCTTATCACCGATATCCTTATACATTGAATTCCAATCTCACTCTTTAACCTTTCTTTTATTTCCGTCATCGCTTCCTGGAAGTATAAAATGAACAGTATGGGTGACAGGCTAGATCCCTGCCTAACACTTTTCTCATTTGAGCACTTCGTTCTTGGTCCTCCACTCTAATTATCCCCTCTTGGTTCTTGTACATAATCTGTATTACCTTCTTTCACTATTCCTTAGCTCTATTTTCCTCAGAATTTCAACAGTCTTGAGCAATGTTACATTGTGGAACGCTTTTTTCAGGACGACAAATCATGTGAACGTGTCTTGTTTTTTTCTTTTGCCTTGCTTCCATATCAACCGCGTCAGAATTGCATCTCTGGTGCTTTTATCATTCCTAAAGCCAAACTGATCATCGTCTAACAAATCTTCCGTTCTCTTTTCCGTTCTTCCGTTTATCATTCTCGTCAGGAACTTGGATACAAGAGCTGTTAAGCTAATTATCGATCATTCTTGCACTTGTCGGCTCTTGCAATCTTCGAAATCGGGTGGATGATGTTTTTCCGAAAGTCAAGTGGTATAACGCCAGACCCATACATTCTACACACCAACATGAATAGTAGCTTTGTTGCCAACTCCCCCAATGGTTTTAGTAATTCTGATGGAATGTTATCTATCCCTTCTGCCTTATTCGATCATAAGCTTCCAAAGCTCTTTTAAGTCTGATTGTAATACTGAATCCCCTAACTCATCTATATCGACTCTTGTTCTATCACCCCATCAGGCAAGACCTCCCGCTCGTAGTGGCCTTCAATGTATTGTTTGCACCTACCTGATCTCTCCTCTGCATTTAACTGTGGAATTCCCATTGCATTCTTAATATTTCCACTCTTGCTTTTAGTTTCAGAGAAGGTTATTTTGATATTCCCATATGCTCAGTCAGTTCTCCCGACAATTATTTCGTTTTCATGCAGCCATTTCATCTTAGCATGCACTTCCTATTTATTTCATTTGTAAGTGGCTTGTATACTTCTATTCCTGAATTTCCTTGAACATTTTTGTGCGTTCTATTTCGGATTTTCTTACGTGTTTCTTCTGTTGTCCATGGTCTCTTCGCAGTTAACTTTTTTGGTACCGACGATATTCTTTTCGACTTCTGTGATTGTCTTTGCAACGAAGCCCATTCCTCATCGACGGGACTGCCTACTGATCTATTCTTTATCGCAGTATCTATAGCCTCAGAGAATTCAGAGCGTACTTTTCATTCGTTAGTGCTTCCGTGTCCCATTTCTTTGCACGCTGATTCTTACTGGCTGATCTCTTAAACTTCAGCCTACTCTCCATCACTACTACATTGTGGTCTGAGTCTGACCTGCTCCGGTCTTACAATCCATCACCTAATTTTGGAATCTCTGCCTGACCATGATGTAGTCTAACTGAAATCATCCTGTATCTTCCGGCCTTCTTCAAGTATACCTCCTCCTCTTGTGATTCTTGAACAGAGTATATGCTATTATTAGCTAATATGTATTGCACAACTCAATATTTCTCCTCTCTCATTCCTTGTACCAATCCCATATTCTACGGTAATCCTTTTTTCTATTGCTTTCCTGAAACTGCATTCCAGTCCCCCACGACTTTTAGATTTTCATCTTCCTTTACGTACTTATATACTCATATACTTCTCTATCTCTTCGCCTTCGCCTTATGATGTCGGCATATATACCTACAATATCTTCGTCGGCGTCAGTTGCCTGTCGATTCTGATGATAACCATTATATCACTCAACTGTTCACAGTAGCTTACTCTCTTCCCTATCTCAGTATTCATAACGAATCTTACTCCCATTGAAACATTTTCTGCCAATGATGATATTACCTTGCGCTCACCCGACCAGAGATCCTTGTCTTCTTTCCATTTGACTTCACTAACTCACACTATACTAGACTAAGCCTTTGCATTTTTCTTTTCACATTTTCAAGCTCCCCTACCACGCCCCGACTCCTACAGCGTTATCCTTTCGTAGAACTTTCTATCCTTTTCTCGTGGTCACCTCCCCTTTTGTAGTCCCTTCGGGGAGATCCCATTGGGGAACTAGTCCGCTATGGTTTGCCAATGAAGAGATCCAGAGTATTTTACATTTGCGGTGCTGGGAAACGAAGAGAATGAACTATATTCCGAACTGTTAAACGTCAGCTAAAGAAACCATCAAAGTGGAGCAAGAATTCCAGACCATCGTAAAGAATGCGTTGGCGCAGGACAGTGGAGCTGAGCTGTATAGTGAATTCTCTGATCAAATGGAAACTACTGGAGTACAAAAAGGAGCACAATCTGAGATCCGCGATCGTTATAATGCAGGACGAATCACAGACCATCCCTAATTTCAACATATGAGAGGCAGTGTACGAAGTGTATTAATGTATGTGGCAGAAATAATTGTTACTGATGTAACTATCAGAATATGTTGTATCTATTGTTTCCACTCATATTAAAATGCCACCTTGCAAGAAGTTTATGTGTAGTTTACTCTGTTCTTGCATGGACATTAAAAATTTATGTGTATATAGCCGGCTGGGTTGTTACCTACAAGATTACAAGCAAACATGTATCCATCACTCCGCCACAAACGGGGATTACAACAACAACAACAAAAAAATCAGTAGAGAACATCTGGGTAACACTAGCGGCAGTTATGGTCAAGATCCCCAAAGACGATATAAAATTTTGTTAAGTCATTTCAACGGACAAAGCGGCAGAGAAAAAGTCATCAAAGAACTTTGGGAAAGTTTCCAGGGCTCAAATATATCAACAAAAATGGCATGAGACTCATCTAACTTTGGCAGACGAATGACCTAAAGATTATGTCAACATCCCTCAGGAAATCTCCACGAAAACGGAAGACATGGAGGTCACCTATACAAGAGACGGGAGAATTCCCAACAGACCATGTAGCGACTTCATACCCAGTCCAGAGAGAGATCCATGACGTTAAAGTACGCAGAGGTGCCAATATTGATTCAGACCACTGTGTAACTCTATCCAAGACAAAATTTACAGCCGGCCGAAGTGGCCGTGCGGTTAAAGGCGCTGCAGTCTGGAACCGCAAGACCGCTACGGTCGCAGGTTTGAATCCTGCCTCGGGCATGGATGTTTGTGATGTCCTTAGGTTAGTTAGGTTTAACTAGTTCTAAGTTCTAGGGGACTAATGACCTCGGCAGTTGAGTCCCATAGTGCTCAGAGCCATTTGAACCATTTAAAATTTACACCGAAGAAGATTCATCAGAGAATAAAGCACTTACAAAAGTTAGACACAAAAATTATTATGAAATCCAACGTAGAACAGGAATGGGAGAAAACAATGAGGAGACACATGGCAAGAATTCCATAGATAGATCACACACAAAGCGAAAGGACTAATACTACGAAAAAGAACACTAAACACCACTGCTGGGACTCAGAGTGTGAAAGGGTACTAGAAATACGCAAGGAAGCTTTTCAGGGCTACAACAGTAAAAATCCTCAGAAAACCTATGTTGTTTCCAAGAATCAAGAAAAAAGGGTGCAAAACGTATTAGGCAAACGAAGCGAAAGTCTATGTAAGAGCAACTGGATGGTGTAGCGCTAAACTTCCGCAATCACAATACGAAAGAATTCTACAAGACCTTCTCAAGGAAGGTCTGCGGGTACACATCTCAAAACTGGTGCTTCAGGAAACCAGAGGGAAGACTAGCGCTAGCTAACCGAGAGAACTGTCAAAAACCGGCACGTTATTTCTCTGATCTCCTTAACTGCCCTGAACCTGTAACAAGATTCCCAGTACAGAAGTGGACCTCCACCCATCCAGCATCACTACCACCAAAATATGAAGAGATCAACAAACACATACATGAAATAAAAACAAAAAGACATCTGATGAAGACGGAATCAATGCAGAATTACTAAAGAACCTTAGGCCAAAATCACTACATCTCAACCATCTGCCAAACAGAAAATCTTCCTGACGACTGGCAATGTGAACTTATGTATCCACTGTACAGGAAAGGAGATAGGACGAAAGCGAACTATTACAGAGGAATCGCCCTGCTAGAAAATTTTCTCAGCGTGCTTACTTCAGAGAACACAAGAACAGTTAGATCGCAAAATTGAGGAATACCAGGCAGGCTTCCGCCCCGGTCGTTCATGCACAGAACAATTCCTCAATCTGTGAACCATTCTAAAATACAAGGCCATCAGGAATGCGCCACTCATATACACCTTCATAGGTTCCCAGAAAGCGTACGATTCTGTTGACCGACATTCCTTGTTCATCTACATCTACATCTACATTTATACTCCGCAAGCCACACCACGGTGTGTGGCGGAGGGCGCTATACGTGCCACTGTCATTACCTCCCTTTCCTGTTCCAGTCGCGTATTTTTCGCGGGAAGAACGACTTCCGGTAAGCCTCCGTGCGCGCTCGAATCTCTCTAATTTTATATTCGTCATCTCCTCGGGGGAGCAGTATATTCGATACAGTATATTCGATATCCCATCCAGAAGGGCACCCTCTGGGAACCTGGACAGCAAGCTACACTGCGATGAAGAGCGCCTATATTGCAGAGTTTGCTAAACATCTCCGTAACGCTATCACACTTACCAAATAACGCTGTGACGAAACGCGCCGCTCTTCTTTGGATCTTCTCTATCTCCTCTGTCAACTCGACCTGGTACGGATCCCGCACTGATAAGCAATACTCAAGTACAGGTCGAACGAGTGTTTCGTAAGCCACCTCGTTTGTTGATGGACTACATTTTCTAAGGACTCTCCAAATGAATCTCAATCTGGAACCCGCCTTACCAACAATTAATTTTATATGATCATTCCACTTAAAATCATTCCGTACGCATATTCCCAGATACTTTACGGAAGTAACTGCTACCAGTGTTTGTTCCGCTATCATATAATCATACACTAAAGGATCCTTCTTTCTATGTATTCGCAATACATTACGTTTGTCTATGTTAAGGGTCAGTTGCCACTCCCTGCACCAAGTGCCTATTCGTTGCATATCTTCCCGCATTTTGCTGCAATTTTCTAATGCTGCAACTTCTCTGTATACTACAGCACCATCCTCGAAAAGCCGCATGGAAATTCCGACACTGTTTACTAGGTCATTTATATATACTGTGAAAAGCAATGGTCCCATAACACTCCCCTGTGGCACGCCAGAGTTTACTTTAACGTCTGTTGACGTCTCTCCATTGAGAACAACATGCTGTGTTCAGTTTGCTAAAAACTCTTCAATCCAGCCACACTCCTGGTCTGATATTCCGTAGGCTCTTACCTTGTTTATCAGGCGACAGTGCGGAACTGTATCGAACGCCTTCCGGAAGTCAAGGAAAAGGGCATCTACCTGGGAGCCTGAATCTAATATTTTCTGGGTCTCATGAACAAATAAAACGAATCTTAGAAGAAGAGGGAGTCGATCAAAAAACACTAAGATTAATCAGACACACATTAGCTGACACAACACTGAAAGTCAAATTCATGGGTGAAATCTGCGATTCCTTCATGATCAAAACTGGAGTGCGCCAAGGCGACGGATTATTCCCACTATTACTCAACCTAGTCCTTGACAAAGTAGTGAGGGAAAGGGAGAAAGAACTGAAAACTCAGGAACACTGAAAACCAACACGACTATGAAGATGCCGGGACAAAATAGAAAAATCAAACCTAGCTTTCGTAGACGACCTGGCCATATTGTCAGACAAGGAAGCAACAGCAACCAAACAAATAGAGGAATTAAAAGAAAGCGCTGAGAAAGCTAGGCTGCAAATCTCTTACGAAAAGTCATCAAAATGAAACATGACAAAACTAGACACAAATTACTGAAAAATAAAGAGATTTGCATATTTCAAGTATCTAGGTGAAATCCCTGAACCTACAGGAGGAGAAAAGATCGCACAGAAGACTCGACTACAAAAAATGAAGAGACCGTTTGGTAAGACACAGAACGTATATAATAAAAAATGCATGTCCATTCGCACAAAATCCGAACATTACAACACAGTAATCAAGCCTGAAATATTGTATGTAAGTGAGACGCTAACATCCCATACGAAAAGTGACATTTGGAAACATACTGAAGGGAGGAAGAAAAATCATGAAGGAAATACTCGATCCAAAGCTGACAGAAGAGGGATACAGATTACACTCTAAGAAAACTACACAGAAGATGTCAAACATAGCAGAATATGTCAGAAAAAAGAAGGCTGAAAGTCTATGGGCACATCACCAGGCTACCACCAAAACGACTCACCTAGAGAATTCTAACATACATACAAGGGGTCAACTCAACAGTACCATGGATCACACCAGTCAAACTGGACCTAGAAGCAGCAAAAATCGATCCGATAGAAACTGAAGACAGAAATGTATACAGGGACAAGGTACAAAGTGGAATGTGAGGTCAGAGAATGAAGTCCCAAAGAAAACAGGGACAAAGTGGACTGAAGATAGAAAGAGACTCCGTGGAGAAAAAATGAGAGAATCGTGGAAGATCATAAAGAACGCTCAAAATGGGGCAGAACGCTTTGCGTGTTCCTACAGGGTCTCGACGCACATAACATATACCCTTCATATTCATTCTCTAAATGTGTTTCTGTTCGGATGAGTTATGAGTATTGGTATGGAGAAAACAACGGTCGACTTGTGTATGTTAAATGTATCACAGCTTAACAGTAGAAACTTACTTTATTGAAATTTACGAAGAGTTTTCTATGGAATGATGTATGTTTTGGAACAAAATGCAACAATTCAAAAATATGCATAATGATGCATTAGTTTGTGAAACATATGTTACACTTTAAGACATCGGTAGCAAGCTATTTTATAAAGCCTTACATCTGACCACCTCCTGGTGTAGACACTGAAATCCTCTTTACATAAGATAGGAAAGGAAAGGGACGCATGGGAGGGAAGACCCACGACAGTCACATCATTCTTCCTTCGACAGTTCACGTTTATTCAGAGAACACATTACACTAACAAACCGAATACAATTTTAAGTATGGGCAAGAGGACTTTCCTTATTTTACAAATAATCGGGTTAAACACTATTCGAAGTCCCATACCACAGGCAAGAAGTCAGTAATAAATACTAAATTGCAAGATAAGACAATTCCTAATTAAAGCAATTTGACGTTGGAATAATTAAGAGTTACTCTCCCAAAGCTTTAAGAACAAATTGCAACTTATGGCTCTTAAAAGATTTTTTTTTAAATTAAGATAATTCAAGTATGAATCAGACGAGTCTTTGAAAGAATCATCTGTAGCTGGGGTTACTAATTATCAAATCACAAGTCCAATCATTCAATTTTCAGAAGAGACTAACCATGAAAGTTAAGTGCCAACAGTTAAGATCCGGAAGATTTTCTTTTATGTGCATGGAATTAATACAATATGGAAGTGAAGGGAAAATAATTAGAACAACATCGCATCTCAGACATTGACCACTAGAGAAACTAAGCTTAGTTTCGAAATATTTTCAGAAGCGACTAACCATGAAAGGTAATTGCGAACAGCTAAGATCCAGGAAGATTTTCTTTTATGTGCATTGAATTAATACAATACGGAAGTGAAGAGAAAATAATTAGAACAACATCGCATCTCAGACATTGACCACTAGAGAATGTAAGCTAAGTTTCCAAATATCACCAGAATATGTATAGCTTGAAAAAATCTTATAGAAAATCTGAAGATTAATCATAAATCGGATAATATTACCCACTTCAGGAGAGACTTAAAATATTTGGCAGGAAATACACTGAAGTTCCAAAGAAACTGGTATTGGCATGCGCTTTCAAATACAGAGATATGTAAACGGGCAGAATATGTCGCTGCGCTGGGCAACACCTCTATGAGACAACAAGGGTCTGGCGCAGTTGTTAGATCGGTTACTGCTGCTACCATGGCAGGTTATCAAGATTTAAGTGAGTTGGAACGCGGTGTTACAGTCGGCCCAAGAGCGAAGGGACACAGGACCTCTGAGGTAGCGATGAAACTGGGATTTTCCCGTACGACCGTTTCACGAGTGTACCGTGATTATCAGGGATCCGGTAAAACATCAAATCTCCGACATCGCTGGGGACGCAAAAAGAGGCTGCAAGAACGCGACCAACGACGACTCAAAGGAATCGTTCTACGTGACAAAAGTACAACACTTCCGCAGACTGCTGCAGATTTCAATGCCGGGCCGTCAACAAGTGTCAGCGTGCGAACCATTAAAAGAAACATCATCGATATGGGCTTTCGGAGCCGAAGGCCCACTCATGTACCCTTGATGACCGCACGACACAATGCTCTACGCCTTGCCCAGGCCCGTCAAAACCGACATTAGACCGTTTATCCATGGAAATACGTTGCCTCGTCGGACCAGTCTAGTTTCAAATTGTATCGAGCAGATGGACATGTACGGGTATGGAGACAACCGCGTGAATCCATGTCCATGGACCCTGTATGTCAGCAGGGGACTGTTGACGTTGGTGGAGGTTCTGTAATGGTGTGGGACGTGTGCAGCTGGAGTGATATGGGAGCCCTGATACGTCTCGATACATTTCTTGACAGGTGGCACATACGTAAGCATCCTGCCTGGTCACCTGCATCCATTGTCGTCCATTCTGCATTCCGACAGACTTGGGCAATTCCAGCTGGACAATGCAACACCCCACACTTCCAGAATTACTACAGAGTGGTTCCGTGAACACTGTTGTGAGTTTGAGCACTACAGAAGGCCATTAAATTGCACCGACATGAACATTATTGAGCATATGTGGGGTGCCTTGCAACGTGGTGTTCAGAAGAGAACTCCACCCCCTCGTACTCTTACGGGTTAATGGACAGCCCTGGAGGATTCATGCTTTCAATGCCCCCCCCCCCCCAGCACTGCTTCAGACATTATTCGAGGGCATGCCGCGTCGTGTTGTGGCACTTTTGGTGGCTCGCGGGGGCTATACGCGATATTCGGTGGGTGTAGCAGTTTCTTAGCTCTTCAGTGTATTAATGTAAGATATTATTAATAAGAGCGAAGGCTAAACAAACTTAAGATACGAAATAGCTGCTAGCGTGAACAGCTCCACTAAGGTAATGTCGGGCAGCCACAAACACTATCCGAAAAACACTGTACCGATGCTTAAAAGCAACAGGTCCCCAAAGCCAAGCGCCACCAAAAACAGCAGACCCTTACCAAGTAAAACTAAGAACTGTTAACAAGCATCAGTCAGGTGAAACATGGGCCAAGAGATACAATTTCGGAAAATGTAATTCGCTCACGTCCTAGTAAATTAACGGCGAAAAGCTTCAAATGAACCATAGCAATCGAACAATAACGTCACTCAAAACCGCACAAAAAAAACACCGCTTAATAACATAATGTGCACAGCTTGGACGTGTTGTTGTTGTGGTCTTTAGTCCAGCGACTGGTTTGACGCAGCTCTCCATGCTGCTCTACCCAGTGCAAGCCTCATCTCCGATTATCTGCTGCAACCTACTTCCTTCTGAATCTGCTTGGTGTATCCATCTCTTGGTCACCGTCTACGGCTTTTACACTCAACGCTTCCCTCCAGTACTGAATTGGTGATCATTTGATGCCTGAGAACGTGTCCTACTAATCGATTCCTTCTTTTAGTCAGGCTGTGCCACATGTTCCTCTTCTTCCCAGTCCTATTCAGTACCTCCTCATTAGTTACGTGAACTACCCATCTAACCTTCAGCTTTCTTCTGTAGCACATCATTTCGAAAGCTTCTATTCTCTTCTTCTCTAAACTATTTGCCTTCCATGTTTCACCTCCATACATGGCTATACTCCATACAAATACTTTCAGAAACGACTTCCTGCCACTTAAATCTATACTCGATGTTAACAAATTTCTCTCCTTCAGAAATGCTTTCCTTGCCATTGCCAGTCTTCATTTTATACCCTCTCTACTTTGACCATCATGAGTTATTTTGTTCCCTCAATAGTAAAACTCATGTACTGCTTTAAGTGTCTCATTTCCTAATATAATTTCCTCTGCATCAACTGCTTTAATTCAACTACATTCCATTATTCTCGTTTTACTCTTGTTGATGTTCATTTTATATCCTCCTTCCAAGACACTGTCCATTCCGTTCAACTGCTCTTCCAAGTCCTTTGTTGTCTCTGATAGAATTATAATGTCATCGGCAAACCTCATATCTCTAATTTCTGCTTCGTCGATTTTAATTCCTGCTCAAAATTTTTCCTTTGTTTCCTTTACTGCTAATATACAGTTCCAATAACATCGGGGTTAGGCGACCACCCTTTCTCGCTCCCTTCTCAACCAGTGCTTCCCTTCCATGCCCCTCGACTCTTATAAACTGCCATCTGGCTTTTGTACAAACTGTAAATAGCCTTTCGCTCTCTGTATTTTACCCTTGCCACCTTCAGAATTTGAAAGAGAGTATTCCAGTCAACACTGTCAAAAGCTTTCTGTAAGTCTAAAAATGTTAGAAACGTAGATTTGCCTTTCCTAAATCTGTCCTGTAAGATAAGTCGTACGGTCAGTATTGCCTCACGTATTCCAAAATTTCTACGGAATCCAAACTGATCTTTCCTGAGTTCGGCTTCTATCAGTTTTTGCATTCGTTTGTACAGAAGTCGTGTAAGTATTTTGCAGCTGAGTGTTGGGTAATTTTCACACCATCAACGCCTCCTTTCTTTGGGATTGGAATTATTATAATCTTCTTGAAGCCTGAGGGTATTTCACATGTCTAATTCATCTTGCTCACGAGATAGTAGAGTTTTGTAATGAATGACTCTCCCGAGGCTATCAGTTGTTGTAATGGAATGTTGCCTGCTCCCGGGGCCTTGTTTCGGCTTAGGTCTTTCAGTGCTCTGTCAAATTCTTCACGCAATGTTATATCTCCCATTTCATCGTCATCTACGCCCTCTTCAGTTTCTACAATATTTCCGTCAAGTTCGTGGACGTAAGGGAAGGCAATTCAAGTGAAGCCCACTGAGGGGCGTGGTGAAAGCTTCGATGCAGGCACTAACGGTACCTTCGTAACCAATCAGTTTCGGCACAAATAGAGCCAACGGCCACACAGCCGGCGGGCCGACCGCTCTCCGTGCTGCCCTCTCGCCTTGTACACAGACACTTCTCCATTCCAAACGTTGTGGCACGTTTTCAAGGCTCCGCGCCAGCGATAACACACAGGAAGCTAAAGGTATTCCTTGGCAGCTAGTGGGGCGCCGACGAAAGAAGGGGGAAGAAAAGATGAGATGAAGCCGCCACGGCTCAAATATTACGTTACAGACTAACAATGGAATACCACGTTACGGCTGCGCAAATCGTCACCGAACATCCGCTTCGTTCACTCTTGGGACGTAAACTTGAGAAGGTGGAAGTGCCGTCGGAACGAAACAAAATTTCGATGTAGACCTCCACGTGCGGTATGTCATAGGTCAGCCGGCTTGTCTGAAATCAAAATTGAGTTGACGTTACTGAAGTGTATAAACTTCTTTAGGAGTTGTACCTCCCTTAAGTTATTTGGACCATATGAAACAAAAAGGCGGCCTTTTGAGAAAATAGGGTTTTTTCGTCGATTTTTCAACTTCTTTGGTCAAGTAAAAGTATTTATAGTCGATGGATCGGAATAAAAGTGGTACAACTTCTAGACAATTTAGTTAGATTCGTCGGAAACAAAGAATCATGCCAATCGGTCCAGTAGATTTGAAGTTACAAGCGGTTTTCGGCCCCTTGAATCTGGTGGTCGTCCGAATGCTTGGCGAACTGCGTCGAACAGAGTCCCAGGGTGACGTCCGTCGTTGTCATGGTCTTCAGAATTGCTGAATACCCTTCGTCGAAGCTGCTCACTGTCAGGAAAGTCGCAATCTCCACAATCTTCGCACCAGAATGCAAATGCCAGGGGTCTAACATCCAAACACAGGCGTTCAAACTTTCATTTGAATTTTGTGTGTTTTCACCCAAGCACCGGTACAATAACTTGTCCTCCGAAAGGGCCCCGTAGATCGGATGAGTCACTTTTTGAACTTCTTTGGAGAGCGGCTGGTGGTTTTGATATTCGTCCAGTTGTCCGGAAGCCTCTGCAATGCGCCACGTGCACCATCTAGTTTCCCCAGCCGGACAATTTTGGTGTTGTGGGTGGTCATCCGTCGAACACTTGTGGAAATACGTTGCCCAAATTGCCTTCTTCATCTGTTCCACCGAACTGGAATGCCACCGGATTGCCAGGCCGTGGTACGTAGTAAGCTCCTTGATCACTTTATCAGTTTTAGTCATGGACAAGAACATAGAATAACTTTTCGCGGCTACAAAGTCGAAATTCCAGAAAAATCTGGTGTTTGAGAAAGGTCGATTTCAGGTAGGTGCATTTTTTTTTTTTTTTTTTTTTTTTGTTCAGCCGCGAATAACAAATATTTCTGTTCCGTATTCGGAAAAACCGTTTCAAGGGTGGATTCTAAACATTTTTATGGAACCAAAAATGCAATTTAAGGAAATCGATTTTTTGATGCAAAAGATAGTAAACCTCCCCCCTATTTAAACCTCAATTGTGCATCTTTTGCCTACTTACATTTTAATATGCGTCTGAAAAGGGGACTCATGTGCTGAAATTGGACTGTGCACTCCTTCTCAGAAACAAATGATGTTTACAACTGCATTAACTGGAAACCACTGCATTAAAGGCATGTAACGTGTATCCACAGGACATGTGGCCTATAATTGAAGAAGAGTCATGATGATCTCTCCATTGGCAAAAGATTCCGGATTAGTCCCCCATTCGGATCTCCGGTAGGGGACTGCCAAGGGGGAGGTTACCATGAGAAAAAGATTGAATAATCTACGAAAGCATAACGTTATACGAGTCGGGGCGTGGAATTTCATAAGCTTGAACGTGGTAGGGAAACTAGAAAATCTGAAAAGGGAAATGCAAAGGCTCAATCTAGATATAGTAGGGGTCAGTGAAGTGAAGTGGATGGAAGACAAGGCTTTCTGGTCAGATGAGTATCGGGTAATATCAACAGCAGCAGAAAATGGTATAACAGCTGTAGGATTCGTTATGAATAGGAAGGAAGGGCAGAGGGTGTGTTAATGTGAACAGTTCAGTGACCGGGTTGTTCTAATCAGAATCGACAGCAGACCGAGAACGATAGTACAGGTATACATGCCGACGTCGCAAGCTGAATATGAACAGATAGAGAAAGCGTATGAGGATATTGAAAGGGTAACGCAGTATGTAAAGGGGGCGAAAATCTAATAGTCATGGGCGACTGGAATGCAGTTGTAGGGGAAGGAGTAGAAGAAAAGGTTATAGGAGAATATGGGCTTGGGACAAGGAATGAAAGAGGAGAAAGACTAACTGAGTTCTGTAACAAGTTTCAGCTAGTAATAGCGAATACCGTGCTCACAAGAGGAGGAGGTATACTGGGAAAAGGCCGGGAGATACGGGAAGATTTCAATTAGATTACATCATGCTCAGACAGAGTTTCCGAAATCAGATACTGGATTGTAAGGCGTACCCAGGAACAGATTTAGACTCAGATCACAATATAGTAGTGATGAAGAGTAGGCTGAAGTTCAAGACATTAGTCAGGAAGAATCAATACGCAAACAAGTGGGATACGGAAGTACTAAGGAATGACGAGATACGTCTGAAGTTCTCTAACGCTATAGATACAGCAATAAGGAATAGCGCAGCAGGCAGTACAATTGAAGAGGAATGGATATCTCTAAAAAGGGCCATCACAGAAGTTGGGAAGGAAAAAAAAGGTACAAAGAAGGTAGCTGCGAAGAAACCATGGATAACAGAAGAAATACTTCAGTTGATTGATGAAAGGAGGAAGTACAAACATGTTCCGGGAAAATCAGGAATACAGATATACAAGTCACTGAAGAATGAAATAAATAGGAAGTGCAGGGAAGCTAAGACGAAATGGCTGCAGGAAAAATGTGAAGACATTTAAAAAGATATGATTGTCGGAAGGACAGACTCAGCATACATGAAAGTCAAAACAACCTTTGGTGACATTAAAAGCAACGGTGGTAACATTAAGAGTGCAACGGGAATTCCATTGTTAAATGCAGAGGAGAAAGCAGATAGGTGGAAAGATACATTGAAAGCCTCTATGAGGGTGAAGATTTGTCTGATGTGATAGAAGAAGAAACAGGAGCCGATGTAGAAGAGATAGGGGATCCAGTATTAGAATCGGAATTTAAAAGATCTTTGGAGGTCTTACGGTCAAATAAGGCAGAAGGCATAGATAACATTCCATCAGAATTTCTAAAATCATTGGGGGAAGTGGCAACAAAACGACTATTCACTTTGGTGTGTAGAATATATGAGTCTGGCGATATACCATCTGACTATCGGAAAAGCATCATCCACACAATTCCGAAGACGGCAGGAGCTGACAAGTGCGAGAATTATCGCACAATCAGTTTAGCAGCTCATGCATCGAAGCTGCTTACAAGAATAATATAGAGAAGAATGGAAAAGAAAATTGAGAATGCGCTAGGTGACGATGAGTTTGGCTTTAGGAAAAGTAAAGGGACGAGAGAGGCAATTCTGACGTTACGGCTAATAATGTAAGCAAGGCTAAAGAAAAATCAAGACACTTTCATAGGATTTGTCGACCTGGAAAAAGCGTTCGACAATATAAAATGGTGCAAGCTGTTCGAGATTCTGAAAAAAGTAGGGGTAAGCTATAGGGAGAGACTGGTCATATACAATATGTACAACAACCAAGAGGGAATAATAAGAGTGGACGATCAAGAACGAAGTGCTCGTATTAAGAAGGGTGTAAGACAAGGCTGTAGCCTTCCGCCCCTACTCTTCAATCTGTACATCGAGGAAGCAATGATGGAAATAAAAGAAAGGTTCAGGAGTGGAATTAAAATACAAGGTGAAAGGATATCAATGATACGATTCGCTGATGACATTGCTATCCTGAGTAAAAGTGAAGAAGAATTAAATGATCTGCTGAACGGAATGAACAGTCTAATGAGTAAACAGTATGGTTTGAGAGTAAATCGGAGAAAGACGAAGGTAATGAGAAGTAGTAGAAATGAGAACAGCGAGAAACTTAACATCAGGATTGATGGTCACGAAGTCAATGAAGTTAAGGAATTCTGCTACCTAGGCAGTAAACTAACCATTGACGGACGGAGCAAGGAGGACATCAAAAGCTGACTCGCTATGGCAAAAAAGGCATTTCTGGCCGAGAGAAGTCTACTAATATCAAATACCGGCCTTAATTTGAGGAAGAAATTTCTGAGGATGTACGTCTGGAGTACAGCATTGTATGGTAGTGAAACATGGACTGTGCGAAAACCGGAACAGAAGAGAATCGTAGCATTTGAGATGAGGTGCTATAGACGAATGTTGAAAATTAGGTGGACTGATAAGATAAGGAATGAGGAGGTTCTACGCAGAATCGGAGAGGAAAAGAATATGCGGAAAACACTGATAAGGAGAAGGGACAGGATGATAAGACATCTGCTAAGACATGAGGGAATGACTTCCATGGTACTAGAGGGAGCTGTAGAGGGCAAAAACTGTATAGGAAGACAGAGATTGGAATACGTCAAGCAAAAATAATTGAGGACGTAGGTTGCAAGTGCTACTCTGAGATGAAGAGGTTAGCACAGGAAAGGAATTCGTGGCGGGCCGCATCAAACCAGTCAGTAGACTGATGACAAAAAAAAAAAAAAGGAAAAAGCGGATATTATCATTGACTATTAGATTTCATTGCACTGCACAGTTACTGGAGAGGAGTAATAAGAAAGTCGAACAGTTAGCGTTGGGGGGTATTTTATATTGCTGAAGAACAATGGATGTAGGATCAGCTATAGTTCTGAGCCATTTCTTTCACTCCCCTAAAGCAGCGATTCGCGTTGCAACGTCGTCCCGGGGGCCGACACCAGCTCGTTCGAGAAGGAGACGGTGGCCTTAGGAGAGACGCCCGCCCGTGAGGAGGGCGCCCCGGGGACGTCGGGCGGCGCGGCGCTGCGTTATCCTCCCAGGGAGGGCGCGCCCCCCGCGGGATTATCGCTGCGGGATCAGGTGTGCCGCGAGCCCACCAATTACAGCGGCCGCCGTGGCGCGGCGCTGCGGTCGCCTCATCCGGCTTACGATGCCCACAGGCCGAGCCGGCTACTCCAGCAGTCGGCCGGCACTTGTGGCCCGCTGCTCCGTGCGAGTCGCCCAGGTCAGCTCTTACGTTCGTTCCGTCAGCTAATAACGGCAACGTTACTCTGGTCTCTGCTGCGCCTGCCACCGTATTTACTACAGCTACTACTACTACTACACTACTGGCCATTGAAATTGCTACACCAAGAAGAAATGCAGATGATAAACGGGTATTCATTGGGCAAATATTATACTAGAACTGACATGTGATTACATTTACACGCAGTTAGGTTGCACATATCCTGAGAAATCAGGACCCAGAACAACCACGTCTGGCCGTAATAACGGCCTTGATACGCCTGGGCATTGCGTCAAACAGAGCTTGGATAGCGTGTACAGGTACAGTTGCCCAAGCAGCTTCATCACGATACCACAGTTCATCAAGAGTAGTGACTGCCGTATTGTGGCGAGCCAGTTGCTCGGCCACCATTGACCAGACGTTTTCAATTGCTGAGAGATCTGGAGAATGTGCTGGCCAGGGCAGAAGTCGAAAATTTTCTGTATCCAGAAAGGCCCGTACAGGACCTGCCACATGCGGCCGTGCATTATCCTGCTGAAAAGTAGGGTTTCGCAGGGATCTAATGAAGGGTAGAGCCACGGGTCGTAACACATCTGAAATGTAAAGTCCACTGTTCAAAGTGCCGTCAATGCGAACAAGACGTGACCGAGACGTCTACCCAATGGAACCCTATTACATCACGCCGGGTGAAACGCCAGTATGGCGATGACGAATACACGCTTCCAATGTGCGTTCACAGCGATGTTGCCAAACACGGATGCGACCATCATGACGCTGTAAACAGAACCTGGATTCACCCGAAAAAAGGACCTTTTGCCATTCGTGCACCCAGGTTCGTCGTTGAGTACACCATCGCAGGCGCTCCTGTCTGTGATGTAGCGTCAAGGGTAACCGCAGCAACGATCTCCGAGCTGATAGTCCATGCTGCTGCAAACGTCGTCGAACTGTTCGTGCAGATGGTTGTTGTCTTGCAAACGTCCCCACCTGTTGACTCAGGAATCGAGACGTGGCTCCTCGTTCCGTTACAACCATGCGGATAAGATGCCAGTCATCTCGACTGCTACTGATACGAGGCCGTTTGGATCCAGCACGGCGTTCAGTATTACCCTCCTGAACCCACCGATTCCATATTCTGCCAACAGTCATTGGATCTCGACCAACGCGAGCAGCTATGTCGCGATACGATAAACCTCAATCGCGATAGGCTACAATCCGACCATTATCAAAGTCGGAAACGTTATGGCACGCATTTCTCCTCCTTACGCGAGCCATCACAACAACGTTTCACCATGCAACGCCGGTCAACTGCTGTCTGTGTATGAGAAATCGGTTGGAAACTTTCCTCCTCTCAGCACGTTGTAGCTGTCGCCACCGGCTCCAGCCTTGTGTGAATGCTCTGAAAAGCTAATCATTTGCATATCACAGCATCTTATTACTGTTGGTTAAATTTCGATTTTGTAGCACGTCATCTTCGTGGTGTAGCAATTTTAATGGCCAGTAGTGTACTACTACCACTACTGGCCGCACTGAATTTAATACCCTGGTACGGCCACCTCACATCCCGATTTTGGTGTTGTCAGAGGCGCAGTGGCAGTCACAGCGTCTTGTTCATATCTGGAAAAGTTATTTTATATTTGCGCGAGGACCAAGACACAAACCTCCATTAGCTGCTTTACGTGAGCAGTCGTTTTATCATTGGGCCCTGAATCAGATTCTGATTGTCATCCCCGGTTCCCTCCTGTAAGAGTAGCAGACACTGTGCCATCACGACAGAAGCACCATTACATACAAATGGATGCGACGGGCTGTAGGTATTATTATCCAAACAGGCTTAAATACTTACTGTGTGGAGTAAAATGTATTTATTCTGTTATTATTTTCTGTCATGTTATCAGCAGTTACTGCTCTCATGGAGTAGCCACAGCAGAGGATGGTGGATTACAACAACCCAACATGCTTTGGATTACAAACGATATGGATTACCATAGTAGAGGTAAGCCTTTAGAGCCCTGAAATTGATAACGAATAAACAAAAATAAAAACAATAAATGCAACTGATTGGAGTCATAATACAAAGAGAATAAATTTTATTCTCCGTGATAGGAGAAATTTCTGAACCGTTCCTCATAAGAACTGGCTTAAGACAGGTTGAGTAGAAATTTCTGAACCATTCCTCATAAGAACTGGCTTAAGACAAGTTGAGTATCTGTCACCATTAATTTTCAAATGTGCGTGGGAATATAAAAAGAGAGAATGGTACAAGGATAACGCAAAGAATATAAGAAATGAAAGTTCCAGAACTGATGCTAGTATAATCTGCATGGGATTTTCTGATTATCTTGCTCTCGAAGCTATTATCGTTCGAGAAACCAGAAAAGATGTTAAATCGCTAGAAGAAGCAGCTCAGAAAATCTATCATACAATATGGTTTCGGAAAACATACCTTATGCCATTGTAATGTTATGTGTGCCTCGCTGCTTTTTTTAAAACTAATTTGTTTCTGATTTTATTGTGAGAAACTCAGTAATGTATGTAAATACCGTAAATGTAAATTTGATTCAAAAGGTACTTGAAGTGAAGTGAAGCGCAGCTTGACAGCAACAAACTCTTTAGCGAGTTTCCCTGCAACAATAGTAGCTGTAGACCTTTGAGTATGGACTCTAAAGAAAAAAAAAACAATTGATTTATTAAAAAAAAGAGAACTGTTAATCTGTATCTTGTGGAAAGGGGATGTGTTGCTAGGCCGTCACTCAGAACGTATTGTTATATTTAATGAAAACTGATATTTTCATGATAAAACCGAGTAAAGTATGTGCAAGAGTTGCCAAACACTTATGTATACAAATTGTGAAGAACAGAAATAGCTGGTTTTTTGGAAAAGGAGGTGAACTTCATTGTCGTCGCCGTCTATCAATCGACAGAATTGTAAGCGCACAAAGTTCACTAAAATACAGGAAAATAAATGCACTCTCTTTAGTTTTCAATCAATAAGTAACAACCTCTCATAATTTCTTAATTACAGTAATTGGATTAAGTTCTTGTACTATAGTATGGTGCTGAACTCCACTGACCAATTTTGATGAAGTAGGACGTGTAGTTTGAAGGAAGTTTGTGTGTCAAGCAATCTCCGTTTCTCACGAAAAGCTGATTACTGTTTGATCTTATATATTTACAACAGTGGTCCCTTCGGTATGAAAAGCTACGAAAACTTGGCCTCAAAGCTATCCGCAATACGGCCAAGTAACTAACAGAGTCGTATTTTAAACCTTAACGAACAATAACTTCTTCCAAATTGTAATACGTCACCAACTGGTGCAGAAGCTGATCATTCAAGGAGGCAGCAACCAAAATTCAGGTACCAGTTACGACTTAAAGTAAAAATCTCAATCAAAAATCTCTCTCACTCTCTCTCTCTCTCTCTCTCTCCAGACACATATATCAATATTCATATTATAAACAAATATAGTCATTTTACACCATCTCCTCCACTATTAGCAAAGAAAACTACAACAGGAAACAGGAAATCAAAACTGGTGGAAAATATCAATATTTATAAATAGTTAGGTGAATTCATAACATATACCCTAAATCAGAAACTGACGTGCCTTACATCTCTCTTCGTTGTCGTAGCATTGACTCTTTTCAGAATGAATGGGAACAGTTCGATTGATATTCGCAGAAGGCTGAAATATCCGCTCGGGTAATCTCTGATTTAGTGTGCGACTGCAGGCACAGCGACACGTGCAGACACGTCAGTTAGGATTGCGAATGCCTTGGTCCTCTCAGACGTGCAAGTTTCGACAGCTGCACGAATAATAGCAGAAGTGGTACTTGCTTGCATGAAATCGATGCGTAAGAAAAGAAGCAAAAGGCAGGTCTCGATTCGTGAATGGATAGAAAAAGGTGTCATTCCGGCTACTCGGCGACTCGAAACCAACTTCGTAATATGTGGACGGGATTCCATACAGTCAGATCCCTCCTCATGCGATGTCCCTAATTTTGGTGCCCTGAGGAAGGACATTCGTGGCCGTCGATTTGCTTCAGAGGAAGAGTTGCATGGCTGCGTACTGTCATGGTTCCGTAGGCAAACATTTTTCCACGAAGGCGTTGACCGTCTTGTCTGCCAGCGGGATAAATGCATTGGGAATTATACCCATTAATTTTGAAATAGTAAACAGTTTACTCACTGTTATCCACCTGTCTAGTTTTCCTGTGGCTGCTTTTAAATGAAAAAGTGTCACCTGTTGTAGATTTTTCCTCTTTCATTACACGAAACGGTTTTCACAAGCTTGGATTTATTAACTATAGTTCATTGATGGTTACGAAACATACCACAGCTATTATCAGTGCAATAAAGAATGAAATAATGGTTGCTTATGCGCTCTCCAACCTCCATGTACTTAATTTTATTTATCTGACAAACCCTACTCTTAGGGCTATATTTTATTTGGACTAATGGAGCTATGGAGATGTTTGTAAAAATGGCAATGACAATTCACTCTATGTTAATGTAATACTGCCGCCTTCTGAAGAAGATAGATTTAAATCTATCGAAACCTAGGTGAAGATTACTTTATCCTTTGCAACTGGTCGGCTGTTTTTAATCTAATTACGTGGAACCGTTGCTGTTACGCAGCTATGTTTAAAATAATGAAATAATACCTTATTGCTGAAATTGTTGATAAACTGATAGTAATAAAGGACACGTCACTCTAGATGTACACTGTTGTCCAAAATTAAAGCAACAAACAACTATTCCCCCGTCCTGTGTCACGATATAATCATACAATCTGTCAACAGATGTCCGTACGATCGTGTCCTGCATGGAGGATTGCATTCCGGTCAACGGAGATCCACACCAACGGTGACGTCAGGGCACCTGTCAAATGGTGTACTGATTGCCAGGTAGTCCGACATCCACAATTTAAAAAAAAAAAGTCATGTGACTAGGGCCTCCCGTCTGGTAGACCGTTCGCCGGGTGCAAGTCTTTCGATTTGACGCCACGTCGGCAACTTGCGCGTCGATGGTGATGAAATCATGATGATTAGGGCAACACAACACAACACAACACCCAGGCTCTGAGCGGAGAAAATCCCCGACACAGCCGGGAAACGAACCGGGGCCCTTAGGATTTACTTTCTGTTGCGCTGACTCAGCAACCGGGGGCGGGCCCATCCACAGTTACCGTGTACACAATTACAGACGGAGCATTATGGCGCAGAGAAGACGCCTACCAGACTCTTTGCTGTGGGGGACCATGGGAAGAAATGGAATCTCGACAGTAACAAACTGATGTGGCCCGATGGCTTAATGTAAATCGTTCTGTTGTTTTTAGGATGAGGCGACAGTTGTAGAGATCAAAAGTGTATCCCGAAGACAAGGGAAGGGCCGACCACGCGTGACATCAGGAAGAGGGGACCGTTATTTAGCTGTAAGGAAATGAAGGTACCGCCTTAGTACTGCACGGACACTAGGATCTGACTTCGTAGCATCCACTGGGTGTATTGTAGCCAGGAAAACGGTGTACAGAAGGCTTCGGCTGAGTGCCCTTTACTGTCGGAGACTTACTGTGTGAGTACCTCTGACGCGTCTTCACAGAAGGAAACTTCTAGAGTGGAGCTGTCAACATACCACGTGGACGGTCGAACAGTGGACCAATGATCTTTTCACAGATGAGTTCCGATTTGGTGTGGACAGTGATTCTCGACGATTTCGCATCTGGATGGAATGTGAAATACTATTTCGGGACCCAAACTTTGTCGATAGTAACTGATATCGAGGAGGATCCTAAAGGGTCTGGGCAGGGATTAAGTCGACCACTCGAACAACTCTTCATGAAATTGAACGGTTAAACTGGCAAGGTTTAACTGTCGTCAGGTGCCGTGACGAGATATTGGGACCCACGTGCGGTTGTTACGAAGTGCTGTGAGCCCATACTTCATACTGCTGGACGACAATGCTCGACTTCACACAGCACGCGCTTCTGATGTTTTCTTGGAAACTGAAGATATTGCACGCATGGCGTGTCCTGCTCGCTCTCCCGATTTGAGTCCTACAGGGCACGCTGGGGATGCAGTAGGGAGACGGGTTGCATCATGTCAGCATCCACCAACCAATCTCCAAGACTTGCGAGCAGCGCTGCGTGAAGAATAGGCGTTACTACCTCAACATGACTTTTCTGACATCATTTCCCGCCTACCCTGTGGTTTTTGAGGCTTGTATTGCTGCCAGAGGCGGTCACACCCTATTCTGAGCGCATTAATCAGTTGTCGGAATGTGCTCGTAAATCCGTTAACGTGAAAAAAACAACGTTTTTGTCTACCATTATGCATGCTGCTATTCTGTATTATTTATACAGGTTGGTCGGAAATTCCCGTTACAGACTACTAGGTCTTGTAGAAGGGTGTGAGTAATATCATATTTTGACTGGAACCCATGTCCGGAAACCTCATCCAAAGAGACTACAGAGCGTCAAAGTTATAGGCATAGGCGTGTGTAAATGTAGGTATACACGGGGTAATGCCGCGATGATGTTACAGACTTTCTAATGATGGAGGACGATAAATGTACACTCCTGGAAATGGAAAAAAGAACACATTGACACCGGTGTGTCAGACCCACCATACTTGCTCCGGACACTGCGAGAGGGCTGTACAAACAATGATCACACGCACGGCACAGCGGACACACCAGGAACCGCGGTGTTGGCCGTCGAATGGCGCTAGCTGCGCAGCATTTGTGCACCGCCGCCGTCAGTGTCAGTCAGTTTGCCGTGGCATACGGAGCTCCATCGCAGTCTTTAACACTGGTAGCATGCCGCGACAGCGTGGACGTGAACCGTATGTGCAGTTGACGGACTTTGAGCGAGGGCGTATAGTGGGCATGCGGGAGGCCGGGTGGACGTACCGCCGAATTGCTCAACTCGTGGGGCGTGAGGTATCCACAGTACATCGATGTTGTCGCCAGTGGTCGGCGGAAGGTGCACGTGCCCGTCGACCTGGGACCGGACCGCAGCGACGCACGGATGCACGCCAAGACCGTAGGATCCTACGCAGTGCCGTAGGGGACCGCACCGCCACTTCCCACCAAATTAGGGACACTGTTGCTCCTGGGGTATCGGCGAGGACCATTCGCAACCGTCTCCATGAAGCTGGGCTACGGTCCCGCACACCGTTAGGCCGTCTTCCGCTCACGCCCCAACATCGTGCAGCCCGCCTCCAGTGGTGTCGCGACAGGCGTGAATGGAGGGACGAATGGAGACGTGTCGTCTTCAGCGATGAGAGTCGCTTCTGCCTTGGTGCCAATGATGGTCGTATGCGTGTTTGGCGCTGTGCAGGTGAGCGCCACAATCAGGACTGCATACGACCGAGGCACACAGGGCCAACACCCGGCATCATGGTGTGGGGAGCGATCTCCTACACTGGCCGTACACCACTTGTGATCGTCGAGGGGACACTGAATAGTGCACGGTACATCCAAACCGTCATCGAACCCATCGTTCTAACATTCCTAGACCGGCAAGGGAACTTGCTGTTCCAACAGGACAATGCACGTCCGCATGTATCCCGTGCCACCCAACGTGCTCTAGAAGGTGTAAGTCAACTACCCTGGCCAGCAAGATCTCCGGATCTGTCCCCCATTGAGCATGTTTGGGACTGGATGAAGCGTCGTCTCACGCGGTCTGCACGTCCAGCACGAACGCTGGTCCAACTGAGGCGCCAGGTCGAAATGGCATGGCAAGCCGTTCCACAGGACTACATCCAGCATCTCTACGATCGTCTCCATGGGAGAATAGCAGCCTGCATTGCTGCGAAAGGTGGATATACACTGTACTAGTGCCGACATTGTGCATGGTCTGTGGCCTGTGTCTATGTGCCTGTGGTTCTGTCAGTGTGATCATGTGATGTATCTGACCCCAGGAATGTGTCAATAAAGTTTCCCCTTCCTGGGACAATGAATTCACGGTGTTCTTATTTCAATTTCCAGGAGTGTACATTTATCGTTCTTTATCATCCTAGAAAGTCTGTAACATCATCACGGAAACATATCGTGTATACGTATATTTACAGATGCCCGCGCCTATAACTTTGACGCTCTGTCGTCTCGTTGGATGACATTTCCAGACATGGGTTCCTATTCAAAATACGATGTACTCACTCCCCTCTACAAGTCCTAGAAGTCTGTAACGGGAATTTCCGACCACCCTGTATTGTTTACTATCACCTGTTTATACTGTTTTGTGGCAAAATAAACGCAACCTTGAAATGTTTCGGTTTGTTGGTTTCATTTTGAACACAAGCGTAAATTTCAGTACATTCAAATCTGGGAAGCTGGTATGAATCACTCTTGGATAAACCAGATGTAATCGACCATTAGTATATTTCGATACAAACTACTGGAGACATAAGCAAGAGGTACTCACAAACGACCAGCATGTTGGCCGCGACAGTCTTGGTGGAGAAAGAGGGCGCGTCGGCCGTCACCTCGCAGCTGAAGTTGCCCGACAGGCTGAAGCCGACACGTCGCAGCACCACCTGAGTCGCGTTGGACGCCGAGAGCTGCCAACAACAGAGAGCACAGTGTAATTATAACGCCGAAGAATTCTCGTGGTTATCTGTGGCACGAAACTGAAAATTACGCAGTGAATTATGCTCTTAAAGATACTCTACTCAAACATTATCTGTCTTTAGCGATCAGCGTACTTTACCGTCATTTGCAGGACCCGACTACAGTTCCAGGTACTCCACGAAATTGCCGTGGATGGGCATCTGGAACGGGAAGCACGTAACTTTCTGATAGCAATACAGGAACTACGCGAAAACAGGCAGCAGTTGCGAGGGCGATCTGATGATTAAACAGCTTCCAAATCGCATCCGAATGAAGCCACACGTCGGAGGATGACACGGCGGCTGGTCCACAGAGCCGGATTTCGAGGATGGCACACACTGAGGTGACAGAAGTCACGGGATGCCTCCTATAATCGTGTCGGACCTCCTTTGGTCTGGCGTAGCCCAGCAACACGGCTTTGTAACGCCGGAAATGCATATCCTCCTATTTCCATCTATTGTACCATATTTTTTCTTTCCTTGCTTTGTTACCTCAAGATATGACATTTCTGTCTCTTTATATATTGTAATTGTTTTACTATTTGTATATATATATTTATGCATTTATGTCGATGTATAATTGGTTTGTTTCGTAAATATTATTTGTATTTTTACGCTGGGTCTTGCCTAGGGAAAACTGCTATCGAACGATTACATCGATAGGTCGTGTGAAGAATCGAAATGTGTAGGATCTTTGGTAGTGTTAACTCTGCCGCGTGGAGCGCGGGCCGAGGGAGAGTCTGGCTGGAGTAGCGAGTGGAGCAGGTGTGTTGTGTGAAGCTCCCGCGAGTTGCCGCGCTTTCGCGGTTTGGCAGCATGTAATTGCGCTCGACTTGCGATGATAGTTTCTGACATGGTGTCGCGGACGGGAAGCATTAGCTGGCGCACATCACGAGCCCGTTTCGTCTGGTGACCGTGTCGAGAAGAAGGCGCGCCCACATCCAGCTTCTGCAACTGCGACGGCTGACAATGAGTGACTGTCGCCACCTCCTCGATCGACGGCTTCAAACCTTCAATCAACCAACAAGGAAGACAGGAAGCACGTAAAGTTTTAGAACTGTATGGCAGACCTCAGCTTTTCAAACTTTTAAAATTGTTCCATTTGCCTCGCAAAATTACAGCAACTTAGCATGAACCTTTGTTGCTCATTGTCCCAGTTGCATTACCAAGCAGGGTCCCTTCCTTTTCCGGAATGAACCCGAGTGTCATTGAGATTCAAACGCCAGCATCATTTTATTTAACTGGTTTAATTTCAAAGTTCAGTTAAGGTATTCATAGCCGGCTACAGTATTTAGATTGCAGAAGCACAAATTAAGAGTGCGAGTTTTGTTACCGTATTTTAGCTTACCTGTGACTGCAGCTCAGCTTGGTACGTACTAAATTTTACTATTGTTAATTGTTCAGAATCATTTAATTCAAGTTCAAAGTTAAATCTCTTATTTCTAAATTGCGTAGATTCAAGTAGCTTTTGAAATGATTGTTGAGGTAGTGCAAGACTAACCGTATTTTACTGAATTTCGATGTGCTTCAGAAAGAAAGCTCACTATTAACTTCAGTAACTAAATTAACTTTCGATTTTCCTGTTTTATTAATTCTTTTGCTAAATTAAGTCAGAGTGTTGCGAAATTTATTACTTCTGACAAACTTTCAGTTTTCACACTGCACGTGTCAACCATCAGTTGCCACACTTCTAGTGCTAATTATATGTCTAATAACATTTCTTTTTCAGTTACTATAGTAATTGTCCTTAGGACAGGCGACCGTAATTTTCCCCAAATCTCAAATATCTAATTACCGCTAGTTGATTGTTAACGTAACGGCCGCACATTTACTTTCTTTATTAACTTTACCCCCATTTCAAAATTAATTTCCACCAGTTTCATTAGCATTTTTCCTTTCTTTCAGATGTAACCCTTTCCTCCCTCTTTACCGACAAGTTAACCTCGGTGACGATTGCTTTTCCCAAATTTCCATTAGGTACACGCGGTTTAATTTTTCACTGTCATTAAGGTCGATAAATGAGGGGGAGGTTACAGCTTGATACAGTCGTTGGAAGAACCCTGCAGTAACACTGAGCCATGCTCTCTCTATAGCCGGCCATAACTTCGAAAGTGTTACCGGTCCATAATTTTGTGCACCAACAGTCTTCTCGATTATGCCCAAAAATTTTCGATGGGATTCGTGTCTTGCGATCTTGGTGGCCAAACCATTAGGTCGAACTGGCCAGACTGTTCTTCAAACCAGTTGCGAACCACTGTGTCAAGTTAAGCAGGGACTAATGTGACCAGGTGAAGATTTTCCAGTCGTCTAGGGTCCAACTGATGAGGTCACGAGCCCACGAGAGTTACCACGGGCGATGTCGTACTGCTAGCAAAGACACTCGTGTAAGTCACCCGCTGCCATAGCCTACTAACGCCAAATTTCTCCGCGCTGTCCTAACGGAAAGGTTCGTCGTTAGTCTAACATGGATATCTGGGTTATTCGACTCAATGTTGCGTCTCTGTTAGGACTAATAACCCTGCGCAAACTCCACTGCTCTGGGTCGTTAAGGGGCTCCGGAACGCCCTATACTTGCAATGTTAAAATAACGCTTATTAATTACATCTTTCCACACAAAGTATTTGAGGTAGGAACTTGAACTTTTTACAGATTATTTATTGGAATATGGGCTACAACTTAACACAGGGATTTTACAAAATTTTAGTTCAGTTATTAAAGATGATTTTTTTTTCAATTGTAATGAAAATTCACAACATTGTTTTGCAATTTTTTATTTATATATTCAAAAATATACAGTTTTTTGGAAAAAGGCTGTGTTAAATTATGCAGAAGGTACTGTGTAACATTTACTGAAAGTTTGAAACAAATATGTTTGGAAGATCCTTAGAAAACATGTAATTAGTATGAGAAAATAAAAGTTTTGGGAATCGAGCGACAAAGATTGGATTAGCTTTTTAGTGCATTCCAGGTTCATAGGATGGATTATCTTCATCCTCTGCAAACTCCTCCTCCAGCTTCCTCTCGTTCCTCCTCCTGTTTACTCTTGCTTGTATTTCTAGACTATTTACAGCCCTTTCTGCAGCCCGAAGGCGTTCCTTGTCTAAAGCAAGCATCGCTCGTACCATGTTAAAACCTATCTTCATTCCCATATTTCTAAATACCTTGCACCTTACAATGCTGCCATCATTGAAAGTCGCAACAGCATCATACACACCAAAGTGAAGTGTTTCTATTCCAACAAATTCAGTCTTGGGGATTCTCGACCATAGAACAGTATTTACACTTTCATTGGGGTTTTGAGTTTTTCCGTGAATACACTTTTTCAACAGTTCAGGTGCTGCTAAGTCTCTGAAAATAGGTTTTATCACCTCCATTATTGCATGAGGCAGGCTATGCTTATGAGTGTACACTTCACCAGTTAGCAATCCTTTGTTGTATTTACACCAACTGTCTTCTTCTTTGGGACACAAGCTATGTTGGGGATTTTCATCGGTTGAAGAAGTATGAAAAATACAGTTACAGTAATAACACATACCTTTGGCTTTCCAACATTTCTCCTTTTCTTAAAAGCCTTCAGAGGATTTCTAATAACTTTACTTTTACTCATTATTATACTTCAACAAAACAGAGACTCAAGAAACAGAATTAATTACGAATATTTTCGAGATAACGACAGAGTAAATAAACATGAAACAATCGACAATCACACCAGCGATATATATTGAACCATCACAGGTTAGCCACAACACGGACGTTAATAATAACACCATTTGACAGCAGTTTAACAGCGCCACAGTGGGTCACGCCCATGTAGAACACATTTTAAAATTTTTTTTAAAAATAGTTGTAGTCTTCGGAATTGAATAAATTATATATCTATTAAAAGGTAATAGTCTGCAGATTCAGAAAAGGCGAAAAAGTAAAAATTGAACTTTTCATGATTTTGAGCCTTTCCGGAGCCCCTTAAGTGAAGGCCGTCAGCTACTGCGTTGTCCGTGCTGAGAGGTAATGCCTGAAATTTGGTATTGTCGGCACACTCCTGACGCTGTGGACCTCAGAACACTGAATTCCCTATAGTTTGCCGAAATGGAATTTTCCAAGAGGCTACCTCCAACTACCATCCCGCATTCAAGTATGTCAATTCCCGTCGCTCGGTCATAGTGCTGACATGGTGTAATGGTCAGCATTTCTGCCTAGTAGGCAAAAAAACTTGGGTTCGAGTTCCCGTCGTGCTTCAAAATTTTATTTTATTTCTTCAGCTTCCATCATTATCGTAGATAAAGATGAGACTTTCTTCAGGAAAACTTAATTATAAGAAAAAGTTTACGTGGTTTGAAAAGTAATCTATGTTTACACCATGCGAAATGCATTCTGTTCACATCGATGATTGCTCGTATTGAGCTAGATTGTGCTGTGGGCATGTGTCGCTGTTTTCTAGAAATTCCGGACTGGAGGAGCATTTCTAACGCACTTTTTGAGAAACCATCTGACATGTCACTATCCCAGAAAGTTTCACCATTTAAAAGGTCCGACGAAGTCTGCAGCCTTGTATAGACTGAGATTACAAAAGTAATTGGATAGAAATAAGGACATATTCAGGTGATGGTCGTATCGCGTACGCAAGGTATGAAAGAGCAATGCTCTGGTGGATCTGTCAATTTTACTCAGTGATTCACGTGTAAAGAGAAGGACTACGACAGCGATACAGACCACTGTCCAGCTTCTCTGAATTTCCGAATACGTGCTGCCAAGAAGATTGTTCAGGTTAAGATATGTGTACCTCGTCTCCAGTCTACCTTAACTCCCGCTGTTTCTCTATCGGTGGTGGTGCTTCAGGTGTACTTAAAATCGAGCTTTCATGTTAATTTCTAGAATGTAAATATTTTTAGGTTTCTTGTGATCTACGCATGAATCTCGTGCAAGTAGCTCCGTCTACACGGTAGGCGCCGACGGAAATAGTGCATTATGGATAATCTTGCAAGCTCACACGTCTCGTGTGGAACGGGCTTAAGAGCTTCGGTTGCCTTGTGTTCGGAATCACACATCATACGAACACCAACAATTTGCGGAAGTTCGAATTCACTTAGTTCTGTCGTAATGCTGAACTCCGTTCTGGTCACGACTCACACAGCTTTCGTGCTCAAATACTGGAATGCAACATGCAGACTTGGCTAACATGCGAATTTGTGTTCAAGCACGCATTTATTACAGTGTTTCCATATTTTTGTCCAACCCCAATGAGGATCAATGCGTGATGACGAACTGAAATCATGTAATTCAGTAGGAGGAATACAGAAAAATCGTATTATGAGTGCGACCCTTGACCTAAGGATCATTCATCGTCTCAAATTAGCGATAGGAAGGGGACGATTTGATCCTGAAGCTACGTTAATACACTAGGGAGAAATTACCAGACAGAGTGAATGAGAGACTTTGATTCAGTGCTTTTCATACTCAAAGAAATGAAATGAACAAAATTCGGGATGCTGTAGATCAGTGGTTCCCAACAGATGGTACGCGGAACCCCTGGGGTCAGCGAGCTATGCCAGAGGGGTCTGCAAGATGCTATTAGAATAAAGAATAGACAAAAATCCAATGCCTCACTGAAGGAGACCAAGATCAGCTTGTGGATCTGTCCACCTGTGGTGCGATGATAAACATTTCCATCGGTGATAAAATTACAGACTTCTGGGCATCTGCACGCAAGGACTACAAGAAACTTTGAGATAAGGAAATGAAAAAGATCTTTCCATTTGCAAACAAATATCGGTGTGAGCAAGCATTTTCTTCCATTTGTTTCATTAAAGACAAATATAGGAATCGGCTCGACATGCGATCGGATTTCAGAGTGAAAGTTTCAAGTTTGGAACCTAATATTTCAAGCACTCAAAGGTGAAATTGAACTCATCTCATTAATAACTGAAAATTAAAACCAACTGTATACTGAAGGAGTACTCTGTAACTGCATTTTTTCAAATAAATAATACCTTATATGAAATTAGTGTTTTCTTATTCTTCACACATGTCAACTCAATGCAAACTCAAGTGTAGTACACTTGAAATACCAATACAATAAGTTTTAATTTTTTCAATGATGAATATGTCAATGTTTTTTTCTAAGTACCAAAAATAGAAAACGTATAAAAAGAATCTTAATTTGGCATTTTTAGGTACTTGATACTGAGATATGAAAAGGTAACAATCATGCTCGATGAGGGGGGTCCTCGAGATAATTTTGTTGGGAACCCCTGCTATCGAGCACTAGTTTCCTTCAGTAACATGCTTTCAGTTTACAAGTCCATCATCAGACTTTAAATTTTACAAATTCTCGTCCACGTGTCGGTACAACTAAATGCGATAAAACCAGATTCAACAAAATCTTTGTTGAATGTACTCCCAACGAACATGACGTGAGCAACTTGAAATAAAATGTTTTCTATGTGAGTTAGCCAGAAAGTAATGCACTGCATTTTTTTTCTTCAACAATTCTTTATTGAACGTAGTGAGACCTACACACATGAAAGAATGGTGTTTTATCTACACAGCCTATTTTTCCACGTAATCTCCATCCTGTTCTGCGGCCATCCCACAGTGCGAAACAAGGGCGTGTATGCCCTGTCGCTGCCAATCTTTATCCTGGGAGCGGAGCCAGTGCTTCACTGTGTGAATCAACCCCTCATCGTCCTCAAAATGTCTTCTCGAGTCGTATTGCATCTGTCGTCGCGAATGACATCAGCTCGCTGCAGATGTCAGGAGTGACAGCCGTGGATGGTGTACCCGACCGCTGCAAATCATGGAGCTCTGCCGTACCGCCTTACGATGGCGTCACGCTCCGTGCCCAGCGATTAACTGTCGACATCAGATGCCCCATAAACTTTCCACAAGTATTTGTGAATATTCCCCATAGTTTCCTTCTCTGCAGTGAGAAATTCAACGACGGTACGTTGCTTGTAACGTACATCGCCTGCAGACGCAATTTTGAAACTATTCTGCAGCAACGCTATCTGTCGGAAGGCACGGAAACTTGGCGCGTTCACTCAGGAGACTTTAAATAGTACACAGTAACGATTCGCATTCGTAGCATAGTTTTCGGCTGAGAAAAAAAATGCGGTGCGTTACTTTCTGGTCAACCTTCGCATATAAGTGGATATCACTGAAAATCGTTATTCACACAGGAACAGCTACTTATCTTCTTTTAGTCCTTATTGTTTGCCAAAACTCAGAAGAATTTATCTAACTAATTTTCTCAAATTGTAGCACTCTTTCAACTAACTTTATAAAAAGTATCTGAAAAGGATCAAGAGTTCAACATAGCTCTATTAAGCGCACCAGCTCGAGGTACCGTATGATAACATATATCACTGTTGATCCATTGTGGACATGAGACAGCGTCTGATCAAATATTTAACAATGAATTTCGTCAAACCGCCGTGCAATTGAGATGTTAGTTCTTTTTTTTCACTACCAGTTTCGGTAATTCATTATGCCATCTTCAGAGGTGCATATGGGGCCTGAAGATAGCATAATCAATTGCCGAAATTAGTAGCGAAAATAAAGTAACATCTCACTTTTAAGGCTGTCTGGCAAATTTCATTGATAAATAGATGGCCTAAAATGTGTGGTGAAAGAAATACATATATGCTTTCGCCAGTAACCCCTATTCATACAGAATAATCCCTATTCATATAGAAAGAAGTATAGGGTTACACTACTCTCGATCTTTCACTAGTAAATATATCCACGAGGCACAGTGTCTCCGTTGTAACGTCTACCACTGGAGCATTTCCGTTAGGCCCTTATACTCATCAAACGATACCGTGAAGAAACGCGCTGTTTTTCGTAGGCTCTTTCCTAGCTCTTCTCTCAATGCTACCATGTATGATTCTCAGACTGATTACAAACACTTATGAATCGGTGGAACAAGTGTTTTGTAAATCACTGTTCTCCCTGATGACGTACATTTCCTTTAGGTTCTTCCAGTGTGTCTCAACCTGGCAGCTGCCGAGTCTACGACTAGTTACACGTGGTCGTTCGATTTCTCGTTGCTCTATCATGTTACTCCTTAGTGTGTTACAATTATTACAGAATCAAGTGTGCCCATTAGTTGACTCTTTTATATCCTCCACATTTATTTTACCATTTTTTTTTAAATTAATGGTACTTATTTCACTGCATTAGCCACCTTCAGTGGCTACCGAGTCTGATACTTTCATAAACTGTGCTACGGAAGTCAGTCTATAGAATGACGGTTGGCTGTCAACAAGCGTCGTGTCTTCACGGTTTAAAACGCCGTGTGGGTCTTTGTTCAATGGAAGTTGACGATCAAATTAGTTGTACAGCACCTTGGAATTTTAAGACGTGTCTGGTTCGGGAGCTTGAGGACGAGTGTGCTGACGGTTTCCAACACCTTTAAAACCGACGTCAAAAGTGTGCCGTAGGTAACGGTGACTACTCTGGGGACCAGTAAAGGCGTTTTGCTTGCAACTCATGTTTCCTTTACCTTATGAGACAAATCACCGGACTTTTCAGACGCAACCCAGACGTATGTAGCAGTAGATTTAGATACTAGTTTTTTTGTTTTTGTTATTGAAACTCAGTGGTTTTAACTATTCGTTGAAACAGGTTTGAACATGAAACTGCGATGACTCACTTTTTTTCATTTTTTTCCCAATAAATATCTTCAGGATTGCATGCAGATGGGGTATACAGAAATAAGATGTTCATATACATTGCATTATGTGTAGTACTGGCTCTGTGACAAAAAGAGAGGGAACACTTTAAAGGATTATCATGAGTGACAGTTATAATCCATGTTGTGCTGAAAAACGATTTCCTTTACTTTATGCGGCGGTGTGCGCCGTATTGTGGGTATTGTTCCCCTAACAGCTTCCATTTTACTTTCTTGTTGGCCTCTAATTAATTAATTTACTCTGCAGAGCAGTAAATTTGTCATTGGCCATCGGTCACATTACTCAACAGTATGTATTTTACCAAACATTCTCAGTTGCCGACACACTTTGCTGGAACCAAAAATTTGCATCTTGCAAGTGCAAGTAGGTATTTTGAGCTAAGATCTGAATTAGTCCAGTCAAATTGCAGAAATACCTTGCAAAAGCTGGGGTAGAAGAGTTTATTTTTTTCAACTCGTTCATATGGTTGGAAATATTAGAAAACCGAGTATTGCCAACAAAATTTCGCTTGGGAAAACTATCTGCAGTCAAAAAACTTGGAAAATTTCGGCCTTTTTTCCGTTTTTTCAAAATATCTCAGTTTCATTTGCCCCTATCGCTTTAACGTCTATTTTCTTTTTTAAAGAGCAAAAAATTCTGTACAAATTTGCTTTTTTCCATTTCTCAAAAAATACCAATTTTTCAAATTTTGAGCGTAGTGGCAGGATACCTCATTTTTGAACACTATTTTTTTCAGTTTCTGTTTGTGTAGTATAAATACATTATACATCATGTTATATGTTGGAATTTACCACCTCACTTTCGAGTATTCAATTTCTCTGTATGCAACATGAGGATTGCTGGGCACCCAACTATTGTGGTTCTTACATCACTACCCGAAGTTCACTATGGGCACCTCACCCCTGATATTTGTAAAACTAGAAACATAAAAATAGATCATTAAGAGACATAGACACACACACTCACACACACACACATATACGCATACAAAATAAATTGTCTCCGGAAACTGAACTATTATTAGCTGCAATAGGCAACCTAATTAGGTAGGTAATTATCCTTGTGTATAAAAGCCACACAGTTGACATTAAAAATAAGTAGCATTATTACAATTGAAATGCATTGTCAGTTACTAAAAAATGTTGACAGGTCTGGGTGTGTAATAGTTGTAATAGCGCACGTTAGCGCACTTGAGACAGATATGAGCAACACTTCCATCGTTTTGATGGGCCAGGTTCCTCAGTGTCACCAGAAATACCTTGAGTTACGGATTCAGGGTCTGTACCTAGAGTTGATCCCAGATTGACCTCTTCTTTAAACAGCGAGTCAGCCTCAGCAAGTTCGTTGATTTCGTCAGCGGTTTCCTCAACATCCTCCATAACATCTTCTTCACTGTCTTCATATAAAAATTTGGCACGTTTTCACAGTTGACCCCAGTAAATTTCTTGCAAATTGAAGAACATTTCAAACCCGCTTTTCTGCAGGAGCACGCTCCCCCACAGTTCAGCTTGCATGAGCATGAAACGACGTGAAGAAGTCCTTCAGGTGCTGCATCTTGGCTCATTATAACCGGTATTGGACCGTGGTCACTGCGATTCCAGCCCAATTTCTCAGGAGGTTTCAAGTTTCCCATCCAACTTTGGACTTGTTGGTAAGTCCGCAACGAATGATGTTATGCAGCATTTAGTGTAGGTGGCAACTGTGCAAGATTCAGTTTGCTTTTTGTAGCAGACTTGGCGAATAGCTGGTACCGCAAATGGTCTAGTGTGTGGGAACTGCTGACACCTCCACTATACAATGCGATAGTAACTTGTTTCGCTGCTGTTATTATTTCTTCACGGGTAGCATGTGGTTTATTGAACGTGCAAAGCGCTGAGGTTAGGAGTTCATTTTTCGCAACAATATTGCAGCACTTCATTTTTCCTTGACCAAAAAAAAGCGGATGTTGTATCACATCCGCTAAAGGCGTGAGTGAACAGAATATATTCACTGTCAAACTTGTAACATGCAGCGGAAAACCACCTGTCTTCTGCATTTCCTCTTCCTGGCTTTAAGAAAAATAAGTTTTCAATGCCTAGCCCCAAACCGGTCATGAGCACAAGCAGGTCAACATCTTCTCCTACAAAGACAACACTTCCAAAATCTTTGGTTATTGAAATGACAGATGATACAATCATAATGTCAGCATCGTCTTGTGCCTGGTGCACTTGAACACTACACTCCAGAAATTCCTTTTTAAGAAGTGTGATCAAACGCATCTTGTTTCGTTCGTTGTACAAGAACTTGTCCTGAGGGACTTGGTTCACCATCTCTGATTCAACCACAACGTCAACTGAAGAATGTTTTTTGGACCTACGAATCCTCTCAGCGCTCTTTGTGCTACATTTGTCTCCCTTACATGGATACCCATCAAACACAATAGCAAATTGAGATCGAAATTGACGTTTCAAGTAAGAAACATAGCTTGGGGCTATTGACTTGAGGCAAACATTTCAAGTCCAAGTCACTTCGTGGATAAGGTACCCTTCATGAAAATTTCGTTTGGCATAAGGCAGTATTAATTGCTTGGTTAAAAAGTAATCAGAATTCCCTTTTGCATATAAGAGGCATTTCTCTTTGAACTTGAACTGACCTTTTCCTTGCGACCGAGGTAGCACGCCTGTTGGTTCCTGAGGATGTCTAAGGCTAGCTGCTATCATTCTCTCATTAATGTACTTCTTGTAGCATGCTTCATGCAGCATCACTTCACTGAGCGTTTTCAAAAAACGGGTGTGAGCAGACTCCCGGCGTTTAGCACTACAATCGATAAGTGTGCTCAGTCCTTTCTTTTTCACATTGCATCCACCACTCACCACAGTTTTTTCGCAAATGAAACACAAATTCATGTCAGACATACTCATTTTCAGCACCACAACATATACTGAATGGGAGCGACTCCAAACTGTACGACTCTTATTGTTGTGTGCTAATAGCTGTCAGCGCACTGTGAACAATCACTAGAGATAATTGCCTTCCGCCCGCCAAAGGATAAATACGCTTTTGTCCGCTAAAGAACAATTCCTACATACTTTTTCTTATAACTGATCATTAACGTCAATCAACTGTAGAAAATGTACGGCACCTTCATGCAATCGTATTACTTATTGTAACACAAATACACTTCACGCAATCCGACGGGAATGTATTCGTAGTTACTGAATATGATGCTGTTTGTCGTGGACCTGCAACACAGTGAGATGGTAAATTCCAATGAATAACATGATGAGTAATATTTTTATACCACACAAATAGAAACTAAAATAACAGTGTTCAAAAATTAGGTAATTTGCCACTTTTCTCGAAATTTGAAATATTTGTATTTTTTGACGCGCTGTAGCGCCTTAGACATTGGGAGTAGGAAAAAATGGTAAAAATCAATAGAGAATTTTGTGCTCTTTAAAACAGAAAATAGACGTCAAAGCGATAGAAGCAAATGAAACTGAGATATTTTGAAAAAACTGAAATAAGTCCGAAATTTTCGAAGTTTTTTGATTGCAGAATGTTTTCCCAAGAGAAAGTTTGTTGGCAAAACTTGGTTTTCTAACCTTTCCAACAATATGAACGAGTTGAAAAAGTTAAATCTTCTACCCCACCTTATGCAAGGTACAGGCTTTTTCTCTGACAGTTTCACTGGACTAAGTGGATGGCTACAGGATAAGAGTTTGTCGACTGTTTATGTACGAAAAACTATACGATTACTGACGGCTTGAATTGCTCCCACAAGAAACTAAACTGGAAAGTATTATGTGAAGCATTACCTGTCTCGCTATTCTGTAATTTAATTTGTTTGTACTTTTCCAACAAAAGAAAAAAAACGGAATACGAGTTCGCTCTTAGTATCAGAACGCTTAGAATCGGAAAATCGTTGTTGCAAGTGCGGTTAAACAGCAATATATTTTACACACACTATATGAAAATGTTGAATCGTAAGTAAATCTCCACATCAAATATGAAAGTGAATTGGAATAAATTAGTATTTATTTACAAAACAGGTGGCTCACACCCAGCCGTTAGTGTACGCTTTTTCTAAAAATTAAAACAAACAAAAAAATAGGTTCTGTATCTGCAGCCGTGCTGTGAAAAGGGTCAGGAAAAGTTTATTTACAGTGCGGGAAAATGAAAACCTTTCATTTACTGGCTGACAATTGCTTCATTATGACCGCGAATTTACTTTTAAAGCGAATAAATGTGCCCCGGTGAGGTAATTAAAATTCGGGAGCTCAAAGTCTAAAGAGAGCAGGCACAATTTAAGCTTTTATTCCAAAAAAAGCGAGGCATTATTGAGGATTTTTCAGAGCGCCCAGAGAATGTCAATGAAAGAAAAATGGGAGCACGGTTTTAAAAATTTTCGCTTGAGAACTGAGAAAGAACACTACGTCCTTAGGGGTACTAAGCGAAACGTATGAGCATGCAGCGACATTTTCCAGTTAAAACAACTATGCGTCTTAGCCTCTTGTCGCACGTTTTAAACGATGAAGAGAATTTGTCAGCCAAGTGGCGGTGCATGTTTTGCTTTCTCTTTGAATTACTGACTCTTCGTATTGCGTCAGTTCCATCATGAAGGACGGCCCTCAGGGATGTGGAAAGATGAAGTTATTCATAAAATTTATAAGCACCCACTGGTGGCTTCTTTTGTAACGTACACTGACCACTAGCGCTTATATACTCATTCTGATGACTGTAGGACTCGCTTTTAGATTACTTCATTTGTGTATGTATACATTAGGGAAAAAAACTACTTTGAAACACGCCATTTGTTTCCCCTCTGATGGTGACCACATGAAGTAGTTATCGAATGCATGAAACAAATGCTTAATTTAATTTAATCAGAACACTCATCCCTTTTACTTGGGGCTCCCAAAACGGGATTTCATGAACCTACTTCCCCATACCACTTATGGGTGGAAATCTATTCTGGAAATTCGCTTCCAACTATTGGTTTCCAAATTCTGCGATCGATTGTCGCACCCATGAAAACATTTTGGAAAGTGCCTGGGATGTCAGGTTTCGTCTTATTTTTAAAAATTTTCGTCTAATATGAACGGAATGGTTTTCTGAAAAGTGAAGGGTAAGTAGAAATATTAGACTGAAGCTGTTTGCACCTCGTCTAATTGAGAGAAAGAGCGAGTGTGCCGACTAAACCATAAAATATATCATCTGGTTTCCAGGCGCTATATTTAACTGGGCTAGCAAATCCGCTTCAAACCTTAACATGTCAACAGAACAGCGAAAAACGGTTTCCGAAATTCGGTTTTCTTTCGGAAGATGTACTGCTGGTTTACGTATAAAATGAATTTCTGTGTTGACCAGAATTTCATCCTTATAGCGTACGTGGAGTAAAAGAACGCGTGGGCAAGAGTACGAATAAAGCTTCGACGTCCCTAAAGCAGAAGTTCACCATTCTTCCACCAGGAAGCGCATATGTCGTCATCTCAGTTTAGGAGTCTTGTTGTATTCTGGCGATTACAGCTGGAGAAATCGTGGTAAGTCACTTTTGTACGTTTTAGATGTAACATCGGTATAGTTTTCATTGGGTGTTAGCTGCACTTAAACGTATTTAAACAATGGACAAACTCGATACCGGAAGTAGGGGCTTCAAGCTTCCATATGCTCGTTGAGGGCCATGACTTTGGTAGTGCGTGTTATCTGTAAATTGCGAAAAAAGAAAATAGTGGAATGGGGTAAAACTGCTCAAGGTTAAGGGGTAGGACATAGTAGTAAGCACTTTTGCTCCATCAAGAAACTATTTGCAAACTTTTACTGCATAATTTGTACTTTGACTTCTGTATTTCCTTCTAGTGTATTCAAGCCCTTTCTGTGTTTATTTACCTTAAATGCCTCGTTCTTCACCTTACAGCAGCAAAATTAATTTTACTTTTCTGTAGTTTTCTTTATTTTCGTAGGGTAGGTTTCTTCTTTTTCTTTTTTACAAATATACCTACCTCTCAACCACAATTCCAATATGATGTTCAACAAGGGCTTTTTCTTTCTTTTTTGAAAAATCGACCGAGGTTATCACCTCGACAGCCATTAACAGAGCTGCTCTACAAACAAGTTACTGGAAATGAAAGCTCAGTATAACAAGCATCCAAACCTATCGGGTTTTTAGAGACGGCCTTAAGAAAACGTCTTAAAGTTGTAAAATGTTGTGAGCATCTCGGCAGAATCACAAAGCTTTCTCATTGGAGGAGGAACATGCAGTAGTACAGAATTGCGTTCACCTCTATGAACGTTTATTTCGGCCTTACTCTCAGATCAGTACTACATGTACTTTATGAAATCGCTAAAACATTTATTTAATTGTAGTTGTTTGTATGTTGTTCAGCTGGGGATAAAAGCACGCGCTGCGTACACTAGGCCGCGCGGGATTAGCCGAGCGGTCTCAGGCGCTGCATTCATGGACTGAGCGGCCGGTCCCGGCGGACGTTCGAGTCCTCCCTCGGGCATGGGTGTGTGTGTTTGTCCTTAGGATACTTTTGGTTAAGTAGTGTGTAAGCTTAGGGACTGATGACCTTAGCAGTTGAGTCGCATAAGATTTCACACACACTTGATTTGCGTACACGTTTCACCGGTCCGGAAGGGCTGGGGTTTGAGTACGCATAATTATTCTCTAGGAAATCTTTTATTACCCCCCCCCCCAACAATAACTGGATGAGAATGATGCATTTACACAATGTTACCAAGATGTCAAACTAGGTGTTACATGAGTGATACAAACAAAAAACCAAAATACCGTACTTTTACCTCCCCTACCCTCTATCTCAGGATGCTGATACGTTATTTAATGAATAGCTGACTGGGTATCTGTTTACTTTGTGTTTAAATATCTGTGGATTTCAATGTCTTGTCCTGTATCTACCGAGAACTTGTTACATATCTCTGCGCCAAAATACTAAATATCATTCTGAACAGTAGGCAACGATACATCGTTTGTTCGTCTTTAATCTTGATTATCGGCGGGGAAAAAATATATAGACACGTACGTGCAAGAAACACCAGTTTCTACAAGAGGTAAGATCTTCAGTTGCCAACTTAACACAGGATTCTAAGGGCGCAAATCAAAGGAATATTTACTTTTTGGAGTCAAACTGCACTGCCACCGAAGATTACACCACAGGAGAGTATTCCACCGACCCCATCTGCAAGTGTAGTGAAAAGTTTCTAGGAAGTTTTTAGAGCTGGTGGTACGTTAGATTGTTTTCCATTTGTATTGGTAGGAGCTCTACTTATGGAATGTCATCCAGTGTGTGTCTGTTGTTCCCTTCCTTTAGTGCGTGTAAGTAATATTTATTAGTCTATAATGTCTACGACACCTAAGTTTAAGGGTTAAAATATTTGCTGCTAGCTAATTGTAAGTTCGCTGTAATATTCTCCTGGCTGTGTCTGGTGTTTATGTGGTTTAGCTCCTTTAACAGTAAAAATAAATTATCAGCGGAGGCAACAATTTTTAAAGAACACTGCATTGCACTCGAATGTAACTCACATTGGTAGGTCGAAAACAAGACTGGGTCAAGCACTAACATCTTATTTACTGTTACCCCAATCAGACTCCTCTATAATTGCTATCCCACATTTTTAAATATGATCCACTGTATGTCACTGTTGATAGAAGACTCCATCCATTTCATGATCTAGTTTTCCTAGTAGAATTTCGTGATGCACAGCCGAAGGCTTTGAATACGTCAATGGGGTAATTTTTTTGTTTACATTCATAAGAGTTTGTGTTATCAGATGTTTTTCTGCGGATGAGCGTATTTATCTCTATTTATCGACAAACACAATAGTACGCCAATCCTACGTCACTTACAAATCACAAGAGAAAAATTCTCAAGACTTACTGTACAGGGAAATAATATCCTTTTTACAAGCATCAGAAGTACCAGGGTCTTTCAATGATGCCCCACAATTTTTTATCACAACATGTTTAATGTGAAGGAGTTAAACTTGGAGACGTTATAAGCTAACATGTCTTTTACATACACTAGTTTCCTACACAAGCTCCTCTATGGCCTTTCGCCATCTTTGTGCAGGAAAATGTATCTTCTGTTGGTAAAAGCTCTTGTCTTGTTCTTGTTGCCATGTTTCGACTGAATCAGCTACGCTGTCATCATCTGTCAAGTGCGCTCCACGTGCATAATCCTCAGGGCGCCCACACAAATTTAAGTTGAGAGCATCAGGTCGGGACTACACAATGGATGAAGGAATGACGCCCACCCAGTCTGGCTTATGTTCCCTGGTTCTGAGACAAGAGTGTGGGCGTGCATTGCCGTGTTGGATCAAGATTTATTTTGGAGTCTCTTCGTATCAAACACGTCGGAACCGGCTCCTTAATGTGTTCAGAGTCTTCACAGATGGCTTTCGGCAATAAATCAACGAGAATGACGCCATCAATATCCCAAAGGACTGTCATCGAGATCAATCGGTGACAGAAAGCCCTCTTCGTTGGCCTCAAACTGTTCCAACATTACAGACGACATGGCTTTTCTTTGAGTCTTGTGTTGTGCGATGAGCATCCGAGGAACTCATCTCGAGCACACTTCTGAAAATACATCTCAGTCACTGTACCTGTACTTCCTAAGCACACTGATTGTTGTAGAGCCAATTGCTGAAATTTGACTTGCTGGTCTTCTCAAGTAATGGCATCCGCGCAATTCACCACGTCGGCAGCAGTGACTTTGACACCATGTGCTGAACGTGGTCGATTCGGAGTTCAGATTTTGTACTTACCGACACTGTAACACTCTTTACTCATGCCCAACAGTACTCCCGTAAAATGCACCAGTACCCTACACTGCAAACACTTATGGATGTTTCTTTTTACGTTGTTGTTGTTGTTGTTGTTGTTGTTGCGGTCTTCAGTCCAGAGACTGGTTGGATGCAGCTCTCCATGGTTCTCTATCCTGTGCAAGCTTCTTCATCTCAAGTACCTACTGCAACCTACATCCTTCTGAATCTGTTTAGTGTATTCATCTCTTGGTCTCCCTCTACAATTTTTACCCCCCGCGCTGCCCTCCAATACTAAATTGGTGATCCCTTGATGCCTCAACATATATCCTACCAACCGGTCCCTTCTTAGAGTCAAGTTGTGCAACAAATTTCTCTTCGCTCCAATTCTATGCAATACCTCCTGAATAGTTATGTGATCAACCCACCTAATCTTCACCATTATTCTGTAGCACCACATTTCGAAAGCTTCTATTCTCTTTTTGTGTAAACTATTTATCGTCCACGTTTCGCTTCCATACATGGCCAAACTCCATACAAATACTTTCAGAAAAGACTTCCTGACACTTAAATCGATACTCGATGATAAAAAATTACTCTTCTTCAGAAACGCTATCCTTCCCATTGCCAGTCTACATTTTATATCCTCACTACGTCGACCATCATCAGTTATTTTGCTCCCCAAATAGCAAAACTCATTTATTACTTTAAGCACCTCATTTCCTAATCTAATACCCTCAGCATCACCCGACTTAATTCGACTCCTAAAAGCTGCACGTGCCTTGCGTAGACGTCATTTTGATGGATCACTACTTCTCTTCCACCTGTCACAATTATTGGAAATTTCGAATACCTGCAGAAGAAACATCAAATTCGGAACACCTAAAATGACTTTTTCCTGTGTGTACTGATGACTCTAAAAAGAATTATACTTATTATCTATTGAATGGCCTTCGTACGTAAATTTGCCAATGTCCGCATTCAGCGTGAGATATGATGTCGTAACTGGAAGTGGCAGCCGTATTATATTTTCTGCCCCATATGTGTTCCACTGCTTTCCACGATCTCAGCGATCTGGTGTTGCATCTGGCACTGTGGCTGGAGAGAATATTGAGCCAGGTATTCCAGTTTTCGTCGTATGTGAAAACAGTGGCGGGCGTCGCGGCTCGTGACGTGTAGATGACGTCGCATTCTGTGCGTTGGGTCTGCCGTGCTGTGAACGATCGTTTCTCTTGAGACACTTCATCTAACACTTCTGCTTTCAAGCTGCCCTGGAGGCCTTTTATTAAATTCAGAGGCGCTGGTTACATACTTTGATGCCATCACGAGCTTTTCAGTCATATTTCAATAAAGATAACGTCTTATTCTTCTAAGAGAAATTCCTTGCTGAAATTCATAATAAAGGTAGTTTTGAAATAAGAAATTTATTTTACTTCTAAAAGAAAGGTTGGTCTGTGCAGTACATCGTTTAATATTGGTCTGTACTTTTGTTATCATTAGTTTCAGAACAATGAAAGTGATAGAGAGTTCATTTACTTCAACTGGTTCCTCTATTAAAATTTGTTGTATCTGTATACGAGCATCTTGCCTCTATCCGCGCTGTTCTCCAGGGTACCACTCTAAATTCTGAACATATAGCTTTCAGAATATGCGAAGATCACAAAACCAATCGTAAATCAAAATTAGTGAAGTATTTTAGCATTAATTTTTATTCTTGGCAAAGGATTTTTATTTTTGTCACACTTTAAACAAACAAATGCAATAATCAGACAAAAAAGGGAGCGTACTTAATACACGTCTACTCTTAAAGTAATCTCTCACTTAACGTTGTGATCACCGATCGCTGTAGTCTACTTATGGCATCAACTGAGAATCCATACGCTCTACTCCAATTTATGTAGAGTTCTCGGGCAAATAATTTTTAGTTCAAAAGATATTGCCTATGTCTTCCCGTTCATCTAAATTCTTATTTGTAGAACAGTTATTTTTACCAAAGGAATTTAAGTGAGCTGTCGTCAGAAATTGTGGTACTTAAATGAGATGCCTTGGCTGTTCAGGAAGAACAGTAGATTTTACAAGAGATGGCAGTGGAAGCCTTGTTTTATTTTGATATTTGTGGCTCTTTTAAATAATTTCATTTAATACATTCTCATAAAAGCTATTACTTTGTGATCGCTTATATGTAAAATGCTGATAAGAGATTGGCTATGAGCTTTCTAAGACAATCAGGGTACGGCACCACTGCACATATTTCGTGGGCTAAAGAACTGCTTTGTGAAATCTAGGGAAGTTCGCAGTCCTGCCTTCATCACGTTCGGACGCTTCTATAAGAAGCTCTGAATAAATGTGATAATTTTGGGGAATCATGATTTAAAGATGGCCGTGGAGTGGCGCAAAGTGAACACGGACGAGTAAGAGAGATGAAAGCGCGAAATTACTAATTTCTTGTGAACTGTCACTTTTAGAGATTACTAAAACGCGTGTGGCGCATTGTGCAAATGGCTCAAAGGGATCTAGTTGTGTAATATTTGAGCGATCATTCTGTCACAGATATACCGTTTTGTAATGTTTTCGGTAAAAAGATTGCTTAAATTGCTTAAATACAGTAAGTTGGCTATTACGAGTGGGTGTGATACGTCTGGATGTAAAAATTGTTGCTTCATGTTACCGAGGACTTGGCGCTGTTTTGTATAAAAATAATGACGATACACCGAATTCTGTACTCCACAACTATCTGCCCTTTAAAAGCATCTGTAACCTAATATTAGAAAATATTTGTTGCACCTTCTAGAGATGGGTAGCGCGACTGGTTCCACTACAGATTTACCAGTCGAGAAACAGCGTTCTTTTTCTGAGAGGACAGGCGTATGGCCCGGATTGCACAAGAAGAAATCACAGAAAGTTGAGTAGAATGGTGACATGTAAATAAAAATCTGATTTAGAGATAATCAAGAAACTGTGTATAGCAATTGTACAAAAGCAGCATATATGTTGAGGATAGTGATGGATGGTTGGATGGCTGATTTGGGAGAGGAGACCAAACAGCGAGGTCATCGGTCCCTGCAGATGGTGACACACACGCAAAAATTATACAGTTTCATGACATATACGTGTTTTTATTCTACGTAAGTTGGTTTAAGAATAAAAAGATATGAAGAAAATGAAACGTTGTGTATGCAATGGTTTTAACATATGTAACGATTCAAGTGCTATCGTATTCAGCTTCACTCATTTCAAAAGATTATCGTAGTTGGTTGTCGTAAATGGATTGGTTGCGGGAAATAATGAAGTTCCGTGACAGGAGAAACAAGACTTCCGGTTAGGTGAATAAAGGGTTATAAACACAAAATCAAATAGGGGTAATGGAGAAGTAGGTTTAATGATGAATAAAAATTAGGACCGCAGACAAGCTATTATGAACAGCATTACTGTTGCCAAGATAGATTAGAAACCCACGCCTAGCACAGCAGTGCAAGTTTATATGCCAACTAGCTCCGCAGATGATGAAGAGATCGAAGAAATGTATGATGCGATAAAAGAAGTTATTCAGATAGTTAAAGGAGACGAAAATTTAATAGTAATGGCGGACTGGAATTCGTGCGCAGAGCATAACTTAATTATAGCTAATACTTGGTTTAAGAATCATAAAAGGAGGTTAAATACATGGAAGAGGCCTAGAGACACTGGAAGATTTCAGATAGATTATATAATGATAAGACAGAGACTTGGAAACAAGGTTTTAAATTGTAAGACATTTTCATGTGTAGATGTGGACTCTGAACACAATTTATTGGTTACGAACTGTAGATTAAAACTGAAGAAGCAGATAAAATGCAGGAATTTAACGAGATGGGATCTCGATAAACTGAAAGAACCAGAGGTTGTAGAAAGTTATAGAGAGAGCATTAGGGAACGATTGACCAATACGAGAGAAAGAAATACAGTAGAAGAAGAATGGGTAGCTTCGAGAGATGAAATAGTGAAGGCGGCAGAGGATCAAGTAGGTATAAAGACGAGGGTTAGCAGAAATCCTTGGGTAACAGAAAAGATACTGAATTGAAAGGAGAATATAAAAATGCATTATATGAACCAGGCGAAAATGAATATAAACGTCTCAAAAATGAGATCGACAGGAAGTGCAAAATGGCTAGAGGACAAGTGTAAGGAGGTAGAGGCATATATCACCTTGGGCAACATATATACCGCCTACAGGAAAATTAAAGAGACCTTTGGAGAAAAAAGAACCACCTATACGAATATCAAGAGCTTAGATGGAAAACTAGTCCTAAGCAAAGACCAGAAAGCAGAAATGTTGAAGGAGTATATAAAGATATTATGAAAACGGAAGAGGACGTAGATGAAGATGAGAATGAACATATGATATTACGTGAAGAATTTGACAGAGCAATGAAAGATCTGAGTAAGGAACGGGCCCCGGGAGTAGACAACATTCCATTAGAACTACTGATAGCCTTGCTAGAGGCCCCCATGACAACCCTACCATCTGGTGAGCAAGATGTATGAAACAGGCGAAATACCCTCAGAATTCAAGAAGAATATAATAATTCCATTTCCAAACAAAGCAGGTGTCGACAGGTGTGAGAATTATCGAACTATCGGTTTAAGAAGTCATGGCTGTTAAATACTGACGCGAATTCTTTACGGACGAATGGAATAACTGGTAGAAGCCGACTTCGTGAAAGATCAGTTTGTATTCCGTAGAAATATTGGAACACGTGAGGCAATACTGACCCTACGACGTATCTGAGAAGATACATTAAGGAAAGGCAAACCTACGTTTCTATCATTCGTAGACTTGCAGAATTCTTTTGACGAAGTTCTGAAGGTGACAGCTGTAAAATACAATGAGCGAAAGGCTACAATTTGTACAGAAACCAGATGGCATGTATGAGAGTAGATTGACATGGAAGGGAAGCAGGGGTTGAGAAGGGAGTGAGACAGGGTTGTAGCTAAGCCCCTATGTCATTCAGTCTGTAAATTTAGCAAGCAGTACAGGAAACAGAAAGATTTGGTGTAGGAATTAAAATCCATGGAGAAGAAATAAAGCTTTGAGGTTTTCCGATGACATTGTAATTCTGTTAGAGGTAGCAAATGACCTGGGAGAGCAGGAATGGAATGGACAGTGGCTTGAAAGGAGGATATAAGATAAACTTCAACAAAAGCGAGACGAGGATAATGGAACGTAATCGAATGAAATCAGGTGATGCTGAGGGAATTTGATTAGGAAATGAGACACTTAAAATAGTAGATGAGTTTTGATATTTGGAAAGCAAAATACCTGATGAAGCTCGAATTAGAGAGGATATAAAATTTAGACTGGGAAGGAAAGCGTTTCTGAAGAAGAGAAACTTGTTAACAATTAGTGCAGATTTAGTTGTCAAGATGTCTGTTTTGAAAGTATTTGTATGATTTGTAGCCACTTATGGAAGTGAAACAAGGACGATAAAGAGTTTAGACAGGAAGAAAATAGAAGCTTTCAAACTGTGGTGCTACAGAAGAATGCTGAAGATTATATTGGTGGATCAAGTAACTGACGAGGACGTACTGCACAGAATTGGGGAGAAGAGGAAATTGTGGCACAACTTGACTAGAAGAAGGGATCGGTTGGTAGTATACATTCTGGAGCTTCAAGGGGTCACCAATTAGTACGGGAGGGAAGCGTAAAGAGTAAAAATCGTAGAGGGAGACCAAGAGATGGCTATACTAAATAGGTTCAAAAGGAAGTAGGTTACAGTAGTTACTCGGAGATGAAGAAGGTTGCACGGGATAGAGTAGCATGGAGAGCTGCCTCAAACCAGTCTCTGGACTGAAGACCGCAACAAAAACATCGTAAATCCATATAGTCTGCTCTTTTGTAAATAGAACCATTTTAACCATATTCGCTCTCTTTTCCTCAGACAATCTGGGTTCACAGTGTAATATTTCCAGCTGCACCTGTTGGGTATCAGAATGCTTGACGTTCCTCTTCAAGGCGTTGTGTTCTCTGAACTCCTTAATCGCATTGAGAATTGACGGATTCGGCAGTAACTCTAGACGTTCAGCAGTCAGTGTGATCCACTGTGCTTATGAAAAATGCACACTGATAAAATTAATATTTTTTCAGAAGCTGGTTTCAAGCCGTAAAAATGTTTTCTTTTCTCGTAACAGTTATGCAATGGAGCATGTAGACCGATTGATGTGGGTAACTAAATTTTTGGGAACTTTACAGACCGTTAGCCTATTTCGTATCTCAGTGTGAGCGAAATACCGATCGCGAGACATAAAGAGATGTTCTTTCGCCAAAACCTTGAATTCTGTCTCAGAAAAAAAAAGGTTCAAATGGCTCTGAGCACTGTGGGACTTAACATCTGAGGTCGTCAGTCCCCTAGAACTTAGAACCACTTACACCTAACTGTCCTAAGGACCTCACACACATCCATGCCCGAGGCAGGATTGGAACCTGCGACCGTAGCGGTCGCGCGGTTCCAGACTTAGGCGCCTAGAACCGCTCGGCCACACCGGCGGGCCTGTTTCTGTTAGGTATATAAACGATTCCATGCAAGTAGTCCACTATAAACTTATGATTTTTGTCGATACTAGATTCGTTACGCTAATAAATTAAACTCATTAAAATACTTTAACATTGCCTACGTCGATTCCAAGCCTTATAAGGAATGCTAAAATCACAGTCAAAGTCTGCCTGGTGTCAGAGTGCCTCTTTAGCTTTTCGAAGTATACTCATCTACTTCGCTGCACAGTTCCTTCCTTTCACTCTGAGCACTACCTTCAGCTCTATTCCTCCGTTTTGGTGGAGTTTTCCTTTCTATTTTACAATATTGCGTATTATTTGCACGTAATAATTAATTCAGCAGTGCCCTGTTGTTGTAGACAAACTACAGAGCTACTGCAGACTGCAATTGTTAGCAACTCACACAAGTGCTCTCCAAGACACTGACAGAGTGGGAGCATGACGCATTATTTGAAGAGCGGCGTTGGTCTTAAGACATTAGTGCCCTTAGACTTCAGTGCCATCTGTAGAAATCTGTAAACACTTTTCCCCGCCGTTCTGCCGCTTGTGTCGGAACAGCATTTACAGTGGGATTTCACCAATAACTCAGATTTTACTGTTTGGCGCTAGACCTGAGATTTATTTACATGCCACAACTGTCAGTTGTAGGACATACATTAAACCGCCCTGTTGCACGCGCAGCTTTGAACGTTAACGTTTACTTTTTTTATTTGTTCGGATTTAATAGTTAAGACGAACTGTAGAAGAACTCTCTGACCCTCCAAGTGCCGGCATGTCTTGCCGAGGTATGTGGAACTGTGAGGAGTGGCAAAGGTGGCCGGGGGCGCGGAGCGGGTGCGTCAGGGGTGGTGGCTGCTGTGACGCCGGCTGAAAGCCCTTAAATGGACAGGCGGACGGCGCAGCCGGCGACTTCTTAGGCGGCGTGTTTTTCATTAAGACGCCGGCGGAGCTGCTGCTGATTACGTCGCCGCGTTTCTTTCCGGCAATTTATCAAACGGCGAGGGACGCTCCGCTTCCCGCGCGTCGGCGTCGGCGTCGGCGTCGTCGGCCGGCGAGGCGGCGGCGTCGTCGGCGGCCGCGGGGGCGGCCCTGCGGGTCAGATTAAAAAGACAGCCACGGTGCCGCGGAGCGCGCTAAAAGCCGCCCCAAACTAAATTGGGGGCGGCCGCGGCAGAAATTGCGGTGGCGTCTGGCCGCCCGGCGAGAGGCGGAGGAAACTCGCGGAGGCGGCGGAGTGCGGGCAGTGGTGGGGGCAGACGCGGAGGAGGAGGCTGCCCGCGTAATCATCGCCGTAATTATCCGGCCACCCTGGCCGTAATCACAGCCGTCATTAAAATTTTCCGTGCAGTAGCTACTGCTAGTATCCGACCGGCTGCAGGGAGCGAGCGGCGGCGGTTGCGGAAGGAAATTCGTGTTACTAGGGCAGATTCCTTCAGTGTTGGTGGGAAGCGAACTCACAGGAGCGACTGCAAATTATTTCACGTAGCTCAGCGTCAATTCAGGGCCTTATCACGACGTCAAAGTGGGAACTTTCGACACTGGCACTTCTAGCCACATTGATCTACACGAAATTCCAGACATTGCCTGCTGTGACTTCCAAAATTATCACATACAGGGCTAACGGTTAAAAAACTTCCAGGGTTTCAGAAGGCAGTTGCGTCATATGTGTAAGAGACACAGAAAATAGACACATAAATGTGTCAAAAAGTACCCCTAACTGCATGTGTACATTTGATGGTTGTCAGTGACATGTTTCTTATGTCTCCGTACCCGTCGTCGAATATGGGGTGTCTAGAAAGCTTTCTTACTCAGATCTACATCTACATTTATACTCCGCAAACCACCCAACGGTGTGTGGCGGAGGGCACTTTACGTGCCACTGTCATTACCTCCCTTTCCTGTTCCACTCGCGTATGGTTCGCGGGAAGAACGACTGCCGGAAAGCCTCCGTGCGCGTTCGAATCCCTCTAATTTTACATTCGTGATCTCCTCGGGAGGTATAAGTAGGGGGAAGCAATATATTCGATACCTCATCCAGAAACGCACCCTCTCGAAACCTGGACAGCAGGCTACACCGCGATGCAGGGCGCCTCTCTTACAGATTCTACCACTTGAGTTTGCTAAACATCTCCGTAACGCTATGACGCTTACGAGATAAACATGTGACGAAACGCGACACTCTTCTTTGGATCTTCTCTATCTCCTCCGTCAACCCGACCTGGTCGGATCCCACACTGATGAGCAATACTTAAGTATAGGCCGAACGAGTGTTTTGTAAGCCACCTCCATTGTTGATGGACTGCATTTTCTAAGGACTCTCCCAATGAATCTCAACCTGGCACCCGCCTTAAAACAACTAATTTTATATGATCATTACACACTCAAATCGTTCCGTACGCATACTCCCAGATATTTTACAGAAGTAACTGCGACCAGTGTTTGTTCCGCTATCATTTAATCATACAATAAAGGATCCTTCTTTCTATGTATTCGCAATACATTACATTTGGCTATGTTAAGGGTCAGTTGCCACTCCCTCGACCAAGTGCCTATCCGCTGCAGATCTTCCTGCATTTCGCTGCAATTTTCTAATGCTGCAACTTCTCTGTATACTACAGCATCCTCCGCGAAAATCCGCATGGAACTTCCGACACTATCTACTAGGTTATTTATATATATTGTGAAGAGCAATGGTCCCATAACACTCCCCAGTGGCACGTCAGAGGTTACTTTAACGTCTGTAGACGTCTCTCCATTCGCTAGACAACATTCAAATAAATAGTATTAATGAGTTTTATCACAAAATGGAAACAGACAATACTTAACTTTGACTACGACACAGAAGTGTCGCGAGAAAAGGGCGACATACGAAATAAACAAGCTTCTTTAGTATATACAGTTCCAAGTCGGTGGTACGTAAATTGCACAAGCGAAGCAACGTGCATTGAGCCATCCAAGTCGCTGGTCTTGAAGCTACTCTTCTACTGGGCCGCGACTAGTCTGGTGCACCACTTATGTCCTCTCCGCACAGGAGGCGCAGCTGTCGCGTTGTCGTCCTGGAGAGGAGTCGGTCAGCGTGCTATTGGCTGACGTCTTCTCAGAGAAGTCTCTTCTCTTTCGTTCTCGACTGGCTTGCCGTTGCTTGACTTCACGCAATAACAATGTTTGCAATGGTGTGGTCCCACCTTTAAAGTGAAACAAAATTACCCCGACACTGAGAATCTGCAACCGGGGGATAACATATGGCTTCATTTCTCAAGTTGTGACAACAGTAAACTCTAGCTTAATAAGGACCGGTGCTTGGAGTCTAATCCCGGAAAAAGTAGAGCAACTGGGTTTTGATAAGACATGAATTACAATAACAACTCAAAAACGTAGATTTAACACGTATAGACATACAGTGTCAACTCCTACTCTTTAATCTAAATTTGAGACTGGCAAACCATCTGTAGCTTGACTCGAAGTCACTCACCATATCCATGACGGAAACACTAAGTGGTGTATACTGATTAGGACCGAAGTTACGAAAGCCTCCACTTTGACTTGCATTGACTGTAAAGAGCAGTGTGATGAAGGAAGTGGAATTTAACACTCTGCCGAGCCGTGCTGCGTATATCACCGAATTTAGTAGTACGAGGCGCAATTATGCAGCGCCGATACACTTGGTGCTACCAGCGGTCGTGGAGGCGAAGTGAGTTTCATAGCTAAAAATGCTGACTACACAGAAGAGGCGAAGCAACGTCTGCAAACTCCTAAGGTCGAAGCTACTTTCGTGCGTGCAATGCCAGATGCGAATCAAGAGCACTGCTCCCTCGTAATCCAGAACCACTGATTTGACTCAGGTGTGTGGGTGTAAAGACGCATTTCGTAATGGCCCGATATCCACAAAGGAAGCACCACCCTGCCAGCAACGTCTCAAAACGCTATCCAGCAAACTGTATCCCGTCTGCACTCTCCAGGCACTCGCCTCGCCGTGCAGTGCCCATCTTGGACCAAACGACTCGTTGGCGTGGACACTCCATTGTGGCCAGTCACCACGCCCGTTACAAACTTAATACTGAAACGTCCCCTTACAACAATTTATACACGACTGTGCTTAAACTGACACACAATAATTTTAGCGCAACGCAATTTGACTTTCAAAAATCCCTACAAGAGAATGGTCCTGACTAGCAATAACCTATACCTTTCACAAATCACTTACCTCACAAAAATCTTCGTTACTCAAGCTACAGCAATACAGCGAGCGCCACTACTGCCAGCTAAATAACAGATTCAAACTACGGAAGGCACTAACTACTAGTAGGCATAGTTAGCAAATGAAAGATTTTAATAGAGAACAAACAATGTATTTACCTTAATATCACCAAAAGTCATAATATATGTAATTTCAAAACTCCGCCATTTCCTTCCACACATCCACCACTGCTGGCGGCTCACCTCTAACTGCGCAACGCTACGCGCTGTTCACATCCAGCTGCCGCTGCCCAACACTACAATGGCAGACAACAATGCAAACTAGCCAAAGACTGCACACAGCACAGACAGTGATTTTCATACAGAGCGCTACGTAACGTTGCCAATAAGAAAACATAAACAGCCTACTTACATAGCCGCCATGCTCACCACAAAAAATTTTACAAATTGTTTTGGGCAGTGGCCAATAATGATTTGATAAAATTTTTCATAATTACAATAACAAAGAAATCAAATGCACACACTTATTGATACAATGTTGGTCAAAAGCTAAAATTTTCTCACAGTCCATAAAGACAGTCCTGATCATTCATCATAATATTACTATACTATACTAATATTACTATACTATTCACAAAGTCTCATTAGTAAAAGCAATTGCACACAGAAGTAGTGGATTTCCATGCAGTCTTGAAGAAGTAATGTTGTCCTTCCAACGGAAAGACAGTGCTGACTCTTGACATGCTGACAGGTAATGGGCCACAACAGAGCAAACCCACAGCAGAGTAGTTCGAAGTTTTGAAGAATATCGGTAGGTAGGTCATCACAGAGCAGACCCACTATAGTCTTCGTAGAGATTACGGTGGTGGTACTGGTGGCCCACCAATACCACAATCTGTACCGGGACTACAGTGGGCCTGTCCACAATCTCTACAAGGACTACAGTGGGTCTACACCTTTGATGACCCACCAATATCATTATTTCTACAAGGACTACAGTGGGTCTACACCTTTGCTGACTCACCAGTACCATTATTTCTACAAGGACTGCAGTGGGTCTGCACCTCTGGTGGCCCAGGAGCGCTACGTAACTTTGCCAATAAGAAAACATAAACAGCCTACTTACAATACCTCCCACTTTATGAGCAAAAAGCTGTCAGCGAACCGCATTTAGCTCATACTCTGTTTGGTAGAAACTTGCAGAACAAATAGTCACGCCTATTCCATCTGCAATTCAGTTAGTCAGATATGTTTAGCGTCCCTTGGTGGGAATACGCTCGGGAACCCGGCATGACAACTTATGCGACTGTTAGCGCGCTTCTGTGGCAGGTACCCCTTGTGCATTCCTCTGCTTAGAAAGGTAGGTGGCTGCACATATAAGATGCTACCTCTACTACGATCTGATGTTACCAACATGTCTCGTCCCCTCCTCCTTAGCAACCGCAGGGCTGCGGCGAGAAGCCCCTTCCCACCTGCTTCTCAATGGGCAGCGAAGTGACGCCCAGCGTCCTCTTTTCAGAGCCACACACTGCCCTGCCTGCAACCATTGCTCCGCGTCGCTTTCGGAGACTGCGAAGGCCCGCGTTCACTCTGCTGTCAAAGCCAGTGCGAAACCACACTTCAGAAATGCACCTCCGCAGAAATTTTAGTATGAGGCTACCCAATATCGACCAATAAATGACCATTAATTTGATAACGTAACGTAAAATGCGATCACATATTACTAAATGGAACGTGAATTTATAAAAATTATTCACGTAATGTGGCAAAGTATTCTCACCTTACAAGCGAGTAAAAAGTCTTTGCAAGTTCTTAGCTGAGACTCCTGGTACTCAATACGAGCATCATTTGTGAGGAAGCAAATACCAGCATAAATCTGCACTTGACTGGGCTTAAAAAGTTAGGCTAACTGTCCTCGATGACTCTGCAGTGTTGTGCAAGGTGTCTTACATCTTACTATGGCATAGGCTATCGCTTCGTGATCGCTAGATAAGCTGTGAGTAAATTTGATTTAAAATAGGCTCCTCTTTCAGAAAACATAACTTTTTCTTCTTATACCCACATATGTTTCGCTGAAGTTACATTCTCATCAATTTTTTTCCTTCCTTCCTATGCACATGCTGTGGTTCTTGTGGTTGTGAATATTTAGTATTACAATTTTTCCTCTTTCACAGTTCGTAATTTTTTCTACTTTCCCCATTACATTCTCTGTGACAGGAAACTGTTACACTCATTGCGAAAAAGTAGAAGTTGCAGTTTTCATAATAAAGGTAACGGGAAAAACGGGAAAAAATGACAAACTGTGAAGGAGAGCACAGTAAACCACAAAAACTACAGTATGTGTTAAGAACAAAGAAAATATAAATATTTCAGGTAAACATGTCTAGGTAAAAGAGGAATAAGTCATATCTGCTCAAATTTATCTCATTGGAAAACAAATTTATTTGTAAGCAAATGCAGACATAAGAGCTACAGCCTCAATACAAAAATAAATAAATAAATACATAAAATAAAAATTGATGCGATCTGCACAGAAGGAACATTTGCAGTCGGAAATGTCACATTGATACACAACGGCCAATAAAAGTGATCGACTTCAATGTACCAAACAAAACAGAACGTGGATAGTAACTTCTACATCTACATCTACATTTATACTCCGCAAGCCAACCAACGGTGTGTGGCGGAGGGCACTTTACGTGCCACTGTCATTACCTCCCTTTTCTGTTCCACTCGCGTATGGTTCGCGGGAAGAACGACTGTCTGAAAGCCTCCGTGCGCGCTCGAATCTCTCTAATTTTACATTCGTGATCTCCTCGGGAGGTATAAGTAGGGGGAAGCAATATATTCGATACCTCATCCAGAAACGCACCCTCTCGAAACCTGGCGAGCAAGCTACACCGCGATGCAGAGCGCCTCTCTTGCACAGTCTGCCACTTGAGTTTGCTAAACATCTCCGTAACGCTATCACGGTTACCAAATAACCCTGTGTCGAAACGCGCCGCTCTTCTTTGGATCTTCTCTATCTCTTGCGTCAACCCGATCTGGTACGGATCCCACACTGATGAGCAATACTCAAGTATAGGTCGAACGAGAGTTTTGTAAGCCACCTCCTTTGTTGATGGACTACATTTTCTAAGGACTCTCCCAATGAATCTCAACCTGGTACCCGCCTTACCAACAATTAATTTTACATGATCATTCCACTTCAAATCGTTCCGCACGCATACTCCCAGATATTTTACAGAAGTAACTGCTACCAGTGTTTGTTCCGCTATCATGTAATCATACAATAAAGAATCCTTCTTTCTATGTATTCGCTTGTAGGAAGTGTGTACCCACTGTGTAGAGTGTAGTTGAGGCAGGGGTTGGATCGGTGATGTCTTGCGGGAGTGTGGGCCCACTCTTATAGGATACCATGACATCAAATAGGATGTTTAATTCACTAATGTCGGTGACGAAATGTTGCCCTCTCTTCTAAACCCTTATGGTGAGTACACAGTGAATTTCCCTCTATTCCAAGATAACTACCTTCGTATTTACTGGTCTGCATGTATTCGTGCATAACATGTGTGCACCCTTTCGCACTTTGATTGGCCTATTAAGTCACCCAATTATAATGACCTGAAATGAGTCTGGGGGTATTTCGTTCAGCAGGTAAAACTAAGAGTCAACATCGCAGCTGTATCGTAGCTCCCTGGAATACTAACATGAACGACTTCATTTGCCGGTAGCATACTTCAAATAACTGGCGGACACTCTTCCTGGCCTAGTTGATGCCCTCATTCAGCCCAAAGTAGGTGTTATATAATATTAGCATGATCCCTGAAGACTTACGCTTTGTCTGGTGTGCTTACACGCAACGAGACGTGTGGCTGCAGTTTCAAGGCGTTCAGATGGCAATTTATAGGTCAATCAGAAGGGGGTAAAAAAGATTCTGTGATTCAGGATACATCTTACAGAAAGGAAAACGACTCACGATCGAACCAAAGGGCACTCTTTGGCCTCACAGAACAGTTCAGTGGAATGAATTTAAAATTTTTATTTACTGCAAAAAATGTGAAAAAGGAACTTTATTCTTAACATTGAAATTTATCTTCTGGAATGAAGCTTTTCCTGGTCCGAAGCTGAGAAAGTGGCCCATAAGACAGTTAATCACACCCGATCAAATATCCAACGCATGTTCGTGGCACGGATGGTGACAAAGAATATTTTTATTTTATTGCATCGATTGTCACACAGACACGACAATATTTTGCGCCTCGGCTATTAATGAATTACTTTCTTATGCAAAGTGGCAAAATAAATGTGAAAGTCAGGGTGATCCAGTGCAAAAATACTGGAGAACTTGTCACAAACATAGTTTCTGATTCTACAAGAACTTGGTTAAGTCATGATCACTATCACATTCTCATGTGATAACTCACTACGAACTGGTCAACGCATATCCTTCAATTTTAAGAGGACGTCTTCCTCGCAAGGAACCATATCTACATTGTTGAAGCCATGGTTTTTCTTGATTTCCTTATTGACCTATGGCAAAATATGGTAGATTTCGAGACTATTCCGCCATAACTGTGCTATATTTCCCAAATGTTATGGTAAAGACATGTCAACTACAACCAAAAAAGCACGTCATTGTCTACTTCGTTACGAACGGACAGCCAGTACTGATTTCGATTAAGCTTGGAAACCACAGACAGATAATTCCTGTTTACGTTCCTTCTGATGCGAATACCCCAAGTTACATCTCCTGTTACGGTGCTGTATACTTATTTCACATTTCATCGGTGTAATTTTTGTTTATTACTTTCTTTCACCAACGGACAACATACAGTTCTTGAAGTTCGTTCAACATTTACGGAATCCATCTTTTTCGCAGGTGCATGTCCTAAATTATCTAATCCAATGCGGTATTAGATACTCATTAGAGTGTGACTATCACAAGGACAGTGGAGTGGAGCGTAGGAGCAATTTTTCATTTTGAAACGTCAACAGACTTTACTTGTAGTTCAGGAAACTCGCCGCTTTCAATGAATTTCTGCTGATTATTTACAAACATGCTATCCATTCGAAAAGTGATATTGTAAGACAGTGGCTGTATACAAAATAGAAGATGATTCTTCAAAGGAAGGAAACAGGCGCCAGCCTCAGTCAATACTGCAGTTTATTTACACAAATAGCGACGTTACCGCTTTCGAACCGACAACGTCATCTTCATACGTCTGTTCACCTGTATATTGCCTTTGTTTTTGTTTACGTTAATTGTTGGTTTTTCTCCCTCCTTCAGGTGACGGTGCTCTACAGCAAAAAAAAAAAAAAAAAAAAAAACAAAAAAAAACGAAACTGCCTGTTTAACCGTTATTGTGCCTAATAATGAAGGAAAACAATGTAAACAGATTTCCAAAGTAACTGTTTTACTTTTTGGTAGCTTGTGGCGAAATTACCGCGGAAACTTTCACGTAAGTGATCTTAGACTGAAAGAGTTCTAACTTAAAAATTTGTTTACGTAGCTAACCTAAAATGACCACGGGTCTACCTTAGTGATTTGGGGACAGTGTTTTCATTCTATATTAGGTATAGTTATTGATAAATAAGCCGCTTCTGTCATCGTTTCCTCCGACCGCTCTGCTGCTACAGTCGCTGGTTCGAATCCTGCCTCGGGCATGGATACGTGTGATGTTCTTAGGTTAGTTAGGTTTAAGTAGTTCAAAATCTCGGGGACTGTTGACCACAGATGTTAAGTCCCATAGTGCTTAGAGCCATCATCGTTTTCTGCTGTAGCTCATAATCACGCCAAGTAACATTCGGCACAAGATAGAGACAACAGCCGACAACTGAGCAAAAAAAAAAAATTACGAACGGTGTCTGACTGCTGTGTTACTTTTGAATGATCTACTTTCCGCTTATAAATTGTAAACAGCCTTTTCTGAACGGGTGATTGATTACCAGAAATTCATCGAAGCTATCTGAGTCATACTTTTTGTTTAATATCTTTACAAAACTAGTAAAAACATCGTCCACGAAAACATTCACCACACATTACTTATTTGTTCCCAATAATATTCCATTAAGCACTCACTGTTAACAATCTACGTGTCCAAAATATGTGCTGACGTTGGCTTAAGAATAACAGATGAGAAATTTTGTAACAATACTAATGTCTCATTTGTTGTTGCTGTTAGTGAAAGCATTAAAAACGACCCTGGTAAATGGCCATTCCTAACACAGGAATCGTTCTGGATAGGGAGAACTGAACTCAGTGGCATGCGTGCCCGCAATCCATTTCGAAACGATCGATTACGAACAGTCGAAGGCGACAGGTGCGCACACCTGTTGCTGATCGCCATCTTCGGTCAAGCTCCGGAACACTGTCCTCACCTACACCAATGGCGGCGTGGGGACGCGAGGCCAGTCATCTCGCGCTGTAATCTCATTTGCTACGCTATATGTGCGCTCCAAAATTCGGGTTCTTTGTCCAACGGTATTCCATTACCTCGTTTCGCAGGGAGTGTGAAACTAAAATTCTCACCGTTGAATTTCAGCTCCTGTGATCGGCATTTCTGCCTTGTAAACAGAGCACCGCATTTCGTTCGTGAAAGGACTGTCTTGTTTGTACCACATATTTGAAGTTGGTAAGTACTAAATGATTTTACGTTGAGTGAAGAGGATCAAAAGGATTTTTGACTAACCAGGAAGTTATTCATTTCCCTTTTTTAACTGAAGCCAATTTTCTCTTCATTAACTGACAAGATATACGTTAATAACGATATATTCGACGAATTAGAAATGAAAACAAAGACCTAATCTGTATTTAGCCTGGCTGGCTAATCCGAGCTGGCCTGTGTGGCCGAGCGGTTCTAGGCGCTTCCGTCGGGAACCGCGCGACCGCTACGGTCGCAGGTTCGAATCCTGCCTAGGGTATCGATGTGTGTGATGTCCTTAGGGTAGTTAGGTTTAAGTAGTTCTAAGTTCTAGGGGAGTGAGGACCTCAGATATTAAGTCCCATAGTACTCAGAGCCATTTGAACCATTTTTGCTAATTCGAAAGAGCTTTAGCTTCTTTCTTTTCTAGAGGCAAATGCTCTGGTAAATGATCAACAGCTGGTGACAGAACATTTTCTCTCGTTCTGTTGATAGTAAAAGGATGAGCCTTTCACCACTCGAAGCTTTTCTAGGTATTCAAAGACCCAGAGATGTTGGAGTACAATTATGTTGCAAGAATGATCACTTCCCACTTTTCCACAACACACGTAATCTGTGTGGGCATAACGTAGAGTTCATTTAAAACTACTACGAAAGTATTGTAAACCTCAGTCCTCCGTGTCGTTGAATTTTTGACTGCTGAATGAGAGACATCATCCGATAAAAGACAAAAGACGCTCGGATAACCGACGTTTCGCCGATCTATCAAAATCAACTGAGAGAGTCATGTAGTGTTATGAAAACCATGAGGGTCACGTTATTGATAAGGGGCATTTCAGAGTTGTCAGTAGTTCTCGCGTTTGCTATTACCTCGCAATTCCTTCTCAATATTTAGAGCAAAATTTCTCATGAGTGGCGTTGCATGCAGATGGTGTATTCGGGGAACGTCACGAAGCGATAATCAGCTCCACAATTATGTTATGAATACCATAAGCCTACAGTTGAAATTACCTTGGACAAACGATTAATGTTCCTAAGATATCTAAAATCCGCTTGGAGTACCACAGTCATGCTAGAGTTTGTAAAGAATCGCTGGACGCAGGCAATATAAGACTCCTATGAAATACAGCGGCATTCTTGGCGTTCAGCTACAAGGAAGTAAGGCAGGGAAATGATCAACAGCCGCTGAAAGACGACGGTGCATGAAGTTCATTCGGTCTTCCCTACCATTTACACCAGAAAATAAAATGTGCTGTTAGTTATGTAGCTGATTTAACAACCTCTTTCTTTCCTGGAAATATTTTCTGTGAACTGTTAAGGATGTCTTAAGTGATTCTTGAAAATAAAAAAATTAAGTTTTAAAATTCAAAATGGTTCTGAGCACTATGGGACTTAACTTCTGAGGTCATCAGTCCCCTAGAACCCAAGGCAGAATTCGAACCTGCAACCGTAGCGGTCGCGCGGTTCCAGACTGTAGCGCCTAGAACCGCTCGGCCACCCCAGCCGGCAATTAAATTTTATTTAGTTTGTTTTAAAACTGTAAAGAGAAAGACACATGCTTCCGTGGTTACGGTAAAATGATTTATTTCCTGATGGTTCACATCTCGACAAGGGAGAAAATATTTTACAAATAGGTTGACAATACTTTTCTCATTTTGTGTCGATGTATGGTCTCGCCATTGTATTAATTATAACAAGTCTTGCGTCTTGGGCAGAAGTAAGATTTTTGAGAAAATTGAGTAGGATAGGTCACAACTACGATACAGGAATCACAAATTTCAACACTTCAGAAGAGCTGCGAAATTTGCCTTACTGAGGACGATTAGCAGACGCGAATCGATGTGAACAGTGAACTGCTAACTACAACCCGGCAGTGAAGTGTTATTAATTAAATTTGTCTTGTCATGTAGAAGGATATGATAATTTGCCCCAACATATAACACTGGATGTGACGCCTTTCGTCACGACTTGGCTTCAAGGAGAAATGTCTCCATTTTAGTATAGAGGTTGCTGACAGTGAAAAGCAGTTTCCGACGACCGGCTTCATCTTGCAGATGTTGTGGCACATAAGCGTGGTGATCATCTTACAGGACACACTTTTCTCTGTGAACGATCTTAGTGAGCCCGCACATACTCATTGCTGTGACGCAAGGCTGGTCTGTACGACACGTGATAGCACGGTATGACAAACCCATTTACCGGAGAGCGAACACTCTGGCCCGAAATATCAATCACAGGCCAACAGAACAAACGTGTTCAAATGTCTGTGAAATCCTATGGGACTTAACTGCTAAGGTCATCAGTCCCTAAGCATACACACTACTTAACCTAAATTATCCTAAGGACACACACACACACCCATGACCGAGGGAGGACTCGAACCTCTGCCGGGATCCCAACAGAACAGGTACGCCAACATTAATGGTGTGTACTGGCAATCGTTTCCGTGTTTACACTTGCCTTAACGCTGTTGAAGAACACATTTTGTAGTCACGCATTATTTTTCAGCTCGTCGCAGCCAGCTTTCTGGTAATGATGTACCTGATAATTTGATGTTGTCAGTAGTTCTCGCGTTTGCTATTACCTCGCAATTCCTTCTCAATATTTAGAGCAAAATTTCTCATGGGTGGCGTTGCATACAGATGGTATATTCGGTGAACATCACGAAGCGATAATCAGCTCCACAATTATGTTATGAATACCATAAGCCTACAGTTGAGATTACCTTGGACAAAAACGATTAATGTTCCTAAGATATCTAAAATCCGCTTGGAGTACCACAGTCATGCTAGAGTTTGCAAAGAATCGCTGGACGCAGGCAATATAAGACTCCTATGAAATACAGCGTACCTGTTCTGTTGGGATCCCGGCAGAGGTTCGAGTCCTCCCTTGGGCATGGGTGTGTGTGTTTGTCCTTAGGATAATTTAGATTAAGTAGTGTGTAAGCTTAGGGACTGATGACCTTAGCAGTTAAGTCCCATAGGATTTCACAGACATTTGAACACATTTGTTCTGTTGGCCTGTGATTGATATTTCGGGCCAGAGTGTTCGCTCTCCGGTAAATGGGTTTGTCATACCGTGCTATCACATGTCGTACAGACCAGCCTTGCATCACAGCAACGAGGTACTGACAACATTTTCTGTCTGAACATTTCAGGATTTTCCTACACTCTGACATTTAGGAACTAAATTAAAACGAATACATTAAACTAGAACCAACATTATCAAAACGTAGGCAGAAACAACCTGGGAACTCACAAATACATACAATCAGTTGTCAATTATTATTGGTTTTTCCCTCTACGCTAACCGCAATTAAAGAGTATTTTACACCACACGCGTTTCGTGTTTATTTACAAAGCACATTCTCTGGTCACTCTGGAAATATGGACATCATACTTTGGTCTTTATAGATTAAAAACAGTATGTCATTCTAAAGCTGTCCTTCAATATAATTATGGTTCTCTCTAGTTCACATATTCGGGAAACCGCTGATTCTTTGCTAGCGGAAGGTAAGATCGAAAGAAGCGTGGTTTGGCAACCTCTCGCCATTAAAAAAAAAAAAAAAAAAAAAAAAAAAAAATTTCTTTCGCGGCATTGACGTTATTTCTACTTCAACTCACTTCGTTTAACTTCTGAACAGAAACAGATGTTAGAAATAGTTAGATGTATTGTACACTCAACACAGTGGTTCCATGTAGGCTGAGTGCGTTGCCGGAAGATGAATGCATTCTTGTGATTCGTGTGTGTGAGTGTGGGTGTGTGTATATGTGTGCGTGTCAGTGTGTGTGTGCGCGCGCACCCGCAGATAGAGAGAGAGAGGGGGGGGGGGGTAGGGCAGAAACACACACATATATGAGTGTAGCTATGGTGGTGAGAATGGATGGATTTGAGTGAGGCAAATTACTGAAGATGTCTTATATACTCAGTGAGGAGTGATTGTGATAAGAGGGGGGGGGGGGGGTTGGAAGGTGAGAGAAGTTGATCAAGTACCATGGATAGTATGATGATTAAAGGGCAAGCAACTGGAAAGCGAAACTATTGGCGGTGTGGTGAATTAGAACCGAGGCAGGTTAGTACTAAGTAGGTGGTACGTACGGGTGTGATTATTTGTCTGTATTTCATATTACATTAAGTGGTCTGCTACTTTATGAAGTTTGTTGTTTGACACTTAGACCTGATCATGAATGAGCTGTTTGTTTTCTGTTACAGTTTTCTGAATGTGTTAGTTTTCATGTAAAGTTAGAGGTTTTCTTATTGTTCTTTATCACTAAGATTTGCATTTCGGTGCTTCTGGCGGTAATTTCATATTGGTACTGGTGTAGGTGTATATGCCCTGCAAAAGTTGAATGATCTGTCGTACACCTCCATGCCTCCATGCTCTTATATGTCCTTTGTATCAGCTGTAAAATAATCTCCCAGTCTGACCTATACACCTATCACATGTATTACATATCAGTTGGTTATTCATGAGCACTGGTATAGGTCAGATTTTTATATTGGTTTTGGAAAGTACTTTTGAACAGAATTGTTGGTTTGGTGGTCTATTTATGCCTAGCCTATTTTTATGCCTTACTTTCTGAAAATATTGGATCTTCTGTGTGTATATTTGTGGCTCTATGCCATTGTATGCCATCTTTTATTTTTCTATCTTTCTCTTCTTCCTGTTCTGGTATCTTGTACCTTTGTTTGTGTGGTATTCTGCCTTATTGTGATGATAGTTGGGTGTTTGCTCTTTCCTGTTTCTTGTCTTTTCTGTTCAGCTTTGTTACTAAGTCTTGTTTGTCTTAGTTCTTTGTGGGTATTTGTATTGTGGTAGTAATTTATTCTGAGAGTTGCCTGTGTTTAACAGCAATGTGTTTAGTCTGTCTGGCGTGTATCTAAGAGCTCTCTTTCTGTGAGAGGTCAGGTCATCTGATGTGCTTGTTGTCGTCATTCTTCTGCAAGTGTCAGCTGTGAGTTAGTTGTTCTAACAGTTTCTGGTAATGTCGAAATAAATGTAGCTGTCTATTTTGATCTTTTTCTATTATATAATATATCTTATCATGAACTTAATTCATGTCGGTATGAAACTGGTAAATTTTACTGTTTTTTTTTTTATCCACCAGGCACGAGATGTCATCCACATACCTTGTCCAGTACAGAAAGTTGTCCTTATTTGGCACTGTTACGTTAAATCTGACTTTGTATACATGGTACATAAATAGTTATGAGACGCGAGGAAGGTGGCTGTGTCTGGATTCTATATGTCTTTTATGCACAGAAATAATTGTGTAATGTTTCTTATAGTTCTCTCCTCTTGTAACGGGTAGTTACAATATTTTCAACATATTTCTTGTAAGTGTGTGTTTGGTAATATTTCTATAACGCACAACAGGTGTGACTGGGAGGTCTTTCTTGTGTAACTGCGATTTGCATTGTAAGAAACTGCAGTGGCACATGTCTGTAACAGTTTCCTTTTTTCGTTGTCTTCTAATGTGTGTTTAATGTGTTTCAGAGTGTTCCTCAACTTTGGATGTATCTGGTGTTAGATCTGTAACTTCATTTTGTTTGGTGAACTATTGCGTCTTACTGATACATTGCTCTTCATGTATTAGTACCGCCGTGTTTCCTTTAACGGCTCTTGTAATGATGGTGTAGTTTCTATTTAAGTTTTCTCAGTTTACGAAGTCTGTATCGTTTTGGTTTTAGATTCCGTTGCTTACGAGCTCTCTCGACAGACCCATGTTTGCCTCACTTGATTTTGTTCCTGTTTCCCTGTTTAAAAATGCTTTCCATCTCGAATGTGAAGTTTCCTATGTATTTGTGTATTGACACTGTGTTTCTAGCGCTTTTATTTCATTTGTATGCAAAAGTGTAAGAGAGGTTTATTAGCCTCGGATAGAAGTGTTGTTTCCCGTTAGAGTGGATGCAATTTGTGAGTGTGTTGTATGTTTCTTTTTTAGCTTTTAAAATGCAATCATTCTTCTGCGGGTTATTTCCATTTTTCCTATCACTGTATGTGTGCTGCTTTCAACCTTGCTATCAATTTTGGAGAAAACGGCGGTATTATTCAGAACATCGTTTAAATTCAGATATGCTGTAATGAGCTCTCCATTAAGGGCTTGCTATTTCGCGTAAAGAGACTTGATTTCGACATCCAGTCAAATTTTTCCACTATTCATTTCGTGTTTGTGAGCAGGTAGAACTGTTTTTAATCAGTACATCAATTAGGTGCAGTATTATTTGATCTGCAAATATTTTTAAACTTTATACACTCCTGGAAATTGAAATAAGAACACCGTGAATTCATTGTCCCAGGAAGGGGAAACTTTATTGACACATTCCTGGGGTCAGATACATCACATGATCACACTGACAGGACCACAGGCACATAGACACAGGCAACAGAGCATGCACAATGTCGGCACTAGTACAGTGTATATCCACCTTTCGCAGCAATGCAGGCTGCTAATCTCCCATGGACACGATCGTAGAGATGCTGGATGTAGTCCTGTGGAACGGCTTGCCATGCCATTTCCACCTGGCGCCTCAGTTGGACCAGCGTTCGTGCTGGACGTGCAGACCGCGTGAGACGACGCTTCATCCAGTCCCAAACATGCTCAATGGGGGACAGATCCGGAGATCTTGCTGGCCAGGGTAGTTGACTTACCCCTTCTAGAGCACGTTGGGTGGCACGGGATACATGCGGACGTGCATTGTCCTGTTGGAACAGCAAGTTCCCTTGCCGGTCTAGGAATGGTAGAACGATGGGTTCGATGACGGTTTGGATGTACCGTGCACTATTCAGTGTCCCCTCGACGATCACCAGTGGTGTACGGCCAGTGTAGGAGATCGCTGCCCACACCATGATGCCGGGTGTTGGCCCTGTGTGCCTCGGTGGTATGCAGTCCTGATTGTGGCGCTCACCTGCACGGCGCCAAACACGCATACGACCATCATTGGCACCAAGGCAGAAGCGACTCTCATCGCTGAAGACGACACGTCTCCATTCGTCCCTCCATTCACGCCTGTCGCGACACCACTGGAGGCGGGCTGCACGATGTTGGGGCGTGAGCGGAAGACGGCCTAACGGTGTGCGGGACCGTAGCCCAGCTTCATGGAGACGGTTGCGAATGGTCCTCGCCGATACCCCAGGAGCAACAGTGTCCCTAATTTGCTGAGAAGTGGCGGTGCGGTCCCCTACGGCACTGCGTAGGATCCTACGGTCTTGGCGTGCATCCGTGCGTCGCTGCGGTCCGGTCCCAGGTCGACGGGCACGTGCACCTTCCGCCGACCACTGGCGACAACATCGATGTACTGTGGAGACCTCACGCCCCACGTGTTGAGCAATTCGGCGGTACGTCCACCCGGCCTCCCGCATGCCCACTATACGCCCTCGCTCAAAGTCCGTCAACTGCACATACGGTTCACGTCCACGCTGTCGCGGCATGCTACCAGTGTTAAAGACTGCGATGGAGCTCCGTATGCCACGGCAAACTGGCTGACACTGACGGCGGCGGTGCACAAATGCTGCGCAGCTAGCGCCATTCGACGGCCAACACCGCGGTTCCTGGTGTGTCCGCTGTGCCGTGCGTGTGATCATTGCTTGTACAGCCGTCTCGCAGTGTCCGGAGCAAGTATGGTGGGTCTGACACACCGGTGTCAATGTGTTCTTTTTTCCATTTCCAGGAGTTTATGTTGGACAGTTTTATGTAGTATGACACATATCCCTCTAAACTTCACAGTCAGTTGCGTTTTATGTTGCCGAACACTGTGCCCCCACAAGGGCTAGAAGCATTCATGTGAGCAAGGTTGATACTCAGCTCAACGACACTATGAGAACTGTGGCACACTAACATCAACCAAGTCCCCATACTTTCAGCATAGCACTACAGGATAGCAGACAACAATTTATAGTGGATCGAGACTGGAGTACGATATCTAATGAATAACAGCCCCAATCAAGAAAATTCTACCTCATCTTCCATATACTAGGCTTACCTATGGAAAGGCTGTGTCGCACTCACAGTCTCTCCAAACTTTCTCCTTGGGATTTAGATTGGTTGTTTTGGGGAAGGAGACCAGACAGCGAGGTCATCGGTCTCATCGGATTAGGGAAGGACGGGGAAGGAAGTCGGCCGTGCCCTTTGAAAGGAACCATCCCGGCATTTGCCTGGAGCGATTTAGGGAAATCACGGAAAACATAAATCAGGATGGCCGGACGCGGGATTGAACCGTCGTGCTTGGGATTTAGAACGACACTGGAGAGCTTTCTGGACGCTGTTTCTTAGATCGTACACAACTCCGAGTTTGATTGTTGTCTCATGGAGCAAACAGAAGCCCATATTATTTGCAAACAATCAATAAAAAGATTTTAAGAATGCTGTAAACACTACATGAAGGCCTTTCCAAAGCTTACTGGATGGCTAAGCTCCGTGGTCATAGATTTAAGATACAAATGTGAAATTAATAACTCTTCTGAATGACCACCTCATGTAATTTTACACTTGTTTTTTAATATATGTGTACGTTTATTTCATATCTTCATTGCCTGTGTAACATGTGTCACATCCTTCTGTGTTTGTAGCATATTCTAACTTCAATAAACAAAATAATAAATTTTTCCTTTACGTACGGGAGGGTACCTCCTAGCATTTGCAGTCTTAATTACATGGTTGATTCATAACAAATTACGAAATTCATTCATTTTGTGCGTGATGGTACTAGTATATAAAATGATGACGTGAGTAGAAGGCCATGGAAACTCTATCATCTAGGTGACACAGACAATAGACGCTTAAAAGGTAGAAGAAAAGGTATATCACTTAAACTTCTTAAAATACACGTAATTGCACTGTGAATGTTGTATGGCCGTGAACTTTGGCTACTTACTAAATTAAAGATAAAAACGATAGACAATGTAGATTTGAGACTTTGAGTACAGATGGCTGCCTACACATTACATGATATGAAGAGGAATGATCTGGAGAGGACGTAGACATATTTAATAAGAATGAAGAAATAGTGAAACATAGGAAAAAATTGGAAGAGCATGTTACAAGACTGCAAGAAAGCAAAGCACCAGGTGCTACTGAACTCCGGAAGCTAGTCAGTGAATAAAGGTAATTGTTTTTTCAGTTCTCCATTTTTTTTATAACACTGACTGAGTACGGACATGCCTTGATCTCACAGTTGTATTCGTACACAACGTCGTTCCACATTATGACTACACGTACATTATGTGATCAAAATTATCCGGACACAAGCAAAAACATACGTTTTTAATATTACGTGCATCCTAAGTAGTCATTAGACATCGTGAGAGAGCACAATGGGATGCTGCGTGGAACTCACGGACTTCGAACGTGGTTAGTTGATTTGATGTTACTTGTGTCATGCGTCTGTTCGCGAGATTTCTACACTCCTAAACATCTCTAGATCCACTGTTTCCTATGTTGTAGTGAAGTGGAAACGTGAAGGGAAACGTGCAACACAAAAGCGCACAGGCCAACCTCGTCTCTTGACTGACAGAGACCGCCGACAGTTGAAGAGGGACGTAATCTGCAATAAGCAGGCATCCATCCAGACCGTAACACAGGAATTCCAAAATGCATCAGGATCCACTGCAAGTACTATGACAGTTAGACGGGAGGTGAGTAAACTTTGATTTCATGGTCGAGCGGGTGCTCATAAGCCGCAAATCACGCCGGTAAATGCCAAACGACGCCTCCCTTGGCGTAATGAGTGAAAAAAATTAGACGATTGAACAATAGGAAAACGTTGTGTGGAGTGACGAATCACTGTACGCAATGTGACGATCCCATGGCAGAGTGTGGGTGACCTGTGACCTGTGAGCGTCATCAGCCAGCGTGTGTAGTGCCAACAGTAAAATTCGGAGGCGGTGGTGTTATGGTATGGTCATGTTTTCCATGTAGGGGGTTTGCACCCTTTGTTGTTTTTCGTGGCACTATCACAGCACAGGCCTGCACTGATGTTTTAAGCACCTTCTTGCTTCCCACTGTTGAAGAGCAATTCGGGGATGGCGATTGAATCTTTCAACACGATCGAGCACCTGTTCTAATGCATAGCCTTTGGCGGAGTGCTTACATGACAATAGCATCCCTGTAATGGACTGGCCTGAACAGAGTCCTGATCTGGATCCTGTATAAAATCCTAAAGAACGCGTTTGGGATGTTTTGGAACTCCGACGTCGTGCCAGGCCTCAGCGACCGACATACCTCGCCTCAGTGCAGCATTCCGTGAAGAATACGCTGCCATTCCCCAAGAAACTTTCCTGCACCTGATTGAAGGTATGCTTGCGAGAGTGGAAACTGTCATCATGGCTATTGGTGGGCCAACACCATATTGAGTTCCAGCATTACCGGTGGAGGGCGCTACCAACTTTTAAGTCGTTTTCAGCCACATGTCCAGATACTTTTGATCACATAGTGTATGTGCGTGTACGTTTCCGAAGATTTAAGATTATAGATACGCTTTCTGTACTCTCGACAGACTAAAAGTGTCTGGTTTATTCGAAGTAAGCTACCCCAGTGCGAGGTGCTGATAGGTGGCTTAGTGGACGAGGATAGTTTTAATATTGCACGTGTACTTGTCTGCGAAAAGAGTGACGGAATGATTTTTGATAGTCGCGCTAAAATAGATGATTTCAAAATCAGGCACAGTTGAGTATTTTCAATCGTCAATGGAGCTCCAAACTATAGCAAAGTCTACGATTCTTAGGTACCACGTCGACTGATTTAAAGGGAACTCCGCCAGGACTGGCAAAGAGGCACAACGGTATCGACCGGTCACGGTGTCATCCTCAGTCCACAAGCGTCACTGTATGTGGATACGGAGGGGCATGTGGTCTTCACACCTCTCTCCCAACCGTATATCAGTTACGAGACCGGAGCCTCTACTCCTTAATCAAGTAGCTTCTTAGCTTGCCTCACGAGCGCTGAGTGCATGCCACTTGCCAACTACTCTCGGCTTGTCGAGCTTGACAGCGCTAACTTCGGTGATCTGACTGGAACCACAAACAGGAACCACTGGAAATGTCTAATTCACACGAAACACTTTGTCAAAAGGAAGAAGAAGATTTTATCAGTAGCACAGCAACCGTTGATAAAACGAGGGTGCGTCACTACAAGCGGCAGAGTAAACTACAGAGAAATTTGTGGAAATTTCCATCTCTGTGTACAGTAAAAACGTTGAGGAGCGTAGAGTCTGCAGGAATTCTGGTGACAGCGCTTTGATATTCGTTACACTCCCAAAGGTCGAAATGTGAATAGTGACAGCTACTCTGACCTATTGCCAGATATGAAATCAGAAATAAAAACGGAGTAGAGGAGAATTTTCACCTTCTTGGTCCTGCACCTCAAGGAGCATTTACGTAATCCAAATTTTCATTGGACGACGTTATTGTGGAAGCGGTGCAAGGCTGAAAGAGCACGGTAGCACTAAGGCCCTTCCAGACCGGATTTACGAAGATGGACTCAGTCAATGGAAGATGAGTTGCGTTACAAAGAAAATTGTTGTTACCTGCAATATTGTTTCACCATTCACTGTCTTTTCAGAAATTGTCTTTGCGTTTTGAATTGCCCTCAAGTGGGCCAGGAAAGAGAAAAAAAGAAAGATCGGTTAGCTAAGGGAAATACACAAAAAATTCAAATATTATTACCGCTTACTTAATTACGCGTAGGTCCACTTGTGAAAGTCAGTACAGTACAGATTCTGCGTAGCCACCGTTCACAGCCTTAGGACCTCTGGCATGTCCACGTGCGTGTTAGGCGGGCAATCCGAATCACCGGCGGACACGGAACCTATCACGCACGTCAAACCGCTGTAACACGACTCGGGCGTCTGTGATATTTATGGCTTAGGAACCATAAGATTCCATGCTAAGATTCATTCCTTAGGTCTCTAGAGAGTGCTTTAGCTGAAGCACGACGCAAGAGGCGGTGTGAGAGGCAGACTGCAGACGGTACAGTGAGGACGAATTGCTTGAGAAATTGCGCTAGTTTAGTACGAGGGTATTCTGATTCGTATCTGACACAGGTGGCAGTGCGCCAGATTTCTTCATTTCATTTACTAATATTTAATAAAGTATAGATCGGATCCAATATTCTAACATATTGAATACACTCTCAACAGCAAGCTTTGCTCCACTTATTTCGTATTTCCCTTTTTATAAAAAAAATTATTCACATTACGATATTCATACGAAACACTTCGGGCATCAGTGCCCTGGGAAGGTTATCTGAGCTCTCTAGTGAGTGTGAAGCGAGGGGCTGAATGGTATCATTCGTGTTAAAGGCCCCATAATTAAAATCTCGGAAGCGTGCTACACAAAATTGAATTCAAATATCTTTACTTTGCGCGCAAAGCAGAGAAGAAGAGAGGAACGGTGTGTATAATTTCTGAGCATTATTTCTACAAAACTTAATGTAATGAGGTTATGACTGATTCTAATATGAACTGTGAAACGTGTGAATTTGTAGGCACAAATATTCATAACGTCTTATAGGTATATCTGCTTCGTGTGCTATGAGTGAAAAGCTACTGACATCCTATATTTGGAACTTGACAGATCATTTAGTAGAGCCATAGCTACCCCAATAGTTATTTTACAGCCTCACTTCAAGGACAACGAACTCACGACCTGAGAAACACATCTGTTCTGGGACAAGGGCATTTATAGAAGATCTCAGGTTAACATAGTATGACAGAGTCTCAGTATTCTACCTTCAAGCGGTAGAACACACTAGGCCTCTACCCTGTCCTGTATCACCAGTACAAACCAAAATCATACTGGACTCGAATTCGGGAGGACGACGGTTCGATCCCGCGTCCGGCCATCCTGATTTAGGTTTTCCGTGATTTCCCTAAATCGCTTTAGCCAAATGCCGGGATGGTTCCTTTGAAAGTGCACGGCCGACTACCTTCCCCATCCTTCCCTAATCCGATGAGACCGATGACCTCGCTGTCTGGTCTCTTTCCCCAAACAACCCAACCCAACTCAACAAACCGAAACAATTACATATCAATCGCGGTAACTCTGAGGACGAAAACTGAAGAAGGAGTTAACGGGGGAATGAGTGTTATTTGGAAAAAGAGTATTTTCCTCATATTCAGTATTTAGTTCAGTTAACGTCCGTCGTGACAAGAAATCCATACAACCTCTCATTCAAACCCATCTTCGGAAAACATCTCAACACAACAATTTATATTTCCATGTGTTTCTTTCTACCGCCGTACACAGTTATCCTGCAGGAAGATGCCGTCACCTCGGGGGAGACATCAGGCACGAAGGCAGTAGTCTTCAGGCAGCCCGCAGCAATGCAAGGCCATGTCTCCCGTAGCAAAATACTGCCCTCATCAACCTGTGGCCGTGAGGCACTAACGTGTTTCGAGCAGGCGTCCACGGAGATGGCGGCGTCCATCGACATGGTGAAATAATGTAATTCGACCAGAAGATACGTTCCCATTAATCTACAGTCTAACGTGCCCATTGTAATCTTAACTGTCGATGTTGTTAGGTCAACGTAGGAACACGTAGAGGTAGACTGCTGTAGAACCTCATATTTATGAATATGCGATGAATGGTGAGTTCCGAAAGACTTACGCCCTCACCAGCATTGCACTCAATCTTCGGATGTGTCATAGATCGCCGCTTGTCCTATTTTTCAAAGCGGGCAAGCCTTCCAGTTCCGTGTCCTCTTGTCGCGTTCTTGCAGTTTCGCCGTCGGCGACCTCCAACACTTTGCATGTATGCTTACAGCAGCAGCAAGTGCACAGCAGGAAGTCTTCACTGTCTCCTAAATGCTCCTTACAAGGCTCAGGATCATAACATTCTGTTTTATTTCAAAGTCGCTTTCGTCAGCGGATTTTTCCATTTGCAGCCTTTATCGTTGTAAGTAGGCTGTTTATGTTTTCTTTATGTAAGTAGGCTGTTTATGTTTTCTCATTGGCAACGTTACGTAGCGCTCTATATGAAAATCACTGGCTGTGTTGTGTGCAGTCTGTGGCTAGTTTTGCATTGTTGTCTGCCATTGTAGTGTTGGGCAGCTGGATGTGAACAGCGCGTAGCGTTGCGCAGTTGGAGGTGAGCCGCCAGCAGTGGTGGATGTGGGAAATGAGATGGCGGATTTTTGAGTACAGAATGGATGTCATGAACTGATATATATATTATGACTATTAAGGTAAATACATTGTTTGTTCTCTATTAAAATCTTTCATTTCCTAACTATCCCTATCAGTAGTTAGTGCCTTCCGTAGTTTGAATCTTTTATTTAGCTGGCAGTAGTGGCGCTCTTTCTACAAGGACTGCAGTGGGTCTGCATCTTTGATGACCCACCAATACCATTATTTCTACAAGGACTGAAGTGGGTTTGCACCTTTGATGACCCACCAATACCACAATCTCTACCAGGACTACTGTGGGTCTGCGCCTCTGGTGGCCCACCAATACCATATTCTCTACCAGGACTACAGTGGGTCTGCTCTGTGATGACCTACCTACCAATATTCTTCAAAACGTCGAATGACTCTGCTGTGGGTTTGCTCTGTTGTGGCCCATTACCTGTCAGCATGTCAAGAGTCAGCACTGTCTTTCCGTTGGAAGGATAACACTACTTCTTCAAGACTGCATGGAAATCCACTACTTCCGTGTGCATTGTCTTTTACTACTCAGACTTTGAAAAACAAACACTGAAATTTTACTGTTATGAACAATCTGGACTGTCTTTATGGACTGTGAGAAAATTTTAGCTTTTGCCCAACATTGTATAAATAAGTGTGGGCATTTGATATCTTTGTTATTGTAATTATGAAAAATTTTTTAAAATCATTATTGGCCACTGCCCAAAACAATTTGTAAAATTTTTTGTGGGGAGCATGGGGGCTATGTAAGTAGGCTGTTTATGTTTTCCTTATGTAAGTAGGCTGTTTATGTTTTCTTATTGGCAACGTTACGTAGCGCTCTATATGAAAATCACTGGCTCTGCTGTGTGCAGTCTGTGGCTAGTTTTGCATTGTTGCCTGCCATTGTAGTGTTGGGCAGCTGGATGTGAACAGCGCGTAGCGTTGCGCAGTTGGAGGTGAGCCTCCAGCAGTGGTGGATGTGGGAAATGAGATGGTGGATTTTTGAGTACAGAATGGATGTCATGAACTGATATATATATTATGACTATTAAGGTAAATACATTGTTTGTTCTCTATTAAAATCTTTCATTTGCTAACTATCCCTATCAGTAGTTAGTGCCTTCCGTAGTTTGAATCTTTTATTTAGCTGGCAGTAGTGGCGCTCGCTGTATTGCAGTAGTTCGAGTAACGAAGATTTTTGGTGAGGTAAGTGATTTGTGAAACGTATAGGTTAATGTTAGTCAGGACCATTCCTTTGTAGGGATTTCTGAAAGTCAGATTGCGTTGCGCAAAAAAAATTGTGTGTCAGTTTAAGCACAGTGCTGTACTATTTTTCTAAGGGGACGTTTCATCGTCTCAAAACGAATCTTCATTCGTCTCTGTTCCGTTTATTTACATTCGTTGCTCCGTAGCGTGCCGGCCACACCACAAAGCAGCATCTAATATCACGGCAGTTAAGGTAATAATGTTGTGGCCCATTAGTGTCTGTGCAAAATAAGTTCTTGATGGCGATAGGAACGAGGAATTACTTAGCAGTTAATGTTCCTTTTGTTGTTGTTACTGCTGTAGCGGCGGCGGTGGTTGTGGTGGTGGTGGTGGTGGTACTGCTGTTGGAGGTGATTATGATAGTGATACATTATGCGACTCATCGTACCACTTTCGCTCCATTTGTGCCAAACTTTGCAGTAATGTAGCGTAGGAACCGTGCAGTGTGTGAACAAAAATTAGGAAGCACCAGAAGCACAACATCTTACCATGACTAATACGGTGTAGGAGAACCGTTGGCGTTGAAAACATCTTTCACTCGTCTCGGAAGGAAAAAGAAATGCATGTCCTGCATGGATTTCAACGGAATCTTAGACCAATCTACTTGCAAAAATGTGGCAAGTTTAGATAGCAAGAATGCAGATGGATGGCGATCACGTACCATTTCCGCCAAAGGCGGCCCCAAAGGCTAAATAGCATTGAGAGCTGGTGACTGTTAAATCCAGGAGAGGTGCGACAGTTCATTCTCGTGCTCACAAAACCAGTCGTAGACAGAGTACACACTGACCTTATCGTCTTGGCACACTACATCAGCTCTGGCGAACAAACATTGTACCATGGTATAGACTTCATCTGCCAGGATGGCCACTATATCCTTTACAGTAACCCAACCCTGCAGAGTGACGGTCACGACCATGAAATGTCACGACGTAGCTGCCCGGACCATCACCAAACCGCCTCCATGTTTCACTCTTGGGATGTAAACTCGGACAGAAGTTGGAAACAATTTGGAAAGAGACTTATCTCACGAAATGACATCGTATCAGAGCTCCACTGCCCAGGCTTTACGGTTTCGGCACCACGATTTTCTGTTACGTCCACCTGCATCATTGTTGAGTGTTTTTGGAATTTCAGCTCGCGCTGCGATTACCCGCTTACGGAGGTCTCTTCGTGTTGTTTTGGTGATGACAGGGTGTGCGAATGTGTCACTCGGTTCTGGTTCTGAGCACTATGGGACTTGACTTCTGAGGTCATCAGTCCCCTAGAACCTAACTAACCGAAGTACATCACACACATCCATGCCCGAGGCAGGATTCGAACCTGCAACAGTAGCGGTCGCGCGGTTCTATAATGTAGCGCCTAGAACCGCTCGGCCACTCCTGCCGGCATTCGGTTCTGTAAAGAGTTTTTCTGATATCATCCTCTTGTTTCTCAACACAATTCTGTTCTTTGTGACTTATCCGATGACTTCTTTCCACTTTCTTTATGTGTGGTATAGATCTTCGATATGATGCATTTGCAAAATATGAATTCCGACGGGTAGAACGTTCCCCTGGTGCAAGTCTTTCAAGTTGACGACATTTCGGCGACTTGCGTGTCGATGGGGATGAAATGACGATGATGAGGACAACACAAAACCCAGTCCCTGAGCGGAGACAATCTCTGACCCAGCCGGGAATCGAACCCAGGCCGTTAGGTATGACATTCGGTTGCACTGATTACTCAGTTACCAGGGGCGCACTATGATATCTCTTGAAACACTGAACATTTCGGCTACCTCGGTTACGGAAACACCTGCCATACGAGTACCAACAATCTGTCCACGATTGAATTCACTTAGATTCGAAATAATCCACAAACAGCCACACTGAGCACTGTTCTGAAAGCGACTGGGATTTGGAACATGTTAAGGACATTGCACACGAGCCGTTGGTTATTAAATAGAACTTTTTCTTCTTCTTTCGTCTGCGCCTTTGTCCCGCAGTTGCTGCAGGGTCGGCGTGGTTAAAAGGGATTTGGCATGGTTAACGTAAAGGAGTGGCCAGATGCCCTTCCTGCTGCCATACCCTCCAAGACGGAATCAGTGTGCCCTAGCTGTCTGCTTCTAGTGTAAACCATGAAATAGTGCGAACGTGTTTGAGATGTCTATGAGACGTGTAATTGAGGCGAGTTGTGGGGACCAGCCCAGTATTCACCTAGTGGGATGTGGAAAACCGCCTAAAAACCACATCCAGGCTGGCCGGCACACCAGCCCACGTCGTTAATCCGCTGGGCGGATTCGATCCGGGGCCGACGCGCCTACCCGAGTCCAGGAAGCAGCGCATTAACGCTCTCGGCTAACCTGACGGGTTGGTGGTAAATAGAACACCGCAGCCTAAAGACTTGACTAGCATCTGAATTTATGTTCAAGCGCGCATTTATCACGCTGTTTCCATATCTTGGCCTAAGCCTGTACTCCAATTAAATATTGGCCTACATTTAAGTACGACACGAGGTGTCGGATACGCAGACGGAGACACGGCGGTAGGCGGTGTTAGGTTACGACGCTGGCGGCGGCGAGTCCCGGCCGTTCTCACGGTTTGTGCCAAGTGCAGATCTATCGGAAAACAATCAGCCAGACTGTAACCCCTGTTACAGGGCGGAGCAGTTTCCGCTCCATATATGTCTCCGAGGAGAGGTCGGGCGGCGGCGTGTGGGCTCCGATGCGGTCCTGGAAAATCGGCAGTTCCAGCCTCAAGTGTGCACCTCCCACAGGTTTTACGGCGCAGCATCAGGTTGTGCGACCTGAGGTCGTCTTATTCGAACATTCGTGTTATACGCGGCGATGAGAGTGGGGCGTTTTTACTGGCGGATACGGTCACGTTAGTAGATCGTACGAAGAAAATTTACGATAATGTACTTTACTGGTGGGAAATAATGACAGCTGGACATGGAAAAGTACGTAGATATCACGAAAATGAAACAGATATATTAAGTTTGGGGCGGGGCGACGTGAAACGATTGAAAAATTAGGAAGAAAGTTGACTGACAAGATAAGAAATGATGAGCACGCGAAATAATAGACAAGTAAACAGACACACAATTCACGATCACGCAAAGATGATCGATTAGGGACATGCAGAACGTTTTGCAAAAATAGTGTATATTGAGCTTGAAGAAATAGACAGTTTCCTTACAAGAAGTCTTTTAATACGAAATCACTGTCACTGAGGGTAGCAACGTCATTAGCAAATTTTTTGATTGATATTCTTCGATACTGCATTATAATCCCACTCGTGAACCTGTCTTTTATTATCGTCTTTGCAGCTTCGGTGTACAGGTTGATGAGTAACGGAGACAGATTAAATTTGTCACACCCTCTGTCTTATAAAATATTAATTTGCTAATAATGTATAAATTTGGCCCAAATTAGCATATCTGCCATATTAGGACAGACAATCAATTAAGAAACATTTTAGAGATGTTTTAAATGTGACGGTATTTTCCTAGTTTCCTTTCTATTTTTTTGTGAGACCACTATGGAACATTTTAGAGATGTTTTAAATGTGACGGTATTTTCGTAGTTTCCTTTCTATTTTTTTGTGAGACCACTATGGAACTCCATGAAAGACGTTAATAAATTTAACGTTCTACATTACACCGCCTGAATGCAGTTGTGCATCTTTAGAAAGCATGAATACCCTGAACTAACTCTTCCAGACTGATACTTCAGTATTGCCATACATGTGTGTGTGATGACTAAAATGTCTTCAATATACGAGATTATTTTCAGTTGAAGCAAATAAAAACCTTACTACAGGTACGTTTTTTGTGTCTGACGTTACTAGAACTCTTCAGATAGAGGCCACAACGCAGATTTTCGTTTACGTGCAGCTTACTGCCACCTTTCGGGCATTGAGGAATCATCGACTTATCTGGAGACTAGAAATCTACTCTGTAGGAATCAGCATGGGTTTCGAAAAAGACGGTCATGTGAAACCCAGCTCGCGCTATTCGTCCACGAGACTCAGAGGGCCATAGACACGGATCCCAGGTAAATGCCGAGTTTCTTGACTTCCGCAACGCGTTCGATACAGTTCCCCACAGTCGTTTGATGAACAAAGTAAGAGCGTATGGACTATCAGACCAATTGTGTGATTGGATTGAGGAGTTCCTAGATAACAGGACGCAGCATGTCATTCTCAATGGAGAGAAGTCTTCCGAAGTAAGAGTGATTTCAGCTGTGCCGCAGGGGAGTGTCATAGGAGCGTTGCTATTCACAATATACATAAATGACCTTGAGAATGACATCGGAAGTTCACTGAGACTTTTTGCAGATGATGCTGTGGTGTATCGAGAGGTTGTAACAATGGAAAATTGTAGTGAAATGCAGGAGGATCTGCAGCGAATTGACGCATGGTGTAGGGAATGGCAATTGAATCTCAATGTAGACAAGTGTAATGTGCTGCGAATATACAGAAAGATAGATCCTTTATCATTTAGCTACAAAATAGCAGGTCAGCAACTGGAAGCAGTTAATACCATAAATTATCTGAGAGTACGCATTAGGAGTGATTTAAAGTGGAATGATCATATAATGTTGATCGTCGGTAAAGCAGATGCCCGACTGAGATTCATTGGAAGAATCCTAAGGAAATGCAATCCGAAAACAAAGGAAGTAGGTTACAGTACGCTTGTTCGGCAACTGCTTGAATACTGCTCAGCAGTGTGGGATCCGTACCAGATAGGGTTGATAGAAGATATAGAGAAGATCCAACGGAGAGCAGCGCGCTTTGTTACAGGATCACTTAGTAATCGCGAAAGCGTTACGGAGATGATAGATAAACTCCGGTGGAAGACTCTGCAGGAGAGACGCTCAGTAGCTCGGTACGGGCTTTTGTCAAAGTTTCGAGAACATACCTTCACCGAAGAGTCAAGCAGTATATTGCTCCCTCCTACGTATATCTCGCGAAGAGACGATGACGATAAAATCAGAGAGATTAGAGCCCACACAGATGCAAAGCGACAATCCTTCTTTCCACGAACAATACGAGACTGGAATAGAAGGGAGAACCGATAGAGGTACTCAAGGTACCCTCCACCACACACCGTCAGGTGGCTTGCGGAGTATGGATGTAGATGTAGATGTAGATCGACGCGAGGATCGTCGCAGAGTCATACCGACACAACACAGGCAGTTTGCTAGTCCAATGACTGTCGTACGAGTAATGGCGAGATGGAACAGCAATGTGGAAAGATGACTAAGTACAAGCCCATCCCGATGGACTGTCGGACTGTCTCTGACGAATGACGGCAGGTGCAACCCAGGCACTACTAGCAGAAGGGCAACAGATTACTGGAAGCTGCGTTGAGTATTCACACTGTTACGCGTCGCATAAAACTGCCACATCACCACTGATAACATAGACTTGCATGCTCAGTACCAGAGTCCACTGGGCATTTTGTGGTTTCAGCGATAAATTTAGTATGTACACTCCTGGAAATGGAAAAAAGAACACATTGACACCGGTGTGTCAGACCCACCATACTTGCTCCGGACACTGCGAGAGGGCTGTACAAGCAATGATCACACGCACGGCACAGCGGACACACCAGGAACCGCGGTGTTGGCCGTCGAATGGCGCTAGCTGCGCAACATTTGTGCACCACCGCCGTCAGTGTCAGCCAGTTTGCCGTGGCATACGGAGCTCCATCGCAGTCTTTAACACTGGTAGCATGCCGCGACAGCGTGGACGTGAACCGTATGTGCAGTTGACGGACTTTGAGCGAGGGCGTATAGTGGGCATGCGGGAGGCCGGGTGGACGTACCGCCGAATTGCTTAACACGTGGGGCGTGAGGTCTCCACAGTACATCGATGTTGTCGCCAGTGGTCGGCGGAAGGTGCACGTGCCCGTCGACCTGGGACCGGACCGCAGCGACGCACGGATGCACGCCAAGACCGTAGGATCCTACGCAGTGCCGTAGGGGACCGCACCGCCACTTCCGAGCAAATTAGGGACACTGTTGCTCCTGGGGTATCGGCGAGGACCATTCGCAACCATCTCCATGAAGCTGGGCTACGGTCCCGCACACCGTTAGGCCGTCTTCCGCTCACGCCCCAACATCGTGCAGCCCGCCTCCAGTGGTGTCGCGACAGGCGTGAATGGAGGGACGAATGGAGACGTGTCGTCTTCAGCGATGAGAGTCGCTTCTGCCTTGGTGCCAATGATGGTCGTATGCGTGTTTGGCGCCGTGCAGGTGAGCGCCACAATCAGGACTGCATACGACCGAGGCACACAGGGCCAACACCCGGCATCATAGTGTGGGGAGCGATCTCCTACACTGGCCGTACACCACTGGTGATTGTCGAGGAGACACTGAATAGTGCACGGTACATCCAAACCGTCATTGAACCCATCGTTCTACCATTCCTAGACCGGCAAGGGAACTTGCTGTTCCACCAGGACAATGCACTTCCGGATGTATCCATTGCCACCCAACGTGCTCTAGAAGGTGTAAGTCAACTACCCTGGCCAGCAAGATCTCCGGATCTGTCCCCCATTGAGCATGTTTGGGACTGGATGAAGCGTCGTCTCACGCGGTCTGCACGTCCAGCACGAACGCTGGTCCAACTGAGGCGCCAGGTGGAAATGGCGTGGCAAGCCGTTCCACAGGACTACATCCAGCATCTCTACGATCGTCTCCATGGGAGAATAGCAGCCTGCACTGCTGCGAAAGGTGGATATACACTGTACTAGTGCCGACATTGTGCATGCTCTGTTGCCTGTGTCTATGTGCCTGTGGTTCTGTCAGTGTGATCATGTGATGTATCTGACCCCAGGAATGTGTCAATAAAGTTTCCCCTTCCTGGGACAATGAATTCACGGTGTTCGTATTTCAATTTCCAGGAGTGTATTTTCGTGGCCATATCGACGTTAACGTGCCGATAAACGAGAGACTGAAAGGCCAGATAAAGCGGCGATTCTCGAAAGCTGTAAGTCTCTAGTTCCTGGAGTCACAGTGTGGAGAGCTGCTGGATATGATAACTTTGCTGATTTGGTGGTAATCAATGCTGTCAGAACCTTGGTGTCAGAGGTACCAAATGGCAAATCCCAGGAAGCTAATACAAGACCCAACACTGCAGTTCACATCAGCTACTACCCTCGAGTTCAGTTCTCCGATATGTAATGCACTGACTATGACTGGGACGCGATGGAATGTCGTCACCATTGGATCAAAAATATCCTAGCACCTATTTACGTTAATATATGTGGTGTGTCGACCTTTCACCTTCACAACCGGTTGAACTGTGCTGGGGATACTTTCAATCAGGCGTCTCAAAGTCTGTGGAGGAATGACCACTCATTCTTCCTCAAAAGCAGAAACCAGAGATTGTAGTGAATTTAGACGCAGGGGTCTGAAGCGAAGTCAACGTTCTAACTCATTGCAAGGGTGTTCCACTGGGTTCACATCAGAATTGCGGGAAGGCAAGTCCATTTTAGGAATTTTATTGTCCACAAACCACAGCCTCGTAGACGTTGCCTTATGGTAGGCTGCTTTCTTGTCGTATTGAAACAAACAATACTATCTCCGAACTACTAGTCTACTGTGTGCGCTGTACAACGCTGTACAATGTGTTCTCAGACTTCCGCATTGAGTCCTTTCTCAAGCGCACTAAGCGTACCACACCCTAGCGCGTAAAACACCCTCGTGCCGTAACATCATATCTTCCGGAATTCACTGACGGCACTGCACATGATGGCACGTCACGTACTCCTGGCATTCGGAAACGTGAACTCTGCCACAAGCATGAGTCATCATTCCAAGTCACTCGTTTCCAGTCATCCACTGGAGAGTGGCGTGTCCACTGGACGTGGTTCAAATGGCTCTGAGCACTATGGAACTTAACATCTGATGTCATCAGTCCCCTAGAACTTAGAACCACTTAAACCTAACTAACCTAAGGACAGCACACACATCCATGCCCGAGGCAGGATTAGAACCTGCGACCGTAGCGGTGGCGCGGTTCAAGACTGAAGCGCCTAGAACCGCTCGGCCACAACGGCCGGCAGGACGTGGTTCGAATCCAGGTGTGGGTAACAGTCTGAATGCGTGATTTTCGGTGAAACGTTGGATTTGAATGTGAAATGATAAAAGAGCACAGAATATTTTATTAATTGTGATATTTCCGTCCTTGATAGCTTACATTTCACCGTAGCATGGTTTGAGGCATGGCAAGAAATTCCTAAAGACTACTTTCGGAATCATTTCCCCTACAACGCATAATCAGTACTTCTTGCGCTGTGGGTTTACATTTCACGTTGATGTTGAAGATGGACAACGATTCCGATTGAAACGGAGGTTCTACACCTACATCTACATCCATACTCAACAAGCCACCTGACGCTCTGTGGCGGACGGTACCTTGAGTACCTCTATCGGTTTTACCTTCTATTCCAGTCTCGCATTGTTCGTGGAAAAAAGGATTATCGGTATGCTTCTGTGTGGGCTCTAATCTCTCTGATTTTATCCTCATGGTCTCTTCGCGAGATATACGTAGGAGGGAGAAATATTCTGCTTGACTCTTCAGTGAAGGTATGTTCTCGAAAATTTAACAAAAGCCCGTACCGAGCTACTGAGCGTCTCTCCTGCAGAGTCTTCCACTGGAGTTTATCTGTCATCTCCGTAACGCTTTCGCGATTACTAAATGATCCTGTAACGAATCGCGCTGCTCTCCGTTGGATCTTCTCTATCTCTTCTATCAACCCTATCTGGTACTGATCCCACACTGCTCAGCGGTATTCAAGCAGTGGGCGAACAAGCGTACTGTAACCTACTTCCTTTCTTTTCGGATTGCATATCCTTAGGATTCTCCAATGAAACTCAGTCTGGCATCTGCTTTACCGACAATCAACTTTATATGATCTTTCCATTTTAAATCACTCCTAATGCGTACTCCCAGATAATTTGGAATTAATTGCTTCCAGTATCTGACCTGAAATTTTGTAGCTAAATGATAAGGGAACTATCTTTCTATGTATTTGCAGCACATTACACTTGTCTACATTGAGATTCAATTGCCATTCCCTGCACCATGCGTCAATTCGCTGCAGATCCTCCTGCATTTCAGTACAATTTTCCATTGTTACAACCTCTCGATACACACAGCATCATCTCCAAAAGGCTCAGTGAACTTCCGATGTCATCAACAAAGTCATTTATGTATATTGTGAATAGCAACGGTCCTATGACACTCCCCTGCGGCACACCTGAAATCACTCTTACTTCGGAAGACCTCTCTACATTGTGAATGACATGCTTCGTTCTGTTATCTAGGAACTCTTCAATCCAACCCCACGATTGGTCTGATAGTCCATATGTTCTTATTTTGTTCATTAAACAACTACGGGGAACTGTATCGATCGCCTTGCGGAAGTCAAGAAATACGGCATCTACCTGGGAACCCGTGTCTATGGCCCTGTGAGTGTCGTGGACGAATAGCGCGAGCTGGGTTTCACACGATCGTCTTTTTCGAAACCCATGCTGATTCCTACAGAGTAGATTTCTAGTTTCAACAAAAGTCAATATATTTGAACATAATACATGTCCCAAAATTCTACAACTGATCGACGTTAGAGATATAGGTCTATAGTATTCAAATAACATCTTTATACATAACATAGTATTCAAATAACATCTGTTCGACGTCCCTTCTTGAAAACGGGGATGACCTCTGCCTTTTCCAATCCTTAGGAACGCTACGCTCTTCTAGAGACCTACGATACACCGCTGCAAGAAGGGGGGGGGGGGGGGGGGGCAAGTTCCTTCGCGTAATCTGCGTAAAATCGAACTGGTATCCCTTCAGGTCCAGCGGCCTTTCCACTTTTGATCGATTTTAATAGTTTCTCTATCCCTCTGTCGTCTGTTTCGATATCTACCATTTTCTTATCTGTGTGACAATCTAGAGAAAGAACTACAGTGCAGTCTTCCTCTGTGAAACAGCTTTGGAAAAAGACATTAAGTATTTCGGCTTTTAGTTTGTCATCCTCTGTTTCAGTACCATTTTGGTCACAGAGTGTCTGGACATTTTGCTTTGATCCACCTACCGCTTTGACATAAGACCAAAATTTCTTAGGATTTTCTGCCAAGTCAGTACATAGAACTTTACTTTCGAATTCATTGAATGCCTCTCACACTACATTTCGATTCGCGTGTTTGTCTGCAAGGCTTTGGCTATGTTTATGTTTGCTGTGAAATTCCCTTTGCTTCCTCAGCAGTTTCCTAACTCGGTTGTTGTACCACGGTGGCTCGTTTCCATCTCTTACGATCTTGCTTGGCACATACTCATCTAACGCATATTGTACGATGGTTTTGAACTTTGTCCACTGATTCTCAACACTATCTGTACTTGAGACAAAACTTTTGTGTTGAGCCATCAGGTACCCTGTAATCTGCTTTTTGTCACTTTTGCTAAACAGAAAAATCTTCCTACATTTTTTAATATTTATATTTACGGTTGAAATCATCGATGCAGTAACCGCTTTATGATCGCTGATACCCAGTTCTGCGTTAACTGTTTCAAATTGTTCGGGTCTGTTTGTCACCAGAAGGTCTAATATGGTATCTCCTGTTGCATTTTGCCTACTCCTACCTTGCCGCGTCTTAGTAGGCGTCTTGTCGGGCCTAGGGAGGGAATTCTGTAACCTAAAAAACCCACATGTGTACTCCACACGTACTCCGCTACCCTTGTCGCCGCTTCCGGCGTGTAGTGCAGCCTGTCCTATTCAGGGGGACCCTACATTTCTCCACCCGATAGCGGAGGTCGAGAAATTTGCACCCCAGATCCCCGCAGAATCGTCTGAGCCTCTGGTTTAAGCCTTCCACTCGGCTCCAAACCAGAGGATCGCGATCGGTTCTGGGAACGATACTACAAATAGTTAGCTCTGATTCCACCCCGCGAGCGAGGCTTTCCGCCTTCACCAATTCCGCCAACCGCCTGTACGAACTGAGGATGACCTCTGAACCCAGACGGCAGGAGTCATTGGTGCCGACATGAGCAACAATTTGCAGTCGGGTGCACGCAGTGCTCTCTATCGCCGCCGGCAGGGCCTCCTCCACATCTCGGATGAGACCCCCCGGCAAGCAGACAGAGTGAATACTGGCCTTCTTCTCCGACCTTTCCGCTATATCCCTAAGGGGCTCCATCACCCGCCTAACGTTGGAGCTCATAATAACTAATAAACCCCTCCCCCCGTGTGCCTGCTCGGACCTTGCTGAAGGAGCGGCCACATGTCCTCTCACAGGCAGAGCGGGCGATGTCACACGGTCAGCCTCCACATTGACCCTCCGTTCAATCATTTACGAATAACATCCATTAGGTGATGGACATATCTATACGGTTGCTTAAATATCAGATGCGACACTTCCCACCAGTGTGTTTTGTAATTAACTACATTCAGAGATTGCTAGTAGTGCACAGCTACCCGGCAGGAGGAAGAAATTATTAAGTATGTACGTTTGGATCAGGGCGTTGTGTGGAGGCAGATTAAGGACTGTGGGAAATCTGGAAGAGAATCAAGCGTTTGAGATGTGGTGCTATTGAAGCATGTTGAAAATTAGGTGGACAGATAAGGGTGGAGGAGGTTCTTGGGCGGAATTGGATGTGAAAAACATCGATGAGAAGATATGAAAAGATGGAGGACTTGTTTTAAGACACCAGGGAATACTTTCCATTATACTAGAGGGAGCTGTGAGGATAAAATCGTCGACGAATACAGGGACTGGAAAATACACTGATAAGCAGAAACATTGCGACAACTTCCCACCACATCGTTGGATGCCGCCTGGTGGCGTTCCGGCCGCATGTCGCAGTTTCAAAGGTAGTTAAGCGAGACAGACAGGGTCGGGGGATCACCCTAGTGAAGGTCTGTGCTGAAAACGGGGAAATCAGTTGAGATAAGTGACAAAGTTTAGATTTATATTACACAGAGCCTATACACTAGGTTGATGGTCGCCTCCACAAACGCCGTCATCGAGGTGAACAGCTGATCGAACCATGCAGCACGGTTCGGACGCTGGCCTATTCTGTATCGTTCATACCGATCGGTGTAGTAGGTTTGCCTCGGTAGTGACGTCATTTTCGGTTCTTTACCGAAATATCCTATTCAGAAAGCTTCTGAGACCTGTTACCGAACGGTCCTCCCACCGATTTTACGACAATTGTATCGAGAGGTTTTGGATCTGAGTGTGGCCCTGTCGATCGGTGAGCTGTGGTTTACGTACACCTATAATTTGTTATTTTACATATTTAGCGGTTTTAGCTTTGGATTTAATGATTGTCTTACTAAAGAATCACCAGACGATGCGTCCAGTTGGAAAGCGAGTTCATAATTGACTATTTTCCTTTGTTAGAAAAAAAGAAAACGTTTTCGGTCAACATTCTCTCAAAATACGTGTTATTTGAATGCAAATAAGAGTTTAAAGATCAGTAAAAAGCAAAACATTGGCTCTGCTGACGCGTATTACATGAGTGTGAACTGACGTTACTAGTGACTTTGTGTACTTTTTTCCCACAAATGGTTTAGTTAGTAATTATCGAAACGTGTTTACAACTTTCATGTAGCAATGAAAAGCAATTATGTGAAGCCTGATATTGGAAACCTTCTAAACTATTACGCATTTCTGACCTACGCACCATCGTTTGGCAACGAAGTCAGCCTACGTTCCTCCGCAATAGTACAAGAATTCAGCAATGCATAGCTGTTGTTTAGCATATCCAAATGGTTAGTGCGTGGGATTGTTACACATAGGGACAGGGGTTCATGCATGGATGGGTGCAAATTTTTATTCCTCTTCATATTTGCCACTTTATTACTGTCTGGGTTCGAACAGTATATGTGTCCTTCATTTACATGTAAGAGCGTGCTTTGTCAGTAATGAGTTTTTTCGATGCCATGACATCAGTCTAAGAACACTAAAACAAAAGACTGAACTATGGATGAAATGGAATCACTTTTAGACAATTTCTCTACTGTTCCATTCTTGAATTATAGCTGTCAGTAATCACCTAATGGCTACAATTTTTAGCACAAGCTACAAATACCGGCTAAAACTGTTCAATAATAATTGCCTCTCCATACGCAGGGTTGCTGTCTGTGTTTCAAATCAAATATCCATAAACGACAAACGTAATAGCAATCCTTGACGCTCTTTCAGTGTCACTGAACTGTGAACCTACTAACATCATTTTCGTCTGACATATCCGTTGGTATTTTAGCAACACTTCGTACTGCGAAAACGCAAGTTCGGTACTGCGAAGAATAGCGCGCCCGTGTCGTCTGCTACCCGCTTTGTATTCGTGGCGCTGTGCGAGCTGCAGTGCGCATGCACGGATTTGCAGCTGCTTGCTTTTGATTGGCTTGCGTGACGCGAACCGACAACAGCGCTTCGGTTCTCAAGACCCGAACGGTATCGCTACCGAAATGCATACTGAATAATGATGGGACTCTTAATTCGAGTACTAGACCGTTCGGCGCTCTTGAGTAGCGAAACGATCGGCACAATGGCGGAAAGATACATAATAGGCATCTTGGTGGGATGAATATTTTTCTGCGGGAGACATTCTCCTGCGCTTGCGTGGGACCTGTTGTAGTAATCGAAGACACGCTGACAGCTGCGAAACATGAGCACCCCTTCATAACAGTCCGTTTCTCGCAGCCAGAACTGTTCTACAGTGGTTTGAGGAGCATTATAGTGAACTGATGTTGTTTTCTCGGCGACCAAATATGTCTAATGTAAAGTCTGTGCAACCCATCTGGGTCGCTAATGGGCGCCATTATCACCTACGTAAATCATCAGTCTATTATTTAGGCGGATTACACACGTTTGCTTAGACATCTAATGCCAAATACCTCTACAACTACCAACAAACTGTCGGATCTTTAATACTCAGAATGAGGTGTGTATTTCGTTACAAAGACGGACAAACGAGCTATAAAGCATGTGGTCATAATATTTTGGCTCATCAGTGCAATAAAGAGTTTAGGCTGTAGAATGCAAGTGCTGCTCTGAGATGAAGCGGTTGGCACAAGAGAGTAATTCGTGGCAGGCCGCATCAAACCAGTCAAAGTGACGACTCAAGGGAAAAAAAAAAAAAAAAAACTTCGGCATAGTGAAGCAGTCAGGGGAGTTTTTTTTTCCCTCAATGGGCGCAAAGTCGCGGACAGCAACGGGCTGGGAGGCGGCGCCCTAGCCTGCCCTGGTGACATGCATGCATTCATGAGGACTCTGCGCCAGACAACACCGCAACGCCCTGCTTACGTCTGCCTCCTGCATCCCACAACCAGCCAGCTACATTCCTGCACTGCACTTCTCAACGGGAAGCTTTCCCCTATGCATAAGCACCATTCCGGGACGCGCCTTCATCACCCCAGCACTCGCCAGGGAGTTCTAAGGTGATGCGTGGCCACCCAAACTGCTTCTCACTTCTTTTTCACTGGCTTCCTACGTACTTGCCTTCATCAGGGGCCATGTGGTTCGAGCAGACAGGCACTAGCAGAAAGGAGAGGCATATTTCTGTTTTTCTCCTAACAGTGCGAATCTAAATGAATTTGAACTCTATAGTGTCATTGGAAACAGTGTGAAGTGTTTCAAGCAGTAAGTCTTGTAAGTTTCCTGGCATTGTTATTAAACTCTAAGTATATGAAAATAATTCCTAGAGCAAATGGCCTGGATTAACCCTAGAAGTGCACACCAGGGTCACTTTTACCTTGGAATTCTTAGTCTGATACTGTGCATGGGCCACCGCACATATACAGCCCGCTGCCACCAAGGTTAATTCAGCATTTAGTGAGATCTAGTAGAGGATGGTCTTTCTAAGTTGTGAGACACTGTTGTTTATTTTTTTTTTTTCTGAATTGCGATTTAATTCCCCTGCCAAAACAACGATTTGTGTTACCTGTTATTCTGCATGTTAGTAACGACAGTATTTGACATATGCGATTTGTGGGGCCCTTAAAATACACTGGAGTCACACACACAAGTCATAAGTCGCCCACGGTATAAAAACACACAGAACGAGAGACACATAAAAAACACTGTAAGCATTGTAGCACACACGAAGAATAAAAACCACAGGGAGGGGTCTGCCGAGGGACGGAAGGCTTGAGAGGAAGGAAAAAAGTAGGGGAGAGGAAGGTGCAGTGCGTGGGGAGGGCTGGACGGGGTGCGAGGAAAAGAAAAGAGGGGTCGGACTGTTGTTTAATTAATCTGACAGAAAAATTTTTGAAGAGTCACTGTGACCCTGGAGTGCACATCGTGTAACTATTCTGTTTCCGAACGTGAAGCACAGTTTTGTGAAAGTGACACGTTGGAATGACATGTCACTGGCTGAAAATGTAATACGGGAAGCATTGTTAGAAGAATTGAAGACATGCGCGGAAAAACGAGCTAACCCTCAATTCTTAATTCTTGGAGATATACGTTATCATCTGTTGCTGGGTACGGGAAGTATCAAAACTGATAGTTAAGTGTGAGACAAACGTCAATACTGATCGTTCCCGTACCCGGCAACAGATGGGAAACTTATCTCAAAAGTTTTTCACTTGAGGATTAGCCAGTTTTTCCTCGCATGTCTTCAGTTCAATCGTGAATGTGAGGTAGGTGAATTTCGTGATGAAAGTGATTCAGAAGCTGACGCTCCTGCATCGGTTACGACAATGGCGAAACTAAACGGTTTGCCGAACTTCAGACAGCGATGAAGAAAATACAGCCGCCCAAGGTATGAAGACGTCCTCCTTAATAGAAGAGGCCTGCCAGTTGGCTATAGTATTGTAGTCCATGTTCCAAGAGTATGAAAATAATATTGAATCGGTTTATGAATAAATAAGAATACTTCAAAATATTTGTCTAATATGTGCATTTAATTATATGGATATCATCTTCATCTAATTAATCTACTCACTTTCAAGTTGAATCGTAGAAGAGCTTCCAGAGGTAATTTTTACTTACAATAGTCTAAAATTTTTACAGTCCAAAACATCGCTACGAGTACAGGACGAGAGCTTTTCCCAATAGGCAATACGTACTGTTGTAACAACGCTGGTTCAATGCCGTGGAACGTAATGGAGCAAGCGTATAAAACCAGTAGGTATGAAACAAATGTTGACTAACCGTGTAACAGACTCTAACTCTTGTGAGAAAATATGAACAGAGAAGGAAAGACTGATGCATTATTTATTGAGCGACCGCAGTATTCTAAAACGGCGAACTTCAGATCCGGTTTCAGCTCAGGGGGAGCACGAGACTTTGATTGTAGCCACTTGACAAAATAAAGGTTTGACTAGAGGCTAAAGGGAATAAGTATTATTTAGTGATAAATGTGCTCGCATTTCCTACTGGCACATTAAAGGAACAACGTAAATGATCGGTATGCTGTTACTTTTTGAGATGAGACACTTGCTGTAACTAACGCCAAGTGTCGAAAACTAGTCAGGTGATAGTCTATGTCATTAGCCATCGAGAAAATCGACATAAAACTCTCAACTAGAGTCCAAAATGAAGTTCAATTATATTAGTTAGTCGTCGTCTACTATTTTAGGTTATATTAGGTTCAGAACTTACATACGCGCCACGCTTTCTCACGATGCAGAAGTTGAGCATATTTGGATTCATGCCTCTAGTCAGCCCCGTAATGGAAGTTTAATACATCTTCTTATTCAATTTTTAGTGTTCCGTACCTCAGCCAATGAAAATGGAATCCTTATAGAGCCTCTTTTTATCCGTCTGTCTGTCTGTCCGACTCTTAAGATCACTCTCTCTCAGGAACATGTAGGCATATCAAGTTGAAATGTGTCTCACTTATTAAGGTCGACGGTCCCTTGGCGGTGCAAAAAAACCGAAGCTTGTAAGTTCAGATGTTCAAATGTGCTTGAATTCCTAAGGGACCAAACTGCTGAGGTCATCGGTTCCTAGACTTACACACTGCTTAAACTAACTTAAAGTAACTTATGCTAAGGGCAACACACACACACACCCACGCCCGAGGGAGGACTCGCACCTCCGGTGTGAGAGACCGCGCAATCCGTGACATAGCGCCTCAAACCGCGAGGCAGGCTTGTAAGTCAATGCAGTTACAAGATACGGCCATTTACGTCATACATGTTGAATCTCGCAAACTCTCTGATCAGAACCTATAGGGTGCTTGGCGTTGGTCTAGAACAGTCGTTCCCAAACTTTCTTAGACCATTACCCCTGAATGCAATCAGACATTTACTAGTACCGTGGCCATGCCCCTCTCCCTGACATCTGTTGCCTCCCCTCCCCCACATTACCACAAACTATAGAACCAATTTGAACTGTAGTGTGGAAGACTTTTCTTGGAATACTCTAATTTCTAAAACGATGAAAGACCAATTATATTTGCCGGCCGAAGTGGCTGTGCGGTTAAAGGCGCTGCAGCCTGGAACCGCGAGACCGCTACGGTCGCAGGTTCGAATCCTGCCTCGGGCATGGATGTTTGTGATGTCCTTAGGTTAGTTAGGTTTAACTAGTTCTAAGTTCTAGGGGACTAATGACCTTAGCAGTTGAGTCCCATAGTGCTCAGAGCCATTTGAACCAATTATATTTTGTGTGTGTGTGTGTTTGTGTGTGTGTGTGTGTGAGAGAGAGAGAGAGAGATAGATAGAATGAATGATGAAGGAATTCGTGCTGCATCGGAAATGCTACGCAAAACTCCCACTCAGATAAGAAAGCTAACTATCCACAGTGAGGGTACACACTTGTTACAGAACTTGCTTCCCCTGCATTACTCCTAACCATTGGGGCAATTGCTTCACATGCACACCGCAACCCCATTTAAGTCAAACAAATTCAAATGTGTACACTAGACTACCTGTTCGTAAATCACTTCATTTCTGCACCCCTTACATCTTAACTTGCAGAAATTTAACTACTTCAGGCTGTTAATGTTTTACGTGTAAGCACTAATATTAATTAAATAATAATAATAATAAATCACAATAGTATCTCTTATGTAGTTACTGCTGTGACGAGCTATCAATTAATTCATTTATCTGTTTCGAAGCGAGTGAATAAGCTATTTCTGGACTACTGCTGGTAGTGTCTAAAGCTTGGAGAAGACATTCTCTTGAAATATGTATCATTTGTAACGTACATGTCTCACTTTCATCACCAGCGATATACGGGGAAAAGCGCAACTTATGCGCCCAGCTGGTGGACTTTGTGAGGAACCAATAACCTCCACCGCATTAATGTTACTAGTTGATAAAATGTAATTATTAATAATTTGTATTCTTAATATTAGAGTCTTACAAAATTGTGATAATAGAAATGATCTCTTGAAAATAATTTAAGTTCGTGACTGAAACAGAGTCTAACCGTTTAGTTTTTAACCCTCAGAAAAGTTTCATTTCACCCCTCAGGTGGTAATGACCCCCAGGTTGGCAACAACTGATCTAGAATAATGAAATTTGACAAGCAGCAAAATTTCACAGTACATATAAAGAAAAAAATTCGACAATCGTTAATTTGTAACTATACCACACTGTAGGGTACGCAGGTAATCTTATGTTCAATCGACATTTTACTTCCTTATTTTCCGGTTTTGCAATTTTGTATAGCATCTGTAGGTATCGTGTAGTATTTAGCGAGTAAAGTGGTACAGCGGAACGCACACAGGCGGGCTTAATATTTCAGTTCCCACACCGGCTGGAGGCACCCAGTGGACCATATGGCGTTGCCAGTGGACAGTAATGTGACGTGCTGTGGTTAAATATGAGAACGCCCGTTACGTCAGTAGCGAGGTATGTAGGGAGGGCGCAGTTATTGTGGCGCGAAGCAAGCAATCTTGTTTAACAAATGTTTGCTAACAAAAGCCGCTTTTTCCAATGCATATACCCGTAGGATCCTGCAGGTCAAAAGTACTTTCTTACAAAAATATTACAACGCTATAGATCGACCATTTTCATAAACAAATGCATAATGTCTAAGCTAGCGGTAATGTGCGAACGGCTACGAAATGTCGCGAGTGTAGGTAGGAGGTACAGGCTTCCTGCCATAGTCGCCAGACGCCAATTGCGTGCCTTCCGATCTAGCTCTGTCGTAAAACCATGCTCTCACATAACTCTTAGTTTTCAGTTAATCATTATTAATGGAGCCGGTATTATCAGTTAATGGTGCTTAGTAAATTACTAAATCACAATGGCATCCATTTTGAACGTTATTGCGCATTATGTACTTCCCGCTGCATCACTTAGAATCACAAGAAGTAGAACAGCACTTCACTGAGAACACGACGACGCTAATAATGCTTCTCCGAGAGCCTCTAGGCAAAACTGGTGGAAGGTATCCTACATGACGGTTCACTAAGATACTCTAAGGATGGACTGTCTTCATTTCCGCAAGCCTTGGATGGGAAATAACGACCAGTCATATTCTACGCCTCTTACACCATCCTCTATGGACTCACTGGCTAAACTGAGACATTTCTGGAGGTTTAGTACATGTGGTGGGTTCTTGCAGCAAGAAGAAGTATTTGTTTTGTCAACTGTGATCCGACTTTAGACTTCAATGTAAAGCATTCCCGGAAGTCTTAGACTCCCTGGAAATGATATCTTTTCAGGATCAATGTTGATAAGAGCAAAAATCATCGTGTTCCACGATCCTTAGGACAGACGAGCTGTCTATATACGTAATTCAGTCTGTATGTAACTTTCAGTGCGCGAATTATATTAGCACCTAGCCAATCTTTAAATGAAAGTATCCACTTTTTATGTGCTGCAGTCTTTTTCTGGAATTACATAAATTACTCTGGGGAATTAAGATTTTATGTTTTTGCCAAATATGAAAATATGTTTCAAGATGCAACATGGTCATGTACCTAGCAACAAATATTCCATTTAACTTTAAAAGCCACGAAACTGCGAAATATTGTCAGTACTGTATTTAGTTGTCTATTTATTACATTATTACGCCACTATACACCAGTAATCAGTAAGTGAAATCAAATGAACCATTAGTATAATGAAAAACTATGTACGAGTTAAATACATATTGAAATAGAAGCAAATGGAAACTAACACAAAGTTTGTTTCCAAAGCAGTTCGTATTGCCAAGACAATAACAAATCTCTGTTAATATCACATGTCGTATGGTATAAGACAGTCTTCTCTTACAAGGAGGAAGATGTTTCTTTCAGCTTTAATGCGGTGTATTCCGACTAGAGGTATATACAAACAAATCCTTATAGCGAAAGAACTCGACGATTTATATTGTTAGGTAAATACGCAATCGATGGTGACACTATTCAAAATATGACCTTCGCCACTTGATGAACAGCGGTGAGTCATGCGGCGCATGCGAGTCACTGACAAGGTACACCTATTGCAATACCCCAAATATAGAATCCATAATAACCACCCTTTTGTTACGAAAGAAATAGCAAAATTATTCATACTGACAGTGACGGCAGCTTCTGACAACAAAATTTACACTCTTGTCTGTTTGATTAACGGGGATGTTATATAAATACTAATGATTATCATAAGGAAAGGACTAAATGAAAGAATACCATGTGATACAAAACAGAAAATCTAAAGAAAAAATTCAAAAATTATTATTTACGAAGATTAAAGCCCAGACCATAAATAGATCAAAGATAACATTTATACTATAAGAGAGTTGTAGCCTCATCGAGCTGTAAGTTCGCTGAGGCCACAGTGTAACTCGGCAATGGAGATGTTAACAGTGGTATGCATGTTAAGAGCTACTAGATTGTCATAAAGCCGATCTTATGTTTAAAGTTTTACGACATAGACTGAAAATTTTTGTCAGATGTCGGACTAAAGTAGGATCATCTCTACCGTTAGACAAATAATGGGATTTTGACGTATGTGACAGAAAAGTAAATCGTGTGATTACTGATTTGTGATGGGACTTGGCCTTCGTGGTACTTGAGGGGCTCCGGAACGCCCTATACTTGCAATGTTCAAATAACGCTTATAAATTACATCTTTCCTCACAAAGTATTTGAGGTAGGAAGTTGAACATTCTACAGATTATTTTATTGGAATATGGGCTACAACTTAACACAGGGATTTTACAAAATTTTAGTTCAGTTATTAAAGATGATTTCTTTCAATTGTAATGAAAATTCACAACATTTTTTTGCAATTTTTTATTTATATATTAAAAAATATACAGTTTTTTGGAAAAAGGCTGTGTTAAATTATGCAGAAGGTACTGTGTAACATTTACTGAAAGTTTGAAACAAATATGTTTGGAAGATCCTTAGAAAACATGTAATTAGTATGAGAAAATAAAAGTTTTGGGAATCGAGCGACAAAGATTGGATTAACTTTTTAGTGCATTCCAGGTCCATAGGATGGATTATCTTCATCCTCTGCAAACTCCTCCTCCAGCTTCCTCTTGTTCCTCCTCCTGTTTACTCTTGCTTGTATTTCTAGACTCTTTACAGCCCCTGTCTGCAGCCCGAAGGTGTTCCTTGTCTAAAGCAAGCATCGCTTGTACCATGTTAGAACCTATCTTCATTCCCATATTTCTAAATACCTTGCACCTTACAATGTTGCCATCATTGAAAGTCGCAACAGCATCATACACACCAAAGTGAAGTGTTTCTATTCCAACAAATACAGTCTTGGGGATTCTCAACCATATAACACTATTTACACTTTCATTGGGGTTTTGAGTTTTTCCGTGAATACACTTTTTCAACACTTCAGGTGCTGATAAGTCTCTGAAAATAGGTTAGCCACAACACATACTTTATCTCACATCACTAAAATGTACCTGATGAACACGGACGTTAATAATAACACCATTTGACAGCAGTTTAACAGCGCCACAGTGGGTCACGCCCATGTAGAACACATTTCAAAAAAAATTTAAAAATAGTTGTAGTCTTCGGAATTGAATAAATTATATATCTACTAAAAGGTAATAGTCTGCAGATTCAGAAAACGCAAAAAGTAAAAATTGAACTTTTAATGATTTTGAGCCTTTCCGGAGACCCTTAATAGTCACGAAATTCAAAGGACACATAAAGAGACTGATCGCCGACATAAACGTATTATTAGACTTAAGTAGGCTACAACTAAACGCCGTCACGAAAAAATTACAATTTCGCCGTTTTGTCAGAAGTGAACGTCAAGATCAGAATTACTTACGTTAACACATGCAGTTCCTTGAATGGCATATCGGTGTATGTGCTCAGCATAGGTACAGACAATAATTACGAAGAACAATAAACCTTAATTCAACTTTAATTCTCCGTGTCGCGTATATCATTTAATGGACATTGAAAGTGTATTCGTGAAATTATGTTATTATTCTGATAACATAAAGGTGCCAAGTGATTTAGTTATAATTCGCTGTGAACAGTAATAACTTTACACTAAAATTGCGACGCATTCTGAACATTGCTTAAGGGTATGTTATCGCTGGAGTTACGTCGTACTCTTGTTGAATACGCGGTTTAGCGACGCCTTTACGACGGAGTTATAATTAGCAACTTAATATCTTCTCAAAATTCATTATGTGGCCTGGGCTTGGGTGATGGAATGATGATTCAAGGCGCTATATTTTTAACGTCTGAATAACCATTCTCAAACGGAGCATAAGAACTGTAGTCAGCAAGTTTGCGTAAACTGAAGGGTCTGTCGCGAACGCGCAACGGACTTTTGGTTATTTCAGCTCGATGGAGGCATCGCGTTATCGAGTGGTGCAGTCGCTACATTTATAAGTGAAGAAGATTGACAGAACACAGCTGCTTTCATTACAAGCAGGGAAGGCGCACACACTCCGGCGTGCTGCTCCATCGAGACAGTGATCATTTTTGAGATATAGTATCCGAAAATAACCAAACCACGCGAGGTGTGGTTTTATTTATTTTTATCCCAAGTCATCTCGACTGGGACACCCATCACCATACAGCAGAGAGAGAGAACAGCGCCCCACTACCTCGACATCTAGGCAAACTGTGTCGTTCCCCAGATGAATTCCAACGTCGTTTTCAATACGAGGTGCATTCAAGTTCTAAGGCCTCCGATTTTTTTTCTAATTAACTACTCACCCGAAATCGATGAAACTGGCGTTAGTTCTCGATGTAATCGCCCTGCAGACGTACACATTTTTCACAATGCTGACGCTATGATTCCATGGCAGCGGCGAAGGCTTCTTTAGGAGACTGCTTTGACCACTGGAAAATCGCTGAGGCAATAGCAGCACGGCTGGTGAATGTGCGACCACGGAGTGTCTTTCATTGTTGGAAAAAGCCAAAAGTCACTAGGAGCCAGGTAAGGTGAGTAGGGAGCATGAGGAATCACTTCAAAGTTGTTATCACGAAGAAACAGCTGCGTAACTTTAGCTCGATGTGCGGGTGCGTTGTCTTGGCGAAACTGCACACGCGCAGCCCTTCCCGGACGTTTTTGTTGCAGTGCAGGAAGGAATTTGTCCTTCAAAACATTTTCGTAGCATGCACCTGTTACCGTAGTGCCCTTTGGAACGCAATGGGTAAGGATTACGCCCTCTCTGTCCCAGAACATGGACACCATCATTTTTTCTGCACTGGCGGTTACCCGAAATATTTTTTGGTGGCGGTGAATCTGTGTGCTTCCATTGAGCTGACTGGCGCTTTGTTTCTGGATTAAAAAATGGCATCCACGTCTCATCCATTGTCACAACCGACGAAAAGAAAGTCCCATTCATGCTGTCATTGTGCGTCAACATTGCTTGGCAACATGCCACACGGGCAGCCATGTGGTCGTCTGTCAGCATTCGTGGCACTCACCTGGATGACACTTTTCGCATTTTCACGTCGTCATGCAGGATTATGTGCACAGAACCCACAGAAATGCCAACTCTGGAGGCGATCTGTTCAACAGTCATCCGGCGATCCCCCAAAAAATTCTCTCCACTTTCTCGATCATGTCGTCAGACTGGCTTGTGCGAACCCAAGGTTGTTTGGGTTTGTTGTCGCACAATGTTCTGCCTTCATTAAACTGTCGCACCCATGAACGCACTTTCGACACATCCACAACTCCATCACCACATGTCTCCTTCAACTGTCGATAAATTTCAATTGGTTTCACACCACGCAAATTCAGAAAACGAATGATTGCACGCTGTTTAAGTAAGGAAAACGTCGCCATTTTAAGTATTTAAAACAGTTCTCATTCTCGCCGCTGGCGGTAAAATTCCATCTGCTGTACGGTGCTGCCATCTCTGGCACGTATTGACAATGAACGCGGCCTCATTTTAAAACAATGCACATGTTTCTATCTCTTTCCAGTCCGGAGAAAAAAAATCGGAGGCCTTAGAACTTGAATGCACCTCGTATAATGGTGACATTCCCTTCCCTCTCCCTACTTCCATGGAGATGTGATCACATTTTTCCATGAGATGTTCTTTGAATATTGGAATCGGGAAAGTGAGGGGGAGGGTGGGGTGGGGCTACATTGCCAGCTCCCCACGGCTCTCGATCTGGCTCCACTGAGTTTCAGTGTAAGGGATTGATCGCAGTCATTGCTTACAAAAGAAGGGTTCGAGATCTAAAAATGGTTCAAATGGCTCTGAGCACTATTGGACTTAACTTCCGAGGTCATCAGTCCCCTAGAACTTAGAACTACTTAAACCGAACTAATCTAAGGACATCACACACATCCATGCCCGAAGCAGGATTCTAACCTGCGACCATAGCGGTAACGCGCAGTTAGGATAGCGCTGTGTCCCGGATGGCGCAGTGGTAAACGCACGTGCTTTACTAAGCAGGAGATCCTTGCTTCGAATCCCAGTCCCGAACACATTTTCACTCGTCATCCCTAATTCCGCGTAAGGTCCTGATGAAGATAGCAGCACTGATGTCCTCCTTGTCTTTCCCTTTCTTCCCTTCTCCACCTTCAGTATACATACAAATCCATAACACATATCGTGTTTATGAACACGTGACAGAAAATGGTGTGCCGTTTCGACAGCTGTCAAGCTGCAAACGGTGCTTACACTGAACTGTAAGACCATGCACCAAACTGTTTCAGCTCCTGCATACAATGTTGGTAAAAAAAGTCATAAACCTTAATAGGTACTCAAATATTAGCAAATGTTTTATTATACCTCTAGCCAAGACACCCTTTATATTACACAGCAGTTAAATGTTCAGAACTGGAAAAATTTCAAATGATGCTGAAAAGTCATTCTCATGTCTGACAACAAAAAAATTTAGGAAGTGGCGGAAACTGCTACTGGCATTCTTCATGTGTATCAAAAAACAGTCACCAGACTGAAGTACAATTCAAAAACTGTCATGTGTTCCCAAGTGCACTACCCTCTAGGTACGGCACTTCCGCCTACATTACTTTCATAAACAGATCGTTCTTCTTCTCGTGTGTTGCCGCAGTTAACCTGTTTTACATATATTTCCCCGTGACGTGACCGTCGTAAGCGTGTGGGTGGGTTTCACACCTGTAGCTAAGGAACTCTTTAGCTGGGGCAAAGCCTCCTGCTACCTTTATGCTGGGCAAGTAAATTATTGCTGAAAACAACACATACGTTGCTACGCTGTAGTAACTCAACAGGTAGCTTTGTTTGGCGTTGTGCTGCGCGTATGCGAACTGATCTAACGTAATTCTTGTGTTTTCAGGAAGTAACCCAATACTCCAGCCACCCTCAAGAGATACATTTCGATCTCTCTTTCATCTACATCTACATGGATACTCTGCAAATCACATTTAAGTGCCTGGCAGAGGGTACATCGAACCATATTCACAATTCTCTATTATTCCAATCTCGTATAGCGGGCGGAAAGAATGAACACCTATATGTTTCCGTACGAGCTCTGATTTCCTTATTTTATCGTGGTGATAGTTCCTCCCTGTGTAGGTCGGTGTCAACAAAATATTTTCGCATTCGGAGGTGACTGGAATTTCGTGAGAAGATTCCGTCGCAACGAAAAACACCTTTCTTTTAACGATTTCCAGCCCAAATCCTGTATCATTTCTGTGACACTCTCTTCCATATTTGGCGATAATACAAAACGTGCTGACTTTTTTTGAACTTTTTCGATGTAATCAGTCCTATCTGGTAAGGATCCTATACCGCGCAGTAGTATTCTAAAAGGAGACGGACAAGCTTAGTGTAGGCAGTCTCCATTAGTAGGTCTGTTACATTTTCTAAGTGCCCCGCCAACACAGCCTTTGGTTAGCCTTCCCCACAACATTTTCTATGTATTCTTTCCAATTTAAGTTGTTCGTAATTGCAATACCTAGGTATTTAGCTAAATTCACGGCTTTTAGATTAGACTGATTTATCGTGTAACCGAAGTTCAACAAGTTCCTGTTAGCACTCACGTGGATGACCTCACACTTTTCGTTATTTAGGGTCAACTGCCACTTTTCGCACCATTCAGATATTTTTTTCTAAATCTTTTTGCAGTTTGTTTTGTTCTACTGATGACTTTATTAGTCGATAAACGACAGCGTCATCTGCAAACAACCGAAGACGGGTGCTTAGATTGTCCCCCAAATCATTTATATAGATAAGGAACAGCAAAGGGCCTATAACATTGCCTTGGGGAGCGCCTGAAACCACGTCTGTTTTACTCGATAACTTTCCGTCAAACACTATGAACTGCCACCTCTCTGACAGGAAATTGCAAATCCAGTCACATAACTGAGACAATATTCCATAAGCACGAAATTTCACTACAAGCCCCTTGTGTGGTACAGTGTCAAAAGCCTTCCAGATATCCAGGAATACGGAATCGATCTGAAATCCCTTGTCAATACCACTTAGCACTTCATGTGAATAAAGAGCTAGTTGTGTTTCACAGGAACCAGACTGCAGAAAAGTTGTGAGCGAAGGGTAAACGCGTTCCGTGGTGCTCGCGAGCTTCTACACGGGAAGTTGGTAGCCCTGCCACCTGGCGTGGCAGTGCGAACGGTGTGTTTGGCTAATGAGCTTACAGCGCAAAATTCGGAAACTTCTCATTACGGCGCCGTGTACCGCCTCTGCTCGCAGACAAATCCGCTTGCGAGCGGCCGGTGCTCCGCCTACTCCGCGATAAGTTGGCTCCCTGCCGCTGTTAACATTAAAACGCAATTAGCGGCGAGGCCTGCTGCGGGCGAGCCGCGTCTCCGGGTTTTGCGGCTTTTCCCGTGAGTGGCCGCGACAACTACCTGCTCAGGTTCTCCAACGGCTGCGTCAGCGCGCAGTTACTTGCTTCTTACACGGGATACGGCCCTAAGCAGGATTTAGCAGCTTTATTCTCAAGTACAAATTTTGCTGAACCGTATCGTCCACGTCTACATCTGGTGGTGTATGGGGGGAAGGTATTTTGCCTACCATTCCTCTTCTCTTTAGAGATGGGCAAAACTGTTCTTTTCAGAGATCAGATCAGAACTGTTCACTCCCTGAAATGAACTAGCTCTTTTTCATGACTCACCACTCATTCACAATACAAAATAAATGGAAGGCACATTGCCCTTTAAACTTGGTTTATTCCAGTACTATACCTGTATTTCGATCTTATTTGATCCTATTTTGAAGTAACACAGATAATGAGTAAGAATTTTGTATTGTTTGTTGAAATTTCCATGATATGAGAAAGTTTTTGATTATTGATTTATATGGCACTATCGTGGCTTTTTGGGTGATAGGAAAATGTTGTAACTTGAGATTTACATTAACAATATATTTGGCTATAATGTACTAAAATTTCATTAACCTCGTACAAATACATCGCAAGCCATATATTTTTAAAATAAATGTTTCCTTCCGAAGACGCCTAAAATCGCAAAATCCGTACCAGAATAAGAAAAAAATATATATAAATTTCACTGTAAGACTAAAGTGCTGCATGTAGCCTTATGCAGAATAAAACAAGGAAAATATTGGTGTATCACATTTTGCGACACATTTATCAGTTCGCTCGTAATTTAAGCACAAATTCGAGTGTCCATAATAAAAATCCTTTAGTAAGAGGAGTCGTCAGGAACCTAATCTGATCAGTTTAAACAAATAAAAATTAAATAAAAACAAATGATGTATACATAACATAATAATGTAATATACATAGCGGTATTACTACGAAGAACAATATCCAGTAGAGACGAACTCCGATGCAGAAGTGCTGAGTCAAGCAGGTCGAGCCGCGAGCTGTATTACTGCGTGAGCTAAGACCGCAGAGACTGGAGTGACACCTGAGTTGCTTTGCTCAACACTCTGGCTAGAGTAGAGAATGGTGGGGTGAGCGTTGAGCGGACGAGTTCCGAGGGTGGGGGGAGCGGTGAACGGCCACCAGTCACCCGCTCTGAGACAAATCGTCCGTTCTCTTGCGAGCAGGTTGTTGCAATTAGTTCTTACGTTCTCCGCTAGGAGGCTCTCTGTTCTGTTGCTTGCATCAACTGCCCAGAGGGCAGGACGTGCAACTGAAACGATCGCCGACAGAGTGCGATGCTAAGTTAAGCTGCGTCAGACACTGCACGCGGCAGAGGACGCACAGAGACGGCACGGCATATGTGAAACACAAAATCCAATGGGGCACTGCACAATGCAGGCAGCCAAGGTAGAAGCAGGGCAGAGGCCGGCGCCGGCTGTGTTGTGTGGCGTGCACTGTGCTCTGACCAGCAGAGGCGCCGCTGATATTCTCCTTCTCTCTCTCTCTCTCTCTCTCTCTGCCGTGGGAAACGTTTGGAGCTACCGTTCTTTTTTTCTGAGTCACTGATTGTTCACTCCTTTGAAAGATTCAACTCTATGAATTAGTTCAGGAGCGGATACCCCATCTCTACTTCTCTTCTTTCAGTAGCAAATGTTCCACCTGAAATACTCTTAATGTTAGGCCTCTGCATGGTCTCGAATCTCCCTAATTACAATTCATGGTATTTTAGTGGGATATACAGGGTGAGTCGCGTAAGACGTAACACCCCCATTATTCCGGGGGCGATTGCACGTATCGACAAGCGGTGTTCGGCGAATCATAGCGCACTATGGGGCACATACGTTGGTACGTGCACAATAATCACGACGCTTATATTGACGAGATAATAAGGCAAGATCTTTTTTTTTAAATGGGACACTATACTTATTTACCATCATTCGAGCGCTCTGGAAAAGACGCGTACGGTGATGTAACGCATGTTGCTATTGTGATTCAATCTTCGCTTAGAAGACGCTGGGAAATATTGTACGATTGAAGGTCGAGGCGGTCGAAAGTGGCTGCAGAATGTAAATAGCCTCGCGCGACCAGCAGGCCGAGTTGCCGTGCTCTATGCAGCATGCACAGCCTACGCTACGTAGGTACATCCTCATGCGCCCTCTTTTAAGCAAAGTTTGAATCACTATAGCAACATGTGTTACATCACTATATGAGTCCTTTCCAGAGCGTTTGAATGATGGTAAAAAACGTATAGCGTCCCATTTAAAAAACATGTTCTTGCCTCATTATCTCGGTCAATATAAACGTTGTGATTATTGTGCATGTACCAACGTACGTGACCCATAGTCCGCTATGATTCGCCGAAAACCGCTTGCCGATACGTGCACTCGCCCCCGGAATAAAGGGGGTGTTAACGTCTTACGCGACTCACCCTGTATACTGATGCAAGGTACATATCAGTTGACTCTTACGTTCATCATCTTTTAATAATATATGTTGTTGTTGCCGTTGCTGTTGCGGTGGTCTTCAGTTCGAAGACTGGTTTGATGCAGCTCTGCATGCTACACTATCCGGCGTCTCCGAGTAAATACTGCAACCTCCATCCTTCGGAATATGCTTACTGTATTCATCACTTAATCTCCCTCTACGATTTTTACCATCCACACTTCCCTCTAGAACTAAATTGGTAGCCGGGAGATGTGGCCAAGCGGTTTTCGGTGCTTCGTTCGGGAACCGCACTGCTGCTACAGTCGCAGGTTCGAATCCTGCCTCGTGCATGGATGTGTGTGATATCCTTAGATTATTTAGGTTTAAGTAGTTCTAAGTCTAGGGGACTGATGAAAGGGCTCTGAGCGCTACGGGACTTAACATCTGAGTTCATCAGTCCCCTAGACTTAGAACTAGTCAAACCGAACTAACTTAAGATTTTCACATACATCCATGCCCGACGCAGGATTCGAACCTCCGACCGTAGCAGCAGCGCTGTTCCAGCCTGAAGCCCCTAGAACCGGTCGGCCACAGCGGCTGGCAGGGGACTGATGACCTCAGATGTTAAGTCGTATAGTACTTAGAGCCATTTGAACCGTTTGAACTAAATTGATAATTCCTTGATGTCTCAGAATGCTTCCTACCAACCCTTATTCTTGTCATGTTGGGCCACAAATTTCTTTTCTGCACAATTCTCTTCACTATACCCTCATTAATTCACCCATCTAATCTTCAGCGTTGTTCTCTAGCACCACATTTGAAAACCTTCTCTTCTCTTCATGTCTAAACTGTTCATTGTCCACGTTTCAATTCCATTAATGGCTACATTCCATACAAATACTTTCAGAAAGGTCTTCCTGACACTTAAATCTAAATTCGATGCTAACAAATGTCTCTTCTTCAGAAATGCTTTTCTTGCCATTGTCACTCTTCATTTTATATCATTTCCATTTCGACCATCATCGTTATTTTGCAGACCAAATAGCAAATCTTTTGTGCAACCTTGCGTATCTCATTTCCTAACTTGATTCCCTCAGCCTCACCGGGTATAATACGATTACACTCCGTTATTCTTGTGTTCCTTTTGCTGATGTTAATCTTATAACATCCTTGCAAGACACTGTCCGTTACTTTGCTGTCTGTGACAGAGTTACAATGTCATCGGCAAACGTCAGGGTTTTATTTTTTTTCCTTGTACTGTAATTCTCAGTCCAAATTTTTCTTATGTTTCCTTTACTGCTTGCTCAATATACAGGTTTAATGACAAAATGGATGGGCTACAACCCAGTCTAACTCCCTTCTCAACCACTGCTTCCGTTTCATGCCCCTCGACTCTTGTACCTGTCAACTGGTTTCTGTACAAGTTGTAAACAGCCTTTCGCTGCCGGTATTTTACCCATGTCATCTGTGTATGGGGCCTTATATAGTGTCGAATAGATGGTAGTACTGATCAAAACAAGAAAAATTAGTCCAATTAAAATGGGGCCGGAAACGCATTCTTCCCGTGATAAACACATGTTTGAAGGAAGATCTGCGCGAAGCTTGGTTCCGATATTAGCACAGTTGTTACATTGGCGTTCCGTCGAATGTGTTGAAACATCCCCTTAGAAAAATTTATAAATGACAGTGCTGGAAAACTTCTACGTTATTTGATTTTCAAACAGCTGAGCAAACCTGAACGTACTCAGATATTTTATAATTGTATCCTCATGTCGTGAATTTGTAATTGTATAGAACCCAGTTCTTCAAATTAACTTTCAATTCACTGCACATGTTTGTGTTGGTCACAGTATATGCACAATATGTGAGAAGTTAAAAAAAAAAGGGGGACTGTTAGTGCTCGCACGTGTGTTGATAATTCAGCAAGGGACTGGTTAACAGCACTGCTGGTTCTAAGGACATTCCAAAAAGTTTTGTGAACGCACAAGTGGTGGTTTATGGACTTGCTATATTGCCCACAAGACTCTTCGATGGTGATTGTGCACCCACACAGTCGCAACAGATGACTGCTGGCCATCTCTACAAGGTCTACAGTGGGTCTGCACCTTTGATGGCCGACCAATACCATTATCTCTACAAGCAATACTGTGGGTCTGCTATGTAACGACCTACTAATATTCGTGAATATTTCACCTGACTCTGCTGTGGGTTTGCTCTGTTGTGGCCCATTACCTGTCTGCATGTCAAGAGTTAGCACTGTCATTCCGTTGGAAGGACAACTCTCCTTCATCAAGGCTGCATCCACTACTTCCATGTACATTTTCTTTTACTGCTCAAACTTTGTGCAAAAAATTAAAAAAATAAATAAAATAAAATAAAATAAAAACTTCAGTTACTACTGTGATGAATGATCACTGTCTTTATGCATTGTGAGGACAATTCTTGCTTTTGACCAACAGTGTATCAATAAGTGTGTTCATTTGATACATTTATTAGCGTTAATATAAAATAATTAGCAAATATGTTTTGACCACTGCCCAAAACAATTTGTAATTTTTTTTTGTGGGGAGCATCGGGGCTATGTAAGTAGGCTGTTTAGGTTTTTATGTTGGTAATGCCACGCAGCACTCTGTATGAAAGTCATTGACTGCGCTGCGTGCAGTCTGTGGCTGGTTGGACTCATCGTTGGAATATTCACTAGTGTAGTGTTGGGCCGTTGGATGTGAACAGAGCGTAGCGTTGCGCAGTTGAAGGTGAGCCGCCAGCAGTAGTGGATGCGGGGAGAGAGATGGCAGAGTTTTGAGAGCGGACGATCTGGACGTGTGTCCGTCATAAAAAGGGAATTTGTAAGACTGGATGTCATGAACTGATATATGTATCATGACTTTTGAACACTATTAAGATAAATACATTGTTTGTTCCCTATAAAAATCTTTCATTTGCTAACTATGCCTATCAGTAGTTAGTACCTTCAGTAGTTATAATCTTTTATTTAGCTGGCAGTAGTAGCGCTCGCTATATTGCAGTAGTTTGAGTAACGATGATTTTTGTGAGGTAAGTGATTCATGAAAGGTATAGGTTGTTAGTCAGGGCCATTCTTTTGTAGAGATTATTGCGTTGTGCTAAAAAAAATATTGTGTGTCAGTTTAGTGTTGATCAGTATAAGTAAAGGGTGAAATGTCTGAGTATGTTCAGTTTTGCTCAGCTGTTTGAACATCAAATAACGTAGAAGTTTTCCAGCACTGTCATTTATAAATTTTTCTAAGGGAATGTTCAGTCTCATCAAGGTATTTCGATGTGTTACTCACAGTACTCTACCTGCAGTCAGTTGTGTGGTTCGAGTCGTGGTGTACGCTTCATTAGTTTTCGTCGTGTTGGTGTACCTTATTGTACAGTACTGTCAAGCCTGGGTGCCTACCATGGTGTTTTATCCACGTCCAAACGCGGATTCACTTATGTATTTAATGTTATTACCCTGTATGCACTTACAAATGGTGTAGTGCATTAACATTTTCTCTCTTCCACCACTTGTTAGTAATGGAAGCCTACTACTCGACAAGTAAAATGGCGGATTGGGTATACTGCTATTGTTTAGCAAATTGACGTAGTCTGCTAAACAAAAGGCCTCTACACTGAAAAATATTCCCGGCGCAAAGTGCTCTCGGATAAGCTGTCCGGCAGACTTCTCCAGCATCTGAGGGACACAGGTACCCTTGCACCTCGGAAGACCCACAGTGAAAGACCCCGCAAAATCCGCTCGCCTAACATGGACGGGCGTGTGCTACGTTCAGTGTAAAAAGCCCCTGGGACCAATCTGCGACGATTAGCAGCAGCAGAAGGCTTGTCTCACACTTTTACGTGAGGTGGGGGGGGGTACTTCATGAAAATTTGATGCGCCCATATCATCTACAGCGCGTTCGGCACTGGCGCCACAGGTTCACCATGGCAGACGGCGGTTCTCTAAGGGCTGTTGCTGAAGTGTGCTGCAGATCCACGGTTCATATAAAAGATTTTATTTACCGATGAGGCAGGGTTCACAAGAGATGTTATGAATTTCCATAACCAGCATGTGTTGGCATATGTAAACCGCAACCAAGTCAGGAAAGAGGGCATCAACTCCGATTATGAATCACCCTATGGACAGGCGTACATGGCGACAGATTAATATGGCCATACGTGCTGCCACAAAGGTTGACTGGGTATTTTAGTCATTACACAGGACATTTATATTTGATAAAAATTCATTCTACATATGTAAGGGCAGGCTTCCAAGGTCATTGCCATTTTGTTGTTGTTGTTGTTGTGGTCTTCAGTCCTGAGACTGGTTTGATGCAGCTCTCCATGCTACTCTATCCTATGCAAGCTTCTTCATCTTCCAGTACGTACTGCAGCCTACATCGTTCTGAATCTGCGTAGTGTATTCATCTCTTGGTCTCCCTCGACGATATTTACCCTCCACGCTGACCTGCAATGATAAATTTGTGATCCCTTGATGCCTCAGAACATGTCCTACCAAGCGATCCCTTCTTCTAGTCAAGTTGTGCCACAAGTTTCTCTTCTCCCCAATTCTATTCAATACCTCATCATTAGTTATGTGATCTACCCATCTAATCTACAGCATTCTTCTGTAGCACCACATTTGAGAAGCTTCTATTCTCTTCATGTCTCAACTATTTATCGCCCACATTTCACTTCATTGCCATGGTCAATAAAATTATTCTGGCCTGTTGACCGCTTGTCAATATATAAAGTTGTCAGACGTTTCGGCTACTATTGCAAGTGGTCTTCCTCAGGGCAGCTCTGCATAAAGACCTGAGGAAGGCCACTTGCAATAGTGGGCGAAACGTTGGACTGTTTTATATATTGTCAAGCGGTCAACACGCCAGAAGAGTTTTACTGACAATGCATTCTATAGTTTAATTGTTACTTCTGTGTAACTACCATTCTCGATGTTTGTGTTTGTTCATAGCAATGAGTAAGAATTGTCAGTAGTGAAAATAACAGTTAACAATAGACAAAGCCAGTGGAAATAGAACTGGTTGAGTTATACATTCATGGCTGTTTGGAGACCAAACTCTAGTTATTTTTAAAATGATCCTTCAAAAATCAAATCCCTCCATTCCTGTAAAGACCTCATATTTACGACGGGCGCAATTCGTATCCCATGGTGCAGCGTTTCAACTCGACATCCAACAAATATCTGGGAGTATGTTTACGCGGCGATTTAAAGTGGAACAACAACATGAAACCAATCACAGGTAAGGCAAATGCTAAAATTAGATTCGCTGGAAGCACCCTTAGCACGCGTAGCCCACTGACGAAGGATGTAGCGTAGAAAATCCTTGTTCGACCAGGACTCGAATGTAGCTCGTCAGTCCGCGATAAGTACCGAATAGTATACACGACGCAGAGGAGATCCTAAGAAGAGCATCTCGTTTCGTCACAGGATAATTTACTAACAAGGGGATGGTCTTAGAAACGGCCAACTGATTCGGCTTAGTTGGCAGGTTGCTTGTGTAGAAATTAAAATAAAAGATTCCAAGAATTGTTGACTCTAACCGACCACACATTTCGCTTTTCTTTTTTTTTTTTTCCTTGAGAAAACCACACGTGAAATTCATGATGCATAACCAATTCAAAATGGACAGATTTGATAGAGGATTGAAAAATGAGCATTTTTCATCAGCAAATGCAGAGTGCGCAAACGCGTTTTTTCCCTAGAGGTGAAGGAGGGGAACTGTTACGATAGGTGCTTATGTACCCATGAGACAAACGCTGCCCAACGGATGCGTCACTTGTGTAACGACCAAACATTTAGCTGTGTGGTGAGAACTTGTTTTCGATTCCCAAATGTTTTCTGCGACTTTTTATCATTTACATTTTTTCCGCATCGAAAGTGAAAGAAGTAGGGTGATTAATAAGTAATCAACAAGGAATAATAACAAAGTAGGTCAATAAATTTCTCAACCAACGTGGATCAATGAAGCATTAAAATTTTAATCCTCATTTCCTTGCAGTGGGTCTTTGACTCAGTCTGTTACACGCCCTCACTTCCATTCGGACAGTTACACGGACTGTACTCCTCATACAAATTTAAGCATACCTACTCGCGACACCAAGAACGTCTTAAGGAAAGAAATATTCGAGCAACTACAGTATTCCCTCGGGAGATTTATCGGAAAAAAAACTTGCTTTACGATTAAAAATATTTCCATTTTGGGAGTTAGAGTTAATGAATATCACACGTACGATTGCAATGCCTAAAAATCGGTACTGAAATTTGATTACGAATTATGCTTTAAACTGCTGTTGCATGCACGCGGTTAAACAAATCCAGGTTCGTTTCCAGAAGCACAATGAAATTTTGAAACCTCCAGATGAGCCTATGTACGGTGCCTCGCTGTAAACAAGTATCGCGCGGTCGCTTCACTGAGGTCCCTCGTGATGTATTCCAATCACTGTTGCTCAAAACTGTTTTCGTTGATCGAGGTTACAACATTTACTTCTTGCTAATCCAGTTCTTTTGCGAAATTTATTTGCTTCCTTGCTATTATTCCTTGTTGTTTACTAACGCTCCTAGTCGCACCAATTTCGATATGAAAAAAATACAAATAAAAAGCAAAAAAATCTGGAGGATTTATCTGAGAATCGAACACAGGTTCTCTGCTCTCCGTGGAGATGCCGGTTACATAGGCCGTTCGATTCGCACTGTGCATGACAGGTGCGTGGAACATCGCCGTCATACGAGGCTAAAACATCCGGAAAAATCGGCAGTAGCAGAACACTGCCTAAATGAGGGACACAGTATGATATTTGATGGAACTGTGGTAGTTGCGCCGGCCGAGGTGGCTGAGCGGTTCTAGGTGCTACAGTCTGGAACCGCGTGACCGCTACGGTCGCAGGTTCGAACCCTGCCTCGGGCATGGATGTGTGTGATATCCTTAGGTTAGTTAGGTTTAAGTAGTTCTAAGTTCTAGGGGACTGATGACCTTAGAAGTTAAGTCCCATAGTGGTCAGAGCCAATTTTGTGGTAGTTCCCAACATTTCCGGTTTGCGGAATAGTGTCTATAAAGAGGCGATTGAAATTTAATCACCAGAGACATTGAGGAATCTTAGCAAACAAATGGTGCACGGCTAACAAAGTATCGCTTAACCGTATTCTTATCTATATTTAAAAATATACAGAAGTTTACTCAGCATAATACTCAGAAACTAAAATATTAACAATATCCTCCGAGTAGTTTTAATGTATTGTACAATTAAATATGTAGAACCTGCAATATTTAAAAACGCTGCACAAAACACAACCTCATGTGTCACAACAACAAAAACAGTAGAAAATGCTGAAAACCGCTTTTTGTGGTCTCTACTGCGCATTCCTTTATGTGTCTCTAAAATGAGTCATTAGATCGAAACGCAGACCTCAAAATATCCTCTGTTCCTAGTTACACGAGGTTCTATGTGCAATACTCTCCCATAGTGTCTGTATGGTGTCATTTATTTTACAGTCCTCCATGTGGGGAAGACATTAGCCGAAGAGGACTGAATTCTTCAGCCCGATTCTTAAGTCTATCAGATAATCTGCATGGGATGGGAGCTTGTGTTGAGCGATGTCTGTGTCAACGTGTCCGTATTGGACCCACCGCTAACTGTGTTCCCGGCAAAACAGAGCACCAGACTGTGCACGTAAAACACAAGTCAGCTAGTACATCGTTTTTTTTTTCCTGAATCATTGTGGACATAGTCTGTAGTAAAGTCCGACTACAGACGCGGCCATCTTAGCCCTCAGAGCGCATTTGCGTAGACCGTTCTGTAGACTGCACGCACAGCTCCTTTACTCGGAACATCTCTGGCGATGATTTATTATTCATTTGCTTTCAGAGCCATCACACAGTTTTAGAGAAATGGAATTTTTGGATAACTATCTTTGTACAAGAAGTCCAGCAATGGAACCGCATATGTGAGGATATCTCCGATCGAAAGCTTAGATAATTTCGGTTCATTGAGGTTGAAAGGAGGCAATGTGTTTGCAACAGACCATACCTCTTCAGAAGTTATCTTTCTTTCATCTCTACACATCAATGAGTTAACGTGTCTTCGTACACTATCGTTCTATGTCGACCAGTGATGTCTAATATCACAGGCCCAGCTTATACCTCGTTTAAGTTTCTGCGCGTAGTTCGCAATTATGAAGTCCATTTCAAAGGTAAAAGTATAGATAGCTATGACGCGGCGTCTGCGAACAATCGTTTCGAAAATGGAGAAGATGGTCCAGGTTCAAATGGCTCTGAGCACTATGGGACTTAACATCTGAGGTCATCAGCCCCCTAGAACGCAGAACTACTTAAACCTAACTAACCTACGGACATCACACACATCCATGCTCGAGGTAGGATTCGAACCAGCGACCGTAGCAGTCGCTTGGTTCCGGACTGAAGTGCCTAGAACCACTCGGCCACCGCGGCAGCCGGCATAGGATCATCGAAAGTGTCATCTGCTCACATTTTGCTCTCTGGAGACATTACAGGCAACTAAAATATTTTGATAAGGACAAAGGTACGAAGTGCGGAGGTCAGCAACTTTACGCCACTATCCTTCATCTCATTTCTGACAACGTTCTGCCAGTGACCATTAACCTTCGAAATGGAACCACACAAGCGAGCGATAGCGACCTCGTAACGGAGGTAGGTACACACAAGACGCGAGGACACTGGACGTGGAAGCTGCACAGAGACTCTCAACTAAAGAGGCTGTGAGTAATACCAGACAGTAAATAACCTCGCAGCGTCAGTTTGTGTGAAGGGTGTTTTCTTCAACACACCCATTATCTGTTTCCTCCTCCATGTTCCTTCAGCAACTGTCCCATCTCGTCTCAAAATTACATCGACGATCCGTTGACACTGCCCTTGTGAATGGTTTTCTGACAACATCCAACATTAGCAGGGAAAGGTAGGGTAGTATAGAAAAAATATTACTTTTGTAAACTGTAATTTTTTTCTAAAGACTGTACTGGGACATCATTCTCACTAAATAAGGCGTAGATGCCTTACTTAATAGATTTGCGAAATTCAGTGTCATAAGAACATACGTTCCATAATTTCACTTTTATTTTTTCCACCCTATGCATTTTGCTCGTTTAAATTTTTGGGGCGTTATATCGAACTTGAAACTGTAGCAAAAAGTTTTAATTATACTATAAATCGATATGAATATTAAATACATGTAATTACAAATTATACATCGTAGTACAAATTTTCCACGTAATTACTAAGTTGACTCAAATAAGAAAAATTTCATAACGAAGTTCTTAAGTGATGTTTGCGAACAGAATAAGCCTACATCAAATTATTAGTTTAGTGTTGAATTTACGTCCTTTTCCATAAGGGAACACTTCACCAACGCTCACACTCGTGGGACTCAATTCAGCCTTCTTCAGGGTTTCAGTGATTGTAGAGTTCATCACTGAATGCTCTACAAGAAAACTATTTCCTAGTATAGGTTTCGTGGCCACCTCTGAGTTTTTACGTAAAGCCGTCAGTATATCACATAATGTACTTCTTTGAAGTAAATATTTCTCATTCCATTCAATGATTGTCGATGGAAGAATTCTGATATATGCCACGGTAATTTTAATGTTATCTCATCCCATTTATGTCGCAACTTGTCCACATATATCCCATAAACAAAAAAATACCGTGAAAATATGTGTTTTTATAGTATCTATTATGTCCGATACACTCAATAAGCGTTTTGTCCAGTGTAATCGAACTTACTGCTGTGCTCGTTTAACACTGCTTTTGTTATTTGGGCGAGGAACTGTCAGAGTCTACAATGTAGAGTTGTTTCTGAAGAGAAGACAAAACACCACAATCTAATGTTGAGTTCATTCGCAGAACGAATCACGGGCGAAAAGAGAACTTGTTGTAATTCCGTAACACACATCTGCTTTGATTCAGAATTCGGTAGTAGCCTTGTTCCTACATAGTCCACATTACACTGGCGCGAAAGGTGTTTCCAATAGCGCCGGAATTTACAAACAGCAGTTCTCAGTGAAATGCCATGTCTGACACTACCCAACCATCCCCTACAGATCATTATCGTTAATCAAAGCATTACAGCTTCATAAAACTTCACTCAGTTATCCACCACAAAATGGCACGAGAACATGAGACGGACTCAAATGAGGACGAAGTACGGTTTAGCGGGTTGCGTAGCGAGGAATTTATCTTGCGCGATGTGGTATAAGGGCGGCATAGCACTACAGCCTTAAATTCAGCCCGTTTCTTTTGTAAGGAACTAGAGGCAAATTAAGTGCCACGACCGTTTAACTAATTTTGGTTAATGGCCGCACTTTGGGCAAAGTAGTAGCTGTGCATGTGGGTGCGGCGGACTCATTTCCATGAGAACAATGGCCGGCTGCTGCGGGAACAGAAATGGGCGACCGCACCGCTGCTGCCACCCCCGCCTCCACCCCTAACAGCCACGCAGTAATTGCGAGGCGCCGCCTGTTTAGATGCGGCGCTACACGCACTTCTGCCGGCCTGGAGGTGGGGGGCGGGGGCGGAAGACGCAGCGGAGACAGAGCCCCGTGCTGGCTGCGGTCTCACGGGACGGCGACGGAGAGGCGCCAGCGGAAACCGTGTCCGTCGTTCTGCATCCCCTCTACTGTGCTTCCTGGGATCACCATAGGTACTCTAATTCAGCACACGCAGTAGCCACCCTTCCAGCAGGCTATACAGGGTGTTTCAAAAATGACCGGTATATTTGAAACGGCAATAAAAACTAAACGAGCAGCGATAGAAATACACCGTTTGTTGCAATATGCTTGGGACAACAGTACATTTTTAGGCGGACAAACTTTCGAAATTACAGTAGTTACAATTTTCAACAACAGATGGCGCTGCAAGTGATGTGAAAGATATAGAAGACAACGCAGTCTGTGGGTGCGCCATTCTGTACGTCGTATTTCTGCTGTAAGCGTGTGCTGTTCACAACGTGCAAGTGTGCTGTAGACAACATGGTTTATTCCTTAGAACAGAGGATTTTTCTGCTGTTGGAATTCCACCGCCTAGAACACAGTGTTGTTGCAACAAGACGAAGTTTTCAACGGAGGTTTAATGTAACCAAAGGACCGAAAAGCGATACAATAAAGGATCTGTTTGAAAAATTTCAACGGACTGGGAACGTGACGGATGAACGTGCTGGAAAGGTAGGGCGACCGCGTACGGCAACCGCAGAGGACAACGTGCAGCTAGTGCAGCAGGTGATCCAACAGCGGCCTCGGGTTTCCGTTCGCCGTGTTGCAGCTGCGGTCCTAGTGACGCCAACGTCCACGTATCGTCTCATGCGCCATAGTTTACACCTCTATCAATACAAAATTCAAATGCGGCAACCCCTCAGCGCCGCTACCATTGCTGCACGAGAGACATTCGCTAACAATATAGTGCACAGGATTGATGATGGCGATATGCATGTGGGCAGCATTTGGATTACTGATGAAGCTTATTTTTACCTGGACGGCTTCGTCAATAAACAGAACTGGCGCATATGGGGAACCGAAAAGCCCCATGTTGCAGTCCCATCGTCTGTGCATCCTCAAAAAGTACTGGTCTGGGCCGCCATTTCTTCCAAAGGAATCATTGGCCCATTTTTCACATCCGAAACGATTATTGCATCACGCTACCTAGACATTCTTCGTGAATTTATGGCGGTACAAACTGCCTTAGACGACACTGCGAACACCTCGTGGTTTATGCAAGATGGTGCCCGGCCACATCGCACGGCCGACGCCTTTAATTTCCTGAATGAATATTTCGATGATCGTGTGATTGCTTTGGGCTATCCGAAACATACAGGAGGCGGCGTGGATTGGCCTCCCTATTCGCCAGACATGAACCCCTGTGACTTCTTCCTGTGGGGACACTTGAAAGACCAGGTGTACCGCCAGAATCCAGAAACAATTGAACAGCTGAAGCAGTACATCTCATCTGCATGTGAAGCCATTCCGCCAGACACGTTGTCAAAGGTTTCGGGTAATTTCATTCAGAGACTACTCCATATTATTGCTACGCATGTTGGATATGTGGAAAATATCGTACTATAGAGTTTCCCAGACCGCAGCGCCATCTGTTGTTGAAAATTGTAACTACTGTAATTTCGAAAGTTTGTCTGCCTGAAAATGTACTGTTGTCCCAAGCATATTTCAACAAACGGTGTATTTCTATCGCTGCTCGTTTAGTTTTTATTGCCGTTTCAAATATACCGGTCATTTTTGAAACACCCTGTATGAAAAAATACACGGATGCATGCAGCTTGATTCAGCTGCCCCTACCGGCGGGTCTTACGCAACCCACAACGCCTTCAAGTACCACGTGCAAAGTCTTATATTCTCTCGCTCGCTACGTGCAAACTGTAACCGCAGATGTTAGCCAAGCCTGCAGGTCGGATTATTGTATTTTACCACCAATGGCACCTATGTGTATGCATTATAACGGTGCCCTGCGTATTCGAACTAGGACTGTTGAGAAAATATCCCGCACGACCGCTACGGTCGCAGGTTCGAATCCTGCCTCCTTAAGAATCAGTTAGGTTTAAGTAGTTCTAAGTTCTAGGGGAATGATGACCTCAGAAGTTAAGCCCCATAATGCTCAGAGCCATTTGAACCATTTTGAACAAAACATCGATATTTTTCCAAAAGATATATACCCTATAGGACTCTCTTTTTATCTATTCAGAGACGTCTACAAGCTGTTTTGAGTACCAAAGGGTTTCTTACACGGTATTACATCTGGTAATACTTTGCGATTTTGGTCTTCCCATATTTTTGCCCATCCTCTCTATGCGGATGGTGTCTGGCCAACGTTACCTCGATCTCCATATAGGCTGCCTGCCATCGACTTCCAACGAAAACTCACATGTTGCTATCGTCTGTAGATCTGGTCGAAGTACATGTTCATAAGACCGTATGTTCCCATCATCTTTTCAGACATACTTTAAATGCGGACATTTTAGGTTAGGCTTTATCGTGACTGTTATCGACATTAAATGAAACAACAAGTTTACCGTTACTTATCACCGTTTTATTTATCTCCACGATGCGTTTCAATGGTTTTAACCTCCATCATTGGGTGGATTTACATTAGTTAGTATGACATTTGTGTGTGTGTTATGTTACGATTTCTTGGAGGAACTTGTGGCACTGTCTCGTGTGGTCACAGGTTACTTTCGCTGTCGTAAGCACATGACATGTATACTGGCATATTTGTTTACAAATATATGTCCACCGATGAATTTTTGTTTAATCAAAGTAAGTTTTCGACCTGCTTCTTTTGTTGTGTGCTGTAAATCTGCACAGCTCAAGTTGATGGATTACAGAGCGGCATACTTTCGTCTCGACTAGGTACCGGATTTTCTTATCTCAAAGGACAACAGTCACTGCCCATCATTTAAGACAGGAAGTGGCAACGCGGTTCGTGATTTCGGGAGCGAGTGTGCCTTTGGCAGCAATTTCTAAGCCAAGGTACTCGAAGATATATGGCTTTGGGAGACCTTGATTGTGCCGTACATCTCGTATCTTCTGACAAATTCTCATAATGTGGCGTAGTCCGGACTGTTCAAGGCTGTTCCACAAGGCTTCCTATTTTCACTATTTTTGTTCTCTTCAGCAACCGTTAGGAAATTATAACAGTGTGCAAGGTAGTATTTCTGAAGATCTCCGGTGACTGTGAGCAAGCCGGCCGGAGTGGCCGAGCGGTTAAAGGCGCTACAGTCTGGAACCGCACGACCGCTACGGTCGCAGGTTCGAATCCTGCCTCGGGCATGGATGTGTGTGATGTCCTTAGGTTAGTTAGGTTTAAGTAGTTCTAAGTTCTAGGGGACTTATGACCACAGCAGTGGAGTCCCATAATGCTCAGAGCCATTTTTGACTGTGAGCATTATTATGAAGAAAGAAGGGGAGAAAGAGTAGATACCTGATAACACCTACAGAAAAAGAAAAACCACCTGGTACCACAGCAGAAGCTAGTACTTGTGTACTAGGATTGTGGTACTTCTCATGGTCTCGGAGAACAAACAGTATGTGCTCATGAAGCATGTGGTTCAAATGTTCAAATGGCTCTGAGCACTATGGGACTTAATATCTGAGGTCATCGGTCCCCTAGAACTTAGAACAACTTAAACGTAACTAACCTAAGGACATCACATACATCCATGACCGACGCAGGATTCGAACCTGCGACCGTAGGAGTCGCGCGGTCCCAGACTGAAGCACCTAGAACCGCTCGGCCACACTGGCCGGCAAGCATGTAGTACTCGGCCAAAAGCCTTTCCCAGGCCCAGGACAGTGGAGTGAGGCTGCTTAGACTTCCTACAGTATTTTTCATGGGTATCAACTATTTGTCAATCAAAATTACGAACTACTGTAACCATTCGCTTTTATTACACTCCTGGAAATGGAAAAAAGAACACATTGACACCGGTGTGTCAGACCCACCATACTTGCTCCGGACACTGCGAGAGGGCTGTACAAGCAATGATCACACGCACGGCACAGCGGACACACCAGGAACCGCGGTGTTGGCCGTCGAATGGCGCTAGCTGCGCAGCATTTGTGCACCGCCGCCGTCAGTGTCAGCCAGTTTGCCGTGGCATACGGAGCTCCATCGCAGTCTTTAACGCTGGTAGCATGCCGCGACAGCGTGGACGTGAATCGTATGTGCAGTTGACGGACTTTGAGCGAGGGCGTATAGTGGGCATGCGGGAGGCCGGGTGGACGTACCGCCGAATTGCTCAACACGTGGGGCGTGAGGTCTCCACAGTACATCGATGTTGTCGCCAGTGTTCGGCGGAAGGTGCACGTGCCCGTCGACCTGGGACCGGACCGCAGCGACGCACGGATGCACGCCAAGACCGTAGGATCCTATGCAGTGCCGTAGGGGACCGCACCGCCTCTTCCCAGCAAATTAGGGACACTGTTGCTCCTGAGGTATCGGCGAGGACCATTCGCAACCGTCTCCATGAAGCTGGGCTACGGTCCCGCACACCGTTAGGCCGTCTTCCGCTCACGCCCCAACATCGTGCAGCCCACCTCCAGTGGTGTCGCGACAGGCGTGAATGGAGGGACGAATGGAGACGTGTCGTCTTCAGCGATGAGAGTCGCTTCTGCCTTGGTGCCAATGATGGTCGTATGCGTGTTTGGCGCCGTGCAGGTGAGCGCCACAATCAGGACTGCATACGACCAAGGCACACAGGGCCAACACCCGGCATCATGGTGTGGGGAGCGATCTCCTACACTGGCCGTACACCACTGGTGATCGTCGAGGGGACACTGAATAGTGCACGGTACATCCAAACCGTCATCGAACCCATCGTTCTACCATTCCTGGACCGGCAAGGGAACTTGCTGTTCCAACAGGACAATGCACGTCCGCATGTACCCCGTGCCACCCAACGTGCTCTAGAAGGTGTAACTCAACTACCCTGGCCAGCAAGATCTCCGGATCTGTCCCCCATTGAGCATGTTTGGGACTGGATGAAGCGTCGTCTCACGCGGTCTGCACGTCCAGCACGAACGCTGGTCCAACTGAGGCGCCAGGTGGAAATGGCATGGCAAGCCGTTCCACAGGACTACATCCAGCATCTCTACGATCGTCTCCATGGGAGAATAGCAGCCTGCATTGCTGCGAAAGGTGGATATACACTGTACTAGTGCCGACATTGTGCATGCTCTGTTGCCTGTGTCTATGTGCCTGTGGTTCTGACAGTGTGATCATGTGATGTATCTGACTCCAGGAATGTGTCAATAAAGTTTCTCCTTCCTGGGACAATGAATTCACGGTGTTCTTATTTCAATTTCCAGAAGTGTATATTGAAACCTCCGCTACACGTTTTAGGGGATATTATATCTCTCATCAAGTGGTGATACGTCAATTAATAGTGCCATGCATGCAGGCTGTGGCAGTGTTTGGCAGCAGAACATAAAGTTATTTTAAAATGAAGCTTTCAGTTAGGTTATTTGGGTGTTTTCATTATATATATGAACAGTAATGCAAATATAAACACCTTTCAGCGATCACATGCCTTGGTTGATATAAATCCATCTGTTTAAGAATGTCAAAATCCTCCGAAATGGACACTGAGAAGCTGAACATATTAAATATCACTTATTGTGGTACCTTAAAGATTCAGTTGATATTCCCAACAGTCACTGTCTATCTAACCTGAAATGTTGGTATTTAAATTTTGTATTTATTACGGCGTTAAGCCAAGCGCTGGCACGCCAGTCGGGAACGCAAATTAAGAGACTCCTGTGAGAAGAGATCAGCCAATTGCACGCTGACCGGACCTACCTCCAGGACGACAACGCGACAGCAGCGGCCGCTAGGTGAAGACGACATAAGCGGTGCGACCGACTGGTCACGGCCCACTTCAATAAGAGCTTCAGAATTAGGCCTTTGTATAGCAGCGTCAAGGCTACCCACCTCGCTTCCGCTGTCTTTGTACTACAGACTTGGGATTGTCTATACTGAAGAAGTTTGATTATTTTGTATGTCACCCTTTGCTTGCGACACATCTGTGTAATTGCAAAAGCTAAGTGTTGTATCATTTCTTATGTTAATAAAACTCATTAATACGACCTGTTTGACTGTCTCTCTTGCGAACCGAGTACGCAGGCTTCCTATATACTACAGTGTTTCCTAAACGCATCGCTCGTTATTGAGCATTTCTGTTGCTTAATATTTCACCTTCTCAATGTCTTTTTTCATCATTACAATATCTTTTCCTACCATTTAAAATGTACTGCTAAGCGAGTGAGAAGTAAAAGTATGCACGGACTAATTTCCGCTTTAGTGAAGGGCTTTATAGCTTACGAACCAGTGACAATCATAGAGTACCAATGATTGCGTGAGAGAGTGTGCCAAAGAGAGAAGAGAGGGAGTCACAGAGAGGGAGAGAGAGAGAGAGAGAGAGGAGAGAGAGAGAGGGAGACGGAGTGAAAGAGAGGGAGAAAGAAAGAAAGAGAGAGAGAGAAAGAGGGGGGTGGGGGGTGGAGAAAGAGAACGGGAAAAGGGAGCGAAATGGCGACCCTGCCATGCTTCACACAGGGGCCGTATATAAACGAAGCAGTTACTGAAGAAAAAAGTATTGGATGTAGGTTCCGTCTTTTAGGCTAAATACTGTTTTTTATTGTAATCCAAACATGTTTCGGCACCTCTTTGCCATCATCAATGGATTCTATTTATTGAACAACCGTAAAAATTAATGTATTTTAGATTGTTACTAATCTAACAAAATGAGGCCTAAAGGATGTTCATTTTCACAGTATATGTAGACTAGTATGTTTTGTAGAAATGATTAGCATTTCAGTCATTCGAATCAGTAGACGTTCTGTGAAATTGCCATACACGCTGCATTCAACCTGGTTCCAAAGTTCATCTGCGGTGATTGGCACTGGATCACACCATGGCACATGTCTTATCACCACATCCCACACATTTTCGATTAGCGACAGGTCTGCTGATCTGGTGGGCCAGGGCACAAGGCTGACATCCTTTGAAAGACACGTGTTCGTGCAGCACCAGGCAGTGGTGCATTATCCTGCTGAAAACTGTCGTATGGTGTGTTGTGCAGAAAGGGTATGGTTACAGGTCACAGGATGTCATACATCTACATCTACATGGTCATTCTACAAATCACACTTAAGTGCCTGGCAGAAGGTTCACCGAACCATTTTCATACTACTTCACTACTATTCCACTCTCAAATGGCGCGTGAGAAATAGGAACACATAAATCTTTCTGTTCGAGCTCTGATTTTTCTTATTTTACTATAATGATCACTTCTCCCTACGTTGGGGGGTGTCAACAAAATATTTACGCATTCGGAATAGAAAGTTGGTGATTGAAATTTCGTAAATAGATGTCGCCGCAAAAAAACCCACCTATGTTTCAGTAACTGCCACCCCAACTATCGTATCATATCAGTGACACTCAAACTCGTATAGCGCGTAACACGAAATGATCTGCCCTTCTTTGCACTTTTTCGATGTCCTCCGTCAATCCTACCTGGTAACGATTCCATACCGCAAGGAATATTCCAGCAATGGACGGACAAGTGTAATGTAGGCTGTCTCTTCAGTGGGTTTGTCGCATCTTCTAAGTGTTCTGAAAACAAAGCGCAAGTCTTTGTTTCGCCTTCCCCACAATATTATCTATGTGGTCTCTCCAATTGAAGTTGCTCGTAATTGTAATTCCTAGGTATTTAGTCGAACTGACACCCCTTAGATTTGTGCGATTTATCGCATACCCAAGATTTATCGGATTCCTTTTAGCACCAACGTGGATGACCTACCCCTTTTCTTTGTTTAATGCTAATTGCCACTTTTCGCACCATACACAAATACTCTCTAGATCATTTTGTAACTGGATTTGGCAGTATGATGATTTTACTAGACGGAAAATTACAGCGTTATCTGCAAACAATCTGAGGGGTAACTCAGATTATGACATAGATCATTTATATAAATCAGGAACAGCAGAGGGCCTATGGCAATACTTTGTGGAACGCCATATATCACTTCTGTTCTACTCGACGATTTACCGTCTATCTTCTTTCCTGAAGAAATTACGGAAAACCGTATTTAGTAACTCCGGTTTAGTGGTACCATCATCGATAACATTTCCATCGCTGTCGTGCAGTGACGGTATAGACTGATTTTTGCCACAGGTGTACTTTACATACGACCAGGATCTCTTTGGGATCTCTACCATATTTTGAGACAGTATTTCGTTGTGGAAACTATTAAAAGCATCTCGCATTTACTTCAGCACTAAATTTCGAGCTTCCGTGAAACTTAGTCTTGGGGATTTTGCGTTCTTCTGAATACGGCATGCTTTTTTCGTTGCTTCTGCAACAGTGTTCTGACGTCTTTTTTGTACCATGGTGGATCAGTCCCGTCTCTTATTAACTTATGCTGTTTGAATCTATCTGTTGCTGTCGATACTGTATCTTTCATTTTGAGCCATATCTGCTCTACACATACATAAATAGCTTGGTAGGAATGGAGAGTCTCTCTTAGGAAGGCATCAAGAGAGTTTTTGTCTGCTTTTTTAAATAGATATATTTTGCGTTTATTTTTAGTGGTTTTGCATGACGTCGTTTTGAGCCTCGCTACAATGACCTTGTGTTCACTAAACCCTGTATCCGTCATGACGCTCGCTGTTAGATCAGGATTATTTGTGGCTAAGAGGTCAAGTGTGTTTTCGCAACCATATACAATTCGTGTCGGCTCATTAACTAACAGTTCAAAGTAAGTCTCAGAGGAAGCATTTAGTACAATTTCGGGAGATGTTTTCTGTCTACCACCTGCTCTGAAAATGTATTTTCGCCAACAAATCGAGGGTAGATTGAAGTCTCCACCAATTATATCTGTATGAGTAGGTTCGTATTTGTAATGAGATTCAAGTATTCTTTGAAGTGTTCAGCTATTATATCATCTGAGTCGGGGGGTCGGCAGAAGGAGCCGATTATTATTTTGGTACGGCTATTGAGTTTAACCTCTACCCACAGTAATTCGCAGTAACTATCTATTTCAACTTCACTACAAGATAAACTACTACCAACAGACACAAACGCACCACCACCTATTTTATTTAATCTACCCTTTCTGAGCACGATTTGCGCCTCTGTAAAAATTTCGGCAGAATTTACATCTACATCTACATCCATACTCCGCAAGCCACCTGACGGTGTGTGGCGGAGGATACCTTCAGTACCTCTATCGGTTCTCCCTTCTATTCCAGTCTCGTATTGTTCGTGGAAAGAAGGATTGTCGGTATGCCTCTGTGTGGGCTCTAATCTCTCTGATTTTATCCTCATGGTCTCTTCGCGAGATATACGTAGGAGGGAGCAATATACTGCTTGAGTCTTCGGTGAAGGTATGCTCTCGAAACTTCAATAAAAGCCCGTACCGAGCTACTGAGCGTCTCTCCTGCAGAGTCTTCCACTGGAGTTTATCTATCATCTCCGTAACGCTTTCGCGATTACTAAATGATCCTGTAACGAAGCGCGCTGCTCTCCGTTGGATCTTCTCTATCTCTTCTATCAACCCTACCTGGTACGGATCCCACACTGCTGAGCAGTATTCAAGCAGTGGGCGAACAAGCGTACTGTAACATACTTCCTTTGTTTTCGGATTGCATTTCCTTAGGATTCTTCCAATGAATCTCAGTCTGGCATCTGCTTTACCGACGATCAACATTATATGATCATTCCATTTTAAATCACTCCTAATGCGTACTCCCAGATAATTTATGGTATTAACTGCTTCCAGTTGCTGACCTGCTATTTTGTAGCTAAATGATAAAGGATCTATCTTTTTGTATATTCGCAGCACATTACACTTGTCTACATTGAGATTCAATTGCCATTCCCTGCACCATGCGTCAATTCGCTGCAGATCCTCCTGCATTTCAGTACAATTTTCCATTGTTACAACCTCTCGGTACACCACAGCATCATCTGCAAAAAGCCTCAGTGAACTTCCGATGTCATCCACCAGGTCATTTATGTATATTGTGAATAGCAACGGTCCTATGACACTCCCCTGCGGCACACCTGAAATCACTCTTACTTCGGAAGACTTCTCTCCATTGAGAATAACATGCTGCGTCCTGTTATCTAGGAACTCCTCAATCCAATCACACAATTGGTCTGATAGTCCATATGCTCTTACTTTGTTCATTAAACGACTGTGGGGAACTGCGGCTTTAGCCAGCTTTCTGTTCCAATAACGATTTCAGCTTCAGTGCTTTCTATCAGCGCTTGAAGCTCTGGTACTTTTCCAACACAGCTACGACAATTTACAACTACATTAGGGACTGTTGCTTGATCGATTCTCGTCGTTTCTTTGCCCTGTACCTTTTGAGACTGGAGCCCTTTTTCATCTTTCGCAAGACTATCTAACCTTAAAAACCGCTCAGTCCACGCCACACAGCCCCTGCTACCCGTGTAGCCGCCTCCTGTGTGTAGTGGACACCTGTCTTATCTAGCGGAACCTGAAACACCAAGTCGAGGAATCTGCAGCCCACACGGTCGCAGAACCGTCTATGATTCAGACCCTCCACTCGGCTCTGTATGAAAGGTCCGCAATCGGTCCTGTCGACGGTGCTGCAGATGGTGAGCTTTGCCTTCATCTAGCTAGCAAGACTGGCAGTCTCCACCAACTCAGATAGCCGTCGGAAACCAGAGAGAATCTCTTCAGATCCATAGCGACACACGTCATTAATGCCGACATGAGCCACCACCAGCAGTTGGCTGCACCCTGTACCCTTCATGGCATCCGGAAGGACCCTTTCCACATCTTGGATGACTTCCCACCGCATGCACACGGAGTGCGCATTGGGTTTCTTTCCGTCCTTAGCTGCCATATACCTAAGGGGCTCCGTCACCCGCCTAACATTGGAGCTACCAATGACAAGCAATCCCACTCTCAGCGCTTGTCCGGACCTCTCAGGAAGACCGGCCACTGCCGCAGCAGGCGAGGCCGCCCTTGCTGGATTAGAAGTACTTTCAGCAGTGGGCAGCACCTAAAACCCGTTACGGAGGCGTAAGGGTACAGCCTTGCGGCCAGCACCAAATTTCGCATTCCGCTCAGTCATTCGCGACCCCGCCACGGTCCGCCAATCACCGTCAGGAAAGTGTCGACCTGCAGGGACGTCCGAATCCTAGGGCACAGTGATAGCAGAGACCCGAGGCAATGCTACAGGTTACAGAGGCGGCAAAGCGATCGTATCGGGTGTCGTAATGTCACCGCGGCCGAGGGCAACAGCCTGGAGCCTGTCGACCAGGGCCAACACAGCTTCCAGCTCTTTACGGACGGTGCCCAGTTTCCCCTGAATCCGTATACAACAGGCGCAGTACTCATCCATCCCATACACGTTGGTCATACTGGTCACAGTACCCTGGAAAAGCATCAGCTGTGATTTGTGGTTGTAACCAATAGCATACCACACCATAATGCCTTGAGCTGGTGCTGTGTGTCTTGTGTGAATGAAGTGCCGCTGCCCTGTCAACTGTGGACTAAATGCGGCCATCATTTTCAAACAAATATTCGTCGAAGGTAGGCGAAGAGTTGGACGACGGACACGTAACTCATGCCGTAGTAAACGGCGACGGACTGTTCTACATCTACATCTACATCCATACTCCGCAAGCCACCTGACGGTGTGTGGCGGAGGGTACCTTCAGTACCTCTATCGGTTCTCCCTTCTGTTCCAGTCTCGTATTGTTCGTGGAAAGAAGGATTGTCGGTATGCCTCTGTGTGGGCTCTAATCTCTCTGATTTTATCCTCATGGTCTCTTCGCGAGATATACGTAGGAGGTAGCAATATACTGCTTGACTCTTCAGTGAAGGTATGTTCTCGAAACTTTGAGAAAAGCCCGTACCGAGCTACTGAGCGTCTCTCCTGCAGAGTCTTCCACTGGAGTTTATCTATCATCTCCGTAACGCTTTCGCGATTACTAAATGATCCTGTAACGAAGCGCGCTGCTCTCCGTTGGATCTTCTCTATGTCTTGTATCAACCCTATCTGGTACGGATCCCACACTGCTGAGCAGTATTCAAGCAGTGGGCGAACAAGCGTACTGTAGCCTACTTCCTTTGTTTTCGGATTGCATTTCCTTAGGATTCTTCTAATGAATCTCAGTCTGGCATCTGCTTTACCGACGATCAACATTATATGATCATTCCATTTTAAATCACTCCTAATTGGTACTCCCAGATAATTTATGGTATTAACTGCTTCCAGTTGCTGACCTGCTATTTTGTAGCTAAATGATAAAGGATCTATCTTTCTGTGTATTCGCAGCACATTACACTTGTCTACATTGAGATTCAATTGCCATTCCCTGCACCATGCGTCAATTCGCTGTAGATCCTCCTGCATTTCAGTACAATTTTCCATTGTTACAACCTCTCGGTACACCACAGCATCATCTGCAAAAAGCCTCAGTGAACTTCCGATGTCATCCACCAGGTCATTTATGTATATTGTGAAAAGCAACGGTCCTATGACACTCCCCTGCGGCACACCTGAAATCACTCTTACTTCGGAAGACTTCTTTCCATTGAGAATAACATGCTGCGTCCTGTTACCTAGGAACTACTCAATCCAATCACACAATTGGTCTGATAGTCCATATGCTCTTACTTTGTTCATTAAACGACTGTGGGGAACTGTATCGAACGCCTTGCGGAAGTCAAGAAACACGGCATCTACCTGTGAACCCGTGTCTATGGCCCTCTGAGTCTCGTGGACGAATAGCGCGAGCTGGGTTTCACATGACCGTCTTTTTCGAAACCCATGCTGATTCCTACAGAGTAGATTTCTAGTCTCCAGAAAAGTCATTATACTCGAACATAATACGTGTTCCAAAATTCTACAACTGTTACCCCCGCTAGTGTACGATGTGTTACATTGTTCCAGCGCTGAGCCAGAGCCGAGGAGGACGCAGATCTCTCCTCCAATGGCATTCGGGTGAGGTGACGAACTTGTCGTGGGGTGCTATGGGTGGTGCGACTTGACGCATCTCGTCGTGTTCTACGGTTTTCCGTGAACCATTCTGGACACACTCTTTGCACTGCCGAAACATTTGGTCCCACACGAGCAGCAATTTCCCGGATTGATGCATCACATTCTCTCATGGTAATAATGTGTCCTCTTTCAAAGTCACTAATTTGACGGTACGTTTCGTGCATACGTCTGCGAGGCATCCTGCACGCCTGATCAAATCATACTGACACATTATCTGCGGTTTATAGTGACAAGGAGAGCCGCAGGCACATTTTACCGGTAGATGGCTTGCGCCGCGATATCAGTGTTGACTTTGAACCCGCGGGCCTACATGGTTCAAATGCTATCATTTCTGCAGAACATACTAATGTACATGTACTGTGGATATGTACGTCCTATCTGTAGTAGTTCAAGGTATTCTGTTTTATCCGAACATGAGTGACTTGATGGCACCAATCCTTTGGTCATTCTTCTTCGGCCAGTTTCCGCATGTGTAACTTTGAATTCGATCATGGGAGTCTGTAGGGTATTATGGAGCCAAAAATACTGGCCTTCTTCGGCAACTGCTCGACCTCGTCGTTGTAAACTATCCTAACTGAGTGTGGGCCCATAGAAAAGGGATCCTTACACCTCCTCGTCTATTTATGACAGATTCTCGCACGATTTGCAGCATCTGAATACTCATTCTACTGTTCCATTTTAAGTTTCCAGTAGATTACAATGTTTTTTTTTAAAGGTCTGATACTATCAGCAGATTCCGGAGTGCCGCATGAGGACCGCCGCTTACGTAGTAAAAATGATCAAGTGCTTCCTAGAGGTAAGTTAGCTGATCGCCAGTGTAAACGATTCTTGCCATCCTGATTTGTGACTCTCTCTGTGCGCAATACTGCCGCCGGTGAGAATTCCTCTGGAAATTAACATTCATGGCGCCATATTCAATGTACCTCATTCAAATATTAGAACTAAGGACTTAATAAGAAATGCTAGTACTACAATAGAAATATTCCTCGATAGACAAAACCGGAATGCTCAGTTTCTGTAGCGTCAGGAATCTGCTGCCTTAAGGACAGGAGTAGGGCAGAATGCATTCTTGTATTTAAACATAAATTTCTTGAAAAATATTACAGCTAAAATAGTAAAAATTGATACTGTTATGCACAACATAATACTTGCTATTCTGTGAAATTTTTGTCTGAAAATACGCATAACGTACATTTTATAAGGATTTGAATTTTTAATTACCAGTGTTTCTATTATGTACCTTATCTCGGAAATTTATCAAGCAATAAAACTGGAATTCCACATTTTACATCAGCGTAAGAGGCTAATAAAACGCGTGGAACAGATTTTTGTTTAAGGTGATATTTTCTCTGAAATCAGTTTTTCAATTTTCTGTTATCTGCAACTTGTCTACTTTTGTCAAATTCTAAATGAGAACTTTTCTCAGAAAAAAATAAAGGAAAAGCGCTGCGCAGAATTATTCAGTTACAAATTCTTAAGAACAGTGGCAAATTTCAGGATTTTAACTTATACAGTTACTAAGGAATGTTGCATTACAGCTCAAAAGAGTCAGTTTACAGCAATTGGCATTTAAAGATTTTACTTAAGTTTTTGACTACATTGCTATACCTCTAGTGACCAATGCTGTCCATATCCATAATCTTTATTCTCTTCCTCGTCTTCCTGAAGTTATCTTCTTTGCCGAGTGAACTTCGCATTTTTACTTCTGCTGCGTGAGCTTTGTCCTGTCGCACTTCATCTATGCTTCACAGTATCTTCGGTGTGAATGCATCTGGATGGAAACTTATTCTTTTCAGGCACTTAATCCTACCTACACATCCACTGCTGAACAAAACACGAGTATCACATGCAGCTATCTTCGCAACAATTGAGGACACAAGTACTGCTTTTGTACCACACATCCATATAAGGTGAGTGTTGCTCTCATTTGTATTCTGCTTTTTCCCAATGTATACATTTTTTTCAGTAGTTCAGAATAGGCTGGTTACCTGAAAGTAGGAACATTTCGGGAGTATTCTTCTTTTAAGTTCAATAAATTAATTGACACCGGCGCCCGATATGGGATATTTCCATTGGACAGAACACGGCATCAAAATTATTTTCCTGTACCTTTACCCGTGAAATTCGACATTTCCTCACTTTCTCAATATGCGTTCACTTTTACAACGCATTTAGAGCAGAGCACGTTGATATATGCAAAACTGTTGTCTTCAGTCCAGAGACTAGTTCGATCCAGCTCTCCATGCTGCTCCATTCTGTGCAGGCATCTTCGTTTCGAAGTACCTTCTGCAACCCACATCCTTCTGAATCTGCTTAGTGTATTCATCTCGTGGTCTCCATCTAGTCATGGAGGGCAGCGTGGAGGGTAAAAATCGTAAATTGGTGATCCCTTGATGCCTCAGAACATGCTCTGCCAACTTATCCCTTCTTCCAGTCAAGTTCTGTCACAAATTCCTCCTCTCCCCAATCTATTCACTACCTCCTCATTAGCTGCATGATCTACCCAGCTTATCTCCAACATTCTTCTTAGCACCACATTTCGAAAGCTTCTAATCTCTTCTTGTCTAAACTATTCATCGTCCATATTTCACTTCCATACATGGCTACACTCCATACAAACACTTTCAGAAATGACTTCCTGACACTTAAATCTATATTCGATGTTAACAAATTTCTCATGTTCGGAAACGCTTTCCTTGCCATAACCAGTCTACATTTTATATTCTCTCTACTTCGACCGTTATCAGTTATTTAACTTCCCAAATAGCAAAACTCCTCTACTACTTCAAGTGTCCCATTTCCTAATCTAATTCCCTCAGCATCACCTGATTTATTTCAACTACTTTCCATTATCCTCGTTTTGCTTTTGTTGATGTTCATCTTGTATCCTCTTTCTGTCAATGACGTTCAACTGCTTTTCCAGGTCCTTTTCTGTCTCTGATAGAATTAAAATGACATCGGCAAACCTCAAAGTATTTACTTCTTCTTTATGAATTTTTATTCCTACTCCTAATTTTTCTTTTGTTTCCTTTACTGCTTGCTCAATATACAGATTGAATAACATCGGGGATAGGCTACAAACCTGTCTCACTCCCTTCCCAACCATTGCTTCCCTTTCATACCCCTCGAATCTTATAACTGCCATCTGGTCTCTGTACAAATTGTAAATAGCCTTTCGCTCCCTGTATTTGACTGTTTCCACCTTCAGAATTGAAGGAGTGTGTTCAAGTCAGCATTGTCAAAAGTGCACAAATGCTAGGAACGTAGATTTGCCTTTCCTTAATCTAAGATAAGTCGTAGGGTCAGTACTGCCTCACGTGTTCCAACATTTCTACAGAATCCAAATTGATCTTCCCGAAGGTCGGCTTCTACCAGTTTTTCCATTCGTCTATAAGAATTCGTGTTAATATTTTGCAGCCGTGACTTATAAGACTGATAGTTCGGTAATTTTCGCACCTGTAAACACCTGCTTTCTTTTGGATGGGAATTATTATATGCAAAACTAAAAACTGAAATAAATTTGTAGCACGTACTATTCAAAGAAACCACGTTGTAAACAGAGGAACAAGCAAAAGAAAAGCTATCTCACAGCGTTCTAGACTCTTCCACTGTACGTTACGATTGTGTGAACCAAAAACTGGTGCACAAAATATTTCTAGCGTACACAAAGTATGGGTCGCAGCATAGAAAGGGAGAGGGGGGAGATGTGGCAGGCGCAGAGAACTAAACAGGCTTTTATCAAACATATTTTAGCAAGAATTCGATTATGGAACTTTGCGATGTTATTCTTAATGAATCAAAATAATAAATTACGCGATTGAAAATTTCAAATTTTTTTCACAATTTTACCTTGCACTTAACGCTGCAATGTAATTTACCTTAATCAGTTCTCCCACTCACGATTGCACAATAAGGTTATATAAGAAGTGATCTGGAGTTTGGATCAATGGAAATCAAGCTATTTCGTGTTGGAGGCATGAGATACCACAGTTGGTCCAGCACTTATCTTCAAATGAACAGGGCCCTTTAATATCCATTATACTATGTAACAGTACGATTTTCACTCTGCAGCGGAGTGTGCGCCGATATGAAACTTCCTGGCAGATTCGCAGGAGAGCGTCTATAAAGCTTGGTAGGTAGGAGACGAGATACTGGCAGTAGTAAAGCTACCGACGCACGACTCACGGCCGGTACTCACAGCTGTACTTCTGCCAGTATCTCGTCTCCTACCTTCCAAACTTTACAGAAGCTCTCCTGCGAACCATGCAAAACTTTTTTCTTTTGTTTTTGGTCATCAGTCTACTGACTGGTTTGATGCGGGCCGCCACGAATTCCTTTCCTGTGCTAACCTATTCACCTCAGAGTAGCACTTGCAACCTAATTCCTCAATTATTTGCTTGACGTATTCCAATCTCTGTCTTACTCTACAGTTTTTGCCCTCTACAGCTCCCTCCAGTACCATGGAAGTCATGTCTTGGCAGATGACCTACCATCATCATGTCCCTTCTCCTTATCAGTGTTTTCCACATATTCGTTTCCTCTCCGATTGTGCGTAGAACCTCCTCATTCCTTACCTTCGGGAAATATCCCCCAGGCTGTGGCTAAGCCATGTCTCCGCAATATCGTTTCTTTCAGGAGTGCTAGTTCTAGATATAGTAGGGGTCAGTGAAGTGAAGTGGAAGGAAGACAAGGATTTCTGGTCAGATGAGTATCGGGTAATATCAACAGCAGCAGAAAATGGTGTAACAGGTGTCGGATTCGTTATGAATAGGAAGGTAGGGCAGAGGGTGTGTTACTGTGAACAGTTCAGTGACCAGGTTGTTCTAATCAGAATCGACAGCAGACCAACACCGACAACGATAGTTCAGGTATACATGCCGACGTCGCAAGCTGAAGATGAACAGATAGAGAAAGTGTAAGAGGATATTGAAAGGGTAATGCAGTATGTAATGGGGGACGAAAATCTAATAGTCATGGGCGACTGGAATGCAGTTGTAGGGGAAGGATGAAGGAATGAAAGAGGAGAAAGACTAATTGAGTTCTGTAACGAGTTTCAGCTAGTAATAGCGAATACCCTGTTCAAGAATCACAAGAGGAGGAGGTATTCTTGGAAATGGTCGGGAGATACGGGAAGATTTCAATTAGATTACATCATGGTCAGTCAGAGATTCCGAAATCAGATACTGGATTGTAAGGCGTACCCAGGAGCAGATATAGACGCAGATCACAATATAGTAATGATGAAGAGTAGGCTGAAGTTCAAGAAGTTCAGGAAGAATCAATACGCAAAGAAGTGGGATACGGAAGTACTAAGGAATAACGAGATACGTTTCAAGATCTCAAACGCTACAGATACAGCAATAAGGAATAGCGCAGTAGGCAGTACAGTTGAAGAGGAATGGACATCTCTAAAAAGGGCCATCACAGAAGTTGGGAAGGGTAACATAGGTACAAAGAAGGTAGCTGCGAAGAAACCATGGGTAACAGAAGAAATACTTCAGTTGATTGATGAAAGGTGGAAGTACAAACATGTTCCGGGAAAATCAGGAATACAGTAATACAGGTCGCTCAGGAATGAAATAAATAGGAAGTGCAGGGAAGCTAAGACGAAATGGCTGCAGGAAAAATGTGAGGACATCCAAAAAGATATGATTGTCGGAAGGACAGACTCAGCATACAGGAAAGTCAAAACAACCTTTGGTGACATTAAAAGCAACGGTGGTAACATTAAGAGTGCAACGGGAATTCCACTGTTAAATGCAGAGGAGAGAGCAGATAGGTGGAAAGAATACATTGAAAGCCTCTATCAGGGTGAAGATTTGTCTGATGTGATAGAAGAAGAAACAGGAGTCGATTTAGAAGAGATAGGGGATCCAGTATTAGAATCGGAATTTAAAAGAGCTTTGGAGGACTTACGGTCAAATAAGGCAGAAGGGATAGATAACATTCCATCAGAATTTCTATAATCATTGGGGGAAGTGGCAACAAAACGACTATTCACGTTGGTGTGTAGAATATATGTGTCTGGCGATATACCATCTTACTTTCGGAAAAGCATCATCCACACAATTCCGAAGACGGCAAGAGCTGACACGTGCGAGAATTATCGCACAATCAGCTTAAGAGCTCATGCATCGAAGCTGCTTACAAGAATAACATACAGAAGGATGGAAAAGAAAATTGAGAATGCGCTAGGTGACGATCAGTTTGGCTTTAGGAAAAGTAAAGGGACGAGAGAGGCAATTCTGACGTTACGGCTAATAATGGAAGCAAGGTTAAAGAAAAATCAAGACAATTTCATAGGATTTGTTGACCTGAAAAAGCGTTCGACAATATAAAATGGTGCAAGCTGTTCGAGATTCTGAAAAAAGTAGGGGTAAGCTATAGGGAGAGATGGGTCACGTACAATATGTACAACAACCAAGAGGGAATAATAAGAGTGGACGATCAAGAACGAAGTGCTCGTATTAAGAAGGGTGTAAGACAAGGCTTAGCCTTTCGCCCCTACTCTTCAATCTGTACATCGAGGAAGCAATGATGGAAATAAAAGAAAGCTTCAGGAGTGGAATTAAAATACAAGGTGAAAGGATATCAATGATACGATTCGCTGATGATATTGCTATCCTGAGTGAAAGTGAAGAAGAATTAAATGTTCTGCTGAACGGAACGAACTGTCTAATGAGTACACAGTATGGCTAGAGAGTAAATCGGAGAAAGACGAAGGTGATGAGAAGTAGTAGAAATGAGAACAACGAGAAACTAAACTTCAGGATTGATGGTCACGAAGTCAATGAAGTTAAGGAATTCTGCTACCTAGGCAGTAAAATAACCAATGTCGCACGGAGCAAGGAGGACATCAAAAGCAGACTCGCTATGGCAAAAAAGGCATTTCTGGCCAAAAGAAGTCTACTAATACCAAATACCAGCCTTAATTTGAGGTAGAATTTTCTGAGAATGTACGTCTGGAGTACAGCATTGTATGGTAGTGAAACATGGACTGTGGGAAAACCGGAACAGAAGAGAATCGAAGCATCCAGAACTAGCACTCCTGAAAGAAAGGATATTGCGAAGACATTGCTTAGCTACAGCCTGGGGGATGATTCCAAAAGGTAGGGAATGAGGAGGTTCGACGCACAATCGGAGAGGAAGGGAATATGTGGAAAACATTGATAAGGAGAAGGGACAGGATGATAGGTCATCTGCTAAGACATGAGGGAATGACTTCCATGGTACTAGAGGGAGCTATAGAGGGCAAAAACTGTAGAGGAAGACAGAGATTGGAATACGTCAAGCAAATAATTGAAGACGTAGGTTGCAAGTGCTACTCTGAGATGAAGCGGTTAGCACAGGAAAGGAATTCGTGGTGGGCCGCATCAAACCAATCAGTAGACAGATGACCAAAAACAAAAAGAAAATTTCTGCAAGGTTCGCAGGAGTGCTTCTGTAAAGTTTAGAAGGTAGGAGACGAGATACTGGCACAAGTAAAGCTGTGAGTACCGGCCGTGTCGTGTGTCGGTAGCTCAGTGGTAGAGCACTTGCCTGCGAAAGGCAAAGGTCCTGAGTTCGAGTCTCGGTAGGGTACAGAGATATAATCTGCCAGGAAGATTTATATCAGCGCAAACTCGGCTGCAAACTGAAAATCTCATTCTGGAAACATCCCCCAGGCTGTGGCTAAGCCATGTCTCCGCAATATCCTTTCTTTCAGGAGTGCTAGTTCTGCAAGGTTAGCAGGAGATCTACTGTAAAGTTTGGAAGGCAAGAGACGCTATACGGGCAGATGTAAAGCTGTGAGTACCGGGCGTGAGTCGTGCTTCGGTGGCTCAGTTGGTAGAGCACTTGCCTGCGAAAGGCAAAGGTCGCGAATTCGTGTCTCGGTGGGGTACACAGTCTTAATCTGCTCGGAAGATTCATATCAACGCACACTCCGCTGCAGAGTGAAAATCTCACTCTGGAAACGTCCCCCAGGCTGTGGCAAAGCCATGTCTCCGTAATATCCTTTCTTTCATGAGTGCTAGATATGCAAGATTCACAGGAGAGCTTCTGTAAAGTTTGGAAAGTAGTAGACGAGATACTGTCAGAAGTAAAGCTGTGAGGACGGGGTGTGAGTCGTGCTTGGGTAGCTCTGTTGGTAGAGCACTTGCCCGCGAAAGGCAAAGACCCCGAGTTCGAGTCTCGGTCGGGCACACAGTTTTAATCGGCCAGGAAGTTTCATATCAGTGCACACTCCGCTGCAGAGTGAAAATCTCATTCGGGAAACATCTCCCAGCCTGTGGCTAAGCCATGTCTCCGCAATATCCTTTCTTTCAGGTGTGCTAGCTCTGCAAGGTCAGCAGGAGAGATTAGGAAGGTAGGAGACGAGATACTGGCAGAAGTAACGCTCTGAGTACCGGGCGTGAGTCGTGCTTCGGTAGCTCAGTTGGTAGAGCACTTGCCCACGAAAGGCAAAAGTCCCGAGTTCGAATCTCAGTCGGGCACACAGTTTTAGTCTGCCAGGATGTTTCATATCAGCGCACACTCCACTGCAGAGTGAAAATCTCATTCTGGAAACATCCTCCAGGCTAAGCCATATCTCGGTAGTATCTTTTCTTTCTGGAGTACTAGTTCTGCAAGGTTCGCAGGAGAGATTCTGAAAGGTTTGGAAGGTAGGACACGAGATACTGGCAGAAGTAAAGCTGTGAGTACCGGCCGTGAGTCGTGCATCGGTGGCTCAGTTGGTAGAGCACTTGCCTGCGAAAGGCATCATCATCATCATCAGCAGCATTTAAGACTGATTATGCCTTTCAGCGTTCAGTCTGGAGCATAGCCCCCATTATACAGTTCCTCCATGATCCCCTATTCAGTGCTAACATTGGTGCCTCTTCTGATGTTAAACCCATTACTTCAAAATCATTCTTAACCGTATCCAGGTACCTTCTCCTCGGTCTGCCCCAACTCCTCCTACCCCCTACTGCTGAATCCATGAGTCTCTTGGGTAACCTTGCTTCTCTCATGCGTGTAAAATGACTCCACCATCTAAGCCTGTTCGCCCTGACTGCTACATCTATAGAGTTCATTCCCAGTTTTTCTTTGATTTCCTTATTGTGGACACCCTCCTGCCATTGTTCCCATCTACTAGTACCTGCAATCATCCTAGCTACTTTCACATCCGTAACCTCAACCTTGTTGATAAGGTAACCTGAATCCACCCAGCTTTCGCTCCCATACAACAAAGTTGGTCGAAAGATTGAACGCTGCACAGATAGTCTTGGTACTGACTTCCTTCTTGCAGAGAGAGTAGATCGTGGCTGAGCGCTCACTGCATTACATTTGCTACACCTCGCTTCCAGTTCTTTCACTATGTTGCCATCCTGTGAGAATATGCATCCTAAGTACTTGAAACCGTCCACCTGTTCTAACTTTGTTCCTCCTATTTGGCACTCAATCCGTTTATATTTCTTTCCCACTGACATTACTTTCGTTTTGGAGATGCTAATCTTCATACCATAGTCCTTACATTTCTGATCTAGCTCTGAAATATTACTTTGCAAACTTTCAATCGAATCTGCCACCATAACTAAGTCATCCGCATATGCAAGACTGCTTATTTTGTGTTCCCATATCACAATCTCACCCATCCAGTCTATTGTTTTCATCATATGATCCATAAATAATATGAACAACATTGGAGACAGGTTGCAGCCTTGTCTTACCCATGAAACTACTCTGAACCATGAACTCAATTTACCGTCAACTCTAACTGCTGCCTGACTATCCATGTAAAGACCTTTAATTGCTTGCAAAATTTTGCCTCCTGTTCCATAATCTTGTAGAACAGACAATAACTTCCTCCTAGGAACCCGGTCATATGCCTTTTCTAGATCTATAAAGCATAGATACAATTCCCTGTTCCACTCATAACACTTCTCCATTATTTGCCGTAAGCTAAAGATCTGGTCCTGACAACTTCTAAGAGGCCTAAACCCACACTGATTTTCATCCAATTGGTCCTCAACTAATACTCGCACTTTCCTTTCAACAATACCTGAGAAGATTTTACCCTCACGCTGATTAAAGAGATACCTCTGTAGTTGTTACAATCTTTTCTGTTTCCATGTGTAAAGATTGGAGTGATTACTGCTTTTGTCCAATCTGATGGAACCTGTCCCAATTCCCAGGCCATTTCAATTATACTGTGTAGCCATTTAAGACCTGACATTCCACTGTATTTGATGAGTTCCGACTTAATTTCATCCACCCCACCCGCTTTATTGCACTGCAATTTATTGACCATTTTTTCCACTTCCTCAAATGTGATCCTATTTCCATCATCATTCCTTTCCCATTCTACCTCGAAATCTTAAACATTACTGATCGAATTTTCACCTACATTGGGTAACTCTTCAAATTATTCCCTCCATCTGCCCAAGGCATCCACAGGATCCACCAGCAGGTTTCCTGACCTGTCCAAAATACTTGTCATTTCCTTCTTACCTCCCTTTCGAAGACTGTTAATTACACTCCAGAATGGTTTTCCAGCAGCTTGTCCCATAGTCTCCAACCTGTTTCCAAAGTCTTCCCACGATTTCTTCTTGGAGGCTGCAGTTATCTGTTTGGCTTTGTTTCTTTCTTCAACATAACTTTCTCTGTCTACCTGGGTTCTGGTATGTAGCCATTTTTGATACGCATTCTTTTTCCTTTTACAGGCTGCCTTGACTGTATCATTCCACCAAGCTGTTTGCTTCATCCTACTTTTACACACTACTGTTCCAAGACATTCTTTAGCCACTTCTAGTACTGTGTCCCTGTACCTTGTCCATTCCTTTTCCAATGACTGTAATTGACTACATTCAACTAACTGGTACCTTTCTGAGATCGCTGTTATGTACTTGTGCCTGATTTCCTTATCCAGAAGTTTCTCCACTCTTATCCTCCTACATATGGACCTGACCTCCTGCACTGTCGGCCTCACAATCCCAATTTCACTGCAGATTAAATAATGATCAGTGTCATCAAAGAATCCCCTAAATACACGTGTGTCCCTCACAGCCTTCCTGAATTCCTGACCTGTTATTTTATAGTCAATGACAGATCTGGTTCCTCTGCCTTCCCAAGTATACTGGTGAATGTTCTTATGTTTAAAAAAGGAGTTTGTGTTTATTAAGCCCATACTGGCACAGAAATCCAAGAGTTGTTTCCCGTTCCTGTTGGCCTCCATATCCTCTCCAAATTTACCCATAACCTATTCATACCCTTCGGTTCGATATCCAATCCTGGCGTTAAAATCAGCCATGAGCAGAACACTGTCCTTGCCCTTTACTCTGACAACTACGTCACTGCCTCCGAAAGGCAAAGGTCGCGAATTCGTGTCTCGGTCGGGTACACAGTTTTAATCTGCTCGGAAGATTCATATCAGCGCACACTCCGCTGCAGTGTAAAAATCTCATTCTGGAAATATCTCCCAGGCTATGGCTAAGCCATGTCTCCGCAATATCCTTTCTTTCAGGAGTGCTAGCTCTGCAAGGTTAGCAGGACAACTTCTGTAAAGTTAGGAAGGCAGGAGACGAGATACTGGCAGAAGTAAAGCTGTGAGTACCGGGCGTGAGTCGTGCTTCGGTAGCTCACTTGGTGGAGCATTTGCCCGCGAAAGGAAAAGGTCCCGAGTTCGAGTATCTGTCGGGCACACAGTTTTAATCTGCCAGGAAGTTTCATATCAGCGCACACTCCGCTGCAGAGTGAAAATCTCAATCTGGTAACATCCCCCAGGCTGTGGCTAAGCCATGTCTCCGCAGTATCCTTTCTTTCTGGAGTGCTAGTTCTGCAAGGTTCGCAGGAGAGCTTCTGTAAAGTATGGAAGGTAGGAGACGAGATACTCGCAGAACTAAAGCTGTGAGTACCAGCCGTGTGTCGTGCTTCGGTAGCTCAGTTGGTAGAGCACTTGCCCGCGAAAGGCGAAGGTCGCGAGTTCGAGTCTCTGTCGGGCACACAGTTTTTATCTGTCAGGAAGTTTCATATCAGCGCACACTCCGCTGCAGAGTGAAAATGTCGTTCTGGAAACCGCTACATAGTCTAACACCTATCATCAAATGATTCAGGAAACCTGGTATCTTGTACACATGAAACTTAATTGTGTTGATTGTTTGAAAAGATTTTTTCTATTGAGTATGAATACTGAATTTTGTGTTCACAAACGAAGTAACTAGCCGGCCGGAGTGGCCGAGCGGTTAAAGGCGCTACAGTCTGGAACCGCACGAACGCTACGGTCGCAGGTTCGAATCCTGCCTCGGGCATGGATGTGTGTGATGTCCTTAGGTTAGTTAGGTTTAAGTAGTTCTAAGTTCTAGGGGACTTATGACCACAGCAATTGAGTCCCATAGTGCTCAGAGCCATTTGAAGGAAGTAACTCAGCCCGAATAGATAAAGCGAATAAAATGATTTTAATATACTGAGACGTGTCTCTTCTACTAGCTACCAAAGTTAATTAACCGTATAATTCTGCAGTCGTATAGATTCGATGTTTTAAGGTTAACGTACGTGAAGACCACAGAAGGAAAGGTTACTGAGAAAGGAAACCATGTAACACACAGACAGTTCTGCCTAGCAGATAGATATGTTTCACAAATGTTGGGAATAAGATAAACATTTGCTTGTGGCATTATGTGTTGAGACACGCATTAAGTACAGAGTGGTATCGGCCAGACGGAGAAGTTGCTGTTTGTCATAAATTCATAGCAGTGCAAATGTGGAGTTCCAATAAAGCGATTAAATACAGCAGAGTGGAACAGAAATGAGTAATGTCACCTCCGTGGCTTCTCAGATTGGACTGAAAATGATGTAGCATATCCAGACGTTGCCCTATTCCATACCATCGTGTTACCTGACACTCTACATTTGCCAATAAGTTAACTGTAGAACTGCCTCTCTTCTAAGTCGCCCGGGAAGCTGTAAAGCGTTCATCAAACACGTACGAAGAAGAAAACTTTCTCTAGCAAGTTAAGTAAGTTGTTATGGGATCTTCGCTTTCATGCTGAATTCGTGGCTAGTGTTCTGTCTACCGACCTCGCCGAGATCTTGCGTCTTTACCTCTCCATATGATAATACTGCATGCAAAGGTCATGTACTTAGACGTTTGCCACTAGCACTGCTTCGCGTACGATAATTGTTTGTTACTGCCCCCGTTATCAAGGCTGTGTGTGCTAGTGTGCATGTTATCGAGATACCAACGAAGGAACCAGCGCACCTGCAATGCGCATTACTCTGTAATGATGGGCGTAATGCTCGCCAGTGACGTTTGTTTGTATAACAGAATTGCGGATTTGTCAGACTGTATAGCAGGAACGCAATTCTCTCGGGCTAAACAACGTCAAATGTTTTGCTACACGTATTAACGTATTAATTACGAGGCAGTATTAACATACAAAATAACCACACAATATTGATGTATAATTAATAATCGCTCATAGCGGAACACAGAACAAAAGCTCTGGACATTTTCGCAGACGTGAAGAACAGTGCGAATAACACAGTTCATAATGAGAAGCATTCTACGTAATGCAATCGAGGACGCAAGCAAATCTGAAAATGTGAAAGAGAATAAAGTATATTTAACATTTAAACTTTAATAACCAAAGATCATCTTGAATATATGTTGCTTACATACAGGGTGGCGTAAAATAGGCGTTAAAAAGTTTTTGTGTACTACAACATAATACTTGGTCAGCCATTCTTGTTGTTTTAATTATGCTATAGCAGACAACCTGAAATTTAAAACTGATGATTTTCGAAGTGATATAAGTGATATCCTTCTTCAGCTTTCAGTGTGTAGAACCTTGATCTTAATTCAGTAATGGGGTTCTAGAGCACAGTATTTCAGCTCTGGAAATCGAAGTAACAACATCAGAGTCTGTTATAGATGGATCTTTGAGGAACCTGTACTTAAGATAATCCCATTAGAAATAATCACATGAGTTGAGATCTGGTCTGTAAGGGACCATTCCATATGATTTCCAGTGATTGCTAAGATGTACAGACGAGCGACTGGATTCCAGAACGTCTCCCGAAATAAATCTAAAGGGCCTGCAATACGAAGTGGATGGGCTCCATAGTACGTGAACCAGTAGTTTCGGTGCTTTCTGCCGCGTCGTCCAGCCGGTACAAATTCATGTTCCTGTCTCTGTTTGTCCGCTGTGACATGTTTGTCAACAAAAAGGGTCCCAATGATGCATTGGTCACTGAATGCCCTGCGAACTGTGACTTTTTGTTGTTAAGCTCGAGCAACAGTTTTAACGCTTGGTTTTTCAGTAGGCCATTCGATCTAGCTTAGTTTGTTGACTTACCTATGGAGATGGAAGTGTACTTTATCACTAAACTAGATCTGGTCCATGACCACCCATTTTAAAGGGCTTAATCATCTAATTTCCAAATGAATATAGTCTTTCCTAGTCTCAGTTCTTCACAAGTTGGCCCCGTTGTATGTTCTGAGCAAAATTTTATGTTTCTCTCTCATTATCCTCTGGAGAGACGTCCTGCGTCGCTATGCTGCGTGTCTTGTTGATGTGGCGAGCTCCTCAATGAATAAGGTTCGCACTCGTCCCACATTCTCCGGGGGTTACAACTGAGACTTGTCATCATCCCTGGCCATTCGTGGAATCGTGTAGGGATCCGGTCTTTTCAAAATATTTCATCAACGTGTTAAAAACAGGGAAATATTACAGAAAATCTGTATAAAAGGACGCTTGTTTTATTATCAAAATTGGACTTCAGTTCTGCACCGTTATCTCACTGAGCTGTGGTCAGTCCGGACTCTGCAGTCGTGGACCAAATGTCCTGCTGAATCTGCAATACACCACAACGACGCGTGAAGAATTTGCGTAAAAGATCTTCACGATCACTTTAAGTGCTTCCATATTGAAATGTGAGATATTGGTGGATGGGCTATAGAATTTTCAGAGCTTCAATACAACAATGGCACAAGGAGAATCATTTACTGTTAAAGGACAGTAGACAAATACTTTCTTAATATCAGTTAGGCGCCACTCTGTACTAACGCACGGCGTTGTAAAAAATAGGGTATAAGTTATATGGTACAGCCTAAGTGACTATATTAAGCACAACGGATATCGCAGACTCAATTTCTAGGGACAGACCAGACAATACGGATCACACCGGACACATTTCATGCGTGCAACTGAGGTAACGAATGCCGGATCGAGAAAATCTTAACCAATGTTAGTCGTCGAACAATATTATAGCTAAACAGCACTCAGTAAATAGTAGCTAATGACATACTTAGCATGCTGTGGCACCGATGGAGTGATAAGAACCGTTGTGGTTTTCACTCTTAAATTTGAAATTCTTCTATCACAGTTTGATGGAATGTTTGATAAACATGATACCGACGATGCAGACATCGAAACACTTGAATAACCGTTGTTCCTCTTACCACAAAAGCATGGATAAGATCACTGCATGCAACAGATTCACTTCACAGTGTTACATGAAATGGACAAAGGCTTTTCAACGAAACAAACACATCGTGTGTGGGAAAATAGACATAGCTACTTTCATAAGACGCAACACAGATACTAGTAAGAAAATAAAGAGAACGTCCACAAAAATTTCGGAATAATATTGCTTCGTAATTACATCATTTAAGGAAGAGTGCGTTTGTATTTCTCTTGTGATGAGAAGTTAATCTACTTATCATTTTCCCGCCACTTCACAGATTCGTACATCAATTCTTTTTCTGCATAATAAGCGACACTAATAGCGGACCACGCGCTAGAGCGTGAATAGTAACTGTTTATCAGCCCTGCTGCTGCGACAAGGGTAAATAAAAGGATGAGACAATATAGTGGTGCTTACGCTTTCTGAACGGAATAAATCACCCGAAGAAACCACAAACTTAGCGGATGCAGAAAGATATCAAACTGTACTCTCTTTTCGAACGACGCAGTGAAACCTCCTGAAGTTTAATCACGAACGTTAAATTCTTCATAGTGATAGTGCAGTGAGTCATCTACATCTATAGCAGCCCGTATGTTGCCAAGGCTGTTTCATAGAAGTTTCGTTACGAAGCCCTTACACATCCTCGACAAAATTTCGATATTTCCCCACGCGGTTTCCGTATTTTGGAGTCTTGAAGACAGACATTCGTGGTCATCGATTTGCTTTGGATGAAGACAGCTAACGTCTTTTCACGAAAGCACTGACCTTTTGTCTCACAGTGGCATCAATATACGAGGGCTGTCCAGAAAGTAATTTCCGATCGGTCGCTAAATGGAAACCACAGTGAAAATCAGAAACATCTTATTTTCAAGAGTTAGCTACACTTTCCAGATACATCTCTACGTAGACGCCGCTCTGACTTAGACATTTGTTGGAGCATTATACCAAATTTCCAACACCGTCGTCAGAGAAGGCATGCGCCTGTGCCTTCCCATAATTCTCTACGCTGGTCTACGCGTAGCCTGCGCCCAAGTGTTGTCTTCGTATCCAGCGTTTCATGTGAACAGAGATGATACTCAGGACGAGCCAATTAGGGCTGTGTTGCGGTTGCTCGTACACTTCCCATCGAAAAGTCTGCAGGAGCGTCTTCACTGCCCCTAGACAGTGCGGCTGAGAATTGCCAGGAACAAGGAAGTGCCTGGCAGTTGTGTTAGGTGGGTAGCATTCATTAAGGCGAAACCTCTCAGTGGGCCCTCCTACTAGGCAGCAGACATCGTTGTTCTAGGCACCTTTACTCTCTCACAGTGCACTCACAACTGAAAAGAGCGTCTTGATGCGATCGACGGTCATACTAGAGACACTACCCAACACATCTGAGCGAAGCTTCATCAGGTTTTCACTGTGGTGTTCCTTTCACGACCGATTGGAACTTACTTTCTGGACAGCCCTCGTGTTAACAGTTACGACGATTAATTTGGAAATAATAACTAGCTACTTTTTTCCCCACCTGTCTCGTTTTGATTTGTCAGCCTCTTATTGTTTCAGGTGTACATGTGGTTTTTTAGTTCTGTTTTTAAAGGTATTGTGCTTCATTTTCGGAATTCGCACCTCATCCCCGAAACTGATGTTTACTCCTCGACTCTTGATATTCAAAGTTGCTTTCAGCTGACAACTTTATTGCAGTTGTTTAGTGCAGTTGGTTAGAGTGAAGGTACGTAACGTGGGTTGTAATAGAGTTACACTCGACGTAATATGAGTCTCCCTACTCACAATGTACTCTAATGTATTGTAGGTGGAGAAATCAAGGAGATAACGTAAGTAAATAAAAAAATATGGGGCCATATATATATATATATATATATATATATATATATATATATATATATATATATATGTGTGTGTGTGTGTGTGTGTGTGTGTGTGTGTGTGTGTGTGTGTGTGTGTATATATATGGTGTTTCCGTAAGGGAGAGCGAAAATTTAATAGGTCATAGAGCATGCTTCAAGGAAGAATATGTGGTAGGGAACCTGTGGTTGGAGAAGCCACCTTAAGGAAATAATAGGAATAAAAATCACGTACTGTGTACTTTTTTATTTACATTAGTTATAGTTAACTTCAAGTGCCATCGCTGACGCTATAAACGTACCATTTTACTGTATCTTACAAAATGTGCTGAAGGTGACAGACATCAACCTCAATGCAAGCATGATTCGGCCGAACAAGATTCTGACGTACTATGAGGATTATCCCTGGTGTGTTTCGAATCACACCACAGGCAGCTACAATTCCGGGAATTAATTCCATCTCTGTATCCAATGAGGTGTCCTACGCAATACTTCACAAGTGACTTTAGATATCACCATAGGAAATAATCAAGCTGTTTCAGGTCAGGTGACCTCGCTGGAAGGGGAAAAGCATCTCTTCTTTCAGTCCAACGACCAGGAAATACTTCCTAGTACTGGCTCGTCCTCCACGTCCCCCCGCTGGAAATACAGTAAATAAAGAGAGAAACTGCACAGTACGCGTAAACTTTTACGCACTTCAGTTGTAAATAAGTTGTAAAATACTAACGATGGACAAATCGTTAGACAAGTTTACTTCCACGTCTACTTAAGGTGGCTTCTGCGACCCCAGGTCCCCTACATCAAATTCTTGAGTGGAGCATAGTGTACGTCCTGTTACATTTTTGCACGCTCAATATGGTATGTTTTGCGTTGTTGTTGTTGTTGTGGTCTTCAGTCCTGAGACTGGTTTGATGCAGCTCTCCATGCTACTCTACCCTGTGCAAGCTTCTTCATTTCCCAGTACCTACTGCAACCTACATCCTTCTGATTCTGCTTAGTGTATTCATCTCTTGGTCTCCCCCTACGATTTTTACCCTCCACGCTGCCCTCCAATACTAAATTGGTGATCCCTTGATGCCTCAGAACATGTCCTACCAACCGATCCCTTCTTCTGGTCAAGTTGTGCCACAAACTTCTCTTCTCCCCAATCCTATTCAATACTTCTCATTAGTTATGTGATCTACCCATCTAATCTTCAGCATTCTTCTGCAGCACCACATTTCGAAAGCTTCTATTCTCGTCTTGTCCAAACTATTTACCGTCCATGTTTCACTTCCATACATGGCTACACTCCATACAAATACTTTCAGAAATGACTTCCTGACACTTAAATCTATACTCGATGTTAACAAATTGCTTTTCTTCAGAAACGCTTTCCTTGCCATTGCTAGTCTACATTTTATATCCTCTCTACTTCGACCATCATCAGTTATTTTGCTCCCCAAATAGCAAAACTCCTTTACTACTTTAAGTGTCTCATTTCCTAATCTAATACCCTCAACATCACCCGACTTAATTCGACTACATTCCATTATCCTCGTTTTGCGTAAGAAGTTTTTCTCTATGTATTCCCACAAACATATCACATAATGTACTACCTGGTGTTTCCTGCAAGGTCGTAAATGCACCACTTAGTATAATGCACGTGTCAGTACAGAGAAACAGTTTTGCATCCCTGTATCCATCTCTTGACCTACTGTCCATGGGAAAATAATCATCAATGACTTGGTCTTGCTATATGTACTTGTAAAAAGTACTGTGAAGTACTAAGCAAAATAAAAATATACTACCCTTAATGGCCATAATTACTAGTCTGCAGCCGCGCGGACTGGCCGATGGTTTGGGGCGTCATGTCACGGACTGCGCAGCCCTCCCGCCGGAGGTCCAAATCCTCCCTCGGGCATGTGTGTGTGTGTGTTGTTCTTAGTATAAGTTAGTTTAAGTAGTGTGTAAGTCTAGGGACTGATGACCTAAGCAGTTTGATCCCTGAGTAATTCACATTCATGTGAAATTTTGAACTAGTCCGCAAATAAGGTAGATACTATTGTAACGTAGTTTAGTACACTATTTCTCAATATTAATAAGACTGACAAACTGCAGGGATGGATTCCTGATAGGAAATGGAGGAAAATAGGTCCTATGAACATGGACAGTGTGGTTGCAGAGACAAGACATCGTCCTGGAACACAGTACTGAGCTGCATCGCATCCACGTCACAACACATGTTCAAAGTGGCCTCCATGGGATGCAATCCACGAGTTCACAGGTCGCATAATGCAGAATACCCATAATCGTGCCTGACTTGTAGCATGTTGGTTGGCCACTTGCCTGGAGCTTGTACTAGGATTAGTCCTAATATCCTGTAGAATCCGGGCCTCTATATCTGTCTGAAGGGACCCATGGACCCGTGATCACACGGAAGCTCAAAAAGGTCTTGAAATGTTGTATGATGTGGTTGGTGTCTGTGAGGGTACTTGTTCTGGTGTATCTTGCTGCCTCTTGACCGTTTCCGTACACCAAAACCGTCTCGGCTTGTTCCCAACATGAACACCGGCAGTTCTGCTGCTTACAGTGCGCTGCGTAAATCACCACCCAGCGTGAAATACACAAGGAACACACGGCACGCGGTCAGAGGAACTTTCACTGGGCAGCGCCATCTATCATGGTAACAATGCTTTTCCCGACATACACTCCTGGAAATGGAAAAAAGAACACATTGACACCGGTGTGTCAGACCCACCATACTTGCTCCGGACACTGCGAGAGGGCTGTACAAGCATTGATCACACCCACGGCACAGCGGACACACCAGGAACCGCGGTGTTGGCCGTCGAATGGCGCAAGCTGCGCAGCATTTGTGCACCGCCGCCGTCAGTGTCAGCCAGTTTGCCGTGGCATACGGAGCTCCATCGCAGTCTTTAACACTGGTAGCATGCCGCGACAGCGTGTACGTGAACCGTATGTGCAGTTGACGGACTTTGAGCGAGGGCGTATAGTGGGCATGCGGGAGGCCGGGTGGACGTACCGCCGAATTGCTCAACACGTGGGGCGTGAGGTCTCCACAGTACATCGATGTTGTCGCCAGTGGTCGGCGGAAGGTGCACGTGCCCGTCGACCTGGGACCGGTCCGCAGCGACGCACGGATGCACGCCAAGACCGTAGGATCCTACGCAGTGCCGTAGGGGACCGCACCGCCACTTCCCACTGCCAATGATGGTCGTATGCGTGTTTGGCGCCGTGCAGGTGAGCGCCACAATCAGGACTGCATACGACCGAGGCACACAGGGCCAACACCCGGCATCATGGTGTGGGGAGAGATCTCCTACACTGGCCATAAACCACTGGTGATCGTCGAGGGGACACTGAATAGTGCACGGTACATCCAAACCGTCATCGAACCCATCGTTCTACCTTTCCTAGACCTGCAAGGGAACTTGCTGTTCCAACATGACAATGCACGTCCGCATGTATCCCGTGCCACCCAACGTGCTCTAGAAGGTGTAAGTCAACTACCCTGGCCAGCAAGATCTCCGGATCTGTCCCCCATTGAGCATGTTTGGGACTGGATGAAGCGTCGTCTCACGCGGTCTGCACGTCCAGCACGAACGCTGGTCCAACTGAGGCGCCAGGTGGAAATGGCATGGCAAGCCGTTCCACAGGACTACATCCAGCATCTCTACGATCGTCTCCATGGGAGAATAGCAGCCTGCATTGCTGCGAAAGGTGGATATACACTGTACTAGTGCCGACATTGTGCATGCTCTGTTGCCTGTGTCTATGTGTCTGTGGTTCTGTCAGGGTGATCATGTGATGTATCTGACCCCAGGAATGTGTCAATAAAGTTTCCCCTTCCTGGGACAATGAATTCACGGTGTTCTTATTTCAACTTCCAGGAGTGTATGTTCATAGGACATTTTTCCTCCATTTGCGGTCAGAAATTCGTCTCTGTACTCGAGTGGTTCTAGGCGCTACAGTCTGGAACCGCGCGACCGCTACGGTTGCAGGTTCGAATTCTGCCTCGGGCATGGATGCGTGTGATGTCCTTAGGTTAGTTAGGTTTAAGTAGTTCTAAGTTCTAGGGGACTGATGACCTCAGAAGTTAACTCCCATAGTGCTCAGAGCCAACTGAACCATTTTATTGCCAACCGGATAATCACCCATCCTGGTACTAGCTCAACCCGGCAGCGCTTAACTTCGGTGATCTCACGGGAACCGGTGTTACCACTGAGGCAACGCCATTGGCTTTATTTATGTTCACCTTTTATATATATATGTGTTAAAAAACATACTTCCGTGCATTTTTTTATGGTTTGTATTAACCAATTACACTAGCCCCTCTCCTCACGTTCGGTCTGTGGAATCGATTCGTCAGTATTTGTTGTGTGGTTTACGAAATATATCCAGCAGTAATGTTAGGTGACTCACCCTGTATATATATATATATATATATATAGTGGGTAATACAAGACGTAACAGCCCTTTTATTTCGTAAGTGGTTAGAGATACCTTGATACGGTTGTCAGTAAATGTTAGAGCGTCCAGAGGCACGTATTTGTTTGTTTGGTCAGTGTTTTTAGCGCTGGTATGAACAGAGATATTGAAGCAAGTACTTTTTTTAATGGAACCGTATACTTTCCATAACTGCTTTCGATAGCTCATGAGAAGATAATTACAATGAATTACAGTGATATTATGTTTGTTAGCGCTGAAGCTGAAATTTGTGGTAAAAATATTTGAGAAATGTCCTAAAATCTGAGAGCACGGTGGCCTGTATCGGCATTAGCGATGCAAACAACGCCAAGTAGAACTCAAGTGCTATCCTGTGTCAGAATGTCAAACATTTGCCTATTTACTTGTCTGCACTGCAGGCCGCTAATTTCTGCTTCAACATTCGTTGCGTGCAGATATGCACACCAATGAGGATACGCACGGCGGTATAGAGCTACAGTGTCCGAGGCGCCAGGCAGTTGCACGAAATATTAAGACGCTAGTGCGTCAGGCTGCTTGAACGTCTAAAACAGAACAAGATAGAAGACTTCCACGGATAGAGAATACGAAGAAGCTGATCTGGCTGCGACACTAATGAATCCGCACTCTGGTATGAGACATATTGCCAAGGGATGTGGAATCAGAGACACGTGTCTCATTCGCATCCTGCATCGACAGAATTTCCATCCCTATCATCTGTCACTACATCAGGCACTCAGCGATCGTCATTTCGAACGTCATACAGAATTTTGTTGGTTTGTCCTTCAGAAACTGAGGGACGACCCTAATTTTTTTCCAACGTGTGCTCTTAACCGATGAAGCAACATTTAGTAACCATAGCAATGTAAATTTGAGTAATATGCACTACTAGGCAGCCGAAAATCCATACTGGATCGTCAGGTGCAATATCAACAGCCGTGGAGCGTAAACGTACGGTGCAGCATCATAGGAAATTACATTGTGCGATCTTACATCATCTTAGGCGCTGTAAACGGACATTCAAACGCAGGCTTTCTGACGAACATTCTGCCGGTTCCTTTAGAAGAGGTACTGCTGGATGTTCGGTAGGTATGTGGCTGCAACACGACTATTGTCCAGCTGTCTCTTCCCGTGTTGCAACGCAAATACTGCACGAGAACTTTTCTGGACTTGGGTAGCACGAAATTCTGTTGTCAAATGGCTTGCGAGGTCCTTCGATTTCACTACTCTTGATTTATTTCTTTGGAGACCACATAAAGATACAGTCTATGACGGAGCCACAATTACGCCACACGATATCTGTCGTCGAATCTCCAGTGCATGCTCTACCATATCATCCACTGTAATTATATCTGTTCATCGTTCATTCGAATGGCGATTTCAAATGTGTCTTTCAGTCCATGGTCAACAATTTGAACACATGCTTGAATAACTTATTTTTCTTTTAAGATAAAATTTATGTTGCATGATTTGGATATTTACCAAATCATAAAAGTACGAAATTGCACTGCAATGTCAAATAGGCCGACAACCTGTATTGGACGTAGCTAGTAACGTTGTCGTTAAGCACTTACAAACAGCATGCGTCGTCGACGTTTCGTAAAGAAGAATATTTATCTGGCGGTGTACAGTTGCTCAACAGAGTATTTTTAATAAAATGTTTAGTTCAACGAATGTACCCCATCCGATATAATTTAGAGCAGTGTAGGTAAAGACAGTTTTCCGACAGCATGCATTTTACCTCTAAGAAGCACACAGCCACATACAGGAAAAGATAGGTCAAACAGTAGCTCTAATATTTAATACAGCAGTTGCTTGGCGCACCGCACAAGACCTATTTATTTTTGGAGAGTGAACAGTTGATCTCTCTACTTCAGTTCGCGTAAATCTGGGAGGATACACAAATGTCAAATTGTTATCCTAAGCCCTTTGAGATACGCTAGATTCTAGCGTATGTTTTATTTCCATATACAAGAGTCATAGGTGAACCTGAATCTACGTCGTAGGTTGGTTCAAAGGGGATAAAAATTTTTACTCTCGCAGCGCTGTCGCGTGCAGTTGTAAAATGCACGGTTCCATTAAAAAAAGAGAGAACCTTATTTACTTTAATATATCAGTTGGTACTAGCGCTAAAAACATTAACAAAACAAAACCCTACCTGCCCTTCGAAGGTCTAACATTTGCCGAGAACCACGTTTTGATGTGTGTAACCGTTCACAAAAATATTGGAGTCTTACTTCTTACATCACTCACAACATACATGCCTTGCATTAATACCCGCAAAATTCGTTCTCCAATATGTATTGTTGTTGTTCCCGAGGTGCCTGCACTGAAACATTTAAGTGGGACACCACACAGAAAAACTGGTAGAAGCCGACACTGGGGAAGATTAATTTCGATTCCCTAGAAATGCAGGAATACGCGAGACCATACTGACACTACGACTTATCTTATAACGTAGATTAAGGAAAGGCAAATCTACGTTTCTAAAATTTGAGGACTTAGAGAAATCTTTTGACAATGTTAACTGGAATACTCTCTTTCAAATTATGAAGATGGCAGGGGTCAATTAGAGGGAGCGAAAGACTATTAACAATTTGTACAGAAACCGGATGGTAGTTATAAGAGTTGAGGGGCATGAAACTGAAGCAGTGGTTAGGAAGGGAGTGAGATAGATTGGTTCAAATGGCTCTGAGCACTATGGGACTTAACAGCGGAGGTTTAAAAATGGTTCAAATGGCTCTGAGCACTATGGGACTTAATTGCTGAGGTCATCAGTCCCCTAGAACTTAGAACTACTCAAACCTAACTAACCTAAGGACATCACACACAACCATGCCCGAGGCAGGGCTTCGAACCTGCGACTGTAGCAGTCGTGCGGTTCCAGACTGAAGCGCCTACAATCTTCAGCCACTCCGGCCGGCGGAGTGAAACAGGGTTGTAACCTATCCCCGATGTTATTCAAATTGGAGTTGCCATTAAAAGCCATGGCGAAGAGATAAAAATGTTGAGGTTTGCGGATGACGTTGTATTTTTGTCAGAGACAGCAAAGGACTAGGAAGAGCTGTTGAACGGAGTGTACAGTGTCTTGGAAGGAGGATACAAGTTGATCATCAACCAAATCAAATCGAATATAATGGAATGTAGTCGAATTAAATCAGGCGATGCTGAGGGAATTAGATTAGGAAATGAGACACTTGAAGTGAGAGGAGCAAAATAACTGATGTTGGTCGAAGTAGGGAGGATATAAAACGTAGACTGGCAATGGAAAGGAAAGCGTTGTTAACATCGAGTATAGATTTAAGTGTCAGGAAGTCTTTTCCCATAGTACTTGTATGGTTTGTAGCCATGTGTGGAAGTGAAACATGGACGATAAATAGTTTGGACAAGAAGAGAATAGATGCTTGGAAATGTGGTGCTACAGAAGAATGCTGAAGACTTGATGGGTGGATCACGTAACTAATGTGGAGGTATTGAATGGAATTGGAGAGAAGAGGAATTTGTGGCACAACTTGACTAGAAGAAGGAATAGTTTGGCAGAACACGTTCTGAGGCATCAAGGGATCACCAATTTAGTATTGAAGTGAAGCGTGGAGAATAAACATCGTAGAGGGCGCCCAAGAGATGAATACATTAAGCAGACTCAGGAGAATGTAGGTTGCAGTAGTTACTTTGAGATAAGAAGCTTGCACAAGCAAAGTAGCATGGAGAGCTGCATAAAATCCGTCTGTAGACCGAAGACCACAACAACAACAACAGTTATATATAAAGGACGACTGATTGTTGTGCTCTATCATTCGAATCGGCAAGGATTTTTCTTTGCCTTAGGCTATGTTGGAAATCAAAATTTTCCAACCAACACCGTTGTTGTTATTACGTCAACTGTGTTCAGAGGGAGGATTATATAGTCAGTTATTGGTTAATCGATATGCACGCGACAGCAAGCTTAACTAACATGTTCCAAAACGCCGCACATGAATGCAGGATTTTCCGTTGCTGATACTTCGAGTTCCATTGATGATGAAAAGGTAGGGTCAGGTGTTTTGTATAGACCTTGCGCTAGGTACCATTCGAATACCAAACTAAGGGATCCTCTTAGTGTCACTATCCTACAGTACAGGGTCAAAGTATGAATATTACACATCGGTTGGTTCTTCTTTCATTGAAGTGGTGTACCGTGAGCATGGTGGGACTTACGCAGGCATCATTAGTTCATGGGTGGTTCCTTACAGAACCCGAAACAAGCGTTTCTCTACTACAATTTCGCCGTCGCCAGAGGACCAAAACCCAGCTGAGGATTCCAATACAGCTAGGCCTATGCACAACAAGTGCCTGAATTTTTTGTGATATATTCCTAAGATACACATCTTGAACACATTTGAAAATTGTCTTGGTGTGTCTATCCGTTTCCAATACACAGAGATTCAAAATTACCTTATTTCTACACGTAAAATCCGATATGAGGCGAAATTCAGATACTAAATAACGGCAGAAAATTGGTCAGATTTTGACAGTATATTCTCTAGGCATTTATCTAGAAGAGCCATGTTCCCGTTTTCTGAACCTTTTATCCGTTATCGAGAAACACCCAAAAAATTTGTTTTCTGGGTACCAAAACCCAGTCGTGGGTTCCGAGACGGCTATGGACAGCAAATGACTGTAAGTTTTACGATGTATTCCTAATATCAAGACCCTGAAGGACCTTGACGACTTTCTTTCTATTTTTATCCGTTTCTGAGACACATAAGTTCAAAGTTGCCCTACTTTTATAAGTAACATACGCACGTAAATTGCAGTGTGAAGTGAAAACGTTGAATAGAAAATGACGTAACATGGAGAATTAAGCTGTAAAGTGTCTCCGTTATCATCTGGGTATCGCTTGTAGTCGAACCGAGCACATGAAAAGTAAGTTTGCACGTAAAATCCGGTGTGACGTGTAAAATTCGCTATTGGTTAGTAAACGTTCTAAATTTTCTTCATTTTATGGTCATATTGTCTCTACTTTCTATATAATACCTCAGAGTATTTTCGTTCCGTCGCCACAACTACAAGAATTGCGTGTTTTTCTATCTTAAAAACAAATCAGACTGTAAATTTCTTTAATTACGACCTCTGAGGATGCTTTGCCTCAATAAAGCGAAACGCGTCTGGTGAGAAGAACACGAATTTCTTGTAGTTGTAACAAAGAAACGAAAATATCCTGAGCAATATCTACATTTTTCTGACCAATACATTTCTTTTCGTATGAGTTACATGGTATGTTGCAGCAAGAAGAAGTAGGAAACTGGTACACAAAAAATGTGAATATGTTTCTGTTTATTTTAAAAATCTCACTGAAAAGTTTCCTATCTTCCGCAGTATCTTTAAAAATTTTCCCAAAAATTTTGGTATACAAACCAATTTGTGCTTTTTAATGCTGAGAACGAAGAAGACAGTGGCAGTGACAAAGAGACTGGAAAGTTATAAATACTGGAAGATAGTAGTCAGTGTATGTGTTACAGGAAAAGCGAAGGAGACATGGGAGACCAGGGAGAGCTGCATGTTAAAAAAAGCGTGAATATCTTCGCATGCGAAAATTTTTGTAAAAATACTTAAAGGTGTAAGGAAGGGTGAATGAGGCAAATGGTACCCCACTTTTGAGAGAGGGTCTTCTAAAACAGGAACGTATCCGTATTTTCTGTGCTCCGATAGGAACATTTTTCCGCTGCTAATAATAGATCCACTATGAAAGGATATCGCACCAAGCTCGTTAGATGTAAATCGCTCGCAACGTGCCAGGTGCGCATTACGGGCATGATATGATAATACTTTCTCGATATCGGAAAGTTAGGTGCAGTTCGGCGAAAATGTGTTTGGATTACAAGGGAACGTTGAAGGTAATAAGAACGAATTTACAGTCTTCTGTAGTTTTTACGTCAATATCGCATATTGAAGCCACAGAATAAAAGATTCTATCTGTCGAGACAATCTGAAAACTGTTTGGTGACTCGATTTTTAGCTTGATGGAAGTGTACGAGTACCAAGGGGATGAGCTAGTCACAAAAATGGGCACTTTTGTGGAACAGTGGAACAACACTTGTGTGATAATTGGTTGCACTACATCGGAGTACCTAATGGGAAAGTTCTGGGACAAAAGCCTCGTATTTGTTAGCGGCACAGGGCAGCGAAAATGACGTGCATTTACGGTATACGAGTACTGCTGTCAAACGACTACGCAGTTAAACGAAAATCTAAAATTAACCTTCTTGCAGGTAAAATGCTATCGCACAACTCTTGTTAAATGTCAGACGAGATAACATTGAAAATGAAATCAAAGCACAGTTACAGATAATACAAAATAAGATGCAAAAATGCTAAAATTATCATAACTAATGAAAGCCACAGTCGAAATTATGCAGTTTATTAGCGCAGTTACTAATCATGTCATCGGTGCAAGCCACGATGTTACGTAGACAAAAAATTATTTCATTATCTAAAGTGCTTGTGGATATGTACTGCTCGGATATGCAGGTCGCTTAACAACTGTGTCAACTTGCCAAAACGTTTAAGGAAATAAGTCACAGGTATTGCATCAAACAGAGGGCCTCTTCCGACCGTAGCTACGCACGGTGAGACGCATAGTCATAAGCAAAATGAGAGATATGCTATACTGGGAAAGTATTTCGGCCTTCATCAACTTTTACAAAAGCACAGAATGATTTAACATACATCCCATTCGACATACCAGTTCTTGCAGTCTTTGAGCAGCCACTTAAAGATGCAAGAATACGGAATTACTCAGTAAAATGAAAGTCTCTTATGACGCAGACAAGAACAATGCAAAATGTTGCTCACTTGCTCGGTGCAGACCAAAATTACAAGCTTTCTAAAATTCTGCGTGGTGTCTGTCTGTTCTATATCGTGTCTCCCTACCACTTTCGCGCAACGACGGTCTGAGCGTGTTTTTTAGGGAATTGACTAGTTTGAACCTGGGACCTGTTGCTGGTAAGGAGACACCAGACCACACATGACATGCAGAGTTCAGAAGAGTTCAGTGAGACTAGCGATGATTTAATCAAATACTTAATGATATCAGCATCAGCTCCATTGCACTCCCTGTAAAGGAATCTTAATACTAACTAAATTAAGTGGAAGGGGTTCAAGGCTTTCCTATTTTTAGTTAGCTGGTAAAATAACGTCGAACAAGCAGTTATGTTTACCGTTGGAATTTTTATTCGACTCACAAAACATTGTTTATAAATTGCACTATTGATAAAAGGAAATATTTTAATACAGGATGATAAAAACCAACTGCGTTCAACAAAAATGTGAACGAATATTCCCTGAATGGGTTTCCAAGTTCTATAATGGATCGAAGGATGATCCATGCCATACCACATCTACACTCCTGGAAATTGAAATAAGAACACCGTGAATTCATTGTCCCAGGAAGGGGAAACTTTATTGACACATTCCTGGGGTCAGATACTTCACATGATCACACTGACAGAACCACAAGCACATAGACACAGGCAACAGAACATGCACAATGTCGGCACTACTACGGTGTATATCCACCTTTCGCAGCAATGCAGGCTGCTATTCTCCCATGGAGACGATCGTAGAGATGCTGGATGTAGTTCTGTGGAACGGCTTGCCATGCCATTTCCACCTGGCGCCTCAGTTGGACCAGCGTTCGTGCTGGACGTGCAGACCGCGTGAGACGACGCTTCATCCAGTCCCAAACATGCTCAATGGAGGACAGATCCGGAGATCTTGCTGGCCAGGGTAGTTGACTTACACCTTCTAGAGCACGTTGGGTGGCACGGGATACATGCGGACGTGCATTCTCCTGTTGGAACAGAAAGTTCCCTTGCCGGTCTAGGAATGGTAGAACGATGGGTTCGATGACGGTTTGGATGTACCGTGCACTATTCAGTGTCCCCTCGACGATCACCAGTGGTGTACGGCCAGTGTAGGAGATCGCTCCCCACACCATGATGCCGGGTGTTGGCCCTGTGTGCCTCGGTCGTATACAGTCCTGATTGTGGCGCTCACCTGCACGGCGCCAAACACGCATACGACCATCATTGGCACCAAGGCAGAAGCGACTCTCATCGCTGAAGACGACACGTCTCCATTCGTCCCTCCATTCACGCCTGTCGCGACACCACTGGAGGCGGGCTGCACGATGTTGGCGCGTGAGCGGAAGACGGCCTAACGGTGTGCGGGACCGTAGCCCAGCTTCATGGAGACGGTTGCGAATGGTCCTCGCCGATACCCCAGGAGCAACAGTGTCCCTAATTTGCTGGGAAGTGGCGGTGCGGTCCCCTACGGCACTGCGTAGGATCCTACGGTCTTGGAGTGCATCCGTGCGTCGCTGCGGTCCGGTCCCAGGTCGACGGGCACGTGCACCTTCCGCCGACCACTGGCGACAACATCGATGTACTGTGGAGACCTCACGCCCCACGTGTTGAGCAATTCGGCGGTACGTCCACCCGGCCTCCCGCATGCCCACTATACGCCCTCGCTCAAAGTCCGTCAACTGCACATACGGTTCACGTCCACGCTGTCGCGGCATGCTACCAGTGTTAAAGACTGCGATGGAGCTCCGTATGCCACGGCAAACTGGCTGACACTGACGGCGGCGGTGCACAAATGCTGCGCAGCTAGCGCCATTCGACGGCCAACACCGCGGTTCCTGGTGTGTCCGCTGTGCCGTGCGTGTAATCATTGCTTGTACAGCCCTCTCGCAGTGTCCGGAGCAAGTATGGTGGGTCTGACACACCAGTGTCAATGTGTTCTTTTTTCCATTTCCAGGAGTGTATAATCTAGGTTTAAATTAAGTTTCATAAAGAAGCAAACTATCAAAATGGTCTACAGTGACCCTTAATTACCTTTAATTACTTATTTAACTTGTCCTAAATTACAGTGACTGATGTGGCTTCTCAATAATTACATAACAGATAAATCATAGCGTTTCAGATTTTAACGTCACGTAGCAAATGTGAATACCACGAAGTTTAATTCACGATCGACACTAGTATTATGTAAAAAGGGGATGTAACAGATGAGACTTCTGCAGTTCAGAGTGAAGCTTTATGCGCTGTTATGTGGCATCGCGTGCGTTCATTACCTTGTCGGTGGTTAGGCAGCGTAAGGGGGCGGCAGGCAGCGCAGCTCCACACGCCTCGCTGCCTCAGTAACAACTCTCTCGAACTTCTCTTTACTACAATTTACCGAAGTTGGTTTAAGAAAAAGGTATCTGGCTGTGTTTCCAATTGACCAATCAGCGTCTCAATGTTAACCTTTAGCTCCACCTACAAAAATTCGGTCTATCCAATGAGAAACGTTATACTTTTCATTGTGGGGCAATGTTTTTTTAATGTTTGCGACGTAACAGAGACGCGTATAGTCTCACGCTAAAACTCGCAGCTGGTGTGGCCCTTTTAGTGTTATTGTAAGATCTATACTGTTCTTCTGGAGGGCTCTATCTTTTAACATGGGCTGGGGGGTGGACCTCCGGCGATCGGCCAGCGATGCGGGTGTCCTCCCTTATCGGAGGGCCTTCTAGCCTACACGGCTCCGCTCTCGGCCTCTGTTCTCGTTTCTCCCCTCGGAACTGCGTCTGTTTCACGGTAGGAAGGTATGACATGCATTTAGGCGTTCTTGTGTTAGTCTGTGGTATTCCATTTGCTCACTCGTTGATCGTATTACTTTGGTTAATTTACTGTCAGGATTTATTCGGGGCTATGTGACATACTGCCAGATTTGCTATCATGTCAGGGTTTTCATGGTAGGTGTCGGATTTGCCTGACACCTTACGGCTTTGTATGAATAATTGGTAAGAGTCAACCTCTTATCTGTAGAGTACGAATATACAGGAGGTGTGCATTAAGATGTTGAGAACGAAATTTTTGTCTGCATTATATAACGATTCCCAAAGTCACGTGACTATGCTGAGAAACAAAATATTTTCATAAGCGCTCCACGGATTTTGAATGTCGTTATATCTTCAGTACAGATGACTTCCGCTCAAAACAGACGACTCCTGCTCAAAAATGTGATGCGTTTTGAACATGCATTTCATAGGCACCTTCAGTCTACATCTGGAATGTACATGCCTTTAAACACTGCTGCAAGTATTGTAGTTTAGAAGGCGCTAATTATCTTGCTGTAGGAATGAAGAGGGCAGTCACCACTGTTTATTAGAATTTGATCCGTAGATGAGTGCACTGGTTAGTTTCGGTTGTAAAAATTTTTCTGCGGTGACTTTGTGAAACATCTTCGAGTATGTAAAAGTGAAACTAGTCAGAGAAATACCGTATTTTGAGCTACGAAATGTAGGAAAATAGCTACTTATCACACACAGAACTACTTCTACGGACGTAATTTTTTATGTTTTCCTTTGTAGTGTCTTATTTATCAGGGCATAGATTATTAATTGTACATACTCATTCTCGTTAATAGTGCTACAGTTTACTATTGACACTACTTTAGAGTACATAAAATGGTCTGCTGACATGTAACGGAAGCACATTTTGTGAGGTGGTATACAAAGGAAATCACTTGTTCTTTCTTTTGATGTATTTATTCACATTTTAAACAGAAACCTCCGATCCCCAGCAAATTAGTCTGGAACCGCCCGACCGCTTCGGTCACAGATTCGAATCCTGCCCTTGGATATGGATGTGTGTGATGTCCTTAGGTTAGCTGGGTTTAAGTACTTGTAAGCTCTAGGGGACTGATGACCTCAGAAGTTAAGTCCCATAGTATCAGAGCCATTTGAACCACTGAACCCAGCAAATTGCTCTCTACTTGCACTTATAAACCTGTCTAACCTCTTTACTGCATTTCCCAAAACATTGTCTAAATTCATCTTTTGTGATCTTCGCACCGCCTCCGCCGTTCTTCTCTTCACCTCAGGAGCACCAGAAAAACGTTTTCATTTGATGCCTCTTTTCATTCTAGAGAACAAAAAATGTTGCACGGTGAAGGGCAGGTGAGTATGGGAGGGTGAGGAATAGGAGTCAACAATTGTCGTACAGACAGGGCTGTGTGAACAGGGCCATTGCCATGTTGGAAAAACCAGGCCGATACCGTTGGACACTGTTGCACAGTCTTTTCAAAATTTGCAAGTAGAAAATCTGTTTAACTGATTAACATTGCGGAACTAACACTGAATGGACGAGTACTTTCACATCGCGAAAACAAATCAGCATCTCCTTAATCATGTATTTCGTCTGATGAACTTCCTTGGGGTGAGGCGAACTTGAAGCCTTCCACTGACTTGATTGTTGCTTTGATAAAGTATCGTAAGCACAGCACCAAGTTTCGTCATCTGCGATAAGTTTTGAAATTAAAAAAAAGTTTTGATCATTTCGGGACTCTTCTTCCAATGAACAGCACGCATCCTCGCGACCTTGTTTGTGATCAGCAGACAGCAGCCACGGCACAAATATCATAGCCACCCTTCCCATTCCCCAATCTTCCCTCACAATTCACTGCACTGAACTTCAAGTCACTCCCAGCAGCACCAAAATTATATAAATAATCCATCTTCAATCTTTGTTCATGACTGCACGAATTTTTAAGACATTTTCAAGCGTTCAGCACGTGTAAGGACGAACAAACGAGGTTTGTCATCAATGGGTATTTCACCGTTTATGAAACGGGAAACCTATCAGATACTTGACTTTTCCCCATATTATCATCCCTCTACACCGTTTTTAATATCTCAAGCGTTTCTTTCCAAGCAAAAAGAAGAATTTCACAACTGCTCGCTCTTCACTCTTATCAGCCATTGCAGAACAAACAATCACACAGAACATTTGTCACTATATACGCTGCCGTAACTAGTCTTGACGTTCTTCAGCGATGGCTCTCGGTTTACATACTATGGAATGTTCGCTCTATGCACTCCTTGGCAAAACGCGGTATTACATGAGCTCTCCCCACCATAAATTTTGTTCCGCTTATTTTGGGTACCCCCTCGTGTAAATGAGATTAAGTCTACATGATTATTCTGCAACTCACAGTTAAGTATTTGGTGAAACATTTCTCTAGAACTCTGCTCTCGTATAGCACGTGGGTAAGTGAACGTCTAAATCGTTACGTGCGAGCTCTGATTTCTCCCTGTGTTTGTGGGAGACTACAAAATACACAGGAAGCTCAGAAAGTAAGTTACAAATGCTGTTCCGCGCTAAGACCATTGCCCAACAGGGGTGGGGCTTTGCCAGAAGAAATTATGTGGTCTGGCCTTTTTACAGATAAGATTCGTCGTGTGGTATATGACATTTATTTACCAGTCATAGTAATGTATAACGCACTCTTTGATGTTCCCTCCTATTTGTCTGGCTGATAACAGTTCGTGAATATATTTCGCCGCAGCGAAAAGCACGTTGGTTTAATTATTGCCACCCCAACTTTTGAAGCGTTTGTTTCCTACACACTAATCACAAGAGTCAGGTTTCCCAGATATTTTTCGGGTTCCGTTCCATTCCACAATGTTTACAGAAAATTGTTATCACAGATGAATGCTTCGTGCCTCACATAATTATCAAATACAGATAAAAACGTCTTCTAGATTGCTTCAGTAATGTCTGTCTTTATCCTCATTTACAGGGTATAAGTACAGATATTATAATCATTGTTACGTTAATAAGTACGGACTTCAGTGCAGTAGTTGTTTCTTCTGTGTGTCTAACAGTCTGCCTGCAAACAAGTAACTAAATTTCTTACAATATGTTTTCTACACAGGCGTAACTATCCAATGAAGTAAATTATTTCTGTCACTATAGATTAATTGTCTTACATCCACGTGTCCACATTTAAGTAACCGACCTGCTGTCTAAGGGAAAACAGACATTAACAGTTTACTGCTGCCTTGTGTACTTGGATGTACTAACTAACATAAAAATGTGCTACTCATTATAGCTATAATTATTAGTTAGAAAATGAAATTCATTCTGTTGTAATGTTGTTCAGTACACTGTCGTCAGTCATCAATAAAAGTATGTGCACTTATACCTCTAACACCATGTGTATAAAGCAGGATGTATGTAGATATGTATGTATGTATGGATGCATGTACGTATGTATGTATTCAGACATAAGGGGATAATCTTCATGGTACTAGAGGGAACTGCAGACCATAAAAACTGTAGGTGAAGACAGAGAAGTGAGGAGGGGGAGATGGACAGAAAGAGATGGAAAGAGGAGGTGGATTGATATTGAGAGAGTAGGAAAAGACAGATGGAGAGGCTGGGGAGGAGGATACTGGTAGATATAGTGAGGAGGGGGATAGACAGAAAGGCAATGGAGGATGGTCAGAGAGAGAAGATGCAGAGAGGGGAAGGAGAAGATGGACAGAGATAAGAGGGGGACGAGCTGAGAAATTATTGTGGGAGGAGGAGGAGATGGGTTGAGAGAGAGGAGGTAGGAGGAAGTGGACTGAGAGAGAGGGAAGAGGAGTTAGATGGAGAGAATGGTGAGGAGGAGGTGGATGGAGAGAGGCGGAAAGAGGTGGTCATAGAGAGGGAAGCATTAGACTGACAGAGATAGGCGAGAAGGGCATGAAGAGGTGGGGAGGAGCACATAAAAAAGGAAATGGTGGAGGGGGAAATGGGCGGAGAAGATGGGCAGACACATGGTATAGGTATTAAAAATACTATGGATAAATATACTCCAACAGTTTATACAGTAAAAGGAACCTCCTCATCCGGCCGAAGTGGCCGAGCGTTTCTAGGCGCTTCAGTCTGGAACCGCACGACCGCAACGGTCACAGGTTCGAATCCTGTATCGGGCGTGGATGTGTGTGACGTCCTTAGGTTAGTTAGGTTTAAGTAGTTCTAAGTTATAGGGGACTGATGACCTCAAATGTTAAGTCCCATAGTGCTCAGAACCATTTGAACCATTTTTCTGAACAACCTCACAGTTGGAAATGCTTGGGGCAGCTTTCAAATGAAAAGCACTACTGACAGCAGAATCAAAATAATATCAATCAACACAGCACTGGCCATACTGAGACGTTTCCATTTAAAAGTCAGCACCAGCAACACTGAGTCGTTAGCGTAGGGTCGTTGATAAATCCATCTCACTTCACATCACGAGGCAAGTGCGTGGGGGTGTCCTACGCACTGAATATTGCGACATTCATCTGACACTGCTGTGACCCTGTGTTTACGTCTAATGTACGATGTGCATTCAAGTTCTAAGGCGTCCGATTTTTTTTCTTCGGACTGGAAAGAGATAGAAACATGCGCATCGTTTTAAAATGAGGCTGCGTTCATTGTCAATACGTCCCAGAGATGGCAGCACTGTACGACAGATGGAATTTTACCGCCAGCGGCGAGAATGAGAACCGTTTTAAATACTTAAAATGGCGACGTTTTCCTTACTTGAACAGCGTGCAATCATTCGTTTTCTGAATTTGCGTGGTGTGAAACCAATTGAAATTCATCGACAGTTGAAGGAGACATGTGGTGATGGAGTTATGGATGTGTCGAAAGTGCGTTCGTGGGTGCGACAGTTTAGTGAAGGCAGAACATCGTGTGACAACAAATCGAAACAACCTCGGGTGTCTGACGACACGATCGAGAAAGTGGAGAGAATTGTTTTGGGGGATCGCCGAATGACTGTTGAACAGATCGCCTCCAGAGTTGGCATTTCTGTGCGTTCTGTGCACACAATCCTGCATAACGACCAGAAAATGCGAAAAGTGTCATACAGGTGGGTGCCACGAATGCTGACGGACGACCACACGGCTGCCTGTGTGGCATGTTGCCGAGCAGCGTTGACGCGCAACGACAGCACGAATGGGACTTTCTTTTCGTCGCTTGTGACAATGGATGAAACGTGGATGCCATTTTTCAATCCAGAAACTAAGCGCCAGTCAGTCAATGGAAGCACACAGATCCACCGCCACCAAATAAATTTCGGGTAACCGCGAGTGCTGAAAAAATGATGGTGTCCATGTTCTGGGACAGCGAGGGCGTAATCCTTACCCATTGCGTTCCAAATGGCACTACGGTAACAGGTGCATCGTACGAAAATGTTTTGATGAACAAATTCCTTCCTGCACTGCAACAAAAACGTCTGGGAAGGGCTGCGCGTGTGCTGTTTCACCAAGACAACTCACCCGCACATCGAGCTAACGTTACGCCACAGTTTCTTCGTGATAACAACTTTGAAGTGATTCCTCATGCTCCCTACTCACCTGACCTGGCTCCTAGTGACTTTTGGCTTTTTCCAACAATGAAAGACACTCTCCGTGGCCGCGCATTCACCAGCCGTGCTGCTATTGCCTCAGCGATTTTCCAGTGGTCAAAACAGTTTCCTAAAGAAGCCTTCGCCGCTGCCATGGAATCATGGCGTCAGCGTTGTGAAAAATGTGTACGTCTGCAGGGAGATTACGTCGAGAAGTAACGCCGGTTTCATCGATTTTGTGTGAGTAGTTAATTAAAAAAAAAAAAAGGAGGCCTTAGTACTTGAATGCACCTCGTAATAACAAATGGATAACTACGTTCCTCTATGTGGAAACTCTACCTACAGATGCGCTCTTCAATTTGAATAATTCTTTCTGGGTGAATTGTTCGTAATTTCTACGCAGTGGTCTCGATTACATTTTTCCATATGGCACTGCTGAAGCGATTCACAGTATTTAATTAACAGTTGCAGTTTGGAATTATTAAACACTCCACAACTCCTGAACAGAGAGATGAGGGCAGATAGAGGTGGACACAGAATAGGGAAGAAGAGGATACGTGCTATATAAGTGTTGAATGCATACGTGGCGATGCCGCGGTGTAAAGGCTAGTATCTCACAGAAATGAATGCATGTATGCATGATGTAAGTTCAACATTTCCTCCTAAACTAAATCATTAATTTGAGCCAAACTTGGTACACATATCACTTACCATCGAGTCAAAAGAAACATCTATCTGTCTTAGCGGTAAAGGTGGTTATGAAAAGATATGTAACTCAAGGAAGGATATAACAATGTCAACCAAATTTTATATACAGGGTGTCCCATTTTTCTTGACCACCCTAAATAACTGTTTGTACAGGCAACAATCAGCATGATTGCCTTCGTTGTAGCTTTGTTTTTCACGAAGACATGAACAGCGGTATGTCTTTTTTAATTGTCACCCTGTATTTTTTATTCAGTAATCCATTTACTCTCCTAAAGATCTATTCAAAAATGTATCACTCCTGGTGACTTTGCCGCCACGAGAGGCAGTAACGGAAGTACGTAACTCTAGCAGATACGAACAGGGGCCATCGTATCGAAGATATGGGCTGCAAGTGGGGAAATCCACTGAGATAAGCGACTTTGACGAAGGGAAGACTGTTATTACGCAGAGTCTTTGAAGGGATATCTCGAAAACGGCGAATCTGGTCGAATCTTCAAGTGGTACTGTCGTGAGCATCTACGACAATAGGTAGGAAGACAGTGAAACTGTCACTAGGAGCTAAACGGTGTTCCGAAACACACCGTTCTCGTACCTTGTTGAACATGGAGCGCCGCAGGAAACTACCTTTATCTGTTCACAGGTTGATCGAACCACATTGTCACTTACGACTGGAGTGAACATGGGCCCTCGGGGCTCCGACTGTCAATCAATGGAACGTGTTGGCTGTCCGGGTGAATCACATTTTTCGTACACTAGGTCGATGGTAGTCTCCACAATCGCCGTCAACGAAGTGAACGCCGGTTCAGAATGTGCAGCGCCACGGACGTAGACTCATAGGAGTAGTAATATGCTACGGAAGACAGTCTTTTGCACTTGCATGGGACCTGTGGTAGTAACCGAAGACACGCTGATAGCTGCGAACCACCTGCCTCCCTTCATGCTTCATGTCTTCCCCGACGGCGCTGTCATCTTTGAGCAGTATAATTGTCATTGTCTCGGAGCCAGAAGCGTGCTACAGTGGTTTGAGGAGCATTCTAGTGTCTCGGATGCCCAATTCGCCTGATGCAAATCCCATGGGATTACGACATACCGTAATCAGAGGCCCCTTATTTACGCGCATTACATGATTTGTACGTGGACATGAAATGCCAGATACCTCTACAAAACTGCTTCCAAACTGTCCGACCCTTGTTACGCATAATCACTAATGTATTTCGTACCAAAGATGGACCAACAAACTATTAAGGAGGTGCTGATACTGTTTTGGCTCATCAGTGTATAGGTTGGTTAAAAATAGTCTGAAAAGTTAGTAAGGGTAGGTTGTGCTGAAATATTATTGTTAAGCGAAAATATTCAATACGTTGCAGCGTTTCCTAGGTAATTAGCATTTAACTTAGCTAATCATCATCATCATCATCATCATCATCATCATCATCATCATCATTTAAGACTGATTATGCCTTTCAGCGTTCAGTCTGGAGCATAGCCCCCCTTATACAGTTCCTCCATGATCCCCTATTCAGTGCTAACATGGGTGCCTCTTCTGATGTTAAACCTATTACTTCAAAATCATTCTTAACCGAATCCAGGTACCTTCTCCTCGGTCTGACCCGACTCCTCCTACCCTCTACTGCTGAATCCATGAGTCTCTTGGGTAACCTTGTTTCTCCCATGCGTGTAACACGACCCCACCATCTAAGCTTTTTCGCCCTGACTGCTACATCTATAGAGTTCATTCCCAGTTATTCTTTGATTTCCTCATTGTGGACACCCTCCTGCCATTGTTCCCATCTACTAGTATCTGCAATCATCCTAGCTACTTTCATATCCGTAACCTCAACCTTGTTGATAAGGTAACCTGAATCCACCCAGCTTTCGCTCCCATACAACAAAGTTGGTCGAAAGATTGAACGGTGCACAGATAACTTAGTCGGTTCATGGTGTGGGTTCCTGTAGTCATGTCCTAGTTCATGAACCACGGGCAACGTATGAGTGGCCAAGTAAGTGGTCCCGACATTCGGGATACCAGTTACTTTGGAATAAGGCTGGGCATCTCGGACATATTCTGAGTCGTGGTCACCTTTGTGCTCATACGGCAAAAACTACCAAATCCACCGGTTAGTCCCTCTGTCGTTAGGGGTAAAACCCAATGGGACTCGGGGCAAGTAAGGCTAGCAACCTGCTTCCCTGGTACTTTACATATGATGCTGGCAATAATCAGAGCAAAATGCCTCGGACCTCTGGAGTTGACGGAGTCCCACCTCTAACTGACAAACCAGAGACTCCTAAGATACGACTTGGCAAACAAATGGTAATGAGATGGGGAGCTATTAATATCAATGGGGGCTACTCTGGGAAGAAGGTACAGCTGGCAGAGGCTGCAAGTAAGATTGGGCTGGACGTTTTAGCTGGTAGTGACATTCGGGTAAGGGGTGAGAAAGAAGAGGAAGTGGGAGAATACAAGGTCTACCTGTCAGGAGTCAAAGCAGGAATAGCACAATGGGGTGTAGGGCTTTACATCAGGAAAGAAATGGAACCCAACGTAGTTGCAATAAGGTATGTAAACGAACGACTGATGTGGATAGATTCGACAGTGTATAGCAAGAAAATTAGGATTGTGTCAGTATATTCGCATTGTGAAGAGACAGATCAAGATAAGATGGGTAGTTTTTATGAGGCACTCAATGATGTAGTTGTTAGAGTAAAGGACAAGGACAGTGTTCTGCTCATGGGTGATTTTAACGCCAGGATTGGAAATCGAACAGAAGGGTATGAAAAGGATATGGGTAAATTTGGAGAGGATATGAAGGCCAACAGGAACGGGAAACAACTCTTGGACACTTAGCTAATCAGGCCGTGCAAATTCAAGCGGCCTGCCAGAGACGGTATCGCGAAACGTGTCCTTCGTTTGGTTTCCTAAGCCCAAACAAGAGAGGGATATAGAACCGGAGGATAGAACATAACCCAAAGGCTTAGCACTTTCGTGCCATATCGGCTGAGCTATCAGAAAAATTGACACTAATTGTATCTGGCTTGAATTTGCGCAGGAAACGATATGACTGACCAATTTAAATGGTAATTAAACACATAGAATATTTTTCGTAGCAGGTATTTCTTAGCACAGCGTTCCCTGCAACATCCTTACAAGCGTGTCGGACGCTTGCTGGCCACCCTGCATAAGCACCGACTTGTAGGCAAGCAATCAGTGAGGCATTCGTGTCTTTCCAATCGCATGCTGTAAATGCGGATATGTGAACTACGGCGACGTTATTATCAAATGCTTCCAAACAGGACCAACGTACTATCATTCTTTCCTTGGCTGTCGGAGGACGACAACCGGCATACGTCCATCTGAAAATCAAGATTGAGTATGGAGGAGCATGTTTGCCACAAGCCACCTCAGGCGATGTGTCCGGGGAAAACGTGACAAGGGGTGCAGTAGCTTCACGATAACGCACTTCCCATTTCGCAAACGTCGTAACGCAGAATTTTGTCCAACTCAAGTGGGTGACTCTCGAGCAAGCGACCTGTAGTCCTGATCTCTCCCTGTGCGATTATCACGCCTTCGGTCCCTAAAAAAAGACCTTGAAGGATGAACGAGTCCCTTCGGACTAGGGTATTGCAGCAGGCAGTTAGGACTGCTACATGCAGCAGGACAGCCTCAGAGCTCAACGACGGTTTTTCTGATTGGAGTGCCGATTCTGGATTGTACGGCTTTGGACGGTAGCTTCTTGATTACCGCTTTAAAAAATACCCGACTACGACCGATATTGGCATCGAACCCGCAGTTTTCGTGGCCACGGGTTCGTTGGAGACACTTTTCGTGACGTTTCAAACGCTTATAGTATGGTGCAAAGACAGTGGCGTATCAGTATGTCTCTGTAACATCTAAGCTAAGCCGCGCGGGCTAGCCGCGTGGTCTAGGGCGCCTTGTCACGGTTCGCGCGGCTCGCCCCGTCAGAGTTTCGAGTCCTCCCTCGGGCATAGGTGTGTGTGTGTGTCGTCCTTGGCGTAGGTTAGTTTAAGTTAGATTACGCAGTGTATAAGCCTAGGGACTGGTTCCCTCAGCAGTTTGGTCCCATAGGAACTTACCACAAGTTTCCAATTTCTGTAACATCTAAAGCAATTTCTACAACACCATCTATCACTTGCCACCTGGGAAAAATTACTGCGACAGTAAAATTCACTACCACCACTGGCACCAGTATGACTCGTAGTGAGGGAGGAAAGGGATCGCGTAAAAGCGAACAGCAGAGAATCCATCAACAACTTCACCAAAATATGGTATATAAGTCATTTATGTGAAATTACAGTGAAAGTATTAAACATCCCTACTAATCCAAGGGGTAAGAGTGGCGATGAAGAGGGGCTACGTGAAACATATTCGAGCTAGAGCTGTTAGTATTTCTGTCCTGTACTTAGATGACCTTCAATACTTTTAAAGCACGAAGCCCAATCTGTTCTCATTTTTGTTTAATGCGTCATTCTGGTCGCAAGAATAAGCACTGCAACAAATCTGAAGTTCCTATTTCGGCGCCAGAGATCATGCCACAAGACTGCATACCTCGTGATTCGGATAAATCGACAAATGGAAATGAAGCATATGTGTATTGTGTTAAATATATGTGAAATTTATGTACGAGTGAAATACGAGGCTAGTTCAATATATAATGCAACACGTTCTTTTTCTCGGTCAACTTCGGTTGAAAAAAGGTGGAATTTGTTGTGGCATAGCGTGGAGTACTCCCGCTGCAGCCCCTATAGCTTCACGAAGTTCCGCTAGGTGATGGAGCTATACAGTCTTGAAAATGATAACCTGGAACGGAGGCTCGTTTCAAGCAGAGAACTGTCACTTATTTTGTTTTTGCAGAAAACCAGAGCATCACAGATATTCATTCTACAGCGGATTCGTACTAGTTAGAATGTGTCCGGCACATATAAACAGTGCGCTGTTGTGCACCGTATTTGTATGAAGTAACAAGCATCTATGAGCAATATGTATATGGACATGGACTCTCCCACAATGTGCTTTATGTTTAGAAATATTTTAGCGATGAAAAACGCTTGTAATGTGCTGAGTTTTATCCTTCTGATCCTTCTGACATCCTGTGTGTGACGTTCAGCGTAAAATGAACATCTTTTACAAAAAAAAGTAAAGAGCTCAAGATAACAGCAACGATTGTTGAAACAATCGTTTTAAGTAAAGAAGTTTTTTATGCGATGTTGGCTTTTTAATGGTTTTTAAAAATATTCATAGGCGCTGGCAGAATTCTACGGAGACCTGGCAGTGAGCAAATGCTCGGCGAGTCGTTGGGCGAGGCTTCTATCGTCATCGAAACCCGGTCCCGCAAACTTGTCCAGTCTCCTGCGAACCGATACAGCTGTGACTTCTGCAGTATTTGAACGTGCGGACACTTTCATTCGAGGTGATCTGACAATCAAAATCGAATTCCTCCTTGCTCTTTCGGGCTTCATGGCGATGTTATTCTGCGATTCTGAAGGGGCTCTTCTGTTTGATGTCCTCCCTCATTTTGCAACGCTCCACTCTTAAGAGTGTACTGTGCTGCCCCAGGCAATTGAAGAGTCTCCATCGAAGACTTCGTCGCCTCAAAACTGCAAACGAACTTCTCCATCTCCATGACGAAGTAAGGCCTCACACAAGTCTGCGCATGGAGATCGGCACACAAAACGTTGTAAGTAGGATGTTTAGGTTTTTTTATTGGTAACGCCACGTAGCGTTCTGCATGAAAAATGACTGGCTGTGCTGTGTGCGGTCTGTGGCTAGTTTGCATTGTTGTCTGCCATTGTAGTGTTGGGCAGCGGCAGCTGGATGTGAACAGCGCGTAGCGTTGTGCAGTTGGAGGTGAGCCGCCAGAAGTGGTGGATGTGGGGAGAGAGATGGCGGAGTTTTGAAATTTGTAAGATTAGATGTCATGAACTGCTATATACACTCCTGGAAATGGAAAAAAGAACACATTGACACCGGTGTGTCAGACCCACCATAGTTGCGCCGGACACTGCGAGAGGGCTGTACAAGCAATGATCACACGCACGGCACAGCGGACAAACCAGGAACCGCGGTGTTGGCCGTCGAATGGCGCTAGCTGCGCAGCATTTGTGCACCGCCGCCGTCAGTGTCAGCCAGTTTGCCGTGGCATACGGAGCTCCATCGCAGTCTTTAACACTGGTAGCATGCCGCGACAGCGTGGACGTGAACCGTATGTGCAGTTGACGGACTTTGAGCGAGGGCGTATAGTGGGCATGCGGGAGGCCGGGTGGACGTACCGCCGAATTGCTCAACACGTGGGGCGTGAGGTCTCCACAGTACATCGATGTTGTCGCCAGTGGTCGGCGGAAGGTGCACGTGCCCGTCGACCTGGGACCGGACCGCAGCGACGCACGGATGCACGCCAAGACCGTAGGATCCTACGCAGTGCCGTAGGGGACCGCACCGCCACTTCCCCGCAAATTAGGGACACTGTTGCTCCTGGGGTATCGGCGAGGACCATTCGCAACCGTCTCCATGAAGCTGGGCTACGGTCCCGCACACCGTTAGGCCGTCTTCCGCTCACACCCCAACATCGTGCAGCCCGCCTCCAGTGGTGTCGCGACAGGCGTGAATGGAGGGACGAATGGAGACGTGTCGTCTTCAGCGATGAGAGTCGCTTCTGCCTTTGTGCCAATGATGGTCGTATGCGTGTTTGGCGCCGTGCAGGTGAGCGCCACAATCAGGACTGCATACGACCGAGGCACACAGGGCCAACACCCGGCATCATGGTGTGGGGAGCGATCTCCTACACTGGCCGTACACCACTGGTGATCGTCGAGGGGACACTGAATAGTGCACGGTACATCCAAACCGTCATCGAACCCATCGTTCTACCAATCCTAGACCGGCAAGGGAACTTGCTGTTCCAACAGGACAATGCACGTCCGCATGTATCCCGTGCCACCCAACGTGCTCTAGAAGGTGTAAGTCAACTACCCTGGCCAGCAAGATCTCCGGATCTGTCCCCCATTGAGCATGTTTGGGACTGGATGAAGCGTCGTCTCACGCGGTCTGCACGTCCAGCACGAACGCTGGTCCAACTGAGGCGCCAGGTGGAAATGGGATGGCAAGCCGTTCCACAGGACTACATCCAGCATCTCTACGATCGTCTCCATGGGAGAACAGCAGCCTGCATTGCTGCGAAAGGTGGATATACACTGTACTAGTGCCGGCATTGTGCATGCTCTGTTGCCTGTGTGTATGTGCCTGTGGTTCTGTCACTGTGATCATGTGATGTATCTGACCCCAGGAATGTGTCAATAAAGTTTCCCTTTCCTGGGACAATGAATTCACGGTGTTCTTATTTCAATTTCCAGGAGTGTACATTATGACTTTTGAAATCAATTGAGGTAAATACATTGATTGTTCTCTATCAAAATCTTTCATTTGCTAACTATACCTATCAGTAGTTAGTGCCTTCAGTAGTTAGAATCCTTTATTTAGCTGGCAGCAGTGGTGCTCGCTGTATTGCAGTAGTTCGAGTAACGAAGATTTTTGGAGAGGTAAGTGATTTGTGAAAGGTATAGGTTAATGTTAGTCAGGGCTATTCTTTTGTAGGGATTTTTGAAAGTCAGATTGCGTTGCGCTAAAAATATTGTGTGTCAGGTTAAGCACAGTCTCGTATACAATTCTTCAAAAGGGGACGTTTCATAACGTCACTGGACTGTTCTTTCTCATCCACCGTACAGCTAGGATTTCGCACCCTTTAGCTTTATCTGTTTAGAGCAGTGAAGGATTCACTGCGTGGTAAGCAGTACGTGGATGATGGGGAGGTTACTGATGCAGCAACACATTGGCTCACAGGTCTGCCCCGCTAGCTGAATGGCCATCGTGCGGACTGCCGCCCTGAGGGGCCCGGCTGCGATACCCGGCTGGGTCGGGGATTTTTCTCCGCTCTTCATCATCATTTCATCTCCATCGGGCACGTAGGTCGCCCAATGGGGCGTCGAATGTAATAAGACCTGCGCAAAGGCGACCGAATCTGCATCGTAAGAGGCCTCCCGGCCAATGACACCAAACGCTCATTTCCATTTCCATTCGCTCAGACGTCAACAAGTAGATGACGGTGGTGTTTGGTTTGTGGGGCGCTCAGTTGCGCGGACATCAATGCCTGTACAAAGTCCCATTTTTTTCGCAGTCCAATTTTTTTACACAGTCCAACCTCGCCACTGTCACGAATGATGATAATGATGATGATGATGATGATGAAATGATGACGAAACAAACACCCTTCCCAGGGCAGAGAAAAGTCCTCAACCCGGCTGGGAATCGAACCAGGGCCTCCATGATCCAGAGGCAGCAAGGCTGGCCACTAGACCACGAGCTGCAGACGCCAACCAGTAGAGTGGTACCATGCAGCCATACGGGCCCTCCCAGTAAGGTAGCGCAACGCCGTAGCGTTAAACGGAGATTATGTTGAAAGATAAGGTTTATTAGCCAGAAGAGTGAGGAATCCTGAATAAAACCAATCTGCGTCCAGGAGAAAAATGTACTGCATTAATTACTGAACTCCCCTCGCCCCTCCTATATGTGACATAAGCGTATGCAAGCATAGCTGTGGGCGAAAAGCTGGTTGCAAAATAGAACAGATGATTTTCTCCAACGAAAAAATACCACCTTTATGTATCGCAGGTTATGACGCATAGCTCTGGAATTCTAGTGACCTTTATACTGGCATATATTTATTATTTATTCTGACTTCCAAAATTCATTTTCCTCTATACTAATGTTCTTGCAAGGGAAACTCCACATCTCAATCCCCCAACCCCCCCTCCCCCTCCCCCCCCCCACAGATTTAGTGGTAAGATGGGTCAGCGGATAGTCTCAAAAACTGAACACAGATCAAGCATGAAAACAGAAAGGTGTACTGAACAATGAATAAAGAAGCAGAAGTAGTGAATGGTACAAACTCAAGATGTGCAACGTCGAGTGAACTGCGAGGACCACGGCGTCGCGGTTGTGTGATTACGGTGTTAGACTGCCAAGCCGGAGATCCTTGTTCAAACCTCCCTCGTAGCCCCCTTTTTTCACAAAATAATGAATTTCCCCCGGGCACTGACGTGTCTCATCTCCTTTTCCTGTCCTGGCAGTTGTCATACAATATAGTGGTTACAGAATATGAGACATGTGGTAAGAATATATTACAGTAGTCAGTAAATGTGATGAATAGTGAGAGCAAGTGAGATACAGCATAGATCTCTCACGAAATTGAAAACTACAAGTGAACGGGTTTGAACTAAATTAAATGTTTCCCTGAGACATTAAGTCTCTTTTTATTACCCACGAAAATGATCGAAGCAGACGAAATGAAATAAAATCTGTGCTGTAGCCGGGACTCGAACCCAAGTCTTCTTGCTGGCTAAGCGGAAATGCTAACCATTATACCACCGCAGTACAATGGTCGTAGCCCCCTTTTTTCACAAAATAATGAATATCCCCCGGGCACTGACGTGTCTCATCTCCTTTTCCTGTCCTGGCAGTTGTCATACAATATAGTGGTTACAGAATATGAGACATGTGGTAAGAATATATTACCGTAGTCAGTAAATGTGATGAATAGTGAGAGCAAGTGAGATACAGCATAGATCTCTCACGAAAATGAAAACAACAAGTGAACGGGTTTGAACTAAATTAAATGTTTCCCTGAGACAGTAAGTCTCTTTTTATTACCCACGAAAATGATCGAAGCAGACGAAATGAAATAAAATCTGTGCTGTAGCCGGGACTCGAACCCAAGTCTTCTTGCTGGCTAAGCGGAAATGCTAACCATTATACCACCGCAGTACAATGGTTAGAATTCCCATTACGTCCAATGCTCGGGTGCTTGCCAATATCGGAGAGCCCTGGCAGTAGTGATAATATGTAAGGGAAAATGAACTGAAGTTTGTTTTGGGGAAGGCACTCATCCTAGGTAGTTCGTACAGCAATGTTAACTACCATACTGCGGTGGTGTAACGGTTAGCATTTCTTCCTGGCAAGCAAGAAGACCCGGGTTCGAGTGCTGTCGCCCGCACAGATTTTAATTCATTTCGTCTGCTTCGATTACTATCGTGGGTATGAACTATGTTACAACAAAGGAATTCAAGACTCAAAACTTCCAAACCGAACGCAAGTATCATAGCGTGTTGTAATTGTGCAGAACGAATAGGATGTATGTACGTCTGGAGGTCCCTTCCTTACAACTCGCTCTTGCAAACAGACATTATGCAACGACACAGAGACAACTTTGAACACAGGGAACAGACACGTCAATTATTGGACGGACTGCTCATACAGGGATGGGGGGCACTAGGGAGATTTTGCAGTCCAACACCATGACCACAGAACAAAGAAGCCATGGCTTTCCAAATTTCCTAGATGCTGCAAATCTTGAGCCTAGACCGTTCACTGTTTCTATTTTGCTTCTTTTTTCACTCAATACACCTTCTTCCTGTTTTTATATCTGATCTGTGTTCAGATTTTGAAGGACCATCCAGTGGACCATCTTACCACCAAATCTGAGGGTAGGTGCGATGGGGAATTTCTCTTGCAAAATTTATATTTTCATAAATGTTCAACATCAGTAGACTACTCATCTCGTTGTCATATGAATATGCTTATCTTCCGAACCTACTACATCGACGTCCGTATAAGCCGTCCCGACGGCACGATATTTCTGGGATTTCCGGGCCTTGTGGGTCTAGGCGCTTCAGTCTGGAACCGCGTGACCGCTACGGTCGCAGGTTCGAATCCTGCCTCGGGCATGGATGTGCGTGATGTCCTTAGGTTAGTTAGGTTTAAGTAGTTCTAAGTTCTAGGGGACTGATGACCATAGATGTTAACTCGCAGAGTGCTCAGAGCCATTTGAACCATTTGGGATTTCCGCAAGCCGCTCCCTTATAGCGACAGAGTTACCGATCGATAGCCGTCGCGCTGACACGTGAATAATTAACGATTTAAAATTTTCACGGTGTCCAATCGCTCTCACCTTATCACGGTAGCCGGGGACGGCAAACAGATTAATGAAGTTGAGCGGTTGTTCATCAATCATTCATTCACTTCGGCCCTCCCACTCATTCACGCCAACTTTCGGGACTGATCGGGTGCGATATCGCCTCGCTAATTATGGGCGCTATTTATTGGTCCCTCTGGAGGGGAGCAGGCTGGCCAACTGCGCGGGAGTAATGCTCAGCGCGCTAAGGACCCATCTCACCTCTGAGGCAGTGAGGCAGTATCTGTTACGAGGGCGTCACTTTTTCTTTGTAAAACATACACACGGTGCCTGGATCAGAAGAAACTTCGTGATAAGTAACAATTTCTTAATTTAATGCTGCAAAATTTTGTGATTAAGAGATTTCTTATTTTCCTTTCATCTATTCGTCACAAAGGGTTTGATAGCACTAAATATTAGGAATCTGATGACAGTAAAATTATTTAGGATGTGTACAACAAACAACTGCTGGAATCTCCGAAGGAATCATTAACTGCATCGCTACGTTTGTTAGACACAGATTACCTAAAAGCGACGTAAGCTAGCTATATCATTTTACTTTCATCCACTAATGAACCCTCTTAAAATAAACAAACGTTTGCCGGTTCAAAAACTCACAAAAAATTAATAACTTGCGGGGCGTACTCGAGTAATTCCAGTTGCAAAATACACAAAGAATTTACAATGCACATTAGTGGCTTATTACAACAACCGGTGAAAGGGTACAGTACCGCCCGACGTTGAAAATAGGTACAACATTCTTCGTTATTGTTGTCAGAACAATCGACTCTGGTATCTTTTTTGGTTTGTTTTTATGGGGACCTCTTCCATCTTTTGGAGACTGTCCATAAATTGAAATGTTGTTCAGGACTCCGTACATCCGTACAATTTGTCCTAGGATATTCCATGAAAATTAGGGAATGCTACTTTGCGAATTGAAATATCCCTGCTTCCAATTCTCAGCTTGTAGAAAAATTCAGTTGCGTCATTACGGCGTCGTTCTTCATCTACAGTCCTAGGACGCTTCCACTGTGTATGGTGCGTTGTAAGCAGTACAGCAACATGAAAGCGAAAAAGCTACGTCGCCCTTTTTGTAGAAATAACGACGACTATTCTGCTTTTTGTTGAGGAGCAGAATTGCCTTTTGCAGAAACAGATTCCGCCATGAAATAGATGCGGTGACAAAGAAGAGCAAGACGGTATTAGGTAAAAGAGTTCGGTTTTGGACTTCTCCGGTGAGAGGCACCCACATGCCTTGCTCATACTGTGGCATCAAGCAGTCAGGCCTGCATGATGAGTGGTCTGCCAAGCGAGTGGATTTATTCTTATTTATCGAGTCACATGAACTCTCGTACTTAGAATTAAGTTACAAGTTATTCTCCTGTTTGAATATTACGCAACGGAAACGGAGACGCACATCTGACTATTAGTAATTTACACAACTCTGACTGTTCACTACGCACTGGTAATACCACATTTTCTTTCTTATTTAACGGCTTTGATCAACACGTGGCCATCGCACTGAATATGAATGGCGCACACATTATAAATTCTGGGTATCATGACAACATCGTATTCGAAGGAAAAGGCCACCAATCTTTTTCCTTTCACTATCTTATTAATTCCGATAAATTCTATAACCTAAACACACAAATTCTATAACCTACAACAATAACACATGAGAAATTCCGCCCAGTGGGCATGACTTTACGTTGGTGATTCTCTATCTTATGGTCTCGTAATTATTTAACGCTACAGTGCACTTTCTGGATAGGATGGTGGATCTTTTGCTATATCTCACACTTCGACTCTCACACCCATCATCACGAAAATTTCCTCCAGACCGAGCGATACAAAAGGAACATGCATATCCCACTACCTCTGAAACTATCTTGCTACCCTCCAATGCAAACCACACATACTTAAATTACATGAAATACACCACACTGGCAACATACAATACAACACCAAGAATAGTCACAACGTTATAATCAAATAACTTTCAGTTTTCCCACTTCAATTAAGGTTCATCCCAGTTTCACACGTCACAGCCCCACTTCGTAACTTTCCTTTCCTACTACGAACTCTGGAGGATATATGCACGTCTTTCTGTGCAATGCAAGCCAAGTGGCGTTGCTGGATAGACGGCTGACTCACCTTGCTTCTCTCTCTGAGTTTTATAGTTTGAATCAAGCGTCACACGGAAACCAAACTCACAATGTAATATTAAGAACATATTTATCACACACGCGAGTCCTCAACTGATACCATGAACGAGTACTTCCCTTTATCCTTTGTCTCATACACAGATTGAGACTCACACAGTACTCACCACGTGGAAGTATTCGTCTCTAATTTCAAGTCCTGCAGACGACATTTCTTAAATATTTCCAACTTATAGTACACACGCTAGTATTTCAGCTTAACTTAAGCACTCGGAAGTATTTCAACTTATTGCTACACGTGGTTTCATTGTGACCGTTGGTCACTTCCGAAGATTACTACGATCCCCTTAATATTACCTGCCTGACATTTAATTCTACCCACAAAAGTTCCTGAAATATTATTCCAAACTACTCTTCAGTATTTCACTTGCATACCATGTCTCCACTCTTTTGTCTTTACTGACACACCTAAGACAGGTCTTACCAACACTAGATCCAGCGGCAGAGTGCTGAAACATGGCCGTTCTTCAGGTCATCTCGCAACTCTGTCGAAGTGGGGGAGCACCTTGCTACGGTATTGGTCAGCCACATATCAGGCGCTCAAAGCTCAGGTAAAGGACCGTCTCAAAGATGATCATATATTGCACATTCACTATCTGCGGTTAGCAGACGACCATAAATTCATTCATTACAGAGATCTCACCAAACTGGATGTAGGGATTTATTTTGTGGGAGTGCACATGTGATCAATTAAATAAATAAATTGTCATTCTTTTCTACACTGGTATCCGCCTTCGGTGTATTAAGTGAAATTGAGTTGTTACTTCAAAAAATAATTACAGTGTCATCGGCGAACCTCAAAGTTTATATTTCTTCTCCATGGATTTTAATACCTACTCCGAATTTTTCTTTTGTTTCCTTTACTGCTTGCTCAATATACAGATTGAATAACATCGGGGAGAGGCTACAACCCTGTCTTACTCCCTTCTTAACCACTGCTTCCCTTTCATGTCCCTCGACTTTTATAACTGCCATCTGGTTTCTGTACAAACTGTAAACAGCTTTTCGCTCCTTCTATTTTACCCCTGCTACCTTCAGAATTTGAAAGAGAGTATTCCAGTCAACATTGTCAAGAGCTTTCTCTATGTCTACAAATGCTGGAAACGTAGGTTTGCCTTTCCTTAATCTATTTTCTAAGATAAGACGTAGGGTCAGTACTGCCTCACGTGTACCAACATTTCTACAGTATCCCTAAAATATTATTCGATAAAACATTATCTTGAAACAAATTGAGATGAGTCGACCTGTGATGGGGGATGCCGATTTTCTCAGTTCACAGTTGTACTTCAGCAACGCTTATTAACGAAAGTACTATCACATGAGACACCATACTAAATCTGTCAGGAGTAACCAGTTCTTGGTACGGAGGCCGCACCAAATTACCTTGAATGGTATCGACCAATGTGAAAGTAACTTACGGTGTGCCAAGAGAATTCTGCTGGAACCCTTGCAGTTCAAGTTGTAAGTCAATGACGTGGAAGACAAAATTAATATTAACTTCACAATTTTGGCAGGTAATTATCTTATATACAATCTAAAAATGGATGCATTCAGAACTTCATAAAATTTCAATGTAGTTCAAAGTTTAACAATTCACTTTTAATATTCAGTTATGTAAAGTCATTCTCTTAAACAATAGCGTAAACGTAGCAGCCTATGATTACCATAACGAGAGTCAGAATTAGAATCAGTCAACCCATACAGATACAGGGATGTAACAGTTTGTAGCGATGCAAAGCGGAACGATAACGTAAGGCTCAGTCGCAGGTAACGCACCTGCTCGCCTGCGATTCATTAGCAAGATACTGGAAATACACCTCAAATCTGCACAAGAGATTGCTTTCGGAATACGTATGCGACCTGTCTCACTATACTGCCCTGGTTTGTGGGACACACACCATACTGGACGAAAAAGGTCTATCGACCGTATACAGAGAAGGACAACGTTAATTGTCACGAGGTTTCTTTCACAAGGTAAGGTGATATATTAACTCCAAACTTAACAGTCTTACACAACAGCTCGCTTGTAGTAAGATCCGTTTCCACAGACGTGAAAGCTAAACAGTTCACTCCAGTACTCAAGAAATAAAGTAGGAGTGATACACTGAATTACAACCTATAACACTAAATAAATTTTCAGTAGGATTTTGGAACGTACACTTTGTTTGAACAATTACCTCGAGGAAAACGATCTACGGACATATAGTTAGCACGGATTCAGAAAATAACGTTCTTGTAAAACACAACTTGCTCTCAATTGACACCAAGGTCGTATAAATGTGGTATCTCTAACTGACTCCACATTTCTACGTACGCAAAAGTGTTCTCATACTGTTCTTCACAAACGACTTCTACTCAAATTACGCGCCTATGGAGAATCGTTTCAGCTGTGCATCTGTATTCGTGACTTACTGACAGTAGGATCACAGTTCATAAAAATTGACGAGAGTGGGATTATCCGCTTAAGAACTAAAAGGAATCTGTTAATTTACTGTTACACCATAAACCACACAAATCTAAAGGCTGTCAGTTAAACTAAATGCCTGTTGTTGTTGAGGTTGTTGTGTTTGTGGTCTTCAGTCCAGAGACGGGTTTGATGCAGCTCTCCATGTTACTCTGTCCTGTCCAAGATTCTTCATCTCCCAGTACCTACTGCAACCAACATCCTTCTGAATCTCCTTAGTGTATTCATTTCTTGGACTCCCTCTACGATTTTTACCCTCCACGCTGCCCTCCAGTACTAAATTGGTGATCCCTTGGTGCCTTAGAACTTGTCCTCCCAACCGATCCGTTCTCCTAGTCAAGTTGTGCCACACATTTCTCTTCTCCCCAATTCTATTCAGTACCTATCTAATTCCCTCAGCATCAACCGACTTAATTCGACTATATTCAATTACCGTGGTTTTGCTTTTGTTGATGCTCATCATATATCCTCTTTTCAAGCCACTGTGCATTCCGTTTAACTGCTCTTCGCGGTCCCTTGCTGTCTCTGACAGAATTATAATGTCGTCGGCGAATCTCAAAGTTTTTGTATCTTCTCTATGGATTTTAATACCTACTCCGAATTTTTCTTTTGTTTCCTTTACTGCTTGCTCAATATACAGATCGAATAACGTCCAGGATAGGCTATAAACCTGTCTCACTCCCATCCCAACCCCTGCTTCCCTTCCATGCCCCTCGACTTTTATAACTGCCATCTGGGTTCTGTACAAACTGTCAACAGCTTTTCGCTGCCTGTATTGTACCCTTGCCACCTTCAGAATTTGAAAGAGAGTATTGCAGTCAACTTTGTCAAAAGCTTCCTCTATGACTACAAATGCTAAATATGTAGCTTTGCCATTCCTTAATCTATCTTCTAAGATAAGTCGCAGGGTTAGTATTGCCTCACGTTTTCCCATATTTCAACGGAATTCAAACTGATCTTCCCCGAGGTCGGCTTCTACCAATTTTTCCATTCGTCTGTAATTAATTCGTGTTAGTATTTTGTATCCGTGACTTACTAAACTGATAGTTCGGTAATTTTCTCATCCGTCAACACCTGCTTTCTTTGAGATCGGTATTATTATATTCTTCTTGAAGTCTGAGGGTATTTCACCTGTCTAATACATCTTGCTCACCAGATGGTAGTGTTTTTTCAGGGCTGACTCTCCCAAGACTGTCCGTAGTTCTAATGGAATGTTATCTACACCTGGGGCGCTTGTTTCGACTTAGGTCTTTCATGCTCTGTCAAGCTCTTCACGCAGTATAATATCTCCCATTTCTTCTTCATCTACATCCTCTTCCATTTCCATAATATTGTCCTCAAGTACATCGCCCTTGTACAGACCCTCTATGTACTCCTTCCATCTTTCTGCTTTCCCTTGTTTGCTTAGATCTCGGTTTCCATCTGATCTCTTGCTATTCGTACAAGTGGTTCTGTTTTCTCCAAAGGTCTCTTTAATTTTCTGTAGGTAGTATGTATCTTACCTCTAGTGAGATGTGCCACCTCATCCTCACATTTGTCCTCTAGCCTTTCCTGCTTAGCCATTTTGCACTTCCTGTCGATCTCATTTTTGAGACGTTTGTCTTTTATTGCATTTTTATATCTTCTCCTTTCATCAGTTAAATTCAGTATTTATTCTGTTACCCAAGGGCTGGCTACACCACGATTGTCCGTCGTATTCTCGAGTACAGCTCCATAGTATGGCATATCTATGTAATTGGCCTATGACATCGAAAAATTTGAAAGACGGGCAGCTAGTTTTGTGATATCATTAAAAATGGGGTGAGAGTGTCGTAGACATGATACGTGAGTTGGGGTGGCATTCATTAAAACAAAATTTCGACCAAAAAGTTCCCCTGCGAATGATATTATGTTGACCCTCACCTACATAGAAACAAATGATTGTCGTAATAAAATAATCGGAGCTCGCATCGAAGGATGTAAGTGTCGGTTTTTCCCACTCGCGGGTCAAGCGTGGAACGGCGGAGAAACTGTCTGCAGGTGGTTCGACAAGCCCTCTGCCAAGGACATAAGTGTGAATTGCGGAGTAGTCATGTAGACACATGGGAGAGCATCACGGAAACGCTGAAAAATGTGAACTGGTGGACGCCTGGAGACAGGGGCGAATCGTCTTGCGAAAAGTATTCTAGGAATGTACTGAAACCCCATGGGTAGATTCCACGAAGACGGAGTCAGATTAATTAATGAGGAAATAGTACTAATTTACCAATTTCTCGCGTTCAGTACGTGAGTGAAGAAGGAGGAGGACCTAACTCTTGGTAAAGTGGGAAGTACCCCTCGCCATTCACTAAATAGTGATTTTCGAAATATAGTTGTAGAGTGGAACATAATTTCCTTACCTACGAATCATTATCTAAAATTCCATCTTAGTTTCCTGAATCTCTCGCCAAATATTAGATTTACAGTTATCCACCATTTTGGATTTTCCCACCACCACCACCACCACCACCATCACCAGTGACTGTAATGCTACGACACTGGCAGCAACGAACTGTGCCGTGGAGATTGTACCTATACTATTGCAGCATCATACTGCGCTTCAAATTTGTTCTTCACAATCGATGTTACCGACCTCTCTGCGAGGAACACCTTTTGGATCACTGGGAAAGTGTGCGTCTAACTGGGACAGCAGAAGTTCTTGAAGATAACCCCAGAAAAATGAGTGAAATGTCTATTGTGAAGAAGAAATTTGAATAGCAACGTTACGCGGCCCAACAACATATATTATATTACCTTCAAGGACTTAGCCATCGGTGGCAGCTGTTTATCACTACTCTCCAGGGAAACCTGATTCCCCTCCCCCAGCACACCCGACCCGAATCCAACTCCACTCCCGATGTGATTCCTGTCTCTCCCAACCTCCTAGGGCACATCAGTGCAGACGTCCTTGACCTCATTGACAGAGGCCATGCGCCCGTTCTCCTTACTATCTCTCTTAGCGGCCATCCCCACCCCACTCCTCGCCCTGAGATGCCTCCTAAACTTGTCCAAGATTACTCCCATACCAACTGGGATGCCTACCGGGACTCCATTCACAACCACGTCGAAGGCCACGACTATACCCTCCAATCTCCTGATGACACCTCCCACATTGCTGTCTTCCTGCACCAGACCTTGACTGACGCCATCGCCACCCATATCCCTACCAAAGCCATCCAACCTCACCGCCCAGCCCTGCCATCAGAGGCCGTCCATCTCCTTCGCGAATCCCGCCGCCTCTACCGCTGTTTTCTCCGCACTCATGACTGGGACACCCTCATCCACCACCGGCAATTACAACGACACATCCGCAACCAGTTTACTGCGAAGAAACGCCACGCATGGCGACAGACATGTACACAACTCAACACCACGCTCCCAATAAACTCTTCCAAGTATTGGTCTGCTTTCCACCGCCTTACTGGGAACCGCCCCACCCCCAGCACCCTCTCCGCCTTGATAACTGAGCCTTTCCTGACAACCTCAGTAAGGCCAACCACTTTGTCTCTCACCTATCCGACGTTTTTTCCATCCTAGATGATCGGCAATATTATTATTCCCTCTTCCCTGACGTCATCGACTGTACGAATACCTCTGTTCCTCCCCTTGGTCCTAGCTTCCAGTACTTGGGTCACAAACCACCATCTGAACTTAACACTCCCATCACTACACAGGACATCAGCCTCACACTCCGCACTAAAGGCAACACTGCTCCCGCCCACGACCGCGTTACCTACCGTCGCCTGAAACACTGCCCTCCCCCCCTCCTTGCAGTCCTTTCCACCCTCTACAACGTAATCCTTGCCACCAGCTTCTAACCCGACATGTGGCAAAACCTCCCCGCTTCGTTACAGGATCATTTAGTAATCGCGAAAGCGTTAAGGAGATGATAGATAATCTCCAGTGGAAGACTCTGCAAGACAGACGCTCAGTGGCTCGGTACAGGTTTTTGTTGAAGTTTCGAGAACATACCTTCACCGAGGAGTCAAGCAGTATATTGCTCCCTCCTGCGTATATCTCGCGAAGGGACCATGAGGATAAAATCAGAGAGATTAGAGCCCACACAGAGGCATACCGACAATCTTTCTTTCCACGAACAATACAAGACTGGAATAGAAGGGAGAACCGATAACGGTACTCAAAGTACGCTCCACCACACACCGTCAGGTGGCTTGCGGAGTATGGATGTAGATGTAAATATTCTGATGTTCTCCAAACCCAACAAGCCTCCATCTGTCGCCTCTGCCTATCGCTCTATATGTCTCACTTCGTTCAGCAAGCTCTTGGAATCCATCCTTACCCGGTGCATCCATCACCACAACCACCGAAATTTTTGTCTCCCATGACCATGGAAAGGCCTACGACCGTGTCTGGCATCCCGGTCTCCTGTTTGAACTCCAGACCTACGCCTTTTCTGTCAACTACGTCCATCTGGTTGCCTCTTTCCTCTCCCACCGCCCCTCCTATGTTAACGTCCATAACGCCGATTCCCACACCTTCTACACCTCTGGAGGTGTGCCCCAGGGCTCTGTCCTCTCCCCTCTCCTCTACCTCCTGTACACTGCAGATATGCCCCAAACCCTCCAGTACACTCCCTGCAGTATGCCGCTGACACCACATTCCTTTCATTGCCTCCTACCCTCCAACGGTTCCAACGCCTCCGCCAGAATCACCTTGACCATTTCGTTGCATGGCTAGTGGCTCCTGAAAATCAATCCTTCCAAGACCCAGGCAATCATCGTAGTTTGTACCTCTCGCTCCTTCTTGATTTCTCCCTTACCACCTGCACCCATCCTGTCCACCTCTCCCCCACCCTCACCTACCTTGGCCTCACCATTGACCATCATCTTACCAGGATCCCTCACCTCCACTCTAGCCAATCCGAAGCTCACAACCGACTCTAACCCCTCAAACTCTTCTCTGGCCGGACAGTGAGGTTAAACCACTCTACCATGCTCCACAACTACAAATCCTTCATCCGTCCCATCCTCTGTAATGCCAGTTCCGCCTGGATACCATCCCCTCCCTCCACAAATTCTATAAGTCCCTCCTGCTCCTTGAGTGCCATGCACTCTGCCTCGCCTTCCATACACGCCTCCCCTCCCCCACGCTTATCCTCTAAGGTCTGATTCCTTTCACCCATCTGTTCATATTGTTCTAATATATCCACATACTCTACACCTCCTGCCACCTTGATCCCCCACATCCCCTGGTTGCTCCTCTCCTCTCCAACCCCCACACTCTGTCATGCATTCCCTGATGTGTCCCCCCTACCCTACGTCTCTACACCCTTCATTTCGTTTCCCAGGGTGACTTCCGTCAACTCCACCTCCTGGATGATGCCCTCTCTCCCTTCATTTTATCTCTCCTATCAACTCAGATCAGCACCTACCCGTCCTTTCCTCTGTCCTTTTTCTGGGCTCCCTCTTCCGCCCCCTTCCATCCTGTTTTCCCTGCCTACCCTCTCTCTACCTCCCTTCACTCCCTCGAGTCCTTTTGTGTTTCCTTCCTCTGCCTTTCCCCATTCCCTTTCGCATGTGCCCTGCTCCCGCTTCTGAGTCCTCTCCCTCCGTCATCCCCCACTTTTCGTGTTTCCTCTCCTCCCACCTTTTTACCACCTCATCTGTCCAGGGCCCCTCCCCCCCCCCCATCTGTCTTTGCCTGTGGTGTGTCATCTTTGTGCCGACCTTTTAGTGCAGTGTTTCCAGTGAATGTTAAGTGTTGTGCATCTTTTCCGAAGTGTTGCAAACAGACATCATCCTGTCCCTGGGTGTGATTTTTACATCTCTTCACAACAGGAACCAGACTGTCGACGTGCTTTTTAATCATCGGCCTACTATTTTCCCTGTCTGCTTCCTGTGATTTTTATTATCATCTCCCACCACTTGTTTTATGTTTTAACTTTCCACAATTTTCCGCCATTTTACAATTTACGTTACCGTTTTACCACCTTCAATTATTTTTTCTTATTTTATTATGTTTTAATAATTCTGCAGTCTGAAGACCTGCATACTAAGCTGCTGCCAGCCCACCCCCTTCAGGGGGAATCGAAATCCAATAAATGAAAAAAAAAAGAAAATGGACTTACATCGACATAACACGAATGTAGGAATAAATATTAATGTCCTGAGCAATGCATGGTCCAGTGAGACATACAGTGCTGGCAGAGCCTTACAAGTATTTCAATGTTTGGCAGTGTTGTTCGGCACAATTCTGTCATTCTGGTATAGTGACTAATAACCTACAACATTTTACCCTCAATAAATACCAGCGTAAAATTTTAGTGATCTTCATATGACTGACATGCCCTGCTGTGGCAGGGAAAAGAAGGGAACTCGCGGACAACTATTCTCATCAAAGAACAAAAACGGCGAATATGCTCCTTTTAAAAGACTGACTCAAAAGTGTGGCATTAGATTGTATTGAACTGGGCACCCTAGAAACGGCGAAGAGGCTTCGTCCCCGCCATAGCCTCAGTGGTATACAACCCCAAAACAGGCGACAGCAGTCCACTCACCCCACCGCCGCCCCACACCGAACCCAGGGTTATTGTGCAATTTGGACCGGCCCCCAATGGACCCCCCTCCCCCGCCCTGGAAAGTCTCACACCAGATGAGTGTAACCCCAATGTTTGCATGGTAGACTAATTATGGTGTATGCGTACATGGAGAGAGTGTTTGCACAGCAATCACCGACATAGTGTAACTGAGGCGGGATAAGGGGAAACAGCCCGCATTCGCCGAGTCAGATGGAAAACCACCTTAAAAACCATCCATAGTCTGGCCGGCTCACCGAACCTTGACACTAATCTGCCGGGAGGATCCGTGCAGGGGACCGGCACGCCTTCCCGCCCGGAAAGCAGTGCGTTGGACCGCACGGCTAACTGGGCGGGCCAAAAGTGGGGTTCTAGTAGCCTCACTCTACCTTCCATTGCACTTTTAAAAATTTTCCAAAAAAATGCCGCATGCGAATACATTCACTCTCTTTTCGATATATATCCCACGCCTCACTCCCACAAGCTTCCAAAACTGTAATTCGCTCTCACTCATTTGTAAGTCACTCATACATATCCATTACCACATGCGCATTCTCGCACACTGATTCAGCCCAACTCTTTGTCATTATCACTTAGTGTATCTCTAACAGTCACTATCTACTGTCTCACAACCACAGTCTCTTTCGCTATGTCCTACTGCTACTGTCTCTTCTCCCTGTCATTGTCTCCCTCTTACTCTCTTTTACTGCTACCAACTCACACATTCCTCCCCACTGTTGCTGTCTGTTCTCACAGTCACTATCTCTCTCTCTCTTCCTCGCTGTCATTGTCATAGACTCTGTCTCTCATTATCACTGGTTCTCACCTACTTCCGCTTTGACCTCTTTATTCCTCTCGCACTGGCACTGTGTAGGTTTTTTTTATTTTATTTTATTTTTTGTAGCATTCTTCTGTCACTGTCAAGAATGTTCCACTGCCACTATGTTCCGCTCTTCCTCTCATACCGCCAGTGTCTCCTTCACTCTTTCAGTAGCACAACTCACTGACTACCATCTTCCAGCCCTTACTACTCTTTGTCTCTTTCCCACTGTTACTGTCTCCACCTGACTCAGCTTAGAAAAGCGCGAATATGTTCGCATGTCAAAGTTGTTGGGAACATTTTTGAAAGTGCTGAGGAAGGTAGAATGAGGCAGCAGGTGCCTCACTTTCGAGTCAGAGTGTTTTAAACAGGACCATAGTCGCCTTTCTCGTGCTTTTGGGTGCAGTTGTTCCATTCTTTTCCCTGCTGCGGCAGGGCATGTAAACCGTAGGGAACAAATTCATCGGTCACTAAAATTTTGAACGTTTGCCATCGAAAATTAAAGTCACGCAACACCAGTTTTACACCTCAGATCGGATTTAACGTGCTTCAAAATTCTCCATGTGCTTCAGTTGTACAACATGAGGTTACCAGAAACCTTCGAAGTCTAATGCATAAATGTCCGTGCTACGTCACTTTATAAACTACATTCTCGCCTCACAAAGGATTATACATGCGTCTTTCACGTACTGTAAATTTGAACGTCTGTAGTATGGAAATAGTTAAAGATACAAAGAAAATATTCAACATTGTTTGGGATCATCGTAATAAATTAAGCCATATGCTGGGCGTGGGCGTGGCTATCATGGAGTCCGTGGCTCGGTTTTGGTACGCAAAATGTTACAAAACGCAATTTTCTGTTTTTTTCTAGGGAATCGTCCATTAACTAATGGTGCCTCCATAATCCATTTAAGCCCTACCGTAGACCAAACAAAACGCAAAAAGGAACCAACCGATTTCTCCTATTTGCCTCAGGAGGAGAAAGTGTATGATGTTCACACTCTGCCGCTGTACGGTCTGATAGTGACACTAACGAGATCTTTGTGTTGGGAATACAAATGGCCCATAGCCCAAGGGCTAGTCAAAACTGTTGACCCTACCTTTCTCTCAGAACCCAATGTGAGGTATGACACCAGGAGAATCCCGTTTTTATGTGGTGTTTTCGATCATATAATGTAACGCGCGCTGTCGCATGCGTATCGGTAGCTGCTTCTCTATCTGTTTCAATTGAGTGTGCAGATAATACACTCCTGGAAATGGAAAAAAGAACATATTGACACCGGTGTGTCAGACCCACCATACATGCTCCGGACACTGCGAGAGGGCTGTACAAGCAAAGATCACACGCACGGCACAGCGGACACACCAGGAACCGCGGTGTTGGCCGTCGAATGGCGCTAGCTGCGCAGCATTTGTGCACCGCCGCCGTCAGTGTCAGCCAGTTTGCCGTGGCATACGGAGCTCCATCGCAGTCCTTAACACTGGTAGCATGCCGCGACAGCGTGGACGTGAACCGTATGTGCAGTTGACGGACTTTGAGCGAGGGCGTATAGTGGGCATGCGGGAGGCCGGGTGGACGTACCGCCGAATTGCTCAACACGTGGGGCGTGAGGTCTCCACAGTACATCGATGTTGTCGCCAGTGGTCGGCGGAAGGTGCACGTGCCCGTCGACCTGGGACCGGACCGCAGCGACGCACGGATGCACGCCAAAGACCGTAGGATCCTACGCAGTGCCGTAGGGGACCGCACCGCCACTTCCCAGCAAATTAGGGACACTGTTGCTCCTGGGGTATCGGCGAGGACCATTCGCAACCGTCTCCATGAAGCTGGGCTACGGTCCCGCACACCGTTAGGCCGTCTTCCGCTCACGCCCCAACATCGTGCAGCCCACCTCCAGTGGTGTCGCGACAGGCGAGAATGGAGGGACGAATGGAGACGTGTCGTCTTCAGCGATGAGAGTCGCTTCTGCCTTGGTGCCAATGATGGTCGTATGCGTGTTTGGCGCCGTGCAGGTGAGCGCCACAATCAGGACTGCATACGACCGAGGCACACAGGGCCAACACCCGGCATCATGTTGTGGGGAGCGATCTCCTACACTGGCCGTACACCACTGGTGATCGTCGAGGGGACACTGAATAGTGCACGGCACATCCAAACCGTCATCGAACCCATCGTTCTACCATTCCTAGACCGGCAAGGGAACTTGCTGTTCCAACAGGACAATGCACGTCCGCATGTATCCCGTGCCACCCAACGTGCTCTAGAAGGTGTAAGTCAACTACCCTGGCCAGCAAGATCTCCGGATCTGTCCCCCATTGAGCATGTTTGGGACTGGATGAAGCGTCGTCTCACGCGGTCTGCACGTCCAGCACGAACGCTGGTCCAACTGAGGCGCCAGGTGGAAATGGCATGGCAAGTCGTTCCACAGGACTACATCCAGCATCTCTACGATCGTCTGCATGGAAGAATAGCAGCTTGCATTGCTGCGAAAGGTGGATATACACTGTACTAGTGCCGACGTTGTGCATGCTCTGTTGCCTGTGCCTATGTGCCTGTGGTTCTGTCAGTGTGATCATGTGATGTATCTGACCCCAGGAATGTGTCAATAAAGATTCCCCTTCCTGGGACAATGAAATCACGGTGTTCCTATTTCAATTTCCAGGAGTGTATATGAAAAAAATTAATTTCTTACAAACTACGGCGTGCACACATTTTATTCAACATGTAAACGTCACTACAGGTATTCCGATTTAGGTTATGACATGGTCGATACACCTGACATCCTTGGCGATGATGTGGAGCAGACGAATAGTGAAATTCTGCATGACCCGCCGAAGTGTCGAAACATCAATGCTGTCGATGAACTCCTGAATGTTTTCAGCTCAGCAATGGTTTTGGTGTTATTGCTGTACACCTTGTCTTTACCATAGCCCCACAAAAAGAATCGCATGTATTCAGAGAATATGGCGGCCAATTGAGACCCATGCCGGTGGTTTCTGGGTACCCCAGAGCCAGTATGCGGTCCCCTAAGAGCTCCTCCTGGACATCAAACACTCTCCTACTTCGATAGGGTCGAGCTCCATCATCCATGAACCACACATCTTGTCGAAATCAGGGTCAGTTTGGGTGAGGTATTGGGTGGGTGACACAAAAGATTTCAATGCTAGGCATATTTTTTGGTTTATCTAAGGCGTTTGATTGTGTTGATCACAATATATTGCTCTAGAAGTTGGACCATTATGGAATACTGGCTCACCTCTTACTGTAACAAATGACAGTAAAGATTCATTATTCACTGCGTTGAAAATGGCTGTGATGTGGGGTCTGAGTGGGGTAAAGAGAAATGGGTGGTGGGGGGGTGTGTGTCATAGGGATCAGTGTTTGGGCCACTCCTGTTCCTTATTTACATAAATTTGCAGTTTCGGATACACAATTCAACAAAACCCGACATTTTAACCTCACAGAATTGGCATATGATTAGTGAAACGCAACAATTCAAATTTTTAGGTGTTTAGATAGATGGTAAACTGTCATGGAGAGCCCACATTCAGGATCTTGTTCAAAGACTTCAGGCTGCCATTTTTACTACTCTAACGGTGTCTGAAGTAAGTGATCGTTTGGCATGAAAATTATTCTACTTTCCTTATTTAAATTCGCTTACGTCGAATGGTATTATATTTTGGGGTGGTTCATCCCATTCCAAATGGATATTTTTGGCTCAGAAACGGGCGATTCGTGCAATAACTGGTGTAAGTTCGCGAATTTTTCTCAACATCTGTTCTCTAACCTGAGTATTTTGACTCTGACCTCTCAATATATATATATAGTCTTTACTGTAGTTGCTTGTTAACAATATCAGCTTATCCCCAAAAATAAGCAGCTTCCAATCAGTTAATACTCGGCAGAAACCCAGTCTGCATTTGATTCGGACCTCCTTAACTCTTGTGCAGAAAGGTGTGCATTGTACTGCTGCATCCATTTTCAGTAAGCTACCACAAGAATTAAAAAACCATAGCAATAGTCCACACGCTTTCAAATCGAAACTGAAGAGCTTCCTCTAGAGTGACTCCTATTCTCTTGAGGAGTTCCTTGCCGGCCGGATTGGCCGTGCGGTTCTAGGCGCTACAGTCCGGAGCCGAGCGACCGCTCCGGTCACAGGTTCGAATCCTGCCTCGGGCATGGATGTGTGTGATGTCCTTAGGTTAGTTAGGTTTAATTAGTTCTATGTTCTAGGCGACTGATGACCTCAGAAGTTAAGTCGCATAGTGCTCAGAGCCATTTGAACCATTTGAGGAGTTTCTTGAAAAATTAAGCTGATTCTTATGTTATAGTGTTAATAGCGTTTACTTGAACTTGTGGTTTCACTCTTTTGTGTTCATAAAGATTTTATTTCTATTTGTCATTTCATGTACTAATACTTTCCAAGACCTTGGACAATTGCTTCCCAATTTTGTCCTACGGAACTTTATGTGTAAATAAATAAGTAAATCATCTTCCAAAACCTTCACGTACCGTTCGTAGTCACCGTGCCATCAAAGAATATCGCACCGATTATATTGTGACTGGAGATTGCACACCATACAGTCTCCCGTTGAGATTGAAGAATCTTCTCGATAGCGAAATGCAACGAATTGACGAATGGTGCAGGGATTGGCAACAGAATCACAATGTAGACAAGCGTAATGTGCTTCGAATACGTAGAAAGAAAGATCCTTTATCATTTGGCTACAATATAGCAGGTCAGCAACTGGAAGCAGTTAATTGCATAAATTATCTGGGAGTAGGCATTAGGAGTGATTTAAAATGGAATGACCATATAAAAGATGCCAGACTAAGACTCATTGGAAGAATCGTAAGGAAATGCAGTCCGAAAACAAAGGAAGTATGTTACAGTACACTTGTTTCCCCACTGCTTGATTACTGCTCACCTGTGTGGGATCCGTTCCAGATAGGGTTGATAGAGGAGAGAGAGAAGATCCAATGGAGAGCAGCGCGCTTCGTTACAGGATCATTTGGTAATCGCGAAGCCGTTACGGAGACGATAAACTCCAGTGGAAGACTCTGCAAGAGAGACGCTCAGTAGCTCGGTATGGGCCTTTGTCGAAGTTTCGAGAACATACCTTCACCGAGGAGTCAAGCAGTATTTATCCCTCCTACGTATATCTTGCGAAGAGACCGTGAGGATAAAATCAGAGAGATTAGAGCTCACACAGAGGCATACCGTCGATCTTTCTTTCCACGAACAATACGAGACTGGAATAGAAGGGAGAACCGATAGAGGTACACAAGGTACCCTACGCCACTCACCGACAGGTGGCTTGCGGAGAATGGATGTAGATGTAGATGCGGATTCTCAGTCCCCCAAGTGCGTCAATTTTGCTTATTGAGGGAGCCATCCAAACGAAAGTGCGCTTCGCTGCTAAACCAATCCATACAGCGTATACTAATTCCCATCATGCTCTGAGGCCCACCGTTCAGTTTAAACGTCGTAACGTAAATTGTTCAGAAGTTGTGACCATTTTATTTCATATAGTTAAGGGGCTCCGGAACGCCCTATACTTGCAATGTTAAAATAACGCTTATAAATTACATATTTTCTCACAAAGTATTTGAGGTAGGAAGTTGAACTTTTTACAGATTATTTATTGGAATATGGGCTACAACTTAACACAGGGATTTTACAAAATTTTAGTTCAGTTATTAAAGATGATTTTTTTTCAATTGTAATGAAAATTCACAACATTTTTTTGCAATTTTTTATTTATATATTCAAAAATATACAGTTTTTTGGAAAAAGGCTGTGTTAAATTATGCAGAAGGTACTGTGTAACATTTACTGAAAGTTTGAAACAAATATGTTTGGAAGATCCTTAGAAAACATGTAATTAGTATGAGAAAATAAAAGTTTTGGGAATCGAGCGACAAAGATTGGATTAACTTTTTAGTCCATTCCAAGTCCATAGGATGGATTATCTTCATCCTTTGCAAACTCCTCCTCCAGCTTCCTCTTGTTCCTCCTCCTGTTTACTCTTGCTTGTGTTTCTAGACTCTTTACAGCCCTGTCTGCAGCCCGAAGGCGTTCCTTGTCAAAAGCAAGCATCGCTCGTACCATGTTAGAACCTATCTTCATTCCCATATTTCTAAATACGTTCACCTTAGAATGTTGCCATCATTGAAAGTCGCAACAGCATCATACACACCAAAGTGAAGTGTTTCTATTCCAACAAATACAGTCTTGGGGTTTCTCGACCATATAACACTATTTACACTTTCATTGGGGTTTCGAGTTTTTCCGTGAATACACTTTTTCTACAGTTCAGGTGCTGCTGAGTCTCTGAAAATAGGTTTTATCACCTCAATTATTGCATCTCACATCACTAAAATGTACCTGATGAACACGGACGATAATAATAACACCATTTGACAGCAGTTTAACAGCGCCACAGTGGGTCACGCCCATGTAGAACACATTTTTAAAAAATTTTTAAATAGTTGTAGTCTTCAGAATTGAATAAATTATATATCTATTAAAAGGTAATAGTCTGCAGATTCAGAAAATGCAAAAAAGTAAAAATTGAACTTTTCATGATTTTGAGCCTTTTCGGAGCCCCTTAAATAGCTGTCACTCTGTACATCCTGCAACACGTCGTGTAAAAGTGGACTACGGGCAAGGCTACACACGGGGACCAGACGGTCCTAGAAATTCCTGACGCGTGTTTTACGTACGTGAGGTGAGCCACAGGGGAGCGGCGTCTGGTACGGAGCGCGAAATGAAATTCTTTACGAGGCTCTAATGTCTCCAGAGGCGGCGATGTGAGACACCAGGAGGTGGCCGCCAAATTTTTAGGAGATTCGTGCTTTCATATTTAATGCGGCTAGCACCCAAGTTTAAGGGTGGCAGAGGGGAGCGAGGTTTCTCACTGCCGTATTTATAGTCACGGCTCAACTGCTTAGAGACCCCTTGTCGTGGTGGGGCGGACGCGGGGGGGGGGGGTGTCTCCCCCCACTCTCACTTTCTCTCAGCCGCGCCTGTGAAACTTTGATGAATTTTGAACTGTGCAGGAGACGAGACGAAGGGATGGAGGAAGGGGAGGGAGAAGAAATGACAGAACTGGTGAATGAGGAAGGGGGGAAGAAGTCAGGAGAGGGGAGGGCGAAGTTGGGGTGCAGGTGGCGGAGTGCAGAGTTTGGTGGAGGTGGCACTGCGGTGATGGCTGCGCGCGCGGGACGCCGAATGAGAGGCGGAAAAATGTTATGGGAACAAAGTTTGCCGCCACTTACCTGCGTGCGGCTCCTGCCAGAGTTAGACGCGCCGGCTCTTCGAAATTAGTCCCGAGGTGGGGAGCTGCGCAGCTGTAGCGGAAAAATGTTCGACGCGAAGGGCGCACTTTTCATACTCCGCTCGTATTACCCGGAAAACAACATAAGTTCTCTGACCCAACTAGTTCGGCACAATCCGTAATACACCAGGGGATTCGAACTTGCTAAAGAAGAGGATGAAAGAAGAGAGTGGCACAGAAGGCTCCATGAACACTTGTATAATACTTCAGAAATGTCTCCGCACCTATCTGTCACTTGCTAGTTTCGAAAGGGTCTCATAAAGTAAATAAATCATGTTATGGATCAATGGCTTAAGATCACGTGGTTTAGGAGGCGATCTAATTTTCGGTAATTTGCCAGGTAGAGCGTCAGTTCATGCTTTTTAAAGCAGCTACAAGAGTTATGGTGCCATGCTGGTAATTGCTTAATCTCAGTACAGTCCCATTCACATTCGTACCTGTGCGGGTGGGAAGACATACAGGCTCTCCACTATGAGACATGGCTAAGACACCTGGAAACAGTTTTGGAAATAGGAGAAATTATTATTGAGCTTCGACGGAATATAGGAACTATCTTATAAAACTGGCGTGAATTTGAATAACCTGAAGGAATAATAGTTAATGAATAACTTACTAAGGAACAAAACTGACTATATTAAAATCGTTACTCATTAGACGTTTCATATTTGCAACATCATTAACAATAACTTTCACAAAGTAATAACGAATAAGCGTAAACAATATCGGCGGACACCATCCATCTCCGGATGAAATCCGTCCTGCGCTGACAAGCGAGAAACTTTTAAGTGTGGTCATCAAAAAGTGTAGTGCATTGCACGGATGAGAATATTTTATCGTACGAAACAGCAGCCGAAAGTAATGTAATTGTTAAAAGTGCCTCGGGAAAAGTTCGATTTGATTTGAAAGCACTCTCAAGAGAAGACAGTGATGTTATTTACAATACTCATCACCAACATTGTTATAGGCAATCGTGTTTGTGGATTTCTACCTGCAGTGACTCGGCGTTGTTTGTACGCACTGACAGATGTAAGTCTGCAGGGTTTCGTGAGCTGTTGTGATGGATGACGAAATCTTGAGAGGCTTCAGACCGCGACCCTTAGTACTCGACGTTTCGGTCCCTCTGCAGGGACCCACCACACGAGTCCTGAGGGGCTCAACACGGCCAAAAGACAGCGTGTCGTACACTTATAAAAGGCCACTTTGACGCGTCTTTACTGAGTAAAAATATTCAGGCTGCTTTTGGTCGGCCGTCGTCATTGGGTAAATATTCAAAGCAGATGCTGACGGAGACGGGGTAACCAAAATAAAGTTATTGTGGGGCACTTCAGTTTCTTTCTTGGTAGTCGTTTAGGTTTCTCGCTCGCTGCGGTCAAGCGCTTACTTGCGTGATAGTGGATAGCTACGAAAATAGAAGCCTGTAGCCCGTCTAATTTTGAAATTGTTCTCGTTCTTTGGCATTTTTGGCTGCTTCACGGACTTTCTTTCCATGCATATTACTTTCTCTGTTTATTAAGTTTATATTCATAAAATCCATAGCCTCATCACATTCTTCTGGTTGCTCCGCTACAGCTTATTTCACCTTTCGACTTGCTTGCGTGCTATTGAAACGTTCTATTACTGTCCTTCCGGTTTCGCAGGTATATTCTTTGCCACAACCACACGTCGCAAAATCTGCAGTTTGCAGGCGGTCAGGCATGTTAGTTGTAGGTCGGAAGATGTCTTTCACCTTTTGTTGGCTGAAAAACGAAGATCTTGACCCAGTCTACCGCAATATTCGGCGTATGCGGCCGTTACTCTAGGCACAAACTATAACCTTATAGAGTTCAAGAGGATCACCGTTATTATTTTTGGGATTTTTACGAGAGTCGTGATGAAAATTAATACCTCTGAATTTTTTTATCTAATCACTCGTAAAGTTTTCTAAATAAAACGTATTTTATTAACATTCTACATCTTTATTTTTCATGTCTACAAATTTATTTCTTAACATAGTCACCCTGACGTCGAACACATTTCTCCCAACGGGAAAATAGTTTCTTGGTACCGTCACTGTAGAATATTTGAGTTAGTTGAGGGAGCCATAACCTCATCTCTGCTTGTACCACTTCATCACTACCTAAGGGAAGCCTCGTAGGCGTTCTGTAAGTTTTGGAAACAGACGAAAATCGGATTGTGCCAAGTCAGGACTCAATGGGTGATGGCCGATGACAGCAGCAAAAATTGTCGGATTGTTGCAGATGTCGCAGCCCTCGAGTGTGGTCTGACATGTTGTTGTTGTTGTTGTGGTCTTCAGTCCTGAGACTGGTTTGATGCAGCTCTCCATGCTACTCTATCCTGTGCAGGCTTCATCTCCCAGTACCTACTGCAACCTACATCCTTCTGAATCTGCTTAGTGTAGTCATCTCTTGGTCTCCCTCTACGATTTTTACCTTCCACGCTGACCTCCAATACTAACTTGGTGATCGCTTGATGCCTTAGAACATGTCCTACAAACCGATCCCTTCTTCTAATCAAGTTGTGCCACAAACTCCTCTTCTCCCCAATTATATTCAACACCTCCTCATTAGTTAAGTGATCTACCCATCTAATCTTCAGCATTCTTCTGTAGCCCCACATTTCTAAAGCTTCTATTCTCTTCTTGTCCAAACTTTTTATCGTTTATGTTTCACTTCCATACATGACTACACTCCATACAAATACTTTCAGAAACGACTTCCTGACGCTTAAATCTATAGGCTGACATTGCGAGGCTAAAGGAGAAGGGGCTCCATGTGCCGTCAGTTTCCTGAGGGTCTCTCAGTACCTTGCAGAGTTTATGGAGCTACCTTCAGGCATGAATTCCAAATGTGCCAAATCTTGAACGTTTTCTCGCTTGAATTCATCAACCCAACTGCAATGAGTCCCGTCGGTTGGGAAACGTTGTCGTCCACTCCGAGCGCCTACGCGTTGAGGCTATAACCGCCGTTTCCTTTGTTACTGGCACGAAGAACCCAGCGTCGCACATGATTGATGTACAAAGCTTTCTTTCTTCAATGGATTTCAATGGGAGCCGTGTTCTCTGCGGTTAGAAACTCGATTACAGCGCGCTGTTGTTGACGCGACGACATATCTGCTTTAGACACCACCATGTTACACACTACAATTCCGAGCCCTCTGGCGGCAGATGGTTGCAAGTTGGATCAGCGAAGCGGAAAAGTAGACCGACAAATACGCATGACTTGCAAAACCTCAAACGATATTGAGAACAAAATAAAAAATTCGGAGGCATTAATTTTCAGCAAGGCCTCGTATTCTTGACGGTCTTTTGAATGCCAGATTGATAGAAAGGCCATGGCAGCCGTTGCTCATCACTATTTCTCTGAGGAAATCTAGCGATAATCGCAAGTTCTTATTATGACTGATATGGAATACACGCGAAGACAGAGTGTTCTGACGAGCTTGCTTCCTGGCTGGGCGATGGTGCGAAGCGGAGTCTAAATAAGTGTTACTGTGGTGGACTCCTTACGAACTCTGTGCCCCACAGTATAGGACGTTAACACATTTAGAAACTGGTGGCCGAACTCCCTGTGCTCCTCCACGCTGACGCTTTCAGATGACGGAATAAGGTGGCAAGGTTGCTATGTGCTCACCTTTGATGCCTGTAGCAGCTACAATGTTTACTGATTATGTAGAACAAAAGGCGTTAGTTAATGCGAAATTAAAACCACCCTACTATCTCCGCTATGTGCTTGTCAGGTTTTCTTTATGACCACACAGCAGATACAGTCACGTTCTTCTGATCAACATTCACCCGAGAATCAGGTATGGTCACTGGCACCAACGTATGGGAGAGAACAAATGTACTTTGCCTCATCGAGAAACGTAAAGTGAATGAATTGCAACTGGGAGAAGGTACGAGCATTTGCTTTCGTTTGAAAGAGAAAACTGGCCTTAAGTGTAAACTTTTAGAAGAAAATTAAGAGGCAGGCAATTGGAAGTGCTTCAACTTTTTCTTAAGTGCTACAGGGATTCGAAATTGGGTAGAGATCAGGTTAGCTCATCCACTGAAACGGCCATCAGAGAAAGAGAAGGATTACTGCACGCTAATGTTTTTGTTTTATGGATGGGGACTGTTATGCTAATAAACAAGTTAGTCCTTATGTTACGATTGTGATGAGATGTCCCGTAGTTGATGTACGATTGGATACTTGGGCTCATGAACTCAGATGGGTCGATAAAGTAGACGTAGCTTATGGTAATCAAGTAACGTGTCTGGTCGCAACCATCGACATGGATATACGAAGCACTAACATGGTCAATTCGCCGGATGTTGTAGAAGGAAAGTACACAATCCTTCACAGTTAGTTCTAAACGTTTAGTGTTCTCAGCATTCGTGATATTCTATGGCGACGATAGACATCTATATCTACATACATACATACTCCACAAGTCACGGCACGGTGCGTGGAGGAGTGCACCCTGTATCATTACTGTTCGTTTACTTTCATGCTCCACTTAGAAATAGAGCGAAGGGAAAACGACTCTCTGTACGCCCCTGTACTTGCCCTAATTTCTCTTATCCTCACAGTCCTAACGCAAAATGTACGTAGACGACCGTAGAATCGTTGTATAGTCACCTTCAAATAATTTTCTCCATAGCGTTCTTTGACAAGAATGTCACCTTCGGTCTGGGGATTCCCTTTCGAGTTCCCGAAACACAGCTTCTATCCAATACTGTACCACGAGACGCATCAGTGGTAAGACAGTGGACTTCTGTTCGGGAGGAAGGTGGTTCAAATTCCGATTAAATCATTCAGATCTAGCGTCTCCCTAAACAGCTTATGATAAACACCGGGATGATTCATCAGTAAGGGCACGGTCGATATACTTCTCCATATGTCCCCATGATTCACCACATCGAAAATATAGTCCGTCCCTAAAGACTTCGTACGATGAATTTTTCAACCTAATGCTTTTTCGGATACGAATAGTCTAAATTTACTGTGGTGTCACCGCCAGACACCACACTTGCTAGGTGGTAGCCTTTAAATCGGCCGCGGTCCGCTAGTATACGTCGGACCCGCGTGTCGCCACTGTCAGTGATTGCAGACCGAGCGCCGCCACCCGGCAGGTCTAGAGAGACGTCCCAGCACTCGCCCCAGTTGTACAGCCGACTTTGCTAGCGATGCTACACTGGCAAATACGCTCTCATTTGCCGAGACCATAGTTAGCATAGCCTTCAGCTACGTCATTTGCTACGACCTAGCAAGGCGCCATTCACATTTGTTATTTATCTCATGATGCCTGTACCGTCAGACCGATGTTCTCCAATTATGGATTAAAGTTAAGTATTACATCAACTACGTACTTTATTTGCTACTATAATTCCCTTAACACTTCCAGACCTCACGCCAGCCTGCGTGAGCTTTAACGCGTGCATTTTCGGCCTCCTCTAGCAACACGGTGTTGGCTCTTCTGCCAACACAGCATTTACTCAACAGGGTTTCCAACGTCAATGCGAAAATCAATCTTCCCACCCTTTACAGTCTTTTCCTTTATTATCCTTCCAAAAAAATACGCATGTCACCTATATGTACCTCTTCTAATCAAAATTTAAGCTCCTCAGTATCATTTGCATTAAGCCCCAAACGAAGTTCCCAGTGCTTGTCTGTCAACTATGCACTGGATGCACGAATTAATCCTGCTTCTGGATATATTTACCACTAGCAAACCCGGCAATGCCTCGCAATCACTAAATAGGAATGGGAATTGGATGGACGTTCTATCGCTGCGAACTGTGTCAGGACGCAAATTTCCATTCCTCGTTGTGACTTATGTGAAAGAAAAGGACACATTGGTTTTTTGTTTTTATTGTTTTTAAAGCTCGTTTAAACACTTTTGTACACTGCAAAACTACAGGATATGCTCCGCTCTGCGTAACTTAATGACAGGAACGATGAAGAAACATTATATATTAACTTCTTGATGAAAATGAACGAAAGTGCGGAAGTATGTTTGCCATGGGATTCCTAGCCGTGCATAGGAAGTTGGACGTCATATGAGTTGAGATCAGCATGGCTACAGCGCCAAATGGGGCGGGCCAGCAACACGGGCCAGTCGAAAGAACGGGAAAAGTCAGTGTGTGTCCACCGTAACCACAACCGTATGTCATGGACTTCAGAATGGCGTAAAGTGACCTTCAGTGTTGAGAGGCAATTTAGTTTAGAAATGAGCTGGATGGATTCCAACATTATTGGCATGATCTGTGTTATGATTTGAGCAGCCTTCCGCGCTAACCACTAGAATGAACTCTGTGTACACTGAGATGCTAGAAACAGAATTGATGAGAATATATGAGCACCTAGGGGCTGAAAGTCTAACGTTTCAACAAGATAGTGCATTTGTGTATGGTTCTGCTATAACCAAAAAAGTGGTCTCAAGATAAAGATATCGACGTCTTGCCCTGGCCTGCACGTAGTCCGTATTTGAGCCCCGTGGAAAACGTTTGGGGAATCTTTACAAGGCGCAACAAAAGATAAACTGAGGCCGTACGTGAGCTGGAAAGAGCGATGAGAGGAGAGTGGGAGACAGTTTCGCTGCAGGAACTACAAACCCTTTGCAATCAACATCGAAGAGAATTTGTGAGGTGCTTGAGAACAAAAAATGTTGGACAAAGCACTAACGATGCCATAACTAATCAGGCTAGTGAGTGTCTTTAGACAAATTTCCATCCAGGAAATGCAAACTTCTTATTTTATTACTCGTGTTACGAGAGAAACATTGTAATTCCGTCATGATGGTCTATGTCTTGTATACATGTACTACTTCCATAGTATCCTCAGTAAATGTTTGCATCGGACATTGTACTGTAACTTTCATGGAAGCCTATCTTTATGCTGATTTTTACCACCACAGCACAGAACTCTAATGATTCCTATCCGTCAAGAGCAAATTGCTCGAGAGCAATGGGAGCCAACAGCTATTAGATGAGAACAACTGCGCATGATGACGTCGGCAGATTTACGTAACGCAATCGCCCGAAAGTAATGCAGAGGGGTGGGCGGTGAGAAGCGGGGAGGGTAGCTGAAGGACAATCTTCAGAATGGCAAGAACGCTTCCTCATCTGTACTCTGATACTGGAAGTGTGACCCGAGAAACTGCACATTAACTGGGAGTAACTAGTACCATAGTATAGTAATCATCTCAGCGTTAATATCATCACATTCATGTATACATATTCCTTATTTTAAGTATTTTGGTAAGTTTCTTAAAAGTTTCAAAAACTTCTGGGAGATTTAAAAATCTACGTAAGTTCTCGAGTGCCAGAGTGTTTATTGACGTCGCGCCCCACTGGTAGATAAATGAAACAATAGTACAGTCAGTAAACGCCATTCGAGTACATTGACGCACAGATCGGTGCGATAAACAATTTTTTTACCCCGTATGTGGGACCTGTATTCCACAGACATTAGAAGCAACTCGGAAATAGCCAGGCGTCAAAGGTGATTATCGCTCCTTCGCTGTTTACGCGGGCTGTACCTGCCAAATTGAGTAACATTTTCCTCACCCTCTCCTCGATTACTGAACCGTCTCGCAGTCAAATCAAGCTAATTAGTGGAAGTTCATAAATCGAAATGAGAATGGCCCGTAAACAAATCGGAGCGGAAAACGTTGCATGCTTAGTGTGGGCGATGCCCGTGGGGAGAGAAGACCGATTACGTTACAGGACGCGCTTTTTATCCAGACAAATTGCGCTACAAATTCGAGAGACTGGCTCACATTTCTCTTTTAATTGGCCTATCTCGGTCGATCCGGTTTTGCGGCTGCGCGCTATTGAAGGAACAACTGTTGAGCGGGATCCCTTCGGCGAGAGAGCGATAAATATTGCGATCGTCGAGCACCGCTTCTGGAAGCGAAAGCCAATTCCTGCGGAAACCTCTCCGCAGGGTCAGCGAACGTGCAGCGCAAATAATTCTCCGGATTACTGGTAATACCTGTAACTGCCCAGGGCCGGACGCGAACAAAGCTGCAAGGTAAATATCAAACGAATATTGCTACTGTGTTTAGGTGACATTTGCACTACCGCGAGATATGTGGTATTATTTCTATGGATTAGTAGACGCAAAAAGTTGTAAGCAGTGACAACACGCGGCGCCACCAAGCTATGCATGATAAACGCCAGAAAACAGCAGTATGGTAACGAACGACTGTTATAAAGTTTTAAATATCGCTTCGAGAAAAGAACATAATGCCATTAATTTTCACTTTGTTTGTAGGAATGAGTGTGTCGTCCTGTCACACAATGAAATATTTCTGCCACAGTACCGCAGCATGCCACTGATGTAGCCAAACCAAAATGGTGTACTCCACTGAGACAGTGAACTATCCATTGGTAATTAGTTTTCTGCACCTGCATGGGACCAACGCTGCAACAAGCCGTGTCATGTGGATATACGAGAGCGTGCTGAAAGGTAATGCCTCAGAAAGCTTTTTAAACAATAGAAACGTTATTAACATTATACATCTTTATTATTAATTTCTACATATTTATTGCTGAAAATAGAAATCCTGGCGACGAACACATTTTTACAAACGGGACACCTGTTTAACTTGCTGGCAGGTTAAAATTGTGCGCCGGAACAATGCTCGACCTCGGGACAGTTGACATTCGCGGGCAAGTGATCTACCATCTGAGCTACCCAAGCATGACTCACGACCCGCCCTCACCTCCGCAGAGTGGATATCTCATTCTGGAAACATCCCCCTAAGTCATGTCTCCGTAATATCCTTTCTTTCAAGAGTGCGAGTTCTGCAAGGTTCGCAGGAGAGCTCCAGTGAAGTTTGGAAGGTAGGAGAAGAGGTACTGGCAGAACTGAAGCTGTGAGGACGGGCTGTGAGTCGTCTTTCGGTAGCTCAGTTGGGGCGTTGTATTTGTGAAATTGAGGAATGCTAACTTCGATGGTGAAGCACTTGCCCGCGAAAGGCAAAGGTCCCGAGTTCGAGTCTCGATGCGGCACTCAGTTGTAATCTGCCAGGAAGTTTCACATCAGCCGACACTCCGCTGCAGAGTGAAAATCTCATGCTGGAGATACCAGTTTGTTAATACAGACACTATGTTGTTGTTGTTGTGGTCTTCAGTCCTGAGACTGGTTTGATGCAGCTCTCCATGCTACTCTATCCTGTGCAAGCTTCTTCATCTCCCAGTATCTACTGCAACCTACATCCTTCTGAATCTGCTTAGTGTATTCATCTCTTGGTCTCCCCCTACGATTTTTACCCTCCACGTTGCCCTCCAATACTAAATTGGTGATCCCTTGATGCCTCAGAACATGTCCTACCAAACGATCCCTTCTTCTGGTCAAGTTGTGCCACAAACTCCTCTTCTCCCCAATCCTATTCAGTACCTCCTCATTAGTTATGTGATCTACCCATCTAATCTTCGGCATTCTTCTGTAGCACCACATTTCGAAAGCTTCTATTCTCTTCTTGTCCAAACTATTTATCGTCCATGTTTCACTTCCATACACGGCTACACTCCATACAAATACTTTCAGAAATGACTTCCTAACACTTAAATCTATACTCGATGTTAACAAATTTCTCTTCTTCATAAACGCTTTCCTTGCCATTGCCAGTCTACATTTTATATCCTCTCTACTTCGACCATCATCAGTTATTTTGCTCCCCAAATATCAAAACTCCTTTACTACTTTAAGTGTCTCATTTCCTAATCTAATACCCTCAACTTCACCCGACTTAATTCGACTACATTCCATTATCCTCGTTTTGCTTTTGTTGATGTTCATCTTATATCCTCCCTTCAAGACACCATCCATTCCGTTCAACTGCTCTTCCAAGTCGTTTGCTGTCTCTGACAAAATTACAATGTCATCGGCGAACCTCAAAGATTTTATTTCTTCTCCATGGAATTTAATGCCTACTCCGAATTTTTCTTTTGTTTCCTTTACTGCTTGCTCAATATACAGATTGAATAACATCTTACTCCCTTCCCAACCACTGCTTCCCTTTCATGTCGCTGACTCTTATAACTGCCATCTGCTTTCTATACAATTTGTAAATAGCCTTTCGCTCCCTGTATTTTACCCCTGCCACCTTTAGAATTTGAAAGAGAGTATTCCAGTCAACATTGTCAAAAGCTTTCTCTAAGTCTACAAATGCTAGAAACGTAGGTTTGCCTTTCCTTAATCTTTCTTCTAAGATAAGTCGTAAGGTCAGTATTGCCTCACGTGTTCCAGTATTTGTACGGAATCCAAACGGATCTTCCCCGAGGTCGGCATCTACTAGTTTTTCCATTCGTCTGTAAAGAATACGTGTTAGTATTTTGCAGCTGTGGCTTATTAAACTGATTGTTCGGTAATTCTCACATCTGTCAACACCTGCCTTCTTTGGGATTGTAATTATTATATTCTTCTTGAAGTCTGAGGGTATTTCGCCTGTCTCATACATCTTGCTCACCAGATGGTAGAGTTTTGTCAGGACTGGCTCTCCCAAGGCCGTCAGTAGTTCCAATGGAATGTTGTCTACTCCGGGGGCCTTGTTTCGACTCAGGTCTTTCAGTGCTCTGTCAAACTCTTCACGCAGTATCGTATCTCTCATTTCATCTTCATCTACAACCTCTTCCATTTCCATAATATTGTCCTCAAGTACATCGCCCTTGTATAGACCCTCTATATACTCCTTCCACCTTTCGGCTTTCCCTTCTTTGCTTAGAACTGGGTTTCCATCTGAGCTCTTGATGTTCATACAAGTGGTTCTCTTATCTCCAAAGGTGTCTTTAATTTTCCTGTAGGCAGTATCTATCTTATTCCTAGTGAGATAAGCCTCTACATCCTTACATTTGTCCTCTAGCCATCCCTGTTTAGCCATTTTGCACTTCCTGTCGATCTCATTTTTGAGACGTTTGTATTCCTTTTTGCCTGCTTCATTTACTGCATTTTTATATTTTCTCCTTTCATCAATTAAATTCAGTATTTCTTCTGTTACCCAAGGATTTCTACTAGCCCTCGTGTTTTTACCTACTTGTTCCTCTGCTGCCTTCTCTACTTCATCCCTCAAAGCTACCCATTCTTCTTCTACTGTATTTCTTTCCCCCATTCCTGTCAATTGTTCCCTTATGCTCTCCCTGAAACTCTGTACCACCTCTGGTTCTTTCAGTTTATCCAGGTCCCATCTCCTTAAATTCCCACCTTTTTGCAGTTTCTTCAGTTTTAATCTACAGGTCATAACCAATAGATTGTGGTCAGAGTCCACATCTGCCCCTGGAAATGTCTTACAATTTAAAACCTGGTTCCTAAATCTCTGTCTTACCATTATATAATCTATCTGATACCTTTTAGTATCTCCAGGGTTCTTCCATGTATACAACCTTCTATCACTATAGGATTCACAATCTCACCTCCTTTTACAGCGCTTGATCACTAAAAAATGTTAAGTCCACGAAGGTGTTTATTTAAGTTTTGGAAAAACATGAAAATCGAATGGGACCAAGCCGGGAATGTACGGGGGATGATCGATGGCAGTGAATCCAAGGCGCCGAATTATTGCAGCTGTAGCAGCACTTGTGTGTGATCGGCGTTGTCACGTTGAAGGAGAGGATGCTCAATACGTGGGCGAATTTTTCGAATTGGAAACTCGATTACGGCACGCCGCTTCTCATACACCGACGTACAGGGTGAAAATTATTGAACTATATGAAAAAATGGTGAATTAGTTAGAAACTAAGGCGTGCACACACTTTATTCAACATGTAAACGTCACTACAGATATACGGATTTAGGTTACGACATGTTCGATTTACCTGCCATCATTGACGATGATGTGGTGCAGACGAAATTCTGCATGATCCGCTGAAGTGTCGGAATATCGATACTGTCAATGACCTCCTGAATGGCTGTTTTCAGCTCAGCCGAGCAGTTTGAACATCCTAACGAATACCATTCAGAAGTTATGGCGATTTTATTTCGTATAGTTCAGTATTTGTCGCCTTGTGCTTACGTTACCCACCGCCATATTACATGCAACAATACGTGGACCTCTATTGGCAGAAGACTGGAAGTATGTAGATATGAAGAATAAAGGTGTAGAATGTTAATATCGCTTGTCTGACTGAAAACGATTTAAGAGTTTTTGTTGTAACTGCGACTAGAACGGTCGAGGGGTTGAAATGACGGAAAGTGCGGCGGGACCAACGGAAAGGCCGCGATCAACAAAACAACGGGAGAGGACAGACACGACCAACGAAGGACAGAACGAACAAGAAGATGAACAACTGAGTCACAAGGAAACCTAACAAACACGTCCTCTCGTACACACAACAAGAAAGTAAGTATGCTGTCTAACGCGAGGCGATGTGTCCACAGACGTACGCGAGGTTAGACTGACTGGCTGAGCTTTTTTTTTCTTTCTTTATTGATTTTCAATTCCTCCCGAAGGGGGCGGGCTAGCAGCAGCTTAGTACGCTGCTCTACAACCTACAGACTTTTTTAAAAACGGAAGAAGAAAAGAAACAAGAAAAACAGGCGATAAAACGGTGACTTAAAGTGTAAAATGGCGGAAAAATGCAGAAAGTTAAAACAGAAAGCAAAGGGGTTGGCAATGTTAATAAAATACACAGGAATCAGACAAGTAACACAGTAGACACACAATTAAAAAACATGGCGACAGTCTGGTTTCTTTTCGCAAGAGATAAAAAATCACACTCTGCGACAGGATGATGGCCGTTGGCAACACTTCCCAAAAGACACAACACGGAACACTCACTGTAAAACACTCATTGTAAAACTCTGCACGAAAATGGCGGCACAAAGATGACACTCTCGAGCCAAAGGCAGAAGGGGGGAGGGACCTGGAGGAGGGGGAAAAACAAGGAGGGAGGAGAGGAAAAAAACGAAAGGGGGCGGAACAAGGAGGGAGATGACTCATAAGGGGGGAGAGGGGCAGGGCAGACGCGAGAGGGATTGAAAAGAGGCAGGGGAGGGAAATGCAAGAGGACTTGGGGGATGAGAAGGCGGCAGAGATAGGGGAGGTGGGGAAAAAGAGGATGGAAGGGGGGGGAGAGGGAGCCCGGGAAAAGGACAGAGGAAAGGAGGGGGAGTGAGGATCAGAGTTGATACGAGGCATAAATGGAGGGAGAGAGGGCATCATCCGGGAGGGGGAGTTGATGGAAGCCACCTTGGGAAAGGAGATGAAGGGTGTAGAGGTGGAGGGTAGGAAGGACACAACAGTGAAGGTGTGGCAGAGGGCGGGGATGGGAGAGGAGAGGAGCAACCAGGGGGTCAGGGGGATCAAGGCGGCGGGAGGTGTAGAGGATGCGGATATGTTCGAGGAATAGGAGCAGATGGGGGGAAAGGAATGAGGTCATAGCGGATCTGCATGGGCGACGGGAGGCGTATACGGAAGGTGAGGCGGAGTGCATGACGCTCAAGGATCTAGAGGGACTTATAGAATTTGGGGGGGGGGCAGATATCCAGGCGGGACTGGCATAACAGAGGATGGGACGGATTAAGGATTTGTAGTTGTGGAGCATGGTAGAGTGGTTTAATCTCACTGTCCAGCCAGAGAGGAGTTTGAGGGGTTAGAGTCGGTTGTGAGCTTTGGATTGGCTAGAGTGGAGGTGAGGGATCCAGGTAAGGTGATGGGCAATGGTGAGGCCAAGGTAGGCGAGGGTGGGGGAGAGGAAGACAGGATGGGTGCAGGTGGTAAGGGAGAAATCAAGAAGGAGCGAGAGGTACAACCTACGATGATTGCCTGGGTCTTGGAAGGATTGATTTTCAGGACCCACTGGTTGCACCATTCAGCAAAAAGGTCAAGGTGATCCTGGAGAATGCGTTGGGACCGTTGGAGGGTAGGAGCGAGGGTGAGGAATGCGGTGTCATCGGCACATTGCAAGAGGTGTACTGGCGGGGGGGAAGGGTTGGGGCATATCTGCCGTGTACAGGAGGTAGAGGAGAGGGGAGGGGATAGAGCCCTGGGGCACACCTGCAGAGGGGTAGAGCATGTGGGAATTGGCATTATGGACTGGCTGAGCGAGAGGCAGGCGCTTAAGTACCCAATCGGGGACGCCGCTATTGGCCGCTGGAATCACGTGTTCCACTGTGGCGCCCTCACACTAAAAGCGGGCCAGGAGGCGCGCGCCGCCACGGCTTACGGCGTGACGGTGCAGAGACCTCTAGGGGTCTTCGACGTCCATGACGTCTGGCGGGGATTCAAATTCAGCGGCGCGCGATACCAGAGTTTTCACATCCGGAGGCTTTACTTACCAACAACCCGTTGGAAATGCATAGTAGCACTGCACAATCATTAACGCATTGGTTCGGTGGTTCAAACTGTTCCAGAGGGCTTAAAAAGTATGAGCGAATTGCTTTCAGACCGTCAGAGGTTTCATGAATAGCAAGGGACCTACGAGATTTTCTTTTTCTTTATTTAAATTTATTAGCTTTTCGTTTGTTCCCGTACGATGGGCAATAGTGGAAAGCGATAAGACAGTGTGTTTGAGGCGACTTTCACATCAATTATGATGATACGAATATAAAGACAGCATAACAGCAATTCCCCAAGCGGAGAAAATGTCTGATCCGGCCAGGATCAAACCATGGCCTCTTCGGTTAGCAATATGCCCTGCTGACTCCGCAGCTACCAAGGCGAACAAGCCCATACACATCGAAGACCAACGTCGCTGTTTTCAGAGTGGAAGGACACGGTTTCGATTCCCGTTATCTCCTCAGATTTTATTCTGATGTTTAGTGGGTGGCTATAAAGGGGACTCGGGAGTCCACGGAGATATGTATGCTCCATGTGAACGCGCCAAGTCATTCCGCACAGGGCTCTATCACACTGACTGCTTCTTGGGGCTATGGAATTGTGCCCCTTGTTCCGTATTTCCCAGACACGGGACTCAGTAACTTCTTTTTCGTTTTTCGGGTTATGAAACAACTGAGTGGCTAACTTTTCCAATTTGTTGAAGAGGTGATTTTCACAAGTCGTCTACCGTTGGGAAAAATGTGTCGCATTTATGGATGAAGATGTAACGGAGGACTAACACCTCTCACAGTTTCATAATGGTAGCTATACTTTTCTTTTCGAGGTATTAATTAAAACTGTATTTCAGGCCCTGGTTAATTAACCCACAGAACACTGCTACCTTTAGAACCCTTCCACGGAGGAATGCATTCGTGCTTATCGACTGGTCACTTCCTCTAAATTTATCGTATTTGATTACTATTTGTGTGTGGTAATTGATGTAATCTTTAGAAATATCTGTATTTACATGATGAACGTAATGTAGATGATCACATTGGAATAAATACATGACATAGTTTTCGCTCAGATAGATACTCTTATAACGAAATACGGGTTCGTTCGTTTGGAGATCAAAGGGACTAAGCTTCATGGTTATGAGTCCCTTTTCTCTTAGTCACACAGGTCTCAGATTAGAACTAAACCCCAAAGGAATCCTATCGCTTGAAATCCGGGGAAGGAACAGAATGTGTAAACTATGTGTGTAAACACACTGAAGTAGAAAACGAAAGTATGAGCCAAAATTGAAAAGATGAACGAAAAGGAAAAAAGTGGTAAAAGATTTTTAAAAAATTTAGCAGATGGTCTTGGCTGGCTGATCACAAGAATAAAAAAGGATGAGCCAGCCATACTGCAACACACTAGAATTCCCAGCCTAAAAATACAAGGCAAGAGAAACACAGATGATGAAAGGACGAACACCAAGTCGAACAGAGGGAGCGAGGAAGAGTTAAAATGCGCGTAGGGTGAGGGCGTGAAAGATGAGGGTAAGGCGCCCACCTTTAAATAGAATGATGAAAAAACCCTTCACGGGTAAAACTTACAACTACGTTAGCCGTTGAGGCATCGTCAAATAAAAGGGAAGGGAGCGCGTCAGGGAGATGAAAAGTCTGCCGCAGGGCGGCTAAATATGGACAGTCAAAAAAGCAAGATGTGGACCACTGTCAAAAGTTAACCACAGTGACGCTGAGGTGTGTCCTCGCGACGTAGAAGATGACCGTGAGTTATCCAAGTACTGCCGATGCGGAGCCGGCGAAGGACAATGCAACCCTATGCGAGAGACTCGCATGGAGGACCTCCACACATTCGTCGTCTGCTATAGGAAAATAGTGATTTATTTATTGGGACAGTTACATTCTCCGATGAGAGCTTTGTGGTCTTGTCTTGCATGATTCCAGAAAGATTATGTACTACAGTGTCAGAATACATACATGAACAACATAATGGACAGCATAGAGGGTGATTTGATATCTCTTACTCTAAACAACTTGAAAGGTGTCTCATTTAATCAGTCATCTTTCCTACGTTCCACTTATTTACATGTCGATTATTGGGACTCACTTTCGCTTTTGTATCGATATATTCAGTTATTTACTGCAGATTTACAGATATGTTACCTGATGTTTTAAAGCATGTCGTACCTCTTACAGTTTTTGTTTGTCATCTTTTTTGTAGATCTCGTTACTTTGTTTAAATCTTCAAAATCTTACAAATAATAACACTTTCTTTAAAAAATAACAATTTGAGTTTGAAATATAAATAAAATTTTGTTGTTGTAAGAATATAAACAGATGATAAAACTCTAGTATTCGTTATACTTTAGTAAAATTTTTGGCAAGTTATATCTGATTCGTAATTCTAGATGGCTTATTTACTGCTACATCTCGTCGACCTTCTCTTCATGTTCCTCGGAAGTGTCACTATAGTCGCTGTCACTGTGGCTGACGCTGTCCGCCCTTTGGAGATTATTGTAAATATAAAAAAAAAATCTTTCTTAATACATTTAGTTCTCCTATTGTTTTTCACCTCTTACTGCTGTACATGTACACTGTGGTGTCACCGCCAGACACCACACTTGCTAGGTGGTAGCTTTTAAATCGGCCGCGGTCCGCTAGTATACGACGGACCCGCGTGTCGCCACTGTCAGTAATTGCAGACCGAGCGCCACCACACGGCAGGTCTACAGAGACTGACTAGCACTCGCCCCAGTTGTACAGCCGACGTTGCTAGCCATGGTTCGCTGAGAATTACGCTCTCATTTGCCGAGACGATAGTTAGCATAGCCTTCAGCTACACTTGCTACGACCTAGCAAGGCGCCATTACCAGTATAGATATTGAGATTCTATTAATGTATCATCAAGAGCGATGTTCTACAAATGTGGATTAAAGTTAAGTATTCCAGAAGCTACGTACGTTTCTTTATAGCATTCATTACGTATCCTGTTTCAGACCTCACGCCAGCCTGCGTGAGTTTAAGCGCGTGCCTTTCGGCTTCCTCTCATTGTGTCTAGGCTGTCTTGTCTAGACACAACATACACTATGTGATCAAAAGTATTCGGACACCCTCAAAACATACGTTTTTCATATTAGGTGTATTGTGCTGCCACCTACTGCCAGGTTCCCCATATCGGCGACCTCAGTAGTCATTAGACATCGTGAGAGAGCAGAATGGGATACTCTGCGGTACTCACGGACGTCGAACGTTATCAGGTGGGTAGGTGGCACTTGTATCATCGCCTGTAAGCGAGATTTCCATACTCCCAAAAAATCCCTAGGTCCACTGTTTCCGATGTGATAGTGAAGTGGAAACGCGATGAAACACGTACAGCACAAAAGCGTACAGGCCGACCTCGTCTGATGACTGACGGGGACCGCCGACAGCTGAAAAGGGCTGCAATGTGTAATAGGCAGACATCTATCTAGACCACCACACAGGAATTACATATTGCATCACGATCCACTGCAAGTACTATGACAGTTAGGCGGGAGGTGAGAAAATTTGGATTTCATGTCGAGCAGCTGCTCATAAGTCACACATCGCTCTGATAATTGCCAAACGACGCCTCGCTTGGTGTAAGGAGCGTAAACATTGGACGACTGAGCAGTGGAAAAAACATTCTGTGGAGTGAGGAATCATGGTACGCAATGTTGCGATCCGATGGCAGAGTGTGGGTATGGCAAATGGCCGGTGAGCGTCATCTGCCAGCGTGTGTAGTGCCAACAGTTAAATTCAGAGGCGGTGGTGTTATGGTGTCGTCGTGTTTTTCAACGAGAGGGCTTGCATCCCTTGTTATTTTGCGTGGCACTATCACAGCACAATCCTACATTGATGTTTTAAGCACTTTCTTGCTTTCCACCGTTGAAGAGCAATTCGGGGATGACGATTGCACCTTTCAACATGATAGAGCACCTGTTCATAATGCAAGACCTGTGGCGCAGTGGTTACACGACAATAACATCCCTGTAACGGACCGGCCTGCACACTGACCTGAATCCTATAGAACACCTTTGGGATGTTTTGGAACGCCGACTAGGTGCCAGGTCTCACCGACCGACATCGATACCTCTCCTCAGTGCAGCACTCCGTGAAGAATGGGCTGCAATACACCCAGAAACATTCCTGCACCTGAATGAATGTATGCCTGCGAGAGTGGAAGCTGTGATCAAGGCTAAGGGTGGGCCAAGACCATATTGCATTCCAGCATTACCGATGGAAGGGCCCCACGAGTTTGTTAGGCATTTTCAGCCAGGTGTCCGGATACTTTCAATCGCATCGGGTATTTATGTCTATTCCAGTGTTGTCTGAGTGTAGTGTGTCTCTTTTGCTCTCTTTTTGCACGCAGAAGGCAGTGTGTTTTGGGAACCTTCTTCCCAGCAAATGCATGTAGGTGTCTGTTTCAGACTCACTCGGTTTAAATGTGTGTGATAAGTTCATGCTCAGTTAACCATACCGTTGGTGGGATCGGTGTGTTTCATTCTCAACTACTCCCTTATGTCAGGAAGTCGTGCAGTCTACGTCCCTTATTACTTACATCTCTCTCATCTCGCAGTGTATTCGAACGCTAACCTTTAAGGTGAAGTGTTGTATGTGTGGGTGCACTAGTTATTGTGTGTACCTCATCTAGTCTCCCTACCTTTGCATCGATAACACATTGATCGATTTCCGCATTTTCAATGCTAAATCAGATACCATTAGATATTTGTTGGCGGTCGTCCGTGCGAGTTTGGCTCAGTCAGTGAATAACGAGGACCTTATCACGTTATTTGGCCAGGCTAGTTTTCGAAACGAGAAAGTGACCACTGGAGTGTAGCAGTTAGCTGGGGTGTAGCAGTCAGTTGGAGAGTGTCGTTGTTACTTCGAGCAGGAAAACGGTCCTGGCCACGAAATGGTCGCTAGTGGTTCTCTGACATATTCCGTTTTGGTACTGCTGCGGGTGGAAGACATGATAGCCGTATGCACTAGTAACGAAAGAGAGAGAGAGAGAGAGAGAGAGAGTGTTTATGAGTGTGGTAATGAGTTATTACTGACGACGTGAGAATCGGCAGATATCGCTCCTTTCTTAGTAACACAAGGGACTATGTACCTTACCTTTACCATTGGCATGTTGCATTGGAGGAATGTGGTTGCTTATATCTTCTTTTCGATTGTCTGGCACTAACTCCTACGATCAGTTCGTGGCGAGCTTTTCTCTGTTTATGAACTGAATTTAACTCGAGACAGGGTGTGGTAAGGGGGTTCTTAATTTACCAAAAGAAGTTGCACTTTTCACACCGTTTCGAAATCGTGTAGTAAGGAATCGATGTTAGCGTCACTATGCTGAGAGTAGTAGGTGTTTGTTTGTTAATCAATCGAACTGTCTAAGGCTTTTGTGAACTTTGAAGAACATAATAACTATAAAATAACTACGAAGTTAGTGCAAATCTCGTATCTTTATCTTAAATTTGTACCTTCCGTAAATTTAGTTCCCTGGAGCATCAGTTTCGTCAGATACTAGAAGAGAGCAAACGTGAAGCGTAGCCCAATGCCTACTTTGAAAACTTAAAGTAAATATCGACATATCTCATCCATGTCAGTATTCTCAATCAAGAAACCATTTCTGCCCGTAGTAGGTGCTCACAAAAACCAACTTTTTGGTTTAGCAAGTTATTTGTAGGTAAGTCACATCGAGCGGTTCGAGACAGTGGCTACTCGACATTTGATTTATCGTTTTGTGTTGCGATGTTATTTCGTCAAAGTATAACAAACTCACGCATGAAAGCATAAATTGGAGTTTGTGTTTTGCTAACCTAGGAGAGTTAATATGTAACAATTTGTTCCGCTGCGCTGAGTAAGTAAGGGTGTCTGTAGAACCACAACAATAGTTAGACAGCATTTTGTTATCTTGGAACTTATACACTTTTGAAGGAAGTTAAACGTGTAGATCCATACAATTTAACTGACGCCCTCACAAAGTACAAAAAGGAAGTAGTTAGAGTGTGTGCGTTTTTAGTAGTCAAAAGTCAATCACGCTCAAAGCTAAAGAACGGAATTGCATTACTGTAAACATACAATATTTGGCAATGACCATTGTTTATGTGATGCCACTACGAATATTTACCACAAGTATTCAAATTTCAATGTGTAACTATCCTACAGTATCTACATTTCAACAAGTTCTGCTTTCTATATTGTTTCCTCAACTTTAACACAGAATACAATGTAGTTGCCATGAAATCTGTGGACTGTGAATAGGCTGTGTCTTTCTACGCTTATCTAAATCGTTCCGTAAACATCTTTTATTGATTTCGTACTGTAATTCCACTTATATTTAGACGTACTTAGGCCGATAGTGTCTTACTTCATCTACATCTGTACTCCGGTAATCATTGTGGAGATCACGCCAGAAGGTGTTTCCCATTGCACAACTCGACAACAAACAACATTCGCAACAGGTGGAAGAATCATGGTTCTCATAGGACTGAAAAAGCAAGGGCGTTACTTTCCTTGAAGAAAATGTACCTTAAGAAGGAGAACCACAACAAAAACCTTCTTGTGATGGTGCTCAGGCTCGTCCTGGGAAGGGCTATCGAAGGAAATGGGCTATGCCCTTTGACAGAAACCATCCCGCCATTGCTTTAAGTGATTTAGCTAAATCACTAAAAATCTTAGTACGGATGACATGATCGTGATATGAACCATTCGATATAATTGTCTTCACCATTCAACACCTTGACTTTAAGCTAACGTAAGTGAAATGAGGGTCGACTGTTCTTATTTCGATGCAAAAGATTTTGAAGATCCGACTTTGGTTGGACTGACCTTGTCGTTCATTTTAGGCTCCAAATACCAACACGGCTTAATAGGACGATAATGGCACTAAAATCGCATCTCTGCCCTTGTCACAAACATTAATAGCAACTCCGATTAAAAGCCCATTCCGCCATTTATATTCTCCTAACTGTAAAAGGGGACCCATGCTATTCATCGTAACAGATGGCTGGTTCAAATGGCTCTGAGCACTACGCGACTTAACTTCTGAGGTCACCAGTCGCCTAGAACTTAGAACAAATTAAACCTAACTAACCTAAGGACATTACGCATATACATGCCCGAGGTAATATTCGAACCTGCGACCTTAGCGGTCGCTCGGCTCCAGACTGCAGTGCCTAGAACCGCACGGCCACTCCGGCCGGCGTAACAGATGGCTCCGGAGACTAATTTTCAGGATAACGTCCTTAGTTCAAATGTAGTCTCTTGAATTTTCCAATGCCCCTTCCATTCTCTACAACTACTAAGGGATGCTCCGCATCGTAGCCATAGATAACATTTTTACTTAGTTTTGTATGACTTCGGTACACTGTCAACGGCCGTTCCGGACTCCTTACAACGGTTTCCGCGGGATAATTAAAGCTACGCACCGTCGGGCGAGGCCAGTATCTGGATGTGTGACCGTCGAGGTATGCCACGTTCTGTTGCCGACTTTCCCTTTGTCTTTACCGCAGAGGGGACAGAGGAGTGGTGGCGTAATGCCACAGATCACCAGACTTTGCGCCGATGTCCGTAGTAAATTCCAAACCTCGCTGCAGTAGCTTGTGAAATGAAGGTGATCCGTCCGTCGGATGCGGACTTTAAACTTGCCGGGCCTCTCGGTGATCTTCGAGAGGAGCAGGATGAGTACCAGTACTGGATATCACCCTCTCCCATCTCTCGTTGTCTCCAACACGTACACGACATTACGTCACACATCACTGCGGTCATCTGCACATCGACACATACTACTGCGGTCGTCTACACATCCACACACAGCTATCACACCTCGCAAAAGAAAGGTGATTGCGGACTCACAGGATTGTTGAAACCTTTCCAATTAGGTGGCTGAACCTGCCCTTCTGTGTCTCCCTGCCATTCATGCCCTACGATTTCACTTTGTTTTCGTACAAGGACGAATCTGTTCATTTGAAAATGGCTAGTGAATATCTTAAGTTTTATGTAATGGAGGAATCATTCGAAATACTTGAAAATGCCAGAGTCAAAAGAATTTTTTTAAAATAACGTAAACACAAAATTTTCTTACAAATGATATCTTATGTGCATCTGGTTACGACACTTCACACAGTTTTCCAACCAAGATTACTGTTGGGAGACAAATCTATCATTCTTTTTTTGTTTTCCCATCACGTTTACTGCAGAGAGACAAATCTATCATCATTTTGGTTCACGTGTTATCAGCAACAAACCTTTCTGGAACTGAATTTTCAGAGTTGACGATGATGGTGCAACTAATACATAATACCTCCACATTCACAGTGTTTCCCTAGGCATAGCTGAAACGGTGCAAATATATTTTCATTAAAAGAATCAGCTGCTTCACTGATCTTCCATGTATTCTCGACATGAGTGATAAAAATTACGGTTCTAGGTGTTCTGTCACGCTGTCGTTCGTATTTTAAGCACAAAATTTTTACTGGTACTGTGAGTTTTTCTATTTGTGTACTAAATGCCTTGACTCCAACTATAGTGGCTGAACGCATTCAAGCGCCTCTAGGTTGCAAGAATGTCAGGTTTACTACGACAATATCCAAGGCACAGGAAAGGGATTCCTCAAGTGACAGCTCTCCATTTGGAGGGGCAATGTTCCTCAGTGTGACAAATTAGTTTGGCTTAGTTTAAACTCACCTGAAAAGAATAAACATAATTTTTCAGGCAGAATATCTTGCAAACATTGTATACAAGCACGCTTTGAAAATATCTGTTGATACTTTTTTCTACGAAAACTAAGCAAAATTTTCAGAGAAAACCAAATAGTGCACAGGCTACTACGTAGGACGAGTCAACAGTTATTGTTGGAAGAAATATACGAAACGGACACTTATACTACCAAAAATTGAAAAAAAGGTAACAAGTCAGGTTTTGAACTAGAAGAAGTCTTGTGTCCTCGCCCGTAAACTAAAGCACTCCAGGTTATAGTGATCAGGATCTCACATAACACGATTTATTGTTTCTGCAAGTGAGGGGATAGCCTTCACTATTATGTCGTGTGGTGCATTATTCAATAGTCAAGTGCTTTCGGTATAGAGATACTTGGGACACATTCTTGTGCTAAGGTGGGGAACTAAAAGACTAACTGGGAATCCTGAGAAAATTATTGGTGCTAGTGTATTACACTCGATGTTAAATAATTGAGGCTGTTACTGCAGACGAAACGAGTGATAAAATACACTTTCTGGTTATTGTACTTTGTACGGTTTATGTAACGCTAAAGGTGACTTGTAGTGAGTTAATGTGATCACAGAAATAGCTATCTCACAGAGGAATTTAGTACGAAGTCAAGGTGTATTATTTAGGCACTACTTGCGCCGCATCCAAGGGTGTCACAATCCACAAAGGTGAGATGCAGGTAGCTCATAACATTTGTTACTGTTACATCCTCTGGTACCGTCCAGACGGCATCCCGCTGTACGGCGTGGTGTCACAATTTGCGTAATTAGCAGACCTGGCTATTCAGTGACACTGACAGCGACAGCTGGCCAAAGAGGGCACTGAATCTGACACAATAACATTACCGCGCCTTTAGCAGACGCCAAACACCCGTCTGATGACATCACGTTGCTCAGAGGGCCAATAAATCAGTTGCTTGTAATCCGGCAAGTGGCAGCCAGTTACGCGTATTGGGTTCACTCATCCGTGAGATAACAGAATCACCGCTGCTGGGCCTCTACAGACAGCCTACGCACAGTCGACAGCAAGTGCACAGCGTGTTCATTTTTTGATCAGTCCACGGTTGGAGTCCGTGCTTAGAAGACAGCGAGTGTGGTACCACCAGAAGTGAAGTGGACTTTCAAAAGTCATCACGAAATTCACCTTGTATAAGTTGCTATCAGACTAGTCAACTGCGAACATAGTTACTGATAGTTACATGCCCCACGAAATATTGGGAATGGAGATAATGACAGTGGTCCAGTGTGTATTCACAGGGAATAAATATATTAAGTATTGTTCTTCCTATTTGCGTGCGAAGACAAGTTCGATTTAAATACTTGCAAGCAAACTGTGAAAGCAGAGTTTCGTTTTGAATCGACGTCCATTAGAAGACAATTAGAACACGTCTGGTGTTTGTCCCTCGCAAATACAGAGAAATTAAATAAGAAATTTAGCAACTATTGGGTAATCTTATTCGACATTCATTTATATATTTACTTCAGTGGAACGAAACAATGACCCTGAAGTTAGGACTGAAATTATTATAGTACTGCTGTATAAGAATGGCTAACTTGTAAGGTTACAATTTTGGAAAAATTATTTTACTGCCAGTCTCTGTATATAAAAGACAATGTCCTTACTGACTGACTTATCATCGTCGAACCCAGACCACTAGGGACAGAAACCTGAAATTTGGAAAAGTGGATCTTATTCTGTTGACGTCGGTTAAGAAAGAACTTTTCGATATTTTGACCATAAGGGGGTGAAAGAAGGTTGTTTTTTTGGAAATATTGCTATTAAGGCAATTTTGAAACTAGATCTACGAAAATTAGTATTTTGTTCCTCGGTCAGAAATAAGGAAATACATGTTCCAAAATTGTTTGGAAATTTAACCATATGAGGGTTAAATATTGGGAGCCAGCTTTTTGAGAAAATATATCACTGTCAACTACTAAAGTAATTCTAAAGCGACATCTATGAACATTGGTATATAACTTCTCGGATACAAAAAAAAAAAAAATTAGTGTTTTCGTGTGTTTCGAAATTAAACTCCTAACGGGATGAAGTACGGAATGATAGTTTTTATGAAACTACATTACTAGGAAAACATTTTTAAACCTGATCTGTGAAAACTTAAATTTGGCTCCAGAAAAAAAATAAAAAGATGCGTGTTTCACTGTTTTTTTTTTAATTCAATCCCTAGGGGGTGAAAGTGGAGCTGAAAGTCTTATGGAAAGTATTTTTGAAGTTAAATCTATGAAAATTTAGACTTAGTTCCTCTGTTAGAGATAAAACGTACACATGCCACTGGAAATTCTTCTCTTAAAGGGGTGAAACAAGGGGTGAAACGTTTTATCAAAGTTTTCTATTTCCAAAGCATTTTTAAAGCTAAATCCTTGAAAACTGGTGTCTGATTTCTCGGCTAGAGATGACATAAGTTCAGACTGATTCAGTGACTCATCATCTCCAAGCCAAAACCGCTAAGGCTAGAAACTTGGAAGTTTCTAGAGGTTGCGCATTGTATACTGGGAGTCATCATCGTTTTAGAAGGGATTGTCCGAAATTCCATTCTTCAGGGGAGTGATTTATGGGGTGAAAGGCTTTTTGGAAGTATGGTGCTATTAAGGGAATTTGAAGCTAGAATTACGAAAACTGGTATTTGGTTTCTCAGTCAGAAAATAAAAAAAGAATGTTTCAGCATTTTTGAAAATTCAGCTACTAAGGGGGCAAAATAGTGGGTGAAAGCTTTTATGAAAATAAATAATTACTGAAGAAATATTAAAGGCTTTTAAGGCTACGTGTAAGACACGTGGTATTTGACTTCTCGGATAGAAATAAAAAAATGTTTCTGGAAATTCTACCCCTAAGACACCAATAGGGGAAGAAAATTTTTAAGAAAATATTTCGTTGCATTAGGAAACTTCAAAGTTAAATTTATGAAAATTGACACTTCCCTTCCTCGTTAGATATAGAGAAATATTTGTAAAGGGGCGAAATCTCTCCACAAGAACGCAAAAGGCGTGATTAACAAAGACTTTGGACTCCGTCTACCAGAATCTCTTTTTAGTCAGAAATACTTTCGGATAATACCGTTCTGATGCGGGCTTAATTAGCGTGAAAACTTAGGCGTTGTGATTTGTGAACAACACAGAAATTTGATTACATAAAAACAAAAAACAAAACAAAAAATCTCTGTGAGCCACAAAGTCTACCTGAGCGACGTATAGACCTCTAAGGTAGTGGTGAATGAAGTGTAATTGCCGTCGTAGTATTTTCTAAACAGTGCTGTTGGCCATACGGGATTGCGGTGTAACTCTTAAGATTCTTGTCAGTGGTTATTCGGCCACACAATAAACTTCCGTAAAGACAACGACGATTTCTTTTTAAATCTTCCTGCTCCTTTTCTACAAGCATAAGAAATAAAACTCTATGCAAGTTTTCTGCAGGCATACATTCAATCAGTTCGTTTTAGTGCTGCTTCTGTTAAGTTACCTAGAAGCAGTTAGCGTGACAGTGGAATCATATTTATTCCACTGGATGGAATGCTTTCTATTTTCAGCTACTTGGCTAAGAAGTCATGTCCTACTACAGAGTACTTTGAGGCACATAATTTTAACGCTTCTGACTACAATGAGTATCAAACAATAATAAACACATGTATTCTTTCTCATTTTCGCCAGACAGTTATACAGCCGTTTCTTCTTCCATAATCCCTTGGATAGATAGGTGACACAGGCCTTTAACTACTGTTTTAATTACATAATGGTGGTAATAACATAACAATATGTAGGATGGGATCCATGAAAATGTCCAGGAAAATATTTCATCCATATGAAGAAAAGCAACCAAACTTACATCTTCCAACCCTGTTTGGAACTCGTAAGATGGACTGCCTGTCTTATAATGGATGGAATATTTTCTGGGCTAGTTAATGTAGCCCACTGCTAAATAAGACTAACAGTTATAGATTATAATAAGGAACTCACTGTTGTGCATTATAGACGTCATACAGGATACTTACGGCAGGATAATTTTTTAAATCGAACAGTGGGAAGAATTGATCTGTAGGTAGCTAACGTCGAAACAGGTAATCATAAAGAAGAGTATATGCCATCAGTGACCGAAAATAGGCAGTAAAGGACCACAGTGATAACCGTTTCTCAGTATGGAGTTCCATTTCTCTTTGACAATAACTTTGCTTGCTCATGATATTTTATATGCCAGACTTCCAAGATTTATTGAATGGAATGTATACCGCCTTGGGAAGAGCATATAAGACAGAAATTAACCAAAGTGAAACACTAATAAATTGCAGTCTAAATAAGCAGGTTGAGCAGAAGGAATAGATTAGTAAGTAGATCAGGAAGTGAGACACTAAAAGTGCTAATGGAGTACTGCTGTTTGGAACTCAAAAGAACTGATGGAGCAAGAAGTAAAGACTATATTAACAGCAGACCTAAGAACTACAACAAACGCGAATCCGAAATTTGCCAATAATAATAATTATAAATAAAAGTGTTAGAAAGCGTTTGCCGAAAGTACGGTATTTGTCTGAAGTGTTATTCAGAAGTGAAGCGTCGACGTTGAACAGCACTGTCAAGAAGAGGATTGAAGCATTTGAAAAAAGGTGTTACAGAAGAAAGCTAAATGAGGAGGTACTGAATTGAATCTGGGACAAAAATTTGCGGCGCAAGTTGACTAAACGATGGGATCGATGTTAGGACACTTCTTGATGGATAACATGATAGTTTATTTGGTAACGGAAGGAAATGTGGGGGTGAATTGTAGAGGACGACTATGAGTGAAGTAACCTGGTTAAATGGCTGTCACTTGCAGTCGTTAAGATTCGAGCAGGGTGTAGCAAGGAATGAAACCAGTCCTCGGGCTGAAGACGACGCTAACATTCTCAACAATTATTGTAAAGAACCTAACTTTGGACTCATTAAACATTAAATTAGGAAATGAGTAAGTTGCAAGAATTGAAGCCTGTAACTTGCCGGCCGTTCGGCACTAGAGCGCTACTTCTTCAACTGAAAGGAATAATATTCTTGGGGTACGAAATTGAGGGACGTAAAAAATCACGAAATATTGTTTTCCTTATGCCGTGGTATTCGTCTAAAGCCTTTTTCACGAACTGCTCTTATCTCCCTCCTCCACAATCAGTGTGTCAAACAGCATCGACATTAGTAGATCGCTGAGTTTAGTCCCCTATTGGTAACCGTTAGGTGGCATTCCGCAAGCCTGTAGAAGTATCGTGGTGTCAGAGGGTAGGATTTAACATCGCAGAAATGGATTTTTCAGTTGAAGTGAAAGTTTTCTAGATTTGATACCGCTACGTCAGTTTGCCTTCATGGCGTTAGTCTGTCGTGTGAAGTAGGACTGTAACATAACCATCCATGTCTTCGAAGGAGCTAGTACAGATTTGTCTGGAGAGAGAGAGAGAGAGAGAGAGAGAGAGAGAATCAGTGAGATGGCACTTTTGCCTGTTTCCCAAGTGATAGGTACGAGCATCTGACCGCAGTGGGTTTTCTTCCTCGGTGAACAACGTCCTCGAAGGGTATATAATTGTGTTTGAAGTGTGTCTATATGGTACAGGATGTGTGCATAGTGCGATGAAGTTGAGAGAAATTTCAAACACAGCCCTGGATTACGGAAGCAGACTTTAAAAGAATAAAGACACCGTCATTGGATTTGTTGATATAGGGAAACCGTTCGAGAATGTAAAATGATGGAAGATGCTCGAAGGACTAAGAAATAGAGGTATAAGTTATATAGAAACACGGATAATATACAAGATGTACTGGAACGAAAGAAAATAACAAGAATGGAAGACGAAGAACGACGTGCTCCAATTAAAAGGATGTAAGACAGAGATGTAGTTTCTCACGACTGATGTTCAACTCATACATTGAAGAGGCAACGTTAGAAATAAAAGTTGGCCCATCAGTTCGATTAAAATTCATGACGAACCGATGTCAGTGATAAAATTCGCTGATTATGTTGCTATCTTTAGTGACAATGAAGTGTTACAGCAAACGATGAAAGAAACGAACAAATTAATGAGTACAGATTACTGACTGAGAGTAAAGGGAAGAAAGAAGAAACTAATGACGCGCAAGATTGAGAATGGCGTTGAACTTAAAATAGAGGACCACCAAGTAAACGAAGGAATTATGCTATATTGGAAGCAAAATACTGCATGACGTACGAAGCAAGGTGGACATGAATGGAGCCAATGCAGGCAAAGGGGGCATTTCTGGCAAAAAGAATTCTGCTAGTAACAAATATCAAACTTAATTTGTGGAAGAAGTTTCTGGGAATGTACGCCTTTAGGACAGGATTGAATGAGAGTAGGTCAAAGGAATGTGGAAACCCGAAACAAAATAGAATTAAAGTTTTTGAGGTGTGATGCTGTAGAAGGGTTTTGAAAATAAGTTGGAGTGGTAAAGAAGGAAATGAGATTATGCACAGGAGTGGTGAGCGAAAAGAAAACATTAACAAGAGAAAGGTAGAGGATCATAGGGCAAGACTTCTGGGATTAACTTCCATGATGCCACAGGCACCTGTAGGGCGTAATAACTGTAGGCGAAAACAAACATAGGAATATACGCAACATATGTGCCAGCTCGTGGGGTTTGCTTGCTACTCTGAGATGAAGACGTAGGGATAGGAGAAGAATTTATGGCTGTTTACTTCAAAGCCGTCAGGAGACCGATTAAAAAACCAAATCGGCGAGAGTGAAGAGAGAGTGAAGCTAGATGACGGCACATAGCCTTGTCCTATCGAACAGCAACATGGATTAACATTGATAGTGTTACCTGATCTCACGCCATGCGCAACTGCGGGTATATCTATAATTTAATGCAGGACATCAGTGCAAAGTCTAGCGAACAGGGAGAATGAAAACCTTGCTGCGTTAGCTAACGCACGACTGAGCGACAGCACTCGACTCGGATACTGGAGTTAGTTTGAAAGGACCTATATTGATGTCTCTAAGCCGTGAAGTAGTTTGCTAAGCCGTGAAGTAGTTTGCTAAGCCGTGAAATAGTTTGCATCACGCTCCGTAGTTCAAAATTCGTGCAATATCTAATATCCACCCTCTCCAGTATACTGTGACAACAGTCACCAAACACACAGGCACGGACACATATACCCACGTGCACACACAAACACAAACACACAAACAAATACACACACACACACACATACATACACACACACACATACACGCGCGCGCGCTCACACAGACACACACACACATTCACAGAGAGAGAGAGAGAGAGAGAGAGAGAGGGAGGGAGGGGGGAGAGAGAGAACGATAGATTGAGAGGTCTGTATCTTGCCAATAAATCTACGTGCTGGGAATGTCTTCCTGGATATCCAGAAACTGCGCTGCTGTTACTTGCGGCCTTGAAGAATTGACTGCGCTTTGTATCTAAGCGGACGCCTGCGTTGGGGAACTGCAGGCGCCTATAAAATCGCGTATAAAAGTCAGCGTCCAGGCGTAACTCTTTCCCTTACACAGATATCTGCAACCGCAGGCAGCGCGCCTTGGTCTTGCTGTGGAGGAGACGAGAAAGATATCCAAGTGGGAAGTATTCGCGTATCTTGTGCCGAAACTAGGTCATAACCAATTTTATTTGGTATAACTTTACCACGATTCAGAGATGTACGAATATGCTGGAGGTATAAAGAACTCATCAGATCGACATGTTCCCTACGTACCTTCCTCCGTGAGTAATACCGTGTGTCGCACAGCAATACGAACTCGGAACCTTGGCTTTCACAGGCAATTATCATATCGACTAAAGACTCACAATTGGCAACTAGCTATTACAGCCTTACTTCTGACAATAACTCTCTCCTACAGGGAGGGCTGGTCGTGAGTAAAGCTTCGATAGCTCAACGCAGAGATCTATGTTCACGAAAGGCAAGGTTTCAGTTTCCTGCCCAGGTCCGTTACACAACTTTAATCTCCGAGAGACTGAACGATTCACTATGGAATTTCGGAATGTTGTCGATTTTAAAATTCTGTTTCCATAGCTTTACTTCGTTATCATAACGCTATGCCAGCTGCAGTCGTTGCTGAGCAAGTGCTTAGACGCATAATCTTCAGCTCGTAACACCAACACGAGCAGTTAACAGGGTCCAACGAGGAACACTTTTCGATTTTGACGGGAGCTTTTGTTATTGTGTCAGCTGAGTATTGTAGATATACCCACTCTATCTCCAGATAAGGAAGGAAGATCAGAATATAACAGCGATACGTGCCAGAAGCCAGCAGAAAGCCCACAGTAGCATCCTCCTCCCGTGGCATAAAAGGTGGGATGACACCAAAAGAGTAGGTCGCGGTAGTTTTCTCCCGATCCTAAAATAGAGAATGGTAATGAGACACCTGAACTCACCAAGATTGTAATGCATACGTGCATCCCCTTCAAGTGTTTATGCTAATTATTACGCACATTTATGCGCTCGGGAGTGTTCAGTAGCAACCAGGCTACATGCCCATTTGACAATTATGCGTCAGCAAGGGGCATTAACGAGAACACCATAAGAGGCAATGTAGGAACAATATCCGACTATTCGGGAATAGGGTGTTACACGGTCTGAGACAGTGTTCCGAGACAAACTTCCATCAAAATGTCCACAAACGTGACGTCATATATATATATATATATATTTATATATATATATATATATATATATATATATTATTATACAAATTTGGCCGTTAAAGACCGTGAAAACAGTTATTTCTTGCGCTTCTGGGAAGTCTTCTTTCTCTCAGTCCACACTTCTTTCATTCTTGCACTGAAGGCGGCTTTTCTCTCTTCAGACCATTTAGTTCCACAAGTCTTCTTAATTTTCACACCGAAACCCGTGAATGAATTCAGTTTTTTTTCTAAAAAGGTTTCTGTTAAATATTGTTTCCTGATCTCTGTCCATTTCTTTTAGATCTCTTTCTGTGTTGATAAACCATAAATTTTTATTTTTAAGATTTGCGATGTACGAAAATATTTGTTTTGTAAGCCTATTCGGGTTCATCCTCATGATGTGAGCATAAAATGAGCATCTTCTTTTTCTAATTTCGTCTGTAATTTTGTTGCACTTCGTATACACTTCTTTGTTGCTTTTTAGTCTGTATACGGGCTTGCCTTGATCATCTGTTATTTTCCTGTGTCCAAGAATTGTCCTCACAATTCTTCTTTCACGATTTTCTATCTGTTCTGCGTATGTAAAATTTGCCAGTGTTTCTGATGCATACAGTATCTGCGGTCTAATGACAGTCTGGTAGTGTCTGAGTTTAATGTTTTTGGATATACATTTTTTTGAATACATTTATCTGCAGTAGTGCTTTGCTGTCTCTAGTTTTTGTATTCTAGCCCTGCAGGCTGGATGACCTTTTGCCACAGGCTGAATTAGTTCACCAAGATATTTAAAATGTTTAGATATTTGTAATGTTTTGATATTTGTAATGATTTCTGTCTTTTCAAATGAAATTTGCAAGCCTACTTTTTCAGCAGTTTCTTTAAGTAATTCTATTTGTTTTATTGTGTCTTTTTGTGTGTAAGCTATATATGTATATATATATATATATATATAGGAGACAAGTGGAGTGTCCCTATTCCTGAGGGAGAAAGATGGGGATCTCTCTTGTGTGTCGGGAAGATGGTTCAAATGGCTCTGAGGGCTATGGGACTTAATTTCTGAGGCCATCAGTCCCCTAGAACTTAGAACTACTTAAATCTAACTAACCTAAGGACATCACACACATCCATGCCCGAGGCAGGATTCGAACCTGCGACCGTAGCGGTCGCGCGGTTCCAGACTTTAGCGCCTAGAACCGCTCGGCCACTCTGGCCGGCTCTCGGGAAGACAGGGCCACTCGAAATGCACGGTCGAGAGGGAGTCGGCTCCAAAAGAAAGGTCGCGAGTAAATATAGCAGTGATAAACAAGATATAAAGTTAAAGTGAGTGTATTAATAGTCAGGGAACACCACGTGTCGTGGGCAGTTTCTATAACGGGGATGGAAAGTGATCAACGTGTTGTAAAGGGTTGTGTATAACGGCTTAGCAACTAGCCGCCATATTGGAAAGTCTGTGACGTGTGTTTCGAACTATTTTTCATTAAAACGAGTATATTACAAAACGTTGTTATCATTTAACATTTGGCATCACTACATAACCCTCTTCAGCAGGATCTCAAACCCACATTGAACGTAGTGCCTGAGGGCTACTACTCTGCGACGAGGGACAACCGAAGGAGCAAGACACCAGGTTAGTAATACAGAAATCAGAGAAGTTAGTCAGAGTCGCTTCCTTCTCACTACAATGCCGCAGAGGGAATTGTAAGATGTCGGACAAACTTCTTTGCAGGTCATGGACGTTACGCTACTTTCTGCTATCTGACTGGGCGAAGATAAACCTCGGAATGTGCCTGTGATGAAGAAGGCAGAACATACTGTCTGAGGATGCCCACTGTACTCTAATGCTGCTAATAAGGATCGGCAAAAGAGCCAATCATCTTGGAAGACTCATGTGAAAGAGATTGTTGTGAGACGAAATGGCAGACCCGGGACAACATCGCCGACACCATTTACAGAAAGGTTTCGCTACCACATCACCTTATCAGTCAAACCCACCTGTCACACAACAGGTGGTTACGACATAAGACCGATAGAGAATGCAGTGAAGGCAGCTAGCGTCAACAGTAGCGGCAGAAGAATAGGTAACAGCGCATGCGCGACGAGGGTAACAACTACGCCAGACTGGAATCGCAGCTGTTGGCCGTGCCTCGCCCCCCCCCCCCCCCCCTCTGTAATGTCGCCACAGAAAAATACCCTCTACCACGCAACAATTAATCATTGTCAATCAAACCATCCACATTTATTTACTTTGGAAAAGTATCTGATCTGATTTTCTAGTAACATATGCGGCGACAGCTCGTCGACGCCAAAGTATTTTCTAGTGCGTTTATTCTTTGGAATAACAGAGATACATGTATGTATTCTCCATGGTTGTTAGACTGGTAACTAGGACAGCTTCGGAAGTATCTGTTGAAAGATTGACGGGATTCTAAAAGAGACATATTTGCTTTTCTTCTCGCTAAAGCGAGCTATTAACATTTGTGCCACTAGCGGGTTATTTGAAGAGAGAGAGAGACTGTAAACGGAAAAGAATTAAGACTTGGAATCAACAGAAATCTGGACATGTAATGGAGATGGATTGAATATACAATTTCCTTCATAAATAAGGTTTATGGCCCTTTTATTCTGGAGTGAATGAACGAATGAGTTCTTTGTCTGAATCATTGATGATCGCGTTGGCCCTGTAATTAGTGGTGAAGTTTCAGCTGTGTCGAAAAGAGCCTGCAATCACCGAGTCTTTCTTAAATCGTCCAAAAAGGCTTCGTACACATCTGGAATTCGAAATCTTTCGTAAAAGGAACGAATTGTTCAAACGATTGATTTTCCCAACTGAATGCAGCGCTTAACAATAATAATAAATGTAAAGATCTTTTACAGCAAGCCAGCCGCTGAATACTAAGACGAAGGGCTCCACCAGAGATTCTATTTGGCTGATTTCACGTAATGAAATATTATATCAAAAACTGTACATAGATAAAGGAGAGAGAGAGAGAGAGAGAGAGAGAGAGAGAGAGAGAGAGAGAGAGCGAATGAAAATTAGAGAAAATACTAATAATCCTCCATTAGTCTAATTTTTCGCCTGTCTTATCACGGATCAGCCTAAAGACAAAACGGGAGGCCCTTACTTTACTGTATAGATTTATGTGTGAAAGTGAAGGGATCTTAAAGGCAACAGATACACGTCTATACAGACAAGACATTACACAAAGTTAGCGGCAAGCTGCATTCATCATTCAGCATCTATTCTTCTTACATTAATACATTATACCCCCCCGCCCCCCCCCCCCCAAGGAAAATTAAGACCACGGTGACGTGGGTTATGTCGCTGTGCTCCTCATACGTAGCAACAATGCTTGCTTAGACCTAGGGAGTCGCCCCCTACCGTCACGGAGCGGGCAGAGAACGGAGGAGTCACATTCAACCACACCGCCCTCTGCAGTACTAAGGCAACAGGCAGGATGTGCCTATGTGGAAGGATGGAGTGCTTTGAAGAATGCGACAAATAAAAACCTGGTATCATTACTGTTCATAATCCCCTTCAAAAGTAGTGTACGAACGGGTGCCCCCCCCCCCCCCAAAAAAAAATAGGAATAACATTGCCTCGAGAGGAGCTTTTGTAGTGCGCATTTCTGCCGCTAGGCTTGTATAACGCAACACATTCCCAGTTCAGTGCCGCCTCTGTTGTCGACGTGGCTTGTTCTGTCCATCTACAGCGGTTGCTTTTGCTAGCACTGTTTTGTTCTTGTTTAGTGTTTTTATGATGGCAGGTTAAAGTGGACAACGTGCAGCTGCGAAATTTTGTTTCCTACTCAGAAAAAATGCTGCTGAAATTGTTTCAATGTAGAAAACAGCTTACCAAGATGACGATACGGAAAAAAACTCAAGTGTACAAGTAGTTTGCTAGATTTAAAAATGGAGACATATCAATGAATTACAAACCTCCTTCTGGATGTCCATCAACTGCCAGAATCGACGAAAATACTGAAATGATTCGAGAGCTTGTGTTCACAGACCGCCGACAGACAATTGGTCAACTTTCAGAGATCAGTGGATTATCTTGGAGCTCTGTTTAGCGAATTTGTGGCATACAGGGGACTGGTTCTTCCACTACGATAACGCACCTGCACACATAGGCATCTCTGTTACACAGTTATTGGCTAAAAAAGGCATCGTTCCGCTGTCCCACGCACCTTACTCACCTGACCTGGCTGCGTGCGACTTTTTCTTATTTCCACGCTTGAAAGGACACCGATTTGACAAAACTGAAGAAGTAAAGAGGAAAAAGAAAACGAGGTTGGTGCTGTCAACCGTTTTTGAAGATAACTTCAAAAAATGTTTGGAACTATGGAGGCATCGGTGGGAAAAGCTAAGCTAAGCTAAAAAAAAAAAAAGCTAAACAGAAGCTAAACGATGTCAAAGTTAGCGTAAGGAGGGCTATGCGTGAAGCGTTTAGTGAATTCGAAAGTAAAATACTAGGTACCGACTTGACAGAAAATCCTAGGATGTTCTGGTCTTACGTTAAATCAGTAAGTGGCTCGAAACAGCATGTCCAGACACTCCGGGATGATGATGGCATTGAAACAGAGGATGACAAGCGTAAAGCTGAAATACTAAACACCTTTTTCCAAAGCTGTTTCACAGAGGAAGACCGCACTGCAGTTCCTTCTCTAAATCCTCGCACAAACGAAAAAATGGCTGACATCGAAATAAGTGTCCAAGGAATAGAAAAGCAACTGGAATCACTCAACAGAGGAAAGTCCACTGGACCTGACGGGATACCAATTCGATTCTACACAGAGTACGCGAAAGAACTTGCCCCCCTTCTAACAGCCGTGTACCGCAAGTCTCTAGAGGAACGGAAGGTTCCAAATGATTGGAAAAGAGCACAGGTAGTCCCAGTCTTCAAGAAGGGTCGTCGAGCAGATGCGCAAAACTATAGACCTATATCTCTGACGTCGATCTGTTGTAGAATTTTAGAACATGTTTTTTGCTCGCGTATCATGTCGTTTTTGGAAACTCAGAATCTACTATGTAGGAATCAACATGGATTCCGGAAACAGCGATCGTGTGAGACCCAACTCGCTCTATTTGTTCATGAGACCCAGAAAATATTAGATACAGGCTCCCAGGTAGATGCTATTTTTCTTGACTTCCGGAAGGCGTTCGATACAGTTCCGCACTGTCGCCTGATAAACAAAGTAAGAGCCTACGGAATATCAGACCAGCTGTGTGGCTGGATTGAAGAGTTTTTAGCAAACAGAACACAGCATGTTGTTATCAATGGAGAAACGTCTACAGACGTTAAAGTAACCTCTGGCGTGCCACAGGGGAGTGTTATGGGACCATTGCTTTGCACAATATATATAAATGACCTAGTAGATCGTGTCGGAAGTTCCATGCGGCTTTTCGCGGATGATGCTGTAGTATACAGAGAAGTTGCAGCATTAGAAAATTGTAGCGAAATGCAGGAAGATCTGCAGCGGATAGGCACTTGGTGCAGGGAGTGGCAACTGACCCTTAACATAGACAAATGTAATGTATTGCGAATACATAGAAAGAAGGATCCTTTATTGTATGATTATAAGATAGCGGAACAAACACTGGTAGCAGTTACTTCTGTAAAATATCTGGGAGTATGCTTGCGGAACGATTTGAAGTGGAATGATCATATAAAATTAATTGTTGGTAAGGCGGGTACCAGGTTGAGATTCATTGGGAGAGTCCTTAGAAAATGTAGTCCATCAACAAAGGAGGTGCCTTACAAAACACTCGTTCGACCTATACTTGAGTATTGCTCATCAGTGTGGGATCCGTACCAGATCGGGTTGACGGAGGAGATAGAGAAGATCCAAAGAAGAGCGGCGCGTTTCGTCACAGGGTTATTTGGTAACCGTGATAGCGTTACGGAGATGTTTAACAAACTCAAGTGGCAGACTCTGCAAGAGAGGCGCTATGCATCGCGGTGTAGCTTGCTCGCCAGGTTTCGAGAGGGTGCGTTTCTGGATGAGGTATCGAATATATTGCTTCCCCCTACTTATACCTCCCGAGGAGATCACGAATGTAAAATTAGAGAGATTAGAGCGCGCACAGAGGCTTTCAGACAGTCGTTCTTCCCGCGAACCATACGCGACTGGAACAGGAAAGGGAGGTAATGATAGTGGCACACACCGCCACACACCGTTGGGTGGCTTGCGGAGTATAAATGTAGATGTAGATGTAGAAAACTGTATTAGTTGTAATGGAGAGTATTTTGGAGGGCATAAGATTGTTTTGTAAACAATTTGAAGATATATAACTTTTAAAAATTAATCCCTATTTTCTCGGGGTATCCCCTCGCATACTAGTAACAGATACCGTAGAAGGACAACAAGTTGCAAGAGAAGAGCAGTACTAGGTAGAGTTAGGTGTTGTAGTAGATGTAGTTTCCAGTAAAAGTTGAAGCAGCTATGGTGTTGGTAATTACACTGACAGATTAAAAAAATCACAGAATCTAGAAGGAGTTGTGCATTATAAACACTAGTTGGTAGGCGTGGTTGTACACCTCAGAGTAGACGTCTATTCAAATTTCACACCAGTCGCATAAGAGTGGCGTCAGCATTACTTACCTTTTAGATTAGACGTGGTGAGGTGATGTTAGTCAACAATGCCTTCAAGGCGACAAAAACGCCATTACTAACATTTACTGAGTTTCAAATGTGTGTGAAATCTTATGGGACTTAACTGCTAAGGTCATCAGTCCCTAAGTTACACACTACTTAACCTAAATTATCCTAAGGACAAACACACACACACCCATGCCCGAGGGAGGACTCGAACCTCCGCCGGGACCAGCAGCACAGTCCATGACTGCAGCGCCTAAGAGCGCTCGGCTAATCCCGCGCGGCCATTTACTGAGTTTGAGCGAGGTTGTGTACTAGGTGGATGTTCCTTCTAGGATACTGGAGAAAGACTTGGCTGGAATGCAGCCAATGTACGTGAATGCTAGCAGTGGTCAAAGGAATGTACGGTTGCAAGAAGACCGAGCTCCAGATGGCCGCATGGCGCTACCTAAGAGGAAGGGATGTGATTTGGGGGAGGGGATGGGACCAAAAATCAAACAACAAAGTCATCGGTCCTTTCGTATAGGGAAGGAAGTCGACCGTGCCCTTCAAAAGAACCATCCCAGCATTTGCCTGCAGCGATTTAGGGAAATCACAGAAAACCTAAATCAGGGTGACTGGACAAAGGTTTTAATAGTCGTCCTCCCGAGAGCACTACCGAGAGGAAAGACCATCGTTTTCGGCGTATGTCTCCAACGCTTCATACGGCACCTGCATTAGCAGTCTGAGCACCAACTGGCACCATAGGAACACAACTAATTGTTACAAATCGGTTACTTCGGACAGCTCCGGGCCAAATGCAGTGACCCCAAATTACCACCATTTGCGCCTTCAATGACGTCAAGAGCGAACTCAGTGGAGGGCAGGGTGGAGGTCATTTGTGATTTCTCACGAAAACTCGATGAGCCTCGGTGCCACTGATGGCCATGAGTTGGTTAGAAGGACGTCTGTTCAGGACCTGCTAACAAACTCTTTGCAGACACGTTTGACCTACACCGGGAATTATGGTGTGGTATGTGATTTCGTATGACAGCAGGAAAACTCTTTCGGTTATCCCACGCAACCTGGGTGCACATTTGTGCGTCAGCCTGCTGATTCGACCTGTTGTGCTACCATCTATGAACGACACTTCAGGAAGTGTTTTCCAACAAGATAACGGTCGCCCACATATCGCTGTTGTCACCCAACATGCTCTACAGGGTGTCGACATGTTGCCTTAACCTCCTCGATCACCAATCTGTCTCTATCAGAGCACATATGGGACATCATCAGACAATAACTTCAGCGTCCTCCACAACCAGCATTAATGGTCTCTGTTTCCACCGACCAAGTGCAACAGGTGCTGAAAACCACATCACAAACTGACATCCGGCATACGTATAACACAATGCATACACGTTTGCATTAAATATTCTGCCGGATACACTGGTTATTAAAGTAACAGCATTTCACATTTTCCATGGCTTATCGCGCACTTGCAACAACCTGATCTTGCAACGTTAATCATTTGAATATGTTACCCAGACAAACTTATTTCCTAAATTTCATTACCCTGCATTACTTATTTTTTATGTTGAAATTTCCTTCCGTCAGTCTTTTACTCAGTTAACTTTTATGGTGTCGATGTGCAAGAGAGAATGTTGGCTGTTGTTAGTATTAATTTAAATGAGAATTAATTTATCGTGTTTTTTTTTCTGGATAAAATTTTCGCTCCCGGAGAGTGCTCGTGCCCCGTGAAGGCTGCGAAGTTTGCTGAGCGCTTCACCTTCTCTCACCAGTTCATTGTTCCGAGCAGGGGTGTCCATCAGACGGCTATACACTGTAGGCAACGCACGAGGGAAACTGAGGAAGACGTGTTTGCAGCACATTGTGGCTACTTCTAAGAGGGAAATATAGCAGCATACTATTATAAATAGGATATTATCAGTAGTATTTATTTTTTGCTTATTTTTGTTTGGAAGCTAAAACTTTATTCTTAATTAAGTAACTGTAGTAAATAGTGGTAATACAGTAAGAAGAACTACAAAAGCTTTACATATGGATGTATTACATTAAGATGGTTTGCATGTAAATTTATACACACTTCCATTTAATCATAGCTGCATATATTAAATATTATAGTGATACGGACATGAAGTTATGCAGATTAAAATCAGTCAATTTCGTCACTGAAATAAAAAAAAGCTATAAGCACACATGTTGAAACAACATTTTATAGAATTCTTGTAAAGTAGCCGGCCGCGGTGGTCTCGCGGTTCTAGGCGCGCAGTCCGGAACCGTGCGACTGCTACGGTCGCAGGTTCGAATCCTGCCTCGGGCATGGATGTGTGTGACGTCCTTAGGTTAGTTATGTTTAAGTAGTTCTACGTTCTAGGGGACTGATGACCACAGCTGTTAAGTCCCATAGTGCTCAGAGCCATTTGAACCATCTTGTAAAGTCTTGTATAGGAAAAACAAGTCGTCTAGCAGAGTCCTACACTCCACGTCTCTCAGCTCGAGTTGGAAATAATGAGGTACATTTGCAGCCAAAATTCAGAATGACAAATAACTCGAGATCTGTCTGCAGTGATGTAATGTCTCGAAATCTCTTTGAGAACGTATAATGAAATTTTTCACTTACTGAACTGTCACGTCTGGTACAGTATGTCCTGTTGCAGGGAATGTTCTGACATGAAAGTGAATGTGATTTATCTTTAGGATTACGTTTTGTCTGGTAGCATAATCCTTGTCCATATCTGTTACTAATGATACCCCACTTGTATTAAGAGACTTAACGAATTCAAATAATTGGTGATGTCGACCACAACCATAAAAGATTTTCTCACTACTCTCCTGAGGCTCATTATTTTCGCTAATGGCCGCCATCACTTCAGCTGATGTTCACTGTCTTTCGTCAGAAGACAAGTTCATCATTTCATCTTTGTGTCTGGTGTTGGAATGACGCTACAATGAGTGATTTTCCAGCTCATAATAGTGCGTTTGCATATTAAGCACTTTGCATAGTCTTCAAACTATGCGGAATGAAAAGCAGTTTCCTTTCCGCATTTAGTGATGCGGCTTCTCCACCTTTTAACTTTTTTTTGACATGTGTGTTATCACCATAGTATTCCTAACACCCCATCTGTCAACCCACATACATCGCTTTGCATGCAGTCCTAGGCGGGAGCGTGGCAAGACCTCTCATGAGCTCAAACTGCTGTTTGGCAGACCCTGGTTTAAATTATACCTAACAGGCTAAATATTAAAGTGTATTTACGTATGTTTTACATCACCCTGGAAACCACTAGGGAGATTTCAGTCAAACTTGGTATGCTTATTATTTACTGTTGGGAAAACCAATGTGGGGGCAAAAATCTCCCACCTCTCTAAGATCTTGGGATTGAGTGAAAAAAAAGCGTATCTGACGTGCAAATAGCCAGACTATATTAATCTTGTATTGTGAATAAGAACACTTAGTTACTTCCATCCAACTTTACATATCATTTAAAACTGGCAGATCCCACATAATCATGAAAGAAAAAAAGGTTATTGCTTACCGCATTGTAGCTGTTCATGCATTAAAGCTGCTGCGCCAGGTATGAACATTTAATTTATTATTTCTTTATTACTAACTCTGTTTGCAACACTTCTGCAGAAAGTCCTGGCATTACACCACTGACTCTACTTGTTCTGCGGGCAGCTCAGAAGACCTAACGTCATATACACTGAGATGTGTGAAAAATTGCCAAATCATTCATGATGTTTTAATTTATTACTTCTTTTCCACGAACTTTATTCGCAACATATTTCCCAGACAATATTCCCACATACCTCCGAATGTACCTACAAAATTATATCATTTCTGACAGTAAGTTCAGGAGACATGGTGCTGTAGACATTGAGCTGAGTGAAAGATGAACTACAGGGCGAAATTCACTAGAGAGACATGTGAAGCATGTGAATAGATATGTGTGGAATATGTTAAATGTATGTTAAATACAAGTGACATCCGTGAAAGCAGCCAAACCTGTAGATAAAAATCTCTTCCTAAACCCTGGTATCGAATTCAACCAAACTTGTGTATTATTCATTATATGGAAATAAATACTGTGAGGGAAGAACAGCAACCTCTTAATAAGGCATGGGTAATGATGTGGAGAGAGAATGGGGGGGGGGGGAGAAGGAGATGGACAGAGAGAGGCAGAAGGAAGAGATGGGCAAAGATTAAAGGGGGCAGGAGATGGAAAGAGAAAGGAAGAGAGCAAAAGAACAGAAAGGGGAGAGGAAGAGATAGACAAAGAGGATACATAAACATAAGAAGGAAAGAGAAGGAGATGGACCAGGATAGGAAGAGGAGGAGGTGGATAGAGTACAGGAGAAAGTAAACAGGAGAAGGAGAGGAGGAGGTGGAGAAAGAAAGGAAAGAAGATATGATGCACAAAAGGTGGTGAGTTGGAGCAGATGGACAGAGAGCGGTTCAGAGGAGGTAGAGGGAGAGTGGAGAAGGAGATGGACTTGGGAGCAGGAGATTGGGGGGGGGAGGAGAAAATGGACTCAGAGCAGGAAGGAGAGGGTCATAGGAGGAAGGAGGAGATGTACTGAGGGGGGGGGCAGTTGGAGAGAGAAAAGAAAGAGAAGGAGATGCACAGAGAGAAGAGGAAGAAGCAGGTGCAGGGCGAGAAGGGGAGTAGGACACAGAGATGGGGAGGAGGGGAAGGGCACAGAGGGAGGAAATTGCGTTAGAGAGACTGAGAAGGGCATAGATGGTGGCAGAGGAGATAGGGTTGTAGAGGGCAGAGATGGACATAGGAGGAAGGAGAAGATGACTGAGAGGAGAGGAGCTGTTGGTCAGAAAGAGTGAGCAAGTACAGATGAACAGAGAGTGCAGGAGGGAGGTGTCGACATGGTGGACAGAGACGTGGGGAGAAGGAGATGGACAGAGGGAGGGGGAAAGAAGTGACAGACTGGAAATGCTGAGTACTCAGCTAGTAAATAAATAAATGGCTTCCTTTGCTAATAGCAAACAGCTTCCTTGAAAAGTGGTCTATGCTTGTATAGCAGCAGCAGCAGCAGTAGCAAGCATCCATTGCATCACAACAAATGTTATTCTATGGTTCCTGTAGAACTGTCTTCTAAAATATTCAGTTTATCTTGATAGTTGTCAGGTGAGGCTACACACACCCCATGTGGGACATATTAATCAAATATTAGGGCATATTCGAACTGATACCCATTGACATAGAATGAGCTAGTGTCATGATATCGTATTTGCAAATATAGCCAACATTTTTAAGGTGTCGAACAAATAACACAACTTACATTGGATCCCTGAAACAGTTCCAGTTAACTCGACATGACATAGTTACGGGAAATTGTACATACTTTATTAATATGCAGATCCGACAAATAAACCAACATCTCATGAATATAAACGACTAACACTCAGACGCAAGTAATTTCCCAGACCCAGCTACGAGACACAGCTCTCAGGGAAGGAGGATTTTACAATGGCACTGTCATCCCGTGTGGCTGAAACTCCACAGCGGGGGACACAGCAGACACAATGAGACCCCGGAGCCACTGCGTAGGACGCCGGCAAAAGCAGCCACTTGTCCCTCCTTTTATCGATGACCTTTTAGAAAGCCTTTCTACAGCAACGCGGCGGGAGATGGCAGATAAAACGTCTAGAGCAACCCAACTAAAAAAATTGGTGACTCACTGTAGCCATCTGTATTAAAAATTCGCATGAAAGGAAAAGCTGTTTTTTTCAGTATTATATAGCAGAAGTAAAGCTCTGGCCTTACAAAAGAAACAACACATGTGATAGGCTATCAAAACTCTAGTGGGTGGAGTTATAGCACGTACAAATGCCCTGACTGGCCAGAAAGAAAATGTGTGGTCACCAGCTTTGATATAGGCAAATTGCAGACCCGGCTGGGGTGGCCGAGCGGCTCTAGGCGCTACAGTCTGGAACCGCAAGACCGCTACGGTCGCAGGTTCGAATCCTGCCGCGGGTATGGATGTGTGTGATGTCCTTAGGTTAGTTAGGTTTACGTAGCTCTAAGTTCTAGGTGACTGATGACCATAGAAGTTAAGTCCCATAGTGCTCAGAGCCATTTGAACCATAAACTGCAGATGGTGTAATGGGCTTGTTCTCTTGCAGAAAATCGTCGAGTGTTTGAGCAAGGTGACTCGTACTGCACTGAGATGATTGTGAGAGTCATTATGTGAACACTTGTTCAGAGGCACGTCTTATCTGATAAGCAGTTAAACTGCAAGTTCTCCTAGTATCGTGAATCGCACCGAGCTCTGACAGTTAATGCTAGTGAGCGATTTGCGGTTTTCCAGCCAAATAGCATGTAGCATGCCAACTAACTAGGCTAGGGAATAACTAGGAGCCATCTCTGCCCCTCCTTTTTCTCCCTTTTTTTTTTTTTTTTTTTTTTTTGCAGCCATGACCTGTAGCTAAACATATTCACGATTGATGGGCTTAATCTAAGCAGAAATGTGAGGTAACGGATATAACGAAAAGGAAAAAGGATTGATCAGCTGCTCTTGAGTGTTTTATACTATTGATTGTTGATTTATTTGAACTGTGTACATTTTTAGTGTTCTTTACTGACCCCCATTCAATTTGGGTATTTTCATTGTGCGTTTTAGCGTAATTGATATCTTTGGCCCCAATTGTATGTAAATTGTTTGTGTTTTTATCGACCCACAGACACAGGCATCAACTATCTTACCATTGAAGAACCTTGTAACAGTTAGGAAATTGACTTCACAATTGTCAACACCCATTATCATTATTTTACCATCCTACACCTAATTTTGCCAACAATGCTATGTCCTGAAGTCATACTTAGAATTGAAATAAACCTTAATAACGGAGATCTAAGATTTTCATTTTGCTAACATACAGTTACGCCTGAACCTGTACGTTAACTTCTGTTAGCGATACCGTTTCCTTTTTTGGAAGTGTAGTGGAACCAACATTGACATCATTGTCTGATTACGTCACTGTCCATATTGCTGCACTGTGCATGTGCATGTGTGAGATGGTAACTTCCTACCTTGCAGGCCGTAGGTTCAACACCAATATCGTAAAACAATCAGAGCGTCCTTGCACAACTTTGGTAAGAAGATAGATCAGAACCAGTCTCACACATGTTAGACATTGTATACTATACTTGATTCGTTGGGTGTAACTGGTCGTTTATCTAGAAAAAACCAACTGCCAAATTCTTCTTTCTCATTCCTTATGAAACGATTCATCTACACTTGGGTTATTGTCTGTCTGGAGTATTGTATTGTAAGTGCAGATGTATATTTCTAAACGGCAAAATGGGCACTCAGATTTGCCATAATATGTTCAGGTTGCCTATCTAACAGGGGCAATGAAAAAACTTGATCTGATCGAATTTAAAAACTTTGAATTCTGTCATAATCTACTTACTAACAGCTGAAATCTTATGTTAAAGGTTTAGTAACAATAAGTGAGGCATTAAAGTTAGATACTATGTATATGTGAGGAGGCAGCATAACTTTCGACGCACAAATTACCCAGTTTATGTTCGAACAGAGTTTGTAAATAAGAGCACTTAACGACTTCCAAGAAACTTTGCAAATAATTTCTAAAGTTTTCTTTTTCCAAAACATTTTCTCGCTGACAGCCCAAAATAACGAAATGGGTAAGCTTATCGTTTACTACATTTTCTCTGTTAGTGCAGTCAAAGTTTGGTAGCAGACAGGATGTTTTATTTTATTATCTTTACACTAAACTGACATGACCCCACCACCATGGTACAGGTCACTAACGCACCCTTCTGTGATGGTTCTCGACCCGTGGGTAAGCTTGTCCGAATCCTGGAAAAAATTTTCATCGCAGGCAAGTAGAGGAGAGGTTGTGATATACAGTTCCTGATTACCAGACTTTGCACCAGTGTCCTGGTTTATATACCAAACCCCTCGTAAGTATCTCATGAAGTGAGGCCATGTGTCACTGTTGGTGACTCGGCTACCCACTTGGTACCATTCACGAGAAGTAGGAATGCTGGCACCAAGTTTCATGATCTCCCTTCTATCATCATCCCCACATCATCAACAACATGCATCACAAACATTACCCTGCACTTCCACGCCCCATACACACACATAAAATACATACATGTAGTATTACAAATATTGTAGTGGAGCACGTAAAAAAAAAAAAAAAAAAAAAAAAAAACAACATCTGAATAGGGATGCATGCATGGCAGTCCACCTAACATCAACAGTCTAGCCAATTAAGATGTGGAGTACATTTATAACTCAAATTGATCACATTAATTAACCTACATTGAGATAGGTGATGGTAACAATGTTTACGGAAACCGGCCATCGAAAATAAGTTGTCTTTTTTCAGGCTGAACCATTTTACTACTGTTTACACTGGTGAGCCAAAACGTAATGACAGTCTGCTTAATAGCTTTTTTATTCGCATTTGTAACGAAATACATCACTGTTAATGTGTATCAGGGATCCGAAAGCTTGTCGATATGTTTGTGGAGGTATGTGGCATTAAATGTCTGCACAGGTCGTATAATTCACGTAAGTAACTGGTCGCTGTTTTGCGTATGCGGTGATGGCGACCAATAGCGACCCACATGGGGTCTATAGGTTTGACATCAGGAAAATTTGGTTTCCGAGACATCGAAGTGAGTTCACTATTATGTTCCTCAATGTACTGCATTACGATTCTAGCTCCGAGATACGTACAATTATACTGTTGAAAGCTGTTGGGGGAGACATCAACCACGAAGGGATGCAGGTGGTTTGCAGCTGTTAGCGTCTCTTCGATTACTACCGCAGGTCCCATGCAAGAACAGGAGCATGTCTCCCGTAGTATAATTACTGCTTCCGCCAGCTTGTGTCCGTATCGCGCTGCACGTTTCGAGCCCCCGTTCACTTCGAAGACAGCGTTTGTGGAGACGACCATCGACCTAGTGTAGCAAAAATGTGATTCACCAGGAAAATCGACACGCTTCCATTGAGCGGCCATCGAATGCCGATGGTTCTGTGTCCACCGCAGTCGTAATTGACAATGTCGTTGGACGAACCTGTGAACAAAGTGTCTTCAATGGTGTGCTTCGGAACACTTGTGCGTGTACCAGCATTGTGCTCTTTCGGCAGAGATGCAGCAGATCACCATCTGTCCAACTTTACAGAGCAGCCAAGCCTCCGAATCCCAGGTTCATCTACATCTACATCTACATCTACATCTACATCTACATTTATACTCCGCAAGCCACCCAACGGTGTGTGGCGGAGGGCACTTTACGTGCCACTGTCATTACCTCCCTTTCCTGTTCCAGTCGCGTATGGTTCGCGGGAAGAACGACTGTCTGAAAGCCTCTGTGTGCGCTCTAATCTCTCTAATTTTACATTCGTGATCTCCTCGGGAGGTATAAGTAGGGGGAAGCGATATATTCGATACCTCATCCAGAAACGCACCCTCTCGAAACCTGGCGAGCAAGCTACACCGCGATGCAGAGCGCCTCTCTTGCAGAGTCTGCCACTTGAGTTTGTTAAACATCTCCGTAACGCTATCACGGTTACCAAATAACCCTGTGACGAAACGCGCCGCTCTTCTTTGGATCTTCTCTATCTCCTCCGTCAACCCGATCTGGTACGGATCCCACACTGATGAGCAATACTCAAGTATAGGCCGAACAAGTGATTTGTAAGCCACCTCCTTTGTTGATGGACTACATTTTCTAAGGACTCTCCCAATGAATCTCAACCTGGTACCCGCCTTACCAACAATTTTATATGATCATCCCACTTCAAATCGTTCCGCACGCATACTCCCAGATATTTTACAGAAGTAACTGCTACCAGTGTTTGTTCCGCTATCATATAATCATACAATCAAGGATCCTTCTTTCTACGCAACACATTACATTTGACTATGTTAAGGGTCAGTTGCCACTCCCTGCACCAAGTGCCTATCCGCTGCAGATCTTCGTGCATTCCGCTACAATTTTCTAATCCTGCATCTTCTCTGTATACTACAGCATCATCCGCGAAAAGCCGCATGGAACTTCCGACACTATCTACTAGGTCATTTATATATATTGTGAAAAGCAATGGTCCCATAACACTCCCCTGTGGCACGCCAGAGGTTACTTTAACGTCTGTAGAGGTCTCTCCATTGATAACAACATGCTGTGTTCTGTTTGCTAAAAACTCTTCAACCCAGCCACACAGCTGGTCTGATATTCCGTAGGCTCTTACTTTATCAGGCGACAGTGCGGAACTGTATCGAACGCCTTCCAGAAGTCAAGAAAAATAGCATCTACCTGGGAGACTGTATCTAATATTTTCTGGGGCTCATGAACAAATAAAGCGAGTTGGGTCTCACACGATCGCTGTTTCCGGAATCCATGTTGATTCCTGCATAGTAGATTCTGAGTTTCCAAAAACGACATGATACTCGAGCAAAAAACATGTTCTAAAATTCTACAACAGATCGACGTCAGAGATATAGGTCTATAGTTTTCCGCATCTGCTCGACGACCCTTCTTGAAGACTGGGACTACCTGTGCTCTTTTCTAATCATCAGGAACCTTCCGTTCCTCTAGAGACTTGCGGTACACGGCTGTTAGAAGGGGCAAGTTCTTTCGCGTACTCTGTGTAGAATCGAATTGGTATCCCGTCAGGTCCAGTGGACTTTCCTCTGTTGAGTGATTCCAGGTTCTGTGAAGGGTCGTAGGCGTCCAACCACCCTTAGCACCTAGAGGTAGTTTCACTGTCCTTTTACCTCTTTCCATAGATGATCACGACAGTAGCACGTGAACATTCGACCAGCTTCACCGTTTTCGAGATACTCGTTCACAGGCTCTTCGTAATAATAATCTGCCCTTTGTCAAATTCACTCATCTCAATGGATTTACGCAACGCTACCTGACGCCATCCAGCGTCGCGGTGGGCAGTGGTCATAATATTTTGGCTTATCAGTCTATGTTCCCAACACATTTTGAGGACAATACCCTTATACACGATCAAATGTAGGTGTAAAATTGTGGCTTGTACCACACGTAATTCAGAAGATATGACGTCATAAACATTGAGATATCTCTAATTGATGGGCGTTCGATTCTTTAAGGATTCCTAGTGGAAAGGGGGAAGGGATAACTGGTTCAGTCTAACTGGGCCACAATAAGGAACATCCGCCACAAGCAGGGGAAAGTAGCAGACAACTAACACAGGCACAGGGTGTCCCAGGAGCAATGATCAATATTCAGGGATTCGGCAGGAAAGATCATTCCAAGTACAAAAAGTCTAGTAACCATGGGCTCTGTGATGCATACCTTAAGGGCTATTAGCACTTGTTCATCTTCGCTATTGTGAAACACGTCTGTGCTACTGAATAAGTGTGCATAGCTCTTACGGAATGCGTTTTAGAGTCCATATTTGCTAAACAGTTTTTTCTTGTTTTGGTCCATACTACCTCCTTCCAGAACATGGAAAGCAAAGAGCCTGAAGTGAAAGAGATTTTTTTCACAGTAGCTAACATGAAGAAGCGTTCATAGCTCTTACGGTACGCATTTTAGAGCCCATTTTTACTACACATTTTTGCTCTGAATGATCGTTCTTGTCATAACCCTGAATATTAACCATAACTGCTGGGACACCCATTAAACGCAATAAATATAAACGTAAAAAGCCGTCTGAAGATGAACCTGTCGGTTCGGAACCGGTAATAGCAATATGTTGTTGTTGTTGTGGTCTTCCGTCCTGAGACTGGTTTGATGCAGCTCTCCATGCTACTCTACCCTGTGCAAGCTTCTTCATCTCCCAGTACCTACTGCAACCTACATCCTTCTGAATCTGCTTAGTGTATTCATCTCTTGGTCTCCCTCTACGATTTTTACCCTCCACGCTGCCCTCCAATGCTAAATTTGTGATCCCTTGATGCCTCAAAACATGTCCTACCAACCGATCCCTCCTTCTAGTCAAGTTGTGCCACAAACTTCTCTTCTCCCCAATCCTATTCAATACCTCCTCATTAGTTACGTGATCTACCCACCTTATCTTCAGCATTCTTTTGTAGCACCACATTTCGAAAGCTTCTATTCTCTTCTTGTCCATACTAGTTATCGTCCATGTTTCACTTCCATACATGGCTACACTCCATACAAATACTTTCAGAACCGACTTCCTGACACTTAAATCTATAGTCGATGTTGACAAATTTCTCTTCTTCAGAAACGATTTCCTTGCCATTGCCAGTCTACATTTTATATCCTCTCTACTTCGACCATCATCAGTTATTTTACTCCCTAAATAGCAAAACTCCTTCACTACTATAAGTGTCTCATTTCCTAATCTAATTCCCTCAGCATCGCCCGACTTAATTCGACTACATTCCATTACCCTTGTTTTACTTTTGTTGATGTTCATCTTATATCCTCCTTTCAAGACACTGTCCATTCCATTCAACTGTTCTTCCAAGTCCTTTGCTGTCTCTGACAGAATTACAATGTCATCGGCGAACCTCAAAGTTTTTACTTCTTCTCCATGAATTTTAATACCTACTCCGAATTTTTCTGTTGTTTGCTTTACTGCTTGCTCAATATACAGATTGAATAACATCGGGGATAGGCTACAACCCTGTCTCACTCCTTTCCCAACCACTGCTTCCCTTTCATGCCCCTCGACTCTTATAACTGCCATCTGGTTTCTGTACAAATTGTAAATAGCCTTTCGCTCCCTGTATTTTACCCTTGCCACCTTTAGAATGTGGAAGAGAGTATTCCAGTCAACATTGTCAAAAGCTGTCTCTAAGTCTACAAATGCTAGAAGCGTAGGTTTGCCTTTTCTTAATCTTTCTTCTAAGATACGTCGTAAGGTTAGTATTGCCTCACGTGTTCCAACATTTCTACGGAAACCAAACTGATCTTCCCCGAGCTCCGCTTCTACCAGTTTTTCCATTCGTCTGTAAAAATATGTGTAAATAACCTGCGTTCTTAACTGTGGCTGATACTTCAATGATATGTGTAAATAACCTGCGTTCTTAACTGTGGCTGATACTCCAATGTAAACTGCAGAGCACTGATGAAGATGAAGACGTATAGGAGGTGTAGTGCCCTGGACAACACCAATAGAAATACAGAAGTTGTCAGGAATGGTGGAGGCACTCTCATCACACCGAAGCTTGAGATTACCAGATCTCGCGGCGGGTGACTTCCTCTTTCTCGGGCCACTGCTGAGTCGCTAACGAACTAAACTGGCCGAGCATATTGCCGGGATGTACTGGAGGAAGAAATACAGCCAGCGGGGCGAGGGAAAAGCTAACACGTGGCAGCAAGCGGCCCTCCTTTTTCTGCAGGAACTTGGCAAACTGGATAAACAGTGAAAACGGCCTGGAAAGAGCGCGGCAAGATATTGGCTGGGCCATTAATCAGCTAGACCAACTCTCGCCGTTATTTGTGCAGCGCCGTGTACTTCCGCCCGCTCATTCTGCGGAAACGAATTCCCAGCCCCTCCCAGCACCGCCGCAGCTACTGCACTCGCCCAGTCCCCTCCCCCTCGCCGCCTCATTCCTTCCACCCCCCCTGAGACAGAGTTTTGTGGTGAGCCTTATCGGATACAAAACCCAGCCATAAATTTATTCGTCTGTGAGGCCAATAAAAGCTTCTGCGCGCCCGCTGCGTCTTACATAACTCCGCTGATTTATGAGCCAGATATGGAGTAGCAAAGCTGTGGCGTTTACGGCGGTCGCGACATCCGATATGTATATAGGTTCGCGAAACGGTTTAAAATGTGAGCACTGGCGCCCTCGAAACGCCAGAGGAGGTCGTAAAGTATAAGCGAGAGGTGTTTCGCTATATAGCGCACGTTCCCGTCCGTACAAAGGGCAGATGCGGACGGGTCAGTCATTACAGTCACATAAGGATCCTCATACATTTTAATTCTTTTTAAACTTAGAACAACACTGAATGCTGTAGAGCTTCTAAGGAGAAAATCTGTTGAATTGGAATGTAAGGTAGTAAACGATTCCATAACTTCAGGTTCAGCAGCTCCTCTTCCTCTTCCTCCTCCTCCTTCTTCTTGTTCTTCTTCTTCCCTGGATCTACAGTTCACTGCGAACAATGGCCCCTTCAGAAATCCTCCACCAGTTATGTGGATCCAACGCCAGGGTTTCCCCCCCCCCCTCCCAGCCCATTTTATTACATGTACTCCATGATCGCATCGATCGGCCGCAGCTCGTGGTCGTGCGGTAGCGTTCTCGCTTCCCACCCCTAGGTTCCCGGGTTCGATTCCCGGCGGGGTCAGGGCTTTTCTCTGCCTCGTGATGCCTGGGTGTTGTGAGATGTCCTTAGGTTAGTTAGGTTTAAGTAGTTCTAAGTTCTAGGGGACTGATGACCATAGATGTTGAGTCCCATAGTGCTCAGAGCCAGCTGATCGCATCGATCCAACTGGTTCTTGGTCGTCCCAATCCTGTTTGACACCCGTATTTCTATCTGACATTCTAGGTACATGCATATCACTCATCCGTGACATGTACCCACCCATTTTGGTCTATCCGATTTCATTGTTCTAATAGGTATGATCTCTGTATACAGTGTATATCTCAATGTTGTACCACTTGCTCCATCTCCCACTTTCACATGTTGGACCAACGATTCTTTAAACGATCTTTCTCTCAGGAAGGTGTAGCACGTTAAGCAGCAAGCTTCCGAGGACTACGTTACCACTGATGTTAGTGGTGTTTCGTAAATGGTTATCTTGATCATACAAGTTACGAGCCTTGAGGAGAACATTTAATGCAAAGTATGTATGCATGGTTTCGCGGCAATATGAATTAATAAAATTATCCCGGGCTTCCAGCCACGTCAGATGGTTAAAATCCCACGATCTTTCGACCGAGCTCTCCTCAGTCATTGTCAAGGGGTAAGACTGACTGCTGTGTCGCCGTGGCCGCGTCGTTATATGGCCGCACTGCTGGCTGTGACGTCACTGGTGCTCTCTTCCTCACCATGTATAGTAATATTTTCATCCCGCGTCCGTTGCGCTCGTTTCAACCTCGCGATGGCCGGGTCCCAGGTTGTGCTGAGCTGCAAACCCACCGTCCTTGTTGATGGTGTTTTCAGAGGTTTTTATTTCAATAGCTTTATTTAAATAGCTTTATTTCTATAGCCGCGAGAGGTGCTTACGCCTTTGCTATCCAAAAAATCAGCCGTGGCACAACACGCCTTAGAAAATGGACACCGAATTCTATTTGACGAAACATCTATCGCTATGAGGACGAAGGGATTTAGGAATAGCGTCATATAAGAAGCTATTGAAATAAGAAGAGGTGGCAATAGCGAGATGTGGGGAACATCAACAACAAGCAAAAATTAAACAGGGTGTGAGAGAGGGATGTGCACTCTCCCCTGTCCTCTTTAATATGTACATACAGAAAGCAATGGACGAGGTCAGAGAAAAGTTAGGACAAGCTAATGGAATCAGGATCCAGGGAAAAATAGTTGATATGCTGCGTTTGGCGGATGACATTGCTGTCCTAGCGGAAAATGAGGAAGAATTACAAGTAGTGTTGGAGGAAATGGAAAACACTCTTGCTACACGGTACAACATGAAAATTAATAAGTCAAAAACAAAAATCTTAGTTGCAAGCAAACAAAATAATCAAGCAATTACGAATATAAGGCTGAATGGAGAGAAGCTGAAAGAAATACAAGACTTTGTCTACTTTGGAACCAGAATAACATCAGATGGTCGTAGTAGGAAAGATGTAATAAGTAGAATAAATCAGCCAAAGATTACATTCTATAAAAGGAAAGGACTCCTCACATCAAATATGATAAGTCTGTCGTTAAGGAAGCGGTTAATAAAGACCTTTGTTGGGAGTGTGCTTCTCTACGGCAGCGAAACCTGGACACTTGGAGAAGACGAAAGAAGATGGATTGAAGGATTCGAAATGTGGTGTCTGCGAAGGATGTTAAAAATTCCATGGACGGTCAGGATGACAAATGAAGAAGTCCTGCAGAGAGCGGAGGAAGTTCCAGTTCTTTGGAAGTCGGTCAAGAAGAGGAGAGATATATGGATGGGACACATTCTGAGACACGAAAGTCTTCTCCACACTATAACGGAAGGCCTTGTGGAGGGCAAAAGGGCAAGAGGCAGACCTAGAAGAAAGTACATAAGCCAGATAATGCAGGACCTAGGATGCGGAAGTTTCACGGAATTGAAGAGGCTGGCCGACAATCGCACAGAATGGAGAGCTGCTGCAAATCAATCTTAGGATTGGCAACTTAAGAAGAGATTGAAATAAAAATATCTGAAAACACGATCAACAGGGACGGCGGTTTGCAGCTCACCACAGCCTGGGACCCGGCCATCGCGAGGTTGAAACGGGCGCGACGGAAGCGGGATGAAAACATTACCTTGTATGGTGAGGAAGAGAGCAGCAGTGACGTCACAGCCAGTAGTGCGGCCATATAACGACGCGGCCACGGCGACGCAGCAGTCAGTCTTACCACTTGACAGTGACTGAGGAGAGCTCGGTCGAAAGCTCGTGGGATTTTAACCACCTGACGCGGCTGGAAGGCCAAGAAAATTTTATTAATTTAATGCAAAGATTTTGTAGGCAGGCTATTGATCTCTGTTTATCTTAATGACACCTATCTCTAGAGTGGAAAAATTACGAGGTAAGATATTAGAATCAACTCTCTCAACTGTATGGTTGCCCAAAACAAGACGCTCACGAAGAGTGTCAGTTGAGGTTCTTGAAGTTATCTGTAGGGATGTAGAGCCCTGGCGACTCCTCCTTTCTCCCTAGTTTCATCTGTCTCCTTCTGAATGAGCCCATGGAACAAGACAGGGGAGAAACAGGACTCCGTGGTTCATAGCAGTTTCTTCTTGATGTTATCCACACCTTACTCCAACTATATCTTCTCTATACTGTAAATGTCAGTTATATGATGAAGCTTTAATTAATGAGCCATAATCGACTCCACATCACATATTCATAAATATGATTTTGCATCATTTTGGATTTCACGACAATCTTTACTTTTTACATTGTGATTAATGGTCCTCCACACTGAGCCACAGATAAGAACAAGGTATTATTTGGGCATCGCATGTGACGGGGGGAATTTGTTTCGATTTGGATCAGTAATTGTTTTTAGGAGCTGATGTTAAATACACGGGGCGTAACGGCTATAAGGGCAGATGTTTCTCTCAGTCGTTGCTGGGGCTGCTACGCCACAGGAGGTCGCGCTCGTGTTGTCAGCTGTGCATCTGGCACCCGAGCGCCGCAATACGAAAGAGAGTTCGGTGGACAGCATGGCACTGAACTGCGCACCTCTCAGCTTGTGCTTCCGAGAACCACACCGAGGGTGGTTACTCTGTTTCCCTGTTGCACGCCCTAACGCTGTCAGCTAATCTAAACCCGCTTTTAACTTATATAAATCACGAAAATTCGAATAAAATATGTAAATTACGACAACTGACAATCGACAGTTACTAGTACTGTCATGAATTACTTTTCTCGGTATCGATATATTATTCTGATCTCATGCGCCCTTATGTTATAATTTTATACATGTTACAGTACAGCTTTTGGAAGAATTGGTCAAAAAAATGGTTCAAATGGCTCTGAGCACTATGGGACTCAACATCTGAGGTCATCAGTCCCCTAAAACTTAGAACTACTTACACCTAACAAACCTAAGGACATCACACACATCCATGCCCGAGGCAGGATTCGAACCTGCGACCGTAGCGGTCGCGCGGTTCCAGACTGAAGCACCTAGAACCGCTCGGCCACACCGGACGGCGAAGAAATCGGCACTTAACGTTAACAATACTAACTTTGAACTGTAACATTCAGTCTGTACTTCGATATTCCAAAACAATTTTTTAAAAATTAGAGAGGCCAGTGACGTTTTGATAAAGTTTTGATAATATCAGATTTGGCTCTCTCCTTGTGATAACTGATCTCACATTAAACTGCTGAGGGGCTAATCAGGGGCTGATCAGCGCAGACAGGAGGAGGAGTGAAGCTTGAAACTATCCAGACTTCTTCTATGAGACGTAAATAGCTGCACTTTTTCGCAGTGCTCCTTTACCAGACAGTCAATTTTTGACAGGGCTTCATCTCCAGCAACTTCAGTTGGCTGTAAAACGACCATCCATAATTTATGGTTTATATCTTCCTGACCAAATGAGCACACATTTGAAAGTATTAAAGAAATCCACGATGGCGTTTATACAATCTGTATGTACTAACATGGATGTGGTGCTAAAGACGAATGTTGAAAATTGGGTGGACTGTGAAGGTAAGGAATGATGACGTTCTGCGCAGAGTCGGAGAGGAAAGGAATATGTGGGACATACTGACAAGAAGGACGGGCGGGATAATAGGATACCTGTTAAGACACCAGGGAATGACTTCCATGGTACTGTAGTGAGCTGTAGAGGGCAAAACCTGTAGAGGAAGACAAAGACTGGAATACTTCCAGTAAATAATTGAGGACGTACCTTGCGAGTGCTACTCTGAGATGAAGATGTTGGCACAGGAAAGGAATTGGTGGCGGGCTGCATCAAAACAGTCAGAAGAGTGATGACCCAAAAAAAAAAAAATGAACTAACAGCGACATAGTGTTCTTTTTTCCGGGCTGCCTCTGCGAATGTGGGCTGGTTCCCCTTATTCTGCCTCAGTTAAACTATGTCGGCGATTGTTGCCCACACAAGTTCCCCACGTACGCGTACACCACCATCACTCTACCACGCAAACATAGGGGTTCCACTCGTCTGGTGTGAGACGTTCCCTGGGAGGGGGATCCACCGGGGTCCGAACTGCACAGTAACGGTGTGGGGCGGCGGAGGGGTGAAGTGGACTGCGGTAGTCGTCCTGGGGTTGTGGACCACTGCGGCTGCGGCGGAGACGGAGCCCCTCCGTCGTTTCTAGGTTCCCGGTTAACATAACGTAACACACAACAATAGTGTTCTTTTTGCCATTAAACGGAACAACTGTACATGAAATTTACCTGACCTTCGTTTACTCTGTTTAGCAAACGTATCAGATGGGCCGTTTGCAACGTGGCCTTCTGTCACCTCGATGAGACCGAGTATTGCAAGAAATTATTATTGCGGGACAGTAGGAGTTACATATGCAGGACGAAAACAGAAGCAAGTCTGCAGTGAACATTGGACTGCTAAGACTCCGCACGTCGATCGTTGAAAAGGGAAACCTTTTAGGGCCTCTTTCCTGTCAGACTGGCTTTTTGACTGTAGAGACCCCATTTCCTCTGCAACGGATAGGCGTACCAAGTTGAAACTTACGTCACACACTTAGGTCTATGGCCCTTTGGCGGTGTTATAAACGTAAGATTCTGAATCGTGGGAATTAAAAAATACGGCTGTTTATGTCACATATTTTGATATTCGCAAACGTACTCGTTAAAACCAAAGTCTTAGTGTTTTCCCGTTGATCCAGAATCATGAAATTTGGATGAATCAAGGTTTCACAGTGAACCGTCAATTAGGGAGGTTCACATACAACAACTCAAGTACACACATTATTCCAAAAACGTTATCGTGGAAGTAGGGGCCAGGAGGTGCTGGTGAAATAACACACACACTGCTAAGCTTATAATTTATTTTAAAAGGCTTTCTCAATAATAATATTCTTTAATCTGGCATTTAAAAAAAAAAACAATTTCAAAATAAATTTCGAGTAGCTGACAAATTTTCTTTATGAAAAGGAGATTGCCAGGTATGACGTTAAAAACTTCCCAATGGTAAGATTTTAACTTGAAATAAGACAACAATTAGAAAAAACTCTTCTAATTATCTGGCAAGTTTTCTCTATATAAAGGATATTGCAAGGTATGACGTTAACAACGTCCCCATAATAAGATTTTGAACTTGCTATATCTATAAGAGAACAATTCCTTTAAAAAAAATCTTGAAGCAGCTAGTTTGTACTAAAGCTAAAGTAGTTGTCTCTCGCCTGTTAAATAACTTATGTTACACCTGTCAGTTGTTACAATATAAATGTAAATAAGCCAGCACACAAACCTCCACATTAAAGGCAGTTCCCAAAAATTACTTTCCTTAGCTCGGTGAGGGCGTGACGCGTGTAAAGGGGCCCAGATCACAATAGGCGGAATAGTTATATGTGTTCTACAGGGCCACAGCAGGTGAGCCCCAAAACTTACATTGCAAGCCACAACCTACCCGAGTTACCCAAAACCAGAACCTGTAGCCAGGGCGGTGCCTGTACAGACTCCGAACCACAGAGATACACGACACCGATCCCAAATCACCCAACGGAGGTGTGAATGAAACGGCCCGACCAAGACGCAATTATCACATTCCCGCAGACAGCCAAACGAAAACTGGGGTGGGAAGACCCCAACAAAACCACTGGTGAAGAAACTCATAAACTTCACTACAACTTGAAAAACACCTTTATATTATTATTATTATTAGTCGTAAAGCTCCCAACATGGAAGACGCTAAGTGAAGATGGTTCACTTCTGGGGCTTCTTATTCTTCTTGTTTGCCCACCAGGTCTTCATTCTTTGCGAGAATTCAGCTTTTCTTTCTTCGCTCCATTTTGTTCCAGTTCTCGGCGCTTTTGTCTCTGGTTTGACCTCCCATTTGTCAACTTTAAGTTTGAAATTGTTTCTTTTGTTCATGTCTTCAGTAGTAATGTTGGCTAATTCCAGATCTTTCTTTACATTTTTGATCCATTCTCCTCCATTAACAAGGGATGCTAGGTATCTTACTATTCTTTTTGTAAGTCTGTGATCGGGAAGTCTCATTATGTGGCCATGGAATTTTAGACGCCTCTTCCTCATGTCTATCTCTATGTTAGAATATTCTTCAATTTTAGAATTTTTCTGTAATCTGTACCCCTCTTTGGTCCATCTTGGTCCCAGAATTTTCCTAATGATTTTCCTTTCCTCTTTCTTAAGGTTTTCCATATCTGTTTTTCTTTTAAGTGTCAAGGTTTCGCTGGCATATAGCATTATTGGTTTAATTACCGACTTATAATGTTTAACTTTTGTATTTATAGATAGACATATTTTATAGTAAATGTTTTGGACCAGCCCTAGACCCCTACGAGCTTTTAATATTCTTTCCTGTTGTGAGTATTTTTCAGAAATTCTCTCTCCTAAATATTTAAAGTATGGTACCCTCTTAATTTCTCCATATTTGGTTTGTAACTTAGAAATTTCTAGATTTGTTGTTGTAAACACCGTTTTCTCAAAAGATATTTGTAGGCCAACTTTTCCTGCACACTCTTTTAAGGTTTCTATCTGTTTGACTGCCATTTCACTAGAATCTGCCATTATTGCAAGATCGTCTGCGTAGGCTAAGTAGGGGATTTGTAGGTCATCTTTTTTGGTTCCCAGTGATATTGGTTTCCAGTACTTTTCTTTTTTGAGTTCTTTTTCCCATTCTGCCATGACTCTATCCAGAACTAAGTTAAATAACAGAGGTGATAATCCATCACCTTGTCTAACCCCAGTTTTTATCTATATATATATATATAGCTCTGTTACATAAAAACAGTAGTCAATTTCTCACACTCCACCACAGCGCCGGGAACACGTTGCACTTCCAAAAGCTCATCAGAGCCAACCGCTACCAGTGGTTTCAACGGCCGATAAGAAGACACACGGTCCAACGCGCTGATCTCCTGCACCACGGCTTGTAAGCTTCAAAAGCCACGTACATGCGGGTAACGCAGACTTAGCTCCTGACAGCCACGAGGTCGGTCAAAGCACGTGGCCAGCAGCTGACGACCCCCAACAGCCGGGCCCCGCTCGCGCCACCGCCTCTCTCGGTCACCGCCCAGTACGTACAGCCTAGATCGTCACGCGACCGTACACTTGACCCACCTCTCGCCAGAGGGCGGTAGCAATCCAAACAGCGCGCCAAACCGAAAGCGCCACCGCAGACACTACACGCGAAGCGAAGGCACTCCGCCTGGCGCGCTGTTCGAGGAGCTGCACACAACCAGGGCTCACACAGTACAAGTAGAGGAAAAAAATCAGAAAATTGTTAATTTGTAATTAAATCACACAATGAAGGCATTTCTTTCGTTATTTGTTATGCGACTTCAAAATCAAAACTGGAACATCCTCGAAAGCCTTGGAATTCCCGGGACCGATATCTTGCCAGTACCAGTGGCTCAAATGGCTCTGAGCACTATGGGACTTAACATCTATGGTCATCAGTCCCCTAGAACTTAGAACTACTTAAACCTAACTAACCTAAGGACAGCACACAACACCCAGCCATCACGAGGCAGAGAAAATCCCTGACCCCGCCGGGAATCGAACCCGGGAACCCGGGCGTGGGAAGCGAGAACGCTACCGCACGACCACGAGATGCGGGCGCCAGTACCAGTGTCTATAACGGTCAAAACCGTCGAGATTCCCAATCTAGGAGATACACGAACTGTCTATATACATAGTTAAGATTTGTACGGACCCTAAGAGCGCGAGTGCCAATCGCACCGGGCCAATTTGTTTCACGAATGTGAATAATCAGCTAATTTGTAGAGATAATTGCTGGTAACGCTTACACGAATTCCCACATTTCTTCCTCTGGGGCCTAAGGTGGCGAAATACGGTTTCATAGCCGTAGTGCTCATTCAGCCGGTAACTGCCTCCACTCCAACGCCTCGTAGGGCGAAGTACCAATTTTGCAAACGCTTGCAAATATTAAAGGCTTTAAAAAGAAAGTTTAGGGCGGGGACATCGATTAGACATTCTATCCGCCACTCCCTAATCTGCAATTTCTTTTAACATCTGATATAGGCGAATTGGAAATTAAAGCGATAAAGTTCCGAGTGCTCATGCCGACGCAGTGATTGGCTCGCAGGTCGTCCAGGATATGTGTGTGTGTGTGTGTGTGTGTGTGTGTGTGTGTGCGAGCGCGCACGCGCGCTGGATCCGGCAGCTTCCACGACCACTTACTCCGCCGCTTAAACGTGCCCGCCGCGGCGCTGCCGAGGAGGGGACGACGGCCGCCGGTGATGGAAAAGGCACCTCTGCCGTAAGAGGCCGCCTCGGGAGCAGCCAGAGGTGCAGTCGCGCGTTAAAATCGATTTTTCTTGGTCGGAGGCACCGCGATAGAGCGGAATCGCTCCCTCAATATGTAGCCGCCAGCCGTTAGGAAATTGCATGGAAATGCTGTGAAATGGCGACTGCCTCCTGCCGACGTCCGCTAAAAGGGCATCGAAAACTGTAACGGAAATAGCGAGGGGGCGGCTAAGAAGGCGGCGGTTGGCCCGCGACGGCGGTGGCGGCCCCGCGCGGCGCATCTGGGAAACTGTTGCGCCACTGTGGCCTCACCTAACGGACTGCCGCGGCCCCCAGAGAAACCGTGACGCAGCTGCGCGCTTCCCCACCCGCACAGGTTTGCTACGCTGTTATACGATCTACGTAAACCGCAATTTCACTTCGGGGCTCCGTTCGGAATGCGATCACTATGAGATTGCCACTTAGGGTCTGCTTGCCAGAGAACCAACGAAGAGGTACCGTTGGCTCCGGCGTCAAGTAACTTGCAGTGGAACGCGCTTGCTACAATCAAACCAGCGTTGTTTTAATCTTTTCGATAAGTCTCAACATTTATCGTCGAACCCTTGGTGAGTTTCTATTGTGTGTTTCTAATGCAACATTCAGTAAACGAGTTTATTTCCAACAACAATGACGATATTATGTAGACAGTGTCCTCCCCCGCTTTTTTTTCTAATGTTAAAATGGCCAAAATCTTATACATCTAGGAATGAATTAGTATGTCCACTCAAGATTTATTGTTGCAACTGTGCGTATTTAGAACATGAAATGATTGCGTTTAATGATGCATAGCACAAGCGGTTCTGAGGTACCTGGTATTGACCCATGCTGAAACACCCACGGGCGACAGTGCAGAAACTGACTTTGGCATCCAGTCGATCCTACAGATGGCGAATGCTGTACTGGGATACGTTATTCCACGCCTGCTCGACCTGTTCAAGTAGCAGTCCCATCATATCCCACAAGTGCTCGATTTAAGGGAGTACTGGAGATTCTCCTGTCAAGGGAAGTTGCTGCAAGTTTTGCAAAAAATGGCTCTGAGCACTATGGAACCTAACATCTGAGGTCATCAGTCCCCTAGACTTAGAACTACTTAAACCTAACTAACCTAAGGACATCACACACATCCATTCCCGAGGCAGGATTCGAACCTGCGGCCATAGCAGTCTTGCGGAACATGTTGAATTTCACAGGTGTTGTGCGCTCGAGCATTGTCCTGTTGAACAACACATCACCTTCCTGTTGCAAGAACGGGTCTAACAACATTCTGCACGTACCGAGCACTTGTTAGCGTCCTCTCCAGAAACATCAAAGGTGAACGACAGCTACAGCTTATGGCACCACAGACCATAAAGCCAGTGTGTCTTGGATTCACAAGCCATCTCATCTCTGCCACGGTAGCTGCACGTTGTGCCACCGCTGCCCTTACTACATGACTATCCTAGCGGGTGTCTGTGCTGCGCAGACGACCAGAAACTCGTCTACGGATGTTAGAAGGTTCATATGTCCACCATACCAGCTTCGTTTCACAACTGACGTAGCGCGTCCAACTTGTGTGGCAGTTCTGTGAAAGGAACGTCCCGCCGCTTGGGAGGCCACAGTCCGATCCCTTTCAGACTCGGTCAGTTGGCTGTAGAAAGCGAGAGTGCTTCTCCTTTGTATGGTTGCTTAGTTGCTTCATACATTTGCACCATAATGAGCTTTCTCGCTGTGAAAATTCCCAATAACGGTAGGCATAGACGGTGCTGTCGGAAGTTTGCCAGTACGCTATCTGTTTTAGGACGAACCTGAAACCATTATCAGTACATCTGTTATCCCCCAGGTGCCATATTATGTCATCGGATGAAAATCAACGTCTTTCCATGCGTACATTTCTTTTCCAGCTGTATACCGGGCATAGGTTTAACAATACACAAGTCCATCACTTATTAAGTCACTGATTTTACGTCACCTTCAGGAACAGTCTCAACACCATCAATAAAATCAGGAAATAAGGTATACAAAATGATTAACGTGCATATTCCAACAAATGACTTAAAAAAATAAAGACGCATTGGTTGTAGAACTTTACCGGAAACTTCCGGAGGAAATCACGAACAAAATTCCTAAACATCACATCAAGGATCTAGTAAGTGACATCAGTGGCAGCTAGGAAAAGAAACTACAGGATCACACACTGCTCACAAGAGGATCAATAAAAATGGTGAACACATCAGCTTCTGCCAAAATTTTTAATGTCGAAGTTACGTCAACGTAATTCAAGAAACTCACACAAACTAAAGACATTGAAAATCCCCAGATTGACCATATTGCTATCGCCAGGAGAAAGACCATAGCAGTTCTCCATCTAAAAAGCAGAAGAGGCTTCTTCGAGTCAGACAACCCGTTACTCCAAACCAAAGTAAAATTTGAGCCTAACAGAAAACGAGCAAAGGCAGCCCAGAGATCCTGAATATCTAGAACTCAACAGGAAGAAAATCACCGAAGAAATCCCTAGGGTGGAAGCCACAAACTTGTCTCAAATCGCAGAGAAAGTGAAGCAAACAATAAAATTAGGTCAACCCCACAGAAGGAGAAAATGTAGGTGGTGGAACACCACTTGCCATCAAGCTGTAGAATATACGATCAAAGCATGGAATGAGTTCAATAGTCATAAAACAACAAAAAAGTGGCAGGTATTCGTAGAGGTACCGAGAAACGCCTTTAAAATTGTTCGACGATAAAAACGCAAAATTATAATAAGACGTTGATTTAAGTAGGAGATAACTTTACCAAGAACAACAATCGCCATTTTTACTATTCTTTCAGAGAAAATTTAGGTGGCTACCAACCTTATAGCCTTCGCATCCTACGACAGGATTGATCCCTGGAAACTAATACAAAGAGTAATTGTGAAATTCTAGACTAATATTTCAGTACACTCCTCAACTCTGAAGAGAAGTCTGAACAGCTCTGATTTGTAAAACCAGCACAGAATCCTGATTCATTCTTCTTACGCACCAAAAAATAGTGAAAATAATCAAATCTTTAAAATAACATAGAGCACCTGCCAAAGTGAAATTATTGCCGATTTATGGCAACTAGACCGCAAAAACGTAACACCAAAAATTCAGAGAATAATATCAGAAGTCTCGAAAACGGAAAAAAATCCGAAAAGAATAGATACACCGACTGCACGAGAAATGACACAAAACAGACGCGAACAATTACAGAAGATTCTCACTTCTTCCGGTAACTTATAAAGTCCTCTCTAAAACTTTACTGAACCGGCTTGAGCCGTAAGCAGACCCACAGAATGGCGAGTATCAGGCGGGATTCAGGAAAGGGAGACCGTTTATTGAACAGATCTGAGACCTCAAAACCATACTTAACGTCAGACGATGCAGGAACACTGTAGTTTTATTTGTGGATTTCAAAGAAGCTTATGCTTCTGTTGACAGACAAACGCTGATTAACAGTCTAGAAGAATTAGGAGTCGACGGATATAACAGAGCCATCGTTCAGGAAAGTTTAGCAGAAACCACCGCAACTGTGAAATTAATGTCAGAAATCCGAAATTCACTCGAAATTCACACAGGAGTCCGACAGGGCGATGGCTCATCACCACAATTGTTCAACACGCATTGGAAAAAATAATCAGAGAATGGGAAAAGAATGTCAAAGGTTCCCCAAAGCGAACAGAGTCACTGTAAAATGCCTGGCCTGTGCTGATGACCTGCCAATGTTAACAAAAGAAAAAAAAGCAACCAAGGTGAAGCCAAACTAGCGCTAGATAGTCTACTTGAAATCATCTGTGAATCTGGACTCCAAATTTCCTGTGAAAAAACTCTGCCTATGGGTACAAATCAACTGAAAAACTACCATTGGAAACACCGTATGGTGGCACTCTCATCCAATACTTAGGAGAAACCATCAAACTCATAGGACTGAACACAACCACCCATACAGAGAGAATGTTCAAACAGCAAAATGCGTACTAACCGACATGGATTCATTACAACCGAACAGCAATCTCTCTTAATGCAAATCTACGGTGCTACAACACGGTTGTTTTACCAAAAGCTGTCTATGCGGCAGAAACTGCAGTTATTAGAAGGTTGGCAAAAATTCATGATCGAGCAACAAGAACGAAAGTTTCTGAGACTAAGCTAAGGCCCTTTTCTCCGAGACATAACTAGGATCAGGAGACCTACATAGGAACTCTACGAACACACAGCCGACATCACAAATAAGCTTACGAAAGGATACCTATAGTTCTATCGACACATATGTAGGATGGATGAAAACAGACTCCTAAACAAAATTTTTAACATCGTAAATGCAAACTAAAACTAAATAGGGTAAAAGAAGCAAAAGAAGACCTGCAAGAATTGAAAAATACGGAAGAGGAAGTACAGTTCAAACGTAAAATCAAAAAGAAGAAACAACAGGGAAAAAATCAGAAAAGAAAAAAAAATAGAAGAAAAACATAGTCAATTAATGAAGAGTTTTAGGGAAGAAAAGAAAAGTGGCTCAACTTCACACACCTTCCTACAGGATAATAATCGACTTATATATATTTTAATGTCAATAATTGCAGTTCCAAAACCCTGTAGAAAAAGAATCACAGCTCCGAATGGCAAACGTGAACAGCATATTTCTGATGCAGGGAGAAATATCACGAAAATAATAATAATAAGCAAAGTTTTACCAATAGCTGGTGCTGCAAGCGTCGGAATATGCACACCAACAGATGCGCCGTACACGGTTGTGGCTCAGCTTGAGTTAGAGGCGCCAAACACGACTGCTGCACAAACGATCGCGCTCTGCTGGTAAAGCTCTTTTACAAGAACGGTGACTGTGTGCCAGTAGACATGTAAGAGATTCCGATTCTCAAGGGTATGAAAAGAAACACTGGTCCCATGTCTGCTAAAGGTTTGGAGAAAAAAAATTACAAAATTTGTCAGGTTATTTTGAAGTTTAATGTGACAGAGGGAGGAACGCAATTGATCCGACGAATGTCGAAGATGTGGCCACAGCATTACAGGACCGGTAGAGCAGTGGTTTGCAAACATGCAGCCGGCCGCTGTGGCCGAGCGGTTCTAGCCGCTTCAGTCCGGAACTGCGCTGCTGCTACGGTCGCAGGATCGCATCCTGCCTCGGGCATGGATGTGTGTGATGTCCTTAAGTTAGTTAAGTTTAAATTGTACTTAGTCTAGGGGACTGATAACCTCAGATGATAAGTCCCATAGTGCTTAGAGCCGTTACAACCATTTTTTAGCAAACATGCAGTGCAAGGGAAATTGCCAGAACGTTGTACATGCCTGCAAGCGCGGAGTGAATAAAATCTTACTAAACATCCTGCGTTGGTATCCATACAAAGTCACCCATGTTCAGGAGTTGATTCTTCCTGGCCTGCCAGCAAGACAAACGTTCGCTCTGGAATTTCTTGCTCTCGTCGACGGAGATAATGAACGGTCATGGGACGTTCTATGGACAGACGAAGTCAATTTCTATCTGCAACTACATGTCAGTATGTAGAGCTGCAAAATGGTAACGGGAAATCCGCACGCACATCGATGCCACTTCATTCTGCAAAGATGACGGTGTGGTACGGGTTGACAGCATCGTTTGTCGCAGGGCCGTCTTTTTTCGAGGAGATGATACCTGCGGGTCCTGTTAACCGTACCATCGCTGGTATACGTTATGACACTCTTTTGCACACCAACGTGATTCCAACCGTTCAACAGCGTCGACACGTAGGTAGCACCAGTGTTATGAAAGATCACGTTCCTCCGCCCATTGCATAGCCAGTGAAGTGCTACCTGGTCGTCCAAATCATATGATCATAATCCGTGTGAATTCTGGTTCTGGAGTTATCTGAGAGACGTTGCTTTCGGTGTTCTAATTACGAACGTAGCTGAATAAAAGGCACGGAATGTGCAACGCATTCTGAACGTGAACTCGAGACATTCCGACCTGTAGTGGAACGTGCTGTTTCTCGATTTCAGATTGTGGCACAAAACGGTAAACACCACATTGTACACGTCTTGGGCCAGTCTCGTGACAGAAACCTATGTCAGTTTGATTTTAATGCGGATTCTTGGCCCAGGACTATTAAAACTGATGCGATTTTGCTTTTATGCAGCGTGGCCTGAAACAGAGTGAAAAGCCTTTAAGAGTGTAGCAGGGAACGATGTGCTGAGAAACATCAGTTACAAAAAAAAAAAAAAAAAAAAAAAAAAACTCGACACGTAGCGCCGTGCCCGAGCTAATTTGCATTGGATTTAGCTCAAATGGTTCAAATGGCTCTAAGCGTTATGGGACTTAACATCTGAGGTCATCAGTCCCCTACACGTAGAACTAACTAACCTAAGGACATCACACACAGCCATACCCGAGGTAGGATTCGAACCGGCGACCGTAGGAACCGCGCTGTGCCGGACTGAAGCGCCTATAACCGCTCGGCTACACCGGTCGGCTTGGATTTAGCAATTAGACCGTTGCGAGCGCAAATCCAAGCGTACCCTCCAGATATACACTCCTGGAAATGGAAAAAAGAACACATTGACACCGGTGTGTCAGACCCACCATACTTGCTCCGGACACTGCGAGAGGGCTGTACAAGCAATGATCACACACACGGCACAGCGGACACACCAGGAACCGCGGTGTTGGCCGTCGAATGGCGCTAGCTGCGCAGCATTTGTGCACCGCCGCCGTCAGTGTCAGCCAGTTTGCCGTGGCATACGGAGCTCCATCGCAGTCTTTAACACTGGTAGCATGCCGCGACAGCGTGGACGTGAACCGTATGTGCAGTTGACGGACTTTGAGCGAGGGCGTAAAGTGGGCATGCGGGAGGCCGGGTGGACGTACCGCCGAATTGCTCAACACGTGGGGCGTGAGGTCTCCACAGTACATCGATGTTGTCGCCAGTGGTCGGCGGAAGGTGAACGTGCCCGTCGACCTGGGACCGGACCGCAGCGACGCACGGATGCACGCCAAGACGTAGGATCCTACACAGTGCCGTAGGGGACCGCACCGCCATTTCCCAGCTAATTAGGGACACTGTTGCTCCTGGGGTATCGGCGAGGACCATTCGCAACCGTCTCCATGAAGCTGGGCTACGGTCCCGCACACCGTTAGGCCGTCTTCCGCTCACGCCCCAACATCGTGCAGCCCGCCTCCAGTGGTGTCGCGACAGGCGTGAATGGAGGGACGAATGGAGACGTGTCGTCTTCAGCGATGAGAGTCGCTTCTGCCTTGGTGCCAATGATCGTCGTATGCGTGTTTGGCGCCGTGCAGGTGAGCGCCACAATCAGGACTGCGTACGACCGAGGCACACAGGGTCAACACCCGGCATCATGGTGTGGGGAGCGATCTCCTAGACTGGCCGTACACCACTGGTGATCGTCGAGGGGACACTGAATAGTGCACGGTACATCCAAACCGTCATCGAACCCATCGTTCTACCATTCCTAGACCGGCAAGGGAACTTGCTGTTCCAACAGGACAATGCACGTCCGCATGTATCCCGTGCCACCCAACGTGCTCTAGAAGGTGTAAGTCAACTACCCTGGCCAGCAAGATCTCCGGATCTGTCCCCCATTGAGCATGTTTGGGACTGGATGAAGCGTCGTCTCACGCGGTCTGCACGTCCAGCACGAACGCTGGTCCAACTGAGGCGCCAGGTGGAAATGGCATGGCAAGCCGTTGCACAGGACTACATCCAGCATCTCTACGATCGTCTCCATGGGAGAATAGCAGCCTGCATTGCTGCGAAAGGTGGATATACACTGTACTAGTGCCGACATTGTGCATGCTCTGTTGCCTGTGTCTATGTGCCTGTGGTTCTGTCAGTGTGATCATGTGATGTATCTGACCCCAGGAATGTGTCAATAAAGTTTCCCCTTCCTGGGACAATGCATTCACGGTGTTCTTATTTAAATTTCCAGGAGTGTATTTATTCAGTCACACATTTTTACAGAGACTGTGCTCTAATACGCGTTGCACCATACAGGCACAGTTGCAGTATGTGTTGAATACGGTTTCCAAGTCCCTCAACACATGCGTACCGTAGCATGTTCTGTCTCACACTTTCACATAGGTCAGGCTCCATCCGAACAGCGCCAAAGGCAGCATGAATACGTGGATCCAGTGTTTCCACATCTGTAATGGGCTCTGCATACACGAAACTTTTGAGATGGCCCCATAACCAGAAATCTCACGGGGTGAGATCCGGCGAACAAGCAGGTCATGCAACTGGACTCCTCGACCGATCCACCGACCAGGGAAGACACGATTAATGTGTGTCAGGACGTTAACGGCGAAGTGGGCTGGGGCACCATCATGTAGCAGCCGCATAACCCTTGGAATCACCAATGGGACTTCTTGCAGCAGGGGAGACAAAGCCAACCGCAACTAACGCAGACAGTTCCGTCCTGTTAGGCGACGTGCAAGGAAGACTGGACCCAAAATACGATCACCAATTATCCCGGCCTACACGTTCCGGCTGCTTCAATGCTGTTAATTCACTGTCCTTAGGTCTTTAAAAGATGGGAAGTGTTGTTCGTAAACGCTACTCTGCAGAGCTGGAAAACAAATGGTAACCGGCCGGGGCAATGTCTGGTGAATATGGCCCGTCGAAGTCCCTTCAAGCTTTGTGACATGTTGTTAGGAAATGAAGCAGAACAATTTTGTCGTGTCTCTGAGCGTATAGCGCGATTCAGACTGAATATTTGAACTTCGTGGCGCATAACATTCACCGTTTGACTCGGACACAGCAGCTGATGACACATCACAGCGACCAGGACGCATTTGGCCACTCAACTCTTTCAATCGTCGAAAGCAATATCTGCAACTTGTTTCCAACAGGACATGTTCGCCATACGCTTTCACTAGCAGACGATGGGTTGCCGCAGCCTATTTCTTGAGATGAAAGCGGAAGACTATTTTGTCGATACAAAACCGGACATTTTCAAGGCACAAAACAGCTGTTTTCTTTTCATTATAACCGAAAGTCACACAAAGATCTGAAAGCCTAGTGTTTATACTAATAAATAGGTCCGTTGTCGCCGTCAGTTGTGCTGTATTAGTAAAACTACAGCCCACCCTTCATCAACAGCGAGAATTAATTCAAGCTCCCAATTAGTCACAGGCAACTGAGTTTGGCCTATGATTGACGCATACACTATTGATGACTCCACTATCCGAGCCCCTGTAGTCAGTAAACTATGTTGTGAACACTGTCTGGCGCGCGGGGTGTAGTGATTAGAGCCGCTGCCTACAGGTCACGTGTTCCCAAACTGTGTTCCGCGGGAACTGAATAAGTGCTCCGCGAAAACATAATAGTGACGTGGTGTTTCATTCGACTTTTTACGATACCATTTCTTTTAATTTTATAATGTTGCTGTCTTATCATTTATGATTTAAAACTAATCACTAAATAAAACATGTATTTCTTATTTTTTAAAATTTATGAATCTTGATAATAAACAAGGTGTTCCGTCAGTGTACAAGGATTCTCAAAGAGTTCCACCACAGGAAAAGTTTGGAAATCTCTGCCCTAGATCATGAGGTCCCGGGTTCGATTTCCGGCCAGGCAGGAGATATGACCCACTCGGGGATTGGGTATTATGTCGCCCGCATCTTCATTTAATCATAATCGACCCCGAGCGCTGGAAGTGGCGTCAAATAAGAAGACACATTAGGAGGCTGACCTACACCACATGGAGCCTCCCATCCACAACATCATTTCATATCATTTTTTGTGAACGTTGAGAGAAATCAACCTTATTGTGGAATTCAACGCACTCACTCATGCTCTCAGTCAACAATATGGTATATACGAACAAATTTTCCAGCAGTCTGCAATCTCATGTATGTGTTGGTATTAGTTCGAGTAGAAAACATAACCAAACTTTTGTAAACGTTATCAGTACTCACAGGAACTATTTCATCGAAGGAAGCTTTGTTGATAGCAATGAAGACTCTGCTTTAAGCAGAGTGATATCTCCCATGTGCAAAATTACTCGCATCGAGATACTGCTTCCAGAATTATCAATACTGTATCACGTGAGAACAGTAATTGTCAATCCCTTGAAAGAGCAGGTTGATCGATTTGGAGAGCTGTATATGGTGTAGTTTGTACTATGCGGTCATGTTTCTTCTTACCTTGAGGTCATCCATGGCATGAAGTGGAGTTTATGTTCGAGTCGGATGTATGGAATGAGACTGGAGGTTTGAGACAAGGCGTTTGGACGCGCCCGCGAATACATCGCCAGTGATGTTCAGCGAATTGCTGGTATATCACCGCGGACTGACCAATGTGTCCACAGGTGTTGGTGGACCACACACAACAGTGTAACAACGTATAACACCGTGGCCGTATAAATGTGCTAACCGACAGCGACCAGACACCAGCTTCACGAACTGCCAGTGACAATCTGCTTAAAATACTACAGGAATAACTGCCGCCAATAAGGGGGATGGGGGGTGCAGATTAACCTGTTTCAGAACCGATATTGCAAACCGAACTGCTTCCAGTGGACATATGGAATCGGGTACCTCACGAAAGACCATCGCTCAGATAGGAGCATAAAGCAGTACGTTTTCAGTGCGCCAGACAACATATCATGTGGACGCTAGCTGACTGGAGGCGTGCATTGTTATCCAAAGGTGAAAAGTGCACAGTCTAATGCATTTAACCACCAATATGCGGAGGTCATATTCCAGTCTCTATGTTGTTATGCCTCGATGTGGTCATGTTAAATTTTCCTTTTTTGGGGAAAGGGGTGGGGGAGACGGCTGCTTTTTGCGCCATTGCTTCGGTTCTTCCATTCAGGTTAGCGAGAACAGGAATCAGGACGTCATTTAGAACCATTCTGACCATCTGCCGCTCCTTTTCCTCTACCTTCATGATAATAGCCCTCGACAGAAACTTGTCTTTTATATATGATGTTTGTCTTAACTTCAGACAATAAAATATCTCAAAAACGACACGTCGAACGAAAAAAATGTTCAAGGTGAAAAGTTAATTTTAGTAATGGAGACATCTGTCTATGCTACAAGTGAAAGTGAAGACAATTTGTATGTCGCGACCGCAGTGTAGACACTTTCCTTGCTGCAAGTTAACCGGTTTCAACCGTCTTATGTTGCCTTCATCTGATCTTATGGAACTTGCTATAAAATTGTCATATTTCATTACATCAAGTCAAAGCATATACATGTCTTCATAAAAATCAATTTCATAAACTACACACAGTCGGTGAAATGCAAACAGATTTTACCAACTGTCGGTATTTTATCAAATGGATCTTTATCAATACATGTACAAGTGGGGAGTGCCTTTTATGCTCTGACTTAGTGTACTGTAACATAGCAGTTTTTCTATAACCACATTCTTGGTGAGCCATACTGGAACAGTCAGATTTCTTTATCACTGATGCTGACTAAGTTGGAGATTAAAGTGGGGCACATTACGCTGTGTGTACGTGTGATCAGGTTCACCAACCAGTATTTTATTCAGCAAAATGTTTTAGTATTTTATTTTTTTCAAATCTACATTATAGAGCATGTCTTTGATTGATGGATCGGATGTACCCATATGAGGAACATTTGTGTTCTTGGGATATAATAGTAATTGCAAGGTTAACAAGGATCTTGTATCTTTATTTATGTTACATTTCCTCATCTGTTTAATGAGATACGTTCATTTAATGACATCACTGAATACCCATGAGACCTATCACCCATGTCACATGCAGAAGTAATGTAAGAAACTACATCATGCTGAGAGAGGACAAGTTACTCTCTCACCTATTTTTCGCATACGGAAAATTACTATAGATTTCATTACAACCTGATTCACCCAGAGCAAGAATGCAGAAAGTTAACAGCCTGAGCAAACGTTGATGGAGCCTGGTAGGGCGCTAAAAGCATGAGATATTTTTATGATTCTTAGCTCATGGAAGTAGTATGTTGGGAATTGAAAGCAACTGGTGGCGAGCCCATCCCTTAGTAAATCTTGCCGGACAGGCACACAGCAGTACAGGGTAGACAGGGCAGCCCCTCATTGACACAGGACTTCAGCAGAACAATGCCACGATACCTGCTGCAGCGCCAGTGGAAGTGTGGGCTGGGGCAACTGGCTAAAGGAACGCATCTACACAGTGGAGTCAGAAAACGGGCATAGTGTGCAGAGCCACGCATAGTAAAATGTCACAAGTTTTCGTGTTCGCTGAAAGTGCAAATAGGCCAGTGAACCACTTCCCCCTGGCCATCTCGGTTGTATAAGAAAAACTCGGCGTCCTAGAAACGTTTAGAAATAGAATCGTTATTACACCTCATAGCTAGGATTAACAAGCTCCAAAGCACCGGCGATTTAGATAAATATCTTTAAGACTTTATCTGTTTGCTTGTTGTCATGGGAAGCAACACGACTTTGGAGAAAAACGTCTCTTCCCCCTCTGTGAAAACTTAAAAAAGCCAGTAATTAGCGGTTTCTTTTTTTTCAGAGATGCAAGGTTCTTTTAACTCTTGCCCTAGTTCAACATGAGTTTGTGCTATCGTGTGGGAGGGGAAATTTAGCACCTCTAGAGCTCTGTAACTGGCTGAAGGCAGTGTGAAGTGAAGGCAGTGTCGTTCATGCACTTTGTGGGAAAAACGGATTATTTTGGGAGGGGGGGAGGAATGATGCAATCCACTGAGGTGTGGGACTTTGGTCTAGTTCAGCCTGGGGAGACTGTGGTGAAGTTCTTTCGATACTGACAGTGTGACTTCAAACGTCTCAGACTAATCAATTTCCGAGGGCACACATATTCGTTGTTGGTTTACCAGTCTTGACGTTTGGTATCCTGCTGTGCTATGTCGTATAAGTGCGCCAAATTGGTCCTTGGTACTGGCACACTGAAACCTACTGTGATTTTAGGGCTGTTGTACAGAGTAAACTGCGACCCGTCTGCATGATCACTAGGCAGTGATAATTTTGCATTTCTTTTGTGGCCGCAATTGATTCACAGTTGCCGCCTCCACGTCTCACCTCCGCCGTACACATCTCGCCAGCTGAAAGTTACATAGCCGCACGAAGCAAACAGAGTAATGTACCACTGCTCTAGTATTGTCAGGACGTACAGATCTCAATCACCACTTGCTCTCAGCTGCACCTATGTAGAGAAACTTCAGTAGATTTGATCAATCAAAGGCCGGCCGGTGTGGCCGTGCGGTTCTAGGCGCTTCAGTCTGGAACCGCGTGACCGCTATGGTCGCAGGTTCGAATCCTGCCTCCGGAATGGATGTGTGTGATGTCCTTGGGTCAATTAGGTTTAAGTTGTTGTAAGTCTAGGGGAGTGATGACCTAAGATGTTAAGTCCCATAGTGCTCAGAGCCATTTGAACCATTTTGAACCATCAATCAAAGTCTGCTCAGCGTCAGATCAATTCATATTGCGTTGTCAACATTTTCAGGGCCAGAGTATTTGACTCACTCCACAAGTTAAACTGTCTGTCTTTGCCACCCAGGATTGGTTGGTTGGTTTGGGGAAGGAGACGAGACAGCGTGGTCATCGGTCTCATCGGATTAGGGAAGGATTGGGAAGGAAGTCGGCCGTGCCCTTTCAGAGGAACCATCCCGGCATTTGCCTGGAGTGATTTAGGGAAATCACGGAAAACCTAAATCAGGATGGCCGGACGCGGGATTGAACCGTCGTCCTCCCGAATGCGAGTCCAGTGTCTAACCACTGCGCCACCCCGCTCGGTCCACCCAGGATTCTTGTCCAATGTAGTCTTAAATCACCTTTCAGTTGTTTACGGTATTCAATCAATAACTTGTTTAGCTTAATTTATGTATTGTTTAGAAGAAAATAAATGTTGTTAGAACACTAAAATCATGCCAACATTCTCAATCATTTAAGTAGCATACATTGTTCCCACTGAATCACTGATTAAATTACAGTATTTGGAAAGTAACCGTAGGGGGACTATGCGGATTATCCAGATGGCTAAGAATTCTTTCACTGTAGTAGATTGTTTTCAAATTACGAAAGGGAAGATTAACTCGAGAACTTTGGAGGTGTTTCAATTTCCCAAGAATAAGTTTTGTAATAACGCTACAGTACTATTTCACAACAAACAAGTGTTGTAGATCATACCTGAGGTCTGTCATACCGCGTAATAAAATTCCTTGGGACTTTATTAACTTCGTCAATATGACTTATTCAATCAGGTTGAAGTGGAGCTTAAACGTCCACTACTACAAGAAAACTCCGTCCGCGCCAACTTCGGATTGTCCAACGTTACTGACCGACCGAAGTGTCACCCTCAGTCGATAGGCGTCACATGATGAGGAAATGGAGGGGCATGTGGACAACATACCGCTCACCTGGCCTTTTTTCAGTTCCAGTGACCGAAGCCGCAACTTCCTCCGTCAAGTAGTTCCTCAGCCGGCCTCGCAAGGTCCGGTTTCACCCGACTGCCAACAGCGTTCGGTAGACCCCGATGGTCACCCATCCAAGTGTCAGCCAAGCCCGACAGGAATTACAGGGGACGACAGGATGACGGTCGAAAAATCTCGGAATCTTTTATTACGGAATTCGAATGTATATACATTCAAGAATTATTATCCAAAATATTATGTACGAATTCTAAAATTAGCTATTCTGTAAGTTTCGAAGTCGAGCGTGTACAACAGAAAACGTCGTTGTCACAAGTCTTTATCGATTCCATCACACCTGTTTATACTGATTTGAGTTAACCTGATATGCTGGAGCGTTGTTTGGTAGGTTTCACTCAAAATGTGTACGAACGTTTCAATAGTCTCATTTGGTGATACGCTTCAACAATAACGTCCAGCCGCAGCGAAACTGACAACATTGCTTCAAATTTGGCCGCACATCTATTTAATGTAGGCCCTACTGCACTAACGCATGTGCTAGATGCCCTTACAATTCAAATCGGCGATTAAATTCGCCGACTCTGTGAAGATAGAGGCGCCAGCGGTGCTACACTCAACCATAAAAAGGGCTCCGAGGACGAAAATGAGGGGTGATCAAAATATCCGGCAGCTGTAGCCGAGCGGTTCTAGGCGCTTCAGTCCGGAACCGCGCTGCTGCTACGGTCACAGGTTCGAATCCTGCCTCTGCTACGATTGTGTGTGATGCCCTTAGGTCAGTTGTGTTTAAGTAGTTCTAGGTCTAGGGGAGTGATGACCTAACGTGTTAAGTCCCATAGTGCTTAGAGCCATTCTTTGGGCTGATCAAGTCAAAGTAGCAGAAACCGGCCGTCCACTAGCCGAGGCAATAGTTGTTATGTACCAGGCATCTAGGATGTTCCTTACGTTTAAAGCTTTGTACCTTTTCTTTATATGATAAACACTTATCAAACTTTAAATGAGATTTTCACTATACCTTGTTTTTCGGCATGGTTGTCGTCGCACACTCTAAAATTTTCATCCGGCTTTAATGACTTAGTCTGCCTTGAAGGAAACTGAATTCTTTTCAGTTCATAGTAACCGATTTTTCGGCCAAAAAGTGGGGTCCAAATGGCCATTTTTTCACATAGGTATAATGTTCTTTTTTTGGCAAATCTCTGCGATGAACTAAAACTATATCTGTAAGGATTAGTGTAACTGGTTAATTTCATTTTTCAGAGAACCACAACCGGAGTTACAGCGACTACTGTTGATTTATCTCCTTTCAGAACTGCCTCGGGAAGAATTCCAACTATACAGTAAAGGTATTAATATTTTTCAAAAAGTGTAATGTATGCTTTATTCATTGCAGAAACCCCGTTTGTCTACTAAGTTCCAGTATGGAGGAGAAAGAGCCTGAATTTTAGCAATATTTGCAGCCGTCACCCTATCGTTCCCTCTTAACTTCGATGATCGAACGGGAACCGTTGTTACCACTGCAGTAAGGCCGTTGGCACTACAAGTAAGGGTATTCACATATTCATTTTCTTTTCACGTTACTTCAGAGTCACTATATAACCCCTAAGTCAGCCCTTTTAATCCTATAGACAATAACTGAGTCTGTGTGGTGCAGCGGATGAAACGTAGCTGTCAACATCGCTGTAATTTGGTTACATTGATAGATCTAATCATCTGTTAAGTATGGCATATGTGAATAAGCTTTTGGACTCTCTTACTTGCCGAATTGGTATTGTCGGTAACGGCGTCAGGTCTTCTATTGGGCTTCTATGCAACACTTTTATTCGTCAGCTGTATATACACTTTGCTTTAATTCAAAAATGCTCACGGTTTCGGCGTCGTTCCTATCCATCACATCTGACGCTGACCGAGAAAAACCCATTATTAATGAAGCCGGTTAAAGTGAAACATTTAAACGTTTTCTTGGAAACGACAACTTTTTCTATTTCTACTTCGCTTACGTATCACGTGGCAATACCTACTGTATTTCCCTATGGCTTAGGATTAGAATAGCCATCTGAAGTGGGCTTCAGCATTCGCTATATCGGAAAACGTTTGTCAGCCACGTTTCTCTTGCACTTATACTACTAGTGCAGTACTGACTAATACTCTTGTATCGTATTCACTGATGATAAATATCGTGAAACCGAACATCGCCGTACGCCAATTTCCAACCGTTCAATCGAATGGCCACACGATATTCAATATTAAACGTTTTTTACTGTAGGGATAAACCAGATTGACGTTATGTGTTAATACTTCGACCCGCGTGATAAGCGTAATGGGCGGTATTTTTGTGTAGTCCCCATTTAAATACTAAGAAAATAAAATTGCAGATATCTACTTAAACGTTGAGAAAGTGTGCGTGGCGGCTCTTCGGTGAGACGACTGGTGAAATTTGCCTGCTACCGTACTGTTCGTGGCGCAGGGAATAGATTATAAACACCAGCGAATTTCTGTAGTATATCATTCGCGATCGAAACGAAGGAAAAGTTCCTATGTACGCGCCGTAGTACCTTTTATAATCATGTTCCCTACACATGGTATGAGAAAGAGGCATATCGATTATTTATTTCCCTATACATCCGAGTGACTATCGCGAGAACGAAGGATGCTTTCTTCCAGAGAATCTTACTGAAGTTGACTGAGTGTATATTACGGTCATTACAGCGAATCTTTGGTGTTTTCGAAGTATTTTGCCATTCATATATAAAAAGGATGCCAAAAGCATCAGCCATACTATAGAACGGAACGCAGGTTAGTCTAGCGTGATGTTTCCTTGACACATACACAAAACTTTCGTAGAAGCATATCGAGAATGTCGACAGACTTCAAGTGATCGTCACTTTCCACATCGATTCTCATTATAAATTTCATGTATGCCATGAAACTAGTCTTACCAGGGCACTTTTCTTTCAGAAAATGCTGAAATGTCTTCATTTGGATAGTTAATTGTTTTAGACGTTATCCAGAATAGTACATATTTTACGTCTTACTGAAATTTTCTGTAAAATTCCCTTCAAACCTCTAGCGAAAATGTTAATGTTGCGGCACATCAAGCTTTGTCAATCACAGCAGCAGCCTATAATCGTGGTAAGCGTAAGGCAATCCCAAACTGCATGTAGTTGTCTTGATATAGTAGCGGAAATCAGTATAAAGGCAGCGTTCCACGAAAGTAACAATAGAATACCTGAAGCATACACGTATCGAATTTACTATGAAAGTAGTAGATACACACAGACAACATGTCCTAGATGGAAATTGGTAGAAAGATACTCACTGTGCTTTTGTGTAGTTTTATTGTCAGTACTTTGTCCAACAACTGTTTGGCGTTAAATACAATGGGTTTGTGGTTCTTGCAGTAAAACTGTCACCCAATCTTCTTTTACAGCTCTTTTCAGCTCACATACGGCCTAAAACTTACTTCCGTTGCGATAAACACGCTTTGCAAGTATCCGCAAAGGTTTTCCACGGTGTTAAAATCCGGGGTACGAATGGACCATGGCAAGACATCGATATTTTTAACTTCAACCCACATTTTGGTTTTAGCAGAAATATACACAGATGCATTATGTTACTGGAGGATTAGACTTTCGTCCCCTATGTCCTCATAGATTATAATCTATGTAATCTCTAACATTTTAGTCTACTTGCTAGAGTCCAATCTAGTGTGCAGGCAAGCAGTTCGTGATTTACATTTAGCTCATCGGGCTGCCCCAATCATGACATTTCAACCATCTAAATGTCTGCACATCCTTACCTGCTGCTCGTTTCTCAGATCATGCCAGTAATGCAGAACTACATCCTGTCCAACTAATTAAACTTCTTCACATCAATGGAGATAACTTCATCCCATTCTGAAGTCCATGACATGTGTGCCTCAGCAAACTCCAGTCCAGTCTGCTTATGTTTGGGAGTTCGAGCGGATCTATGCAGTACTTTCTTGATTGCAATATGTTTTTCATGTGACATAATTTGTCGTATACGTCTATGAGTTACTGACAACTGTAAATCAGTAAGAAGCTGATAAGAATAATGGTTCGTGGCTCATGTTTTGCACGAAAGTAATCCTTTATATGGCTCACATAATTTTCCACTTTGCCCATATTTTTCGTTCTGTCCATATCGTGAGCCCAGACTAACAAAATCATCGATCACTGTGTAAGTAATCTGTTTAGGTTTTTGTGTTGGTAACGCCATGTAGTGCTCTGTAGGAAAATCGCTGACTGTGCAGTGTACAGTCTGTGGCTGATTTCCATTGTTGGAATATTCGCTATTGTAGTGTTTGGCAGTTGGAGCAGTTGGCAGCGTGTAGCGTTGCGCAGTTGGAGGTGAGCCGCCAGCAATTGTGGATGTGGGAAGAGAGATGGCAGAGTTTTGAGAGCGGACGATCTGGACGTGTGTATGTCAGAAAAAGGAAATTTGTAAGACAGGATGTCATGAACTGATCTGTATAGTAGTTAGTGGCTTCAGTAGGCAGAATCTTTTATTTAGCTGGAGGTATTGGCGCTCCCTGTATTGCAGTAGTTCGAGTAACGAAGATTTTTGTGAGGTAAGTGATTCATGAAAGGTATAAGTTATTGTTAGTCACGGCCATTCTTTTGTAGGGATTATTGAAAGTCAGATTGCGTTACGCTAAAAATATTGTGTGTTAGTTTAGTGATGATCAGAATAAGTAAAGAGAGAAATGTCTGAGTACGTTCAGTTTTGCTCAGTTGTTTGAAAATCAAATAACGTAAGTGGTTTAGCAGCACAGTAATACATAGGAAACCAAGAATCTTACTATAAGCGATTTCGTTTCTACACATTTCTACTGTAATTTCTCGACCTGTGAAATTTTATTGGTGTCAAACGGTCACTGTAGTGGAAACTGCTACCATAAATGTTTCGGTAAGTGTGGCAAGTGACCCTGATGTAATGCGTTGTGTGGGCCGAGTTGAGGGACAGTCGCCTGGAAAGGAAAAGGCCATTAGGTGGAGAAAAAAAGAGGCCATTACCCCCGCTATTGACATTTCTTCGTACAAAGCATCGTAAATACGACATGCTCATACTTGAAAACATATGATTACACTTATGTGTTCGTGATTTCTGATATTTACTGAAATGCCTAATGAAATGATGAGAAACATTTTGCGCCTATTGTCTTGCTAGTAGAGAGATGTTTTACTGCCTTATGAAATTCCATATTTCTAGCTGCACTCCAGCATTGGTTAAAATAAAATTTAATAGATGTACTAATATCACTATTTCAGTCTACAGACCCAGTATAAAATAATTTTATGATCTACTTTCTTAAAAAAAGGGAATTGCACACATAATTTTTTCAACGATTTGGTAACTTTTTTGTGGAGTAGGTTTTGTGATGCATGACCCTAGTGTTAAGATCTGAAATAGGTATTAGACATTTCCTATCTTTACTGTAATATTCTTTCTGCTTGAGCTTTACCATGTTTAGGTATAAGTAATTGCATTTGCTGCTGCTGTTTGCCAGGCATAGTTCTACTGAATTTTATATTGTATTAACCCAGTTTTACTACTGATTTATTTTACTTGTTGCTGTGCATTGGCTCATATCAGTTGTAATGTTGCATTTCCTTTGCTAATTTAGATATACTGCTGCTTGCTTTGCCAATTTGCGTTTATTTCATTGCTGTTTGTGTTATTTGTTTTCTGCTGCTGCATTGCCTCGTCTCTTAGTTTATACATCTGAGCTCAGTAGATTTAAGTTAAGAAGGGGTAGGCTATATAAGAGAATGAGTTGAGGTGAATTAGAAGAAATGCATTGAGAAGTTATATGAAAAACATTTGGGACAAAATAAGAATTGTACAATGAGAAATAATAATTTTGAAAGAGGATATGAATAGAATGCAGAATGCAGGCATAGATAGGACATTTTGGGAATATTGATGAACGAAGGGAGATCTCCCAGAAGTAAAGTTTTGTCAGCAAATCAAATACGATAAATACTGCAGTAAAACAAACCCTGTCCTTTCCTTTGCATTATTCCACTATGTGTTTGTGTACTCCTGTGTATTGGTGTTCTTCCTGGCCTTATATGTTTATCTGATAAGAGCTATGTTGTAGAATTTTTCTGATAATATGTTATTTACTTTGTAAAGATGTTTAGACATTATTTATTCTGTTCTGTTTTCATTCTCATGTGTGAAGTTAATCTTTCAAAGGCTCTTCTAATTTTTTTTAATTTATTTCCTTATGTCATAATTCCTGTAACACTGATGTATATGTTTATTTCTATTCTTTTGTAAAGCCGGTATTGCAACAAACGTTATCTGTATTGTTATGTTCCTTAATGATGTATTTGTACCGTTGTAATTGTATCTCATGTCATAAAGTTGTAATTGTATAAACACCAGTTCTTCAATTAAGTTTCACTTCACTGCACACGATTCAGTTGGTCATAGTATATGCACAATATGTGAGAAGTTAAAAAAAAGGTACTGTTTGTGTTTGCACACATGTTGATATTTCAGCAAGGGACTGGTTAACAGCATTGCTGGTTCTAAGGGCAATTACAAAATGATTCTGAGTGCACAAGAGGTGGTTCATGGACTTGCTATTTGTCCACAAGACTCTTCGATGGTGATTGTGCACCTGCACCGTCGCAACAGATGGCTGCTGGCCATCTCTACAAGGACTACAGTGGGTCTGCACCTTTGATGGCCCACCAATACCATTATCTCTACAAGGACTACGGTGCGTCTGCACCTCTGGTGGTCCACCAATACCATAATCTCTACCAGGACTACAGTGGGTCTGCTCTGTGATGAACTATGTACCAATATTCCTCAAAACTTCGACTGACTCTACTGTGGGTTTGCTCTGTTGTGGCCCATTACCTGTCCGCATGTCAAGAGTTAGCACTGTCGTTCAGTTGGAAGGACAACACTACTTCTTCAAGACTGCATGGAAATCCATTACTTCTGAGTGCATTTTCTTTCACTGCTCTGACTTTGAAAACAAAACTGCAATTACTACTCTGAGGAATGATCAGGACTGTCTTTATGGTCTGTGAGAAAATTTTGTTTTTGAATAACATTGTATCGATAATTGTGTGCATTTGATATTGTAATTATGAAAAATTTTATCAAATCATTATTGACCATTGCCCAAAACAAATTGTAAAATTTTTTGTGGGTAGCATGGTGTCTTTGTAAGAAGCCTGTTTAAATTTTTATGTTGGTGCCGCCAAGTAGCGCTCTGTATGAAAATCACTGACTGTGCTGTATGCAGTCTGTGACTGATTTGCATTGTTGGAATATTCGCTATTGTATTGTTGGGCAGTTGGATGTGAACAGCACGTAGCGTTGCGCAGTTGGAGGTGAGCCGCCAGCAGTGGTGGATGTGGGGAGAGAGATGGCGGAGTTTTGAGAGCAGACGATCTGGACGTGTGTCCGTCAGAAAAAGGAAATTTGTAAGACTGGATGTATATATTATGACTTTTGAACACTATTAAGGTAAATACATTATTTGTTCTCTATCAAAATCTTTAATTTGCTAACTATGCCTATCAGTAGTTAGTGCCTTCAGAAGTTAGAATCTTTTATTTAGCTGGCGGTACTGGCGCTCGCTGTTTTGCAGTAGTTCGAGTAACGAAGATTTTTGTGAGGTAAGTGATTCATGAAAGGTATAGGTTATTGTTAGTCAGGGCCATTCTTTTGTAGGGATTATTGAAAGTCAGATTGCGTTGTGTTAAAAATATTGTGTGTCATTTTAGTGATGATCAGAAAAACTAAAGAGAGAAATATTTGAGTACGTTCAGTTTTGCTCAGTTGTTTGAAAATCAAATAACGTAGAGGTTTTCCCGCACTGTTATTTTTAAAGTTTGTTCTAAGGGGACATTACAACTGTACATGAACAGTTGATCTTCTTGACGATTTGACGATCAGAGCGTCTCGTTTCCTTGTAAGTACAGATTTTTGCCTTTTCATCACATTATAACAAGTTTTCGCGTGACAATGTCAAAAAATGGTTCAAATGGCTCTGAGCACTATGGGACTTGACATCTATGGTCATCAGTCCCCTAGAACTTAGAACTACTTAAACCTAACTAACCTAAGAACAGCACACAACACCTAGCCATCACGAGGCAGAGAAAATCCCTGACCCCGCCGGGAATCGAACCAGGGAACCCGGGCGTGGGAAATGAGAACGCTACCGCACGAGACAATGTCACAGTCCCAGTTTCTGTAAGCAACACGCGCTGTTACTAATGGTGGTTTCCTTTCTGCAGAAAAGGCACGTACGCACACACTAACACTACAGAGAACCGACTGCCTTTTTTACTGAGTTCCATCCTCTACCACCTGAATCGTTTACGTCTTATTTTAAACCGTACTGCTGACATAAAATGCTATAGTGTTTGACTGCATTTGTCGGTACACAGTATTTCATACTGTTGTATAAGCATTGTGCAAAACTATTCCAACCGACAATGTTAATGTTCTTCAAAATGGTTCAAATTGCTCTGAGCACTATGGGACTTAACAGCTGAGGTCATCAGTCCCCTAGAACTTAGAACTACTTAAACCTAACTAAGCTAAGGACATCAAACACAACCATGCCCGAGGCAGGATTCGAACCTGCGACCGTAGCGGTCTTGCGGTTCCAGACTGACGCGCCTAGAACCGCACGGCCACACTGGCCGGCTCGTTAATGTTCTTGCAAATACTCATGCCTTAATACTGATTTCCATTGCTTTATAACCATTACCGCTATATACTTAGGTATTTGAGCGACTCGTAAGTATCAGAGGCAGCAATAATGGGATGCCAATCAAATTAAGATTGGCGGTACGATGTAGAAGAAATGAAGGTATTCCGCTCCCTTGAAATCAAAGTTACGCATCTCAGACGAAGGAAGGCGGTTATAAGAAGCAGACTATCACAGAAGAAGGTGGGTTTACTAGCAAAAAGATGTCCAGCAGCGCCAAACATTGAGGAAGAAATTCATGCTCTACACTACTGGCCATTAAAACTGCTACACCAAGAAGAAATTCATATGATAAAAGGGTATTCTTTGGACAAATATATTATTCTACTACTGACATGTGATTACATTTTCACGCAATTTGGGTGCACAGATCCTGAGAGATCAGTACCCATAACAGCCACCTCTGGCCATAATAACGGCCTTGATACGCCAGGGCATTGTGTCAAACTGAACTTGGATGGCGTGTACAGGTACAGCTGCCCATGCAGCTTCAACACGATACCATAGTTCATCAAGAGTAGTGAATGACGTATTGTGACGAGCCAGTTGCTCGGCCACCATTGACCAGACGTTTTCAATTGGTGAGAGATGTGGAGAATGTGCTGGCCAGGGCAGAAGTCGAACATTTTCTGTATCCAGAAAGGCCCGTACAAGACCAGCAACATGCAGTCGTGCATTATCCTGCTGAAATGTAGGGTTTCGCAATGATCGAATGAAGAGTAGAGCCAAGGGGCGTAACACATGTGAAATGTAACGTCGACTGTTCAAAGTGCCGTCAATGCGAACAAGAGGTGACCGAGACGTGTAACCAATGGCACCCTATACCATCACGCCGGGTGGTACGCCAGTATGGCGATGACGAATACACGCTTCCCCTGTGCGTTCACCACGATGTCGCCAAACACGGATGCGGCCACCATGATGCTATAAACAGAACCTGGATTCATCCGAAAAGTGACATTTTGCCATTCGTGCACCCAGGTTCGTCGTTGAGTACACCATCGCAGCCGCTCCTGTCTGTGACGCAACGTCAAGGGCAACTGCATCCATGGTCTCTGAGTTGATAGTCCACGCTGCTGCAAACGTCGTCGAACTGTTCGTGCAGATGGTTGTTGTCTTGCAAACGTCCCCATCTGTTGACTCAGGGATCGAGACGTGGCTGCACGATCCGTTACAGCCATGCGGATAAGATGCCTGCCATCTCGACTGCTAGTAATAGGAAGCAGTTGGGATCCACCACGGCGTTCCATATTACCTCGCTGAAACCACCCATTCCATATACTTCTAACAGTCATTGGATCTCTACCAACGCGAGCAACAATGTCTCGATGCGATAAACCGCAATCTCGATAGGCTACAATCCGACCTTTATGAAAGTCGGAAACGTGATGGTACGCATTTCTCCTCCTTACACGAGGCATCACAAAGGCGTTTCACGAAGCAACGCCGGTCACTTGCTTTCTGTTTGTGTATGAGAATTCGGTTGGAAAGTTTCCTCGTGTCAGCACGTTGTAGGTGTCGCCATTGTGTGAATGCTCTGAAATGCTAATCATTTTCATATCACAGCATCTTCTTCCTTTCGGTAAAATTTCGCGTCTGTAGCACGTCATCTTCGGGGTGTTGCAATTTTAATGGCCAGTAGTGTAGTTCGATTGGAGCACAGCATTGGATGGAAGTGAACTGTATACTTTGGGGAAATAGGAAAAGAAGAAGATAATCGTAACATTTTGAGATGTGGTAGTATATAAATAATTTGAAAACTGGTTGCACTAATGAAATGTGAAATGAGATTCTCCACAGCATCGGCGATAAGAGGATTAAGTGTAAAATATTGACAGAAAAGGAGACGAATGATGAGAGAAGTGCTGAGATATCAACGAATTATAGACATGGCACCAGAGGGAGCCGTAGAGCGTACAGTCTGTAGGAGAAGACTGAGACTGGAATATATCGAAAAAATACTACAGAGCACTGTATGAAAGTCCTACCATGAGATGAACAGGTTGGCATAGGAGAACCAGTCAAAAAACTAACGATGGCAAAGAAGTTCATTCACCTATCTTGTAAGCATCTAATATCGAGTTATATACGGACATATTTTGGCAACCTGAGTTAGATTATTTGCTCTGGAATAAACTGCAGATTAACTTGAGCGAAACATATTGAAATGGATGTGTTTTATAGTGAACTTATGTGAAAACAGGGTCTTCATAACACATAAACAACCCAGCATAACGGAGGAGAGTGTTTGTCACGCAGGTCTCGGCTTCATTTTAAAGTTGCCTCATTTCGACAGTGGACGGATTTGGTAAATGAATTACACGTATCATATAATGGGAGACCATAAATCGTCGGCGTATTCTTTATTGCGCTTGAAACGCGTGCATAAATCTGCAAACAGCCTCTGGGACAGCGCCAGATTTTAAATTTCCAGTTGTTTTAGTAGAGGACTTTCCATTAAACTAATGAATAGTGGAGAACAAATGTATAGAGGGTTAGGTCTTGATTACGTTTACATTATCGTGATGGACGCTCTCTGAAAATTTTCTGCCATGTCCGATAATCTCTGGCTGCGGAAATTAGTCTGAAAGTGTTTTGTTTGCCTGAGTAAACAACATAGCAACTTTACGTGCAAAGTTAGAGAACTGAGAGTACTGTGAGGGATAGTTCACTGGAGTAAAAAACTTACCGTAAAAATATTAGCCGAAGTGTGAGGATAGTTTTGGAGCACTAACTCGAATTTTACTAGCATTCTTTCCTTCCCCGTAGAACGGTATGAAGAAATGAAAAGCTAACGACGCACATAAATCGCCTCCTCACCATTTTATCTCATGACTGTCTTTCAATAGCTCCAAAAACAAAAAAAAATTGTTGCGTCTATGAAATGATTAGCAGACTCTGATAAGTTTCACGTTATTTTTTGTCATACATTTCTTTCTATTTGCTTTAAAGACAATCACTTAACACTATATTTATCGTGAAAAAATTTCGGCCATAGACACTCCATCCGCAGAAATCACTGCTAGCACAGCGCATGTTGTGGACACATTGGTCGTTATTTGCGATAGCGAATCTGTCGTTACTGAAGATAAGTAAAGCCGAAACATGTCAACATGAAACACATTTTCTGCGATTGTGCGTAGGAGAAAAACGTAGCAGAGTGCAACGTATGTCAATCAATTTTTATCATTAGTGAGGATGTTAGTTTTTATCATCAGGATTTGTAATCGCTAGTTCTGCTGATAATTTACCTCCCTACATTTCTTCGTCCCATGGTAAATTTTTTCGTAGGGGTGCAAATACGGATGTCGGAGGTCTTTGTTATATTTTCGAATGCCTTCTATTCTTTCAGTTTGTACCTTAATTTTTTTTATTTCCTCACTCATCCGTGTGCCTTACTATGTGACCTTCTCCATGGATTTTTTGCGAGTGTATGTTATTACCAACATTTGTCCTCGTCTCTTGTCTCAGTGTTCTGTTTGTTCCCTTAGCTATCACGTCCATATTGTGGAATCACATTTGAAGTAATATACAACTTTCCGTTTGTCCATTTACGTTTAATCAGGTTATTCTTTCGGGAACCTCCTCCTGCCTTTCAGCTTCTGCTTGTCATCGCAGTTGCATCCGTCCTCTACAGGTTCCTCCCGTGCTCACGCTAAGCTTGGCTATCAATTTTCAAACCTTGACATTGATAAATATCTTCCTCAATTTTCGTCGAACGATAATCACCACTGACTAATATTTCTCATGAATCCATAATTCAGCTGTACTAGCCAAATATGACGTGTTCCTATCTACTGTAGTCCTTAACAGTATTGAAACTAAGACAGCAGAATCCTAAGTTTAGCTTTACATTTTCATTCGAAAGTCTACAGTTTACTTAGCGGAACGTGTCGTCATTGCTGCACAACTATTAACCTCGATAATAATAGCCAGATGAACGAAATGTAGACTAGGTAGCTGGTAACCAAATGTGCGGAAAATACACTCCTGGAAATGGAAAAAAGAACACATTGACACCGGTGTGTCAGACCCACCATACTTGCTCCGGACACTGCGAGAGGGCTGTACAAGCAATGATCACACGCACGGCACAGCGGACACACCAGGAACCGCGGTGTTGGCCGTCGAATGGCGCTAGTTGCGCAGCATTTGTGCACCGCCGCCGTCAGTGTCAGCCAGTTTGCCGTGGCATACGGAGCTCCATCGCAGTCTTTAACACTGGTAGCATGCCGCGACAGCGTGGACGTGAACCGTATGTGCAGTTGACGGACTTTGAACGAGGGCGTATAGTGGGCATGCGGAAGGCCGGGTGGACGTACCGCCGAATTGCTCAACACGTGGGGCGTGAGGTCTCCACAGTACATCGATGTTGTCGTCAGTGGTCGGCGGAAGGTGCACGTGCCCGTCGACCTGGGAACGAACCGCAGCGACGCACGGATGCACGCCAAGACCGTAGGATCCTACGCAGTGCCGTAGGGGACCGCACCGCCACTTCCCAGCAAATTAGGGACACTGTTGCTCCTGGGGTATCGGCGAGGACCATTCGCAACCGTCTCCATGAAGCTGGGCTACGGTCCCGCACACCGTTAGGCCGTCTTCCGCTCACGCCCCAACATCGTGCAGCCCGCCTCCAGTGGTGTCGCGACAGGCGTGAATGGAGGGACGAATGGAGACGTGTCGTCTTCAGCGATGAGACTCGCTTCTGCCTTGGTGCCAATGATGGTCGTATGCGTGTTTGGCACCGTGCAGGTGAGCGCCACAATCAGGACTGCATACGACCGAGGCACACAGGGCCAACACCCGGCATCTTGGTGTGGGGAGCGATCTCCTACACTGGCCGTACACCACTGGTGATCGTCGAGGGGACACTGAATAGTGCACGGTACATCCAAACCGTCATCGAACCCATCGTTCTACCATTCCTAGACCGGCAAGGGAACTTGCTGTTCCAACAGGACAATGCACTGTCCGCATGTATCCCGTGCCACCCAACGTGCTCTAGAAGGTGTAAGTCAACTACCCTGGCCAGCAAGATCTCTGGATCTGTCCCCCATTGAGCATGTTTGGGACTGGATGAAGCGTCGTCTCACGCGGTCTGCACGTCCAGCACGAACGCTGGTCCAACTGAGGCGCCAGGTGGAAATGGCATGGCAAGCCGTTCCACAGGACTACATCCAGCATCTCTACGATCGTCTCCATGGGAGAATAGCAGCCTGCATTGCTGCGAAAGGTGGATATACACTGTACTAGTGCCGACATTGTGCATGCTCTGTTGCCTGTGTCTATGTGCCTGTGGTTCTGTCAGTGTGATCAAGTGATGTATCTGACCCCAGGAATGTGTCAATAAAGTTTCCCCTTCCTGGGACAATGAATTCACGGTGTTCTTATTTCAATTTCCAGGAGTGTATACAAATGGTTTAAGTTCAGACAACTCATGGGAAAGAAGCCATGCCCAGTGGCGGTTGTCAACTATGCCATCCGGCTGCGTTCTCTTAAGTTGCTTGAACACTACATATGGCGGAATAAACTCACACCTCACGCTGTTAATTACAGGGTGACAGTTACTTAGCTATATGAAACGAAATCACCGTAACTTCTGAACGGTTTGCGTAAGGACGTTCAAACTGCACGGCTGGCCACCCCGCATCGTGGGAATTAATAAGCGCTGTATGATTTGATTTAGTGACGAAGCTAACCTGAACAGTTTGCGTAAGGACGTTCAAACTGAACGGCTGGCCGCCGGGAATCGTGGGAATTAATAAGCGCTGTATTATTTGATTTAGTGATGAAGCCCACATTCATTCGGATGGGTTCGTCAATAAGCAAAATTGGCAAATTTGGGGGACTGAGAATCCGCATATCGCTATCGAGAAGGCTCTTCACCCTCAATAGATGGCTGTGTGGTGTGCAGTGTTCAGACTCGGAATAATCGATGCGATATTCCTTGGTGGCACTGTCACTAACGAGATGTACGTGAAAGATTCGTAAGATGATTTCATCCCTAATATCCAAAAGTCCCTCGTTTCCACAAGATGTGATTCGTGCAAGACAGAGCTCGACACCATAGAAGCAGTATACCGTTTGATGTCCTGGAGTAGCGCTTTGTGGAACCCAGAGGCCACTTGCATGGGCGTCAATTGGCCGCCTTATTTTCCGGATCTGAACACATGCGGCTCCCTTTTTTGTGGCTATATTAAAGGCAAGGAGTACAGAAATAGCCCCAAAACCACTGCTGAGCTGAAACAGCCATGCAGGAGGTCATCGACAGCATGGATATTCCGACACTTCAGAAGGTCAATCAGAGTTTGGCTATTCGTCTGCACCACATCATCGCCAATGATGGCAGGCATACCGAACATGTCATAATCTACATCCGAATATGTGTACCGACGTTTATGTATTGAATAAAGTGTGTGCAGGCCGTAGTTTGTAACTAATTGACGTTTTCCCCTGTATAGTTGAATAATTGTCACCTTGTATTTTTACACACTGTACTATCAGTCACTAATGAAGCTTCGTTTTAGAATATGTGGGTAATAGTTGTCGCTATGAGATTCGCGCAGCAGCTCAGAGTAACGCAATCATCTTGAATGAGTATTGCAGTTACATGCAAAGCTTAACCAAAATTCCATGTAGTTTTTAAGTTGCAGTTAGTTTTGCAATGTTATTCATGCAGCTTTGTATGGGATATTCGTCTGAACACTTGCGGCTCCTTTTTTTGGGGCTATTTTAAAGGCAAGGCGTACAGAAATAGCCCCAACACCACTTCTGAGCTGAAACAGACTTGTGGTATTTCTGAATTTGAGTGCAATGTGGATTTGCATCACCAAGAATCCCTTGAGGACCTGAGCACCATCATGCAGCAACAACCATGGGTAAGAGAGAAGAGATAAAACCTAGCAATAATATTACAGGTACAGAAGTGAATGGGTATTAGAAGTTGCAGTGCGGTCCAACTGAGCAAGAATACAAGTTGGTTGAAAATGGTTCAAGTGGCTCAAAGCACTATGGGACTTAACATCTGAGGTCAACAGTCCCCTAGAGATAGAACTACTTAAACCTAACGAACGTAAGGACATCACACACATCCATGCCCGAGGCAGGATTCGAACCTGAGACCGTTGCGGCAGCGCGGTTCTGGACTGAAGCGCCTAGAACCACTCGGCCACAGCTGCCAGCAGTAGAAGTTGGGAGTGAATAAATTAGATTGTAAATAGTGATAACAGCAAGAGGCACATATTTCGAGAAAACCATCATATGGGCTCCAATTGCTAAAGTTGCTTACACAATGCACTAGCATATAATACAGAATAATTACCTATTGCTGTTTTGCGATAAATTAGCTACTTCATAGCAAACTTGAATTCCTGCCCACTTAGTAGTAGTTACTATGCTTTCCTAAAAGAAAAGGAAAACGCATCTGCTAGTCGCTGAGTGCTCTGCTACGGGAGATAGTGTGCTGTCAAAGTGAATTGCAGTGTGGCACACGAAGCCGAAGCAGCAATTGGGCGGCCGTGGGCACCTACGGACAAGTTTTCGGACCATTACCGGAACCATGCATAGTGCAACGACAGAGCTTTCAGCTATCGCCGTGCCTGTCCAACCTACATCTACATGCACACCACTACTCTGCCAGTCACACTTAGTGCCTGACAGACAGTTATTCGAACAGAAACTATGTAAATATAGGTGTCTATCACTTCATAATACAAGTTAATGTACACCGTCACATTTTTCTCTCTGTATGGTCGGGCTGAAGATTAGATGGGTACATCACACAACTAATGAGGAAGTATTGAATAGGATTGGGGAGAAGAGAAGTTTGTGGCACAACTTGACCAGAAGAAGGGATCGGTTGATAGGACATGTTCTGAGGCATCAAGGGATCACCAATTTAGTATTGGAGGGCAGCGTGGAGGTTAAAAATCGTAGGGGGAGACCAAGAGATGAATACACTAAGCAGATTCAGAAGGATGTAGGTTGCAGTAGGTACTGGGAGATGAAGAAGCTTGCACAGGATAGAGTAGCATGGAGAGCTGCATCAAACCAGTCTCAGGACTGATGACCACAACAACAACAACAACATGGTCGGGCTAATTTCAGGAAGTACTACATGGGTTTTGATACGGTTTTCACCAACATATAGTCTGACATGACTAACACCAGTGAACCTGCAGAACAGAATAGGCAACACAGAAAGCTTGAAGCACGCGAGGAACAGCTGACTTGTTTCTTCCACTCTTAAACACCATCCAACCATCCTTCCATCCTGTACCAATGTCGTCACAGGATGCAGGTTGGAGAGACGTTGGGTCAGCACTAGACTTGCCATGTTCCCCGTTTTGCGTAAGACTGACCTGGTTTTTCCGTTGGAAACCAAACTCACGTAGAAGTCCTTATTACACCGGAACGTATAATATTTCACACTATACAGACTGTTTATTATACGAGATAAGAGGCACTCTTGTACTGAACTCAGAAATTCAGCTCGTAGCCCTAAAGCGTTGTGTTGTGTTCTGCCCACTAGTCTAATACAGGGTGCCTAAGAAACCTATTTTCTCGGATCGCTAGGCAACAATTCAAGCAAATCGAATTAATGAGATTTTATTACAGTAAGATAACTGACAATACCCAACTCTGAGAAATTTACAATGGGATGTCACAAGCAAAAGGTGACATGAAACATAACAATCTCTTCAGTATACAGGGTGGTGACCGGGCCAAATATCTCACGAAATAAGCGTCAAACGGAAAAACTACAAAGAACAGAACTTGGCTAGCTTGAAGGGGGAAACCAGATGGCGCTATGATTGGCTCGCTAGATGGCGCTGCCATAGGTTCAAAGGACTCTGAGCACTATGCGACACGCACGACCGCTACGGTCGCTGGTTCGAATCCTGCCTCGGGCATGGATGTGTGTGATGTCCTTAGGTTAGTTAGGTTTAAGTAGTTCCAAGTTCTATGGGACTTATGACCACAGCAGTTGAGTCCCATAGTGCTCAGAGCCATTTGAACCATTTTGAGCCACTATGCGACTCAACATCTTAGGTCACAATTTCCCTAGAACTTAGAACTACTTAAACCTAACTAACCTAAAGACATCACACACACCCATGCCCGGGGCAGGAGTCTAACCTGCGACCGTAGCAGCAGCGCGGTTCCGGACTGCAGCGCCAGAACCGCACGGCCACCGCGGCCGGCGCTGCCATAGGTCACCTTTGTGAACTTATCATTTCTGAGAACGCATGCTGTTACATGGTGATTACCTGTAAATACCACATAAATGCAATAAATGCTAAAAATGATGTCCGTCAACCTCAATGCATTTGGCAATACGTGTAACGACATTCCTCTCAACAGCTAGTAGTTCGCCTTCCGTAATGTTCGCACATGCATTGATAATGCGCTGACGCATCTTGTCAGGTGTTGCCGGTGGATCACGATAGCAAATATCCTTCAACTTTCCCCACAGAAAGAAATTCTGGAACGTCAGATCCGGTGAACGCGCGGGCCATGGTATGGTGCTTCGACGACCAATCCACCTGTCATGAAATATGCTATTCAATACCGCTTCAATCGCACGCGAGCTATGTGCCGGACATCCATCATGTTGGTAGTACATCGCCATTCTGTCATGCAGTGAAACATCTCATAGTAACATCGGTAGAACATTACGTAGGAAATCAGCATACAATGCACCATTTAGATTGCCATCGATAAAATGGGGGCCAATTATCCTTCCTCCCATAATGCCGCACCATATATTAACCCACCAAGATCGCTGATGTTCCACTTGTCGCAGCCATTGTTGATTTTCCGTTGCCCAATAGTGCATATTATGCCAGTTTACGTAACCGCTGTTGGTGAATGACGCTTCGTCGCTAAATGGAACGCGCGCAAAAAATCTGTCATCTTTCCGTAATTTCTCTTGTGCCCAGTGGCAGAACTGTACACGACGTTCAAAGTCGTCGCCATGCAATTCCTGATGCATAGAAATATGGCACGGGTGCAATAGATGTTGATGTAGCATTTTCAACACCGACGTTTTTGAGATTCCCGATTCTCGCGCAATTTGCCTGCTTCTCATGTGCGGATTAGCCGCGAAAACAGCTAAAACACCTACTCGGGCATCATCATTTGTTGCAGGTCATGATTGGCGTTTCACATGTGGCTGAACACTTCCTGTCTCCTCAAGTAACGTAACTATCCGGCGAACGGTCCGGACACTTGGATGATGTCGTCCAGGATACCGAGCACCATACATAGCACACGCCCGTTGGGCATTTTGATCACAATAGCCATACATCAACACGACATCGACCTTTTCCTCAATTGGTAAACGGTCCATTTTAACACGGGTAATGTATCACGAAGCAAATACCGTCCGCACTGGCGGAATGTTACGTGATACCACATATTTGTACGTTTGTGACTATTAAAGCGCCATCTATCACAAAGCGAAAAAAGTGGTCCAACTAAAACATTTATATTTCTTTACGTACTACACGAATATGTAATAAGAAATGGGGGTTCCTATTAAAAAAAAATACGCAGTTGATATCCGTTGGACCTATGGCAGCGCTACCTAGCGGGCCAACCATAGCGTCTTCTGGTTTCCCTCTTCAAGGTAGACGAGTTTCGTTCTTTGAAGTTTTTTCGTTTGATGCTTATTTCGTGAGATATTTGGATCGGTCTCTATCAATGGACCACCCTGTATATAATTCGAATAAAAGTCCACTAATGCAGTTTCTATGTAACTGCTGTAGCGTTCGAAGATCGGCTAGACTTCCATTGGACTGCGACAAGGCGGAGCGGCGCTTTTATTCTCTAGTCCTAGATGCCGCTCCTGTCTTGGTGTCGTCCTAAGGAGGTGTTCGTCAGCGTACTATTGGCTGACGTCGTCTCATAGCCCTCTCTGCTCTTCCGTCTTGACCGTCGCGCCGGCGCTTGACGTTGCGCCGGAACATAACGATACTTATTAAAAATGTCAGTACATATGATTTCAGTTCGAAAATGACTTAATCGATTTTTACCTCTAACTTCAGCTTGCAGAAGCAGGTGTGGCATGTTCAAGGCACAGTGGCGGTGAATGTGGAGGCAGGGCTTGCAACTGACTAACTTACATCGAACACAGTAGCGAGTCAGAAATCGATGGAAACAATTGTTTATTGTTATTGACGGTGAGGGATTCCTTTACAACTGGATTCGCCGTCAGTGACATTAACGACGTACCAGTGCCAAGAAAGAAAGCAATAAGTGACATTGAAAACTAATGTCAGTGACAAATGGTGTAAGCTTTACTTCTTTACTCATGGCTTTACATAGGTAGAGATGATCAGCTGTAGCGCTCATTGTGTCGTATGCGTATCATAGTGTAGTGTGTCTCACTGAGGCGAAACTGTCATTAAGGAAGCACGTTAAAAACTCCGATTTTGTTCAATTTAAAGTGCCATGTTGGGAAAAAAATAAAAATCTCAACTTCGGTTTAGAAAAACGTGGCAACCTTGGTGAGGACACAGGTCTCCCGTTTTCGTAACCTGGACCCCAACTACTCGCTCAAGTAACATCTTTATTGGCCTCATGGGCTCAATGTACCCCGTTCCAGTCCTCTCACCAAAGAAAAGTCTCTGGCACTACCTCGAATCGAAACCTGGCCTCTCGCAAGATAAATAAATCTAAATTGTAGGACATGACCTGTCTGCTTTCCCGCAGAGTGCAGGATAGTGATCAGCGCATGGCACACCTGTCTTTAAACCAGCTTTACCCTCCACTACAGAGTGTGAAATTTTTCTGCTCTAGTATGATTTTATTGAAAGGACGTGAAAATATAGTACTTTAGATCTAAGTTTATATATAGCAACGAAAATTCTGGTATTCGTCATCATCATTTGCTTTAGTGTGAACACGTCTCAAGCAAATTCCAACCATAGATTAGGTACAGAGCAAAACGAAATACTTGACGAACATATTACCCTACGCTTTACCTTGACTGTTATTGACATTAAATGAAACAACAAGTTTACTGTTATCAGTCACTGTTTATTTATCTCCAAGAAGCGTTTCAAAGGTTTAAACCTTCATCATCAAGTGGATTTACATTTGTCATTATGACATTCGTGCGTGTGTTGCGTTACGATTTTTTGGAGGATCTTGTGGCACTATCTGGTGGAGAAACAAAACACTATTTCAGAACATGGTTTTGGATTTATTTTGGCAAAATTTAACATATATCTAGCGGTAAACGTAAAATAAGTAAAATAGAGTAATTCCAGTGGCCACAGGTTCCTTTCATTTTCGTAACACATCACATGCATACTGTCATATTTCGTAAACAAATACGTAAATAAATATATAGACGCCATATTTATTTACGAAATATGACAGCATACAAGTGATCAGTTACCACAGCGAAAGGAACATGTGACCACTGGAGGTACTTTATTTTACTTATTTTACGTTTACCGTTAGATACACGTTTAATTTTTTGTCAAAAAAAACCCAAAATCATGTTCTGAAATAGTGTTTTGTTTCTCCACTAGACAGTGCCACAAGTTGCTCCAAAAAATGCTAGCACAACAAACACACAAATGTCATAATAACAAATATAGATCCACCTGATGGTGGAGGTTTAAACCTTTGAGACGCGTCGTGGAGATATATAAATAGTGACTGGTAAACAGTAAACATGTTGTTTCATTTGTAATACTTGACCTACAACTCTCAGGCTATGTTTACACCGGAGCTAATGGAAGCAAACACAAGCGAAGACTGTACACTCACAGACAATTCGCCACAGTTCACTACTATTCTCTTCTATGTATGGAGAAGACTCTTTCTTTCTCCGGTAGAAACCGCAACACTGGACACAATACTACATGTTTTAGAGGAACGACGAGAAACTATGATATTGAGAGAGGATTATTATGTATGGCGAGCGCAGTGATTTTGGCGAAGTAAACAACCTGTCGTAGGAGAAGAAGACCGTAGGTGTCTGAATTTGCAGATAAGTGTGAAATGCATGGAGGTAGCACACACAACACTGAACTGCAGCTCTAACTTTCCTTAGCATTACTAGTTACCTCGAAGAGAACAGTCTACTGACGCAGTCAACACGGATTTATTAAACATCGTTCTTGTGATACACAATTAGCTTTTAACTTACACGAAGTTTTGAGAGCTATCGACAAGGGATTTCAAATCGATTCCGTATTTCTAGATTTCCAGAAGGCTTGTGACACTGTACCACACAAGAGACTTGTGGTGAATTGGCTTGCTTACGGAATCTCGTCTCAGTTATGTGACTGAATTCGTGATTTCTTGTCACAGAGGTCACAGTTCGCAATAGTTGATAGAGAGTCATCTAGTAAAACGGGGGTGATTTCTGGCATTCCCCAAGGTAGTGATATAGGCCCTCTGCTGTTCCCTACCTATACAAACGATTTAGGAGACAATCTGAGCAGCCGTCTCAGGTTGTTTGCAGATGATAATGCTGGCATTTATCGTCTAGTACACTCATTAAAAGAAATTGCAAAACGATTTAAAACAGATATCTGTATGGTGCGAAAATTAGCAGTTGACCGTAAGTAATGAAAGGTGTGAGGTTATCCACATGAGTGCTAAAAGTAATCCGCTAAACTTAAGTTTCACGATAAATTAGTCAAATTTAAAGGCCGTACATTCAACTTAATACCTAGAAATTACAATTACGAACATCTTTAATCGGACGGAACACACAGAAAATGTTGTGGGGAAGGAAAATCAAAGACAGTGTCTTGTTGGCAAAACACCTAGATAATTAAATAGATCTACTAAACGGAGTGCCTATACTATGCTTGTTAGTCGTATTTAGGAGTACTGCGCGGTTCAAAAATGGTTCAAATGGCTCTGAGCACTATACGACTTAACTTCTGAGGTCATCAGTCGCCTAGAACTTAGAACTAATTAAACCTAACTAATCTAAGGACATCACACACATCCATGCCCGAGGCAGGATTCGAACCTGCGACCGTAGCGGTCGCACGGTTCCAGACTGTAGCGCCTAGAACCGCACGGCCACTGCGGCCGGCCTGCTGCGCGGTCTGGGATACTTATCAGATTGGATTAACGGCGAGAAAGTTTAAAGAAGAGCAGCATGTTTTTTATTATCGCAAAATAGAGGAGAGAGTGTCACTGATATGATACAGGATTTGGGATGGACACCATTAAAAAAGACGTTCTTCGTTTCGGCGGAATCTTCTCACAAAATTTCAGTGACAAACTTTCTCTTCCGAATGCGATGACATTTTGTTGGCGACGACCTACATAGGGAGAAAAGATCATCGTAATAAAATAAGAGATATCAGAGCTCGCACGGAAAGATGCAGGTGTTTGTTTTCTCCTCGTGCTGTTAGAGCTAGGAATAACAGTGAATTATTGCGAAGGTGGTTCGATGAACCTTCTGCCAGGCATTTAAGTGTGATTTGCAGAGTATCAATATAGTTGTAGATGTAGGGTGACCAGATGCAATTGTTTAAAACGGAGGACAAATAGCTTCAAAAAGGAGGACAAAAGAAGAAAAAAGAGGACACATCAAACAGGTAAACTGTAGATGAGGATACCACTCGTCAGCTTTGGACAAGTCACGTGACTGCCGGGAATTACCGGTAAAACTAGTAGTTAATTGTTACTGAGGATCAGGTGGCGGTTAACTGAGTAATATAAAAAAAATTAAAAATATTGATTGTGGTGACAGTGTGGCGTCAAGTGTTTTGTTATGTCAACAACACGGAATTGTTACAAAGCGAAAAACGTATGACCACTCAACTCCCTCCATTCGACGCACCGCTCCCAACATCTACAATTCAAGCAGCAGCTGACGACATGTAAACTGCACTTTAACCTTTCAAATACAAAGAAATTGAATGACTATGAAAATATTAAATAAAACCATGACAGTTAATCTGTTGAGTTATTTCTTACCTTTATTGGCCACTGAGACGTACATTCCAACTCCACATATCTTACATTCCGCTTGAAATTCATTTCTCCCTTTCCTGAAAGCTTGCTATTTCCACGAAAGGACATCAGAAAATGTACACTTTCGTCTAGATATAGCAAAATATTTTACGTAACTCACTCGGTTAAAAATTACACTCACAAATCACACGTGCGCTACAGGAAGCCAAGCCAATACAAAGCGAAGATATGAAACGAAAATTTTAACTAATCGATATTTGCATTCGCTTATAGGTCGATCAACGATAACATCAACGATCCTGGTGCCACCTACTAACACCACCTTCGTGCGTGTTTATCACGAAGGCTGTGCCAATAGTTAATGTAGTTAAGAAAAGAGCAATACAACGCCACGAATTGTAAATTTCACTCTATTACGCTCAACTTTGCGAAAAAGCCAGACACTAAAAATCCACCCGGACCCCGGACAAAGAGCTAGAAAGGAGGACATGTCCGGATTAATCCAGACGTCTGGTCACCCTATGTAGATGTATTCGAGAATTTTGCAATACGTCGACTGTCGCTTTTCGCTATCTTCTTATTACATTTGAGGAGTAAATTTAAAAGCAAAAGACTAACTCTCGATGACCAATATAACCGGAAAAAAGAGTGACATTAAAACTCTGGACAGAATTACATTACTCCAGGGACTGTTTCGCACTTCAATAGCGCGCCGTATCTAACGGCAAGATTTTGCGACCCCTAAGAGCACAGCTGACCCGCAAGCGTGCACGGGCCGTCACGGGGTCAGTTCCTGGAGAGACACAAACAAACTTCATGTATGACAAGGAAGGAAAGTCCAAGGGCTTCACGGAGTTGGTGCGGAGCGATACTGGATGGATGACGTGTAGGCCCAACCCGTCGACAATGTCCAAGCGTTACAGTGCAAGTGAACAATGCGTGTCATGGAAATCGAATGCAGCCATATGTTTTTGAAAGAGTGCATGATTCACATATAAGAAGGGCTGAAGGATGTATCAGGATGCGTAACGATGTGCAGTCCTGCCTGTTGTGTCTACTTTTGCACAACAGGCAGATGGGAGTGAGAGGACACAGGGGCACGTATTATTCAAGGAACTTTTCTTCTGGTTTGCACCTGCCTCAGTGGCGTTGCAGCATGAGCTATACAAGATAAAATATCACGAAATTTCTCACGCATTCACCCTGAAATCCACAGCTCTGGCGCTTGCTAACTCGGCAGCGTGTTGATATTGCGAACTTTGACGTTGGCGTATTGGCTATCGCTCTCGGGTTTCAGTACGTTTGACAGCTTTATACGGGTCCAGTTGGGTCTGACGCTGGCTCTTCCGGTCAGAGGGCGCTACCGGGATGACGTGTGCCCCGGCTCATTAGCGATATTGGTCACGTCATGCTGCTACACATTCTCAGATATGAGACTATTCTGGCTACTATATCCGGATGACGCATTTTCGTTGAATGTGTAATTTGGTGAGTGACCACTTAGCTATATCGGGGACATGTTGCTATACTCTTGATTAAGAAGTATCTTTATATAATGCTGTTAAATAGCATCCTCATCACTACTGATGATAATCTGCTACTATCACTTCTGATTTTCAGAAGGCTACCTGCCCGAACAGGAAGAACGTACTGTGCATTGTTAATTGCGCCCGAAAACCTCAAACCACACACACATACACACAATAAATTACAGACTACCAGTATACTTCGTAACCTGTTTAAAGGCATCTGACTGCGTAAAGCACAGTATCCTTTCAGGTATAATGGAATACATGAAATGTATTCGCAGTAGCCAATATGAGCAACCATCAGCTATCTAGGGGAGTGAAGACAGCGAAAATTTGTATCGGGTCAGGACTCGAAACCGGAATTCCCGCTTTATGCGATTGGTCTCTTTAACCGCTTTCGCTACCCGTTCACAACACACGAACAGACCCAAACCCGCAAATGTCGCCATACCTGCGTCATAACCTGTACTCGCACACAGATTACACAATCCTCCAGATCATTTTAATTGAAAGTTCCTGCCTTTTAGCGATGGATAAATAGGATATTTCAGTGCCTATATTCTTAATAAGAAAGATCTAATGTTCCTTCGCACATGCATGTAATATCGTGTTTATCCGCCGATACCAGGAAGCGGCTTTCAAATTAAAATGTGCCGCCTGCCCCCCCCCCCCCCCCCTTCAACCACTTGTACGGGAAATACATAGTGCGTATACGAGTACAGGCTGTGACGCAGGAACGACGACGTATGGAAGTTAGTGTCTGGTCATGAGTCGGGCACGGTTAGCCAAAACATTTAAGGTGACTACTTGCATAAAGTGGGAAGTCCGGGTTCGAGTCCAGGTCGATGACAAACTTTCACTGCCGTCATTCCCTCATAGGGCTGATGGTTGTTCGTATTCGTAACTGAGAATACATTTCATCTATTTCATAATGATTGTACTCGCCGCAGTGCCTGTTCTTCAGACATGGCTGCATCTCTGAGGGAGCATTGTACCGTTCTTCTTTTCAACATAGGCACTGCAATACCGTAAATATCATTGTAACAGGAAATGCTGCATAAGGATTCGGATCTTGTGTTTCTGTCACGAAACAAATGATTTCTTTAGGAAAGAGACATTTATTATGCTTCCAGACGTCGTACAAGTGGAAAATAATCTCATGTGGTGTTCCACAACGTTCCATCCTAAGGCCCTTACTTTGTCCTGTACGTATCAATGGGGTTCCATAAGTAACATTACCAAATGTCAAGTCTCTTTTATTTGCATTTGCAGATAACACAAATAGCAAATCAAGCTAATCTTAGACAGACAGGTTAATAAAATTTCCATTGAAATAAAAAAATGGCTCCTAGCCAATTCGTTGTGACTAAACTTCGAAAATAGACACTACATACAGTTTAGAATTGTAACAGGTTCCCCGGCCTTGTACGCCTAAAAGATAACAACAGTCTTGGGAAGCTGACAGCGTAAACTTCTTGGGATTAAAGCTTGATAGTAAATTCAGCTGGGAGGAGCATACCACACAACTGATGAAGCGCCTAAATAAATCTCTATTTTCAATGCAAATAATGTCATGCATAGGTAATATAAAAGTGAAGAAGCTAACATACTATGCTTACTTTCATTGCATAATGGCACAGGTGATTGTTTTTTGGGCTAACTCATGGAGCCAAGCTAAAGTTTTCCGGGTCCAAAGGCTTGCAATAATAACTGTTGATTGTGTGAACTTAAGAACAACCTGCAGAGACCTATTAGGGAACTAGGAGAACTAACTATTGCTTCCCAATATACCTTCCTGGAAATTGAAAAAAGAACACCGTGAATTCATTGTCCCAGGAAGGGGAAACTTTATTGACACATTCCTGGGGTCAGATACATCACATGATCACACTGACAGAACCACAGGCACATAGACACAAGCAACAGAGCATGCACAATGTCGGCACTAGTACAGTGTATATCCACATTTCGCAGCAATGCAGGCTGCTATTCTCCCATGGAGACGATCGTAGAGATGCTGGATGTAGTCCTGTGGAACGGCTTGCCATGCCATTTCCACCTGGCGCCTCAGTTGGACCAGCGTTCGTGCTGGACGTGCAGACCGCGTGAGACGACGCTTCATCCAGTCCCAAACATGCTCAATGGGGGACAGATCCGGAGATCTTGCTGGCCAGGGTAGTTGACTTACACCTTCTAGAGCACGTTGGGTGGCACGGGATACATGCGGACGTGCATTGTCCTGTTGGAACAGCAAGTTCCCTTGCCGGGCTAGGAATGGTAGAACGATGGGTTCGATGACGGTTTGGATGTACCGTGCACTATTCTATGTCCCCTCGAAGATCACCAGTGGTGTACGGCCAGTGTAGGAGATCGCTCCCCACACCATGATGCCGGGTGTTGGCCCTGTGTGCCTCGGTCGTATGCAAACCTGATTGTGGCGCTCACCTGCACGGCGCCAAACACGCATACGACCATCATTGGCACCAAGGCAGAAGCGACTCTCATCGCTGAAGACGACACGTCTCCATTCGTCCCTCCATTCACGCCTGTCGCGACACCACTGGAGGCGGGCTGCACGGTGTTGGGGCGAGAGCGGAAGACGGCCTAACGGTGAGCGGGACCGTAGCCCAGCTTCATGGAGACGGTTGCGAATGGTCCTCGCCGATACCCCAGGAGCAACAGTGTCCCTAATTTGCTGGGAAGTGGCGGTGCGGTCCCCTACGGCACTGCGTAGGATCCTACGGTCTTGGCGTGCATCCGTGCGTCGCTGCGGTCCGGTCCCAGGTCGACGGGCACGTGCACCTTCCGCCGACCACTGGCGACAACATCGATGTACTGTGGAGACCTCACGCCCCACGTGTTGAGCAATTCGGCGGTACGTCCACCCGGCCTCCCGCATGCCCACTATACGCCCTCGCTCAAAGTCCGTCAACTGCACATACGATTCACGTCCACGCTGTCGCGGCATGCTACCAGTGTTAAAGACTGCGATGGAGCTCCGTATGCCACGGCAAACTGGCTGACACTGACGGCGGCGGTGCACAAATGCTGCGCAGCTAGCGCCATTCGACGGCCAACACCGCGGTTCCTGGTGTGTCCGCTGTGCCGTGCGTGTGATCATTGCTTGTACAGCCCTCTCGCAGTGTCCGGAGCAAGTATGGTGGGTCTGACACACCGGTGTCAATGTGTTCTTTTTTCCATTTCCAGGAGTGTATTTATTCCTTAATACTATTTGTCTTTGAACATTTCTCTCATTTTGAAAAAGTCTTAAAGACTTTCCACAACACGTTTTAATAGTGAAGATCGCAAATAAAAACACATTAAATGATGTCTAATTTCGGCTGTTTATACACCAATTTTTCGGATCAGTTACAAAACCAAGCGTAGTGTAAGCTGGTAAAACGAGTCGAGGACCAACGTCTTCGCATCGCAGTGTATTCTCATACAAAGACTCCATCTAAGCAAAATGTTGGCTGTGCCAGTGAGATAAACAGTGAACACTCAAAACCATTCTTAAAACGTATGTCGTTTAGTGTACTATGTACTAACGGTGGACGCTCAAAGAATACTCTTAATGCCTTACACAACATACTAACGAATTACGTTTTAAGAACGAGTTTGAATGCTTGCTGTTTTACTTATTGGTACAGCCAACATTTTACTGAGATTTACTCTTATATGAGAATCCCCTGCGGTGTACAGACGTTTTATCCTATCCTCATATTACCGACTGGTCCTACATAGATCTTATAACAGATCTGAAGAGAGTTGTACGAACAGTCGAAAATAGTCGCGATTTAATTTGCTTTCATTTGCGATCTTGATTATTAAACGATTTTGTGAAATTATCTTTTAAACTTTTAGATTCTATTTAGACTCCTTGTATCCGCCTGATTATGTCAGAAATTAATATGTCTCGTTTTTCAAACCAACAGCTTAGTTCTTGGAATCAATACTGGAAATAAGAATGATCTTCAGACCGATTTAAAGACGCTTAATGGTCCAAAGACGTGCAGTAACACACATTTTCAGTAACTTGCCACCAGCTATAACATATTTAACTACTAATAACGTTCACTTAGAGAGGAACGCAAAAGGATTTATAGATGGCTAACTTCTTTTGTTCCGTGGTTGAATTTCTTATTACACTCTTCTGATGTGCGTATGTTACTAATAATATCCAATAATGCGGGTTTTAATAGAATACAATTTCTGTAATGTTAAAAACCGATATTTCTATTTGTTGTTGCATGTCTACAACAGCCTAAGTATTATTCTGTGCACCTCAGTGTACTGAATATTAACGTGTTTTCTACTTTTTAATTGAAAATATATTTAAGATTTATTTCATTTATTTCATATGAATTAGGATTATTTCACTGAGGTCCTGTGGAGGGTACACGGCATATTCGTTTTTCTTTATAAGTATTTCTGGTGTACTCTTGGTTTCTAACATGTAACATGTAACAACTTACAGATATTCTGTAAGTTGTACTCACTATATATCTGTTGCGGCGAGAAATATGTATAACCTAACCTAATCTAGTCCATTCCATACTGAAGACAGACATGAAGGTTGTGTTACGTTCGTTTGAGAAGTGTGGCAAAAATATGTCTGAAGGAATCTCTTCCGTTCATGTTGTATATTAATGACCAAGTACACAGTAGTAATAGCGAAGTCAGATTTTTAGCACGTGACTAATTATCTTTAATGACGTGTTGTCTGAGGAACGCTACAGAGACATTCAGTCATATCATGATAAGATTTAAAAGTGGTGCAAAGGATAGCAAATTTCTTCAAATTTTCAAAAGTGTAAAATTTTGTACGTCCTTGTTCATGCAAACTGTACACAAAGCGTTGATGTAACTGTTTCTGGGGATATGAAATGCAATTAGAGAGAGGATATCGAAAGTACTCAAAGAAGGGCCTCATATATGTTTAGAGTTTAGTTTCAGCCGCTGGAGAAACATTGACACGCTGTAAAACTTGAAAGGGCAGACGCTTGAGGATGGAAACGAAGTATCCCGCGAAAGCCTTTCCGGAAAGTTTCAGGAAACAGTTTTATTATATTTTCAGAACATCTTCCTACAAAGCTCGTTAATATTTGCAGAACGTCTTGATTTATCACCAAGGGCTGCTGATAAAAATTCTTTATTGAACAACTAGTTTTGGTCCACCGACCATCATCAGGTTCATAAAAGCGTTTGCAATACTAAGCGATGGAAAATCAGTGGGGTCCCGTAATAAAATCCATGAATTCCTTTCGGTTGACCTATAATACAAATTACATCGTCAATCATATAATGTGCCACATACTGCATTCCTTCATGCTATATTTAAATACATTTAATATGTAGAATGCTCCTGTTAGTAGCGTTAATGCTGAAGTTTGATACAGCATGAAGGGTTGGAATATGTGACACATTATGTGACTGAAGGTATAATTTATATTAGTCTACTATGTGACAACAGTGACGAATTTCGGTACTGATGACCATAGAAGTTAAGTCTCATAGTACTCGGAGCCATTTGACGAATTCATGGATTTTATTATCTGACGCCATTGACTATACATCGCCCAGTATGATATTTTAAATTGTATCATTAATCTAATGATGGTCCGTAGACCGAACCTGGTTGTTCTACAAAAAAAAAAAAAAAAAAAAAAACAAAAAAAAATGTCAGGAGCTCTTGGCGGAAAATCAAGAAGTTCTCGCAAATAGCATTAAGTGATAAATCGAGGAACATGAAACAAATTCCTACATAATACTGCTGAAGACAATACAACGACTACAGAGGCGTTTGAACGATCATCGTATCCCGGCCACAAAGGCGAATGGTAGCGAAAGAAACCTTAGTTGCCAAACTTGGATTATCCTATATGTGATTCCCTGACTAACGAATGATAGTTGCACTTGTTTTTACTTTCTTACACGCTGAATATGTGCACGAAATGTTGACAAATGAAGGGCTGCAGCATAAACGTGATGAAGTGAGGAATACCTTGAAGAAAGTAAAAATCTATCAGGAAGAAACATATAATCGGAGTTACCAGAGCAGAAAACGCACGTAGCCACGTCGTAGGAAGTGGTTACTGTGGACACCGCGGCATTTAAGACAGCAGTGAAGCACAGGTCAGTGAAAGGTGATCAACGAGAGTAGGACGCTGCGTGGAATCGTACTGATACTGCGTTCCTCACTCGCTACAGACAGTGTTTCTTTCTCTCTCTCTATCTCCCGCTTTCTTGTAACGGTCTTCATCTGTGATTCTAACAAGGGGAGGGCGCCAATTGTGAAATTCAGATTCGATTCATACTGCGCATAATAAAAGCTCATGGCCAGAGGTGTAATGTGGCAAAGCACCAAGATGCACTTCTCAGCTATTGTCAAGAAAATCGACAGTTAAAAGAAAACGTTGCGGTGAAATACTCTCTACGATAACAACTTTGTACAGCGTCGTGCTGCAACGGTAAGGGCTCGGGTTCGTAATCCGAAGGTCGCCGGATCGAATCTCGCGCTATGCAACCTTTTTTTTTTGTATTTGTTTTTTGTAATTCAAATATATAATTCCCGGCAATCAGTTGCAACAATTATGCATATAATAAGTTGTTGAAAGTCGTTTCTCGTGGAAAAACTGGCGACTTCGAACATCATTATGTTTTCCGTTAACAAAGTTGTATTTCACAAATGTTATTAATTGTCTTCGTAATGTTAACCACGTATAGTTAACGGAAGACGTAGAAACGATATTCCGAAACGAATACGTGTAGCGTAAGTCAAACGTTCGAATTAGAATAGAGACCCCACGAACACAAATTTGCTGTGGCAGGTATGAAATATAAACTCCGTTACTCGCTCGTTACACTTGAAGAACAGACGTTGAATGGGCCGAAACGAGCCGCCGCATAACTAGCGTAGTTGCCTGCTAACTTCGAAAGAAGGTAGATGCGGTCCCTAGCGCAACTTATAACATCGTCGAAAATCAGTGCGGACGGGAGAGCTTTGGTACGCCCTGTTAAGCAAACGGAAAAATGGAGGCGGTACAATTGGAGAGCGATCCGCCTTCACCAACATGCATAAGCAATTCATTAATAGTATATATATATATATATATATATATATATATATATATATATATATATATATATATATATATATATATTTGAATTACAAAAGAGTAATTATAAAAAAAATGGCATGGCGTGAGATTCGATCCGGCGACCTTTGGATTATGAACGTGAGCGCTTACCGCTGCACCACGACGCTGGAGAAAATTATGAATCGTAGAGAGTACTTCACCGCAACGGCTGAGAAGTGCATCTTGGTGCTTTGCCACATTACACCTCTGGCCATGAGCTTTTATTATGCGGAGTATGAATCGAATCTGAATTTCACAATTGGCGGCCTCCCCTTGTAAGTACAGATTGTGCCCTATAAGGCACGGTAGTGGTCCTTTGACAAGGTATATAATTAAGGGATCACACAAACACATGATAACTTGAATACTCATCTGCCATTAGCGACTGTTTGGCTGGTTGTACACCTTAAACGGAACACAACTGGTCGATAGTAAAAACAAAGCTCTTGAGTGGAAGTGTGGGACAGGTAGTCGTCTCTCCTCAAAGTTATTATTGTCATTTAATGATTGTTGTTTCCTGTTATTTTTCTCATGCGTGTATTTCAAAGTACTTGTGTCTTATGCACTGAACATATTTTCATCTTATGGATGTCCATCCCACTGCATGGACGAGGAACCTCAGCTGATGATATACATAAGAGTAAGTGCCATAACCGCTGTAACTCGAGAAAGTCTTTATAGTCTCACACAACTAGTTTAGGCGGTGTATTTCCGCCATCCTCAGGTCCACCACTGCCAGAATTACATTTGATTTTCTTGGCGCATTTTTTGTGGCGACCTTGTTACTAGCACACGTGGGCTATCTTTCCTAAGGAGTCTCTATTCGACACCGTGACGGGCGGTGAGGATAGCGGTAATGAGCCGCCGAATCTAGTCGTGTGAGACAATAAAGACATTCTCAAGTTACAGCTGTGGTGTTACTCTCTCTCAAATACGAACATACTTCAGCTTTGAGCATAAGTAAGATCCAGGCGCTTCGCACCATGCACCACTGTCTGCGAAGAGTTATTTGGAAATGAAAGCTACCCAGCTAAGGTAGAAAAGATAGTTTTTGTTTAGATACGACAAGCGTTCACTAAGTAATGCAATACCTTTTTCTCGACCAATCTCACTTCAAAAAAAGGCAGAATTTGTTGTGGGAGATTCGCGCTTCAGCCCATGTGATTTTACGAAGTCCCGTAGGTCGCGGCACTACACGTAACCTTGCAAACGGTGTCTGTAACGGTGGTGCGTTCGAAGAAGACAACACTCATTGAGTTTCTTTTAGCGAAAGACCAGAGTACCAGAGATATTCATTGCCACTTGCAGACTGCCTACGGACACCTACAGGGTGTTTCAAAAATGACCGGTATATTTGAAACGGTAATAAAAACTAAACGAGCAGCGATACAAATACACCGTTTGTTGCAATATGCTTGGGACAACAGTACATTTTCAGGCAGACAAACTTTCGAAATTACAGTAGTTACAATTTTCAACAACAGATGGCGCTGCGGTCTAGGGTCAAATGGTTCAAATGGCTCTGAGCACTATGGGACTCAACTGCTGTGGTCATAAGTCCCCTAGAACTTAGAACTACTTAAACCTAACTAACCTAAGGACAGCACACAACACCCAGCCATCACGAGGCAGAGAAAATCCCTGACCCCGCCGAGAATCGAACCCGGGAACCCTGCGGTCTAGGAAACACTATAGTACGATATTTTCCACATATCCACCATGCGTAGCAATAATATGGCGTAGCCTCTGAATGAAATTACCCGAAACCTTTGACAACGTGTCTGGCGGAATAGCTTCACATGCAGATGAGATGTACTGATCCAGCTGTTCAATTGTTTCTGGATTCTGGCGGTACACCTGGTCTTTCAAGTGTCCCCACAGACAGAAGTCACAGGGGTTCATGTCTGGCGAATAGGGAGGCCAATCCACGCCACCTCCTTTATGTTTCGGATAGCCCAAAGCAATCACACGATCATCGAATTATTCATTCAGGAAATTAAAGACGTCGGCCGTGCGATGTGGCCGGGCACCATCTTGCATAAACAACGAGGTGTTCGCAGTGTTGTCTAAGGCAGTTTGTACCGCCACAAATTCACGAAGAATGTCCAGATAGCGTGATGCAGTAATCGTTTCGGATCTGAAAAATGGGCCAATGGTTCCTTTGGAAGAAATGGCGGCCCAGACCAGTACTTTTTGAGGATGCAGGGACGATGGGACTGCAACATGGGGCTTTTCGGTTCCCCATATGCGCCAGTTCTGTTTATTGACGAAGCCGTCCAGGTAAAAATAAGTCAGTAAACCAAATGCTGCCCACATGCATATCGCCGTCATCAATCCTGTGCACTATATCGTTAGCGAATGTCTCTCGTGCAGCAATGGTAGCGGCGCTGAGGAGTTGCCGCGTTTGAATTTTGTATGGATAGAGGTGTAAACTCTGGCGCATGAGACGATACGTGGACGTTGGCGTCATTTGGACCGCAGCTGCAACACGGTGAACGGAAACCCGAGGCCGCTGTCGGATCACCTGCTGCACTAGCTGCGCGTTGCCCTCTGTGGTTGCCGTACGCGGTCGCCCTACCTTTCCAGCACGTTCATCCATCACGTTCCCAGTCCGTTGAAATTTTTCAAACAGATCCTTTATTGTATCGCTTTTCGGTCCTTTGGTTACATTAAACCTCCGTTGAAAACTTCATCTTGTTGCAACAACACTGTGTTCTACGCAGTGGAATTCCAACACCAGAAAAATCCTCTGTTCTAAGGAATAAACCATGTTGTCCACAGCACACTTGCACGTTGTTGAACAGCACACGCTTACAGCAGAAAGACGACGTACAGAATGGCGCACCCACAGACTGGGTTGTCTTCTATATCTTTCACATCACTTGTAGCGCCATCTGTTGTTGAAAATTGTAACTACTGTAATTTCGAAAGATTGTCCGCCTGAAAATGTACTGTTGTCCCAAGCATATTGCAACAAACGGTGTATTTCTATCGCTGCTCGTTTAGTTTTTATTGCCGTTTCAAATATACCGGTCATTTTTGAAACACCCTGTAGCAGGGAGGAAAAGTAGGTCGGGTTGTTGGGTGAGGCGTCTGTCGTAATCAAAACAACGTCGCCCAAACCTGTCCGATCTCCTACGTCCCCTCCAGCTCAACACAGCTGTGACTACTGCAGTGCTGGAACGTGCAGACACTCTCACTCTAGCTGATCGACGGATTACAATCAAACACCTCGCTACATAACTGAATGTCTCTTCTTCTGCATGGCAACTCAAGGCCTCGACGTACCCCAGAGCAGCTCACGAAACTTAATTGGACTGTTTATCTCTTCCTTATCGCCTCGTCCAACTTCCATCTGTTTGCTCCAATGAAGGAAGCACTCCGCGGGAATCAGTGCGTGGATGATGCGGAGGTTACTGATGCAGCAAGATGTTGGCTCCAACATCGACCGGTGGAATGGTACCATGGGGTCATACAGGTACTCCCAGAAAGGGGGCGTAAGGCCGCTGCATTGAACGGAGATTAAGTTGAATAATAGGGTCCCAAGGAAGTGTGTGAGGACCGCTATTATTATCTGTAAACATAAATAATTTGAGTGGTCAGGGTGGGCAGCAGTTTGAGGCTGATTGCTGATAATGCTGTGGTTCACGGCGAGTTTTGAAGTTGAGTGACTGTGGGAGGATACAAGATGAGTTAAGACAAAATTTTTAGTTGTGTGATGAATGAGGAAAAATGTAGGTTAATGAGGACGAGTAGGGAAAGAAACCTGTAATGTTCGGATATAGCATTATAAATCTCCTGATTGCCACACTCGTGTCATTTAGACACCTCGGCGTAACGTTGCAAAGTCATATGAAATGTAATTAGCGTGTGAGGATTGTGGTAGGAAACGCGAACGGTCGAGTGAGGTTTATTGGGAGAGCTCTGCGAAAGTGCCGTTCATCTGTAAAGGAGATAGCATATAGGACGCTAGTGCGAGCTATTCATGCGTACAGGTCGAGTGTTTGGAATCCGTAACAGGTCTGATTAAAGGAAGACATCGAACCAGTTCAGAGGCACTCTGGTAGATTTGTTACTAATAAGTTAGAACCGCACGGAAGTATCACGGAATTGCTTCGGAAAGTCAAATGGGATCCACTAGTGAGAAGGCGAATTTTCTTTACGAGGAACACTACTGGTAAAGGTCCAAGAACTGGCATTTGGAGCTGACTGCAGGACGATTCTGTTGCCTCCAGCATACATTGCGCGGAAGGACCAAAAAGATCAGCTACGACAAATAAAGGCTCATTGGGCTCATACGGAGGCGTATAGATAGTCTTTTTGCCCTCTTTGTGTTTGCGAGTGGAACAGGAGGGGAAATGACTAATAGTTGTAGGAGGGTGAGCCAAATGAAAAGTTAAATTTGTAATAACAAATAGAAATTTCGCGCCGTTATCATGTAAGTTGGTAAGCGTGCTACAAACAGCGTTCAGAATGCCCTGTAGGTGGCAGCATAGTGCAGATGCACACACACCGTCGCAGTATCAGTATGAAGATGGCCGCCCCACTTGCGACTTGCACCAGGGAAGAACAGCGTTCTGTTATTGGGTTTTTTCGTAATGAAGGTGTGAAACCTATTGAAATTCATCGACGAATGAAGGTGCAGTACGGTGATGCATGTTTTTCATAGCAGCAAGTCTACGAATGGAGTAGGAAGTTCGCAAATGATGTGACTTCACTGGAAGATGCTCCTCGTCCATGTCAGGCACAACGAGTTGTGACTCCACAGAACATTGCAGCAGTTAAAGCCATAGTGAAGAAAACCGCCGAGTGACACTGAATGACATTGCAGCTTGTTTACAGGTTAGTCATAGGTCAGCACACCACATTGTGCATGATGTGCTCCAGTTTCACAAAGTGTCTGCAAGATGGGTGCCACGGCGGCTGACTCCTGAAATGAGAGAACGACATGTTTGTGCTTGTGAAGAGCTTCCTCGGCTCTTTGAACGATGAAGGTGGTGGCTGCCTTGCTAGAATCGTTACTGGGGACGAAACCTGGGTTCACTTCCACCAACCGGAAACGAGGAGAGCGAACAAGGAATGGCGCCATTCCTCATCACCGAAACCAAAGACGTTTCGAACAGAACCATAAGCACGGAAGGCTAATCTGGCTCTCTTTTGTGACGAAAATGCGTCATTTTGGAGCATCACATGCCTGGAGGGGCCACTGTCATCAGTGCATCATACACAGATCTCTTAAAAAATCGTCTGCGGCCTGCAATCAAATCAAAGCCACATGGATTGCTGTCAGCAGGTGTCCTTTTGCAACATGACAATGCAAGGCCCCACACTGCCCGTACAACAGTTGCAACAATCACAGACCTGCTTTTTGAGTGTCTTCCTCATCCAGCATACTCACCAGACTTTGCCCCAAGTGATTTCCATATGTTTGGACCACTCAAAAACTCAATGGAAGGAAAGCAGTTCCGTTCTGATGTAGAGGTACGCCACCCAGTGCATGAGTGGTTGCGCGGACTACCAAAAGAATTTTTTTCTATAGGAATTTACGCACTTAGTAAGCGCTGGAGGACTTGTATTGAGCGTGGGGGAGATTATGTTGAAAAGTGATACATTTTTGTACCACTTCTGCACAATAAATAATATTAAAAAAAAATTTTAAGGATTTCATTTGAATTACCGTCGTAGATGGTACCCTGCGCTGCGCGCCGTAGTGTGGAATGCGGGATATCGATGTAGATGTAGATATGAATGTAGTGTTTTGCAGTCAAAAGAGTGAGGAATGACGAACTCGGATTCGTAATAAAATCAACATGCTTTATTGAACGCCCCTTGAATAATTAACTGGTAATAAGAATAAGGTCGTGACATTGCGATTTCGTGAGGTATTCAAGTGTTCGCGTGTCGAGATACTGGTAGTTTTCGAGTACGTTATCTGACTGCTTTTCCGTATGTGATTTGAAGAGTGCTGAAGGAAATTAAAATCGGCATGCGTCCGAACGGCGGTGCATTGAAAACTGAACGAGAGGGGATAGCTGACTGAACGGACAAAACGCACTGTAGGGGTACCATTGGCTTCTGGTTACAGCGTGTCCCGTGCGATTTTAGAGCTTTAGCGGTCGTCGCGACGCAGCCCGTGCTGGTAGCGGCAGCAGCGCCGGAGGCCGCGACGCGGGCTCCCGGTGTCCGGAAAAAGCTTTGGAGAATTTATCAGGCGGTCAGTGGCATGTGTGTGGGCCAGGGCAGGGCAAGAGGCAGCCAATCGATGTAACAGCCCCGACCACAAGGCCGGCCCGGCAGGAGGAGAAGAGAGGAGCCGAGCCGGTAGTCGCATCGGCCTGAGAGAAAGGCGGCCCGACCCGCAAATCCGGCCCCGCTGCCGCCATGTATCACGTTTAATCTTTAGGCGGGCGCGACTTATTGCCTCGGCAACCAGAAAACTTTGGTGATGTATGGCGTTAACAAAAAATCGACTCGGTCCCCACCCCCGCGCGGCCTCTGGTGATATAAGGCGCCGCCCTCCGGAGCTTCGTCCGCGCCGAGCGGGCAGGGACACCGCAGCTGCGAGCGACAGCCACGGTCCCAGGGTCCGGCGAGGCGTGTGGAAGTTGGCATTCTTAACACGTAGATTCACTGCAAAAGTATGCACTCTGTCTTAATACACTCCTGGAAATTGAAATAAGAACACCGTGAATTCATTGTCCCAGGAAGGGGAAACTTTATTGACACATTCCTGGGGTCAGATACATCACATGATCACACTGACAGAACCACAGGCACATAGACACAGGCAACAGAGCATGCACAACGTCGGCACTAGTACAGTGTATATCCACCTTTCGCAGCAATGCAGGCTGCTATTCTCCCATGGAGACGATCGTAGAGATGCTGGATGTAGTCCTGTGGAACGGTTTGCCATGCCATTTCCACCTGGCGCCTCAGTTGGACCAGCGTTCGTGCTGGACGTGCAGACCGCGTGAGACGACGCTTCATCCAGTCCCAAACATGCTCAATGGGGGACAGATCCGGAGATCTTGCTGGCCAGGGTAGTTGACTTACACCTTCTAGAGCACGTTGGGTGGCACGGGATACATGCGGACGTGCACTGTCCTGTTGGAACAGCAAGTTCCCTTGCCGGTCTAGGAATGGTAGAACGATGGGTTCGATGACGGTTTGGATGTACCGTGCACTATTCAGTGTCCCCTCGACGATCACCAGTGGTGTACGGCCAGTGTAGGAGATCGCTCCCCACACCATGATGCCGGGTGTTGGCCCTGTGTGCCTCGGTCGTATGCAGTCCTGATTGCGGCGCTCACCTGCACGGCGCCAAACACGCATACGACCATCATTGGCACCAAGGCAGAAGCGACTCTCATCGCTGAAGACGACACGTCTCCATTCGTCCCTCCATTCACGCCTGTCGCGACACCACTGGAGGCGGGCTGCACGATGTTGGGGCGTGAGCGGAAGACGGCCTAACGGTGTGCGGGACCGTAGCCCAGCTTCATGGAGACGGTTGCGAATGGTCCTCGCCGATACCCCAGGAGCAACAGTGTCCCTAATTTGCTGGGAAGTGGCGGTGCGGTCCCCTACGGCACTGCGTAGGATCCTACGGTCTTTGCGTGCATCCGTGCGTCGCTGCGGTCCGGTCCCAGGTCGACGGGCACGTGCACCTTCCGCCGACCACTGGCGACAACATCGATCTACTGTGGAGACCTCACGCCCCACGTGTTGAGCAATTCGGCGGTACGTCCACCCGGCCTCCCGCATGCCCACTATACGCCCTCGCTCAAAGTCCGTCAGCTGCACATACGGTTCACGTCCACGCTGTCGCGGCATGCTACCAGTGTTAAAGACTGCGATGGAGCTCCGTATGCCACGGCAAACTGGCTGACACTGACGGCGGCGGTGCACAAATGCTGCGCAGCTAGCGCCATTCGACGGCCAACACCGCGGTTCCTGGTGTGTCCGCTGTGCCGTGCGTGTGATCATTGCTTGTACAGCCCTCTCGCAGTGTCCGGAACAAGTATGGTGGGTCTGACACACCGGTGTCAATGTGTTCTTTTTTCCATTTCCAGGAGAGTATATTATTTCTGAAAGCAGAAGTGTCATCATTCTCTAAGGCAGTCGGCAGGACACTCTGAGTTGAGCTTTCACAAGCCAGTTAGGTTTCAGCGCTTCTGACGTCGAACTGTACACAGCGTGAAACTTCCTGGCAGATTAAAACTGTGTGCTCGACCGGGATTCGAATTCGGGACCTTTGCCTTTCTCGGGCAAGTTTTGTACCAACTGAGCTACCCAAGCACGACTCACGCCCCAACCTCATAGCTTTGCCTCTGCCAGTACCTCGTCTCCTACCTTCCAGACTTTACAGAAGCTCTCCTGCGAACCTTGTAGAATTGAGAGTTCTGCTCGGGTAACTTAGTTGATAGAGCACTTGTCCGCGAAAGGCAAATATCCTGAGTTCGCGTCTCGGTCCGGCACACAGTTTTAATCTGCCAGGAAATTTCATATCAGCGCACACTCCGCTGCGGAGTGAAAATCTCATTCTGGAAACATCCCCTAGACTGTGGCTAAGCCATGTCTCCGCAATATCCTTTCTTTCAGGAGTGTTAGTCCTGCATGGTTCGCAGGAGAGCTTCTGTAAAGTTTAGGTAGGAGACGAGGTACTGGCAGAAGTAAAGCTGTGAGTACGGGGCGCGAGTCGTGCTTGGGTAGCTCAGTTGGTAGCGCACTTGCCAGCGAAAGGCAAAGGTCCCGAGTTCGCGTCTCGGTCCGGCACACAGTTTTTATCAGCCAGGAAGTATCATATCAGCGCACACTCCGCTGCAGAGTGAAAATCTCATTCTCTAGACAGCGTGTTTGAAAGGTACAACAGAGTACCGCGCCTTTCTCCCGCACCCTGCCTGGATAGGTCGGTGAATGGGGCGCTGAGGTTTCTGTTAAGATACTATATGGCTGGATAGGTTTTAAGCACATCTGAAGTTGAAGTATGCTGGTCACTCACAGATATCGTGCAGTTAATACATATCTATTTTAACGCTGTGTTATTAGGTTGCTTTCTTGTCTGTCCGTCTGTTTGACCTACATTTTGCATTTTAGTTTGAATTAACTTTCCGATGAGCTGACGCCTGAAATTTTAAACGTAGCTCACACTCTAACTTCCATATGTCAGACCCTCAGATCGGTACCAAACGTTGTGTGTCGATAGAGTATCAACCAAAATACCGATTTAGTTTGTGCACTGTGTTGCGTTCAGTAGAACATGTGTAAACGGTAATTACCACCACGTGTTGTCCACGAAATTACTGGCCCCTGCGAGTTATGGCCGGGTATTAATAATTTCTAGCGAAAGGTTTTAACCAACAGGTAAAAATTTGAACGCAACGGACAATGCAATTTTTTTGAACCAGTACATGTAGTACAATAATTATTTAAATAAGAAATATAATCTTATTAATATGTTTGTGGACTTATACGCATACAGGAAAATAATTCAGGTTATTTGACATTATCAACCAGGAATAATTCAATCTGTCTTTTTTATGTAAGGAGCTGAAACGCCCATGAAACGAAGATAGCAAAAATAAAAAAAAAAAGAAAAACGTTCTTGGCTTGGATGGACTAGCATTTTCGCCAACCAATCTAGTCGTTTCCTGATCTAAAATATGAAACACACTTTTACCTCATGTTAACAACATCACCAAAGCTTACAAAACTGCACATAACACTCTACCAGGGTTCAAGAGTACATACACGAATTGATTACAGAAGCAATTACGACTTCACATACAGGGTGTTACAAAAAGGTACGGCCAACCTTTCAGGAAACATTCCTCACACACAAAGAAACAAAATATGTTATGTGGACATGTGTCCGGAAACGCTTACTTTCCATGTTAGAGCTCAATTTATTACTTCTCTTCAAATCACATTAATCATGGAATGGACACACACAGCAACAGAACGTACCAGCGTGACTTCAAACACTTTGTTACAGGAAATGTTCAAAATGTCCTCCGTTAGCGAGGATACTTGCCTCCACCCTCCGTCGCATGGAATCGCTGATGCGCTGATGCGGCGCTGGAGAATGGCGTATTGGATCACAGCCGTCCACAATACGAGCACGAAGAGTCTCTACATTTGGTACCGGGTTTGCGTAGACAAGAGCTTTCAAATGCCCCCATAAATGAAAGCCAAGAGGGTTGATGTCAGGAGAGCGTGGAGGCCATGGAATTGGTCCGCCTCCAAATCCATCGGTCACCGAATCTGTTGTTGAGAAGCGTACGAACACTTCGACTGAAATGTGCAGGAGCTCCATCGTGCATGAACCACATGCTGTGTCATACTTGTAAAGGCACATGTTCTAGAGCACAGGTAGAGTATCCTGTATGAAATCATGATAACGTGCCCCATTGAGCGTAGGTGGAAGAACATGGTGCCCAATCAAGACATCTCCAACAATACCTGCCCAAACGTTTACAGAAAATCTGTAGAGCAATGAGTCGCATGTCAACACAAGCACCGAAGTCTACATTACCTTCCTTCAATTGGGCCAACTGGCGGTGAATCGAGGAAGTACAGTACATACTGACGAAACTAAAATGAGCTCTAACATGGAAATTAAGCGTTTCCGGACACATGTCCACATAACATCTTTTCTTTATTTGTGTGTGAGGAATGTTTCCTGAAAGTTTGGCCGTACCTTTTTGTAACACCCTGTATATTGTGTCAGTCCCTAAGTTTTAACGGATTAACGCCTTTGGTAAGACTATACCTTTTACATTCAGTCAATGTAGTGGGTGGTTCCTTATGCAAATATTATTCTCATATTTTCACTGCCTGTTTCTGTACTGATGTATATTTTTAGTTTTATGTTCATTTTTCAAGTGCACTGGCCACGAGCCGTGAAACCTGTTTTTGACTTGTCGTGTATGAATTTTGTCATTTTAATAAAGATTTTTAAAGATGGGTACAACCGTAATGGCATCAACAGTAATCAGTAATGTGCAGTTCTGTATGCTGTTGTAAGCTGTTAACGTGAGTAAAAAATCTGTTTTATATCTTAGATTTGAAGATGACTAGATTAATAGCCGAAAGAAGCAGTCCATCCAAAGAAAGGAGGTTTTATGTGCGATCTCAACTTCATGGATTTTCAACCCCTAACATAATAAGAAAATAATTATTTCAATAAAAATAAGTGTTTATGTTATTCCTTTTTACATCGGACTTAAAAAATTAAAATTATTTCTTGTAGCGGCATACAGAGCCCTAACCCCCATACAGACAGTCCTCAAAATTTGTTTTTGATAATTTTTAATAGCTGTGAAAATAGTTGTAGGATTTATAATGAAAAACGTGAGTCTCAGCAATAAATAACAGTTGGAACGTGAACTAGTCACGCATCAATTACGTATTGCATGCGCCCCACATTTTTCACTATAAATCTTGGAAGCGTTGCCATAGCTATTAAAGGTCACAAGCACAAGTTTTCAGGCCTACCTATAAGCGGTTAGGAACCTGTAAAGGGTTAGGAATACGTATGGGCTTAGGAGAAATTATTTTATACCTTTAGTCAGACATATTAACAGTTGTATTAAAGTATTTTGTTTAGTTACTTAGTTCTAGTTCGTACTGCAACGCTTGAAGTGGAGATTTCGATGTGCAGACGTGTTTCTGCCTTTGTGCCTTTGTCTCTTGTGCCTTTGTCCGCAGAACAGTTTGCGGCGTACGGTAAGTAATAGGTTTGCTGTTACGACGTTCGAATAGTGGGGCATTTAAATTTATCATATTCCCTGCCAATGAGCTTTTTTACGACATGTATGGAGTTTGTTTTGTTTCTAGTTCCAGTTTTCTGATCAATAATGTTGCTTGCGCCATCGCGGGTGAACTAGATTTTAGAAGTAATCACTTATTTCCTCCTCAATCATTTTAACAGGCAACTGAATTTTTCTTGTCACAATTTTCCCACTCAGAAGAAATTTCACTGTGCTGTACTTTGAAATTAGCAAAATATTTCTTGATATGGAGTGTATTACTATGGCATCAGGAAGTGTGGCTATTTTCTGAAATTGTTTCTACGATCAGTACCAACCTATTCAACAGTCATGGTGAATATGAGACATTATTTTCCAGAACGGAAGCCAAGTGACAGAACTGACAGTTCCAGCAGTTACAGTTCATCATTACACCGCAAATGCGACTGTTTTACGGATCGTATTTGTGTGCTATGCTAACAGACAGCGAACACCATTCCCAAAGCACACGACGAGGAAATGAGCACCGTTGTTTACGCAGTTTTAAGTAAATTCAAATGTTACTACGACTAACCAGGCCCTCGTAAAGCATTGAACAATTGCCTATCTCCATTATATGCACGTCGTACAAAGAATGTTCTCTCTTCTAGGCTCGACGAAACCTGTCCGTTAGTACGTGGGGTCTGTCTGTTCCTGATTTACCTGTGGTTTCTCTTTCCGCTTTCTTCTTTTCTTCACAGAAATGCATATTTCCAAGATGGGAAAGCTCAAATCGTCACAGCTGTTTCCACTATATTTTTGCAACAATTAGTTTAAAAGTTAGTTGAAATTCCGTTGAGCTACAGTTCACACCATTCCTGGAGTATTTTCACAAACAAGACACAAAAATAGAATATATACACCATTAAAACCTACAAATTGTGCCCAGTACTCTTAAGGAACTTAACAGTCACTTTATAAAGCGAATGTCTTTGGTAAATAAAAGAGCAGTAGCTGACTGAGGACCGTGGTATCCCATACTCAGAAATGTCTTCAGGAAGTCCAACCGTTCGCAGTCAAAGTTAGGGCACATAAACAAGATGTAGCTGACATCAGCTTCCGACTAAAGATCATACTCACATGCTGGCGAAGCGTAAACGTTGATTCGACGTAGATATTGAGGCAAAGATGCGTTATTGAAGCGAAGTCGTATGACAGCAGAAGTCGTGAATTGGTCCAAATATGTCCTCATGAACCACAGCTGTAAGGAATTCGAAGTTGGAGCACTGCGTAATAACCACCTTTCGTTTGCTTGGAAACTTTTCACCTCTCTTGCCATTGTTAATTTGCGTGATCATCGACCTCACGTAAGTAGTCTGTGTAAGGTAATTTCAAATCCAGGACAGTGTCTAAAGATGTCGCTTGCTTGGCTAATGCGTCAACTTCCTCATTGTATAGGATACGTGCCTGGGAAGGCACCCACAGCATATGAATTGTCCGCCCCCATCCATGTTCTGCGCATATACTCTGAAACCACAACCAAGTTATAGCGGTTAGTTGTTTTGTTCCATCTCCAGCATTGACTATTTTGAAGGACGCTTTGAGAGTCAGACACAATTAATATCTTGGGGAAGGACGCTGAAGAGACAAACTTAAGACTTTCCTGAAGTGCCACTGTCTCCGCCTTAAATATAGAAGCGCTTGTGGGCAGTTTGAAGGTTTTCGGGTGTGAATCTGAGGGCAGAGAAATACACATCCACCATACCCTTCCAGCGGAATTTGGGATCCTACGGCATATACGCAGAGAAAACCAGGCCACTGGGCTGCAGCGAAATCCATTATTTAGAATGGCACTTCTTTATTTATATTAAAATAATAGACGGAATATGATAGCTCAGTGTATGAAGATCGTGGTGAAAAGGTGGGAAACGCGATGAACATCGTGTATACCAAGGGTCAAAGCTGGTACAAAGGGCCTGAGTTTTATTCCTTCTGTAGAAGGCAGTCCATAGCCAATAAATGCAGTCTCTACTCTGATAGACAGAACCGTCCATAACGGCCATGTCTTGAATGTAGAATTTCTCCGATAAGATATGGCGTCTAATGCTCAAGGGCATGTCCCCTGCTTCTACTAAAAGAGCGTTGGTGGGCTTCGATAGCATGGCTCCAAGACATGTACAAATGGCTGTGTATTGGAGAGTATCTAGTTTGGCGACATGAACCTTTGGCGCAGTGCGGTACAGTTAACAGCCATAGTCTAGCCGAGATCGAATCATCCCCCGGTACATGTCGAGTAAACTAGTCTTTTGCGCTCCCCACCACACAGATGAGTGATCGAATTACGTTTAAGCCTTGCTAACAAAGGATCGGATGTAGAGGCGCCCAGCTGAGCCGAGAGTCAAAAATGATTCCCAGAATTTTCGGGTTTCTACTTCACAGTTACAGCATCAACAGTCGCGTTGAGCATCTTTAGAAAATTTGGAATGTCCTCGTTGGATCTGTTACCCAGGTGACATCCAATGACTAGTTTAAGTTCGAAGTCATTGAACTCTTCTGACATACCGACTGAGGTGTATTTTTTCCTCACTTACCACCAAAACTCCCCATCATCTTTTACACTCGTAACATCCAGTGGTCACTTCTGCATTACGTATGGGTGCGGGATACTTTTCATCAGAGAGTGAATGATCGAAAAAATTTGATGACAGTCTACGCGAATTGTAAAATTAAGAATATGGGGTACAAAAGTATCAAAGCCACTTACAAATCAATAATCATCGCTAGCTAACCAGCGTGAAGCATAAATGCAGGATGACCACATAACAGTTGGACAGATTGTTGGGAGAGGTTGACTACCTAATCGGTAATGTGGAAAAAGTTTTGATGCAAATTAATAAGCATTTTGGAACTGCATCTCTTTAACATACGTGAGACACATCCAAAGGGCATCATTAGTTTCTTTTCTTTCTCCGACATTTTTTAAATTATTATTTTTGGTTGATGCCAAGAAAGGTTTGAGCCTGAATCCATACAGAAAATTTCGGTGGAAAATCAGCGCCGCGCACGCAGAAGACGTAACGGCTCGGCGCCCTTGTTAGTAAGGTCTGAGAGTGCTTCACGCCCCAGACTGGGTGGCGGTTATATTTCACCGGCAATCCCCCCTGCTTTGCGGATACGTTCGCGAAAAAGGCTCCCGTCGCCCACGCAGAATACTTTTACTGCTCTCTTGGACGTATATTATGCATTCAAAAGTTCATGGACATAAACCGTAACGCCCTAACAACAGAGCGGACTTAGCATAAAACATAAATATTCGCGGAGACGGTGGGTTGGGCCGGAATGCACGTACGACCGCCATTCAGCAGCGCCGCGTGGCGCGCTTCCGCTGCCCGCGGTAGTTCCAGCGGGGCCGTGCTGGCTGCAGATGCTTCCAGCTGACTGCCTCGCGCGTTTGCCTGGGGCCAGCGTGCGCCGCAGGGACGTGAGTTCCTGCAACTAGCGCGAACTCTAAAGAACCTCAGGGACAGCCACCTCTTCAGTTCTTACAAAAATGATGAAACAACTTTTGTTTTCAATCTTGTGTGTGTTCCAAACTACTCTGAATATAGCGATTGAAATTCTTCTGCGTATTATGCCGCGTCATTGCTAAAAACTAGCAACAATAATAAACTAAAACCGACGTTTCGGCCGAAACGATGTAGAAGTATAAAGGGTGTTACAAAACGGTACGGCCAAACTTTCAGGAAACATTCCTCACACACAAATAAAGAAAAGATGGTATGTGGACATGTGTCCGGAAACGCTTAATTCCCATGTTAGAGCTCATTTTAGTTTCGTCAGTATGTACTGTACTTCCTCGATTCACCGCCAGTTGGCCCAATTGAATGAAGGTAATGTTGACTTCGGTGCTTGTGTTGACATGCGACTCATTGGTCTACAGTACTAGCAACAAGCACATCAGTACGTAGCATCAACAGCTTAGTGTTCATCACGAACGTGGTTTTGCAGTCAGTGCAATGTTTACAAATGCGGAGTTGGCAGATGCCCATTTGATGTATGGATTAGTACGGGGCAATAGCCGTGGTGCGGTACGTTTGTATCGAGGCAGATTTACAGAACGAAGGTGTCCCGACAGGAAGACGTTCGAAGCAATTGATCGGCGTCTTAGGGAGGACGGAACATTCCAGTCTATGACTCGCGACTGGGGAAGACCTAGAACGACGAGGACACCTGCAATGGACGAGGCTATTCTTCGTGCAGTTGACGATAACCCTAATGTCAGCGTCAGAGAAGTTGCTGCTGTACAAGCTAACGTTGATCACGTCACTGTATGGAGAGTGCTACCGGAGATCCAGTTGTTTCCGTACCATGTACAGCGTGTGCAGGCACTATCAGCACGGGTAAACTTCTGCTAATGGTACATCCAACAATGTGTCAATCCTCATTTCAGTGCAAATGTTCTCTTTACGGATAAGGATTCATTCCAACGTGATCAAATTATAAATTTTCACAATCAACATATGTGTGCTGACGAGAATCTTCACGAAATTGTGCAATCACGTCATCAACACAGATTTTCTGTGAACGTTTGGGCAGGCATTGATTGGGCCCCATGTTCTTCCACCTACGCTCAATGGAGCACGTTATCATGATTTCATACGGGATACTCTACCTGTGCTGCTAGAACATGTGCCTTTACAAGTACGACACAACATGTGGTTCATGCACGATGTAGCTCCTGCACATTTCAGTCGAAGTGTTCGTACGCTTCTCAACAACAGATTAGGTGACCGATGGATTGGTAGAGGCAGACCAATTCCATGACCTCCACGCTCTCCTGACCTCAACCCTCTTGACTTTCATTTATGGGGGCAATTGAAAGCTCTTGTCTACGCAACCCCGGTACCAAATGTAGAGACTCTTCGTGCTCGTATTGTGGACGGCTGTGATACAATACGCCATTCTCCAGGGCTGCATCAGCGCATCAGGGATTCCATGCGACGGAGGGTGGATGCATGTATCCTCGCTAACGGTGACCATTTTGAGCATTTCCTGTAACAAAGTGTTTGACGTCACGCTGGTACGTTCTGTTGCTGTGTATTTCCATTCCATGATTAATGTGATTTGAAGAGAAGTAATAAAATGAACTCTAACATGGAAAGTAAGCGTTTCCGTACACATGTCACCATAACATACACTCCTGGAAATGAAAAAAAAAACACATTGACAAGCGGTGTGTCAGACCCACCATACTTGCTCCGGACACTGCGAGAGGGCTGTACAAGCAATGATCACACGCACGGCACAGCGGACACACCAGGAACCGCGGTGTTGGCCGTCGAATGGCGCTAGCTGCGGAGCATTTGTGCACCGCCGCCGTCAGTGTCAGCCAGTTTGCCGTGGCATACGGAGCTCCATCGCAGTCTTTAACACTGGTAGCATGCCGCGACAGCGTGGACGTGAACCGTATGTGCAGTTGACGGACTTTGAGCGAGGGCGTATGGTCGGCATGCGGGAGGCCGGGTGGACGTACCGCCGAATTGCTCAACACGTGGGGCGTGAGGTCTCTACAGTACATCGATGTTGTCGCCAGTGGTCGGCGGAAGGTGCACGTGCCCGTCGATCTGGGACCGGACCGCAGCGACGCACGGATGCACGCCAAGACCGTAGGATCCTACGCAGTGCCGTAGGGGACCGCACCGCCACTTCCCAGCAAATTAGGGACACTGTTGCTCCTGGGGTATCGGCGAGGACCATTCGCAACCGTCTCCATGAAGCTGGGCTACGGTCCCGCACACCGTTAGGCCGTCTTCCGCTCACGCCCCAACATCGTGCAGCCCGCCTCCAGTGGTGTCGCGACAGGCGTGAATGGAGGGACGAATGGAGACGTGTCGTCTTCAGCGATGAGAGTCGCTTCTGCCTTGGTGCCAATGTGGTCGTATGCGTGTATGGCGCCGTGCAGGTGAGCGCCACAATCAGGACTGCATACGACCGAGGCACACAGGGCCAACACCCGGCATCATGGTGTGGGGAGCGATCTCCTACACTGGCCGTACACCACTGGTGATCGTCGAGGGGACACTGAATAGTGCACGGTACATCCAAACCGTCATCGAACCCATCGTTCTACCATTCCTAGACCGGCAAGGGAACTTGCTGTTCCAACAGGACAATGCACGTCCGCATGTATCCCGTGCCACCCAACGTGCTCTAGAAGGTGTAAGTCAACTACCCTGGCCAGCAAGATCTCCGGATCTGTCCCCCATTGAGCATGTTTGGGACTGGATGAAGCGTCGTCTCACGCGGTCTGCACGTCCAGCACGAACGCTGGTCCAACTGAGGCGCCAGGTGGAAATGGCATGGCAAGCCGTTCCACAGGACTACATCCAGCAACTCTACGATCGTCTCCATGGGAGAATAGCAGCCTGCATTGCTGCGAAATGTGGATATACACTGTACTAGTGCCGACATTGTGCATGCTCTGTTGCCTGTGTCTATGTGCCTGTGGTTCTGTCAGTGTGATCATGTGATGTATCTGACCCAAGGAATGTGTAAATAAAGTTTCCCCTTTCTGGGACAATGAATTCATGGTGTTCTTATTTCAATTTCCAGGAGTGTATTTTGTTTCTTTGTGTGTGAGGAATGTTTCCTGAAAGTTTGGCCGTACCTTTTTGTAACACCCTGTATAAAGCTGTCGAAGGTAAACTGGGACACAAAGTGTACCGGAAACCAACGCACACTAATCGGCACCTGCACGCGGAGAGCCACCACCACCCAGCTCAAAAGTATTCTGTTCTGCATACGTTAACTACCCGAGCCTACCGGACAAGCGATGAAAATAACATCAAAGAAGAATTTATGAGCTACAACACACGTTTCGTGCCAACGGCTATGATGACAACATCATAAGGAAGGTAGCTAAAACCGAAGGGAGCAGAACACGAGAAGAAGGCAATGATGAGAAGCTTCCACTGGTACACTTACCGTATGTAAAAGGCGTCAGTGAACGGCTAGGCAACGTTCTCCGCCGACGAGGTTTCAAACCGATTTTTCGAAGCAGTCACAGGATCCACGAAATGATAGGCTCCACCAAGGATGTAATCAACAGTCTTAACACTGCAGGTGTTTACGAACTACGGTGTGAATGCGGAGCTGTGTACATAGGAGAAACAGAGAGACTAGTCAGCTTACGTGTAGCAGAATACGAACGCTATGTACGATTACAACATAATAAATCGGCGATAGCGGAAACCTATGAGGTTTCAGGAAGCCCGAGAACTAAGCATCCCGACAACATCAACAGAGAAGATGGCTACAAACTCCCGGCGTTCTGGCTGCCGGACATCCCTGTCCAACGGGCCGCGAGCGGTCGTGGGGCAGAAGCTACACGTGACACGGACGTATCTGCACAAACAGCTGTAGAGCAACTGTCAGTCCACTTGCGCGCACACCAGAGGAAAACTTACCGACCAGAAGTCGAACGCTGATTGGTGAACAGCTACCAATCATTGACGACATGGACATCCACGAATAGCCCCTTACCTTCCATCTTCCCTTACGTCAAGACTAGCCAATCATATTAGTGGGCCAATTAAAAGTTTTACAACAGTGATGTCAGTCATCGATAGTATGTAATAAATAGAAGCACCTATCCCAATGCAAAACCAGACGTGCCCTGAAAAAGGCCGTTGCAATTTGGCCGAAACGTCGGTCTTAGTTTATTATTGTTGTTATTTTTTAGCAATGACGCGGCATAATACTCAGAACAATTTTAATGACAATGCCACCGGCCGTGGAAGCCTACATTCTTATACTCTGAAAATATTTTATTCCATTCCTATGATGGTATCCGAAAAATGGTTTTGGAAGGATTAAAAGGTGTCTTGAGTTAATAACTTGTTCAATACGTAAAGTAAGGGAAAGGCAACCAGTGACCTATAGCAGACCCATGGTTGGAGCACACAAACACACAATAGAAAACAGAATTCACTCTGTGTTTCGAGCGCTAACTCTTTTTCTAGCGATAGTACACGCATTCACACACAAAACCATACAGACACCGAAATGCACACTCCCATAGCCACAGCAACACTAATTATTGGTACTCGATTATGGAAAGTAATTCCCTGAACTGATGGAGGTAGACAGGGGATGGGGCAGGACTCAAGGTGGGGATAAAGGGAAACATGCAAGAGTTCGGACATGCGTAATAGGAGTGAGAGGGAAGGAACTGTGGGGGAAAATTAGAGAAAGGTGCAGATGAAGAGGGTACAGACAAGTGAGAGGGATTGAAAGGAGAACAGGACTAGAAGGAAGGGAGAGATATAGGGAGAGGGGGAGAGACAGGGACAGAGATAGATGAGGAGGAGTATATGGGGTGGAAAAGGGTGTAGGGAAGGAAGGGGTGATTGAAACGGGGGAAACGAGAGGAAGGAAGGGAGAGAGGGAGAGAGAGAGAGAGAGAGAGAGAGAGAGAGAGAGAGAGAGAGAGAAGGGAAGAGAGAGAGACAGGGAGAAGGAGAGGGACAAGGAGAATAACCACCTGTGAAGGTGGGGGGGGAGGATGAGGAGAACTGATGGGAGAAGGCAGAATGAGAAAGAGTGGTATGGAAGGGGAAAGGGTATGTGAGGCAGTCTGAACAGGTGAGCAGATTCTTAGGCCAGTCGGAATGAGAGAGCGCAGGATGTGTTGGAGAGACAATTCCAATCTGGGTAGTTCAGAGAAACTTATGCTGGAAGGTCTTATGGGAATGGCCTGCTTAGGAAGCGGCTGTTGATATCATTTGCATTGTGGCGTGCAGCATGTTCGGCAACTTGGTGTTCATGTTTATGGAGTACAGCAACAGCTGCAAAGCTGATGTACAACAGGGTTTGCTTTCACACTTGATCTTGCCCTTTATTGAGTAGGAATACTTGTGATGGACCGCGGTAGGATGTGGTTGGTGAATGTATGGGTCAGGCTCTGTAACCGGGCCGACCATAACTGAATGGCCCATTACGTGCAGGATTAGCAGTACAGTAGGAAAATGGATGAACAAGGATATTCTGTATTTTAATATAAATAAAATACATTCGCTTATTCTTATTACACAGTGTTTCTCGAAAAATGTCAAAGCTGAGCTTTCTCTGTGATCTTGTGAAAAACATTAACTACAACTCGCTTATGCCATTACGGTGTTCCACGCTCGTGTTTGACTACGAATCAGGAAACGGTGTCATCCATTTTCAAGGTACGTATGCACAGCAAGACAATCAGTGCACAAGTAGCGTTTACAGAGACTGTGACCGTACCCGATCTTCGAAACAAAAATTATGTAGCTAAAGTACTGTATGACTAAGAAAATTTTTGATAGCTGTTAATACATCACAAAGTCTTGAATTTTCATTTACAGTGACATAGTAATAATACATAAATTGGACCTACTTCCGAGAGCAGAACAACACCAGTGTACGAGAGCTACAGCTGCAATCATCGCATTTGTTTGTGTTTACATCAGGTTTATTCCTATGATTAACGAAGTATGGAGACTCATAAAGCGTGTTGTATTAAAATTAACAAGTGGAGATACTTTCGTTCATATATAATGTCACAACATCAACTGACAGCCGCGTCGCGAAATGGTTGCTCTTACACTCGTAAAAACTATCGATAGCATCGTTACAATGAACTAATGTTAATTGCAAGAAACTGTGTAGGCTACCATAACTAGATACCTGAATACTGATTTTAAAGTGACTGAGGTGCCAGTAAACGAGCAGAGTGACTGAACCCACAAGATACAGGTTGCTACGTACTGCGAATAGGCCACTGTGCCTGTAGCATTAATTACATTGAGTGACTAAAACAGTGCACGAACAGTGGAACCTTTGAAACTCCCGGGCATATTAAAACTGTGTGCCGGACCGAGACTCGAGTTCTGGACCATTGCCGTCCGCGGGCAAGTGCCCTGCGAGGAAGTTTCATATCAGCGCACACTCCACTGCAGAGTGGAAATTTCATTCTGAAACCATCCCCCAGGTTGTGGTTAAGCCATGTCTCCTCAGTATCCTTTTTCCAAAAGTGCTAGTTCTGTAAGGTTTGCAGAAGAGTTTCTGTGAAGTTTGGAAGGTGGGAGAAGAGGTATTGGCAGAATTGAAGCTGTGACGACGGGTCGTGAGTCATGATTCGGTAGCTAAGTTGACGGAGCACTTGCACGGGAAAGGCAAAGGTCCCAAGTTCGAGGCCAGCCGGTGTGGCCGAGCGGTTCTAGGCGCTTCAGTCTGGAACCGTGCGACCGCTACGGTCGCAGGTTCGAATCCTGTCTCGGGCATGGATGTGTGTGATGTCCTTAGGTTAGTTAGGTTTAAGTAGTTCTAAGTTCTAGGGGACTGATGACCTCAGATGTTAAGTCCCATAGTGCTCAGAGCCATTTTGAACCAAGTCAGAGTCTCAGTCCACCAGACAATTGTAATCTGCCAGGAAGTTTCATATGAGCTCACACTCCGCTGCTGAGTGAAAATTTCAGAGTGGAAAACTTATTAATGTCTTCAGTTGGTAGAATATCCGTGGAATTACAGGGTGACCCAAAAGTCCGTTAACAATTGAAAGTGCATCAATTCACTAAATAATATAGTAGGTAGAGACACACACGCCTTAAATGACGCGGGGTTTTATTGAAACCGAAAACGAGTGTAAAAACCGGCAGAAAGTTGCCGCTGGACACCAACACGTCAGTGATGCCACGTGGGAATCGTGTAAAAATAAAAAAAAAAATGTTCAAATGTGTGTGAAATCTTATGGTACTTAACTGCTTAGGTCATCAGTCCCTAAGCTTACGCACTACTTTACCTAAATTATCCTAAGGATAATTTAGGTAAAGTAGTGGGTGTACTGGGGCTATCGGGCCTGTGCAGGGCAACCGGACAAGTGTTACTGCTGCTGTTGCTGCTCAGGAGTTCATGAGGAAATGGAGTCTTTAGCGGCTTGACCTACCCATAGTGAAATCAGTGGTTGTGAAATCGCACATCAAATCGGCATTGCACGCAGTACTGTTCGAAGAGCACTAAGGCGTACACTCCAGTGGTGTATGTACGTAATCCAGCATCACGTGAACCGTTAGTGATTTTGTGATGTGTAGAGCATTTCTGGTACGGGCATTTCTAAAAACGATGAAGATGACGATTGATGTCTAACGTGTTGTGGCCAATGTCACACTCCGACAGTCCGTCAACACCCCCAATGGCAGTATTTTGCTACCGAAAATACTTTAACTGTCTTGGTGACCCACTGTATGACGAAAAAGTCACGGTATGGTGTCTCTTTACCATACTAATCGAGATCGGACCTGCTGTCTCCGAAGAAACACAGGATACTGCTTTTCAAATTGTCAGCCTCATGGTTGCGAGGTACGGCGATATGTTACACATTAGATCGGCGTGGCTTATAAACGTCTGCTGGAAAGTACGGCTCTTGGGCAGGATGGCGCTCCACCCTATACTGCCATAAATGTAAAAGATCACTTTCGCACTTGGTTTGTTGGGGATAGTGTGCTGAGCCGTCACTTCCGTCATGGTTGGCCTGTTAGGCCCCCAGTGCGTGTTGGATTACCTGAAGTCGCAAATCTAGCACAATCGTCCGACCTCGTTACGGATGGTAAAGGACAATATCCGACATCAAGGTTTCGCGTGTCCATCCTTTCGAAAATGGTCCAAATGGCTCTAAGCACTATGGGACTTAACATCTGATGTCGTCAGTCCCCTAGAACTTATAACTACTTAAACCTAACTAACCTAAGGACATCACACACATCCATGAGCGAGGCACGATTCGAACCTGCTTCCGTAGCGGTCGCGCGGTTCCAGACTGAAGTGCCTAGAACCGGTCGGCCACTCCTGCCGGCCATCCTTTTGACTGGAGGTCTAGGGGACCACGGCCGTTCACTACTGTAAGAAAATGAAACGCCTTTAGCCGTCATACGATCTTATTTACTTTATACTGGTAGCTACACAATAATTAAGATCATAACGAGAGCTGAAGGCGTTTCATTCTCTTACATAAATCGACATCGGCTTCTCACTACATCTACTGATATGCTGTACAGTTAACAATACTGTCCCTCGATTTCAGGTTTTGTTGATCAATGACAACCGGCAAGTTGAAGGTTTATTATAAAGAATATCGTCTTTGTCCGACATCAGGAGTTATCCTAGTTATTGCTTTTGTATCACATGAAGTACCATCTGTTGTTCATTTTGTACACTTTTTTCTTATTTCATTAAAACACCCCTTTCACCTCAGGCATTTGTGTCAATTTTTATCTCTCTGCCTGCATTATTTCATAAAGTACTGAATTTTCTGATGTAACCGAGTTTCTAGTCGCCCTCTGATCGAGCAAAGTGCTGCAGAGGTTAGTACACTGCATTCGCATTCGGGAGGACCACGGTTTTTCTTTGGCGTCCCTAAATCACTTTAGGCAAATGTCGGGATAGTTCTTTGAAAGGACACGGCTGACTCAGTTTCCCAACCTTCCCTAATCCGAAGGATGGATGACCTCGCTGTTTGGTCCCCTCCCCCAAAATCAACCAAGCAAGCAATCGATCTCTGTATCACATTATTTGCTGTCCTCGCGATATACGTGCGCCTAATGCATCTAATTAAACGAACATTACAGGATTATGTTCGCGTTTGTGGCAGGGAAGAGATAAGCGCTGAGGGAAAAACAAGTGAATGTGATCTAGACACGCTGTCTTTAATCATTCATATCCATTTACCTGTTACGTATAACATGCGTTGTGCGAGAGTTTGAGTGAACTGTGGATTCGATGATTAACCATGTGAACAACTTACAACTGATTACAATATTTTTAATTCTTTTCATTACTTTTCGACAGAAATAAAGCGAATTACGGACGGGAATGACTGTCTCCTTTCCGGTTTGATTGAGATGGCACCAGAAGCGGAGCCCATGCACTCCGATCCGCCAGAGCGTGTTGCGCCGGAAATCAGTGCGTGTCAGAGGTGACAGACGCAACAATCAAGGCAGCTGCAAACAGCGCCGAGGGTCACGGCGAACCAATGCATACGGTATCAGGCGGGCGCGCTCACAGGGCTGGTGCTGAGCCGACGCGCGCACTGATTTTGTTTCAAAGGAGGGCGCCGTGCGTGCCACACGTTACGCAGCTACGCGTGACGTGCGCCGGGTTCCAACGGCGCGGCAGACCTGGGCACCGTTTCGCATTCAGTACCGCGGAAACCAACCGGAATGCATGGCTGCCGTATACGATTACTAAAAACACGTTTCAGAGCTACTGAAGTAGCTACCGGAAAAACAGTTGGTTCAACTGAAATTCTGATGAAACTAAATGAACGTTAAGTAAGTAAATGTGCTGGATTTCGAATGTTCAGTAGTACTCAACTGCACTGGTGTCCAAAATTAAAGCAACAACCTGCTATTTCTTGTCGAGAGTCTGATTTATTGTTTGTCTGATTTACAATATAATGGTACCAAGTGTCAACAGATGTCCGTACGGCGGTGTTCTGCACGGAAGATGGCATTTCGGTCAGCGGACAACCACGGCAACGATGACAACAGGGCACCTGTCAAACGGAGTAGTGATTGCCGGGTAAGACACTTACAAAATGTAACAGACCTACTAAGGAGACAGCCTACACTATGCTTGTCCGTCCTCTTTTAAAAAATTGCTGCGCGGTGTGGGATCCTTACCAGATAGGACTGACGGAGTACATCGAAAAAGTTCAAAGAAAGACAGCTCGTTTTGTATTATCGCAAGATATGGGAGAGTGTGTCACAGAAATTGTACAGGATTTGGGCTGGAAATCATTAAAAGAAAGGTATTTTTCGTTGCGAAGGAAACTTCTCACGAAATTCCAGTCACCAACTTCCTCCTCCGAGTGCGAAAATATTTTGTTGTCACCGACCTACATAGGGAGGAACGATTACCACGATAAAATAAGGGAAATCAGAGCTTATCGGAACGATATAGGTGTTCATTCTTTCCACGTGCTATACGAGGTTAGAATACTAGAGAATTGTCAAGGTGCTTCGATGAACCCTCTGCCAGGCACTTAAATGTGATTTGCAGGGAATCCTTATACATGTAGATGTAGTCCCACATCCGTAATTACTGTGTAAACAGTCACAGATGGTGCAGTATGGCAGACAAGACGTCTACCAGTCTCTGTGCAGAGGAGGGCAGTAACAAGAATGGAAGCTGGGCTGTCGGAAACTGAAACAATGGCTTAATGTGAATCGTTCTGTTGTTTCTCGGCTGTGGCGACAGTTTATAGAGATCGAAACTGTATTCCGAAGACCAGAGCAGGGCCGACCACGTGTGACATCAGAAAGGGAGGACCGTTGTTTGGCTGCAAGGGCACAACGGTACAGTCTTATTACTGTGCGAAAACTGGTATCTGACCTCGCAGCATCCGCTGGACGCTTTGTATGGGGGCAAACGGTGTACAGAGGGCTTCCGCAGAGTGGCCTTTATTGTCGGAGACCTGCTGTACGTGTACCTCTGACGCGTCTTCACGGAAGGGAACGTCTGGAATGGAGCCGTCAACATACCGCCTGGACGGTAGAACGGTGGGCCAATCTTCTTTTCACAGATGAGTCCCGATTTGGTCGGGAGAGTGATTCTCGATGGATTCGCATCTGGACGGCACGTGGAACACGATTTCGGGACCCGTACATCGTGGAAAGAGACCGATATGGGGGAAGATCCCTCGTCGTGTGGGCAGGGATTATTTTGACAGCTCGAACCCCTCTTCATGAAATTGTACTGGTGAATAGGCAAGGCTTAACTGCTGTCCGCTATTGTTAAGAGATCTTGAGAACTCATGTGCGATTGTTGCGAGGTGTTGTGGGCTCAAATTTCGTACTGATGGGCGACAATGCTAGATCTCGTAGTGCACAGGTTGTTAATGTTTTCTCGGAAACTATAGCCGTGCTCGCTCTTCCGATTGGAATCCCATAGAGCATGTCTGGGATGCACTATGGAGAGAGGTTGCATCACGTCAGCAGCCACCAACCACTCTTGAAGACTTGCGAGCTTCTTTGCAGGGTGTTATTACCTTAATATGAGATCATTCACTGAACACCCCGTCGTTGTCAGGCCTGTATTCTTGTCAAAGTTGGTGACACCCCATACTGAGCACATTAACCAGTTGTTGGAATCTGTGTGCGTGTCCAGTAAGTTGGAAAAAACGAAGATCATTTTTGTCTACTGTTATGCTTCTTGAAATTGCTTACATTCTGTATTCTTTACTTTGTTTCTACATTATTATCACCTATTTACGCAGTTCTGTGGGAAAATAAACGCAACCTTGCAAAAATTCCTTTTGTAGCTTCATATGGCTCTGAGCGCTATGGGACTCAACTTCTGAGGTCATTAGTCCCCTAGAACTTAGAACTAGTTAAACCTAAGTAACCTAAGGACATCACAAACATCCATGCCCGAGGCAGGATTCGAACCTGCGACCGTAGCGGTCTTGCGGTTCCAGACTGCAGCGCCTTTAACCGCACGGCCACTTCGGCCGGATTTTGTAGCTTCAGTTTTGGATATCAGTGTATTAGGACTCGTACGTTTCCGAGCAAAGAAATTTGAAATAAATCGCACATCGAGAACAAAAATTGTAAGCATTGGTTTCACTCCGATAAAAACAGTCCTTATGAAAGACCGTATTGATTACAGAGATATTACTACACCGAAGAACAGATACATTCAGATGACAAAAGTCATGGCATATCTATTAATGTCGTGTCGGATCTCCTTTAGCCCGGTTTGTAACAAAATAAATGGTTCAAATGGGTCTCAGCAAAATGGAACTTCTGTGGTCATCAGTCGCCTAGAACTTAGAACTACTTAAATCCAACTAACCTAAGGACATCACACACATCCATGCCCGTGGCAGGATTCGAACTTGCGACCGTAGCGGCCGCGCGGCTCCAGACTGTAGCGCCTAGACAACTCGATTTGATATGGACTCAACAAGTAGTTCGAAGTCCCCTTCAGAAATACTGACGCATTCTGCCTCTATAGCCGACCGTAATTGCGAAAGTGTAGCCGGTGGAGCGTGTTTTGCAGGAACTGACCTCTCGGTTGTGTCCCATAAATTTTCGATGGGATTCATGTCGGGCGATCTGGGGCCAGACCGTTCGCTCGTATTGTACAGAATGTTCTTCAAACGAATCGCCAGCACTTGTGGCCTGCTGAAATGGAGCATTGCCATCCTTTAAATTTCCATCGTTGTTTGGGAACACGGAGTCCATGAATGGCTGAAAGTGGTCTCTAACATAAGCATTTCCAGCCAATGACCGTTTCAATCTGACCAGAGTATCGTTCTACGGAGACACAGCCCACATCATTTGGAAGCCATCATCAACTTGCAGAACGCATTGTTGATTACGTACGTCCATGACTTCTTGGAGGGTCTGCGCCACACTCGAACACTTCCATCAGTTCTTGCCAAATGAAATCGGGATTCACCTGACCAGGCCACGGACTTCCAGTCGTGCAGGATCCAAGGGATATGGGTGCGAACCCAGTGGGGGCTCTGCGCGCGATGTCGTAGCAAAGACACTCGATGTGGTCGGCTACTGCCATAGCCCATTAACGCCATATTTATCCACAATGTCGTGGTGTATCCGTTCGTCGTACGTCCACATTGATTTCTGCTGTTGTTTCACTTTGTGTTGCTTGTCGTTAGCACCAACAATCCATGCCAACGCTGCTCCTCTCAGACGTTAGATGAAATCAGTCAGCTGCTGCGTAGTCCGTGGTGAGAGGTCATTCTTCTTCTTCTTCTTCTTCTTCTTCTTCTTCCTGCGGTTCGGTGTCTCCCCTTCGTGGCCTCTATTTTCCTCTTCTTCTCCCAGAACCTCTTCATTCTTTCTCTCCTCCTCTCCCGCTCTTCTTCCGAGATCTTCAGTGTCCTTTTCTCCTGTCGGCTCCACTGGTGACACTCTAATCTTTTCCTTTATTTTCCTCTGTCGTTGATCTCCGGCATATTGGTCGATGTATATTTGATCCTCAAATTTTCCTTTCCTTCATCCTTGATCCCCAATTCCAACCAGTCTTTCCCAAGTTCAACAACCCACTTGGTTCCTGTCTTTTCCCTTGTCATCGCTGTTGTATCCCACACTCTCCCCGTCATTCTGTCCATACTCATCCTAACTACAAGTCCAGCAAACCTTTCCCTTTTGAGTCTGATTTCCCCAGATATTGTTCTCATGTTTCGGTACAACTCTTTCCTGGATTTTCGCATCCACATCTCTCCACCTCTTTTGGGAGCTAGTATTTTTCTCAGTATTTTTCTCTCTTCTTTCTCTAGTTGTTCCGCCCCATTTCTTCCTCGTGTCATCGTCTCAGCAGCATATAATACTGCATTCCTCACTGTTGCCTTGTAGTGGCTTACCTTTGCCTCTGTGGATATATTTATTTTACTGTATATCTCTCTCGTCATACTGAAGGCTGACCTCATCTTATTTATCCTCCCTGTTATTCCCTCCTTGCTCTTGTTACTTCCTGCTATAAATTCTCCCAGGTATTTCAATTTGTCCACCATTTGCACAGTTCCTACCGGTGTTTCCCAGTCAGCAGTGGTATTTAATGTCTTTTTCTTGCTATAGGCGACCCTCAGTCCCACCTTTTGGCTACTTTACTCAAGTTGTCGAGTTGTGTCTTCGCGTCTTCTTCCGTCTCACTTACTGTTGCTATGTCGTCTGCAAAGGCTAGGCAGTCCACTTGAGCCCTGTTGCGCTTTTTGCCCCCACATGGGTCTTTGGTATTCCAATTTCCTCGTTAATTGCTCTCCACTGCCTGATCACTTCGTCCAGTGCTATATTGAACAACAATGGTAACAGTTCATCTTCCTTTTTAACACCAGTCTTGATCTCAAATTCTTCTGACAGTGCTCGACCAAATCTCGCCCTTCCTTTTTTGTCTGTCGGAATTTATTTTATGAGTTCTTGTGTAGTTCCATCCAGTCCTCTGTTCTTCAGGATCCTAAGAAGCGTGTCTATCGATGGAGTCAAATGCCTTTGTGAAGTCCACGAAAGTTATTACTGTCTTTTTGTTTTTTAAGGCCCTATGTTCAATCAGTTGCTTCAGGATAAATATATGTTCTATAAAATCTCTTCCCTTTCTGAATCCTGGTTGGTAGCCGCCAACTGTACTTTCTACCTGTTGTTCTACTCTCTTGAGCAATAGTTTTGACAGCACCTTCATCCGTGCGAATTCATCCCTGGTTGGAGAGCGTGGCTCTCTGTCTTCTGTGTCAGTCACCAGTTCCAGCTCGTCTTCAGGTGGTTCACAGTTCAGCAGGTCGTGGAAGTGCTCTGCAAAAATCTGACAGTTCTCCTTCGCACTAACAGCCAGCTCCCCTTTCTTATCTCTTATAAACAGTTCTCTACCCTTGCATCCAATCAGACTCTTTTTGAATTTCCCAAAAAAGTGTCTGCTGTTGTTTTTCCTCAAGTTGGTTCAATCTCGTCCAGTTCCTGCTTCATCTTCTGTCTTTTGGTTCATCTTATTGTTCGTGCCGCTTCCTTTCTTGCTCCTAAGAAAACTTCCCATTGTTCCAGGTCCTTCTTGCTGCTCCAGTATACCGAGGCTTTCCTGCGAGTCTCTACCGCTTCCTCATATTCCTTGTTCCACCACCAGTGCTTCAGTTTCTTTTCTTCCTTTCTCCATAGTTCAGACTGTTTCGCCATATTTCACTTCATGTCGTCCCACTTATTGCATGATTCAGTTCCTTCCTCATATCTGGACCGATTGTGAATTAATTTATCTCTGTCTACCATTATGTCTTTTGTAGTTCGGTATCCTCGGCACACTCTTGACACTATGAGGCTCAAAATAACGAATTCCTTAACGATTTTCTAAATTGAATGTCCCATGCCTCTAGCTCCAACAATCAATCCGTGTTCAAAGTCTGTTAATTCCCGTGGTGCAGCCATAATCACATTGGTAACCTTTATACATGAGTCACCGAAGCACAAATCTGCTGCCCTTTTGTACCTTTCATCTGCGATACTACATACCATCTGTAAATGTCCATATCGCCGTCCCATGACCTTTGTCACCTCAGTGTATGCACGTACAACAAATTCCGTACACTTCATCATTTCGTTGTGGTGTAGTCTTCAGTACGCGGACTGGTTTGACGCATCTCCCCATGCTGGTCTGTCTTCCAAAAGTCTCTTCATCTCTGGATATCTGTTTTTACCTACATCCATTTCAATCTGCTGACTATACTAAGGCCTTAGTTTCCGTCTACAATAACCCCTCCTCCTCTCCAAATCATACTGAGGATTCCCTAATGTCTCATGATGTGTCCTATCAATTGCTCCCTTCGTTGAGCCAAATTGTGCCACAAATTTCTTTATGTCATTTCGGATTCGGTACCTCCCCATTAGTTATTCAACCTACCCATCTTATTTTCAACATTTTTTTTTTACTACAGTACGACATTTCAAAGCATACCATTCTCTCCTCGTCTGAAGAGCTCATCTTTCACGTTTCACTTTCGTACAAAGCTACACTCCATACGAATACCTTCACAAAAGACTTAATAACAAATTAAAATTTGGTGTTAGCAAATTTCTCTTTTACAGTAACGGTTTTCTTGCTATAGCGTGTCTCTACTTAGGCCGTCATCAGATATGTTTCCGCAAAAAAAAAAAAAAAAAAAAAAAAACATCTAATCCTATCAGCATCACTTTATTCACTTCGACTACAATCCATTACCATTGTTTTGTTCATCTTCACCTTACAGCCTCTTTTCAGGAGGCTATCTGTTGTTCGACTGTTCTTCCCAGTACTTTGCCCTCTCTGACAGAATTACATGTCATCAGCGATCCTCTAATTTCGCATTTCTTTTACTTGAACTTTAATTCCATTTTCAAACAGCTCCTGGGTTTAATTTACTGCTTGCTGAATGTACAGACTGAATACAATCAGTGAAAGACTACATAAAACTTTTTGTCCACCTCAGCTACCGCTTCTTATTCATGTCCTTCGATTCTTCGAGTTGCAGTCTGGTTTCTGTGCAACTTGTAAACAAGGTTTCGCTCCCTGCATTGTACTTTTCCTACCATCAGAATTTTGAATATTCCAGTGCATAGATTTACTCATGTCTAGAAATGCTATGAATGTAGGCTCGCATTCTTTCATCAACCTTCTATGATAGGATCAATACTGTCTCGCCTGTTCCTAAGTTTCTCCGAAACCAAAAACGATATTATCCGAGGGCGTCTTCTTCCATTCTTCTATAAAGAGTTCGTGTCAGTATTTCGCAACCATAACTTATTAAGCTGAAGGTAATTTCACACCTGTCGGCACCTGGTTTCCTTGAAATAGGAATTATTCCATTATTGCTTACGTCTGAGAGTATTTCCCTCCCTATTATGTCTTGCTTAGGGTAGATGCGGGACTACGGACATACCATCGTCTTCTCACACCTCAGTGGGTCTGCGCTGCAGTCAGTGGGAGAGAGTACTGCAGCATCGTGGACGGTGCCAGAGGCAGGGTTCAGAGGCGGCGAGTTCTTTAAACGGTGGTCTTACTGCGACGCTAAAAAATAATTTCTGTTGAATTTTGACGTCAGTTTTGGTATATGCTTAAACAGAGGTAAGCGTATGAATATTTTTAAAGGTAATAATTACAATGTAGGTAATTATTATGTTTTCTAGTGAATTTTTTAGCATATGTTTTTCGAATGCTAGCCAAGACATTAAATAATCGTCTCCGTCATGACGTCTAAGTGGGATAATTTCGGCAGAAGTACATGGGACAATGTTTACAGTGTGTCAATATCCACTCTGCTCTAAACTTTAAAATGAAGTTATTTACCCTTACGTAAGGTTTCAGTTTAGTTTCAGATAGCGAGGACCACAAAAAGAAATGAAAGGATGTTAAATGCGCCGAAGAAACTCTAAAGAAGGCATTAAGTTTACTGCAGTTAGGAAGATCTCTGAACAGCGCACGAAATTAAGCTGAACGTATCAAAAATTACACTTTACGATCGATTAAAATCAAAATAAGACAAAAAACGTTCCTTGGGGAGATCTATTTTTATTCTTTAAAATCAGCTAGTCACCCATTCTACAAGATTGTCACTGTTGCTCTAAGGCATTTCCCAGGTTGAGATAATACAAAATGTGTATGTGCTTACCGAGAAACTAGGGTTTGAGCACAGTTTCAATAAAATTACAAAAACTGCTCCGTAAGACTGGGTTTCAGGTTTAAAAAAGTTAAATCCTAAAATATGCTTAAGGAAACCAGCAGCAACGAGTATCAACTGAGTTCTACGTTTCAGTGAAACAGAAGTTTTTTTTTCCAACTTCAATATGATTTTCGAAAAACATGCTGTATTCGATTTTTGATACATGTTAAGATAACAAAATGTGTTACTTTCTCAGAATATTAATTTTATTCTGTCTCTGTTTCATACTGTTGGTATTACCCCGTACGTGTGTCAGTAGTAAGAGTAATGAAGACAGGTTGCAGTTTTGAGATAATGTTTCTACAGTGTCGAAGTTACGCAACATACTTTCGACTTTCCTGGTGGAACTACGCGTCTAAAATTCCTAAGTCACACTGGAAGTCATGAATTGTTACGTGAAAGTGACGGATTCCAGAACCAAATGGGAAATCTATTAAGGCGTCGATATTGCCCTAGTCTTTCCTACAGTGGGGAATAGTTGTGGTTAGCTGGCCCTTCCAAGTATCTCAATAATCCCAAGGGAATCTCGTTTACTCCAGGGCACTTGTCTCATATTCGGTCTTTCAGAGCTGCTACAAGTACTTCTCCCAATATCGGATCTCCCATTTCATACCGATTGAATTCCTCCTCTCTTTGTGTAATTTTGTCTTTTTTCACTTACATGACCCCTCTGTTTTTTCCCGCCTTCTTTGATTACAGGAGCTTACCATTTGATGCCCTCAGATTCGTAAAGGTGCCTGTAATTTCTCCAAAGGTCACCGTAATTCTCCTAAATTTAAAGTGAAAAGAGGAATCAGTGAAGGAGACTGCATATCACCAAAACTATTCCTAGTAATCCTGGGAATGTTTTCAGATCCTTAAAGCGGTAAAATGCTGAAACAGTACGTGTTAACTGAAAACATCTGAATCACTGTTGGTCTGTTCGTGTCGGTGTACCATTTTTCTCTATTGAAGAGGACCTTCGAGATAGAATGGCAGAAGAAAATTCAGGTATTTTAAAGCTTAGTGTTGCACATCTAGCTGTGAAGAGGCAAGGGTGTCTCCAGAAAAGCACCAAAATCTTCACTTTGCACATTCCATTGTGTGTGAAACAAAATATTCCCTGCTAACTGACTATCAGCATAACTAAGAAATTCGTTAACAGTAAATAAAATTATAAACAGCCGACCAGTTGCAATGGATAAAGAATTCTTTACCTAGGTTTCAACAAATTTAAATTTGTCTTCTTCAGAAGGTCGCAATTTTACATTAGTATGGACTAATGTACCATCGCCGTTTTTACAAATGTCGGCATAGACCCAGTTGTCAAAATTAAAATATTTCCCCAGAAATAGGGTTTGTCACGTAAATATATATAAGTACATGGATGTTATATGTTGCTTAACTTGCCTTCTGATTTTTTTTAATACATGATGGAAATATAAATAAACAAGGCTAACGATTTCAAAACTACACAAAATAAGGAACACAGGCATACACAACTCACTGAGGATAGAGCTCCTGTTAAATCCAATACTAGCTTTCATTAACTTCGTACATCTGTTCACACTTCTCTAACAGCCTCAGCAAAGGATTAATGTTATAAGGGAACAGGGATTTGGACACAAGCCTGTCAATCGCAAGGCGTAATCTTATTAGAACAGACATCGTGTCATCCAGTTCTCTACCACAACAAGCGACAAAGGCCTCCCAATTTCGACGTATGAACTTCAACAAGCGTAACAGGTACAGCAAAAAGCAAGTCTCATTTGAGACAAGGAGATCCAGTAGCACATCTGGATCATGAGAAACAGCTCTAAGGAACTGTACAAAAGTTGTTCCTGGACTCAATGTACGTCCTAAGTCAACCTGAGTACTGCTTCGGTAAAATAAACCTACAGCTACATCCAAACAACATACCATTCCTTCAATTAAGGCATCATCCTGGTCTGTAAACAACTGAACAACCCACTGGGCAAGAGGTGTTTCAGGGTGAAAGGTAAGCAGTGTCTTCACAGTTGTCCAATTGACGGAACACTTCTCTAATACTTCGTTCAATGGCAGCCATGTCAGCATCCACATCATCTACCTCTGAACCAAGGGAACTGTCACTCGAGCTATCACATGTTGTTTCTTTCACAGTCACGGCAACACTCTTCAGCACCAGCAAAACCATTTTTTGCAGTAATGGACGATCACCATCACCTGCACCACCACCAAACCTTCCACTACCGTGTACTAATTTATATTTACATGACTAACCCTATTTCTAGGGATATATTTTAATTTTGACAAATGGATCTATGTCGACATTTGTAAAAACGGCGATGGTACATTAGTCCATACTAATGTAAAATTGCCACCTTCTGAAGAAGACAAATTTAAATTTGTTGAAACCTAGGTAAAGAATTCTTTATCCATTGCAACTGGTCGGCTGTTTATAATTTTATTACGTGGAACCGTTGCTGTTGTGCAGCTATGTTTAAAATACTTAACATTAAATGTAGATTTTTCGATGTGTTCAGAGGATTTACCGAATTATTATATGCTCCAGAAGCAACGAAAAGTGAAAATTCAATTTTCTGAGAAGAACTGCGGGTCGAATTTTCAGTTTACAAAAAATATTTAAGACAATATCAGAGCACTATGTACGAGTCTACACAAAAGCGAAGAATCAACAAAAAGAAAAAGAAACAAGAAGAATATGCCGAAACTCACGTCGTGGCGTGAGTCAAACAGAGATAAAATTTGTATGTTGAACTGCAGGTAAAACATAATTTACGGTAAAAAATTAATATCTGGGAGCAACAAGTTAGGATATGGAGTTGATACAACACGTATAGTAGTACGAAAAGAAAGTGGAAATGCTGGCTTAGGTCTTAATTTGAAGGAAATAATCTGGAATTAGTAATGAAGACAAACGTAGTGAATTACGGAGAAATCTTAGAGCACGTCAATAAATATAAGCTTTTAGAATCTACGGTAGCAAAAAACAGCTCCAGCCGTGAGGAAATAAGAAGGACGGTCCCATTGGGAAAATGCACTGTAATTACACTCCTGGAAATGGAAAAAAGAACACATTGACACCGGTGTGTCAGACCCACCATACTTGCTCCGGACACTGCGAGAGGGCTGTATAAGCAATGATCACACGCACGGCACAGCGGACACACCAGGAACCGCGGTGTTGGCCGTCGAATGGCGCTAGCTGCGCAGCATTTGTGCACCGCCGCCGTCAGTGTCAGCCAGTTTGCCTTGGCATACGGAGCTCCATCGCAGTCTTTAACACTGGGAGCATGCCGCGACAGCGTGGACGTGAACCGTATGTGCAGTTGACGGACTTTGAGCGAGGGCGTATAGTGGGCATGCGGGTGGCCGGGTGGACGTACCGCCGAATTGCTCAACACGTGGGGCGTGAGGTCTCCACAGTACATCGATGTTGTCGCCAGTGGTCGGCGGAAGGTGCACGTGCCCGTCGACCTGGGACCGGACCGCAGCGACGCACGGATGCACGCCAAGACCGTAGGATCCTACGCAGTGCCGTAGGGGACCGCACCGCCACTTCCCAGCAAATTAGGGACACTGTTGCTCCTGGGGTATCGGCGAGGACCATTCGCAACCGTCTCCATGAAGCTGGGCTACGGTCCCGCACACCGTTAGGCCGTCTTCCGCTCACGCCCCAACATCGTGCAGCCCGCCTCCAGTGGTGTCGCGACAGCCGTGAATGGAGGGACGAATGGAGACGTGTCGTCTTCAGCGATGAGAGTCGCTTCTGCCTTGGTGCCAATGATGGTCGTATGCGTGTTTGGCGCCGTGCAGGTGAGCGCCACAATCAGGACTGCATACGACCGAGGCACACAGGGCCAACACCCGGCATCATGGTGTGGGGAGCGATCTCCTACACTGGCCGTACACCACTGGTGATCGTCGAGGGGACACTGAATAGTGCACGGTACATCCAAACCGTCATCGAACCCATCGTTCTACAATTCCTAGACCGGCAAGGGAACTTGCTGTTCCAACAGGACAATGCACGTCCGCAAGTATCCCGTGCCACCCAACGTGCTCTAGAAGGTGTAAGTCAACTACCCTGGCCAGCAAGATCTCCGGATCTGTCCCCCATTGAGCATGTTTGGGACTGGATGAAGCGTCGTCTCACGCGATCTGCACGTCCAGCACGAACGCTGGTCCAACTGAGGCGCCAGGTGGAAATGGCATAGTAAGCCGTTCCACAGGACTACATCCAGCATCTCTACGATCGTCTCCATGGGAGAATAGCAGCCTGCATTGCTGCGAAAGGTGGATATACACTGTACTAGTGCCGACATTGTGCATGCTCTGTTGCCTGTGTCTATGTGCCTGTGGTTCTGTCAGTGTGATCATGTGGTGTATCTGACCCCAGGAATGTGTCAATAAAGTTTCCCCTTCCTGGGACAACGAATTCACGGTGTTTTTATTTCAATTTCCAGGAGTGTAAATTAACCAAGATGAAAAAGGGAAGGAAATTATCAGTACTGACCAAAATACAAATGTCTGAAACTCTCATCTGTCCCATACTGTTGTACACTTGAGGTCGAAAAAAGTGGATCGGAAGAAAATTGATTAATTTTAAATGTGAGTTTTTTTAGAAGGATCCTCATGACTTCATGGACAGGAAGAGGAAAAAGAAACAATCTTGGAGAAATTAAAATGGAAAAAGTTACTTTGGGCATATCGTGAGAGCAGAAGACTATAAAAAAAAGCATTAACGATCGGAAGAAATGTAGCTCCAAAACGCAGAGGAATTGAAAGAACCTAAGAAAGTACGTGTGGTGCTGGAATAAATAATGACCAAAACAACATCCTTTAGTGTATGGAGGGCCATAGTTCATCATGACATCGGGGAGTAGGAGACGACTTGGACTTGGGTACTTTTTTAAGGAATGAAAATATCTATTGCCACAAAATATACATTTTCGACGACAGACATGCGTTCGTTGATGACAGTAATTATTCATACAATCTGGCTGTGTACTATTGAATGGAAAGTAATGCGAACAGTGGAAAAAAATTAACATTCTCTTAATGAGGTTCAAATATGACACGCTATATTCTTTTACTCTGTAACTGACTGACTCAGAAGAATATTGCGCAGTGCAAGTGGTTTCTGCTGTCTAATCAGTGCAGAATATGGATTGACAGTATCGAAGAAACACAAAAGTAATGAGAAGTAGCAGAAATGAGAACAGGGAGAAACTTAACGTCAGGATTGATGGACACGAAGTAGATCAAGTTAAGGGATGAAATAACCAACGACAGCCGGCCGCGGTGGTCTAGCGGATCTGGCGCTGCAGTCCGGAACCGCGGGACTGCTACGGTCGCAGGTTCAAATCCTGCCTCGGGCATGGGTGTGTGTGATGTCCTTAGGTTGGTTAGGTTTAAGTAGTTCTAAGTTCTAGGGGACTTATGACCTAAGATGTTGAGTCGCATAGTGCTCAGAGCCATTTGAACAATTTTTCAACCAATGACAGACGGAGGAAGGAGGACATCAAAAGCAGACTAGCACTGGAAAAAATGGTATTCCCGACCAAGAGAATCGCACTAGTATCAAATTTGAGGAATAAATTTCTGAGAATGTGTGTTTGGAGCATAGCATTGTATGGTAGTGACACATAGGCTGTGGGAAAACCGGGTCAGAAGAGGATAGAAGGGTTTGACAAGCGATGTCACAGACGAATGTTGATAATGAGGTGGGCTGATAAGGTAATGAATGAGAAGGTTCTGCACACAATCGGTGAGGAAAGGAATATATGGGAAACTCTGGTAAGGAGAAAGGACAGGACGATAGGGCATTTGTTAAGACATTAGAGAATGACTTCGAGTGTACCAGAAGGAGCTTTAGAGGCCAAAAGCTCCAGAGGAAGACAGAGCTTGGAATAGATCCAGCAAATAACTGAGGACGTAAGTTTTAAGTACTACTCTGAGACGAAGAGATTGGCACAGGAAAGGAATTCGTGGTGGGCCGCATCAAACCAGTCAGAAGGCTGACGTCTCAAAAAAACACAGCGGCTTCCTTAGGACATGATGTTCACACTCCATACACGGCTGTACACAATGCACAATGCATGGCATGCACCAGCTGCCACTGTGTACGGGGTGTTCAGACCAGTCAATAGTGTCACACACTGAGCTACATGGTGATGGAAAAGTCACACGCATCAGAATGCAGTCAAGTACATGTTTCATAACAGGACACACATTATTTACAACATACACTCAAAATGGTCACCCTGTTCAGTTTATCACACATGAGATCACTTGTGAAGCACATGGACGCCGGTGTTAATACTGTTGATATGTCTATCTTCTTTTGGGCCGGTGTGTGTGGCTAATTTTTGTAGATTTTCTTCTGAGGCAAGAAGGAAACACTAGAGGTAATAATTCGGGAAAACGTTGGGGCCATAATTCTTTACAGATGATTCGATCACGGTTAGATTCGCTTAAGAAATGATCAGTCTCATTACATCAGTAGTTTGTGGTCCCGTCCTGCTGCATCCAACAATGACAATCATCTGCCTGAAGAAGCGAAATAAACTGTGCAATGATTTCATTGTAATTGTAATATACGACGACCGCAATACGGAACACCACATTCCGGTTTCCTGACGTGCAACATATTTTCAAGAAACACATGTAGATTCTCGGATGATAAAATTCATCTATTTTGTTTATTCGCGTATCCTCTACGATGAAACCACGAATTATCAATGAATAAAACACTGCGCTGATATGTGATTCCTTGGATGTCAACAAAATAACGGAACAGTGGGCAGTACGCTACATGCTTTACGTTTTGCGACATCTGCAATTCCAACACACTACGAGCGTGTCCCTCGCGTCAGCCAGACCCATTTCCCGCCCTCTTCGTCTCTAACTGATCCGCATTCCCGGAAAAGGATGATTAATGCCGTTACTGTTGAATTGTCTATCAATCCAGCATATGTATATTTCTCAAGAAATCCGTCTACAAAACGTGCATAAGAACGACTGGAAAGATACTGCCCGAGACTGAAAACACATTGCTGTAGGGAAATGACATGATTACCATACGAGGTGCATTCAAGGACTAAGGCCTCCGATTTTCTTTCTAATTAACTACTCACCCGAAATCGATGAAACCGGCGTTACTTCTCGACTTAATCGCCCTGCAGACGTACACATTTTTCACAACGCTGACGCCATGATTCCATGGCAGCCTCGAAGGCTCCTTTAGGAGTCTGTTTTGGCCACTGGAAAATCGCTGAGGCAATAGCAGCACGGCTGGTGAATGTGCGGCCACGGAGAGTGTCTTTCATTGTTGGAAAAAGCCAAAAGTCACTAGGACCCAGGTCAGGTGAGTAGGGAGCATGAGGAATCACTTCAAAGTTCTTATCACGAAGAAACTGTTGCGTAACGTTAGCTCGATGTGCGGGTGCGTTGTCTTGGAGAAACAGCACACGCGCAGCCCTCCCCGGAAGTTTTTGTTGCAGTGCAGGAAGGAATTTGTTCTTCAAAACATTTTCGTGGGATGCACCTGTTACCGTAGTGCCCTTTGGAACGCAATGGGTAAGGATTATGCCCTCGCTGTCCCAGAAAATGAACACCATCATTTTTTCAGCACTGGCGGTTACCCGAAATTTTTTTGGTGGCGTTGAATTTGTGTGCTCCCATTGAGCTGACTGGCCATTTGTTTCTGGATTGAAAAATGGCATCCACGTCTCATCGATTGTCACAACCGACGAAAAAAAAGTCCCATTCATGCTGTCGTTGCGCGTCAACATTGCTTGGAAACATGCCACACGGGCAGCCATGTGGTCGTCCGTCAGCATTCGTGGCACCCACCTGGATTACACTTTTCGCATTTTCAGGTCGTCATGCAGACTTGTGTGCACAGAACCCACAGAAATGCCAACTCTGGAGGCGATCTGTTCAACAGTCATTCGGCGGTCCCCCAAAACAATTCTCTCCACTTTCTCGATCATGTCGTGAGACCGACCTGTGCGAGCCCGAGGTTGTTTCGGTTTGTTGTCACACGATGTTCTGCCTTCATTAAACTGTCGCATGCACGAACGCACTTTCGACACATCCATAACTCCATCACCACATGTCTCCTTCTGCTGTCGATGAATTTAAATTGGTTTCACACCACGCAAATATAGAAAACTAATGATTGAACGCTGTTCAAGTAAGGAGAACGTCGCATTTTAAGTATTTAAAACAGTTCTCATTCTCGCCGCTGGCGGTAAAATTCCATCTGCCGTACGGAGCTGCCATCTCTGGGACCTATTGACAATGAAAGCGGCCTCATTTCAAAACAATGCGCATGTTTCTGTCTCTTTCCAGTCCGGAGAAAAAACATCGGAGGCCTTAGAACTTGAATACACCTCGGACAATGGACTAGGCACTACTGCTGACGCTATGTGATATGTACACGTTGCCTACGCCTCTTTGTTGCCGGTAACATAATGGTTCAAATCGCTCTAAGCACTATGGTACTTAAATTCTAAGGTCATCAGTCCTCTAGACATATAACTACTTAAACGCAAGTAACCTAAGGACATCACACACATCCATGCCCGAGGCAGGATTCAAACCTGCGACCATAGCAAGCGTGCGTCTGCGGACCGAAGAGCCTAATACCGCTCGGCCACAACGTGTCGGTAACACTTGCGCTGCTTTATGCGGTGGCTGATAGAACAAAGGGAATGTAGCTCCTATTTAAACACACTTTTAATTTCAGGTGTACAATGGTTCAACTGCACTGTACAAAAAAAACTGTTTTTAACATGAAATCTTGAAATGTATAGCAAATTTTTGAGCCTGTACACCTGCATCGGCTAGACCGAAAGAGCAAAAAGACAACACTAATTTCCTGCGCTGTAAACAGCGTTTATCATTAAGAGATCATCATCATCATGTCATCCCCATCGAAGCGCAAGTCGCCAAAGTTGCGTCAATTCTAAAGACTTGCACCAGGCGACCGTTCTACCTGACGGGAGGCTCTAGCCACACAACATTAAAACATAAGCCGCGCTTTTCATTTATTGCTCCATCTTCATGTGGCACAATACATTACACTCTCCATATTCTCTTATATAATAGCAGGTATGACTAAATCAGCTTTTTCCATTTCATAACATTGGGGGCTGATAGAAATCTGGATTTTTGTGTGTCTTCAATGCATCCGTGGAGGAGTAACGTGTCCTAATCTTGTGCTTGTTCACTGTCTCATTAAACGGTAGTACTTTTCATTTTGTGAACAAAATTTCCAAGTGTGAAAGTGTGTTCAGATTATTGTTCGTCGCAGCAAGTAGTGCACGAATTATTATACTTCACTTATGACTCATTGTGTGTAAAGCAACTAAGATTTCTCCAGTTTCAGTACGACGCCACGCCACCCTTTAGGAGTGAACTCGTATTTGTGTGGTTTCAATAGAAGCGCATGTTGTAAGAGTATCAGATCTGTGCTATGTGATGCCATAATCCGCAAGCCACACTGTGGTGCGTGGCGGATGGTACACTGCCCAACTACTAGTTATGTCCTTTCCTGTTCCACTCGCAGGCACAGCGAGGGAAAAATGACTATCTATTTAATTCCCTACGAGTCCTAATCTCTCGAATGTTCATTGTTCTTAAGCAAAATATGCGTTGACGACAATAGAATCGTTCTTAAGCTAGCCTCAAATGACAGTTCGCTAAATTTTTTTCAGTAGTTCTCCTGGAAAAGAGCACGCCGCCTTCTCTCCAGTGGATCCCATTTGAGTTCCCGAAGTGTCTTCATAATACTTACGTGTTGTTCGAGCCCACCGGCAACAAATCCAGCAACCCGCCTCTGCATTGGTTCGATGTCTTCCTTTAATCCAACCTGGTGTGGATCCCAAAGTCCCTAACAGTACTTAACAGTGTGTCGCGCTACAGTCCTATACGCGCTCTCCTTCACAGATGACCCACTATTTCCTAAATTTCTGCCAATAAGCCGGAGCCGGCCACTCGCCTTCCCTACTACAAACCTTACGTGCTCATTCCATTGCATGGTTCCATATAGGTACTTAACCGATGTGACAACGTCAAGCAGCGCACTACTTCTGCTGTAGTCGAACATTATGGGTTTGTTTTTCCCACTCGTCTCCATTAACCTACACTTTTCTACATTTAGAGTTAGTGCTATTCATAACATCAACTAGAAATTTTGTCTAAGGCATCTCGTATCCTCCTACAGTCACTGTACGACGTCACCTTCCTACACTCCACAGCAAGATCAGCAAAATGCGGCAGACTGCTGTTTACGCTGTCTGCCAGGTCATTTATGTGTACAGAATATACCAGCTGTCCTTTCACACTCGTCTGGTGCTGTCCTGACGATACTCTCATTTCTGATGAACACTCGCCGTCGAGGACAACATAATGGGTTCTGTAATTTAAGAAATCCTCGAGTAATTCTCATAGCTGTAAAACTACTCCGTATGCTCAAACCTTCGTTAAGAGTCGGAAGAGTGGCACCGTGTCAAATGCTTTACGGAAATCCAGAAACCTGGTATCCACCTGTTGTCCTTCATCCATGGTCCGCAGGATCTCATGTGAGAACAAGGCCAGCTGAGATTCAAGCCAGCGGTGCTTTCTGAAGCCGTTCTGATATGTGGACAGAAGCTTTCCAAATGGTTCAAATGGCTCTGAGCACTATGGGATTTAACATCTATGGTCATCAGTCCCCTAGAACTTAGAACTACTTAAACCTAACTAACCTAAGGACATCACACAACACCCAGTCATCACGAGACAGAGAAAATCCCTGACCCCGCCGGGAATCGAACCCGGGAACCCGGGAGCGGGAAGCGAGAACGCTACCGCACGACCACGAGCTGCGGACAGAAGCTTTCCGCCTCAATGAAAGTAATTATATTGAGACTGAGAATATGTTCAAGGATCCTGATTCAAACCGATGTTACGGATATTCTCTGTAATTTTGCGGGTCCGTTTTTTTCTATTTCTCATATGTAGAAGTCACCTGCGCTTTCTCTGAGTGGCTGAGGTCTTTCCCCACGGCGAGAGATTCGCGATAAATGAAGCTAAGTATAGGGCCAATGCTAAAACCAAATTGGAATTCCATCAGGACTTATTTGCTTCCTACTCTATCAGTTGTTTCTCGACACCAGCGGTGGTTATGGCTATGTCGTCCTGACGAGAGTCTGTGTGACTGTCTTTCTTTTTTCTTTATTGTGATTTCATCCTCCTGCCCCATATGGGCAGGGGAGGGCTGTCAGCGGCACAATCCGCCGGTCTACGGCCGAGTGACGGGACAACTAAAATAAGAATAAAATGTTACATACATAAGGCGATAAAAGAGGGGAACATAAAACAGAGTAAAGGGAGAAAATGGAGGCAAACTGGTATGGAGACGTTCATGGGTGACAGTTAAAACAGTCACCAGAAAGCTGAAAAACACAGTTGGCGATTCTTAAAACACAGAGAAGACACTGAATGGACACGCACAGATTAAAAGTCGGCCACACTACTAAAAACATTCCAGAACAACACACTTAAAACCCACATGTAGCCCACATGACGAAGAATAAAACTACCAGGTGGGACCTGCCAAGGATGTGATTGTCATTTTTTTTTCTTTATTGTAATTTTAAGCACCTCATACAAGGCGGGCTGTCAGCAGCATATTACGCCACTCTTCAGCCTTAAGTGGTACAATAATATGACATAGAGGTGACACAAACAATACAATAAAAACGGCGGGCAAAAATGTAGATACAAAAACAATAAACATGAAGCCGTTCACGCTGGACGAAAAAAACACTAACACTTGTTGACACGGCGCACATAACACGGACGACTGCGACGGCACACGTGAACAGTGGAGGCGTGACGACGAAAGAACACTAAACACAGACGAAGGCACACACATGAGACACTGATGGCGATGATAACCGGCGCGCAAATGTTCACTGAGCGTGTGCGAGTCCGGGGACCTGCCAAGAGAGGAGGAGGAGGAAGGGGCGTGGGAGAGGGGAGAGCAGAGATGCCAAGGGTAGGGGAGAGTGGGGGAGGGAGGAAGGGGGAGGGGAAGCCCGGGGGAAGAGGGGCGGAGGAAGGGGGACGGGGAAAAAAAGGAAAACAAAAGAGAAGGGAGGGGGGGTGCCTAAAGGAAAGGAAACAGGAAGTGGGGGGAGGATCAAAGTTGATAGGAGGGGTAAATGGAAGGGAGGAGGACATCATCAGGGAGGGGGAGCTGGCGGAAGCCACCTCGGGAGAGGGTAAGGAGGGTGGAGAGATGGAGACCGGGTGGGACGTGGGAATACAGGCGCGGGAGCGGGCGGGGGTGGGAGAGGATCGGGGAGACGAGCGGGTGAGGAGGATCGAGTTTACGGGAGGTGTAGAGGATACATATCCTTTCAAGGAAAAGGAGAAGGTGGGGGAAGGGGATGAGATCGTAGAGGATCTGCATGGGGAGGGGAGACGGATGCGATAGGCGAGGCGGAGAGCGTGGCGTTGTGATTGTCAAACAACTCTATGTTTATATAATTCTCCTGCATGAACGCTTTCTTAAGCGCCAAGTTTAAAACTCCGCTTAGCTTCTGATATATTCTATATCTCACGATGCTACATGATACAAAACTAAATGAAATCTTTGTTTAGAGAGTCGGATGTCAATTATTCCTTCAGGGTGAACATTAATGAAACCGACAAACTGCTGAGACGGATTCCTGACTGGGAATGGAGAACAAAAAGGGGTCTATGAACACATGCTTAGAAATGCATCGTGGCCACAGTAGATGGTGCTGAGGAACGAAAGGTCCTCTGCCCACGTTCCGTGTGTTCCTAGTGTGCTGCACGCAGTATGATTGACACCGCTTACTGTAAGCAGCACAGTGGTCCGTTATTTATGTCGCGAACAAGCCGGGAGGGGGTTTTCATACGGAAACGGTCAAGAGGCAGCTCAGCTGTACTAAAACAAGTATCCCCCACACAGCAACCACATCACACAACATTTCGAGCCCTTTTTGGGCTTTTGTGTGATTAAGGGATCTTTCAGACAGACAACGTGCTTGGAGGCGATGGACTGCGCGTACACCGACTTTCGAGGATTTAGTTCTGCCTCTCGACCGTTTCCATCTTCTTGGCCGTAGACAAACGCTATCTCGGTTTGTTCTCGACTAGTGCTGTTTGTAAAGTATCGATATATCGATGTATTTTCCAGAGAATAACGGCGTACGACGATATATTTCCACCGATATATCGATATCGAAATGGCTGTGGCGAGCACCGTTATTTTTATTTTCTTTTTCTTTTTTGCGATTTTCGGTAAGTATTTGAAATTGTTCTTTCGAAACTGCAGTAGAACATAATTTCACTTTCAATTTGTGTGTTGGAGTCTTACTAATTTACGAGCTTTCATCACGTCCAGTCTTTCTCTTTCATTTTGTTAAGCACGAGCAGGTGGCGCAAAAAGAAGGCCGATTCCACTAGTTGATGACGATGTGAATGGAATAACAAGATTTCCAATGTGAACAAATAGCGCTCCAGCCGCATAAGGAAAAAAAATCTATTACCTCACATCGCTTCAAAAACCGTTGTTAAAACGATGAACAAGTATTTAAATGACAAGACTGGTCTTCGAAGTGGGCGGACACGTGTGAGGGGAAATGCTGATGTAATAGGCGCTCGGCGATACCAACAAAAACTCCACCGTTTAACTTCAGCACCAAATTTTGACGCTACAACAGGTACGTCGCTGACGTTTGCAGAAGTGAAAAAACAGAGAAGTGGAGAAGAAGTGTTCCGGAAAAATCCTATGGGTGTCAAAGTAGAAGGACGGAACAGTGGGACACATTTTGTTGTGCCACTTGCAAGTAGTTACCACTGTTAACAAAGTGGTTATCACCAAGCGTGAACGTGCATCGTCTCTATTCATGCTCTGCGTGGGCTAATCAGACTCCTGACTTGTTCGTGTACAGAGTACCTAAAAAAAAATAAATACTGAAATATACAGCTCTAAAACCGTAAGTTTATTTACAATCTCCTGCCGATATTTTTGTAGCCCACTACGTCGATATTCTTTCCGGCGACACATCGAAACATTTTTTGATATATCGAAGGTCATTAATGTGTGTTCTTGATTTCGATGTATCGGATTTCCTATATTTTATAAAAATATCAAGTCATATTCTAGACATGGCAACGGCCTTACCGCAATGGTAACACCGGTTCCCGCCAGATCACCGAAGTTAAGCGCTGTAGGGCTGGGATAGCACTTGGATGGGTGAGCACCCGGTCTTCCGAGCGCTGTTGGCAAGCGGGGAGCACTCAGCTCTTGTGAGGCAAACTGAGGAGCTACTTGATTGAGAAGTAGGGGCTCCGGTCTCGGAAACTGATAGACGGCCGGGAGAGCGGTGTGCATACCATATGCACCTCCATATCCCAATCCCAAAGAAAGCAGGTGTTGACAAATGTGAAAATTACCGAACAATCAGTTTAATAAGCCACAGCTGCAAATACTAACACGAATTCTTTACAGACGAATGGAAAAACTAGTAGAAGCCGACCTCGGGGAAGATCAGTTCGGATTCCGTAGAAATACTGGAACACGTGAGGCAATACTGACCTTACGACTTATCTTAGAAGAAAGATTAAGGAAAGGCAAACCTACGTTTCTAGCATTTGTAGACTTAGAGAAAGCTTTTGACAATGTTGACTGGAATACTCTCTTTCAAATTCTAAAGGTGGCAGGGGTAAAATACAGGGAGCGAATGGCTATTTACAATTTGTACAGAAACCAGATGGCAGTTATAAGAGTCGATGGACATGAAAGGGAAGCAGTGGTTGGGAAGGGAGTGAGACAGGGTTGTTGCCTCTCCCCGATGTTATTCAATCTGTATATTGAGCAAGCAGTAAAGGAAACAAAAGAAAAATTCGGGGTAGGTATTAAAATCCATGGAGAAGAAATAAAAACTTTGAGGTTCGCCGATGACATTGTAATTTTTTCAGAGACAGCAAAGGACTTGGAAGAGCAGTTGAATGGAATGGATGGTGTCTTGAAGGGAAGATATAAGATGAACATCAACAAAAGCAAAACGAGGATAATGGAATGTAGTCGAATTAAGTCGGGTGATGTTGAGGGTATTAGATTAGGAAATGAGACACTTAAAGTAGTAAAGGAGTTTTGCTATTTGGGGAGCAAAATAACTGATGATGGTCGAAGTAGAGAGGATATAAAATGTAGACTGGCAATGGCAAGAAAAGTGTTTCTGAAGAAGAGAAATTTGTTAACATCGAGTATAGATTTAAGTGTCAGGAAGTCGTTTCTGAAAGTATTTGTATGGAGTGTAGCCATGTATGGAAGTGAAACATGGACGGTAAATAGTTTGGACAATTAGAGAATAGAAGCTTTCGAAATGTGGTGCTACAGAAGAATGCTGAAGATTAGATGGGTAGATCACATAACTAATGAGGAAGTATTGAATAGGATTGGGGAGAAGAGAAGTTTGTGGCACAACTTGACCAGAAGAAGGGATCGGTTGGTAGGACATGTTCTGAGGCATCAAGGGATCACCAATTTAGAATCGGAGGGCAGCGTGGAGGGTAAAAATCGTAGGGGGAGACCAAGAGATGAATACACTAAGCAGATTCAGAAGGATGTAGGTTGCAGTAGGTACTGGGAGATGACGAAGCTTGCACAGGATAGAGTAGCATGGAGAGCTGCATCAAACCAGTCTCAGGACTGAAGACCACAACAACACAACAACATCCGCATCCAGTGACGACTATGCACTGAGGATGACGAAGCGGCCGGTCGACACCTTCATGGCCTGTTCCGGAGGAGTTTAAATTTTTATTCCAGACATGAATACCGGATCGTTCTGCTGCTAACGCTGCGCCAATCACACAGCCTGCAAATGACAAGAAACTCACGGCACGTAGTCAGAGGAACTTCCATTCGTCAGCGCCACTTCCTGACACACGTTGATACAACCTTTTGTTCTTCCATTTCCTTCATTTCCTGTCAGAAGTCCGTCTCTGCAGTTTGTCGGTTTTATTAATGTCTACGCTGTATTCTAGTCATCTGGAGAGACTGGTAGCCAAAACTACACTACTGGACATGAAAATTGCTACAACACGAAAATGACGTAATACGGGCGCGAAATTTAACCGACAGGAAGAAGATGCCGTGATATACAAATGGTTAGCATTACAGAGCATTCACACAAGGCTGGCGACAGTGGTGTAACGTTGTTGTGATAGCTCGTTTCAGAAGGAGAAATGCGTACCATCATGTTTCCGACTTTGACAAAGGTCGGATTGTAACCTGTCGCGATTGCGTTTTATCGTATCGCGATATTGCTGCTCACGTTGGTCGAGATCCAATGACGGTTGGCAGAATGAGGAATCGGTGGGTTCAGGAGGGTAATACGAAACGCCGTGCTGGATCCCAACGGCCTCGTATCACTAGCAGTCGAGATGACAGGCATCTTATCCGCAAGGCTGTAACGGATCGTGCAGCCACGTCTCGATCCTGAGTCAACATGTGGGGACGTTTGCAAGACAAGAACCATCTGCACGAACGGTTGGACGACGTTTGCAGCATCATGGACTATCAGCTCGGAGCCCACGGCTGCGGTTACTCTTGACGCTGCTTCACAGACAGGAGCGCCCACGGTGATGTACTCAACGACGAACCTGGGTGCACGAATTGCAAAAAGGCCTTTTATTTGGATGAATCCAGGTTCTGTTTATAGCATCATGGCGGCTGCATCCGTGTTTGGTGACATCGCGGTGAAGCGTGTATTCGTCATCGCCATACTGGCGTCTCACTCGGCGTGATGGTATGGGGTGACACTGGTTATACGTCTCGGTCACCTCTTGTTCGCATTGACGTCACTTTGAACAGTGGACGTTACATTTCAGATGTATTACCACCCGTGGCTCTACCCTTCATTTGATCCCTGCGAAACGCTACATTTCAGTGGGATAATGCACGACCGCATGTAGCAGGTCCTGTACGGGCCTTTCTGGATACAGAAAATTTTCGACTGCTGCCGTGGCCAGCACATTCTCCAGATCTTTCACCAATTGAAAACGTCTGGTCAATGGTGGCCGAGCAACTGGCTGGTCATAATACGCTAGTCTCTACTGTTGATGAACTGTGGTATCGTGTTGAAGATGCATGGGCACCTGTTCCTGTACACGCCATCCAAGCTCTGTTTGACCCAATGCCGAGGCGTATCAAGGCCGTTATTACGGCCAGAGGTGGTTGTTCCGAGTACAGATTTCTCAGGATGTATGCACCCAAATTGCGTGAAAATGTAATCACATGTCAGTTCTAGTACAATATATTTGTCCAATGAATACCCGCTTATCATCTGCATTTCTTCTTGGTGTAGCATTTTTAATGGCCAGTAGTGTAGAAAGTAAAAAGGTGATAGTGCGTATGTGTGCTGAAGACTCACGTCGACGTCGATGCCGGGAAAGGGGAAGATCTTGCAGACGGGCGTCTCGCTGGGCGAGTAGCGGTAGAACTCGAGCTGTCCGCGGTACCACTTGACGGAGTAGAGCGGCGCGCCCTCCAGGTCGTACTCGCAGAGCAGCGAGGCGGGCTTGCCGCGCTGCACGGCCGCCGGCTCCACGCGCAGGCGCACGTCCTTCAGGCACGCCACCCCTGCAACACCACCACAGCGGCCTCACTGTGCGAACGGGAGGAAAACACTGCTACTGAGGGGGAACACCTACCGCCAGAGGGAAGTGCTCCTGCAGGAGGGCACTAACAAAGGGGAATGGGAAGATATTTCAAAGTAATGAGGGAAGTAAGAACGCGTCTCGTCGGCCACAGAACGAGGTCTCGTGCAAAAGTTGGTAGAACGCGACGGCACCACAAGTAAAGAGTCGCCGTCAGACTCAGCAACGAATCAGAGACGTCGGCGCAGGCACGCCGCCAAGTGTTCCCTTAAGTTACGTTGTGCAAGACGCGACAGTTGGCTGCGACTGCGACGCTGCCCCCTCCTCTTTTCCCACCCTGGCCGACGGCGACACGGCCGCAACACGACTGGAGTCGTCGCTGTTTCCCAAGCTCCGGTCGGCGGCGGCGGATTCAAATACATAACAAAAGTAAGAATTCCGATTTTCTTGCTGTAAAAAATACTGTATGTTAATGCAACAAAGTTACATCGGCTCCCAGAGTTAGTTTTTCGATACAGATTCTCCTTTTACTTTAAAAAATTGAAAAGTATCTCTTCCGTTTTTGCGTGTTTTTTTCGCTGTATATTACTTCTCTATCAATTGTGAGGAAAGTAAAAGGCACAAAAAAATGATGTTTGCGTATCTTACAGTTTCACATCACAGCTTGATAATGAGGTGTCTATTTTTCCGATATTCGTTACAGTTATCCCGATACTTAATTTACAAGTAACCTACTGCATAAAATTTGAATTGTGTACAGTGAAAAATGTGGTCGCTGGCTACTTTACGTATGGTTTACGTTAGGTTATACATCGTTGCCGATGAAAAGAAGCTAACATATCGAAATTATTTTTAAAGTTGAGATCAGAATGATATCGAACTCCGTTACCGAGATTTGGGCTCATATATCTCCGGGAGCGTCGCGAGTAGCCGCCAGTTCTGTCGACGCGCAACGAGAGGCGTGTGGTCATCACACGATAGAGAATGCATTTGTTTTGTTTCGCTCACACATTTGGACCTAATGACAACAGTTTATGTCATATTTCTCCGGTATGAGTTACTAATATTTCTCCATATGCTCTTGACAATTTCGTTTAAAATGCCACGAAATGTAGGTTTCTTAAATCCAAGTGATCAAGCAGAACCCGTTTTCGTGGTTTTGCTGAGGCATCTGAACCTGTTCCAAGCTTTCTTTCTCGTTTATTTCTCTGATACGAGTCCCGAATATTCCTCCATCTGTTTTCGCACATTTCACCTAAAATTCCAATGAAAGATATGTTTATTAACAATAAGCGCACGCTTGCGTCATAGCATTGTTTCAAGTTCTTGACAACAAGATAGAGTTACACCTTAAACATCTCTAGAATTTTCATTCTGAACGTCTACAGTATACACTGGCAGAAATGTGGAAGAAATAATGTCCGTGCTTGTTCACAAAATTTCCCCAAATTATACTTGTCAGTTTCTGCCATACAGAAACTTTTGGCACAAGGTAAGGCAACTTTCATAGCCGACTGAGTCTTTATTCCCATCCACATGAACTTCCATATTCTTATATTCTGACAGCATACATCGTTATGGATGGCACGAACATTTAATCTTGCCAAGCTGCACTCAAAAGACGACTCCAGGATTTACAAAAGACGAATTTTAATTGTGAACTGTGTCAGACCAGAAGGGCCTTGTAAAACAGTAGTGCACTTTTGGCACAAGTTTTTTGAGCACCATCTTCTACCAATGAATTGAAGTGAATGTGACAAATTACTTATTGCAGCATACTGTTTGCGCAATCTGCTGAGAAACGCCTTCCTCAAAAACGAGCATCTATTGATTAAAGAAAGCTGTACAACAATCTGGTGGTGGTTTTTCACAACTAGAAGGTATCATCAAGATACCAATCTACCGTTTACTTTCAAAGTGAAGGTATTGTAAAATGTAACTTTCTCGTTGTACTTTAGATTGTTCATTTTATAATGTACTTGCCGTTTTCAATTTTTATCGTCACAAAAAAGAGTAATGCGAAAATTGACCTTCAAGTTCATTTTCATCATTCTAATTCTACATCTGCATGGATTATACTGATTTTCATAACAGGCCTGAAAAATTTGCATTATTGGGAAAATATTATATATTTCACTCACCTGCCAGTTTCAACTGTGCACCAATTTCTTCCCAAATTCTGTCTCTGAGCATAGTGTCTCTATATTTAGGGTTCTTCAAATCGTAAAGGCAAGGATGTTGCAAGACCAGCTCACAGAGAATCACATCCAATGAGTGGCTCATTTCAGTTTTCCTTGACTGGCTCGACATCTTTCTGGCAGCCGTACGTCTTTGTGTCGTGCGACTACCGTCGCAACACTGCTCACTGGTGCAGTGCTGCGGCAGCTGCCGCAACAGTCGCGCGTCGCATGCTAAACTCGAACTGCGCATGCGCCAGCAAGCAACTTCTGACGTCACGTAGCGACCCGTCGCAGTCGCTAGTGTGCGTCGCGTCTTGGACAACATACCTTTACACTGCCGCTGTCAGAAATTTATTTATGTACGAGATCAATGCCGCTCAGCCAGGTCTCTATGTAATACCCCAGTTTCTATACTATGTGATCAAAAGTATCCGGACATCGTCAAAAATCTACGTTTATCATATTATGTGCATTGTGCTGCCATCTACTGCCAGGTACTTCATATCAGCGACCCCACTGGTCGTTAGACATCGTGAGACGGCAGAATGGGGCGCTCCGCGGAACTCATGGGCTTCGGACATGGTCAGGTGATTGGGTGTCACTTGTCTGTACGCGATATTTCCACACTCCTAAACATCCCTAGTTCCAGTGTTTCTGATGTGATAGAGAAGTGGAAACGTGAAGGGATACGTACAGCACAAAAGCGTACAGGCCGACCTCGTTTCTTGACTGAGAGATTGCCGACAGTAGAGGAGGGTAGCAATGTGTAATAGGCAGACATCTATCCAGACCATCGTAGAGGAAATCCAAACTGCATCAGGATCCATTGCAAGTATTATGACAGTTAGGCGAGAGGTGAGAAAACTTGTACTTCAATGTCGAGTGGCTGCTCAGAAGCCACACATGACGCCGGTAAATGCCGAATTTCGCCTCGCTTGGTGTAAGGAGCGTAAACATTGGACAACTGAACAATGGAAAAAGTTTTCTGCAATGACAAACCACGGTACACAATGTGGTGATCCGATGGCCGGTTGCGGGTATGGCGAATGCCCGGTGAACGTCATCTGCCAGCGTGTGTAGTGCCAAAAGTAAAATTCTGAGGCGGCGGTGTTTGGTTGTGTTTTCCGTCGGGGGGGCTTGCACCCCTTGTCTGTTTTGGTGCCACAATTACATCACAAGCCTATATTGACGTTTTAAGCACCTTCTTGCTTCCCACTGTTGAAGAGCAGTTCGAAGATGGTGCTTGTATCTCTCAACATGATCGAGCACTTCTTCATAATGCATGGCCTATGGCGGAATGGTTACATTACAATAATATCCCTGTAATGGATTGGCCTGCACAAAGTCCTGACCTGAATCTTATAGCACATCTTTGGGATGTTCTGGAACGCCGACTTCGTGCCAGGCCTCACCGACCGACATGGATACTGCTCCTCAGTGCAGCACTCCGTGAAGAATGGGCTGCCATTCACCAAGAAACCTTCTAGCACCTCACTGAACGTGTGCCTGCGAGAGTGGAAACTGGTATCAAGGCTAAAGGTGAGCTGACGCCATACTGAATTACAGCATTAGCAATGGAGGTAGCCACGAACTTGTAAGTAATTTTCAGCCAGGTGTCCGAATACTTTTGATAACATAGTGTATGTAAGTAGCTACTACTTTTAATCTTCGATAAAGAATTATCGCCAAACAGCCGTATAGTTACAGATGTTATTTTATTTAGATGACCAGTTTCGGCATTTCATTAATGCCCTCTTTAGGCCCCTATGCACTTTATGTATAATCAGATAAATCTATACTTGCATGACTGGATTCCGCGAGATGGCAGTAACTGTCAAGACATCGAAGTGAACACTTCAAAAACGATCTCGTGGAATGCAAATGTTGATGGCTCCAGCTATACAAGTATCGATATATCTGACTCTCTACACATGGAGTGCGTAGGAGTCTGAAGATGACATTAATGACATGCTGAAACTAGTCGTCTAATCAAAATAGCTTCTGGAAACTTACTGCTCTTTGGCGATTATTCTTTGTTAAATATCTGACCATCCGCAGACCTTTATCAGTGATGGATCAACAGAGACTTGCAATCTTAGGTAATGACAACATTTTCGTCATAGCACAGATCCAGCTGAGACCGAATAGGGCAGTTATTATGCACTCTGTATACCTCTATAGGAAATATTGCACTTTGATGAGAAATGATTAATTTGTAATGAACAATGTGCGAATGCTTTAAGGTCAGCGACAATCACACGATTACGATGCAATGTTCATACTGACGTGCATATGAGTACAGGTTTGCATAGGAGTACAGGTGGTAGACACAGGGATGACAACATCTGAGAGTTTGGATATGGTTCTGAGTTGTGCTTGGATAAACAAATGGTAAGGTGACTGCTAGCGATAAGTGGGAAATTTGGGTTTGAGTCGCAGTCTGGCACAAATTTTTACTGTCATCACTCCATTGTACAGCCAATGATTGTCTGTATTTGCAACTGCAATTGCATTTCATGTGTCAATCACATGTTATCAGTGCAGAAAATAATTGCTGATAATGTTAAGTACTTAACCTACTCGAATTTTAAGAAATTACTGATAACATGTGTATGTGTAGCAGTATCTGATCGACCTTCTCCTGAAGCAATCAAGTTGCTACTGTAAACCACAGAACACTATTAAGAAAAATGGAATGTAGAAGAAGATGGAAATGAATTAGTGTGTTAGAAGGCTTGAAAGAAAAGATTAGTGAAACACAGAGAGATAAAATAGAGAGGAGGGGAACAAAATTGTAGAATGAATAAGAGTGAGGACAGAAAGGAAAACTGGGTGAACATGAAAATAGATTGAGTAAGAAAGAAAGAAAGAAGCAACCAACATGACTACAGAGTGAAGAAATACCAATAGAGGAAGAAAGAAGAAGGGGAAGACTGTCAAAATTAATTATGAAAGGTAGAGAAATAAAAAATATAGGATGAATGAGAGAACAAATTTAAGAAACCCAGAAAACGTGAAATAATGAGAGAAAAGGAACAGCAGAAACACATAAAAACACAGCAGACAGGAAGAACAGGAAGGTAGAAAAATAAGGAGGGAGGAAGGGAGTAAAAAAAATAAGAATGAGAAAAAGGAGGAAGAAAGAAATGGAGATACTAAAGTTAGAGTGAAAAAGCGGAAAGAATGAGGGAAAGAAACTAACGAACATGCAAAGAAAAAAGCAACTACAGAGAGAAGGTTAAAACAACAAAGCAAGAGAAAGGGATGGATAAAATATTAAAAATATAAAATAAAGAGAGAAATTACAAAAATAAGAAAGAAAGAAAGAAGAAAAGAAGAGGAGAGATTTAAGAAAGGAAAACATGAAAGAATTAGAGACTGAAATATATAGCAATGAAAAAGAAAAATAAGGAAGAGAGAGTACAGCAAGTGAGTGAAAGTGAAGACAGAAAGAAATGAAGACGCTAAAGTGAGAAAGGAAGGAAAGAAGAAAAAAATGAATGAAAAATAAGGATAGGATGTGAGTCAAGAGAGAAAGAAAAGACAGAAACAAAAAAGAAACCTGTGAATGAAACAGATGAAAGGGGAATGACTAAAATATAGAATGTTTCAATGTAATTGTATGTGAGAGGTTTCAAAAGTTTTGCTACTGTGATTCTAATCCAGATCTAATTAGATTGCAGACAAGGGAACACCTTTGAAATTATTGGCTTTGCAACTCACATGAAGCTAGACCACGTTTTGAGAATTTTGAGATTGTGTACTACCATAAAATATAAAATGGTGTGTGCTTAAGCATCTTAGAGGAAATTAAACATCAAATACATTGTGCCAGTGCAAAAATATGTTTACTTTATAATGCAAGTCCTGGCAGGAAAGGAAGAAAAGCTGTGAGAGCGATCGATGATGCATTTTTAATAACTCCAAACCTGGTAACAGTCTAAGATAAACATTTATAAACAATACATGTGCCTAGCTTCAGTTTAAATTATAAACCTTACAACCATACTACAGCCATTTTCCTCCATATGTAAACTTTTTGACAAGCTAGTGTGCCACTAAATATGTTTAACTGTTACAGATCCTGGCCAGGATTCATAGTATAACAGAAAACATGGAACCATGTTTGAAATGGTAACTCTAGAAAATAGGCTTGTAACCCTATATGCAGGTTGTTTAAAACAGAAACTGGCGAACAGAGGCACAAATTGTGCTCTGTTGCTGTTAATTTACTCTATTGACGCTTACCTTAAATCAGTTGAGGCAAATACCGGAATAATTTAGATCGAACTGTCCATTGTTATTCATTGGGAGTATGTGGTAACTAACAACGTAGTCGTCGATGGGTGTCTATTGTCTAAGCTTCATCTTTTCTCACTGAACGCTACTTACTCCCTCCACTCAGGTCTCTCTTTAGTCTGTATTTCGTTATTCTCTGACTTCCTGCTTTATTTATCGGTACTCGTGGTTTAAGATCCACAAACTGCCTTTGAAGCTGTCACTTTCCACGTGACACTGTGCAAGCCAGCAGCCTTAAAAGGCTGCAGGGGGTGGTATTGTGTGGTGGGAGGCCTGGCGTGTGGCGAGTCAACATCTCTTTGTTTTGCTGATCCCCGGTGACGCGCCCCACTGTCCCCTCCCTCCCTGCTCCTTTAAAGCGACGGCGGAATCCTCTGGATCCCGCAGGGTAAACCACGCCAGCGCGCTCGCTCCTTTTTTTTCTGTTCTTCTTCCGGCTCGCATTAGAATTAATTAGGATTCAGGATTCCTGTGGACACAATAAGTCGTGACGCGGTAAGGGAGCCAGAGATCTCCCGGCGCGCCGCCTTTATTAGATTTGGGCCTCAGCAGAGGGACGCGCTGCGCCGCCTGAGGCGCGAATGCTGGCTGAGGTTGCGCGGCAAACTCTACAGGGACGGACCAAGAGGCGGCTCTCGACGTGCTGACTTGGCATTTAGCAGTGTGACAGCTAAAGATAATGGAGATGTTTCAAACAAAGTCAGCACCCATTAGAAGCCAGTGTCGATTTCTTCTGAATGTGTGTGTGTCTTTGTGTGTATGTGTGTGTGTGGGTGGGTGGGTGGGGGCATGGGGGGATGGGTGAGTGTTTCTGTGTCTTTGTGTGTATGTGTGTGTGTGTCACTGTATATTTTTCAGTACATCTCCATCTACATCTATATTTACACTCCGCAAGCCACCCAATGGTGTGTTGCGGAGGGCAATTTACGTGCCACTGTCATTACCTCCCTTTCCTGTTCTAGTCGCGTATAGTTCGCGGGAAGAACGACTGCCGGAAAGCTTCCGTGCGCGCTCGAATCTCTCTAATTTTACATTCGTGATCTCCTCGGGAGGTATAAGTAGGGGGAAGCAATATATTCGATACCTCACCCAGAAACGAACCCTCTCGTAACCTGGACAGCAAGCTATACCGCGATGCAGAGCGGCTCTCTTGAAGAGTCTGCCAGTTGAATTTGCTAAACATCTCCGTAACGCTATCAAGCTTACCAAATCACCCTGTGACGAAGCTGGTCGCTCTTCTTTGGATCTTATCTCCTCTGTCAACCTGACCTGGTACAGATCCCACACTGATGAGCAACACTCCAGTATAGGTCGAAAGAGTGTTTTGTAAGCTACCTCTTTTGTTGATGGACTACATTTTCTAAGGACTCTCCCAATGAATCTCAACCTGCCACCCGCCTTACAACAATTAATTTTATATGATCATTCCACTTCAAATCGTTCCGTACGCATACTCCCAGATATTTTACAGATGTAACTGCTACCAGTGTCTGTTTCGCTATCATATAATCATACAATAAAGGATCCTTCGTTCTATGTATTCGGAATACATTACATTCGTCTATGTTAAGGGTCAGTTGCCACTCCCTACACCAAATGTCCATCCGTTGCAGATCTTCCTGCATTTCGCTGCAGTTTTCTAATGCAGCAAATTTTCTGTATACTACAACATCATATGCGAAAACCAGCATGGAACTTCCAACACTATCTACTAGGTCATTTACATATATTGTGAAAAGCAATGGTCCCATAACTCTCCCCTGTGGCACGCCAGAGGTTACTTTAACGTCTGTAGACGTCTCTCCATTGAGAACAACATGCTGTGTTCTGTTTGCCAAAAACTCTTCAGTCCAGCCACGCAGCTGGTCTGATATTCCGTAGGCTCTTACTTTGTTTATGAGGCGACAGTGCGGAACTGTATCGAACGCCTTCCGGAAGTCAAGGAAAATGGCATCTACCTGGCAGCCTGCGTCTAATATTTTCTGGGTCTCATGACCAAATTAAGCGAGTTGGGTCTCACACGATCGCTGTTTCCGGAATCCATGTTGATTCCTACAGTGTAGGTTCTGGGTTTCGAGAGATGACATGATACGTGAGCAGAAAACATGTTCTAAAATTCTACAACAGATAAATGTCAGAGATATAGGTCTAAAGTTTTGCGCATCTGCTCGACGACTCTTCCTGAAAACTGGAACTACCTGTTCTCTTTTCCAATCTTGTGGAACCTTCCGTTCCTCAGGAGGCTTCTGGTACACGGCTGTTAGAAGCGGGGCAAGTTCTTTCGCCTACTTTTATTGGGGAGTTTCATCGAAGCTCTGTGCACATGTGCCTTAGCAAAACTAAACCCCATCTGAACAAGCCTCAGAAGTCTGAATGGTCACGACCGGCGGCCATGTCACCCTCAGCCAATAAGTGTTACTGGGTGTGGATAACAATGAGCATGTGGTCAACATGCACTCTCCTAGCTGTTGTCAGTTTTAGTGACCTTTGCCACTCCTTACCACTCGAGCAGCTTCTCTACTGGACTCACAAGGGCCAACTGCAACCTGCTCGAGAACAACACTCGGCAGACCTGGACGGTCAAGCCTGCCAAGCCCGACAGCGCTCAACTTCAGTCATCTAACGGGAACCAGTGTTACATTGCAGCTGGTCTGTTGGCACATGTGACTTAGAATTTGTACAAAACACGTTTAAGATCGGCATTTTACAAGCAACATCCGTAGGCACGGAGGAGGGTTACCATGCTGTGCACAGATATACTCGTGTAATCTTACATTTCATTAAATTTGCAAACCATTCAGTATATGGATATCAAAGTAGCATCAGTGATTCCTGGAAGAGATGCACTATGTTTGCATTTGAACTTGACTTGTGACAAATTTTTAAATCGGTTAACGGAACATTTACGAAAAATTATTTTCTGTCTACTTTATCATATTTACATATTGATAACATTTCTGCTGTGCAGTGTGCTTGCACACATGACATGAACGAAAACGTGAGAACACACAAAATTTTCACATGTTCTTGTCTGTTTGATTTCTCTGGGAGATCCGAAACGCAACCTTTATATTTAACCCATTACTAAATTTTCAGCTCAAACTGAAATAGTAGGGAGCATGGAACTCGGAGTCATAGGTGCTACAACGTACAAAAGACAAAAATTGTACACATTTTTTTGGCTCTGCATTTTTAAAAACCACGCTAATACATAAAAATTTAAGTTACAGAGTAAGACAATGTTTGAATAAACCGAGAACAATTTAGTCAGAAACACACTTCAAATTATTCCTTTTAAACATTTGAAGAGAAAACTTTGAGGTTTTGATTGGGCTCCTTATCTTATGAAGAATAAGAAGCCCTTAAACTGAATTCACGAGGTAATTCAGTAAAATGCCTAAGCGAGCTGAAAATGCATGTATTAGTTGACAAACAGCACACGTTCCCAGCCTCAGGTCAGACTGAACAATATCCATACAGGATATAAATTAACATCCATAAGAGAAATAATTTACAGATTGCACAATGAAAGAACTGTGACAAATTTTTGATTTTCTTTCAGTGATGATATAGCAGATTAAATGCACCCTTTAAATGTTAAAAAAAATATTTGGAAAAACTAGTGTGTTATAATAGTTTGAACATGATGGCCTTTAAAAAATGCGCACGATTTTAAAAGGACAACATTCGTAGTGCCCAATGATGATTACACTAAATACTGTCACCTTTGCAAATAGCTTAAGAATTATTCGGACATGTTTAGGCTACTCGAAATGCTGAACCATACAGTGACCTAAGAAAAATATAACTGCCACTGATTAAAGCTAGGTACCACTGTATGCGAAAACCCGAAAGTAACTTTCGCTTAACGAACGAGGGTTTTCGTGAATCACTTCCACCTCTTCATTTATGGGTAACGAAAGGAGCTCCCCGTTTTCTTGGTACGGCCATCTTTCGCTGTAAGTAAATACCGACTGCTACAGCTTCCAGAAGTAAGGCAGTCGAAATGAGAAACGTGCCGACTCCGATCATGCAAACCTGCCTCCATGAAGGCAGACCAAATTAATAATTCTTCATCTGTCGTATGCACATCGTTACCGTTGTAAGACAGTCCCTGGCTGCAAGTAAATACCAGCGCAATGGGATCCACAATCAAGGCAGTAAATATGATGAACGTACCGGCTCTGAAGACGCAAACCAACGATTAAAACGACAGAGGAGGTAATAATTCTTCAAATATGGTAAGTACCCTTCCTATGGTCTTCCACAACACTATGAACCGGACAGGAGAGAAAGATTGAAACCTGTAAGGGGACCGCACGCAGTTAAATGATATTGCGGAGCGAGTATGCTCCCTCCTGGGAGGCATTGAGAAATTCGTCACTAAGACATGACGAACAGAGAACTTGCATGAGCGACAGAAATACACGGCTCACAAACTATGTGCGTAACTATTTGTAAAATAAAGAAATATAATATAGACTTTTAACTGTGGTGAGGATACACATCAGTTTGGCATAAGGGAGAATATTGATGCAAAATACGAAATCTCAGTTTAGAGACAATTTTAACGCAGTGTGAGTCATTTATCTTTACACGTTAAAACTAAACAGGATACAAAAACCAAAACCAATCTCCAACTGATAACACAAAAGGAATGGGAAGAGTATTTCCAAAAATTATTAAATGAGAACAGAGAATATGTAGAAGAAGGAACAGTGGAAGAAAATTGACATGAAGATGATCAAATCCAGATTTTAGAAAGTGAAGTGTTTCAGGCGTTGAGAACAGGAAGGAATGGTAAATCACCGGGACCAGGCAGTATCAGTCTGGAGTGTCTGAAATACGGTGGTGACAACATTGTGAAACTGATAACACAGGTCTTCAAGAAAATTATACAAGGAGATTCAGTACCCAACGAGACGAAGCTAGATTACATTAATACCATATTTTAAGAAAGGGGAACGTAAAATTTGTTCAAACTATCGAGGAATTTGTGTTACATACACATTAATGAGAATTTTTGAGAAAGTAATTAAAAGCAAACTGGAAAATAAATTTAGAACACGAGAAGAACAATGTGGTTTCACGACTGGGAGATCACGTGTAGACCATATTTTCACATTACGACAGATTTTGGAGAAACATAGGGAAAAATCACAAAATATAGGATTAATTTTCATAGATCTAGAAAAAGCGTATTATACTGTTCCAAGAAAATTACTTTGGGGAGCAATACATATGGCACATACAAATCCTGGCTTGATTAAAATAATACAGCAGACGTAATAGATAACATGTATCAATGGAAAGTTGAAAATAAACTTTCACAGAAATTAAGAACAAGCATAGGCCTTTCACAGGGCTGTCCCATGTCACCATCATTATTTAAAACCTATATAGATAATAGCCTTAGAACATGGTCTCGTAAATGTAATGGTATGGGATTAGATATAAGAGATGGAGTTTAGCTACATCGTTTACTGTTTGCTGATGATCAAGTAGTCGTAGCACAAGATGGCGAGGATGCTAACTGTACATGCAATCAACTAGCAGTAGCATACAAAACTTGGGGATTCAAGATTAATTACCAAAAAACAAAATAATTGACTAATGATATAGATAAGCTATTGAAGCAAAGAAAATCAAAAGGTAAACACTTTCTGTACTTTGTGATCCAATTCTGAAATCGAGGGAAAATCGGAGTAAGAAATCAATAAAAGAAATAGTAGTGGACGGAAGGTCATTGGGATGCTTAACTCAGTCTTATGAAGCAGGAACGTAATGAGCAGAAGTAATAAATTGATATACAAATCCATATTAGAGAGTGTGGTTCCGTGTGCAACGGAGACCAGAACAATTAAACTGAAGCACATTAAAAAATTACAAGCTCTAGAGATGGACTTCTGGAGAAGATCAGCAAGAATCTCCAGGAAAGAGAAGATAAGGAACACCGAAATTATAAGGAGAGTGGAAATAAGAGAAAGAATAAATGACGTAATGGATAGGAACAAATTACAGTGGTACGGGCATGTACGAAGAATGGAGAAAACCAGAATACCAAAATTGATACTAGAGTGGGAACCGGAGGGGAGAAGAAGAAGAGGACGACCTGTGAACGTCTGGCCCGAAAATGTACAGCACACAACGAGGTGAATCGGCGCAGAAGAAGAGGACACACAAGATCGAAACACCTGGAGGAATATTTTGAAAATATAGTTTAAGAACGTTTATTCTTTTTATAGCAATTTGTGAGTAAATTACTATGTTGGATTTAAGCCTCTGTAATGAGGAAAAGCTCAAAATAAAAAATAACTAAGTTCCTGAGGTGATCTTCAATCGGTCTCTGTGGTGTCACCGCCAGACACCACACTTGCTAGGTCGTACCCTTTAAATCTCCCGTGTTCAGTTAGTATACGTCGGACCCGCGTGTCGCTCCTATCAGTGATTGCAGACCGAGCGCCGCCACACGATAGGTCTGGTCTAGATTCCCTAGCACTCGTCCCAGTTGTAAAGCCGACTTTGCTAGCAATGGTTCACTGTCTACATACGCTCTCATTTCCAGAGACGACAGTTTAGCATAGCCTTCAGCTACGTCATTTGCTACGACCTAGCAAGGCGCCATATTCAGTTACTATGAATGTATTCTGAAACAGATAATATTGTGAATCACGTACCGTCAAGAGCGACGTTCATTGTGGTGTCACCGCCAGACACCACATTTGCTAGGTGGTAGCCTTTCAATCGGCCGCGGTCCGTTAGTATACGTCGGACCCGCGTGTCGCCACCATCAGTGATTGCAGACCGAGCGCCGCCACACGGCAGGTCTAGAGAGACTTCCTAGCACTCGCCCCAGTTGTACAGCCGACTTTGCTAGCGATGGTTCACTGACAATATACGCTCTCATTTGCCGAGACGATAGTTAGCATAGCCTTCAGCTACGTCATTTGCTACGACCTAGCAAGGCGCCATTACCAGTTACTATTGATGCTGTAAAACATGTACCGTCAAGAGCGATGTCCACCATTTATGGATTAAAGTTAAGTATTCCACAGCTACGTCCTTTTTTGCTAGTCTAATTTCCTTGAACTCTCCCATACCTCACGCCAGCCTGTGTGGGCTAAAACGCGTGCCTTTTGGCTTCCTCTCATAACGGGTTGGCTCTCTTGCCATCCGCAACATTTGGCGATGAGGCCACACTGCGTTCGTAACTATACTGCCCTGATTTACTTGTAATGGCTTCGCCACCATCTCCAGATTTACTGTACGAATTTTATCACTTACAGAATCAGCAGACGCAGGCCTTACTGGATGCCCTTGGACAGCTCGTCCAGGGTCAATGTGCAATGCAAAACGGTGAGGCGGTCCCCGCCCCACCGCTCACGTAGCCACAACACGCAGTTGCACCAACTTTTCGTCCTTCTGATGCTGCAATGGAAAGCTGGATGTAGTGGTCATGCCAATTTGGATTCCATCTCGCCGCCTACAGAATTCAAGGTAATGAGCGGCAGCTTCCTCCGTCGGCGTACAAACATACCCTGTGATAGTCAAATTATTTCCCTGACGCGACGTAGCAACTCTGTCCTACGAAGAAATTTTGTCTGCATTAGATGCATATTTCAAAGAATCAGTCAATGTAGTTGCGAAAAGGTATAACTTCTTTCGTACAAAACGTACGGCCGGTCAGACTAATCAGGAATGGGCTGCAACCTTCCAAGGCCTTACTAAGGATTGTGCTTTTGACTGTCAATGGGGACTCCCTTATTCAGATACTATGGTATGCGATGCAATTGCACAGAACGTTTCTGATGTTCGTATAAGAGAACAGATTTTGAAACAAGTCAATCCCTCCCTCCAACAAGTGATGGACATATTGGATCGGAAGGACACACTTGACTTTGCTCAGGAATCATGTGAAACTTCTTCACCCGTGTGTCAGGTTAATCAGCCCGCCGGGCGAGCTGCATGGAACAGTAAACAGTCCTTGCGCCCGACCGCGCCACAGCCCCCTGGCTCTCAGCCACGTGTACCGCACCGGCAAGCAAATGCAGTGCTAAAATCAAACCCGCGGTGTGCTACTAGACATTCGCGTGAGAATTGCCCATCACGCCAAGCTATTTGCTTTTTCTGTAATAAAAAGGGACATGATAAAAGTGTTTGCCAGAAAAAGCTCAGATCGGAAACTCAAAACCATTCCAGGCCCTTTGCTTTGCGCAGGAATCGGAATCGAACCAAGGATACTTAGGCTCGCGACACTTTGCCCATGGAAATTCATGTCGTTCATGCCACTCTGCCCAGTGCCACTCTCCCTAACAGTGACTGTGTTCGTCCCAAAAATAGTGTGCGTCGACATCGCCGGAACTCCCGTCAAGTCGCAAGTGATTTTGTACCAGTGACAGTTCACGTTGCCCGAGACAGTCGCTCTTGTCGTCAGCAGGACAATAAACTTTTTGTGGACTTGGACATTGACGGCAAAGTGATACCATTCCAGCTCGATACCGGAGCTGCAGTTTCGCTGATAAATGAAGACACGTACAAACAGCTGGGCGCCTCCCTGGGTCAGGCGCCGCCGATCGCTTCCCATGACCAGTTGTCCTCCGCCATGGAACTCTTGCCCGCTCCGGACCATATGTCGTCTTCGCCCGTTGGGTGCCCCAGCCCGATGGAGGTCTACCCTTTGGCCCCTCCTGTCTCTCTACGGGCGCATACACCGCATGTTGGCGTGCACCCTGGAGCAGGTTAAGGCGTTTCCTAGCTCCCCTCGGTCCGAATGGCAGGGTGCGGGTGGCTCAGCCTCGCCTGTTGTTAGGCTCCCCACCTCGTCGCATACGTCAACATGGGGTCCTCCCCACGGCGGGCGGAAGCCTTATGCCACAACCGTCTGCCGATTTGTGGGGGAGGAATGTGGTGTCACAGCCAGACACCACACTTGCTAGGTGGTAGCCTTTAAATCGCCCACGGTCCGTTAGTATACGTCGGACCCGCGTGCCACCACTGTCATTGATTGCAGACCGAGCGCCGCCACACGGCAAGTCTAGAGAGACTTCCTAGCACTCGCCCCAGTTGTACAGCCGACTTTGCTAGCGATGGTTCACTGACAAGTTACGCTCTCATTTGCCGAGACGATAGTTAGCATAGCCTTCAGCTGCGTCATTTGCTACGACCTAGCAAGGCGCCATTACCAGTTACTATTGATGCTGTAAAACATGTACCGTCAAGAGCGATGTTCACCATTTATGGATCAAAGTTAAGTACTCCACAGCTACGTCCTTTTTTGCTAGTCTAATTTCCTTCACCTGTTCCAGACCTCACGCCAGCCTGCGTGAGCTAAAACACGTGCCTTTCGGCTTCCTCTCATACCGGGTTGTCTCTCTTGCCAATCCACAACATTCATCATTAATGGATTAAAGTTAAGTATCAAACTAATTACGTCCGCTTTCTGAATTCTCATTCCTTGTCATGTTCCAGACCTCACGTCAGTATAGTCCTTCCCTCCTCACGCCAGCCTGCGAGAGCTAAAACGCGTGCATTTCGTCCTCCACTAGTAACACGGTGTTGGCTCTTCTGTCAACATAACAGTCTCAGTTAGTGATAGCGGCCTTTATGTTAATAGTCAAAATTTATGAAAATGTTGTTTTGCTATTCATGTACTTAAATCCTACACATCGAGCATTGAGGAAAGCCGACGTCTCCATTGTTTTGTGATGACAAAGGAGAAAATCGTCTAAAATTGCTTTCTTCCCATCAGAAAGTCTTGAAGCGACACATTCACCACTGCCATTTTTCGAAAATATTATCGCTTCATACACAGACATTTTTGAACAGCATCCTCCCAATCTCCAGAGGTGACTTTTATAACACTTTCACTTCTGAGTACCTCGACAACAGACTGTGTATTTTTTATTATTTTTGGCAAAATAACCTTTAATTTGGGTTTGTATCATTCGTACTGGGTTGAAAAAGCAGTGACAATGTGTTACCCTATGACTGTAGGCGTGCACGTTTTGCTAGCTTGTCAGTTTCGTATATCAATTGCAATTTATAGAGCGAGTTCTGTAAGTTAAGCTGTCTATATTTACCACTTATTACGGCGTTTCGTTGTGGAAAGTACTGCTGTCGTTATTTCCCTTTGCCAACATAGACGCCTTGTTAATAACAACAGTATGGCTGTAAGCACAATCAATGACGGTTGTTGGTGATGTCGGTATTTAACGGGAAAACCATTGCTCTTGGCTGACCTTACACGGCTATAAAGTGGACGAAACGGCGCAGTCGAACATTTGCACTCAATAATATTTTGACTAATTTGATTCTGACATTGTTCAGTATGACACAACAAGTAACAGTAGATAAAAGATGGGCCCTGCAACTGCACGGGGTGTGGTCGAACGGTTCTAGGCGCATCAGTCTGGAACCGCGCGACCGCTACGTCGCAGGTTCGAATCCTGAGTCGAGCATGTATGTGTGTGATGCCCTTAGGTTAGTTAGGTTTAAGTAGTTCTAAGTTCTAGGGGACAGATGTCCTCAGATGTTAAGTCTCATAGTGCTCAGAGCCATTTTTTGAGTTGCTGCTCGTGGAATTGGCTGAGTAAGAGCGGTTATTTTCTCGTAATCCTCACCCCCTACTTCCTTCATAACTATCAACGCTGAATTAGTCTGAACAGTCTACTGTATCAGATAACCCTAAGCGTCAGGGTGGAATAGCGGTAGTATGTATGTATTACGCACTAACACTTAGAGCTATGTCAGACAGTCGTACATACTGCCTCAGAAAAATATGTAGTCAGCTAACACAATCCTAGTACCTTTATTTTTGGAGGTCGGAATTGGAAAATGGTGAAACATAAAATTAAACGAAACAGAAATATCAATGTCAAACCGATGGTTTTACAAGTTGCAGGAATGATAACATTTAACCATGGAACACGATGGTGAGATACTGTAGGGTTCACTCATCTTCCTTCAGATCAGTGGCAGCACTTTCTTATTTGAGATTACACCTTATCTCTGGACAGTAGCAGCTACAAAGTTCCTAGAAGTGACTCAGTTTTTGCTAGCAGAAATATTGGGCCCCACAGTACTCCATTGTAATGTTGCTTTAAAGCTTTCTTCCAAATAATAAACATTTATTGTTATACAATAACTGAAGTTGAGGAAAGAACTGTGATAACTGTGGTAAATATTTGAAAGACAGCTAAGCAATAATTGACGATAGTCGCGTACTGATTTTGTGATGTACCATGATTTTATTACAGATAACGTACATTAATCGCTTTCTGCATATTTTCCCACTTCGGTGCCGAAATCAAGTGGTATAATCAATTCAGTAGATGAAATATTTTCTATTTCATAGAATTTCTATTCATTGCTGTTATGACGTAGTACTGAAAATTGCAGTTTATGCAGTATAATTCAACAATAACTAACTTAATTGGCAACTAATTGAAATAAGAGTAAATAATTAATAGAACTAAAACGAAATTGAAGTTAAAAAGCAGCGTTTCTGATATTAACATGTATTAAATTCTACTGATTCTTTCAGATTGTAACTACCATGGTAAATTACAATATTTTGTTTCATCGAGTGGAATAAGTCTTCCACAATCACTGTTACATGTACATTTTCTACTCATAAGACTAAATTATGCTATTTGCCTTATTCTAGTACCAAAAGTCGATTTGTTATGTGTAATTCAGTATCTTCAGAGCCCCCGCAAGTCCATGTCGGCTTTATGTACTGTCTCATTTGTATTTTACTTTTCTGCTTTACCTTTATAATAATATTACGATCGTCTTTTTGTTTACTACGTACTTGACAAAACAAAGAGTCACCATATTACTTGTTACTGATGCATTTGTGTTCTGATATTTGAAGTGGTTAGTAATATAAAGTGCTAACCCTCAATTTAGCATGGATTAGTCTAATCACAGTATCTGTTGTGCTTTCCAGTTCACGATAAGCTGTTAACTAATAATTTTAAATGTACATCTCGAAAGCAATACTATAATAACACAAATTAATTTGAAAGTAACCATTTAATCACACATACAGCACGTAATAACTCAAAACTCCTTCTTGTGGATTAGCGCTTTCTCCCACCAACCCCTTCACATTAACGTAACGCTTGGTCCTGGTGTAAAGGTACTTCGAATAACACTTTTATTCGATGATGTGTTCTGAGTATTGTGAAGGTGTGTGCCCGAAGATAGAAACTTGGTGTTTCAGAATGCGTCAGATTCAAAGCGCTCAGATTTTAGTGTGATGAACATTTTGTGTGTGGTTAATGCATTGAACTCAGTATTAAATATCAAATCTAAGGCCTCATTATGACAAATTAGTTTTGTCTCCAGTCGAGTTCTTGTTCACTTTTCTGATCTCACATGTAGCCTTTCTTTTCTTAAGTTCATCATTATATTTACAATTATCCTGCAAATCATACACATTCTATTTCCATGACAAAACAGGGTTATGTCACATGATCCCTACGCATCTGAGAACAAAAATTAAAAAAGAAAACTATGGTAAAAAGAACGTTTTAGACTGATTCATTTAAATCAGTCGTCCGGCAGTGTACTTTTCTTTTGGATACAGTGGAAAGAGAATTTCGTTTGTGGCGACAAAAATATCTTACGTCATTTGGGAACACTTAGTCACGGTGCTGATAGCAGATCATCGACAACGATAAAGACACAATAGAATGGGATTTTATGATGATGTGCTTTGTTCATAACTAATGTACTGGGAAATCGGCCAACTTTTAATTGCCAACCATATTACGTATCCTGTTTGTAAATAAGATTAGTCTATCTGAGTTACTATGTGCACAAAAATTAAATAAAACCTGTTTCTAGTTACACCATTGGTCTGTCCTAAGATTCGTGAGATGTCTAAACTTTGGTATTTCACCATCAACAAAATCGTTTCTGAGCGAAATAGACGTGTTTTGCGACTACGCTGTCGATCTGAGTCATAAATTTGTACTTCAAGCATGTCACTTATAACAAGAAGCATAATTATGTATCTCGTTGACACTCAAACTGGTATGAAGCACTAAGTAGCCAAACTTCTGCTGCGATGGCGCAACCTAAATCAAATTATATCCAGACCCTTTCTGGAAGTCTAGTGGAAAGCAATGAGATGGGACTTGGAAGATACAGTCGATATATGTGGAAGAAGTGCGAATAAAATAAAAGTGACAGTCTTTATCTTGACGAAAAGTAGTATGTCTACGGCCGAAATTCCGCAATGAATTAAATTCTCACGGCGATGAATTAAATTCAATGGCGACAAGTCAAACATTATGCGAGACCAGGATTCAAACATAGATCACCAGCTTTACTTGACAGGTCGTTTTAACCACCTAAGCTATCCAGATAAACTTCTCTCCTAAGCAAAATTCGCAACTTTTTACACAGTGCACATGTAGCGTCCACCAGTAATTATTGTCATTGCTCAAAGCTTTATTTGATTCCTGCATAGTATGGGTATGGTGTGTATCAGCACTGATGTTACCATTACCGTCAAGGCACACATATTATTCTATGCGCGGTGTCTGTTCTCTTGGAAATACGTACACACACACACACACACACGTACCCCCAAGATTTAAGGAGAATACATATCTCAGCCACAACTTAGCAAAGGATTAAATTCCGTGGTGACAAGTGAAAACCAGGAGTCGAACCCAGATTTCTCGGTATACATGACCTGTCACCTTAACCGTTTCAGCTCTTCAGACACACATACTGGCCAACCAAAGTTCTCAACTTGTCGCACATTACATATGTACCGTACACCACAAATTATCCTCACAGCTCGAAGCTTCACCTAATGCCCGTAATAGTACAGATACAGTCTGAACCCATACTGAAGCCATTATTTCTGTCAAGATACATTATTGTACCTGTGGTGTCTGTTCTGTTGGACGTGTTGAGATGATACGAAGAGCGTTCCTCCAGAAAATAAAGGTAAGTTGAAACTAAGTATTACATTACGTTATCACATTCTTTTAATATATTATATTATTTCTGTATTATATTGTAATATATATTTCCAGTATGTACATCAACATTATGCACAGAACAGCATACAATGTTAAAAAAGCAGGCAACAGCATTCTATGTGTGCATTCCATAGTCAAGAAACAGGACATTATGAAAACTAAAAACGTTCAAACACCAAATGAAGTAACCACAGTGCATTTACAACAACGTTATCTCTGTTTACAACAGTCCTACAAACTATTAAATATACAGATTGAAAGACACAAGACACAACACACACACACACACACACACACACACACACACACACACACACAAACAGAAAGTGAGAGAGAGAAGCACATGAAATTCCCCCCCCCCCCCCCAATATCTACCTGTTTAGATTATTTATGGAGCTAATCCACGTATTAGCCATTTGTTGGATATACCAGGTAGTAGACTCAAGTTCTAATACGAGTACAATTACTAACCAGTACGTTAGCCATTAAATTAAGCGCCATTCAGTGCACCCCCCATAATAACACTCTCACACAAGGATCCATTCACCATTCTAGTCGAAACGGGACCATAGCCTTAACCACAATACAAACATATACTGTGATCATATTCCAACGAACAAACAGCACACTTAAGTTCGTCTCCTCTCTTCCCCCCCCCCCCTTGCCCCCTACTCTCTCTCTCTCTCTCTCTCTCTCTCTCTGCCTTTCTCTTTGTCTCCTGCCCTACACACACACACACACACACACACACACACACACACACACACACACACACACACAAACAATATCTACTTAATATAATAACTACAGTTAAAAATATATTTCCGCTGTTGGACACTTTATTATTTTTACATCATCCTTGCGCACGTTACGTGTTACTACGCCACCTTTGTTCAGTTCAGTGTGCTGAATGTATATGTAGGGTAAACACGACAAGTAAACGAGCCTAATGGCTATTGAAATGTCATTATTTATCGACAAACGTCCACATAACGTTGACCCCTATACTACAAGAGCGACTTTTTATTTTTTACGATGGACAAAAATTGTGGTTGGTTACCGTTACTTGTATTTTCAATTGATATTCGAAATGATCAGACAACCGCAACTTAAAATATTCGTGTTTAGGGCGTGTTCATTGTTGCGCTCTCTTTTCTAGTGCGGATGTTAAAGTGCTTCCAACCGAACCAAATTTCCTGCAGTCAAGATATCAAAAGGGCATACATGAGGCAGTTTTGGAGTCTACGAAGTCCGCAGCCTTTGCTGACCGTCCTATCCTATCAAAGAGCTTGTACATTTGAGCCAAGGTTGTATTTACGGTGTGAAACATTTCTTATCTTGCTGAATACATTCAGTGCGTATGACCAGAATTCCGACGATATCTTTCCTGTGTTGATTATGTCTTCATGGCATTCCGAAGTTTCGTTTTTCCCTCCCTCACCCCGAAATGCAAGGCATTCCAGTTACGTCCATAAACATCCTGTTCGTCGGCAGCAGGAATTCCGTCAGCACTGAATTAATTAATTGCTGCGTATTAATTATTAAGCGGCAGAATCTTCCCGAGTTACTTTTATAATTCACTAATGTACGCGCGAATTATTTGCCAAATGCGTAGTTCAAATATTCTGTTTAGTCTGTAATTTGTGAAGAGTGTTTTCTGATGTGGAAGAGGAAATAACATTGTTAAAACGTATATTGTGTTGCTCAATTAACAATTAATTGTATTTTTAATCTTTTAAATGAATGCGGATTTGAGAAGTACTTTCACATTTTTCGAGTTGTTGTAGGATGTGTGTGTTTGTGTGTGCGTGTGCGTGTGTGTGTGCGTCTGTGTGTGTGTGTGTGTGTGTGTGTTTTTCTTGTTTTTTTGTTTATGTTTTAAATCGATGTAGTGGTAAATGCTCGAATAAAAACCAAATATGTAGCACAAATGCTCAATGCATATTAACAGTATATACGAGGAACACGTAATAGAATCATTATTAATTTTCTTTAACAAAGGTATTATTATTCTTAGATAATGATATCCTCAACAATGCATATTTATTGGCTGCAGTAGTGCGGGCAGCCGTAAGCCAATCACCACGTAAAAATGAGGTTAACATTTTTTTAAAGTGCATGTCTGCGTTCATGGTAAACATTGAAATCTTCGCACCACAGCGTCACAGCACAACTCCAGTAGATTAGCCCAGACAGAACTGCGCAGCGCACCGATGCAGCAACGTAGAGGTTGTAGGAGTATCTGACCAATGCAGATGACACTTGCCATCAACTCGGCCGACTGCTGGGTGTATCGCTATGACAAAAGGCAAACAAGTAAAGCAAGCAGTGGAAATCTAGGGATGTGCCACTGACAAAGAAAGAGAAGATCCAACAGTCACCGGGTAGAGTGATATTAATTGCTGTTTGTGATTGTCATGGTCTACTGATAACAGATTTTGTTCGGATACCGTATACGAGTATAACGACTTTTCTGGAGACTAGAAATCTACTCTGTAGGAATCAGCATGGGTTTCGAAAAAGACGGTCGTGTGAAACCCAGCTCGCGCTATTCGTCCACGAGACTCAGAGGGCGATAGACACGGGTTCACAGGTAGATGCCGTGTTTCTTGACTTCCGCAGGGCGTTCGATACAGTTCCCCACAGTCGTTTGATGAACAAAGTAAGGCCATATGGACTATCAGACCGATTGTGTGATTGGATTGAAGAGTTCCTAGATAACAGAACGCAGCATGTCATTCTCAGTGGAGAGAAGTCTTCCGAAGTAAGAGTGATTTCAGGTGTGCCGCAGGGGAGTGTCATAGGACCGTTGCTATTCACAATATACATAAATGACCTTGTGGATGACATCGGAAGTTCACTGAGGCTTTTTGCAGATGATGCTGTGGTGTATCGAGAGTTTGTAACAATGGAAAATTGTACTGAAATGCAGGAGGATCTGCAGCGAGTTGTCGCATGGTGCAGGGAATGGCAATTCAATCTCAATGTAGACAAGTGTAAAGTGCTGCGAATACATAGAGAGATAGATCCAATATCATTTAGCTACAAAATAGCAGGTCAGCAACAGGAAGCAGTTAATTCCATAAATTATCTAGGAGTACGCTTTAGGAGTGATTTAAAATGGAATGATCATATTAAGTTGATCGTCGGTAAAGCAGATGCCAGACTGAGATTCATTGGAAGAATCCTAAGGAAATGCAATCCGAAAACAAAGGAAGTATGTTATAGTACGCTTGTTCACCCACTGCTTGAATGCTGCTCAGCAGTGTGGGATCCGTACCAGATAGGGTTTATAGAAGATATAGAGAAGATTCAGCGGAGAGCAGCGCGCTTCGTTACAGGATCATTTAGTAATCGCGAAAGCGTTACGGAGATGATAGATAAACTCCAGTGGAAGACTCTTCAGGAGAGACTCTCAGTAGTTCGGTACGGGCTTTTGTTAAAGTTTCGAGAACATACCTTCACCAAAGAGTCAAGCAGCATATTGCTCCCTCCTACGTATATCTCGCGGAGAGACCATCAGGATAAAATCAGAGAGATTAGAGCCCACACAGAAGCATACCGACAATCCTTCTTTCCACGAACAATACGAGACTGGAATAGAAGGGAGAACCGATAGAGGTACTCAGGGTACCCTCCGCCAGACACCATCATGTGGCTTGCGGAGTATGGATGTAGTTGTAGATGTGAACGGTCGCAAGAGCATAGTGCAGCAGCCTGACGAGTTTAAGAGGTGATGTCGAGGCGGAGCGTCGAGCGACGCTGTTAAAGGGGCGCTTTTTGTTCCACGACAATGCCCGAGGTGATTATGCAAAGGACACAATCACATGTACGTAATGAAATTAAACATTTGCCGCCTTCTTTATGTCAATATATTGCAACTAGTTTCGGTGACTCAGTACGACATCTTCAAGCGTTAACTGACGTTGGCAACACTGAGCCGACGCGGACTCTTCGAGTATTTGCTGCACTAAATAATTATAAAAAGCGTTGTAATTAAGCTATTTCTAAACGTTTACAGGTGTTATAAATATAATATAAGTGTTGTTAAATTAGTGGAAGTGTTAGTGAAGTATAAAATAAGATTAAACGGGGTAAGAAGCGTATTTTTCTTCTCGCACCTATAGCACGAATCCTAGGCCTAATTTCATGCGCGCAAATCGTAAGTAAGCAGTGAATTAAACTTATAGGTTAAAGTTTTCTGTTTGGTATAAATATAATGCAAGTGTTGTTACATTAGTGGAAGTGTTAGTGAACTATTAAAGAAGACTAAACGGAGTAAGAAGTTTATTTTTCTTCTCGCGCCTATAGCACGGATTTTAGGCTTCATTTCACGCGCGCGTATCGTATGTAAACAGTGACTTAAACTTATATGTAATCACCAGTTCTTTTCTTCAGTCCTCTCTCAATTTATTTATATATGCCTGAATAGTTTCTAGGGTCCTTTTTTTACGTTTTAGTCAGTACTAAAATCAGTTTATACGATATCTGTTTTTACCATGAGTCTGAAGTGTGTGACATGCCGTAGGATCGTTAGTTCTTGGGTATGGTGTGACGGGTGCTGTTGTTTCTTTCATTGGGGCGAATGTAGTGGCGTGGGAAATGGGGACATAAATAAGGATCACCAGTGGTATTGTAGGATCTGCAGTAGAGATAGGAAAATACTGGACCAGCAAGGGAAAATTGCAGCTCTTCAAGCTGACCTAGACAAGGCAAGGGAGGATCTGGAAAGGTTAAAGAGGGAGAAGGGTGAACAGAGGTGGGAAGTGGCAACTGGTAATAGGGGGAACAGGCAATGGAGAGCATCAGACAGCTTTGTGATAAATCTTGAAAATAGATTTGACCTGTTGTCTCAGTCAGAATCGGATGAGCCTCATGTAGCTGAAGCTGTAGAAAGGGCACAACAAGCTTTCAAAGACTTGAAAAAGGTTGGGAAATTTGTAAAGAGAAAGAAAGTTCTGTTGTTAGGTAGTTCCCATGGTAGAGGTGTTGGCCAACAACTGCAGGAAAATCTAGGTCCAGAGTACCAGGTCAAAAACTTTTTCAAGCCTAGTGCAGATCTGGGTCAGGTAACAGAGGATGTAGGTTCTCTATGCAAGGATTTCACAAAGGAGGATGCTGTGGTTATAGTGGGTGGTCCGTGAAATAGCATTGACAGAGACTCTGAATATTCCATAGAGAGTGACCAGGTGAAGATAGCATCAGCAAAGAAGCATACGAGTTTGGGATTTGTGTCTATGTTGAGACGCCACGATCGGCCTCAATTGAACTCTTCTGTAGGGAGGGTGAACTTAGAGTGGCTGCTTAGGACGGATGTAGGGTCCCATATTGGTTTGATTCCTGTGGATGCTATAGATAGGTGGGAATACACTAGGCATGGCCTTCACCTCAATAGGAAAGGGAAGGGAAAACTGTCTGGGTTGATTGCAGAAAACTTAAGGGGTGGCATTGACACTGTCACAAGTGGTAAAATACCAGTGGTAACAGGTGTCAGAGGGATGCCTTTTTTAGGATAGGGAAGGGGGAAAGAAAACGAGTCTTAAGAGAGATTGGCAGACACACTCAGTTTGAGAAAACAGATGAACAGGAGTCAGATTTTAGCATACAGCCTCCATTTAAATAATGTTTAACAGAAAGTAATCAGAAACCGACAGTTCGTCTTCGCAAATGCAATTAGTATGCAGTATCAGTTATCTTTATTAACCAGAACATCTCAGGACTCAGAAATAAAGTTGATCAACTACTCATTTGTATCGATGAAATAAATTCATTTAACCAAATTGACATAATCTGCCTCTCTGAACATCAAGTGACCACTGGTATAGATATGTTAGACATTTCAGGATTTAAGCTAGCTTCCTACTTCTGCAGAGTAGATATGGATGGAGGAGGAGTTGCCACATTTATTAAAACCTGCCATAAATTCAATAACATTCACATTAATATATCCTGTTTAGAGCAGCATCTAGAAGCATGTGCAACAGAAGTAGAGTCCCATAACAGATCCTATATAATACTAACAACTTACCGAGCACCTGCAGGAAATTACAATCTATTCATAAATCATCTAGAAGCTCTTTTGGGTTATTTAACAGGAAGAAACAAAGAAATTTTGCTTGCTGGTGACTTTAATACAGATTTTCTATCGCAATCTTCCAGTAAACATCTACTGCAGTTATCAATGTTGTCTTTCAATCTAACTCACACTGTAAACTTTCCAACTAGGATCACTAAATCCTCAAGGACAGCCATTGACAACATATTTATAGACAAATCAAAGGAACAAAATCATATCATAAAACCTGTAATAAATGGAATATCGGATCATGACATGCTGCTCCTTGTTTTGGATGTATATTCTAAGCAGATTATCAAGACTGCTAAATCTGAGTACTGGAGAGTAGTCAATCAACCAAAAATTGAGTGTTTTAGAAAACTGCTCAAAGATATGAACTGGAAAGATGTTTATAGTGCTCATGACATGAATGAAAAATATAACACATTCACGAACAATGTCAGTACTGTGGTGTCACCGCCAGACACCACACTTGCTAGGTGGTAGCCTTTAAATCGGCCGCGGTCTGTTAGTATACGTCGGACCCGCGTGTCGCCACTATCAGTGATTGCAGACCGAGCGCCGCCACACGGCACGTCTAGAGAGACTTCCTAGCACTCGCCCCAGTTGGACAGCCGACTTTGCTAGCGATGCTACACTGACAAAGACGCTCTCATTTGCCGAGACGATAGTTACCATAGCCTTTAGCTACGTCATTTGCTACGACCTAGCAAGGCGCCATTACCAGTTTATATTGAGATTGTTATTAATGTATCAACAAGAGCGATGTTATCCAATTATGGATTAAAGTTAAGTATTACATCATCTACGTACTTTATTGGCTACTATAATTCCTTGTCATTTTCCAGACCTCACGCCAGCCTGCGTGAGCTTAAACGCATGCCTTTCGGCTTCCTCCAAACTCCGTGAATTGGCTCCTGCCAATTCACAACAAGTACCATGTTTCAAAACTGTTTTCCTTTAAAAGTTACTCAAATTAAACAGAAGTCTATAATAAAACCATGGATTACACAAGGAATAAAGATTTCCTGTGAGACAAAGTGGAAAATGTATCTGTCGACCAAGAATAGCTTCAATGCTGATGATTTAGCTAAATACAAGGAATACCGTAAAATATTAGAAAAATTAACTCAGACATCTAAACAAATGCACTACGAGAAGAAGATAGCACTGTCAGGGAACAAAATAAAAACAATATGGGATATAGTGAAAGAGGAGACTGGTAGAAGCGGAAAGGAACAGGAGCAAATTGCACTAAAGGTAGATGATGCATTAGTAACCGATGGTCATAGTGTGGCAAATCCATTTAACAAGTACTTTGTATCCGTTACTGATAGAATGGGATTGTCAGGATCAGTAAATAATGCCCTTGAATATCTGAAACTAGCCTTTACAAATAGCTTCAGGTACATGGATATGTCACTCACTTCACCAAAAGAAATATGTTCCATAAAAAAATCTTTAAAGACAAAGCAGTCTAGTGGTTACGATGAAATATCAACAACGTTAATTAAGGCATGTTCTTGTGAGTTAGGTACAATTCTAAGTTACTTGTGTAACCAGTTAATTGTAACTGGGACATTTCCTGACTGGCTAAAATGTGCAGATGTTAAGCCTCTATTCAAGAAAGGGGGAAAAGAGATACCATCAAACTACAGACCGATTTCACTTTTGCCAGCATTCTCAAATATTTTAGAAAAAGTAATGTACAGGCAGCTTCTCCACCATCTTACCACAAATAACATATTATCAAGAACACACGGTTCTGATTTCGAGAAGGCTATTTACACCTACAGTGAAAATTCACTTAATTCATTAAATAACAAGTTACAAGCAGCAGGTATTTTCTGTGATTTGTCAAAGGCATTCGATTGTGTGAACCACAACATCCTTTTAAATAAATTAGAATTCTATGATGTCACGGGCAGTGCTGCAAAATGGTTCAAGTCATACCCTCACTAACAGGAAACAAAGGGTGTCAGTGCAAGGGACTAGTGAATTTAAGTCATCAGTCATCATCAGAATGGGAAGATATTACATGTGGTGTCCCAAAAGGATCCATCTTAGGGCCATTGCTTCTTCTTGTGTACATTAATGATCTCTCATCAGTTACACTGCCAGAAGTAAAGTGCGTTTTGTTTGCAGATGACACAAGTATTCCAATAAGTAGTGTGTCGGGTATAGTTCTAGAAAGATCTGCTAATTATACTTTCATGGATATTAATAAATGGTTTAAAGCCAACTCACTGCCATTAAATTTCGAAAAGACTCACTATATGCAATTCAGAACCTTTAATAGGTTTCCACCCAACATATGCATAAAGTATGAAGAAGAGCAGATAGAAGAGGTTGACAGTCTTAAATTCCTGGGATTTCAACTTGATAATAAATTCAGTTGGAAGGAGCACACCACAGAACTGCAGAAATGCCTTAACAAATCTGTAATTGCAATTCGAGTGTTAGCAGACATAGGCGACATGAAAATGAAAAATCTTGCATACTTTGCCTACTTCCATTCCATAATATCATATGGTATAATATTTTGGGGTAACTCTTCAAGTTAAACAAAAGTATTCAGAGTCCAAAAGCGTGTAATACGTATTATTTGTCGAGTAAATTCACGGACGTCCTATAGAAACCTCTTCAAAGAACTGGGTATACAAACTACTGCCTCTCAGTATATTTACTCCTTCATGAAATTTGTCCTAAATAATATATCTCTTTTTCCAACAAGTAACTCAGTTCATACATACAATACCAGGAACAAAAATAATGTGCACAAGGTCTTAAAAGCTCTTACTTTAGTTCAAAAAGGGGTCCACTACTCAGGAACACTCATCTTCAATAATTTGCCAGCAAACATAAAAAATTTTGTTACAAATAAAGACCAGTTTAAAAGGAGCCTGAAAGACTTACCAGTGGCCAACTCCTTCCACTCCATTGACGAACTTTTTAATAGAAACAAATGACGTATTGTATATATTAATATTATTAATATTGTTATTTCAGCTTTTTTTAAAAAAGAAAATTGACATGTTCTACATCCACGTGGATCTCCTCAGCACGGATCTATGGAACGAAAAACTAACCTATTTTAATCTAGTCAGAAATACAATCGTGCACAAAGTCCTGTCAAGGACCACATCCATGAACTGACCTCTGTAGAATACCACAACAGCGATGTTGTGCCTGATGCCTACAGACATGTAACAGCCATGTTCTGTCTGATGGTTCCAGGCACAGCATCATTGTTACAGTACTTTAAGGAAGCCAGCTCATAGCTGTTGGCCGCTAAAGGACGTCAGTTAAGGCCAAACGATGGCGAACTAACCTGCCGAGACTGCGTGCAGTATGATAAAATAACATCGAAACGACGACTGCAGGTGTTATTTTAATACATAAGTGAACGGTAGAAGTTCCGCAACCATCATTCTGAAGGGCAGACGTGCAAAAACAGTCGCATGTGCACCTTCTTTGGGCTGTCAAATTGTGCAGCACCTTCCCTCAAATCCCATCTTCCGTTATTCTACTGACTTGCCGGCCAGTGATTTCTTCCTCAGTCCTCGTGTGACGAAACAGCTGAATGACAGATATGTTCAGAATGGTGGTGAGATTCTGTTCGAGGACGTGAGAAAGTGTATGGCGGACGTAAAGGGATTACGGACAATGTTTAAATTGATTGTATATCACTTTCGTGAAACGTATGCGCCAAGTAAGCGCATTAAGGTTCGAAAGGACACTCCGTGATTTAATAATGAAGTTTGGAAACTTCCGAGAGAATAGAGATGGTTGAACTCCCGCTTCAAAAAAGAGTGAGCAAATGTTGACAGGAAAGCTTACAGAAACTCGTGCGTTTATAAGAAGAGCAATCCATGAAAGATTTTGCAGAGAACTCGAAGCAATTCTTTCATACACAAAATCTCTAAGCGGGCGAAGGCTTCTATTCAGTCATACGTCGATGAGTCTGCGGTGACAAAAGATGACAGCTAAAGGAAAGTCGAAGTTTTAAATTTCACGTTTCAGAAAAAAGGTAAAACAACGGAGGAAACACATAATGAACTCACAATATTTATGTTTTTAAGATCATAATGTTCGAACAAATATTTGTAACTAGTGGCAAAATAGCAATGGTGCACCACTAAAATAAGTTTAAGCATGATGAACAGTGTGAAAGAAAAAGATCGGAATATAAAAATATGCTTATGTTTCCAAAATGAAGCGCCAGTGCTACCTCCAGACTAGGTATGAGGAAACGCAATTGCCAGGAAGCTAAGTAATGACTTATCTCCATAAGAAACGCGACGTGAATTGTTCGATAGTCTAAAAATAAAACATGTAAAAAAAAGGCGAAACGCGTCTGGTAGAAAGAAATTGCAGTTGTAGCAAGAAAACTCGATTTTATTTACAAAACAAGAAAATATGCTTAGATCGCTATCAACGGACTTAGATAGTATGCGTTTACATACTATAAGAAGCAAATCACAACACACTTTTCGTCTATGTTTTGCTTACAAATTATTTAACAGGCGGTGGTGTGGCAGATGAATCCATATCATCCCTATTTTTCTATCACGTACGTGTTTATCACAAAGTGATTTCGTTGTCGTAGGGATTAATGTTCTGGGGTAATTCACCTCCAAAAAAGAAAATTCTCATTGCTCAAAAACGTGCTGTAAGAGTAAGATGTGTGCTCACCCACTGTCACCTGCTTCAGGAGTTAGGTACCTTGACTATTCCTTCGCCGTATATTTCTCCTCTCTGATGTTTGCTGTAACTAATTCACTACTATGCCCATGAGGTTCTTGCCCAAAGCCGGCCGATGTGGCCAAGTGGTTCTAGGCGCTACTGTCTGGAACCCCGCGACCGGTACGGTCGCAGGTTGGAATCCTGCCTCGGGCATGGATGTGTGTGATGGCCTTAGGTTAGTTAGGTTTAAGTAGTTCTAAGTTATATGTTTCTGATGACCTCAGAAGTTAAGTCCCATAGTGTTCAGAGCCATTTGAACCATCTTGCGCAAAGAGACGAAGAGCGAAGCAGCAGCCATCGAAATATCAGCTTCATGTCGTAACTAACTGAAAAAGTATCTAACATAAATACGTATCGCAAAAGCTGCTAGCAAAAACACATTTTAAATATTTTATGTTAACTGAAAAAGAAAATTATGTGTGATACAGCTTTTTTGTAATTATATTAGAATTCAGAACACTGAAAAGCAGAGTAAATCTCCTTTAGTATCGTTTTTCCGTCGTCTACGTGTGTAATAATGAAGACCAGTGCACTGATTTCTCAAACTTGTTTCAGATGGTTGTTCCTTCGTAGATAGCTCACGATGCATACAGGCATACGTTTGGCATTGATGGCTAACACCAATTATCGGTATTCTTTGTTGTTTTCAAATAACATCAGGCCTCCATAGGCAAGAGCGTCGGCTGCGGTGTTTAAGGTTCTGGGTTCGAGTCCCAGTCCAGCGCCCAGCTTTCATCAGCTACACTTCGCTGCAGAATACTCGGAAAACAATCCCATGGACTGTTATTGAGAATGTCTCCACGATAACCTGCTAGTGCTCGTCCTGCAAGATATTCTGGGGAACTTCTGTGAAATTTGGAAAGTAGAAGAAGAGGTACTGTCGCAAATGGGGCTGTGATGGTGCTCATGACTAATGTTTGGGTAGATCAGCCGGTAAGAGCATTCCCCGCACACGGTAAGGCTACCGGTGCAGTAGCCAGTGGAACTGTTCGGGGTGTAACGGTTATAAGTGCAGGGGTTTCTGTTGGTGACTGAGTACGCTATACTTTACGGTCGTTAGTATATCCAAGTACATGTGACACGAGCACGCTATTAACGATTATTTTCTCCTGGGCGGCTGGACAGGTGTTAAAAGTTTGGACGTGTGAATTGCAAAGTGCTTAGTCTATTCAGACAGGTGTAGTCTTCTTAACATTCGAGAGAACACCAGGAAGTAAATTGTGTTATCTGTTTGTGGAACGACTGTTAGACAAAGAAAAAATAACCAAGAGACTGAGGTGTGTACATATTAAGGCAATACATAAAAGGTTCAAAAATGGTTCAAATGGCTCTGAGCACTATGGGACTTAACTGCTAAGGTCATCAGTCCCCTAGAACTTAGAACTACTTAAACCTAACTAACACATCCATGCCCGAGGCAGGATTCGAACCTGCGACCGTAGCGATCGCGCGGTTCCAGACTGTAGCGCCTGGAACCGCTCGGCCACACCGGCCGGCCATACATAAAAGGGTAATTGCATTTACATCCGTTATACCCAGAATACATGCTGTTACACATGGCGACGCCACGAACAGGTTGACAGTTATGGAGCTATAGGAAAAATAAAAACGTAAATTACTTACAAACTACGGCGTGGACACACTTTATTGAAGATGTGAACGTCACTAAATGTATTGGGATTTAGGTTGACATGTTCGATATGCCTGCCATAATTGGCCTTGACGTGGCGCAGACGAATATCGAAATTCTGCATGACCCGCTGAAGTGTCGGAATATGGATGCTCTCGATGACCTTCTGAATGGCTGTTTTCAGCTCATCAATGGTTTTCGGGTTATTGCCGTACACCTTAGGCCGCGCGGGGTGGCCGTGCGGTCTACGGCGCCTTGTCACGGTTCGCACGGCTACCCTGGAAGTTCAAGTCCGACCTCGGGCATGGGTGTGTGTGTTGTCCTTAGCGTATGTTAGTCTAAATTAGATTAAGTAGTGTGTAAGCTTAGGGACCGATGACCTCAGCAGTTTGGTCCCATAAGACTTACCACAAATTTCCAATATCCAATTTCCTTTACTATAGCCCCACAAAAAGGAGTCACTTGTGTTCAGATCCCGATAATACGGCGGCCAAGCGAGGTCCATGCCAATGGCCTGTGGGTACCCAGAGCTAGTATGCGGTCCCGAAAGTGGCTCTCCAGGACATCAAACACTCTACTGCTTCGATTGGGTCGAGCTCGGTCTAGCATGAACCACATATAGTCAAAATCAGGGTCACTTTGGATAATGGAGATGAAATCATCTTCCAAAACCTTCACGTACCGTTCGATAGTCACCGTGTCATTGAGGAATTTCGCACCGATTATTCCGTGTCTGGACACTGCACACCACACAGTGACCCGTTAGGGTAAAGAGACTTCTCAATCGCGAAATGCGGACTCTCACTCCCCCAAATTAGCCAGTTTTGTTTATTAAAAGTGGAACTCATCGCTAAACCAACCCAAATTAATACCCATAATGCTCGCGTCTAACCGTGTAGTTTAAACGTCCTAAGGCAAACCGTTCAGAAGTTAAGACGATTTTATTTCATATAGTTCAATAATTGTAATAATTGTCAACCTATACGTGGAGAAAGAGCGTATAAACCATAACAGGCCAAAGAAACGTGTGATCCAGTGATTTATGGAGCAAGTAAGGGTGCGTGCACGTTGACAGCTAGCCAGGGTCGGATTCAGTCTACATTCTCACAACATACACGCTGGCTTCCCTCTCGTTGACGTCCGACACCGTGAACTTGGACTATGTATTGTGTTTGGCTGTTGCTGGATGTCCCACAGGAATACAATACTTTGCCTTTATCCACGGACTTCCTGTATGTCACAGTGTTCATTCTAAGCGTAACAGCAGACATTTTTGTCGTATGCCAATTTCTCCAACTTCTAACCAGCGTTTTGTTAAAATAAAGTGAGTGTTAGCGACAACCCAAAACAATACTGGCGTTCTGGTTTGGCAGAAGATTCTGATCTGCCAGGGATTCTCAAATCGAAGAACACCCAGCTGCAGAGCGAAGAGTGATGCTGTAAACAGCTAAGCCATTTCTCCGCAATATAGAGGGTGCTTAAAATGAATGTACCGGTATTAAGGATTTGTAGCATTTATTAGATTGCAATTATAAATAAAATATTAAATGAAATAACAACTCAGACAGTTTTTCTTGTGTACCTGGACCACAGGGAAGACTATTGAATCACGAAGACTGACTGAAGAACGTATTGAACGCCTGAGAGTCTTCCAACGGTAGCCCCAACACATCAGTCACGAGGGCTAATCGTGACTGACCAATTCCAGTGAAATCTGTGTGGAGGCTTTTAAGGTGACGCTTACAACTACTTCCTGGTCGTTTGCGGTTGCTACAATCTCTAAAGCCTGCTGACTACCATAGTACGTGGGAACTTTGCAAACGAAATGTTGTTGTATGACGACGAAACTTGTTTGAATCGTGTAGTCTTCTAGGATGAATCAGCATTTGATTTAAGTGGGAATGTTAACAGACACAATGTTCGCATCTGAGGGTCAGAAAATCCCCACGAGATGGTACAGCTGTAAGGAAACTCCATAAGCTTGAATGTTTTTTGTGCCATATCCTGTCGCAAAGTTTATGGGCCTTTCTTTTTCCGTGATACAACTGTAACTGCTGTTTCCTATCTATAGCTGTTGCCCCAAATGGAAGAAGCTGAATAACAGTACTTTATTTTTCAGCAAGATGGCGCCCCGCCTCAATGGCATAACTCAGTATGCGATTGGTTAAACGACATTGTACCCGACAAGGGACCGGTTGAAAGTGCTTGTTTTGCATCACCTCTAAGATTACAAACGATCTAACGCCATGCGATTTTTTCCTTTGGGGGTTCATAAAGGATCACGTAGATGTGCTTCCGCTTCCAGCTGATCTATCGGACTTAAGAAACAGCACTGTTGTAAAATCGCTCCAGACACAATGATCAAGGTTTGGGAAGAACTAACCTGCGTCTGTGACGACTGACTTTGGCGGTGAACACTTAAAAGAAAAACTTACGTGAAGTTGCGATAGCAGGAGGAAGGTGACGCTGTGATGGCCAATAATAAATGGATAGCTCAGTTGGGAGGAACAGGATTCTGTGGCTGAGTCCTGGTAAAGTACGAAGAACTTTCGAAGCAGCGCATTCTCAGCTGCGGAGTGAAAGATTCAGTGCTAGTATTTTCAGGTTAAAGCGAAGAAGAGAACACTAACTGATACAGAGTTCAGCTTATGATCTCATCGTGTATTATATATAACGTTAGGAAAGGCGACGCTTGAATGATGAATGTGAAACTGTCTTCAGTTAGGACGCAGCCAGCTGGAATTCTCTGGAGAGGAACTGGAAAGCGATCGTTAGTGCGCCCCAGAGACACTCCCGCCCCACGCCTGTCATTCTGCGAGCTCGCAGGGCAGGGCGGAGCGGACAAACGCGATTTAACGAGTTTCCCTGAGCTCGGCGTCGCGTCCTGTCGGTTGATTTCGCGGCTCGCTGCCCCTGAGATGTCGGCAGCCGGCGCTGCGCCAGGCATCCACTGTGTCGGATCGCACCGCCGGAGGCCGCTGCTGCTAAGTCCATCGCTTACACGACCAAAGTTTCAAGCTGATACCGTGTTTCGAGTTAGTAAGGGCGGAGCTATGCTACCGTAAGGTAAATGTGTCTGGAAGGGTGCCTCTCTCCTAACGAGCTAAATTACACTCACTGGAATTTATGGGAAAAGAATATTAGGTATTACCAACTACGTAAGTAAATGAAGGCCACAGCGGAATTCTTCTGAGTACGTAATCTCTCAGCCAACAAAACCAAAGTGCTTTTAGAACACAGTGAGTTCCGTATCACTTATATCAGAAATGCCAGATACGATTGCCGGAGATCTGTGGTAATTACGCTGCTGCATACATTTTGAAAATTTTAATGTTAAGTGTAAGCCTAGGTTTCCACAACCGTTGACATTGTTAATAAAAATCTTTGGGGTATGTGACTGCATTATCAGTATGTAAGTTTGTGTTATGGTCAAGGCGCTGTGATTGATTTACAGTGCCTGATTGTCGGAAATCAAAAAATTAGCTCAATTTTGTTGATGACTGTTATATATGAGAGGATAATCATTACAACCACAGAGAAAAAAAATTACTCATCCCCTGGAGGTACCGCACTAATTTCGTGTAACACTGTCTCTTGCGTTGACAATTTCTTTACTTCGGCGAGAAATGAAACTCCACGACTCTCTTCAAGTAGTCCAAAACGATCAGAAGCCACTTAACGACGTATAGATCCCGGAGAGCTGAAGTTCTGTGGTATTAACATCGAATGATGCAGCGCACCAGGCGAGTGCAACTGGGCGCTTGAATGTTAGAAAAAATGACATACATAGGTGTACAACTGTTTGAACACAGTTGTTGCTTTGTTGCAAGACCGGAGTGCACACAGCATACTCGTTACAGAGATGTAGAAGTAACACCAACAGTAGGTTAGCGACAGTGATGAAATGAAGATACTGATCAATGTTCATTATAAGCTGATTGAATGTGCCCAACTTATGGTATGAAGAGCGCCCGAAAACCAACTCATAACCCCGTTCGCCATTAACTACATACATGGTCAGCTTTATAATAATGCGACTGATGCTCCTTCGCATGCGCCACAGATGAATTGCAAATAGCTATGAAGCGTGAAGCCTTCTCAGTCGAATGCGCCAACTCTGATGCCTGTTGAAAAATAACTGTGGCAGTGGCCTTCGTTTGTCTTAGAGATGTTAATTTGTTTTAGATATGTTCATGTGTTTTTCCCGATAAATGATAAAGGTAACGATAAAGCAACGTATTGCCGTTAAGTTTCACATGAAAAACTGCAACTGCCGACAGCGGAGGCCGTGCGGTTCTAGGCGCTTCAGTCTCGAACCGAGCGACTGCTACGGTCGCAGGTCCAAATCCTGCCTCGGGTATGGATATGTGTGATGTCCTTAGGTTGGTTAGGTTTAAGTACTCAAAAGTTCTAGGGGACTGATGACCTCAGATGTTAAGCCCCATAGTGCTCAGAGCCATTTTGAGCCAAGAACGACAACTGAAAGCTATTTTCTGCTAAAAGATGTCCCTGGCCAAGACTACCACGTATGCGCGTTGTTGGGATCTTCCAACGTTTCCGAGGTGGCAGAGAAGACACTGAAGGTGACTCGAGCCCGGTACGAATTTCAAAGTCAAAAACGAATGAAAATATCTATAAAGTAAATAATCTGATTCGATATGAAACGTCGATTCTGTATTCGATCGATTGATGTAGCTGTAGAAATTGACAAAGAATGCGTTAGACAAATTTAACGTGAGAAAATGAGTGTAAAACTGATGCCGAAAATTGTCTTTATCCAACAACAAGAAGCTCGTGAAAACGTTTATTCTGGCACTTTCAATACCATTGAAAATGATCCTAATTTCTCGGAAAATTGATAACTTGTAATCAATCTTGGTTTTTTACTTATGATCGAGAAAATAAGAGAAAATCCACAGCCCAAGCGGAAAAAGCTAGAAGGAGCAAATCGAGATTTGAAATCGATGATAACTTTATTTTTTTATTGTCATGGAATTGTGTATCTTCACTGGGTCCCTGAATGTGAAACTACACTCCTGGAAATGGAAAAAATAACACATTGACACCGGTGTGTCAGACCCACCATACTTGCTCCGGACACTGCGAGAGGGCTGTACAAGCAATGATCACACGCACGGCACAGCGGACACACCAGGAACCGCGGTGTTGGCCATAGAATGGCGCTAGCTGCGCAGCATTTGTGCACCGCCGCCGTCAGTGTCAGCCAGTTTGCCGTGGCATACGGAGCTCCATCGCAGTCTTTAACACTGGTAGCATGCCGCGACAGCGTGGACGTGAACCGTATGTGCAGTTGACGGACTTTGAGCGAGGGCGTATAGTGGGCATGCGGGAGGCCGGGTGGACGTACCGCCGAAATGCTCAACACGTGGGGCGTGAGGTCTCCACAGTACATCGATGTTGTCGCCAGTGGTCGGCGGAAGGTGCACGTGCCCGTCGACCTGGGACCGGACCGCAGCGACGCACGGATGCACGCCAAGACCGTAGGATCCTACGCAGTGCCGTAGGGGACCGCACCGCCACTTCCCAGCAAATTAGGGACACTGTTGCTCCTAGGGTATCGGCGAGGACCATTCGCAACCGTCTCCATGAAGCTGGGCTACGGTCCCGCACACCGTTAGGCCGTCTTCCGCTCACGCCCCAACATCGTGCAGCCCGCCTCCAGTGGTGTCGCGACAGGCGTGAATGGAGGGACGAATGGAGACGTGTCGTCTTCAGCGATGAGAGTCGCTTCTGCCTTGGTGCCAATGATGGTCGTATGCGTGTTTGGCGCCGTGCAGGTGAGCGCCACAATCAGGACTGCATACGACCGAGGCACACAGGGCCAACACCCGGCATCATGGTGTGGGGAGCGATCTCCTACACTGGCCGTACACCACTGGTGATCGTCGAGAGGACACTGAATAGTGCACGGTACATCCAAACCGTCATCCAACCCATCGTTCTACCATTCCTAGACCGGCAAGGGAACTTGCTGTTCCAACAGGACAATGCACGTCCGCATGTATCCCGTGCCACCCAACGTGCTCTAGAAGGTGTAAGTCAACTACCCTGGCCAGCAAGATCTCCGGATCTGTCCCCCATTGAGCATGTTTGGGACTGGATGAAGCGTCGTCTCACGCGGTCTGCACGTCCAGCACGAACGCTGGTCCAACTGAGGCGCCAGGTGGAAATGGCATGGCAAGCCGTTCCACAGGACTACATCCAGCATCTCTACGATCGTCTCCATGGGAGAATAGCAGCCTGCATTGCTGCGAAAGGTGGATATACACTGTACTAGTGCCGACACCGTGCATGCTCTGTTGCCTGTGTCTATGTGCCTGTGGTTCTGTCAGTGTGATCATGTGATGTATCTGACCCCAGGAATGTGTCAATAAAGTTTCCCCTTCATGGAACAATGAATTCACGGTGTTCTTATTTCAATTTCCAGGAGTGTATAAATCGACTTTACTACCTTGAGGTTCTTGCTCAACTCCGTGAGAAAATAAGAAAAGAAAACGACTCCACTTGTCGATGAGCAAGTCATGGGTTCTGCATCAAGACAACGGACCGGCTGGTACCGCATTGTCTGTTAAGAGGTTCCTAGCGAAGAACAGCATCTCATTGTTAAACCACCCATCTTATTCATATGGCCTGGTGCCATGTGACTCTTGTCTATTCCGCAGGGTCAAATCTGCATCAAAATGAGCAAATTAGCAGTCTACTGAAACAGTGAAAGGAAAAGCAGCACTCGTCATAAAGAAGCTCACAGATGAAGGCGCCCGGCACTATTTCCATTAATCGAAAATTCGCATTGAGCTTTGGAGGGATGCAGGTGGGGAGTAAATTGAGGATGGTAATAGCAACCAAAAATATATAGTTCCTGAAATAAAATGTTTGGCAGCAATAGTACGTAATTTTATAGCCACATCTCGCACTAGCGACTATAAGGGCTAAACGCTAGATTGGTCCGTAGGAGCCCTCGATGACTTCCATCACTTGGAAAGAGAAGAAAGTATCAAGTAACTGGACCCAGCCATACGCTTTCAGTGACGCACTGTGTTGTTAGCGGAATGAAGATGAGCAGGTATATGTAGGCTGTATACAGAGCAGCCTGTTGCGAGGAACACGTCCGCAAATGTCCATTGCATCCATTCAGTAGAGTTCCCTTCTCAATATTCTCTCGGAAATTGGTAGTGATGGACCTGCATTCACAGACGACAGCAGTTCCTGTCACGTGTGAAAGTAATCGTCGTTGTCAAAGCGAGACATTCTTTACAGACCTTGTTCTTACGACGTGTTGTATGCCTGTGCGTGGTACACCATTACTTGTAAACATAATGGACAGTGCAAGTAGATATACCAACATCGGGCAGCTCAATTCGCTGTGTAGTCAAGAGCTCGTCCGAAAATAGTGGCTGCTTTCTGCCAAATATCACGTCTCTACCTCCGCTCATAGTACCTCCACGGTCCCATACATGTGACAACCAATTCACTGGCATGAGTCTCTTCAGCAGGGGCTGGACCGATGATAGCTTGCTACCATTTCTACTCATCTACTGGTGCAGTAGCGTCACCAGTATTCTAACGCTTCAGTTGCAGGTGGCCAGTTTGCTTAGTGGAAGTGACAGTAATTGAGGTGATCAACAAATTTTATAATATCGGATGTTATGGCGAATATAACCTGATTCCTCTACGCATTCTGGTCCATGGTCCCAGAAATGTCGCTTAAATTTATTGGGTGTGTAGTATTTTTGAGATAATGATATTTATTTTACGCCTTTTGGTAAAAAAGACGCTAAAGATTATGAAACTGGGTTCTTTTGGGTTGCCTCTGGTTTTGTGTTGTAGCAGCCTCCATATTCACTATCCAGCAGTAATTATTAGACGAGGCAACAAGCCATTTTGCCTAAGACAGGGAGACCCGTTATCCCCAGTACTATTCAACCTGATGTTCGACAATGCAGTAAGATGAATAACAACAAACCCAGGAGCACTATTAGCAATAGACTTCTTAAAATTTTAGCCTATGCAGATGGTATGGTAATAAGTGCTAGAAGTACCGAAGCACTTGCATCAGCTTTCAAAGAGTTTAAAGCCGCTGCCAAGAACCTTGATTCAGAAATTTGTGAGACAAAATCTAAGTACATGGTAACTGAATGAGGTAGAAAAAACATATATAATATCCAGTTAGAAGGGTACAGCTTCAAAAGAGTAGACACTTCTGTACATCTTGGCCCAGCAATACAGTAAGAAAACCAAATGGAGGCAAATGTAGCAAACCAAATAAAGGCTGCCAACAGATCATATAGAGAACTATACTCCATGCTCGAAAGTATGAACCTGAGTAGGAAATTATAGCTGACACTTTACAAAGCAATGATCAAACCAGTTCTTATGTATGGCAGTTAAGCATGGGTACTGACGGAGACTTTGGAGAAGAAACTAAATGTCTGGGAAAGAAGGAGAGGTATGGAGAATTAGGAGTAATAAAGATATTAGGTTCAAATGGCTCTGAGCACCATGGGACTTAACATCTGTGGTCATCAGTCCCCTAGAACTTAGAACTACTTAAACCTAACTTAACACATCCATGCCCGAGGCAGGATTCGAACCTGCGACCGTAGCGGTCTCGCGGTTCCAGAATGAAGCGCCTAGAAACGCACGGCCACACCGGCCGGCAAAGATATTAGGTCTCTGTACAAAGAACCTGATTTGGTAATCTCAGTCAAAATGGATAGGGTAAGGTGGTTAGGACATGTCGAGCGGATGACGGAAGAAAAGCTCCTGAAGAAGCTGACGATGGGACATCCTGGTGGTAGAAGAAGGAAAGGACTACCATGTGTTAGATGGGTGGAAGATGTGAAAGCCGATGTGAGAGCAGTGGGGGTGAGGAGGTGGCGCAGGCGTGCTGAAGACCGAGACGATTGGAAGTCTGTGACTGAGGAGGCCAAAGTCCTGAGAGGACCGTAGTGCCGTGGAGTAAGTAAGCAAGTAACAAGCCATTTTTATTCGTTTCTTTGCTGCACCACGGAAATACGCTGCTGAAACCGCAAACACTTTTCGTTACTCAGATACCACAATTTACCGCGGAACACGAAGATATTATTCGAAAAGTGTCTTTTTATTCACTCGTTTCAGTACAATTGTTGATACGAGCTTGTCAGATCTGCCACAAAGTCTTTGAAATTTTCAGCTTTTAGTTTCTCAGAAATACTTTTAAATTTCTGTAAGGACTGCCACGGTGATTTATCCCTCTCGTTTAACGGTGTTTAAACTGTGTGCCTACTTTCCATGACTGAGTCTCGGCAAATTTTGACGGAGATAAGTGAATGCCGAGTTTTTATAAATACTTAAAACCTCGGAAGATAACAGACTTCTTCATACTCGTCAATATACAGGGTGTTACAAAAAGGTACGGCCTAACTTTCAGGAAACATTCCTCACACACAAAGAAAGAAAATATGTTATGTGGACACGTGTCCGGAAACGCTCACTTTCCATGTTAGACCTCATTTTATTACTTCTCTTCAAATCACATTAATCATGGAGTGGAAACACACAGCAATAAAACGTGCCAGCGTGACTTAAAACACTTTGTTACAGGAAATGTTCAAATTGTCCTCCGTTAGCGAGGATACATGCATCCACCCTACGTCGCACGGAATCCCTGATGCGGTGATGCAGCCCTGGAGAATGGCGTATTGTATCACAGCCGTCCACAATACCAGCACGAAGAGTCTCTACATTTACTACCGGGGTGGCGTAGACAAGAGCTTTCAAATGCACCAATAAATGAAAGACAAGAGGGTTGAGGTCAGGAGAGCGTGGAGGGCATGGAATTGGTCCGCCTCTACCAATCCATTGGTCACCGAATCTGTTGTTCAGAAGCATACGAACACTTCGACTGAAATGTGCAGGAGCTCTATTGGGCATGAACCACATGTTGTGCCATTCTTGTAAAGGCACATGTTCTAGCAGCACTGGTAGAGTATCCCGTATGAAATCATGATAACGTGCTCCATTGAGCGTAGGTGGAAGAAACTAAAATGAGCTCTAACATGGAAAGTAAGCGTTTCCGGACACATGTCCACATAACACTTTTCTTTATTTGTGTGTGAGGAATGTTTCCTGAAAGTCTGGCCGCACCTTTTTGTAACACCCTGTATTATTTGCTTGCCTGTATCAGTGGTTGATCTGCAATTATTTTCAATATATTTGGCCAGTTTTTGAGCGAATCGTGCTTTTCCCTAGCATGGCTGAACCACACGCAAGGAGAACGGCCGAGTGTGGTGCATCCGGATTACAGTCCAAATAATATAACAATAGCCTTAAAGCATCGAGAACCTCTTAACTGCTTCTCATAGTCTTTTCGTATCAGGATGTTTCTCGTATTTCTATATACTTCAAAAGAGCATAATAAAACTCTTCTTCATAGCACTTGTCACTTCAAAAATCAGCGAAAGGTTTCTGAAGGACCAACACATTTACGGACCATTTTTGTACCAACTATTTAGTAATAAGCTGTCAGTTGAAAGTACGAGTACATCATAATAAAGTTTCACTAAAAGCAGGTCTTCTTGGTCCTAAATATGGCCGCTTTCTTTCTTCTTCTTTCGTTTCATCTTCTTGGGGGTACGCTGGATCAATCATTTCTTTATGCGTTGTTCTTTTGTTAGGGCCCAGTATCTCTTCATTGTTTCTGATCTTCTTTTCCTCTCTTCTTCCGAGATGAAGGGTTTGGGCTTTTGTGAGGATTTGTCTTGGAACCTTATGTTTTAATCTTTAGTAATTAATTTAGCTGTTCAATCAATAAGTGAATTTTCTGAAATCTTTAATTGTAGTAGGTCTTTCTCAGTTTCTTTAAACCAGTTGGGTTTCGTTTTGCGGTTATGGAAAAAGTCAAATGTTTGTTTATTTAATCTGTTGGAATTCATTCTGAAAAGATGACCATAAAAATTTATTCTCATTTTCGCACAGTATGTGAAATGTTTTCAATTTTCTAGTAGAGAGTTTCATTTTTGACGTATAAAATCTTATTTTCTTGAAATTTTGGCCATATGATTTTTCTTAAAATTTTTCTTTCCTTTAGCTCTGGTTTCTCCATTTGGCCTGTGAAATTAATGTTTAGTGTTTCTGCTGCGTACAGTGCTTCTGGCTTCATCATTGTCTTGTAATGTGTAATTTTGGACGCCCATGAAAGGGATTTTTTTGTTGTATGTATTTTTTGTTAGTTGGAAGATAATTCAAGTTTATTTTTTCTGGATTCCATTGCTTTGCTTTCCCCACCATTCCAGCTAATCCATTCTCCTAGATATTTGAATTCTTTTACTAATTCAATCTTCTGTTCTTGAACATTTAGGTATTTACATGAGTGCTTGATGTTTGTCAATATCTTAGGTTTTTCAAGGGAGATGAGACGACCTATTTTAGCTGCTTGTTTCTTTAGTTCAAGGACTTGCTCCCGTGCTTCTTCCATTGTTTCAGCAAAAAGGGCCATATCATCTGCAAAAGCAATTCTATTTACTTTAAGGTTCTTCTTTATGCAACCCAGTCATATACCACTCTTAATATTTGTGTTCCATTCTCTAACTACTTTCTCAAGCGCACAACTGAACAGCAACGGTGAGAACCCATCCCCCTGTCGCACTACCGTTTTTATTTCAAAGGGTTCCCATAATTCGCCCATAAATTTGACTATCGAAAATGTATGTGTAAGGGTCGCTTTTATAATATTAGTTGTTTTCTTATCAAAACCCTTTTCTTTTAGGACTGATAATAGAGATTCCCTATTAATCGAATCATATGCTTTTTAGAAATCAGTGAATGAGATTACTTATATCTTTGCCCTTGGCAGCTTTATTATATCAGTTGTTAAAAATGAAAGACGTTTGACAAGCCTCAACACTCCCACTCCCGTGATGAATTTGAGAGGGTCATACATCTGATCACGTGATAAAACCATGCAATGGGAAATACTACATGTCCAAACAGTGCTGCGATTTGCTTACTTGTGGGGCTCAACATTGCTGAAAGTAACATAATTACTAGAGGCGATGGCTGAAATTCTACAATTAGAGCTTATTTGCAGATTTAGACGTCTGTTTAAATGGTTCAAATGGCTCTGAGCACTATGGGACTTAACTTCTGAGGTCATCAGTCCCACAGAACTTAGAACTACTTAAACCTAACTAACCTAAGGACATCACACACATCCATGTCCGAGGCAGGATTCGAATCTGCGGCCGTAGCGGTCGCGCGGTTCCAGACTGTAGCGCCTAGGACCGCTCGGCCAATTCGGCCGACGACGTCTGTTTAAAATTCAGTGTAAACGAATACATAAAGTCTATCTCATTTAATTTTCATGACATTTTTTATGTTGGATGGCTTTGTAAGTTCTTAAACTGGTGGTTAAATAGTGGATTAATGCCGCCCACGATCAAGTAATAATTATACGGCAAGTGAACTCAACACTACGTAGCTAATAAAACCAAACTGTAGTAATACAAGACGGCCCAGAGTAATGGTCATTGCTGTCACAGAATATGTTAAACGAAGACACACGTTAATGAGTAAATTATCATTGTAGTCATCGGCGTGAACTCCTACTGACTGGAGCAAAGTTGTTTTAAGTGAAGAGTCAAGCTTCGAAGTTAAGACCCGATGACCAGTGATCAAGTGTATGCATACGGCCCAGACAACGGTGGGATACCAGCTTGACTGTTGCTCGCCATACGAACCGACAATGAGGAGTGATGGTTTGGCGTGCCATTTCTTTCCACAGCAGGACTCCTTTGGTCGTCTTCCTTGGAGCACAGAGGTACATCGAAAATATTCTACGCAACGTTTCGTTACCTTTCATGGCTAGCCATTTCGGGCTTACATTAAAGCAAGATAATGCCCGACCACAGACGGTGAGAGGTTCTACTACTTGCCTTCCTGCTTGCCAATCCCTATGTGGGCCAGAAAGATCGCCTGATATCTCCCCAGATGAGAAAGCTTGAAGCATTATGGGAAAAGGACCCTGCAACCATCAAGGCGTTTTGCCTAACGCGTATGGCACGACATCCCTCAGGATGACACTCAACAACTCTATTAATCACACAATTTTTTACACTGAATGAATCATCAAATTTTTCTGAAGCTGTAATCATTTCTTTGTTTTTACATCACATCTTCCTGTTTCCGTTCAATTTGAATAATTCCTTTGTGGTTTGTCGTTTTTTCGTCTCAATGTGTATTTGTTTTTCATGGGCGCCTAACTAGGAAATGTTGTAGAACAAATCAAAGGATTGTGAAATTTAAGTTTTGTCTACGTGTAAAAGGCGTTTATTTGATCTGCATGCCACCACAAGATTAACAATAAACTGCCAGAAAGCTAGTTACTCGAATATTCAGTTAATCTGACTAAGAATAACGCTTACACAGTAGGAAGTACCAAAATTTACACGGCAGACTGGGTGGAGAACAAACCGCCAATATATTCACCCATGTAGGTTGCGAATTCGAAGTTAAAGAATTAAGAACAAGAATTTACAATAAATCAAATCAGCAACACAAGTTGCATATTAGGAACTTACACTTTCTCAATGTCAGAAAAGGGTGTCGAACAGCACCAGATTGCCAGCAGCACCTCTACATTAACCTCTCCAGACGCTGGCCAGTTGGCGATTGCTCCTACTTGTTCCTTCGCAACTCCTCATTTGAAATAAATCTCTGCATGGAGGGGACGACTCTACGCTGTTTCCACGTGATGGGGGGAACTGTGAAAGTGGCTGCATTCATGAAATGGCGGGAAAAAGTACACGTAACGTTCTCCTTTTCTGTACAAGACGTACGTTTTTAAACGCGAAATCGATACAGGGCCAAAGGAATCTCATCATGATGGGTCAGCCTTACCTCTTAATAACACTTTCTACAGAGTGACAATTATATTGAAATAACCAGACAATTAAGGGGACCACACTCTGCCAATCTAACCCACGTTAATTTAGGCAAGTATTTGACCCATTTCTGAAAAAACTATTTTATGGAGGACGTTAATATTTTTTACTGTATGATGCTAATAGAGCCAACTGTAGTAAAATCTACTTATCCATTTTATAGTTTTTAAGAAATACTTTTAAAATTTATTAACAAAATATATTAAGTTTTTTCAGCAGAAAATATTTTTTGTGAACTTTCTAATGGAGAATATTAATGAATGAGTACCAGAGGTGGCTTTTTATGGTATGTAGAGTCTTTGAATATTTCATTCATTTATCTGTGTTAGTTTCAGATATAATGGGGCATATGTACTGAAAATTTTAGTTTGCAGGAAATTGATTTTAAGAAAAAACTTTCGAAATTTGTTACTTACAGTTAATTAAAACTGTCCTGCTGCGTATGATGGCCCTTTTTTGGCATCTAGAAGGTCTTCCAGCTTCTTTTTCACCTTCCTGGGTGTATGTCTTGCTTTCTTGGCCATATTAGATGCAGACCTGTCTGCATCGGCTATCCTCATTTTATCGCAATGTTTTCACCAGGATTAATTCCCAGCCTTTTCAGTACCCAACACTTTCCAATATTACCACAATTTAATGTAAAAACAGCATCTTGAACTCCTTGTCTCATTAAATGCATGCCTACAAATACAGTTTTAGGAAGGCGGTTCCAAATTATGCTGTCGAAACATTCATTTGCGTTCTGTGTCTGCCCATGCAGACATTTCCTTAGAAGGACAGGTTTAATTGCTGTAATAACAGCACCAGCAACAGAATTCTGGTGAGAATAAGATTCTCCAGTTGCCTGAGCCCTATTGTATTTGTACCACGAATTTTCTCCTGATGGACACATCCATGACTTGGCTTATCATCAGCACAGGAATTATGGAAGAATATGGCCCAAACCTCCCTCTTCATTGCCTCCAGATTTCCTTTATTCCTCCTAATTGCCTGTCCATAGTATATCTGCAAGTTTTCTATAACAACTACTCGCAATCGCACTTGAACAAAACCAACAGCGTGTTTGAAAGCGTGTTGTTTACAAAGCAGAAACAAAAGAATACCGACCGTTGCATTCCAAGGATAGCCAACATACTCGGGAATATAAAAAGTCCCTGACGTGCAATGAAGGGGATGTTATAAAGATCTAAAACATATGCAGAGAAGTGGGTGACAGAAAACTGGGCGTGGCACATAAACACACGTAGTAGGAAAATCCTCTTTAAATGCTCGAGAAAATTTTTTTCCAGCAAAATCCTTTTCAGAGTACTTAAATAAATCCTTCATCTATCGAAGTATGATGAAAACCGAAGATCGATTTTTTTCCACCTGAACCACGGTGTCCCCTTAAAGGAAACACAGCAACTGGTTGGATGATGCTACGGTGTCTTGGCCTTGATGCTGGCACAGAAAGGCAAAAACGTCATGGTCTGTAATTCTCTGGGTACTGTAGAGTGTCTGTGGATTTCATTGACCGCAGGTGTGAAGGTGACAGCCTGGGTTTCAAAAGTTGGAGAGTGGGTCATCACCCAACTTCAGTGCAAGCTGCGTGTCTCACCAGAAGACGCTGCCTTCTGCCAACAGAATAGGCAATACAGACGTTTACAGCTACATACCACCCCAACGTGAAGGGCGGTAGGCTACTAATCCAAGCACACAGCTCCAGTAGCCTCACTAAGATAACCTTGAAAATGCGGCAAAAAGTCAGTTCATGTCACACAGCCATATATGACGTAAGTTCACAGTGTTACTATTTCAGTTTTTAGCTGTCAATGTAAGAGTAATCCCCCAAATACCGTCTCAGACAGACAACAAGCACCACGACTGAGTAATGAAAACTGGTCATAAACTGATATTCGACAGGTATCGATGGAGAAAATTTAAAATTGTGAATTTTGGGGGCCGTTGGTGGAATGTGCGGCGCTATAGCGCAATTTCACTGGTTAGCTGGCAACAGTAGTAACATGACGATACCAGGGCATAAAGTCTTTGCTAATTTCTTTTTGTGCACTAAGTTGCACAGTAAGTATACCTCGCAGACAGGCGCATGAACACTATACGCAGATGTGAGACAGGACGTATAGCTGGGCTCAAAGAAGTTGACTGGAGTTACCGGCGGACCCCTCGACGTTAGAATAGGGGCGATGCCACTATTCGACGATGGCAGGAATGGGTGAACCATGGCCCAACACAGCGTCAAGAAGGAAGAAGTCGACCTGCAAAACCGAGCGAGGTGGCGCAGTGGTTAGACACTGGACTCGCATTCGGAAGGGCGACGGTTCAATCCCGCGTCCGGCCATCCTGATTTAGGTTTTCCGTGATTTCCCTAAATCACTCCAGGCAAATGCCGGGATGGTTCCTCTGAAAGGGCACGGCCGACTTCCTTCCCCGTCCTTCGCTCATCTGATGAGACCGATGACCACGCTGTCTGGTCTCCTTCCCCAAATATCCAACCAACCGACCTGCAAAGACGACAGACGTGAACACCGAAAAATCGTCAAACAGGCGCTCCGAGCCACCATCGATCCGTCGTGTAACTGGTGCTTCAATGACCACTAACAGGCGGCTCCCACACAGGGGCCGAGCTAAGGGACACCTGGCGCCGACTACCATTGCCCTCTGTACACCAACAAACCAGTTTGGAGTGGTGTCGGGCACATTCGGCCGGAGTAGAATTGTGTCCAGCGATAAGTCCCGCTTCAACTGAGCCTCGAAGACGTGTCACCAGATACGCCGGACAGTGGTGGGATGTCCATCTGATCGTCGTCCGCCATACACTCTGCCAACCAGGTGTGATCGTCTGGGGTGCCATTTTTTTCATATCACGACCCATTTGGTTGTTGTATGTCCATCCTTTCAGCAGGAGGTCTCTGGGACGACTGCCGTTCACTATCGTGGCAAAAAATAAAAACACCTACAGCCGTCCTTATGGTTTTATTTTATTTTGTCGCTACCAGTTTCAACGCTTCATTGCGTCATCTTCAGGCTGTTCTCATGCGGTACAGGTAGATATGATCCCCATGTTGGCAGTTGATGGTTGGAATGCTGATACATCATCTGCGTATCCAGTAATGCTGGCAACTGATGGGTTATGCATGGGGATCATATCTACCTGTACCGCATCAAAACACCCTGAAGATGACGCAATGAAGAGTTGAAACTGGTAGCGACAAAATAAAATAAAATCATAAGGATGGCTATAGATGTTTTAATTTTTTGTCCCTTTGGTTGTCATCCGCGACTCCATTACACCACAGCGGTACGTCGACGATATTCTACGCCCTGTTTTGTTGCCATTCATGGAAAGCCATCCTCGACCTACATTTCGGCAAAGTAATGCCCGCCTAAAAACAGCCAGTCTTCCTACAGCTTGCCTTCGTGGTTGCCAAAACCTGCATTGGCTAACAAGGTCACCGGATGCCTGTCCGACTGAGAAAGTGTGGAGCATTATGAGCATCGCTCTCCATCAGCTCGGGATTTTGAGGATCTAAAGCGTCAATTGGAGTGAATTTCTCACAACATCCCTCAGGAGGACAACCAACAACTGTATAAATGAACCCCAAACTGAATAACTGCTTGCATATGAGCCGTAAGTGGACGAACGCGTCATTGACTTGCTCAGTTGGTGAAGCTCTATATCTTGAAAAAAATCACCTATTTTTTCTGAGATTGTAAGCATTTGTTAGCCTGTACATGAACGTCACATCTACCTATTTCATTCCATTAGGATAATTTCATCGTCCTCTTTTTGTCTTAGAGTGAATTTTTTGGTGCGCTAACGGGTTATGATAAATTTCAAATATCATGTGTCAGTGGAGAGATAACCCCTCTAATGGGTTCCCTCTGTCGGTCTGAAATATATTGAGCTTCGCGAGGAGTTGCAAGATCTCTTGTTCCCTTGATATCGAGCTCTCAAATAACAACAAAACAACATATTCAGCGGTTCTAGGTGCTTCGGTCCGGAACCACGCGGCTGCCACGGTCGCAGGTTCGAATTCTGCCTCGGGAACCGATGTGTGTGATGTCCTTTAGTTAGGTTTGAGTAGTTATAAGTCTAGGAGACTGATGACCTCAATGTTAAGTCCCATAGTGCTTAAAGCCATTTGAAGCAACATATTCAAGTGCACAACTAATTATTCCAGTCGCCAGCATGAGACTGTCTTCAATTTGACACTTCACAACTATAGACTCAAGAATGGCTTATACGAAGTGCTATGGTTGAAAAGCTCCATCACAAGATGAAATATGGAGCTGTTGACAACTAGTGAAGCTCCAGTTTTACCTCAGTCAGTTCTTTTTATTTGACGAAATACACAGCTCCTAATGGTCAGTCGTAGTGGTTACATGTGGTTCACTGATTTCCAAGTTCATAATTTACAGGTATAATTAACAAAGAGTTATCGACCAATCCTTTCTGCCCCTCTGCCCGTATTTTAGTACACCTAGTTAACATTATCGTCTCTGTCATCAAAATATTAAGTTTCATCTAAAGGTGATGATCTATTTTACTACAACTGTAACTGTCGTACGTGAGAGAAACTGCTGTTCCCCTTTTTCTCCTAGATATTGAAATGCAGAAACACGATTGTAGGTTACCAGATGTAAAATATGTATAAGGCTCCTAATTTGTATTACATGGATACCGTTTCACACTATTTTGTGTTTCATACCGGTAATTGTCTTGACTGAGTGGAAGCAGCTGCGTTCATTCTACTTTTAGTTCGGCACAAGATGTTATTCATCCTCACCAGTTCGAACATTATTCTTCAGATACTTAGAGTGAGCTGGGTACGTACCACACATTTGGGTGAATACTAGTTGTTGCTACTCTGTGTTGGCAGAATGCATGAATAGAATTTTATCCGATGAATATGTCGATATACAGGGCTATTACAAATGATTGAAGCGATTTCATAAATTCACTGTAGCTCCATTAATTGACATATGCTCACGACACACTACAGATACGTAGAAAAACTCATAAAGTTTTGTTCGCCTGAAGCCGCACTTCAGGTTTCTGCCGCCAGAGCGCTCGAGAGCGCAGTGAGACAAAATGGCGACAGGAGCCGAGAAAGCGTAAGTCGTGCTGGAAATGCACTCACATCAGTCAGTCATAACAGTGCAACGACACTTCAGAACGAAGTTCAACAAAGATCCACCAACTGCTAACTCCATTCGGCGATGGTATGCGCAGTTTAAAGCTTCTGGATGCCTCTGTAAGGGGAAATCAACGGGTCGGCCTGCAGTGAGCGAAGAAACGGTTGAACGCGTGCGGGCAAGTTTCACGCGTAGCCCGCGGAAAATTGGCTCATTCCACAACTGGAGACCGACAGCGCCGACTTCATCTTTCAACAGGATGGTGCTCCACCGCACTTCCATCATGATGTTCGGCATTTCTTAAACAGGAGATTGGAAAACCCATGGATCGGTCGTGGTGGAGATCATGATCAGCAATTCATGTCATGGCCTCCACGCTCTCCCGACTTAACCCCATGCGATTTCTTTCTGTGATGTTATGTGAAAGATTCAGTGTTTAAAACTCCTCTACCAAGAAACGTGCCAGAACTGCGTGCTCGCATCAACGATGCTTTCGAACTCATTGATGGAGACATGCTGCGCCGAGTGTGGGAGGAACCTGATTATCGGCTTGATGTCTGCCGAATCATTAAAGGGGCACATATCGAACATTTGTGAATGCCTAAAAAAACTTTTTGAGTTTTTGTATGTGTGTGCAAAGCATTGTGAAAATATCTCAAATAATAAAGGTATTGTAGAGCTGTGAAATCGCTTCAATCATTTGTAATAACCCTGTATATATCGGTTTCCACGACAGCTTCACACTTCCAGACTTGAGAATTTCCATATGAATTTCACAGCACATTACAGATCATAGCTATCTGGACACGTTATAAGACATATGTGACATCTGTAGGACAATAATTATTTGAATAAGTAAGTTTGGTTCTTAAATTTCCGCTGAGTGGGGGTAATCGCAGTTGAAAATCACCCGTCAGGGGACCACGGGGTGACATAGGTGCGGCCACGTTCTTTTCGTAGGGAACGTCCCATCATTCGTGTTAATGGGATTACGGGCAGTGCAGGGAACTGAAACCTATATATGCAGTCCAGCAAGGGATTTAGCGAACGCGCAATCTCTATTGGTAAGAGTCCTGTGGAAATGTACCTCACTGATGCACGACGTTACTTTTAGAAAATTCAACAATTTTTGAATTCTGATGATAAACCCATATTTAACACAGTATACTGATTAGATAACTTCGAAAATCGCCTGAAATTTACTTTGTGTAACAGCGTTATGTGGCCAATGACACAATTAAGGCGTACAGTACTAGACCTATAGGTTGCGAAGAGGCTTATTGACAACGGTTACCCGATAATCAGGCGCTTCAGTCTGAAACCGCGCAACCACTACGGCGCAGGTTCGATTCCTGCCTCGGGAATGAGTGTATGTGATGTCCTTAGGTTAGTTAGGTTTAAGTAGTTCTACGTTCTGGGGGACTGATGACCTCAGATGATAATCAGTTTATAGAAGCGTCATGTATCATACTAATATCTTCTGCAAATCATACAAGTCGTAAGATGATTACATCAGTTAAACCAGAGAATACCAAGCGGGGTAGCGCACTGGTTAGCACACTGGACTCGCATTTGGAAGGAGGATGGTTCAAACCCGCGTCCGACCATCCTCATTTAGGTTTTCCGTTTTTTCCCTGAATCAGGTAAATGCCGGGAGGGTTCCTTTGAAAGGATACCGCCACCCTCCTTCCCTGCCCTTCCCTAATCCCAGTGTGGGCTCCGTCTCTGACGATCTCATTGTCGACGGGCCATTAAACACCAACCTGCACCTCCTCCACCTAACCGAGAGAATCTATGGTGCAAACAAAGATCTTTGACGGAGGCTTTGTGATACTCCAACTTCACAAACCTGCTGGTGCATCAGGAACATAGAAGGAAACTAGCGACGTGTAGTGGAAATTAAGCTGGCAGTTAGTGTAAGAGATTCCAAAAAACTATCAGAGGGCTAGTGGGAGTTGCAGATAACATAGCACAGTAACTTAGTAGGTCTTCTAGAATACGATTTCCACACCTTGTTGGTTTTACCGTCACTGGGAAAATATCGCGTTCGAAAAGATCCAAACGAGTGAAGGACCAGTGCGTCTTTCAAGGATGGTATCTCCAAAGTTTTGCAGAGGAAGAGAATTTTTACACCAGTCGGACGTTACTGTTGTAAACAATTAAGGACCAATCCGGAGGTTTTACAGTAGGGACTTGGAAGCAGCTTGCTGCTCAAGGAGTGGAAGAAAATTTGAGGAAGAGAGAAAGTTCAACAGACGAAATGTGTGACTGAGCACGTGTAAGCGCGAGTTGCAGGACACGGAAGAGGCTATGGAAGGGAACGAATTCAGGATTTGCCAGCGATCTGCAGTCCGACCGAGGTAAAATACTGAACGAAATCATGACAGAGGTGTGTGAATGCACGGAAAATGCTGAGGCGTTCCGGCAAAGGGAGGCCGGTTGTGACAGATAATTGAATAGCAAAGTTTAGCGCCACAAAGTAGAGTCAGACTCTCAGCACCATGAACAAATTTCCACTGCAGGGATGGCACTTGTAAGCGTCGCCTTAGATCATTTTGCTAAGCGTACTTCTGTTTCAGTTTATGTGTTTCCTACGCTCGCAGGTAGCCCAATCATTTGAATCGCTTAGTATTTTTATGTGTTTTATTGTGACCGAGCTTTCTAAATGATAATCTACCTGTATTTATTCTACGCAACAAATGAGACCTTTCAGATGAAAGTAATCACAGTGCACTAGGAAATTCAGTAGAATGATGACCCATGTCTTACAACAGCCTGGAGCTAAACTAAGATAGGCGCGCGTGATCATGACTCGTCGTTTTCGGAGTCATCTCTTTTTAGAAATAGCACAAAACCAACATGTTATACTTTTACTAGTCGATGGTTCAATGCCGGAACGGAGGAAAAACTGTCCCATAATCTGAAACTATCGACTCTGTTCCTTACCAACTCCCTAACGAGAAAAACCTTCATGTTGCGTGGTACTCGTCTTACACAAAACTAACGCGAAATGGCTAGCTGAAGGCGCAAGCAGTCTAGCTGGCATTTACAAAACTATCAGCTCTATAGAGGTAATACTTGAAGCATTGCATCCTTCCTTTTTCAAAGTTATGAAGATTATTCATGTCCAATTTGTAATTCATGTAATAAATATTTATTCTCCCTTCTCCTCCCACAAGCTGTTAACCTTATCGAGGTAGGGTGTCTTGCGGGCCTCAGGGATCCAGCCAGTCCTACTGAAGCTGCAGCGGCAACAGTGGAGTACCTGAGAAGAGATTCATCAAGTTGTGAGCTGCCTTTTCAGTTATTAAATTGACAACAGTCTGGATGATTGACACGATTGTGTGCAGTTAGCCAACAGGGCCTTGCGGGGATGGTACTGCTAACGCGTAAAACCATGCGGAAACTGCATCTGTTACATTTCCCGAAGAGATGCAGTTCTTCTGTGAGGGTTACTGAGATAGCATCCACTTGAGTAAAATTTTCAAGTAGTAAAATAGTCGTCCAGTAGAATCCCTTGGCGGAGAGTAGTCAGGACGATGTTTTACCATGGAGAGTTCCGTCAACCGAGCCTTTATACCGGAGGTGGCTGTAACAACAATTTTTTGTCATGAGGTTTCCGATTAGTTTGAAGCGATCCGCCACAAATTAGCTATTGCTGCATCCTCTTCGTCGGACAGTTGCACTTGTACCTTATGTCCTCAATTATGTATTCCAATATCTGTGTCCCCTTACAACTTTCAACCTATTCGCTCCAGTACTATGAAACTGTTTTTTTGATGTCTCAACACGTGTCCCTCTCTTAGTAAGTGTGTACTACATGTACCTCCCATCGTCGATTCTGCGGAGGACCTCGGCATTTCTGATCAATCCACCTAATTCTCAATATAATGCTATAGCACCACATCTCAAAAGCTTCAGGTATTTCCTTTTCGGCCCACAGCCTAAAATTCGCTTCGATACAGTGATGTGCTCACTCCTGTATAATCAAGAATTTATTTCCCAGTGTAAGGCCTATATGTGATATTAGTATATTTCATTTCAGCATGAATGTCGTCTTTGCCTGTGCTGTTCTGCTTTTTACGTCGTCCTTGCTTCGTTCACCATATGTTATTTCCCTTCCAATGTAGCAGAGTTTCTCCACTCCAATTTTAATCTCATTTTTAATACCCTTTGATTACTTTCGTCTTTCTGCGATTGACTCTGTATTCGTACTATTTGTATATTTCAGAGTCATTTGTACTAGCTACCACCAATCACAGAGGTATCGGAACTGTGTTATTGGTAATTCAAAACTTTTTCCTCGCTCTTTAAATTCGCAGGCAGTAGTTTGGTTTCTCGTGCCTACGGTACAGATCTAGGCAACAATTCAGCATACAAGCGGTTCATCCCGGTGAAGGACGCTGCCACGTCCAAGCGACCACTGGGACGTGTGGGAGGAGAGTCACCAGTTGTGACCGCAGGGCCGCGACCAGGGCGCCGAACCACTCAGGAGGCGATTGTTCACTCTGCTCTCAGCTCAGGACGTCTCTAGTTGATTTCTGTGACCCTGTCCCGCCACTGGTCGGCCACTGTGGCCCCTCCGATATACTGCTGACTTGTTCACCAACTCTAGGGCATGACTAACTAGAGAATACAACAGCCACTTTATGTGTAATCTTTATGTTTCAGAAGCCCACGTCCTGACCAGGAGCCACATCGTCACCCATATAAATCCATTAGGGAAGTCATGAAACTCCTCCCTACTTCCACGGAGGACATCAATGTCATTAACGAATCTTATCACTGATATCCTTTCATCTTGAATTTTAATCCTATTCATGAATGTTGCTTTTATATTTGTTCTTCCCTGAACAATGCGGAACGGTCGACTATAATGTCAGACTGTTGTGTCCGTTGCCTACCGCCTACCGCCTGGCCCACAGCCAATCGTGGACCGTATACCGGGTATATTTGGACCATTTTTTTTTTTCTTTATTGTAATTTTGCGGACTGTCAGCAGCTTAGTACGCCGCTCTTCAGCCTTAAGTGGTACAATCATGCGACAAAGAGGCGACATAGACAATACAATGAAAATGACGGGCAAAAAAGTAGAGACAAAAAACAATAAACATGAAGCCGTTCACGCTGGACGATAAAAACACTAACACTTGTTGACACGGCGCACAGAACACGGAGGACGGCGACGGCACATGCGAACAGGGGAGTTGTAACTGCGAAAGAACGCGAAACACAAAACGAAACACACACACGAGACACTGATGGCGATGATCTCCGGCGCGCGAATGTTCACCATGCGTGTGCGAGTCCAGGGACCTGCCAAGAGAGGTGGAGGAGGAAGGGGAGTGGGAGAGCGAGAGGGGAGAGCAGAGATGCCACGGGCAGGGGAGATAAGGGGGGAGGGAGGAAGGGGGAGTGGAAGCCCAGGGGAAGAGGGGTGGGGGGAGGGGACGGGGAAAAAGGAAAGAGAAGGGAAGGGAAGAGAAGGGAGGGAGGGTGCCGAAAGGAAAGGACACTGGAAGTGGGGGGTTGGGCAGGGTCAAAGTTGATAGGAGGGGTAGATGGAGGGGAGGAGGACATCATCAGGGAGGGGGAGCTGGCGGAAGCCACCTTGGGAGAGGGTAAGGAGGGTGGAGAGATGGAGACTGGGTGGGACGTGGGAATACAGGCGCGGCAGCGGGCGGGGGTGGGAGAGGATCGGGGAGACGAGCGGGTGAGGAGGATCGAGTTTACGGGAGGTGTACAGGATCCATATCCTTTCAAGGAAAAGGAGAAGGTGGGGGAAGGGGATGAGATCATAGAGGATCCGCGTGGGGGAGGGGAGACGGATGCGATAGGCGAGGCGGAGAGCATGGCGTTCAAGGATTTGGAGGGATTTGTAAAAGTTAGGGGGGGCGGAGATCCAAGCCGGATGGGCATAACAAAGGATAGGGCGGATGAGGGATTTATAGGTGTGGAGGATTGTGGAGAGGTCCAGACCCCACGTACGGCCGGAAAGGAGCTTGAGGATACGGAGGCGGGAGCGTGCCTTAGCTTGGATTGACCGGAGATGGGGAGTCTAGGAGAGACGACGGTCGAGGGTGACGCCAAGGTACTTAAGGGTGGGAGTGAGGGCGATAGGACGGCCATAGACGGTGAGATAGAAATAAAGGAGGCGGAAGGAAGGGGTGGTTTTGCCTACAATGATCGCCTGGGTTTTGGAGGGATTATTTTGACCAGTTCAAATATTATTATCATGACTGCTTCTTTAACTTCAGCGATTGAGTGAACACAGGGGTTTGTATGAAAGGATTACATTCTAATTAGTACAATACATTTCATAAAATGCAGAGGAAGTAATGCGAAAAATTGTATGTCCTCAAAGTTAGAGTAGATCTGTGAGCCGTGGTAAAATTTGCTGTTTTGAAAAGCACCCCGCAGCGCGTAGTGCTAAGCAGTCGCCCTCGGTTTCTGGCGGTGGCGCCACTGTGACAATCGCAGCTTTGGTGTCTCCCTCTGGTGGAAAAGGGGAAAGGTTGCCTGTTCACGTGCATTTAAGGAGCGCTATAAGCTCGCCAATGATAGTTGGTCAGTCGGAGTGAGGCTGGGTCAGTCTCACGTCACCAGTTGCTGGTCTGTCTCTCGTTCGCATTTGTGCGGCAGTAAGTGTCTGTCTGTCGTCGAAGTGCTAGTATGTCTGTCGTTTGAATCAAACTTTAAAGCCAGAAAATGAGAGTCTTGCCTCTCCGCCAGTAACAGAACTCAGCTAGTGGTCACCCAGTCGAGGCTGAGTTCCTGCATCTGAGTCTGCGCGTTAATGCCGCCAGTCACCTCGAGTTGCTCGGGCAACGGGTATTGGCAGTTTGATTGATCGGTTGGTCGGTCGCGCACTGAGACACAAGATGACTTGTCCGTCTTGAGCGTCGGCGCATGTGAGGTTCTCACGTGAGTACAGTGGGCCGCGCCGCATACAAAGGGGTAGTGACTTCGCGGTCGACACGAGAGCAACAGGAGTCAACCCACGACATCTGGCTGGCCGGGGCGATCTGCGACGCCCTGAGACGGGAGATCGGCGCGCCTTCCTGCGTCCGTTGAAGCGGCTGGCAGCGGACGGTTCGGGAGAGCGCTGGGGATGCTGCGCCAGATCTTGGCCAGAAATAGCAGTTGATTAGAAATTAAGTGATTGGAGATATGCTGTTTCATTTACTTGTAAATTTTACTTGTTTTCTTGGTGAGGTCACCAGCTGCCTAGCTTTGGGGTCGTCCCACCATTCTTATCCGTTTTCCCACCCGCGTGAAGGTGGTTATTTATGAATTGGGTGGTCCGTTTTTTTCCCCTTGTGGAGTAGGGGCGGGTTAGAGCAATCTGCGGTTCGGGTTGTTCAGTAATCCCCCTGTAAATCTGCCATACGTTAATACCTGCCCCTGTCATGTTTGTCGGACTCGGTGTTAACGAATTTATCGCTGAAGGTGTAAAGGCCAAATTTCTGAAATATGTTTTTATCTTGCCGAACATCTTGAGAGGCGGTATATGTGTAATGTAGAGCATGTTTGTACGTTGTATGTAAGACTGCATCTCATGGGTTTTTATTTAAATAGTCATTTTAGTATATAAAGTTGTCACAATTCCAACGTAAGAGTTTTCTTTTAAAAACAAGTTTCACTTTCGGTGGCAAGTAATTTTTTTATTGGGAGTGTTTTGTACCATTTCAATCCTTCCTACGGGGTGCATAGTTTATGTATTTCTGTGAGTTGTTAAAATTTTTAGTTTAAAGTAATCTGGTGTGTTGCAGATTTGCACCAGTGTAGTCTTTCAGAGGTTGTTGTGAGCGGTCGTGACTACGGCCGTGTTAAAAGAGAGCGGCATGGTTCTCACCCCGAAAGCTCATACTGTAAAAAGAAAAAAAAAATTGTTCTTTCTGCCCCTGAATAAAATGTAACTTGATATTTAGAGGGTGCTTTCCGATTATAATTTTTAAATCTGATTTTTTTTTCTTTACAGGGGGTTTTAGGAATAAAATTTCCACTTGTTGAAAGAAATTTAATTTCACCAGTTACCCATTGGTAACTCCTTCCAAGCTCACATACTGTGATTAAATGTGTTAATGTTCTTGATGAATCGCTAGTAAATAAAGCAAATTCTTTAAGAAAAGATTTTGAAAGTAAATTCACGGTTCAATCTGGAGAAAAACTGACTGGCATATACAAGTGTCAACTACCATTTCATTTGCGGTCAGTATTTCAAAGACACAATGAAACTTTGCTCACCCAGAAATGAGTACACAACAAATGTGATCCATCTTTAAAATTTTAAATACAATAAAAGGTCAAAATTTTTGCTAACATTTTTGGGAAACCGCGATCTTGTAAGTTATTTAAAATGAGTGAGAAAACAGTCTAGATCGCAATGGTTATTCAATTAAAATGACCGGTTTCGGCCTAGTCTTAGGCCATTTAGAGACGGCACCATCGACTGAAGTTGACGATGTATACAATAGTCAGTTGACGTTAGTCGCTGAATCTGAGCAGTTTCGTTCCCTCCTTCTGTCCCATCAGCCACACCCACCCCACCACTGCTATGCATACGTCCTCCATCCTTATACCACCACGTTCCTATCGTCTTCGCTGGCCAATATTTTCCCCGTGAACAAATGACTCCCCATCCCATGGCTGGTCCTCCTAATTTCTAGTGACAAGGACGTGTTTCTTTCTGCAACAAGTTTCCAGTTGTTTTAAATGTGCGCTTATTGTCTTTCATTTTAATTTTCATTATTGTTACTGGCCGGCCGTTGTGGCCGAGCGATTCTAGGCGCTTCAGTCCAGAACCGCACGTCCGCTGCGGTCGCAGGTTCGAATCCCGTCTCGGGCATCGATGTCCGTGATTTCCTTAGGTTACTTAGGTTTTTAGTACTTCTAAGGTCTAGGGGACTGATGACGTCAGATATTAAGTCCCATAGTGCTCACAGCCCTTTGAACCATTTTATTATTGCTGTTTTTAACTAGCACTGCGAAAAGTCTTCTGTCGCATATCTCAAAACTTTGCAAAAACAGACATAATGTCCGATAGGATAGCAGCAATCAGTGATTTTACAATGTTACTTATAATCAGTTTTGACTGCAAAATTTTTATTCATATGAACGGTTTCCGTACATACAGAACCATCTTCAGATCTGATATTTCTGTTAGAGGAGTAACCCGTCCAGTCCCAGCAACTTTCACATGCTAAGTCACATGTGAAATTTGCTGGATTTGGACGGGTTCAAATGGCTCTGAGTCCTATGGGACTTCACCTGAGGTCATCAGAACTTAGAACTAATTAAACGTAACTAACCTAAAGACATCACACACATCCATGCCCGAGGCAGGATCCGAACCCGCGACCATAGTGCTCGCGCGGTTCAGACTGTAGCGCCTAGAACCGCTCGGCCACCTGGCCCGGCATTTGGACGGGTTACTCCTGTAACCGAAATATCAGATCTGAAGATGGTTCTGGATGAACCGAAACCAGTGTTATGAATAAAATTTTTGCAATCAAGGCGGATTATAAGGAAATTTATCTCAAAACCTCCATTCCATTTTTCACGTTTAAAAAGTTTTAAATCCAGTGTGTATATCTGCGCTATCTATTTCTTGTTTTTCATCAAATTTACTTAGATATTGGAAGTTGGCTGAAGAGCGGGTTGGCTGATAGCCGACCCCTGCCGCGCGTGTGGGGGGAGTGGGGGATGAAATAACAATTAAAATAAAATATCCACCTGTTTGAATAGCCCTGTATTCAGGATGCACTGAATGACCTTTTGTTTATGCGAATTTAGTAGCAGTATAATGGACAGCTGTCTGAATAATGATCGCGACCTGTGTCAAAAAGTACGCTCTCAAGTAAAGTGCTTGCTTCTTTTTTCCTTTCATCAGCTCCTCAATTAAACAGGCGTGGATACATCCCTGTAAGAGACTGATAGATGCAGACTCGTGAAGCGATTACACGAGGCTCACACCACACCACCTCCCTCTTTCCTTTTTGCCGCCCGTCCCGTGCCGGCGTTTCTGGACTACGGCGCCCCGGTAGAGCGAGCAGCGCAGCGCTTTACGCAAAATGGAAATCGGGCGAGTGGCCTGACAAGGCGCTGATGAAAGCGGCGCCCGGCGGGGGCACAAAGGCCTAAGAGAATTAATTGTCTTGTTTGAAGGCCCGCGCCCCTGCGCTCGCGCGGGCCCACACACGGCAAGAATCGCGCCGGAAACCCATTACCCGGGCGTCGGCGTCGGCGGCGTCGCCGTCGGCGCAGCCCTCGTCGAATATTAACGGCCGCCGTATGTGCCGCCGCCGGCCCAGCCGAAGCCGCGCTCTCCCACCTCATGTGAGAGTCATGAGCCGGCGCTGCCTAGTTGGGGCGTGTCGCACACGCCTAGCCCAAACTAACCTCGCCCTCCGCGCCATACTGCCTGCCTGGCTCTGCCATCGGTTGCGACACGCCGGAGTCGGGGCTCTCCGACGCACGCACAGTCTGTACCCGTAGCCTTAATGTACGAGGGCAGTTCAATAAGTAATGCAACACATTTTTTTCCTCGGCCAATTTTGGTTGAAAAAACCGGATATTTCTTGTGGAATATTTTCAAACATTCCCGCTTCGTCTCGTATAGTTTCATAGACTTCCGACAGGTGGCAGCGCTGTACGCAGCTGTTAAAATGGCGTCTGTAACGGATGTGCGTTACAAACAACGGGCAGTGATCGAATTTCTTTTGGCGGAAAACCAGGGCATCTCAGATATTCATAGGCGCTTGCAGAATGTCTACGGTGATCTGGCAGTGGACAAAAGCACGGTGAGTCGTTGGGCAAAGCGTGTGTCATCATCGCCGCAAGGTCAAGCAAGACTGTCTGATCTCCCGCGTGCGGGCCGGCCGTGCACAACTGTGACTCCTGCAATGGCGGAGCGTGCGAACACACTCGTTCGAGATGATCGACGGATCACCATCAAACAACTCAGTGCTCAACTTGACATCTCTGTTGGTAGTGCTGTCACAATTGTTCACCAGTTGGGATATTCAAAAGTTTGTTCCCGCTGGGTCCCTCGTTGTCTAACCGAACACCATAAAGAGCAAAGGAGAACCATCTGTGCGGAATTGCTTGCTCGTCATGTGGCTGAGGGTGACAATTTCTTGTCAAAGATTGTTACAGGCGATGAAACATGGGTTCATCACTTCGAACCTGAAACAAAACGGCAATCAATGGAGTGACGGCACACCCACTCCCCTACCAAGAAAAAGTTTAAAGCCATACCCTCAGCCGATCAACTCTGAAGTGTATTGTGCTACTCTTCAGAAATTTAAGAAACGACTTCAGCGTGTTCGTAGGCACAAAAATCTGAACGAACTTCTCCGTCTTCATGACAACGCAAGACCTCACACAAGTCTTCGCACCCGAGAGGAGCTCACAAAACTTCAGTGGACTGTTCTTCCTCATGCACCCTACGGCCCCGATCTCGCACCGTCGGATTTCCATAAGTTTGGCCCAATGAAGGACGCAATCAGTGGGAGGCACTACGCGGATGATGATGAAGTTATTGATGCAGTACGACGTTGGCTCCGACATCGACCAGTGGAATGGTACCGTGCAGGCATACAGGCCCTCATTTCAAGGTGGCGTAAGGCCGTAGCACTGAATGGAGATTACGTTGAAAAATAGTGTTGTGTAGCTAAAAGATTGGGGAATAACCTGGTGTATTTAAATGCTGAATAAAACAACACCTGTTTCAGAAAAAATGTGTTGTATTACTTATTGAACAGCCCTCGTACACTAAGGTAAGGCAGGAAAAGGGATGAGACACCTGCCAGTATCGTGTCGGACCTCTTTTTGCCGGTCGAAGTGAAGCAAATCGACGTGGCTTTGACTCAACGAGTAGTTGGAAGTCCACTGCTGCTATACTGAGCCATGGTGGCTACATAAACGTCCATAGCTATGGGAAAGTGTTGCCACTACAGGGGTTTGTTCACGAACTGACCTCACGGTTATGTCCCGTGAATGTTCGACAGGATTCATTTCGGGCGATCTGGGTGGCCAACCATTCGCTCCAATTGTTCAGGATGTTCTTCAGGCCAATCACGATCTGTTGTGTTGGCAGAAGAGCCGTGTTATGAATGGAGGCCGAAATGCACGCGTTTAGCTCACGCAGGCTGGCGTGAGGAGGGAAGAACTATACTGACACTTCAGAAAGCGGACGAAATTAGTTTGATACTTAACTTTAATCCATTAATGATGAATGTCGCTCTTGACGGTACATGATTGACAATATTGTCTGTTCAGAATTCATTGTAATTACTGAATATGGCGCCGTGCTAGGTCGTAGCAAATGACGTAGCTGATGGCTATGCTAAACTTTCGTCTCTGCAAATGAGAGCGTATGTAGACAGTGAACCAACGCTAGCAAAGTCGCTGCACAACTGGGGCGAGTGCTAGGGAGTGTCTCTAGACTTGACCTGCCGTGTGGCGGCGCTCGGTCTGCAATCACTGATAGTGGCGACACGCGGGTCCGACGTATACAAACGGACCGCGGCCGATTTAAAGGCTACCACCTAGCAAGTATGGTGACACCACACGATCAATCGTGGCCTCGTGACATGGCATATGGTCATTCATAAAAATTCCATCGTTGATTGAGAACATATCAATGAATGGCTGAATATAGTCTTCAAGTAGCCGAACATCCAGAGCACCCCATTCTATCTAAACACAGCCACATCACTGTGGAACCAACACCAGCTTGCACAGTGTCTTTTTGACAACTGGGTCGCCGCGCGGGGTTAGCCGAGCGGTCTCGGGCGCTGCTGTCATGGATTGTGCGGCTGGTCCCGGCGGCGGTTCGAGTCCTCCCTCGGGCATGGGTGTGTGTGTTTGTCCTTAGGATAATTTAGGTTGAGTAGTGTGTAATCTTAGGGAGTGATGACCTTAGCAGTTAAGTCCCATAAGATTTCACACTCATTTGAACATTTTGAACAACTGGGTCCGTGGCTTCGCGGGATCTGCGCCACGATTGAACCCTACCATCAATGCTTACCAACTTACATCCGGACCCATCTACACAGGCCACTGTTTTCCAATCGTCTAGCGTCCAAACAACATGGCCACGAGCCCAGCAGAATCCTGTAGGGGATGTCGTGCTGTTAGCGAATGCACTCGCGTTGGTCGACTGTTGACACAGCCGACTAACGACATATTTCGTCCCACTGCCCTAATGGATACGATCGTCGATCGTCACACATTGTGTACTGCGGTTATTTCAAGCTGTGTTTCTTGTCTGTTAGCATCGACAACTCTACGGCAAATACCTCTGCCGTTGATCGATAAGTGAAGGCAGTCGGCCGTTGTGCGAGGTAATGTGATATTCTCAGTACATTCTTGACACTGCGGTTCTCAGAATATTGAAATCCCTAACGAGTTCCGAAACGCAATGTCCGATGTGTCTCGCTCCAACTAGCGTTCCGCGTTCAGAGTCTGTTAATCCCCGTCGTGCGCCCATAATGACGTCGGAGTCATTTTCAAGTGAATCACCGAAGTACAAATGACAGTTCTGCCAACCTGTTCAAATGTTCAAATGGCTCTGAACACTATGGGACTTAACATCTAGGGTCCTCAGTCCCCTAGAACTTAGAACTACTTAAACCTAACTAACCTAAGGACAGCACACAACACCCAGCCATCACGAGGCAGAGAAAATCCCTGACCCCGCCGGGTATCGAACCCGGGAACACGGGCGTGGGAAGCGAGAACGCTACCGCACGACCACGAGATGCGGGCAGTTCTGTTAACGTGCTGCCCTTTAATACCTTGTGCACGCCACACTTCCGCCATCTGTATGTGTGCATCACGCCATTCCAAGAGTTATGTCACCTCATCGTGTAGTCCGTCCATCATAAGATCAATCCTGACGTAAACATTACGCTGCGTATTATTGCCATTTTGTTATTACCTCATTGCATTCATTTTTTCAGCCGCGTAGATGGCCTGCAGTATCCAGAGAAGATTATAAGACGCTTTACCGGTGCATTTAACCAGAGAATCCGTATTGTGACTTTTTTTACACGCACGTATGATGCTTGTCACAGAAACGCCAGCAAACTCGGATGTCATTCCTTTGGAGTTACTTTAATCGTAGCGATGCATGTTTTTCCCACAACGTGTCGAAAACATCGAGAACTATCAGTTGTTTACCACCTTTTAAGAGTGGTCCTCTCCTATGTTTCACAAAAGAACGCGGTTCAGTTTCAACCATTTTCTCAGTACGCATGGGATACACGAACGAGTGAATGGCAACTCAGTGACCGTCCGCTTGAATGTTGAGAAGTAAACTACTGGCCATTAAAATTGCTACACCACGAAGATGACGTGGTACAGACTTGAAATTTAACCGACAGGAAGAAGATGCTGTTTTACGCAAACGATTAGCTTTTCAGAGCGTTCACACAAGGTTGGTGCCGGTGGTGACACCTACAACGTGCTGACATGAGGTAAGTTTCCAATCGATTTCTCATACACATACAGCAGTTGACCGGCGTTGCCTGTTGAAAAGTTGTTGTGATAACTCGTGTAAGGAGGAAAAATGCGTACCTTCACGTTTCTGACTTCGATAAAGGTCAGATTGTAGCCCATCGAGATTGCTAATTATCGTATCGCGACATTGATGCTCGTTGGTCGAGATCCAATGACGGTTGGCAGAATATGGAATCGATGGGTTCAGGAGGGTAATACGGAACGCCGTGCTGGATCCCAACGGTCTCGTATCACTAGCAGTCGAGATGATAGGCATCTTATCCACAAGGCTGTAACGGATCGTGTAGCTACGTCTCGATCCCTGAGTCAACACATGGGGACGTTTGCAAGACAACAACCATCTGCACGACGTTTGCAGCAGTATGGACTATCAGCAGACCATTGCTGCGTTTACCCTTGACGCTGCGTCACAAACAGGAGTGCCTGCGATGGTGTACTCAACGACGAACCTGGGTACACGAATGGCAGAATGTCATTTTTTTTCGGATGAATCCAGGTTCTGTTTACGGCATCATGATGGGCGCATCCGTGTTTGGCAACATCTTGGTGAACACACATTGGATGCGTGTTTTCGTCATCGCCATACTGGCGTATCACCCGGCGTGATGGTATGGGGTGCCATTGGTTACACGTCTCGGTCACCTCTTGTTTGCATTGACGGCACTTTGAACAGTGGACATTACATTTCAGATGTGTAACGACCCGTTCTCTACCCTTCATTCGATCCCTGCGAAACTCTACAATTCAGCAGGATAAAGCACTATCGCATGTTGCAGGTTCTGTAAGGGCCTTTTTGGATGCAGAAAATGTTCGACTGCTGCCGTGGCCAGCACATTCTCCAGATCTCTCACCAATTGAAACCGCCTAGTCAATGGTGGCCGAGCAACTGGCTCGTCACAATACACCAGTCTATACTCTTGAAGAACTGTGGTATCGTGTTGAGGCTGCATGGGCAGCTGTACCTGTACACGCCATCCAGGTCCTGTTTGACTCAATGCCCAGGCGTATCTAGGCCGTTATTACGGCCAGAGGTGGTTGTTCTGGGTTTTGATTTCTCATGATCTATGCACCCAAATTGCTTTAAAATGTAATCACATGTCAGTTCTAGTATAATGTATTTGTCCAATGAATATCCGTTTATCATCTGCATTTATTCTTGGTGTAGCAATTTTAATGGCCAGTAGTGTAGTTGGGGGGGGGGGGGAGGAGGGGAGGTGACACCTCAGTCCCTTTTCTGCAGCACTCATGGCGGGAGAGGGTCTGTCCAACCGTCTGGACCTTACTGGAGAATGATTTATATGACTGAATGCTCCTCTAAGGTACACCAGTCCTTAAAAACTGAGGAAGAGTGAGCAGAACATTGTAACATACAAACGTCTATTTTCCTTCTTACAGTGAATTTACTTGCAAGTGTACAACGCGGGACGTCATTTCGATAATAATTAAAAAAAGAAGAAATTAACTGATAGTGGTCTCGAACCCACAGCCTTGTTTATGAAAATCAGTTACTACAATGAGGTCACAAAACTCGTGTCGAACCTCCTTTTTTCGGCGAATACAGCACCTCGACGTAGTATGGACTCAACAAGTCGTTGGCAGTCCCCCGTAAAAATAATGAACTAAGGTGAGTCTATAACAGACCGCAATTGCGAAAGCAGGATTTTAGTGAAGGAACTGACTTGTCGATATTGTTCCATAAATTTGCGATGGAGTTCATGTCGGGCAATCTGCGTAGCTAAATCATTTGCTCAAACTGTCCAGAATGTTCTCCAAAGTGGACAATCGCTGTCTGGCGACATGGCACGTTAGCATCCATAAAAAATCCATATCGTTGTTTGTGAACATAATGTCCATGAATGGCCAAAAATGGCCTCCTGATAGCCGAACGTAACCTAGGATCCAGTCCATTCCATGTGAACACAGCGCACACCACTATTGGAGCCACCACCAGCTTCCACAGTGCCTTGGTGACAATCTGGCTCCATGGCTTCGGAAATGATCTCAGCCACAGTGAAACTATACCGTCAGGCCTTACTAACTGAAATCGGAACTTATCAGACCAGGCCAAGGTTTTCCAGTCGTGTACGGTCCAACCAATATGGTCAGCAGTCTGGGAAAGGCGCTGTAGGCGATGTCGTAATTTTAGCAAAGGCACTCACGTCGGTCATCTGCTGCCATTACCCGCTAACGCCAAATTTCGCCCCGCTGCACTAACAGACTCGTTCATCGTACGCTCCACACTGATGTCTGGTTGTTTCACGCAGTGTTACTTGTCTGTTAGCACTGACATCTCTTCACATACGCCGCCTTCCTCGATCGTTAACTGAAGGCAGACGGCCACTGCGTTCTATATGTATGGAATTTGGTATTCTCGGCACATTCTTGACAATGTGTACCTCAGAATACTGAATTCACAAACTATTTTCGAAATGGAATGCTCCATGGGTCTAGTTTCCACTCCAATTCCGCGTCCGAAGTCTGTTAATTACCGTTGTGTGAACATAATCATGTCGGTAACCTCTTCACATGGATTACCCGAGTACAACTTCGCCTGCTTAGCTGGGTGGTGACGTGCTCGAATCCCATTCGAGTGGGCCCGGGTTCGATTCCCGGCCGGGTTGGAGATTTTTCTCCGCTTGGAGACTAGCTGTTGTGTTGAAACTTCCTGGCAGATTAAAACTGTGTGCCCGACCGCGACTCGAACTCGGGACCTTTGCCTTTCGCGGGCAAGGTCTCTACCAACCGAGCTACCGAAGCACGACTCACGCCTGGTCTCACATCTTTACTTCTGCCAGTATCTCGTCTCCTACCTTCCAAATTTTACAGAAGCTCTCCTGCGAACCTTGCAGAACTAGCACTCCTGAAAGAAAGGATATAGTGGAGACATGGCTTAGCCACAGCCTGGAGGATGTTTTGCAGAATGCGATTTTCACTCTGCAGCGGAGTGTGCGCTGATATGAAACTTCCTAGCAGGAAGTTTCATACAGTTTTAATCTGCCAGGAAGTTTCATATCATCGCACACTCCGCTGCAGAGTGAAAATCTCATTCTGGGTGTTGTGTTGTCCTCATGATCATTTCATCCTCATCACCGGCGCGCAAGCCGTCCACTGTGGCGTCGACTCTAGTATGAGTTGCACTTGGCGGACGAACTTCCCAGGATGGGACCTCCCGGCCAACGACGCCATACGCTCACTTCATATTTTGCCTGAGAACAAGTGACAGCTCCACCAATGCAGTGCACTCTCTACATGTGCATATTGCTATTCCATGACTTTTGTCACCTCACTGTATACTGTATTCGTCGTAAGGATAATTCTTGATGTAAATATTACGCTGCGTATTCTACTGCCCTTGCTATTACCTCACTGGATTTTATTTACCGCTGAGTCAGCAACAGTAATGACCTTACGTTCAAAAATGGCTCTGAGCACTATGGGACTTAACTTCTGAGGTCATCGGTCCCCTAGAACTTAGAACTACTTAAACCTAAGGACAGCACACACATCCATGCCCAAGGCAGGATTCGAACACGCAAACGTAGTAGTCGCACGGTTCCAGACTGTAGCGTCTACAACCGCTCGGTCACCCCGGCCGGCTTAATGACCTTACGTTTTATGCGGCAGCGTAGCTAGCCCGCACTACTCAGCGAAAATACCACATGCACAAACCATTGCCGTTGCATTTAAATAGGGACCCGTACAGCGTCTTTCTTTACACGCTCGCATTGCACTTGTCACACGAACTCCGATGAACTCGAATGTCATAGCCATATGTTCCTTTTAACGATAGCGGCGCATGTTTTTTTCCGATAACGTCTCTAAATCACTAAGGACTATGATTTTTTTCACAGCTTTTTGACGGTGTTAATGTTGTGTGTTTCACAAAACAACACTACCCAGTTTCAACCATATTCACCGCATGCATAGGAAACACGAAGGAGTGAGAAGTGCCACAATAACTGTATACATGAGTGTTATGACGGCATTTTGGGGGGGGGGGGAGGGAGGGTTCATCCCTTTTTCCTGAATACTCACAATGGGAAAAGTTCTTTGCATCTGCTACACTCTGGACCTTTATTCAGAAGACGCGTAAACTGAAAGCTCCTGTACAACTGCAAACTGATGAAATGTGAGCAGTGTATTGTCACACACAAAGTTCGACTTTCCTTTCTACACTCACCGATCGAGGTGACGCACTGGTTAGAACACTGGACTCGCATTTGGGAGGACGACGGTTGAAGCCCGCGTCTGGCCATCCTGATTTAGATTTTCCGTCTTTCCCTAAGCCGTCCGGGGTTGCCGAGCGGTTCTAGGCGCATCAGTCTGGAACCACGCGACCGCTACGGTAGCAGGTTCGAATCCTGCTTCGGGCATGGATGTGTGTGATGTCCTTAGGTTAGTTAGGTTTAAATTGTTCTAAGTTCTGGGGGACTGATGACCTCAGATGTTAAGTCTCATAGTGCTCAGAGAAGTTTGCACCCTTTTTGCCCCTAAATCGCTTCAGGCAAATGCCCGGATGGTTTCCCCATCCTTCCCTAATCCGATCGATAACTTTGCTGTTTGATCCCCTCCCCAAAATCAACCAACCAACCCTCCATACACTACATGAACTCTCAAGCGTACAACACAAAGTGGTTCAAATGGCTCTGAGCACTATGGGACTTAACATCTGAAGTCATCAGTCCCCAAGAACTTAGAATTGCTTAAACCTAACTAACCTAAGGACATTACACACATCCATGCCTGAGGCAGGATTCGAACCTGCGACCGTAGCGGTCCCGAGGTTACAGATTGAAGTGCCTAGATCCGCTCGGCCGGCGTACAACTCAGGCGCCATTTCGATAAACATTAAAAAAAAGTTTAACTGACAATGGAATGGAACCAATAGCGTTGGATCTACAAGTCAGTTACTATCCAGTACGCTACCACCATCGTGCAAATACACTCCTGGAAATTGAAATAAGAACACCGTGAATTCATTGTCCCTGGTAGGGGAAACTTTATTGACACATTCCTAGGGTCAGATACATCACATGATCACACTGACAGAACCACAGGCACATAGACACAGGCAACAGAGCATGCACAATGTCGGCACTAGTACAGTGTATATCCACCTTTCGCAGCAATGCAAGCTGCTATTCTCCCATGGAGACGATCGTAGAGATGCTGGATGTAGTCCTGTGGAACAGCTAGCCATGCCATTTCCACCTGGCGCCTCAGTTGGACCAGCGTTCGTGCTGGACGTGCAGACCGCGTGAGACGACGCTTCATCCAGTCCCAAACATGCTCAATGGGGGACAGATCCGGAGATCTTGCTGGCCAGGGTAGTTGACTTACACTTTCTAGAGCACGTTGGGTGGCACGGGATACATGCGGACGTGCATTGTCCTGTTGGAACAGCAAGTTCCCTTGCCGGTCTAGGAATGGTAGAACGATGGGTTCGATGACGGTTTGGATGTACCGTGCACTATTCAGTGTCCCCTCGACGATCACCAGTGGTGTACGGCCAGTGTAGGAGATCGCTCCCCACACCATGATGCCGGGTGTTGGCCGTGTGTGCCTCGGTCGTATGCAGTCCTGATTGTGGCGCTCACCTGCACGGCGCCAAACACGCATACGACCATCATTGGCACCAAGGCAGAAGCGACTCTCGTCGCTGAAGACGACACGTCTCCATTCGTCCCTCCATTCGTCCCTCCATTCACGCCTGTCGCGACACCACTGGCGGCGGGCTGCACGATGTTGGGGCGTGAGCGGAAGACGGCCTAACGGTGTGCGGGACCGTAGCCCAGCTACATGGAGACGGTTGCGAATGGTCCTCGCCGATACCCCAGGAGCAACAGTGTCCATAATTTGCTGGGAAGTGGCGGTGCGGTCCCCTACGGCACTGCGTAGGATCCTACGGTCTTGGCGTGCATCCGTGCGTCGCTGCGGTCCGGTCCCAGGTCGACGGGCACGTGCACCTTCCGCCGACCACTGGCGACAACATCGATGTACTGTGGAGACCTCACGCCCCACGTGTTGAGCAATTCGGCGGTACGTCCACCCGGCCTCCCGCATGCCCACTATACGCCCTCGCTCAAAGTCCGTCAACTGCACATACGGTTCACGTCCAGGCTGTCGCGGCATGCTCCCAGTGTTAAAGACTGCGATGGAGCTCCGTATGCCACGGCAAACTGGCTGACACTGAAGGCGGCTGTGCACAAATGCTGCGCAGCTAGCGCCATTCTACGGCCAACACCGCGGTTCCTGGTGTGTCCGCTGTGCCGTGCGTGTGATCATTGCTTGTACAGCCCTCTCGCAGTGTCCGGAGCAAGTATGGTGGGTCTGACACACCGGTGTCAATGTGTTCTTTTTTCCATTTCCAGGAGTGTATTTGGCGGATATCCTTGGACCACATGTGAGCTACCTTTCATGCGACAGTTACCTTTCTACCATTTTTGAACAGGACAACGGTCGTCCATATTTGGGACACATCACTATGAACTGGGTACTCCTGTGGTCATCAGGATCCCTACCACTATTCTCGGTAGACGTGGGACTTTCTCGGACGTCATCTCTGCCAAGGACCAATGACAACAACTGTGGGCCATCTTGCCTCAGAAACCGATAAATCGCTTTATGACACCCATCACAACCGAATGAGTGCATGCATGCAGTCCTGCTTTGTTGTACTGAGAAGTAGGGTCATATTGCCAAGTTCTTTGTAAACTGGAGTCGATTTTGTAATCACTAACGAAAGATCTCCTACCATCACTACCAGAGAAGATTCATTCTACTTTCTTCTCCTTTTTTGGGCGCTTCAATATTTACCTGCACTGTGTAAAATCATATTATTGAACATTTCCTTGACGATTAGCTCAGTAGTCACAGTTGCGAAACTGCTACGTCATCACTTCCCTCGTATCATAAAGAATTTCTCAGTATTGGGAAGCATACATAGCTTTACGATGAACATTCGACAAAGAAGAATCACATTTCCGTAAGGTTCTCTGATGATTGAAACATCCACAAAGAGACCGGAGCAGCTTATCGACTTACATTTGTGTGACTGACCACTCAGCTGTGAGATTTTTCGATACAATTGAGGACTATCAATACACTCCTTATTATAGGTGATTCGACTAATCACCGATTTGGGGGCAAGTTCGACGTAGTTACAGTTGCCAGCTGTTCCAGAATCACCTACTTCCACATCCACCAAAGTACGATCACATTCCGCCTGACGGGTGCGTCGGGCGGTGGATTGTGACGTGCTGGATTTTTTTGCCTTTCGTTGTTGCCCTGAACGTCGCAGCCTGAAATTTGGCGGACGGAACACCCGTTGAATTTTAATCGTGGAAGGGGAAGTTCTGTGTTCGCAGCAACATTTAACGCCAGAAATTAATTCGTGTCACATACTGCTTGTTTTCGGCAGGGCATCTGCCACCCAAACAGCGGTGACATGAGACTTTTGCAAATGAGAGTCACATCCAGCTGACCACTACGGAAAGCAGCCACGACGACATGTATCTTACGATACTGATGAAGCTATTCCATTCGGGAGGACGCTGGTAGGTAGCATTCAGTGACTGCATAGTAGCGTATGCGGTAAAGAGGATAGAAGAAGTAAGAGGAAGGTGGGGGGGGGGGGGGAGGAAAGAGATTCAGTAAGTGTTGCAACACTTTTTCCAGAAATCAGCTTGGTTTATTCAATCTACCCTGTATCACTTCATTCAAGAGCCACGTAAAGGTAGCACCTAACAACGGCCAAAAGCGCACGTAAAATTCGTTGTGAAGCCCTTCCAGACCCGGAGACATTTGAGAAGGCGATCCCACAATAAGTTTGTAAACTTCTTCAGGCTGAAATTGAACTAAGAGCGTTTCATTATGTTCATGTGTAAGTGGCGTATCCAAGGTGCAGACTAGTGGGTCGTAAACGGTAGCACTGGACCCATCGATGTCTCAGATGTCTACTAGTATAGGTGTAAGACATGCACTATGTCAGCTTGCACTGATACGATACGTCCATTAATTTTCGTGAGAGAAAAATACAAGTGCGTCAGCGACGGGTCTGATGCCGAATCAAATGATATAAGGAAGTCAGTTCTTGCGTCACCGATGATCGTGGCTTGGATCACATTTTCAACCCCTTCCATTTGTATTCCTTTTAAGGTCAACAATTTTGCCTTTACGCGCCTAACATCTGCAGTTCACAGAGCGGCGTGATCCGCAGCATCATAAAGTTCACGCGGTATGGAATAGTAATATTCGTGAGTTCCCTGACAGTTTCGCGCTTTAGCAACAGAGAAAGGTATCAAAATTTGCCTGAGCTTCGGTTTCTCCAGCTGTGTCCACTAGTTTACGAGGGAAGAATTCTCCCCAGAGGACCGGAGAGTACGCTCCCACACGGCTCGCATCACATCGAGAGAGGGGTGACCTATGTGAGCAACGTTTAACATCCACGGAGTGCCAAGTAATTTGACTGATTGCCGTTCTAGACTGAGGGTTGTAGTCACAGCACAGTGATTCGCAAAGGGAGCTGGGGTGACTACAACATTATGAAGACAATCGCGCAGACAGTCTGATAAGTAAAACCTATCTAACCTGCTACTAGAAGTCTTAGTAAAATGGGTAAATTTAACTAACGTCGGGTATTTACATATCCAGACGTCTTGCAGGCAGCCGGGCGTTGTGGCCGAGTGGTTCTAGTCTCGCTTCAGTCCGGAAACGTGCTGGTGCTACGGTCGCAGGTTCGAATCCTGCCTCGGGCATGGGAGTGTGTGATGTCCTTATGATAGTAAGTATTTGTAAGTCGAGGGGACTGATGACGTCAGATGTTAACCTCGTAATGCTGAGAGCCATTAGAACCATTTCTGGCAGGCGTAAGCAACGGACTAATTCATCTAATTCGCAACAGAAATTAAAATTTGGAGATTGATCTGCAGGACGCAATACTCAGTTAAAATCACCTCCCACCAGAATACCCGGGGAAGTCTTACGCAAGAGATAAAGAATATCCTCTTTATAAAAACGCTCCCAGAGCCAGAAGGAGCATATAAAAGAATCAAGATAAGATTGACAACCCCTGCCAGAACCCAACATTTCCATCTCAGAAATAGGAATGCCTTCGCTAAAAACTAAGGCGGTCCCCGTAGAAAATTCTGGAACTACATTAAAGATCACACGAAACCCAGGTAAGGAAAAATGCCTAAGTAGTACCTCCTGTAACAAAACTATGCCCGCACATGAATCATAAATGAACTGACGTAGCGAAACCAATCACAATTCTGATTCCACACGATTACTATTTAAGGAAGAGATCACACCTGTACGGGAAGTGTCCGAGTAGAATTAGGCAGACAGCTGAGATTCAAGGTCCGTTGCGGAATCCACAGAGGAATCAGACTTCGAGGGACCAGATCCCCCGTCATCGCAACCTTTTTGCATAAATTTCTTGCTTGTCACGGCACGGTCATTTGTATACGCTGTTTCTGCCGGCTGCGTGGTATGGCGGCCTCTGTAGACGGAGATGAGAAAGGGGTCATAGACACAGCTTCCTGCCCCTCTGAACAAAGGTCACGTAATGCAGTTCTAATGACTAAGACGGAAGCATTCTGTGGAACTTCCAGTGCAACAGGTGATACTTGGTCGCTAATTTTATTCTCCTCGGGAGTTGCTGTAGGCGGGAAATTCAGGAAACCTTCGGCGTCTGAAGACGAAGGAGCAGGAGGACACTGCATCGTCTCAGACTGTAACGGAGGACACAGGCAGCTCAGAAGGAGCCACATCGCTAGCAGGAGGGGTACTGAAGATAACGTCTTCACCACTCACAGTAGCACGGACGGAAGGTATCGTAGCATCGAGAGGAGCAGGGAGGACAATCGACACGGATGTGGTTGACGCAGAAGGCACTGCCAAATACTCACCATCACCATCTTGAGTGCGACGTCGCTTGTTTGTCACTGTTACAGGTTCTGCCCTAGGGGCCTTAGCATTCTGAACCTGTCGCGGAGGTAAGGGATGCAATTCATTGACACGATTTTCAGAGTTTAGTTTTTGTTCATTATGATCCGAATCAGAAGTAGCTACAACGGCGGGAGTGGAAGGAACAAGATCAGCAACCGTCAATTTGCGACGCTGCACTAATGATGGCTTTAATACAAAAACCCTTCGCGGGCAATTAAATCGTACGTGTCCACTTTCATTACATAGGAAGCAGGTTCCTTCTTGACCAGTATACGTGACACGAACGCGGTAGCCACACACTTGTAAATGTGATGGAATATTGCGTTTGTCATGCATTTCCACGTAACGAATTTCACTATAACGCTGTAATCTGTGTTGAGTGGACCAGCGTTCACGACGGACGTTTTTCACGTTGCCATAAGGAATCAATATGTCCTTTAGAAAGTTGTCTTCTACTCCGATGGGAGGTTGAACACTCCAACATTGGTATAGTCAATTTTAGCATCTGCGAGTGACACCATACTACCGGAATTATCGCGATGCCTGAACGGGACTTCAGAACCATGTCGCGACAGTTATCTTTCAACGTGAATTGGATCCACAAATTTCACGTAAAAGAAGTACTTATCCGCATGAAAATGAGCTGTGTGGACCTGATCAGAGTTCACCTGAAATGTATCGACAAGCCAGTCGTGGATTTCTAGAGATCCGGCCTGCACGTTTCGCGTTGTTTTATCGAAAGTAAAGCTCACAGTACCTTTTCGTGGAATAAACGTGGAAACCATAGTAGCCATAGCGGAGAGGCCGACGCCGCTGTAAGAAGACGGACACTAAACTGACAGTAAGGCGGAGCGGATGCGCTACGACTCACTCGGCAGACACAACGGGAAAAACTTCACACAGGCGACGCTGCGGCAAGTGAAATAAACAATACCATTCCCGCTCGGCGCTCGAAGCGGAACTGCGGCATTCGGTCACAGTGGTCACCCCATCTTCATGGCATAACCTAGCAAGCCTCCCGTCAGACCAAAATTCTCAACATATTCAACCACTACGCATGTAGCGCCCCTTGCCTGCTTTCCTCATTAATCGCGGCCCGTTATCCACATTATTCGCTTTCTTTCGCCGATTCCCGATAGAATTCGAGGCTGGTATGCATCAATAGTGAAGACACCATTCGTTTGACCGAGCGAGGTGGCGCAGTGGTTAGCTCACTGGACTCGCATTCGGGAGGACGACGATTCAATCCCGAGTCCGGCCATCCTGATTTAGGTTTGCCGTGATTTCCCTGAATCGCTCCAGGCAAATGCCGGGATGGTTCCTCTGAAAGGGCACGGCCGACTTCCTTCCCTGATCCGATGACCTCGCAGTTTGGTCTCTTCCAACAAACAACCTAACCCAACACCGTTCGTTTAAATCAATGTACACTCGGAGCCAGTGTCTCCAGTCTTAATTCTTAGTAGCTGCTGGATCAAATTGGACATATCCGTACGAGCAGACACCGCATATCTAGAAACAGTGAAGGTACCCAAGACAATATGCTGCTCATTAATTCTTTAGGAGTCAATGACCTTAAGGTTTTCATAAGTAATCGTAGTAGAATTAGTAATAGTTTTAGTGTTTATAATTGTCAGTTGTAATAACTGCTCTAGAAATGAAGATTTTGGTAACAGCAGTTGAAATTCAATGTGGCAGAAGCACTAGTTGTATTATGTGCTGTTGAATAGGGGTAAGTGAAAAAGACAACTGAAAAATCAGTCAAAACAAATAGAAATGATGGAAATCTGTTGCTCTTTTGTGGTTCCAGTGTAAAGGAACACCCGACTGATGATGGAAAAGATTTCAGAGGAAAACTTTTTGTAGAGTAGGATATAAGAAGCCAGTTCAATGTTTGAGCGATAGTAACACAAGCAATTAAATGTAAGAATAATAGTGTCATAGAAATTGTAATCTTTGTTCAATATGCAGAATATAAGAAAAAACAAAAAGTAATCAGAACGTTTGAGATAAACGTAACTTTATACGAAATGTTCCAGTGTTGTCATAAAGTAAGTGGAGTACAATAAATAAATACAAGGATAGAAGCCCCCTTATTACGGCTTGCACACAACAAAAAGTCCGTGTACTAGAAGTGTACAGGGTGTTTCAAAAATGACCGGTATATTTGAAACGGCAATAAAAACTAAACGAGTAGCGATAGAAATACACCGTTTGTTGCAATATGCTTGGGACAACAGTACATTTTCAGGCAGACAAACTTTCGAAATTACAGTAGTTACAATTTTCAACAACAGATGGCGCTGCAGTCTGGGAAACTCTATAGTACGATATTTTCCACATATCCACCATGCGTAGCAATAAGATGGCGTAGTCTCTGAATGAAATTACCCGAAACCTTTGACAACGTGTCTGGCGGAACGGCTTCACATGCAGATGAGATGTACTGCTTCAGCTGTTCAATTGTTTCTGGATTCTGGTGGTACACAGGGGTTCATGTCTGGCGAATAGGGAGACTAATCCACGCCGCCTCCTGTATGTTTCGGATAGCCCAAAGCAATCACACGATCATCGAAATATTCATTCAGGAAATAAAAGACGTCGGCCGTGCGATGTGGCCGGGTACCATCTTGCATAAACCACGAGGTGTTCGCAGTGTCGTCTAAGGCAGTTTGTACCGCCACAAATTCACGAAGAATGTCCAGATAGCGTGATGCAGTAATCGTTTCGGATCTGAAAAATGTGCCAATGATTCCTTTGGAAGAAATGGCGGCCCAGACCAGTACTTTTTGAGGATGCAGGGACGGTGGGACTGCAACATGGGGCTTTTCGGTTCCCCATATGCGCCAGTTCTATTTATTGACGAAGCCGTCCAGGTAAAAATAAGCTTCGTCAGTAAACCAAATGCTGCCCACATGCATATCGCCGTCATCAATCCTGTGCACTATATCGTTAGCGAATGTCTCTCGTGCAGCAATGGTGGCGGCGCTGAGGGGTTGCCACGTTTGAATTTTGTATGGATAGAGGTGTAAACTCTGGCGCATGAGACGATACGTGGACGTTGGCGTCATTTGGACCGCAGCTGCAACACGGCGAACGGAAACCCGAGGCCGCTGTTGGATCACCTGCTGCACTAGCTGCGCGTTGCCCTCTGTGGTTGCCGTACGCGGTCGCCCTACCTTTACAGCACGTTCATCCGTCACGTTCCCAATCCGTTGAAATTTTTCAAACAGATCCTTTATTGTATCGCTTTTCGGTCCTTTGGTTACATTAAACCTCCGTTGAAAACTTCGTCTTGTTGCAACAACACTGTGTTCTAGGCGGTGGAATTCCAACACCAAAAAAATTCTCTGTTCTAAGGAATAAACCGTGTTGTCTACAGCACACTTGCACGTTGTGAACAGCACACGCTTACAGCAGAAAGACGACGTACAGAATGGCGCACTCACAGACTGCGTGGTCTTCTATATCGTTCACATCACTTGCAGCGCCATCTGTTGTTGAAAATTGTAACTACTGCAATTTCGAAAGTTTGTCTGCCTGAAAATGTACTGTTGTCCCAAGCATATTGCAACAAACGGTGTATTTCTATCGCTGCTCGTTTAGTTTTTATTGCCGTTTCAAATATACCGGTCATTTTTGAAACACCATGTATAAGTGTCTTTCACAGTGAGAACGTATCTACCCACCGTAACATCCCATATACAAACATGCTTACATCTTGAGCTATCGTCGAGTACACATATGAATCCCGATCTACACATCGGTGATTTCATGTAACCAAGCAAAACAAGCTCTCTGCACACGCTCTCACAATATTTAGAGTTAAACGGACGCATATTCAGGTGGTTCAAATGGCTCTGAGTACTATAGGACTTTACATCTGAGGTCATCGGTCCCCCAGAACTTAGAACTACTTAAACCTAACTAACCTAAGAACATCACACACATCCATGCCCGAGGCAGGATTCGAACCTGCGACCGCAGCGGTCTTGCGGTTCCAGATTGAAGCGCCTAGAACCGCTCCGCCACTACGGCCGGCAAGGACGCATATCATACAGTGCTTTCTGACATGGCATCAGAACTCTCATGATACATTTAATACACTTCCATCCAGAGTGGTGCTAGGCACTGTGTGAACATTTAGAAGCTCACGATATCACTCACGATAAGAGGTGCCGCTTCGGAAACCGCTGATCAAAAAGTGTATAGTCGGTAGTCTACATTTACACCTAAATCTACAGTTACATCTACATCCCGCAATCTACCTTACGGTATGTGGCGGGAATACCGTTGATACAACCATCATGTATCCCCTTCTCGGTTTCATTCGCGAATGATGTGAGGGGAGAGCGACTATCAATATATTTCCGTATGAGTCCAGCTTTTTATGACGTTTGTCTCGTGGACATTTAGAGACACATATGTTGTAGGAAGTGTAAGTTGCCCAAGTCTTTATCGATTGTATGCTTTCAAAATTTCAACAGCGACCTTCTCCGTGGTACACAACACATCTCCTATAGCGACTGGCAGTGAAGCTTCTTGAGCGACTCCGCAACGCTCTTGCTCTTTCTGAACGATCCCGTCACTAAACGTGCCGCTCTTCTGTTAACTCAGCTTGATAGGGGTCACAGACTTATGATCAGTAGTCAGTTAAGGGTAGAACAAGTGTTCAGCAAGCCGCTTCTTACGTGGATGAATTAGGCCTACATCCGATGAAGACTTCTCCAGTTAATCGTAGTATTGCGTCTGAAAGGTAGGTCATCACAGAGTAGACCCACTGTAGTCCTGGTAGAGATTACGGTATTGGTGGGCCACCAGAGGTGCAGACCCACTGCAGTCCTTGTAGAAATAATGGTACTGGTGAGTCAGCTAAGGTGTAGACCCACAGTAGTCCTTGTAGAAATAATGGTATTGGTGGGTCATCAAAGATGCAGACCCACTGTAGTCCTTGTAGAGATGGCCAGCAGCCATCTGTTGTGACTGTGCGGGTGCACAATCACCATTGAAGAGTCTTGCAGTTAATACAGCAAGTTCATAACCACCACTTGTGCACTCAAAAAGTTTTTGGAATTGTCCTTAGAACCAGCAATGCTGTTATCCAGTCCCTTGCTGAATTATTAACACACATGCAAACGCAACAGTCCCTACTCCTCACATATTGTCCATATACTATGACCAACAGAAACATGTTGCAGTGAAATGTAACTTACAAGTTACTTAAATTGATGAACTGGTGTCAATTACAATATTTCTTTTACTAATGAGACTTTGTGAAAAAAACACTGTAATTTTACTGTGATAAATGATCAGGACTGTCTTTATGGACTGTGAGAACATTTTAGATTTTGACCAACATTGTATCAATAAGTGTGTGCATTTGATATCTTTCTTACTGTAATTATGAAAAATTTTTTCAAATCATTATTGGCCACTGCCCAAAACCATTTGTAAAATTTTTTGTGGGGAGCATGGGGGCTATGTAAGTAGGCTCTTTATGTTTTCTTATTGGCAACATTACGTAGCGCTCTGTATGAACATCACTGACTGTGCTGTGTGCAGTCTGTGGCTAGTTTGCATTGTTGTCTGCCATTGTAGTGTTGGGCAGCGGCAGCTGGATGTGTACAGCGCGTAGCGTTGCGCAGTTGGAGGTGAGCCGCCAGCAGTGGTGGATGTGGGGAGAGAGATGGCGGAGTTTTGTAATTTGTCATGAACTGCTATATATATTATGACTATTAAGGTAAATACATTGTTTGTTCTCTCTTAATATCTTTCATTTGCTAACTATCCCTATCAGTAGTTAGTGCCTTCCGTAGTTTGAATCTTTTATTTAGCTGGCAGTAGTGGCGCTCGCTGTGTTGCAGTAGTTCGAGTAACGAAGATTTTTGTGAGGTAAGTGATTTGTGAAAGGCATAGGTTAATGCTACTCAGGGCCACTCTTTTTTAGGGATTATTGAAAGTCAGATTGCGTTGCGCTAAAAAAAATATTGTGTGTCAGTTTAAGCACAGTCGTGTATAATTGTTCAAAGGGGACGTTTCAATGCACTTCATAATAGCCTGCAAACTATGGTTGCAGATGTCAGTGTAGACCACAGCGAAATCCATTCTACACTGTTTATCAGATGAACGGCTCTTTCGTCTTCAAAATTCTCGATGAAAAAACCTGTCGTTCTTCATTTGCTATATTTCAGTCAAATACTATCGACTTGGCAATCACCGACATAAAATATAGCGCTAAATCTGGAAATTTCCCAACGTATCTGCCTTTCCGCTGTGCAGCACATGTCAACTCAGAATGGCCGCAGTTGACGAGGTCTGTTAAACGTGTCGCTACAGAGATTAACAAATCGTTGATGAGTCTCGGACGTTTATACGTAAATGTGATTTATGCATTCGCCCTCGAACTGCCACATAACAAGCATCGCAATTTGCATCGCAATGCCGCAGGTAAAACGACGCTGGTAGCAGTCAATACCGAGACCGCCCGACACTCGGAATAACATTCACTCACACTCTCCGCTGCGCGTTGCCTGCGGTAGCACTTTTAGCCCAACAGATTTTTATAAAAATACCCTACATTTTACACAACCGATAGAAGGCAGCTAGTGTACGTCAACGATTAGGCATCTGAATTGTAACGAAATAAAAGGAAATATCTGAGCGATAGTGCGCCGGCTGGAGTGGCCGAGCGGTTCTAGGTGCTACAGCCTGGAACCGCTGGACCGATACGGTCGCAGGTTCGAATCCTGCCTTGGGCATGGATGTGTGTGATGTCCTTAGGTTAATTAGGTTTAAGTACTTCTAAGTTCTAGGGGACTCATGACCTCAGATGTTAAGTCCCATAGTGTTCAGAGCCATTTGAACCATTTGATATATTTGTGTTCGTGGATCAAGTAGTTTAGGAATACATTTAATAAGTCTTTTCACAGCTATTACTAGAACTTTTTAAATTATTTATTCACATCAGTTGCTAGACATTCAGTTTCACTGTCAAATTACGTGGCTAATTGCGTCGAATGCAACACTAGCAACTATCTGCGGCTGCGCTCCCGTATCATGATGTGTGACGATGAGTAAGTTACCTAGTAATTCATAAATATCTGCATATATATGGTGATTCACGAAGATATGCAAACATTTTACTATGTTATTCAACAAGTAAAACTAAAAACAAGTTCATATAAACATAGGTCTGCAAATGTTTAGTTACGGAGTTACGGCTAGTAAAAATTTTTCCTAAAATTAGCAACTTCGCTAATATGAAGCCATCACAAAACTGTACGAGGTTAAAGTAAAGCATGATTTCCATTTAGGTTGTTGTTATTCGTCTGGTGAATCTAATAAAACATGTCCCAGACGTGTATCTGCTGTAGTTCTTTAGAACATTGTTGATCATCCTTTTTAACGAACCATCTGGCATTAAATAATCAAATTAAATATTTCGAAAGGGACCATGTGAATAAAATATTAAAACCATGCAATATATGACAGTTAAGGATTTATTAAGTGTAATCTTGGATTACACAGCCAAGGAAAAGCAGGGAACTAAGTATTACTGACAGTAACATGTGACGTAGAGCAGAGAGCGTGTAGGCTCTCTTTGGGATCAATGATACATAAGAGTCAAATGTTTGATGACGGCTATAGCAGTAAACCCAGATTTCTTAGCAACAATAATAAACCGTCATTAATGAGCAGTGTGTGTGAAAAACCGTAAGCTGGTTGTCTGTGGTTACCATAGGACACTTAAAGCGAATTCCGTGATGGTACCTTTTCCACAGTCTTCCTTCCACACCCTTCCCCAAGTAGATGTTGACTAGTGTGTCTAACGCCGCGATGTCGTCGAAGGGCCTTTAAACTTTATTTTTATCTGCTTACACAGTGTGGTCAGAAACCGACTGAAAATCTTGCAATGGTGTTGCAGGGCACGATGTGCTGGAAAATAACTGTTAGGAGATAATTCGATACATTGCGCTGTATCCAAGTTAATTCCCATTGATAAGTAAAATATGGAGTTTCAGTCTTCGATCGCTATTCTTTATTTTCAATTACCGGTTTCGGGCTAGCTGCCCATCTTCAGATCTGTTAGACAATGTTAAAAATGTAATTAATAAGAGAGATACAGTTAGTGAAAAAATATCTTAGTTTACAAAAAGAAATTTTGGAACGTATAAAATGCCAACATACCATATGTTGTAGTCACAGAGTAACTTGTCCGTACAGAACACACTGTTCACTGTCATAAGTAAAGTAAATTTCAATCTGTTAAAACATTATATCGCAGTATTTAAGAGTAATCTGATTGGTAACAGTAAAAAGTGCCCTCTACCTATAACAATTGTGCATCTGTTATTATTTCGCCGTATATATTATTGGCGAATATTCTTTTTAATAAAACAACAAATGAATAATCTTTTTGAGTGGACCATGAAACGACAAATTTTTACATTAATTTAAAATTTCTTTATAAAGAAACATAAAATATAATTAAAATGTAGATATCCTTCCGAAAATGTGCGTTTACTCTTCTTTGTTTATGATTGGTGGTTGAGTGGATTTCCCTACGCCTGAGCGTATACAACGCCACGCCCAGTTGTCTTGCGCCGCGCCCAATTCACCTCGCCGCCAGTACGCTGAGGGCCGTTCCGCTGTAGCTGTTTCTTACTGGGGCGTGCTGCTGCGTTCAAGAGTAAGCCTAAAACAGGTCTTTAAAAATCTCATAATAATTCCTGTGCATAAAATCACTTTGCTCATTTAGTAGGCCTGGGGTTTTTCTTTGATGTGCGTATATTTCAAGCTCTTCGAGCACGTTGAGATAGAGACTTTTGGAGCTTTATGTAGCACCTCCATTTGTTGATTTATATTACTAACTTCATGTCTACTCTCTTTTACATGTGTTCCAAATGCTATTCGATTGCTATGACTACAATGTTCCCTGTATCGAATTTCAAAGTTCCGCCCTGTTTGTCCTATATAATAACTGTCACATTCAGCACATTTAATCTTATATACTCCGGAATTATTGTATTTCATTTGCTTCGTCGTTGCTGGTTTATGTCTTAATCTATGTGCCATTTGCCCTTCGTTCTGAAATGCCACTGCGATGTTTTTTGGAAAGCATTTAGCAATTCTTTCCGACACACGCCCTTTGTATGTCAGGGTGACAAACTTCTTCTTAACTTTAATTTTCCTAGAATCGCTACTGATGCCCGCGGATTTGTTTTTGATTTTGTTAAACATACGTGTAACATCTTGTGTCCTGTATCCGTTAGCTGCTGCTACTTGCTTAATAATACCCAGTTCTTTCTGCAACTCATCTTCCTGTAGTGGCAATCTGAGGGCTCTGTTGCACATTGCATGAAAGTACGCTCTTTTATGCTGTGCCGGGTGGTGCGACGTCGCTACTATGATGTTGTCGGAGCACGTGTCTTTTCTATAGACGCCGAAAACGTGCCTGCCTCCCTCCTTTCTGACAGTCAAATCTAAATAGTTAATCGTCCTGTTGTTTTCCATTTCTAGTGTGAATTGAATTTTTGGATGCTGCTCGTTTAAAACTTTAGTCATTTCCTCTACGTCTTCTTTTTCCCCTTTGAATAATAAAATAGTGTCGTCAACATACCGTCTGTAATAAATTAACTTCTCCTTAATTTCTGGAAAAGAGCTAAAAACTTTGTTCTCAAAGTCATTCATAAAAATTTCAGCTAAAATGCCTGATAGACTGTTACCCATAGCTAATCCTTCATCTTGAATAAAAACTTTATCGTTAAAGATAAAACTATTAAAACTCAGTGTGAACTCTAGCATATCTACGAGTTCGACGATTTCACCCATGCTCATTGACTTATTTTTTATCAGTTTTTTCCTTATAATTTGCAAAGTTTCTGGTATTGGTATATTAGTGTAGAGGTTCACGACGTCCAATGAGGCTAGGACTGCATCCTCTGGGACTGCAATGTCCTTCACTTCGTTCGCGAAACATACACTATTTTTTACGTTGTAAACTTGCTCGTATTTATACGCAGATTTTAACTTACGGTACAAAGCTTTATTCAAGAGCTCATTAACGGCTTCCTTCCCATTGCAAATAACACGCATTGGTTTATTCTCCTTGTGCAATTTTATTTGCGCTCTTGCTTCTGGTGTTCTTGGATTCATCTTTACTAATCTAGCTTTTTCATTTGGAGTGAATAAAAATTGTATTTCTTCTATCCTTGCCTTTAAATCTGTCTGAAACTTCTTTGTTAAATCTTTTTTGACTTCTTTAATTCCATTTTCCTGAAAAAACCGCATTGTCTTATCTATATATTCCTTTTCGTAAATGACAACTGAGGTACTGCCCTTATCTGACTTAATCACGATTGCGTTATTAGAATCCGATTCTAGGAAAATTAAAGTTAAGAAGAAGTTTGTCACCCTGACATACAAAGGGCGTGTGTCGGAAAGAATTGCTAAATGCTTTCCAAAAAACATCGCAGTGGCATTTCAGAACGAAGGGCAAATGGCACATAGATTAAGACATAAACCAGCAACGACGAAGCAAATGAAATACAATAATTCCGGAGTATATAAGATTAAATGTGCTGAATGTGACAGTTATTATATAGGACAAACAGGGCGGAACTTTGAAATTCGATACAGGGTACATTGTAGTCATAGCAATCGAACAGCATTTGGAACACATGTAAAAGAGAGTAGACATGAAGTTAGTAATATAAATCAACAAATGGAGGTGCTACATAAAGCTCCAAAAGTCTCTATCTCAACGTGCTCGAAGAGCTTGAAATATACGCACATCAAAGAAAAACCCCAGGCCTACTAAATGAGCAAAGTGATTTTATGCACAGGAATTATTATGAGATTTTTAAAGACCTGTTTTAGGCTTACTCTTGAACGCAGCAGCACGCCCCAGTAAGAAACAGCTACAGCGGAACGGCCCTCAGCGTACTGGCGGCGAGGTGAATTGGGCGCGGCGCAAGACAACTGGGCGTGGCGTTGTATACGCTCAGGCGTAGGGAAATCCACTCAACCACCAATCATAAACAAAGAAGAGTAAACGCACATTTTCGGAAGGATATCTACATTTTAATTATATTTTATGTTTCTTTATAAAGAAATTTTAAATTAATGTAAAAATTTGTCGTTTCATGGTCCACTCAAAAAGATTATTCATTTGTTGTTTTATTAAAAAGAATATTCGCCAATAATATATACGGCGAAATAATAACAGATGCACAATTGTTATAGGTAGAGGGCACTTTTTACTGTTACCAATCAGATTACTCTTAAATACTGCGATATAATGTTTTAACAGATTGAAATTTACTTTACTTATGACAGTGAACAGTGTGTTCTGTACGGACAAGTTACTCTGTGACTACAACATATGGTATGTTGGCATTTTATACGTTCCAAAATTTCTTTTTGTAAACTAAGATATTTTTTCACTAACTGTATCTCTCTTATTAATTACATTTTTAACATTGTCTAACAGATCTGAAGATGGGCAGCTAGCCCGAAACCGGTAATTGAAAATAAAGAATAGCGATCGAAGACTGAAACTCCATATTTTACTCATTGAACGATCGCGGAATTCCCAGTGAGACAACTATGTCTAGTTTTGATAAATTCCCATTGATGTTAGTCAATAACGTCGTGCGCGCAAGTTGAAGAGGCCCCCTAGAGACTATTTGGTTTCTTAAAACCGAACAACAGACCTACACAAAAATTTCACGTGGGACAGTAGTAAGAACAGAAACCGAGCCAAAGGATGAGCAGTCTCGTGCGCTATCATCTGCGCTGTGAGAACTATAGCCACTAATTGTATCTCGCGGACACCTTGTATTTGCACGCCCTAGGTTGATTTTCTAACTTCAATGCTAACTAACTCAGAAACAGCAAAACGTATCGAATTCTGTCGTAATAACTGTTCGTGATCACTAATCACGGCCTACCCTGAAACGCCCTCACGAGATTTTCAGACTGTCTCTGAGCACCCTCTTTTTTCCTTTATTCTGGTACCATAAATGAAACTTCACACGGATGTAGGTTACTTTTGCTATCACTATATTACCAGTTGATGTACTTGGGGATCACTATAGTCAGCAATGAAATACACTGATGAGCAAAAGAATATCAAGACTGCCCACCGCGAGAATGGATGTAGCTTTGTAATGTTGTCGGTTCTTGACGTCGTAAGGAAAGCGGGCAGAGATGAATGGGAAACTGTTCTAGCGGCGATACGGGGAATCCACTGAATATGCAACTTTGCAAATGGCAGACTGCCATGGCCTGGTGTCTAGGAACGATTATCTCGGAAATGAGGAAGCTGGTTGGCTGTTTGCATGCTGGTAACTATAAGGAAAGTGTTTGGAAGTTGGAGACAGCGGGAGTATGCGACAAGGTGTTCCACATCCACAAATCACATAATACGGAATTCGGAGGCTTCCCCGCTCTGTAAAACAGGACAGGAGGCGATCTCTGGCAGACATGACAACAGAGTACAAAGCTGGTACAAGCACAAATGTTCAGGAGTTCATGCACATTTTTGAACATGGGATTTTCAGTGGGCACGAGGTTATTGAGTTTGCACCGTGGATGAATACAAACGTGTGCGCTGGTCGGACTAATTACTTTTATTGTTACAATGTGTCGACGCCCGTGTCGGGGTACGCTGTCAGCCATGAGAATGGCTGGTCGAAAAATGAACCGCACCAAAGCTCCAAGCTGGGGAACATTCACTCAGGTCTCCATGGGAACTGTGGTAGTAATCGAAGGACCATGACGGCTGTGGGCTACGAGAAAATTATTTAGCTACCTCCTGCATCCCTTCATGCTTGATGTCCTCCCTGACAATGACGGCATTTTCCAGCAGGATAACTGCCAATATGACAAGGCCAGAATTGTGCTGCAGTAATTTGAGAAGCTTCACAATTTATGAAACTTCCTGGTACCAAAACTGTGTGCTCGATAGAGGCTAGAACTAGAGACCTTTTCCGTTTGCAGGAAAGTGATCAACCGACAGAGCTAACCAAGCACGACTCACGATCCGATCTCACAGCTTGATATCAGCCGGTACCTCGCCTCCTACCTTCCAAACTTGCTTGACAAAGGCAAAGATCCCGAGTTCGAGACTCGGTCCAGCACACAGTTTTAATCTGCCAGGAGGTATCATATCACCGCACACTCAGCTGCTGAGCGAAAAATTGATCCATACTGACCTTTTGGTCACAAAATTCCTGTCATCTAAATGTGATGAGAAACATCTGGAGTGCTATCGTGCGCTAGCTCCGCGCCCACACACCATCAGCTCTAAATATACGGGATTTGCATGAACTGTGAGTAGCCATCTGGTGTCACATATGTCCATAAATCTACCAAGGATATGTGGAATCAGTGACACGCAATGTAGCTACATGGAATCTGTGGTAACAGTCAACGACAACCTTCGTCAGCGCTCCAGAATTCTGTAATGTCCCAAAAAGGTGATGCATGTTTCCATGTTGATACCAGCTCTCGAATCCATGTTGCCATCGGTTTCGTATTCCACTGTCGAGAGTGAGAACTGGCCTTTTGCCTTCGTCCTAAGTGTTTCACATATGCAGCATTCCTATAGCGTGGAGCCTAGACACAATCCTGAAGGCCTACTACTGTCTTCTGAGAAGACTATATGCGCCATTTTTGCAACGATGAGATGTGCTAACCTCGAAACCAATGTTTATCAGCGGTAGTTACTATCTACCTGCAGCACTTTATGTAGGATGATTCTGATGAATTACCTAACGTCCGAAAAACAGATGACTGGAGTGAGGACTCATACTCCTTAATACATAGTTCCTAATCGATAATGATTCGTCAGAAGCAAAGCTAGTGTAATATAAGAAGATAGTGTATTTAGTCTAATCAAGCGGTTCGCTGGCCATGAATTTGTGTGCCGGATGGTGACATCGTTAAAAATGTCTGACGAAATGGGGAGAGGCTTGTAGCTGACTCGCGCCTTGTTAAAAGATTTGCGACTACCTCCAAACCTAAATGAGCGCAATGTCCTGCGATTAAACAGATGGTATGCGTGGAACACCAGATCCGATCAGATCGGATCAAAATGGATCTTAGGCTGGGATGTAGTCTTTCACCCGTAAGAAGCTGGTAGTTTCAGGAGTCCTAATGTAACCTCCTCCTCACTTATCGACCTTAATGACAGTGAAAAATTAAACCGCGTGCACCTAATGGAAATTTGGGAAAAGCAATCGTCACCGAAGTTAATCTGTCGGTAAAGAGGGAGGAAAGGGTTACATCTAAATGAAAGGAAAAATGCAAATGAAATTGGTGAAAGTTAATTTTGAGAAAAGGGTAAAATTAATGAAGAAAGTAAATGTGCTGTCGTTACGTTAACAATTAATTGGCGTTAATTAGATATTTGAGATTTGGGGAAAATTACGGTCGCCCATCCCATGGACAATTACTATAATAACTGAAAATGAAAGATTATTGCACATATAATTTGCCCTAAAAGCGTGGCAACTGAAGGTTGACACGTGTTGTGTGAAAACTGAAAGTTGGTCAGAAGTAATAAATTTCACTACACTCTGACTTAATTTAGAATTAATAAAACCGTAAAATTGAAAGTTAATTTAGTGACTGAAATTAATAGTGAGATTTGTTTCTGAAGCACTACGAAATTCAGTAAAATACGGTTAGTCTTGGGCGACCTCAACAATCGTTTCAACAGCCACTTGAAGCTACGCAATTTAGAAATAAGAGATTTTGCTTTGAACTTGAATTAAATGATTCTGGACAATTAACAATAGTAACATTTAGTACGTACCAAGCTGAGCTGCAGTCACAGGTAAGCTAAAATATGCTAACAAAACTCGCACTCTTAATTTGTGCTTGTGTAATCTAAATATTGTAGCCAGCTATGAATACCTTAACTGAACTTTGAAATTAAATCAGTGAAATGGAATGATATTACTTTAATGCTGGCGTCTGAATTTCCACGACAAACGAGTTCACTTCGGAAAAGGAAGGGACCCTGCTTGGTAATGGAATTGGGACAATGAGCAACAAAGCTTCATGCTAAGTTGTTGTAATTTTAGTTACGAAAATGGAACAGTTTGAAAAGCTGAGGTCTGCCATACAGTTCTAAAGCTTTACGTGATTCCAGTCATCCTTGTTGGTTGATTGATGGTTTGAAGCCGTCGATCGAGGAGGTGGCGACAGTCACTCATTGTCGGCCGTCGCTGTTGTGGAAGGTGGATGTTGGCGCGCCTTCTTCTCGACACGGTCACCAGGCGAAACGGGCTCTTGATGTGCGCCAGCTAATGCTTCCCGTCCGCGACACCGTGTCAAAAACTATCATAGCAAGGCGAGCGCAATTACATGCTGCCCAACCCCGAAAGCGCGGCAACTCGCGGGAGCGTCACACAACACACCTGCTCCACCGCCCTACCTCAGCCAGACTCCCCTCTGCCCGCGCTCCACGAGGCAGAGTTAACACTACCAAAGATCCTAAACACTTTGGTTCTCCACACGACCTATCGATGTATTCGTTCGATAGCATAGTTTTCCCTAGGCCAGACCAGCGTATAAATACAAATAATATTCACAAAACAAACCACTTATACATCGATATAAATGCATATATATACAAATAGTAAAACAATTACAATATATAAAAACACCGAACTGTTATATCTTCAGGTAACAAAATAAGGAAAAAAATTTGCAGTCCAGTAGATGGAAATAGGAGGATATGCATTTCCGGCGTTACACTAACTGACAAATCTTTGTCTCTTTTCATGAACCCAGAAAACCAGTCAGCCCCAGCTTGTAATATTTCAGTCCATTTTGCAGGTACTTCTAGGCTAAAATGTAGTTAAATAAAAGTGTGGATACTTGTTTCCGTGAAGGCGTAAAAACTGAAATAAAAAAAATGTTACTATCATACTCCGTCTTCCCTACGTAACTGTGGGGAATACCGAAAAATGTACAGTGGTATTTGACATAATTGGCTGACGTCCACATACAATGTCTCTCACAGGGTTAGACATTAATTTGCGTTTAAAAAAGAGGCACAGTATACGTGCGCCAGCCTCCGACGCCGAAAAAATCTCTCGCTGCCGAAGAGCATCTGTTGACGATGATGCGTGACGCGAGAGTGAAGTGACTGACTAAAAGCTATCTAGTGCAGGTATCTGATCTTGCTCGCGTACTGTCCTGGGATGTTGTAGAACAAACGGTGTGCTTGCGGACAAAACTCGCCTAGACACACTGTCACTCCGCTACCATGTAATAACAATGAAACTGTGTTAATAATTATAACGTATTATGTGAAATGGTGGTATTAAATCAGATTTTTCTACTCCAGGAAGACAATTTATCACCAGAAACGACTCTCACTGACTTAGAGCCCAAATTCTATATCTTCGTCTATGACAAATAATCAACACGTCGTTGAAATATGTTTCCTATAATACAGTGGAGAACATCCCAGACAAGAAACTGATGCCCAAGAAGAATGTGTTTCTTATTGTGAAAAAACAGAAATTTAGGTGGATTCGAACATGAGACACTTTGCATATGATGCATGCACGTTGTTATTCAGCAACAGTGACCATTTTCGGACTTATAATTATTCAGTTGGCTCTGAGCACTATGAGACTTAACTTCTGAGGTCATCAGTCCCCTAGAACTTACAACTACTTAAACCTAACTACCTATGGACATCACACACATCCATGCCCGAGGCAGGATTCGAACCTGCGACCGTAGCGGTCGCGCGGTTCCAGACTGTAGCTCCTAGAACCGCTCGGCCACCCCGACCGGCATTCATTCAGTTGACGCGCTCTGTATCTATAGATAACACTATCGTACTCCATTTGCAGAACAGAATTTTGTGTTTCCTTGGAACAGATCTAGAATTCCGGCAAGGTCAGTTTCCTGTAAATTCTGAGCTAATTTGTCTGCATGTTCCCAAGGTAAACAGAAACATATGACTGCAATCTCCGCCAGCCAGTTTTTGTTCTGGCAAGTGTACAGAGTATTGAGCACACTACATGCACGTCATCTCCGTCCCTGGGCTGGGACCAGCGTCCCCGTTGACATCCCTATCTGAGGACGATAAGACTTGTGTCTGTCTCCAGCGACATCACAATTTTTTGCTATGCTCAGGCGTTGGTGCGAAGGTGCTAGCGATTCATCGTATGATTTGTCGCATGAAACTTTGGCGCAAAGACAGAATTTGTCACATATTGTGCGTTCCACAATCGTTACATTTCCGTACATAGGAATTTAGACGGGGTGTAAAAACTATATTCTTTAGCAATATTATCTCATGAGCAACACACCATCAGGACGATTACTTGCTTCATTTGAAAGCACATGTGCAGTACTAGAGCTCGATGTAATGTGAGCAAAACAACTTTTATGTCACGTGGCACTAAAAAATCAACATTCTGGAGGGAAAACTAGTAAGGAAAAATTAGTACATAGGAATCCACATCTAGATTGAAAATGTGCTTCATTTCTGCCTACAGCTCTAGATCGTTGTGTTCGTGCAAATATTTTCCAAAATGTTACAGGCTTTTGAACTGATTTTTGTTTTCCCATATCTGTAACACATGTACGTGTCTCACAGACGCGAGTATAGTCAACTGCCGTTTTCAGAAAATGTGTAACACTTCAACTGCCGTTTTCAGAAAATGTGTAACACTTCCATTTGACTTGCACTGCTTAGGAACGAAAGTTGTCAGGTATCATGCTATGAAACATTTGTATAATTCAACGACAGTTGGACATATTAAATCAGACAACTGCTTTAAGGCGCCTGTAAGCGGACTGAGTAAATATGAGTTAATGTCCATGTTTGACACACTTGCAGCGAACTCATCACCACTGGTATCAGGTGCTCTACATTTATCTCACACATTTATTTATCTTAATAAACAGTAGGGTACCTGCTGGGTAGAACAGCAAACTTACGTCACTCTGAGGGGCTCTTGCATGTTCATTAATGTGCTCTAAATGCTAATACTATTGGGTATCAGGCCTTTCTACTGCCGTATAATAACAAGGACCATACATTTCAATCTGCAGTGACCAATCTGTTCTCTAGAGGATCTGTATCAAACTTATCTAATAGCGTATATTTGTAACCCACAAGAGTGCTGAAAACGTATTCCGTTAAATGAAATCATTAATGAATTTGTATGTAGCAAGGAAAGACATACATCAGATATTAATTTACGGCTGTGCTTAAAGGAAAGTACGGGTGATGGTCAGTTCTTTTGTAGTGTGTTGCGGACTCGATAAGATTTGTTAGGTAACAAATACTGTTATCAGCAATAAGGCAGATTCCTTCTTACAAAGTATCTCGGAAGCGACAACCAGTATTAGAAGGAAATTGTAGAATCTTCCACCACGTAACAAGAGATTCAGCGTTCCCCTCTGAATATCGATCTTTGAGAAATGAGTGCAATTCTGACACATGCTTCTCATCAGAAAGAGGCACTGAGAATAAAAGAATATTTGAAGGATGCAATACTGTATTCGACAATACTGGAGCCAATTTTATTAATTTACTCTCTTCTTTCAAACTAGCAGATAACGTTCAACTCTAACAGAGCTGTCAAGCAGATGACACTCCTTGCACAAATGTTAAACGCTTACTGAAACGGAGAAGTACACGTACGTAGCGTAATGTATAAGTACTTGGCTGAAGTCCACTGGGTTTTCCAAGAGTGCAGCAAGATTTTGCCTTGCCTTGACCCTGCCTTTGCACTCTCGATGTTGTAAGCTTTGCTTTGAAATTCTTAGAAATCTAGTTTGAATGTTCTGTATCTTTTTGATTTCCTCAAATTTTCCCTGCAGCCTTTTCGCATTAGTGTCCTGGCACTTACTACTAATTTCATTCCTAAGTGAGTCATATTGCTGTATTGCTTCCTTTTCCCAGTATCATAACGTGTAGGCTTTCATGGCCGGCGACTTCGTTAGTTAAAACTTTCGGGCTGAGAGGCCATCGTCGATCTGTAAAACTTCTTCTTTCTGGCGATTCCTTGCCAACTGCGGGCAACACCTTCAGAGGTGAGTCAACGACTGGCTTCCTGGTCTTTGTTTTTCCTTTACTGTAAATTTATTTGATACAAAGGGGGTCAGCAGCAGCTTACAGACGCCGCTCTTCGGCCAATAGAACAACAGATATCGTAGAGGAAGACATAAAAGCAGATAGACATGAATGTTAAAAACAGTTGGTGTGGTGTCACCGCCAGACACCACACTTGCTAGGTGGTAGCTTTAAATCGGCCGCGGTCCATTAGTACATGTCGGACCCGCGTGTCGCCACTGTCAGTAATTGCAGACCGAGCGCCACCACACGGCAGGTCTAGAGAGACGTACTAGCACCCGCCCCAGTTGCACGACGACTTTGCTAGCGACTACACGTACGAAGCCTTTCTCTCGTTTGCCGAGAGACAGTTAGAATAGCCTTCAGCTAAGTCCATGGCTACGACCTAGCGAGGCGCCATTAACCATTTCTGGAGAGAGTCTCAATTGTATCGTCAAGAACGATGTACCACAATGATGGAATAAAGTTAAGTATTCGAGGAGCTACGTACTTTTCTTTATAGCAATCCTGTTTCAGACCTCACGCCAGCCGGCGTGTGTGTACGCGTGCCTTTCGGTTACCCGTCACTGTGGACTGGCTGTCTTGTCAGTCCACAACAGTTGGTATACATAAGAATGTGATTGAGTCGTTCGGTGAACGGCACATGACACATAAGCAAGGTCGACAGAGCACACAAACGAAGGCAGTCACTTGTCCACCGAACGAAGGAGCACACCGAAGAGAACGCTGACGCACGGTAACGACGAAAAACACTATTGCACAAAACACTGGTGACGATCTTCGACGCTGAGAATACTAAACACAAGGGGGGTCTGCCAAAGGGGTGAGTGGACTGGCAGGGGGGGAGGGGGGAAGTAGCCAATGGGAGAAAGAGAGAGTGAGGGGAGGGGAGAGGGTAGGGTTGGGTGTGGAAGCCCGGGGAGTAAGGAGGCAGAGGGAGTGGGAAACTAGGAGAAAGGAAGGGAGGAGGGAGAAAGGACAGTGAGGAAGGAGGGAGGGAGCTCTGGAGGAAAAGGGGGAAGGAAGAGAAGGGGAAGATTAGATCTGATAGGAGGAGTATATGGAGGGAACTATGACATCATCAGGAAGGGGAGTTTGCAGAAGCCACCTTGGGCAAGGATGTGGAGAGTGTGAAGATGGAGAGGAGATGGGAGGCCAGAGTGCACACTTGGCAGTGGGTTGGGGTGGGAGCAGATGGGAGAGACAGGTGGATGGGGAGTATCAAGCTCGCAGGGGGTGTAAAGGGTTCGCATCCGTTCAAAGAAAAGGAGGAGGTGCGAGAAAGGAATCAAGTGGTAAAGGATACGCGTGGGGGATGGGAGATGGATGCGATAGGCGAGGTGGAGAGCATGGCATTCAAGGGTTTGAAGGGCCTTATATTAGGTGGGAGGGGCAGATATCCAGATGGGGTGAGCACAACAAATGATGCGGAGGATAGTGGTGGGGTCCAAACCCCACATTCACATTCGGCCAGAGAAAAGTTTGAGGAGGCGGAGACGATTATGTGCCTTGGCTTGGACTGTCCACAGATTGGGTGGGGGGGGGGGCGGTTCTAAGAAAGGTGAGCTGCCAGGTCGTGGAGGTTCTGTTTATATAGAGCGCGAAGAGGGCACCACCATGCATAATGTGGGGCCGATTGTAAGTCTATCTCTGACTAATATCATTAGTCTCGATTGCAGGTAATCGATTATCGTATCGTTGGTGCAAAGTCGACCATCATATCCTATCAAACTTTAAGCCTTCCTCTTTTCTATTAAAATAATTCTTGTGGTGCTTCTGAATCTCTGTAGCTTATCTATACATACGTACATAATAATGCGGTGTCCTATATGGCACGCTGATCTCACTAAATTTTATTTTATGTTCTCCTACAGCTGATTTGTCGGTATGTAAGACATATAGTGAGTGCTATTGGATCGCCTACTAAAGAGTTGGCTAGACATCTCGCCTCCTTGCTACAACTTGCTTAAACGGGCAGATGGGAGTCTAGGGCATGACGTGTATATAAAAGATACATATACCGACCGTTACTTCCATAACTATTCGAACCATCATCCCAGGCATAAGAGAGGTGTTATTAAAACGTTGGTGGGCAAAGATAGTAAGATCTAGGAGCCATTTTATTTACGAGATGAACTGACCATTTGCGTAGGGGTTTTAAGAAAAATGGATACGCTGACAACGAGACTGATCGAGCACTTCATCCCAGAAGGAAAGTGTCTGACAACATTCAGCAACAATAACTGTCAGCTGGAAAAGTTTTTCTTCCATTTATTCCCAATATTACGGACAGTATTGGGAAACTTCTGGGCAAGGTTCAAGTTGAACCAAGAACATTAGTGTGTGTTTAAGATCGGCGAAAGACGCTCGACAGCCCTTAGCAACTCTTGGGGTTTATAAAATTCCATGACACTGTGGGAAGGTTTATATTGGAACAAGGAAAAGAAGTGTCAATACCCGCTTAACTGAACACAAAAGCAACTGTCGACCGGGAAATAATGACAAATCAGCTGTAGCGAAAAATGGCTCTGAGCACTATGGGACTTAACATCTGTGGTCATCAGTCCCCTAGAACTTAGAACTACTTAAACCTAACTAATCTAAGGACATCACACACATTCATGCCCGAGGCAGGATTCGCACCTGCGACCGTAGCGGTTGCGCGGCTCCAGACTGTAGCGCCTAGAACCGCGAGACCAGCCCGGCCGGCCAGCTGTAGCGGAACATATTTTTAAAGACAGTGATAGTGAAATAAAACATCATATTATTATGTACGTATCTACAGAGAAGCTACAGAGATTCAAAAACACCACACTAACTTTAATAGAAAAGATGAAGACTTAAAGTTAGATAAGATGTGGCGGTCGACTTTGTTCCAACGATATGACAATCGATTACCTTCAATAGAGAATGACGTTAGACAGAGATAGACTTAGAGTCGGCCTCAGGTCACGTATGGTGGTGCCCTCTATGCGCTCTGTATAAACGAGAACTCCATGGCCTGGCACCCAGTCTTCGACTCACCTCGGAAAATGTTGCGCGCAGCTGGCAACGAAACGTCAGGATGAAGAAGTTTTACAGATCAACCATGACCTTTCAGCCCGGATGTTTTCGCAGTATGTTATTTTTCCTCTTCTTCCACTAGATGAAGTAATTTGTACACTCCGGATATGTAAACAGGGTAATTCAGGAGCGCTTCTGAGTGTACACACATGCGGGAGTTCTCTAATTCCAATCGTTTATGTGCCACTGTTTTGCTTGTTTCTTTCAGCTAGTGTAACATTCCACAACAAAAATATTTTTCTCGGATTTAGTCTTACTGGTTTATAATTTTACTGTAACGTTGTTCATATTTTCTGATCGTCAACACAGTTCCCTAAACGGATTCTCCGGAAGTCCATTTTTGTGCTACGTGTTAATTTTCTACAAGAAAAAATGTTTGCACGAAACTCCCTGTTTCTAGCCGAAATAAAGACAACTAAACCAGGCCGTGTCAAATAGACCCTGAACAAGTAAATTTATAAAGGAGGTTTTGGCATCTATTTTTCGAAATGCACTCCAAAAATCCTCGTCGAGTCCCGGTAGAGAGCTGAATTGCAGCTGACCTGATAGACACTTCTTTGCCCATCGGAACACCTTTGGACTTTACGCGAGATTTCATGCATGCTGTGAGCAGTGATCTTGTGTACAACTCCTTTACAATTGTTTTTGTGGTACCCCTTTTTATAAAAATCATCATGCGTCACCTCATCCATGACACCCTAAATGTTACGAATCTTACAACGACCTTTTACGAAATTCTCGAAAAGGAACTATACATCCATTTTTAACTAATGAGAACATTTGGTCGAGAAGCACTTTCATTTTATTCACCTCACTCTCTAGATTTTTATTTCAGTCTAGCATTTTTGTTGTTAATGCAAAGGTGGTATGCAATAATCGTGTCGTACCAAATCATTCTTACCTTACTTGAGTTGGATGCCCGCCAATAACACGAATATAGTGTCCATTTAATGAACAGTGGTGTGTTCGGAACAGACACAACAAATGAGCTTCTGTATTTCAGATTTCTTGAGTCTATATTGAAGCCATTCTTGTAATGAACTTAATGTGGCGAATTTTCATAGACATCTCCATTTTCGCCGGCTTTTACTAATGAATCAACAGTCTCTTCTAACTCTTGCTGCAGAGCTTATGTGTTAAGTTGAATCTTTATTTTGCAGCCAAATAATGGCGGCTCATAATGGCGGCCTCCTTGTGGCGGAATGTGATGCTCATTTCTTCGTTAACTGAACGAACAGTAAACCCATGCTCCCACGTTTATATCGTTCGCTCTGCATCCTATCTTTCTATCTGCCAACATATTCGCCACTTCCTGCTTTGTTCTTTCAACGCTTCCTTGAATTTGACTATGAGGAGGTTTTCCATGTATGATTTTCAATTGGGACCTGTACTCTTGCAAATCTGAAACAACTTTGCTAGCATGCTCTCTGCCGTTGTATGGAGAATTGATCGAGCTCAGAATAGAGCGAATATATCGTACACAACTTCCCCATCTGTCTTTTATTTAAGGGCTTTAAATTCAAAAAAATCTAGCCTTGTGATCTTGACATACTACAATGAGGTTATGTTTGCCATCTGGATAAGCCTAAAAATCAGTTAGGTCAACCTGGCATCTAGGATTAAATTCAGGATAAAATAAGCAGGTTTTGCTACTACGCCTCTCCTACAAAACTTCTGCTGGCAGGGTTTACAAATTTGTGTTAAAGCTTTTAAACAAGACGCCTTTTATTAGCATTCCTAGTAGGCAACCCTTATCATCCTGTCTCACAACCATGGCCAGTATAAGAGAAGACCTCATCAACTCACCACCTGATACGTGAAGTCTTATTGAACTACATATATCATTCAGCGGCTGTATCAATTTCTCTGTTTCCTCAACTTTCATTACATTATACTTCTTCATCAACCGCTTCCACAACCTTAGCCGCAGTCACGTTCCCGTTCATTACACTATACTTCTTCATCAAACGATTCCAACCTTAGCAGCAAACATGTTCCTTATTTTTCCTTTATACTCTGTTAAAGAAGAACTGTTTCTTGAAGAATTATTTTTCACTATCTGTAACCATCTGTAAAATCACCTGTTCATTGCATCTATAAAATTATCTGTCCTATGCATCTATAAAATCATCTGTCAGCTACAGTATTTACATAATCATAACGTGCAGCTGCAATTTTAGTGAAAGTGACTCTCCGATACAATTTAACTGCAAGTGAACTGCACTGAAATTACTACAATTATAATCTCTGTGTATCTTGTAAAAGTCAGATAATTTAAATTACCTCTCTTTGCCATGGTGGTAACAGCGATTCCCCTCCGGAGGCCAAAGCTAAGTGCTATTGGGCTTGGATAGCACTTTGATAGATCACCGTCCGGGTCTGCCGAGTGCTGTTGGTACGTGGGGTGCACTCAGCCCTTGTGGGGCAAACTGAGGAGCTACTTCACTGAGAAGTAGCTGCACCGGTCACGAAAACTGACAACGGCCTTCAGAAAGGTGTGCTGACCAAATGCCCATTCGTATCTGCATCTGGTGATGCCTAAGGGCTGAGGATGACACGGCGGTCGGTCGGTCTAGTTGGACCTACAAGGCCTGGTCGGAGGATGACCTTGTGGGACAAACTGAGGAGCTACTTCACTGAGAAGTAGCGGCACTGGTCACGAAAACTGACAACGGCCTTCAGAAAGGTGTGCTGACCAAATGCCCATTCGTATCTGCATCTGGTGATGCCTAAGGGCTGAGGATGACACGGCGGTCGGTCGGTCTAGGTGGACCTACAAGGCCTGGTCGGAGGATGCCCTTGTGGGACAAACTGAGGAGCTACTTCACTGACAAGTAGCGGCACCGGTCACGAAAACTGACAACGGCCTTCAGAAAGGTGTGCTGACCAAATGCCCATTCGTATCTGCATCTGGTGATGCCTAAGGGCTGAGGATGACACGGCGGTCGGTCGGCCTAGTTGGACTTACAAGGCCTTGTCGGAGGATGCCCTTGTGGGACAAACTGAGGAGCTACTTCACTGAGAAGTAGCGGCACTGGTCACGAAAACTGACAACGGCCTTCAGAAAGGTGTGCTGACCAAATGCCCACTCGTATCTGCATCTGGTGATGCCTAAGGGCTGAGGATGACACGGCGGTCGGTCGGTCTAGTTGGACCTACAAGGCCTGGTCGGAGGATGCCCTTGTGGGACAAACTGAGGAGCTACTTCACTGAGAAGTAGCGGCACTGGTCACGAAAACTGACAACGGCCTTCAGAAAGGTGTGCTGACCAAATGCCCATTCGTATCTGCATCTGGTGATGCCTAACGTCTTAGGATGACACGGCGGTCGGTCGGTCTGGTTGGACCTACAAGGCCTGGTCGGAGGATGCCCTTGTGGGACAAACTGAGGAGCTACTTCACTGAGAAGTAGCGGCACTGGTCACGAAAACTGACAACGACCTTCAGAAAGGTGTGCTGACCAAATGCCCATTCATATCTGCATCTGGCGATGCCTAAGGGCTGAGGATGACACGGCGGTCGGTCGGTCTAGTTGGACCTACAAGGCCTGGTCGGAGGATGCCCTTGTGGGACAAACTGAGGAGCTACTTCACTGAGAAGTAGTGGCACTGGTCACTAAAACTGACAACGGCCTTCAGAAAGGTGTGCTGACCAAATGCCCATTCGTATCTGCATCTGGAGATGCCTAAGGGCTGAGGATGACACGGCGGTCGGTCAGTCTAGTTGGACCTACAAGGCCTGGTCGGAGGATGCCCTTGTGGGAGAAACTTAGGAGCTACATCACTGAGAAGTAGCGGCACTGGTCACGAAAACTGACAACGGCCTTCAGAAAGGTGTGCTGACCAAATGCCCATTCGTATCTGCATCTGGTGATGCCTAAGGGCTGAGGATGACACGGCGGTATGTCGGTCTAGTTGGACCTACAAGGCCTGGTCGGAGGATGCCCTTGTGGGACAAACTGAGGAGCTACTTCACTGAGAAGTAGTGGCACTGGTCACGAAAACTGACAATGGCCTTCAGAAAGGTGTGCTGACCAAATGCCCATTCATATCTGCATCTGGTGATGCCTAAGGGCTGAGGATGACACGGCAGTCGGTCGGTCTAGTTGGACCTACAAGGCCTGGTCGGAGGATGCCCTTGTGGGACAAACTGAGGAGCTACTTCACTGAGAAGTAGCGGCACCGGTCACGAAAACTGACAACGGCCTTCAGAAAGGTGTGCTGACCAAATGCCCATTCGTATCTGCATCTGGTGATGCCTAAGGGCTGAGGATGACACGGCGGTCGGTCGGTCTAGTTGGACCTACAAGGCCTGGTCGGAGGATGCCCTTGTGGGAGAAACTTAGGAGCTACATCACTGAGAAGTAGCGGCACTGGTCACGAAAACTGACAACGGCCTTCAGAAAGGTGTGCTGACCAAATGCCCATTCGTATCTGCATCTGGTGATGCCTAAGGGCTGAGGATGACACGGCGGTCGGTCGGTCTAGTTGGACCTACAAGGCCTGATCGGAGGATGCCCTTGTGGGACAAACTGAGGAGCTACTCCACTGAGAAGTAGTGGCACTGGTCACGAAAACTGACAATGGCCTTCAGAAATGTGTGCTGACCAAATGCCCATTCATATCTGCATCTGGTGATGCCTAAGGGCTGAGGATGACACGGCAGTCGGTCGGTCTAGTTGGACCTACAAGGCCTGGTCGGAGGATGCCCTTGTGGGACAAACTGAGGAGCTACTTCACTGAGAAGTAGCGGCGCCGGTCACGAAAACTTACAACGGCCTTCAGAAAGGTGTGCTGACCAAATGCCCATTCGTATCTGCATCTGGTGATGCCTAAGGGCTGAGGATGACACGGCGGTCGGTCGGTCTAGGTGGACCTACAAGGCCTGGTCGGAGGATGCCCTTGTGGGACAAACTGAGGAGCTACTTTACTGAGAAGTAGCGGCACCGGTCACGAAAACTTACAACGGCCTTCAGAAAGGTGTGCTGACCAAATGCCCATTCGTATCTGCATCTGGTGATGCCTAAGGGCTGAGGATGACACGGCGGTCGGTCGGTCTAGTTGGACCTACAAGGCCTGGTCGGAGGATGCCCTTGTGGGAGAAACTTAGGAGCTACATCACTGAGAAGTAGCGGCACTGGTCATTAAAACTGACAACGGCCTTCAGAAAGGTGTGCTGACCAAATGCCCATTCGTATCTGCATCTGGTGATGCCTAAGGGCTGAGGATGACACGGCGGTCGGTCGGTCTAGTTGGACCTACAAGGCCTGGTCGGAGGATGCCCTTGAGGGACAAACTGAGGAGCTACTTCACTGAGAAGTAGCGGCACCGGTCACGAAAGCTGACAATGGCCTTCAGAAAGGTTTGCTGACCAAATGCCCATTCATATCTGCATCTGGTGATGCCTAAGGGCTGAGGATGACACGGCAGTCGGTCGGTCTAGTTGGACCTACAAGGCCTGGTCGGAGGATGCCCTTGTGGGACAAACTGAGGAGCTACTTCACTGAGAAGTAGCGGCGCCGGTCACGAAAACTGACAACGGCCTTCAGAAAGGTGTGCTGACCAAATGCCCATTCGTATCTGCATCTGGTGATGCCTAAGGGCTGAGGATGACACGGCGGTCGGTCGGTCTAGTTGGACCTACAAGGCCTGGTCGGAGGATGCCCTTGTGGGAGAAACTTAGGAGCTACATCACTGAGAAGTAGCGGCACTGGTCACGAAAACTGACAACGGCCTTCAGAAAGGTGTGCTGACCAAATGCCCATTCGTATCTGCATCTGGTGATGCCTAAGGGCTGAGGATGACACGGCGGTCGGTCGGTCTAGTTGGACCTACAAGGCCTGGTCGGAGGATGCCCTTGTGGGACAAACTGAGGAGCTACTTCACTGAGAAGTAGCGGCACTGGTCACGAAAACTGACAACGGCCTTCAGAAAGGTGTGCTGACCAAATGCCCATTCGTATCTGCATCTGGTGATGCCTAAGGGCTGAGGATGACACGGCGGTCGGTCGGTCTAGTTGGACCTACAAGGCCTGGTCGGAGGATGCCCTTGTGGGACAAACTGAGGAGCTACTTCACTGAGAAGTAGTGGCACTGGTCACGAAAACTGACAATGGCCTTCAGAAAGGTGTGCTGACCAAATGCCCATTCATATCTGCATCTGGTGATGCCTAAGGGCTGAGGATGACACGGCAGTCGGTCGGTCTAGTTGGACCTACAAGGCCTGGTCGGAGGATGCCCTTGTGGGACAAACTGAGGAGCTACTTCACTGAGAAGTAGCGGCGCCGGTCACGAAAACTTACAACGGCCTTCAGAAAGGTGTGCTGACCAAATGCCCATTCATATCTGCATCTGGTGATGCCTAAGGGCTGAGGATGACACGGCAGTCGGTCGGTCTAGTTGGACCTACAAGGCCTGGTCGAAGGATGCCCTTGTGGGACAAACTGAGGAGCTACTTCACTGAGAAGTAGCGGCGCCGGTCACGAAAACTTACAACGGCCTTCAGAAAGGTGTGCTGACCAAATGCCCATTCGTATCTGCATCTGGTGATGCCTAAGGGCTGAGGATGACACGGCGGTCGGTCGGTCTAGTTGGACCTACAAGGCCTGGTCGGAGGATGCCCTTGTGGGACAAACTGAGGAGCTACTTCACTGAGAAGTAGTGGCACAGGTCACGAAAACTGACAATGGCCTTCAGAAAGGTGTGCTGACCAAATGCCCATTCATATCTGCATCTGGTGATGCCTAAGGGCTGAGGATGACACGGCAGTCGGTCGGTCTAGTTGGACCTACAAGGCCTGGTCGGAGGATGCCCTTGTGGGACAAACTGAGGAGCTACTTCACTGAGAAGTAGCGGCGCCGGTCACGAAAACTTACAACGGCCTTCAGAAAGGTGTGCTGACCAAATGCCCATTCGTATCTGCATCTGGTGATGCCTAAGGGCTGAGGATGACACGGCGGTCGGTCGGTCTAGGTGGACCTACAAGGCCTGGTCGGAGGATGCCCTTGTATGACAAACTGAGGAGCTACTTTACTGAGAAGTAGCGGCACCGGTCACGAAAACTTACAACGGCCTTCTGAAAGGTGTGCTGACCAAATGCCCATTCGTATCTGCATCTGGTGATGCCTAAGGGCTGAGGATGACACGGCGGTCGGTCGGTCTAGTTGGACCTACAAGGCCTGGTCGGAGGATGCCCTTGTGGGAGAAACTTAGGAGCTACATCACTGAGAAGTAGCGGCACTGGTCATTAAAACTGACAACGGCCTTCAGAAAGGTGTGCTGACCAAATGCCCATTCGTATCTGCATCTGGTGATGCCTAAGGGCTGAGGATGACACGGCGGTCGGTCGGTCTAGTTGGACCTACAAGGCCTGGTCGGAGGATGCCCTTGTGAGACAAACTGAGGAGCTACTTCACTGAGAAGTAGCGGCACCGGTCACGAAAGCTGACAATGGCCTTCAGAAAGGTGTGCTGACCAAATGCCCTTTCATATCTGCATCTGGTGATACCTAAGGGCTGAGGATGACACGGCAGTCGGTCGGTCTAGTTGGACCTACAAGGCCTGGTCGGAGGATGCCCTTGTGGGACAAACTGAGGAGCTACTTCACTGAGAAGTAGCGGCGCCGGTCACGAAAACTGACAACGGCCTTCAGAAAGGTGTGCTGACCAAATGCCCATTCGTATCTGCATCTGGTGATGCCTAAGGGCTGAGGATGACACGGCGGTCGGTCGGTCTAGTTGGACCTACAAGGCCTGGTCGGAGGATGCCCTTGTGGGAGAAACTTAGGAGCTACATCACTGAGAAGTAGCGGCACTGGTCACGAAAACTGACAACGGCCTTCAGAAAGGTGTGCTGACCAAATGCCCATTCGTATCTGCATCTGGTGATGCCTAAGGGCTGAGGATGACACGGCGGTCGGTCGGTCTAGTTGGACCTACAAGGCCTGGTCGGAGGATGCCCTTGTGGGACAAACTGAGGAGCTACTTCACTGAGAAGTAGCGGCACTGGTCACGAAAACTGACAACGGCCTTCAGAGAGGTGTGCTGACCAAATGCCCATTCATATCTGCATCTGGTGATGCCTAAGGGCTGAGGATGACACGGCAGTCGGTCGGTCTAGTTGGACCTACAAGGCCTGGTCGGAGGATGCCCTTGTGGGACAAACTGAGGAGCTACTTCACTGAGAAGTAGCGGCGCCGGTCACGAAAACTTACAACGGCCTTCAGAAAGGTGTGCTGACCAAATGCCCATTCGTATCTGCATCTGGTGATGCCTAAGGGCTGAGGATGACACGGCGGTCGGTCGGTCTAGGTGGACCTACAAGGCCTGGTCGGAGGATGCCCTTGTGGGACAAACTAAGGAGCTACTTCACTGAGAAGTAGCGGCACCGGTCACGAAAACTGACAACGGCCTTCAGAAAGGTGTGCTGACCAAATGCCCATTCGTATCTGCATCTGGTGATGCCTAAGGTCTGAGGATGACACGGCGGTCGGTCGGTGTAGACCTACAAGGCCTGGTCGGAGGATGCTTGTTTTTCTCTTATACGTAAACACACATGTCATTCTACCAAAAAAGAAGGCAAATTATTAAGTAAGTTACATTCATAAATGCTAATTATATTTGTATTCAATATTTCGCAGGCAGTCTATAATATGCCAGATTTCACCGATTGCCGTTATCATATATACGGGGTGATTAAGATAGCCGTGCTCATGTTATTTCATGCAAATTGCAGTGTTATATCTGGCATTTAAAAAAAAGCGCAAAGTTATCATATATTCTGACTCATTAAGGGCGAACAGATAGTCGCACAGAAAAAATTAACAGGGCCTTTCTGCAGGAAATTGAAGTTAAATTATGTACGGGGTTACTTCTGCGCTAGAGGCCATATTTTTCGAGTTACTCAAAAATAACATGCAGAAGTGATCCTCAGACATATCCCCACTCCCACACTCAGTGCCCACCGGTCAGGATTTCGAGTACCGGTATGTTGTTCGCGGCTAAAATGGCTCTGAGCACTATGGGACTTAACTACTTTGGTCATCAGTCCCCTAGATCTTAGAACTACTTAAACCTAACTAACCTAAGGACATCACACACATACATGCCCGAGGCAGGATTCAAACCTGCGACCGTAGCGGCCGCGCGGTTCCAGAGTGTAGCGCCTAGAACCGCTCGGCCACTCCGGCCGGCGTTGTTCGTGGCACTTGCTCCTACTGGTGTACACGAATTAGAGGCTGCACGTATTATTACCCGTATTCGAACTTTTTTGGTCTTCATTGACTGGTCTTATTAACTAACGACTTAGTGGCGCACTTACAAATTGAACTAAATGTACTGTGAATTTTAACATCATAAAATAAAATTGCATACTGGAAATCCTCACTGGTGAGGGGTAAGCGTGGGAACGGTGGTGCGATTGAAGGTCACATTTGTACGTTGCTATTGAATAACTCGAAAACCGTGGCTCTCAGCTAAAACGCTGCACCGTAAAAATTTTAACTTCGCTAAATTTCCTACGAAAAGTTCCAGTTGATTTTTATCTGTAAGGCTGATATTTTGCGCGTAGCGAGCGAGAAAATATGAAAATCTCGCGCCAGAAATAACATTGCGGGTTGCATCGGGAACGGCAGCTGAAACATCCTGTGTTGTAGACTGATTTGCCCATGGTTTGATAACTATGCTTTATCCGAATACAATACTTGTATAGAAAAGCCGCAATAATTAGCAGTTTTCGTAGACACAATTTGGTGAACAATAGCCTGATCTGATGACTTTCGCCGATTCCACTCGCACATTCACTTATCGCTGCTAAAATAGATGTAGCATTTCTTTCATCAGTGGCTCTTCTTTCTCCTAGGCGTACTTTACTCTTCACATTTCCAGTTTCTTCAACAGTTTTCATAATATTTTTTTTCTGGGACTGATCGTGAATGCTTGATACGATCAAAGTAGGCTACAACATACTGTGAGGTGCAAAACGTCACGGCGTACTTCTCACTATCGGTCGGGCAGTCTTTAGTCCGAGCCCGCATCTCGTGGTCATGCGGTAGCGTTCTCTCTTCCCACGCCCGGGTTCCCGGGTTCGATTCCCGGCGGGGTCGGGGATTTTCTCTGCCTCGTGATGGCTGGATGTTGTGTGATGTCCTTAGGTTAGTTAGGTTTAAGTAGTTCTAAGTTCTAGGGGACTGATGACCATAGATGTTAAGTCCCATAGTGCTCAGAGCCATTTGAACCATTTTTTTAGTCCGAAGCAGTGCAGCAACTCGACGCGGCATGGACTCAACAAGTCGCTGGAAGTCCCCTGCAGAAATATAGAGCCGGGTCATTCTCTCGAATCGTCCAGAATGTTCTTCTAAACAGTCGTGAACATCTGTGGTCCGGTGACATGGCGCATTATCATCCACAAAAACTCCACTGCCGTTTTGGAATATGACTGCATGAATGGCTGTAAATGGTCTCTAAGTAGCCCAACACAACGATTACCAATCAGTGATGGGTACCATTGGACCAGAGAATCCAGTCCATTCCATGTAAACACAGCCCACACCATTATGGAGCCACCAGCAGTTTGTACAGAGCCCTGTTGACAACTTGGGTCCATGGCACACTCCAAACCTACCATCAGCTCTTACCAACTGAAATCAGGACTTATCTAAGCAGGCCACGGTTTTCCAATAGTGTAGGGTCCAACGGATGTGGTCACAAGCCCAGGAGAGGCGCTGCAGGCGATATAGTGCAGTTAGCGAAGGCACTCGCGACGGCCGTCTGCTGCCATAGCCCATTAACACCAAAATGTACAGGGTGTTTCAAAAATGACAGGTATATTTGAAACGGCAATAAAAACTAAACGAGCAGCGATAGAAATACACCGTTTGTTGCAATATGCTTGGGACAACAGTACATTTTCAGGCAGACAAACTTTCGAAATTACAGTAGTTACAATTTTCAACAACAGATGGCGCTGCGGTCTGGGAAACTCTACAGTACGATATTTTCCACATATCCACCATGTGTAGCAATAATATGGCGTAGTCTCTGAATGAAATTACCCGAAACCTTTGACAACGTGTCTGGCGGAATGGCTTCATATGCAGATGAGATGTACTGCTTCAGCTGTTCAATTGTTTCTGGATTCTGGCGGTACACCTGGTCTTTCAAGTGTCCCCACAGAAAGAAGTCACAGGGGTTCATGTCTGGCGAATAGGGAGGCCAATCCACGCCGCCTCCTGTATGTTTCGGATAGCCCAAAGCAATCACACGATCATCGAAATATTCATTCAGGAAATTAAAGACGTCGGCCGTGCGATGTGGCCGGGCACCATCTTGCATAAAACACGAGGTGTTCGCAGTGTCGTCTAAGGCAGTTTGTACCGCCACAAATTCACGAAGAATGTCCATATAGCGTGATGCAGTAATCGTTTCGGATCTGAAAAATGGGCCAAAGATTCCTTTGGAAGAAATCGCGGCCCAGACCAGTACTTTTTGAGGATGCAGGGACGATGGGACTGCAACATGGGGCTTTCCGGTTCCCCATATGCGCCAGTTCTGTTTATTGACGAAGCCGTCCAGGTAAAAATAAGCTTCGTCAGTAAACCAAATGCTGCCCACATGCATATCGCCGTCATCAATCCTGTGCACTATATCGTTAGCCAATGTCTCTCGTGCAGCAATGGTAGCGGCGCTGAGGGGTTGCCGCATTTGAATTTTGTGTGGATAGAGGTGTAAACTCTGGCGCATGAGACGATACGTGGACGTTGGCGTCATTTGGACCGCAGCTGCAACACGGCGAACGGAAACCCGAGGCCGCTGTTGGATCACCTGCTGCACTAGCTGCGCGTTGCCCTCTGTGGTTGCCGTACGCGGTCGCCCTACCTTTCCGGCACGTTCATCCATCACGTTCCCAGTCCGTTGAAATTTTTCAAACAGATCCTTTATTGTATCGCTTTTCGGTCCTTTGGTTACATTAAACCTCCGTTGAAAACTTCGTCTTGTTGCAACAACACTGTGTTCTAGGCGGTGGAATTCCAACACCAGAAAAATCCTCTGTTCTAAGGAATAAACCATGTTGTCTACAGCAGACTTGCACGTTGTGAACAGCACACGCTAACAGCAGAAAGACGACGTACAGAATGGCGCACCCACAGATTGCGTTGTCTTCTATATATTTCACATCACTTGCAGCGCCATCTGTTGTTGAAAATTGTAACTACTGTAATTTCCAAAGTTTGTCCGCCTGAAAATGTACTGTTGTCCCAAGCATATTGCAACAAACGGTGTATTTCTATCGCTGCTCGTTTAGTTTTTATTGCCGTTTCAAATATACCGGTCATTTTTGAGACACCCTGTATGTGCGATACTATCGCCATCGGTATATCTGCATATCGCCATTCCATGACTTTTTTTTCATCTCAGTGCTCAACCGTACCGTTGCCCTAACAGACAAACAGTGCCACAGCCATTTTTCATCAGTTGTACACATCGTGGAAGTACAAACAACGTCTCCGGCAATCTGTCTGATCGCGTCAGTAGAAGACGACAGACGAATGAAGTGTAAAGGAAAACAGACACACCGTACTTGAGACACGAGTTTACTTACACACATACGGCAGGGCACCTCTTCTGATGACTCGAGAAAGTATACGGAGACTTTATCTTGTTACCATTTCCTGAACTTCCATACATGTAGTGCCCTCTTCGGAGGCCAATCCCAGTGCCACAGAAAAAAGCGCATGGTTTCACGAAAAATGTCAGTGGCTTAATTCGACAGTTATAAACATAAAAAATTACGGGATTGTTCAGAAATTCATCACACAATCCACTGTAAGTTGAAATTAACAACTTTTCTATATACCTGTCGCACTGCCCAGTGTAATGTAATGATAAAAACATTTCGATGTATCAGGCGCCTTATATCGTGGGTACCTCTCCAGTGTGTAGCATCGTTAGTGATGTAGAACAATTCATTGAGACTCTGACTTGTAGCAAAGATGGAGAAACAACTTACTGTATCTAATCCTGTACGGCCAAAGTAAGTGGAAGAAAAACGGCCACCGTAAGATACTGTCCCGCGTTACAGTCCCAATAATTGTTTAGACTGCGTCACTAAAGCTATACGTAACTGACTCGTTTTGGCTACAAAAATTTTTTAGCTTCCGCAATGACTGAGAAAGGTCACATAGAGTCGTCCCTTAGGAAAATTAACATACTGGTCATTTGCTGCAAAGGCTCGACGGTTGCCGCAGAGGGAAAGGAAAGAGAGATCGCCACTCTCAACCACTGGACGACACCCTCTCCTTCCTCTTACCGGCAGGGGTAGATTGAAACTTAAGAGACGGCTGGCCACCACCGAAGGAAGTTCCGCAGGGAGACAAAAAGACAGCTGCTTGCGATTTAGGGGTTGGACCAGAACGTCGCGGAGCCACCAGTGGAAGGCTGTTGCTTGCAGCTAGACAGAGCCAAAGCATCTGCCCCTCTCGGGAACAGACTATACAACTGTGTCACTTGGAATACCCACGAGGAATCTAATACCGTATCACAGCCTGCACACACACACAATAAGACAAGCAAAGATGCTTTAACAGAATTGTATTTAAGATACTAACACACAAATAAAAACAGTGTTTAGTATTTTATCCACCTTCAGAAATCGTTGTTATATATATCGAAATAACAAGCAACCAACTGCATAAAAAAATTACTTTCGTAACCGTTTTCGGTCACATAGTGCCATTCTCAGAAGGTTATACGTCCCCATTAATTGCTATTGTTAACAATAAGATGCATACAGCAAAACGCCAAGGACAATGATGTTCTTCATCCTTTGTTTTTGTTGACAAGAAGCTAGTAGGGAACCTGTCAGCAAAAACAAACGGCGAAGAGCATCATGGTTCTGGAACTTGTGACTGGAGTCCTTGGCATTTTCATGTATGCATGTTATTGTTGACACTTGCACATAATGTCATAGGTATAACCTTCTGAAGAAGGATACTAAGTGTCCGAAACTGGTTAAGCAATCTCACATTTACATAAATGGTTACTCACTTATTTCGATATAAAAATCCCTTGGCAAAGGTTTACATATCCTACGATGCAAAATTCCTTTAATTATTACCAAATTCAAATGCTGTTGCCTGATGTCAAAACTATTTGCTTCTTTTTGCTTCGTCTCGAGATGACTTACAAATATTTGATATGTTGGGACTACTACAAGAACTGATTGCTTAATTCATATTTAAAGGAAATTCCATCTTTAAAAATGACACAATAATATTAACGTACAAGTGTGGTCAAACTGTACGATCACTATCTACGAACTAACCTCGGATTCAAACACCGAATTAATTTTAACAACTGTTTACTGGAAGAGTTGATACAAGTATGGAACTTGACTAATGAAGTGACACTGTGACATGTAATTTGCCAGAAGTGCATATAAATACTTACTTCCTCTTCATGAGTGGGACTGTAGCCTGATCTAAGCGCATATATAAGACTACCTCTTCATGCGACGACCAACATGTCATCTCCCAGTAGGTTGATGTTACAGATCAAGACACAGGAAACTGCTTTTGTCCGTCCACAGTGCGTCGTCTTTCTTTGAAATGCACTCCTTTTTGAGAAATTGTATAATTAAAATAAAATATTTTGAAGTGCCGTCTGATTTATTCATAACCGCTTGCCATTTCTTAGGAGCAACCTTTCATTACTCTCAGAAATCTCTTTGCAGATTCCTGTATTTTGTTTCTGTAATTTGTTTTACTCCTCCACAACTCACTTCCATACAACGGATTTGGTAATCCCATGGTTTTGATAGAACTTAGCCTGAACTTGCTCTCGTACTTCACCTTTCAGTGACTGTCATGCTGTTCTGCATATATAATGAAATCTGACATGTTACTTTTTCATTTTTTCTTTGGAATGAAAACATAGTTGACAAACAAGGAGACTTGTCCTATAGGTAACATACGAGGCCGTGCTAGAAAGTAATGCCTCGGAATTTTTCAAGTGAAAATTATTCAGCCTTTTAAAATAAAACTAATTTTCCTATCATAGATATTTGCAGCCTTCTGCCGCTACAGGGTTCCGAACTGTAGCGTGAAACATGGCGGTGTGTAACATAACTAAGTCAGTCAGTGTTTCGAATTCGTAGATTTCGTCCACACATGGGGCACCCTCTGCTTCAGCACGACAATGCAACATCATACAATAGCGCTGCAACATCTGCAACAGACCGACGCCTTGGGTTCACTGTCATAGATTATCCACCGTACAGTACTTACTCGGACCCACCCAACTTTCATCTGTTTACACCTTCGAGGACGTCCTTTGGTAGTGGTATAGCGGTGCGAGCAGAGGTGAGGTTGTGGCTCCGCCTACTAAGTCAAACTTTCTACGGTGCCGGTATCAACCAACTTGTCTCTCATTACGAAAAATGCGTTCGTCGCCAGGGTGACTATGTTGATAAACAAAAATGTTGACGTGAGTAATAAAAATACAGAAAGTTAATAACGGCTGTTTCATTTTAGATGGTTTACGAGTTTTCACGTAAAAAATTCAGTGGCATTGATTGCTCTTCAGCACACTCTCGTTTTATTATTTTAACTCAAACTGGGTAAGTCACCTGGTGTACCTTAACTTTTATCTTCTTGTTGGATACCTGCAGATAGTAATTTCTACTAATAAAATTTACCTCACAATCACTGAAGCTCGTCCTTTTTCTTCGCGGTTCCGTACCTCAGTGAGAAAAAAGGGTATCCTTATAAGACAATTTTATTAACCGTCTTTCTGTTTGTCTGTTAACACCCCTTCTGGTATTGATATCAAGTCGAATCTACAAATGTCTACTGTCTCTTAGCAATATAAAAGTCTGGGTATTCGAACGATCAGGCCGTCAATTATTGTCCATTTTTCTAATCAACATCTACATCTACATGACTACTCTGCAATTCACATTTAAGTGCTTGGCAGAGGGTTCATCGAACCACAATTATACTATCTCTCTACCATTCCACTCCCGAACAGCGCGCGGGAAAAACGAACACCTAAACCTATCTATTCGAGTACTGATTTCTCTTATTTTGTTATGATGATCAACATATGTAGGTTGGGCTCAACAAAATATTTTCGCATTCGGAAGAGAAAATTGGTGACTGAAATTTCGTAAATATATCTCGCCGCGACGAAAAACGTCTTTGCTTTAATGACTCCCATCCCAACTCGCGTATCATGTGTGACACACTCTCTCCTCTATTACGTGATAATACAAAACGAGCTGCCCTTTTTTGCACCCTTTCGATGTCCTCCAGCAGTCCCACCTGGTAAGGATCCCACACCGCGCAGCAATATTCTAACAGAGGACGAACGAGTGTAGTGTAAGCTGTCTCTTTAGTGGACTTCTTGCATCTTCTAAGAGTCCCGCCAATGAAACGCAACCTTTGGCTCGCCTTCCCTACAATATTATCTATGTGGTCTTTCCAACTAAAGTTGTTCGTAATTTTAACACCCAGGTATTTAGTTGAATTGACAGCCTTGAGAAATGTACTATTTATGGAGTAATCGAATTCCAACGGATTTCTCTTGGAACTCATGTGGATCACCTCACACTTTTCGTTATTTAGCGTCAACTGCCAACGCCACACCATACAGCAATCTTTTCTAAATCGCTTTGCCACTGATACTGGTCTTCGGATGACCTTACTAGACGGTCAATTACGGCATCATCTGCGAACAACCTAAGAGAACTGCTCAGATTGTCACCCAGGTCATTTATATAGATCAGGAACAGCAGAGGTCCCAGGACGCTTCCCTGGGGAACACCTGATATCACTTCAGTTTTACTAGATGATTTTTTCCGTCTATTACTACGAACTGCGACCTTCCTGACAGGAAATCACGAATCCAGTCGCACAACTGAAACGATGCCCCATAGGCCCGCAGCTTGATTAGAAGTCGCTTGTGAGGAACGGTGTCAAAAGCTTTCCGAAAATCTAGAAATACGGAATCAACTTGAGGTCCCCTGTCGATAGCGGCCATTACTTCGTGCGAATAAAGAGCTAGCTGTGTTGCACAAGAACGATGTTTTCTGAAACCATGCTGATTACGTTTCAATAGATCGTTCCCTTCGAGGTGATTCATAATGTTTGAATACAGTATATGCTCCGAAACCCTACTGCAAACCGACGTCAATGGTATAGGTTTGTAGTTCGATGGATTACTCCTAATACCCTTCTTAAACACTGGCGCGACCTGCGCAATTTTCCAATCTGTAGGTACAGATCTATCGGTGAGCGAGCGGTTGTATATGATTGCTAGGTAGGGAGCTATTGTATCAGCGTAATCTGAAAGGAACCTAATCGGTATACAATCTGGACCTGAAGACATGCCCGTATCAAGCGATTTGACTTGTTTCGCAACCCCTAAGGTATATACTTCTAAGAAACTTCCCCACTTTCTCAAGAAAGGGTAGCGTTATCGAGCTGAAATTTATGTCAAATACTAATGTCCCTTAGACCGTGTAACTGAGAGTTTCCCATAAAGTATTTTTTCCAGGAAATTCATAAAAAGGTGCGCAAGTAATCTAGCCAAACAGTCTCCCATAAACACGCCGTCGTTCTGTTTGAAGACCTGGTTGTTAAAAGTGAAGAGCTTATACGAGGTAAGATGACCAAGCAAAAAAAAATAAACTCGGCAGTCTCATCAGGTGTAAGGGACCATGTGTAAAGAACAAATGATGGCAGTTGTGTAATCTAGCGGAACGTTGGTATAAAGATTTTTTATACCCACAGACAACATGCAACAACTGGAAGGGAAATGTGTGTCCTTAGGAAACTGAATTGGCTCATTCCTAATAGATATAGTATATTCATTTTTGTATGCAAAGGAATTACGCAAAATCTGGAACAAGAATTTTGCAGATAGTTTCCCAGGTTTTCCAAAACGATTAACAATCGGGCATATAGAAGGATTTTCCTTGTGGATCTTTATCTGAATACGAAGAGGTGGTTCTTTGGTATCCATGCTCTTCAGTTTAGTTCAGAGGTCAGGAGAGAGAATATTACTGTTCTTCTCTAGGCATTCTTTAATTTCTATAACCAGCTGTAGGGCTAACATTTATTGTTGAATGTTAATTTTGTGGAAAAACTGGATACTATTTCCAATATTGTCATTCTTGTAGAAAATAGCAGCCCAGTTGACTTTTTCAGACAGGTAAGTAGGGGCACTATATTCCGCGACTTTTTGTAGGTGGAGTAAAGAATGTTGGTATAGCTACTGCTAGTCTCTGGCCAACCATCTTTTCCAGTCAAATAACTGGCCTTACAGGCTAGTTTTAGCTTCTCAGATATGTCACATGATGCCCTGTCATGGGCTATTTTAACGTTGCCACCAGAAAAAAGGAAATTACGAGCTGCTCATCTAACTGCTATTGATTTCTATGTTTAACACCCTTATTTAACATTCTATTGTGCACCCAACTGAGGTAAACTGGTGAGGTAAATAACACGCTTAGCAAAGGATAAAGGGAGAACAATTGCATCCGCTGTATCACACTGCCCTTGAGAGTAAGCTTTCCTTAGCCTGTCAGGTTTGCTGACGTGAGTGTTCACGACGAGCCATTTTCCACCCTGACGATATTCAAGATACTCATAATTTCATCTAACGAATTATAAGTTTAAAATTTAGAGAAACTAAAATGAAAATCGAGCGCTAGTATATTATGTTTGTCCTTCTCTTTATCAAGACACCTGAAACGAACTGTTTTGCACATTTCAACATCGAATTACTTGGAACCCGATTCTTACGTAACTTACGGTGCTTATGGCTGTACGCAGACATTAACTTATCGCACGAATTTTGTTAGTAGAATTTGACCTTCGACGATGATGCATAACTTCAAGTTTTGTTTTGTACAATACGGCTGCGAGCTCCATTGCCCAACTAGATGTTTTCTCCAAAAATATCTTCCACTCCATTAGGCCATCTGGTAGCACATTTGAATTAAAAACTGTTTTCATTAGAAATTATTGTTTTATTAGCAACACGTTTCGCCTGAGAGGGTCTCTCACACCAACAGCTTAGAGAACGACAGGCGTACGGCATAGACACAGAAACGACGTAGCAGCTTATGTGGAAACGAAGTACTTAACACCGGTTCAAAGTTAACTGAACGAGTTCAGTAGCGATACCATGCTTCACGACACGACGGGAACGCAGTTGAAAAACAGTCTGAGTGCGGTGCCGTATGTGGAAACCGTCGCTAAGCTCGTATTCCGCCTGGGACGCCTCCATTGCGTCAACACTGACTCCTCGCCTGCCCGGCCGCAGATCTTCCACGAGACAGTAGCCATGTCCAAAATAACGGACGCCACACATGAGGAAATGTACCGTGAAGGCAATTAATGATCCTTTAGTAAGGGTGCCCTGTTCATTCGGCCTTTTGCGGAAATCAGGGGAGGCTGCAAGTAATGAAGATTATGGACAGGGGAAATTAAGCATGTACATGCAGGAATTTCGGTTTTGCGGCAAGCACTCTCGTATAGCCGAGGTTGTTAAGGTGACCGCTTGCGATAAGTGGGAAATGACGGTTTAATTCCTGATCAGGCACAAATTTTCAATTGTCACTATCGAATTCATTTCAGTGCCCATTGCCTCACCTGTCACTACTGAATTTATTTCACTGCCCGATTGCCGCTGATGTCTGAATTTCTATTTTCGTCATTTTCAAGTATTTCCATACTGAATTGGATATTCCATTGATGGAGTCGATTTGATGCAAAAACTCTTTTAATTTATTTACTCCATGATGTCACACTATGAAAGTATCGGCCACAAATCTTTGCCCCCAACAGTTACCACAAAGGCTGCTGATTTCAGCGGTGTCTCCTCAAAGTCCTGCATAAAACAAATGCCACCGGGGGAGACAAGAGGACTACCCATGGCGACGCCGTCACTTCGTTCAAAATATTCTTGGGTCAACATAAAATAGCTCGAAGTAAGAGGGTGCCAAAATAAAGCGTTGATCTTCACTTGTAACTCACTGTCTTGCAACAAATGCCAAGGAATCAGGGAGCGGGACCTTCGTATAAAGTGATATTACAGCAAAGATCGCTAAATTGTCAAATCAGCTTATACGGGGAACAGGTAGGGGCAGCCTCTTATTTATTGACAGAATCGGACGAGTTACGTATGCAGCGTGTTTCAGCAAGAAGGGGCACAAATTTAACAGGACGTAGAGGAAACTCAAGTGAACAATTTGAGGTGGGGAACTTGGGGTCGGAGAAGCCAGCTTAAGGGGCTCCGGAAAGGCTCAAAATCATGAAAAGTTCAATTTTTACTTTCTTGCGTTTTCTGAATCTGCAGACTATTACCTTTTAATAGATATATAATTTATTCAATTCCGAAGACTACAACTATTTTTAAATATTTTTTTGAAATGTGTTCTAAATGGGCGTGACCCACTGTGGCGCTGTTAAACTGCTGACAAATGGTGTTATTATTAGCGTCCGTGTTTATCAGATACATTTTAGTGATGTGAGATAAAGTATGTGTTGTGGCTAACCTGTGATGGTCCAATATATATCGCTGGTGTGATTGTCGATTGTTTCATGTTTATTTACTCTGTCGTTATCTCGAAAATATTCGTAATTAATTCTGTTTCTTGAGTCTCTGTTTTGTTGAAGTATAATAATGAGTAAAAGTAAAGTATGCTGTTGCGACTTTCAATGATGGCAAAATTGTAAGGTGCAAGGTATTTAGAAATATGGGAATGAAGATGGGTTCTAACATGGTACGAGCGATGCTTGCTTTAGATAAGGAACGCCTTCGGGCTGCAGACAGGGCTGTAAAGAGTCTAGAAATACAAGCAAGAGTAAACAGGAGGAGGAACAAGAGGAAGCTGGAGGAGGAGTTTGCAGAGGATGAAGATAATCCATCCTATGGACCGGGAATGCACTAAAAAGTTAATCCAATCTTTGTCGCTCGATTCCCAAAACTTTTATTTTCTCATACTAAGTACATGTTTTCTAAGGATCTTCCAAACATATTTGTTTCAAACTTTCAGTAAATGTTACACAGTACCTTCTGCATAATTTAACACAGCCTTTTTCCAAAAAACTGTATATTTTTGAATATATAAATAAAAAATTGCAAAAAAATGTTGTGAATATTCATTACAATTGAAAAAAATCATCTTTAATAACTGAATTAAATTTTGTAAAATCCCTGTGTTAAGTTGTAGCTCATATTCCAAGAAATAATCTGTAAAATGTTCAACTTCCTACCTCAAATACTTTGTGAGGAAAGATGTAATTTATAAGCGTTATTTTAACATTGCAAGTATAGGGCGTTCCGGAGCCCCTTAGGAGATAATAGGAATAAAAACACATTACTATGTATTTTCTTATTCACATTAGTTACAGTTAACAGCAAATTCAATAACTGATGCAATGAACGTACCATTTGTACTGTATCTTACAAAATGCACTGAACATGACGGCTAACGACCTCAGTGCGAGCATGACATCGGCGAACAATATTCTGATGCACCCTGACAAATATCCCTGATGTGTTACGAATCGTAACACAGGCAGCTACAATTATGGCAACTAGTTCCACATCCATATCCACTGGGGTCTCATACACAAGTGATTTTAGATGTCCCCTCAGGCCATAATCGAGGAAGGTCGGGTGACCTCGCAGGCCATGGAATACAACCTCCAATTCCAATCCATCGACCAGGAAATACAACATTAAGACCGTTGCGGATGTCCACACTGAGGTAAGGTGGTGCACTCATGTTGTATCAACATCCTCTCACGAACGCCCAAAGGGACAACGAAAATACGTACAACAACAAAGCCACCTTACGGATAAGAAAAGTAAACAAAACCTGCATCATGACTGCCCAGTAATCAAGCTCGTTCTCTTTGTTTCCTTGTAGGAAATAAAGAATTTACACGTAAATAAACAGCACAGTACGTGTACACTTGCACACAAGTTAATTGTAAAAAAGCTGGAAAATAGTAATGCTACAAAAGCAGTAGACTAGTTTACACGCATATCTCCTTAAGGTGCTCCGGAAAGGCTCAAAATCATGAAAAGTTCAATTTTTACTTTTTTGCGTTTTCTGAATCTGCAGATATATAATTTATTCAATTCCGAAGACAACAACTATTTTAAATTTTTTTTTTTTTTTGAAATGTGTTCTACATGGGCGTGACTCACTGTGGCGCTGTTAAACTGCTGTCAAATGGTGTTATTATTAACGTCCGTGTTCATCAGGTACATTTTAGTGATGTGAGATAAAGTATGTGCTGTGGCTAACCTGTGATGGTTCAATATATATCGCTGGTGTGATTGTCGATTGTTTCATGTTTATTTACTCTGTCTTTATCTCGAAAATATTCGTAATTAATTCTGTTTCTTGAGTCTCTGTTTTGTTGAAGTATAATAATGAGTAAAAGTAAAGTATGCTGTTGCGACTTTCAATGATGGCAACATTGTAAGGTGCAAGGTATTTAGAAATATGGGAATGAAGATAGGTTCTAACATAGTACGAGCGATGCTTGCTTTAGACATGGAACGCTTTCGGGCTGCAGACAGGGCTGTAAAGAGTCTAGAAATACAAGCAAGAGTAAACAGGAGGAGGAACAAGAGGAAGCTGGAGGAGGAGTTTGCAGAGGATGAAGATAATGCATCCTATGGACCTGGAATGCACTAAAAAGTTAATCCAATCTTTGTCGCTCGATTCCCAAAACTTTTATTTTCTCATACTAATTACATGTTTTCTAAGGATCTTCCAAACTTATTTGTTTCAAACTTTCAGTAAATGTTACACAGTACCTTCTGCATAATTTAACACAGCCTTTTTCCAAAAAACTGTATATTTTTGAATATATAAATAAAAAATTGCAAAAAAATGTTGTGAATTTTCATTCGAATTGAAAAAAAATCATCTTTAATAACGGAACTAAAATTTTGTAAAATCCCTGTGTTAAGTTGTAGCCCATATTCCAATAAATAATCTGTAAAAAGTTCAACTTCCTACCTCAAATACTTTGTGAGGAAAGATGTAATTTATAAGCGTTATTTTAACATTGCAAGTATAGGGCGTTCCGGAGCCCCTTAAGCAGGGTTCTCCCTCGCCAGATTCCTTACCTCAAATTATTCAGTGGAGCATTCTGTATTTCCTGTTACATTTTCGCACGCTCCTACGGAAACAGGCTGTATGATGTATTTGCTTACCAATGGTCTCAGCGAGGAAGCAATATGTTTCTTTTCCGAGGAACGTCATGAAGAACATTGCGTGAACTTTCAACGTGTGGGGTCCTCTTCGAACATATCAGACTCGTCTTATTTAATCCTACAAGTACTTAATTTATATTACCACCATGGCACATTGCACGTCTCCACTATTAAAATATACTTCCTTACGGTCCTTTCAATTGTTACTGTACGTGAAGCCAGGAGGGTATTGCACATTGTTTAGTGTTGTTTGTTTCTATTTTTAATGCATTTCACCGTTGCAGCCATGCCAAATTACCACGGAAGTTAAGTAATACAATTTAATACAGTGAACGAAACTAGCAGTTAAAACCAGTATCAAGGTTGATATGAGCGTAAAAGCTTTGTAGGTATTGTGATTTTAGTGGTTTTAAGTCCAATCCTACCTCCTGCCTCCAACGTAAGACCAAGTCACTCAGCCACTTAGAAAGATAGTAAAGTTTGTAAACCCAGACCTATGTATTTTCAAGCGGACACGAAACCATCCAGTGAACGTATCATTAACATTGTTTTATAGAAGATGAGAAGTACGTGGTATCTCGGAACTTAAAATCATTACACAAGCAATGTACTTATAGGAAACACACTGGGGTCCGACACTGTCAAGCTCCGAGCTAGTTAATGGTTCTATTAAATTTTCTGTGTGGCCACCATATATTTCGAGCAGATCGGAGAGAGCCTGTAATTGCAGCAGCCAGGTAGGACGCGAATCGTAATGCCTTTTGTTTGAGGGAGGTGAACGGCGCTCTTACGGCGTAAATTACAGCCACTTCATCATCGGAAATCAATTAAAACTCCGTCGTAAATTACGTTCTCGGCGCAAGGAAGCTGAGGCGCCAGATCCGTTTGACAAGATAATGTATATCGCGAGCCAGCACTAGTTGCGATGGACGGGCAGAGACGAATTGGGCTTGCTTAACCGAAGGCGTCTGACGGAGAAACACTTCGGTTTATTACATCTACTGGCTTTTCTGTAATCACCAACGAGTAATTATGAAACATGGAAGCACAGGAAACCTATAAATACATCTGGGGAGTGGCAATGGCCTCAAACTAATTGTTAAGTCTCATTACAACTTAACTGGAATACTAACCTTCCTCCCTTCCTCACATGCCTTAAACCTTGGTTGATGGCTTGGTTTAAGAGAGAGGGGGAGGGACCAAACTGCTACGTCATCGGTCCCTCTTTCCGATTAAAATAATTACTCAAGGGTGGGAGTAAAATAATCGAGATATACAAAACACAGCTGGAAGAAAGGAAAGAACCACAAGAATGACAGAAGGGCAACAAACACTAAAATGGACAAAATCGGACAAGAAAACCACAGAGGGACACAAGAAACATGCAGAAGAGATAAACACAAGAGAGCGGAATACCGTGGCTGGCTGACCATGAGAATAAGAAGAAGAAGCCAGCCACTCTGCTACACATTAAAGCCTCCACCTTAAAAGCACTAGGGTGTAGGACCCAGAGGGACAAAGGACAGGCGCTGAAACTTAGATCAAATGATAAAACCCACCCTCACGAATAAAACCAAAAACTAAAACTGCTGTTGAGGGAGTGACATCCAATACCGAAGGTAGGGTGCTGGGAAAGTTAAAAGACCGCCGCAGAGCGGCTAAAAGTGGGCAGTCCAGCAAGAGGTGGACGACAGTCATTTGTGAGCCACAGCGACACAGAGGTGGGTCCTCGCGTCGGAGGAGGTAACCATGCGTTAGCCACGTATGGCCAATACGAGAGGACCGCATGGAAGATTTCCACACGTTCGTAGTCTCCTTAATGACGCGCATTTTGTTGTGCGTACTGTTATGCCACTCCGTCTCCCAAAGCCGAAGAACCATGCGGCGTAAGACAGAACGCAGGTCAGTTTCGGAGATGCCGATCTCCAAAAGCGGTTTACGCGTAGCCTGTTTGGCCAGCCTGTCGGCAAGTTCGTTGCCTGGGATTCCGACGTGTCCTGGGCTCCACACAAACACCACTCAACGACTGGAACATTCCAGGGCATAGATGGACTCCTGAATGGACGCTACTAAAAGATGGCGAGGGTGGCACTGATCGATAACTTGTAGGCTGCTCAAGGAGTCAGTACACAGGAGAAATGGCTCGCCAGGGCATGAGCGGATGTGCTCAAGAGAGCGAGATATGGCTGCCAGCTCCGCAGTGAAAACACTGAATCTGGCATCTAGCAAGGAGTGCTTTTCAATATGTACTCCACGAACATGGGCAAAGCCTACGTGACCATCAGCCTTCGAGCCGTCGGTGTAAGCCACTTCATGGCCCCGGTACATTACGAGAATCGTGAGGAAGTGGTAGAGGAGAGCCGCAGGGTTAGTGGAATCCTTAGGGCCATGCGAAATGTTCAGAAGCATCTGCGACCTAGGTGTACACCATGGAGGTGTACGTGAATGGTCCTCGAGGAGAGGTGGTAGCAGGAAGGACTTCGATTCAGACAGAATGGACCGGACGTGAACCGCATTCGTAAGCCCTGACCTGGGCCGCCGATGCGGGAGATGAACCTCCGTGGTTGGGAAAAGCAGACTGTAATTTGGATGTGCAGGGAACTACGAACATCTGCAACGTAACTGGCGAGCAGTTTTGCACGCCTAATCTTCAATGGAGGGACTCCAGCCTCCACCAGGACACTGCTCACCGGACTCGTTCTAAAAGCTCCCGTCACTAGGCGAACACCACTGTGGTGGACTGAGTCGAGTAAAGGCAACGCCGAGGTTGCCGCCGAACCAGACTCCCATAGTCAAGTCTGGGTTGAAGAAGGGCTCTGTAGAATTACAATCTACACCACTGTTGGTGTTGGTCAGGCAGCGGAGGGCATTGAGGTGCTGCCAGCACTTCCACTTAAGCTGACGAAGGTGAGGAAGCCAAGTCAATCTGGAGCCGAAAAAAATGTACTAAGAATCGATATATCTCCAGAGCCGACAGAAGTGCAGGATACACGACTTCTGGAAGCCGTGGGCTACAGCCCATGACTGCGCCTTGTGAATGGTCCCCTGCAGGCGCCGCTCAGCAATACCAGTATTGGAGGAACGAAATGCAGGAGTCATCCGCATACAGAGAAAGTGGGACCGACGGCCCGACAGCTGCTGCTAGACCGTTAGTACCCACTGAAAATAGACACTTAATACGGAGCCCTGCAGAACGCCATTGTCCTGAATAGGGGGCGGGGGGTGGGGCAATGGGAGGCACCGACTTCAACACGGAAAGTACGGAGCGATAGAAAGTTTTCGATAAAAATCGGGAGCCGGCCCGAGAGGCCCCAATCATACAATGTGGCAAGGATGTGATGCCGTCAGGTCATGTGGTATGCTTTTTGTAAGTCAAAAAAGACGGTTACCAGATATTGGCGTCTGGAAAAGGCTGTTCGGATGGCAGACTCGAGGGACACAAGATTATCAATGGTAGAGCGACATTGGCTGAAGCAGCCCTGACGCGGAGCCAGTAGGCCACGTGACTCCAGGAACAAACGCAACCGCCGATACACCATACGTTCCAACAGCTTACAAAGAAAGTTGGTGAGGCTGATGGGCCCGCATCAAGCGGGTATTTGACCGGGTTTGAGCACTGGAATGATGGTGCTCTCCCGCCATAGCGATGGAAAGATGCCATCGCACCAGATCCGATTGAAAATGACGACGAGATGTCGCTTGTAGTCAGAGGAGAGATGTTTAATTATCTGACTGTGGATCCGATCCGGCCCAGGAGCTGTGTTGGGGCAATGTGCAAGGGCGCTGAGGAGCTCCCACTCTGTAAATTAGAGATGGGCAAAACTGATCTTTTCAGAGATTGGATCAGAACTGTTCACTCCCTGAAATGAATTAGCTCTTTTTCATGACTCACCACTCATTTACAATAGAAAATAAATGGAAGGCACATTGCCCTTTAAACTTGGTTTATTCTAGTACTATACCTGTATTTTGATCTTATTTGATCCTATTTTGAAGTAACACAGATAATGAGTAAGAATTTTGTATTGTTTATTGAAATTTCCACGATATGACAAAGTTTTGGATTATTGATTTATTTTGCACTATCGTGGTTTTTTGGGTGATCGGAAAATGTTGTAACTTGAGATTTACATTAACAATATATTTGGCTATAATGTATTAAAATTTCATTAACCTCATACAAATACATCGCAAGCCATATATTTTTAAAGTGAACGTTTCCTTCCGAAGACGCCTAAAATCGCAAACTCCGTACCAGAATAAGAAAAAAGAAATATAAATTTGACTGTAAAACGAAAGTGCTGCATATAGCCTTACGCAGAATAAAACAAGGAAAATATTGGTGTATCACATTTTGCGATACGTTTATCGGTTCGCTCGTAATTAAAGCGTAAATTCGAGTGTCCATAATAAAAATCCTATAGTAAGAGGAGTCGTCAGGAACCTAATCTAATCAGTTTAAACAAAGAAAAATAAAATAAAAACAATTGATGTATACATAACATAATAATGTAATATACATAGCGGTATTACTACGAAGAACAATATCCAGTAGAGACGAACTCCGATGCAGAGGCGCTGAGTCGAGCAGGTCGAGCCGCGAGCTGTATTACTGCGTGAGCTGAGACCGCAGAGACCAGAGTGACACCTGAGTCGCTTTTCTCAACGCTCTGGCTAGAGTCGAGACGGTGGGGCGAGCGTTGAGCGGGCGAGATCCGAGGGTGGGGGGAGCGGTGAACTCACCCACTCCGAGACAAATCGTCCGTTCCCTTGCGAGCAGGTTGTTGCAAGTAGTTCCTATGTTATCCGCTAGGTGGCTCTCTGTCCTGTTGCTCGCATCAACTGCCCAGAGGGCAGGACGTGCGACTGAAACGATCGCCGACAGAGTGCGATGCGAAGTTACGCTGCGCCAGACACTGCAGGCGGCAGACGACGCACAGAGATGGCACGGCATATGTGAAACACAAAATCCAATGGGGCACTGCACAATGCAGGCAGCCAAGGTAGAAGCAGGGCAGAGGCCGGCGCTGGCTGTGTTGTGTGGCGTGCACTGTGCTCTGACCAGCAGAGGCGCTGCTGATATGCTCCGTCTCTCTCTCTCTCTCTCTCTCTCTCTCTCTCTCTGCCGTGGGAAACGTTTGGAGCTACCGTTCTTTTTTCTGAATCACTGATTGTTCACTCCTTTGAAAGATGCAACTCTCTGCATTAGTTCAGGAGCGGATCCCCCATCTCTACTGTAAATGGGACATTATAGGGTTCACTGTGGCGTGTAGTGAACGAGAGGATTTTCCTTTCCATCCGCCGTTTGAGGGTGCGAAAGGCTGGGGGTTAGTTCTCCAATGCAGAGGCTCGAGCATAGTGCTCAGCATGCTGCTCGGCAATCGCGTTAGCGTCGGTAAAAAACAGGCTATTGATGTTAATGTCAGGGACACCAAAAAGACGTCTGATCCTCGTCCAGACCTGGGAAGGTGACGTGTGGCACCGAATGGTACACACATATCTCTCCAAACACTCCTGATTCCGTCGTTTTATAAGCGGGCTAAAGCGGGCACGGAGCCGCTTAAAGGCTATTAGGTGCTCTAGGGAAGGGTGCTGCTTATGTCGGTGTAGAGCGCTCTTTAATTGCCTCAGCGACTTCGGACAACCACTAAGGGATTGTCTTTCGACGGGGGCACCCTAAAGGACGAGGGATCACCTTATCCGCCGCAGAAACGATCGCTTTAGTGACCTCCCCAATGACAACATCGATGGCACCATTTGGGGGAGATTTAGCGGTGACAGCAGTGGTGAAGGCTTCCCAGTCTGCCTTGTTTAAAGCCCATCCGGGTAGGCTTCCATGGGCGTGATGCCAGGGGAGTGACAGGAAGTGGTCACTACCACACAGGTTGTCATGTCCTCTCCAGTGGATAGATGGGAGAAGGCCAGGACTGCAAACCGAGAGATCAGTGCCGAATATGTGCAATGTGCCACACTGAAATGTGTGGGCCCACCTGTATTTAAGAGGCAGAGGCCCCTACCTCGGCCAGTAAGCATGGCGCCACCCCACAAAGGGTTTTGCACGTTAAAATCTCCCAAAAGTAGGAAAGATTTTGGGAGTTGATCAATCAGTGCCGCCATTATATTCAGGGGTACTGCACCATCTGGATGAAAATATTCACTGCAGCCAGTTATTTCCTGCATCGTCCTTGTACTGACACCCACAGCTTCAAGAGGGTTTTGAAGGGGCACAGTTTCACTACATACTGAGTTCAGGACATAGATGCAAACTCCACCTGATGCTTCGGTTCCTGTAATATACCTTATAGCCTTGGAAGGCAGGGATCCGCAATGCCAGAAACTAGGTTTCCTGGAGGTCAATCCAGAAAGAAGGTGTAAAGCTTAACAGTTGCCATAGGTCAGCCAGATGGTGGAAAAAACCGCCGCAGTTCCATTGAAGAAATACATGATAGTGAGACTGGGTAGGCATGAAACACTCAATGAGGATGTCTATGTCTCAGGGTCACCTGCTGCCACCAGATGAGTACCTATGCAATCGACATCCATTGTGTCTGAGGGCCTAGTGAGATCTAGGTCCTCAACGGACAGCAGAATCTCCACCTTATCCTTAGACAGAGAGCTTGTAGTTAGAGATGTATCCACTGAAGTGCCTTGGTTATTTTTAGGTTTCTCTCGCTGCTCCTTAGGTTTCTCCAGCAGGGAGGGCTTCACTGATTCAGTAGCAGGGACTGAGGAGGACCATGAAGCCCCACGACCAGCTATCTGTGGTTGCTTCAGCCACTGGCAGGTGTCTGCTTTGCCACTGGTAGGAACCTGGGAAGGGAGTGACCCAAGAGATCCCTTCCTGGTGAGAGAGGCTGAAGAAGACTTACACTTTTCCGGCTGAGAAATGGGGACTGACGTCCCCAATGGTTTGGGGGTTGGGGGTGTTGGTTCTGAAGTGCCTCCCACCATCAAGGGGGCAGCTCCGAGAGCCAACTGTATGAGGTGGACCGGAAGATGGTAGAACCGTTGTTGTAGCTGTGGCGTAGGTTGACGTCATATGCACAGGATGTAGTCTCTCTTATTTGCTCTTAGCCTCAGTGTAGGTCAATTGGTTCAGTGTTTTGTATTCTATTATTTATCTTTCTTTCTGAAAAATCCTGCAGTATGGCGCGCAAGGCGAATGGTGCTCTCTGCAGTTGACAAAGACGGGAGTCAGGGCATAGGGAGTATTGGGATGTGAAGGACGTCCACAATCCCGAGAGGTGACGCTGGAAACACAGTGAGAAGCCATATGCCCGAACTTCCAGCACTTAAAGCCCTGTATAGGGGAGGGATATGTGGCTTTAAGTCAAAGCGGTTGACCATCACCTTGAACTTCTCGGGTAAGATGAACCGGTGGCAACCTGATTATCCTTCGGACTCCGTTGGATGCGCCAGGCGAAATGGACACCTCACTGCTCTAAACTGGCGCACAGTTCATCGTCAGACAGCAAAAGTAAGTCCCTGTAAAATATGATACACTGGACCATATTTAAGCTCTTATGGGGTGTGATGGTAACTGAAACATCCCCCAGCTTGTCACAGGCGAGTAGTGCCGTGACTGGGCAGAGGATTCTGTTTTGATCAAGACCAATCCTGAGCGCATTTTGGACAAGCCCTCGACCTGTCCAAACTTGTCCAGTAAATGCTTCACAAAAAACTGAGGTTTCTTTGACAAGAAAGATTCCCCATCAACTTCTGTACATACGAGGTACCAGGGTGAATAAGCGTCCATGCCATCCTTAGCCTGGCGTTCCTCCAATGATGTGGCTGGGGGGGGGAGGGGGGGCCAATTGGGGTCGTTTACCTTAGCACTGAATTTAGACCTTGACTGCTTAGACACTGCTGGTGTTTGAACACCAACAAGAGAAGATGTACTATGCTTCATGGCGTGTCGTCCACCCTGATGCCACACACTCCATCCAGGGACCCACCCCACGAGCACCAGCCAGCTGCAGCAGAGGCCACCTGGCAGGATGGCCACTGCCGGGAGTCCCGATTCCCAGTGTGACCGACATCTACTCCTTGGCCTACGTGGGGAGTTAACGACGCAGGCATCAGCAGAGAGATTCCTGTGTGGTCAGGGGGCTACTACCAACAGGGTACATGGCGGCCGCACCACAACGGACTGGATACCGTGCTGGATATCAGGCACAAACGAGGTAAGAAGTACATTGTAGTCGACAGCACAGAAGGCGGTGCTGCACCGAGGATGAAGGAATACGCACACAGGAGGGTGGCCTCGCCCAACAGGTGCGGAACATTTAACATAAATTCAAAGTACAAGTATGGAAGTGACTCGTGGGTACGGAACAAAAGACAAAAGCAAATACAAGTAGTAAAAATGAGATTTCTTAGAGTGGTGAAGTATGTAGAAGAATAGATAAATTACGGAAAGAATACTTTCGAAAGATGCTGAAAAGTGGAGTGTGAAAGAAAACCTGGACCAAATAAAGAAACAAATGGAATGATCGTCTACATAGAATGGAACCAGCGGAACCACCATGTCCGATAAAGAGATACTCGCCGAAAGAGGAAAAATGGTAACAGACTACAGCCGGTCTAATATGGGAAGTCTAGGCGAAGAAGAAAATATGTACGTCCTTTGAAGGTAGACGAGCGAGGTGACGCAGTGTTTGGCACACTAGAGAACAACGCTTCAAACCCGCGTCCAGCCATCCTGATATAGGTGTTACGTGATCTCCCTAGATCGCGTTATGCAAATGCCATGATGGTTCCTTTGAAAGGGACCGATGACCTGGCTGTTTGATCCCCCACCCCAACTCAACCAACGAAACTTTCAAGGTAGTCAGTGGCAGAGACCAAAAGGAAGTGAGGTTATCGTGGGTAACTCAGTACCATCGGTTTGTGTAAATTTGTTAAACATTGCACTGTCTCACTCAGTGCTGTAAGGGAAGTGGAGTTTACGGAAACAGAATTCGAAGGAGTGAGGGAATCCAGCCGACGTTAGTGAAGGCGAGGACTGGTCGGATACACAGAGCGCGCTGCCGAGTCTACTTCCTGAATCCCGGAAGGGCGTTAACAATTAAGGGGCACCGGAAAGGCTCACAATCATGAAAAGTTCAATTTTTACTTTTTTGCGTTTTCTGAATCTGCAGACTATTACCTTTTAATAGATATATAATTTATTCAATTCCGAAGATTACAACTATTTTTAAATTTTTTTTGAAATGTGTTCTACATGGGCGTGACCCACTGTGGCGCTGTTAAACTGCTGTCAAATGGTGTTATTATTAACGTCCGTGTTCATCAGGTACATTTTAGTGATGTGCGATAAAGTATGTGTTGTGGCTAACCTGTGATGGTTCAATATATATCGCTGGTGTGATTGTCGATTGTTTCATGTTTATTTACTCTGTCGTTATCTCGAAAATATTCGTAATTAATTCTGTTTCTTGAGTCTCTGTTTTGTTGAAGTATAATAATGAGTAAAAGTAAAGTTATTAGAAATCCTCTGAAGGCTTTTAAGAAAAGGAGAAATGTTGGAAAGCCAAAGGTATGTGTTATTACTGTAAATAATAACATTCTAACATTCCTATGGACCGGGAATGCACTAGAAAGTTAATCCAATGTTTGTCGCTCGATTCACAAAACTTTTATTTTCTCATACTAATTACATGTTTTCTAAGGATCTTCCAAACATATTTGTTTCAAACTTTCAGTAAATGTTACACAGTACCTTCTGCATAATTTAACACAGCCTTTTTCCAAGAAACTGTATATTTTTGAATATATAAATAAAAAATTGCAAAAATTTTTTGTGAATTTTCATTAGAATTGAAAAAAAAATCATCTTTAATAACTGAACTAAAATTTTGTAAAATCCCTGTGTTACGAAGTAGCCCATATTCGAATAAATAATCTGTAAAAAGTTCAACTTCCTACCTCAAATACTTTGTGAGGAAAGATGTAATTTATAAGCGTTATTTTAACATTGCAAGTATAGGGCGTTCCGGAGCCCCTTAAACATGTACCGACGGTTCTCCCAGCTAACGCGATCACAAGGCAAAAATTTACTGAGCGCATTATGACACTCTACGTAACACAGCAGGAACATTTCGGAGGGTACAGGTGTCCGCTGTGTTTCACAAGCAGGAATCCAGCAAGCCCCATACATCTCGCTAAAAAACTTGTCACGCCAGCGCAGCGCCGTACGGTCCCGACGCACGCGCGTTACCGCTAGTGCATCGGCTTTCTGCGCGCGACACGGGGATTAGCGAATATTTTACACGCATGCGGACGCGGAAACCAAGGAAATATTGCTGTTTGCGTTGTCGCGCGCTCTCCGGCGCCGCCGTGGATTATATCATATTATGTAGGCCGTATATCTGCGGCCTGTCGAACCGGCAGGAGCGCGCGCACCCACACACGCTCGCGCGTATACACGCGCCACTCGCACCGTGACTCGGTACTGCACAGTTAGTTAAATGGTGCCGGCCGCGTCCGGCCGGACTCTGCAAACAGGCCTCGCAATTTATTACTGGCCGCGCGCGTGCTGCGTGTTGCGTGGGTGTGTGTGGTGTGAGCGCCCGGTAGCTGGCGCTGATGCTCGTCGCCGCGCAACAAAAACACAGTGAGAGGTGATACGGTGCGAGATGGCAACAGAAAAGGGGGGAGTCCAGAAGTGTCGGAGCCATAAATACAGCAATATAGCGGGCGCGCCAGCGGCGCCGGATGACTGCGGTGCCGGAAGATGTAGCAGTGCAGCGCGCGTTAGCTGCTGCGCTATCGCGAGTTTCCTGCGATCGCTAACAGCGGCAGGGCGGTAAAGCGTACAGTCGCGCGGAAAACATATTTATATGCGGACTGACAGCCCTCTTGCCTCCAACTGCGAATTTTGTTTATTTTTATAGGAGCTGTTTTCGACATGGTGCTTCCCTGCGACGTCTTCCAAAAAATGTTGGTATTTTCAGTTGGGTCGCCCACGACTGGAGCTTTACGAGGGAGAAGGAAAGCTTACTGTTTCAGCAGCGGAAGCACGCTTAGGTGCGGTTCACAGTGAGAGGAATAGATATGCGGAGACGATACAATATAATAAAGGTCACGGAAATCGACAGTTATCGGTGGACAGTCGGTTCAAAAAATGGTTCAAATGGCTCCCAGCACTATGCGACTTAACTTCTGAGGTCATCAGTCGCCTAGAACTTAGAACTAATTAAACATAACTAACCTAAGGACATCACACACATCCATGCCCGAGGCAGGATTCGAACCTGCGACCGTAGCGGTCGCTCGGTCCCAGACTGTAGCGCCTAGAACCGCACGGCCACTCCGGCCGGCGTGGACAGTCGGGTTCCCACTAGAATGATACAACATGCACTACTATTCTATAGACACATATCACTGTACAGCAACCAACAAGCCGGCACATTCTCGTTTCTCGTTTCAGTGTCAATTACAACCTTCAGAACAGGTCATTATTTTGGATAATCATTATTTAAAGCTCGTAAAAACTGAAAAATGAAAGCAGTGTGCAGCTATATATTGCTACAAATTTCAAACACAGTTCAGCTCTGGTTTCTCGTGAGCTCCCCCAACATGAACACAAATTCCACCAATTCTACAAAATGGGCCCAAAAAGTTTTGACCTTCTGGAGCAACTACAATCAGTTGCTCTGACAAAGCAAGCCACCAGTTTTCGACTTGCTACTTCTTCTGCTAAGAAGTTACTCTTTACGGTAAGGTAAATTCGTACAAGTGTCTAAAATGACATAATTCAAATCTCATTTTTAGTACGACTTTGTATCACGCTACATTGTGTGTGTGTGTGTGTGTGTGTGTGTGTGTGTGTGTGTGTGTGTGTGTATGTGTGTGTGTGTGTGTGTGTGTGTGTTATTCCTTAACGATTAAACAGCTAGGTGAATCATCATGTGTTACGTTTAAATTTATTACTTGTTTGCTACTCGCAACATATAACTCAGTCAACATTCACAAGAACCACTGGATGTACCTAAAAATATTACTTGATTGTACAATAAACAGTTCGCGAGTCACGACATCATAAACAATAAGTTGCGTGAAAATGAAACCGGGTCGAAATTTGTTACAGATAAAGATGAAATGTGTATAAAATACGCGTGAAATATGTTAAAAACCTGTGAAATACATTTACGATACGCATTCGTGGGCACAGCTATGGGTGATAATCTAAACACATGCAATGATGTCAATGTCAACCAAGTTTGGCACACATATTAGTTGTTGTTGTTGTTGTGGTCTTCAGTCCAGAGACTGGTTTGATGCAACTCTATCCTGTGCAAGATTCATCATCTCCCAGTGCCTACTGCAGCCTACATACTTCTGAATCTGCTTAGTGTATTCATCTCTTGGTCTCCCTCTACGATTTTTAACCTCCACGCTGCCCTCCAATACTAAATTGGTGATCCCTCGATTTCTCAGAACATGTCCTGCCAACTGATCCCTTCTTCTAGTCAAGTTGTGCCACAAGCTCCTCCTCTCCCCATTTCTATTCAATACCTCCTCATTAGTTATGTGATCTACCCATCTAATCTTCAGCATTCTTCTGTAGCACCACATTTCGAAAGCTTCTATTCTCTTCTTGTCTAAACTATTTATCGTCCATGTCTCACTTCCATACGTGGCTACCCTCCATACAAATACTTTCAGAAACGACTTCCTGACTTTTAAATCTATACTCGATGTTAACAAATTTCTCTTCTTCAGAAACGCTTTCCTTGCCATTGCCAGTCTACATTTTATATCCTCTCTACTTCGACCATCATCAGTTATTTTGCTACCCAAATAGCAAAACTCTTTTACTGCGTTAAGTGTCTCATTTCCTAATTTAATTCCCTCAGCATCACCCGACTTCATTCGACTACATTCCATTATCCGATCTGCTTTTCTCCAGTCTTACTTTTTTTTATACACACTCCCAATATACCAATCCCCCCATGGACCATGGACCTTGCCGTTGGTGGGGAGGCTTGCGTGCCTCAGCGATACAGATAGCCGTACCGTCGGTACAACCACAACGGAGAGGTATCTGTTGAGAGGCCAGACAAACGTGTGGTTCCTGAACAGGGGCAGCAGCCTCTCAGTAGTTGCAAGGGCAACAGTCTGGATGACTGACTGATCTGGCCTTGTAAAAATAACCAAAAGGGCCTTGCTGTGCTGGTACTGCAAACGGCTGAAAGCAAGAGGAAACTACGGCCGTAATTTTTCCCGAGGGCATGCAGCTTTACTGTATGATTAAATGATGATGGCGTCCTCTTGGGTGAAATATTCCGGAGATAAACTAGTCCCCCATTCGGATATCCGGGCGGGGACTACTCAAGAGGATGTCGTTATCAGGAGATAGAAAACTGGCGTTCTACGGATCGGAGCGTGGAATGTCAGATCCCTTAATCGGGCAGGTAGGTTAGAAAATTTAAAAAGGGTAATAGATAGGTTAAAGTTAGATATCGTGGGAATTAGTGAAGTTCGGTGGCAGGAGGAACAAGACTTCTGGTCAGGTGACTACAGGATTATAAACACAAAGTCTAATAGGGGTAATGCAGGAGTAGGTTTAATAATGAACAGGAAAATAGGAATGCGGGTAGGCTACTACAAACAGCATAATGAACGCATTATTGTGGCCAAGAGAGATACGAAACCCACGCCTACTACATTAGTACAAGTTTATATGACAACTAGCTCTGCAGATGACGACGAAATTGAAGAAATGTATGATGAAATAAAAGAAATTATTCAGATAGTGAAGGGAGGCGAAAATTTAATAGTCATGGGCGACTGAAATTCGTGTGTAGAAAAAGGTAGAGAAGGAAACGTAGTAGGTGAATATGGATTAGGGCTTAGAAATGAAAGAGGAAGCCGCCTGGTAGAAATTTGCACAGAGCACAACTCTATCATAGCTAACACTTGGTTTAAGAATCATGATAAAAGGTTGTATACATGAAAGAACCCTGGAGATACTAAAAGGTATCAGATAGATTATATAATGGTAAGACAGAGATCTAGGAACCAGGTTTTAAAATGTAAGACATTTCCAGGGGCAGATGTGGTCTCTGACCACAATCTATTGGTTATGACCTGTAGATTAAAACTGAAGAAACTGCAAAAAAAGGGGAATTTAAGGAGATGGGACCTGGATAAACTGAAAGAACCAGAGGTTACAGACTTTCAGGGAGAGCATAAGGGAACAATTGACAGGAATGCGGGAAACAAATACAGTAGAAGAAGAATGGGTAGCTTTGAGGGATGAAGTAGTGAAGGCAGCAGAGGATCAAGTAGGTAAAAAGACGAGGGCTACTAGAAATCCTTGCGTAACAGAAGAAATATTGATGAAAGGAGAAAATATGAAAATGCAGTAAATGAAGCAGGCAAATAGGAATACAAACGTCTCAAAAAGGAGATCGACAGGAAGTGCAAAATGGCTAAGCAGGGATGGCTAGAGGACAAATGTTAGGATGTAGAGGCTTATCTCACTAGGGGTAAGATAGATACTGCCTACAGGAAAATTGAAGAGACCTTTGGAGATAAGAGAACCACTTGTATGAACATCAAGAGCTCAGATGGAAACCCATTTCTAAGCAAAGAAGGGAAAGCAGAAAGGTGAAAGGAGAATTTCGAGGGTCTATACAAGGGCGATGTACTTGAGGACAATATTATGGAAATGGAAGAGGATGTAGATGAAGATGAAATGGGAGATACGATACTGCGTGAAGAGTTTGACAGAGCACTGAAAGACCTGAGTCGAAACAAGGCCCCCGGAGTAGACAACGTTCATTTCGAACTACTGACGGCCTTGGGAGAGCCAGTCCTGACAAAACTCTACCATCTGGTGAGCAAGATGTATGAAACAGGCGAAATACCCTCAGACTTCAAAAAGAATATAATAATTCCAATCCAAAAGAAAGCAGGTGTTGACAGATGTGAAAATTACCGAAGAATCAGTTTAATAAGCCACATTGCAAAATACTAACACGAATTCTTTACAGACTAATGGAACTAGTAGAAGCCGACCTAGGGGAAAATCAGTTTGGATTCCGTAGATATACTGGAACACGTGAGGCAACACTGATCTTACGACTTTTCTTAGAAGAAAGATCAAGGAAAGGCAAACCTACGTTTCTAGCATTTGTAGACTTAGAGAAAGCTTTTGACAATATTGCCTGGAATACTCTCTTTCAAATTCTAAAGGTGGCAGGGGTAAAACACAGGGAGCGAAAGGCTATTTACAATTTGTACAGAAACCAGATTGCAGTTATAAAAGTCGAGGGACATGAAAGGGAAGCAGCGGTTGGGAAGGGAGTAAGACAGGGTTGTAATCTCTCCCCGATGTTAGTCAATCTGTATATTGAGCAAGCAGTGAAGGAAACAAAAGAAAAATTCGGAGTAGGTATTAAAATCCATGGAGAAGAAATAAAAACTTTGAGGTTCGCCGATGACATTGTAATTCTGTCAGAGACAGCAAAGGACTAGGAAGAGCAGTTGAACGGAATGGATGATGTCTTGAAGGGAGGATATATGATGAACATCAACAAAAGCAAAACGAGGCTAATGGAATGTAGTCGAATTAAGTTGGGTGAAGTTGAGGGTATTAGATTAGGAAATGAGACACTTAAAGTAGTAAAGGAGTTTTGCAATTTGGGGAGCAAAATAACTGATGATGGTCGAAGTAGAGAGGATATAAAATGTAGACTGGGAATGGGAAGGAAAGCGTTTCTGAAGAAGAGAAATTTGTTAAAAGCGAGTATTGATTTAAGTGTCAGGAAGTCATTTCTGAAAGTATTTGTATGGGGAGTGTAGCCATCTATGGAAGTGAAAAATGAACGGTAAATAGTTTGGACAAGAAGAGAATAGAAGCTTTCAAAATGTGGTGCTACAGAAGAATGCTGAAGATTAGATGGGTAGATCACATAACTAATAAGGAGGTATTGAATAGGATTGGGGAGAAGAGAAGTTTGTAGCACAACTTGACCAGAAGAAGGGATCGGTTGGTAGGACATGTTCTGAGGCATCAAGGGATCACCAATTTAGTATTGGAGGGCAGCGTGGAGGGTAAAAATGGTAGGGGGAGACCAAGAGATGAATACACTTAGCAGATTCAGAAGGATGTAGGTTGCAGTAGGTACTTGGAGATGAAGAAGCTTGCACAGGATAGAGCAGCATGGAGAGCTGCATCAAACCAGTCTGAGGACTGAAGACCACAACGACAACAACTATATACCAATATGCAGTGAATGGATGCACGAAAAATGGTTTTAGTTTCCATAAGTCAGCTTTATACCAAATACTTAAAACATTTTCAGGCTTTCCAATATTTATATTTACACTAGTCTATTTCAACATAGTAATCAAAAAATGTTCAGCCATAGGCAGATTTCTAATATTAGCGGGATCTGGTGTATTACCTACATTAACAGGTGGGCGCCCCGTTGGCACAGGAATGCTGCGGAACACCAAATTGCTTGAGATGCGGATTCGACAAGCAGCGATATTTGTTTCGACCAAATATTTCTCTAGCAGGACCTTTAGCTAATGATTCGTTATGTACGCTTGTGTCGTCTTCACTCTGAGCACTTGCTTCATACAAGGAGAGCAAACTCGTCTTCATTCTGGCACTGTTCTAATTCTGAATTGTGTTCACTTCCGATTTCGTTGTCACTATCTGACCAAACTTCAGTTCCTAAACTGTCCTCAAACCATTCTGGAACAGTGTCTTCAAAGTCAGGTTATGTAACACGAACAGTAGAGAAAGAGCTGGCTGCTAAACCCATAATGCATAGACCCAAGTGCGGTCTCGGAGAACGCTAGCACGAAAGAAGCAGTAATATTGTCTGTCCACGTCACGCTCAAGTGACTACTGACAAAGGGAACCAGCTCTCGAATAGATCAACTAGACAACTCCATTATCTCCTACCCCACGACTATGCATTAGCAACAGAGTAACAAACAACACTAGCAATCTGTCAGATCGCACCTGGGACGTCAGAGAGTTAACATCTTAGTTTTAAATAGTAGTTGCGTGAAAATAGACGAATTAAAACTTGATACAGCCTTAAGAAATGCCTTATTGTTGAAAGAAAAAGAACGTGTATATTAATCAGTAATATTGTTCAAATTCTAGAAACAAAAAAATTTATTTTCTGTTTCATGTTTCGCTTTTTTGTATAAAAATTTAGTTTATTCTGAATACTGCCATTTTCATTCCATTATGAACTAAATATAAAAACACGTTGGATTTAAAAGAAATATGACATTCGTTTGTTAACATTGCAAGGTTTTCATATGTTTTCTGCTAAGGTAAATAGAAAGATGAACGAGCACACCGTACGAATAGTGAGTAAGATATTTGACTGAGTGTTTCGTTTTTTCTATGGTTACTTGCTAGTCCGTCAGTTGTGCAGCGCTAGGGATTCTTATTTAGGCATTGTAGTGAACAACTTAGTTCTTCAGAAAATGAAATCTGATATTTGTGAATTTATAAAACTGAATTATTCTTTGTGTCAATGGAGAAGACTTTTCTAGGAATTTTTTAAGGTAAATCACGCATCTACAACGATAAGCTATTTTTCTGTTAGAACTATTAATACAAGGAAATCTTTGATAGTCAGATAACCAATAATATTGGTTATTAGTATTAACTTCATCTCTTTGTTATCATTATGAAAATTTCAGAACTGATTGAGATGTCTATAATTTTTTTAATGAGGGAATATCGCAGTTGTTATAGTCTTCTTATGTTCTAAAGTCCATTTTGTCTATAAACAGGGTTTTGTTTTTAAAGAACGCTTTTCCTTAAAGTAAAATCCACTTCCATCATTCTTAGTAAAGTTCTGAACATTTTGTCGTGTGTGCACTGAACCTTACGCCACACGCAGCAACTGATTGTTTCAGACAAGCATAAAAAATTCAGTAGATTATTTTTCATCAGCCACTACATCTGCTGGTTTGTATTTGCTTTCGAGAACGTCAGAACAAAAAAGCAGCATGCTGAGCAAGAGGGATGTCACATTTATTGCAGCCCAGACCTCATCTTGTGTTCCTGTGAGGAAACAGTATGGAGTCAGAATTTTCTGGTTCTGTGCTAAGCAAGGAGATTAATTCCCTATGTACAGTGCAGGAAATTTTTTTGTGAATAGCAGTAATTTAATTTTGTGGTTGTTCCAAGTAAAACATATTACCCAACTTTCATAATGTACTTCGGTACTAAGTTTCAGTTATATAGTTTTCACCGAGCAAACAATTAGTCTCTTTTGGCAGTTAATTAGATTCATTTTCATTATTTCCTAGTCTGCATTTCATTAAGTTTAAAGTTTTGTTCAGCGACACTGTTCACAAGCGCAACACAGGGAAACCAACAGTCAGTTTTGCTCAATAGCTGATCACGGCGTCTACAGTTCGGAAAACAAACATTCAATATTCACACATATAGAAAACTTTTTTTACTGAAAGCTTGCAACATTTACATTCACCAATAAATATAGAAATTAAATAAAAGTAAAAACAATTGTTAGTATAGGAAATAGCTTAACCAGCGTCGGCCACATTGCTCGACCTACACGCTAACCACTTTTTTATCATTGACACTCTCCTTACATAATGTTACATAATTTTGTTTAAAAATAGGTTTCACACGACACTCACTGTTCTACATAAAACAGTACTTGTTGTACAATGAAACAAAAAGGAATTTCGAAGGAAAGACTAGTGCCAGACGCAATCGCACATTGAAATGGTGAGAGTTGAAAATTTTGTGCCGGCCAGGAATCCAACCCAGTCTTCCCGCAAATCCGAGTTATTGGCTCAACTGGCTGTGGCATCTCGGGAAGCCTTCCGTCCGACCCAAATTAATATTGATTTGACGTTGACTGCCACTGTATCACCGAAATTCATAGATTATTCTGTCCGTTCTAAGATCTATTCAAGCAACCGTCAAATCAGACGAGCACTCACAGATAATGTAGGTCTCACAGAAAACAGAATACGTTATAGCTAGCAGTCACATCTTTCGGATGGTCAAAGTTCTTCAAATTTAACAAAGTTCAGAAGCTTTCTACTCTTTAAAGAAGACTTTTTATAAATTTTTTAATGAATACCTTTTATTACTCCAGAAAAATTATGCCTTTGCAGTGCCCATCAGGTCCCGTATGGATGAAATCAAAATCTTTTATAGGCTATTGTCTTATTTGACAGCGATCACGTGACCTGTAACCAAGCAAGCTTCCCACAAGAATGACTATAGCATATCAAACTGTCAGAATTTCTAGATTTTTTCTGAAACTTCCTGGCAGATTAAAACTGTGTGCCCGACCGAGACTCGAACTTGGGACCTTTGCCCGCGAAAGGCAAAGGTCCCGAGTTCGAGTGTCGGTCGGGCACACAGTTTTAATCTGCCAGGAAATTTCATATCAGCGCACACTCCGCTGCAGAGTGAAAATCTCATTCTAGAATTTTTCTGTTTCCTGAAATATGTACATTTTCTATCCCATCCGCAAATCATGTGCTGCCTTCAGTTCGTTTACTGTTCCAACACCGTAACCTGTCTCGCCACTACGTTAAGCTATATCTGATATCAGTCACGGTCGAATATAGCCTCAAATAGCCAAAAAATGCTGTAAGTTTCAGGTATAACACAGCAAATATAACGTTTTCTTATGCAGTCACACGTCTGCAGTCCGGATAGGGTCCGAAATCACCGTACTGCCGTACCGCAGTACGCCGCTGGAAACTTATCACAGAACATTGATAAAGTTAAGTAGTATGTAGTAACTATTTTTCAGCATTTGAATGGGAAAAGCGCTGCAAAATTCCATCCCTCGTTGGCGGCATTGTACTGCAACAGGCACAGTCATATGATACGGTCTGTAGGTGGTGTAAAAGCTTTCATTTTGGTCTGACAAGTCTGAATAACGAAGAACCAAGTGGTCGAACATTTCTCTGCTGTTAGTGGAAAATGCCAAGATATTCACACAGCCAGAAAGTCCTGTCAAGTGACGAGAGGAGTATTCCTTGGTACTTGGTACAAAGAAGAAACTGTGTATTAGACAATATTAGACAATTAGCCAAATCATACAAATACCAGGGTCTAACAATTTGTAGTGGTATGAAACGGAACGTTCACACCGGCCCAGTCATAGATAAAGCGGATGGCAGATTTCCATTCATTGGTAGAATGCAAGGGAAATACAAATCTACAATAGAAATTTGTTACAATTAGTCACTCGTGCAAGCCATCGTAGAATATTGGCGAATTGGCCAATTGCTCACGTGTGTGGGTCTCATAACAAATAGGGCTTACAGTTGATGTTGACAGTATACAAGAAAGGGCAGTACGAATGTCGACAGGTTTCTTTGAGCAGTGGGAGATGATGAAAAATCGTCCTTATAATGGTAATGGCTGAAGAACCAGATTCAAGTAAAGAATCTGGAAATGTAAAACAGCTATCTGCATAGCACTCTCATACAGATAGCAGAACACAGGATTAGAGTAACTGATGCGTGAATATTATTCTTCCCACGCTCCATACTTGAATGGAAGAGAAAGAGGTGATGATAACTGGAACAGCGGGAAGTATCCTATACTATTCACATCACAGTGGCTTGTGCAGTACGGATCTGGACTGAGATATAGTAAGCGCCTCAGGAATGTTGCGAACATGGCCTCACATCTGTGGAACGTTTAAAACTTAATACCACAAAGTCTTGCATGTGCAGTTGGTCCGTGCTTCACCTACACGATCAGTAATGTTTGTAAACATCAGTAGGTTCTGCTTAATCGATTTTCCACTGCTGACGATTTTTATCACAAGAACGATACATTGGAACACTTCTGTCTGTTTCGAATGGCCGATGTTGTCAACCTGGTCTGGAAAACCAACTTCACAATATCAGTTTGTAACTGTTTCCGTTGTAACGTGTCGGATAAGTTATTCACAACTTGTTCATTTTGATTCAAGCAATATTAAACTGGGTATGCATTATAAAGACTTCTCATTACCAGATGGAACTTTAATTTCCTTGAGACATATGACCCTCAACTTCATCTTTGATAACGATAGGAGCTGAAGAAATGAATCAACATTTGTGCCACAACTGGGACCTCAATCCAGGTCTGCTGCCTCGTAGGTGAATGTGCTAACCATTACACCACAGTAGCACTGCAGCTGCCACCGGCCCACAACTTCTCATTACTTCACTCAATCAGGGCTGTAGTTCTAACCCAGCAAGACAGGCCAGCATAGGCAGCAATTGCTCCGACAGATAGTGTGGGTTGAGTGACGATCGGCGAAGACCAAAATGTGAGGAACGCTGTCGGCGTGAAGAACTGTATGGCGGCATATTCTTTTCGTTTATACGTCAAAGCAAAATGATTCAGTAACAAGTAATGACTATTACAGGTAACAGCCATCAAATAGAACAGAATTCTAAAATTCTTTATGCATAGTATTTTAAAAAGGTTTCACATATCTGTACAATATTGCTCCAATACCGACGGTAATTCATCCCACAGAAACTGGTGACATGATTCACCTGGTAATCTGTTAGGTAAAGTACATGGCCCCATGAGTCGGTCTACATGTACACCTACATCAGGTTAATTGCACGTGAGGAAAAAACGAACACCTATATCTTTCCGTGTGAGCTACGTAGGTCGGCATCAACAAAAATATTTAGCCATCGTGAGAGAGTTACAAATCTCATACGAAGTTTGCTACACAGACGGCGAGCTGACCGGTAGGGGCTGCTCTCTAAAGCCCGAAATCCGATCTTCACAGAGGATGTAGAGCATATATGATTACCACCAACTTTCAAATGGCGCAAAGTTCACCATTCAAAGACAAGAGATATTAGAGCTTGTACTGAGGCGTTCAGACAGTCGTTTTTCCCTCGCGTGATCCGCGAATGAAACACAGGAGGGGGGGGGGGGATATGACTTTGGCGCGAATTGGGCCCTCCGCCACACACCTCTTGGTGGCTAGCGGCGTATATATGTAGATGTAGAATATTTTGGCATTCGAGAAGATTCCGCCGCAACGAGGAACGCCGTTGTTTTAATGATGTCCACCCCAAATCTTATACCATATCCGTGACACTCACTCTCCTATTTCTTTATAAAACGAAATATGCTGCTCCTCTTTGAACTTTCTCGATTTACTCCATTAGTCCTGTCTGGTAAGGATCCCGCACCGTGCAGCAGTACTCCAAAAGAGGACGGACAAGCGTAGTGTCTGCAGTCTCTACTAAATCTGTTGCATCTTCTACGTGTTCTGCCAGTAAAACGCAGTCTTTGGTTCTCTTTCCACACAACATTATCTGTGTGTTCTTCCCCGTTTAGGATGTTTGTAAATGTAATTCCTATTTACACTCCTGGACATGGAAAAAAGAACACATTGACACCGGTGTGTCAGACCCACCATACTTGCTCCGGTCCCTGCGAGAGGGCTGTACAAGCAATGATCACACGCACGGCACAGCGGACACACCAAGAACCGCGGTGTTGGCCGTCGAATGGCGCTAGCTGCGCAGCATTTGTGCACCGCCGCCGTCAGTGTCAGCCAGTTTGCCGTGGCATACGCAGCTCCATCGCAGTCTTTAACACTGGTAGCATGCCGCGACAGCGTGGACGTGAACCGTATGTGCAGTTGACGGACTTTGAGCGAGGGCGTATAGTGGGCATGCGGGAGGCCGGGTGGACGTACCGCCGAATTGCTCAACACGTGTGGCGTGAGGTCTCCACAGTACATCGATGTTGTCACCAGTGGTCGGCGGAAGGTGCACGTGCCCGTCGACCTGGGACCGGACCGCAGCGACGTACGGATGCACGCCAAGACCGTAGGATCCTACGCAGTGCCGTAGGGGACCGCACCGCCACTTCCCAGCAAATTAGGGACACTGTTGCTCCAGGGGTATCGGCGAGGACCATTCGCAACCGTCTCCATGAAGCTGGGCTACGGTCCCGCACACCGTTAGGCCGTCTTCCGCTCACGCCCCAACATCGTGCAGCCCGCCTCCAGTGGTGTCGCGACAGGCGTGAATGGAGGGACGAATGGAGACGTGTCGTCTTCAGCGATGAGAGTCGCTTCTGCCTTGGTGCCAATGATGGTCGTATGCGTGTTTGGCGCCGTGCAGGTGAGCGCCACAATCAGGACTGCATACGACCGAGGCACACAGGGCCAACACCCGGCATCATGGTGTGGGGAGCGATCTCCTACACTGGCCGTACACCACTGGTGATCGTCGAGGGGACACTGAATAGTGCACGGTACATCCAAACCCTCATCGAACCCATCGTTCTACCATTCCTAGACCGGCAAGGGAACTTGCTGTTCCAACAGGACAATGCACGTCCGCATGTATCCCGTGCCACCCAACGTGCTCTAGAAGGTGTAAGTCAACTACCCTGGCCAGCATGATCTCCGGATCTGTCCCCCATTGAGCATGTTTGGGACTGGATGAAGCGTCGTCTCACGCGGTCTGCACGTCCAGCACGAACGCTGGTCCAACTGAGGCGCCAGGTGGAAATGGCATGGCAAGCCGTTCCACAGGACTACATCCAGCATCTCTACGATCGTCTCCATGGGTGAATAGCAGCCTGCATTGCTGCGAAAGGTGGATATACACTGTACTAGTGCCGACATTGTGCATGCTCTTTTGCCTGTGTCTATGTGCCTGTGGTTCTGTCAGTGTGATCATGTGATGTATCTGACCCCAGGAATGTGTCAATAAAGTTTCCCCTTCGTGGGACAATGAATTCACGGTGTTCTTATTTCAATTTCCAGGAGTGTATTTAGTTTAATTTACGGCCTTTAGATTTGACTGATTTATTGTAACCGACTCATGATGGAACCCCTATAGCAGTCACGTGGATGACCTCACACTTTTTATTAATTACTGTCAATTGTCAATTTTAGTTCCATACAGATATATTTTCTAAATCTTTTTGCCGCTTTTATTTTTTAATCTTCTGATGACTACTAGCAGTGTCATCTGCAGACAATCTGAGACGGCTGCAAACATCCTAAGACGTCTGTTAAGATTGTCTCCTAAACTGTTTATATAGATAAGAAACAGCATAAAAAAATGGTTCAAATAGCTCTGAGCACTATGGGTCTCAACATCTTAGGTCGTAAGTCCCCTAGAACTTAGAACTACTTAAAGCTAACTAACCTAAGGACATCACACACACCCATGTCCGAGGCAGGATTCGAACCTACGATCGTAGCAGTCCCGCGGTTCCGGACTGCAGCGCCAGAACCGCTAGACCACCGCGGCCGGCAACAGCAGGCCTGTAACACTACCTTGGGGAACACCAGAAATCACTCCTCTTTTAATCGATAACTTTGCGTCAATTACTACGAACTATGCCCTCTACGTCAGAAAATCACGAACCAGTCGCGTAAGTGAGACGATGTTCCAGAATCACACAATTTGATAACTAGCCGCTTGCGAGGGCAGTGTCCAAAGCCTTCTGAAAATCTAGAAATACGAAATCAATTTTAAATCCATTGTCAAAAGCAATCAACACTTCGTGTGAGCAAAGAACTATAGTGTTTCACCCCTAACCATGTTTTCTAAATCCGTGTTGACTGTGTGCCAATACGTAATTCGTAATGTTCGAACACAATATCTGTTCCAAAATCCTGCTGCGTACCAACGTTAATGACATGCGCCTGTATTTTAGTGGATTACTCCTACAGCCATTCTTGAATATTTGTGGGATCAGTGCAACTTTCCAGTCCTTGGATACGAATCTTTCGTCGAGCGAACGGTTGCATATGGTTGTTAAGTGTGGAACTTCTGTATCAGCATACATCTACATCTACATCTACATCCATACTCCGCAAGCCACCTGACGGTGTGTGGCGGAGGGTACCTTGAGTACCTCTATCGGTTCTCCCTTCTATTCCAGTCTCGTATTGTTCGTGGAAAGAAGGATTGTCGGTATGCCTCTGTGTGGGCTCTAATCTCTCTGATTTTATCCTCATGGTTTCTTCGCGAGATATACGTAGGAGGGAGCAATATACTGCTTGACTCTTCGGTGAAGGTATGTTCTCGAAACTTTGACAAAAGCCCGTACCGAGCTACTGAGCGTCTCTCCTGCAGAGTCTTCCACTGGAGTTTATCTATCATCTCCGTAACGCTTTCGCGATTACTAAATGATCCTGGAACGAAGCGCTTTGCTCTCCGTTGGATCTTCTCTATCTCTTCTATCAACCCTATCTGGTACGGATCCCACACTGCTGAGCAGCATTCAAGCAGTGGGCGAACAAGAGTACTGCAACCTACTTCTTTTGTTTTCGGATTGCATTTCCTTAGGATTCTTCCAATGAATCTCAGTCTGGCATCTGATTTACCGACGATCAAAATTATATGATCATTCCATTTTAAATCACTCCTAATGCGTACTCCCAGATAATTTATGGAATTAACTGCTTCCTGTTGCTGACCTGCTATTTTGTAGCTAAATGATAAAGGATCTATCTTTCCGTGTATTCGCAGCACATTACACTTGTCTACATTCAGATTGAATTGGCATTCCCTGCACCATGCTTCAATTCGCTGCAGATCCTCCTGCATTTCAGTACAATTTTCCATTGTTACAACCTCTCAATACACCACAGCATCATCTGCAAAAAGCCTCAGTGGACTTTCGATGTCATCCACCAGGTAATATATGTATATTGTGAATAGCAACGGTCCTATGACACTCCCCTGCGGCACACCTGAAATCACTCTTACTTCGGAAGACTTCTCTCCATTGAGAATGACATGCTGCGTCCTGTTATCTAGGAACTCCTCAATCCAATCACACAATTGGTCTGATAGTCCATATGCTCTTACTTTGTTCATTAAACGACTCTGGGGAACTGTATCGAACGCCTTGCGGAAGTCAAGAAACACGGCATCTACCCGTGAACCCGTGTCTATGGCCCTCTGAGTCTCGTGGACGAATAGCGCGAGCTGGGTTTCACATGACCGTCTTTTTGCAAACCCATGCTGAATCCTACAGAGTAGATTTCTAGTCTCCAGAAAAGTCATTATACTCGAACACAATACGTGTTCCTGAAGGGAACCTAATTGATATACAGTCTGGAGCGGAAGACTTGTTTTTATTAAATGATTTAAGTCGTTTCACTATTTCGACGATATCGACTTCTAACTTACTCATGGTGGCAGTTGTTCTTGATTCGAAGACAATGTGCTGTTGCATGTATTACCACTAGGGACAAGCCGTGCCTCGCATGACTGGGTTTGGGGTTCTTTCGTATATGATGTCAGTTCACTGATGGCACCCTGAAATATTAACTCAGGTAGAGTGTTTTGTTCAATATATCCATAGTGATGAGATCCTCAACGATATAAAACAGGTCATAAAATAGGAATATGCAAAATAATTTTACAAAAAAGATATATACTACGAACCTCCCACAGTTCTTAGTGAAAAGGTCCTTAGTTATGTAAAACTCTAATAGTATCATAAACACGTTTTCCTGTAAGAGATATTTAGAATATCGTCACGAAACAAGAATGATATATTTAAGTGCATAAGATAATTATTAGGCCATTGTAGCCACGCATCACGCAACTGCAAGTCAGTTTGCAATACTTACTTTTGGAATGTTTCTGGAATTAATAAACAAGGTATCCAAGATCCTATTCTGGAATTACCGGGCTTTGACCTGAAGAGATGTATCTGGACAAAATTAAACCGTATCAGAACGGGCAATCCTAGATGCAATGCTTACAAGTACAAGTGGGGTGTATGCGACTCACCATCCTGTGACTGTGGAGCACCAGAATAGAACGTCCGCCATATTATTGAGGAATGCCCCTGAAGAAGATACGCCGGACCTGTCACTGAGGTTATATATGTGAAACCCTCTGCTTTGGATTGGTTGTGCAACTTAGATATTGAGCTTTAAATATATGAATGAGTTTCTAGCCAGGCTTGCCAAGCTTTTAACGTGTAGTTATTTTGCCTTGAGTGTTTGTACTTTATCCTTGCGTGCCACTGCTTGTTTTTTACACAAGTACTATTTACACATTGTTTTATTTTGGCTAAAAATGGCTCTGAGCACTATGGGACTCAACATCTTAGGTCATAAGTCCCCTAGAACTTAGAACTACTTTAAACCCAACTAACCTAAGGACATCACACACACCCATGCCCGAGGCAGGATTCGAACCTGCGACCGTAGCAGTCCCGCGGTTCCGGACTGCAGCGCCAGAACCGCTAGACCACCGCGTTGTTTTATTTTATACATTTCGTTTACATATTGTTGTACTTATATAAAATATTGTCGCTGTATTGCCATACGCAAAAAAAAGTAATAAAGTCAACTAAACCCAGTAAATAATCCGCCAACATTGTAGAGATAGCCACCAATAAATCATATAGGTTCCACAACAATAACCCTATTACTAGCTAAACATTTTACAGTTTTTAACAACTGTGTCCGTCTCTATTTGAGTAAGTTCGTACGTCACATTTTAGTCTCACTTCACTAGATTATTAGCAATTTATTCGATTTCTCCTTAGAATTCTGATCTCTTTTACGATACGCCTTACTTGGTAGCGAATATGTTAACACATCACTTGTTATACACTGTGAGGGCCAAACTTCTTCAGGATATTGTTCTAAGAAATGTAAATGCTTATTCTATTCGTAGCACATATTCTTCGTGCAACAAGCGTGGTGGAAAGAGGAGTTCACTGGTATGAAATAAGTGCGATTGGCCACGAAAGATAATAAAGACAAAAACTAAGATTGTTATTGCATCACAGAGAACGAATTCTTATTTCATACAATAGAGATGGTGCCAAAAAGTAGTTCACAGGTATAAAATATGTTTGGTTAGCCGTGAAAAATAATAGAGATTAGAAGGAAGATTATTATCGCATTACGGATAACTACTACAGCTTTGCTCTTCTCCTAACAACGCCTGAAATCAAACAGCTTTTGGAGTGTGCATCCATATTCTCGGAGGATGGAAGAAAGATAGCCACATACCATATGTACTGGAAAGTCACAACAATCCCCTTCACTGCCAACCCTTCGTACCCATTTCTGAGAAGGACGACGCTGCTCTGAGAACGGGGTGATATTTTAGACGCCAGACGACCCTTGTTTACATTGCTGTGTTTGTATACACATGTTTGTGTGTGTGTGGGCGATGAGGCGGGTGAGTATGTTTGCGTTCTTGTCGGGTGGCTGGACAATTTCTCCGTCAGCACTACTTCTCTGAATCTGTATCTTCTGTGCTTCAGATAAATGCAATTTACAGGTAGACGTCATTGACTATCAATAGAATATAGATGACTGCTCGAAAGACTCACTCTAAATCTCAGTGCACGTGTTCCAGTGTTATTTCTTGGGTGAAATATGAGGCCTTGAGTATTTCTGGCAAAATAACGTATTCGGAACTAAACTTTCCATTTATCTGATGCGAAAAGCTTACTGTCATTCCTGTACCATCCAATTACAAAAGCCCTTTAAAAACAGTGTACATACCGAGCAGCGGAACGATGTACGCTCAGAATTATTAATGGATGCAGAGTAACAACATTGTAGTCAGTGGAGTGTGTGACAAAATGAAAGTGAGATTCAAAGGAAAGGTATGCAGATGAGCAAATGTTAATTAGGCCGCAAGACTTCTTTCCTAGATTCTAGGATCTATGAAAATGTCACCTGGAGAAAATGCGAAAGTACGTGTAATTTACTACAGAAAATTTATTTTTCCCTTCTTCGCTCGGCCAACAGTTCAGACGATATGTGACAACAAGATGTTCTTTACAGAAAACGAGCTTCGTACCCAAGCTGGAGCCAAACTGACATTCACATGCGGATGTCTGAACAAGGAGCAGTGCTGGAGGATACTCGGTTTGCGATGACACACAGCAGAAAGGAGATTTATTACGGCGCGGTAACTCGAAGGCATTCGAATGCCAAGTATAGGGTTATTACAAATGATTGAAGCGATTTCACAGCTCTACAATAACTTTATTATTTGAGATATTTTCACAATACTTTGCACACACATACAAAAACTCAAAAAGTTTCTTTAGGCATTCACAAATGTTCTATATGTGCCCCTTTAGTGATTCGGCAGACATCAAGCCAATAATCAAGTTCCTCCCACACTCGGCGCAGCCATGTCCGCATCAATGAGTTCGAAAGCATCGTTGATGCGAGCTCGCAGTTCTAGCACGTTTCTTGGTAGAGGAGGTTTAAACACTGAATCTTTCACATAACCCTACAGAAAGAAATCGCACGGGGTTAAGTCGGGAGAGCGTGGAGGCCATGACATGAATTGCTGATCATGATCTCCACCACGACCGATCCATCGGTTTTCCAATCTCCTGTTTAAGAAATGCCGAGCATCACGATGGAAGTGCGGTGGAGCACCATCCTGTTGAAAGATGAAGTCGGCGCTGTCGGTCTCCAGTTGTGGCACGAGCCAATTTTCCAGCATGTCCAGATACACGTGTCCTGTAACGTTTTTTTCACAGAAGAAAAAGGGGCCGTAAACTTTAAACCGTGAGATTGCACAAAACACGTTAACTTTTGGTGAATTGCGAATTTGCTGCAGCAATGCGTGAGGATTCTCTACCGCCCAGATTCGGACATTGTGTCTGTTCACTTCACCATTATGAAAAAATGTTGCTTCGTCACTGAAAACAAGTTTCGCACTGAACGCATCCTCTTCCATGAGCTGTTGCAACCGCGCCGAAAATTCAAAGCGTTTGACTTTGTCATCGGGTGTCAGGGCTTGTAGCAATTGTAAACGGTAAGGCTTCTGCTTTAGCCTTTTCCGTAAGATTTTCCAAACCGTCGGTTGTGGTACGTTTAGCTCCCTGCTTGCTTTATTCGTCGACTTCCGCGGGTTACACGTGGAACTTGCTCGCACGCGTTCAACCGTTTCTTCGCTCACTGCAGGCCGACCCGTTGATTTCCCCTTACAGAGGCCTCCAGAAGATTTAAACTGCGCATACCATCGCCGAATGGAGTTAGCAGTTGGTGGATCTTTGTTGAACTTCGTCCTGAAGTGTCGTTGCACTGTTATGACTGACTGATGTGAGTGCATTTCGAGCACGACATACGTTATCTCGGCTCCTGTCGCCATTTTGTCTCACTGCGCTCTCGAGCGCTCTGGCGGCAGAAACCTGTAGTGCGGCTTCAGCCGAACAAAACTTTATGAGTTTTTCTACGTATCTGTAGTGTGTCGTGACCATATGTCAATGAATGGAGCTACAGTGAATTTATGAAATTGCTTCAATCATTTGTAATAGACCTGTAAGTGCAGTCTTTCCCGAGTTACGAAACTATTTCGCTTGAATCACTGCTTAAACGCGCATTTTGTCACCATCTTCGTTGAAACGAAGCAACATCACGAAATTTTTGTATTAGTTGCATATTTTTCCTACTACAACAACAGAGCAACAGGAATGTGGCGAAAGCGCCTTAAGGGTTTTATTTCAAAAGTAACTGTTAAAAATAGTTTAAATGTATTCACAATTGAGAATAATGACAAAAATGGGCAGTAGAACGGAATGACAACAATAAAAGTTCGTGCCGGACATGGACTCGAATCAGGATTTCCGGCTTATGGCGAGCGGCCGCCTTACCATTTGACTATCCGTACACGTCTCGCTGCTAGATCAAAACTTCCATATGTCGTTAACCATGTGTCTACGACCTGGATTCGTACATCCACTGTGTATATTCCCGTACAGGTCGGACGCTATACTTGAAAGTCCCCTGCCCGCTATCTGCCGAGAAATACGATATTGCAGTACCTGTGTTATTCTGATTACAATGCAATGTTCCTTTGCACATGAATGCATGCCATAATTTCGTTCTACAGCTGATGGTTGTCATTATTCGCAACTGCGAATTCGTTGTAAATGCCGTGTGGCTAGGGCCACCCGCCGGGTAGACCGTTCGCCGGGTGCAAGTCTTTCGAGTCAACGCCACTTCGGCGACTTTCGCGTCGATGGGGATGAAATGATCATGAGTAGGGCAACACAGCACCCAGCCCCTGAGCGGATAAAATCTCAGACCCAGCCGGGAATCGAACCCGGGCCCTTAGGATTGACATTGTGTCGCGCTGACTACGCAGGTGCCGGGTAATAAGAATAATACAGGCACTGCAGTATCGCATCATGATAAAAATACAGTTATGCCACTCTGAAACAAGACATAAATGCCTTCCTGGAAAAATGTTTTCAGTTCCGTACGGAAGCGTGGCTCTACTACGGCGAGCAGCTCTTCGTGCGGAGCAATTCTGCAGGGCAGAAAAATATGGAAATCGCATGGGGAGGGTTCGGGACTTTACCAAGAAGTTCTTCACCGCAGCGTAGTCGAGCCAACGTTGGCAGGATAAGGCCGATCTAGATGTTGCAAAGGTTGATTCGATTACGCTGTAAATTTTTCGCAACATAAAAGTAAACCTGTAATGAAACCACTACCAGTCACTAATTACGAAAGACTATCACACAACTAGCGTAACTAGCGAACATACGAGGGCAGTTCAATAAGTAATGCAACACATTTTTTTTCTCGGCCAATTTTGGTTGAAAAAACCGGAAATATCTTGTGGAATATTTTCAAACATTCCCTCTTCGTCTCGTATAGTTTCATTGACTTCCGACAGGTGGCAGCGCTGTACGGAGCTGTTAAAATGGCGTCTGTAACGGATGTGCGTTGGAAACAATGGGCAGTGATCAAGTTTCTTTTGGCGGAAAACCAGGGCATCTCAGATATTCATACGCGCTTGCAGAGTGTCTACGGTGATCTGGCAGTGGACAAAAGCACGGTGAGTCGTTGGGCAAAGCGTGTGTCATCATCGCCGCAAGGTCAAGCAAGACTGTCTGATCTCCCGCGTGCGGGCCGGCCGTGCACAGCTGTGACTCCTGCAATGGCGGAGCGTGAGAACACACTCGTTCGAGATGATCGATGGATCACCGTCAAACAACTCAGTGCTCAACTAGACATCTCTGTTGGTAGTGCTGTCACAATTGTTCACCAGTTGGGATATTCAAAGGTTTGTTCCCGCTGGGTCCGTCGTTGTCTAACCGAACACCATAAAGAGCAAAGGAGAACCATCTGTGCGGAATTGCTTGCTCGTCCTGTGGCTGAGGGTGACAATTTCTTGTCAAAGATTGTTACAGGCGATGAAACATGGGTTCATCACTTCGAACCTGAAACAAAACGGCAATCAATGGATTGGCGCCACACCCACTCCCCTCCCAAGAAAAAGTTTAAAGCCATACCGTCAGCCGGTAAAGTCATGGTTACAGTCTTCTGGGACGCTGAAGGGGTTATTCTGTTCGATGTCCTTCCCCATAGTCAAACGATCAACTCTGAAGTGTATTGTGCTACTCTTCAGAAATTGAAGAAACGACTTCAGCGTGTTCGTAGGAACAAAAATCTCAACGAACTTCTCCTTCTTCATGACAACGCAAGACCTCACACAAGTGTTCGCACCCGAGAGGAGCTCACAAGACTTCAGTGGACTGTTCTTCCTCATGCACCCTACAGCCCCGATCTCGCACCGTCGGATTTCCATATGTTTGGCCCAATGAAGGACGCAATCCGTGGGAGGCACTACGCGGATGATGAAGAAGTTATTGATGCAGTACGACGTTGGCTCCGACATCGACCAGTGGAATGGTACCGTGCAGGCATACAGGCCCTCATTTCAAGGTGGCGTAAGGCCGTAGCATTGAATGGATATTACGTTGAAAAATAGTGTTGTGTAGCTAAAATATTGGGGAATAACCTGGTGTATTTCAATGCTGAATAAAACAACCCCTGTTTCAGGAAAAAAATGTGTTGCATTACTTATTGAACTGCCCTCGTACACACATCAAAAAAAGCTTTGCATCACGTCGGTTCCGAGAGTTCCGGAACCTGTACAAAAAATTGGAACAGAGATCAACATAAACATCATTTCTGCTCTTTTTATTGGTCATGAAAACCACACATTGCATGTTGTACTACCATACAGAGAAAGCTTCAGATATGGTGGTCCATATTGCTGTACACACCGGTACCTCTAATACCCAGTCGCATGTAATTTTGCATTGATGCATGCCTGTATTCGTCGTGGCATACTATCCACAAGTTCATCAAGGCACTGTTGGTCCACATTGTCCCACTCCTCAACGGCGGTTCGGCGTAGATCCCTCAGAGTATACCGAGTGGGGTGGCTCAGTGGTTAGCACACTGGACTCGCATTCGGGAGGACGACGGTTCAAACCCGTGTCTGGCAATCCTGAATTAGGTTTTCCGTGATTTCCCTAAATCATTTCAGGCAAATGCCGGGATGGCTCCTTTGAAATGGCACGGACGATATCCTTCCCCATCCCTCCCTAATCCAACCTTAAGCTCCATCTCTAAAGACCTTGTTGTCGACGGGACATTAAAAGCTTATCTCCTCCTCCTCGTCATAGTGGTTGGTGGGTCACGTCGTCCATAAACAGCCCTTTTCCCAGGCATGTTCGATAGGGTTCATGTCTGGAGAACATGCTGGCCACTCTAGTCGAGCGATGTCATTGTCATGAAGAAAGTCATTCACAAGATGTACACGATGGGAGCGCGGATTGACGCCCATGAACACGAATGCTTCGCAAATATGCTGCCGATATTGTTGTGCTATCGGTCGGAGGATGGCATTCACGTATCGTGCGGCCGTTACGGCATCTTCTATGACCATCAGCGGCGTATGTCGGCCCCACATAATGCCACACCAAAACGGTAGGTAACCTCCACTTTGCGGCACTCGCTGGACAGTGTGTCTAACAGTGTGTCTAAGGCATTCAGCCTGACCGGGTTGCCTCCAAACACGTCTCCGTCGATTGTCTCCTTGAAGGCACCCATCGGTGAAGAGAACGTGACGCCAATCCTGAGCGCTCCATTCGGCATGTTGTTGGGCCCATCTCTACCAAGCTACAGTGTGTCGTGGTTGCAAATATGGACACAGCCATGGACGTCGGGAGTAAAGTTGCGCATGATGCAGCCTATTGCGCACGGTTTGAGTCGTAACACGAGATTATGTGGCTGCCCGATAAACACTATTCAACATGTTGGCGTTGCTGTCAGCGTTTCTCCGAGCCACAATCCGTAGGTAGCAGTTATCCACTGCTGTTGTAGCCCTCGGGCGGCGTGAGCGAGGCATGTCATCGACAGTTCCTATCTCTTTGTATCTCCTCTAAGTCCGAACAACATCGCTTTGGTTCACTTCGAGACGCCTGGACACTTTCCTTGTTGAGAGCCCTTCCTGGCACAAAGTTACAATGCGGACGCGATCTAACCGCGGTATTGACCGTCTAGGAATGGTTGAACTACAGACAACACGAGGGGGGTACCGCCTTCCTGATGGAATGTCTGGAACTGATCGGCTGTCGGACCGCGTTCGTCTAATTGGCGCTGCTCATGTATGGTTGTTTTCGTCTTTAGTGAAATCTCCGAACAGTCAAAGGGACTGTGCCTGTGATAAAATATCCACAGTCAATGTCTATCGTCAGGAGTTCTGGGAACCGAGGTGATGCAAAACTTTTTTTGATGTGTGTATAAACTACTGCTGATTTTTGCTAGGCTTCGTCAGATGGTTATGTGATAGCAATATACCGTTCATTGCAGTACAGTTCTGCGAGAGCAGTTGTGTAAAATGCCTGGGGCAGTCCAGGAGACGATAGCTACAGTATTTTGAAAAAGTATCTCAAAGCGATCGAGAAAAATCGAGATATCCTCTTTCACTCCGTAACCCTCCAGAAAATTAGCTTAAATAACTTCACTTGCAATATTAAGTTAAACTATAAGTCCGTTGAATAAATCTTGATATCATGCTTAATAACGATATTATTGATTGCTAAAATTAAGTTGTATTCGTAAATTTAAGTCAGGACAATGATTGGCAAATACTAATTGTCAATTACCTGGAGTCTCCTTTGAAAGCTAGGGTAACTCATGTTTCTATGCTGCTTTTCATTTTAGGCATTATTTTAGGTTTTCATCAATACGATTAATTGACAGTCTACTCTTGACAAGGTTCATGCTTCAAAATGATTTTTTGTGTGAATATGTAGACCCGAATAAGGAAAGAACTGCAAACGCAATTTTTCCAAGCTGTTTGTATGACTCGGAATACTTTTCCAGATGTTAAAAGTCAGCATATCTTCATCTTCCAGGGCTTTCAAAGCATATTACTTATTCATTTGAACTAAGTGCAAACATTTGTTTTTCTCCATTATTTGTATATTGGCCTAAAGATATTCACATTTCGAGCCTCATAATTCTATGAATTTTTAAATCCAGCAATTGCATTTCAAAGATTCCAGCATCAGTGTTAAAGGGAATCAAATTTAACACTGTTATAGTAGAATTGAGAAGCTTTTTAACCAGGGCTGACGTCGCTTAGCTGTATCTTAGTTCCGCAAACTTGTTGGTGGAAGCACCGATCATTCTTAAAAGTGTTTAATCGCAATAGCAAATGTCAAATCTGAACTATTTTCTTGGCGATGTTTCATGAGAATTGGAAAGTGAATCAAAGTATCTCTTTCAAAATCTTGCTTATGCAGAGATAATGTCTTCAAATGAAATCTGACAAAAATGGCTCTGAGCACTATGGGACTTAACATCTGAAGTCATCAGTCCCCTAGAACTTACTATTTAAACCTAACTAACCTAAGAACATCACACACATCCATGCCCGAGGCAGGATTCGAACCTGCGACCGGAACTCTAACATCTTGAAAAGTGTTTCTTTTCCACTATAGGATACGAGTAAACCAATTTCGATGAGACGGTAGCTCTACTACCATGAAATAAAATTTTTGGGTGAACTGATAGTTCGTTGGTTCTGGATGGCAAATGTTTTAATTTCTGTAAATGAGGAAGCGGAACGTTTTAGAACGTTTCGAAACATTTTCTCTTGATAACCAGGGTAAATTATTCTGCAGCAATAGACCTATGTACTCAGCTCCACTGAAACTAAAAATTCTTTAAATTATCGACGATTAAAGTCATTAGGTATAATGCTGCCGAAACTTTTTACCACCACGTCGATATCTTTGATCTTTATAAATTTCTTTTCGAAATGTGTACGAAGAAGGTACTTTTAGACTTTCACGCAACTGTGAGTACCTAGTGAATAATTTTCAAGAAAAACAGTAATAAACTCGTTTCTCAAACCATTCTAATTTTCGCCTCCTCTGTGGAAATGTTGTTTTCCAATACACTCAATTACAGCAAATGTTCTGTCCTCTCCACGTGTTTGAAATTTTGGTGGCAACAATTCTAAACGTTTCTCTTCAGGACCTGCAGACAAAAAGTCGTAAAAAAGTGAAACTTGCGCTGTAGCATTTATATCCCAAGACTCACCATCTGCTATTGATAAAGATGAAACCAGTTTAAGACCTTCGATTTCCTGGCTGGTTGTATTCATAGACATTTTGACTGTTCTATCTTTCACTGTTTCAGGAATTATCTTTAGCTATTCTTGGAGTATCTATTGCGCCATTGTTGGCGCTGTGTACAGAAACTGGCGGGGCTCGTAGTGTCGCAGCTGGTCCCGGTGGAGGTTCGAGTCCTCCCTCGGGCATGGGTGTGTGTGTTTGTCCATAGGATAATTTAGGTTAAGTAGTGTGTAAGTTTAGGGACTGATGACCTTAGCAGTTAATTCCCATAAGATTACAACACATTTCAACACTTTTTCGTAATATCGCTAGTGAGAATGGCTGTTTACCACTTGTCAAGGAAGAAACACGGGTCAATTAGGGAGTGGAGACCGGGAAGAACTGGTTGTTTATGCCCTACCGTTAGAAACGTCATCCGCAGCTGGTCAGGCGGTTGATACTGAAGCTGTGGGTTGCCTAAGGGTGCTGTGGCGGCCACTAGTCCAGCGGGTCATAAGAAGCCATGCTCTTCCTTTGCTCCTTGTTAAAAGTACTGACACCTGCAACATTCAGATGGATTAATAGTGAGCTGTGGAAAGTTCACTGGAAAGTGTTCGGATTGTGTGGAGTACTGTCAGCGTTGCTTGCGAGAGGCATTAGTTTTGGAAATCAAGTTAAATCATGCTATCTGAGATTTCTGTTAAGCGTGTGAAGATGTACGCTGTTGGTTATTATCATAACTAGAAGAAGAACTCAACTCCTTTGACAATAATGTTTGTCATTTCTGCGTAGCAAGGATAGTCTGTTCCAGGGTACTGCTAATTATGCAGTTGAGTCTGAAATTGCCATTTACTGCGACATGTGGGATGCACTGTAGTGTGACACAACACGCAGTTAACAGGGGAAGCTGTATCTGGCATGTGGTTCATTACTTGGACGTTTGGTATAGATCTGTTTATTACAAAAAGTTACTGCACATCTGAAAGTTCATATATTCATGATATTTTCCGAAGTTGGAATTTCACCCACTGATCGGAAGACGTTTCAAACTTTTCCATAATCTGGTTTCTACCTTCTGCTTTTCATGTTATCGTGGTAATGATGTACAATTATAAGCAATTAGTTTCCATAGTAAGCTGCCATTAAATATTACTGGCCAGTTTTCTGTTTGGAATAAAAGGCTAATTGTGTTCTCTGTTAGTACCAAGTTTATTGGTGTAAGCGAATGGACATTCTGGGGAAGCGACGTCAGCGAGAAGTCACTATTTCCAGATTGATGCCATTGTGACTATTGATTATAATCTAGAGCTCAGATTGTTGTATTACCTCGTCTGTTTCAGAAAATTTGTTACATCAGTGTGGTGCCGTATTACGTACGGAATCATAGAGAAATGTAACTGTCACTGGTATTTGTACTCTGACAAACTGTATAAATAATAGTCTCACTGAAGTATTCCTGAGTAAGATGTCTGCGTTGGACATTGTAATTAAGAAAATATATTTATTTCTCTGCATTGTGATGATTTGTTATGAAGCTTCTTAATAAAGTCAAAATTTATTTTCTCTTACTATCAATCAGAGCTGGAAATAGCCTTTAACTAGGAAGTCACGTTTTTCCTCGGCAAGACTGAGTCCATGAAACTGGTCATGATTCAGACACTTATTTCGATGCTTAAGCTGAGAATTAACAGGCGAAATACCCTCAGACTTGAAGAAGAATATAATAATTCCCATCCCAAAGAAAGCAGGTGTTGACAGGTGTGAGAATTACCGAACAATCAGTTTAATAAGTCACAGCTGCAAAATACTAACACGAATTCTTTACAGACGAATGGAAAAGCTAGTAGAAGCCGACCTCGGGGAAGATCAGTTTGGATTCCGTAGAAATACTGGAACACGTGAGGCAATACTGACCTTACGACTTATCTTAGAAGAAAGATTAAGGAATGGCAAACCTAAGTTTCTAGCATTTGTAGACTTAGAGAAAGCTTTTGACAATGTTGACTGGAATACTCTCTTTCAAATTCTAAAGGTGACAGGGGTAAAATACAGGGAGCGAAAGGCTATTTACAATTTGTACAGAAACCAGATGGCAGTTATAAGAGTCGAGGGACATGAAAGGGAAGCAGTGGTTGGGAAGGGAGTAAGACAGGGTTGTATCCTCTCCCCGATGTTATTCAATCTGTATATCGAGCAAGCAGTAAAGGAAACAAAAGAAAAATTCGGAGTAGGTATTAAAATCCATGGAGAAGAAATAAAAACCTTGAGGTATGCCAATGACATTGTAATTCTGTCAGAGACAGCAAAGGACCTGGAAGTGCAGTTGAACGGAATGGACAGAGTCTTGAAAGGAGGATATAAGATGAACATCAACAAAAGCAAAACGAGGATAATGGAATGTAGTCGAATTAAGTCGGGTGATGCTAAGGGTATTAGATTAGGAAATGAGACACTTAAAGTAGTAAAGGAGTTTTGCTATTTGGGGAGCAAAATAACTGATGATGGTCGAAGTAGAGAGGATATAAAATGTAGACTGGCAATGGCAAGGAAAGCGTTTCTGAAGAAGATAAATTTGTTAACATTGAGTATAGATTTAAGTGTCAGGAAGTCATTTCTGAAAGTATTTGTATGGAGTGTAGCCATGTATGGAAGTGAAACATGGACGGTAAATAGTTTGGACAAGAAGAGAATAGAAGCTTTCGAAATGTGGTGCTACAGAAAAATGCTGAAGATTAGATGGGTAGATCACATAGCTAATGAGGAAGTATTGAATAGGATTGGGGAGGAGAGAACTTTGTGGCACAACTTGACCAGAAGAAGGGATCGGGTAGTAGGACATGTTCTGAGGCATCAAGGGATCACCAATTTAGTATTGGAGGGCAGCGTGGAGGGTAAAAATCGTAGGGGGAGACCAAGAGATGAATACATTAAGCAGATTCAGAAGGATGTAGGTTGCAGTAGGTACTGGGAGATGAAAAAACTTGCACAGGATAGAGTAGCATGGAGAGCTGCATCAAACCAGTCTCAGGACTGAAGACCACAACAACAACAACAAGGTGAGAATTATTGCAATAAATACTTTGTTAAATGTATAGTCCCAAGCAAAATAAATCGCTCCCTTATTCTAACGATCCAGTTACTTACACTGCTACGCTTAATATCTCAAAACTGATCTTCGAATGGATTTATAAAACAACTTTTTATGTATTCGTCTTCTGTGTATGGTTTTCCTGTTTTAGAAATCTCTTGAATAATCACTGAGTTAGCAAAGGTAGCGTTGTTGGAAGCTCGGATACAATAATTAAATACAGTGGTTGATATTTCTAGACTCTTATGGAGTTCAAATACTTTCTCCTTTGCATCACGGCAACATATTTCCTACTAAATGAAGCGTGTATAGTTGTAAAATGTATCTCCAAATCTGATTTATCGTTGTGAGTCAAATAAAAAGGTCGAAACACCATTTAAATAGAGAAAAAACCCAAAAGTCTTGGTACATTAAATTCCAAATTAGCACATGTTTTATTTGATAACAATACGACCACTAACAAAAAATAATTACAACACTTAAATTCATCACAAAATGCCTGTAGTATTTGCAGCAAGAAACTTCATGTTTCTAGGTGTTTTTGTCACCTGCGCACCATTTTCGGACGTGGCGCACTAACCAGCGATTCAGGCAGAGGTCAACATCTGAAATGCGAATTACAGTTCCGGTGTTTCTCTGGTGGCACACAAGTGTCAGTCGTTCTACACGTGCCCATCACAAGTGGTATTTTGTGGAAGGGCCACAGTTAAGGAACCAAAGAGCCGCAGAGCCCAAAGAATTACTATTCACTACTTCTTTCATTAGACACCCAGTGTCTGTGGAAAGCGTCGATTTCCTTGCTGTTACAAACAAAATAATTTTTAAAGCGATATTTTACGTGCCCATTCGACAGAGCTGTCAAAGATCCGTCTAATATAAAATTCATTTTATCGATATTTGTTAACAGGGGCAATAAAACAGGGAGAAGAAGCTTTAGGTACTCCACCAGCAACTGAGCAGCTCTGTTCCATGGCGGTAACAGTCAACACAGGGCAGGGTGGTGTGATGACTGCTGGAGCACTATTGCTATTAATATGTTCCACTAAAATAAATATCGCACTAGGCTAATATGGGACCACTCTGTCGAATAATCACGTTAAATTCAGCTTCAAAACTTCACAAACGAAATTGTAGATATCTGACGATGGACCAGAGAAATTCCTCCTGACGAGTCTTAGGACGTCCAGCACATACAGGGTATAATGGGTATAAATGCAGCCAATTCTATGGGTGATTGAGTACAGGGTACTGAAAAACATTGCATCGGCATTTATGTCATTAGCAGGCTAATAATTACAGCTATTGGAAGTCGTGTACCCGCCAGGATAGCCGAGAGTGCTAATGCGCTGCTTCCTGGACTCGGGTAGGCGCACTGGCCCTGGATCGAATCCGCGCGGCGGATTGACGACGAGGGCTCGTCTGCCTGCCAGCCTGGATGTGGTTTTTAGGCGGTTTTACACATCCCGCTAGGTGAATACGGGGCTGGTCCCCAAGTTGCGCCTCAGATACACGACTCACAGACATCTGAAGCACGTTCAGACTATTCCATGTCTTACACTGGATGCAGACAGCTGGGGTACATTTATTCCATCCAGGGGTTTCAAGGTGGTGGCAGGAAGGGCATCCGGCCACCCACTGCAACTAACACCGCCAAATCAATAGGAATGAGGCCTCAAGAAAAGGGATGTATTAGAAGTCGTTTGATTTTAGGTTGAGTAGTATCTAAATGTACGTGAAGCAAAAGCAGGTCATTAATGCCAGTTTTCCCTGAGATCAGGGTTGGGTTGGGTTGTTTTGGGGAAGGAGACCAGACAGCGAGGTCATCGGTCTCATCGGATTAGGGAAGGATGGGTAAGGAAGTCGGCCGCGCCATTTCAGACGAACCATCCCGGCATTTGCCTGGAGTGATTTAGGGAAATCACGGAGAACCTAAATCAGGATGGCCGGACGCGGGATTGAACAGTCGTCCTCCCGAATGCGAGTCCAGTGTCTAACCAGTGCGCCACCTCGCTCGGTCCTGAGATCATGGGAGAGGCTGTTGAGAGTGATAAAGCGGTGCAATACACTTCGCGATAATGAATGGAGGTAATCTGTCAGGGTTCGCATTTACCCCAATAAGCATTATTTGTCATACACATATCCACAATGTTAAATAACCATCATTTATCAGTCGTTAATTCTGTTACCTATGGCGTACATTTACATTAACAAGGGCGATCCTATGTAGGTGTAAAAACGTTTAATTGAAGATTTTGTCTCGGCAGCGCCGATGTTTATCCTCTCATTGTTTCTTTTAATGTGCATATCGCTGAAACATTATGGAAAATGCAGTGCAAACGAAAAAGAGGAAGACATGGTTACTTATGATCCAAAACTACACATTATGCGGCTTCTAACATAATCAGAACAGACGAAATCACGACCCGTAAAGGCCTCCATAACGAAATAACAAATCAGGTTTCTACAATATCCTTCAAAGCAAATGTTCGAAACAGCCTCCGTCAATTGCACGGAAGGCTTGTAAGCGACGATACCACGATGCTTGACCAGTCCCCATACTCCAGCATCAGCTCTTATGGTTGTGACTGCTTCTTGGATTCGTCGTCTCAGAATGGCTTCATCGTCGACGACGTCTCTGCAGACGAGCTCATTGTAGCTACCTGGCCAACCCATCTGTTGGTAAACTATCTAACTGGCATGAAGAGGTTACCCATCGTGCATATACCACACCTGCAGATATGGATCGTCATCCAGGAACTCTGGCGAAGGAGATTGTAATGGGTGAAGGTAACGAGTACCCATCCATCACGCAGAAAACAGGGAAATTAATAGGTGAAGGTAACGAGAAACCGTCAGCCTCGCAGGCCACAGAGACAGTAATAGGTGAAGGTAACGAGTACCTGTCAGCCTTCCAGTCAACAGAGGCTGTAAAAGGTTTAGGTAACTAGTATCTGTCAGCCTCGCAGGCAATAGCGACTGTAATAGGTGAAGGTAATGAGTACCCGTCAGCCTTCCAGTCAACAGAGACTGTAAAAGGTTTAGGTAACTAGTATCTGTCAGCCTCGCAGCCAATAGCGACTGTAATAGTTGAAGGTAATGAGTACCCGTCAGCCTTCCAGCCAACAGGGACTGTAAAAGGTTTAGGTAACTAGTATCTGTGAGCCTCACAGGCAATAGCGACTGTAATAGGTGAAGGTAATGAGTACCCGTCAGCCTTCCAGTCAACAGAGACTGTAAAAGGTTTAGGTAACTAGTATCTGTGAGCCTCGCAGGCAATAGCGACTGTAACAGGTGAAGGTAATGAGTACCCATCAGCCTTCCAGTCAACAGAGACTGTAAAAGGTTTAGGTAACTAGTATCTGTGAGCCTCGCAGGCAATAGCGACTGTAATAGGTGAAGGTAATGAGTACCCGTCAGCCTTCCAGTCAACAGAGACTGTAAAAGGTTTAGGTAACTAGTATCTGTGAGCCTCGCAGGCAATAGCGACTGTAACAGGTGAAGGTAATGAGTACCCATCAGCCTTCCAGTCAACAGAGACTGTAAAAGGTTTAGGTAACTAGTATCTGTGAGCCTCGCAGGCAATAGCGACTGTAATAGGTGAAGGTAATGAGTACCCGTCAGCCTTCCAGTCAACAGAGACTGTAAAAGGTTTAGGTAACTAGTATCTGTGAGCCTCGCAGGCAATAGCGACTGTAATAGGTGAAGGTAATGAGTACCCGTCAGCCTTCCAGTCAACAGAGACTGTAAAAGGTTTAGGTAACTAGTATCTGTGAGCCTCGCAGGCAATAGCGACTGTAACAGGTGAAGGTAATGAGTACCCATCAGCCTTCCAGTCAACAGAGACTGTAAAAGGTTTAGGTAACTAGTATCTGTGAGCCTCGCAGGCAATAGCGACTGTAATAGGTGAAGGTAATGAGTACCCGTCAGCCTTCCAGTCAACAGAGACTGTAAAAGGTTTAGGTAACTAGTATCTGTGAGCCTCGCAGGCAATAGCGACTGTAATAGGTGAAGGTAATGAGTACCCGTCAGCCTTCCAGTCAACAGAGACTGTAAAAGGTTTAGGTAACTAGTATCTGTGAGCCTCGCAGGCAATAGCGACTGTAACAGGTGAAGGTAATGAGTACCCATCAGCCTTCCAGTCAACAGAGACTGTAAAAGGTTTAGGTAACTAGTATCTGTGAGCCTCGCAGGCAATAGCGACTGTAATAGGTGAAGGTAATGAGTACCCGTCAGTCTTCCAGTCAACAGAGACTGTAAAAGGTGTAGGTAACTAGTATCTGTCAGCCTCGCAGGCAATGGCGACTGTAATAGGTGAAGGTAATTAGTACCTGGCAGCCTCAGAGGCCATGGTGACTGCAATAAGTGAATGTAAGGAGTAATGGTGAGCCTCACATTCAATGGCGACTGTAATAGGTGAAGGTAACGAGTACCAGTCACTTCCGCAGGCAACAGTGACAATAATAGTTGAGGGTAACAAGTACCCATCAACCTCGCAGGCAACTCTGTTGGAATGGGCAATGTATCCCTGATGATTCCGGCCCGTCCGTTTGGGAAAAAAATCGTACTTATAATCCGCAAGCCGAAAAGTGAGAGGGTTTTCATCAACCCAGGTGTGCAAATTATGCATATTCACACCAACTTATCGAATATAGGTGGATTCATCTGCCACCACTACATTCTGAAGAAACTGTGCTGTTTCCAAACTGTGAAGAGCCACGTGCTGAATTGGCTATTCCTGCGTAGCTTGCTTCGTGACGATACTGAACTCTGTGAATATGATAAGGGTGAAGTAACACTTTACACAATGAGCGCTGAACTGTCATATTAGATGTTCCCACCAGAAATATTAAACTTCTTGTACTTAATGTGGGTTGTTCTCTATCTGTATGTAGAATTTCATCCTTGTGTCTTAAAGCTGCAGCGTCGCCTTGTGGCCAACAACCATAGCATGCAGCGTGAGGGGGTTAAAAGTGTCGTAGCCGTTGGTGCACTGCAACGAAGGTTCTTGCATTCCTAATGTAATGAGTTCGCAGTCTGCCTCGTAAGACGTCTCTTTCCCTTACCGCACGTACCTTAGCTTCTCCCTATGTACATATAAGCTAATTCTGCAAAGGACCTTAGCTTCTCCCTATGTACATATCAGCTAAGTCTGCAAAAGGTGTAAGCTTCCATTCCGCATGAGCTGTGTTCACGTGCTTTCTGAAAGCTAACGGCCATCGAGAAGATGGGCAGCAGGTTACTGTTGAGGTGTAGACGAGAGGGAGCAAAACGCATAGCCTGTAGTGCCAGGGGTCACTCACTTCGCGACCTAAGTACCAACATGTAGAAAACATCAGGTTGTAATGTTTGTGACGTGTTTGTGGGAAAACAGTTTGTCTCAGAGATAATACAACCAACACACTAATGTGTGTACATATTAATGTACCACATATAAAAGTTGGAGGTGAGCCGGCAGCAGTGGTGGATGTGGGGAGAGAAATGGCGGAGATTTTAAATTTGTGCATGAACTGCTATATATACACTACTGGAAATTGAAATAAGAACACCATGAATTCATTGTCCCAGGAAGGGGAAACTTTATTGACACATTCCTGGGGTCAGATACATCACATGATCACACTGACAGAACCACAGGCACATAGACACAGGCAACAGAGCATGCACAATGTCGGCACTAGTACAGTGTATATCCACCTTTCGCAGCAATGCAGGCTGCTATTCTCCCATGGAGACGATCGTAGAGATGCTGGATGTAGTCCTGTGGAACGGCTTGCCATGCCATGTCCACCTGGCGCCTCAGTTGGACCAGCGTTCGTGCTGGACGTGCAGACCACGTGAGACGACGCTTCATCCAGTCCCAAACATGCTCAATGGGGGACAGATCCGGAGATCTTGCTGGCCAGGGTAGTTGACTTACACCTTCTAGAGCACGTTGGGTGGCACGGGATACATGCGGACGTGCATTGTCCTGTTGGAACAGCAAGTTCCCTTGCCGGTCTAGGAATGGTAGAACGATGGGTCCGATGACGGTTTGGATGTACCGTGCACTATTCAGTGTCCCCTCGACGATCACCAGTGGTGTACGGCCAGTGTAGGAGATCGCTCCCCACACCATGATGCCGGGTGTTGGCCCTGTGTGCCTCGGTCGTATGCAGTCCTGATTGTGGCGCTCACCTGCACGGCGCCAAACACGCATACGACCATCATTGGCCCCAAGGCAGAAGCGACTCTCATCGCTGAAGACGACACGTCTCCATTCGTCCCTCCATTCACGCCTGTCGCGACACCACTGGAGGCGGGCTGCACGATGTTGGGGCGTGAGCGGAAGACGGCCTAACGGTGTGCGGGACCGTAGCCCAGCTTCATGGAGATGGTTGCGAATGGTCCTCGCCGATACCCCTGGAGCAACAGTGTCCCTAATTTGCTGGGAAGTGGCGGTGCGGTCCCCTACGGCACTGCGTAGGATCCTACGGTCTTGGCGTGCATCCGTGCGTCGCTGCGGTCCGGTCCCAGGTCGACGGGCACGTGCACCTTCCGCCGACCACTGGCGACAACATCGATGTACTGTGGAGACCTCACGCCCCACCTGTTGAGCAATTCGGCGGTACGTCCACCCGGCCTCCCGCATGCCCACTATACGCCCTCGCTCAAAGTCCGTCAACTGCACATACGGTTCACGTCCACGCTGTCGCGGCATGCTACCAGTGTTAAAGACTGCGATGGAGCTCCGTATGTCACGGCAAACTGGCTGACACTGACGACGGCGGTGCACAAATGCTGCGCAGCTAGCGCCATTCGACGGCCAACACCGCGGTTCCTGGTGTGTCTGCTGTGCCGTGTGTGTGATCATTGCTTGTACAGCCCTCTCGCAGTGTCCGGAAGAAGTATGGTGGGTCTGACACACCGGTGTCAATGTGTTCTTTTTTCCATTTCCAGGAGTGTATTATGACTATTACGGTAAATACATTGTTTGTTCTCTATTAAAATCTTTCATTTGCTAACTATCCCTATCAGTAGTTAGTGACTTCCGTAGTTTGAATCTTTTATTTAGCTGGCAGTAGTAGCGCTCGCTGTATTGCAGTAGTTCGAGTAACGAAGATTTTTGGTGAGGTAAGTGATTTGTGAAAGGTACAGGTTAATGTTAGTCAGGGCCATTCCTTTGTAGGGATTTCTGAAAGTCAGATTGCGTTGCGCTAAAAAATAATGTGTGTCAGTTTAAGCACAGTCTTGTATAAATTGTTCTAAGGGGACGTTTCAGCGTCATTGGCCGGTAGGCTCCTTGCGGGGCAGGTCCGGCCGCCTTGGTGCAGGCCTTATTACATTCGACGCCACACTGGGCGACCTGTGCGCCGGATGGGGATGCAATCAGGATGAAGACAGCACAACACCCAGTCCCTGGGTGGTGAAGATCCCCGACCCAACCGGCAATGGAACCCGAGCCCGTAGGACGGCAATTCGTCACGCTGACCACTCAGATATCGGGGCGGAAAGAGAGAGAGAGAGAGAGACAGTGAGAGATGGAGTGATTGCGGGAGGTGGGGTCGGGGGGCGGGAGGGAGATTGTTAGGAGGTTTCAGTTAAACAGTGTGCTAGTTGAGAATGATGATGAGTGTACGAAAATCATCAACCAGAAGCTTGTAAAATATTTGTGGAAAATGTGGACATGGACACAGGCACTCACAGAAGCTGGAAATGCCTTTCCTCGGCTTCTTGTGTCAAGTTCTCTAAGCTGATGTTTCTTTCGTATTAATACAACATAACTAGTGTAACGGATCGCCTATTATGAACGTCAAAATTTGCTTTAATTACAAGTACGCAGTCAAGATATCCGGACTTTAACATATACAGGGTTATTACAAATGACTGAAGCGATTTCACAGCTCTGCAATAACTTTATTATTTGAGATATTTTCACAATGCTTTGCACACACATACAAAAACTCAAAAAGTTTTTTTAGGCATTCACAAATGTTCGATATGTGCTCCTTTAGTGATTCGGCAGACATCAAGCCAATAATCAAGTTCCTCCCACACTCGGCGCAGCATGTCCTCATCAATGAGTTCGAAAGCATCGTTGATGCTTTAAACTGCGCATATCATCGCCGACTGGAATTATCAGTTGGTGGATCTTTGTTGAACTTCGTCCTGAAGTGTCGTTGCACTGTTATGACTGACTGATGTGAGTGCATTTCAAACACGACATACGCTTTCTCGGCTCCTGTCGCCATTTTCTCTCACTACGCTCTCGAGCGCTCTGGCGGCAGAAACCTGAAGTACGGCTTCAGCCGGACAAAACTTAATGAGTTTTTCTACGTATCTGTAGTGTGTCGTGACCATATGTCAATGAATGGAGCTACAGTGTATTTATGAAATCACTTCAATCATTTGTAATAGCCCTGTATTAGCCCATTGCTGAGACATCGGAGGTCCATAAGTTCAGGGAATTTTATGTGTGCTAATATTGATAAATGTGTTGCAGAACTATTCAACTGAATGAGCCACGCTGTCACTGACGCTGCCGGCATACTTAGTATATCTGACCATCTACAACGGATCTATAATACGTCAGCTAAGGAGTGCCCACCACCCTCGCTGAATTAAATGAAACTAATTTGGTACGATATTTATCAGGTCTAATTTGAACCGCACAGACTAAAAAATCTATGTGCCAGGCCAAAGCTACTTCAGCTGACTTCACTGAAATTGAACTTGACTTAAAGTTAGATAGGGATATTGTGCATTGCACTATATGACGAAAAATTGTCTTGTATCCACGGAAATGACAGTCAAGCCTTACGACATAATGACAGGGAAAGCTTCACGAACACAACTAGTCATGAAAATTTACGAAGGAGGCAGGGAGCACCAGGGACGACAACAAGCTTACATAATTTTTCAGATGCTTCAAGGCCCCTTGAAGGAGTCTATGCAGCCAGTGGTGGTATGGGGACACCAGCCACACTGACGAAATAACAATGTAAGCCGTAAATGTCATTCAGAAGGAGACAGAGAGCGGTAACGAAGGGACTCTCTATAAGGGGAGCAGTGTCATGAAGAATCTTCTTCAGGTCCGGGACTTATCTTTACAACAGACGCGTCCTTCCCTCCACTCAGCTTCTGAAAAAGAGTGCCTAATTATTGCCAATGAAATGGAGATAGCCCTTCAACATTACTCCAAGTCAGTGACTGCCGGGTTCGAAGGGGGATTGAATCAAAGCCCGGATGCACGCGCTCCGAAGGGAGAGTCGCGGCAGTGACAGCAGACGGGAGAAGAGGATAGATAGGACAGGCAGGCCCTAGTGCAAAGTGGAGAGATACCACTAGTGGCAGAAAGAGCCCAAGTTATTAGCTGAGCAGAGTTGTATGCAGTTAGTTTACCTGGGTGTCTGAGGACTCCTGCGTGTCGCATCGTAGATGCACACGCTGTTAGTATTGACAGATTCCTTTAACAGGTGCTAGTCTTGGTATGAAGACCTGGTCTTCTGTGGATTTCGAGTAAATGTATTCTGAGGTTAAGCTATTCTCTGAACAAATTCAGAAGTTGTAAAATACTCAGTGTTCATCATTCAGTACTAATTTCAATCCTTACTTTTGTTGTGTGGGAATATTAACAACGTAGTCAGCCAAGATTCCCTCTCGCTACAGTCAACCGACTATATTTCCTCCTCCCCGAACCCTATCGCCCCATCCCAAGCAACACTCGCGTTTGGGATATGACAGAAGAATCTTAACTGGTGTCAGACGTGTGAACAGAAAAACAAAATGTTACACAGTGTACACTGAGGTTAGTCGCAACAGCAACTGTGGAAAACAGCTCGAACTGTACCGTCTTGCGGCTTTCAGCCAAACAAAAACTCCTACCACGACAGCAGAGTCCGACATAAGAGTCCTAGCAGTATGCGGGGCGACGGAGGTTAACGCTACCCCAACGCCGAAGCGAAAGGCACAGGGGTGCCAGACCAGCAAACAGTCCGCGAATCCGTTTCCGAGGGTCCGCTAGCGGCTGCAAGAGACGGTAGCTGAACAGCAGAGGGCGGGTGCGATGCCGTGCCCTCCATATGCAAGTCCGATGGGAGGGACCTGGCCCACCCAACAATAGCCACGTGGACGGCGCAGCGCCGCCGACTTGTGGCAGAGCGCCGGAAGAAAACGGTATATATTCAACCAACTTGCAACAATAGCTGCTGTAATTCTAAAACAAAATGGTTCCAATGGCTCTAAGCACTATGGGACTTAGCATCTGAGGTCATCAGTCCCCTACACTTAGAACTACTTAAACCTAACCACCCTAAGGACATCACACACATCCATGCCCGAGGCAGGATGCGAACCTGCGACCGTAGCAGCAGCGCGGTTCTGGACTGAAGCGCCTAGAACCGAATTCTAAAACAGTTAGTTGTGAGTCTTTTATATCACCCTGCCCCTCGCCCCCTTTAGCGAAGCTAACTCATCGGTAAGCAGTAATATGAGTGCGCTGGAAGTGTTTTGTATTCTAGGGAAATCTTTTGACGGGAACAAGAAGGAACCGAGGGAATTTGAAACGTCCCCTTCGAACAATTGTACATGACTGAGCTTAAACTGACACACAATATTTTTAGCGCAACGCAATCTGACTTTCAATAATCCCTACAAAAGAATGGCCCTGACTAACATCAAACTATACCTTTCACAAATCACTTACCTCACAAAAATCTTCGTTACTCAAGCTACTGCAATACAGCGAGCGCCACTACTGCCAGCTAAATAAAAGATTCAAACTACGGAAGGCACTAACTACTGATAGGCATAGTTAGCAAATGAAAGATTTTAATAGAGAACAAACAATGTATTTACCTTAATAATCATAATATATATAGCAGTTCATGCCATCCAGTATTACAAATTTCAAAACTCCGCCATCTCTCTCCCCACATCCACCACTGCCGACGGCTAACCTCCAACTGCGCAACGCTATGCGCTGTTCACGTCCAGCTGCCCAACACTACAATGGCAGACAACAATGCAAACTAGCCACAGACTGCACACAGCACAGCCAGTGATTTTCATACAGAGCGCTACGTAACGTTGCCAATAAGAAAACATAAACAGCCTACTTACATAGCCTACTTACAAATTCATTGAAAATAATGATTCATAATTTGAATTAGTGAAGCCAGAAGAAGGCAGAATCCCTTTTACATTTGTTATGGCAAAAATTACAGGTGTGGTAATATCTGAATTGAAAGTACGTGACAGAACGGGGTCATGGGAACGAGAAAACATATCTCAGAACAAAACTACACGAGTAAGCAGACGAGAGACTACTATGGTTGTCAAGGCCATGGGGAATCATTCATGGCCCAACAAGATTAATTAATTCTAACTTGCTCCCGCCACTATTTATTGACATTTTTACAACATGATGTTTTCAAATCTGGCTTTTCATGGAGAGCTAATATTTTTATTAATTTATGGTCAATTTTGAGTTTGATGCCCTGCAATATATGTTACTTGGGTCGTAATTAAATAAACGAAAATACATTCAAATAGCAGTGTCTCCATTTAAAAAATTATTGTATGATTGTTGCATAGCAACATAACGTCAAAAATTGGATTAGCTGCCACAGTAGAATTAGCATTACAGGCAGAAAGTGCACTATTTTAAGCGAAAGAACAAGAAGTGTGAGTGGAGGCAAAACACTGAAGTCAAGACTTTTTGGGCCCTTACGGCTGGTGCTGGCCGCTCTTTGATTTTCTCGTGATTCCACGAGAAAATCGAGTAGCCGCCAGTACCAGCCGTGACTTTTTTAAAGTGTAAAGGACCAGGGCATTACGCTAAGGTCTATCATGAAGTGCCTTGGCATGCTTGGAGGAAAAGTCAGAGTTAAAACTGTTAATGGACATAGGTGCACAGCTATGTTTGTTGAAGATAAGTAATATTCCCAAAGATTGCATAGTGAGAATAGATGCAGCCGTAGGGCTTCGACTAAGGGTTGTAACCAGCGAATGAGTAAGAACATTAGGAGTGGAGAAAATACATACAAATGTTACAGGTTTCGAAGACTTTGAACACACGTTTCATGTATATGGGTCAGGGCTAGACATCACCCTAGGATGGACTGATCGTTAGGGATTTTCTAACAGAGCATAAAATTAGACTACGCAGGAAAAGCGTTATATTTACGATGGAAAGACATACCCCTAACAGTGGGAAACGTACCGAAAACACATGAGTTAGAGAGCGATCAGGAGTCCGAAGAAGAAATTGGACCCCGCGCTTGAAAATGGAAAGCAAGGTGCCGCAAGAAGGGGAAAGGTATATGGTTGCCACGAGACAATAAATTTCAAAAGGAGTATATGTTTCGGAATCACTAAAGGGAGTAAGAAGTAGTAGGTGGATAGTAGATGCAGCGAGTCTCTCAGAAGACAAAGTGCAATTAAATAATGTCAAGCTGTTGACTTAATTATTAGAGTACGCAAGGTACGCAAGGTAAAAATCAGTGAGAAAGTTATAGAAAAACAGAAAATCAATGTAGTACTTTGCTAAAACAATTGAGAGTAGATCATTTCAATTTCGAAGAAAGGGGTGTATTAGTGGAAGTCTGCACAGAGCATATTTACGTACCGAACCAGCTGACAACTGTTATACACCTCCACAGTGACGGTATAGAATCCCGACAGAACAAGAACTTGCAAGGAACGTGACAAACGCTTTTCGATACAAAATACGTAAGACAACGAAAAAGCTTTTGAAAGAGCAGGTGTGCGTGGAACGCACCTCTATTGTTAATCCCAGAGAAAAAGAGGCCATGGAAAACAGAAGTGGGGAACCGTAATTGACTACATTACTGTAGGTGATGCATTTCTTCTACCAAATAACTCCGATACCTTGGATCACTTAAGGCAGGCGAAGCACTTTTCGATGCTTGACCTTGCTGGTGGATACTACCAAATAACGACGTACGAGAAGGACAGGGAGAAGACTGTCCTCAGCTCAAACTATCGATATTATGAGTACATACGAATGCCAGTAGAACTGAAGGGATCGGCAGGATATTTCCAACGTTTAATGAACAGAGTCATGGAAGGTCTGCAAAGTATTAAATATTTCATGCGCCGAGACGATGTAGTATCTCGCCGAAGAAATCTGCAGGAGCATATTGAGAAGCACTGTTTAATTTTTATTGTTTGTGGGAGCACAAATTAAAGCTGCAACCAGATAAGGGAGAGATCTTAAAAAAGGAAGTGATTTTCTTGGGCCATTGTATTAAGGATAAGGAGACCACTCCGGAGATGACAAAAGGGAAAAAGGTAAATCCTTTCCATAGCCTAAGACAACGAAAATCTTAAAGGGTTCTTAAGATATTTCGGGTACTACAGCCTGTTTATTGCAAACGTTAGCAGATTCGTGAACCCTCTACACAAAATGCCAAAGAAAGATATAAAATACGAATGGGGCGTAAGGCAATATAATGGTTTTGAAAAACCAAAGGAGAAACTAGTTAACGCAACACTACTTCAATACCTAGGATATACGAAGCTGATCGTAGTGACAACGGTTCAGCTCTAGAGCCCATCTTGTCGGAAGCAAAAAAATTGTCGAAGATTTGACCATTGTGTGTGCATCTGGATCATTAAACAAGACAGAATTAAATGTTAGTACCACAGAGAATGAATTATTGGCTACAGTATTTGCAGTAAAGCAATTCCTGTCATACATGTATATACGACGGCTGGTAGTGGTAACAGGCCACAACATGGATATTAAGTGTAAAGGATCCCAGTTCAAGACTCCAGAAGCGGACACTTAAATTCGAGGAATGAGATAACTATAAACCGGGTAGGATGAATAATAATTCAGACTTTCTTAGTAGCATACAGCCCAATTAGAGTATACATACTGACAGAGGTCAGCTGGGAGGAAAGAACAACGATAATCGGGTGAACGAACGACAAACCAAAGCAAGCCCAGAAATAGGACGTTATGAGGAGATTTCAGCAGACGCACATGCAGAAAGCGAAATTAGTCCTGAGGCACGGATACTAAAGGAAATGCTTGGTAACCCATTGGGAGGACACCAGGGCATGCACAAATCACTCCTAAGGATAAATGAGTACAAGCAGTCGAAACACGATATAGAGGAATAAATACGTAAGTGTCCACATGTCAAAATCGTAAGCTTACACAAGCAAAGACAAAAATGCCGTTACAAATACCAGATACGGCGGAAACAGTATTTGGAAAGTGTTCATTGGAGACTGTAGGGTCATTAAGTGTGTCAAGTACAGAGAAGAGATTAATGTTTACATTCCAAGACAAATAAGTTTACATTCGCCGTGGTTATAGAACGTCAAGACACTGAGACAGTACAAGAAGCGTTTCTAGACACCATAGTTTTAAGATGTGGAATTCCGTCAGTGCTCAAAACTGACAAAGGGTCAAATTTTTTTTAAGATGACCTTTCTAAGAGACTTTGTAAACTGTTGCATGTAAGATACACAAAACGGCATACCACACAGAGTCAAAAAGGGCATTAGAGGGAAGTCACCAAAAAGCATGGGCAAGTGGGTACCATACGAAGTTTTCAACGTAACACCATACCGTAGCAGAGGCTACACACAGTTTGAATTTATGCACGGCACAAAAATAGTTATCCCAGGAACGTCGCAACGAAAATCCGCAACTGTAATTTGAGACCACGAGTCATATATGAACAGATTGAAAACTAGAATACAAGAGGCACATAATGTAGCAGGACAATCAATAATACAAAATGCTAACAAGATAAAGTATGATAAATGACAAAATCCAAAAGAATTTAACATTGCTATACGATGGAACACTAAGACGTGGAACAACCACGAAACAAGAGTCACAGTGTGGAGGGTAATATGAAGCAGTCAGAATAGACAAGCCGAATGTAGTAATAAAATTAAGAGGAAACAAAGATACATGTAAACAGATAGAAAACAGACCTTCTAATTTAAGATATGACACAGGCAAGAAGAAAGAATACTACTATTACTACTACTAACACTAGTAACCACAGCAAGAGCTAAAATATTGTCAACAAATTACAAAGAGTCAAAAATAGGACCGTACTATGATACTGTAGGAGAAGTAAAAATATACACTATCACATGGAGGATTGTAGCGTATGTAAATTTAGGTGTTATAACTAAACCTTTTCGGAAAGATGAAAGTTCTCGGATCGTAGTTGGACAGAGATGTAGTAACACTCTAAAGCAAGTTGCTACAGTCTAACAGTATGTCGTAGTATGTCGCTTGCTACACCAATAGCTAGCACGTCACACAGAAACACAGTTACAGAGGATGGTACATCAGTTAACAAGACACGAGACAAGAAAGAAGAGAGGCCAGTTTAACTTCTGCGGCGAAGTAAGTAAAATGGCTTTCGGTACGCTACATGAAGCTGATGTCATGTATTACAGGGAACATATATACGAAATGAAGGATTGAAAAAAAAAACTTCAAATGGCTCTGAGCACAAAGGGACTAAACTTCTGAAATCATCAGTCCCCTAGAACGTAGAACTACTAAAACCTAACTAACCTAAGGACATCACACACATCCATGCCCGAGGCAGGATTCGAACCTGCGACCGCAGCGGTCGCGCGGTTCCAGACTGTAGCGCCTAGAACCGCTCGGCCACTCGGGCCGGCTGAAGGATTCCAAAGATCTTTTGAAGTTAGATGTTAGCTAAGGAACAAGTGGTACTGGTAAGAGCCACTTTAACAGGTGTGAATAGAACGGTAGGTGCCATAAAAGAAAAGGAAGGCTCTTTAAAATTTGGATTGGAGTGGCTAAAAAAGTGCGACGTTTATCATGTTTCCTAGCGCTGCTGTGTTTTATCGTACTTGAGACCGGATGAAGCGCCGCCTTCGCTTTAGCTGGTTGAATGTACAATATGTTAACACTCAACTGATGGTCGCCCCTAATAATTATTGTGAGCTATATCTGCTAGTCGGTTTCAAATTGTCTTCTTGCCATGCTTAGTAAGGATTGTTTTTTTGTTTTGTTTTTTTTCGAAGTGAGTGTGCTTCAGCAATTATACACTGAAGAGCCAAAGAAACTGGTTCACCTGCCTAACATCGTGTAGGGCTCTGCGAGCACGCAGAAGTACCGCAGCACGACGTGGCATGAACTCGACTAATGTCTCCATTAGTGCTAGAGGGAAATGACTCCATGTATCCCGCAGGGCTGACCATAAATCCGTACGAGGGGTGGAGATCTCTTCTGAACAGCACGTTGCAAGGCATCCCAGATATGCTCAATAATGTTTATATCTGGGGAGTCTGGTGACCAGCGGAAGAGTTTAAGTTCAGAAGAGTGTTCCTCGAGCCACTGGACGTGCGGGGAGTCACATTGTCATGTTGGAATTGCTCAAGTCCGTAGGAGCGCACAATGCAGGTGGTCAGACAGGGTGCTTAGGTACGTGTCGGCTGTCAGAGTCGTATCACATATCACTCCAACTGCACACGCCCCACTCCATTGCAGAGGCTCCACCAGCTTGAACAGACCCTGCTCATATGCAGGGTCCCCGGATTCATTAGGTTGTCTCCATACCCGTTCACGTCCATCTGCTCGGTAAAATTAGAAACTAGACTCGTTCGACAAGGTAACATGTTTCCATTCTTCAACAGTTCAGTGTCTATGTTGAGGGGACCAAGCTACGCGTGATGCTTTCTGTCGTGCAGTCATCAAGGTTACACTAGTGGGCCTTGGGCTCCGAAAGTCTATATCGATAATGATTCGCAGAATCGTTCGCACGCTGACACTTGTTGGCCCAGCACAGAAATCTGCAACAGTTTGCGGAAGCGTTGCACTTCTGTCACGCTGAGCGATTCTCTTTAGTCGTAGTTGGTCCCATTCTTGCAGGATCATTTCCCGGCCTCTGTGATGTCGGAGATATGATGTTATACCGGATTCCTGATAATCACGGTTGTTGTTGTTGTGGTCTTCAGTACAGAGACTGGTTGGATGCAGCTCTCCATGGTTCTCTAACCTGTGCAAGATTCTTTATCTCCCAGTACCTACAGCAAGCTACATCCTTCTGAATCTGCTTAGTATATTCATCTCTTGATCTCCTTTACCCTCAGCGCTGCCCTCCAATACTAAATTGGTGATCCCTTGATGCCTCAGAATATGTCCTACCAACCGATCACTTATTCTAGTTAAATTGTGCCACAATTCCTCTTCTCCCAAATTCCATTCAATACCTCCTGATTAGTTATGTTATCAACCCACGTAATCTTCAGCATTCTTCTGTAGCACCACATTTCGAAAGCTTCTGTTATCTACTTGTCCAAACTATTTATTGTACAAGTTTCACTTCCTGACACATAAATCTATGCTCGATGGAAACTAATTTCTCCTCTTCAGAAACGCTTTCCTTGCCATAGCCAGTCTACGTTTTATATCCTCTCTACTTTGACCATCATCAGTTGTTTTGCTCCCCAAATAGCAAAACTCATTTACTACTTTAAGTGTCTCATTACATAATTCGACAATATACCACTATCATCATTTTGCTTTTGATGATGTTCATTTTATATCCACCTTTCAAGACACTGCCCATTCCGTTCAACTGCTCTTCCAAGTCCTTTGCTGTCACTGACAGAATTACAATGTCATCGGCGAACCTCAACGTTTTTGGTTCTTCTCCATGATTTTTAATTCCTACTACAAATTTTTCTTTTCTTTTTCCTTTACTGGTTTCTCAATATACAGATTGAATAACATCTGGGATAGGCTACACCCCGGTCTCACTCCCGTCCAACCACTGCTTTCCTTTCATGCCCCTCGATTCTTGTAACTGCTATTTGGTTTTTGTACAAATTGTAAATAGCCTTTCGTTCCCTGTATTTGACACCTGCCACCCTCGAAATTTGAAAGAGAGTATTCCAGTGAACATCGACAAAAGCTTTCTCCAAGTCTACATATGCTTGAAACGTAGGTTTGCCTTTCCTTAACCTATCTTCTAGGATAAGCCATAGGGTCAGTATTGCCTCACGTGTTCCAGCATTTCTACGGAATCCAAATTGATCTTCCCCGCGGTCGGCTTCTACCGGTTTTTACATTCGTCTGTAAAGAATTCGCGTTAGTATTTTGCAGCCGTGACTTTTTAAACTGATATTTTGGTAATTTTCACACCTGTCAACACCTGCTTCTTTGGGATTGCAATTATTACATTCTTCTTGAAGTCTGAGGGTATTTCGCCTGTCTCACACATCTTGCTCACCAGATGGTAGAGTTTTTTCAGGGCTGGCTCTCCAAAGCCTGTCAGTATTTCTAATTTAATGTTGTCTACTCCTGGGGCCTTGTTCCGACTCAGGTCTTTCAGTGTCCTGTCAAATTCTTCACGCAGTATCATGTCTCCCATTTCTTCTTCATCTACATCCTCTTCCGTTTACATAATACTGTCCTCAAGTTCTTCGACCTTGTATAGACCCTCTATATATTCCTTCCACATTTATGCTCTCCCTTTTTTGCTTAGAACTGGGTTTCCATCTGAGCTCTTGATATTCATACAAGTGGTTCTTTTTTCTCCATATGTCTCTTTAATTTTCTTGTAGGCAGTATCTATCTTACCCCTAGTGAGATATGCCTCTATATTCTTACATTTGTCCTCAAGCTATCCCTTCTTAGCCGTTTCGCACTTCCTGACGATCTCATTGTTGAGACGTTTGTATTCTTTTTTGCCTGCTTCATTTACTGCATTTTTATATTTCCTCCTTTCATCAATTAAATTCATTCAATATATCTTCCGTTACCCAAGGATTTCTACTAGCCCACGTCTTTTTACATACTTGATCCTCTGCTGACCTCACTTTGTCGTCCCTCTAAGCAACCCATTCTTCTCCTACTGTATTTCTTTCCCCCATTCCTGTCAATCGATCCTTAAAGCTCTCCCTAAACTCTCTACAATCTCTGGTTCTTTAAGTTTATCTGGGTCCAATCTCCTTAAATTCCAACTTTTTTGCAGTTTATTCAGTTTTAATCTACAGTTAATAACCAACAGATTGTGGTCAGAGTCCACACTGCCCCTGGAAATGTCTTACAATTTAAAACCTGGTTCCTAAATCTCTGTCTTACCATCATATAATCTATCCGAAACCTCCGAGTATCTCCAGGCCTTTTCCATGTATACAACGTTCTGTCATTATTCTTGAACCAAGTGTTAGCTATGATTAAGTTATGCTCTGTGAAAAATTCTACCAGGCGGCTTCCTCTGTAATTTCTTACCCCCATTCCACATTCACCTACTACTTTTCCTTCACTTCCTTTTCTTACTATCTAATTCGAGTCACCCATGACTATTAAATTTTCGTTTCCATTCACTATCTGAATAATTTCTTTTACCTGATCATACATTTCATCAATCTCTTCGTCATCTGCGGAGCTAGTTGGCATACAAACTTGTACTATTGTGGTAGGCGTGGGTTTCGTGTCTGCCTTCGCCACAATAATGCGTTCACTATGCTGTTTGAAGTATCTTACCCGCAATCCTATTTTTTTTATTCATTATTGAACCTACTCCAGCATTACCCCTATTTGATTTTGTATTTATAACCCTGTATTCACCTGACCAGAAGTCATGTTCCTCCTACCACCTAACTTCACTAATTCCCATTATATCTAACTTTAACCTATCCACTTTCCTTTTTAAATTTTCCAACCTACCTGCCCGATTAAGGGATCTGACATTCCACGCTCCGATCGCTACCTCGGCGTTTCTGGCTACCTATCGGTCGTGCGCTGGCTACAACACCTCGTTCGAACTCACTTATATCTTGATAACTTGCCATCGCAGCAGCAGTAACTGGTCTAGCAACGTTTCCAGACACTAGTTGTCTTATATAGGCGTTTCCCACCGCATCGCCATATTCTGCCTGTTTACATATCTCTGTATTTTAATACGCATGCCTATACCAGATTCTCTGGCGCTTCGGTATAGTTCGTAACCATATAACAATACCTTTTAGTCTTGACCTTAAACCAAAGTCAACCAGTCTCTTTCGTATCTATACTACTATTGACATTCTTTGTGAGATCTGCTTGCGTATTCCATGGTGGACCCTCCAAAGCAGCTTCAGCAGCCGACATCATAGAACAGTGCATTCCATCAGGAGGTTACGTGCTCCCTCCGCACTCAGACTGCACACAAAGGGTAGCGCCCTATCTTTCGCTTGTCGCTGTACAAGGAGACACTTCTCGTCGGTGTACTATTTTTACAAAGTCCATCTCAGCTTTTAAGAAGCCACCGGTGTATGGCCCATCCCGTGAAAATGCTATGGGACACCGCAATAGAAATATATCAACAAAGTCCAAATGAGCAAGAAGACTCAGTACGCTTCAAAACAGACGGTGTAGATATTTGTAGAATATGAAATGTAATTATCACAGTTATGAATTAATTGCTACAGAGGAAAATATAATTTAAATATAATTGTGAATGTATTGTAAACTGTTTTATTGAATAGGATAATAAATTGAAAATCAGTTTATTCTGAAAGAAGACAAAATTTAAAGGTTTAGTGAAAAAATTTGATGTTGAATTAGAATAATCAATGTAACCAAAAGCCTATTGTAAAGAAACAAATGTTGCAATGGGGAATAAATGTTTCTGTTGACAGTTGTCTGTAGATTAACGTGAATTATATCAGCAGGGGAAATATCTTGTAGTCACTGAAATGACAGCCTAGTATTAAAAGTTAATACCTGATGAAAGCTTCACGAGCATAACAATGGAAAAGTCACGAGGCAGGGAGGCAGCACCAGAGCACCGCTACAGGTCTGCATAAAATGACGGATACTCCAACTCTTCTTTTTTTTTTCTTTGGTCATCAGTCTACTGACTGGTTTGATGTTGCCCGCCACGAATTCCTTTCCTGTGCTAACCTCTTCATCTCAGAGTAGCACTTGCAACCTACGTCCTCAATTATTTGCTTGACATATTCCAATCTCTGTCTTCCTCTACATTTTTTGCCCTCTACAGCTCCCTCTAGTACCATGAAAGTCATTCCCTCATGTCTTAGCAGATGTCCTATCATCCTGTACCGTCTCCTTATCAATGTTTTCCACATATTACTTTCCTCTCCGATTCTGCGTAGAACCTCCTCATTCCTTACCTTATCAGTGCACCTAATTTTCAACATTCGTCTATAGCACCACATCTCAAATGCTTCGATTCTCTTCTGTTCCGGTTTTCCCACAGTCCATGTTTCACTACCATACAATGCTGTACTCAAGACGTACATCCTCAGAAATTTCTTCCTCAAATTAAGGCCGGTATTTGATATTAGTAGCCTTCTCTTGGCCATAAATGCCTTTTTTGCCATAGCGAGTATGCTTTTGATGTCCTCCTTGCCCCATCCGTCATTGGTTATTTTACTGCCTAGGTAGCAGAATTCCTTAACTTCATTGACTTCGTGACCATCAATCCTGATGTTAAGTTTCTCGCTGATCTCATTTCTACTACTTCTCATTACCTTCGTCTTCCTCCGATTTACTCTCAAACCATACTGTGTACTCATTAGACTGTTCATTCCGTTCAGCAGATCATTTAATTCTTCTTCACTTTCACTCAGGATAGCAATATCATCAGCGAATCGTATCATTGATATCCTTTCACCTTGTATTTTAATTCTACTCCTGAACCTTTCTTTTATCTCCATCATTGCTTCCTCGATGTACAGATTGAAGAGTAGGGGCGAAAGGCCACAGCCTTGTCTTACACCCTTCTTAATACGAGCACTTCGTTCTTTACCGTCCACTCTTATTATTCCCTCTTGGTTGTTGTACATATTGTATATGACCCGTCTCTCCCTATAGCTTACCCCTACTTTTTTCAGAATCTCGAACAGCTTGCACCATTTTATATTGTCGAACGCTTTTTCATGTAGACAGAATCTATCCAGCCAGTAGCGCAACGGAGTCGCCAGCTGCCCTTGACAAATAACACGGTAAGTAATAAATATTATTCGGAGCGACAGTAGGAGAGGGACAACGGGAACAGTGCCTGGAAGAGGCATATATACGTCATGAAGAGACTACAGGAGGTCCGGAGCGTGAACGACACTTTACTCTCTCCGCTCAGCTTCTGAAAAACAGTGCATAATTAGAGCCAATGAGATGGCGAAGGCTCTTCGACATTGAGCCAAGTCAAGTCATGGCAAGGGCGAAGGGGAATTTGATTAAAATTCGGATGCAGACGCTCTGCAATTTGAGCAGACAGAAATAAAGGGTAGGACAGACAGGTCCTAGTGCAAGTGGAGAAAGAGCAGTATTAAGAGAAACAGAGAAAGATATTAGCTGAGCAAAGCTGAGCAGAGGTATCCGCAGGGATTCTGAACAGTGGGTGGACTTCTAGCTGAGAAGCTGAGGACTCCAGTCTGCCGTGTCGTGGGTGGAGACACCTTTAGTACTGACTCTAGTTCTCACTAGATGGAACGGTGCTAGTTAACCACCGCCTCTGTTTAAAGACCTTCATTTAATGGATACAACTCACGTAAAGCAAGTTTTCATCATTCGGTACTAATTTCAATCCTTACCTTTTGTAATAGGCGAATGTTAACAACATTGTCAGTTCAACACTTTCTCTCACTTAGGCCAATCGATATTTCCCTTCTCATCAAACTTTGTCGCCCAGTCCCAAGCAATACTGACATATGGGACGTGATATTTTATACTACCAGAAGTCCTTTAGTTTTCCCTGATGTCTGAAGTTGTGGTAAGGCCATCGTATTTTATGATGGTCGAAGTCAAAATAATTTACTTGGACAACCGCAGTTTTATATGTGGCTTACAGCAGCAACCATAAACAAACTTCCAATGAATGATGTGTACAGGAAATCGTAATAAGCATTCACCATATTTTAGTACCGTGAAAACATAATGTCACATAGGTTATACTACGCTACAGTTACAGCAGACATTATGAGCTGAAACGCTGAAGTCAAATAGCAGAAATCATACATTAAGACCTTCATGATTTCTGCTACGTGGTAAAACACCCCAAAGACCCCTTAAAGTCAATTACGACAGAATATCATAATATGCAGTAGGGAAGAGTTATCTTGGCAAATACGACATCTTTGCCGATAAGCTAACACCATGAAGTTTTGATAACAACAACATTATACATCACTGAGAGTTTTTGATATGAAAAGAGGAGGAAGGAACCTCAGATTTAATTAATGGACAAATATGCAAGTAATAATTGAATTAATATCTTGAAAGCTAATTCCAAGGTGATGTTAGTCAGAGATAACTTTTATGTGGAAGGGCGTTGTAAGCGCAGCGAAGGAACTCAATGCGCCTACAATACAATTTCACAGAAGTTGCTTGCTGGCTCTCGTCCTGTAAAGACGTGCGAGAACAATTCTTGTCTCAGTTATTGAGAGTACGGAACGCGACAAGATTGTTTTGCGTTCAGAAGTGTTTCTTGCCTGACGTGATTCACGAACTTTGGAAGCTCATTTTCTAAGCAGAGACAGGAACTGATAGACGCGTTTAGCCGTGCATAACGGTTTAATTGAACTTTCAAATAGTTGGAACTCAAAGAAGAGTGGATAGTATATCAAAGGACTACACTCAGTCAGTCTCGAGTAGGACACAATTACAAGACTTCACAAGATAATACAATTACGCTGAAGAGTCAAGTTGTCGTAATTGTCAAGAAACTTAATTTTAATAGTACTGACTTTACCAACCAACTGCGTGTGCGTGTGGTGCGAAAGTTATAAAGTATTTAGTGGCCAAGGAACAATAAACTGTACGTTCCAAGTGAAATATCAAGCGTGGACTACATTATAAAGTGATTTAATCAATGATAGTTAACCAAAGACTGTTCAGCAGGGGCAATTTAATCTGAATATCAAAATACCTGCTTCATTAATTGAAAAGAGAACTTTTGAACATATTTTTTAACATTACGGAGTAGGTCCACTCAGACGTATTCAAAGACTATCCGTGGATCTCACTTCATATGAGGTGTGGCTAGAAAAAAACCGGACTAGTACTGGTGAAACAATAAAACGAATGCAATAAGGCTGAAAGTCGCGTGGCCTGTCACGTGACTCTCGCTCCGCCTACTGCTCGAGTTTCATCTGCCTCCTGCACTCAGTCTGCCCGTGGCGTCTGTTTCAAGTAGTTGACGTTTCGTCTGTGCGTCGGAAAATGTTGAGTGTACAGAAAGAACAGCGTGTTAACATCAAATTTTGTGATCCCAGCTTCTTACAAAATGTTATTACTTGCGATGAATCGTGGTTTTTTACTTACGATTCCGGAACTAAACGCCAATAGATGCATTGGAAAACTCCTGGTTCTCCACGACAAAAAAAAAAAGCACGAATGTCAAAATCGAAATTCAAGGCAATGATGATTTTTTTTGACATGAAAGGGATTGTGCACATTGATTGGGTACCAGAGGGACAAACAGTGAATCAGCATTACTACATTAGCGTCCTGGCTACCCTACGTGAGCGAGTACGGAGAAAACGGAACGATTTGTGGAGAAAAAAGTCATGGATCCTTCACCAAGACAATGACCCAGCTCACAGTGTGTTGTCAGTGAACACGTTTTTGGCAAAACACAACATTCCCATCTTAGATCATCCACCCTACTCACCTGTTTTGGCCCCCTGTGCCTTTTTTCTTCTCCCTAAAGTCAAGTCAGCTTTGAAAGGAACTAGATTTGAGACTGTTGAAGCAGTAAAAGAAAAAGCGACGGAAGTAATGTATGGACTTACCGAAAATGATCTGCAGCATTGCTATGAACACTGGAAAATTCGTATGGAGCGTTGTAGAGACCGAGGAGGAGAGTACATTGAAGGAGATAACATGAAATTGTAAATAATTGTAAATAAATGTTTTTTCTAGCATCAGTCCAGTTTTTTTCTAGCCGCACCTCGTACAGGTTGAACAACTCCATAGCAACGAGCCAACAACGTACGAGAAGACTGATAATTACAGTGCTTCCTCGCAATTGGTGGTGTGTACATTGCGGATGAGATAAGATTTAACAACTACTGCATATCCGGGCAATGAGTAATTCAATCTTAAATCAGAAGAAGCAACCATCGTACGAGTTCGATTTCTGCCTCCCGTTCACCAACAGGGACCTACGTCATCGCACATCGTGTCTCAACCCCACTGCGAGAGCTGTGGCAGTAGCAGCTCTACGGCGTCGACAACATCAGCACGCGGTTGGAGTGCGGGGACGCCACAGTGGTTGGCGCCGTACTTCGGACGCATGAGAAATGCGCATCGAATTCCCGTCACATCATTCGTACTGTCGTCTGTACTTCCATTAGATACATTGTTCTGAGGTTATTAATGTGACAAGCAGGCGGCCAAATGCATTGCCCATCCTATTCAAGTTTCTGTAATCCACACCTGCAGATACATCTATATTCGCAAGGAACCTTGTGGTGTGTGGCAGAACGTACTTTGTGTGCCACTGTAATCCCTCTCCCTCTCCTTTTTCAGTCGTGAATGGTCCTTTTGAACATCGATTGTTGGTAATTCTCCACGTATTCTCGCACCTTTCTTATTCTACCTTCGTGATCTTTTCGTGGATGTACGTAGGAAGAATCAGTCTTTTCGTTGTGACTTCTGCGAACGTACAGCATCCGGTTCTCAACAGTAACTCACGCTACGATCCTCATTGTTTTCCTCGCCACTTGAGTTGTATGATTATCTCAATTATTTGCCATTACTAAACGAACCTGTGCCGAAAAACTGTGCTTTACTTACGGTCTTCCGTATTTCATCTATGAGCCGTCTTCAGTAACCGTCCCAGACTGAAGAGCATGGTTCAAGTATCACTCGGACGAGGCTATTGTAAGTTACCTCCTTCGGTGATGGACAACACTTCCTGAAGAATATTACAATAAATCTCAGCCTAGCATCCGTTTTACCTGCGATCGGTTTAATGTGGTCGTTTTACGTTTAATTGCTTTGCACAGATTTCCAGATGGCTTTTGACACCGTAATTCACAAGCGGCTTGTAGTCAAATTACTTGATTATGGAATAACGTCTGAGTTATGTGACTGGATTCGTGATTTCCTGTCAGAGAGGTCACAGTTCGTAGTAATTGACGGAAAGTCATAGAGTAAAACAGAAGCTATTTCCCCATCGTAGTGTTATAAGCCCTCTGCTGTTGCTTATCTACACAAACGATTTAAGGAACAATCTGAGCAGCCATCTTAGGTTCTTTGCAGAGGATGCTGTAGTTTATCGTTTAGTGAAGTCATCAGAACATCAAAACAAATTGTAAAATGACTTAGAAAAGATTTGTATGTTGCGAAAATTGGCAGTTGACCCTAAGTAATGAAAAGTGTGATGTCATCCAAATGAGTGCTAATAGGAATACGTTAACTTCAGTTACACGATAGATCAGTCACATCTAAAGGCCACACATTCAACTAAATACCTGGGAGTTACACTTACGCACTACTTAAACTGGAAAGAACACACAGAAAATCTTGTGAGGAAGACGAACCAGCAACTGCGTATTATTGGCAGAACACTTTGAAGATGCAACAGATCTACTAACGACACTGCCTACTCTTCCTTGCCCGTTCTCGTTTAGAGTACAGCTGCGCGGTGTGGGATCCTTACCAGATAGGATTAACGGAGAGCATCGAGAAATTTCAGAGAAGGCCAGCACGCTTTCTACTATCGAGAAGTAGGGGAGAGAGTGTCACATGGATGGTTTTGGGTGGACATCATTAAAACAAAGGCGTTTTACGTTGCGGTGGAATCTTCTCACGAAATTTCAATCTTCAACATTCTCCACCGAATGCGAAAATACACTCCTGGAAATTGAAATAAGAACACCGTGAATTCATTGTCCCAGGAAGGGGAAACTTTATTGACACATTCCTGGGGTCAGATACATCACATGATTACACTGACAGAACCACACGCACATAGACACAGGCAACAGAGCATGCACAATGTCGGCACTAGTACAGTGTATATCCACCTTTCGCAGCAATGCAGGCTGCTATTCTCCCATGGAGACGATCGTAGAGATGCTGGATGTAGTCCTGTGGAACGGCTTGCCATGCCATTTCCACCTGGCGCCTCAGTTGGACCAGCGTTCGTGCTGGACGTGCAGACCGCGTGAGACGATGCTTCATCCAGTCCCAAACATGCTCAATGGGGGACAGATCCGGAGATCTTGCTGGCCAGGGTAGTTGACTTACACCTTCTAGAGCACGTTGGGTGGCACGGGATACATGCGGACGTGCATTGTCCTTTTGGAACAGCAAGTTCCCTTGCCGGTCTAGGAATGGTAGAACGATGGGTTCGATGACGGTTTGGATGTACCGTGCACTATTCAGTGTCCCCTCGACGATCACCAGTGGTGTACGGCCAGTGTAGGAGATCGCTCCCCACACCATGATGCCGGGTGTTGGCCCTGTGTGCCTCGGTCGTATGCAGTCCTGATTGTGGCGCTCACCTGCACGGCGCCAAACACGCATACGACCATCATTGGCAGAAGCGACTCTCATCGCTGAAGACGACACGTCTCCATTCGTCCCTCCATTCACGCCTGTCGCGACACCACTGGAGGTGGGCTGCACGATGTTGGGGCGTGAGCGGAAGACGGCCTAACGGTGTGCGGGACCGTAGCCCAGCTTCATGGAGACGGTTGCGAATGGTCCTCGCCGATACCCCAGGAACAACAGTGTCCCTAATTTGCTGGGAAGTGGCGGTGCGGTCCCCTACGGCACTGCGTAGGATCCTACGGTCTTGGCGTGCATCCGTGCGTCGCTGCGGTCCGGTTCCAGGTCGACGGGCACGTGCACCTTCCGCCGACCACTGGCGACAACATCGATGTACTGTGGAGACCTCACGCCCCATGTGTTGAGGTACGTCCACCCGGCCTCCCGCATGCCCACTATATGCCCTCGCTCAAAGTCCGTCAACTGCACATACGGTTCACGTCCACGCTGTCGCGGCATGCTACCAGTGTTAAAGACTGCGATGGAGCTCCGTATGCCACGGCAAACTGGCTGACACTGACGGCGGCGGTGTACAAATGCTGCGCAGCTAGCGCCATTCGACGGCCAACACCGCGGTTCCTGGTGTGTCCGCTGTGCCGTGCGTGTGATCATTGCTTGTACAGCCCTCTCGCAGTGTCCGGAGCAAGTATGGTGGGTCTGACACACCGGTGTCAATGTGTTCTTTTTTCCATTTCCAGGAGTGTATTTTGTCGACGCTGACCTACATAGGGAGAAACGATCACCATAATAAAATAAGGGCAATCAGAGCTGGCACGGAAAGATACAGGAGTTCGTTTTTTCCATGCTGTGTTCGAGAGTGGAATAACAGAGAATTATTGTGAAGGTGGTTCGATGAACCCTCTGTCAGGCAGAGTATCGATGTAGATGTGGATGTACCGTTACTCGTACACAGGATGGCTGTGACAGCTTCCAGGGATATTACTGCCATCGCGTATTCATGTAGACATTTCGCCTCTTTAAGTGCGACGCATTACTTTTATTTATGTTTAAGATCAACAACTATTCCCCACATGAAGCTCTGGAAGTCTTACTGAATTTCGCTACAATTTTCTAGCGTTGCGAATCACGAGACTATCGATAAAATCGAGTACGTTATTTCTAGATATTGCCAAAAGAAGTTGTCGCCGAAGGAGCTTTAATCCGCAACCTTCCTTTTTTTCTCAAGACGAGAGTAAGAGAACACCACGCAGTATTGTCACTGATCGTTTCAGCGGAGTAGGTACATTCTTTGTAACTGACGGGAGATTCCAAAATAAAATGGCATATGGAAGTGAAGTGCGGAATGGAAGAAAATATGATAAATACAGTTTTGTATGATTAAAAAAAATCGGACGGGTGCGATTAGGAGTCGCTCTCTGAGGGTCTCGTACATACTTAATTACGTGTTTACATATGTGATCAAAAGTATCCGGACACCTGGCTGAAAATGACTTGGAAGTTCGTGGCGGCCTCCATCGGTAATGCTGGAATTCAATATGGTGTTGGCCCACCCTTAGCCGTGGTCACAGCTTCCACTCTCGCAGGCATACGTTCAATCGGATGCTGGAAGGTTTCTTGGGGAATGGCAGCCCATTCTCCACGAAGTGCTGCACTGACGAGAAGTATCGATGTCGGTCAGTAAGACCTGGCACGAAGTCGGCGTTCCAAAACATCCCAAAGATGTTAGGATACGGGTCAGGACTCTTTGCAGGCCACTACATCACACTGGTGTTATTGTCGTGTAACCACTCCGCCACAGGCCGTGCATTATGAACGGGTAGGTGCTCGATCGTGTTGAAAGACGCAATCGCCATCCCCGAATTGCTCATCAACAGTGGGAAGCAAGAAGGTACTTAAAACATCAATGTAGGCCTGTGCTGTGATAGTGCCACGAAAAACAACAAGGGGTGCAAACACCCGCTTCGAAAAACACGACCACACCATAATACCACCGCTTCGAATTTTACTGCTGGCACCACACACGCTGGCAGATGACGTTCACGGGCATTCACCATACCCACATCCTCCCATCTGATCGCCACATTGTGTACCGTGATTCGTCATTGCATACAACGTTTTTCCACTGTTCACTCGTCCAATACTTACGCCCGTTACACAAAGCGAGGCGTCGTTTGGCATTTACCGGTGTGATGCGTGGCTTATGAGCAGCCGTTCGACCATGAAATCCAAGTTTTCTCATCTTCCGCCTAACTATCATAGTACTTGTAGTGGATCCTAATGGAGTCTGGAATTCCTGTGTGATGGTCTGGATAGATGTATGTCTGTTACACATTACGACCCTCTTCAACTGTTGGCGGCTTTTGTGCTGTACGTTTCCCTTCGCGTTTCCACTTCACTATCACATCGGAGACAGTGGACCTAGGAATGTTAGGAGTGTGGAAACCTCGCGCACAGACGAATGACACAAGTGACACCCAATCAGCTGATCACATTCGAGGTCCTTGAGTTCCGCGGAGTGCCCCATTCTGCTCTCTTACAATGACTAATGACTACTGAGGTCGCTCATATGGAGTAGCTGGCAGTAGGTGGCAGCACAATGCACCTAATACGAAAAACGTGTCTTTTTGGGGGTGTCCGGATACTTTTGATCACATAGCGTACATAGGTCGTCTGTAGGTTTTGATGAGTGCGTTTGCGAGTGTCAAAATATGTGACAGGAATGGCCGTATCTTCTGACTGTATTGAGGCATAAGCTTAAATTTTTTACACTAACAAGGGACCGTAGTTCGTAGTATTCGACATTAATTTCAGCTTGATAGTTACATTCATTCCTGAGATGGCAGCGGTCTCAAGAGACAGACAGACGGACGGACTAAAAAATGATCCTACAGGGGATCTGTTTTTACCAGCTGAGGTGTAGAACCCTGAAAATGTCATTTACATGAAGAAGATAAGAGGTTCAGTCATTTGTTTTTGGTTTGACTAGTGCCTATCTGTTAACTGCCGGCGAACAGTTCCCCTCGTAACTTTTGATGGCCGCTTCGAGCGTGAGAAACGATACTGAATATGAGTTCATTAGCCACTGATGATAGAGCGCAGCTGCTGGATGCAGGTTTATAATCTCTGCACACAGAGGTAATTTATTGTAATTACATGCAGCCATATACAATTAGTTATCAAAGTAGTACAATCAAGCGTTTAATAAACTGTTTTCACGTAAATTGTAGCCGTGTGGGAAAGTTGCTATGACACCAAAGAAAGCTTCACAGCCAATTTAAACTTAGCCGAAACCTCAGAGACAAAAAAAAAAAAAAAAAACTAAACGAAGCCGAATTTAGCGTAAAGAGAGCCACGCGTGAAGCATCCAACAAATTCGAAACTAATGACAGAGAATCCTAAGAAGTTTTGGTGCTATGTTAAATCAGGCAAAGAATTGACGCCATCAGTCCACACACTCTGTGATCATAATTAAATCGAAACAGATAATGACAAAGCGAAGACCGAAATACTAAACGTCTTCTTCCAAAACTATTTAACTGAGAATCATCTCACTGTGGATCTTCTTTTAAGCTGTGGGCCGAACGTCAAAATGATATCGAAATCAGTGACATGGAATATAAAATTAACTGAAATCTTCCAAAGGAGGAAACGCTACTGGACTTGACTAGATATCATTATGGTCCCACACAGAGTATTCAGATAACTCGCTCCTCTTCTATCAGCTGTGTACGGTAGGTCGCAGCAGGAGCGAAGAGTTTCTAACGGATGGAAAAATGCACAGGTGATTCCCCTTTCGAGGAAGGGTTGTAGAACAGACGTACAAAACAATAAGTTTATATCACTCACCGCTGCCTGTCGTAGAAATTTTGAACATGATTTATGATCGTGTATTATTACGTTTCTGGACACCTAATATCTCGTCTGTAGTAATCAATATGGATTCCGAAAACAACGACCGTCTGAAACCCAGTACGTCGGCAAGACTCAGAAAGCAATAGATTTCGGCGTCCAGACTAATGCCGTGTTTCTCGACTTCCAGAAGGCATTCGGTATAGTTCCGCACTCCAACTAACAAAATACAGTACTGGCCATTAAAATTGCTACACTTAGAAGAAATGCAGATGATAAACGGGTATTCATTGGACAAATATATTATACTAGAACTGACATGTGATTACATTTTCACGCAATTTGGGTGCATAGATCCTGAGAAATCAGTACCCAGAACAACCACCTCTGGCCGTAATAACGGCCTTGATACGCCTGGGCATTGAGTCAAACAGAGCTTGGATGGCGTGTACAGGTACCGCTGCCCATGCAGCTTCAACACGATACCACAGTTCATCAAGAGTAGTGACTGGCGTATAGCGACAAGCCAGATGCTCGGCCACCATTGACCAGACGTTTTCAATTGCTGAGAGATGTGGAGAATGTGCTGGCCAGGGCAGCTGTCGAACATTTCCTGTATGCAGAAAGGCTCGTACTGGACCTGCAACATACGGTCGTGCATTATTCTGCTGAAATGTAGGGTTTCACAGTGATCGAATGAAGGGTAGAGCCACGAGTCTTAACACTTCTGAAATGTAACGTCCACTGTTCAAAGTGCCGTCAATGCGAAGAAGAGGTAACTGAGACGTGTAACCAATGGCACCCCATACCATCACCCCGGGTGGGTGATACGCCAGTATGGCGGTGACGAATACACGCTTCCAATGTTCGTTCACCGCAGTGTCGCCAAACACAGATGCGACTATCATGATGCTGTAAACAGAACCTCGATTCATCCGAAACGTTTTGCCATTCGTGCAACCAGGTTCGTCGTTGAGTACACCATCGCAGGCGCTCCTGTCAGTGATGCAGCGTCAAGGTTAACCGCAGCCATGGTCTCCGAGCTGATAGTCCGTGCTGCTGCAAACGTCGTGGAACTGTTCGTGAAGATGATTGTTGTCTTGCAAACGTCCCCATCTGTTGACTCAGGGATCGAGACGTGGCTGCACGATCCGTTACAGCCATGCGGATAAGACGTCTGTCATCTCGACCGCTAGTGATACGAGACCGTTGGGATCCAGCACGGCGTTCCCTATTACCCTCCTGAACCTACCGATTCCATATTCGGCAAACAGTCATTGGCTCTCGACCAACGCGAGCAGCAATGTCGCGATACGATAAACCGCAACAGCGATAGGCTACAATCCGACCTTTATCAAAGTCGGAAACTTGATGGTACGCACTTCTCCTCCTTACATGAGTCATCACAACGTTTCAACAGTCAACGCCGCTCAACTGCTGTTTGTGTATGAGAAATCGGTTGGAAACTTTCCCCGTGTAAGCACGTTGTAGATGTCGCCACCGGCGCCAACCTTGTGTGAATGCTCTGGAAAAGCTAATCATTTGCATATCACAGCATCTTCTTCCTGTCGGTTAAATTTCGCGTCTGTATCATGTCATCTTCGTGGTGTAGCAATTTTAATGGCCAGTAGTGTACGAGCAAGCGATCAGACCAGCTGTGTGAGTGGATTGAAGAGGCAAACTGAACACAGCGATGCATTCTCAACAGAGAGAAGTGTTCGGACCTAAGAGCAACTTCTGGTGTGCCAGAAGAGAGGTACTGGACCTGCACGTCTCACAGTATGTAAATGAACTTAATGGATGGCCTCGGAAGTTCAATGAGCCTTATTGCGAATAATGCTGTTGTATACAGCGAAGATGCAGGTCTTGATGTCAATACACGATATCAGAACAAGGTCTGGAAGCAATCAAACCATTAAATATCAGAGTTGTATGGTACAGAGCGATTTAAAGTGGAACGGCCAGGCAAGACAAAACGTAGGTTGAGACAGATGCCAGACTGAGATTCAGTGGAAGAATCCTTAGCATATGTATCCCACTCACAAAGGACGTAGCTTACAAAACAGTCGTTTGACCAAAACTTGAATACTGCTCGTCAGTATACGATCTATACTACAGGGATGGTAGAGGAAAACGAGGAAATCCAAAGAAGAGCAGCGTGTTTCGTTACAGATTCATACTGTAAGCGTTAAATCTGCCAATTTCAGTGGCAGAAGCCGCATGAGAGGCGGTCTGCATGACGTTGTAGTTTATTGCAAGTTTATATCTCGCGAAAATATCATGAAGATAAAATTAGAGAGATTAAAACTCACATGGAGGCTTATCAACAATCGTTCTTCCCGCCAATTCTTCGAGACTAAACTAGGAAATGGAGGAAGGGCATTCGTATACAGAGTACCCTCCACCACATAGGACAAGGTGGCTTGCGGATTGTAGATATTGATTCTGACATCTGATTATTCGGCCTCTGCGATTGTCTTTGTTTTATACTACTATCGGGTTTGTTTTGATTATTCATCCTAGCGACTGGAAGGTGTAAGGCAGTTATGAATGAATTTCTTTCATTACTGCCGGATGGTTATAGGGTTCTGAGGTTTCTAATGGAGCAAGAATGTCACAGTCCGTGTGCTGTGATTTGGCTAAATGAGGGATCAGCAGATCAGTCCTGCTGTGATGCTAATATGTCGTGAAATGGAACCGTCAAAAAAGGAAAACTGGATATACGCGCTTACGTTATGCATTTCTAGAAATTTCAATTCTAATTGCTGTTTTAAGACGTTAGTTTCCTGTACAGTGAACATCTGTGTTCTGGATACTGTTATTAATATTAGATTCAGACAACCACTGGGCCTGATAAAACTTTGTGTGAAAATGATACAAACAGGACATTTGCCCATCTTCACTACGATGTTCGCAAACATATTTATGCAGGTTGGAAAAGGGGGGGGGGAGTATTTGAAAAATATAAACGAGCTGGTCAGTTTATAGATTTGTCATGTCGCAAGAACAAAATTTTTTGAGGTGACGCTGAGAACCGATAGTTATCCACTCGCTTGTAGAAGTGTATGGGAGTTCTCTAGCGAATGAAAAATCTGTACCCCAGATTCCAGAGGGAGATGTCACCACTGACCACTCCCCATTATCCCTCGTGTATACCTATGTACAGAAGTATGTGTAATGAAGCGAAGGAAAGCCTAGAAAATTTAAAAGATGAATAAAATTGCAAATACACTCCTGGAAATTGAAATAAGAACACCGTGAATTCATTGTCCCAGGAAGGGGAAACTTTATTTACACATTCCTGGGGTCAGATACATCACATGATCACACTGACAGAACCACAGGCACATAGACACAGGCAACAGAGCATGCACAACGTCGGCACTAGTACAGTGTATATCCACCTTTCGCAGCAATGCAGGCTGCTATTCTCCCATGGAGACGATCGTAGAGATGCTGGATGTAGTCCTGTGGAACGGCTTGCCATGCCATTTCCACCTGGCGCCTCAGTTGGACCAGCGTTCGTGCTGGACGTGCAGACCGCGTGAGACGACGCTTCATCCAGTCCCAAACATGCTCAATGGGGGACAGATCCGCAGATCTTGCTGGCCAGGGTAGTTGACTTACACCTTCTAGAGCACGTTGGGTGGCACGGGATACACGCGGACGTGCATTGTCCTGTTGGAACAGCAAGTTCCCTTGCCGGTCTAGGAATGGTAGAACGATGGGTTCGATGACGGTTTGGATGTACCGTGCACTATTCAGTGTCCCCTCGACGATCACCAGTGGTGTACGGCCAGTGTAGGAGATCGCTCCCCACACCATGATGCCGGGTGTTGGCCCTGTGTGCCTCGGTCGTATGCAGTCCTGATTGTGGCGCTCACCTGCACGGCGCCAAACACGCATACGACCATCATTGGCACCAAGGCAGAAGCGACTCTCATCGCTGAAGACGACACGTCTCCATTCGTCCCTCCATTCACGCCTGTCGCGACACCACTGGAGGCGGGCTGCACGATGTTGGGGCGTGAGCGGAAGACGGCCTAACGGTGTGTGGGACCGTAGCCCAGCTTCATGGAGACGGTTGCGAATGGTCCTCGCCGATACCCCAGGAGCAACAGTGTCCCTAATTTGCTGGGAAGTGGCGGTGCGGTCCCCTACGGCACTGCGTAGGATCCTACGGTCTTGGCGTGCATCCGTGCGTCGCTGCGGTCCAGTCCCAGGACGACGGGCACGTGCACCTTCCGCCGACCACTGGCGACAACATCGATGTACTGTGGAGACCTCACGCCCCACGTGTTGAGCAATTCGGCGGTACGTCCACCCGGCCTCCCGCATGTCCACTATACGCCCTCGCTCAAAGTCCGTCAACTGCACATACGGTTCACGTCCACGCTGTCGCGGCATGCTACCAGTGTTAAAGACTGCGATGGAGCTCCGTGTGCCACGGCAAACTGGCTGACACTGACGGCGGCGGTGCACGAATGCTGCGCAGCTAGCGCCATTCGACGGCCAACACCGCGGTTCCTGGTGTGTCCACTGTGCCGTGCATGTGATCATTGCTTGTACAGCCCTCTCGCAGTGTACGGAGCAAGTATGGTGGGTCTGACACACCGGTGTCAATGTGTTCTTTTTTCCAATTCCAGGAGTGTATCTATGACAATGAACCTACTCATTAACTTAAATACAACACTATGAGAAAAATTAGTATTTCCAATGTTCGTGATGCCTTGTGCCGTATTTTCACTTCAATGTTGGGGCATTACATAGATTGTCTGAGATGTGGTCAAGGCTTTCGGGAGGTCCCTTGGTTGTAAGGTAATAGCCAGAACCTCCTCCTAAATATTGCGAATCGACTTTCCGTTATCCCCACCGCCAGTTCTCCTTGTATTTAACTGAAGAGTTAAACTTCTTAGGCAAATGGCCGAATTTATTCATATTGGATGCGAGACTGACAGTTACGTTACAAGGAGGGTTTCTGATAACCACACGATCTGCGACACTGATGACCTCAGAAATAGCCTGGATTCCCTGAAGTGAAAAGTCTCTTCACAGTCTAAAGATTACCGGTCACTGGAGTGAGCTAGACTAAAAATGTAAGTTTAACAGATGCTATTATTGGACTAAATAGGTATAATACGATAGAACAAAGTTACAGAGCACTTGAGACATGTTAAACTCAGACCTTACTCCAAATTCGTTAATGTAATGGCAAAACTTGCAATAATTAACGAAGTGCAGCTCTTGATGGGCCAATTGTGCCCCTCTCTTGGGAGACAGACGTACATAGCCTTGAGCAACAGGTTCGACCGCTTGGAAAGCTGATATGGAAGAAGAAGTACCTGATTCAGTTTGAGGACGAAAGCGTACAGCTTCTGGCTTACTCATCTTGGCGGTCAAAGTTGGTTTTGCATATTCGATGCCTGGATTCACTGATTTTGTATTAATTTGCGACCTTTCAAAGAACCTAAAATAAATATTAGAACCTTTGTAGCGTTACAAGCCACAATCGGACCGAAAAGCCCGATTTACATATATCGTGAGCACTATATTAGTTGTTTCCGGTATATGATTTCTCAGGTTTTCTTCCTGCTACAGAGGTGATTTCAGTAAAACATTTCAGGAGTCTACATGGCTACTACTATTATTTATCTCTTCATGTCTGTACGACGTCTGATTTCTCTTACGTCATTAGGATGCACAATTTTCCTTACATAGGCTGGCGACGGTAAATATTTTCGCATTCGGAGGAGAATGTTGGAGATAGAAATTTCGAGAAAAGATCGCGCCGCAACGGAAAACTCCTTTGCATTAACGATTGCTACCCCGACTCGCTTCTCGTATCCGTGACACTCTCTCCCCTATTTCAATACGAAAAGAGCTGCCCTTATTTGGCTCTGAGCACTATGGGACTCAACTGCTGTGGTCATAAGTCCCCTAGAACTTAGAACTACTTAAACCTAACTAACCTAAGGACATCACACACATCCACGCCCGAGGCAGAATTCGAACCTGCGACCGTAGCGGTCGTGCGTTTCCAGACTGTAGCGCCTTTAACCGCTCGGCCACTCTGGCCGGCTGCCCTTATTTGTACTTGTTCAGTATTCTCCATCAATCCTAACTGATACGGATCCCATTCTGCCCAGCAGTACAGTAGCAGTGCCCGGGCAAGCGTAGTACGGGCAGTCACTTTCGCAAAGCTGTTGCATCTTCTAAGTGTACTGCCCATAATACCCAGACCTTGGATTGCCTTAGCAACAATTTATGTTGTTCGTAGCTGTAATACCTAGATATTTATTTGAACTGGCAGTCTTTATGTTCGTGTGATGTGTCGTGTAACAGAAATGTAATGGGCTTCTCTTCGTAGGCGTACTCATGTAGATAACACCACACTTTTCCTTACTGGGAGACAATTATCATACTTCACACCATACATGTGTCTTATCCATATCGTTTTGCAGTTGGTTATGATCTTCTGATGAATTTTCTAGACGATAACTGAAGGCATCAAATGAAAACGAGATTGTCTCGTGAATCTTTTGTATAGATCAGGAACAGCACACGGCCTACATCACTTTCCTGGGGAACACCAGATGTCACTTCTGTTATACTCGACGATTTTCTGTCAATTACTTCCTTTCTCACAGAAGATCACGAATTCAGCAGCACCATTGAAACAATGATGATGATGATGATGAAGAGTTCCCATACTCCGAAGAGCGTAGAGAACGATGCGGGAGACCCGCACCGCCGACTAGGCAAGGTCCTAGCGGAGATGTTTTGCCATAGCCTTCCTCCGACCGTAATAGGGATGATGACGTCAAAACACCACCCAGTCATCACGAGGCAGGGAAAATCCCTGACCCTGCCGGTAATCGAACCCGGGACACGGCGCGCGGGAAGCGAGAACGTTACCGCAAGACGCGAGCTGCGGACATTGAAACAATAGGTACGCAATTTGGTTAGACGTCCTTCGAGGAACAGTGTCAAAAGCCTTCCCGAAATCTAGAAGTATGGAATCAATTTTACATCCCTTGCCGACAGTACTCATTACTTCATACGAATAAATGCCTTTTCACAAGAACGATATTCGTATCACAACAACGATATCCGTACTATGTGTCAATAGACCGTTTACTTCGCGGTAATGCGTAATGTTCGCATGCAGTGTATGTTCAAAACTCCTATTTCAAGTCGATGTTTGCGATATAGATCTCTAAATCGGTGGATTACTCTTACACTCCTGGAAATTGAAATAAGAACACCGTGAATTCATTGTCCCAGGAAGGGGAAACTTTATTGACACATTCTTGTTGTCAGATACATCACATGATCACACTGACAGAACCACAGGCACATAGACACAGGCAACAGAGCATGCACAATGTCGGCACTAGTACAGTGTATATCCACCTTTCGCAGCAATGCAAGCTGCTATTCTCCCATGGAGACAATCGTAGAGATGCTGGATTTAGTCCTGTGGAACGGCTTGCCATGCCATTTCAATGCCTCAGTTGGACCAGCGTTCGTGCTCGACGTGCAGACCGCGTGAGACGACGCTTCATCCAGTCCCAAACATGCTCAATGGGGGACAGATCCGGAGATCTTGCTGGCCAGGGTAGTTCACTTACACCTTCTAGAGCACGTTGGGTGGCACGGGATATATGCGGACGTGCATTGTCCTGTTGGAACAGCAAGTTCCCTTGCCGGTCTAGGAATGGTAGAACGATGGGTTCGATGACGGTTTGGATGTACCGTGCACTATTCAGTGTCCCCTCGACGATCACCAGTGGTGTACGGCCAGTGTAGGAGATCGCTCCCCACACCATGATGCCAGGTGTTGGCCCTGTGTGCCTCGGTCGTATGCAGTCCTGATTGTGGCGCTCACCTGCACGGCGCCAAACACGCATACGACCATCATTGGCACCAAGGCAGAAGCGACTCTCATCGCTGAAGACGACACGTCTCCATTCGTTCCTCCATTCACGCCTGTCGCGACACCACTGGAGGCGGGCTGCACGATGTTGGGGCGTGAGCAGAAGACGGCCTAACGGTGTGTGGGACCGTAGCCCAGCTTCATGGAGACGGTTGCGAATGGTCATCGCCGATACCCCAGGAGCAACAGTGTCCCTAATTTGCTGGGAACTGGCGGTGCGGTCCCCTACGGCACTGCGTAGGATCCTACGGTCTTGGCGTGCATCCGTGCGTCGCTGCGGTCCGGTCCCAGGTCGACGGGCACGTGCACCTTCCGCCGACCACTGGCGACAACATCGATGTACTGTGGAGACCGCACGCCCCACGTGTTGAGCAATTCGGCGGTACGTCCACCCGGCCTCCCGCATGTCCACTATACGCCCTCGCTCAAAGTCCGTCAACTGCACATACGGTTCACGTCCACGCTGTCGCGGCATGCTACCAGTGTTAAAGACTGCGATGGAGCTCCGTATGCCACGGCAAACTGGCTGACACTGACGGCGGCGGTGCACAAATGCTGCGCAGCTAGCGCCATTCGACGGCCAACACCGCGGTTCCTGGTGTGTCCGCTGTGCCGTGCGTGTGATCATTGCTTGTACAGCCCTCTCGCAGTGTCCGGAGCAAGTATGTTGGGTCTGACACACCGGTGTCAATGTGTTCTTTTTTCCATTTCCAGGAGTGTATTTCGTTTCTTGGATACTGGTTTGACCGGGGCATATTTCCATTATTTTACTACGGGTCTTTCGTCGACTGAGCGGTTGTGTATGATTGTTGAAAATGGTTTTTTTTTATCAGTATATGCTGAAAGGAACGTAATTGGTAAATTATCTGCATCGCAAGCCTTGCTTTTATCGATTTATTGATTTAAGCTGCTTCGCTACACCGAGGAAATCTATTGTTAACTTACTCAAGTTGGCAGCTGTTATCGATTCCATTTCTGGAATATTTACGTCTATCCTTGGGTTAAGGAAGTTCGCAAAACCGTGTTTAATAACTCCGCTTTAGTGGCGCTATAGTCGGCAATATTACCATTAGTATCACACAGCGAACGTATCGATTGTATCTTGCTGTCGCTGTACTTTATATATCATCAGAATACCTTTGGCTTTTGTATCAGTTTCGTTATGGAAGCTATTAAGAGCATCTCGCATTGAACTCCGCGCTAACATTCGAGCTTCAATAAAACAACGCCAAAGATGAAGATTTTGCTGGTTTTCTTTCAAATTAGTCATGTTTCTTTCGTTGCTTTTGCAAAAGGGCTCTAACCTGTTTTGTGTACTATGGGAGATCAGCAACATCTTTTATTTATTTGGTCGAAGCAAATCTCTCAGTAGCCGTCGATACTGTTTCTTTGAATTCAAGTCACGTCTGGTCTACACTTACGTAGTTAATTGGGAAGGAGCGGAGACTATCTCTTAGGAAGGTGTCAAACGAATTTTTAGTTGCCTTTTCAAAACAGATATACTTGGTGCTTATTTTTGGTGGATTTGAATTTTTCCGTGGGCGCCACCCTACAATAGTCTTCTAGTCTCAACTTACCCCTGTACCTGTCACGTTTCTCGCAGGTTACTCGGGATGATTTGTTGTTGAGACGTAAATAATGTTTTCGCCACCATTGACACTTAGAGTGGGCTCCTCAACTAATTACTCAAAATAATTTCCGGAGAAAGCATTTTGTACAAATTCCGACGTTTTTTTTTATTCCTAACATCAGCTTTGAACATGTATTTTCACCAGCATATCGACGGTAGGTTGAAATTAAAACCAAATATAATTGCGGCAGTGGGGTCCCTATTTGATATGATATTCGGGTTTTCTTTCAATTGTTCAGCAATTAAACCGTCGACTCGAGGGATCGGTAAAAGGAAACACTTATTAATTTATTCCGGTTATGAAGTATAGCCTCTACCCATGCTAACTTTCAGGAACGACATAAATTTCTTTAGAAGAAAAACTACTTCTAAGAGCAGCACGCACGCCGCTACCAACTACATTTAATCTGTCACTTCTGAATATCAGCAAGCTCTGGGGGAACTTTGCGGTCTTCTGCCTAGGTTTTATGATTGCCATACATTCGATTAATGTCGCAACTAACCATCATAACAAATCTTTAGCAGTTACCACATTCAAGCAGAATTTTCGTATATAAATTTGGACTGAACGTACAATAATAATGTAAACATTTCTAATATTGGTTTGCGCAGCCTATTACTACAACAGAAAGCTATGCCGAGAACTGAAGAAATCTACAATATAGCTAGTTGCGTACGTTCTATTTCTATTTTTGCCAAGCTACAACTGAATTTTTTTGCGACTGTTTATCATTGCTACTATTATTACAATACAAAACAACAGTTATCTATCTAAAACTTAACTGTTTTAACTATGCCACTGTGGGAACCACACTTCTTTTTGCTATCGTTCTTTCCATTCTTCTATTAATAATTTGCATCAGTATTCAAGAAGCATGATTTATTAAACTAAAAGTAATATTTACATCTACGAGCACCTGTATTCTTCACAGTTCAAATTATTACAATATTCTTTTAGTGAGAGGGTATTTCGGCAGTCCCATATTCCTCGCAAACCAGGTGGAACAGTTTGATTATGGCTTGCACTCCGAGAGATCTCAATAACCCTAAAGTTGTCTACTCCACGGGCGTTATTCCAACCTAGGTCTTTCAGCGCTCTGTTAAATTCTTCTCGCAGTATATCTCCGATCTAATCCTCACCTATTACTTCATCTTCTCTTTCTCTAACATTCTCCTCAAGTTTCTTCCTCTTATATATACACCCTCTTTATATTTCTTCCACATTTCAGCTTCCCCTTCTTTGTTTAGTATCGTCTTGCTGTCTGAGCTGTTGATAATGATACAGGTGCTTCTTTTGTCTCTTTAATTTGCTATATATCTATCCCCAATCACACATACTTACACACGTTTGCGTTTGTTCTGAAACCCTTTCTGCTTAGACATTTTGCAGTTTTTTGAAACTCATCTGGTAGGCGTCTGTATTCCCTTTCATATGATTCGTCTGCTGCATCCTTTCACCAATTAAATAAAATATTTAGTATTTTATCCGAGGACCAGTAGGCCTTGTCCTTTTCGTCTACTTTATTCTGACCTCTTCTATATTACAGCTCTTCTACATTTAATCTTCTGTTTTAGTCCTTACCACTGTTTTAGTCTATAGTTGCTCATACTACGTTTGAAACTCTCAGGAAGTCTGGTTCCCTCAATCTATCGAGATCTCTTATGTGATTCAACCATTTATTGTTTCAACTCCTTTTGTCTCTCAGACGGTACAACTACAAGGTGACGGGCAACGTACAGAGGAGAGCTAGTTGCAGGTGTTCCACGTGAGCAGAGACAGGGGGCCGCAGGTGATGACGTAGCGGACTGCACTTCGCTGCCACTACACAGGCTGCCCGGCTGCCACAGTGCCGCAGGCCGCAGATGGCCTCTCGAGCAGTTAATCTATTTACCGCTTGCAGCTTTGCAGGATTCCGGTCACGTACGCCGTTCGGTAATCGAGTGCCACTTCGCGGCGACACTGCCCGCGCCAACTGAATTACGCGTAATCGGGAACGGATTCGATCCCCACGAGCACCCGATAATATATTGCGGTCCGCGCAGGACTTCAGTTCAATGAGCCGGTCAACGTATTCGGCGCTCGAGCACCACTGAGTCTGAGAGGGGCCGATACCCCCCCCCCTCGCAGCCCCTCTTCTCGCCTCCTCCCTCCACACAGCCCAACCACTCTCAGCGGTCTGCTGCAGTGTCCAGTGGCTGTTGTGTGACGAGTGGGCCAGTCAAACCGAGTGCCGGGGATCTCTGTGTCGTCGAAACGGACGATGACAGGTGTATTCACTTGCGTCATCAAATAACTGCGACGTGGTTGCTCTTTCACCGCCACGGCTCAGTTCTCTTTGTTGTCGTCACTGACGAGCTCCAGCAAAGTAATTCACCAGGCATCTGTTGATCGACTCGATTATTTTACCTCTGTGTCCGAACAAATATACCGTAATCGGCTGAAAATTGGTGAATGCACAGCAAATTCCATTAGAAATAATCATGCTTTCCCACTCTGTGGCATTCCTCTATCGTTCGTAGACAAACAGAGCAATACGCTGTCCACCCCCTTAGCCTCCTAGTGTGTCTGGCCACCACGCGGAGGCCCTGGGTTGATTACCAATCTCCACCCTCCACTGAAGCTAATTCCTTCGGTTGTCCGCTACGGAGCAGAATAAATTTGATATTTTCCTGTCTGCTTTACTGGAAAGCGAACATTCTGATTTTGTGAAGAGATAGATTGAACTCGAAAACTATTCTAGTGTTCGCCATCCTCGAGGAAGATCATTTCAATACAAATTAGAAATCAGTTTATTGCCGTACATTTACTTCTATTCAATAGAGACGAACTAATTGAAACACCAGAGTCTAAAACAACTTATGAAGTCTACGTCTCTATTCAGCAAGTCTCACTTGTCTGTTACATTCGCAGTTAGCAAATAGGATGCCGACTGGCGTATGAGGTGAAATTTCTCTAACTTTCTTTTCGTTATGTTCGTTCTGAGAGGCAGTGGGAGCCAGTCTATATCTTCTTCGAACGTACGTACGCTCGTGGAAACTCATTATCTGTCTTCCCCGTAATAAGCAATAGCTCTCTTGCAGTGACTACCAGAAGAGCCCGTTGAGTTTTCCCGTAAAGCGCTTACACTCACAAAACGAGTAAGTGACTAAACGCGCAGCTCTTCTTTGGATCTCATCTGTTCAGCTAACCTTCTGTTAATTATACTTGTCAGGGTCTCAGATTGATGGACGGTCCTCAAGAATCGGCCGAACAAGTGTTATGTAAGCAACTTTTCCGGTGAACTAATTACAGTTCCTTAAGGTTTTTCCATCAAATCTCAATCTGGCATTTTCTTTTCGTTCTTTTGTTGCATGTGGTAATTCCATTTCAGGCCGGTACGGGCGGTAGCTCTTAGACATTCTACGGCTGTTACTATGTGCCATGAATTTACCAAAACTGCGTAAAGGAACGTCAATGGATATCTTCACTCTTTACGCGAAATCTGTTACATTTATTTAAGCTCATGGTGAATTGTCAGTCCTTGCACAACTCATTGATATTCTCCAGCTCATTCAGCATTTCCCTACAGTCTTCCAGGGTTGCAACCTGCCTACAGGCAACAATATCGTCTACAAAAGCCTCTTACAACTTCCGGCGTTATCCACTGGGTCGCATATACATAGCAAATACAGATGGTACTTGTAAACTCTTTTGGAGTACATCAGAAGTTGTATGTACATTTCTGGATTTTATTCCGTTAAGAATAAAGTACTGAGTTGTGCTACTCGGTTCTAAATCAAGTCACAAATCTAGTCTGATATTTAGTTAACTCGTATTTTGTTCACAAAACGACAACGGGAAAATTCAGTTAACGCCGACTGGAAGCCATTTTATTTTCGCGCGATAGTTACAAATACGCATCAACAGAAGTTTTGCTGCATCTCTTTTCTCGAAATTAGTGGCACAAGAAAAAAACTGGTACTGAGGTATGCGCGTATATTCATTAACAATACGTCGAGGTAAGTAAATAAAACAAGGAAAACATTTGTGTAACAACAAAAGCGTCTGTTTACACGGAGAATTTCTCACAGCAACATCAGTACTTGGTGAAATACCGACTTGCTCGATGCTGGCGTGAATCCGTCGTGGCACAGCACTAACATCATCTCAGGTCTAAACTGTGCCACCCTTCAACGGTGATTCAGCGTAAGTCGCGGAGACGACGCGGTCGTTGTCGACGTCCAAAATCTGCTCATTTCAACCGATCCCCCCTCCCCCTCTCCCCACATGTTCGATTCGATACTTGCACGGGGAACAGGCAGGCACTCAATTATAGAGATCCTAGCAGGCGAAGGAACGTGTTCACGAGAACAGCACGATGAGCAAGTTACCATACATCAAGAAAAAGTTGTCACCAAAATATTGGCGACACGGTCCAAGTGCTGGTTGCACAATCTCGTCCCTGTACCACAGAACAGTAAGATGGCCCTGTAGAACCAGGGTAGGTGTACGGTGACCTCATGTAATGCCATCCCACCTTGTAGCACATATGGAATAGAGTGTTGGAGAGACGTTCAATATTACCAATTTGTCCCCAAACGTTTCGTCTGCCATTATCAGGCCACAAAAAGAACCAAGTTTCCTCCTCAAACAACAGCCGGCGCCAGTCCTGTTGCGTTCATTCACAAGACTTCTTGCTCGTCTTTAACGGGGTCGATGTTGTTGTGGTATACAATATGGTGCTCACCATGAAATGGTATGCTAATACACTCCTGGAAATTGAAATAAGAACACCGTGAATTCGTTGTCCCAGGAAGGGGAAACTTTATTGGCACATTCCTGGGGTCAGATACATCACATGATCACACTGACAGAATCACAGGCACATAGACACAGGCAACAGAGCATGCACAATGTCGGCAGTAGTACAGTGTATATCAACCTTTCGCAGCAATGCAGGCTGCTATTCTCCCATGGAGACAATCGTAGAGATGCTGGATTTAGTCCTGTGGAACGGCTTGCCATGCCATTTCAATGCCTCAGTTGGACCAGCGTTCGTGCTCGACGTGCAGACCGCGTGAGACGACGCTTCATCCAGTCCCAAACATGCTCAATGGGGGACAGATCCGGAGATCTTGCTGGCCAGGGTAGTTGACTTACACCTTCTAGAGCACGTTGGGTGGCACGGGATACATGCGGACGTGCATTGTCCTGTTGGAACAGCAAGTTCCCTTGCCCGTCTAGGAATGGTAGAACGATGGGTTCGATGACGGTTTGGATGTACCGTACACTATTCAGTGTCCCTTCGACGATCACCAGTGGTGTACGGCCAGTGTAGGAGATCGCTCCCCACACCATGATGCCGGGTGTTGGCCCTGTGTGCCTCGGTCGTATGCAGTCCTGATTGTGGCGCTCACCTGCACGGCGCCAAACACGCATACGACCATCATTGGCACCAAGGCAGAAGCGAGTCTCATCGCTGAAGACGACACGTCTCCATTCGTCCCTCCATTCACGCCTGTCGCGACACCACTGGAGGCGGGCTGCACGATGTTGGGGCGTGAGCGGAAGACGGCCTAACGGTGTGCGGGACCGTAGCCCAGCTTCATGGAGACGGTTGCGAATGGTCCTCGCCGATACCCCTGGAGCAACAGTGTCCCTAATTTGCTGGGAAGTGGCGGTGCGGTCCCCTACGGCACTGCGTAGGATCCTACGGTCTTGGCGTGCATCCGTGCGTCGCTGCGGTCCGGTCCCAGGTCGACGGGCACGTGCACCTTCCGCCGACCACTGGCGACAACATCGATGTACTGTGGAGACCTCACGCCCCACGTGTTGAGCAATTCGGCGGTACGTCCAACCGGCCTCCCGCATGCCCACTATACGCCCTCGCTCAAAGTCCGTCAACTGCACATACGGTTCACGTCCACGCTGTCGCGGCATGCTACCAGTGTTAAAGACTGCGATGGAGCTCCGTATGCCACGGCAAACTGGCTGACACTGACGGCGGCGGTGCACAAATGCTGCGCAGCTAGCGCCATTCGACGGCCAACAACGCGGTTCCTGGTGTGTCCGCTGTGCCGTGCGTGTGATCATTGCTTGTACAGCCCTCTCGCAGTGTCCGGAGCAAGTATGGTGGGTCTGACACACCGGTGTCAATGTGTTCTTTTTTCCATTTCCAGGAGTGTAGTCTGACGATACACACGACTTTTGGTGCCTCTTCGAAAGCACAATTCCGTTCTGGAGCCTTCAGCCATCGGTTCCTTTGACTCAAAAGTCGTAGATATTGACCATCCTGTGCCCCTATCAAACGTACAAGACCTGTGCGGTGGAAGTCCTCGGCAGTACCTGTCAGCTGTTAACGATTCCATGTCCGCAACACATCGCTTTGACTCTGGTGCACACGTCGAGCAACTTCCCTGATCGACCAGCCTTCTGCACGCGGCGGTATTAGGCGGACCAGAACATCTGTATCGACTGGCCGTGGGATGACGAATGTTTACTCTAATGTTCCACGGACGTCCCTAGTGCGTCCCTACTGGTGCTTCACTTTCAAATGAAATGCTGCAATTCATTCGAATGTGGCGATCTACCTGTAGGTAGCGTTTCATGGTAATGTGTACGTGTTTACAAACTACGTTAGGGGAATCCTTCCGACCTGTACAGTGACAGTCACAACAGCAACACACTTGCACGACATTTTAGGATGACGCAAAACTTTAGTTGATTTGTGCACAAAAGCAGGCATCTCTAACAGTATTAGAAAGGTACTGGTGGCAGTGACGTAAAATTTACGGTAGATATTTCTTGTTTTACCTGTGACTGTTTGCCTTTTTAGCTATGCCGTCGTCGTGTTTGGCTGTCTTGCTGAGGACCTGGATTTAATTCCGTTACTACTAAGTATCTTAATCCTTGATAGAGATCTGGAACACGATTCTGTAAGCTCGTGATGTCAATTAAGGCACCACATCCTGCCTATCTAACCCTTGTTAATTTAGGCATGTATTTGACCCATTTCTGACAACGCTATTTCATGCAGGACCTTAATATTTTTACTGTATGTTACATGATGCTAATAGTCAACTGTACTAAAATCTACTTTATCCATTTTATAATTTTTAATAAATACTTTCTCAAATTCATTAACAAAAAATATTAAGTTTTTTCTGCAGAAAATATTTTTGTGAACTTCTTAATGGGGGAATATTAATGAATGTAGTACCAGAGGTGGCTTTTTATGTTTTGCAGAGTCTCTGAAAATTTCATTATTTATCTATGACACTTTCTGATACAGTGCGGCATATGTACTGAAAATTATAGTTTGCAGGAAATTGACTTTAAAGAAAAACCTTTTGAAATTTGTTACTTACAGTTAATTTAAACTGTTCTGCTGCATATGATGGCCCTTCTTTCGCCTCTAGCAGGTCTTCCAGCTTCTTTTTCACCTTCCTGGATGTCTTGCTTCCTTGGCCATATTAGATGCAGACATGTCTGCATCGGCTATCCTCACTTTATCGCAATGTTGCAGTCCAGTGATCATATTTTCATCAGGATTAATTCCCAGATCTTTCAGTACCCAACACTTACCAATATTACCACAACTGGATGTAGTAACAGCATCATGAACTCCTAGTTTCATTGTTGCATGCCTACAAATACAGTTTTACGAAGGCGGTTCCAAATTATGCTGTTGAAACATTCATTTGGGTTCTGTGTCTACCCATGCAGACATTTCTTTAGAAGGTCAGGATGAGCCAGGTCTCTGAAAGTAGGTTTAATTGCTGTAATAACAGCAGCAGGAAGAAAATGCTGGTGAGACAAAGATACTCTAGTTGCCTGAGACCGATTGTATTTGCACCACGAATTTCCTCCTGATGGACACAATCCATAACATGGCTTATCATCAGTAGAAGACTTATGGAAGAATATGGCCCAAACATCTCTCTTCATTGCCTCCAGATTTTTTTTTATTTCACCTAACGGCCTACCCATAGTATACCTGCAAGTGTTCTATTTCAGTTTCAGTTAACCGACCCTGTCCGGTCAACAATTTTCCATCTTGTAATTCCTTTCTCTCACATCAACAGTCAATTTTCTCAGCCTTGTTCCCAAACGTTTTAGAACATGGCCTACACATTCTATTTTTCTACTAATGGTATCTCCATATGGCGTAGAGTTGACAGTGGGAGGGTTGACAGTGGTTGACAGAAAAGTGGGCGTGCCACATACTCACGTGGTAGGAAACGGCTTGAAACGTCTACCGCGTCGCGTTGAGGGAACAGTATTAAGCTACGCAGACCATTCACTGGAATTCGATGCGACCTATTGCGGTAATTTAAGACAGAGTAGGAACTATAGACTAAGTGAACGGTGAACGTAATTTAAGAAAAAATGTTCAAATGTGTGTGAAATCTTATGGGACTTAACTGCTAAGGTCATCAGTCCCTAAGCTTACACACTACTTAACCTAAATTATCCTAAGGACAAACACACACACTCATGCCCGAGGGAGGACTCGAACCTCCGCCAGGACCTGCCGTACAGTTCATGACTGCAGCGCCTAAGACCGCTCGGATACTCCTGCGCGGTGTAATTTAAGACCGCATGGATCACTTCATGCTTGATATCTTCCCGGCAGTGATGGCATCTACCAGCAGTATCAATTTTCGTGCCATAAGAACGGAATTGTGCTGCAGTGGTTTGAAGATGATATTGACGGTGGACTCACGCTGATGCGTTGGCTTCCAAATTCCTCCTCCAGTTTCCTCAGTTGAACATATCTGAGACGCTATGGCGGCCGTAATCCATCGGGCCGTAATATACGGGAATCGTATGATCTTTGGGCAGACATCAAGTGCCACATGCTTCTGGAAACCCACCAAAGGCCTGTTGAAGCCAAACGGCGCAGAATCGCAATTGCAGTTCGTCCCATGGGTGAACAAACATTCGCTGTTAAGCAGGTGGTAGTATTCTTCTGTCACATCAGTGTACTTAACACTTATAGCCTATTATCTGGATAGTTAAAACTGACATAACACTCATAGATTTGTGTGTTAATAGTCTTTGTTACTTGGTATACAATGTGTAACGCGTGTACGTTCAGATATTTCTATTGGTGACTGAGGACGGTGTACTGTGCAACATTACATCAGTATTTACGTCATCTGCAGACTAATACATATAGCTATTACAAGTCGTACGTCTTTAGGTTAGGTAAACTTCAAAGCACATGTTGAAAGATCAAGCCACTAATGATTATTTTCCCCTGGGCAGCAAATCAGGTGTTGTAGTGTGGACATGTGTATGCTAAATTTTTGGTCCATACTGAAGGATGCAGCCCACTTAGTGGTGCTGTTACAACCATGTCGAAAACATCAGGTGCTAAAATATGCTACGAAACTGCAGGCAGACTGTTAGAGAAGAAACAACCAACACACTGGTGTGCGAACATACACTCCTGGATATGGAAAAAAGAACACATTGACACCGGTGTGTCAGACCCACCATACTTGCTCCGGACACTGCGAGAGGGCTGTACAAGCAATGATCACACGCACGGCACAGCGGACACACCAGGAACCGCGGTGTTGGCCGTCGAATGGCGCTAGCTGCGCAGCATTTGAGCACCGCCGCCGTCAGTGTCAGCCAGTTTGCCGTGGCATACGGAGCTCCATCGCAGTTTTTAACACTGGTAGCATGCCGCGACAGCGTGGACGTGAACCGTATGTGCAGTTGACGGACTTTGATCGAGGGCGTATAGTGGGCATGCGGGAGGCCGGGTGGACCTACCGCCGAATTGCTCAACACGCGGGGCGTGAGGTCTCCACAGTACATCGATGTTGTCGCCAGTGGTCGGCGGAAGGTGCACGTGCCCGTCGACCTGGGACCGGACCGCAGCGACGCACGGATGCACGCCAAGACCGTAAGATCCTACGCAGTGCCGTAGGGGACCGCACCGCCACTTCCCAGCAAATTAGGGACACTGTTGCTCCTGGGGTATCGGCGAGGACCATTCGCAACCGTCTCCATGAAGCTGGGCTACGGTCCCGCACACCGTTAGGCCGTCTTCCGCTCACGCCCCAACATCGTGCAGCCCGCCTCCAGTGGTGTCGCGACAGGCGTGAATGGAGGGACGAATGGAGACGTGTCGTCTTCAGCGATGAGAGTCGCTTCTGCCTTGGTGCCAATGATGGTCGTATGCGTGTTTGGCGCCGTGCAGGTGAGCGCCACAATCAGGACTGCATACGACCGAGGCACACAGGGCCAACACCCGGCATCATGGTGTGGGGAGCGATCTCCTACACTGGCCGTACACCACTGGTGATCGTCGAGGGGACACTGAATAGTGCACGGTACATCCAAACCGTCATCGAACCCATCGTTCTACCATTCCTAGACCGGCAAGGGAACTTGCTGTTCCAACAGGACAATGCACGTCCGCATGTATTCCGTGCCACCCAACGTGCTCTAGAAGGTGTAAGTCAACTACCCTGGCCAGCAAGATCTCCGGATCTGTCCCCCATTGAGCATGTTTGGGACTGGATGAAGCGTCGTCTCACGCGGTCTGCACGTCCAGCACGAACGCTGGTCCAACTGAGGCGCCAGGTGGAAATGGCATGGCAAGCCGTTCCACAGGACTACATCCAGCATCTCTACGATCGTCTCCATGGGAGAATAGCAGCCTGCATTGCTGCGAAAGGTGGATATACACTGTACTAGTGCCAACATTGTGCATGCTCTGTTGCCTGTGTCTTTGTGCCTGTGGTTCTGTCAGTGTGATCATGTGATATATCTGACCCCAGGAATGAGTCAATAAAGTTTCCCCTTCCTGGGACAATGAATTCACGGTGTTCTAATTTCAATATCCAGGAGTGTATTAAGGTACTACATACAAAAGTAACTCCATTTATACCCGTTGTAGCCTGTGTATTTTTATATTAATGAATGATTTGTCTAATTTACTAAGTACTGAAAGTTAAACAATCACATGATGAAATTAGAGCTGGAATGTATCTCCCATGCTCGTTGTAAGCTGCGCCTACATGCTCCTGATTCACTCTTCGTCTTTCGGTTTTGGTCACTGACAAACAACGAAATTCACAGCTTGCAAGAATATTTGTTTCATATGCACTATGTCCTCGCTTCAACAGTGGTCTACGTTCTCTTCAGTCTATCACTAGATATTTTCCGTCTCCTTCTCAGATTACATGTATCGCTGTTTCACCTATTCCAGAAACCTCTGAAATATTATATGACATTTCCGTTTTCCGACAGTGATGGCACCTATCAACAGAATAAAGTGCCAGCCGGAGTGGCCGAGTGGTTCTAGGCGCTACTGTTTGGAACCGGGTGACCGCTACGGTCGCAGGTTCGAATCCTGCCTCGGGCGCGGATGTGTGTGATGTCCTTCGGTTAGTTAGGTTTAAAGTAGTTCTAAGTTCTAAGGGACTGATGACCTCAGAAGTCAAGTCCCATAGTGCTCAGAGCCATTTGAACGATTTGAAAAGAATAAAGCATAGTGTCATAAGACTAGACGTGCCTTGTCTTCCCTTGCGTCTCCTCTGACATGCCTTTCTCTAGTCTTCTGTCAATTACTTTCACATATTTTAGTTGTACAATTGTAACTTTAGCTAACTAGACCTCCCCGTGTGTTATGGAACTATTTTCTTCATAGTATCAAACATAAATTTGCACCTCTGTCACTGCGTCTGTTATTATTATCTCTAATATCTTTCTTATAACTTTCGTTCCTGCCTCTTACAGTGCTCTAATGTCATCAAAAATATGTACGAGGGTTGCCCAGAAAGTAATGGACCGCAATTTTTCTTCAACAGTTCTTTGCTGAACATAATGGGAATAGCACACACGAAAGTATGATGTTTTATCTACACACCCTATTTTTCACGTAATCTCCATCCCTTTCTACGACATTCCTTCAGCGTGAAACAAGGGCGTGTACGCCCTGTCGGTAACAGTTCTTCTCCCGGTGGTGGAGCCAGTGCCTCCCTGTGTGAGTCACCTCCTCAGCGTCCTCACAATGTCTTCCACGAGTGGCATCCTTTAATGGCGAAGGACCGACATCAGCAGGCTGCGACATGTGAGGTGTGACAGCCGTGGATGGTCTCCCCGACCGCTGCAAATCGTGGATCTCCGCCGAACCGCCTTCCGGTGACCTCACCTTCCATGCCCAGAGACTAACTGTACTTAGGTCGACAGCAGATGCTCCATAGTCTTTGCCAAGCGTTTGTGAATATCACCCACAGTTTCTTTCTCTGCAGTGAGAAATTTGCAGGTTGTTTGTAACGTACATCAGCCACAGACGGCATTTTGCAACTGTCCTGCAGTTACGCTATCTGTCGGAAGAGATGGAAACTTCGCACACTCATTCAGCTTGGTTTGGGGGATTAAAGGGACCACACTCTCACTCAGGAGACTTCAAATAACACATGCGTAACATTTCGGACTCGTAGCATTGTTTTCAGCTGAGAAAAATGCAGTGCATTACGTTCTAGGCAACCCTCATATTACAGACTTCCAGGTGTGACTACTAAATTTAAATATCTGGTTTTGGTTTTGTTCGAGAGACTTTTCATTCTGTGTGTCTATAGGCACTCGTTTGTTGGATCTAGGTCAATATCCACCTCTGTGGAAATTTTACCCAAATACACTCCAGGAAATGGAAAAATGAACACATTGACACCGGTGTGTCAGACTCACCATACTTGCTCCGGACACTGCGAGAGGGCTGTACAAGCAATGATCACACGCACGGCACAGCGGGCACACCAGGAACCGCGGTGTTGGCCGTCGAATGGCGCTAGCTGCGCAGCATTTGTGCACCGCCGCCGTCAGTGTCAGCCAGTTTGCCGTGGCATACGGAGCTCCATCGCAGTCTTTAACACTGGTAGCATGCCGCGACAGCGTGGACGTGAGCCGTATGTGCAGTTGACGGACTTTGAGCGAGGGCGTATAGTGCGCATGCGGGAGGCCGGGTGGACGTACCGCCGAATTGCTCAACAGGTGGGTCGTGAGGTCTCCACAGTACATCGATGTTGTCGCCAATGGTCGGCGGAAGGTGCACGTGCCCGTCGACCTGGGACCGGACCGCAGCGACGCACGGATGCACGCCAAGACCGTAGGATCCTACGCAGTGCCGTAGGGGACCGCACCGCCACTTCCCAGCAAATTAGGGACACTGTTGCTCCTGGCGTATCGGCGAGGACCATTCGCAACCGTCTCCATGAAGCTGGGCTACAGTCCCGCACACCGTTAGGCCGTCTTCCACTCACGCCCCATCATCGTGCAGCCCGCCTCCAGTGGTGTCGTGACAGGCGTGAATGGAGGGACGAATGGAGACGTGTCGTCTTCAGCGATGAGAGTCGCTTCTGCCTTGGTGCCAATGATGGTCGTATGCGTGTTTGGCGCCGTGCAGGTGAGCGCCACAATCAGGACTGCATACGACCGAGGCACACAGGGCCAACACCCGGCATCATGGTGTGGGGAGCGATCTCCAACACTGGCCGTACACCACTGGTGATCGTCGAGGGGACACTGAATAGTGCACGGTACATCCAAACCGTCATCGAACCCATCGTTCTACCATTCCTAGACCGGCAAGGGAACTTGCTGTTCCAACAGGACAATGCACGTCCGCATGTATCCCGTGCCACCCAACGTGCTCTAGAAGGTGTAAGTCAACTACCCTGGCCACCAAGATCCCCGGATCTGTCCCCCATTGAGCATGTTTGGGACTGGATGAAGCGTCGTCTCACGCGGTGTGCACGTCCAGCACGAACGCTGGTCCAACTGAGGCGCCAGGTGGAAATGGCATGGCAAGCCGTTCCACAGGACTACATCCAGCATCTCTACGATCGTCTCCATGGGAGAATAGCAGCCTGCATTGCTGCGAAAGGTGGATATACACTGTACTAGTGCCGACATTGTGCATGCTCTCTTGCCTGTGTTTACGTGCCTGTGGTTCTGTCAGTGTGATCATGTGATGTATCTGACCCCAGGAATGTGTCAATAAAGTTTCCCCTTCCTGGGACAATGAATTCACGGTGTTCTTATTTCAATTTCCAGGAGTGTACTTTAATTTAACAGTTTTGTCAGTATTAATATTCTGCTGCGGGCGAATTGGGCGAGTCTCCTCGATAGACTTGATTTCGGTTAAACGCTATACCTCTAACGTTCTCTGTCTGATTCATGACTTTACACAATTTCTTTTCGCGATATCTACACCACAAGTGTCTGTTAGAGCAATGGGTACCAGATAACATTTGAAACATCTACGAGGGCAGTTCAATAAGTAATGCAACACATTTTTTTTCTGAAACAGGGGTTGTTTTATTCAGCATTGAAATACACCAGGTTATTCCCCAATCTTTGAGCTACACAACACTATTTTTCAACTTAATCTCCATTCAATGCTGCGGTCTTGCGCCACCTTGAAATGAGGGCCTGTATGCCTGCACGGTACCATTCCACTGGTCGATGTCGGAGCCAACGTCGTACTGCATCAATAACTTCTTCATCATCTGCGTAGTGTCTCCCACGGATTGCGTCCTTCATTGGGCCAAACATATGGAAATCCGACGGTGCGAGATCGGGGCTATAGGGTGCATGGGGAAGAACAGTCCACTGAAGTTTTGTGAGCTCCTCTCGGGTGCGAAGACTTGTGTGAGGTCTTGCGTTGTCATGATGAAGGAGAAGTTCGTTCTGATTTTTGTGCCTACGAACATGCTGAAGTCGTATCTTCAATTTCTGAAGAGTAGCACAATACACTTCAGAGTTGATCGTTTGACCATGGGGAAGGACATCGAACAGAATAACCCCTTCAGCGTCCCAGAAGACTGTAACCATGACTTTCCCGGCTAAAGGTTTGGCTTTAAACTTTTTCTTGGTAGGGGAGTTGGTGTGGCGCCACTCCATTGATTGCCGTTTTGTTTCAGGTTCGAAGTGATGAACCCATGTTTCATTGTCACCCTCAGCCACATGACGAGCAAGCAATTGCGCACAGATGGTTCTCCTTTGCTCTTTATGGTGTTCGCCGGCCCGCACGCGGGAGATCAGACAGTCTTCCTTGAAATTGGGCGATGATGACACACGCTTTGCCCAACGACTCACCGTGTTTTTGTCCACTGGCAGATCACCGTAGACATTCAGCAAGCGCCCATGAATATCTGAGATGCCCTGGTTTTCCGCCAAAAGAAATTCGATCACTGCCCGTTGTTTGCAACGCACATCCGTTACAGACGCCATTTTAACAGCTCCGTACAGCGCTGCCACCTGTCGGAAGTCAATGAAACTATACGAGACGAAGCGGAAATGTTTGAAAATATTCCACAAGAAATTTCCGGTTTTTTCAACCAAAATTGGCCGAGAAAAAAAAATGTGTTGCATTACTTATTGAACTGCCCTCGTATGTGACGTCTGTAATGGACGTGTGAACTGAAACGTTACCACCCAATCCTCGCTTTTTATGGAGATGAGCAGCGGTTGTGCAACTGACAGCGTTGTAGGGCCAGTGACAGGCGAAAGAAAGAGCGGGTCTCCAAGACGTGGCAGTCACTGGGGCGCAGTTCTCCTGCTTTACCGTACGGCCGCGGTGGGACGATAGAGTGGCGACACTGACGTGGTGACAGGCAGACAGAGAGGGAGACGGAGGGAGAGAGAGAGAGAGAGCGAGAAAGAGAGAGAGGGAGAGAGAAACGGAAACAGAGATGGCGCGTATTTGCGAGATCCGTCCTTCCGTAGCCAAACACCCTTAAGCGGTCGGCACACGGTCAATTCATCCGAACTTTGAAGAGTCGAGCGTGCCGTGTTTCTGACGTCATAGCGTGGAATAGCACATTCGGGAGTCTTTCCAAACGCGCAGGGCAATATCTAGCATGTCAGATATTGTGAGCGCGCGTGTGAGCGTTGAACAATGAGATGGCACTACGCCACCTACGTAACATGCACGCCATCTCCCTTCAGTACAGAGTTGTGAGGTGCCATATTGGCATTCATTTCAAGCCAAACGCATATATGCCGTTTCTGAGCACCAGCAAATTGAGAATCACTCGAAAACCCGTTGTTAACTGTGATTCGTTGCAATAAAATAATGAGAGAGATCATATTAGTGGCAAAAGGATTATTGTAATTTGCGTGTTATGAGGGCATGCTCACGGAAGGCGGCGAGAAACGGAGGATCCACCAAAAACGCATTGTTCTTGGTACAATTTGTTATAATTAAATTGCAATTAGTAACATAGCTACGATTAAGGCCTTTAGCAAGTGGCAAGATGCTAGTTTGGCTATTGATGTTACGTCGTAGTAATTGCAATCTGTCTGATGCGTGATGTGGTGGTGGTTCGCGTACCGCCTCCTCGAAATATTTTTCCCCTAACATTCGCGTTTTTAATAGGTTCTGATGTTTTATTATTAGTTTAATATAACTATATACTATAATTTTTGACGTTACGTAAATATAAGTTCACCTTTTTTGAGGAGTTAGTTTGCTCGATTGGTTAATATGCGGGACAGCTTGCGCTACTTGTATAAAGATATTGTAAGTAGGCTGTTTAGGTTTTTATATTGGTAACGCCACATAGCGCTCTGTATGAAAATCACTGGCTGTGCTGTGTGCAGTCTGTGGCTGGTTTGCATTGTTGTCTGCCATAGTAGTGTTGGGCAGCGACAGCTGGATGTGAACAGCGCGTAGCGTTGCGCAGTTGGAGGTGAGCCGCCAGCAGTGGTGGATGTGGCAAATGAGATGGCGGATTTTTGAGTACAGAATGGATGTCATGAACTGCTATATATATTATGACTATTAAGGTAAATACATTGTTTGTTCTCTATCAAAATCTTTCATTTGCTAACTATGCCTATCAGTAGATAGTGCCTTCAGTAGTTTGAATCTTTTATTTAGCCGGCAGTAGTGGCGCTCGCTGTATTGCAGTAGTTCGAGTAATGAAGATTTTTGTGAGGTAAGTGATTTGTGAAAGGTATAGGTTAATGTTAGTCAGGGCCATTCCTTTGGTAGGGATTTTTGAAAGTCAGATTGCGTTGCGCTAAAAATATTGTGTGTCAGTTTAAGCACAGTCATGTATAAATTTTTCTAAGGGGACGTTTCAATATTTTGCTCCTTTTTCTGTTATGTTTCGTAATTCACCTGTTGTAAGGATTCTGCCACTGTGTAGCAACAGTCATAAAGTAAGAATGACCTTGGGATTTTACTAAAATGTGGGAAAGATGAAATAAGGTTTATCTTTTGTAGAGAACTATTGCAAATTTGTATCGCACTATTTGTAACGGAACTTTTATAAGTCTGCGTCCTTATTGACTGGACATGCTAAGTCCTTTCCGTCTTAAAACTTGTACATGGATATTGAAGTTTTGATTTCTGTATATTAAATATAGAACAACGTGAATAGCATACGGACAATGGAGGAAATGTGCGCTTTAATGGTGCTACCGTGGCAATCTTATGCGCTCCCATTTTGTAAACTGTGTGATTTACGAACTAGAAACATCCCGCAACTGCCACTGGAGTGCGTTCTGATCGCTTATACCACGCTGGGGCCCACGTACCAGCACGCTCAATGTTGACGTTCGACAACACGATCTGTGTTCCGACGGCTTTAGACACATGGCGGGTTGCTTCTCTCCTACTGTTACTTTATTGTTCAGAAGAAGTGGGTGCCGCTACTGTCATAAATCATTATGTCACGTTCCACATAGTTTCTCGTCGATATGTTGTATTAATATTACCAGTTTGCGTCAAGTTACCGACCTCCTCCAGATATATGGAATGTGTCCCATTTATTATGACCACACCAAATATCCTTTTGTTCAAAATAAAAAAAAAGTGAAAATCCATATTTTTTATCTATGAGATGGACTGATCATATCTTTCTGCAACGCTTTTGGAAGGTTTAATTCTTCATCATCATGTGGGCTGAAGCGGATTAATGTTAAGCACGCCACGTGTTGTGTTACGACTTTGGAGTATTTTGTGCTGTGGATGGTCTAGTACCGGGAAACGAAGCGCCATTTCGGAACAGGATTCATAGTTCTGTGGAGGTTTTTGACTAAAGAATGAACGAAATGATAAATTTGGAAATAAACTAATTAAAATAAAGGACCTCCATTGTTTATAGTTCTTTCTCTATCGTGATACATCACATTCAGAATCTCCATTCGTAAACACTGAAGGAGTGAAGATGGCGTATAGAAACTAATTTACGAAGGACGTATGGCAAAACAAAATGTTTATAATTGGAAAACGGTAACACAACTTCGGACCATGTCTAAAAGTATTGTGTAAAACTTTGATTTCGTAGATGAATAGAAATGTGTATACCTTCAGTGCTCTCAGACTCTTTCCTGTCATTTTTACATAGACCTCTAACTTAATACTTCACATATATGCTCGAAAAAAATTTTTTTTCAGCAAAATCATTTTCAGTGTACTTAAATAAAATCTTAATCTATCGAAATATGATGAAAAACCGAAAATCGATTTTTTTCGACCTGAACCACTGATATGTTAGAAACGTTAAATGTAATGATTATGTGGCCTGTTGTGTTTCTCACAACGGCAAAGTAGCGTTTGTTTATCTATATTCCCTTTGCACTTGCACTTTTTACTTTCTAGACGCCATTTTTGTTCATTCAGTGTGTACAAAAAATGATGGCGCACGTGATGTATTACGGCAGGAAAATAAATCATTGAACAATGGAGGTATTTTTATTTTATTTATTTTACTTCGATATTTATCATTTCGTTCACCCTTTACTTAAAGCCCTACACAAAAATACCCCCTTGTCTAATAGTGTTTCGTTTCTCTCTACTAGACATTACCATAAGTTAGTTCAAAGTCCAAATATGACACATAGATGCAATCAATCCACCTGATTTTTGAAGTCCAAACGTGTGGAAATAAACAAATAGAGTCCGCCAACATTTTATTGTCAGTTCGTTCATCAATAACAGTCACGGCAAATCCTAACCAAACGTGATCCTGTATATAAGTGCCTGCGGAAAACTAGTCACCATGGTTGCCTTCCTTGTAACTTCCATTAACCAGCTTGACTGGCTTTGTTTTAAATTTGTTCGTTACAAAGATATGAACAACAGTATGTCTTTTTCAAATTACACCCAATGTTTTGCATTTGGCAATCAACTTCATCTCCTGAAGAGCAGTACAAAAACTTATTACAGTATACCACAACGTAGACATGACGTTGATAAAAATGCAATACAAATTTTGTGTTAGCACCCTGTGCAGGTAAACTAACTTGCCGACTTGCTGGAGTTGGAAACACCCCAGTGTAAACACAAAGAAAATGCAGATTGGTCATTGAGCCATCCATTGTATGAGTACCACGTGCACCAACAAAGAAAAGTGCAAAGGCTGCTCATCTATGGATAACGTCAGTTCAGAGGTCAGTAACTACTGGCGTGCATTTTCCTCGTATTGCCATTTGTTTACTATTCACTCCAGTAAGTGATCGACTTTCGTTACACCGGATAACTACACTGTATGCTACTACAGATGTGAAAATTACCGAACTATCATTTTAATAAGTCACTGCTGCAAAATACTAACGCAAATTCGTTACAGACGAATGGAAAAACTAGTGGAAGCCGACCTCGGGGAAGATCAGTTTGGAATCCGTAAATATATTGGAACACGTGAGGCAATACTGACCCTACGACTTATCTTATAAGATAGATTAAGGAAAGGCAAACCTACTTATCTAGCATTTGTAGACTTAGAGAAAGCTTTTGATAATGTTGACTGGAATACTCTCAAATTCCGAAGGTGGCATGGGTAAAATACAGGGAGCGAAAGGCTATTTACAATTTTTACAGTAATCAGATGGCAATTATAAGAGGCGAGGGGCATGAAAGGGAAACATACTGTATATTGAGCAAGCAGTGAAGGAAACAAAAGAAAAATTCGGAGTAGGAATTAAATTCCATGGAGAAGAAATAAAAACTTTGAGGTTTGTCGATGACATTGTAATTCCGTCAGAGACAGCAAATGACTTGGAAGAGCAGTAGAACGGAATGGACAGTGTCTTGAAGGGAGGGTATAAGTAGAACATCAACAAAAGCAAAACGAGGATAATGGAATGTAGTCGAATTAAGTCGGGTGATGCTGACGGAATTAGATTAGGAAATGAGACACTTAAAGTAGTAAACGAGTTTTACTATTTGGGGAGCAAAATAACTGATGATGGTCGAAGTAGAGAGGATATAAAATGTAGACTGGCAATGGCAAGGAAAGCCTTTCTGAAGATGAGAAATTTGTTAACATCGAGTATAGATGTAAGTGTCAGAAAGTCGTTTCTGAAAGTATTTGTATGGAGTGTAGCCATGTATGGAAGTGAAACATGGACGATAAATAGTTTAGACAAGACGAGAATAGAAGCTATCGAAACGTGGTGCTGCAGAAGAATGCTGAAGATTAGATGGGTAGATCACTTAACGAATGAGGAGGTACTGAATAGGACTGGGGAGAAGAGAAGTTTGCTGCACAACTTGAAGAGATGAAGGGATCGGTTGGTAGGACATGTTCTGAGGCATCAAGGGATCACCAATTTAGTATTGGAGGGCAGCATGGAGGGTAAAAATCGTAGAGGGAGACCAAGAGATGAATACACTAAGCAGATTCAGAAGGATGTAGGCTGCAGTAGATACTGGAAGATGAAGAAGCTTGCACAGGATAGAGTAGCATGGAGAGCTGCATCAAACCAGTCTCAGGACTGAAGAGCACAACAACAAAAATGCTACTACAAAAGAATAATCAGTTTTGTGGTTTTTTCTCGTAACGTCTTGTTTACGTAAAAGCTACACTGTTACTCGTTTTTGAATAGACCGTCAATTGAGGAAGTGTATAACCGAATAAAGAATGTAGAGTGCTGTTTAAAAATATGTACTGCTCTTCATATCTTAGTCACGAACGAAGTGACATTGCAGGTTCTTAATGAAACTACGAGCAGATGTAAAAGGGTCAGTGATACTGAGCGAGATTTTCATTCTGCAGCGGAGTGTACGCTGATATGAAACTTCCTGACGGATCAAAACTTTGTGCCGGACCGAGACTCGAATTCGGGACCTTTGCTTCCGCAGGAAAGTGGTAGAGCACTTGCCCGCGAAAGGCAAAGGTCCCGAATTTGATTCTCAGTCCGTCACACAGTTTTAATCCGACAGGAAGTTTCAGGGTCAGTGATATGTGAGTAGCTCGAAGGCTATTGAAGTTGTAAAACCCAGAACGTCGTCCTCGTCAACGACTGTTCGTCAGAGACAAGGGCGTCGTCAGGAGTGCCCCAGGGAAGTGTGACGGGACAGCTGTTGTTCTCTAGATATGTAAATGATTTGGCTGGCAGGGTGTGCAGCAGGCTGCGATTGTCTGCTGATGACGCTATGGTGTACGGCAAGGTATCGAAGCTGAGAGACTGTTGGAGGATACAAGATGACTTACACAATATTCTAGTTGGTGTGATGAATGGCAGCTAGCTCTAAATGTGGTAAAAATTAAGCTAATGCGGATGAGTAGAAATAACAGACTCGTAATGTTCCGGTACAGCATTACTAATGCCCTGCTTGACAGAGCACGTCGTTTAAATACATGGGAGTAACGGTGCAACACAATATACAGGGTGTTTCAAAAATAATGTCCGTATTTTTACCTCTACAGCTCCAAATGGTTCAAATGGCTCTGAGCACTATGCGACTTAACTTCTGAGGTCATCTGTCGCCTAGAACTTAGAACTAATTAAACCTAACTAATCTAAGGACATCACACACATCCATGCCCGAGGCAGGATTCGAACCTGCGACCGTAGCGGTCGCTCGGTTCCAGACTGCAGCGCCTAGAACCGCATGGCCACTCCGGCCGGCTCTGCAGCTCCCTCTCGTAACACGAAAGCAATTCCTTGACACCTTAACAGATGTCATACCACCGTGCTCCTTTTTCTTGTCAGTGTCTTCCATATATTCCTTTTCTCGCCGACTATCCGGAGAAGCTACCCATTGCTTACCATAGCAGTCCATCTCATTTTCAACATTTTTCTGTGGCAATATATCTCAAACGCTTCGATGCTCTTCTCTCCTTGTTTCCCCATGGACCTTGAATGACTTCCATACAATAAATTTCAACCTTACATTAGGGCATATGTGTGGTACTAGTAGACTTGTCGTGGACACAAATGCCCTTTTTGCCAATGCTAGTCTGCTTTTGATGTCCTCCTTGTTCCGTCCGTCATTGGTTATTTTACTGCCTAGGTAGCAGAATTCCTTAACTTCTACTTCGTCATCATCAATCCTGGTGTTAAGTTTCTCGCGGTTCTCATTTCTACTACTTCTCATTGCCTTCGTCTTTCTTTGATTTACTCTCATTCCACACTCTGTACTCATTAGACTGTTCATTCCGTTCAGCAGATCATGTAATTCTACTTCGGATTCACTCAGGATAGCAATGCCATCAGCGAATAATGTTATTTATATCCTTTCACCATGAAATTTAATTCCACTCCTGAACCTTTCTTTTATTTCCATCACTGCTTCTTCGAAGTACAGAATGAAGTGTCTAACACCCTTTTTAATCCGAGACGTCGTTCTTGCTTGTCCACTCTTATTATTCCCTCTTTTCTCTTCTACATATTGTATGTTACTCATCTCTCCCTATAGCTTACCTCTATTTTTCTCAGAAGTTTTAACATCTTGCACCATTTTACACTGTCGAACGCTTTTTCCAGATCGACAAATCTCATGAACGTGTCTTCATTTTTCCTTAGTCTTGCTTCCACTATCAACCACAACGTCAGAATTGCCTCTCCCATACCTTTGCCTTTTCTAAAGCCGAACTGATCGTCATCTAGCAGATCTTCAATTTTCTTTTCCATCCTTCTGTATATTGTTCTTGTCAGCATCTTGGATGCATGCTCTGTCAAGCTGAATGTGCGAAAATTCTCACACTTGTCAGCTCTTGCAGTTTTCAGAATTGTGTGGATGATATTTTTCCGAAAGTCAGATGGTATGTCGCCGGAGTCATGCATTCTGCACACCAACGTGAATAGTCGTTTAGTTATCAGTTCCCCCGATGATTTTACAAATTCTGATGAAATGGTATCTACCCCTTCTGACTTATTTGATCTTAAGCCGTCCAAAGCTCTTTTAAATTCTGATTGTAATACTGGATCCCCTATTTCTTCTAAATCGAGTCGTGTTTCTTCTTCTATCACATCAGACAAATCTTCCATCTCATAGAGCCTTTCAAAGTATTATTTCCGCCTATTCGCTCTCTCCTTTGCATTTAAGAATGGAATTCCGGTTTCACTCTTAATGGTACCACTCTTGCTTTTAATGTCACCGAAGGCTGTTTTGACTTTCCTGTATGCTGAGTCTGCCATTTCTTTTTCGATTTCTTCACATTATTATGCAGCCATTTTCTCTTAGCTTCCCTGCACTTAAAATTTATTTCATTCCTCAGAACCTTGTATTTTGGTATTCGAGATTTTTCCGGAACATTTTTGCACTTCATCGATCAGCTGAAGTATTTCTTCTGTTACCCATGGTTTCTTTTCAGTTACCATATTTGCACCTACTAAGGTTGATACGGAGGAATATAAACAATCGTTTTCCCTCTCTCTGTTTACGAATGGAGCAGAAAATGAAATGACTAACGGTGGTACAGGATACCCTCCGCCGCGCGCCGCACAGTGGCTTGTGGAGTATCTACGTAGATGTAAATGTAGGAGATCATTAACGTCCACCTGATATAAAAAATTACTCTTTTGCGTTTGGATAAAAATTCATTTTGGTTGATAAACATAAATGGGATACCCTCTTGTCGACAAAATTTCGATGGTTGTTCAGGGATATTTTCTAAGTATTTTGGTATAAGATACTAGTTGTCTCCGGTGGCTCTTAAAGATTAATTTCGTGTAACTTCATTTGTTGCCCCTTATCATCCCATATCTGCTTTGTACTAAGAAATCTGGACTTCATTGTAAATCCCGACAGTATGGAGTTGTTCCATTCACTCACTAATGGGCAGTCTTCACCCTCAAGTTTCCAACAAGTGCATCTCGGTTCTACCTCAGGTTTTCCTGCAGCGCTACTTGCACAGTAACACTGACGCACAGCATTATGGATAGATTTACCGATGAGTGGTTGGTCAGTGTGTACTTTGTCTATCGGTGCACTGAATGACATAGGTGAGTGACACAAAAATGAAATGCTCAGGTGTTTCCGCAGCGAAGGCTAACACGTCAGAGTACTGTTACATGTGATGTTGTTGTAATTTTTTTTGTTTTCATACTACAGATATATTCATCGTTGCGAATGTATGTGTACAGAACCGAAGGTAACTGGAGGTATAAGTCATACTCTACGAGGATTCTGTGTTGCAGCCGTTTGACTTCGACGTCTTCCAGCAATGTTTCTATTGACAAACATTCAGCCATCTTCAGGAGAGTTTCACACTGTAGATTCCTGGTGCACGTCGCTGACTTTATATCAGAAATTTGCGCGGTAGCGCATGTGAATAGATTTTTTTCACCGTGACCTCCCTTTTTGTAGAGTTTAACGGCCTCTATCGAACATTGCTCCATCTGAGGCGCACAGGCGCAGGCCCAGTGGTGTTATTGAAGGCACGGCCTCTGTCTAACTGCAGGCCTCCGGAGATGAAATTCGTTTGTTAAAATATTAAAATTAAATGTCGCAGAATCCGTAATTAGGTGAAATGTCTCTCTCTCTCTGTGTCTCTTTTTTTCTTTAAAGAAATCAATTAGATCACCGGGTCCAAAGTCCTATCACGCTGAAAGGCGCCATTACTATAGGATAAGATCTTCAGCCAAAAGAGTTTCCACAGATTCCTTAACAACTGAATACATAGGGTATCTTGTTGCGAACAAGGTTTCAGTGGGAGAATAACCTATATCATGTCCTATCAGATACAATGTTCAGCTACGGCTGACATTACTGGGCTGCGAAAGTCGAGTGCGGCGATTATGTTCCACATACTTTTATTGAATTGTAATTGTGGTATGTCTTTTCTTTACCAGATGTGTTAATTTTTGCGTACTTACCGTCATACAAACACTTAAATCATAACTTAAATTATAATTGCACTATGGACAAAAATAACGCAGATAAAAGTTTAAATGAAAGACGGATTTGTAAGTAAAACGAAATTACCAATACAGGTTTTACCACTTTCACAGGGTATATTGCAGAATCTAGACTTCCGTAGGCCCAGGCCATCCTCTGTCAAGCAGGGAAGAGCACATGTTTTGTAGATGACCGAAGATTACTTTAACACGATGATTCTTCAGTACCTGGCCAGTTTAGATAAAAAGTTGGCCACATATGGGAAGAACGGTCTGGACTTACACAGTTCCTTCTGTTCTTTATCTTTATTGAATTTTTCACTTTTAGTGCTTGTTAAAGTTGTTCTAATATGACGTGAAGAATATCCGTTGTCTTTAAATACAGCCTGAAGGTGCTCTAAATTCTTTTCAAGGCCGACTAGCACACACAAACTGTGCTAGTTGCATCAGCGTGCGAAAGATGCCAATAGTACGTGAAGGATGGTGTAAGCTAACCGTCTGAAAGTATAGGTCTAATTGTATGATGTATATATCGCAAGCAGACTTTTGGCTTACGTTCGGCCGACTCGAGTGACCTTTCGTCGAAATGCTCCAGAACAAAATTGGCTACAAGTGGAGCAGAGAGGCAACCTACGGCAACTCCGTCCATTTGTCCTAAAAATAAAAAAAAATTCAGGAACTAGGATAATGGATCAGATTTGTCATATCGGTTTCGATCCTAATTCCGATGAGTGACAGCGAGTCCATTAGACGAAACTTTGTGAAAAGAGTCGTAGAGACTTCATCCTATTAGTAAAGTCACAAGAGTTTCGAATGTGATGTGAACATTTCACCACCAAAGGTATCAGCAGCGAAGCCTCAAAGATGTTTAGCTAACAAGGAGACGTCCCCAGCGGTGCGATCGAGTTTTTTAAACTATCCTTACGCTGACGTGGGTTAAGCTCCCAGGTATCACATAGCCATTCACCAAGGTGGGCTCTAGCTTGCGAGAAGCTGACGGAATAAGAATTCGGAATTTTGTAAGGCACACAATAGCCTTACAGAGGTCAGGTTGTAAAGTGTGGTTGTGTGATGTAATGGGTGATATAACAGGTCAGATGTAAAAGGATGTGAGTTCGAATCTTTTTGACTGCCAAAGTTCTTTATTCACTTTTAAATCTTCATCGAAATTATTACGATTGTAATTTTTATTCAATTAGGTTAAAATGTAACTTTTTAGTTCCGTTCCTTTTTCACATCGTTTTAATTACCGCATTAACTTTTACTTTTTTTTTCATTTTTTTCTTTATATCATCCTGTTCCAATCGGAATTTCGTAGAAAATGAATTTAATTGCATATATTTATTATAACATACAGTTATTTGAAAAATCCGATCTACCAGTTAAACCAGTTAAAAAACAAAATACGAAACAAGCTATTTACATTCGTGCAATGATGTGAAAAATGTCTTTTCTTTACCAGATGTTTTAATTTTTGCGTACTTGCCGTCATACAAACACTTAAATCATAACTTAAATTATAATTGCACTATGGACAAAAATAACGCTGATAAAGGTTTAAATGAAAGACGGATTTGTAAGTAAAACGAAATTATAGCAAAATGAGAAGCAGGAATATCGAACGCAGTAATGTGGACGAAAAAATAGTACAATAAAACAAAATAATATAATCTATTCAATACATAAAATTAATTAAAAACACATGAACAAATATTTTAAGTCGAGAAAGAATGACAAGAAGAAAAACGACAGCAAATGAAAGTGTTAATATTACGATTAAAATTACGTCACAAAGGAATGGCTTTAAAAGATTACATTTAAATCAATTAACTCAATAAGATGATGATTAAAGTGAACTCGATAAAGATTTAATAATAAAAGAGAAATTACTGCACGTGATGCGACTCGAACCTACAACCTACTGCATGAGAAGCTGTCATCCGCTGTACCACGCAACATGTTTAATGCTGCTGAGTGTCACACAAAATTCGGAATTTTTTTTCCTCAATTATTTGCAAACAAGGGCTTACTAAGGTGAATGGCTGCAGTGTGTGGTACCTGGGATATTAGCATACATTACGGTGGAGTCGATCGCACCGCTGGGGACCTCTCTTTGTAAGTCGCAAGTCTCACTATTGGCAATAGTGGTAGTGGGTTTTCGGAAGCGCATATATCTTCGTTCGAGTAGAGCTGTGAGGTCTTGATATTTTGGAAATTTCTTGCTTAAAGGATATTCCTTTAGCTAGTGTAGTGCGTCCCTTTCCAATGACAAAATATTATTTTCTTGAGGAGGATTTTTTCTGTGTTCGCATAATGTTTCACGCTGTATTCCTTTTGCTGCGTCACTGGGAGAGTATCTGACAGCTTTTACAATAGAACTAACGAAATGAGTTAAAGGCATAATTTTGAGCACTGGCGTGAAGTTCAAACCTTTTCCAAGTACAGACAACGTTGAGTTTATCCGTGGCAGTGACTGCGGACAGTCTTAGGGGTCCCTTGTTACGGTGACGTTGCTGCAGGTTGGCCGAACTGCGATGATCGTCATGAAGAATTGTTTTTGTGGACCCAGTGCGATTTAACCCAATGCGTATGCGCCACCGCGCCAATTCCAGCATTAAGTCAGCAACGTGTACCATCGTTCTCCAGTGTAAAAGTCATCTGAAGATGGCTGAAGGATTGCAGCCAAAATATCGTGTCAAGATGCCGACTTCATCAGGCTGCAAGACCAGAACCTCATGGAATACTCGTTATTCAGAGAAAATGTCCACGAATAAGTCGTAATGGTGCTATAGCTCTGTAAGGAGAACTGGAAACCACGGTAACTGAGATGAAAATGGAAAAATATTCCTGAATAGACTACAAAATTTTGTCGGTGATTTTCTGGACAAATGAAAAAAAGGTACTCAGAAATAAGAAACATCAGTAAATACATTGCATGCAAATTCTTCACCTGAAAGTAGTTACTAGAGAAATATCAAGTTGTGTGAATATGAGCGTCATTTATATACTGTTTTTTGTTTCCTAAAGTGTAGTTTAGATGACATCAGATTATGTTTTCGTTCCACAGACCCAAAAATGAGACGATTCTCTTGGATACGAAACACGTCAGAAAATATACCATAAAAAACAAAGAACATTTGAATATAACACTCATTTCCATCATAATTTCTCGGGAGACTGGCAAAATATGTGAATACATTACAGTAAACTGGAACTGCTTATATTTAAGAATTAATACAGTGTCATAATTAAACACAGTTATGCACTTTTAATAAATTTATCATACATAAAGTACCTAATCTAGACGGTTGTGAACAAGAGCTGTAAAACTGGAATCTAACAGACAGTTTACTAAAGTTGGTGTAGCAGGTCCTGAAAGTTTGATCTACAGAGTAGAAGGAATTGCCTACCAGAAAGTCTTCCAAACTCTGTTTAAACAGTGCTTTATCTGAAACCAAGTTTCTAATGGTTACTGCCAACATATTGAAAACGTACGTCTCTAAATATAGGACACATTTTTGGACCAAGGTAAGTGACTTAAGGTCTTTATGTAGATTCTTCTTATTCGTAGTATTGATATTACGTACTGAGATATTGGATGAAAATAAGGACATATTATTTGCAACAAATGTCATTAGAGGTAAATATATTGAGGAGTACAGGTCAGAATATACAGTTTCTTGAACAGATTTCTGCGTGAAGTTCTTGACTCTCTTCTACCCTTTCTCTTTCATATGTAAATGTCTCAGTGTGTAATCTGTAACTGGTTTCCTTCAGAACTCAGAAATATTCCAAGACGTGACTTGTCAGCCGTTATACAGATGCGTTCACAAAAAGTAGAAAACATGGTTGTGAGATTGTCTGGCATGAGCACCAGAACCGTTTCCTATATTTCAGTAATTGATAACAAGAGCCGGCCGCGGTGGTCTAGCGGTTCTGGCGCTGCAGTCCGGAACCGCGGGACTGCTACGGTCGCAGGTTCGAATCCTGCCTCGGGCATGGATGTGTGTGATGTCCTTAGGTTAGTTAGGTTTAAGTAGTTCTAAGTTCTAGGGGACTTATGACCTAAGATGTTGAGTCCCATAGTGCTCAGAGCCATTTGAACCATTTTTTTTTTTTTTTTGATAACAAGAAGTGTCACATTACACTGAAGCAGTACCCCTCAAACTTATACCTTATCTGTCACTAGCAGTCCCATTCTCATTTCGTTCAGCGGATGGTGCAACACACAGACAATACAGACGCGTTACGAGATACTCAGAAACATACACAGCCATAGAATAAGTGTTTCTTATAGGATGGCACTGGCACGCTATGCTCCTGTGGTTTGACCTATGACGCGTTCTTCCTTCTAATTGTTGTATCATGTTTGCTATTTAACAGAACAGTGACAAACGGGAAGTGGAAGGAGATATTTTAGATTATGACTGTGTTTGCTGCCTGAACACGAACAACAAAACGACGTTAATTGCGTATAGCTTTTGAATAATTCACTTTGTGGTGTCTGAACACTGGATGACTTCATACACTCAATTATTCTGAAGATTCTTTTACCTAGTTACAAAGACACTACTCGCATTTTAACTATGCTATTTTCGTCTACGTCTCTAATATGACCTAATATATCAGATTAATGTTAATTTTGTACTTTACAAAGATTCTCCTTCCAGTCGTGACATTTGCTCTTAGACTAATTTCTTGAAAGCAATAAGAGGGAATCATAATTTATTTTCAAGCTATCCGCAAAGTGTTCCCGGGTCGCAGTAATATATTTTCACACTGTGTCTGGAGACTAGCCCTGGGAATTCTGCCAGCTAGTTTCTTTGCTAGATAATGTTCACGTTCTTCCTAAGTGTTACCTCTTAGCCACGAAATTGTTTCTGCATGCAAGGAGGAAACACATGAGTTTGTATTATTGGATGTAATATAACGAATACACGCAGTACACACAACCTGATTATAAGACCAGAAAAATAGCAGTTCAGCAATATATCATTTAATATATTGATCTTCAATGGATTACAATAGAAGAAAAGTAAACACAGTTGAGAATAGCTGTGTGTAACCAAATGAAAACACCATGAGACAGTTCGACGGCATAGTTAAGAATGCGTGAAAAACATTTATGGATGCAGTAACGATAATTCTCACTCTCAAGGAAAATTCTCATGTAGAGAAGCCAGAGAGAGCCCGCATTAAAATCATATTCCAGTGGACGCTGCAAGGAACTCCTGTCATAACTCGGCGCATATACGAAAGAACAGACACCACATCCATATAAGGCAGTTCAATAAGTAATGCAACACATTTTTTTTCTCGGCCAATTTTGGTTGAAAAAACCGGAAATTTCTTGTGGAATATTTTCAAACATTCCCGCTTCGTCTCATATAGTTTCATTGACTTCCGACAGGTGGCAGCGCTGTACGGAGCTGTTAAAATGGCGTCTGTAACGGATGTGCGTTGCAAACAACGGGCAGTGATCGAGTTTCTTTTGGCGCAAAACCAGGGCATCTCAGATATTCATGGGCGCTTGCAGAATGACTACGGTGATCTGGCAGTGGACAAAAGCACGGTGTGTCGTTAGGCAAAGCGTGTGTCATCATCGCCGCAAGGTCAAGCAAGACTGTCTGATCTCCCGCTTGCGGGCCGGCCATGCAAAGCTGTGACTCCTGCAATGGCGGAGCGTGCGAACACACTCGTTCGAGATGATCGACGGATCACCATCAAACAACTCAGTGCTCAACTTGACATCTCTGTTGGTAGTGCTGTCACAATTGTTCACCAGTTGGGATATTCAAAGGTTTCTTCCCGCTGGGTCCCTCGTTCTCTAACCGAACACCATAAAGAGCAAAGGAGAACCATCTGTGCGGAATTGCTTGCTCGTCATGTGGCTGAGGGTGACAATTTCTTGTCAAAGATTGTTACAGGCGATGAAACATGGGTTCATCACTTCGAACCTGAAACAAAACGGCAACCAATGGAGTGGCGCCACACCCACTCCCCTACCAAGAAAAAATTTAAAGTCATACCCTCAGCCGGTAAAGTCATGGTTACAGTCTTCTGGGACGCTGAAGGGGTTATTCTGTTCCATGTCCTTCCCCATGGTCAAACGATCAACTCTGAAGTGTATTGTGCTACTCTTCAGAAATTGAAGAAACGACTTCAGCGTGTTCGTAGGCACAAAAATCTGAACGACCTTCTCCTTCTTCGTGACAACGCAAGACCTCACACAAGTCCTCGCACCCGAGAGGAGGTCACAAAACTTCAGTGGACTGTTCTTCCTCATGCACCCTACAGCCCCGATCTCGCACCGTCGGATTTCCATATGTTTGGCCCAATGAAGGACGCAATCCGAGGGAGGCACCACGCAGATGATGAAGTTATTGATGCAGTACGACGTTGGCTCCGACATCGACCAGTGGAATGGTACCGTGCAGGCATACAGGCCCTCATTTCAAGGTGGCGTAACGCCGTAGCATTGAATGGAGATTACGTAGAAAAATAGTGTTGTGTAGCTAAAAGATTGGGGAATAACCTGGTGTATTTCAAAGCTGAATAAAACAACCCCTGTTTCAGAAGAAAAATGTGTTGCATTACTTATTGAACTGCCCTCGTAGTTTTGGCAATACCGGCCATGATCTTCTTCTTCTGTGCGGATGCACACATATTACCCGAACTGTTACGGGACTTGGTACGAATGTCTTCCACGAGTAATGGGTTTGCTGGATAGCGACACTACGAATGTAGTGTGTGGACATATAAAGTGAGAATGTGGGTCTGGTGGGAGGCGTGCGCGAGTCCCTGCAGTCGCACTATTCTCTGTGCCCTCGGTGGCTCAGATGGCTAAAGTGTCTGCCACGCAAGCAGGAAATCCCGGGTTCGAGTCCCGGTCGGGGCACTCATTTTCACCTGTCCCCGTTAGCAGCTGAAGGTATTAAGACATAATTCTAATTTCGTTATAAAAAGCTGTGTCAGAAACTTCAGGAATTTATTCTTGACATCAAAAAATCCCAAAAACGTCATATGAACATGGTTCTGAAAATCCTTCCTTAGAGAGTTATGTCAGGAATTCCTTGCAGCGTCCACTGATTCTGTGTACTACATCTAATACACCCTTTTACCGACCTCCTCATTTGCAGCTGGTCACGGCACTTGTTTTGTGTTGTTTGATTGTCGTTTGTTCTGTTTTACAGTCATTTCCATCAAATGATATCACAAAAAGGTTTTCAGTGTCCGAAATGTCGTATAGTCACTACATGTACGACCTAGAAGATGGGAATTAGAAATAAGGTCGTCAACTTATACGCTCAGCGTTGCCCTCTTGGGTAGTTACGTAGTGCAAGAACGTTTGTGTGACTCCACCAACGCTTACGATAGACAAGCCCGTTTGAGAACAGAATTACAGGCGGTAGAAGACAACGCTGATCTTGAAGAACTTGTTCTTTGTAGTGCGGATGGAACTTCATCAACGAGTCAGAGGAGAACTGCGAGTCAGTAAGGGGTTAATCACATGACGATCTGGATCATTCAGCACAAAAATATCCTGCAACCGTATCACAAAGTACACTCCTGGAAATGGAAAAAAGAACACATTGACACCGGTGTGTCAGACCCACCATACTTGCTCCGGACACTGCGAGAGGGCTGTACATGCAATGATCACACGCACGGCACAGCGGACACACCAGGAACCGCGGTGTTGGCCGTCGAATGGCGCTAGCTGCGCAGCATTTGTGCACCGCCGCCGTCAGTGTCAGCAAGTTTTCCGTGGCATACGGAGCTCCATCGCAGTCTTTAACACTGGTAGCATGCCGCGACAGCGTGGACGTGAACCGTATGTGCAGTTGACGGACTTTGAGCGAGGGCGTATAGTGGGCATGCGGGAGGCCGGGTGGACGTACCGCCGAATTGCTCAACACGTGGGGCGTGAGGTCTCCACAGTACATCGATGTTGTCGCCAGTGGTCGGCGGAAGGTGCACGGGCCCGTCGACCTGGGACCGGACCGCAGCGACGCACCGATGCACGCCAAGACCGTAGGATCCTACGCAGTGCCGTAGGGGACCGCACCGCCACTTCCCAGCAAATTAGGGACACTGTTGCTCCTGGGGTATCGGCGAGGACCATTCGCAACCGTCTCCATGAAGCTGGGCTACGGTCCCGCACACCGTTAGGCCGTCTTCCGCTCACGCCCCAACATCGTGCAGCCCGCCTCCAGTGGTGTCGCGACAGGCGTGAATGGAGGGACGAATGGAGACGTGTCGTCTTCAGCGATGAGAGTCGCTTCTGCCTTGGTGCCAATGATGGTCGTATGCGTGTTTGGCGCCGTGCAGGTGAGCGCCACAATCAGGACTGCATACGACCGAGGCACACAGGGCCAACACCCGGCATCATCGTGTGGGGAGCGATCTCCTACACTGGCCGTACACCACTGGTGATCGTCGAGGGGACACTGAATAGTGCACGGTTCATCCAAACCGTCATCGAACCCATCGTTCTACCATTCCTAGACCGGCAAGGGAACTTGCTGTTCCAACAGGACAATGCACGTCCGCATGTATCCCGTGCCACCCAACGTGCTCTAGAAGGTGTAAGTCAACTACCCTGGCCAGCAAGATCTCCGGATCTGTCCCCCATTGAGCATGTTTGGGACTGGATGAAGCGTCGTCTCACGCGGTCTGCACGTCCACCACGAACGCTGGTCCAACTCAGGCGCCAGGTGGAAATGGCATGACAAGCCGTTCCACAGGACTACATCCAGCATCTCTACGATCGTCTCCATGGGAGAATAGCAGCTTGCATTGCTGCGAAAGTTGGATATACACTGTACTAGTGCCGACATTGTGCATGCTCTGTTGCCTGTGTCTATGTGCCTGTGGTTCTGTCAGTGTGATCATGTGATGTATCTGACCCCAGGAATGTGACAATAAAGTTGCCCCTTCCTGGGACAATGAATTCACGGTGTTCTTATTTCAGTTTCCAGGAGTGTATAACAAAAACTGTCAGCAGAGCTTTTACAACCACGATTAGAATGGTCGTCGGAACTATACGCATGAGACACGCCTTTCCGTATGTGTGAGACAGAGAGAGAGGGGGGGAGGGAGGGAGGGGGAATTATATCAATAGTTGTAATAATAATAATAATAATATTAATAATAGTAATAGAACTAATAATAATAACAGCCACTCACGTCAGGATGGAGAACCACGTTCACATTGCGTAACTCACCTGAAACAAGATCAGCAGTGGATAAATAACGATTGTCAATGCGAAAGTTGAAATTATAGAAGCAATAATCTACTGACAGATTCGTACTGCTAAGCAATCGTACTAAAGGACTAAAAAATGTATTTATGCTTATTTTAAAGAAATTGTTTGCTTTGAAACAGAGAAGTTTGGGTATTATATTGTGGTTTTTATGCGTACCGCTTGCCTGAAACTGAAACTAGGTAATCTCAGACATCTGAACCGAAAGTTCGTGTGCATTGCACTTGGCCCCACAACAAACAGTGTCGTAGTAAAGATAATCATATCATCGTTTTTAACTCAAGAAGAATCTCTTGTTACGCAACATTTCACAACATTTTCCTCTATCTCAGGACCGCTTACTGCTTTCATCACAAAATCAAACAACAACTGGCAAATCCACACAACATGCCACACAGCGCGCGTTTAATTTAGGACGCATCCACAAATGAGGAACCTATGGGAAATTATACGATACTAGGCAAACCCGTCTTCATACTTATGTAATGAATTCAGTTCATCTTATCGTAACATTTTGGGAACCAGTTCCCTTCATACTACATACTCTTATTGTAGCTGGTATGTAATGAGAATCAATGGACATATAACGAAGGTAGTTAATGTTTGTACAAGGACGAAGAGAAGAAAAAATAAGAATGAAAGACTAAGAACGAAATGGTCGAATTATAACAGGGATCTGACAGGAATGTAATCTTTCGCCCCTCTTGTTCAGTCTACATATCGTAGAAACAATGATGGAAATAACAGAATGCTTCAGGGGATGGATTCAAACTCAGGGTGAGAGGAAGATTCACTGATGTCTTTTCTATCCTCGGTTAAGGTGAGGGAGAGTTACAGGGCCTGTGGAGTGGAATGTGAACAGTCCAATGTGCACAGACTATCAACTGAGACGTCAGTATTCATCTGTAACACCACGTTTAAAAAGCTTTCACTCTGTTCTTATCTATATCGCTTATCGTCCTCCTTTCTCCTCTATATTTCTGTATAACGCCACATTTGAGAAACATTTACAGAAAAGACTTCCTAACAGTTCAGTTTATATTCGACTGGCGAACCGCCCCGGTTTGGCACAGTTAGCACTAACTACGGACGGACTACTTGTCTGCCAGAAGAGTAATAAATTATGCACACAAACCTTCCTTGTGAATGAGTCTGTGTAACAGCGACAACATTATCAAAATGCCTATGGTAGTTCCTGAATTTATACTTCACATATTGACAAAAAATTGCGGCGAGGGATCCAGTAGTACAGATAGATATGTACAGATTCTGGTCAGGCATTGCTGCTCCTTAGATTTGCGGCTCCTTAGATTTTACTAACTGTCCCGCCACATACCACATCATCTGCTTATGACCAGCTCGTAGCGTCCATCATTGCCACAACATGTCACTGCAAAATCCAGTTAAATGTATAACAGGTAACAGTATATGTATTATGTGACCCTTGGCTTTCCCGGGGAATCAGCTGTTTGTAATCGGGTTCAAAAATGGTTCAAATGGCTCTGAGCACTATGGGACTTAACATCTGAGGTCATTAGTCCCATAGAACTTAGAACTATTTAAATCTAACTAACCTAAGGACGTCACACACGTCCATGCCCGAGGCAGCATTCGAACCTGCGACCGTAGCGGTTGCGCGGTTCCAGACTGTAGCGCCTAGAACCGCTCGGCCACCCTGGCCGGCTGTTATCCAGTGTGCACCCTGCTGTAGTCGTTTTCATAATGCGATATTTCGACAGCGGACCTTGGCATCTTCAAGTGATATCTGTAGAATGAGCGCCTTTGCTACATCCCGCCTCCTTAATACACTTATTAACCCCCCCCCCCCATTAGCCCCACCCCTTCCTCCACTCCCGGCCGAACGGCACAACGGATGTGCTGATACGGACAGATCACAACGCTGTGCTGCGACCAAACAAGTCTCCAAATTCAAACGTCTGGCAGCAAGAGAACAGCAGGCACAAGAAGAACAAGAACGGGGAACCATGATGAACCTCATGGGGAGAGAGACTGACGATGAGGCAAAATCTGTTCAGAAAAAGGGACTCAGCTTCGCACCAGCAACGACTGCTATATCTGTTGCAGATTTCATCACTGGTATAGAACAAATAATTGTCACCCTCCCTAGCGACAATGCGGAGGAGATACATTGGGAAACATACTGCGCACTCACTACTGGCGTCCCACCAACGATGAACAATATGAAGCGGATGCGCACTCACTACTGGCGTCCCACCAACGATGAACAATATGAAGCGGAACGTGCTGCCATTCGAGAAATAAAGAACGATCGTGAATTTGTCATTATATATAAGGACAAAGAAAATTCTACTGTGCTGCTACCATTGTAAGAGTGTAATCGCAAAGTGTATGACCTACTAGAGGATCCAACACACAGAGAATGGGATGAAGATCCGACCAAAACATGACTACGACCTTATGGTGAGCTTTGACGTGGTATGCCTATTCACCAGAATGCAGCTGATGCCATCAAGCTGATCAGGAAGAAATTCAACCGAACAAAGACTATTCTCTTTAAATTTGTCCTCCCATCGACATCCTCTCTCTTTTGTAGCATCTATTATGAACAAACGGATGGCGTCTGTTACATCTGCCACAGACTGCCCCTGCCAGGCACACTACACTCAAGACACCCCTGTGTACCATGTACCATACACAAGGACTTGCAGGCGCAACCAAGAGGAAAACAATTCTTCAAAACCAACAGAACTTGCCAGACTAATGCGAAACATTTTCTGCAGAGGTCGCCTCACAGATACAGGGTAAGTTGGCGTACTCCGCCGGCCTCCGCCGGCTTTATAAGGCCATCGCAGCATCAGTGCAGCCAGTTCCCCACTGAGCAAGTACCAGCTCCGACGGACCTCATCAACGCTCCTGATGAATGTTCTTCTACAAGATATAATTGTTTTTGTGTGTATATAGTGATTGTCCGAGAAGTGTAGTTCAGTTTCAATAAACGACAGTATACTGAGTGTTGTACAATACTGAGTATTCTCTAGCGTCGGCATGGGGTGCCACACATCAGCAGTTGTGGCAATCTTGTTCCTGGAGGTCTGGAAACAGCTGCACTGAAACTACACGCCTTTCTTAGACATGTTGACAGCGCGTTTTTGGTGTGGTCACATGGTAACGAAAGACTTCAGGAGTTCCTCTAACATCTGAAATCCCGGCACCCAGTGTCAAATTCAACGTGAAGATGTAAGGGAATGGCGAACTTCCCTTAGTGAAGCGCAGAACGAAAAGAACTATAGGACACAGTGTGTACAGGTAATTACCCAAAATGAGTAGTATCTCCATGCTGCCACAGCTGCCATCATCCTTCACAGAGAGGATGGGCTACCTACACAGGTACACAGTGCATGCGAAATACCGGACGAAGAAAGCTTTCCAAGTGAGCTTAACTAACTTAAGCACTATTTTTCAAGAAGAAGAGATACAGTGAGACAAATCCAGTAGTCAGAAAACGATGAATAGCAAAAGACAATGGTGAATCTGCCGCAAGCTGGCAAAGTATCAAACAAAACGAGCTGAATTCTGGCTCGACGTAACATTAAATGCGTTGTCCGCTCACCAACGAAAACGTGTGTCCTTTTAGGTACGGTGAAGATTACTTTGGACTCCGTAAACCATGTGTTTACCGTATTCCATGCCAATGCAGTATGACGTGCATTGAGGAGACTGTACGGACATTCGACAAAACATGCAAGGAACACGGAAGACACACCGGACTTAAAAAAAAAGCTCAAATGGCTCTGAGCACTATGGAACTTAACATCTGAGGTCATCAGTCCCCTAGATCTTAGAACTACTTTAACCTAACTAAACTAAGGACATCACACACATCCATGCCCGAGGCACAGGATTCGAACCTGCGACCGTAGCGGTCGCGCGGTTCCAGACTGAAGCTCCTAGAACCGCTAGGCCACACCGTCCGGCTCACAGAACTTCAGCAACCAAGAAAATCTGCGGTTGCAGAACGTTGTATGGCTACAGAGAACTCTACGAAGTATGAAGAAAAGTTGGTGCTAAGACAGACCTCGTCCTTTTGGGACAGTGTTCTGAAGGTGGCTATTGGAAAATCGGCGGCTGATGGACTGATCAACATAGGCAATGGGGTCACTCTCAGCAGAGCTTGGGACCCAGCGCTGAGACAACTAATGCGTTTGCCACGATCGACTTCTGCGTCCGACACAGGCCACAGCAGTACTGAGCGCGCAGCATCCGGCGGTGAGTTCCCCCCGCCCCCGCCCCCCCCCCCCCCCCGGCGCATAACGCAGCACTCCACCCGTCGCGCCACGTGTGGGTGGCGTACATTGGAATAAGGAGTGGGGGATGACAAGACTATAGACAAGGCGAGTTGTAGGAAAGACGCAAGGAACGCTGTCGAAATATCGTGTTATGAAAACGACCGCACTCGGCTGGACACCCGAAAGCAGTCCAAACAGGAAGTAAGAAGATCACACCTGTTATGTTCAGATACAATATTACTAGTGCCTGCTTGACACAGTCACGTCGTTTAAATATCTGGGCGCAACGTTGGAAAGCGATATGAGGTAGAACGAGCAGAAGATGATGATGTTGTTTGGTTTGTGGGGCGCTCAACTGCGTGGTTATCAGCGCCCGTACCATTAGCCAATCTTTGCTCAGTCCAATTTCGCCACTTTCCTGGATGATGATGAAATGATGAGAACAACACAAACACCTAGTCATCTCGAGGCAGGTGAAAATCCCTGACCCTGCCGGGAATTGAACCCGGGACCCCGTGCTCGGGAAGCGAGAACGCTACCGCGAGACCACGAGCGGCGGACAATACAACGAGCAGGTGAGAACTGTGGCAAGGAAGGCGAATTGTTGACTTCGTTTTATTGGAGGCGTTTTAGGAAAGAGTGCTTAACCTGTAAAGGAAACTGCATACGGGACGCTGGTGCGACCTGTTCTAGAGGACTGCTCTAGTGTTTGGGTTCGTACCAGGTCGTACTGAAGGAAGCAATTCAGAGGCAGGCTGCTAGATTTGCTACCGGTAGGTTTGATCAACACGTAAGTGTTACGGAGATGCTTCGGGAACTCAAATGGGAATCGCTGGAGCGAAGGCGAAGTTCTTTTTCAGAAATACTATCGATAAAATTTGGAGAACCGACATTTGAAGCTAATTACCGAACGATTCTATTGCTGCCAACATACACTGCGTGTAAGGACCACGAAGACAAGGTATGATAAATTCATACGAAGGCACAGGCTAGCATCCACCAAACACACTACAGCTGCTTGCGGAGTACCTATGTAGATGTAGATGTAGAAACAGTATATGTATTACACACTCATCATTTCTGTTGTTGTATATAATGTATAGAAAACTTCCTCGTTTGTCTGTGTATTAGAGAAAGGAGTATTAAAATCCTTACAGTACTTCGTGAGACTCGCCTTTTACATACAAAGCAGCGCTGGGGACACTAATACGTTTTCATATTAATGTATTTGCTTGACCCACATGGCAATTTAATTCCCAAAGGATCCCCTGATTTTACTCGACTACGCCCCATTAGCGTTGTATTATATTTCTTTTGTTCATCTGAAGAACTCTTTCAAGTCCGCTCCCATTTGTCACGGGATTTCCATATTATCGACAAACCGCAAACTTTATTTTTTGTCCCAGAGCATTATTTCATTTCTCCTCGGATTCCTTTCCTGCTACCTCTGTGTATGACTTTAATGCCTTGGGTTGTAGACAGCGTCTCTGTTCACAAAGAATTCCTCTTGCTACTCATCAGGAGTGCTGGCTACCGTATGAATCCCTAAACGAATTATGAAACAGGTAGGTCCATCAGAGCAATAGGCCGCCCCTTCACAACGCAACACACCAACTACGAGAATTTGCTTTGTTGTGTCAAAGCTCTGTTCCCCGGCTGCTAAACGGCGCCACATGATTAGTGTAAATGTCACTCGCTACGGCAGTTGGAATCGTCGTAGTACTGGTGTCTGGTTTCCGTAGGCTGGAGTCGCCAGACAGCCACTTACGTACAACGGCGGTCTTTCGCACATAAATCTTTGTGACTGCTGCAGTTTTTGTAATACATTACTTCCGAAACTTCCAGGAAATTATTCGCTCTAGAACATTATCCATTGTAGTCTTACGTTAATAACAGTTATAATTCGCAGCCTTGTACAGTCTAGCATCGCAAGCCATCCACAGCTGAGGATCGCAAAAATTTTCCTTCTTTCGATGAACAGGTGACCGTTTCATTGACAACATGTGAGTTACCATCACGACCAGTCTTATATATGTCTACAACTTTAACCCTAGGTCGTACTGACGACACCACTAGAATTTCGCTCGCAAGTACCGGTATGTCACACAGAGTGCTGCAGTTTCAAAAATGGCTCTGAGCAGTATGGGACTTAACTTCTGAGGTCATCAGTGCCCTACAACTTAGAACTAATTAAACCTAACTAACCTAAGGACATCACGCACATCCATGCCCGAGGCAGGATTCGAACCTGCGAACGAAGCAGTCGCGCGTTTCCACGCTGTAGCGCTTAGAACCGCTCGGACACTCCGACCGGCGCTGCAGTTTGAATAAAGTAATATCCTGTAGCAAACCCCTAAACTGGTGTCGGCCTGACCACGGCGACTTAAATGTATCACACAATGCGACACTTCTTGCGGATGTAAGACTTGTTGGCTGTTTTGTTGTACGTGGTTGTGGTGCAATCATCTTTTTTCTCCTTAAATGAAAACTGACTTTCTGTTCAAACTGTTATCGGATTGAGAGCTACAAGAGACCTACTGGTGTCCGCAGCTCGTGGTCTTGCGGTAACGTCCTCGCTGCCCGCGCACGGGGTCCCGGGTTCGATTCCCGGCGGTGTCAGGGATTTTCCCTGCCTCGTGATGACTGGGTGTTGTGTGTTCTTCATCATCATTTCATCATCATTGACGCACGCAAGTCGCCGAAGTGGCGTCAACTAAAAAGAACTTGCAATACGGCGGCCGAACTTTCCTGCATGGGGACTCCTGGCCAACAATGCCATACGATCACTTCATTTGCTGGGGTAAGGTTCATGAGGGAGGCACTGCTTGTATTCAAACACTCCCACGAGACATATAGCGGCAGCGACGACTCGCATTTCCCAGACCCAACACTACAACATTTTCCACTTGCACTATACTGCAGGCTACAGGCGGCTTCTTGTCCAAAGGCAACGTTCGTTGCACGCTGCTTTTTTGTTGTTCTTTCTTTTTGTTTTCGTTCTTACAGACACGGTCTCACTATAGTTTAGTTTAGTTTTAGTTATATCGTTTTATCGATATGTTGTGGAACAAGTCAGATTACAACATACATATATATATATATATATATATATATATATATATATATATATATATATATATATGTATATGTATATGAATAGTGCTAATATTAATATTACTGAAACTTTTTTAGTTCTACACATGCAACTACATTGAAAGGTACGCTTTTTTTTACCAGTTCTGAAACAGAAACTCGTCCATGGAACAGAAGGAGTTGTCCAAAAGGAATGATTTTAAACTAGATTTAAAACTTGACTGCTAACTGCCAGACACTTTATGTTGTTGGGCAAATATTCAAAGATTTTTGTTGCTGAATAATGTACTCCTTTTTGAGCAACTGACAGCTTCAATAACGGATAGGAAAGGTCATTTTTCCCTCTAGTGTTGTACGTATGAACATCACTGTTCTTCGCGAATTGAGATGGATTATTTATAACGAATTACATTAGCGAACATATGTACTCTGATGGTGCAGTTAAAATACCTAACCCTTGAAAAGGCGGCTACAGGACGTCCTTGGGTGCACACCACTATTCTCACTGCTCTCTTTTGTGCAGTCAGTACTTTATGTCTAAGCGGTGAGTTACCCCAGAAAACTATTCCATAAGACATTATTGAGTGGAAATATGCAATGTACGTTAGGAGGCTGATCTGTTTATTTCCAAGACTAGCCATTATACGAAGAGCGAAATAAGCTGAACTTAGTTGTTTGAGAAGCTCAGCAATACTCTTCTTCCAGTTCAAGTTGTCATAAACGTGAAAACCCAAAAATTAGGAGAAATCTACCCTGTTAACTGAGCCCTCTTCATAAGCTACATCAATTGTCGGTATGGTTCTATTCGGTGTACAGAACAGGATAGAGTGAGTTTTTTCAATATTAAGGGAGATTCCATTTTCTGATAACCACCTAATAATTCTTTGAAAGACATCCTTAACAATATCTTCAACTGCTTTTTCTGGAATGGGATTTATTATAACACTCGTGTCATCTGCAAAAAGTACTAGTTCCGCTTGCTGAACGTTAAGAGAGAGGTCATTCACATGAATAAGGAACAGTAAAGAACCTAAAATTGAACCCAGTGGGACTCCCATTGTGATAACTCCCCATTCACAAAACTTTACCACCCTCCCATCATTATTTGTGTTATTCAGCACAACGTTTTGCTTTCTGTTCATTAAGTATGATTCAAACCTGCTGTGTGTATAGCTGTGTGTATAGTTTTGTGATACCGAACAATGTCAGAAGAAGGAGGAGGTGAATATTGTCTTCAGTGTCTAATCGTAGAAGTAAATGACATCTTCAACTTTTATGGTCCTGTCTTCCTCAATTGCGCCTACAGAAAAACACCAAAACAAAGACATTTTCACACACACGTAAAAAAGCTTACTGAAAGAAATACATTTCACACAGATCCATACGCAATCATTTTACAGATATTTATAAACAAATTTTAAACAATCGAAAGCTGACAATAACCTTCTATCTCTGACAGTAACAGCCGACAGTCGGCGACACAAATTAAAACAAAGTTTCAAAATAAGTGTTCAATTCCTAGTGCTGTGAACTGTGGAAAACAAAAACGGAAAACAGCGCCACAAATGGAACTGAAACACATGTAGAAAATAATCCACGGAACATGTAAGTAGAATTTAAAATATTACTATGCCGTAGAAAAACGAGCCGACAGAACTGTTTATTACCTATATAGACACTGTTCCCAAACGCAAACTAAAAATTAAAAATACGTACATATTTCAGGCCACTGAAAACGCAGAAATAAAGGCTAAACGCGTATGGCACCAAAATTGTGTTTCATTCAGTTGTAGATAGTCGGTCAACAAGAAAAAATTAACAGTACACCGTAATAGCAGAAGTAAGTGATCTGTTCGAAAAGGCGGAGCTTATGGATCTAATATTTCTCCATTGAAAACAGTTCCTCAAATGTAATGGACGTGCTGGCAAATCAAAGCAACATAAAGTCATTCCCTTGTTATCTAGTTACTGTTATTCCATCCAACTGATTTGGACCAATATTACAGGTTACGTTGTCAGAAATAATTAAAATAATATATGCTGCAGCTGAGTCAGTCAGAAAAGAAGCTGATAAAGGAAGCCATCTCTGAAAAGCGAAAGGAAGCCGTCAACCATAAGCATTACGTCATGCAAAAAGCGTGACAGAATGAAGCTTTTCCTTTCTTAGTATCTTTGTAAAGGAAGTGACGCATCATGAAACAACACCAGTGACAGTGCAGATTCAAGCAGGTGTGAAAGCGACGACAGTAAAGCCAACACAATTTTTCCATCGCCTTTGCTGAAAAGAGGCACAGGTTAATCCCGCCGAATATTTGGCGTGTGCAGTTTAAGGATCTGCAAGGTAAAATTCCGTTTCGGTAAGTTTTAACTATAAAGAATCAGCAACTGAGTCAGAATAAGGTTCACCAGAGGAATTCAGTCTTAATTATAAAAATAAATCTCTCTCACTATTGTCATTAAAACTATTGCGGTACTCAGGTAGTATGTTTTGTTTTGACTCTTAAGTTTCTGTTCCATATCGGCATAAATACAGAGAGCGAATGGCTATTTATAATTTGTACAGAAACCAGATGGCAGTTATAAGAGTCGAGGGACATGAAAGGGAAGCAGTGGTTGGGAAGGGAGTAAGACAGGGTTGTAGCCTCTCCCCGATGTTCTTCAATCTCTATATTGAGCAAGCAGTAAAGGAAACAAAAGAAAAATTCGGAGTAGGTATTAAAATCCATGGAGAAAAAATAAAAACTTTGAGGTTCGCCGATGACATTGTAATTCTGTCAGAGACAGCAAAGGACTTGGAAGAGCAGTTGAACGGAATGGATGGTGTCTTGAAGGGAGGATAAAAGATGAACATCAACAAAAGCAAAACGAGGATAATGGAATGTAGTCGAATTAAGTCGGGTGATGCTGAGGGTATTAGATTAGGAAATGAGACACGTAAAGTTGTAAAGGAGTTTTGCTATTTGGGGAGCAAAATAACTGATGATGGTCGAAGTAGGGAGGATATAAAATGTAGACTGGAAATGGCAAGGAAAGCGTTTCTGAAGAAGAGAAATTTGTTAACATCGAGTATAGATTTAAGTGTCAGGAAGTCATTTCTGAAAGTATTTGTATGGAGTGTAGCCATGTATGGATGTGAAACATGGACGGTAAATAGTTTGGACAAGATGAGAATAGAAGCTTTCGAAATGTGGTGCTACAGAAGAATGCTGAAGGTTAGATGGGTAGATCACATAACTAATGATGTATTGAATAGGATTGGGGAAAAGAGAAGTTTGTGGCGCAACTTGACCAGAAGAAGGGATCAGTTGGTAGGACATGTTCTGAGGCATCAAGGGATCACCAATTTAGTATTGGAGGGCAGCGTGGAGGGTAAAAATCATAGGGGGAGGCCAAGAGATGAATACACTAAGCAGATTCAGAAGGATGTAGGTTGCAGTAGGTACTGCGAGATGAAGAAGCTTGCACAGGATAGAGTAGCATGGAGAGCTGCATCAAACCAGTCTCAGGACTGAAGATCACAACAACAACAATTGGTACGTCTTTTTACCTCGATTAACAGACGTAATTTTTTTATAACGTTATAAGCAAGTAGGTTTTATAAGAAAACCTAATAACAGATCATTATGAACCGAGAACTGCTTTTCTCTATGTGAACCGAAACAAGCAACCGTTGAGATTTTGACGCGATCCCCATGTGCCACATTTAACTCGTTTCGCCGCGGCTCGTCTTTTCTTAGACATCTCCGCCAAATGAAAATAAGATGCATTCCTAAGATTTAGTTCGCTTAATGTGTTCATCCGAATTCAGTAACAAAAGAGTTTCAAGGTTTCCGGAACTGTGGTAACACCATCAGGAATCGAATTTTCGTAAACTTTTACCGCCTTAAAAATAAACTTACAAGGAAACACAGGACAGTTCTTCTACGCGGCAAAATCTTTGTACGTTAAATAGCTTGCGAGTTTGAGCGAGTTAAATGAAATATAAGATCATAAGACGTGTGTTCTGTGGTAGACGGGAAACTCAGCTAGGCACCAAATCATTCAAATGGCTCTGAGCACTGTGGGACTTAACATCTGAGGTCATCAGTCCCCTAGAACTTAGAACTACTTAAACCTAACTAGCCTAAGGACATTACACACATCCATGCCCGAGGCAGGACTCGAACCTGCGACCATAGCGGTCGCGCGGTTCCAAACTGTAGCGCCTAGAACCGCTCGGCGGCATCTGCCGGCAGCTAGGCACCTCCACGTGTTTTTGCCGAAGTGTCAGTCCCATGGAAGTTCTCAATAGACATTAGTGTAAAACTTTTATTAGTAGGCCTATCATCACTGGAGCTACAAAAAACTAGTTATATTGTGGCACAATTCTGAAGCTCCTGTTCTCTGTCCCAACGCTTAACCTAAGTACTGGCACACAAAATAAAAGTGTAACGACATATTCATCAGAAATAAGTCGATGTGGCTTCCAGACGAAACAGAAATCCATAATTTGATGTGGTAATATTGAGTAATAGAATTTCGTCAACCTCCGTGACCAGTTAAACAGTGGCAACCGGTTCAAAAACACGCCAGTACTGTTCATTAAATATAGATTCAGAACAGGAAATTTGGAAGCAACTATGTACCTGTGTCTATATCTGCGACCAGTGTATATTATTTTGGCGCTCAGAAGGCGAGCAACTGAAGACACCGGTCACCAAGACACTTGTTACCTCTCATCTGAAACCCATGCCCTAACTTAATACTATTTGCAAAGAAATTGGAAAAATTTACAAAATCTCGGGCATGTGTGATGGGAACCGTTCCTGGGGGTTATTCCTGCCAGTTTCATATACACTCCTGGAAATTGAAATAAGAACACCATGAATTCATTGTCCCAGGAAGGGGAAACTTTATTGACACATTCCTGGGGTCAGATACATCACAAGATCACACTGACAGAACCACAGGCACATAGACACAGGCAACAGAGCATGCACAATGTCGGCACTAGTACAGTGTATATCCACCTTTCGCAGCAATGCAGGCTGATATTCTCCCATGGAGACGATCGTAGAGATGCTGGATGTAGTCCTGTGGAACGGCTTGCCATGCCATTTCCACCTGGCGCCTCAGTTGGACCAGCGTTCGTGCCGGACGTGCAGACCGCGTGAGACGACGCTTCATCCAGTCCCAAACATGCTCAATGGGGGACAGATCCGGAGTTCTTGCTGGCCAGGGTAGTTGACTTACACCTTCTAGAGCACGTTGGGTGGCACGGGATACATGCGGACGTGCATTGTCCTGTTGGAACAGCAAGTTCCCTTTGCCGGTCTAGGAATGGTAGAACGATGGGTTCGATGACGCTTTGGATGTACCGTGCACTATTCAGTGTCCCCTCGACGATCACCAGTGGTGTACGGCCAGTGTAGGAGATCGCTCCCCACACCATGATGCCGGGTGTTGGCCCTGTGTGCCTCGGTCGTATGCAGTCCTGATTGTGGCGCTCACCTGCACGGCACCAAACACGCATACGACCATCATTGTCACCAAGGCAGAAGCGACTCTCATCGCTGAAGACGACACGTCTCCATTCGTCCCTCCACTCACGCCTGTCGCGACACCACTGGAGGCGGGCTGCACGATGTTGGGGCGTGAGCGGAAGACGGCCTAACGGTGTGCGGGACCGTAGCCCAGCTACGACGGTTGAGAATGGTCCTCGCCGATACCCCAGGAGCAACAGTGTCCCTAATTTGCTGGGAAGTGGCGGTGCGGTCCCCTACGGCACTGCGTAGGATCCTACGGTCTTGGCGTGCATCCGTGCGTCGCTGCGGTCCGGTCCCAGGTCGACGGGCACGTGCACCTTCCGCCGACCACTGGCGACAACATCGATGTACTGTGGAGACCTCACGCCCCACGTGTTGAGCAATTCGGCGGTACGTCCACCCGGCCTCCCGCATGCCCACTATACGCCCTCGCTCAAAGTCCGTCAACTGCACATACGGTTCACGTCCACGCTGTCGCGGCATGCTACCAGTGTTAAAGACTGCGATGGAGCTCCGTATGCCACGGCAAACTGGCTGACACTGACGGCGGCGGTGCACAAATGCTGTGCAGCTAGCGCCATTCGACGGCCAACACCGCGGTTCCTGGTGTGTCCGCTGTGCCGTGCGTGTGATCATTGCTTGTACAGCCCTCTCGCAGTGTCCGGAGCAAGTATGGTGGGTCTGACACACCGGTGTCAATGTGTTCTTTTTTCCATTTCCAGGAGTGTAACAAGTTGAATAGATGGTGATTGGATTAATGCACTACAGTCGTGGCGTTTCTGCCACATTTATCGCCCACATTACGTTTTTATCTCACTTATTCTTGCTATTATTCGGATAAGAACATTCAGTGGCAGCAAGGCAGGGGGAGAGTGCCGTGTACTAAGGGTGCGGCAGATGGTCTCATAGCTTGGTAACGCGAATGCTGGCGGTGACCGTACCATTCAGGAGTATCATATACTCGTATAGACAACCGAGAAATGCATGCTGAGCGTGGCGCGAACCATTACAATGTTGTTAGATAACATTTATTATCTGAACACTGCTATGCTCCCCCAGCCATGCAGACAACGTTAGTTGTACTCATGGTGTAAGTAGGCTGTTTATGTTTTCTTATTGGCAACGTTACGTAGCGCTCTGTATGAAAATCACTGGCTGTGCTGTGTGCAGCCTGTGGCTAGTTTGCGTTGTTGTCTGCCATTGTAGTGTTGGGCAGCGGCAGCTGGGTGTGAACAGCGCGTAGCGTTGCGCAGTTGGACGTGAGCCGCCAGCAGTGGTGGATGTGGGGAGAGAGATAGCTGAGTTTTGAAATTTGTAAGACTGGATGTCAATTATGACTATTATGGTAAATACATTCTTTGTTCTCTATCAAAATCTTTCATTTGCTAACTATGCCCATCAGTAGTTAGTGCCTTCTGTAGTTTGAATCTATTATTTAGCTGGCAGTAGTGGCGCTCGCTGTATTGCAGTAGTTCGAGTAATGAAGATTTTTGTGAGGTAAGTGATTTGTGAAAGGTATAGGTTAATGTTAGTCCGGGCCATTCTTTTGTAGGGATTTTTGAAAGTCAGATTGCGTTGCGCTAAAAATATTGTGTGTCAGTTTAAGGACAGTCATGTATAATTTTTGTAAGGGGGCGTTTCAATGGAAGTTAAACAAAAATTTCGTAAAGTCATTAACAGAAGCAAACACGTAAATGAGAAGGACATTTGAACTTAGACGTTATGCATGGAAGACAACGGACCAATGAGAAGCGTGCGCTGAATAAGCAGGCGCCAAACACTTACTGTAACTCACTACGAGTCTTCTATCGGGTACGAGCGAGGCAATATGCGTCGTTACGGTGAAGTGGAATACGATTCAGATACTTTATTCGTCGCAGTTAACAGTGGCTCTCGAAACGTTTGTGTGTAACAGCTCATTACTTTATATGAAGTATGAACAAATGCAGTACGTGCTTGGGCCGGTATGGTGTAACGAGCTACCGCAAATCATTTTCCAAGCCTCGGTGAACGGTCGTGTGCAATTTTGAACATATTGTAATTTTGTGAATCATTATAATGTGTCTTGTTTCCGTGTTCTGAACATAGCTTCCGTGGAATTTGATTTAATGAATGAACGTAATCAAGCTCTTACTTGAGTTCCTTGATTATCGCTAAACGATAAAGACGAGAAATCAAGTTGCATCCTATGTTCTGATAACTTTATTTCGTAGCACTGGATTTCCTCCCACACTTCCATATAGCTCGCTTCGTTGTTTGCACGTCTAATCCTGCGCCTATATGGAGAAGAAGCCAGTCGGGGGCGAGATCTTCGGGACAACTTCAGAGGACGTGGGGTAAGCAAACCAAAGCTAGTGACGCTAGGAAAGTGAAAAGAGATACCCTAATAAACTGTAATAGGCTTATAGATAGAACTTGGCATTTCTGCAAAGTGGTTTGGGCATTTTACGAAACACAATGTGGGACGCATAGGTAGTCGAAAATTATACTAATACTCCAATGTCTCTACACTTCCACTTTTTTTAAACGCTACACAGTGAAATACACAAAGGGTCTTAAACATTGGTACTAAATCCATACTATGCGTACATATTATCAGTTTCAAGACTGTAAGAAGGAGGAGTTGGGATGTGCGTGTTCATCTGAAGGAACCAAGAAGCTAAGCGAGTAGCAGTAACTTCCCCCAGAAGGAAGCGATATCAGACTGTAATAAACTTTATACGATCGAACTTCCACTGACTTTCCAGTAACATGAATTTTAATGAACTTTGTGTGAGAACCACTAGAATATAAATGAGCCGTACGGTGACGTCAAGAAATTATAGCTTCAAGAAAATGAAAGTACTCTTAAATGTGGAAATGAACTAGAGAGGTTGTAAAGGTCTGAAATAACTCAATATGACAGCGTCTGATACGACATCATGAGGACGAAATACCGTGTGAATTAAGCGGAAATAATCTGACAAAAAAAACCTGGAGTGTAAGGTCGCGAGTTCAGTCTTAGTAAGACGCATTTGAAAGTCTCGTCTTAACAATTATGACAGGAAAAATATTAGTTGCTAATGGCTCGCCATGTGTATCAGCAGGGCGACGGAAAGTGTGTCCGAGAGGTGCAGAGATCAACCATCTGTGGGATGTATATATTACAGCTAACAAAATAGACATTCAAGAAATGTTCAAAACAAACCATGAGCAATGAATAGGAAGTGGTGCGCCACAGTGATTATAAAGATTCGCACCTTCAAGAGCGGAGGCGTACTCTTTCGGAGTTACAACCGCGCAGGCTCTTCAGCTAGATATCCACTCTTAAAGAATGCACATAGAATCATATTGGCGTAACTGAGTGATAAGAAATGATGGAACCGAATGCAAATCTGTTGTCGAGGTTATCGTGAATCTGGATACCATTTAAGGCGTAGCCGCAGACCGCTAGATAATCTGTTTTATAAGCACAGAAAAAGACAGACATCCAGAGACTGAATTTGTGCAGTGGTTCTGGTGGTATGAACTGCAATATCACACACATTTTAGGAGGGGTAGTTGCTCTAAAGGAGAATGATTGTTCCACGCAGACCAGGAATCACGCCAAAGCTAGTTATTTTGACCAGCTGTTTGGCAAAAGCAGTGCTCATACCGAAGATGTGGTTCTCCTAGCCCATTTACCCACTTTTGTTTGCTGTGACGTAAATGCCTGCCCTTGCAAGATCCCGCACACGACAAAGAACCGTAGGTGGCACAGCACCTCAAAAACATCTCGTAACACAGTAAATAACTTCCAGCGAATTTACCATCAAGATTAGCAGTCGTTGCAGTTGTATGCGAATGCGTTAAGGCATTCATGTTAGCTAATCTTGATACAACGCTCTTGGTTCCTCTTATTTTGGGGAATCCTTTCATATTCATTTCCTCTACAATTTCCGATTGGTCCCAAGAGAAATTCTTCACTGAAAGAGGGTTCAAAAATGGTTCACATGGCTCTCAGCACTATGGGAATTAACATCTGAGTCATCAGTCCCCTGGACTTAGAGCTACCTAAACCTAACTGACCTAAGGACACCATACACATCCATACCCAAGGCAGGAATCGAACCTTCGACCGTAGCAAAAAAAATGGTTCAAATGGCTCTGAGCACTATGGGACTGAGGTCAGCAGTCCCCTAGAACCTAGAACTACTTAAACCTAACTAACCTAAGGACATCACGCACATCCATGCCAGAGGCAGGATTCGAACCAGCGACCGTAGCGGTCGCGCGGTTCCAGACTGTAGCGGCTAGAACCGCTCGGCCACAGAGGCCAGCCTGAAAGAGGGGATTAGTTTGTTTATCACGTCTACAAATTTTAGGGCCGATTTCGCGGTTTGTTGTGTATCGTCAAGTTGACTCTTTGATTGAAATTTCGTTATCTTACGTCTTCCAGTTGTGTAGCACTGTGTGAAATTATGAAACTAACCACAGCTTCCCTTGAAATCACTGTAACCTAAATCGCGTGTTTTTTGATTTGAATAATGGAGTAGGAGTGGAGTTTTTTTCTGTCCGGTACTACGATTCACTAGAGACGGGAATTGTGGTTCCCTGCCCGACCAGGATGATGAACTATACCTGTCTCAGTATCTTTTTCCCTTGATTACCACATATCATCGTCATTGTGCTCCTCTTGTAGATTGATACATTGTTCATACAGTCGATCGTATACGATACTACACATTCCACTGACTCATATTGCAGAAAAGCTGATATTTCATCTGCCACTTCTTTCTCACTCTGCGATATTCCTTGAGTTCCTTTCTCACGAAGTGTCAATTTCAGCAACTACTGTTGCAGATATGATGGGATGTTTACTTTGTTTATCGTTGCCATTGCTCTGCTTTCTATTAGCCCTCTCAACAGAAAGAGCTTCACAGCTTGCACAATTCAGAATATGATCGCTCTAGTATGTAGTGGCAGACTGAGAATTGGTGTGCTGGAAGAGAACAGGTGCGCACCCGTGTGAAAAATTAGTTGGAAGAAATTGAAGTGAAAGAGAAAATAAGGTCTTGAAAGGAAGAAGAACAACAGCGGGAGCACTCTTGTGAGTTACTCGTCGACTAAGCAGTTCAGCTAGGCTCCTTAGCCTTATGTGTTGCTCACCATTGGATATCTCCAATCCCGCCCCCTTGTTGCAATTAGCAGCCAATATTGTGGTTACAGCGTAGACAACATGTGGGGCGTCGAATGCCGTAAACATCACTGCCTTTTGTGAACTCGCACTCAAGGGATTCCTTGTGAGAACATTTTTTTTTAATTTTCCGTCTGCTAATGTCTTATTTAAATCTTTGGTTTTTTATTATACTCGAGTTACAGTATCTACTTTTCCTGCTGTGGGTGATTGTGCGCAGTGAGTAACAATGGACATTCAATACCTGGACCTGACTACCAACATGACGACTTCTGACTATTGCTGCCCTCCTCTGTTTTCCTTAATTAACGAACAGGGTCAATAACGAGGCTCCATTTATGGAGTGGAATGAATAATGGCAAATAAAAGAGGCCAGTTTCTTGTTACACTCGAAGAGAAAAAAAGGGACACGTCATGAAGGTATTATCCGAACGGGATGGAAGTCGGCAGTTGTGATTTACATGTACAGACAAGCCAATGATTACAACATCAAAAAAATTCGATGATTTACTCAACAGGCACAGTTTCACAGCTTGCACAATTCAGAATGTGATCGCTTTAGTATGTAATGGCAAACAGTGCTACAAGAGAACAAGTTAGTACCCACGTGGGACAACGGAAATGAAAGAAAAAATAAGGTCTGGAAAGAAAGAAGAACAAGAATGGGAGAGCACTAGGTGGGTGGTTAGAGAAGCCAGAAAGAAAGACGAAACTGAAAGTGAGGAAGAAACACTAAGAATCATCGGAGATATCGGGTGTTTACAGCACTTGTTATGATGATGATGATGATGATTATGATAAATAATTTACCATCACTATCTACATGTAGGAAAGCACCTAGAGAGCCTATGTTGCTTCTGTTGGAAAGTAGGTGCAGACAAAGAACTGTGGTACAAATGGCTTACGTGTTCTGCTTGGAATCAAGCTGAATGTTACTTTATTACCGTATTTCATAAGGTAATAAAGTAACTTGCTGCATTACTTGAGAAGATACCCCAAAACCACGTATGTGATGACTGCTCGCCCAAGCAAAGAACATTCTAAAAAATCTTGATATATGAGTACACATTCCGATGTACCGTTTAAATTCTTTTCAATATTGTAATCTACTGAAAGGAACTGGCAATCAGAGTCGCTATTATTTTCACTCCTGTACGTTTACTATAAGCTTCCCTTCTGAGGATAACAATTCCCCAACGATGAAAATTTAGGATGTGGGGTCGTGCGCTATCGTATCTTTCTGACATTTGCAGTTATACCTAATCCTGTTGTGCCTTTTACATTTAAACTGATGTAGAACAGTAAAAGTAGAAAGACTAGTGCAATCGTACATAGAGATATTTTAGGTTACTTATCACGTCTGCTGGGGTTCAGTATCTTATTATTTCAATTTATGGAAGAACACGTCTTGTTCACACCTAGAGTAATACGGTCGTACACGGAGTATGTGGTATTCTGTAACAGAGTCGAAACAATATCATGCACTGGAACGAGACCCAGTTCCGGTGGATACGACGCTTATTACTCTGTTCATCGCTTCACCAGAAACTATGCTTCCACACAAGAGAAATGATAACCCACATCCGTGACAAAACAGATCCATTCCATTTATTTTACTTGGAGTCGGAGGTCCACATCATATTAAAATTTCGCCATCTCGTCACATCTGCTGTTTCAGAACACAGCATCATGAACAAAACTACGATTATGCTTGATGAACCGGAGATATTATACAATGACGACTTTGTTATAAAATGTGCCGTTGAGGACACAATGTACTCGTACGACAATTTTAAAAACTAGGACAGTGGCTACACACTTAGTGTTGCGTCGAAGAGGGGACACAGAAATACCCTGGGTCATTGACCATTTAAAGAAATTAGCTTTGCTACCAACGTTCTTCCACCATAGACATCGACATAATCTCTTTTAAGATACGGAACTTCAGTGAAAACAACGTCTCCAAGACGTAATCCACCGTATTGGCATCTTCTGAAGATGGGGATAGAGCAAAGCGTCGAAAACCCTACGTTACACAAAAATATTACGGGGAAAGAACGCCTTCTTCTTGCGGATAACATATGGCCTTCTGTCACCATCGCCTTTTGTCTTGATTTTCCTCAATGTTCATTTTCCTAGCTTTCCGTTGCCTCCTTCATATTATCTTTCCAATTGTGTCTCTGGCGACAGCTCCCTGTCGCTGGGGTAGTATGCGTCGTAGTGTCCTTCTGGGTGTTCCGTCTTCATTCATCCCATCCACAAGGCCAAACCGCATCAGCCGTTTTTCTTGGATGTTGTCGCATATCACCCTTTGTCGGATGATGTTATTTTTTATCCCATCCATTCCACAATGATAGAACTTGAACTTAAGGGATCCATCCGAGTGGCAAACAGGTTTTAATTTTCTTTTTTTTCTCCAGGCCTCTGCTCCGTCTCATACATGTCCTTCGTCATCGTTCTTCTTATCACTTTGTTCCACAGAACAAGGTTCATTGCCCTTCTTACAGCTCTTTTTTTGTTAATCTTACCAATTATTTCGTCGTTAGTGTGCCCTCTCTATCACAGAACTTCCCAAGGTATTATGCCTTCCTCATCTACCATTACTTTTCCATCTGCCTCCAAATTATTTACTTTCCCTGTTACAGTGACCAAGTATTCACACCTCTTCATACTCATTTTATTCCATTCCTCTTTAAACTTTCTTATCAAGCAGCTCGAATAATTCTCATCTTTTGGCAGAAAAACATGTTTTACTGCTCTCTGTCACTCCCATAGTACGGCATTTACTACGTCAGATTGCAGGACTGCTAGCTTAAAAAGAATCTCTGAAAGCCCCTGTCCCTGCCACAAACTTTCCAAGTCCTCCCAATTTTTCCTCTTGCTACTTTACTTCCATATAATTTCGTACCAACCTGTAGTAATCTTTGCTCCAACTCCACCTCTTTAAACATTTAACACAGTTCGTTGCTAGGTACATTAATACATGCTTTTTCTAAATCAGTCGGTGCAGCATGCGTCTCCAACCAAACCTTCCCTTTCTTTGACACCATGTCATATTTCCCCATTCCGAAGCAGAAGTTTGAAATTTTGTTCGAAGGTAACTAGAAGCTTCCTCCGAGGCATAAGGTGGGTTAATGTTGTCACACTGGCACCAAGTTTCAACACAATTCTGCCCAACGCCACCGAAGAAGTGTTACAAGATACGAAGGTCGTCGTGACCTCCCTACCCCACTTCTTCTGATTCTTTTACGGTGGAGTTTAGAAACGGGGTGAAAACACGCATATTTCTTATGAGTAGAAGGGGAAAACATTTCAAGCTCATCACCACTCGGAATCGACACGAAAGGCCTCCTCAGGCGATGCTACAAGAGACGTAAATGAAACCACCCCTTCCTTTGAGGAGTTTGCATACATATCGCGCTGGAAAAAGAGTTCGAATGGCTCTGAGCACTATGGGACTTAACATCTGAGGTCATCAGTCCCCTAGAACTTAGAACTACTTAAACCTAACTAACCTAAGGACATCACACACATCCATGCCGGAGGCAGGATTGGAACCTGCGACCATAGTGGTCGCGCTGTTCCAGACTGAAGCGCCTAGAACCGCTCAGCCACACCGGCCGGCGGAAAAGAGTGTTCAGGGTGACAGTACCGACACTCCCCGCGGCATTGATCCATTGTCTACGGACATCATGTGGCTGCTACCCCGTTGAATGTTATCTGACCCTTTTGGAATGTAGTGCGACCGCAGTTTTTCCTTTGAAATACAGGGTGTAACACTAAGGACCTTCAAAACTATTCGACGAAATTTTAAAGCGATCCGAAGCGGCAAAGTGTTTTATGCTTTTTTAGCCTTTCTGTTTCGCGCGGCGTTGTTTGTGAAATATTTTCCCCGGCGAACCATAAGACCACCACTTGATTTCAACGCTGGGCGTTGCGTTTCTGACTTCCTTCTCCGAGGCGTCGAAAGAAGGGGTGAAACTTAGGTAAGAGGGAAGTGCACGTCCACGGTGGCGTTATGCAGAATTGTGGTGAAATCTGATGGCCATGTGACTCGATCACACCATAACTCACTCCACACTTCACATCTTCACATGAATTTCCGTGCTCTGGCCTTTTTTCCGCATGTGTTGATACCTTGCTGTTTGAAACGTCGGCGTCCCCGAGTGTGACATCGCACGGCGTCCCGCTGGTGTAACATTACAGAGGAAAGTTGTATGCACTTAGAGCCAAATTTCGCACTTCTACGTCGCAATGTAGGAAAATGACGAGGTCTCCGAAATTTGATCTTTTATTTTTTTGGACACTGTGCTTTAGAGTTTATTCTTCTATCGAAAGAGAGCACTGCCAGTCCTCTATAGTTACTTGGATCTTTACGTTACACTTCCTTATGCACCGGTGCTACGTAACACGTGGTCCATTTTGATGGAACATCCTCTCCACTAAATACTCTTTCAAATAGCTTCCTTATCTCACTCCTACTCTTGCATCCTCGTCTCCCAACTAGTGAAAATTCAGACTGAGTTTTGTGGAAAAAAGTTTCAAAATTCTTTGTCAAATGACCATGACTAATATTATTATGATATCACATTTCAATAATTGAGACTCACATTGGCTTAATTGTTATTCATGCCTCAGCACTCCGCGCACAACCAGTCATACCATTCACATATTCACATCTTTCTTCCCACATCTAAATTTTTTCCTTTTCGACGTCTCTCTTTTTACGTTTCTAGTTAGGGTCACATATCTCTCACAACTGTGATTATCATTTACATTCAGGAACTATCGAGTGACGTGGCGCAGTGGTTAACATATTGGACATTGATGCGGTAAGTCGACGATTATAATTGGCCTCTGGCCATTCTGATGTAGGTTTTCTGTGATTTCCCTAAGTCACTCTAGGCAGATACTGCGATGGTTCCTCTGAAAAAGGCACGGCCGATATCTTTCCCGGTCCTTTCGTAATCCGAGGTTGTTTCTCGTCTGTCATGACCTCACTGTTGACGAGACCTTCAACGATAATGTTCCTTCATTTTTCGTGCAGGAACATCAAATTAGTTTCTTTATTCCTTTCAGTCATCTGTGGTATTTTAACATCGCATCGAACTGGTTTCTTTGTCTTTATCCATGGACTTTCTTTGTTGCTTCGTCTATAGTCTTCATATTCCTACTATAATCTCCGCATTCTCCAATTTTTTGACAGCCTCCGTCAATAGAAGAAGAGCTTAGTACTACCTTCCCTTTGACTGCCCATGTCACACCATGTGATGTCTCGCTAATCAGCTCGTTGCGTTCTCTTCAGCTCGCCACTGCTCAAAGTACAGGGGAATGAATTTTACATTTCACCAGATAAGGATCACTTCCAGAATCTGCCCCTTTTTTAACTCTCACATCCTGAAATTTAAATTAGTCTTTTGCCTCTATATCAGACAATCTGTAAATGATTTGTAATTGATATTCTTGTGAACAAATAACATATTTTCCACTCGTAATCCGTATTGCTCCAAAGACTCCACAAACATTCTCAACTCTCGTCCGTAACATCCTTCCCATATACGACAACAGCTTTACTATCCCCCTCTTTCCCTATTCAGCTAAAAAAACTAACCTGCCAGTATTAGTTAAGGACCACTTGGAACGATTTCTACAGTTGCTAACAGTATCTGTTCAAAATGTTCTTGTACCTTCAACGGCGCGTCGAACAATGCCAAGAAATCGATGAAGCATTTACCAAGAATGGCGCCATTAAAAACTGCGTTCTCAGTTCGGGCAATGGACTTAGGTCTAGTATTTAACATCCAGTGCCCATTATATGCAGTTCCTTTCGCAATGTTAGCTCGAAAACTGGTTGTGATGGACGTCCCTTCACTGACAGCAGCAAATCCTGCAAGGTTTGAAATAGATTAAGTACATTGTTACTGACAGTGTGGGACGCTCATCTCCGGAACCTGACTGTTCCGATCTTTTGGCAGCCACTGTTCTTACGCCAACTTAGACGGTTGCGTTGGTAAACCATTCCTTTTAGACACGCTAGACATTCCGCGTTGATACACCAATAAATCGGGCAACTTCACTCACGTTATTGTGCTGCGCAGGTCCCAATTCAATGTCTCCTTCTGTCTTACATTACTCATTCCATACAACCAAGTGGGAAACGCAAATCATTTCTTCAACTGATGTTGTCTTATTGTCCGCAGTTGCGTATAATATTATGCTGAAAATACTCGCGTTACGTCCGTTCACACACAACGTAATGAAATGATTTTTATCACCCCATGCGCGACTCACCATTATTTACTTTTGAAAGGCACCATCCGCGGAGAACTGTATAGATGCTGCTCTACATGTGATCTTGTTCGTGTTCTGATTTTTAGAACTATTCTACTTTCTGTTATTCGAGTTTTCATTAGCATAGCCCTGATAAAATGAACCCTCGTGTACTTCATGTCATCAAAACATGAAAATTTTCGTCAATATCTACCTGGGCTCAGTACGATGCACTTTTCCTTGTGATTACCTTTTTCATGCATTACAAAAAATGTAAATCTGGATACGTCTTATAGTAATCATAACACAGCAACGAAACTTGAAATTAAAAGTAAGTATCTAATATGACTGTGAAATAGAGATCAGTAGAGGATACTAAACCTGGTACGTTCAGTCAAGATCTCGACTAATATAACTTATTTACGAGAACAATTTTAGAATATTTTGGATAACAGCAGCATAATGCTGCCCGAAATACCAAAACCATTCGCTCCGCGATGTTTGTCGGCACATTCATGCGAAAAATGTATTCTGCTTTCAGTGCGTCCTTTCTTTTATTCATGCGGTGTCTTTTATTATCGCGGAAAATTGAACCTTTGTTCGCTTTGATCAGTATTGATGAATTTTACCCGGCTCTAAGCCAGCAACGTTAACAGAGACCTAAAGTGAGAAAAATACGGTGGGGTCTTGGCACCTACGATTGAAAATATTACACTGGAATTTTATAGGTTGAATGTGGATTAACATGTACGTAACTGTAATTGTAACGATGTGTGCTTGATGTCTAGCTGCATGGTAAATTTCTCACTCGGATATCATTTGTCAAGCACGTACAGTACAAGCTCCATCAATGTCAACAATTTCGCCGGCGCATACCGGTTTATGTATGGCTCGTAAACTGAGTAGAGTAGCTGTCATCAGAATTCAAGACGATTTTGCAAGGTGTGAAGAACTTTCAATTAGTAGATAGGTTTCTAGACAGAGGGTCGACTGTATGTTTGTGTGAAAACTACAGAATCAATGAGCCGGACTGTATCCCGAACTTGAAACTGTTCCTTCGACGAAGACTGGGAAGTACACTGCTGAGCAAAATTTCAGGACGAAAATAACTTTCGCATCATATGTCACAGCCGAGTAACACAGCCCGCTATACTTAGAAAGAACTACTGTAGAATAGTACAGAAGATAACTGAAAGACAAATGCAATGAGACAAGGAGAAAAGATACTTTCATTCAAAGACAATAATTACACTGAATGATACGCGATTTATGATGGTCTACATCTACATCGACACAGGTACTCCGCAAGCCACCGTACGGTGCTTGGCGCCGGGTACCCTGTACCACTACTTATGAATTCCTTTCCTGGTCTACTTGCAAACACAGCGACGGTAAGATGACTATCTATATGCCTCCGTATAAGCCCTAATTTCTCCGATCTTATTTTCGCGCTTCTTACGCGCAATGTACTGTATGTCGGCAGCAGTAGAATCTTTCCGCAGTCATACTCAAATGCCGGTTCTCTAAATTTCCACAACAGTGCTTCTGGAAAAAGAACATCGGCTTCCTTCCAGGGATTCCCATTTCACTTCCCGAAGCACTTATGTGTTGTTCCAACCTTCGGGTAACAAATCTAGCAGCCCGGCTCTGAATTCCTTCGATGCCTTCCTTCTGTCGGACCTGGTATGGATTCCAAATACTCGAGCAGTACTCATGAGTAAGTGGCACCAGCGTCCTGTATGCGGTTTTCTTTAAAGGTGAACCAATCTTTTCTCAAATTCTCCCAATAAACCGAAGTCGAAAATTCGCCTTGCCTACCGCAGTTCCCAAATGCTCGTTCCACCTCATACCGCTTTGCAACGTCACGCCCAGATTTGACAGTGTCAAGCAGGATACTGTATCCGAACATTACAGATTTTATGTTCCTACTCCATACGTACTAACGTCCATTTTTCCCCTATTAGGGCTAGAGATTTTGGTCATACATGAAGAACACCTGTGGCAAGACGCAATCAGTACCTTCACTGCGCGATGGCAACGGTGGACTCACTGATGATAGTGCCACAAAAGCAGAGTTATTAAACATGGTTTTCCGACACTCCTTCAACAAAGAAGAAGAAGTTAATATTGCTGAATTACAATCAAGAACAATTGCCACGATGAGAAGCATAGAAGTAGATATCCTCAGTGCAGCAAAGCAGCTTAAATCACTAAATAAAGGCAAGGCCTCCGGTTCAGATTGTGTACCAGCTCCATATTTAGCAATTATACAGGGCTATCACAAATGATTGAAGCGATTTCATAAATCCACTGTAGCTCCATTCATTGACATATGGTCACGACACACTACAGATACGTAGAGAAACTCATAAAGTGTTGTTCGGCTGAAGCCGCACTTCAGGTTTCTGCCGCCAGAGCGCTCGAGAGCGCAGTGACACAAAATGGCGACAGGAGCCGAGAAAGCGTATGTCGTGCTTGAAATGCACTCACATCAGTCAGTCATAACAGTGCAACGACACTTCAGGACGAAGTTCAACAAAGATCCACCAACTGCTAACTCCATTCGGCGATGGTATGCGCAGTTTAAAGCTTCTGGATGCCTCTGTAAGGGGAAATCAACGGGTCGGCCAGCAGTGAGCGAAGAAACGGTTGAACGCGTGCGGGCAAGTTTCACGCGTAGCCCGCGGAAGTCGACGAATAAAGCAAGCAGGGAGCTAAGCGTACCACAGCCGACGGTTTGGAAAATCTTACCGTTTACAATTGCTACAAGCCCTGACACCCGATGACAAAGTCAAACGCTTTGAATTTTCGGCGCGGTTGCAACAGCTCATGGAAGAGGATGCGTTCAGTGCGAAACTTGTTTTCAGTGATGAAGCAACATTTTTTCTTAATGGTGAAGTGAACTGGCACAATGTGCGAATCTGGGCGGTAGAGAATCCTCACGCATTCGTGCAGCAAATTCGCAGTTCACCAAAAGTTGACGTGTTTTATGCCATCTCACAGTTAAAAATTTACGGCCCCTTTTTCTTCTGCGAAAAAAAAAAAAACGTTACAGGACACGTGTATCTGGAATGCTGGAAAATTGGCTCATGCCATAACTGGAGACCGACAGCGCTGACTTCATCTTTCAACAGGATGGTGCTCCACCGCACTTCCATCATGATGTTCCGCATTTCTTAAACAGGAGATTGGAAAACCGATGGATCGGTCGTGGTGGAGATCATGTCATGTCCTTTACGCTCTCCCGACTTAACCCCATGCGATTTCTTTCTGTGGGGGTATTTGAAAGATTCAGTGTTTAAACCTCCTCTACCAAGAAACGTGCCAGAACTGCGAGCTCGCATCAATGATGCTTTCGAACTCATTAATGGGGACATGCTGCGCCGAGTGTGGGAGGAACTTGATTATCGGCTTGATGTCTGCCGAATCACTAAAGGGGCACATATCGAACATTTGTGAATGCCTAAAAAAACTTTTTGAGTTTTTGTATGTGTGTGCAAAGCATTGTGAAAATATCTCAAATAATATAGTTATTGTAGAGCTGTGAAATCGCTTCAATCATTTGTAATAACCCTGTATACAACCCCTCTCTCACGAAAGATTACGCGATAGGTGACACAAATCTGAGGACGGCTCAAAAATCGTTGAAATGGCTCTGAGAACTATGGGACTTAACATCTTAGGTCATCAGTCCCCTAGAACTTAGAACTACTTAAACCTAACTAACATAAGGACATCACACACATCCAGGCCCGAGGCAGGATTCGAACCTGAGACGGTAGCGGTTGCGCGATTTCAGACTGAAGCGCCTAGAACCGCTCGGCCACACCGGCCGGCCATTAGGGCTGCAAATTCAACCAAATACTTAGGGATTACAATTACGGATAACCTAAATTGGAAAGAACACATAGAGAGTGTTGTGGGTGTTGCAAACCAAAGACTGCGATTCATTGGCAGAGCACTTTGAAGGTGCCACAGGTCTACTAAAGAGACTGCTTTCACCACGCCTGTTCGACCTATTCTGGAGTACTGCTATGCTATGTGGGATCTGCATAAGATGGGACTGACGGATGACATCGAAAAAGTTCAAAGAAGGGCAGCTCGTTTTGTATCATCACGAAATAGTGGAGATACCGCCACAGATATGATACGTGAATTGGAGTGGCAATCATTAAAATAAAGTCGGTTTTCGTTGCGATGGGATATTCTCATGAAATTTCAATCATCAGTTTTCTCCTCCGATTGCGAAAAGTGACCGAGCGGTTGTAGGCGCTACAGTCTTGAAACGCGCGACCGCCACGGACGCAGGTTCGAATCCTGCCTCGGGCATGGATGTGTGTGATGTCCTTCGGTTTAAGTAGTTCTAAGTTCTAGGGGACTGATGACGTCAGAAGTTAAGTCCCATAGTGCTCAGAGCCATTTGAACCATTTTTTTGAATGCGAAAACATTCTGTTGGCACCCACCAACATAGGGAGAAATGACCATCACGATAAAATAAGAGAAATCAGGGCTCGCACAGAAAACTTTACGTGTTCGTTTATCCCGCGCGCCTTTCGAGAGTGGAACGGTAGAAAGACCTTGGCCAAAAGGTCGGTGAAGAATTCTTGCAGTAGGTGTTCCACTTCTCCACTAGTGCGATTTACAACATGTAGGTGATCGTTAGTGATCGTGGACGTGCTGCAATACGTTTCCCCAACGCATCACACGGATGCTCGATGAGATGTAAGTGGAGCAACTGGCGGTCCAGTCCATTCGCCAAATATCCTCTCGTTCCAAAATGCTCCTTCGCCAACGCTGTTCCATGAGATCGCGCATTGACATCCACCAAATGAAGCCAGGACCGAATGCAACTATGATAAGACACACATGGGTGAGGATCAGTGTGTCACAAAAATGGTTCAAATGGCTCCAAGCACTATGGGACTTAACACCTAAGGTCATTAGTTCCCAAGACTTAGAACTAATTAAACCTAACTGCCCTAAGAACATAACACACATCCATGCGCGAGACAGGATTAGAACCAGCGACCGTAGCAGCAGCACGGATCCGGACTGAAGCGCCTAGAACCGCTCGGCTACAGCGGCCGGCGCAGTGTGTCACAAAATCATTGACGTGTGAGTGTTCTTTGCTCAACGATTTGGAGGTCATGGTATCGATGTAACGCTATGCCTCGGCCAACCTTAACACCCGGACCACCAAAACGATTTGATAGTACTGGACGTTTTCTGCACCCAGGAACACTGTCAAACGTGATCAATATTTTTCTGTATACCAAAATATCAACAACAGTTTGACAATATGTGATGGTTATCGATTTCTTGGGACAAATATGGTCCCAAGTTTCCATTTATTCTTTTATACGCATATCTATGACTATCTAAAATAACACTCAACTTTGTGATGTACGATCATGTAACCAGCTGTGTCCTCAGTCAAAACTGTTTGTCTTCACGGTTACCAATTATTCATTGTATATACTGTTTCTAATATCTACGACAGTCTTTTTGCTGACGCGTTGTCCTTATCTTGGTTTTCTTCTGTATGCGGACACCACAAGGTGGCCTGTTAACAAATGAAACTGACTGAATAATAAATTCTGGAGTAAAATATCCATGTGATGTCATGAGTTTTCAACATTCCCTAAATGCTGCAGATCATCGCCTCCTTAAAACAATGTAACTTTGCTTACACTAAGCGCCCACGAAAGTTCCCTGTGCCTCACGGTATAAAAGTGTCATCATTACATCTGAGTAAGTTCTTCAAGTTGCTCCTATTGTATATAACTAGGATAGTTCATTCACTGCTGCGACTTATACACGATGGCTAGCAGAACTTAATGCTTTTTTTTCTGACAGCGTAGTAAAACCTAGTGGTGACGGTATTATACAGTATTATGGGTTCAATAATATCCAAACCGGTCCTTGGCTGCACACCAAGATTCCACAATCTGAACTGCGACGCCAAGAAGCGACCAATCGAGAATCGATGAAGTTGCATTTCCCCTACTACCGCGACAATCTTCCAATTCATACAATCTTAAATGACGCGCCTCCAGACTTCTTGATATCATGCACTGCCTTGTGGCATAGTGAAAGAAAGACCGAGGAGTTTGACATTAAAGAACAGTGGTTCAAGGGATGGAAAGTTGCAACAATAAAAGATCAAGGTGTTCAAGATCCATCTGTCAGTCAACCACGATTTGATCTGAAGATAAGTGAGTGTACAAGACTGAAGGGAGGATTCCCAGTTACACCAAGTCTAATGTTATAATGCACAAATGAGGCCTCCATAACCCTCCAGCCTACGATTTTGGGGCCCAAAATCAAATCGTTCAGCATGCTGTCAGGGACTGCCCCATGTGGAAGTTTCCAGGAACTTCCAGTGGCACTATCAAAGAAGCTCCCTCTGCTACCAGTTAGCTTCATTCACTAGGTGTTGATATCTGTTTAAATCCATCTGCTTTAATTATCAGTACTAATTTTATAGTTTAAATGTTCTCATTTTAGTATTATTGAATTATTAATTTTTGTAAGTTAAACAAATTTGTCTGTGCTTAAATCCTTAAATCAGTAATTGTAATCTGTACATCTTTCCCAATATTTACTTTTGTCGCCATACGCCAAATAAATAAATATTAAATTTATTTTTGTCATATTCCAAATTTATGAGCTGACATGCAACAGGATGTCAGTCAAACTGTAATTTAACTATTAACTGTAAAACTGTGTAACAGTGTGTGAATAAAATCGAGTGGTAATGTACTGTAGAAGCCACTACATAAGCAAGCGCTAAAATTCACATAACCCTATACGACTTCTATGTACCTTTTAAAGTTTTTTGGCTAAAGAGCAGACTGCTCTTCCGCTACTAGACCACTCTCGTCCCCCTAGAATGAGCGAAAGAAACAACTGTAAATAAAATAATTCAGGCGTTATCCATTTAACTTTAAAAATTTCTTTCCTTCGAAGAACTTTTCACGGAACGAGAATCAGAAAGCTCTGATCAGGTATATTATATCTGAAATCAACATCCCTTTTTCTCAACACATGGTAGTCTTACAGGATTGAACGAGGTATTGTTAGAGTCCTTTTAACCTGATTGTGAGATTGTACACCGATTTTGCGCTATAGCGTACTATTTGTGCAAAATTTTGACGTAAAAGAGACTTTTAACTATCAGAGGCCTAATGACATCATGGATGCCCAGATCCATATCAATAATTTACGAAGCTAACTTATTAATTGAGAATAGGGGACTTCCCTTTGGTATTATATTGTTACAAATACTATTTTATTTGTTTTAAAGTTCTCATTAATTGGATAATTTGTGTAGAACGCTGTCATAGATAAAATCCCTGACCGCTGCAGTAGTCCATTAGCTCGGCTCGGCGTCAGGTTCGCTTTTCTAAACGAATATACTTTCTCAATCCAGAAACATATTTTCCTTTGTCGCCTTGAATTTTGATTTACCTTGCTGCCACCACGGCCTAACGTTGTTACAGAAAGCGCGAGCTGCAATTAAACTCAAAATACATTACAGGTTACTGTTGTTTTACAGATTTACCAGGTGAGAAGCGAACACTAGGTTGTAAAACTTCCTGGCAGATTAAAACTGTGTGCCCGACCGAGACTCGAACTCGGGACCTTTGCCTTTCGCGGGCAAGTGCTCTACCAACTGAGCTACCGAAGCACGACTCACGTCCGGTACTCACAGCTTTACTTCTGCCAGTACCTCGTCTCCTACCTTCCAAACTTTACAGAAGCTCTCCTGCGAACCTTGCAGAACTAGCACTCCTGAAAGAAAGGATATTGCGGAGACATGGCTTAGCCACAGCCTGGGGGATGTTTCCAGAATGAGATTTTCACTCTGCAGCGGAGTGTGCGCTGATATGAAACTTCCTGGCAGATTAAAACTGTGTGCCCGACCGAGACTCGAACTCGGGACCTTTGCCTTTCGCGGGCAAGTGCTCTACCAACTGAGCTACCGAAGCACGACTCACGTCCGGTACTCACAGCTTTACTTCTGCCAGTACCTCGTCTCCTACCTTCCAAACTTTACAGAAGCTCTCCTGCGAACCTTGCAGAACTAGCACTCCTGAAAGAAAGGATATTGCGGAGACATGGCTTAGCCACAGCCTGGGGGATGTTTCCAGAATGAGATTTTCACTCTGCAGCGGAGTGTGCGCTGATATGAAACTTCCTGGCAGATTAAAACTGTGTGCCCGACCGAGACTCGAACTCGGGACCTTTGCCTTTCGCGGGCAAGTGCTCTACCAACTGAGCTACCGAAGCACGACTCACGTCCGGTACTCACAGCTTTACTTCTGCCAGTACCTCGTCTCCTACCTTCCAAACTTTACAGAAGCTCTCCTGCGAACCTTGCAGAACTAGCACTCCTGAAAGAAAGGATATTGCGGAGACATGGCTTAGCCACAGCCTGGGGGATGTTTCCAGAATGAGATTTTCACTCTGCAGCGGAGTGTGCGCTGATATGAAACTTCCTGGCAGATTAAAACTGTGTGCCCGACCGAGACTCGAACTCGGGACCTTTGCCTTTCGCGGGCAAGTGCTCTACCAACTGAGCTACCGAAGCACGACTCACGTCCGGTACTCACAGCTTTACTTCTGCCAGTACCTCGTCTCCTACCTTCCAAACTTTACAGAAGCTCTCCTGCGAACCTTGCAGAACTAGCACTCCTGAAACAAAGGATATTGCGGAGACATGGCTTAGCCACAGCCTGGGGGATGTTTCCAGAATGAGATTTTCACTCTGCAGCGGAGTGTGCGCTGATATGAAACTTCCTGGCAGATTAAAACTGTGTGCCCGACCGAGACTCGAACTCGGGACCTTTGCCTTTCGCGGGCAAGTGCTCTACCAACTGAGCTACCGAAGCACGACTCACGTCCGGTACTCACAGCTTTACTTCTGCCAGTACCTCGTCTCCTACCTTCCAAACTTTACAGAAGCTCTCCTGCGAACCTTGCAGAACTAGCACTCCTGAAACAAAGGATATTGCGGAGACATGGCTTAGCCACAGCCTGGGGGATGTTTCCAGAATGAGATTTTCACTCTGCAGCGGAGTGTGCGCTGATATGAAACTTCCTGGCAGATTAAAACTGTGTGCCCGACCGAGACTCGAACTCGGGACCTTTGCCTTTCGCGGGCAAGTACTCTACCAACTGAGCTACCGAAGCACGACTCACGTCCGGTACTCACAGCTTTACTTCTGCCAGTACCTCGTCTCCTACCTTCCAAACTTTACAGAAGCTCTCCTGCGAACCTTGCAGAACTAGCACTCCTGAAAGAAAGGATATTGCGGAGACATGGCTTAGCCACAGCCTGGGGGATGTTTCCAGAATGAGATTTTCACTCTGCAGCGGAGTGTGCGCTGATATGAAACTTCCTGGCAGATTAAAACTGTGTGCCCGACCGAGATTCGAACTCGGGACCTTTGCCTTTCGCGGGCAAGTGCTCTAGGTTGTAGCCTACACATTTCGCATTTATTTAATTCATTGTATTTTATATTCCTGTTTCTGATTAAACTTCTCTTCAACAACATGTAAACATAAATATTACGTTCGAAAGTTAATAACGAGCAATAATGCATGGAGATGTATACACAAGGATGTATCATAAATTCATGATTATTACTTCGCGTCGTTCGGTTAAAATTCTTGGCTATTCATGTAACGTCTTGGGGGCCATATTGCTGAGGTCATCGGTCCCTAACCTTACACACTACTTAATCTAACTTATGCTAAGGGCAACACACACACCCATGCCCGAGGGAGGACTCTAACCTCCGACAGGAGGAGCCGCGCGTAACGTGACAAGACGCCTAGGACCGCACGGCTACACCGGGTGGCGTTCAGTTCATTTTTAAAGATAGTTGGTTAGTTGATAGGGTAGAGGTGACCGAACGGTGAGGTCTAGGTACTATCGGATTAGGGAAGGATGGGGAAGGAAATCGGTTGTACCCGTCCAAAGGAACCGTCCCAGCATTTAGAGAAATCACGGAAAACCTAAATCAAGATGGCCGGACGCGGGTTTTTAACGATGTTTTCTCTATACCACCACAGTTACGCTTATCCCACCGACTACACTTATTCCGAATACTGCCTTTATTTGAAATTATGAAAGTGCGAAAGTTTCGTTCGGGTCAGATTTGAAACTTTTTGGCAGATTAAAACTGTGTGCCGGACCGAGACTCGAACTCGAGACCTTTGCCTTTCGCGGGCAAGTGCTCTACCATCTTAGCTACCCAAGCACGACTCACGACCCGTCCTCACAGCTTCAATTCTGCCAGTACCCCGTCTCCCACTTTCCAAACTTCACAGAGGCAAAGGTCCCGAGCTCGAGTCTCGGTCCGGCACACAGTTTTAATCTGCCAGGAAGTTTCATATCAGCGCACACTCCGCTGCAGAGTGAAAATCTCATTCGGGTCAGATTTGTCAGATATTGACGGAAATTTCTTCCCTGGTGATGTGACATGAGATGTATTGAATGATCAGTGAGAGTGGGTTGTAGAGAAATGAAGAGGATTTTGCTGTTAAAAAAAAAATACTTTTTGACCAGACTTCCCGCGAAGATATTTTGTTAGCGTTGTAGAGAGTGCCTTTTGTCCCGGTGTCCTTAGAAATGACACCCTCGTTCGCAATTTCTCAGCACGTTCGTTGTAGTTACACGTTGATACTTCCATCTCGCGCGGTACTCCCGGCCCCTCTCGGAGATCAAATACCCTCCGCGCCGTTATTACTGCCTCTCGTGCGCCAGCCGCGGTGGCTACGCCTCCGTCCCCTTGTCGTCCGGCGTATTTACAACCGACCGCAGCGCGGCGTCGCTGTTTTACGCGTCTGGTGCGCCGCCAAAGCGGTGGCAATTCCACAATAAATATCGCGCGCCGCGGGTTGCAGACGCAAAACGAAAACGCCGAATGGGGGTGCGGACAGCGAGAGCGCTGCGTTGCGCGCCGGCGACTGGCCGCGGCAGAGCGGGTGGCCCGCTTTTCAGGCGTCGCGGAGGAACGGGCGCGCCCGCAGCAGACGTCGGGCGCATTCTGCGCGGACGCTGTTATTCGCGCACCGAAAAATATAACTCTCGCCTGGACTTAACGCGAATGAGAACTGGCAGCTTAAGCTCCGCTGCCGGCTGGTACGAATACGCCACAGCAGCTTCGCGAGGTGTTTAATCCGTCTCGTGCCCTTCTACGAATAAGTGCGCTACTCGTCGTGTAGCATTTAAAAAAACCGCGTCTAGAGACTCAGACTCAGCGTAGCCTTAACATGTTTATTTTGCGTGGAGAAAATACAGTTTAAATTGTACTGTGCGTGGAAGATTAAATCGAGGCACGTACACGTAATTTTTTTTTATTTTTTTTTTTTTTTTTTTTGGGCCCAACGACTGCCCGCACATATAATAGACGGGAAGATATCTTCGTAAGTTTATCACAGTGCCACGTGATACTCCGGATTTGTGTTGATTGTGGTAAGAGGAAAGTAGGCGACATATCTTCTCAAAATTAGTTTAGAAAACGTGAGGATGTAGATTGATAGCCACAGCATAACAGATCACGTGAGAGTTGGTGTGGTACATATAAACATCGAAAATTGGAAAATCCAGGATGGAATGGCCGCCACACCCAGTCTTTTAATTTCTTTTATTTCTCTCCTTTCCGCTACTTACCCCTCCCCCCCCCCACCCCCGCACTTCTCTCCAGCCCTTCGTCTAAACTGCAACACTCGACTGTCCGCCACTCCGACCATACTATACCTCCCCCTCCCCGCTCCAGCCTCCTCCTTACCCCTACCCAGACGTCACTCCCATCATGCACTGGTGCTGCTGTTCACAGTGCGGTCTCAGCTCTCTGAGACAGCAGACGTGTGTGCAAGTTGCGTTTATGTGTGTGTGTGTGTGTGTGTGTGTGTGTGTGCGTGTGTGCGTGTTTGTATGTGTGTCTACTGCTGACAAAGGCCTTAATGGCCGAAAGCTTTAATTGTGTGAATCTTTTTACTGTGCCTATCGTGGCTCAGCATCTCCGCTATATGTAAACAAGGGGCACACGTCGTAAAAGTACCGTCCATTCCCCATATTCCCCATGCGTCTTCTACGAGGGCTATTCGGAAAGTAAGGTCCGACTGGTCGCGAAATAGAAACTGCTGTGAAATTCAAAAATTTTTTATTTGAAACAATTACCTACACCTTCCATCTACCTCTCTCCATAGTCGCCGCTCATACTTAGACGTTTGTTGTAGCGTTGTACCAACTTTCCAATGTCCTCGTCATACAAGGCAGCCTCTTGTTCTTTTCTCCAAATCTCTGCGCTGCTCTACAGCTCGTTGTCTGTGCCAAAATGTTGTCTTCATAGCCAGCGGTTCGTGAGAGCAGAAACGAAACTCAGTGGGAGCCAATTACGTGCTGTATTGTTGGTAATCAAACATTTACCATCGAAAACGTTGCAGGAGCATCTTTATTGCCGCTGCAGAGTGCGGGCGAGAAATGTCATGAAGAAGGAAATGCATGACAGGCACATTATGTGTGCTGAATAGCTTCAATATAAATCTCTCACCAGACCGTCACACTTGGTGGGAGACACTTTTCTTCTAGGCATCTTTTTGTCCTCACTGTGCGCTCAAAACCGAAAAGAGCCACGTGACGCAATCGACGGGCTTACTAAAGACACTACCCAACAGATCTGTGCAAAGTTTCATCGGATTGTCACTGTCGTTCCCATTTTGCGATCGATCGGACCTTTCTTTCCAAATGGCCCTCGTAACAGTTCTTTCCCTCTCGCAGGCACGTTGGTTACACCTGTCTTAACCGTAATTAAGGCTGAGGTTTCTCTAAATCTGTTAAATGATTTGTGTTTCTCAGGGATGCCGCAATAATTAGTTTTCATGGTGCATTGTGAGCCACTACACTTTGTCATAGTCATAATGCAATGGTTACGCATTAACTATAAACTCACTGACGTGCCATGTACACTTGATAGCACAAACAATTGTTATGACTGAAATTTGTGTTACACGCCATGTTACGTAGGAACTTGTCACGTTACGGGGTGCACACATCTGCTCATAAAAGTAAATAGCACTTGTAGTAGTGAATGCAGTGGTCTGGTTAACACCTTTTGGACAGATAGCACAACCACATTCTCTCTAAAACGACAAAAGGATACTCCACCGCGTTATTCGCAGTATTGCAGACCGTAACGAGATATTCTCCTCTAGCATTACTTTCACTCAACAGTAGTCGTCGATGCTAGTATTATTTTTGTGATTTTGTACATGTCAGAATTATCTCAGTTGCTTTCCTGAAAATTTTCATATAATTTTATACACAGATGTTAAATTTCAGGCTAAAATTTATGAAAAGGAATTGCCTTAAAAATATTTAAATTTCAATGTTATAATCGATATGTACTAGTTCTGAATGTACAAATAAAATAATTTTTTAGACCCATTTAAAATTACGAATTATTTGCGCACTTAAAATTTCTATTATTAATTACGCAATCGCCGGCCTGAGTGGCCGAGCGGTTCTAGGCGCTACAGTCTGGAACCGCGCTCTCGGTCGTTAAGTGAAGGCCGCCGGCCACTGCGTTGTCCGTGTTGAGAGGTAATGCCTAAAAAGTACGTACCGCTGTCCCATAACTTTTGTCACGTCAGTGTATGGACAAATCATAAAGGCGAGAGTCGAATAACAGTTTTGGACGAAGTATAACAGAATGATGCAGTGAACACATAGTGTGTTGTGGGGCTTTCTCTGTGTTGTAAAAATAATTCAAAAGCCAAGATCGCTTAAACACTGTTTACTAGATGACCGGTTTCAACATACTAAAGGTGCCGTCATCGGATCTGAATGTAGCTTATAAATCACTTGGATATAACGATACATGATGCAGACCATCTGATATAAAAATCACTGTCGCAGAAATAAAAATTAAAAATCAACTGCTTTCATGGTCATTCTATCCCATCAGATCCTCTGACTTCGGGTTTATATATCTGATAGAATAAAATGACCATGAGAGCAGTTGTTTTTTAAATTTTGTTTGTACGACAATGATTTTATAACAGCTGGTCTGTCTCACGTATCGTTGTATCCAAATGATTTATACATGTTGAGCTACATTCAGATCCGATGATGGCACCTTTAGTATGTTGAAACCGGTCATCTAGTAAACAGTGTTTAAGCGATCTTGGCTTTTGAATTATTTTTACAACACAGTGAAAGCCCCACAAAACACTATGTCTTCACTGCATCATTCTGTTCTACTTCATCCAAAACTGTTATTCGACTCTCGCCTTTATAATTTGTCCATAAACTGACGTGACAAAAGTTATGGGACAGCGGTATGTACTTTTTAGGCATTACCTCTCAACACGGACAACGCAGTGGCCAGCGGCCTTCACGTAACGACCGAGAGCAGCGGCGGCAGCGGTGTAGATTTGTCAGTGCCAACAGACAAGCAACAGCGCGTGAAATAACAGCAAAAATCGATGTGAGACGTATGGCGAACGTATACGTTGAAACAATGCTGCGGAATTTGGCATTAATGGACCACGGCAGTAGATAACCGGCGCGAGTGCATTTGCTAACTGCACGACATCGCTTGCAGGGCCTCTTCTGGCCTCATGACTGTGCCGTTGGACCTCAGACGACTCCAAAACTGTGGCCGGGTCAGATGAGTCCCCGTATCACTTACTAAGAGCTTTTGGTAGGTTTCGAGAGTGGCGCAGACTTCACGAAGACATGGACAGAAGCTGCCAACCCCCACTGCGCACGCTGGTGGTGTCCGAATATTGGTGCGGGGCGTGTTTTGCACGGAATGGAGTGGTTCTTCAGGTCCAACAAAATCGATTTTCATCTGGAAATGGTTACGTTTGGCTACTTGGAGACCCTTTTCAACCTTTCTTAAATTTCTCGTTCCCAAACAACGACGGTATTTTTTATGTACAACTATGCGCCAAAATTGTTCGCGATCAGTTTGAAGAGCACTCTAGACAATTCGAGGGAATGATTAGGCCATCCAGATCACCCGACGTGAATCACATCGAACATTTATGGGAAATAGTCGAGGCCTCAGTACGTGCGCAAAACCCTACACTGGCAACACTTTCGCACTTGTGAACGGCTGTAGAGGCGCCATAGCTGAGTATTTATGAAGAGGACTTCCAACGCCTGAATCCATTCCACCTCGAGTTGGTGCGGTACTCTTGGCTAAAAGAGATCCGGCACGATATTAGGAGGTACCTTAGTGCATAATCTAGACATACACTTTATTACAGTTTCTCCTCTATAATTTGTCCATTTCTTCCTGCCACCCTTCTAAAGTACGTAGGATATGTGCTATGTTTTCTGTTCACCTGGTCGTTGTTCCCCACGTAGGAAGCAAGAAATAACATACGCCATTAATTCCAGACATTTCGCTGCAGCACTTTTGAGCGATTCGATGGATAACCAGTTTGGATATGAATCTTTTACGGGCTACGTAGGCAAAAGCATTTTTCTAACTTCTTCACTTCTTTCTCCACATAGAATTCATCGGTGATAAACCTTTTCGTATTTTTTTTTTCAAAAATTCCGGACGATTATCAGCAAATCCATAGCACTTCCTCCAGTGTTTCAACCGAATTAGCATAACTGGAATCCTTTCCGTCCAGTTACATCGCAGAGATGTCCGTGTTCTCCATGCTTCACTACTTCGTACGCCTCCAGTATATTGATCACTGTGTCTGCATCTACTATCCCACACTATATCCCGTGCATTTTTATGTTTTGTATTACTATTTTCTTTGCCTCTGATGCTAGCTATATATCGTACGTCTCTTTTTTACCTGTACCAATGTTCTCATTCCACCGGTCATTACTTTTCTGGACTCCTGAGTTGCTTTGCAATCTTCTCAAAGCTTCCTTAGCTGCTTCCCCTACACAGCCAACAATATCTTGAAATTTACTTTTTTAAGAAGAATATGTTACATCATTTAGTTTCAAATTCAGTTAACGCCTTTACAGCAGTGTTGTTGATCTACGCACGAAAATTTTAAGGCGGTACTTCACTTCGCATACCTATTCATCATCGCACTCTGCCTATTTTATAACATATTTTACTACTGAGAAAAATATTTTACTTTTCGGAAGGTAATGGTTAGTACCATAGCCTACACCTCTATACACTCCCACGTCATGAAATGTTAAAAAGATTTATTTCTACTTATAATGTAGTGAATCATATATTTTCTATGTAGCATAGTGAGTGTCCATGTAAATTTAAGCATAACTTTATGCTTTTTTTTATTTCTTAGTGGATAATGTCTACAAGGCACTTGCACGTTATAATTCACATACTTTTCCCATTGTGATCCCACAATTGCACCAGTTAGTCTGGGCCCAACATGACCATTTAAATAACTCTTGCCTGATGCTAACACTGATCAGTACTTGGCTTAATTTCTCATCAAGCTCATCTTCAGGATTAACTCTTATCATTAATTTAATGCAACATACACTATAATTACAACAATTTCATACCCTTTAACTTTATGCTTAATTTTTATAAGACACTCTTCTACCGTATCCCAATCCTTAATGATTTAAACTAAAGTTTTCTTGAAAATATAGAAATTCCATTCGTTTCTCGCGTGAGATTACCGACATCACTGTATAAATGGATGTAACCATTCAGCTCTTCGCTTTTTTTTCTCTTCCGTTCAGTTTCGGTATGGGCCACACTGTCCATTTGTGGCTGCATTGCTTCATCCATGGCCCCAGATTTTTTATTTGCAAAACTTTTATGTACCATTGTGACAAAATAAAACACACACAGCCGTCCTTAAGATTTTATTTTATTTTGTTGCAAACAGTTTCAATGCGTCATCTTCAGGCTGTTGTTGACGCGCTACGGGTTGATATGATCCCTATATATATCACATCAGTTGCCAGAATTACTGGATACGCGGATAATGTGTCAGCACTCCAACCATCAACTGCCAACTCACTCGAGAACCATTCCAGATGGTGTGGTTTAGGTGTTGTCTATGAAGGATTTTTTCGAAATTCCAACCGTAAGGGGGTGAAACAGGAGATGGGTTGGTTTTCGAAAGTATGTCGCAATTAAGGCAGGTTTGAAATAAGACTACCAAAATTGGTATTTGGTTTCTCGGTCAGAAACAAAGAAATAAGTGTTTGAGAATTTTTGGAAATTAAGCCCCTACTGAATGAAATAGCGGAGCACAGAATTTTTTAAATAAGTAATTATTAGAGGACCATTTACTTATTCTTAAAGCTACATTAACGACATTTGGTTTCTGACTTCTCAAATAAAAAGAGGTGAAATACGTATGGAAATTTTATGAAATATTTCATGACGAAAACATATCTAAAGTTAAATCTATGAAAATCTGAGTTTGGCTTCCAAGTCAGAAAAAAAAAAGATATATGGGTTTCACTATTTCGATGATAGCAATCACTCGTGAGTTCCGAAGTTCCTGCGCGCAGAATATTAGTGAGGCTGTTTATATCGCAGGAATTTTCGATTGAAGAAAGAGAATGTGAACGTCCGAGGAGATGATAACGAAAATTATTCGGTTGCTGAAATGCCTGCCTTTGATCGAAAACTGTCCATGAAAATTTATAAAGTCCGCGTGCTGAATAACAAAAACACGGCTCTCTCCCTCCCTCCCTCCCACCCACTCTGTCTCTCTCTCTGTCTCTCTCTCTCACCCTCTCTCCCTCTCTCTCTCTCTCTCTCAAACAAACACACACACACACACACACACACACAACACACACACACACACACACACACACACACACATACGTAGAGCATAAAAATGCTTTTGACTGCGTGAACTGCAGCGGTAAAATGTAGAAAACGAATATATAATTGAAAATGGAAAATAATCTGCACCTTTATGTGGGATATCAAGCATTTTTTTTTTAATTTTTAGTTTATACTTTTGTCATTCGTTATTATAATGTGTACAGTCACCCGCCCGGAAAACTGTTTGTGATTTTTTACACAATAGTTAACTTTTATTCATGCAGTAACTGGTTTTGTATATCCTGTCTGCCTGAGGCTGGATCTTTTTCAATAATAACTCGTTGATTACAAATGCGGCGGAAGTTTATTTACGCGCCAGTTATATTCCACGTACATCCTCTAGCAGCAAATATCTCAGCTAATACGGTGTGATCCTTACGCCAGTGCACCATAATGCATTACCATTAAATTTACTGATCATGCGTGTGTTTTATGATTCACGAACCGCGACTACTTTTCACAAATATTTTCTAAGTTTAACAGGAAAAAGTATAAATCATTTCAAACAGCGATGGCAACGAACAAGAGGAAGCGAGACAGGCAAGTAATCGACAAACTGCAGCCAGCAGTGGGCTTACCTTACGTGAAAAATGTCACTGACCGGTTATGTAAACTCCTCCTGGTTGACGTCCAGCATATCGACCACAACAGCCCCAAATTCCAGGATATACTAGACTCCGTGAAGGACAAAATAGATGCTTTACACACTGCAAATGGCATGTTAGTGAGGAGAAGAATACGTCGATGAGGCTAACAGCAATACGCATACGAGGGGGGTTGGGGTTGTTTTTGGGGAAGGAGACCAGACAGCGAGGTCATCGGTCTCATCGGATTAGGGAAGGACGGGGAAGGAAGTCGGCCGTGCCCTTTGAAAGGAACCATCCCGGCATTTGCCTGGAGCGATTTAGGGAAATCACGGAAAACCTAAATCAGGATGGCCGGACGCGGGATTGAACCGTCGTCCTCCCGAATGCGAGTCCAGTGTCTTACCACTGCGCCACCTCGCTCGGTACGCATACGAGAACATGAGCGATACATTCGTCTGGGACAGCACATCAAGTCTGCAGTGTCCGAACTCCGGCAAGATTGTGGCGAGGAAATCAGATGTAACAGAGAGGATGGACACCGTCTTACCTCAGAGTCCACCAGGCCGCACCAGCAATACGTGACTTGAGCGCTATTGGTGAGAACCTGCCGCCGCGCGACTTGGGCCTAGCACGAGGCAAACAGGAGTCCACGCCTCAATTCGCCGATGCGCACCAGTCGTAGCGAACAATACAGGAAGCAACAGACAACAGCAAATCCCAGATTTCTCTACCATAGCAATTTAGTATATCCAGCGGAGGAATGCTCTTGTCGGAGCACGTAAAGTGCTAATATGTCCCTGTATACTTAAGAGACTGATAGAAAAGTGAGACACTAGCTGCCTCATTCTACCTTTCCCAACACCTTTATTAATTTCCCCACACATTTTGGATGCAATCATATCTGCGCTTTCTTTTTTTAGCTTACAGCTCACTCCCAACTTCCACAAGTTCTCGTAACTCTAACTCACAGCCACACACACACATTACTCCTTCGTTGTAAGTCGCTCATATTCGTCCACTCCAAGGTGCCCTTTCTCACTCCATCATTCAGTTCAATTCATTGTATTATCGTTTTGTATCTCTCTGTCATTGTCTCCTGTGTCACGGCCACAGTCATACTACTACATTTTCCTGTCACTGTCTCCCTCTTGCTCTGTCTTACTGCTACTACCTAATTCATTCCTTCCTACTGCTGCTGTCTCCTCTTATTGTCACTATTTATCTCTTCCTCCATTTCATATACTCTGTCTCCCATTACCACCAGCTCTCACGTACTGTAGTGTAACGACGTAAGTTTTTTATAAATGATTTTCTTTTGACATATGACCATGTGTAGACTTCGTCACCTACGTCAGTTACAACACACTTCAAAATTATTTATATTATTTTTAAATCGTCTCAGAATTGATCTTGAACGAAACTGCAAAACATCATTTGAGTCGTATGCGCAGAATTACGTCACTCAGTCCAATTGGTTTGCGTAAACATTTTCAATTTAGATGTCGTTTGTTTCTCCTCAGAAATTATATTAATGCACGTCATCTGATTTAATAAATATTAGAACCACATTGAATAAACGTTCGAGATTCAAACTCGCGATGAACGTTGTCAAAAATTAATAATCTTGTCAAATATGTTATTAATTCATTCACATAATTCTTCATAAATAAATTCTCGGAACACGTATTTAAACTTTTGTAGCATCCACTAGTTTATTATCTTCCTACATATAGACGTGAACCTGAGCCTTGACAAGACAGGACTGAACATTTACAACATGATTAAACTTTCTATGACGGCATTGTTGTACAAACATTTCAAATTCTCAATTAATTAATTTTTAGAAGCACGACGCAACAACTCGGTTTCAGGATCTTCTGTTGCTCTTTGACTGTCGACCCGCGACGTATAGTGGCCAGCAATTTTCTCTCTGGTCCTGGCAGCGAAGATGCTGTCTCCGTTCGTTGCGCGGCCCTCTCCGTACATCAAACATAAAAAATAAACACAAAACTTTAAATAATTCACAGCTATTACAGATATTACAAAAATACATAAACAACACAGTAAATTAAACTTATATTCATCTGCAAACTGGGCTGACACTGGTGGATGGAGGACACTTCAATTTCACGTCCCACTACATTACTTCCACTTACTTTCTCTCTCCCCCAACCCCCACCCCTGGCACTGTTTCAGTCATGCTTTTCCTAGCACTGTTCTGCCACTGTCAACTATGTTGCACTGCCACCATGTCCGTCTCGGACCTCACACACACCCATGCCAGAGGGAGGAGTCGAACCTACGACGAGGGGTTGGCATAACATACCACTGCTAATAAAATATTTATTGCTCTCCGTCTCTTTGTCATTGCTACTGTCTTCTTTTCTCTAAGCATAAAAAGGCGCTAATGTGTTCGCATGCCAAAATTTTTGGGAAATTTTAATGGTGCTGAGGAAGGTAGAATGAGGCAGCTGGTTTTCAATCAGAGTCTGTTAAATAAATAGGAACATACTCGCATTTTTTGTGCTCCGGTAGGAGCATTTTCCGCTGATTCCCTCCGTTTTCCCGCCGGTGCAGAACGTTTTCAAGATTGTTCGAGATCTGAATCTTCGGAGTGTAAAAATTACAGCCATTTGCTGGGTATAAGCGTCTCGAAATCCGCAGCTGAGTTCTGGTACAAAAGAAAACAAGGTTTTTTGATGTTTCTCGATAACGCATAAAGATTTTTGAAAATCGAGAGACGGCTCTTCTACATAAATGCTTACAGATTATACTGTTAAAATTAGAGCAATTTGCTGCAGGTATTATTATATTTCGCCTCACAGCGGATTTTATGTGTGGAAGTAGGGTGACTTTGGACCTCTGTATCTTGGAAATGGACAAAGATATCAGGAAAATTTTCAAGTCTTTTCGAGATCGTGATCTTAGGAAAATTCTACTATAAAAGTCATCCATTCCTTGTGTATAACCGTCTTGAAATCGTCTGCTGGGTTCTGGTCCTGTAGCGACGGCAAAAATTTAGTAAGAAAAACCGTTTTAGGGCGGTTTTCCGAGGAGCCGCCTATGAAGTAATGGTGCCCATCTAGTCCAAGGTAAACCACATCGAATATAATAACAACCAGTCGATTTGCTCCAATTGTCTAAGCGGGAGGAAGTGTGTAATATTCATCATTTGACCTTGTACTGTAGGATACTGAGAGTAATTCGATTCTTCTTTTCGGTATACAAATGGCCCATAGCCAACAGCCTACCTTTTTATCACCAACAGAACACGGGGTATGACCACCGGAAAATGCGTTTTTTGTGCTCGCGTTTTGGAACAAATTAGGTACGCATGCTGTCGCACGCGGTACGATAGTAAACTTGTATGTTAACTGACTCTGGCCCCGAAATCCTATGCATTTATGCTCTTTGTCGTTTTTTCGTGGGTGTTTTAGAATTTTTTTAAATGAAAATAAATTTTAATTACACGTTGTATTTATGAGAGTGATAGCACTCCACTCGTCATAGAAATACCGTGTTCTTGGGTCCAAAGCTAACTGGGTTGATTTGTCAGTTAGGCTTGCCAAATTCGTCGACGTAAGCAGCGAGATATCTTCTTTCTGATAGTTCAGAGAGGGAACGACGCGTTCTTAAAAAATTAGACAAAATACGAGAAGACAACAAGACTTGGTCACACTTCATAAAAAATGTATGTGATTCTCATATTCAACGTCCCGCTACTTCATAAAATAAAATCTCCGACATTTCACCTCTGAAATAGTGGAAAATGGGTCTCCTACCTGTTATTAGTTGCACCACTAGTAAAAAATTTATACTCATGAGAAGGAAATTCGTGATATGCATTCTGATGCGGTCATGCACAACACAAAGGTAAAAGCATATGGCGAACTGAAGTATGCTTATACCGCGAGAAAAGTCACAGTAGGAAAAGCTCATGTTACGTCACCGGCGTCACAATCACCAAGGATCAAAGAAAAATGCCTTTCCGTAAGCAATTCGTCTTTGAAAGAAATTTTGCTTTCAGCATACGAAGAATGAGAATCTAAGTTTTTTATAATAAATCTCACACGATCTTACGAAATCAGCTGAAAGAATTCTGTGGTTTTACTTCGTCCACTAGAACAGGGTAGTGTAGGTAACTAATTTGAGGTTTGGAAATGAATAACTACATTAACCTTCAGTACAACATTACTGCAGCTTCACCTGCAGATGGCTTTAACGTTTACATTCACCTCTACGAAAAACTCTTCCCGATATTTTACCGGCAAAGCTCTATTTAGCTTCGGCGTTGCGAAAAACCGCTTTGTAAATCTTTGGAGAGTAAAATGCTTAGAAATGCTTGTATGATTGTATTTTGTTATGTTATTGTTTATATTTGAAAATATCTGCAGCTACGTACGAAAAGTATCCCACAATAGAAGCAAGTATTACCTGTTACGTGAGCGAATGACTAAACTAGCGTTAGCAGTCACCGCCATTGTTCCCATTTCGAAGTTGACGCTCTGTGAGGTTAGGGCGAGCACTTTTGTTTCCCGGTACCAAATTGCCTATGTAAGTACAACATATGTAGCAAGAACGTAAAGAGCTCATTATTCCAGGAGTGGCCTTCATTTCCAAAGAGAGAGGTGGTTACTGCCGAATGTCACGCAGAAAAACAATTCTTTCTCGTTAATAAACCTCATTATTCAGTATATTAAGACCCTTTGACACGAGAAACTTTAAGATAAAGAGTTACTAAAGAGTCGTAGAAATGGAATACAGAAATGCGAATTTTGGTGCAGTACTGAAAGGTGTTCAATAAGTCTATAAAAATATCTTTGAGACTACATAATCACATTCCTTTTCCGCTTTGTTGTTGCTGAATAACTAAAAAGTTTGTGTAACATGAGTGTGTTGTTTCGTTCCGTGGAAATCATGAGTCCATGGTCTTATGTTAAGACACTTGTAAACGGCTCATGGTTCACTCACACGTTAGATCATAACACACTAATGACACCCAAACGAATAAATAATTAATGAAACACCTGTTTTTCACGGAAGTTCTACGCTCAGTAATGTCTGTGCTGGAAGGTTACAGAAAATTATATACCTGAGGATTATTGTGAAAGGAAAGGAACTTGATTATTGCAAGAAAGGGATGGCCCTCGTTCAAGATCATCACGCGCTTATTAGAGGACCAAATATCAAGAACATAGGAAAACGTTAATTTTACTTTTACCTAAGGATGGATCCCATTAGTTGCCTTAAGTGAAGAATGAAACAACGGCAAACGTATTAAGACGGAGAGCTGTGACTTCAAATTGCGCTTCTCTGAGATACGACTCTACTAACCTAACAAACACTCCACTTCATACGACATGTTAGTCAAAATAATTTCCGGAAATGTTACAACGACTGTTATATAAGAAACGTGTTCATTTGAGTGTTTTATAAGAACTGAGTTCATTTTACAAGTGATTTTTTGTAATTTTTTACTGTCACTCAGCAGCAATCTAACTGGTGTCACCCTAGGGGCCCATTCGGCATGGAGCCATTGGCGATGTGGATTGTGTCATACACGGAAAACATTGGCGAACCATTCTGTTCCCTGACTGGCCGATTACTATACAAAATTAGTGGATATGGTGAAAAAAAAAAAACAGTCTTGGTTTCAGAACTGGTTTTATCACTTTATTTATTCAAGACACGTCTTTTGCCTAACACAAGGCGTCTTCAGATTGACTAGTATAGTGTTGGTAAGTAGGTGTTGCGTGCCACGATTAGGGCATCGGAAGAAGTAAACTGCCCTCGTCACACATAGTGTATTAAATAGAAGCAAACATGTGCTCATGTCATGAACCAAAAGCGTAACATCCGATAAGCTTCTGTGTGGCGTATACCATTGGATACAAGGCAGGATGACACCTCCTATTGTATACTGGTTGCTGCACGACAGCACCATGAAGTGGAAATCCTTTAAAATTACGAACATTGACCAAAGCTGTGTCCAAAGTGCACGCATTTCGCTCGATGACGTCCTAGAGGTGGCCAGCAGAAATTATATAAGGGCGGGAAAAGTGTGGTCCAGGAAGCGGCGAAAAGCAAAGCCGGGGAGAAAAGTTGATGCACGTGAATTTAGGAGATTTGTACGCCTTCTTTTCTGAAGGGCATGACGTATGTGACTACCTCGGATTCTTCTTCAAACTATTCTCAAAAAACAGGCTGCGATATGTCCTTCTTCCTGAAAGTCGCATACCAGGTAGAGTAAGGGAATTAACGTATGTCCGTGATACAACAGTTCGTCCTGTATCATTCCCCTGTAAGGGCCGTATTATCGGCCTGATTATGCATCATCCACACTGGAACACCGTAACCACCACCAACAGAAATGTCCTATGATATCACATCCTGTACGTTCCAACGTCTCTGTACCTTGCAGGCGACTTACCGGATACATCCACGACTACATCAACAAATCTCTTATCACTCTTCTCCCACACAATGGCGGTTTTATTGTGTTCATATTAAGTTCTGTACAGCTTCTAACTGTCGATAAAAATAAGTGCACGTTTCAAGTTATGATGGAGTATCTCCCAGCTCATGGCGGCGACATATCTCTTACCGTTTAGGTTTGCGGTTTTATGTTACGTTTGCATCTTTACACTGAGGTGACAAAGGTTATGGGATAGCGATATATATATATATATATATATATATATATATATATATATATATATATATATATATACATACATGGTGTTTCAAAAATGACCGGTATATTTGAAATGGCAATAAAAACTAAACGAGCAGCGATAGAAATACACCGTTTGTTGCAATATGCTTGGGACAACAGTACATTTTCAGGCGGACAAACTTTCGAAATTACAGTAGTTACAATTTTCAACAACAGATGGCGCTGCAAGTGATGTGAAAGATATAGAAGACAACGCAGTCTGTGGGTGCGCCATTCTGTACGTCGTCTTTCTGCTGTAAGCGTGTGCTGTTCACAACGTGCAAGTGTGCTGTAGACAACATGGTTTATTCGTTAGAACAGAGGATTTTTCTGGTGTTGGAATTCCACCGCCTAGAACACAGTGTTGTTGCAACAAGACGAAGTTTTCAACGGAGGTTTAATGTAACCAAAGGACCGAAAGGCAATACAATAAAGGATCTGATGAAAAATTGCAACGGACTGGGAACGTGACGGATGAACGTGCTGGAAAGGTAGGGCGACCGCGTACGGCAACCACAGAGGGCAACGCGCAGCTAGTGCAGCAGGTGATCAAACAGCGGCCTCGGATTTCCGTTCGCCGTGTTGCAGCTGCGGTCCAAATGACGCCAACGTCCACGTATCGTCTCATGCGCCAGAGTTTCCACCTCTATCCATACAAAATTCAAACGCGGCAACCCCTTAGCGCCGCTACCATTGCTGCACGAGAGACATTTGCTAACGATATAGTGCACAGGATTGATGACGGCGATATGCATGTGGGCAGCATTTGGTTTACTGACGAAGCTTATTTTTACCTGGACGGCTTCGTCAATAAACAGAACTGGCGCATATGGGGAACCGAAAAGCCCCATGTTGCAGTCCCATCTTCCCTGCATCCTCAAAAAGTACTGGTCTGGGCCGCCATTTCTTCCAAAGGAATCATTGGCCTATTTTTCAGATCCGAAACGATTACTGCATCACGCTATCTGGACATTCTTCGTGAATTTGTGGCGGTACAAACTGCCTTAGACGACACTGCGAACACCTCGTGGTTTATGCAAGATGGTGCCCAGCTACATCGCACGGTCGACGTCTTTAATTTCCTGAAAGAATATTTCGATGATCGTGTGATTGCTTTGGGCTATCCGAAACATACAGGAGGCGGCGTGGATTGGCCTCCCTATTCGCCAGACATGAACCCCTGTGACTTCTTTCTGTGGGGACACTTGAAAGACCAGGTGTACCGCCAGAATCCAGAAACAATTGAACAGCTGAAGCAGTACATCTCATCTGCATGTGAAGCCATTCCGCCAGACACGTTGTCAAAGGTTTCGGGTAATTTCATTCAGAGACTACGCCATATTATTGCTACGCATGGTGGATATGTGGAAAATATCGTACTATAGAGTTTCCCAGACCGCAGCGCCATCTGTTGTTGAAAATTGTAACTACTGTAATTTCGAAAGTTTGTCTGCCTGAAAATGTACTGTTGTCCCAAGCATATTGCAACAAACGGTGTATTTCTATCGCTGCTCGTTTAGTTTTTATTGCCGTTTCAAATATACCGGTCATTTTTGAAACACCCTGTATATATATATATATATATATATATATATATATATATATATATATATATATATATAAGCATTTCTTTGCATACGTGCATTTGATGTTGACCTCTGCGGTCCTGCGGTAGCGTTCTCGCTTCCCGCGCCCGGGTTCCCGGGTTCGATTCCCGGCGGGGGGGGGGGGGGGGGGGTCAGGGATTTTCTCTGCCTCGTGATGAGTGGGTGTTGTGTGATGTCCTTAGGTTAGTTAGGTTTAAGTAGTTCTAAGTTCTAACTTAAGATGTTAAGTCCCACAGTGCTCAGAGCCATTTGAACCATTTTTTTTTTTACCTCTGACGCGTGAAAACTTGGCAAACACCATGCTACGGGACATTAAAGCACACGTCATTGATATAGCTTATTGCCAAGGACAATAGGAGGAGTGAATATGAGTTGCAAATTTAAAGGAGTTCAAGCAGTTATATAAAAGGAACAGCCATTAGTAATTTACAGTCAGTAATAGTCACCGGCTCAGTCTTGCACTAAGCAAAACCTGCGCTGTAAGCAGCCTTCGAAATGCTGTATGTAAAACTGGTTAAGTAGCGAAATACTTCGCCGAATCTGCTCAGTTATGACACTTACCAGAGGAAGAAATACAATCATCTCTACCAGCAGAAAAGATTCACACGTTAAAGAAACTGTACGGAACACGTTGGATAGAGTTGCATGACACTGTCCTGCATTTTCGAGACAACGTTCCTCGCCAAACTATTGTTCTGCAGAAACTATGCAACATTCGCGGTAGAAGCAGTACACCCCTAAAACTATATTTATCTTACTTCATCCTGTACAGTCATCAGAATTTATTGTAAGTTTATGTGTAGTTGCCACAGTAAGTGAGATAACATTGCACTCGTTCGACTACTGTAAGACAGGGAAATCGATCTATTCCAAGCAATGCAACTCATGGAAGCAGCATGAAACAACTTGAAAGAACTTCATCAGGACCGTATTTTACTCTTCCGCCCTGTCTTTACGGTAGCAGAACAAATTGCTGAGAAATTTGGAACTGAGATAAAAGCTCCTACAACAACCGCCCTACATATGACTCTAAAGAGTGTTCCAGCTGAGTCACATGAAGAATGCTTTAGCATGGCAATCTAGACTCCTTTTTTAGATTTTTTTGTGTGACGAACTGGCCTATAGATTCCCCAACGCACACTTTGAAGCTGTTGGTCATTTAAAGAAGCTAACACCAAAATACATTTGTGATGGGTCCAGTGGGAAGTGTTCAAGAGTGCTGAAACATACTAAAATGATTTACCATGTTACGCAGCTTCGGAGGGGGAACTGATGATCTGTAGTTAGTTGTGGAAGAAACAAGACCACAAGCCAACCTCTCCACCAAAAGCTCCTAAAAGTTCATCTTGTGCTCCAAACTTCGCAGTCCTTATTCAGCTCCTATCGATTGCGCCCATCACTGCTAGTACAGCAGAAAGTTAATTTTCTGCACTGCGACGCATAAAAACTTCTCCTTGTAGCACGGTTGGAAAAAACCGTCCGAATGGCTTAACTTTGATGCACATCAACAGGAACATCTAATTTACAATAGAAGAATTGCTAGAAGTTTTCGGTCGAAAATTTAACGCAGCACTGAACTTGCAGTATTTTCGAGAGTGCAGTATTTTTCAGAGGATATCTGATTTTATACCTATATAAAACGTCTGACATACTATGCTGTAATTAAACCAGTAAAATTTGAATAAAACAGTTCATTTGAGTGAAATTAAGTCCTTGCGAAGACCATCTTGACTTTAATGTCTATGTACCCTATCATAGAGAGATACATTGTGTTCTGCTGTGACATGGATGATGATTGTTGACGTCAAAACTTGTGTCTCCTACGCCTTCACAGAAAAATACTCTAAGTTTACCCCTGACGATGCAGATTATGTTTTTCACGAGAGGGTGCGTATTTGATGGTAGCTGAGACGGATGTGACGTCAGAAGTAGTACTGCATTGTGTTCTTCCATTCCGTGCAAGAAGGCACATGGTTCCTTCCGTTTCCTGGGCAGGTTCAACACTTTATCGTAAATCATCATACGTTTAAACTTCTAAAACTGATTTATTTGTGGAAGTAGTGTGTTCAGAATGGATGGGAGTGTGATAAATCGCAGGAAAAGTAAGCACACGCCGGAATAAAGACTGCAAGTGTATGGATCAGTTCGGGAAGGAATTTCCATAACTGAGGCCAGTTTCAGAAAATGTTAATGTAGACAAGGTATTTACAATTTTTCAGTGTCAGAATAGACCTATTTAGAAAATTATAATATAGCGATAATTGCAGTGAATTTTCATTTCAGAGAACTGCATCTGAGCTACATTCGTGTTTCACACTGTTAAGGGGCTCCGGAAAGGCTCAATATCATGAAAAGTTCAATTTTTACTTTTTTGCGTTTTCTGAATCTGCAGACTATTACCTTTTAATAGATATATAATTTATTCAATTCCGAAGACTACAACTATTTTTAAATTTTTTTTGAAATGTGTTCTACATGGGCGTGACCCACTGTGGCGCTATTAAACTGCTGCCAAATGGTGTTATTATTAACGTCCGTGTTCATCAGGTACATTTTAGTGATGTGAGATAAAGTATGTGTTGTGGCTAACCTGTGATGGTTCAATATATATCGCTGGTGTGATTGTCGATTGTTTCATGTTTATTTACTCTGTCGTTATCTCGAAAATATTCGTAATTAATTCTGTTTCTTGAGTCTCTGTTTTGTTGAAGTATAATAATGAGTAAAAGTAAAGTTATTAGAAATCCTCTGAAGGCTTTTAAGGAAAGGAGAAATGTTGGAAAGCCAAAGGTATGTGTCATTACTGTAAATAATAACATTCTAACATGGTACGAGCGATGCTTGCTTTAGACAAGGAACGCCTTCGGGCTGCAGACAGGGTTGTAAAGAGTCTAGAAATGCAAGCAAGAGTAAACAGGAGGAGGAACAAGAGGAAGCTGGAGAAGGAGTTTGCAGAGGATGAAGATAATCCATCCTATGGACCTGGAATGCACTAAAAAGTTAATCCAATCTTTGTCGCTCGATTCCCAAAATTTTTATTTTCTCATACTAATTACATGTTTCCTAAGGATCTTCCAAACATATTTGTTTCAAACTTTCAGTAAATGTTACACAGTACCTTCTGCATAATTTAACACAGCCTTTTTCCAAAAAACTGTATATTTTTGAATATATAAATAAAAAATTGCAAAAAAATGTTGTGAATTTTCATTACAATTTTAAAAAAATCATCTTTAATAACTGAACTAAAATTTTGTAAAATCCCTGTGTTAAGTTGTAGCCCATATTCCAATAAATAATCTGTAAAAAGTTCAACTTCCTACCTCAAATACTTTCTGAGGAAAGATGTAATTTATAAGCGTTATTTTAACATTGCAAGTATAGGGCGTTCCGGAGCCCCTTAAACATCGTAGTGTAGATTCTCCTTATACCGGTACAGAGCAGCAACTCGACGTTGCATGGTCTTAACAAGTCGTTGCAAGTCGTTTGCAGGAATATCGATGCATGCGGTCTCTATAATCGTCCATAACTACGAAAGTATTGCCGGTGCAGTACTTTGTGCACGAACTGACCTATCGATTGTGTCCCATAAGTGTCTGATGTGATTCACTTCGAGTGATCTGGGCGGCCAAACCATTCGCTCAAACTGTCCAGAACGTTCTTCAAACAAATCGCGAACAATTTTGTCCCGATGACACGAAACATTATCATCCACAAAAATTCCATCGTTGTTTGGGAAGCCCATAAATTTCTGCCAATGGTTTCCAAGTAGCCATACATAACAATTTTCAGTCAGTGGTCGGTTCAACTGGAGCAGAAGAGCCATTCCTTTTCATTTAAACACAGCCCACACCGTTATGTGGCCATCACCACCTTGCACTGTGCCTCGTTGACAACCTGGCTCGTGGCCTCGTGAGATCTGCGCCACACTCGTAACATACTGTCAGCTCTCACTAACTGAAATCGGCAGCCATCTGACTAGGCCACTGTTTTCCAGTCGTCTAGGGTCCGACCGATATGGTGACGAGCCCAGAAGCGGCGCTGCGGGCGGTGCCCTGCAGTTAGCGAAGACACTCGCGTCGGTCGCCTGCTACCGTAGTCCATTCACGCCAAATTTCACCGCGCTGTCCTAACTGATACATTGATCGTACGATCCACATTGATTTCTGCGGTTATCTCATGCAGTTCGCTTGTCTGTCAGCACTGACAATTCTACGCAAACGCCGTTTCACCTCTCTGACCTACTTTTTATTTATTTACTTTGTTTTTATTTTTTATTCTTATTCTTAATATTATTATTCGCGTAACAACTCATATATCAAATGAGATATGTTACTACGAAAAGAGACTCGAAATACCTTTTAGCGGTGCTGTGCTATGCCTTTCTTTGGATCACTAATTTTCACCAAAAGAAAATGTAATATGTTCCTATTGTTCTGTATCTGGCTTTCTATTAAAGCAGTTATTATTTTCGTGGCCACTGCAAATTCGGGCCCCGCGGTTTTGGGCGCCAGTTTCACCTCTCTGACCTAGTTTTTTAATTGTTTTATTTTGTTTTTATTCTTATTACTATTCGCGTAACAACACATATATTAAATGAGATATGTTACTACGAAAAGAGACTCGAAATACCTTTTAGCGGTGCTGTGCTATGCCTTTCTTTGGATCACTAATTTTCAACAAAAGAAAATGTAATATGTTCCTATTGTTCTGTATCTGGCTTTATATTGAAGCAGTTATAGTACGCAATGATTGTTTAGCATCATAATTTTGCAGTGGATTTTTGTTAATAGTAAAACAACAATAAGTACCACGGCTAACCCGAGAACATGAGACTATTATCGGAGATAAATAATGTTTTTACTATAAGGTTGCCAGACCAGAACTACGCACAACTAGATTTCTTTCATGTGATGAAAATAAATTACCTCTTTTCACTATTAGTATTATATTATCAGCAGCCCGCGTCAGCCTGTAAAACACATCATAAAATCTGCAGCTCTGCTCTGCGACTTCGAAAGCTGAAAGAAATAATTTTTCACTTCACTATTACCTGACCACTTCTTTGTGGTATGATAGGTTTCATGTACTGCAATTTAAATGAACCGCGTCAGCGGCTGGCTCGTTCGTACCGCCGCTCTGCACCACGAATAATATTTAAACAACTGAAAATGTCTTAAAGGGATGGGATAAAATACCAGGCAAGCTTGACATGAATCATAATACAAGGTTTCACTAAATAACTCTATTCAAACATTTAAACAATTTGAGTAGTACACACCTTTTTAACAATCTTGCCTAATGGCGTCCCTCTTACAAACTTAACAAAAGAATGCTACGCTAGCATACAATATCACGTCACAGGCTATCCTTCTCACGTAACTCCAAGAAGAAGACAGAGAAATTAATGTTCGTTATGTATTATTTATACTAGTCACATATTCTCATCTTTGTTTGATATTTATCGTCTGTGGCGGTTTCATTACTCGCCGACACAGATATTATCTAAAATAAATAATAAAAAAATACATAATTTTATACAATAACAAAATATGATACACAATGTTTTCTCTTTATCACATAATATGTCTTTTACTAAGAGACGTTACAGCCGCTGCACTCAGTCGTTAAGCGAAAGCCGACGGTCATTTCGTTGTTCCTGGTGGGAGGAAATGCTTGAAATTTGGTATTCTCGGCACCCCCTTGTCGCTGTGGATCTAGGAACATTGAGTTCTCTAAAGATTCCCCAAATGAAATGTCCAGTGCGTCTGGTTATAACTGTCATTCCTCGTTCAGTGTCTGTTAATTCCCGTCGTGGGCCATAGTCACGTCGGATTCAACATGTATCACTGGAGTACAAACGACAGCTCCGTCAATGCACTACCCTTTTATGCATTGTGTACGCGATACTACCGACATGTTTACACGTGGATATCGCTATATCACGGCTTTTGTCACCGCATTATACAGGGTGAGTCACCTATCATTACCGCTGGATATATTTCGTGAACCACATCAAATACTGACGAATCGATTCCACAGACCGAATGTGAGTAGAGGGACTAGTGTAATTGGTTAATAAAAACCATAAAAAATGCACGGAAGTATGTTTCATAACACAAACCTACGTTTTTTTTAAAATGCAACCCCGTTAGTTTTGTTAGCACATCTGAACATATAAACAAATACGTAATCAGTGCCGTTTGTTGCATTGTAAAATGTTAATTAAATCCGGAGATATTGTAACCTAAAGTTGACGCTTGAGTACCATTCCTCCGCTGTTCGATCGTGTGTATCGGAGAGCACCGAATTACGTAGGGATCCAAAGGGAACGGTGATGGACCTTAGGTACAGAAAAGACTGGAACAGCACATTACGTCCACATGCTAACACCTTTTTATTGGTCTTTTTCACTGACGCGCATGTACATTACCATGACGGGTGAGGTACACGTACACACGTGGTTACTGTATTCAATTACGGAGAGAAATAGAGTGTGTCCCGACATGTAAGGCCAATAGATGTTCAATGTGGTGGCCATCATTTGCTGCACACATTGCAATCTCTGGCGTAATGAATGTCGTACACGCCGCAGTACATCTGGTGTAATGTCGCCGCAGGCTGCCACAATACGTTGTTTCATATCCTCTGGGGTTGTAGGCACATCACGGTACACATTCTCCTTTAACGTACCCCACAGAAAGAAGTCCAGAGGTATGCATCCTCCACGTCCTATGAAAGGCCCGTCGAACATCCTGTCAAGGGTCAGCCTAGTGTTAATTGCGGAATGTGCAGGTGCACCATCATGCTGATACCACATACATCGACGCGTTTCCAGTGGGACATTTTCGAGCAACGTTGGCAGATCATTCTGTAGAAACAAGATGTATGTTGCAGCGGTCTGGGCCCCTGCAATGAAGTGAGGACCAATGAGGTGGTCGCCAATGATTCCGCACCACACATTTTCAGTCCACGGTCGCTGTCGCTCTACCTGTCTGAGCCAGCGAGGATGTCCACGGACCAATAATGCATGTTCCGTAGATCCCTCTGCCACGTGGTTTGTGAAACCCGCATCATAGGTAAACAGGTAGAACTGCAACGCATTCTCTGTTAATGCCCATTGACAGAATTGCACTCGATGATTAAAGTCATCACCATGTAATTGCTGATGAAGCGACACTTGAAACGGGTGAAAGCGGTCACGATGCAGTATGCGCATGACACTACTTTGACACAGTCCACAATGTCCCGTGTACTCATGTGTGGATTCATGGCAACAGCAGCTAACACACCAACTGCACCCGCTTCTCCTGTGACGGGCCTGTTACGGACCCGTTTGCGTGCTACAACCATACCTGATGCATAGAGTTGGCGGTAGATGTTTTGTAATGTGCGGCACGTTGGATGCTCTCTGTCCGGGTACCGTTCTGCATACACCCTGCAGGCTTCAGCTGCATTTCGTCGACACTAGCCATAGATGAGTATCATCGTCTTTTCAGAGTTCGAATACACCATGGTCACAGTTCCTACAACACTACACTATCACAGACGTCTGGTAACACGGTGTACTACAGTTGGTCTGCTTACGGAAACGAATGCAGAATAACAATAGCAGCAAGCGCTACATGCTGACACTGCGACAGCTAGACCAAACCACAACAATGCACTACAGCCACACTCGTAAACACGGTCGTCATCGTAAACATGTCCCAGCAGATGCTGCTCGCTGACCGTGGCCCGTGTTTGTTACAACACACAACTGAACGTCGGAGATTTCAAGCGTCAACTTTAGGTTACAGTATCTCCGGATGTAATTAACATTTTACAATGCAACAAACGGCACTGATTACGTATTTGTTTATATGTTCAGATGTGCTAACAAAACTAACGGGGTTCCATTTTAAAAAACGTAGGTTTGTGTTAAAAACATACTTCCGTGCATTTTTGTACGGTTTGTATTAAAGAATTACACTATCCCCTCTCCTCACGTTTGGTCTGTGGAATCGGTTCGTCAGTATTTGATGTGGTTTACGAAATATATCCGGCGGTAACGTTAGGTGACTCACCCTGTATATGTGAACTGTGGCTCAAATTCAAGTGGCTTTAAGCACTATGGGACTTTATGTCTGAGGTCATCAGTCCCCTGTGAAATGTGGCTGAAGTATTTAAACAAACTGTTTCATTTTTACTGTAGTAACATTTTGTGCTTAATGGAGTGGGTATCACTTGAAAAAATAAATAAATAAATGAACCCGAGTTTCCAAATATTTTGAAATTAGCTGAATCATTTTGTATTTGTTCAAATGGTTCATATGGCTCTGAGTACTATGGGACTTAACATTGGAGGTCATCAGTCCCCTAGAACATAGAACTGCTTAAACCTAACTAACCTAAGGACATCACTCACATACATGCCCGTGGTAGGATTCGAACCTGCGACCGTAGCAATCGCATGGTTCAAGACTGCAGCGCCTAGAACCGCTCGGGCACAACGGCCTGCTTTTGTATTTGTTGATACCCTTAGTGTTGATAATAAGCAGTCAGAGATCGCTAATTGTTTACTGGGGAAGGAAATGAACATTTGAAAGCAAAGTTAGCTACTACGATAGCCAGCATGGTAGCTGAGGGTGTTCTGCCAGAAGGCGGCTTGTCCTGTGTGATAAAAAGCTGCGTAAATGAATCAACGATCACATTTAACGGTTGTCTTGTGACGACCGCACAGACCAAACGCAACGAACTGTATCGAACAAGAGAAAAAAATTGCAGTGTAAAATGTTTTTTTGCCGGGACGGTAGCACAGCGTGTTCCGCCAGAGGTTTTAGCTACCCTCTGTAATAAAAAAAAATGAGTAAACGCATCTACGAACAACCTGGACGGGTGTCTTCGGACGTCCGCCACGAAAAAATTCAACGAATTATATAGAACAAAATGAGATTAAAAAAAGTGGTCAGCGCGACAGAATGTCAATCCTAAGGGCCCCAGTTCGATTCCCAACTGGGTCGAAGATTTTCTCCGCACAGGGACTGGCTGTGGCTGCAGTGTTGTCCTAATTATCATCTTTTTATCCCCATCGACGCGTAAGTCACCGAAGTGGCTTCTAATCGAAAGACTTGCACCCGGCGAACGGTCCACCCGACGGGCGACCCCAGTCACACTACATTTACAATTTTACTCAGAGAAATATTATTCTGCATAATGAACACTTAACTGAGGCATCAGCGAAGCAGTAATTCAGCCGACGGTATCTCAGTTACGATGAAAGTTGCAGCGATTTTCATCAGACGCTACCTAATGAACGAATGTTGAGAAATGTATGCTCCACTTGAAACGTCCCCATTGAACAAATTATACACGACTGTGCTTAAACTGACACACAATATTTTTTTAGCGCAACGCAATCAGACTTTCAAAGATCCCTGCAAAAGGATGGCCCTGAGTAACATTAAACTATACCTTTCAGAAATCACTTACCTCACAAAAATCTTCATTACTCGAACTACTGCAATACAGCGAGCGCCACTACTGCCAGCTAAATAAAAGATTCAAACTACGGAAGGCACTAACTACTGATAGGGATAGTTAGCAAATGAAAGATTTTAATGGAGAACAAACAATGTCTTTACCTTAATATCATCACAAATCATAATATATGTAATTTCAAAACTCCGCCATCTCTCTCCTCACATCCACCACTGCTGGCGGCTCACCTCCAACTGCGCAACGCTACGCGCTGTTATGGCAGACAACAATGCAAACTAGCCACAGACTGCACACAGCACAGCCAGTGATTTTCGTACAGAGCGCTTCGTAACGTTGCCAATAAGAAAACATAAACAGCCTACTTACATAGCCACCATGCTCCCCACAAAAAATTTTACAAATTTTTTTGGGCAGTGGCCAATACAGATTTGAAAAATTTTTTCATAATTACAGTAAGAAAGATATCAAATTGCTGACTCACCAATACCATTATTTCTACAAGGACTACAGTGGGTCTGCATCTCTGATGACCAACCAATACCACAATCTCTACCAGGACTACAGTGGGCCTGTCCACTATTTCTACAAGGACTGCAGTGGGTCTGCACCTCTGGTGGCCCACCAATACCACAATCTGTACCAGGACTACAGTGGGTCTACTCTGTGATGACCTACCTACCAATCTTCTTCAAAACGTCGAATGACTCTGCTGTTGGTTTGCTCTGTTGTGGCCCATTACCTGTCAGCATGTCAAGAGTCAGCACTGTCTTTCCGTTGGAAGGACAACACTACTTCTTCAAGATTGCATGGAAATCCACTACTTCCGTGTGCATTTTCTTTTACTGCTCAGACGTTGAGAAAAACACTGAAATTTTACTGTGATGAACAATCTGGACTGTCTTTATGGACTGTGAGAAAATTTTAGCTTTTGACCAACATTGTATCGATAGGTGTGTGCATTTGATTTCTTTGTTATTGTAATTATGAAAAATTTTTTCAAATCTGTATTGGCCACTGCCCAAAAAATTTGTAAAATTTTTTGTGGTGAGCATGGGGGCTATGTATGTAGGCTGTTTATGTTTTCTTATTGGCAACGTTACGTAGCGCTCTATATGAAAATCACTGGCTGTGCTGTGTGCAGTCTGTGGCTAGTTTGCATTGTTGTCTGCCATTGTAGTGTTGGGCAGCGGCAGCTGGATGTGAACAGCGCGTAGCGTTGCGCAGTTGGAGGTGAGCCGCCAGCAGTGGTGGATGTGGGGAGAGAGATGGCGGAGTTTTGTAATTTCTCATGAACTGCTATATATATATAATGACTATTAAGGTTAATACATTGTTTGTCCTCTATTAATATCTTTCATTTGCTAACTATCCTTATCAGTAGTTAGTGCCTTCCGTAGTTTGAATCTTTTATTTAGCTGGCAATAGTGGCGCTCGCTGTATTGCAGTAGTTCGAGTAATGAAGATTTTTGTGAGGTAAGTGATTTATGAAAGGTATAGTTTAATGTTAGTCAGGGCCATTCTTTTGTAGGAATTTTTGATAGTCAGATTGCGTTGCGCTAAAATTATTGTGTGTCAGTTTAAGCACAGTCATGTATAAATTGTTCTAAGGGGACGTTCCACACTGAAATGTACTCTTACAGGTGTTGAATGTATTAAAAAAAATATGTGCAGTACATATAATTTTTAAAAAGAGTACGTGTGTCCTTATTTTTCCTCACTGAATTCCGTCAACCCGAACCGCTTCACCTCCGTGCCCATGGCCTCCCCACTACCAGCTGGCGGGCACGGGAGCTGAAACAGCCTAAAGATAAGTGTCCTGAACTGTTGCGTCGGCGACAGTATTCGCTAAATCGAGGTACCATCGAAAGGGTGGCATGTGAAAGGAGTAGTCTGGTTGACGGCAAGCGGTACGAGGTCGTATCACACGACGTGGACATATGAACGTTCTCTCACCGAGACAGTAGCTGTCCACACTAAAGACAGCAGGGATGGAGGGTAAGGGTTCAACGTCGAGGTCGTTTCAGACGGTGAGCAAACTCGCAGTTGGGAGAGGAAACCGACCACTTTATTTCAAATGACGTTTGCTATTTAGGGAAATATAAATCAGGACGAACGGAATGAGATCTGAACCACCGTCCCCCCAAGTCAAGTCCAATGTATCAATGTATCAACCATTTACATTTCATTCGGTTCCACAATTGAATACCTCTCTCAAGGGGATAGTCTGGTAGAAAATAAAACTTTATCCCTAATTAATCAATTGGTCACAAATTTTCAATATACAATTTCTGCATATTGTTAAACATAACTTCAAAGTTAGAACTCCATGCACCCAACAGTTCTTGAGAAATTATTATTTCATTTCATTCTGAAGGGTATTTGAAAATTTTCTGTTATATAGTAACTTCTTTTAATGTGCTTGAACAATTGAAGACTGTATTTAATAATATAGACGAAACGTTTCGTGTAACCTTTTCGAATTCCTTTTAAGGTAGCTTTAAAATTAATTTCCATTGTTCTCAATCTGTTTATTGAAATAGTGAAAACATTCACTGATCGATATTTTCTTTTCTACGTATTTTTGTTTTTCCAGAATTATACTCAAGCCTGTTAGCATTGATAGTAGGAGATTTTTCTAAAAGTTTCATCTAATTTAGGGCGTATTTACTATGGAAAAGTTGTATTGGAGAGTTCAATTTCACAAATTAGAGATAAATACAGCCGAAGTTACACAATAATTCCCCGTCCTTTCTTTAAAATCCAGCTGGACTCCAAGTTTTTCTTCCTGCTCTCTTCTGAGCTTCCTCAGCTTGAATAGCCATCAGCCTGCGTGTATGTAGTATTTTTTTTCGAATTATAGGCACCGTTTGGCCTTTTGCTTCTTTCTTCGCTCGTCTCTAACTTTGCTCTTTTACTTTCTTATTGCTGAGTGGTCTCTGTCGATCTTGTTGCTTCTGTCAGAGAGCATTGTCACAGATCTCTTAAACAGCTTCTGTCACAGCTAGTTCTACTTTTCTTTTGGGCACAAATACACTCTTGGACTCTTTCCTCAGTTTATACTACGTATACACTCATTTACATCTTGAGTCTTTCCAGCACTGCATCTCGAGAAAATTGTATCAGATGCCAGCCTCTCATAAACATATAGCATTCTAACAACCAAGAATGGTCTCAGAGCAGTATGGATAGCAGTTTTATGTGATTATCCTTTGTCAAGGGAACGATTAAAGAAATACCAAGCATTCTCACCTTTTTTCACACTTCATGCATTCCGGTTTCTCGTCAGTGCTTATGCAGTGGATTAGTGTTTCATAGACTCCACTCTTCATTACCGTAGTAACTGTAGCATTGTCAACATTGATTCTTCTATAATAATGAGTCAGCTTTACAACTATTTCTTCTTTCAAACTCCCACTTGCTTTTCTACCGAGAATTACGTTCTGTGCTCGACTTCTCTTCACCACTTTTTCACTACTGTCTCAAGTTCTTTCACAATGTGATTCACACACTCTTCCTTCCTAATACCTGTGTTCCCATACATATTCAGTTGCACTAATTATATTTTTTTCTACATTTCTCTTTCGAATTTCACAAAATTCCCAATACCTGTGTTCCCATACACATTCAGTTGAACTAATTATGTTTCTTTTTCTACATTTCTCTTTCGAATTTCACGAAATCTTTCCGTTTGTATTATAACAGTGCATATACGAGTGAATACAGTTAAGCAAAAAAAATTTTTTTAGAAACATTCAGTGCTCTTTTACCAAACAATCCCTTGAAAAGTTAATGTTCGGCTGCTAGAAAAAGTATATACCAACGGCCCTGCATGGTTCAATACACCGGCTCTTGTGAGATCACGGTAGCAACACAGGGGCTTGGTCATTACCTGGATAGGTAAATGCCTAGGTTGGCCGCGTGCCGATGTCTGCTTTCTGTTCGCCCGTACGGCAAAGGGAGGTGAGGTGGGGGCTTAAAGTTTCTGACCATCAGATTTTTCGCCAACATCCTAATTCCAAATCTCTCAGGAGTGCCTCAAGGAGTGTGGGCCTGTGACACTGTTGGTAGTAGTGTTACGGTGGCCTCCTTGCTGCTATTCGAGTAGACTCGTCATCATCATCATCATCCAACAAAGCATGATACCACACCACGCACACCCATTCCAGTCACCTACAATCACAATATACACTTAACACACAACGGTTACACTTCATGAAGGACAGCTGCCATTGAGTATGAAAGACAGAGAAGCAATTAAACAGGATAAAGTGTCTTTCAAGGATATCCAAGCTAACAATGCCGTGTTCCTTTACAAACAGGAAAAGAATACGAAGTTTCATTCCAGATATGTATCTATCTCTAAGGATGGAATAGCGATAAACGCAGTATATGTGCAATTCCTCAGCATAAATAGTGTAAGGAAGCATAATAGAACCCCTGCTGCCTCATACGGGGTATTTCCAAAGTACTTTTACAATAAATGGAGACATGTTCCTTAAACGAACACAAGAAAAAACTTGGGCTCTAAAATGAACACCCTAAGAGCTATGATCACTTGTTCATCGTTGCTACCCTGAAACACACGTGTTCTATTGGTTATAACCTACAACTCTTAAGGTATGCATCTTAGATCCCATGTTTACTTGATTTTTTTTTGTCCATGCCGCCTGGTCGCAGAGTATAGAGAACAAAGGCCTTGCTTTGAAAAAGATGTGTCTACCCGTATCGAAGACGAAGAACTGATAATATTTCTTAAGGTACGTCTTTTAGAGCCTAAGTTTACTATTCATTTTTTCCCGCTTTTGGTGTAAGAGACCTATTCCCAAAGTGCGCAGGTATTTTTGTTAATGACTGAGGATAGCGTACTCAACAACATTACATTAATGTTTACTTCACTTTCAGACTAATAATTACTGCTACTAAGAGTAGTATGTTTTTAGGCTAGTTAGTAAGTGTGAGTACAAGTGGCAAGAGCGAGCTATTAGTGCTCATTTTTCCCTGGACCGCACGTCAGGTGTTGAGGTGCGAACACATAGTCACAAAACGATAAGTCTATACAGAGAGCCAAGGCCCACACAGTTACGTCCATGCAGAAAACTTGAGGTAGTAAATTATGCAACTTGTTTGCAGGAAAAACTTTTAGACAAATAGAAGTATCTACTAACATACTGAAATGGGTACGTATCAAGGTACCAATGGCACAATACCAGCACAATACCAGCCTGTATGTTTACTGTGTCACCATATTCCTGATAATTCGTAATTAGTACGAAGCTTCCTGTTAGCGATAGTATGCTCTAGAACAGGGTTCAGTAAACTTTCTCACAGCAGGCCGGATAACTAACAAATGTCAAGCACAGGCTACATCATCATTCCATAAAACACTTGGAAACAAGAATGAAAGTCACGGAAAAAAGAAAAACCCGAGAAGTCTAGGGCGCTGCAGTCAGGGACTGTGCGGCTAGTCCCGACGGAGGTTCGAGTCCTCCCTCGGGCATGTGTGTGTGTGTGTGTTTGTCACAGTTAAGTACCATAAGATGTCACAAACATTTGAACTTTTTTTTAAGTTTATCCTTCCATGTTAATGACGGGTGAGTGGCATGGTTGGTTGGTTCAAATGGCTTTGAGCACTATGGAACTTAACTTCTGAGGTCATCAGTCCCCTAGAACTTAGAACTACTTAAACCAAACTAACGTAAGGACATCACACCCATCCATCCCCGAGGCAGGATTCGAACCTGCGAACGTAGCGGTCGCGCGGTTCCAGACTGTAGCGCCTAGAACCGCTCGGTCACTCCGGCCGGCGAGTGGCATGGAATCTCCAAATAAAACAAGGACAACCAATATATTTGTTGACTAAAAGGATATGAAAATGGCGATTTTAGCAAAAATATAGGTTCATCGGGACTTGTGTGCAGGTATGTCTGAAACGAAGCAGCAAGGGAAGTGTGCCACAATGGCAGAGTGTTTAGCGCATCTGCCTAGCGAATCAGGAAACCTCGGATAGAATCCTGAGCTTCGTACAAATTTTCATTTCTCACAACAGTTTGCATATATACATCAGAAATGTCTGAGACTTGGAAAGGTTTCTGGACCTGTATAGTTTCATTTGATTAAAGCACCTACGTCTCGGATGCAGGCAGGATCTACCGTTTCATTCGATGCTGAGGTGCTATTCCAGTGCAGCTGGTGAGCCTCTGCATTGCTGTTTGAGCTTACGGGGAATACAAAGCGGGCTGAATGGGAGTTTAGACTGAGGACGACGGAGGGTGCCACATTAGTCCGTGCAGCTCAGTACAGCCGTCGTGCCAGGGTGTGTAACATTATGCGATTGCCTTATCATTTTAAATCATTCACTAATCGAGCAGTCGCTCGGCAACAGCTACAGTTAGCAAATAATGTTGCGAGAATGCAAAAGGTGAACGACCTGTGACGTAACTTGTTTATTGTCGAAGCGCCGTCAGAGATGCAGTGAGTTAGTGACTTTGAAAACCGCGGCGCGAAAAACGGACAGAAGAAGAACACATTTACACATTTTTTTTTTTGAGGTACGAGATATTCTCGATGAACAGTTACTCATTCTTCTCTTGTCTCCTGTAACTTGTGTCGGACGCGCATGTCTTGCCGCCGCATTATTATTGTTAAAAAAAATAGTATTGTTCTAGTGTAAAGTAAATGTGTAATACTAAAAGTGCCTAGCAGTTGATTTATTGTGCGACGTGTATGTGAAAACGTCAAAGGAATTGTTTTCATTACGAGAAGTGCCAGTCAAAACGGCATCCATGTTAAATCCTTCATTGCAGTGTAAGTTCGTCTATTAATTGCCATAAATTCAGAGTTAAATGGAACTGGTGTATGGACTATTCATTTACTATAGAATCTATGTCTCACTTCTTCATGAAATTATTTAATTTTCTATATGTTTCTGCCAAATAGAGAGTTCACAGTCACGAATTCTTTCGTCGAGTTCGGACGGAAGTTGCATGCGGCGAAATATTTTCTCCGCTCCATATTCTACTGGTAAATGCATGATAAACTACGGTCCCTTAGGAAATTCATGTTGAGCTATCCAAAATAATTATATTTTGAATAGGCATTTACTCTCCTCTGCAATGCAACTTCCGGCTGATCAGACGATCCAACAAGAAACAGCCGCACACAGTCGGCGTTCGCAAATATGTTTCCACCGCTGATTATAGCTATATGTTACAGCACAAAAGTAACATATTGTTATAATTAGCGACTACGAACGGGGACATTTATAACTGTATGTTTATGTATACACATTACGTAAACATATCGTTATAGGTGGCGGGTGGTTAACTGCCCTGTCTAGTGAGCGGGATATCTGGTTTCGAATTCTGGCCGTGGTACCAACTTTCAAACGTTGCTTTAGTCTGCATTGTACATCATAGACATCATAGATGTTTGAGACTTGACGTATCGTTTGAGATTGTAGTGAGGTTTGTGTAACTAAAATCTGGTTTCCAAGACATCATCTACGTTTGATTTGGCAGTTTTTACTGTTTTTAAACGTTCATCAGTCAATCTCGCTCACTCTGCCGCCTTAACATACTTAACTTTCGAAAACATCTACACGCTGACATTAGTTGTGCAAAACACTAATGTCATGCAAGCACCAAATTTCTTCGCCTTCGGAAACTCAGCATCAGGAAAGCATCGGTAAAATTTAAGAAGTTTTTCTTGTTTGTGCTCCTCTTTCAACAAGACATTTCCTTGCAGATCAATGAGCTCCAATTGTAGCTCAACTGGCACACCGTCATGGATATAATTAAACGGATTTTGGAACAAAAACCGTCACACTGACTTCTGCCAAGATATGAAAACCTTTCCCAAAAGTACCTTTCCAAGTCACGAAGAATTTTAAAAAAAATCAAGTTTGGTGTCATCGAAGATTGTAGCAAAAATTCTCTGAAACAGTGAAATGAGAAAAATTATCTCCTTCCAGCTGTGCTTTAAAACACTGACCGCTAACTCCGAAATAACTCTGAAAAGGTTATTCTTTCCCTAAAATTTCAAGTTTAGTTCATTGACGTAGGATGTGATGTCGATCAGAAATGAGAAATTTGACAAACAGGTAGTATCTAACAGCTGAGAATCACCAGTGTCTTTTTCAGTGAGAATAAACATCAATTTCGTTTCGGAGCTTGTAGAAGTGAACTTTACCACAGATGAGCCACCTCACAGCTGTGTGATCGGACAAGTCCAAGAAATTCATCATCGGTTTCTTAAAGGAATCGTGGAACTGTCGGTGATTGAGTGTATGTCCCCGAATGAAGTTTACAGTAGAAACATACATAAGTCTTCCCACGGAGTGCTTACTCTTGTATGATGCAACGTATGAATAGCGCGCCCAGAATTTGCAAATCTTCCAACCGTGCCAGGATCATTGTACACAGTAAATCTAAGGCACCTAGCAGCCACGAGGTCTCCACCGTTGTGATAATCTCCTAGTATTCTAAATATAAAACTAAAGTGTAAACAATGTCATAACGTCTCTGTTGCCTACATTTTATCAAGGAAATTGGATTCCCGTTGGCGGGCCGTATAAATTAACGTCGAGGGCTGAATCTGGCCTGCGAGCCGTAGTTTGGTGGCCTCTGCTCTAGAGTCTAGAGAGTGTGTTTTGGTGTACGATTAGCCCTATCAATACGAACGCATTTTCTATAACACATGTTAACTGAGAGGGACATTATGCCCACCGTAAAAAAATGAAAAGAAAAATATTTGTAAAATTTTGTGGACTTATATTAACCACATACTTTTTGAGAGATACTGACAAGTAAGTTGAGCCCAGGACCTGTAAAAGCATTTTAGTACACTCGTAGCAATATCAAAGCACTCTGAATGACGCTTAAAACCGACAGGTGGATAAAAATGCAAAATTCGTTAGTTTATGTTGACTTTTACTCACAACACACTTTCTAAAGAGTCAGCAATGTGTATGTCAAATTCAAAACCCGATAATGTTGAATATTCCATTCACCGGGGAAAGAGGCAACCGGTATTAAGAGTAAATTTAACTGAAAAATTTAAAACATTTATGAAATTTGGCAGAAGAATTCATTAAAAACAGTAAATATACGTATTATTTTTAAATTTTAAATAATAAAGTAACTGGAAACACGATAACTGGCAACACGACAATAACTTCGAAAGGTGGGCATAAAGTAAAGCCGCTTCTCTGGCATAGTGCGGGTTAACTTTCGAAACAGTTTTGCTCACAAGGATAAAAGAGGAAACAAATATAATTTAAACAAACCAATGTACTCCTTGCACAAAACTCTGTAGCTCAGGGAAGCAAAAGAATGAGCCCTGTCGACCACTGTTTTAAATCAAGAGAAACGAAACAACGCTTTCTTTCCAATCTTCTGTTCACAATAACACAATGGATGGGTGTTTCTTAACTAAAAGTTACCTTCAGACTTAGAAATTTACTATTTTACTCTGTCTTAATAACGAAATTTTTTTTCCACTTTAGAAAGATATACTTCTCCGTTAGGTTGGCGGTAATATTCGGAGCATTATTAGTGTAATGAAATACTCATATTACTGCACAATATCAGATGGTAAAAGCAGAGTTTCAATATCTTGAGCGAATTATCGAAAATTAGAAGTGCTATGAGATAGTGGTAGTTTTTTGTCGACTGTCTTCTGGCTGGTTTAATGCAACCCGCCCAGAATTCCTCTCTTCTGCAAAACTCTTCGTCTGAGAGTAGCACTTATTATCTACGCCCTAAACTATCTGTTCGATGTCGTCCAGTATCTGTCTTCCTCTACAGTTTATACACTACATAGCTCACTCTACTATCTACATCTACATCTACATTTATACTCCGCAAGCCACCCAACGGTGTGTGGCGGAGGGCACTCTACGTGCCACTGTCATTACCTCCCTTTCCTGTTCCAGTCGCGTATGGTTCGCGGGAAGAACGACTGTCTGAAAGCATCCGTGCGCACTCTAATCTCTCTAATTTTACATTCGTGATCTCCTCGGGAGGTATAAGTAGGGGGAAGCAATATATTCGATACCTCATCCAGAAACGCACCCTCTCGAAACCTGGCGAGCAAGCTACACCGCGATGCAGAGCGCCTCTCTTGCAGAGTCTGCCACTTGAGTTTGTTAAACATCTCCGTAACGCTATCGCGGTTACCAAATAACCCTGTGACGAAACGCGCCGCTCTTCTTTGGATCTTCTCTATCTCCTCCGTCAACCCGATCTGGTACGGATCCCACACTGATGCGCAATACTCAAGTATAGGTCGAACGAGTGTTTTGTAAGCCAACTCCTTTGTTGATGGACTACATTTTCTAAGGACTCTCCCAATGAATCTCAACCTGGTACCTGCCTTACCAACAATTAATTTTATATTATCATTCCACTTCAAATCGTTCCGCACGCATACTCCCAGATATTTTACAGAAGTAACTGCTACCAGTGTTTGTTCTGCTATCATATAATCATACAATAAAGGATCCTTCTTTCTATGTATTCGCAATACATTACATTTGTCTATGTTAAGGGTCAGTTGCCACTCCCTGCACCAAGTGCCTATCCGCTGCAGATCTTCCAGCATTTCGCTATAATTTTCTAATGCTGTAACTTCTCTGTATATTACAGCATCATCCGCGAAAAGCAGCATGGAACTTTCGACACTATCTACTAGGTCATTTATATATATTGTGAAAAGCAATGGTCCCATAACACTCCCCTGTAGCACGCCAGAAGTTACTTTAACGTCTGTAGACGTCTCTCCATTGATAACAACATGCTGTGTTCTGTTTGCTAAAAACTCTTCAATCCAGCCACCCAGCTGGTCTGATATTCCGTTGGCTCTTACTTTATCAGGCGACAGTGCGGAACTGTATCGGACGCCTTCCGGAAGTCAAGGAAAATAGCATCTACCTGGGAGCCTGTATCTAATATTTTCTGGGTCTCATGAACAAAAAAGCGAGTTGGGTCTCACATGATCGCTGTTTCCGGAATCCATGTTGATTCCTACACAGCAGATTCTGGGTTTCCAAAAACGACATGATACTCGAGCAAAAAACATGTTCTGAAATTCTACAACAGATCGACGTCAGAGATATAGGTCTATAGTTTTGCGCATCTGCTTGACGACCCTTCTTGAAGACTGGGACTACCTGTGCTCTTTTCCAATCATTTGGAACCGTCCGTTCCTCTAGAGACTTGCGGTACACGGCTGTTAGAAGGGGGGCAAGTTCTTTCGCGTACTCTGTGTAGAATCGAATTGGTATCCCGTCAGGCCCAGTGGACTTTCCTCTGTTGAGTGATTCCAGTTGCTTTTCTATTCCTTGGACACTTATTTTGATGTCAGCCATTTTTTCGTTTGTGCGAGGATTTAGAGAAGGAACTGCAGTGCGGTCTTCCTCTGTGAAACAGCTTCGGAAAGAGGTATTTAGTATTTCAGCTTTACGCGTGTCATCCTCTGTTTCAATGCCTTCATCATCCCGGAGTGTCTGGATATGCTGTTTCGATCCAATTACTGATTTAGCGTAAGACCAGAACTTCCTAGGATTTTCTGTCAAGTCGGTACATAGAATTTTATCATGGAAGTTATTCCCAGATCTCTTGTGTCTTGTAGTGTTAATGTGTGTGTGTGTGTGTGTGTGTGTGTGTGTGTGCGTGTGTGTGTGTGTTTGTGTGTAGCCGGCCGGTGTGGCTGAGCGGTTCTAGGCTCTTCAGTCCGGAATCGTGCTGCTGCTACGGTCGCAGGTTCGAATCGTGCCTCGGGTATGGATGTGTGTGATGTCCTTAGGTTAGTTAGGTTTCAGCAGTTCTAAGTTCTAGGGGACTGATGACCTTTGAAGTTAAGTCCCATAGTGCTCAGAGCCATTTGAACCATTTGATACTGAGTGTGTGTATGTGTGTGAGTGTGTGTCTGTATGTGTGTGTTTGTATTCCACTTCCCCTCGTAAACCACCACCGAGTGAAATTAAAGTCGGTACAAGTATCCCTTACTATTAAGAAGTAATCTCTGTCTGCGTAAGAGCCACCTGTGTACCATCGTTTAGGAGATATGACGTCATAAAAATTAAATGCGTGAAAAACAACCGCGTCATGCTTGGAATTTCAGTTTATTACTTCTATACTACTAACTATAGCCGCAATAAATATCGCAGAAACTATCCACATATGTTGCTAAGTGCACCTACAGAATTATATTGCAGTACCACGCATATTTCAGGAGATGTGACGTCATAAACCTTGAGATCCGTGAAAAACTACCTTGATTTGCATGACGTTTAAATTTATTACTTCTTTGCTACTGTCTCTGGTCACAGCAAGTTTTGAAGTTCGTATCCACGCACGACACTGAATTTATCTAGAGAGCACTAAGCACTCCGTCTTCAGGCCACAAGTGGCCTATCGGGACCATCCGACCGCCGTATCATCCTCAGATGAGGATGCGGATAGGAGGGGCGTGTGGTCAGCACACCGCTCTCCCGGTCGTTATGATGAATTTACCTAGAGAGATATATCATTATACGACACATAGTTCAAGAGACATTACGTCATAAACACTGAAATGTACGGTAAAGAGTGCGCATCATGCATGAAGTTTTAACACATTTATTCTTTACCGTGGAGACACTTACAGTTCTTCGCGTTTTTAGTTGGCAAACGCCTAAAATTATAAGTAATCACTTATTTATACAAAAAGCGAGAAGTGAACTGTTTTATAATCTACGAATAATACATATAAAACAAAAGTGTATCATAACTGTATCATTATATATCCCACTGATTATGGCTTAAAGTGAAAATAGCCGAAACGCTTCTGGAAGAATAAAAGACAGTGTAGCAAGAGAGGGCGTTTTTTATTTGCAAAACAAATATTTCTGTGCTTCATGCAGAGGACGACCATGCAAACAAATACGCTGTTTTACAGTGTAATAGGACTCTTCTTGCTAAATGTATTTTGTTTCACCTCTGTTACGCATTTTTCAATCAATATTAGTATTAACGCATCCAAAATATCAAACTAAGTAGACTTTCAGACTAAGAAAAAACTAACATGGAGGCTTTTCAATGATGAAAATTGAAAGTCATCCCTATCTAAATCATTTATTTACAGTTTAATTAGGTGAATATGGTATTCATTTCATGAAGTGCACAAGTTAGACAAATTTTTTGAGGTGTTGCAAATTGTTTGAAATTCATTCATTCGTTCATTATTTCTACACTCTTGGAATATGGACTACAATGTTATCAGCAACTGCCCAGTCTCTTCTAATAGGGAGATCTGTGTTCCAACAGTGATCATGCTTTGCGTGGACGATTGTATTTTCTTCATCGCTGTCTGAAGGTTTGACACACTGAACAGTTTCGCGTGTGGCCCCCCAACGACAAGGTTTTACTCGCCTGCCTCCCTGGTTGTTCCAGAGGCCCAGCGTCCTTTTAGACTTGTCGGAGTACCGGAGGAGCTGCACTCCTGCGTTTGTTTTTACCTCCTTATTTTATGATATTTTAAACCAGCATCCCGACCATGTACCAGTATTTACGGATGGCTCTAAACTGGGGGACTCTGTTGGTTGTGCTGTTGTTTTCCCTGATCGAGTCGTCAAGTTACGGCTTCCTGCGGCGTTTAGCATCTTTGATGCCGAATTGTTTGCGATCTTGCGGGCATTGGAGCAGATGAGGTGTGTTCCCAGTCTTAAGTTCCTCATCTGTTCTGACTCCCTGAGTGCCCTTCAGACCATGCAACACTTGTACCCAGCGGATACGGTCGTCCAGAACATCCATGATGCCCTCCTCCACCTGCAACGGCAAGGGAAGGAGGTTTCCTTCTGCTGGGTGCCGGGGCACGTGGGTATTAGGGGAAACGAACTGGCGGATGTGGCTGCCAAAGATGCATGTTCCCTCCCTCACGTTGTTGAATGTGCCGTCCCCCTCCATGCTGTTACCTCCCTCCTGCGTTTTCGCGTTATGCGTCAGTGGAAAGAGGAGTGGCTGGCAGTCGGTGAAAATAAGCTGCGTCTGGTCAAGGCTACCACGCGGCCATAGCGTACGTCCTGCCAGTCATGCAGGCGGGATGAGGTTCTCCTCACTCGCCTCCGCATCGGGCACAGTCCCTTAACGCATGGTTTTTTACTCCGGCGGGAGGACCCCCCAATCTGCCGTTCTTGTGGCGTCCAGATTACTGTCCGCCACATTTTACTTGAATGTCTTTTATTCTCTGACGAGAGGGCGGTGGTTTCTTTGCCACCGGATTTGCCCTGTATGTTACAAGATGACGCAACGACTGTAGTTAAGGTCTTACGGTTTTGTGTCCTGTCCAATTTGTTGCCTCGGATTTTAGGGAGAGGGTTATAATGTGCTGCTGGGTGACTGGCTCACCCAGGTTTTAGGTAAGAGGTCAGCCAGTCACGATTACCTCCTTGTTTCCCTTCAGTTTCTGTTATCTTTTCCTTGTGTTTCCTTTCCATTTTAGTGTGTTCCTTCTTCTCTTGTTTTGCCTCTGTATGTGAGGATTTGGCACTGCGTCAGGTCTGTGTCTTTTAGCCGTTCTCCTTGTTCGCTGTTTGTCTTATTCCCTTCACTGCCTGTGTTCCTGTTTCTATGCGTTTGGGCGCTGATGACCACGCTGTTTAGTGCCCGTAAACTTCAAACACACACACACACACACACAACAGTTTCGGCGGTGTCCGTAAATGCGGCAGGAGTATCAGCTTCTTAATCATCACTTCCGTTACTTTCATGATTGAGCTGCTCTAGCAATGCTTGCCGCGCAGAGTGGTCGGGCGGTTTGAGGCACCATGTCATTGATTGCACGGCCCCTCCCGCCGGAGGATCGAGTCCTCCCTCGGGCACGGGTGTGTGTGTTTGTTGTTCTTAGCATAACGTAGTTTAAATAGTGAGCAAGTATAGGGACCAATGACCTCAATAGTTTGGTCCCTTCGGAATTCGCACACATTTGAACATTAACAATGCTTCCTGTATAGCATTCTCCGCTAGTGAAATGCCAAACCTAAACTCCATTTTCGCATAAATGTCCTTCACACTCAGCGACAGAACAGTTACACAATGTGTACTCCACGGTCGCAGGGACTTATCAATAAACCGTGGTCTTGCGGTAGCGTTCTCGCTTCTCACGCCCCGGTTCCCACGTTCGATTCCCGGCGGGGTCAGGTATTCTCTCTGCCTCGTGATGGCTGGGTGTTGTGTGCTGTCTTTAGGTTAGTTAGGTTTAAGTAGTTCTAAGTTCTAGGGGGCTGATGACCATAGATGTTAAGTCCCATAGTGCTCAGAGCCATTTGAACCATTTTGATCAAGAAACACTCCTGTTAAATTAAGTAAACAATAGTGTCTCACAACTTACAATGTCCGTCCTGTGCTAGATCTTAATCAATGCTAAATTTACGTTAGGGGTAGCAGGTTGTGTTGAAACGTCCCCTTAGAACAATTTATACATGACTGTGCTTAAACTGACACACAATATTTCTTCAGCGCAACGCAATCTGACTTTCAAAAATCCCTTCAAAAGAATGGCCCTGACTAACATTAACCTATACCTTTTACAAATCACTTACCTCACAAAAATCTTCGTTACTCGAACTACTGCGATACAGCGAGAGCCACTACTGCCAGCTAAATAAAAGATTCAAACTACGTAAGGCACTAACTACTGATAGGGATAGTTAGCAAATGAAAGGTTTTAATAGAGAACAAACAATATATGTACCTTAATAGTCATAAGATATGATATCCAGTATTACAAACTTCAAAACTCCGCCATCTCTCTCCCCACATCCAACTGCGCAACACTACGCGCTGTTCACATCCAGCTGCCGCTGCCCAACACTACAATGGCAGACAACAATGCTAACTAGCCACAGACTGCACACAGCACAGCCAGTGATTTTCATACAGAGCGCTACGTAACGTTGCCAATAAGAAAACATAAGCAGCCTACTTACATTGTATGTGCGGTGGCGCATGCACAGGAACAAAGAAGTAACGCCAGAGTCAGAATGACCCCGGGTGCATACTTCTAGGTTTAAACATGTTCTCTTGGACAAACTCCTTCCGCTTTACCTTGTGAATTCGCTGACATTCGCAAGTAAGATGCATACTCTCTCTATCACAAATATTACGAAATCGCAGGTAAACTCACTGTATCGGGAAGACGAAGATGGGTCACCTTACAGGCAAGATTCGTGTAAAAAAAAAAAAAGAAACACTCGAAAACCGATATTTGATAGGGGTAGCAAGATAGATTGAGGCCTAACAGGTAAGCACGGCAGTGAAAAACGGTTTCCCAATTTCGGTTTCCGGCTTCAGTTAACTGAGTGGCACTTGAGCACGGCGACATGAGGGAAGTGTGTTCAAACGCCTTTAAACGACGGGGGAGTTAACCTTCTGTGGCGTTGCAGATTCCTCAGCAGAGCACGTGAGACGCCCTGCTGCTGTGTTGGCGCTCCATGAAGATTACTTCCTCCGTGTTACTCTTCCATTCGAATCTCATCTGCGATATTGAAGCGCAAGAAGGAGAAAGAGGGCGGGCGTATCCCTCGAAACGTGCTGGCGCTCGCCACCACGAGAGAAGGCGCCGCGAGCGAGGAGGACAATCCTATCTCGAAATTAATGTTCCCGCGCCGGTCCCCGACTCCCCACTTTCTTAGCGTAGCTGCGACCCCAGCGCGTGGGCCAACACTTCCGTGATTGCTTGCCTTGTTTTGTTCGAGTGGCGAGTTTCCGGCGCAGAACGAGTAGCGCAGCCCCTCCTCCAACAACCCTCCTTACACACACATACACACACACACACACACAGAGAGAGAGAGAGAGAGAGAGAGAGGGGGGGAGAGAGAGAGAGGTTCACGAACAAAGCTCACTCATACTGAACGCCCCCACATGCAGCAAGCGTAACATTTGAATCGCTTGTTTTGTAAACACCGCTACTGCAGTATTCCACTGTGAAGTGAGATGGGCTTTCGACGCTTAATGCACCCTTTGTTAAAGAGAGAACATACAGCTGCCACTCCTTTTTTCTTTCTTTTCTAGTTCAGTGGCCCGCCAGCTTTAAATCCGCACCGACCTTTTATACATAACAAGTGTACCGGAGCGTAAACACGATGACGTAAGCGACATGTAATCTAGTAACCAAAAATATCTATTTTTGAGTATTGCAAATAAACGTCGTTAAGTGTTGGCGGCAATCCACATTTATTAGAACATGGAATAAGTATCTTCGGCTTTTTCCCATATAGTTTGCAGCGTTCATTAACGCATATGGAACTAGATTCCATTGATCTGTTAGCTTAAGCGATTTTACTTTTTCGCGCGAAACTGTTTAATTAAGCACGCCTAATTTCAGAAAAGTCCTTCCTTTCTCTCTTTTAAGTGCATACATCTGACTTACACATCTTAGTACTAATGATATCCAATAGATTCTTTCTCCTTCACTCACTTTAGGCCTTTATGGTCCTGGTAAAGAACTGCCTACGCCTTTAGTTTTTTTTTTTAATAAGGCTTCATTCAAATGTGGGACTGTTGTTTGCGATCTTCTGATTACATTACTCCAGTTTCCTGCTTTTGGTTTGCTCAGGGGACTGGAAATATAGCGTTCTATCCAAATGTCATTCAGTCTTCATCACTTTCGTGCCACCTCTGATTTCTTGGAGCCACTTTCACCAGAAAATTTTTTGTGGTTGAAAAGTTTCAAAAATGTCTGCTGCATATTCTTCTTTTCGTTCGATCGATCCAGATGGCCGTAAAAATCATTTTAATATTAACCTGTTTAATGTTTTTGTACGGTCTTCGTTATTGGTGTTCCTGTAGTTCTGAGTATCTGTTATATTGGCTCAACTATTTTTCTGAGGGTTCTCCTTTTCCATCCCACAGTTTCTATTTCTCTTTTTTTAGACAAATCCCAGCATTCAGCTACATACAAACATTCTGCATTTAAGGTACTGTAACATTGTGCATCCATAAGTTCCGTTAATTCATCAAGGTAGCAGTTGCATCCTAGGGCAGTTCTGAAATGACGCGTTACATATCGCCCTCCAACTCGGTTTATTGTGTGCACATCGCATCCATTATGACGTTTCGTTCGCATGTAGGCAGTTCATCTTCCTTCTGTGGCTCATGAAGCTTATTCGTAATTAATTAGAAGGTACTTCAGGTTTTACCCATTAGCAGCCGACCTGTCATTGTATAAAAGTCAGCCGCATCCAGTTTCTATTGAAACTGATTCAATGGAACATGCACTTAGTTTAAACATCGATCCTCATTGTTGCTAGTTAGGTGTTATACTTTTGTTACATTTCCTACCGATATGGTTGAATGTAACAAAAATTTCTTGCAACACAACATTTCAACCACCTATATTGTGATGGATGTCTTCATTCCATGCTCATGTGAGAGCAGTAGTAGAGCTTCACCATTTCTAACCAAATATCTCAGTATGTTCGGCGTGTGTATTTCGGGTATTTGTGTGATCACCAGCAGAAACTTTCAGAAAACCATGAGTGAAATTTGAGGACTGAAAGCATTTTATATTTATTTCTGTAAAAGCATTGGCTATTGGTCCAGACAAAATTACAACTGTGTGTGTTTGTGCGAGCGAATGTGCATGTCTGTGTGTTTTCCTGTGTAATCGGCCTTTGCACCCTACCTTAGTGTGGCCTATATATTTCCAATCACTTAAATGTCATGCGTGAAGTGTTAACCGCATTTGATCTTACTTTAAATCTTAAGTGGCATAATTTGTTGGACAAAACTTTCTGATATAGTAAAGATTTTAGGCTGCGTCATCAAGGGTAGATTTCTCTCCACAGCGTTTTATTTAATTCGTGGGTGTTTAACAAAATTATGTCTTAACTAAAACCACGTAATTCCTACGTTATGATGAGATAAATAAAACGTTGTTAAATATCTAGCCTCGAAGTGCACTAAGATTGTTGGTTACTGCAGTTAACGCAAAATTAAAACTGAGGCATTTTCACGGTTAGCGGAAGCATGCCAATGTAGCAGTTGTACCCAACCCAAACAAAGATCTTGGGTATCCCAAATATTAAAGATTGGTCAGCCATTTATCATAAATTTCCGAAGTAGCTGAGCGGATTATACTTCTTCGAATCTGCAAAACACGCGATGTCAAATCAGCTGTACCAAACACTCATTCCAAATTTTGTGCAAAACACTCAGCCTCACTGCAGTCGTTCCCGTTAGCGGACGCAATCATAGGTGCCTATAATAATAAAATCCTTGGTAGTCGTATACCTGGATACTGCTCAAGCTTCCGACAGAATATGGCATAATGGTACATTGCAGTAGTCAACAAAACTGATATCCCATCGTATATTGTAAGATTAATTCGTTCTTATCTTACAGACCGTAGTTTCAGTGCGGCGATTCATGATACTGGTAATGTCTACCCTAAGAATGCCATAGTAATACAAAATTCCCTGTTTAATACATCCTAAGACGAAAAAAACGATGTATCACGAAGGAATTATCCGAGTAGGGCGGAAATCTGTAGGATGTACTGTACTCGCACAGACAAACAAACGGTTACAACTGCAGAAAGATTCAAGCAGTTATTTGGCTTGGCATTGAAGGGGGGGGGGGGGGCAAATCTTACTGAAATCTAAACCCACGATGGCTTGCCGTGTAGGGTAAGAAAACGATGCATAGAATGCCGTCGACGTACCGCTGCACTCCTGGTTGCCATCTTTGATTACTGGTTGCTGCAGAGTAAGGCAGGCGATAGGTTGGTATGCTACCCCTGTCTGGGGCGTCTACAGCCTCGTCTTCCCTGGTCACTGGGGCTCTGTTTGAAGTGAGACACACCCCAGAAGAGCACTCTGCTCCAGTTAATGAGGTTCCAGGCCGAAGAAGTGTCTGAAGATGCCATGAACGGCCGTGTGACGCCGGCTTACTGTCGTCCGACATACGGCCCTACAGCCAAATCGACAGCCAACACGTAATGGAAATATTTTAGATCTGGCAGCCATGAACAGACCAGACCTCATCGACGGTGTCAGTGATGAGACAGGGATTAGTGATCATGATGTTGTCATTACGACTATGGTTACGAAAGTTAAAAAGTCGGTCAAGAGGGCTAGGAGAATACTCTTACCAGAAAGAGCAGGCAAGCAGTTGTTGGCATCCCACTCAGTAAATGAATCTACTTCATTTACTTCCGGTACGATGGACGTAGTAGAATTATGGGCAAATTTGAAACACATTGTAAATCACGCATTGGTCAAGTATGTGCCGAAAAAGTGGGTTACGGACGGAAAAGACCCACCATGGTTTAACAGCGCAGGAAGCGAAGACAGTAGCACTCGCGGTACAAGTAAGATCTGGAGACTGAGGACAGTCAAAAGTTAGCAGAGATTCGTGCTGCTGTAAAAAGAGCGATGCACCAAGCATACAACCACTACCACCGTCGTACCTTAGCAAAAGATCTTGCTGAAGACCAGAGGAAATTCTGGTCTTACGTAAAATCTGTATGCGGGTCGAAGGCTTCCATCCAGTCACTCACTGATCAGTCTGGCCTGGCAAAGGAAGACAGCTAAACGAAGGCTGAAATTTTAAATTTAGCATTTGAGAAATCTTTCACGCAGGAGGATCGTACAAACATACCACCGTTTGAGTCTCGTACCGATTCCCGTATGGAGGACATGATGGTAGACTTCCCTCCGGTTGTGAAGCAGCTGCATGGGTTGAAAATAAATAAATCGCCAGGTCCCGATGGCATTCCAATTCGGGATGCCATATTCCTTGACTTCCGGAAAGCGTTTGACTCGGTGCCCCACTGCAGACTCCTAACTAAGTACCAGCATATGGGATTGCTTCCCTAATATGTGAGTGGCTCGAAGAATTTTTAAGTAGTAGAACCCAATACGTTGTCCTCGATGGTGAGTGTTCATCGGAGGTGAGGGTATCATCTGGAGTGCCTCGGGGAAGTGTGGTAGGTCCGCTGCTATTTTCTATCTACACAAATTGTCTTTTGGATAGGGTGGATAGCAATGTGCGGCTGTTTACTGATGATGCTGTGGTGTACGGGAGGGTGTCGTCGTTGAGTGACTGTAGGAGGATACAAGATGACAGCTAACTCTAAATGTAGATAAATGTAAATTAATGCAGATGAATGGGAAAAAGAATCCCGTAGTGTTTGAATACTCCATTAGTAGTGTAGCGCTGGGCACAGTCACGTCGATTAAATATTTGGGCGTAACATTGCACAGCGATATGAAGTGGAACAAGCATGTAATGGCAGTTGTGGGGAAGGCGGATAGTCGTCTTCGGTTCATTGGTAGAATTCTGGGAAGATGTGGTTCATCTGTAAAGGAGACCGCTTATAAAACACTAATACCACCTATTATTGAGTACTGCTCGAGCGTTTGGGATCCCTATCAGGTCGGATTGAGGGAGGACATAGAAGCAATTCAGAGGCGGGCTGCCAGATTTGTTACTGATAGGTGTGATCATCACGCGAGTGTTACGGAAATGCTTCAGGAACTAGGGTGGGAGTCTCTGGAGGAACGGAGGCGTTATTTTCGTGAATCGCTACTGAGGAAATTTAGACAACCAGCATTTGAGGCTGACTGCAGTACAGTTTTACTGCCGCCAACTTACATTTCGTGGAAAGACCACAAAGATAAGATAATAGAGATTAGGTCTCGCACAGAGGCATATAGGCGGTCATTTTTCCCTCGTTCTGTTTGGGAGTGGAACAGGGAGAGAAGATGCTAGTTGTGGTACGAGTTACCCCCCACCACGCTCCGTATGTTGCACTGCGGAGTATGTATGTAGATGCAGATGTAGCAATGAGTGATGGTATGGGGGAGGGGCACTACTTTTCACAGCGTGGCCCATTTGGTTGTCATCCGCGGCACCCTCACATCACAGTGGTTGTGAAACAACTCAAATCGCTTACGAAAGACAAGTCTCCCGGTCCAGATGGTATACCGATCAGGTTACGTTCAGAGTATGCAAACACAATAGCGCCTTTCCTAGCAATCATATATAGCCGCCCCCGTGACGAAAGGTCTGTTCCTAAAGACTGGAAAGTAACACAGGTCACTAATATTCAAGAACGGAAATAGGAGTAACCCATTGAATTACACACCCATATCACTGACCTCAATTCGCAGTAGGATTTTGGAGCATATACTGTTCTCGAACATTATGAATCACCTTGAAGAAAATGACTTATTGATACATAACCAACACGCATTCTAAAAATATCGTTCTTATGCAACACAGCTAGCTCTCCATTCCCATGAAGTAATGAGTGCTGTCGACAACGGATCTCAGATCGATTCCATATTCTTTGATTTCCAGAAGGCTTTTGATACCGTTCCTCACAAGCGACTGTTAATCAAATTTCGTGCAGATGGAGTATCGAATCAGTTGTGGGACTGAATTCGTGATTTGCTCTTAGAAAGGCCACAGTTCGTAGTGATGGACGGTAAATCATCAAGTAGAACAGAAGTGATATCTGGCTTTCCGCAAGGTAGTGTCATAGGCCCTCTGCTGTTCCTGATTTACATAAAAGATCTAGGTGACAATCTGAGCAGCCCCCTTAGATTATTTGCAGATGACCCTGTAATTTACCGTCGAGTAAAATCATCAGACCATCAATTCCAATTACAAAATCTAGAGAGAATTTCTGTATGGTGCGAAAAGTGGCAATTGACACTAAACAAAGAAAAGTGGGCACTAAAATAAATCCGATATATTTTGGGTATACGATAAATCGCACAAATCTAAGGGCTGTCAATTCGACTAAATACCTAGGAATTACAATTACGAGCAACTTAAATTGAAATGACAACATAGATAACGTTGCGGATAAGGCAAAACAAAGACTGCGCTCCGTTGGCAGAACACTTAGAAGATGCGACAAACCTACTAAAGAGACAGCCTACATTACACTTGCCCGTCCTCTGCTGGAATATAATATACAGAGCGAGGTGGCGCAGTGGCTAGCACACTGGACTCGCATTCGGGAGGACGACGGTTCAATCTCGCGTCCGGCCATCCTGATTTAGGTTTTCTGTGATTCCCCTAAATCGCTCTAGGTTAATTCCGGGATGGTTCCTTTGAAAGGGCACGGCTGACTTCCTTCCCCGTCCTTCCATAATCCGATGAGACCGATGACCTCGCTGTCTGGTCTTCTCCCCGAAACAACCAACCAACCAATCTGCTGGAATATTGCTGCGCCGTATGGGATCATCACCAGGTAGGATTGATGGAGGAGATCGAAAAAATGCAAAGAAGGGTCGGTCGTTTCGCAATAGGGGTAACAGTGTCACTGATATGATACACGACTTGGGGATGGCAGACACTGAAACAAGGGCGTTTTTTTTTTTTGCGGCGACATCTATTTTCGAAAATTCTCTTCCGAATGCAAAAATAGTTTGTTGACACCCACCTACGTAGGGAGTAATGATCATCATAATAAAATAAGAAAAATTCGAGCTCAAACGGAAATATTTACTTGTCCCTTTCTCCCACGCGTCTTTTGAGAGTGGAATGTTGGGGAAGTAGTATGAAATTGGTTCGTTGAACCCTCTGAAAACAAGAAAACGCGATGTATGGTCCAGAACTCCGTGGTTCGTTCAAACCCAACAATCCACAGTGACTTAGTAATTAGATCTCCTCCCGAAGTGATTTGCTCCACATCTGAAGGCTTTTGCATCAATATTCATTACACGGTGACCACAATTTAACGTACATAATACACGTATGTCATCGACAACCAGAGCAGAAATAAACGTCGAATGTTGATGTTGTTAGCATGTCATTAATACTATACGCAGCCGCGCGGGATTAGCCGAGCGGTCTTGGGCGCTGCAGTCATGGACTGTGCGACTGGTCCCGGCATAAGTTCGAGTCCTCCCTCTGGCATGGGTGTGTATGTTTGTTTTTAGGATAATTTAGGTTGCGTAGTGTGTAAGCTTAGGGTCTTATGACCGTGGCAGTTAATTCCCATAAGATTTCACACACATTTGAACACTTTGAAGAATACTATACGCAGGATATATTATAACTACATATTCCTGTACCTGTATGTTACCTGTGAATATCAATTTGTGCATTTTTATGACAATGAAATGTGTTGTCGATTTCTTATATGTAAGAATACTTGTAAAAATACCTTCGCTTAAAATGTAACTACGAACTATCCAATTGTAACGATATCATGAATCTCTGTTTTGTATTCATCTGTACTTTGTAATATTGTTCGGTTTTTATTTTCTCTCGATATTGTGATACGTTATTTATTCAAAATATTTATGGAGTTAGGTGGAAGGCCCGCTTGGTCGAAGCGTTACAAAAGAAAATCAATAATCGTTTAAATAAGCAGAGAATAAAGGACAAACAACAATGTTTTACCCACACAGACAATAACGAAGTAACTTGCCGCCACGTCAGTGAGAAAATCCACAGAGAAATGAGAGACCATTTGAAACAACACGTATTATCTACGCACTAAGTAGACCAAGAATTTATCAAAGGGAGTGCGGTCGCTGCTATCTGGGAGAGACAGAAAAATGCTAAACTAGTGTCTTTCACATGACCTCGCCATAATACAAAGTCTTCTTATGGAGCATTGGATGAGTTCCACCTTGACTGTTAGCGGATGCGGTGTCAAACACTAGTGCCGCCTACAACACGGTGCTGGACGAATTCAAAGTGTTAATATGCCAAAGCGGTCTTATTAGCGCGATCGATAACGAACAGTAGTAGTACTTGAACTGGGCGCTGTCGATCATCAACGTTCATCGCATAGTAATCCAAATCATTGAAAATCGATTCAGCAGACCATGTGATGGAAAATACTAACGACAACTGTGCAACGAGCGGGCAGCTTTCTCTGCAAGGCTTTATACAGTGCGTTTCAGATAAGGCGTCTTCCTCTGTAGCTTACAAAGTAATAAGGGAAAGGATTATTTATTTATATACGTACTAGCACGAAACGTTATTCTTTCTGCAGACTTATTCAGTCATTTTAATAGATGTTAAGAAAACGGGTTATAGATTTTTAAATAGAATACCATGTAGTTAATGTATTTAAATCAATTATGTATAAATCAGTTTAAATCATGTGTATATCGCTTTCATTTAGAGACCTTTAAATGTTCACAGTTTTACAAGTGGATGCAGTATGCTGTACATAATTGGCTGTGTTCGTATGGAGATTCTGACGGCGGAATGTTGAACTGCGTGACATGTTCAAACGAGTGTCCACTTACCTTAGCTCATTGCACCTTATAAACGACTTGTGGACGAGAAGGAGCAACAGTCTTCCTCTGTGCACTGTTCAAATTCACGTATAATGTGTTCTTACAACGCTGTGTACAATAAACAAAGAAACGAGGCTCCATCTACCACGGATATTGACGGGCAATTAATGTTGCACACATATCCAACGAGAACGCACACATGTTATTGATGCTCGGCGAACACTCATACCATGCTATTGAAGCAGCCATGCCCTATTGTGTGGGGGACTATAGTCGTTTAGATGCAGCGTTGAGTTGAGGAATAAGGGAAATGATGTCTCATTTGAATAATGTATTTAAATGAACATTATACCATCAGAACATTGATTTAAAGTGTTTTCTACACAGATGGTGTAAATACATCAACAGCCTGACATAAAATTAATTGCATAATTTTACACAATTATATTATTATATATTATGATATTATATTATACAGTTATATAATAATTATATTTTATTATACAGTTATACGGGGTGAATCAAATAACTATTGCCACCATGAATAACTCCGAAATTATGATAGGAGCTGAAAAGTTTGTGGAATAAAAGTTGCAGGGGAGAACGGGGACCATAATATGACCTTGGCTCTTTGTTGCTAGGTGGGGTCGCTTCAGGGATGTAAAGGTCAACTTTGTTTTTTTTTTTTTTTAAATCGGATGCTACAGTTTGGTTCTTATTTTCTAAAAGTGGCTATAGAGACGAATCTAATGATGTGTAACAGTAAGAAGGTCAATTAAGGTCACAAAAGTGGCATGAACTACCATTTACAGAAGGTGTTCGAAGTGATGACCAGTGGTATCGATGGAGTGATGCAGTGTTCTTATCGTGGACTGAGTGGTCCTCCTTATCACATCGGCACTTATCGAAGCATATGCTCTTACAATTAACTCTCGCATATCTTCAGGTGTAGTTGGAACGTCTTTATAAACAATGTCTTTTAAGAATCCACACAAGAAAAAATCCAGAGGCGGCAAGGCTGACGAACGAGCCGGTGACGACACATCTTCACCGTGTCCAATCCAACGATTTGGGAATTATCTCAGCAACTCGTTTCTGGCCATCAGCGAAAAATGTGCTGGACATCGATCGTATTTATACCACATTCTATGCCTTGTTCCTAAAGGTATTTCTTCGGATAACAGACCTAATGTTTCTATCAGGAATGTGGTGTACTTCCTAACATTAAGATTTCCTTCGATGGAATACTGGCCTATAATCCTGTTCTCCAGAATCCCACACCATACGTTCACCGACCACGGTTTTTGGCGTTCAATTAGCCGCAGCCAACATGGATTTTCAGTTGCCCATTAACACATGTTATGCAAATTAATATTTCTATGGTAAATGTAGCCTCGTCAGTAAATATAATCAAATTAATACATGTGTCATCTCTCTAAATCTGAAGTTGAGCCCATCGGCATAATTCAAAGCGACACATACAATACAATTGGTTCTAAACACTATGGAACTTAACATCTGAGGTCATCAGTCACCTAGACTTAGAACTACTTAAACCTAACTAACCTAAAGACATCACACACATCCATGCCCGAGGCAGGATTCGAACTTGCGACCGTAGCAACAGCGCGGTTCCGAACTGAAGCGCCTAGAAACACTCGGCCACAGCGGACAGCACACACAATTCGTACCAGTTAATTCTTTCCGGAGACTGATGTGGTAAGGATGAAATTTATGGCAATGCAGAACAAGAAAAACACTACTCTGGCTCATGACAGATTCTCTTACGATTTGACGCGAACTAACACAAGAATCTCGAATCACAGTGACAAGAGTTCCAATTGCCGTTTCCTCGTCAGTAACTTTCGTTTGCCGGATATGTTTCCGATGCGTTAAAGATATAGTTGTACTCAATTAATCATGTTGTTGTTGTGGTCTTCAGTCCAGAGACTGGTTTGATGCAGCTCTCCAAGCAACCCTATCCTGTGCAAGTTTCTTCATCTCCCAGTACATACTGCAACCCACATCCTTCTGAATCTGCTTAGTGTATTCATCTCTTGGTCTCCCTCTATGATTTTTACACTCCACGATGCCCTCCAATGCTAAATTTGTGATCCCTTGATGCCTCAGAACATGTCCTACTAACCGGTCCTTTCTTTTTGTCAAGTTTTGCCACATACACCACTTCTCCCCAATTCTATGAAATACTTCATCATTAGTTATGTGATCTACCCATCTAATCTTCAACATTCTTCTGTAGCACCACATTTCGAAAGCTTCTATTCTCTTCTTGTCCAAACTATTTATCGTCCATGATTCACTTCCATACATGGCTACACTCCATACAAATACTTTCGGAAACGACTTCCTGACACTTAGATCTATACTCGATTTTAACAAATTTCTCTTCTTCAGAAACGCTTTCCTTGCCTTTGCCAGTCTACATTTTATATCTTCTCTACTTCGACCATTATCAGTTATTTTGCTCCCCAAATAGCAAAACTCCTTTACTACTTTAAGTGTATCATTTCCTAATCTAATTCCCTCAGCATCACCCGACTTAATTCGACTACATTCCATTATCCTCGTTTTGCTTTTGTTGATGTTCATCTTATATGCTCCTTGCAAGACATTGTCCATTCCGTTCAACTGCTCTGCCAAGTCCTTTGCTGTCTCTGATAGAATTACAATGTCATCGGCGAACCTCAAAGTTTTTATTTCTTCTCCATGGATTTTAATACCTACTCAATATTTCTTTTGTTTCCTTTACTGTTTGCTCAATATACAGATTGAATAACATCGGGGAGAGGCTACAACCCTGTCTCACTCCCGTCCCAACCAATGCTTCCCTTTCATGCCCCTCGACTCTTATAACTGCCATCTGGTTTCTGTACAAATTGTAAATAGCCTTTCGCTCCCTGTATTTTACCCCTGCCACCTTTAGAATTTGAAAGAGAGTATTCCAGTCAACATTGTCAAAAGCTTTCTCTAAGTCCACAAATGCTAGAAACGTAGGTTTGCCTGTCTTAATCTTTCTTCTAAGATAAGTCGTAAGGTCAGTATTGCCTCACGTGTTCCAATATTTCTGCGGAATCCAAACTGATCATCCCCGAGGTCAGCTTCTACCAGTTTTTCCATTCGTCTGTAAAGAATTCGCGTTAGTATTTTGCAGCTGTGACTTATTAAACTGATAGTTCGGTAATTTTCACATCTGTCAACACCAGCTTTCTTTGGGATTGGAATTATTATATTCTTGTTGTAGTCTGAGGGTACTTCGCCTGTCTCATACATCTTGCTCACCAGATGGTAGAGTTTTGTTAGGACTGGCTCTCCCAAGGCCGTCAGTAGTTATAATGGAATGTTGTCTACTCCCGGGGCGTTGTTTCGTCTAAGGTCTTTCAGTGCTCTGTCAAACTCTTCACGTAGTATGTATCTCCCATTTCATCTTCAAGTTCATCCTCTTCCATTTCCATAATATTATCATCAAGTACATCGCCCTTGAATAGACCCTCCATATACTCCTTCCACGTTTCTGCTTTCCCTTCTTTGCTTAGAACTGGGTTTCCATCTGAACTCTTGATATTTATACAAATGGCTCTCTTCTCTCCAAAGGTCGCTTGATTTTTCCTGTAGGCAGTATCTATCCTACCCCTAGCGAGATAAGCTTCTACATCCTTACATTTGTCCTCTAGCCATCCCTGCTTAGCCATTTTGCACTTCCTGTCGATCCCATTTTTGAGACGTCTGTATTCCTTTATGCCTGCTTCATTTACTGCATTTTCATATTTTCTCCTTTCGTCAATTATGTTCAATATATCTTCTGTTACCCAAGGAATTCTACCACCCTCGTCTTTTTACCTACTTGATCCTCTGCCGCCTTCACCATTTCATCCCTCAAAGCTACCCATTCTTCTTCTACTGTACTTCTTTCCCCCATCCCTGTCAATTCTTCCCTTATGCTCTCCCTGAAACTCTGTACAACCTCTGGTTCTTTCAGTTTATCCAGGTCCCATCTTCTTAAATTCCCACCTTTTTTGCAGCTTCTTCAGTTTTAATATACAGTTCATAACCAATAGATTGTGGTCAGAGTCCACATCGGCCCCTGGAAATGTCTTACAATTTAAACCTGGTTCCTAAATCTCTGTCTTACCATTATATTATCTATCTCATACCTTCTAGTATCCCCAGGATTCTTCCATGTATACAACCTTATTTCATGATTCTTGAACCAAGTGATTGCTAATATTAAGTTATGCTCTGTGCAAAACTCTACTAGGCGGCTTCCCCTTTCATTTCTTACCCCCAATCCATATTCACTTACTATGTTTCCTTCTCTCCCTTTTCCTACTCTCGAATTCCAGGCACCCATGACTATTAAATTTTCATCTCCCTTCACTACCTGAATAATTTCTTTTATCTCGTCATATATTTCTTCACTTTCTTCATCATCTGCAGAGCTAGTTGGCATATAAACTTGTACTACTGTAGTAAGCGTGGGCTTCGTGTCTATCTTGGCCACAATAATGCGTTCACTATGCTGTTTGTAGTAGCTTACCTGCATTCCTATTTTCCTATTCATTATTAAACCTACTCCTGCATTACCCCTGTTTGATTTTGTGTTTATAACCCTGTATTCACCTGACCAAAAGTCTTGTTCCTTCTGCCACCGAACTTCACAAATTACCACTATATCTAACTTTAACCTATCTATTTCCCTTTTTAAATTTTCTAATCTACGTGCCCGGTTAAGGGATCTGACATTCCACTCTCCGATCCGGAGAACACCACTTTTCTTTTTCCTGATAACGACGTCCTCTTGAGTAGTACCCGCCCGGAGATCCGAATGGGGGACTATTTTACCTCCGGAATATTTTACCCAAGAGGACGCCATCATCATTTATCCATACAGTAAAGCTGTATGCCCTCGAGAAAAATTACGGCCGTAGTTTCCCCTTGCTTTCAGCCGTTCGCAGTACCAGCACAGCAAGGCCGCTTTGGTTAATGTTGCAAGGCCAGATCAGTCAATCATCCAGACTGTTGCCCCTGCAACTACTGAAAAGGCTGCTGCCCCTCTTCAGGAACCACACGTTTGTCTGGCCTCTCAACAGATACCCCTCCGTTGTGGTTGCACCTACGGCACGGCCATCTGTATCGCTGAGGCACGCAAGCCTCCCCACCAACGGCAAGGTCCATGGCTCATGGGGAAGGCAATTCATCATACACATATTTAAATATACGACGTGTAGGGTGAATACGTTGAGGATATCTTTCAGCGTATAAGTCTCTAGTTCTCTCTAAATTCCGTTGGCACTCTCCATAAATGAGAACCATATCGACTGGTTCTTTGAAGTAATACATCATTCACATTCGCTTGATTCGACGATGCTAGTCTCACCGTTCCTACTAGTGTTGCATTGCGAAACCGTCGAATGGTGTTAACATGTCAATGGCACGTTAGATGGATACGTCCTATTCGTCGAATATTTACTATTTTAACGATATGCGCGAGAATTGTCAGAGCATGTGCTTCGATAAGTGTCGGAGTGGTAAGAAAGACTGCAGCACTGCGTTGATACCAATGGTCATCACTTCGAACACCTTCTGGAAATGGACGTTCATGCCACTTTTTTGACCTTCGTTGATCTTCAAAGACCGTACTGTTACACATCATTGGTGTCGTTTCTATAGCCCTATCAGGAAATATGTACCAAACCATTTCATCCCATTTCAAAAAACAAAGTTGACCTTCCCATTTCTGACGCGACCGCACCAAGCAACAAAGAAACCAACGTCATATTATGGCCCCCGTTGTCCCATGCATCATTTGTCCCACAAACTTTTAAGCTACTATCATACTTTCGGAGTTATTCTAAGTAGCAATAGTTAGTGACTCACCCTGCATATTATGCGATGTGACTACACACATCAAAAAATGTTTTACATCTGCTCTTTTCCCAGCACTCCTGAAGATAGACGTTCACTATGGCTATATTGTACCACAGGCTAAGTCCCTTTGAATGCTCAGAGATGTCACTAAACCCACCCAAAGATGTAAACAACAATGCATGAGCAGCGCTTATTATACGGAGGGGGTCCGACAGCCGATCAGTTCCAGTCATTCCATCAGGAAGGAGGTAGAATGGTCGTGCTGCCTGTAGTTCAACCATACCTAGACGGTAAGTACCGCGGTTCGATCGCGGCAGCATTGTTACTTTGTGCCAGGAAGGGCTCTCAACACTCACCAAGGGAAGCGTCCAGGCATTCGGAGGGAATCAAAGCGATGTTGTTAGGAGGTGGAAGGGATGCAGAGGAACTGTCGATGACATGCCTCGCTCAGGCCGCCCAAGGGCTACTACTGCAGTGGATGACCGCTACCTGCGGATTACGGATCCATCTTTGCAACCACGGCACCATGCAGCACGGTGCAGACAGGCCCAGCAACATGCCGAATTGACCGCTCAGGACTGGCATCACGTTCTCTTCACCGACGAGTGTCGCATAAGCCTTCAACCAGAAATCGTCGGAGACGTGTGTAGAGGCAACCCGGTCAGGCTGAACGCCTTAGACACACTGCCCAGCGAGTGGAGCAAGAAGGGGAGGGAGAGGGATTTCCCTGAGTGTTTGGGGTGGCATTATGTGGTGCCCACACACGCCGCGGGTTTTCATGGAAGGCACCGTAGTGGCTGTACGATATGTGAATGTCATCCTCCTAACGAAAGTGCAACCACATCTACAGCATATTGTCGATGCATTCGTTTCCATGGACGACAATTCTCGCCCCCATCGTGAACATCTTGTGAATGACTTCCTTCAGGATAACGACATCGCTCGAATTGAGTGGCCATCACGTTCTCCAGACATGAGCCCTATCGAATATGCCTGGTATAGATTGAAAAGCGCTGTTTATGTACGACGTGACCCACCAACCAGTCTGAAGGATCCACGCCAAATTGCCTATAAGGAGTGGGACAATCTGTACCAACAGTGCCTTAATGAACTTGTGGATATTATGCTATGACTAATACAGCATGCATCCATGCAAGAGGTCGTGCCACTGGGTATTAGAGGTACTGGTGTGTACAGCAATCTGGACCACCACCTCTGAAGGTCTCGCTGGATGGTGGTAGAAAATGCAATGTGTGGCTTCCATGAACAGTAAAAAGGGTGGATAGGATGTTTATATTGATCTCTATTCTAATTTTCAGTACAGGTTCCGGAACTCTCGGATCCAAGGTGTTGCAAAACGTGTTTTGAGGCGTGTATATAGTAAATAATTCCACAAGTATTTAGAAAATAATTACTGATTTTAGCAACTCTCAGGAAAATAAACTACACTCCTGGAAATGGATAAAAGAACACATTGACACCGGTGTGTCAGACCCACCACTGGTAGCATGCCGCGACAGCGTGGACGTGAACCGTATGTGCAGTTGACGGACTTTGAGCGAGGGCGTATAGTGGGCATGCGGGAGGCCGGCTGGACGTACCGCCGAATTGCTCAACACGTGGGGCGTGAGGTCTCCACAGTACATCAATGTTGTCGCCAGTGGTCGGCGGAAGGTGCACGTGCCCGTCGACCTGGGACCGGACCGCAGCGACGCACGGATGCACGCCAAGACCGTAGGATCCTACGCAGTGCCGTAGGGGACCGCACCGCCACTTCCCAGCAAATTAGGGACACTGTTGCTCCTGGGGTATCGGCGAGGACCATTCGCAACCGTCTCCATGAAGCTGGGCTACGGTCCCGCACACCGTTAGGCCGTCTTCCGCTCACGCCCCAACATCGTGCAGCCCGCCTCCAGTGGTGTCGCGACAGGCGTGAATGGAGGGACGAATGGAGACGTGTCGTCTTCAGCGATGAGAGTCGCTTCTGCCTTGGTGCCAATGATGGTCGTATGCGTGGTTGGCGCCGTGCAGGTGAGCGCCACAATCAGGTCTGCATACGACCGAGGCACACAGGGCCAACACCCGGCATCATGGTGTGGGGAGCGATCTCCTACACTGGCCGTACACCACTGGTGATCGTCGAGGGGACACTGAATAGTGCACGGTACATCCAAACCGTCATCGAACCCATCGTTCTACCATTCCTAGACCGGCAAGGGAACTTGCTGTTCCAACAGGACAATGCATGTCCGCATGCATCCCGTGCCACCCAACGTGCTCTAGAAGGTGTAAGTCAACTACCCTGGCCAGCAAGATCTCCGGATCTGTCCCCCATTGAGCATGTTTGGGGCTGGATGAAGCGTCGTCTCACGCGGTCTGCACGTCCAGCACGAACGCTGGTCCAACTGAGGCGCCAGGTGGAAATGGCATGGCAAGCCGTTCCACAGGACTACATCCAGCATCTCTACGATCGTCTCCATGGGAGAATAGCAGCCTGCATTGCTGCGAAAGGTGGATATACACTGTACTAGTGCCGACATTGTGCATGCTCTGTTGCCTGTGTCTATGTGCCTGTGGTTCTGTCAGTGTGATAATTGTGATGTATCTGACCCCAGGAATGTGTCAATAAAGTTTTCCCTTCCTGGGACAATGAATTCACGGTGTTCTTATTTCAATTTCCAGGAGTGTATGTATATAACTAAACAGAAACAATAACTTTCTTACTTTTAACTAATAACATGAGCATTAGTTTCATACATTTTTCTGTAAGTTACAGTGATCCATCTGAAACACCGTCTATTGTTTCCGTATCATAACCAAGGCAGACAGGGTGTAGTGTACTGTGGCAGGGCGTGACTAATGTGACCCATGTTTCAGCAGAACAGCACCTGCCGTCAGTTAAATAATGGAGACACGCCGGTTCTGTGCTGGCGTAAGCTGTAGCCAGCACACCAGCCAGCAAAGAGGTTGCAAGGAGGTCGATATCAGTCACTGAATGAAACGCGCCTATCAAGAGAGAGGCCAAAAACAGGCTCGCAATCAATGTACCGCCAGTGCCCTCTCGACTCAACATTTAGATCGCCACAGCGTAACGGACAGTCAGTGCAGTCACAGACACGAACAGTTGCAGTCTCGGTCTGAGGCACTAGCCCAGCCAGACAGTCTGTCAATAGTTCTGTTACTAGCTCAGACTCTATTCCTCAGTCATAATTCTAGTTGGCGTCCGTTAGTCCACGTCTCCATATACGTGAGTGTAGTGTTTATAGTGGAACTTGTACTTTATCAGCAGTGAGGCCAATGTGGACTATTATGGAATAGCTAGTACCACAACAACTTTCTCACAGATAAGTAGCTTCTTGTTCTTGTGAATAAAGAACACTTTTAATACATGTGTGAAGTATTGTTGTAGAAAGATAGAAAGAGGATACCGGCCACCAAACAACACCCTCTCCTTTCTTCCCATGGTACAAGGCTCTACAGTGACAAGGAGACGACACAAATGGTTCCTACTTTAAAGGCTACCGAACATGTCACCCTGCTTTGGTTCACATCGTCTGGACATGTTGAGATCTTTCTTCTCTTAGTAATAAAGACACAATTTTCAGCTACTTGCATTTCCGCACATAATGGCCAGCACAGTATGAAACTTCATTGCGCGCAGCGCCATTCTTCTCCATCTTAGATGACAACTTTCTTTCCATTTAAGCAGAACATTCTAACAGTATGAACTACAGTTTTAAGCGTTATTACTTGATCAAGTTGTATTAAGTTCATTTATGTAATCCATATTCGTCAGTGATTTGCATATTACGAATTTTGAGTATTTGATTGTGACACCATAATTCTGAACGATTAGAATCTCTGGACTAAACAGAGCATCTGTGCAGCTGCTAATCCAGCACCAGCACATAACTTTTAGTCAACTACACTCCTGGATATTGAAATAAGAACACCGTGAATTCATTGTCCCAGGAAGGGGAAACTTTATTGACACATTCCTGGGGTCAGATACATCACATGATCACACTGACAGAACCACAGGCACATAGACACAGGCAACAGAGCATGGTCAATGTCGGCACTAGTCCAGTGTATATCCACCTCTCGCAGCAATGCAGGCTGCTATTCTCCCATGGAGACGATCGTAGAGATGCTGGATGTAGTCCTATGGAACGGCTTGCCATGCTATTTCCACCTGCCGCCTCAGTTGGACCAGCGTTCGTGCTTGACGTGCAGACCGCATGAGACGACGCTTCATCCAGTCCCAAACATGCTCAATGGGGGACAGATCCGGAGATCTTGCTGGCCAGGGTAGTTGACTTACACCTTCTAGAGCGTCCGCCGCTCGTGGTCTCGCGGTAGCGTTCTCGCTTCCCGAGCACGGGGTCCCGGGTTCGATTCCCGGCGGGGTCAGGGATTTTCACCTGCCTCGAGATGACTGGGTGTTTGTGTTGTCCTCATCATTTCATCATCATCCAGGAAAGTGGCGAAATTGGACTGAGCAAAGATTGGGTAATTGTACGGGCGCTGATAACCACGTGGTTGAGCGCCCCACAAACCAAACATCATCATCACACCTTCTAGAGCACGTTGGGTAGCACGGGATACATGCGGACGTGCATTGTCCTGTTGGAACAGCAAGTTCCCTTGCCGGTCTAGGAATGGTAGAACGATGGGTTCGATGACGGTTTGGATGTACCGTGCACTATTCAGTGTCCCCTCGACGATCACCAGTGGTGTACGGCCAGTGTAGGAGATCGCTCCCCACACCATGATGCCGGGTGTTGGCCCTGTGTGCCCTGGTCGTATGCAGTCCTGATTGTGGCGCTCACCTGCACGGCGCCAAACACGCATACGACCATCATTGGCACCAAGGCAGAAGCGACTCTCATCGCTGAAGACGACACGTCTCCATTCGTCCCTCCATTCACGCCTGTCGCGACACCACTGGAGGCGGGCTGCACGATGTTGGGGCGTGAGCGGAAGACGGCCTAACGGTGTGCGGGACCGTAGCCCAGCTTCATGGAGACGGTTGCGAATGGTCCTCGCCGATACCGCAGGAGCAACAGTGTCCCTAATTTGCTGGGAAGTGGCGGTGCGGTCCCCTACGGCACTGCGTAGGATCCTACGGTCTTGGCGTGCATCCGTGCGTCGCTGCGGTCCGGTCCCAGGTCGACGGGCACGTGCACCTTCCGCCGACCACTGGCGACAACATCGATGTACTGTGGAGACCTCACGCCCCACGTGTTGAGCAATTCGGCGGTACGTCCACCCGGCCTCCCGCATGCCCACTATACGCCCTCGCTCAAAGTCCGTCAACTGCACATACGGTTGACGTCCACGCTGTCGCGGCATGCTACCAGTGTTAAAGACTGCGATGGAGCTCCGTATGCCACGGCAAACTGGCTGACACTGACGGCGGCGGTGCACAAATGCTGCGCAGCTAGCGGCATTCGACGGCCAACACCGCGGTTCCTGGTGTGTCCGCTGTGCCGTGCGTGTGATCATTGCTTGTACAGCCCTCTCGCAGTGTCCGGAGCAAGTATGGTGGGTCTGACACACCGGTGTCAATGTGTTCTTTTTTCCATTTCCAGGAGTGTATATTCCGCTGCAAGGCAGTGTGTGATGGTAAATGCTATGGTACAAATTTTTCAAGTTCTTGCTGACCACAATAGCAGATGCTTATTAACTACGGTATTCCCGACAGCCTCTTACTGCAACAGCATAAAAATGCACCTTCTTCACGTCTTCTGTCTGCAGTTCTCATGCATTACTCCATTCGTTTCCAGTTGACTTATTAGCCCTATATTAGGGATAGGGTGATGATGGAGTTTGACTCGTGGCGCGCTCAATTGCGTGGTCATCAGCGGCCATACAAAGTCCCGATTTTTACACAGTCCAGTCTAGCCACTGCCACGAATGACGGTGATGATGAAATGATGAGGACACCCTAAACATCCAGTCCCCGGGCAGAGAAAATCACCAATCAGGTTGGGAACGGAACCCAGGAATCCGTGATCCAACACTAGGCCACTAGACCACGTGCTGCGTATGCGGGGAGAGGGGGTGACAGCTTTACGGAAAGGAGAGGGGTGGATGGTTCAAGGAAACGAAGCACATTTTCGTAAAACATGCAATCCAATCTTGCTGACCACAATAGCAGATGCTTATTGACTACGGTATTCCAGACAGCCAACACTGATGAGAAACCGTGTTGTTAATTACTAGATATATTTGAGCTACGTTTTCTAACAGCTACGTACTTCCTCAAATGACAGTGCAATTTGTTTGAGAATTCTACATAGCAGTCCGTTGTTGGACGGGTAATTTTCAGGTACCTATTAGTTCTTCCCATTTCCATATTTTGGTCTTTGATTTGGCTGGGTAATCTACGAAATACAAAGGAAACTGACACATCAACACTTCTGGAGGACTCAGAGTAATCTGGCATTTTCAGTTGTGAGGAGAAAGAAAGTGGACAGGAAGCTGATTTTAGATTTCTCTACATATGGCGATTTTTTTTTTGTTGGAAGTATTTAACATCCATTATCTCTTCTGTTTCTCTGCAGAATAATATTGGATTGGTATGTCTGTTTGTGAATATAAAAAAAAACTCTGGGACTTGTAGGGAGGAAGGGGGCAGGGAGCGAGCGAGTGGACATCTATCCTCAAGTGGTTCAAATGGCTCTGAGCACTATGGGACTTAACATCTGAAGTCATCAGTCCCCTGGAACTTAGAACTACTTAAACCTAACTAACCTAAGGACAGCTCACACATCCATGCCCGAGGTAGGATTCGAAACTGCGACCGTACCGGTTCCGCAGTTCCAAACTGAAGCGGCTAGAACCGCTCGGCCAAACGGGCCGGCAGCTATCCACTATCCTCCCTTGCCCTTGCTGTATACACCCTTTAATCGCTTTTTACTGATATTGTTAGAGTTCGAAATTTGTCCCTTCTGATTCTTCCCTTGCACTTTCAACAACACCAGTATCCTGTATTTTCCATCCTGCTGCTGCTGTACCCCAAGGCTCTGTTCTCACTTCTCTCCATTCTGTCTTCTACAGATATACTTCAGTATGTTTTAGACACAGCTTTCTCAACTCCCCAGCACTCTAGAAATCCCAACTATTCCTCCAACCTCATATTAACCATTTCTCATTCTGGTGTATCCAGAGGCTACTGGAGATATCATACAAAGGGTATAATTGTAGGACCAATCACCCATAAATTCAATTTTCATGACTTATACCTAACAATTTGCGACGGTCCTATCCAGTTACCTAATAAACTAAAACATCTTGCACTAATGTTGGCCAGTAACTAACATGGAAACCTTACCTTCTAAGCATGTAAGAAGAAGGCCACAATGAAAGTGATACTACTTACTTGCCGAACATGGGAATATCAAGCTCCATTTTCTTTCACGCTTAAAAGCTGTTGATCTGACTTGACCTTGCCAACATATTACTTCAGCCCAAGTTTTATAAATCTCTCCAAATCCTTAAGAGCCATGCACTCGATGTTGTTTCCTCCATCTATTTATCTTTGTCATCATGTATCATCTACTGTTTCTTACTCCCACCACTCCTAACGCACACTGAACATCTCCATATATCCCATTGCAAATAACCCCGATACTTTTCCTTTGATGAACAGTCTTTGTATGCTGGCGAATCTCTACCAACTTATCTCACTATACACCCACCTAAACATACACCTTTTCCTGTCCCAAAGCAACTTAAACCAATTGTCCCCCAACCCCCCCTCGACAGTGAAATCACCCTGATATTTATCTACCTCATCAACTGCATCTCTGCCGATCGATCTCACTCCACATCACTCCTTCTCCACTCCTCATTTTTCCTTATCCCTTCTCCAATTGAATCTCCCACACATACATCTCCTGCTACTTTCTGTCTTCACACTATACATCCTAGTATCAATCTCCATTTACAGTACCTAATGGGACCTCTAATTATACTCACACCTTTAAGCCCTGCAAAAAACCTACAGGAGCAGATGATGTGTGTTGGAATGCACCTCTGAGGGCATGTGAATATTATTTGGTTAAGTTTTATTTCAGCTACCATGTATGACCATACACTGAAACCTAAGTCAGTCTTTACTGTTGTTCATTGCAAACTCTGTACACTTCCTTGACTGGATTTTTATACTTTTCCAGAATTTTAATTATATTTCCATAGGTTCTACGGCGTCCACATCGTCCAATTGTTTTAGTTGAAAGGACTGATAAAGCTTTTCTCTATTGGCAGTAAGAATTACTGCACCCCTGCTCAGTAGGCCGGCCGAAGTGGCCGAGCGGTTCTAGGCGCTACAGTCGGGAACTGCGAGACCGCTACGGTCGCAGGTTCGAATCCTCAGGGATCGATGTGTGAGATGTCGTTAGGTTGGTTAAATTGAAGTAGTTCTAAGTTCTAGGGTACTGATGACCTCAGAAGTTAAGTCCCATAGTGCTCAGAGCCATTTGAACCCTGCTCAGTAGAGATGGGAGAAACCTACTGGTTAAAATCGTTACCAGCATTTCAATACTGAATAACCGTAATTTTTTTATATTTATTTGGTGTTTGACGTAATAGTTGCCTTTTATTTTATTTACTAATAACTGAGTATAAAAACCAAATATCAATTCGACATAGTAACAGCGCTTAAAATTTTTCTGTTTTAGAAGCTGTATTTTTTTTCTTTTTTTGTAAAGGAGTAATTTTTATTTGCAAAATAATTTGAAATATTGTGTTATTACAGAAAATGGGGAAAGCGAACACTGCTATTTTAATAACAAGGCCGACAGGAACGAACAACAAACATATGGCATAAAGATTGGAGCGGTACTGCTGAGACAATAATGCCCTTGTTGTCGTGGGCCACAGGTTAAGGTACGCTTGCATGTGCTGTGTCTAAGATGTGCTCCCTCCTGGTCCATACGGCAGTTCCTCGCTGTAGTTTCCAGACATCCGTTGAATTGCAGAATGGCATTAGCCTTAGTCAGGAAATTATTTTACGAACTGATGTAGCAATGAAGTACAATGTTTCATTTGCTTTAAAAGGTTAAACATTCGTCGGCCATTTCTATGAAATAATAGAAAAGGAGGGATGGTAACAGTTACAAATTAAAAGCTTAGCAACTGTTCATTGATAGTGTACATTAATAATAGAAAGTAACTCATCTGCTTTCTGTATCTACGTAATATGACTTTATCAGCTTGCAGGCCTTGAAAACGGACAAAATAACACGGAAAACAGAGAGATTCAACATCAGTTGTCACCCATCGGCACTGGCTATTCTTTATGCACAAACAGTGGTGTGATAACCGATTACAACGTGATTTTTGAGCAGAGTTTCGAAAAAATTAGAATCAGTAGGAGAAGTGATTTTTTGTAATACTCAACTACTTGTCACTTTTCGAGGAAAGCAGTGAACAATGTGTGGACGGAGTTCTCCTTTATTTGCCTGTTTAATTTAATATTTTGGTTATCAATCTTGAAAGTGAGAGAGTTACAAACTTTTCAATGTTTGCTCGATTTTTTCGTATCTTACAGGAAACAGTAGGAATAAAATGAGGAAGAGAAGAGTAAGCTTTTACGCCCATGTGAAAAGAATGAAGGATGAAAGGCTGACAAAGAAAATATTCATGTTTTTTGACAAGAACCCCAGAACCCAAATTACCTGGTTCAAAGAAGTCAAAGCAGACTTAGAGGAGATGGGTATAGGAGATGATATAACCAACAGGGACTTAATGAGAGACAAAATTCAACATTTTGAAGGATTTGAAGTGAAGAAGAGAAGAACTGGAGGAACAGTGTGGACAGAAAACCGAAGGGAGCAGCACAGAGAGAGGATGAAGACATATTGGCAGAAGAGAAAAGAGGTGGAGCGCAATAGGAGAAATGTACATTGAAAAATAGTTGTTTAACGCGGTCCCTAGACGGCCAAAATCGGAATTAAAAAAATCCGAAAATGGGTCATTTCAGAAACATTTTACTTCGAGCGGTTTTAACAGTCAGGCTAAAAAGGGGTGGAAAAGAAGATAGAACTGAAAGCCGGTTGTTTCAGCAATAACCGCCACCGCTGCTGAGTGCTCAGAAGCGACGCAGTGCGGGGGATCCCCCGCGGCTGCGGCCACAGCGTCGCAGGTGGTGGTGGGCGCGCAGCGGCGGTCACCCCAGAGTGCGCGCCGCGCAAACCCCACAGATTGTGTCGCCATCTATTATTCAGCTGTCGGCGCCGGAAGGCCTGTGTTTACGTGGCCTAACAGCCGGAAGCCGGCGCCGGCGCCGCCGCAGCACACACTCTGCGCCCCACGGCGCCCTAGCTTCGCTGCGGGCCCGCCGGAGGCGCTCGCGTCGCACACGCCGAGCAGAGTGCGGGTCAGAGACAGCGGCGCTGTGTACCTTCAATCCGCTCCGGATTCACTGGGTACACAGCGAGCAACTGGTCGCTCTGGAATTATTTATTTCGACGCCAGAAATCTGTCTCGCCAACTCATACTGCTTAAGAGTAGACGAAACTGGACAGCATCACTGCCGGCGAGAGACGTTGGATGTTGGAAGGTCAATCCGATGCGATGTTTATTTTCTGTTATTTCACCCACCTCACATTTTAAAGGCGAAGGGTGGAACGGTACAGAATGCTACTCGTGATCAAAAAGCTTTATAGTCAAAGGCGAAAGAAAAGCTAATCAACAGTGAAAAATTTCATAAACGTTTTTTAAAAATTACAGTTAGATGGATTTTTAAGTAATTTATAAAACATTATATTGTTGATCCTTGCGTGTTAAAGATAAAAATTATTTAAATATAAATAAACTTTTATTATAACACTTGTTTAAATTGGACTGAAAAGTACAAAATAATTTCTCCTACTTCGAAAGGGATTCCAGACCCCATACAGGTAGCTCTGAAAAACCCTGATGTGAATTTTTAGTGTCTGTGAAAATATTTGTAAGATTTAAAAAGAAAACGTGGGTCACATGCAATACGTAATTGGTGCATAAATAGTTCACCTACTATTATTTACTATTTCATATTCATTAAAAATTTTACAATCACAAAATTTCAGAACTATCTCTCTGTGGTTAGGAATCTGTATGGTTCTAGGAGAAATTATATTATACTTTTAAGTCTTGTATGTGCGAAATTCTTAAGTGTTTTTCACTATGGAGACCGCAGTTGGAGAAGGACCCAGAACATCTCAAAGAACTGCAGAGACTCGCCGAGCAGCCAGCCATCGTCAACAGCAGTTAGCTGAATGTGAACAGGAGGGCAACAACAAGAGGAAAATGAACAATGGAGACAGCACAGCAAACTTCAGATTTATGATTCAAGAGCAAACATCTAAGTGCAGCGAAAGCTGAGATCAATTGGTATCTAATGAGAATGGGACGAGAGTGCAGCACACACACATCAGAGGTCAGAGCTGTGGTGCAGCTAGATTTATAGTGTAGACATGAGCACTAATTGTTCAGCATGGTAGATGTGGTCCTGTGAGGTGATACTAGCACTTGGCAGATGTAGCACTGCCGTATAGGGGCTGTCCTCAAGTTGCATGTATACTACCTGCGTAACACAACAGTCCTGCAGAGCAGGCAACACGTCAGGAATTATCAACAATTTTCTACCCCTCTCCCCCCCAACCCTTGTGGATCAGACAGTCAAGAAAATGAGTTAATAGTGCGTTGTCATGCACCTGTGAGGTATGTTTAAAATTTGAAGCCTCTGAATCACCTAGAAGTTTGTTTGACATCAACTGTGAAAAATGTGCAATTTAATGAAATTGAGTTAAAATACATATTTTAAAACACATTGTAGGAAACGTTATGTTCTTTATAGAATGAGCACTGAAGTTCACTCATAGTTGGAGAAAGTACATTGGAGAAACTGTAGTTTATACTTGAAGAACCTGCACTTGGTAAGATACAGTTCTGAGGAAGGCAGGCATTAGGTTTTTTGCAGGGCTTCAAGATGTGAGTATAAATAGAGGTCCCATTAGTTAGTGCAAATGGATATTGATACTGGGATGTATAGTGTGAAGAGAGAAAAGGAGCAGGAAATGTATGTGTGGGAGGTCGAATAGGAGAAGGGATAAGGAAAGATGAGGGGTGGAGAAGGAGGGGAACTGTGATGTGGGGTGAGATGCACCGGCAGAGATTCAGTTGATGAGGTAGATGAATATCAGGGTGATTTCATTGTTGATGGGAGGCAATTGGTTTAAGTTGCGTTGAGACAGGGAAAGGTGTATGTTTAGGTGGCTGTATGATGAGATGAGTTGGTAGACATTCGGCAGCATACAAAGACTGTTCATCAAAGGAGAAGCATCGGGGTTATTAGCAATGGGATATATGGAGTTGTTCAGTGTGCGTTAGGAGTGGTGGGAGTAAGAAACAGTAGATGATACATGATGACAAAGATAAATCCACTAATGAAGTCACAGAAATAATTATAGTGTGTGTGGGTGAACCATGAGCGATCGTATGAACCATTGGAGCATACTTACAACGCAAGTAGCATCATTTGCTCTTGCGGAAGGTAATGTAAGTTGCTTGGCCCACTTTAAAGCTTATGAAATATTTTCTGATTCAGTTTAAAACTTCCTGTCCAGTACAAGGAAACTCGTTCAATTAAACATCTGTCCTCAAACGAGCCGTTAATTACAAACATGATGTTCACGGGTACCCTTGCATTAGTACGCAATATTGTCCTGGTTAGTACAAATGTATTTAAAATGTGAACCTTCCGTTTGCTTCACCATCTAATTGGTGGCCAAATTTCATCCACTGTTCGTGAACGTGCTTCGTGGATGACAGAGCAGTGGCGCATTTCACTGCTGATATCTACATCTACATCTACATCCATAGTCCGCAAGCCACCTGACGATGTGTGGCGGAGGGTACCTTGAGTACCTCTATCTGTTCTCCCTTCTATTCCAGTCTCGTATTGTTCGTGGAAAGAAGGATTGTCGGTATGCCTCTGTGTGGTCTCTAATCTCTGTGATTTTATACTCAAGGTCTCTTCGTGAGATATATGTAGGAGGGAGCAATATACTGCTTGAGTCTTCAGTGAAACTTCAACAAAAGCCCGTACCGAGCTACTGAGTGTCTCTCCTGCAGAGTCTTCCACTGGATTTTATCTATCATCTCCGTAAGGCTTTCGCGATTACTAAATGATCCTGTAACGATGTAATGACATCCAACGCGTCAGTATGGTCCAAGATGTACAGGTCACTCAGGGATTGTAACTTGTCCTTCAGGATCATTTGACCACCTTCCATTGTTCTGTCCTGGATCATCTCAAAAGTGAAGTGCGTAATACTCCTTTTGATAGGCTCGAGTAACTGGTAAAGCGAATTGTACAGTTTTGTGTCTGTAAAAGAGATGTCCTACGGGTTTTTGAAGAAATTCGTAACTCACTGGAAGATGTAAAGTAGCATTGGGTCCATTTACGAGGACGAAATTTGCGAATGTACATCGAATTTTAACACTTAGTTCTTGTATTTATTGCTTAGGTGAGACATATGCGTAATTTGAGTCCAGTTATACGGGGACTAGATCTAAATACATTTGCGCTAATTTGGACCATATTTCATAGTGAAGCTAATAGCAGATCGTAACAACAATATCGAAATTAGCTGGTAAAAGACTCATTAGTGGACATATGTTTACTGGGTCGCTCTTCTACTAACGTATACTTTTACCATCGTCAGTTTTTCCCGTTAATTACGGTATAGCCTGTATTCGTGAGTGCTCAGTCGTTTATTCGACTCATAAGGACATACTTCGCCGCGAGGAGTGGCCGTGTTGTTGGAGATTCCATGTCGGATTGAGCAGCCCCTTCCGCCGGAGGTTCCAGTCCTCCCACGGGCATCGATGTGTGTGTTGTTCTTATCTTAAATCAGTTTAAGTTAGTTTAAGTAGTGTGTACGTCTAGGGACTGATGTACTCAGCAGTTTAGGATTCTTCAACTTTGACCTCAAGGTCACAGAAAGCCACGTGGATGAAACCAAGATTTCATTGTCCCTGCGAAATTGGAACCATTTCTCACGAGCGAAAAAGCTGTTACTTGTTTGGATTTAAAAGTATGCAGCAAGGTATAGAGGGACAATTACTGATCGATATGGAGAAAACGTAAATTAGTTACAAACTGCGGCACACACTTTTTCGTCATGTAAACGTCACTACTGATATTCAGAGTTGGGTTCTGACATGTTTGATATGCCTGCCATCTATGGCGATGATGTGGAGCAGACGAACAGAAAAATTCTGCATGACCCGCTGAAGTGAAGGAACATCGATTCTGTCGATTACCTCCCGGATGGCTGTTTTCAGCTAAGCGATGGTTTCGGGATTATTGCTATACGCCTTGTCTTTAAGACAGCCACACAAAAAGGAATCGCTTGAATTCAGATCCGGAGAATATAATGGCCAATCGAGGCCCACGTCAGTGGCCTCTAGGTATTCCAGAGGCAGAATGCGGTCCCCTCCAGGACATTAAACGCTCTCCTGCTTTGATGGGGTCGAACTCCGTCTTGCATGAACCACATCTTGTCGAAATCGTGGTCGTTTCGGATAATAGGCATGAAATCATCTACCAAAATCTTCATGTATCGTTCGGTAGTCACCGTCCCATCAAGCAATACAGCACCGATTGTTCCATGACTGGACGTTGCAGACCACAAAGTCACCCGTTGAGGAACAAGAGACTTCTCGATAGCACAATGCAGATTCTCAGTCCCCAAATGCACCAATTTTGCTTATTGACGAACCCATCCAAATGAAAGTGGGCTTCGTCGCTAAGCCAAACCATCCATGCACGCATTAATTCCCATCATGCCCCGCGGTCAACCGTTCAGCCTGAACGTCCTAAAGCAGAAAGCTCACAAGTTACAGCGATTTTATTTCACGTAGTTCAATACTGTCACCCCGTATGTTTTTGTTTCCAAACAGAGCACATCGAGGCGAATAAAATATGAGCCTTGGGGTCTCCCTCAGAGTCGATCGTACACCGAAAGCAGTATCTTTGGTCGGCCCCCGTACGAGGAAAAAGGAGGCGCTCGGGTGCGTGGTGAGATGGCTCGCGAGAGATAACTTGATCTGGATTGGTGAAGTGGAGCCGGTGTCTCGTGAGAGAATTTGTGAAGGTCTGTGCTACAGCGACCAGTTCGGCGGTTGCGACCCGTGTTGTTCTGTTCCTGCAAGTGCACTACTGTCGTCAACTTCCTTCAATTGAAGCCGCGGACTTGTCGCACATCACATTTCCTGCGAGATTTTACAGTTTTCGGACTCTGCTCTTGGTGTCTCGGGCCTCACTTGAAAGGAATGAAGAGCATTACTTTGGAAGCTAAGGTATTACATGTTCTTGCACTCTCAATCCGTGTTTTGTGTCCGCCTTATCCAGATCTCTCACTTCTTAGTGTTGAGAGCCTCTCAGTTACGACAAGAACTTTACTGGCTCTGCGAAACTGTAATATTTACACGTATGATGTGTTACTGTTTTTAAAACCATGTGTGAGCGGCTTTCATTTAATACTTAGGGCGCTTTTCTTGCATAAGCAATTGATGTGCATTTTAGTGTGTTTCATTGTTGTCCACTAGGCTCGCTACGTCTAAGGTATGTTCTAATTCAGCGTGCGGTTGCGCCAGATGATGCCCAGGGCGTATTATTTACCATTCTGCTTGCTGAATGGGGAGAAGAAACTGCAGAGCTTTTCACATCTCCCGCTTTTTAAATTTTACTGAATGCTAATCAGAAGAGGACGCCCCCAGGGCCCTGTGTCGTTTGTAGTGTTCCATTTAATGACGTCGAGTTAACACCCTTTGTATTAATCATTCTTGTTGTGTCGCTACGGAAGAAATTTTTTAAAGGGTCTCCTTACCTTATAGTTGTTAGTCGGCACTTGCGACTAACAAGGGAAGCTCCCCATCTCAGGGTTTAGTCGTATGATGCCACAGAGGATAGCCCGTCAAAAATAGTACATACACTCCTGGAAATGGAAAAAAGAACACATTGACACCGGTGTGTCAGACCCACCATACTTGATCCGGACACTGCGAGAGGGCTGTACAATCAATGATCACACGCACGGTACAGCGGACACACCAGGAACCGCGGTGTTGGCCGTCGAATGGCGCTAGCTGCGCAGCATTTGTGCACCGCCGCCGTCAGTGTCAGCCAATTTGCAGTGGCATACGGAGCTCCATCGCAGTCTTTAACACTGGTAGCTTGCCGCGACAGCGTGGACGTGAACCGTATGTGCAGTTGACGGACTTTGATCGAGGGCGTATAGTGGGCATGCGGGAGGCCGGGTGGACGTACCGCCGAATTGCTCAACACGTGGGGCGTGAGGTCTCCACAGTACATCGATGTTGTCGCCAGTGGTCGGCGGAAGGTGCACGTGCCCGTCGACCTGGGACCGGACCGCAGCGACGCACGGATGCACGCCAAGACCGTAGGATCCTACGCAGTGCCGTAGGAGACCGCACCGCCACTTCCCAGCAAATTAGGGACACTGTTGCTCCTGGGGTATCGGCGAGGACCATTCGCAACCGTCTCCATGAAGCTGGGCTACGGTCCCGCACACCGTTAGGCCGTCTTCCGCTCACGCCCCAACATCGTGCAGCCCGCTTCCAGTGGTGTCGCGACAGGCGTGAAAGGAGGGACGAATGGAGACGTGTCGTCTTCAGCGATGAGAGTCGCTTCTGCCTTGGTGCCAATGATGGTCGTATGCGTGTTTGGCGCCGGGCAGGTGAGCGCCACAATCAGGACTGCATACGACCGAGGCACACAGGGCCAACACCCGGCATCATGGTGTGGGGAGCGATCTCCTACACTGGCCGTACACCACTGGTGATCGTCGAGGGGACACTGAATAGTGCACGGTACATCCAAACCGTCATCGAACCCATCGTTCTACCATTCCTAGACCGGCAAGGGAACTTGCTGTTCCAACAGGACAATGCACGTCCGCATGTATCCCGTGCCACCCAACGTGCTCTAGAAGGTGTAAGTCAACTACCCTGGTCAGCAAGATCTCCGCATCTGTCCCCCATTGAGCATATTTGGGACTGGATGAAGCGTCGTCTCACGCGGTCTGCACGTCCAGCACGAACGCTGGTCCAACTGAGGCGCCAGGTGGAAATGGCATGGCAAGCCGTTCCACAGGACTACATCCAGCATCTCTAGGATCGTCTCCATGGGAGAATAGCAGCCTGCATTGCTGCGAAAGGTGGATATACACTGTACTAGTGCCGACATTGTGCATGCTCTGTTGCCTGTGTCTATGTGCCTGTGGTTCTGTCAGTGTGATCATGTGATGTATCTGACCCCAGGAATGTGCCAATAAAGTTTCCCCTTCCTGGGACAATGAATTCACGGTGTTCTTATTTCAATTTCCAGGAGTGTGAACAGGCATGCCAACAGGAAGAATGTGTGCTGAACTGGGATAAATTAAACCATATAGAAACTATGGACGGTTCAAGCTTAAGGTGTACACTGAAGACCCAACGAAACTGGTACATCTACCTAAAATACAGGGTGATTCAAAAAGAATACCACAACTTTAGGAATTTAAAACTCTGCAACAACTAAAGGCAGAGCTAAGCACTATCTGTCGGCGAAATAAGGGAGCTATAAAGTTTCATTTAGTTGTACATTTGTTCGCTTGAGGCGCTGTTGACTAGGCGTCAGCGTCAGTTGATGCTAAGATGGCGACCGCTCAACAGAAAGCTTTTTGTGTTATTGAGTACGGCAGAAGTGAATCGACGACAGTTGTTCAGCGTGCATTTCGAACGAAGTATGGTGTTAAACCTCCTGATAGGTGGCACTTATCTGTCCGTAGCTACCTGAACGTCAACTACCCGAGGCGATGGATCGGCCGCCAGGCAGCCCGTGACAGAGCACTTCATCACTGGCCTCCAAGAAGCCCTGATCTTACCCCCTGCGATTTTTTCTTATGGGGGTATGTTAAGGATATGGTGTTTCGGCCACCTCTCCCAGCCACCATTGATGGTTTGAAACGAGAAATAACAGCAGCTATCCAAACTGTTACGCCTGATATGCTACAGAGAGTGTGGAACGAGTTGGAGTATCGGGTTGATATTGCTCGAGTGTCTGGAGGGGGCCATAGTGAACATCTCTGAACTTGTTTTTGAGTGAAAAAAAACCTTTGTAAATACTCTTTGTAATGATGTATAACACAGGTTATATTATGTTTCTTTCATTAAATACACATTTTTAAAGTTGTGGTATTCTTTTTGAATCACCCTGTACTGTAGGGACCCAGCGAGCACGCAAAAGTGCATCAACACGACTTGTCATGGACTCCACTAGTGTGTGAAGTAGTTGTGGAGGGGACTGACACCATGAATCCTGCAGAGCTATCCGTGAATCCGTAAGAGTACAAACGGGGGGTGGAGATCTCTCCTGAGCAGCACGTTGCAAGGAATCCCAGATATACTCAATATTGTCCATGTCTGGTGGGTTTGGTGGTCACCGGAAGTGCTTAAACGCAGAGGAGTGTTCCTGGATCCGCTATGTAGCAGCTCTGGACGTGTAGGGTGTCGTGTTGTCCTACTGGAATTGCTTAAGTCCTCCGGAAAACACAATGGACATGAATGGATGCAGGGGATCAGACACAGAGACCTTGCGTGTCACCTCTCAGAGTCGTATCTAGTAGTATCCGGGGTCCCATATCACTCCGGCTGCACACGCCCAACACCATTACAGAGTTTCCACCAGCTTAAACAGTCGGCTGCTGACACGCAAGGTCCACGGCCATCTTCTCGAATACTATTTGAAACGAGACTCGTCCAACAAGGCGACATGTTTAGAGTCATCATCAGTCCAATGTCGGTGTTGACGGACCCAGACGAGGCTCAAAGATTTGTGTCGTGCAGTCATCAAGGGTAGACGAGGGGGCCCTCGGCTCCGAAAGCTCATATCGATGATGTTTCGTTGAATGGTTCACACGCTGACGCTTGTTGATGGCCCAGCACTGACATCTGCGGGAACTTGCGGAAGGGTGGCACATCTGACACGCTGAACGATTTTCTTTAGTCGTTGTTGGTCCCGTTTGTGCAGGATCCTTTCACCGCCGCTTCTGTGTCGCCGATTTGATGTTTTATGGGATTCCTTATATTCACGGTACACTCGTGAGATGGTCGTACGGGAAAATCCCTTCATCGCAACCTCGGAGATGCTGTGTCCCATCTCTCGTGCGCTCAAACTCTTTTAAATCTTGATAACTGGCCATTGTAGCAGAAGTAACCGATCTTAAAACTGTGTCAGACACTTGTTGTCTTATACACGCGTTGGCGACCACAGCACCGTTTTCTTCGTGTTTGCACATCTCTGTATATGAATACGCTTACCTATAGCAGTTTCTTTAGTGCCTCGGTGTATAACATCGAGCAAGTCAGAAAACCTACAGCGTCGTGGTTTTGTGGTCACAGTATTGAACTTGCAAGTGGAAGATCCGTGCTCAAATCTCCCTCTTGCAGCATTTTTTTTTTTTTTGCACAAAATTATGAACAGTCTGTTCAGTTACTGACGTGTCTGTTCTGTTCCTCTAATCCTGGCAGTTATCAAACTATATATTGGTTGTAGAACATGAGTCATGTGATATATTACCGTTGCAAGTGAATGTAATGAATATTGAAAGCAGGCGAGGAACCGCAGAGACCTCTTGCGGAAATGAAAACAACAAGTAAACGGATGTGAACTGCGTTACAACAAAGGAACCCATCTCCAAAGACATTAAAAACGTATCTTTTGGTGTAGCAGAGAGAAAACTGTGTCGTTGCAAAAAGTTGGTCAGGTCCTGTGTCTACGCTGTCAATGGTTCAAATGGCTCTTAGCACTATGGGACTTAACATCTTAGGTCATCAGTCCCCTAGAACTACTTAAACCTAACTTAGCTAAGGACATCACACACATCCATGCCCAAGACAGGATTCGAACCTGCGACCGTAGCAGTCCTGCGGTTCCGGACTGAAGCGCCTAGAACCGCTCTGCCACCGCGGCCGGCCAGTGTAACTCGCGGGAAGCTAAGCACCCATACTGCATTCATCCTGTGCTTGATATGAGAGCACATAGCAACTTACAACGAACGTAAAACATAATATCTAAACATTTCTAAATATTTTCTAGCTAACAGGCCTACAAATCAAAGAAAGAAGAACAGTTTATCGTTCACTAAATATTCGTTGCTTATGCGATAAAGTTTCAACATCAAGCATTACATTTCAATTCATTATTTCTTTGATACTGACTATTCGCGACCGATTTTTCGTACGGTATTCACATGTATCACTAGAAGTTGTGATCGGAAATCCTCCTCTAGCATTACTTTTCGTCAACAGTAGTTGTTGAAACTAGTACTAATTTTCGAATTATGGACAGGTCAGTATTATCTCAGTTACTTTTCTGAAAATTTTCATGTAATTTTGTGCACAGTTGTTACATTTAAAGCTAAAATTTATGAAAATGGATTACTTTATGAAATGTTTTAGTCTAGATGCTATAATCGGTAAGTACTAGTTGCGAATGTACAGTTAAAATAATTTTTTTACGATTATTTGCAGTTCCGAACTATTGAGACACTTACAATTTATATTATTAATTACGCAATACTGTACTCGTTCCTATGTTTATTTTTGTATTCATTTATGAAATAATAATTGAAAGTAATTATGTAACAGGAAGTAGTAGAAATTCATTTGTTAAGAAAAACTGTAAACCCTTTGGAATGCAGTTATTTTCGCAGAGTGTGAGAGTTGTAAGCATGCCTCTGACGTGATCGAACGTATTTTTATATGTTGTGCGAATAATGCAATTTCGGCTCTGTTGATGTGAAAAATTAGAAAACTGTATAATATACTAAAATGTGAGAAAATATATTAACGTAAACACAACAATTCTGCAACAACTATCATCAAATTTATTTATATCCAACCGTGAGGACCTGAAATATGACATTTTCAGCTTCAGCAGCTTCAAGTATCAGACCTCTAGACAAGAACAGGAGCCAACTCTACAATTGAAACTAACTGAACTATAGAGTTTACTGTAATCTTCACTTCTCTCAAATCTTCAAAAAGACTAATGTGGACAACTGATGAAATTAGGAAGAGGAGGGAGACTATAAGGTACACTCGACAGCAAAAAAAGTGGATCATGCCTGAATTTCAACGTGTAGCCTGCACCTGAATGTATTCAACCAACATAGCATATCTGTGTTGCACATCGTCGCAACCCTCCACAGTACAGTCGTAAGATACACAATGGGTACCGCTAGAGACTAATAGAGAACACCGGTCTTTATGACAGTACATCCAGATGTAAAGTAATACCACGATAGTACAGAAAAGATGAGATAGTCCTTAACGTTTGTAAACTAAACTTAATTACAATAAGTGACATTTCAAACGTTATGGGACAACTAATTTTGTCACATAAATCGTTCAGTAATCCTTAGGCACAATTAAATATTCGAAACAGTAAATGGATTTAGAAAGTTGTATGGCAATTGGAAACAAGTTCTTTGCTGTCTAAAAGGTTTACCCAACACATGCTGCACGTTGTGCAACATTCAACAAGGAGTGGTTTCGCATCAACTTTATGTAATACTAAGCAGTTAAAAGAAAACATGATTAACGGCAGCAAGCACTCTACGGAAATCCCAACATTAACAGCGAATCACAAGTAATATCATTGTTCACATTACTCATCAACAGTTACTTGTACACAAAGCTGTACTTTAAATGATATGCTCTGGATGCAAACCCAGAACGTAAAGCCATGTTAACCAAGCAAAGCCTTGTGCCTTATCGAGACTCGATCACTATGCAGAAAGAGACGTCAAATATTGACATTTGCACCAGTATCAGTTATCATTTCTCTGCTTGAACATAAATGACAATAATGGTTGTACGAAACCAGGAACCCTAACATGACAATTACCTTCTTGGTAATTAACCTAGTAAGACGTTGTATATTGTTGCATTGTCAAGGAACAAAGGATGCACATGTTTGAAATTGAAATGCCATCATGTAATGCTGGTGACAAGGATGCGAACCCAGCACCTAATCAGATTGTTGAATAAGTATTTCCATCGTGCAGCACATATTATTTCAGAGTCACTGAGTACTTGTTATAAGTGCACAAAACGTGTATTATATATGTTGTGTACATAGTTCCGCGTAGTCAGAACGTACACAACTTTCCCACTAGAGCGCGCCCCACTAAGCACAACAGCGCAGGCGCAGCACTTGTCCATCTCCGCACTACGAGATGGCGCTGCCATAGAGATGGACGAAATTCTGCTTCCGCTGATCCGCGTATTAAAATGTAACGCAGCCAATGAGATGGCTGCTAACGTAGAACCTTTTCTCCTCACGGATTACACTCGCGCAGTGATACATGAACACGCGAGGTATTATAACAAGTGTACAGACCTCCGATTAGTCAGTCTGCATTTGTCTGCACCAGTCTGTACCAGTCTGCATTAGTCTTTACCAGTCTGTACGAGTTCTACATTTGTCTGTACCAGTTTATAGTCAAGTTTCAGTCTGCGCCTAATAATATTACCATATTCCTGTACCTAGCCATGAAGATAAATGTATAGACACTTTTGTCAAGTATCAGAATTAAAAACATTGTTCAAATGGTTCTGAGCACTATGCGACTTAACTACTGAGGTTATCAGTCGCCTAGAACTTAGAAGTAATTAAACCTAACTAACCTAAGGACTTCACACACATCCATGCCCGAGGCAGGATTCGAACCTGCGACCGTAGCTGTTGCTCGGTTCCAGACTGTAGCGCACAGAACCGCACGGCCACACTGGCCGGCAGTATCAGAGTTATATGTGAGAATAATATTAACGTACCAATACCAAAGGAACTTCAGATTGTCAATTGTAAATAGCCTCCAGAACCAAGTTGTGATTTTAATGCTTGTTATTATTTTAATAAATGTGTGTGAAAATTAATCAAGTTCTGTTTAAAGTTGGTCACCGTCAATCTGCTACTCTAAGGGTGTGTGAAGGTCTTACAGCACGCACACCACAATATACTACGTATATACTATTATTTGGAGACGCTGCCGCCAAACACGTTTACTTTTGCATTCCGCTTAGTTGTGGTTGAATACACGTAATCTTAAGGCAACATGTAATGCAGAGGGCTTACAAGAAAGAATAGTTTCCTGCGTCATGCTAATGCTAGCTAGGTGAAATATTTTGTGGTAGCTAAGTTGAAAATGAATGTATTATTTAACATATTGTTCGTCAAATATTTAAGTGAATCGTCAACTGTAGGTGTGACTGCACATGTTATAGCATAATAGCTATAGCTACGTTACTTTACACTACAGACTTGGGTAGGTCAGTTATAACTTTTGATCAATCAAGGGGTGATGGTGGCATAGCGACCAGGGTCCGTACTAGCCGCGGCTCGCGATATACGGGCCAGCCAGGCTGGCCGAGACGAGACGGAAGTGGGCGAGTTGGCGATGGCGTTGATGAGCCAAAAGCCCGGGACGAGCCAGCACGGGTGCACCGCATGTCTCTGCCTCTGCCGCTCCGATTGACGTAAAAATGTTTACCTCCTCTCCTGGAATCAGTATAAGGGCGGCTATCAGAAATGCACATCAGGCTGTCTCCGGTGTGGCTCACTGGGAGAAGTCTATTCGAGACCGAGTCGTCGCTCTCATTGAAGGAGGAAGATGTTCCATCAGAGAAGCTGGCAGACGGCATGGTGTACCACATACCACTGCAACGAGGTTGTGGAGGATCTGCCTTGAAAGAGGCACCACCAACAGCGCTCCTGGCTCAGGCAGGAAGAGAGTGAGCTCACAGCAGGAAGACAGGGACCTAGTGTCTAGGAGCAGAGAAAATCCCTTTCTGAACACGAAGCAGTTGCGGCGGGAGACCAACTTCCCCGGCTCCAGTGACACGATTCGCCGAAGGCTGAGGGACGCTGGACTGCATGCACGACGATCCGTCGTGAAACAAGAGCTCAGCCAAGACAACGTTTTATTCCGGCTAGCTTTTGCGGAATTCCACGTAAGGGCCTCGTGGGACAACGTCATTTTCACAGATGAGAAGGTGTTTTCCACTAGTAACGACGGTCCACGAATAGTTTACAGGCCGCAAGGGACTCGCCATCGACGATAATATGTAACCACGACGAGAAGAAGTGGCCGGCTATCTGTTACCTGCTGGGGTTGGATTTCTGCGAGAGGGGCGGGAATTCTTCACAGGATAGAAGGAACTCTGGACAGCGTGTAGTATGCCCACATACTGTAAAATGTGATACTTCAGTCAGTGCGAATGCTGCACGCAGAAGGGGACGTCACATTGCAAGAGGGCCATTCTGCCAATCACACGTCTGCATTTGTTCAGCAGCGGCTCTCCACGATTGGCGACAACGTCATGGACTGGCCGCCACGGGCGGCTGATATGAACCCCATGGAAAACATGTGGGATGAGGTCGCCAGAACATTAACACAGAACTGGCCACGAAACTAACCAACTACTGCGGAAGCTCTTTGGGACTACGTCCTGGAAGCTGGGAGGAAGTTGCTTCTTCAGACTGTTACGTCCGACGGCTTATACATTCTATGCCAAGACGCATGATAGAAGTACTAAATAATGAACGATTCTGGATAAAATATTAGAGTCCTTAAAATGTTTTGTTATGTCTTCTTTTTCGTCATTCTTCCTCATTGGGAGCTAGAGGAAGACCGCGTGGCAACAGAACAGATACAATATGGGTTAGTTTTCCTTTGAGTTGCCTTTTTAATTCAAGTGGGTTTCTTTTGAAAATACGGTTTGTTATATATTCCATTTTGATTTGATTTATATCCTGTCTGGATTCTTACAAACTACTCTGTCACAATAGTTTTTGTTATTTCAAATACGTCTCTCTCTGTCCCTCCATCCATGAATACACCCTCCGTCCTCCACACAATACGCAAACGATTTCATATTATGTTTACTCGTTGTTAATATCTCCTGTATTCTCTCTCATACTCTCTCTCTCTCTCTCTGACGCTATCGCCGCAACTGTCCTTCAATTCCATTCCTCCAAAGCTTTATAAACAAATCTAGCGGTTTCCAATGACGCCACACTTTCTCTTTTAATTGCTGCTGTCTTTACTCTCTATCATTCCTCTCAACACCTATGAAACCGTATTCTTTGATCTCCCGTTCCTTACAACCCATTCTTCGTTCTGAAAACAGTCCTTCCTTATCTCTGGGTCCTAAGATAAAACGAAATATGGCACAAATCTAAGTAAGCAATACTTTTCAAGCATTTCACGCTTATATTTTTCACTTCTGCACTTCTATCCATTCCCAGATCCCACCCTCCTTCCTGTTACCCGTCCCCTGACATCTGCATCTATACCTAAATGAATACTCTGCAATTCATAATTATGTGCTTGGCAGGGGGTTCTGTGGTCTGGTGGATTAATCTTGTATTTATGTGTAAAACCTGTAGGTTCACATCTGACGTCAGGCGTAGATTTTTCAACACACACAAGTAACTCTCCTTCACCCCTAGTAACGCCAAGTGCAGAACGCCAATAAGCTCCGTAGTTCAATATCCGCAGTAAAGATAACATCCCTTCGCTGCCAAGTGGGGCAGAGCGGCATTTGTTTGAGCTGTGACAGATGGAGAAACCTCGGAAGGCAAAGACTATCACCAGCAAGCCGTCGTAAACTAGAAAAAGAATTGCATTTAATGAACCAATGGCCATGGAAGTTCACAGGGCTCTTACTTTATTTGAAACTGAGACGTTGAAAATTGTGGTGCTGGACTGGGATTCGAATTCAATTTCACTGTGTTCCCTAAGATTGCAAACTCTTCTAGACCTCCTCGAAAGGCACGTATCTGGTTTTGAATCCTGATCAGCACGAAATATTCATTACTTCATTTCAAGCGCTAGCATGTGCACTCCGAGCTACAAGTGAAATATAGTTGCATTTTCAACGTCTCTTCGTACGTTGTCAGCTGCAACGTGTTCGTCTCAACTCACAGCCACATGATGAGCTTTGTATCACAGCATTACAAGATCAAACGTTTCCATACATCTTTTCAAGTTCAAACATCCCTCTCCATCCTACTGGCGAAAACGGATTTGGGTTTGACGTTGGGTTTGTTGTGATCACCAAAGACGATATGTTGTGGAATCAACTTCTAGCCAGCAGAGTATTTTCCATCACATCATTGAAAGTACAAACATGCCACTCCTAGCTATTATTGAAAAAGTATTTGATAGTTAATGTGTCTTCATGACCACGTGTGCGGGGTTTGAATTCCAATCAGCACTGAACTTTTGTCGCCTGATGTCTAGCAAAACATGCAAATATCTCGCTACTGGTGAACCAACAATAGCTATTTATCGTCTGTTCCTGGCTAAAACACGACGGTGCTAGATGCTGGGTTCGAATCCCAGTCAGGCAAAAACAATTCTATCGTCATTTAAGGTTCCCACATCTCGCTATTGGTGAAAACATTTGATATTTAATTTCTGATTTCACGTACTTCATTAACAATCCGTTTTAGTGCTGGGTTCGCCTCCCTGTCACAAGCTTTCCAAGATGGCAATTCAATTTTAAACGTGAGTATACCTTGTTTCTTGTCAATGACTCCATATTAAACGTCGTTGGGGGTAGTTCCCAGGAAGGTAACTGTTATGACAGGAATCCCATTTCAGTACAAACATTTTCGTCATTTATTTTCAGGATCTGAATTGATAACTGATACTGGTGCAAACGTGTACTTCACGTCTCTTTATGCCTGGTGATCGGGTCTCAATAAGGCAGAAACGAAGCCTAGCTTAGTTAGCAATGGCTATAGGTGCTGGGTTTGAAACCTGGTCCAGAACTTTGACGTTGGTCATGTCATTTAAAGTTCAAATTTGTGGATACGTAGCTGTTGATGTGTCACGAGAACAATAATATTATTGGTGATTTTTATTTATGAGATTTACGTAGAGTGCTTGTTGCCGTTAATCGCGTTTTTTGTTTACTGATTGGTCCAATATCCAGTTTCCAGAGCCACTCGCCGTTTAGCGACGTTCAGCATGTGGATGAAAAACGTATTCGAGAGCGAAAAACTTTTTTTGCAATTGTCCTACAGCTTTGTAACTCCATATATTGTCTCAAGTATTTAATTTTGACTAAGGGTTACTGTACGATATATGTAAAATAATCCGTTTTCTCAGAACCTTTGGAATGTCACTTCTATATCTACATCTACATTTATACTCCGCAAGCCACCTAACGGTGTGTGGCAGAGGGCACTTTACGTGCCACTGTCATTAGCTCCCTTTTCTGTTCCAGTCGCGTATGGTTCGCGAGAAGAACGACTGTCTGAAAGCCACCGCGCGCTCGAATCTCTCTAATTTTACATTCGTGATCTCCTCGGGAGGTGTAAGTAGGGGTAAGCAATATATTCGATACCTCATCCACAAACGCACCCTCTCCAAACCTGGACAGCAAGCTACACCGCGATGCAGAGAGCCTCTCTTGCAGAGTCTACCAGAGTTTGCTAAACATCTCCGTAAGGCTATCACGATTACCAAATAACCCTGTGACGAAACGCGCTGCTCTTCTTTGGATCTTCTCTATTTCCTCCGTCAACCCGACCTGGTACGGATCCCCCACTGATGAGCAATACTCAAGTATATGTCGAACGAGTGTTTTGTAAGCCACATCCTTTGTAGATGGACTACATTTTCTAAGGACTCTCCCAATGAATCTCAACCTGGTACCCGCCTTACCAACAGTTAATTTTATATGAACATTCCACTTCAAATAGTTCCGCACGCATACTCCCAGATATTTTACAGAAGTAACTGCTACCAGTGTTTGTTCCGCTATCATATAATCATACAATAAAGGATCCTTCTTTCTATGTATTCGCAATACATTACATTTGTCTATGTTAAGGGTCAGTTGCCACTCCCTGCACCAAGTGCCTATCCGCTGCAGATCTTCCTGCATTTCGCTACAATTTTCTAATGATGCAATTTCTCTGTATACTACACCATCATCCGCGAAAAGCCGCATGGAACTTCCGACACTATCTACTAGGTCATTTATATATATTGTGAAAATCAATGGTCCCATAACACTCCCCTGTGGCACACCAGAGGTTACTTTAACGTCTGTAGACGTCTCTCCATTGATAACAACATGCTGTGTTCTGTTTGCTAAAAACTCTTCAGTCCTACCACACAGCTGGTCTGATATTCCGTAGGCTCTTACTTTGTTTATCAGGCGACAGTGCGGAACTGTATCGAACGCATTCCGGAAGTCAAGGAAAATAGCATCTACCTGGGAGCCTGTATTTAATATTTTCTGGGTTTTGTTGTAATTAAGGTTAGTTTATGAGTGTTATGGGGTGTCTCATTGCTAAGAATGTGTTTTCTAATACGTTTTGTATGACGATATTAGTTGACGCTTAGACTGACTGTCATAAAGACCCATGGTCTCCAGTAGTCTCTTGCGGTACCCATTGTGTGTCGTCAAAGGACTGTACCCCACGGGGTTTTGGTGTTTAGAGGACCTGCAACAGAGCTACGTTATGTTGGTTGTATTCGCCAGTGACCCACTTTTCTTGCTGGCAAGTGTACATGACAATTATATCATTTTATGTAGCTTTTACATAAAAGTGGAAGATTAGGTTTTGACTTTTTTATTAATATATGGGTGAATAATACGAAAACACCAACATAATTAGGATTTTGTGCTTTCAACCATAAAGATGTTAGATACTAACAATAGACACATACCACGTAAAGTCAGTTGTGAAGCAATCTACATCTGCATGTAAATGACACTCCACAATTCACCTAATGGTGTATGGCGGATGGTACTTTTGAAGCACTAACTCAGCCCTCGCAATGGGTTCCACTCGTGAGTAGCGCATTGGAAAGAATGATTGATGGTAAGCCGCTGTGTTGGCTCTAATTTCTCGAATTTTCTCCTCGTGGTCATTACACGAGACGTATGTGGGGCGATGTAATATGTTGTGAGACTCTTCCCGGAAAGAGCTCAATCGAAATGTTATTAGTAAACCTCTCCGTGATGCACAGCCCCTGTCTTCTAATCTCTGCCATAGGAGTTTGTTAAGCATCTCCGTAACGCTCTCGCGACCGTTAAAAGATCCCATGGCGAAAGGCGCTGCTCTTCGTTGGATCTTCTCCATCTCTTCTGTCAGTCCTACCTATCAGTCACAGACAGATGAACAATACTCAAGAATCGATCGAACGAGCTGCTTATAAGCCACTTCCTTCCTCGATGAGTTACATTTCCTCAAGATTCTTGCTACGAATCTACGAATCTCAGTCTGCATCTACGGGGGTTGCCTAGAAAGTAATGCATCGCATTTTGCTTCTCACCCGAAAACAATGCTACGAATGCAAAATGTTATTATGTATTATTTGAGGTTTCCGGAGTGAGCGCGCCAGGTTTCCGTCACTTCCGGCAGATAGCGTAGCTGCAGGACAGTTTCAAAAGGGCTTCTGTAGGTGACGTACAACGTGCCGTCATTGAATTTCTCACTCCAGAGAAATAAACTGTGGGGAATATGTGGAGCATCTGCTGTCGACAGAAGTACAGTTAGTCTTTGGGCACGGAGGTTCGGCGGTGCTCAACGATTTGCAGCGGTCGGGGAGACCATCCACGGCTGTTACAGATGACAGCCCTGACCTAGCCCCTTTGGATTTCCACTTGTTTGCGCCATTAAAGGATACCATTCGTAGAAGACATTCTAAGGACGATGAGGAGTGAAGCACTAGCTCCGCCAGCACGACAAGGATTGGTAGAGACAGGATATAGAACGGGAGGCTAGCTATAGAACGAGATAAAGATTACGTGGGAAAATACGGTGTGTAGACAAAACACTACTCATTCGTGTGTGTAATTCTCATTATGTTCAACAAAGAATTGTTGAAGAAAAAAAAATGTGGTGCATTACTTTCTGGGTAATCCTTGTACTTTTTCCACTAATCAGACTTTCAAGTTGGTTTGTATATGGGAGTTCGATTCTTTAAAGAGTCAGGTGTGGCGAAGATACTGGTGATTTATATTAAGTAAACTATTGATTTATCAGCAAGTTATTTGTTCCTCTCGATGAGATCCACGTGCAACCGAATTCTCATGCTACTACAGGCAATATGAAAGCGAACAGTTAAACGAGCTTCCCTAACTTGCTGTCGTTACCATACGTCTACGATTTAGCAAACACATTAAGCCTGTATGTTCTACGAGGGTTGACAAAAGTAATGCCTCCATCTTCGTAACTCTTGAACAGTTCGCAGCATAGGTATCCGGCAGGTACTGGCTTGTTCCGTAGCCTCTTCTCTACAGCTCCATCTGGTGGGAAGCCTTAGTATTGAACGGATGTGCTGTTACAGTGTAAAGTATGGAACCCTCACAGACGGTCGGTCAGTGCGATTTAAGCAACTTGCAGTCAAAGAATTCTTGACAGCAGAAGGTGTCACCCCAAAGGATATTCATCTGAGAATGAAAGCAGTTTATGGTGATTGTGTTGATTCGAGTACTGTGCGCACGTTTCTGGCAAATTTCAAGTCTGTGCGCTTTTATTTCAGGATTCAGCATCCGGAGTACCCATCGTGTACAGATCTTCCGATAGCCAAGCAAAGCAATAACGTGACCCACACGATGTTGTGAAACGCCGTTTGTGCTTGCAATTTCTCTCTGAGTGATACGACGATCATCCTGAGTCAATCTGGCAACATTTTGCAAGTGAAACTCGTTGGTTGCTGTCACAGGACGTCCAACTCTTTGTCTGTCACGCAGGTCAGATCTTCCATCCTGAACCAACGTCACACAGTACTCAGTCAACACAATCACCATAAACTGCTTTCATTCTCGGATGAATCTCGTTTGGGGTGACACCTTCTGCTGTCAAGAATTAAATGACTGCGTGTTGCTTAAATCGCATTGAGCGACCGTCTGCGCAGCGTTCCATACTTTACACTGTAATAATACAACCGTTCAATGCTAAGGCTTCCCGCCAGCTGGAGCTGTAGAGAAGAGGCTAAGGAACAAGCCAGTACCTGCCGCATACCAATGCTGCCAACTGTTCAAGAGTCACGTAGGTGGAGGCATTAATTTTCAGTCAACCCTCGTACATGTTATTATTTCCTCGTCCACATCCTGATAGCCAAAGCTCCAGCGCGAGATTCCATTTGTCAGCATTTTGACGATTGGCTTACTTTCCAAGTGATAACGGGTGATCTGCAAGGCTTCACTTGTAATTAAAATTTATCCGTCATTTCGACCTATTCCGTAGCCGACCCTCATGCAAGGGACTCGGTTCCGATTCCCGATACCATCAGGGGTATTTCCTTGGTGGGAGGACTGGACCAGAGTACTCTCAGCCTCGTGATACCAACTGATGAGCTATCCAGCTGCGCTGTCGAAACGTCGACAACGAACGGAACTGCCCGTGTGCTGACGCCATGCCTTCCTTACCGCATCCGGTGATGACTATCGCCATTGCCTTCTATCGCCATTGTCTTAGCAGCCTAGTCGTGAGGTGTGTCCTTTTTCTCCCATCCTTGTTTCCACAATATCACCAGCACATGTACTTGCGACAACTAGCTTCTATCTATATCATATCATCTTCAAATCTATGTAATTGCGTAAGCAACGGGTTCTATTTATTCGCAACGACGCAACTGAATACTGTCACATGAAACAGTTGAAATATACGGAAATACGTATAAAAGCAAGGTTTTTGTAGAGTTTTGACTTAATGGATTATCACAATCAACGAAGTAACCATACAGCGACGAAATTTAAACAGGTATCAGGAAGAAATCACGGCGGTACTACAACAATAACTGCTTCGTAACAGCCCACTTTCACTACTAGCTTTCGCACCCCCTGATGTTTTGCTCAGCAACTCGACTTCTTGGAGAAAGCTCAGGATAATACCTTTTTATAACTGGACGCTGTACTGGTTTTGCAAGTGTTCAGCCACGCACGGACACAAGACGGCACTTGAGGAAGGTTACTGCAGAGCGGTCGAAACGTCGAATTTTGGAGAAGTTATTTGAAGAAGTACGCACGACGCCGAATCATCCAAATGATTATACCTCCAATGACCATGCACCTTGTGGAAGTGATCTGAAGTTTTCCTGCATTTTTCCGTTGCCACATGCGTTAACACTCTGACCATTCCTATTCCGGCTCAGATTGTCAAATGGATAACTTCATAAGATACTCACCCACATTATCCCATTGCAGAACTTGTAGCAAAAACGTGCGTTTCCTTATGTGCGACCGTTAATGTATACCGTTAGTGGCTGGCAGAATATATATTTTGTGTTTCAACAAACTAGTGATACTCGAACATGTGTAATTTTGTTGCTGTTGTTGAATGGCGGGCCATTAAAAACCACTTTACTCTTAAAGGTAAACGTCAACTACATTGAGTGTGAATATTATAAAAATTTTAGCTTTTCATCTATCAGTGATATCCTGAGTAATTTTAAATGCTATATGCGTAGTACAACTGGAACAGAACACATGTAATCGCATACATGCAAAAAGTTAAACACTGACTCTCTCTCTCCATCTCACACACACACGCACAAACACACACACACACACACACACACACACACACACACACACAACCGTACACACACCCACAGTCTATCTGCCAATATTTATTCACTGTGCGATGTATGTGAGCCCTCTGTTATTCTAAATAAAACGGTGATAGGTTGAACCACACCGCTTCATATTTTTTTCATAAAATACCGAATGAGAATTTCTGCGGCTATGTTCCGGAGTTTGCACATTAATATACGCAAATTATTTCACATTATAAATGTGGCACGTTCTAAGACCACATTTGACAGAGTAACTTTTCTGAGGACTTCTTGTCAGCAATGAAATTGGCTCTGTGTGAGTGAAAGCAGTGAATTTTCCGCACATTCTGTATCGCTTACATTGTTCAGTTTTCCTTTACATTATTTCATGTGTGGGAAATCGTATTCATGACTCAACTACAACAGTACTGTACAACATTCATGAAGACCACTGATTGAATTACGATTTGCATGCAAAAAACGGCTCTTTGACACCAAATACAGAACTTTCTTAGCCTTGATACGTAAAAATATTGCCTGCAGTGTGCATAGTCACTGACATAAACCAGTAAGGATTTTATGTAAAAAGTAACTATGCAGACTGCAAGAAATCTACGTTAATCTATTAATATTTTCAAAGACGTTTGTACCAAGCGAGAGACAGTAAGAGCTGCTGCGCACTGCACTCTCGAATAAAAAATATTTGTCATATCAAAATTGAACTCGCAACCTACACCGACCCACAGACATCAGTTTGAAGAAAGCCAGAACACGTAATGGTTCAATATATTTTGCGCAATATCTTATATCACAAGTTGTAAAATGTGGAGTCATACTGTTGAATGGTACAAAGGTGGACACCTCAGAGTCTTTTACGCAGCAAACACTAGTCAGAAGGGCATAACTAAGGTCGAAAGCGAAGCATGTGAGTGGCAGAAAACCTGAGACGCAAATTCTGACAGTGTTCTTATACTCGTTACAGCAAGTTCCTATTTGAAACAGGAACATGGGTAAAACGTTTTTGATTTAGCCCGGACCAGCAGCCATTTGTGCAGCTGCTTTACATCTGTCTTATTGTAGCCATGTTGCCGTGTATTAAGCAAGGTTTGAACGAACAGGAGCTGGCGATCAGGCGAGTTAAGCGAATCAGTTAATTCCTTTTACGAAAAAAAATTAATTGCGCTGAAATTAATGCTCCGCTAATGGCACAGTTCGAATTTTACGAGGGAAAAATGTCATTCTTTTTCGGATTTTACATGTAAAAACCTAAAATAACTTTGGACTGGGGCGGAAGTAACGGTTGAAATGCGGTCCACCGGTCTATCGAACCTTGGTCTAAGATCTTGCGTCGCCTGGAACTATTCGTGCAAAAAACTCTGGTGTTTTTTTTTATTTTGAAATCTCCCCCAGGCTGTGGCTAAGCCATGCCTCCGCAGTATCCTTTCTTTCAGGAGTGCTAGTTCTGCAAGGTTCGCAGGAGAGCTTCTGTAAAGTTTGGAAGGTTGGAGACGAGATCCTGGTAGAAGTACAGCTGTGAGTACCAGGCGTGAGTCGTGTTTCGGTAGCTCAGATGGTAGAGCACTTGCCCGCGAAAGGCAAAGGTCCCGAGTTCGAGTCTTGGTCGGGCACACAGTTTTAATCTCCCAAAAATTTTCATATCAGCGCACACTCCGCTGCAGAGTGAAAATCTCATTCTTCAAAAATCTTAATTTATTCGGATTTTACGTACAAAGAAAAGTCTTTTTTGTTGGTTTCTTTTTACGCGTGCCACTTCTATGTATCAAACTTTTGTGAATCGGTTCAAATTTAGTACGAAAGTAGACAAATAAAGAGTAACTGATGGTCCTTTTTGTGTTTTTTGGAAGCTTTATCCGTTGTCATGATATAAGCAACATTATTCGAAAGGCAGTTACATTGGATCCGTCGACACCCGAGTCAACAAGGATCTGCATGGGCTGCCAAACTGTGGCGGTGTAATGTCAGTATTGTGGTAGAGTTGGGAACCTCCCTGAAAGCCAAGTCGGATTCAGGAAGGAAAGAACAAGTCTGATTGCCAAATACTCCTGCTAAATACCGTATGGGAAGCCCTTGAAGACAGAGAAAAGTCTCATGTGCAATTTATAGACTTCACAAAAGCCTTTGACTTTAGAAATAGAAAACTAATGACTTTCTAGAGGACGCCATAGGAGAAAACAATGTATGGACACTAATCATAAGCGCAATACTGCAATGCAAGGGAATAAGGTTCATCAAATGGTTCAAATGGCTCTGAGCACTATGGGACTTGACATCTGAGGTCATCAGTCCCCTAGACATAGAACTACTTAAACATGACTAACCTAAGGACATCACAAACATCCATTCCCGAGGCAGGATTCAAACCTGCAACCGTAGCGGTCGCGCAGTTCCAGACTGAAGCGCGTAGAACCGAGGGAATAAGTATCTAAGACAACCTCTCCCTATCGAAGCCGATACTGCAGTCAAACGGAAAACTACGGTGAGACCCACTGATCCTTGTATCGGAAGAAATTGTAACTGTAACCCAAAGGGAGGGTGTGTGCAGACAATATTCCAATAGGTTTAAATGGTTCAAATGGCTCTAAGCACTACGGGATTTAATATCTGTGGTCGTCAGTCCCCTAAACTTAGAAGTACTTAAACCCAACTAACCTACGGACATCAAGCAGATCCATATATAAAGGCAGGATTTGAACATGCGACCGTAGCAGCAGTGTGATTCCGGACTGAAGCGCCTTGAACCGCTCGGCCACAGCGGCCGGCCATTGCAATAGGCACAAAAGATATTACAAAGTTACAAGGAGCAGTAAACGGTATGGAAGACTGGCATGTGGAACAGAGCTTCGAAATAAATGTGGTAAAAACAGAAATGATGCAACTCAGAAATGGAGGAATAACACTTGGATCAGCTGAGATCGTCATAAGGAAGAGAAAACTAAAGGTTGTTACCGGACTACAAGTAACTACGGGTCACAATACGAACAACTAAAATGTTTCACAAAACATGTAACAGAGAAAGCAATGCAAGCAATAATGGCAATCCATGAAATGCAATACATCACATCCCTTAGCCTAGACACAGCAATGGCACTATTCAGAGCCAAAATCTTCCCAATTCTCACGTAAGGCATAGAAATTATCGGACCAAATCTTACGGTGAAAAAACTGACAACACTAGAAAAAGTGAAGGTGAGCTATATAAAGAAAGCAATAGGAATGTCCAAAACAGCACGATCCAGACTTGTATATCTGCTTGCACAGGAACCCTTCCTCAGCGCAGACCTACGAACAAACCTGATGCTACCCAATAGCAGCGCTTTGGAAAGTCTACTTAAAACCTTGAAGGGAGAGGGAAGACGAACTTCCAGAATTTTACAGCACAGGCGCCATGATTGACCGAACATGGACAAAGGAAAACTTCGAAAAAATACACGTGATCATCAAAATGGCAGTCCATGGTTCCACCACCTTATTTGCAACAACACGTCATATCATGAACCAAACGCAATGTGTGAGTGTAAACTGTGTCATCAAATATGCAAACGTTACCATTAGAATTCTCTACCAAAAGGACACGGTCAATAATTGAATATGCAAATCCCAATCCGAAAAATTTCTAACTTCATTTATTATTATCACTGTACGTACTTTGAATTTGTATGGTTATTTGACTGCAGTAAACTTATTATTATTAAAAACTGGAAACCCGATTGAAAAATCGTCCTATCACAGCACAAGAAAGGGCGAATTGGTTCTAGAAATAGTTACGGACGTAAAAAAGAGAAGGGAACTAGTTTTCGATCTATCTGGGAGCTTCAAACACATTTAAGTCAAAACATCCTCACATTTTCGCGCTTTTGTACGGGTTAGCCCTACTCTCTAAGCTGCGAGATGTTAGCTCACCTGCATCTTGCACTTTATGGGCTAAAGGCCCTGATCTTGTGCCCAAAATCTAGAAGATTCTCCAGCTGTAGTAAACAACATGAGCGGTCAGAATGAGATTTTCACTCTGCAGTGGAGTGTGCGCTGATATGAAACTTCGTGGCAGATTAAAACTGTGTGCCCAAACCGAGACTCGAACTCGGGACCTTTGCCTTTCGCGGGCCAATCTCTACCATCTGAGCTACCGAAGCACGACTCACGCCCCGTCCTCACAGCTTTACTTCTGCCAGTATCTCGTCTCCTACCTTCCAAACTTTGCAGAAGCTCTCCTGCAAACCTTGCAGAACTAGCACTCCTGAAAGAAAGGATACTTTCTTTTTTTCTTTCTTTCAGGAGTGCTAGTTCTGCAAGGTTCGCAGGAGCGCTTCTGTAATTGCGAACCTTGCAGAACTAGCACTCCTGAAAGAAAGGATACTTTCTTTTTTTCTTTCATTCAGGAGTGCTAGTTCTGCAAGGTTCGCAGGAGCGCTTCTGTAAAGTTTTGGAAGGTAGGAGACGAGATACTGGCAGAAGTGAAGCTGTGAGGACCGGGCGTGAGTCGTGCTTCGGTAGGTCAGATGGTAGAAAGGCAAAGGTCCCGAGTTCGAGTCTCGGTAGGGCACACAGTTTTAATCTGCCAGGAAGTTTCATATCAGCGCACACTCCGCTGCAGAGTGAAATTCTCATTCTTGAAACATCCCCCGGGCTGTGGCTAAGCCATGTCTCCGCAGTATCCTTTCTTTCAGGAGTGCTAGTTCTGCAAGGTTCGCAGGAGAGCTTCTGTAAAGTTTGGAAGGTAGGAGACGAGATACTGGCAGAAGTAAAGCTGTGAGGACCGGGCGTGAGTCGTGCTTTGGTAGGTCAGATGGTAGAGCACTTGCCCGCGAAAGGCAAAGGTCCCGAGTTCGAGTCTCGGTCGGGCACTCAGTTTTAATCTGCCAGGAAGTTTCAACATGGGCGGTGTTCAGAAATTTCTGTTACCAACTTCTAGGACTTAGTAATGGCATTTGAATTACGCAGCCATTACGGCACCTCAACTCAACCTCCCGATACCAGCGATATTCTACTGTGTTTCTGGAAAGTAGTTGACATATTTCTGAGGCAACATTCAGATTTGATTTCATTAATGTAGAGGTACTTTGATACATCGATATGTTTGTATTGCAATGGTATTATTCTTATGTATACTCTTTCTTTTGTCAATATGAGCTTTGACGTACTTGTAACTCTTGATTTTTGGGCGAATAAGCGATTATTAGTTAGTTAGTTACAGAGTCGGACCTTGAGAGAGTCAAGTCTTGGACGTCATGTTGGAAAGACGCATATTGTAGTTAGCTTATAAAATGTGAGGAAGATGTTTTCAAGGATGAATTGTATTGCGATGTTTTGTGTGTTTCGTGATGTTGCAACAAAAACAATACAAAGGAAGTGTAACTTAAATTCGGAGTGCTGATTATTTTTTTACATCACCATTGTGCTAACTTTTAAAGGTTTAATCTTCAAGAATAGTTTGTGAAACACATCTATAAAACTTTTGAATATAGCAGAATAAAACCTAGGCCTCTTTGCATCCGAGCTTGGAATCATCACCACCGAGATTTTCGACGATTGAGCCATGATTTTACAACGAGACCAGCGTGGGAAACACGAAAAGATGAGTGCCTAGTTTATTCGTCATTACATGAAATGACTTTTTAACTGTGCTCTAATGACACCTGCCATATAATATGACTGTTCTTGCCCGAAAATGCAGTATTTAGCAGCGTGAGCAACACCACAATCATTATTAAATTTGGACCTTTGTTGTGGTAGGGATGTTAGAACATGCAGAGGAGAGTGAGTTCATAATGTTTTGAATAGGAGCCCTTGTCTGGAAAAATACCGTGTCCGTTCTACTATGGTTTCAATGCAGGTGTGTATCGCGCCCCCGTCTGCTTGAGGAAATGAATTAGGCCTGAAGCAGTACAATTATTGGGTAACAATTCGAAAGGGAACATAATTAAACATTCATTTATCACTCAAGCATATTTGTTTGTATTAACACTTAAACATTACATGTTTACATTATTCCAAAAACAAAAAAGACCACAGCGTACTGTATGTACAGAACAGTACTGATGTATTACAACAGCAGCTCGATTTGGTGACCCAACGTTGTTGCAGACATGGTACACACTGGCGTCTCTTCAGTTTCTAGCGTCGTGGCCAGAACTCGTGCCAGCAGATCTTCTTCCGTCTCTATAGGTCTAGTAAATTCAACTTTGTATACGACCTCACAAGAAGTACTGCACGGAAATTAAATCCGGCAATCACGGCGAGCACGCGACTCGATTACCTCGGCCTATATATCCTACACCATACTTCCTGTTGAGACGTCTCCGAAACGCACGTGAGAAGTGAGCTGGTGCACCATCGTGCTGAAACAACACATCATGATGGACATTCAGTAGATCAGCTTCCACGAACGTCTTCCTGTCTACCCCACTGTGTACCAGAACAAGCACCTATGAGACTTTTCTCTTTGCCTCAGCGTTACACATCTGAAATGAAACCGTCGTAGAACGGAAACGGTACTGTTCAGGACATGGTTTTCTGATGAAAATACTGCGTATTCTCTCCCTCTACAACTCCTAGAAGTGTGTAACGAGAATTTGCGAACATCCGCTACAAAACCATATTGCTTAAGAGCATACACGTAGTAGATAAAAAAGTGTTTTCTGGGGGGAAAAATTTCTGGGTTCCTGAGAGGAGAATAAACATTTTTTTGGTTTCTGGGTACAAGGGATAATTTTATCACCGATTGGGTTATTTCTGCCCCAAACCCATCCCCTGTTAATGAAAGGTGAAGGTTGTAAGCACAAATAGATACTTTTTATGTGGTTCTTGGGAATGGGATATATATTTAGAACAGGAAGTATCCAAACACGGGGGTGCATCTGTAATGGGAAGTATCCGACAATGGGGACGCGTGCATCCTAAACTTCACTGACATGTTGTGTCATACTGCATGACGTAAAAAAAGCCATGTTGGATGACATGGCGCCATGTATCACGTTATACGACGTGACATCGTTTACCATATTACTTTACCTGACATGTTGTTTTGGTGCCACTTCTCAAAATAGTTTTTGAAATTCCGGTGGAATGCCATCTATCTCTTCTGCCTTATTTGATCTTAAGGGGGAATTCAGGATTTTTTTTTTTTTTGCACTGGAATTAATAGGAAAAATAGGGTATCCTGCAATGAGTACAGTATACATTGAAGTTTTTATTGGTAGTTTTTTATTGAAAAATTTAATATCTTCACTGTGTGATTGGGATTTTCCCGACGCAGCTCTTAAAGGAGGTAGAACGACGGTTGTCGCTGTAACTCCGTTTGTGGTTATCTGAAACATGAAATTAAGATATCACCCGGATCCTGGCAGATGTAATTTCAGTTCATCGAAGGGATTACGAAAAAAGAGTCGAAATTTAGATGTTTGAAAAAAGTGGCTATTTTTGGACCTATATGTTCTGGCCGAAAAAAAAACAAAATATCAACATAAAAAAAATCGGCTACAATGAACTGAATTCGATGTGCTTCAAGGGAGACCAAAAATCATTAAAATCGGATGTAAATTGTAGCGTGGGCGACGCAACCATGCCGAGAAACATGGTTCTGAGAAATACGCGTTTAAAATTTGACAAGTATGTATTATACAAAAAAAGAGACAAAGTTTGAAACTTAAGGGATATCATCGCCGTCTGACCCATAATAACTATCGCCATGGCTATTGAATGGCCACTCTCCGCTACTTTTACCTACAAGCCCTCAATTTCGTCGTCGAAGCTCATTTCGTCGCTGAGCGCATCGCCGATGGAGTCTCTACCTTCACACAATCTGTGCATTTCATCGCAGATTTTGAATTGAAGGGCATTTGCCACGTGCATTAATGCAGTACGCCTTACATTGAAAAGGCATACGGCCAAATTTGAAGCAATGTTGACAATTTCGCTTCGGGTGGATGTTATTTTTGGAGCGCATCTGCAAGTAATAGTATTGAAACTTTCATTTACATTTTGAGTAAAACCGCCCAAACAACGCTCCAGCAAATCAGGTTTACTCAAAATCCCAAACATCTCACGGACGCAATTAAGGGGATGTGGGCACGGAAGCGGTTCTCTAAAGCCGTCGTCACACGGACCGTGCTGTCGAACGTTAACGTTGAGCGTGCCAAGTTCAACGTGCTGCAGAACGCTCAGGAACGATGCGTCTTGTGCATACGGTACGTGGACCCCAACGTGGTAAACGCGATCGCAACGCACTCCAGCGGCAGTTTAGGGATGTTTTTAGTTTGGGTGCGCGTAAAATTCCCACGTTAGCTCTATTAAAACGTACATTACCTCCATCGTCCACGAAAAGGAAAGTACCATGTCCATTACAAACATTGCGGTACAAATTTGGAATACTTTTCCGCATAAGATAAACATTATTTCATCATTCCACATTTTAGTAAAACCCCAAGGTCAGTCTTACTTGATCACTGTTCCTACCCATGTGAATTACGAAGCGTAAGCAAGTACAGCAAGTTGTTCTTTAGATTAAGCCAATCGAACAAAGTCACCCCTAAAAAAAGGTTAACTTTACATAACATGAAATATTATACTATACAGGGTGAAAAGTATTTAAACAGACGACCTCTGGGAGGTTGTAGGGGACATCACAACAAGTATTTTTCCCTAATGTCATTTTTTCCTATGAGGATTATTTAAACCGGTGGAGGCTGTATTACGCTCTTCAGTTGTTAGAGGCCGTATTACGATCTTTAGTTGTAAGAGGGCGTACTACGCTCTTCAGTTGTAGGCAACTGCTGTCCACCAGTGTAGTAGTGCATTGTCTCTGTTTACTAATGGAGCGATACACCTGGAGTGAGTACACTGATGTGGCTGGTGCTTACTACGTAGCGCACCACAACGGACGAGCTGCACAGCAGGTTTATCAACAACAATACCCTAATTGTCGTATGCCTCATCATACGACCTTTGCTGCTGTGTGCCAACGTCTGCGTGAGATCGGGTCATTTAGCAGATTACCTGGGCAGGGACGCCGTCGCATAGTAAGAATTTGAGGAAGCTGCCTTGCGGCATGTGGAGCGGGATCCTTCAATCAGCACTCGTACAACTGCACGTAAAATAGGGACGAATCAGACGAATGTAAGAACAGTCCTTCGAGAGCAATTGTTACGTCAGTTTCACTTACAGCGTGTCCAAAACCTGGAACCAGTTGATTATCCACCCAGAGCACAGTTTTCGCAGTGGCACCTGGAACAGTGTGAAATGCAACCTAAATTTCCACCCTCTGTGTTGTTTACCGATGAAGCAACGATCGGGAGTGATGGAGTCTTCAACATGCACAATACGCATGCTTTGAGTGAGGATAACCAACATGCTACAGTTAGTAGCGCTCATCAAGTGCAGTTCCTCGTTAATGTGTGGGTCGGTGTTGTTGGGGACTGTTTAATTGGGCCGTATCTGCTACCTAGGCCATTAAATGGCAGGCACTATTACAATTTTCTCGCCAGAGCATTTCCAGAATTTCTGGAAGATGTCCCTCTCCCTACAAGACAGCGCATGTGGTTCCAACATGACGGGGCGCCAGCACATTTCAGTCGTCGTGAGCGTCGATTCCTGGACCGACGGTACCCAGAAACGTGGATTGGCATAGGTGGTCCTGTACCATGACCTGCTCGATCCCCAGATATGTCCCCTCTGGACTTTTTTGTGCGGGGAGAGATACGCAACCTTGTTTAAGCAACTCCTGTTGTATCAGAAGAGAATCTGGTAGCCCAGATAGTAGCAGCAGCAGAATCAATTCAAGATACTCCTGGGGTTTTTGCCCGTGTCGGACAGAACATGATCCTACGGTGTAAACTTTGTTTACGTGTCAATGGAGGCTTTTTTTTTTTTGAAAATCTACTGTAAATGAAATTGGGTTGTGTTATTGTGTCGTCTCTTGGTCATAAAAAATGGAAAATTGTTTGTTGGTTTAATTAATTTGCCGCCAGAGAAATCTTCCTCTACCGGTTTAAATACTCCTCATAGGAAAAAATGACGTTAGGGAAAAATATTTGTTTTGATGTTCCCTCAAAATTTCCAAAGTTTGTCGGTTTAAATACTTTCCACCCTGTTACATATATTAGACTAATAATAAAGTATCAGAACCTAATAAAAACGCGAATGATAGGAAGAAAACTTGGAAGTGTCAAGACGCGAACCATCGCCCCCACGAACAATTGAATATAGGACACTGACCCTACTCATTACGCTAGACCAACAGCACTACCCTTACATTTCTTTATATCACGTTACCCCTAGCTGAAAACCTTAATCGTAGATACGTTACTAATTGAAATTTAATTATAACTAATTGTACCAAGAACAATGCGTTTTGGGTGGATCTTCAGTGTGTCGCTGCCTTCAAATAGCCTACTCTCATAAAAGGCAAGTTACAAAATTCTTTTGCCACGAATATGATGTTTCTCATTATTTCATTGGAACGAATCAAACAATTAACATCGGGTTTTCCAGTGATTCTCAGTTTGCTGGTGCTCAGAAACGGCATATATACATATGTGCTTGAATTGAACGCCAATATTGCGCCTCCCCCCCCTGAACCATGGACCTTGCCGTTGGTGGGGAGGCTTGCGTGCCTCAGCGATACAGATGGCCGTACCGTAGGTGCAACCACAACGGAGGGGTATCTGTTGAGAGGCCAGACAAACATGTGGTTCCTGAAGAGGGGCCGCAGCCTTTTCAGTAGTTGCAGGGGCAATAGTCTGGATGATTGACTGATCTGGCCTTGTAACATTAACCAAAACGGCCTTGCTGTGCTGGTACTGCGAACGGCTGAAAGCAAGGGGAAACTACAGCCGTAATTTTTCCCGAGGACATGCAGCTCTACTGTATGATTAAATGATGATGGTGTCCTCTTGGGTAAAATATTCCGGAGGTAAAATAGTCCCCCATTCGGATCTCCGGACGGGGACTACTCAGGAGGACGTCATTATCAGGAGAAAGAAAACTGGCGTTCTACGGATCGGAGCGTGGAATGTCAGATCACTTAATCGGGCAGGTAGGTTAGAAAATTTAAAAAGGGAGATGGATAGGTTAAAGTTAGATATAGTGGGAATTAGTGACGTTCGGTGGCAGGAGGAACAAGACTTTTGGTCAGGTGATTACAGGGTTATAAGTACAAAATCAAATAGGGGTAATGCAGGAGTAGGTTTAATAATGAATAAAAAAATAGGAGTGCGGGTTAGCTACTACAAACAGCATAGTGAACGCATTATTGTGGCCAAGATTGACACAAAGCCCATGCCTACTACAGTAGTACAAGTTTATATGCCAACTAGCTCTGCAGATGATGAAGAAATAGATGAAATGTATGACGAGATAAAAGAAATTATTCAGGTAGTGAAGGGAGACGAAAATTTAATAGTGATGGGTGACTGGAATTCGTCAGTAGGAAAAGGGAGAGAAGGAAACATAGTAGGTGAATATGGATTGGGGGGAAGGAATGAAAGAGGAAGCCGCCTTGTAGAATTTTGCACAGAGCATAACTTAATCATAGCTAACACTTGGTTCAAGAATCATGAAAGGAGGCTGTATACATGGAAGAAGCCTGGAGATACTGACAGGTTTCAGATAGATTATATAATGGTAAGACAGAGATTTAGGAACCAGGTTTTAAATTGTAAGACATTTCCTGGGGCAGATGTAGATTCTGACCACAATCTATTGGTTATGAACTGCAGATTGAAACTGAAGAAACTGCTAAAAGGTGGGAATTTAAGGAGATGGGACCTGGATAAACTGAAAGAACCGGAGGTTGTAGCGAGTTTCAGGGAGAGCATTAGGGAACAATTGACAGGAATTGGGGAAAGAAATACAGTAGAAGAAGAATGGGTAGCTCTGAGGGATGAAGTGGTGAAGGCAGCAGACGATCAAGTAGGTAAAAAGACGCGGGCTAATAGAAATCCTTGGGTAACAGAAGAAATATTGAATTTAATTGATGAAAGGAGAAAATATAAAAATGCAGTAAATGAAGCAGGCAAAAAGGAATATAAACGTCTCAAAAATGAGATCGACAGGAAGTGCAAAATGGCTAAGCAGGGATGGCTAGAGGACAAATGTAAGGATGTAGAAGCTTGTATCACTAGGGGTAAGATAGATACTGCCTACAGGAAAATTAAAGAGACCTTTGGAGAGAAGAGAACCACTTGTATGAATATCAAGAGCTCAGATGGCAACCCAGTTCTAAGCAAAGAAGGGAAAGCAGAAAGGTGGAAGGAGTATATAGAGGGTTTATACAAGGGCGATGTACTTGAGGACAATATTATGGAAATGGAAGCGGATGTAGATGAAGATGAAATGGGAGATAAGATACTGCGTGAAGAGTTTGACAGAGCACTGAAAGACCTGAGTCGAAACAAGGCCCCCGGAGTAGACAACATTCCAGTAGAACTAATGACGGCCTTGGGAGAGCCAGTCCTGACAAAACTCTACCATCTGGAGAGCAAGATGTATGAAACAGGCGAAATACCCTCAGACTTTAAGAAGAATATAATAATTCCAATCCCAAAGAAAGCAGGTGTTGACAGATGTGAAAGTTACCGAACTATCAGTTTAATAAGTCACAGCTGCAAAATACTAACGCGAATTCTTTACAGACGAATGGAAAAACTGGTAGAAGCCGACCTCGGGGAAGATCAGTTTGGATTCCGTAGAAATGTTGGAACACGTGAGGCAATACTGACCTTACGACTTATCTTGGAAGAAAGATTAAGAAAAGGCAAACCTACGTTTCTAGCATTTGTAGACTTAGAGAAAGCTTTTGACAATGTTGACTGGAATACTCTCTTTCAAATTCTGAAGGTGGCAGGGGTAAAATACAGGGAGCGAGAGGCTATTTACAGTTTGTACAGAAACCAGATGACAGTTATAAGAGTCGAGGGGCATGAAAGGGAAGCAGTGGTTGGGAAAGGAGTGAGACAGGGTTGTAGCCTCTCCCCGATGTTATTCAATCTGTATATTGAGCAAGCAGTAAAGAAAACAAAAGAAAAATTCGGAGTAGGTATTAAAATTCATGGAGAAGAAGTAAAAACTTTGAGGTTCGCCGATGACATTGTAATTCTGTCAGAGACAGCAAAGGACTTGGAAGAGCAGTTGAACGGAATGGACAGTGTCTTGAAAGGAGGATATAAGATGAATATCAACAAAAGCAAAACGAGGATAATGGAATGTAGTCTAATTAAGTCGGGTGATGCTGAGGGAATTAGATTAGGAAATGAGACACTTAAAGTAGTAAAGGAGTTTTGCTATTTAGGGAGTAAAATAACCGATGATGGTCGAAGTAGAGAGGATATAAAATGTAGACTGGCAATGGCAAGGAAAGTGTTTCTCAAGAAGAGAAATTTGCTAACATCGAATATAGATTTAGGTGTCAGGAAGTCGTTTCTGAAAGTATTTGTATGGAGTGTAGCCACGTATGGAAGTGAGACATGGACAATAACTAGTTTGGACAAGAAGAGAATAGAAGCTTTCGAAATGTGGTGCTACAGAAGAATGCTGAAGATAAGGTGGGTTGATCACGTAACTAATGAGGAGGTATTGAATAGGATTGGGGAGAAGAGAAGTTTGTGGCACAACTTGACTAGAAGAAGGGATCGGTTGGTAGGACATGTTCTGAGGCATCGAGGGATCACAAATTTAGCATTGGAGGGCAGCGTGGAGGGTAAAAATCGTAGAGGGAGACCAAGAGATCAATACACTAAGCAGATTCAGAAGGATGTAGGTTGCAGTAGGTACTGGGAGATGAAGAAGCTTGCGCAGGATAGAGTAGCATGGAGAGCTGCATCAAACCAGTCTCAGGACTGAAGACCACAACAACAACAACATTGCGCCTCACAACTCTGTACTGAAGGGGGACGGCGTGCGTGTGACGTAGGTGGCGTTGTGCCACCTCATTGGTCAACGCTCAAACGCACGCTCAGAATATCTGACATGCTAGATACTCCCGAACGTGCTGTTCCACTTTATGACGTCAGAAACTCGGCACGCTGAACGTTCGGATGCACGGTCCGTGTGCCGACGGCCTAACGCCGAGGCGTGCCGTGCACGCTCTGCTTCAAATGGTCACAGAATCGTTTTTCTTTTTTTTCGAGCTCGCGCTTAATATTTTGGAGAACAATTCTTCAACGTATATACCGGGTGATCAAAAAGTCAGTATAAATTTGAAAACATAATAAACCACGGAATAACGTAGATAGAGAGGTAAAAATTTACACACATGCTTGGAATGACATGGGGTTTTATTAGAACAAAAAAAAAGTTCACCAAATGTCCGACAGATGGCGCTGGACAGCAAAACGTCAGTGACTGCGCATGACAATCGTGTATTAAAGGAGCTGTAATGAGAGAGAGATTCAGCAGTCGCAATATGTTGACGTTACCTGAAAAGGCGCTTTTATTGAAGCTGTATTATGAGAATGGGGAATGTACTAGTTCAGCATTATGACACTATCGCCATAGGAAGGGGATTCGAACGGGTAAAGGTCCACTGAGAAATGCAGCTGTGGCGAGAATGATTTCAAAGTTCGAAGCCACGGGTTGTTTAGGGGACAGACCCCATAGTGGCCGACCGAACACAAGGCGTAATACTGCTGAGACAGTTCAGGAAGAAATGGAGACTGTAGCGGGTTCGTCTACGGACGGGGAAGTCGGCGCTCGTGCAGTCACACGTCGCACCGTCATGCCATACAGTACTGTTTGGTTGGCACTTAGGCGGACCCTCCGATGCTATACGCACATAATTCATCGGCATCATGAACTGTTACCTGGCGATTAAGTGAAGCGGAGGACATTTGCGATGTGGGCGTTTCAAAAGATGGCGGAAGATGACGATTCGTTGAGTAATTCACGCTCCGAGGGTCTGTCAACGCCCACAACTGCGGAATTTGGGCTACCAAAAGTCCTAGAACTGTCGTGGAAACTTCATTGCACGACGAGAAAGTCACGGTATGGGTTGGATTTACCACATCTACCGTTATCGTGCCTTTTTTCTTCGAGGAAATGCGTGATTCTGGTTTAGTAACTGCTACCTTGACGGGTGAGAGGTACGCCGATATGTTACAGAATCGCATCATTGCCAGCCTGGCTGATAAACACCTGCTGTAACGTACGATATTTATGCAGGATGGCGATCCACCCCATATTGCTTGACGCGTGAAAGATCTCTTGCGCGCGTTGTTTGGTGATGATCGTGTGCTCAGCCGCCACTTTTGTCATGCTTGGCCTCCCAGGTCCCCAGACCTCAGCCCTTGCGATTATCGGCTTTGGGGTTTCCTGAAGTCGCAAGTGTATCTTTATCGACCGACATCCCTAGGGATGCAGAAAGACAACATCCGAGGCCAATGCCTCACCATAACTCCGGACATGCTTTACAGTGCTGTTTACAACATTATTCCTCGACTACAGTTATTGCTGAGAAATGATGGTGGACATATTGAGCAATTCCTGTAAAGAACATCATCTTTGCTTTGTCTTACTTAGTTATGCTAATTATTGCTATTCTGATTAGATGAAGCGCCATGTGTCGGACATTTTTTGAACTTTTGTATTTTTTTCGGTTCTAATAAAACCCCATGTCATTCCAAGCATGTGTGTCAGTTTGTATCTCTCTATCTACATTATTCCGTGATTTATTCAGTTTTCAAATCTATACTAAATTTTTGATAACCCGGTACATTCAAACAGACTCATAAAATGTCTTGTATGGAGTGTTCTTCTATATGGCGATGAAACACGGACTATGAGGAAAAAAGACAGAGAAAGACTGGAGGCTTTTGAGATCTGGACATGGCGGAAGATGGAAAGAATAAGTTGGATGGACAGAGTAAAAAATGAAGAGGTACTGAGAAGAGTGGGAGAGAAAAGACAGTTACTAGATATAATAAAGAGAAGAAAAAGAAATTGGATTGGGCATATATTAAGAAAGAATGACGGACTGATAAAAACGGTTTTAAGGGAAAAGGAAGCGAAGTAGGAAGAGATTCCAGATACTGGATGACATGATGGACGGTACAACATACAACAGCCTTAAGAAGGAAGCAATGGATCGCAGAAAATGGAGAGGCAAAGGACCTGCTAATACAGCAGATAACTTATGATGACATTCAAATAACGTGATGAATCAAATTTCGAGTTTCTTCGACCGTCACTCTGTTGTTTCCCCTTAATTCGTCCGAAATTCTTTTAAATTCTGATTGTAGCCCTGTATCTCCTGTCTGTTTCGTGTAATGTACTGTTTCTTCTTCTGGCAGGTCACAAGACAATCCCTCCCATCATAGAGGCCTTCAGTTACTCTCTTTCCACCTATCCTCTCGCTCCTAACATAGAAATTGGAACTCATCATCAGGGTGCAAATGGTGTACAATACTGTTGGTGGAGTGCGTTGCGGCAGCGATTTTTCAGCCTTGGCAGAGGCCGGAAGCTGGCGGCGTACGCTGCAGCCCTTAGGACCGAGGTGGTGCAGGCCCTCCGCATGTACCGGGGTACTGTGCGGGTGGTTTCGGCTGCCAGCTACGGTTCGGAACGACACGGGCGCCTGCCGGTGGAGCAGGCAGGCCTGCGGTTCCCGGTCGCGGCATTTGCATAACAAGCCGCGCATTTAGACATCAAACGCTGCCAGCGCCGTGTTTGTCGGCGAGGCGAAGGGCTCGACTAAGCAGGCGTGGCGGGTGGCGGCACACGGGAGTAACGCATTCCCCCCCCCCCCACGCCACCCTCTAAAACACACACACACACACACACACACACACACACACAGAAACAAGCGACGAGCTGCGAGAGGCATACGGTGGCTAAAGAACCCAATTCGCAGAGCAACTATCTGCATTATTGAGGACCCCGGTCACGTAGACTGATACGCTGCCAGCCAAGTATATATTTACATCAGTACTCCGACGGTGTGTTGGAGGAGGGTAGTTCTGGCATCACTATTTGATCCCCCCTTACCTGTTCCATTCGCGAATGTCGCGTGGGAAGAATGGTTGTCGGTAAAACTCGGATTAGCTCCGATTTCTCGAATTTTCGAGTTGCACTCATTCTGCCAGACGTATGTGGACGAGCGGAGGAGGTTTGGGCGGGGGGTGGCGTAGGGGGTAAGAGTAATACACTACTGGCCATTAAAATTGCTATACCAAGAAGCAATTCAGATGATAAACGGATATTCATTGAACAAATATACTATACTAGAACAGACATGTGATTACAATTTCACACAATTTGGGTGCATAGATCCTGAGAAATCAGTACTCAGAACAACCAACTCTGGCCGTAATAACGGCCTTGATATGCCTGGGCATTGAGTCAAACAGAGCTTGGATGGCGTGTGCCGATACAGCTGCCCATGCAGCTTCAACACGATACCACAGTTCATCAAGAGTAGTAACTGGCGTATTGTGACGAGCCAGTTGCTCGGCCACCATTGACCAGACGTTTTCAATTGGTGAGAGATCTGGAGAATGTGCTGGCCAGGGTAGCAGTCGAACATTTTCTGTATCAAAAAAGGCCCGTACGGGACCTGCAACATGCGGTCGTGCATTATCCTGCTGAAATGTACGGCTTCGCAGAGATAGAATGAAGGGTAGAGCCACTGGTCATAACACATCTGAAATGTAACGTCCACTGTTCAATGTGCCGTGAATGCGAACAAGCGGTGACCGAGACGCGAAACCAATGCCACCTCATGCCATCATGCCGGGCGATACGCCAGTATGGCGATGACGAATACACGCTTCCAATGTGCGTTTACCGCAATGTCGCCAAACACGGATGCCACCATCATGATGCTGTAAACAGAACCTGGATTCATCCGTAAAAATGACGTTTTGCCATTCGTGCACGCAGATTCGTCGTTGAGAAAAACCTTCGCAGGCGCTCCTGTCTGTCATGCAGCGTCAACGGTAACCGCAGCCATTGTCTTCGAGCTGATAGTCCATGCTGCTGCGAACGTAATCGAACTGTTCGTACAGATGGTTGTTGTCTTGCAAACGTCCCCATGTGTTGACTCAGGGATCGAGACGTGACTGCACGATCCGTAACAGCCATGCGGATAAGATGCCTGTCATCTCGACTACTAGTGATACGAGGCCGTTGGGATCCTGCACGGCGTTCCGTATTACCCTCCTGAACCCACCGATTCCATATTCTGCTAACAGTCATTGGATCTCGACCAACGCGAGCAGCAATGTCGCGATACGACAAACCGCAATCGCGATAGGCTACAATCCGACCTTTATCAAAGTCCGAAACGTGATGGTACGCATTTCTCCTCCTTACACGAGGCATCACATTAACGTTTCACCAGTCAGTGCCGGTCAGCTGCTGATTGTGTTTGAGAAATCGGGTGGAAACTTTCGTCTTGTCAGCACGTTGCAGGTGTCGCCACCGGCGCCAGCCTTGTGTGAATGCTCTGAAAAGCTAATCATTTGCTTATCATAGGCATCTTCTTCCTATCGGTTAAATTTCGCGTCTGTAGTGCGTTGTCTTCGTGGTGTAGCAGTTTTTAATATCCAGTAGTGTATGTTCTCCGACTCTTATCTGAGCGTAGTCTATCGAAATTTCAATCGTAAACATGTCCGTGTACCTCAACGGCACTCTTCTAGCGTATGCCAATCAGTCTCATCTGATAATGGTCACAGAGTGATGAGCAATATACAAGAATAATGCGAACTAGTATTTTTTGGGGCACTTATATCGTGAGTGAGTTACATTTCCTTAACATTCTTCCTAAGAATCTCAGTCTGACAACTGTTTTTCCTACTATTTGTTTTACGTGTGTGGTGGCACACCGAGGTCAGCAAAGTCAATCGATACAAGAGACGTTAGCGAGAGCTCGCTACAATTCGCAACGACGTATTGGAGGCGCCCCAGAAGACCTCATGTTAGAGCAGTGAATCAACCTTCGTAACAGCATATAGAAGCTGGGAGAAGTTATGATAAGTTACGATAATTCTTCCGGGCCTAGCACGCAAGAGCTAAGTCCAGTACGGGCCTTCAGCTACAGCAAAGAACATCATCCTTTGGGACCAACGAGTAGGTACGGTTTCAAGAAAACTTGTAGTGTTGTTAACGTTGAAAGTTGTACCTCAAAAGAAGAGTTTGCTAATTAGTGTGTGATGTCGTCAGTCATACGACCACACCGCCGCCTGAGTAATGGATCCGCCGGATGCGATTCTCTCGATAAACGGAACAGAAGAACGGCATGTGCTAGCCAGAGAGTACACAGCCAGTCGTAGTACCTACGCTCGCCGCGAGGCGCCGCTAGGCCACTTCATGTGCAGCAGTAGTGCAGTGCAGTTGTGCCAGTCTACAGTACGTAGCCGCGCTCAGTGGTCATCCAGCGCCGATGTTAGTCACTCATCGTCTGCAGCTCAGTCATTGCTTCCATCAAGTCCTTGTAGCTCCGTTACAAGTTAGTCTTCAAATTCACCGGATTCGACATTCATGATAACGAGAGAGTAATCCCTCACTGCAAGATACAGGGTGTTTCAAAAATGACCGGTATATTTGAAACGGCAATAAAAACTAAACGAGCAGCGATAGAAATACACCGTTTGTTGCAATATGCTTGGGACAACAGTACATTTTCAGGCAGACAAACTTTCGAAATTACAGTAGTTACAATTTTCAACAACAGATGGCGCTGCGGTCTGGGAAACTCTATCGTACGATATTTTCCACATATCCACCATGCGTAGCAATAATATGGCGTAGTCTCTGAATGAAATTACCCGAAACCTTTGACAACGTGTCTGGCGGAATGGCTTCACATGCAGATGAGATGTACTGCTTCAGCTGTTCAATTGTTTCTGGATTCTGGAGGTACACCTGGTCTTTCAAGTGTCCCCACAGAAAGAAGTCACAGGGGTTCATGTCTGGCGAATAGGGAGGCCAATCCACGCCGCCTCCTGTATGTTTCGGATAGCCCAAAGGAATCACACGATCATCGAAATATTCATTCAGGAAATTAAAGACGTCGGCCGTGCGATGTGGCCGGGCACCATCTTGCATAAACCACGAGGTGTTCGCAGCGTCGTGTAAGGCAGTTTGTACCGCCACAAATTCACGATGAATGTCCTGATAGCGTGATGCAGTAATCGTTTCGGATCTGAAAAATGGGTCAATGATTCCTTTGGAAGAAATGGCGGCCCAGACCAGTACTTTTTGAGGATGCAGGGACGATGGGAATGCAACATGGGGCTTTTCGGTTCCCCATATGCGCCAGTTCTGTTTATTGACGAAGCCGTCCAGGTAAAAATAAGCTTCGTCAGTGAACCAAATGCTGCCCACATGCATATCGCTGTCATCAATCCTGTGCACTATATCGTTAGCGAATGTCTCTCGTGCAGCAATGGTAGCGGCGCTGAGGGGTTGCCGCGTTTGAATTTTGTATGGATAGAGGTGTAAACTCTGGCGCGTGAGACGATACGTGGACGTTGGCGTCATTTGGACCGCAGCTGCAACACGGCGAACGGAAACCCGCGGCCGCTGTTGGATCACCTGCTGCACTAGCTGCGCGTTGCCCTCTGTGGTGGCCGTACGCGGCCGCCCTACCTTTCCAGCACGTTCATCCGTCACGTTCCCAGTCCGATGAAATTTTTCAAACAGATCCTTTATTGTATCGCTTTTCGGTCCTTTGGTTACATTAAACCTCCATTGAAAACTTCGTCTTGTTGCAACAACACTGTGTTCTAGGCGGCGGAATTCCAACACCAGAAAAATCCTCTGTTCTACGGAATAAACCATGTTGTCCACAGCACACTTGCACGTTGTGAACAGCACACGCTTACAGCAGAAAGACGACGTACAGAATGGCGCACCCACAGACTGCGTTGTCTTCTATATCTTTCACATCACTTGCAGCGCCATCTGTTGTTGAAAATTGTAACTACTGTAATTTCGAAAGTTTGTCCGCCTGAAAAAGTACTGTTGTCCCAAGCAAATTGCAACAAACGGTGTATTTCTATCGCTGCTCGTTTAGTTTTTATTGCCGTTTCAAATATACTGGTCATTTTTGAAACACCCTGTATGTGACTTGTAAATAGTGTCATTCTACAGACGCTTGGTCTAGTCGCGTCTTCTATAATTTTCAACAAACTGATCATGGACTACAGCGAAGTATTAAATACTTTCTTATTTTGTACTCCTGCTAATTAATTGTGTGTTCCTGTTGTAGCTACCAAGTAGTCTTGGCATAGTAGGACCCACGTTTCCACCTCCTTGGCTACCTCATAATGTTGATGGACTCGATTATGGTGGAAGATTGAGAGCCATCATAGTGCATCAAACGGGGCCATGTTAGTCACTTACAGTAGTAAATTACCCAGAACTCCGGTGGCAAAGAAGTGTATCGAAGTTAAGTAAATCTTCTATTCCTTGATGGAATATTTTGTACCAGCTGAATACCACGACGTAGCCGGCTATATCGTAACGGAATCTCTCCTATGCTTGACTGTAGCAATCAGGCAGGCCTGATTATAGGGTTGTTTTGTTGGTCTCCATAAATAAAAGCAGCCGTTTGTGGGAAACAGCGAAAACGATGAATCAGCGGACCATACCACGTTCTTCCAGTCATCAAGTGTCCAGGTTTTATGATCGTGGAATTATTTCTTTCGCAGCATTGCGTTGGCTTCCGCCAGTAACGGTTTCGAAATTGCAGCCCTTCCGTGAATGTTAGCCTTGTGAATCTCCCGCCGCACTGTCTATGTCGACTCAGTATCACTCAAATGAGTGTTGAGTTCTGCAGCCACTTTTGCCGCAGTAGTTTTGTGTTGTCTGGTCACAATCCTTTTGAATACTAGTCGGTCTGTCTCCAGCAGTTAACTTCGACTTTTGTCCACTATGCCTCTTCGCCAACGATGTTTCGCCGCGTTTCGTCTATTCTGTCATTGCCGTGGATACTGTCGCTCGTGAAACGTTAAACAGTTCAGCCGTTTTCGTCTCAGATGCTCCCGCTAACCGAACGCCAACGGGCTGCCTTTTTGGAAGTGTGAGAGATCAGCAATTCAGTGTCCGCTTGTGTTCACTGTTGCAGAACAAACTACACTCCTGGAAATGGAAAAAAGAACACATTGACACCGGTGTGTCAGACCCACCATACTTGCTCCGGACACTGCGAGAGGGCTGTACAAGCAATGATCACACGCACGGCACAGCGGACACACCAGGAACCGCGGTGTTGGCCGTCGAATGGCGCTAGCTGCGCAGCATTTGTGCACCGCCGCCGTCAGTGTCAGCCAGTTTGCCGTGGCATACGGAGCTCCATCGCAGTCTTTAACACTGGTAGCATGCCGCGACAGCGTGGACGTGAACCGCATGTGCAGTTGACGGACTTTGAGCGAGGGCGTATAGTGGGCATGCGGGAGGCCGGGTGGACGTATCACCGAATTGCTCAACACGTGGGGCGTGAGGTCTCCACAGTACATCGATGTTGTCGCCAGTGGTCGGCGGAAGGTGCACGTGCCCGTCGACCTGGGACCGGACCGCAGCGACGCACGGATGCACGCCAAGACCGTAGGATCCTACGCAGTGCCGTAGGGGACCGCACCGCCACTTCCCAGCAAATTAGGGACACTGTTGCTCCTGGGGTATCGGCGAGGACCATTCGCAACCGTCTCCATGAAGCTGGGCTACGGTCCCGCACACCGTTAGGCCGTCTTCCGCTCACGCCCCAACATCGTGCAGCCCGCCTCCAGTGGTGTCGCGACAGGCGTGATTGGAGGGACGAATGGAGACGTGTCGTCTTCAGCGATGAGAGTCGCTTCTGCCTTCGTGCCAATGATGGTCGTATGCGTGTTTGGCGCCGTGCAGGTGAGCGCCACAATCAGGACTGCATACGACCGAGGCACACAGGGCCAACACCCGGCATTATGGTGTGGGGAGCGATCTCCTACACTGGCCGTACACCACTGGTGATCGTCGAGGGGACACTGAATAGTGCACGGTACATCCAAACCGTCATCGAACCCATCGTTCTACCATTCCTAGACCGGCAAGGGAACTTGCTGTTCCAACAGGACAATGCACGTCCGCATGTATCCCGTGCCACCCAACGTGCTCTAGAAGGTGTAAGTCAACTACCCTGGCCAGCAAGATCTCCGGATCTGTCCCCCATTGAGCATGTTTGGGACTGGATGAAGCGTCGTCTCACGCGGTCTGCACGTCCAGCACGAACGCTGGTCCAACTGAGGCGCCAGGTGGAAATGGCATGGCAAGCCGTTCCACAGGACTACATCCAGCATCTCTACGATCGTCTCCATGGGAGAATAGCAGCCTGCATTGCTGCGAAAGGTGGATATACACTGTACTAGTGCCACATTGTGCATGCTCTGTTGCCTGTGTCTATGTGCCTGTGGTTCTGTCAGTGTGATCATGTGATGTATCTGACGCCAGGAATGTGTCAATAAAGTTTCCCCTTCCTGGGACGATTAATTCACGGTGTTCTTATTTCAATTTCCAGGAGTGTACATGTGCAATGCGTTATATTTACTTATGATCGGAGTTAGCTGCCAGTTCCTGTACCATTAATCAGTCCTCTGTAGATCCTTTCGCAAATCACTACAGTCGCCTAACATTGCTACCTTCTTATAGAAAAACGGCAACATCGTCGAACAGATTTATGGAGGTCATTTATACAAGATTATTCACTAAGATATGCAAATATTTTAATACGTTATTCTACAAGTAAAACTAAAGAAAAATGTTCGTGTAAACATAGATCCCCAAATGTTTAGTTACAGAGTTACGGCTGATAAAAGATTTTGCCAGAAATTTAGCAAACTTCGCTAAGATGAAGCCATCGCAAAATTGTACGCGGTTAAAATAAAGTACGATTTCCATTTATTTTGTTGTTATTGGTTTGGTGAATCTAATAAAACATGCCCCAGACTTGTATCTGCAGTAGTTTTCCAGAACAGGGCCGGCCGATGTGGCCAAGGTGTTCTAGGCGCTACAGTCTGGAACCGCGCGACCGCTACGGTCGCAGGTCCGAATCCTGCCTCGGTCAAATGTCTGTGTGATGTCCTTAGGTTAGTTAGGTTTATGTAGTTCTAAGTTCTAGGGTACTGATGACCTCAGAATTGAGTCCCATAGTGCTCAGAGCCATTTGAAGCATTTGAACCAGTACATGGTTCGTGCATTCGTAATCCTCCGAGTTGGATAATATACCGATATTCGTTAACTGCAGCCGTAGCATTACCATCACATTTGCCATAAATAAACACCATAATGGCGTATTCCTCTGTTGTACATTAGAAAGACATCCCTATATCATAAATAATCTGCAAACTACAAGTTACTATGTGGTTTCACTTAAATACACTGTTGTTATTATCTTCATTCACTGAACAATAGAAAAAACTAGCTCGTTTGACGTTTAGGAAACGACTGAAACAACTCACTAACGGTTGCGAACAATGACATAAACGTTTCTACATTCTTAATGCAAAGCAAATAAATTTACTTGTATTATAAGTTTTGCTTCTATGGATGTTCTGGACCATTTCTGTATGAACCTATGCATATATTTTTAGAAATGGACAAACCTTTTTATCCACAACAGCAAAAGAGATGATGGCTGGAAAGGTCTCATGCGTTAACGAAGAACATTAACTTTGAATGTATATGTTCTGACCAGGACAGATTCCTTCCATTAGGATCTCTCTGTTGTTGTTAAGGGGCTCCGGAAAGGCTCAAAATCATGAAAAGTTCAATTTTTACTTTTTTGCGTTTTATGAATCTGCAGACTATTACCTTTTAATAGATATATAATTTATTCAATTCCGAAGACTACAACTATTTTTAAATTTTTTTTTGAAATGTGTTCTACATGGGCGTGACCCACTGTGGCGCTGTTAAACTGCTGTCAAATGGTGTTATTATTAACGTCCGTGTTCATCAGGTACATTTTAGTGATGTGAGATAAAGTATGTGTTGTGGCTAACCAGTGATGGTTCAATATATATCGCTGGTGTGATTGTCGATTGTTTCATGTTTATTTACTCTGTCGTTATCTCGAAAATATTCGTAATTAATTCTGTTTCTTGAGTCTCTGTTTTGCTGAAGTATAATAATGAGCAAAAGTAATAGCTGTTGCGACTTTCAATGATGGCAACATTGTAAGGTGCAAGGTATTTAGAAATATGGGAATGAAGGTAGGTTCTAACATGGTACGAGCAATGCTTGCTTTAGACAAGGAACGCCTTCGGGCTGCAGACAGGGCTGTAAAGAGTCTAGAAATACAAGCAAGAGTAAACAGGAGGAGGAACAAGAGGAAGCTGGAGGAGGAGTTTGCAGAGGATGAAGATAATCCATCCTATGGACCTGGAATGCACTAAAAAGTTAATCCAATCTTTGTCGCTCGATTCCCAAAACTTTTATTTTCTCATACTAACTACATGTTTTCTAAGGATCTTCCAAACATATTTGTTTCAAACTTTCAGTAAATGTTACACAGTACCTTCTGCATAATTTAACACAGCCTTTTTCCAAAAAACTGTATATTTTTGAATATATAAATAAAAAATTGCAAAAAATGTTGTGAATTTTCATTACAATTGAAAAAAAATCATCTTTAATAACTGAACTAAAATTTTGTAAAATCCCTGTGTTAAGTTGTAGCCCATATTCCAATAAATAATCTGTAAAATGTTCAACTTTCTACCTCAAATACTTTGTGAGGAAAGATGTAATTTATAAGCGTTATTTTAACATTGCAAGTATAGGGCGTTCCGGAGCCCCTTAATTCATTTCTGTACGCAGGTCTGCGAAACGTGACGACGAAACTATCTTTTGGATAATGCGTAACTGCCAAGTAACATAGCTCAATGAAACTTGGACCATACACAGAAAGAACTGCTACAGTATGGTACAGAAGGTAACTTGCAGAAATACGCAACGAGACCAACAGAAATGACACATCTGTCTAAAGAGATTAATTACACTAAGGTCAATGCGATTAATAATGTTCCCGGTTGCGTTAAGCTCACATAATTCTAGCCATATGAGGGTGCGCCCAGCACTGTAGAACATGATCGTTTTGGTGGTCCAGGTGTTATAGTAGGGAGGTATATTGCTGCGTAGGTGAACTGGCCGCCAAATCTTTGAACCAGTACACTCATCTGTCATAGTTATTGCGATACAATACTCCTTGTCGACGTTCGTGTGTTCAGGGGAGATCACGAGTGGCCGCATCCAACAGCTTAGGGAGGGGAGCTCTTGAAACGAGAGAATATTCGAGATTGCCCCGACATGAATCCCACCACGCACGTGTAGGATGCGTTGTGGAGACGTATATCAGCACGTCGACACGGACCAGCTACCAGTTCTCAGCCACACAGGTGGAGGAATGGAAAGCGCTACCACAAGAACACCTTATCAACGTTGTGACCGGTAAGGGAGGATGCGGCAGAGCATACGTTGCCGTCCGTGGTGCTCACACTTCATTAAGAATCGTGTGCCGCCTTTTCTAACATCCAGGGGACCAGCATGAATTGCCGTGACATCAGTATCACTATTTCTTTCAATAGTATTGTCATTTCCGTTCGTCTCATTGCTCATTTATTTCAGTTCCCGTCTATACTACACTGTAGCAGTTCTTTCTATGTTTCGTCCAAATTCTCTCGACTTATGTTACTTGGCAGTGACACATCATGCGAAAGTCACTTTCGTCCTTAAGTTGGTTGCATGGCTGTGTGATCCCACCCTAGGCTACAGTATCAGATAGCAAGATTCTGGTGTTACTATAGCTCTATATTTTTAAATACACACCATTTTATCATAGAAGTGCATCATTCAACAGTATTTTGAAACTGACTGCCAATCAAAATTAAAATTAAAAAGAAGACGGTAGGGAGGGACAGGTAAGCGAAATAGGAAAAGAGCTGTCACTTCTTATCATTATACGGCAAATACACGGCTAATACATGTGAAGGTAAGTGATTTTACATAATAAAAATTGAAGTGTTGGCAGAAGAGCCAAGAGTGTTGCTAGAGGAGGCCGAAATGCACGCGTTTAATTACACGCTGACTGGCGTGAGGTCTGGAACAGTTAAGGGAATTAATAGTAGCAAATAAAGTACGTAGTTGATATAATACTTAACTTTAATCCACAATTGGTGTACATCGCTCTTGACGGTACATGTTATAATCTCAATATCAAATGCTATGGGGCCTTGCTAGGTCGTAGCAAATGACGTAGCTGAAGGCTATTCTAACTATCGTCTCGGCAATTGAGAGGGTAGTTGTCAGTGATCCATGTCTGGCTAAGTCGGCTGTACAACTGGGGCGAGTGCTAGTACGTCTCTCTAGACCTGCCGTGTGGCGGCGCTCGGTCTGCCATCACTGACAGTGGCGACACGCGGGTCCGTCGTATACTAGCGGACCGCGGCCGATTTAAAAGCTACCACCTAGCAAGTGTGGTGTCTGGCGGTGACACCACAAGAATAGTGTCGTGTGAATCGTGCATGGCTCGCCGTCCCACCATTTGGTACTTTACACCCTGTTTTAACGTATTTCCACCTCACCACGTTCATTTACTGGAGTAACTGAATTGCTGTTTTGCCTGACCGTCATCGGCGCTAGTAGCGCGTGTCGATATATTCCCTCTGATAGGATCCTTGCTCGGCTGCTATTACTTCCCGGTTGTCATCTGTCGTGACTCAGTCGGAATGTGCGAGGAGGAGAGTTCACGGCGGCAGTCCGGGTCGTGAGTTGGCCCCTGGCAGTCGGTTGCAACGCGTCTGGAGCGCAGCCCGGGCTAGCCAGTCGCCGGCTTGCCGCAGCAGTGGGCCCTGCCTGGACATCGCCCACACGACCGTTGCCGCCACGCAAGGCTTAAGACGGGCCTGACCTTTGGTGGTTTGTACTTCGGTCGGTTGGTCCGAGGACATGTCCGTGCGGTGTTGTCGACTGGGACGCTGCGGTCTCTGCGCAGTGTCGGAGTCTGTCTTGAGCTGTCCGATCGGTACGAGCATCGTCGCTCGCCGAACCAGGACGTGAAGGTTGAGTTGATTTGAGCATTACGTTCGCCGGCCGATGTGGCCGTGCGGTTAAAGGCGCTTCAGTCGGGAACCGCGTGACCGCTACGGTCGCAGGTTCGAATCCTGCCTCGGGCATGGATGTGTGTGATGTCCTTAGGTTAGTTAGGTTTAATTAGTTCTAAGTTCTAGGCGACTGATGACCTCAGAAGTTAAGGGGCTCCGGAACGGCTCAAAATCATGAAAACTTCAATTTTTACTTTTTTGCGTTTTCTGAATCTGCAGACTATTACCTTTTAATAGATGTATAATGTATTCAATTCCGAAGACTACAACTATTTTTAAATTTTTTTTGAAATGTGTTCTACATGGCCGTGACCCACTGTGGCGCTGTTAAACTGCTGTCAAATGGTGTTATTATTAACGTCCGTGTTCATCAGGTACATTTTAGTGATGTGAGATAAAGTATGTGTTGTGGCTAACCTGTGATGGTTCGATATATATCGCTGGTGTGATTGTCGATTGTTTCATGTTTATTTTTCTCGGTCGTTATCTCGAAAATATTCGTAATTAATTCTGTTTCTTGAGTATCTGTTTTGTTGAAGTATAATAATGAGTAAAAGAAATAGCTGTTGCGACTTTAAATGATGGCAACACTGTAAGGTGCAAGGTATTTAGAAATATGGGAATGAAGATAGGTTCTAACATGGTACGAGCGATGCTTGCTTTAGACAAGGAACGCCTTCGGGCTGCAGACAGGGCTGTAAAGAGTCTAGAAATACAAGCAAGAGTAAACAGGAGGAGGAACAAGAGGAAGCTGGAGGAGGAGTTTGCAGAGGATGAAGATAATCCATCCTATGGACCTGGAATGCACTAAAAAGTTAATCCAATCTTTGTCGCTCGATTCCCAAAACTCTTATTTTCTCATACTAATTACATGTTTTCTAAGGATCTTCCTAACATATTTGTTTCAAACTTTCAGTAAATGTTACACAGTACCTTCTGCATAATTTAACACAGCCTTTTTCCAAAAAAACTGCATATTTTTTAATATATAAATAAAAAATTGCAAAAAAATGTTGTGAATTTTCATTACAATTAAAAAAATCGTCTTTAATAACTGAACTAAAATTTTGTAAAATCCCTGCGTCAAGTTGTAGCCCATATTCCAATAAATAATCTGTAAAAAGTTCAACTTCCTACCTCAAATACTTTGTGAGGAAAGATGTAATTTATAAGCGTTATTTTAACATTGCAAGTATAGGGCGTTCCGGAGCCCCTTAAGTCGCATAGTGCTCAGAGCCATTTGAACCATTTTTGAGCGTTTCTGTTGTGAAGGTTTTCTGTGCGAGCAACAACGAGGGAGGTGTTCGAGATAGCCGCCGTCAGATGGAATTTATCAAATTAATTTATCCAAAGTCAAGTGCACCAGTGGAATTTTCTGCCTTGTGGCCGTTAGTGTTCTGGTTACCTGCATTGGACACTAACGTAGTTTTTAGGCAGTGTCTTTCCCTCACCTGTTGTTGCTGCTTGACGTGGTGTGTAGTTTCGGCAGCTCAGATCATATACGCGTTTATTTGCGGATAGTGATACTTGTAATTTTTTGGGACCTTGAATTCTCGTGTACTCCGTCGTGGCAAGCAAGCGGTTGGTCGGTCGGTCCGTGACTGTCCGTTGGTTGCGCTCGCACGAATTAAGCGTGGTTGGACTCACCATCTGACTCGCCTAAGTGAACGAGGACAGCCCGATCCACTGGAGACTCCAGACTGCCGTCCTCTTAATTATCCTTTTGGCAGTGTTAATACAGGATGATTCAAAAAGAATACCACAACTTTAGGGATTTAAAACTCTGCAACGACAAAAGGCAGAGCTAAGCACTATCTGTCGGCGAATTAAGGGATCTATAAAGTCTCATTTAGTTGTACATTTGTTCGCTTGAGGCGCTCTTGACTAGGCGTCAGCGTCAGTTGATGCTAAGATGGCGACCGCTCAACAGAAAGCTTTTTGTGTTATTGAGTACGGCAGAAGTGAATCGACGAGAATCCGCGGGAAACAACTCAGTATGAACGTGACTCGCCTAAGGTGAACGTTTTCTGTGCCATTTCAGCCAATAACGTATTTGGTACCTTTTTCTTCGAAGGTGCTACTGTAACTGGACTACAGTATCTGGAGATGTTAGAGAATTGGCTGTTCCTTCAGCTCGAACAAGAAGCACAACAATTCATATTTCAGCAAGATGGAGCGCCACCACATTCGCACTTATCTGTCCGTAACTACCTGAACGTCAACTACCCGAGGCGATGGATCGGCCGCCAGGCAGCCCGTGACAGAGCACTTCATCACTGGCCTCCAAGAAGCCCTGATCTTACCCCCTCCGATTTTTTCTTATGGGGGTATGTTAAGGATATGGTGTTTCGGCCACCTCTCCCAGCCACCATTGATGATTTGAAACGAGAAATAACAGCAACTATCCAAACTGTTACGCCTGATATGCTACAGAGAGTGTGGAACGAGTTGGAGTATCGGGTTGATATTGGTCGAGTGTCTGGAGGGGGCCATATTGAACAACTCTGAACACGTTTTTGAGTGAAAAAAACCTTTTTTAAATACCCTTTGTAATAATGTACAACCGAAGGTTATATTATGTTTCTATCATTAAATACACATTTTTAAAGTTGTGGTATTCTTTTTGAATCACCCTGTATTGTTGTAATTTGACTGTATTTTATAATTTTAACTTGAAAAGGTTAGTTGTGGGCCTTCAGCCCTGGAAACATGTTCTCAGAGTTGCCTTCAAGTCCAAACATTATCGCCTTCGGCTCTTGAAAGGTTATTGTAATTTCCTCTGAAAGATTTTCAAGTTATTGTGGGCAAAAAGGTGCGGTGTAGCAAAAAGGAAATTTTTAAACTTAATGTATTGTTTTACCGATTGTTGCAATATATATATCCTTAATTTTCAGAATTTAACGTTGCGGCCTTCAGCCATCTTATGGCGTTTGTTTGCTTCTTTCTGTGCACTTTGTGAGCCATCAGTCCTGTTAGCATCTTAAAATATTGTGGCCTTCAGTAACGATTACGGTATATTTGGAATATTGAAGATTTAATCCGGCGGCCTTCAGCCGCTCCTCATGCTGTTCTCACATGTATACGATTTATCTAATTCGTAAATTTAACTGTGTGTCATGTCTTTTGAACTTATTCTAAAGCATCTGTTAGGAGGCCTTCAGCCGTGAACCAAATTTAATTCTTTCAAAAGTGTCTTTGTGAACTAAATGATAATAAATTACAATTGTGAAATGAATCCGACCGCAAGGTAAGTGATTTTACGTAATAACCATACTGTGGTGCATGCAGCATTAAACTTTTCACATTTCTGGTGACAATAGTTGTACAAATTTTTCACGTAATACGTAACGACAGGGGCAACCAGTGTCTTCCATTGTATAAAGCCCATAATCTGAAGGGTGGGAGAAACGTACCTCCCTTTCTTCTTCTTATCAGCAACGCGCAGGTATTGTAAACAGGACCTCTGCTGGGCCACCAACATTCATACTTCCCTTATTCCACGCCGACCGCGGTGGCCAAGCGGTTCTAGGCGCTTCAGACCGGAACCGCGCGACTGCTACGGTCGCAGGTTCGAATCCTGCCTCGGGCATGGATGTGTGTGATGTCCTTAGTTAGGTTTAAGTAGTTCTAAGTTCTAGGGGACTGATGACCTCAGATGTTAAATCCCATAGTGCACAGAGCCATTTGAACCATCTGAACCTTATTCCAGTCATACTAGTGGCATTCAATATGTAACGCAGCACCTTTCTTTCCGGAAAGAAGGACGGTTTTGTTCAGGCTTCCAAAACATCATACTACTTCCCACTTTGTTGGCTACAAAATCATATCTTTCAACATCATCTCCGTTCAATGCGACGTTCTGTAAGCGCTCATCTGTAGCTGTGATGCTGTGGTTCTCCGACAAAAGAAACTCAATGATAGCTCTCTGCCGGGAACGCACCTCTGTTACAGGGACCGTTCTGAATGCCATGTATAGCGCCGCCACCTAACGGAACTTCGTGAAACTATGGGCACTGAAGCGGGATTGTTTTACGATGCCCCACGACATAATTCGCATTTTTTCAGCCAAAACTCGCGAGAGAAAACGTGGTATATGAATTATTGAACGCCCATCGCACTTTGAGCTTGGAAACGTGGTCTGGATGTCACGAAAGGCGTACACTGCTACAGTATTATGGTATCGCTAACGGAGACCGCCGTTATCTGACCTTTACACAATTTCCGATCTCCAAGTAATGCGGGCAGCCGGTATTACTAGGGATCTATATTACGTGTATTTTGATAGTATTGTTAATTCAGAACACTATGTGAAGCAGGCAAAAAGGAATACAAACGTCTCAAAAATGAGATCGACAGGAAGTGCAAAATGGCTAAGCAGGGATGGCTAGAGGACAAATGTAAGGATGTAGAGGCTTATCTCTCTAGGGGTAAGATAGATACTGCCTACAGGAAAATTAAAGAGACCTTTGGAGATAAGACAACCACTTGTATGAACATCAAGAGCTCATATGGAAACCCAGTTCTAAGCAAAGAAGGGAAAGCAGAAAGGTGGAAGGAGTATATACAGGTTCTATACAAGGGCGATGTACTTGAGGACAATATTATGGAAATGGAAGAGGATGTACATGAAGATGAAATGGGAGATACGATACTCCGTGAAGAGTTTGAAAGAGCACGCAAAGACCTGAGTCGAAACAAGGCCCCCGGAGTAGACAACGTTCCATTGGAACTACTGACTGCCTTGGGAGAGCCAGTCCTGACAAAACTCTACCATCTGGTGAGCAAGATGTATGAAACAGGCGAAATACCATCAGACTTCAAGAAGAATATAATAATTCCAATCCCAAAGAAAGCAGGTGTTGACAGATGTGAAAATTATCGAACAATCAGTTTAATAAGCCACAGCTGCAAAATACTAACACGAATTCTTTACAGACGAATGGAAAAACTAGTAGAAACCGACCTCGGGGAAGATCAGTTTGGATTCCGTAGAAATACTGGAACACGTGAGGCAATACTGACCTTACGACTTATCTTAGAAGCTAGATTAAGGAAGGGCAAACCTACGTTTCTACCATTTGTAGACTTAGAGAATGCTTTTGACAATGTTGACTGGAATACTCTCTTTCAAGTTCTAAAGGTGGCAGGGGTAAAATACAGGGAGCGAAGGGCTATTTACAATTTGTACAGAAACCAGACGGCAGTTATAAGAGTCGATGGACATGAAAGGGAAGCAGTGGTTGGGAAGGGAGTAAGACAGGGTTGTACCCTCTCCCCGATGTTATTCAATCTGTATATTGAGCAAGCAGTAAAGGAAACAAAAGAAAAATTCGGAGTAGGTATTAAAATCCATGGAGAAGAGATAAAAACTTTCAAGTTCGCCGATGACATTGTAATTCTATCAGAGTCAGCAAAGGACTTGGAAGAGCAGTTGAACGGAATGGACAGTGTCTTGAAAGGAGGGTATAAGATAAACATCAACGAAAGCAAATCGAGGATAATGGAATGTAGTCGAATTAAGTCGGGTGATGCTGAGGGAATTAGATTAGGAAATGAGACACTTAAAGTAGTAAAGGAGTTTTGCTATTTGGGGAGCAAAATAACTGATGATGGTCGAAGTAGAGAGGATATAAAATGTAGACTGGCAATGGCAACGAAAGCGTTTCTGAAGAAGAGAAATTTGTTAACATCGAGTATGGATTTAAGCGTCAGGAAGTCATTTCTGAAAGTATTTGTATGGAGTGTAGCCATGTTTGGAAGTGAAACATGGACGGTAAATAGTTTGGACAAGAAGAGACTAGAAGCTTTCGAAATGTGGTCCTACAGAAGAATGCTGAAGATTAGATGGGTATATTACATAACTCATGAGGAAGTATTGAATGGGATTGGGGAGAAGAGAAGTTTGTGGCACAACGTGACCAGAAGAAGGGTTCGGTTGGTAGGACATGTTCTGAGGCATCAAGGGATCACCAATTTAGTATTGGGGGGGCAGCGTGGAGGGTAAAAATCGTAGAGGGAGACCAAGAGATGAATACACTAAACAGATTCAGAAGGATGCAGGTTGCAGTAGGTACTGGGAGATGAAGAAGCTTGCACAGGATAGAGTAGCATGGAGAGCTGCATCAAACCAGTCTCAGGACTGAAGACCACAACAACAACAACAACATGTGATCCATATCTGGCGACGCTCTGCGCTGACAGAACCGAAGCGCGCGCAACCTGTTACTTTTCTCAAACGATTTTACAGAAACTATTCATTGAAAATATTTCATATTCGCCTTACTTGTAGCGGTATATGTCAGCTACGTGGCGTAGTGCCCATCATCTCTTTAATGACCATTCTTATTGTGATGTACACATTTTAGTAAGACACTACGCAAAACTCAAAAAGTTTGCAACGAAAATTAGGGGTCGCTATGATTTTGCGTTTGGTGCGTATTACACCATATGTTGCTGCTAACATGTTGAATTTTTATTTAGACTTGGGAGGAGGTCTGCCTCCGATCTATGGATCCCATGTAGGGCGCTCACTTCGGATCTCACGCCCGAGAGAATGAAATACTGGCCACATCTCCTAAACCGCTCGAGGCATCGAAACATAAATTTGGCGAATGATAGCACACAAGGAGCAGAGTGTTTTGCCAATTCTTAAACAACCGGAACTTAGTTATTTATGTCGATATAAAAGTACTTATGCTTCTCTTTTTATTTATTTCACTCCAGTGGCTGTAATTTTTTAAGGGTTATCGACGGCTAGAGAAACAAGAGCTTCCTAGTATGAAAATAAACAAGAAATTTCTTTTTTTGTGTTACTGCAAACCGACACTATGAGGTTTTTCTAAGCCATTGAGCTCTGTGATTGCCAATTACTTGTTTAATGAGGCACTCTGTTTCGGAATTCTGTCGCAATAGCTGCTGTGAGATGAGTTTGGCAAATTACACTGTGACAAAGGAAGTACAATTAAACCAATCACCAAGAGCAATGTAGGCGTTACTCACAAACGGTGATGCTTCTACGAATGAGAAAAGGTTAACAACTCACACAAAAATAGATAGCCAATTCTGTTGGAATTTTGGTGGTATCTCCGTAACCCATCGTATTTTTAATACTGAGCGACTGGAATGGAAACTTGCCAAAGGATTTTATTCCTTCTCTTCATATGAGCAGTATTAAAGTAATGACGAGCGTTCCTTCAGGCGGAATGATAGGCACATGCCAGATACTGTTTACTCACCTAGGGCTTGCCAAACTGACAATGTGTGACCGCGAATAAAACAGTTGTTATTGGGAAAAATAAACAATTGATCTGTCGCATAACTCAGTGGTCAGTGCATTGTCAGCAGCGGAGGATAGTGCGCGCGACAGGAATGCAGAAGAAAGCCATGCATGTGTGCCTTGTGAGTAGGAGTTCGAAAAACATTGTCATGAAAGTAGACCTGCCTTTGTCAGCAGTACATTTCAACAAATTAAACATATCTAATCATAACACTCTTTTAGCATATTCCTACTTTCGTAATAATACCGACCATTTTCTTCATTTGTGTAGCCTGTTGTATAGTTAGTTTATTAATGCTGGTAATGTGGATGCAACAGCAGTGGAGGTGTGATGTTCACATGCATGTAGTACAGTGTGCCGTATTACATTATTACATCCATATCCAAGTAATCACAATGAGACTTCTACACTTCAGATCTTGGACACTTTTTACCAGGAGCACAAAGGGGTCTCAGCTGTGGAGATTATCCCTTTCCAAATTTTTGAAACAGATCGTACAGATACGCCAGCATACTAGGCAGCGAGAAGATAACCTTGTTTTACTTTCCTGCCTTGCTTCTTAATCACATGATTATATAACATCCCTTGCTTCCTTATTCACAACCCTCTATCCCTTCTTGCGATCAGAAAACATCGCGGAGGCGTATGATACAATTCCAGCCACCAATGGCTCATCAGTTACTGAAGAATGCACTTTTCTTGACAGAAGAGAAACAAATCAAAACAATACAGATATAAATAACAGAAAAGTATAATGTACTAATGAAGAAAGCTCGAGCGTTTAAATGGCGAAAAACGAAACACTACCAAAAGTCAATAAAATTTAGTACACAGTATGGCAAAATGTATCGTATGGGCAATACTACCACTGCTCATATGCATCGTCCCGATGTGAGCATATGGCCGGGCTAGTTTTGCCCTCCCCACCTCAAATTTCCCACGGTGCTAGCGAGGCGCGAGAAACTGTGCCACAACCAGAACGCCGCGCAACCTGGCGCAGGCGCGTGTCGCGTCCCAGTAGCGTTGCATCGCAATTTGCGCGGTCCCACTTAAACCTGTGAAAGCTACAAAAAGGCTTACTTTTGAAGTACAAGTCCAGCTATTAACGCTACTCTGATCACCAAACGCTGTCGTAGCTGTTGGTGTGAACTGACAGACGCCGACTGGAATGAAAGTAACTTGAGTTATTGAGCTAATGAGGCCCTTATGTCAGCAGCGGCAATCTAATTACTTGCGGTCGAGAAGGCTTTGGCGGTATGTTGCTTGCGAGTCTGTCTTTGTCCTCTCTCCTGACAGGTGCGCTTGATCCAGCGCCTACTATCGAGCTTCATGCTCCATCTTTACCGACCTGTGTGCTGATGACAGCTTACGCCAGCACAGTCTCAATGACTCATCTTATGTGGGAGGAATCCGTTTGTGTGCTGCTACCGCAATCGGCATTGCGTATGTATACGATCTCATGACTAACACGAGACTGGACTGACAAAGAGTGTAGCAACTTTTGTGGGAAACTTCTGATAGATCCAAAACATCATTGTCTAGATTTCGCCATCAGAAAAGGTGTGGGATCTGTAAGCAAGCTTACTTTGTACCCAGTCACACTGCCATGAATGGCAGAAATAGCGTGTCTATAACTCAAGATGTGTGAGCGACTGTTCTACATCTACATCTACATTTACACTCCGCAAGCCACCCAACGGTGTATGGCGGAGGGCACTTTACGTGCCACTGTCATTACCTCCCTTTCCTGTTCCAGTCGCGTATGGTTCGCGGGAAGAACGACTGCCGGAAAGCCTTCGTGCGCGCTCGAATCTCCCTAATTTTACATTCGTGACCTCCTCGGGAGGTATAAGTAGGGGGAAGCATTTTATTCGATACCTTATCCAGAAACGCACCCTCTCCAAACCTGGCGAGCAAGCTACACCGCGATGCAGAGAGCCTTTCATGCAGAGTCAGCCACTTGAGTTTGCTAAACATCTCCGTAATACTATCACGCTTACCAAATAACCCAGTAACGAAACGCGCCGCTCTTCTTTGGATCTTCTCTATCTCCTCCGTCAACCCGACCTGGTACGGATCTCACACTGATGAGCAATACTCAAGTACAGGTCGAACGAGTGTTTTGTGAGCCACCTCCTTTGTAGATGGACTACATTTTTTATGGACTCTACCAATGAATCTCAACCTGGTACCCGCCTTACCAACAATTAATTTTATATGATCATTCCACTTGAAATCGTTCCGCACGCACAGTCCCAGATATTTTACAGAAGTAACTGCTACCAGTGTTTGTTCCGCTATCTTATAACCATACAATAAAGGATCCTTCTTTCAATGTATTCGCAATACATTACATTTGTCTATGTTAAGGGTCAGTTGCCACTCGCTGCACCAAGTGCCTATCCGCTGCAGATCTTCCTGCCTTTCGCTGCAATTTACTAATGATACAACTTCTCTGTATACTACAGCATCATTCGCGAAAAGCCGCACTGAACTTCCGACACTAGCTACTAGGTCATTTATATATATTTTGAAAAGCAGTGGTCCCATAACACTCCCCTGTGGCACGCCAGAGATTACTTTAATGTCTATAGACGTCTCTCCATTGAGAACAACATGCTGTGTTTTGTTTGCTAAAAACTCTTCAATCCAGCCACACAGAAGGTCTGATATTCCGCAGGCTCTTTCTTTGTTTATCAGGCGACAGTGCGGAACTGTATCGAACGCCTTCCGGAAGTCAAGGAAAATGGCATCTACCTGGGAGAATGTATCCAATATTTTCTGGGTTTCATGAACAAATAAAGCGAGTTGGGTCTCACACGTGCGCTGTTTCCGGAATCCATGTTGATTCCTACAGAGTAGATTCTGGGTTTCCAGAAACGACATGACACGCGAGCAAAAAACATGTTCTAAAAGTCTACAACAGATCGACGTCAGAGATATAGGTCTATAGTTCATGGTAGATGGTGCATTTGGTAAAACAATTTTAGTTCCTTCCAGGAACTGCAACTGCCTTTCTCCATTTCCTTGGTGTACTTGATACTGGTGCAGACACAATTACAAAGGAAGTCCTATACTCTATCTCAACAATCACTTCACATTAAAAGCGTAATGTCAACATACCTAAAACAGAAAATTTGCTTCAATATGCTCTTTTAAACTGCTCCGTGAATCGATGCGCGACAGCAGATTAGTGGGGACTGCGGTTTGCTGAAAGCTGTCCTCTGCTATGCAATAAGAATTAGAACTGCGCTTTTCAGCTCTCTGTTCATGTCCGAAGTCTTTTACATAGCACATTATTAACCATACTGAACCAGACTCTGATACTGCACTATACAAGCCACTGAGGCTACAGAAACGGAATCTGTCAGGAAAAATGTAGCTACTGCAATAACCCCTTTTTAAATGAAACCATATGGTTCCAGAGAACTTTTTCATGTTTCAAACATGTATAATGCATACTTGCGGCCTGAAGCTTTAGCCGCTTCTGTCTGCGTCTGCACATCGATAATTATTCTTTTGTACTTTCTTTCGCAATAAACACCCGAAGGTATAGCATCAATAATCGTTGGTGCTGAACCAATATTTTTTCATCTCTCCAACACTCTGCATTACTTTTATAAGTACTGTAGAACTTTTTTGTTACTTTTACATCAGTAGGAATTGTCTCTCGTACAGTGAACGGAATTTACCTGTGACAGAGTTTTCAGACTTTTGTAATTTGTGTATTATACTCTGGCTTCGAGACTGATATACTAGTTCTTGGATCAGAATAGATTTCGTTATACTTCTCCACATCATCGTTTGGATGAAATACAACGTGCTTACGGAGTAGAGGAAGAACCATGTGTCTGAAGTGAACGTATTAGACAAGACTTACTACTGATGAATGTTCGGCTCCATAAGGTTTCCTTTCTGTGCAGTGACCGTGGAATATAAAATTATAAAGAACTCGCAGAAATGTAATTTGTTTATCTTGTTGCTGATATCAGTCATCTTCCGTGCATTCTTCTAACCGATAGATGCCATAAGTAGAAGTACTGTCCTTGGTAGAGTTCTATCATGATAGAAATCTGCCAAGGACAGTACTTTGACTTATGGCATGTATCGGTCAGAAGAATGCACCGAAGATGACTGATATCAGTCAAATCGATTTGCAACAAGATAAATTATGTTTTCGTGACTGGTTGCTACATTCTTTATAATTTTAACACTTACTACGACGTTCTAAATAGCGCACGGTCAGACTCGAAAATTATTGCAGATGTATGCAAAATTACCTATTGATAAATGTTTTTAGATCTCTGTTGATGTTACAGAACGACTTAGTTGTTCAGATAGAGATCGCGACTGACAATAATTATAGTGCAATACGCGTAGTTACACAGACAGACCTGGTGTGGTTTTCCTGTATGATGACGAACAGACACTGGTAAGACTCAGTCTTTTAATATCTGTAAATAACTGTCCTAAGCGATTTTGAGTGGAAGTACCACACAGATATAGATGCATTGAAAATTAATGAGGAACAGAAATTTATCAGAAAAACCCAAAACAAACACTCACATTCTCTTATAGAACGCTCATTATATCATTTCCTGAGGGTTGTTCGTCGATGTGGGGCCCTTAGGATGTTAACTGAAACCATACAGAGTTTTCAAGCAAGAGAAGTGCTCTTCATCACGGGTTTGCTTAGTCAGTGTGTTGGTGTCTCAGAAATGCCCAGAAAACAGCAATGGCAGACGATGTAAGAAAGGCATTGTGTTTCTGCCACGAATTAGTTGAAATCTCGAAAATACGTTGTAATACTGAACTTTCGTTACGTTCTACAGTTTCAATACGAACTCCGACTTCTGTGATACGGCTGTGTCTTTCCGGTGAAGACAGATCTGGCACTAGACCCAGTGTCCCAGCAACTGGCCGGACCATCTTGCGGTGATGGGATGTTATCTCCTGTGAAACGCGGAAGACGAATCGAAACTCCTCTGAAACACCATGTATTCTGTGCGACCTCCAAATTCATTGTACTGAACAAACAAGCGAGACTCATTTGTTTTACTTCCTGTTAGACTGATGACTGGACGTGCTCACGAACTTACCAGTTCTGGGTGGTGATGGTAAAGCAGAAGGAAGAGCCGAGTGCCTACAACAGTACCTACAACAAGCAGATTTTAGAATCCATTTCGTTTCAGCGACCTTAGAAGCTGAAGATAATGTCTGCGTGCTGCTATAGTATGGGAGGTGTACGTCTCGAGGCAGCCAAAGCTGTCTGACTGGGAGGGACGTGAAACGTGATGTAGAGGATAGGGTAGTAAATTCCGAAACATGTCGTTTTCTGAGAACAGATGGTCGTTTAAATGTAACAAAATGCAATGCGTTGAGTTTCTGCCATGGAAATATATTAAGGGACACATTTTATTGACCCAAGGTGCTCAAATGGTCAATGAAGTCGATGATTTTTAATTGTTAGGACTTGGGATGGCTGGAAGTATAACGTTCAAAATTTAGAGTAAAAGCTATATGCTACTATATGCGATATAACAATGTTCTTCACTGTCTCTGACACTACTATTCGAAGGCCCCTTTTCTTACTTTCACTCTGTTATCTGGTGTAGTGCTATACTTCGGGGCAGTTCTTTGTGCTCACAAAAACTATTCTGACCCAGTAAAGGGCGGTCACACAGGTTTTTGGTGTCAGTCACTAACTCTTGCATCCATGTACATATATTCCACATTGGGATTTGTTGTTGGCAATACTGATTCATTCAGAGAAAACTGCGGTAACCTTAAACCGGAAGGTGCTCACTTTTCAGTACATTTCATTGCCAATAGCTGAACCGAAAAATTGGAGTCAGTATTCAGATCAAAGCTGAAAGGTTTCCTTGTGTCACTCTGCTATTCTGTACAGGAATTTCTCTCTGCAATCGATAACACTTTCCTCTAATACGTTTTTTATTGCCATAATCACTCATAGTGAATTCTATTGTGCACAAATTTTCCAATCAGCATTTTAGAATACGTATTGACTCATTCCATGACCACGTACATCTCTCTCACATTATGCTGCTATCGGGAGCACTCATCCGGTTGCGCACTGCTCTCATCTTTGCAGAAGAAACATTTAAATCTGCCTCCGCGAGTACCTGCTAGAGACATTTACACACTCCTCCAGATATCGCTGGCAGCAATTGCGATTTGTCAGCGAGTCTTTTTAAGCGGCCATTCTTACAACTCCGTCTCAGAATATCCTCATATTACCTTCAGTATACCACCAAAAACACACACACACACACACACACACACACACACACGCACGCACACACACGTCAATCACACACACACACACACGTCAATCACACATGGCATGCGGAGGGGAGTTCGATGAGATCTTACTAACCTACCACAACGCCATTGAGAACTTCGCAAACTACAAAGTTACGTATGTTTTTTACCGAATTAAATGTGAATCAATACATTTATGTCTAAATCCTTCTGTGGTGTCTGATGTGTTCCAGAGTGTTCATCCACCTTCTTGCGTCGACGGACACAACACATGGATCCTGATAAATAAATTGCATGAATGTCACCACTGTTATTCACAGAACTGATGCAATGGATCCACCTCCTCAATTGCGGATGCACAAATACGTCCGGTCTCTTGTGGGAACTCAGAGTAGCGAACAGTGAGTAAATGAACAGGGAATGTGGATAGGTGGTGCTCGATCGCAATGTGAATTGACACTGAGGTGTGCCGACATAGTCCGCGTAGTTGCGATAACGCTGTGTCCCGGATTGTGCAGTGGTTAACGCCTAGCAAGCAGGAGATCGAGGGTTCAAATTCGGTGCAGTACACATTTTCCATCGCCGCGCTGATTCCACGTAATGTTCCACTGCAGCTTACAGCAGTCATTCCCTTCAATATCCATAGGTTGCATCTAATTGTGTCCGAAGTCTGGTCTGATTCAGCTCTCCAAGTTAGTCTACCTTGTACAAGCTTCATCATCTCTGCAGAATTAGTGCAGCTTACTTTTAAACCATTTACCTCCTTCTACAATTATCACTCGGAACACCCCAATGCATTACGAAATTCACGATGCCTTGAAAGCTCAGGATATGTCTTTGCAAGTGTTCTATGTTCTGTATCGTGTTTTGCTATAGTCACTGTAGACAAGAACAGAATAGATGGTATTAAAATGTGGTGCTCCAGAGGAGTGGGGAGGATTAGATGGGTTAATCGAATAAATTAGGGGCAGGTACTGACTTGAAATGAGGAGAAATACGTGGCATAAACAGATTAAGAGGAGGGATCAGCTAATAGGACACATTCCGAAAAATCGATCTATTGGCAGTTTTGTATTCATTGGATGTGGGGGTAAAAATTCATGAATAAAGCAACGAGGTTTAGACGGATGTAGACTGCTGTAGTTTGACAGAGATGACGAGACTTGCACAGGATAGCCCAGCGTGAAGAGCCGCATCAAACGAGTCTTCAGACTGAAAATCATAAAGCGACGACACCTCGTTATGTATGTAATTGTCATTTTGCTGTAGCACGTTTCAGAAACTTCCTTTCTGTTATTGTATGAATTTTTGTCGACCAAGTTCCACTTCCAGACAAGGCTACACACTTCAGGCAAATACAGACTTGGAAAACCTCCTAACATTTACATTTTTGTTCAGAGTTAACACATTTTCCTTTCCTTGAAATGCTTCTCTTGCTGTTGCCAGTCTGCGTTTCATAACCTCATTACTTTAGACAAAGTCACGCATTTTACTGCCGAAATAATAAGACTTGTCTGTTACTTTTGGTTTCTCATTTCCTAGTCTAATTCCTTCTGTAATGACTTACTTAACTAGACTAAATTCCAGTACCATTTCTCTTACTTCTGTTGGTGTTCATGTGATGACGTTACCAACTTAATATTCAACATAAGTATGGTGCTCTGAGCATACAGAGCGGTGTAAAAACAATTGACAGAAGGTTACGAAAGTCTAAAATAATGGAATATCAAGGAATGTTTCGGACAAAACTCCTACGTTTACAACAGATTATGAACTTTAAATGTTTTACTCCTTACGCAAACTGACACATGAAATCGAGCTGACATGTACAAGGGCTATTCGTTTGTTACGAACTGATCCGTCCCGAAATGGAAAACACAGTTAAAATCCCATGAAACTTTGCAAAGATGCCTTCGGCAGTGTCTCTAGTCTGCCCGTCGGTCGCACCACGTCGCTCTTCGTAAATTCTGACAGCATAGTGAGCACGCAAGGATACCTGAAAAATAGAGTTTGCCGCCTAGAATGAGTGCCTGTTGAGCGATTTCACCTGATTTCATGCAAAATGCATAACGAAACTGTCCTGCATTTCCTCCTTCACGACTATTCTCAGACGCACACTGCAGGACAAACGAAGACGCTCTTGTAGCAATTCGTAGTGGAATGTTTTGATCGCCCACCAATAGTCCGGAGTTGATTCTCTCTGATTTTCACTGCTCACATGAAATGATAAGGACAACGAGCGTCAGACTAGTTTAGAGAATTGAAGCAAGGCCAAGCCACTGGCTTCTGCGACGAGCGTATTGGGAAAGTTGGTACAACGCTACGACAAATGTCTACTCCGGACTAGCGACTATGTAGAAAAGTAGCTCGAGGTGTAGGTAATTCTTGCAAATAAAACATGTTTGATTTTGCTGTGGTCCATTTGGCGACCAATCGGACCTTAATAAACCAATACCCCTTGTTCATCATCCTCCTTAGTACATACTTCCTAGGCAGCAAAATTCATCCAGATATTCATGACATTCTTATCCTATCTAAGGATGTAGCTACACAGTATGTCGACCTACTGTTGCAAACAATAACTTAGTTTTTTTATTGTAAATCAGTATATTTCTCTGCCTGTGGTATTATGATTTGAGGGTTCCGAAAGTTCTGTCTATCTTTTCCAGTGTCATCTTCAGTCTAGTAATTCTAACTGAAGCTTAAGGTAAGGTTAATTTTCAGTTGCTACGGGTGGAGTGCAATAATTCACTTCCTTTGTTTGTCGTTTCCAAACACAAGTTGTAGTCGCTCTTCTGTAGAATGCAAACAAGTAGATACATCGAAACCCCGCTTTCGGATGTCGGAGTCTAAATATCTGAGGCGATTTCTTGAACATTAGTTATTGCTAGAAATCTGCCGACCCGGGCGTTAATTAGACAATGTGGGATTTCTGATGAAAGAAACTGACTGCATTACGAAGAGGGGACAATCCTCTTTACATTACCGTGCTCGTTTCCCATAATTGAGCGTTAGATAGAGGCCAGAGGCCAGAGGCGATTAATTACAAACGGAGAACTCAGTGGAGATAGATAACTTCACTGAAGTTTTGACTGGAGCTAGAGCATTTGAGATAAGTTCTCATACTTTTCGTCTTGGTCGAGGAATTCTAAGAGATGTAAACTACCGATCGCGGAAGAGGGCTCAGATGTATGACTTTTTGACCTCAGAAAGTTGAAAATGGAATAAGTATCTTCCGCTGGTAAAAGTGAAGTGGTGATTGTATTATTCGCGCATTCCAAGCCGAACAGTTGAAACGGAATCTGATGTTAAATACGGGGAAAGAAATATGGGCGTAGCAATATTTCTATTCAACAGACCCACGTCTGTTCGCCATCTTAGCTATTTTTCCCGTGGTTGAGAAGGGAATGGTAATGGGGTAATGGAGTTTAGAGGTACCGAACGTACGCTGTGTGATAATTCAGTTGCTTCCTCGTAGCAGAAGCCACGAGTGTTATGGAAGGTAAATTAAATGCTTATTTTCTAGCCTTACTGAGACCAGATAATCGCTTCAGTATAGTAAACCGAAAACTTATTGCAGATCTAACATAGGGCCTATCATTATAAAACATCAATGCGAGTGCCGTCGAGAAAGTGAAATGACACACACGGAGGTAAATACTGTAATTAAAGGTCCAAGGTGGTACTTGGAGCGATAAGCTTCAGATATAGAAACTAAACTATCACTTGTAGCGCGAGGATGTAGAAGTTTTGCAAATATAACAGCAATGGTGCTCTTTAAAGGAGGTAATTAAAAGGAAACATAAATGTAGTAGGAGAATGAAATCCATAACGGTTATTACTTGAATGGTAAGAGTCTTTAGAAAGAGCTGGAAAGGTTCTACAGCCACATTGATACTCTGCGAACCACTGTCACGTGCATGGCAGAGGGTATTTTCCATTGCACCCTCACATCAATGATTTAACACAGAAATTGCGTCGCTATTCAATATTAACGTATCTATGACGTCTTCAACCCGAGCGAGTAAAACGCCTATGGTCAACTTATGGTACTTTTCCTGGGAGTCATGTAGATATTTTCTGATACACCACGTCCAGTTTACTGTAACCCTCGCACCTTTACATTGACGATTTAACACAGAAATTGCGGCGCTATTCAATACTAAAGGATCTATTCCGACGTATCCCCGTGCGAGTAACGCCTGTACGGTCAACTTATGGAACACCTCCTGGGAGTCATGTAGCTTTTTTCCGAAGCACCACTGCCAGTTTACTGTAACGCTCGCACCCTCAGATTGACCATTTAACACAGAAATTGCGTCGCTATACAATACTTAAGGATCCATTCCGACTTCCCCCGAATGAGTAATGCGCCTACGGTCAGATTAGATTAGATTAATACTAATTCCATGGATCATGAATACGATATTTCGTAGTGATGTGGAACGAGTCAAAGTATGGAATACCTCCTGGGAGTCATGCTCCTGTTTTCCGATGTGCCACTGACAGTTTAGTGAAACCCTCGCACCCTCATATAGACGATTTAACACAGAAAAGGCGTCGCTATTCAATACAAAAGGTTCCATGCCGTCTTCTCCCGAAGCGAGTAACGCGCCTACGCTCAAAGTATTCAAAACAAGTCCAGTGCACTAACGTACGGAGTGCAGGGAAAATAATTTTTTAAAGGCGTCTGTGCGTGCTTCACTTGCTCTAATCTTGTCCCTGCGATCCCTATGCGAGTGATACGTAGGGAGTTGTAGTAAATTTCTAGATTCATCATTTAAAGCTGATTCTTGAAAGATTGTAAGCAGGCTTTCTCGGGGTTATGTCCCACGGATCAAAACAACGAGTGACAGTTCGTGCTGCCTTTCTCTGTATATGTTCATTATCCTCTCTTAGTCCTATTCGGAACGTATCCCACACACATGAAGCGATTTTCTAGGATGGGCTGTTACTGATGTTGCACTCATACAATAGTAAGTACGAAGGTTGGAACTTTAATAGAGACAACTATTTATTTACACTTCGTACAAAATAAGTATGTGTTTCAAAGCTTTACTGGCCTTTAAGGTAGTCACCAGCATTGTGTATAACCCGTTGCCAGCGATGTGGAAGTCGTAGGATACTCTTAGCAGTGCCAGTTGTGTTGACAGTTCGAGCGGCGGGGTCTATTGCCCGACGAATTTCTAGCAATTCTGAAGTGAATGCCGTGAAGTGTTTCCTTCAGTTTAGAAATGGAGTTGAACTTCCGAGGGCTTAAGTCAGGGGAGTGCAGTAGGTGGTATAGCACTTAGCAGCCCCATCAGTCAAACAAATCAGTAACAGCTAGCACTTTACATGCTTGAGCATTGGCCTGAAAAATGATGGTCAAGTCCTGCGGAAAGTGTCATCACTTCTGTCTCTATGCTGTTAATTTTCGAAACACAACCTACAACTGCTTAGAGACAGAAGTGATGACACTTTCTGCAGGACCTGACAATCATTTTGCAGGATAATGCTCAAGCACGTACAGCGCAAGCTGTTACTGATTTGTTTGACTGATGGGGCTGCTAAGTGCTATACCACCTACTGCACTCCCCTGACCAACGCCCTCGTAAGTAAACTCGATTTCTAAACTGAAGGAAATACTTCACGGCACTCGCTTCGGAACTGCTACAAATTCGTCGGGCAATAGACCACGACGCTCGAACTGTCAACACAACTGGCACTGCTAAGAGTATCCTACGACTTCCACATCGCTGGCAACGGGTTACACACAATGCTGGTGACTACTTTGAAGGTCAGTAAAACTTCGATTACGTATCTATTTTGTACGAGCTGTAAATAAATAGTTGATACTTTTAAAGTTCGAACGCTCGTATTTTAGCTGAGTGAAGTGAACAACTCCATATATCTGAACATTTAAAGGCTGTTCCAAGCTTTGAAAAATCTGCACAAATATTCTGATTTCATTATACACGGCGGAAAAGAGAAATTAGTTCATTTGCAACGCCAACGTCGCCTTCGATACCGTGATGGCATATGCCACCTGTGGGATGGTAGACGTACTGATAAAGGTATCAACGTAGTCCCCCAACAGCTAGCTCATTGGCACGGCTACCAGAGTGCCATCTGTGTCTACGAGGTGTGGCTAGAAAAAAACCAGACTAGTACTGGTGAAACAATAAAACGAATGCAATAAGGCTGAAAGTCGCGTGGCCTGTCACGTGACTCTCGCTCCGCCTACTGCTCGAGATTCATCTGCCTCCTGCACTCAGTCTGCCCGTGGCGTCTGTTTAAAGTAGTTGACGTTTTGTCTGTGCGTCGGAAAATGTTGAGTGTACAGAAAGAACAGCGTGTTAACATCAAATTTTATTTCAAACTAGGAAAATCTGCAAGTGAAACGTTTGTAATGTTACAACAAGTGTACAGCGATGATTGTTTATCGCGAACACAAGTGTTTGAGTGGTTTAAACGATTTAAAGATGGCCGCGAAGACACCAGTGATGACACTCGCACACTTTGTTCATGTTGAAACTTTCATGAAGAATCTGCCTAACACTTTCCTTGTCAACTCCTGTTAACTCAGACACTGCTCTGATTGTTAAACGGCGATCTTGTCGAACAAGTTTACCGATTTTTTCAATGTTTGCATCAGTTTTTGCTGACAATGGTCTGCCAGTGCGAGTGTCATCACTGGTGTCTTTGCGGCCATCTTTAAATCGTTTAAACCACTCAAACACTTGTGTTCGCGATAAACAATCATCGCCATACACTTGTTGTATCATTACAAACGTTTCACTTGCAGATTTTCCTAGTTTGAAACAAAATTTGATGTTAACACGCTGTTCTTTCTGTACACTCAACATTTTCCGACGCACAGACAAAACGTCAACCACTTAAAACAGACGCCACGGGCAGACTGAGTGCAGGAGGCAGATGAAACTCGAGCAGTAGGCGGAGCGAGAGTCACGTGACAGGCTACGCGACTTTCAGCCTTATTGCATTCGTTTTATTGTTTCACCAGTACTAGTCCGGTTTTTTTCTAGCCACACCTCGTATGCTGTAATAGGGAGTGCTCGCAGCCAGAAGGGTCAGTGTGAAGCAAGCTGACACCCATGGCAAGGACATCCACTCGTGCTTCCCACAATCAGCTCAGCGAGTTTGAGAGCGGTCAAATTGTGGCCGCCAAGTGGTAGGGTGGTCCTTTTGAAGACTTGCCACACACGTTGGACGCGATGCGTCAACTGAGCAGCGATGCTGCTATCAGTGCTCACGTGTACGTAGTCACACCAGGAGAGACGGCTCCGGATTTCCAGTCAGCACAGACGCTCGCTGGGACTGTAGGGGCAGTACAGTTACCACAGCAAGGATAACTGGGCTTGGGAGCCTAGACGTGTCAACACGAAATGATGCGAACTGGTTATTAGCAGTGGGACTACAGGACGCACACCTCTAACTCGTCATCCACTCACGCCACAGCACTGACGTGCACGGCTCGATTAGTGACGTCAGAGGGTCACTCCGAAGATGAAATGTCGTGCCGTGGTCACCAACGATGAAAACAGTTTCCGCCTGCTCGTGACTGATGGTAGTTTGTGCGTACGACGCAGAGCTGGTGAGCGCTGTTCCGTGTGGTGCATTCGTCCAAGACACACTGTCCCCACCCAATGGTCTAGGGTGCAATAAGCGACAACTCTCGTTCACCTCTGGCGTTTCTGGAGGGGATGCTAACCAGCACTCGGTACGTACATGACGTTGTTAGCCCCTTCCTTTTTTCCATTATTCCAACAGGAACGTAACGTGTCGCTCTAACAGGATAATGCTCTATACTCGCGTACACAGTGCCCGTCAAACTTAACGTGTTTAGCAGAACGTACAGCAACTTCCTTGGCCGGCACGATCTCCGGACGTGTCTCCAATATGACATGTGTAGGATATGATTGGATGCATTACCACTCATGGAAGCTAAAACATGTACTAATATGCCTCTTTTGGTATGTGACGATACCTGTTACCTCACAACCGCTTGTCCCATTGTTCTCTAAATGTAATTGCTTCATGTACTCCATATGCACTATTGAAACAATATTAAATATTGAGTGTACTTCCTTTCCGGCAGTGTATGTAACTTCTTCATCTGCGAAAATTCTTCAAGGCCATTAATGTGCAACGTGAACAACGAGGGTCTCAAAAAACTTACTCGGCTGACACCTGAAGTTACTTCTGCAGTTTGGGTGACTCTCCATCCAAGGTAACTTGCTGCGTTATCCTTACCAAGAAAGCCTCAGTCGGTCCCCTAATTACGCCTGTTCGCCAGTACAGTCGTACTTCAGACAGTGAAGTGTGGTAGCGAGTCAGTTGCTTTTTGTAAGTGTAGAGATAAGCAGCAGCACACTGGGCCAGTTAGAAATACATTGTAGAAGATCCCTCTCCAAGTACGGTAAGGTTGACTAGCTTGTATCAGTGTTTCCGGATAGGTGTTCAAAATGGTTCAAATGGCTCTGAGCACTATGGGACCCAACTTAAACCCAACTAACCTAAGGACAGCACACACATCCATCGCCGAGGCAGGATTCGAATCTGCGCGGTCGTGCGGTTCCAGACTGTAACGCCTAGAACCGCTCGGCCACCCCGGCCGTCCCGGATAGGTGTTGGTTGGTTCATTTGGAGTTAAAGGAACCAATCTGCGATGTCATCAGCCCCTTCATCCAGTATGTATCGAACCAGAAATAATACAGAGAGGAAGAATAAGAAGGAAAATCGTAGGAAGACCGACTGTGACAACAGAATAAGACAGAAATAAAAGCAAGAAGCAGTGGAAAAGATTTGAGGGAAAGTAAGGTGGGCGAGTCACTGTGCCCAGAATCCAGTTAGTGGTCCCTGGGCCACGGTGTGCGCAGTTACGTGTAATTCTCGTTCTGTGGTCTACAAAATTTACAGCTTATACCAGCGAGATATTTCTCGCTGAGGTATACGCTTTTATTTAGTTCACTGTCTTCTTCGCCGCTGCAGATGTAAACGAGAGGCGTCTGGTGTGTATTTCAGCGTCAGGCGGCGGTGTTAATTTGCGCCATTAGCCCCGGAGACAGGCCCAAGTGGGGCGGCGGTATCACGACGGAGCAGCACAAAGGCAACAGTGCCGCTGGAGCCTCCAGCGGCAGCCGCGTCCTCCAGCCTGGAGACTGTCAGCCCAGCCGGCCATTATGGCGCCGGAACAATGAGGCGAGCACAACAGCAGCGGGGGCGGGCAGCCGCCACCCTGCACTTGCCGTCCCCGTCTGTATACAGGCCGCCCCCGAGCATCTTAAGCCGGGTTTCCACACGCAACTGAACTTACGCCGCAGCAAGTGACACGGAGGCTGCCACGACAGTTGCGCGGCGTGCTGCTCTTGGAGCACTCTTCAGTCAAACTTCGTGTGGTACCACTTTAAATATCGCGTCAACTGCGATTTATTGGACGAACATTTGTGCCGTCATTAGCATTACGTAATTTTAATTCAGCCAAGAATCCAATAATAGGGAGAAGTAGCTGAAGGATTTAATTTCGAAGGAATTCGGCGCTAAATGACACAGGGAAACCAAACGCAGTAGCACTCGTAAACGAAGATACATTCGTAATCACTCTCGTATAACAACTGCAGATTTCGACTTCTTATTCACCTGCGTATCGAGTTCTATTAAAAAGTGAGATACTTACATTAAAGGTGCATTACAACTTCGAGTGAAATTGCAAGCGACACTTCGAAGTTTGACATCTGCAGTTGTCTGTCACTTAAGCACATCCCAAAAAGTACAATTCAGATTTCTTTTATAGTCTATGTTATACCATTTACGATGCCTTGAAGGCACATTACAATGCTAACATTTTCACTGTTGCATACCGCATTCGTTAAAAAAAAACTTATTTGTTCTTTACTGCCGGCCGTTGTGGCCGAGGGGTTCTAGGCGCTTCAGTCCGGAACCGCGCAACCGGTACGGTCGCAGGTTCGAATCCTGCTTCGGGCATGGATGTGTGTGATGTCCTTAGGTTAGTTAGGTTTAAGTAGTTCTAAGTCTAGGGGACTGATTACCTGAGATGTTAAGTTCCATAGTGCTCAGAGCCATTTGAACCATTTTTTGTTATTTACTGAATTCTGGAATTATTGTTTCTACAAGTGCACTAAAAGACACCTAATATAGCTGGCGATTGGATACTCATATTCCTTAATTAAAGGGTGCAATCAGGTTGAAATTATAGTGGATAGTCAAATGAAAATGATACAGACAGAAAAAAAGTAAGTGAACTGTTCATTACTTCATGAGTAATCGAAATTATTGTTAGCAAAAACACGGTTGTTCTTCTTATTAGAGAATTTTATTTGCCCAGATCGCATAAAAATACACAATGATTATCAGTTTCAACGAAATTAATTCGCCATCATCAGATCATTTGTACAGAAAAATTTTTGCATAGCCAGTTCATTTCGTCGACAGTTCACACTAATCGGACACAGCTTACAGAGACGAAATTCGATAGTACCGTTTCTCGTCATACAGTAAGAGAATACCTGTGCGAACAGTGCACAACAGCCACAATTGAGATACATAAGACGTCTATGAAGTCATTTCACGTTGAGTCCTTGTTCAAAGGACTTCATAGACGTCTTATGTATGTCATTTGTGATTTTTGTGCACTGTTCCCAAAGCTATTCTCTTATTGTAGTGTGAAAGGTCGACGAAATAGATTGGCTCTGTACAAAAAGAAATTCTATACAAATGATCTGAAGACGACGATTTAATATCGTTGAAACTAGAAACTATTGAGCATTTTATGCGATCTGGACGAATAAACTTCTGTAAGAAAAAGAACAAAAGTGTTTATAATCTAAGATCTCCTAAATACAACGATGTCAGGTAATCGTCATAATTATTAATACACCTATCCTACTGTGAAACAATGCGGTCAGTGCCTTCATGGAGAAATGTTCGCGGTTGCCTACGGAACCATCATTGCACTCAGCTGCGCACTACTTCCTCCGAAGCAAATGGGCGGCAAAACGTCTTTCTTCAGGGCTTGAAAAATATTTAAATCGCATGTGGTGTGATCGGGACTCTACGGAACACGTGTAAGGGTTTCCCAGCGAAACATGTGCAGGGAGCGAGGTCATGTTGTTTCCGTTACAACAAGTCGAAGGCGATGTGGGGTGATAACTTGTGGTACCTTGGCATATAAACATTTGAGCGTCCTTAAGGGGCTCCGGAACGCCCTATACTTGCAATGTTAAAATAACGCTTATAAATTACATCTTTCCTCACAAAGTATTTGAGGTAGGAAGTTGAACTTTTTACAGATTATTTATTGGAATATGGGCTACAAATTAACACAGGGATTTTACAAAATTTTAGTTCAGTTGTTAAAGATGATTTTTTTTCAATTGTAATGAAAATTCGCAACATTTCTTTACAATTTTTTATTTATATATTCAAAAATATACAGTTTTTTGGAAAAAGGCTGTGTCAAGAAGGTACTGTGTAACATTTATTGAAAGTTTGAAACAAATATGTTTGGAAGATCCTTAGAAAACATGTAATTAGTATGAGAAAATTAAAGTTTTGGGAATCGAGCGACAAAGATTGGATTAACTTTTTAGTGCATTCCAGGTCCATAGGATGGATTATCTTCATCCTCTGCAAACTACTCCTCCAGCTTCCTCTTGTTCCTCCTCCTGTTTACTCTTGCTTGTATTTCTAGACTCTTTACAGCCCTGTCTGCAGCCCGAAGGCGTTCCTTGTCTAAAGCAAGCATCGCTCGTACCATGTTAGAACCTATCTTCATTCCCATATTTCTAAATACCTTGCACCTTACAATGTTGCCATCATTGAAAGTCGCAACAGCAACTTTACTTTTACTCATTATTATACTTCAACAGATCAGAGACTCAAGAAACAGAATTAATTACCAATATTTTCGAGATAACGACAGAGTAAATAAACATGAAACAATCGACAATCACACCAGCGATATATGTTGAACCATCACAGGTTAGCCACAACACATACTTTATCTCACATCACTAAAATGTACTTGATGAATCCGGACGTTAATAATAACACCATTTGACAGCAGTTTAACAGCGCCACAGTGGGTCACGCCCATGTAGAACACATTTCAAAAAAAATTTAAAAATAGTTGTAGTCTTCGGAATTGAATAAATTATATATCTATTAAAAGGTAATAGTCTGCAGATTCAGAAAACGCAAAGAAGTAAAAATTGAACTTTTCATGATTTTGAGCCTTTCCGGAGCCCCTTAAGGAACCAGAGGTCTACGGTGGTGAAACACGGAAACACTGTTGTAACTCTTGGAATTTGCAGATCCGTTCCTTATCTGATTGAATTGGTTTTTAGGAGTAAGTATGCCTGTTTTCCTGTTGCTTTTATTTGTGAGCTTACTGCAGGATGTATATTTATTTAATGTGTTTCTGTAGACTGTGTCTGTCTGTTTATGTTGTCCATTGGCTTCAGGTGTTCACATTTTATTCTTACGATCTGGAACAAGGTCCTTAACTGGCTCATCTTTTGTTCTATCGATGCTGGGTATATTTCTATTTTACGTGGTAATTCGTGCCGCCGCTGTTGTGAAGTGTGGATATCAGACGGGCGAAATATTCTAATCTGGTGCTGAGTATTTCGTTGAGGATTTAGGATTTTGTTTCTTTGCTTGTGCCCCTTTTGTGAAGATGATCATTCCCGTGTACCAAGGATTTTATAGATCACTATTTTATTCTACTAGGTATCAGGCTCATGTGATAAAGTGAGCACTAGTTGCTGGTTCGTGTTGCATCATGTGTGTGCTCTGGTTTACCGTTATGTTCAGACTGTTTCATAAAACTGATTTGCATGTGGTAAAGAGTTCACACCTACAAATTCCCCTTCTAATTCCCAATCCTGTCATCATCCTGTGTCGCAAAGGAAACGCAACAGGAATCCAAATGCCTTTTTCCAGTTGGTTAGAGACAAGTAACCACTAGTTTTTTAAATGCAAGAAGAATTTCTGTGAGTTCATTTATTTTACAATCCAAATCGTATTAATTTTTCAGTTAAAAGTGGAATGTAGTCTAAAATATGAAAATCCAGTTGCCATCAATTCGTTTTCGACTACAGACATGAGATTTGGAATTAAAACTGCAGTAGAATTTTTTAATCGTAAAGCGTTTTAAAACAAAGCTTTATACATACCTTACGAACACCTATTTTAAAGTTGCAGTCTTTGGAATAACTTTACTGCAAAGTTCTCTGGATATATTTTTCGATAGGTAACACTGACGCGCTATTGACAGAGTGAATGAAAAAATAAAACATTTTTTGTACTGTTGTAATATTTAATATTGCCATATTTAAGAATGATTCTGTCATATATTGGTAGAACAACTTCATATTTGAGATTGAAAAACAAGCAAACTTTGTGTTGGCTTTACTACTACTTATTTCGTATCTGTTTTTAGCTTGTTGGGCCATAGTCAGGTAACAACTAAGTAGTCTCTACAAGAGACAAAAGTGTGTAAGAGAAACCAACATTAAATCAAAGATAGTATAACCACACACAGAGTCTTTGGCGATGTTAGGTGAGAAATGTCATGGCCACAGGTTTTGTGTGTGTTGACGCTGTCTTCGATCCTAATTGGTTTCCTACATTGTTGAGTTTCTTGTGCTCGCTGGTCTGCTGTTTCTTGACGATGGCCCAAGCCGAAATAAACAAGTATTAGTAGAACAGAAACGCCGTTAGTTTGCTTTTCAACGTTAAATTTAGTACTGTCACTGGCCTATTGACGTAATTCAATCGCTGTTATTGTAGAAGAGAGCTTGGTATTTCAATTAGTAAGTTGGCACAATGTGTCGAGCGTATACTATATTAGAAAACAGTGTGGAAATCCGTTTACATAAAAGAATATGAGAAGGCTGAGATTTATAAGTATCTAAAACTTCGATTCTCGGAATTTCAATAAGCAGCTACGGACTTTTCAACTCACTTCACTTCAAGAAGACGAACAAACTTGACAGAATTTTGCAGCACTACGAAGCAGTATTAAAATTTCTTCAAGAGGCGTTGACATTATATTCTTACGAGAGCACCGAACATATTAAGAGCTTAGTCATTCAAAGGAGTGTTTATTTAGAACGTAAGTTCACACAGAAAACTGAAATTTCGGATACGGAATTGTAACCGTCATTGTAAGAATATAAGTTGTCACTGTCCTAAAGTTCCTATATGTTTCCAAATTCCTTCATTTAAAAAAAAGGGTTTATTCTCCCTAAAAATGTACGCAGCTATAGAGATAGAGCTGTCAGTAAATGATTATGCTTCACTCCGAACACAAATTGAGAATAGCTTTTACATAACATTAAACTTTGTCCTTCCTTTACATGACCGACTGCGCTGCGTGGGAATAAAGTATTCCAGTAACCGTGGGGACAAGCGTTGTTATTATAAACGTCAACACAGATGCTTGCGGCGGTATGACTATACTAATGTTACGAGAAGGCGGTTGTAATAGTGACAGCATTCCGAAAACTGTTTGCAAAAGTTAATACACACACACACACACAAGCACACACACACACACACACACACACACACACACACACACACACACAGAGAGAGAGAGAGAGAGAGAGAGAGAGAGAGAGTGGTGGTGCAACGTAGCGTCGCGGTGAATTTATTTTCAGGTCAATTAGTTCAGGAAAGGGGACGTAATGTTGTGGTGAACTGGATTATCTCGTTAACAGAATTGAACAGTTAATGCCGCACGGTCTGTGGGTCGGTTAGTACACATTGTTACACGAATTAAGAGTAAATATAATTTTGTATGATAACGACACAAATACGTCTCGTTAACGTTACTGTCAGCTGGAATCGCAAATGCGCAATGTTTATGCGTCTGAATAAGGAGTGGAGCAACCGTACTTCTGGTAAGCTCATGGGAATGTGATAAGAAAACTCGTCAAACCAACCGTCTTCCTCGAAGAAGGATCCGTCTTTAGATGTATTAAAAATAGTAGACGGAACCTTACTAGATCTTCTATCTCAAATTGGGTGGAAATTTAGTGTGTAGAAGTTAGGTATGTAGACACTTACGTTAGTATTTAGACTTTTCGGTTCTTCGTAATAAACTCGCACAGGAAACTTGCATAACCATGTACGATAACTCGACTGGATCTGTGACTTAATTACAACCACTGTCAGCAGTGAGGCTACCCAATAGTATAATTTTCAGATTTATTGTTGGATTCGCAGTAAGCCCAGGCGCGCAGCAGGTGCTACATGTGAGCATGAAACGTCAGAGTATTTTTAACCACACGAGTAGAAGCGTTGTTGTTAGACCCTGGGAAGTATCCAACCGATGGAACTATGACTTACGGACCAAAGTGTTTGCGGAAAGGGGACAAGGAGAAGATGTGGCAGATCACTGGGCACTAAATTACGAATAAAGTGTAATTACAATCTTGCAGAATCGGTATACTGCATGCGAACTCGGACAATAAGGACAATGGCCGTCGTTGTTACAGTAGAACTAATACTAGACTTTCATAAAAGATTTAAACTGCACTATAGTCGCCCAAGGAGAAATATGATCTGTCGCACAATGGGTCATTGTCCGTATCCTCTCTATCCGGACCAAATAAATAAATAAATAAAAAGACAATAAGATGATTGCAAATGTGGAGAAATCAGTACACGAAAACGTAAATTACACTGTTGCATATAACTCTAGTTGTAGGTGCGGAACTGCACTTTTGCACTTCGGATAAAAAAATCTTTTTTCCTCGCAAACTATAATTTTCTCCCTTTCCTAGAGTTTATCTGCGGTTTTCACCAGCAGTAAAATGTATTTTTATACTAAGTTCGATGTACGATATTCGCTCTGTCGCCACCAACCGTTAACCTAAGGGAGAGAAGTCGTGAACACCAACTATCACTGAATTGTACCATCTCTTTTTCGGTATTTTATCGTAGTCTAACAGTTTGTAGTCATAGGATAAAGATCCGCTTCAGTTGCAAGTAAGTTCTTAATTTATTTCACGACCGGATTCTAAGCATAAAGCCTCATCTTCAGGCATTAGCAAATAAATATAGGAACAAAAATGTGTGTCGGTCGGTCTAGTTAGTCAAGGGGCGCGGGGGTCCATCCACGCTTCAGCTGCCAGTTATTTCTCAATTTATTCCACAACCGGTTTCGAAGCATGAAGCCTCATATTCAGGTTTTAGCAAATATATAAGAGAACATAAACTTCAATAACACTATTCCGAAGACTGCAAGATCTGACAAGTGCGAGCATTATCGCACAGTTTGGCTTTAGGAAAGATAAAGCCACCAGAGAGGCAATTCTGACGCTACAGTTGATAATGGAAGGAAGACTAAAGAAAATTCAAGACGTGTTCAAAGGATCTGTCAACCTGTAAAAAGCGTTCGACACTGTAAAATGGTGCAAGAGGTTCAAAATTCCGAGAAAAACAGGGGTGAGCTAACGGGAGAGACGGGTACTGTATAATATTGTCGCAGAAAAAGCCGAGTAGCGCAGTCGCCATAGTGTAGTGATTATGATACTAGAATGTTGCATGAAGGGTCTTGACCTCGAAACTCACCTGAACTGAAACATTTCAATTGCTGTATTCGTTTCGAGTATGTTCCAGAAGTATCCGCAAATGGCAAGATTTATTGTACGAGAATGTTGTGTTGCTGTATATATACCGTATGTGTTCTGGCTGGAGGCAGTTCGCTCCGCGCTCTTGTTTGTGGAAGTGCTGAATAAAGCTTCATTAAGTGAAGTCAGTGTTCGTCATTCATCTACTTACACCCTCCTCTACGTGACAAAAAAATGGTTCAAATGGTTCAAATGGCTCTGAGCACTATGGGACTTAACATCTTAGGTCATCAGTCCCCCAGAACTTAGAACTACTTAAACCTAACTAACCTAAGGACATCACACACATCCATGCCCGAGGCAGGATTCGAACCTGCGACCGAGGCAGTCCCGCGGTTCCGGACTGCAGCGCCAAGAACGGCACGGCCACCGCGGCCGGGTCTACGTGACAATATGTACAAGAGCCAAGAGGAAATAATAGGAATGGACAACTATGAACGCAATGCTCCGATTAAAAAGGGTATGAGATAGGTATGTACGACGGCAGTTCAATAAGTAATGCAACACATTTTTTTTCTCGGCCAATTTTGGTTGAAAAAACCGGAAATTTCTTGTGGAATATTTTCAAACGTTCCCGCTTCGTCTCGTATAGTTTCATTGACTTCCGACAAGTGGCAGCGCTGTACGGAGCTGTTAAAATGGCGTCTGTAACGGATGTTCGTTGCAAACAACGGGCAGTGATCGAGTTTCTTTTGGCGGAAAACCAGGGCGTCTCAGATATTCATAGGAGCTTGCAGAATGTCTACGGTGATCTGACAGTGGACAAAAGCACGGTGAGTCGTTGGGCAAAGCGTGTGTAATCATCGCCGCAAGGTCAAGCAAGACTGTCTGATCTCCCGCGTGCGGGCCGGCCGTGCACAGCTGTGACTCCTTGAATGGCGGAGCATGGGAACACACTCGTTCGAAATGATCGACGGATCACCATCAAACAACTCAGTGCTCAACTTGACATCTCTGTTGGTAGTGCTGTCACAATTGTTCACCAGTTGGGAAATTCAAAGGTTTGTTCCCGCTGGGTCCCTCGTTGTCTAACCGAACACCATAAAGAGCAAAGGAGAACTATCTGTGCGGAATTGCTTGCTCGTCATGTGGCTGAGGGTGACAATTTCTTGTCAAAGATTGTTACAGGCGATGAAACATGGGTTCATCACTTCGAACCTGAAACAAAACGACAATCAATGGAGTGGCGCCACACCCACTCCCCTACCAAAAAAAAAGTTTAAAGCCATACCCTCAACCGGTAAAGTCATGGTTACAGTCTTCTGGGACGCTGAAGGGGTTATTCTGTTCGATGTCCTTCCCCATGGCCAAACGATCAACTCTGAAGTGTATTGTGCTACTCTTCAGAAATTGAAGAAACGACTTCAGCGTGTTCGTAGGCACAAAAATCTGAACGAACCTCTCCTTCATCATGACAACGCAAGACCTCACACAAGTCTTCGCACCCGAGAGGAGCTCACAAAACTTCGGTGGACTGTTCTTCCTCTTGCACCCTACAGCCCCGATATCGCACCGTCGGATTTCCATATGTTTGGCCCAATGAAGGACGCAATCCGTGGGAGGCACTACGCGGATGATGAAGAAGTTATTGATGCAGTACGACGTTGGCTCCGACATCGACCAGTGGAATGGTACCGTGCAGGCATACAGGCCCTCATTTCAAGGTGGCGTAAGGCCGTAGCATTGAATGGAGATTACGTTGGAAAATAGTGTTGTGTAGCTAAAAGATTGGGGAATAACCTGGTGTATTTCAATGCTGAATAAAACAACCCCTGTTTCAGAAAAGAAATGTGTTGCATTACTTATTGAACTGCCCTCGTAGTATTTCGCCCCTGCTGTTCAATCTGTACATGGAATAAGCAATGATGGAAATATAAGAAAGGTTCAGGAGTGGAATTAAAATTCATTGTGAAAGGATACCAATGATACGATTTGCTGATGACATTGCCGCTCTGAGTGAAAGTAAAGGAGAATTAACGACTTTCTGAATGGAATGAACAGTCTTGCAAGTACGGAATATGGACTGGGAGCAAATCGAAGGAAGAAGAAAGTAATGAGAAGTAGCAGGAATGAGAACAGTGAAAAACTTGATATCAAGATTGATGTTTGAGCCGTGGTAAAAATTGCTGTTTTTAAGAGCGCAACGCAGCTCGTAATGTGGAGCAGTCGCTGTGGCAATCGCAGCTTTAGTGTCTCCCTCCGGTGGGAAAGGGGAAAGGTTGCCTGTTCACGTGCATTTAAGGGACGCTATGCGCTCGCCAGTCGGTCAGTCTGGGTCAGTCTCTCGTCCCCAGTTTGCTAGTCTGTCTCTCGTCCGCATTTGGTACGCAGTTGGTGTCTGTCTGTCGTTCAGAATGCTAGTATGTCTGTCGTTCGGATCAATCTTTAAGGCCGGCAAAATGAGAGTCTTTAGACTCCGCCAGTACTAAAACTCAGCTAGTGGTCGCCCGGTCGGGGCTTAGTTCCTGCATCTGAGTCTGCGCGTTAGGCCGCCAGTCACCTCGAGTTTGCCGGCCGAAGTGGCCGTGCGGTTCTGGGCGCTGCAGTCTGGAAGCGCGAGACCGCTACGGTCGCATGTTCGAATCCTACCTCGGGCATGGGTGTGTGTGATGTCCTTAAGTTAGTTAGGTTTAACTAGTTCTAAGTTCTTGGGGACTAATGACCTGAGAAGTTGAGTCAAATAGTGCTCAGAGCCATTTGAACCATTTTTCACCTCGAGTTTGCTCATGCAATGGTCATTGGCGGTTGGGTCGATCTGTTGGTCGGTCGCGCACTGAGACACAAGATGACTTGTCCGTCTTGAGCGTCGGCGCATGTGAGGTCGCCACGTGAGTCCAATGGTCCGCGGCGTGTAGCGAGGGGTAGTGGCTTCACGGTCGACACGAGAGCAACCCACGACATCAGTCCGGCCGGTGCGAGCTGCGACGCCGTGAGACGGAAGATCGGCGCGCCTTCCTGCGACCGTTGAAGCGGCTGGCAGCGGACGGTTCGGGAGAGCGATTTGGGGGGTGCTGCGCCAGGTCTTCTCGAGATATCGCAGTTTATTAGAAGTTAAGTGATTGGTGATACGTTGTTTGATTTACCCTTGTTAAATTGATTTCTTGGTGAGGTCACCAGCCGCTTTGCTTAGGGGTCGTTCCACCATTCTTCTCCGTTTGCCCACCCGCGGGGAGGTGGTTGTTTATAAATTGGGTGATCCGTTTTTCCCTTGTGGAGTAGGGGCGGGTTAGAGCAACCTGCAGTTCGGGTTGTTCAGTAATCTCCCTATCAACTACCGTACGTTGGAAGCTGCCTCTGTCATGTTTGTCAGATTTGGTGTATTAACGAATTTATTGCTTGGAGTGTAACGGCCTAATACCTGAAATATGTTTTGATACTTGGAAACTTTGACATTATTGCCTATGATCTTGAGAGGCGGTGTCTGTGTACTGTAGAGCATCTTAACTATTGTTTGGTCAACCTTGTAGAATTTTATATAAGATTGCATTTCATGGGATTTTATTTAAATGATCGTTTTAGTGTATAAAGTTGCCAACCTTTCACCGTAAGATTTTCGTAGAAGTTAATATCAAGTTGCACCATCGGTGGCAAGGTGAATATTTTTGTTAGCGTTTTGTACCACTTCCATCCCTCCTCCGGGAGGGGGGGGGGGGGATTGCATAGTCTGTGTGCTTGTGTAAATCGTTAAGACTCTTAGTTTAAAGTAATCTGATGTGTTGTAAATTTGCATCAGTGTAGTCTTTCAGAGGCTGTTGTAAGCGGTCGTAACTACGGCCATGTCAAATGGGAACGGCAAGGTTCTCTGCCCGAAAGCTCACATAGTCAAAACTTGTTTCTTTCTGCCTCTGAATAAATTTTAACTTTGATATTTAGAGGGTCCTTTCTGATTATAATTTTAAATCTGTTTCTTTAAAATAAGCTTCTAGGCACTATTAAAGTGAATAAAATTCCCATTTGTTAAAAGGAATTTGGTTCTGATTTCATTATTTACTCCCTGGCAACTACTTCCATGTTTATATAGTGTGATTAAATGTGTTAATGTTCTTGATGAATCGCTAGTAAACAAAATAAATTCTTAAGAATATTCTTAATGTGTTAATGTTCTTGATGAATCGCTAGTAAACAAAATAAATTCTTAAGAATATTCTTTGAAAATAAATCACGGTTCAATGTTCACGAAGTAGATGAAATTAAGGAATTCTGCTTCCTAGGCAGCAAAATAAGCAATGACGGACGGTGCAAGGGGGACATCAAAAGCAGACTAGATCTGGCAAAAAGGGCATTCCTGGCCCAGAGAAGTCTACTATTGTCAAACACAGGCCTTAATTTCAGGAAGAAATTTCTGAGAATGTACGTTTGGAGCACGGCATTGTAAGGTAGTGAAATACGGTCTGTGGGGAAAACCGGAACAGAAGAGAATTGATACATTTGAGAGAAGGTGCTACAGGCGAATGTTGAAAATTAGTTGGACTGATAAGGTGAGGAATGAGGAGATTCTGCTCAGAATCGGAGAGGAAAGGAATATGTGGAAAACACTGACAAGCAGAACGGACAGGACGATAGGACATCAGTTAAGACATCGAGGAATGACTTCCATGGCCCTAGAGGGAGTTGTATAGGGTAAAAAATAAAACCTATTGAGGAAGACAGGGATTGGGTACATCCAGAAAAGAACTGAGGACGTAGGTTGCAAGTGCATAGGAGAGGAATTCGTCGCATGCCGCATTAAAGCAGTCGGGAGATCGATGACTCATATAACTACATCTGACAGTCTTGCTGAGTACATGTGTAGACACAGTCGTTTAATTCTTTTCATTTATCACTATGTAATTATTGTGTCCCCGCTTGCGTGTATTTTAAGTTTCAGCTACGTTTAGAAACGGCTGAAATCGTTAAAATTGAACATAGCTCCAGCGCCTGATTGAACTATCCGGTTTCGTACCGAATTTTGGCAGTGTTGTCCCCTGTCTTAACCATGACATACAGTAGATCTCTCAAACAGAAAACCGTATGCATTGGTTGGAACAAAGCGCTGGCCACATCCGTCTAGAAGAATGACAACAGGAGCTGCCCACAACATTACCATTCCGTACTCTTGAGATCCATTTTGTGCAGAATCTTCGAACATAATCAAAGTTCCCTACTGCTAATCTTATATATTAAAGACCTTGTGAATAATAAGATATTCTCGCAGGTAGCTCAGTTACTTATAAAGTAGCACCGTCTGCAAAATGCTGCACAAATATTCTTTAAGATGCAGATATTACTTGAGTCAAATATTGATCCGATGTGAAAGTGAAGCAAAGAATGACAACTTGTTTTAAACGTTAATAAGTATAAAATTTTGCTCTTCCCGGTCCGGCACAAACTTTCATTTGTTCCCAGTGTATTTTGTAGCTGCGATGGTACAGTATTTGCAGTACGCGAAAACATTACATGATTTTATACGGCTATAAATTGTCAGCAGCGTCTGTTCCTTCGGACAGACATGCTTGTCCGAAGGAACATTGCATGGAATTTTACAGACACTGCAAATACAGACGCTGCACTAATGTGTCCCACACAAATAACTGGTGCAGATCTCGTTCTAGGAGTACGAAATTTAACGTACAGGGTCATTCGTAAGTGGAGCAGGTGGCAGATTTCGGTTCGTTGGAAAATACTAGGCAAATGCAATTGGCCTCGAAAGGAGATTCCTTCTAAAACACTGCTTTGACGGAATCTAGAACAGAGCGCAAGTGTGTTGGATCTATATCAAACAGGACTAAGGAAGGATATTGAACTTACACAGAAAAGGGCAGCACGATTAATCACTGGTTTGTGTGTACCGTTAAAGGGCATCACGGGGATGCAGGAAAAACTGAGTTTGCAAAAGCTAGAACGCTGGAAGAAACTTACTAATTAAAAAGTTTATAGAAGAAAATGCAAGCTATGATTCTAGGAATATACTACGATCCCCTGAATATCGCTGACGTAGGAGCTGCCAATGCAATATTAGGCTAATTACAGGACGCACGACGTTCAAGCAATTATTCTTCCATACGGCAATGCGACGGGAAATAGCCCCAACAAAATTTATACTGGCGGTATCCTCATGAACTTCACAGTGGTTTGTGGAGTATGAATGCGTGTATTACGAAAGAGGGTACGGTAAACACTCACCGCATGAACCAGAACATGGGTCCTCGCATATGGCTGTAGCATCTGCGAACAGGTATGAGCCGGGCGACCGCAGCGCCGCTGGAAATGCAGCGGGCGTCGCTCGCACCTGTGGAGAAGGGGTTGGGTGTGGTGTCAGGTGTTGACGGAGGGAGGGAGGGGGCTGGAGGGAAGGTGGGAGGGTTGGGGGTGGCGTGCCTCTACCGTCCACCCTCTCAGCTGCCGGACCAGCTGCCTGCTATCTGCATGCAAATTTGCCGGCAAGCTAAATCTGAGCCTCTGCCCATAATGAAGCGTACCGGCAGAGCACTGTGGATCAGCTGCCTAAACTCTTTTCTAATGAAGAGGGGTACTGGCTGGTTTATTCCATTTTAGTAGAGTGCCGTCTTCACAGGGACGTTCAATCTAGACGTTCAAATTTATCTGAGTATGACAACGTAGAGGTACGTTCCATCTTTCTAGTGGATCCCATGTTTATTCGTTTTTGTGCTGCGGAAGATCTAATGATAGCGCTCTGCAGAAACGCGTTGTCCATTTGAAAAAATAATGTGAGATCTAGAGAGACAATTTTTTTAGAAGTACACGATCACGACAGACCCCTGTAAAGACTTTTTGTCTTCTATTATCGAGTTTAAATATTCGTTCTTCACAGCCCTTTGTCGCGTCAGATTTGCACGCAGCCTCAAGCTTTCGACGATCTCCACCGTCGTCACCTACAGGAGTTACCGGTGGGCTGTGTGGTAGTTCACTTATCTAGCTACGTTTGGCTATGTATCATCGTGTTAAAACTACTTTCATTTCCTGTGGATGATGAAAACTGTGCACACTGAAATTTTGGTCAGAACGCTGTAGGCTTCCGGAGGCACAAGTACTGACCTATATCTCAGTGCGCAAAGCTTTCATCATCTATATCGAATGAAACTAGTTTCAAACAGTAGAACTGAAGCTGTTTCTGGCGACAGGCACCTGTATTTCGAGATCAAAAAATGTTCAAATGTGTGTGAAACCTTATGGGACTTAACTGTTAAGATCATCAGTCCCTAAGCTTACACACTACTTAACCTAAATTATCCTAAGGACGAACACACACGCACATGCCCGAGGGAGGACTCGAACCTCCTCCGGGATCAGCCTCACTGCAGCGCCCAAGACCGCTCCGCTAATACCGCGCGGATTTCTACACTCCTGGAAATTGAAATAAGAACACCGTGAATTCATTGTCCCAGGAAGGGACACATTCCTGGGGTCAGATACATCACATGATCACACTGACAGAACCACAGGCACAAAGACACAGGCAACAGAGCATGCACAAAGTCGGCACTAGTACAGTGTATATCCACCTTTCGCAGCAATGCAGGCTGCTATTCTCCCATGGAGACGATCGTACAGATGCTGGATGTAGTCCTGTGGAACGGCTTGCCATGCCATTTCCACCTGGCGCCTCAGTTGGACCAGCGTTCGTGCTGGACGTGCAGACCGCGTGAGACGACGCTTCATCCAGTCCGAAACATGCTCAATGGGGGACAGATCCGGAGATCTTGCTGGCCAGGGTAGTTGACTTACACCTTCTAGAGCACGTTGGGTGGCACAGGATACATACGGACGTGCATTGTCCTATTGGAACAGCAAGTTCCCTTGCCGGTCTAGGAATGGTAGAACGATGGGTTCGATGACGGTTTGGATGTACCGTGCACTATTCAGTGTCCCCTCGACGATCACCAGTGGTGTACGGCCAGTGTAGGAGATCGCTCCCCACACCATGATGCCGGGTGTTGGCCCTGTGTGCCTCGGTCGTATGCAGTCCTGATTGTGGCGCTCACCTGGACGGCGCCAAACACGCATACGACCATCATTGGCACCGAGGCAGAAGTGACTCCCATCGCTGAAGACGACACGTCTCCATTCGTCCCTCCATTCACGCCTGTCGCGACACCACTGGAGGCGGGCTGCACGATGTTGGGGCGTGAGCGGAAGACGGCCTAACGGTGTGCGGGACCGTAGCCCAGCTTCATGGAGACAGTAGCGAATGGTCCTCGCCGATACCCCAGGAGCAACAGTGTCCCTAATTTGCTGGGAAGTGGCGGTGCGGTCCCCTACGGCACTGCGTACGATCCTACGGTCTTGGCGTGCATCCGTGCGTCGCTGCGGTCCGGTCCCAGGTCGACGGGCACGTGCACCTTCCGCCGACCACTGGCGACAACATCGATGTACTGTGGAGACCTCACGCCCCACGTGTTGAGCAATTCGGCGGTACGTCCGACCGGCCTCCCGCATGCCCACTATACGCCCTCGCTCAAAGTCCGTCAGCTGCACATACGGTTCACGTCCACGCTGTCGCGGCATGCTACCAGTGTTAAAGACTGCGATGGAGCTCCGTATGCCACGGCAAACTGGCTGACACTGACGGCGGCGGTGCACAAATGCTGCGCAGCTAGCGCCATTCGACGGCCAACACCGCGGTTCCTGGTGTGTCCGCTGTGCCGTGCGTGTGATCATTGCTTGTACAGCCCTCTCGCAGTGTCCGGAGCAAGTATGGCGGGTCTGACACACCGGTGTCAATGTGTTCTTTTTTCCATTTCCAGGAGTGAAGATCAGACATACATGAAACGTGTTCCGAAAGAACTGTTATAATGAACGAAATATCAAAGTGGCGATATTGAAGAAACAAAACCACAGAGATAACCATCAGAATGTGATCAGCCTGTAACATTCCTCATTTCTTCGTGGCTACAACAAACACAATAGGGTTCTGGGGACACGCAACACGGAGTGAGGGGTGCATTGGTTACCACACTGGACTCGCATTCGGTAGGACGACGGTTGAAATCCGCGTCCGACTATCCGGATTTTCGATATTGCTGTGCCTGTGTTATTTTTATTACGATACAAAGTTCTTTTCGACATGCAGGCATCGTAAGCAGAATAACACAGGCAGTGCAATTACGCATTTATCTAGCGATACCTGGCAAGGAACTTTCAAGAACAACGTCTGCCTTTTACGGGAGCATACATAATGCATGTACGCATACAGTTGGTAGACGCATGGCTGACGATATCCGGAAGTTCGGGTCTGGCCGTGAGTGATGCACGAACGCCAAATGGGAAGTCCCGCTTCGAGCGCAGAGCGGGCAAGTTCTCGTTTATTTCACTTGCCGCAGCGTCTCTTGTGTAGAGTTTTCCTCGTTAGTGTTGTTCTGTCTGCCAAGTAAGTTGTAGCATCTCCGCACCGCCTTTACTCTCTGTTTTTGTCTGCTTGTAGCGGCGTCGGCCGCTCCGCTATTGCTACCATGGTTTTCACGTGTATTCCACGAAAATGTACTGTGAGCTTTACTTTCGATAAAACAACGCAATACGTCCAGTCCGGGTCTCTAGAAATCAAAGATTGGCTTGTCGAGACAATTCACGTGAACTCTGATCACGTCCACACCGCTTACTTTGATGCCGACGGGTACGTGATTTACGTGAAATTTATGGATCCCCTTCACGCTGAAAGATTACTGTCGCGACATGGTTCTCAAGTCCCGTTCATCGCGATAATTACGTTAGAATGGTGTCACTCCCAGATGCTGAAATCGAGTATACCAATGTTCGAGTGTTCAACCTCCCGCCGGAAGTTGACGACAATTTTCCAAAGGACATATTGACTCCTTATGGTAACGTGAAAAACGTCCGTCGCGAACGCTGGTCTACTCAACACAGATTACAGTGTTATAGTGGAATTCGTTCCGTGGAAATGCATGACAAACGCAATATTCCATCACATTTACGAGTGTGTAGTTATCGTGTCCGTGTCATGTACACTGGTCAAGAGGTAACCTGCTTCCTATGTAATGAAAGTGAACACGTTCTGTCTAATTATTCGCGGAGGGTTTTTGTATTAAAGCCGTCATTGGTGCAGCGTCGCCAATTGACGGTTGCTGATCTTGTTCCTTCCACTCCCGCCGTCGAAGCTACTTTTGCTTCGGTTCATACTGAAAAATAACTCAGTTCTGAAAATCGTGTCAGTGAATTTCCGCCCTTACCTCCGCGACAGGTTCAGAATACTATTGCCCCTAGGGCAGAACCTGTAACAGTAACAAACAGGTGACGTCGCTCTCAAAATGGTGATGGTGAGTATTTGGCTGTGCCTTCTGCGACAGCCTCCTCCGAGTCGATTGTTCCCCCTGCCCCTCTCGATGTTACGATACCTCCCGCCCGTGGTACGGTGAGTGGCGAAGAAGTTATCTCCTGCTTGCGAAGTGAGTCCTTTGTAAGTAGGCTGCTTATGTTTTCTTATTGGCAACGTTACGTAGCGCTCTTTACGAAAATCACTGGCTGTGCTGTGTGCAGTCTGTGGCTAGTTTGCATTGTTGTCTGCCATTGTAGTGTTGGGTAGCTGGATGTGAACAGCGCGTAGCGTTGCGCAGTTGGAGGTGAGCCGCCAGCAGTGGTGGATGTGGGGAGAGAAATGGCGGAGATTTGAAATGTGTAAGACTGGATGGCATATATATTATTATTAAGGTAAATACATTGTTTGTTCTCTATTAAAATCTTTCGGACTACAGTTGGTCTACACCTTTGATGACCCACCAATACCATTATTTCTACAAGGACTACAGTGGGTCTACACCTTTGCTGACTCACCAGTACCATTACTTCTACAAGGACTGCAGTGGGTCTGCACCTCTGGTGGCCCACCTATACCATACTCTCTACCAAGACTATAGTGGGTATACTCTGTGATGACCTACCTACCAATATTCTTCAAAACTTCGAATGACTCTGCTGTGGGTTTGCTCTGTTGTGGCCCATTACCTGTCTGCATGTCAAGAGTCAGCACTGTCTTTCCATTGGAAATCCACTACTTCCGTGTGCATTGTCTTTTACTGCTCAGACTTTGAGAAAAGAAACGGCAGTTTCACTGTGATGAATGATCAGGACTGTCTTTATGGACTGTGAGGACATTTTAGATTTTTACCAACATTGTATCAATAAGTGTATGCATTTCTTTGTTATTGTAATTATGAAAAATTTTATCAAATCATTATTGGCCACTGCCCAAAACAATTTGTAAAATTTTTTGTGGGGAGCATGGGGGCTATGTAAGTAGGCTGTTTATGTTTTCTTATTGGCAACGTTACGTAGCGCTCTGTACGAAAATCACTGGCTGTGCTGTGTGCAGTCTGTGGCTAGTTTGCATTGTTGTCTGCCATTGTAGTGTTGGGCAGCTGGATGTGAACAGCGCGTAGCGTTGCGCAGTTGGAGGTGAGCCGCCGGCAGTGGTGGATGTGGGGAGAGAAATGGCGGAGATTTGAAATTTGTAAGACTGGATGGCATATATATTATGATTATTAAGGTAAATACATTGTTTGTTCTCTATTAAAATCTTTCATTTGCTAACTATACCTATCAGTAGTTAGTGCCTTCCGTAGTTTGAATCTTTTATTTAGCTGGCAGTAGTGGCGCTCGCCGTATTCCCAGTAGTTCGAGTAACGAAGATTTTTGTGAGGTAAGTGATTTGTGAAAGGTATAGGTTAATGTTAGTCAGGGCCATTCTTTTGTAGGGATTTTTGAAAGTCAGATTGCGTTGCGCCAAAAAATATTGTGTGTCAGTTTAAGCACAGTCATGTATAATTGTTCAAAGGTGACGTTTCACCTTCTGATCTGTCTGTGTATGGGAGAGGGAGTGGAGTCCTCACCCCTTCGTCTTTGTGTCCTCCGTTACAGTCTGAGACGATGCAATGTCCGGCCAAGTATCACCTGTTGTATCGGTAGTTCCACTGAATGCTTCCGCCTTAGTGCCTGGAGAACTGCATTACATTACCCTAGTTGAGCCTATGACCCCTCCCACACCAGCGTCTGCAGAGGACGCCATCCGACTTAGCCGACAGAAACAGCGTATACAACCTGATCGTGCGGTGGCACGTAAGAAATCTAAGAAAAATGGTTGCGATGACGGGGGTTCTGGTCCACCGATGTCTGATTCCTCTGTGGATTCCGCAATGGACCTTGACCCTCTGCTTATTACGTAATTCTACTCGGAGGTTTCGTACACACCTGTCCAGCTGTGTTCAATGACCCCAACTTACAAGTTCCTTTCCTTAAACGTTAATCGTGTGGAATCAGAACTGCAATCGGCTTAGCTGCGTCAGTTCATTTATGATTCACGTGCGGACATAGTTTTCTTATAGTAGGTGTTATTTAGTAATTTCTCCTTACCTGATTTTCGTATGATCTTTAACGTAGCACCGGAATATTCTAAGGGGACCACCTTATTTTTTCGCGAAGGCATTCCTATTGCTGAGGTGGAAATTTTGGATTCTGGCAGGGGCATAGGTTGTCAACTTTTTAATCTTACCTCGGTTCTTTTATATGCCCCTTCTGCCAATGATCGCGCAGTGAATCGATCGCGTTTTTATGAAGAGGATATTGTTTATTTGTTGCATAAGAGTCCTCCGGGTATTCTGTTGGGTGGTGAGTTTAACTGTGTATTGCATCCTGCAGATCAGTCTCCTAATTTTAATTTCTCTCGTGAATTACATGAATTAGTCCGCTCCTTACGACTAAATGACGTCTGGAAATGTAAATACCCGACGATAGTAAAATTTACCCACTTTATTGTGACTTCTAATAGCAAGTTAGGTTTTACTTACCAGACTGCCTGAGCGATAGTATTCTTAATGTTGAAATCCCAGTTTCATATACGGATCACTGTGGTGTAACCACAACTGTAAATCTTGAACGGCAACCAGTAAAATTATTTCGCCCACCGTGGATGTTAAACGTCGCTGACCACTCTCTCGATAATGTGATGCGAATTGTGGAAGCGTTCTCTACGGTACACTGAGGAACACTATTCCACCTTTGCCTCGTGGAGACAGCTAGCAAAACCAAGGCTCAGGCAAACTTTGATACTTTTCTGTGCTGCCGAAGCGCGAGACATTCGGAGAACTTATAAATATTACTATTCCATCCTAACTTTATGCTGCTTCGGATCACGACCCTCTGTGAATTGCTAATGTAAGGCGTGTAAAAGCCAAATTGTTGAGCCTGAAGAGAATACTAACGGAAGGTTTGAAAATCCGATCGAAGCCGCGTTCATTGGTTACGGAAGAACTGACTTCCTCATATCATTTGCTTCGGCATCTGGCCCGTCGCCAACGCTTTTGTATTCATTCTCTCACGACAAATGATGTTGTGCTTGGGTAGCTCAGTTGGTAGAGCACTTGCCCGCGAAAGGCAAAGGTCCCGAGTTCGAGTCTCGGTCCGGCACACAGTTTTAATCTACCAGGAAGTTTCATATCAGCGCACACTCCGCTACAGAGTGAAAATCTCATTCTGGAAACATCCCCCAGGCTGTGGCTAAGCCATGTCTCCACAATATCCTTTCTTTCAGAAGTGCTAGTTCTGCAAGGGTCGCAGGAGAGCTTCTGTAAAGTTTGGAAGGTAGGGACGAGGTACTGGCAGAAGTAAAGCTGTGAGGACGGGGCGTGAGTCGTGCTTGGGTAGATCAGCAGGTAGAGCACTTTCCCGCGAAAGGCAAAGTTCCCGAGTTCGAGTCTCTGTCTGGCACACAATTTTAATCTGCCAGGAAGTTTCATCCCTAGGGCAGGTCCTCAAGGAAACCCGCTGTCAATGGCTTTGTTTGGTTGTCTCTGGAGCCTCTACTTCGGATGCTAGAATCCCAGCTGACAGATTGGACTCTTTCCGACGGGGCTATAGCTGTTCGTGCTTACGCGGATGACGTGATGGTTTTGCTTCGGAATCCTACCTCGACTGAAGGCTGTAATCGATGACTTTTGTCGGAGTTGAGGTGCAAAACTTAATGAAGGTAAATGCAGGCTTCTTCCCAAGCTAGGTTTTCATGACGCGGTTGTTCCATGGGCTACTGCGGTGCATCGACATACGTCTCTCGGTATCATCACTGATCGTTGTCCACTCAAAGTGGCGGCGCTCCAGTGGAAGTCCGTTAGAAAAAAATTCAGGGAGCGATACTAGAGCACGAAAGGCGTTCTCTTACTCAGCTCCAGAAAGTCCGAGTACTGGATACATATGTCTTGTGCAAAGCTTATTATGTGGCCCAAGTTTATCCACTTCCCTCGATGATGGCGAAGGAAGTATAACAATTTTCTGGTCCTTTCTTATGAAAGAGACAAATATTTCGCTTACGGTATGAGGTGATCACGATGCATCGTTCCTGTGGATGGTTGGGTCTGACTGATATACGAGGGGAGACACAGATGATATATGTGCGACGTACTGTTCTGACACTGACTCAAGAAACTCACTCATTCACGTCTCATTTATATCTCTGTGCCCTTCGTGCTATACTGCACTTGAATCCCCTGTTGATGTTGGTCCAATAAATTATAAGTTGAAACACATTCGTGTCTTCTATCTTGTGGTGAGCTTTTCAGGGGCTGTGCCGGCCTCGGTGGCCGTGCGGTTCTGGCGCTGCAGTCCGGAACCGCGGGACTGCTACGGTCGCAGGTTCGATTCCTGCCTCGGGCATGGGTGTGTGTAATGTCCTTAGGTTAGTTAGGTTTAAGTAGTTCTAAGTTCTAGGGGACTTATGACCTAAGATATTGAGTCCCATAGTGCTCAGAGCCATTTGAACCATTTTTTGTCAGGGGCTGACATGTTATGGAGGCCTGTCCTCACCTTGAAATTCCTGAAGACTCGATGGGAAGCAGTACCTTCCCCGAACCTCGCTGAAAGAGAATAGCCGCAAATGACCTGTACGACAGTTTGGTTCAATATCAGTCTTCCGATTTTGCCGATGCGCTTAGCGTCCTCGTGGTATAAGGTAGTAAATAACTTCATTCCAAGGAACGAGCGACTTTTCCGTATTGGGCTTAGTGACACGGATTTATGTGGTCGTTGTACGTCTCCAGATCCTATACGACATCGATTTACTTGTGGAGGTTATATGGCAAACTGGTCTTGGATCAGAACACTATTGGCCTTTGTTACTACACCTCAAGAGGCTGCATACATAACGGAAATCATATTGCACCGAGATTCTTCTTTCTTTTCACGATCGACAATCCATACCGTTATCTGATGCTGGGGCGCTTCGTTCATTATGTTTGTAAGGGATCCGTGATCCCTTGAACATAGATGCTAGTATCCGACGCCCAGGTCGATAGTAGACAGGAGTCGATTGTCAAGCGCTGCAAAAGGCAGTGAGACGAGTGGCGAGTGCGGGGTAAGTAGTACTAGAGAGTGTCGAGCGAGCGGTAGTGCGGGAGAGACAGGCAAGAATGGTGGTCGAGTAAATTCACCGGAATACGACGGATGAGCGCGTCCCCCCTAATCGTCGTGGGGTGGACCCTCATCGATACCGATTCGCGGGTGATATGACACCGGAAGTGACAGGTGCCGAATTTCGTATTTCGCGTCAACCGCGTCGGCCAGCAACAACCATGGATTGCAGTGAGGATTGTTGTGGATGTTAACCATCATCATTGCGTGTGACGAAATACCTAAAATCAGTAACCAATAAGAGATATAACTGTAATTAGATGTGTAAGGCGAAGGTAGCAACTGCCTCAGAATTTGTGTGTCAGTAGGAAATATATATCAGTTTGTACATCGCTACCTTCGTGGTCCTTAATAGTAGACAAACTTTCAATCATTCCTCTATTCAGTCGCAAAACAGCCGCACTCGGTTGAAATACCCCCGAAACCACAGCAGGAAAACCGATATCCTTCATCCATTAAGCACACGGTCATATAATCATAACAATTAACAGTTTGGCGGCTTCGAAAAATTACACAAAATCCAGTACAGGAAATTAATCGGGGGTGTTTCATGTTATAGAAGGCGAGGGGGAAGATCACATGAACTTTATGCGGTACATGGTCACTGCCTAATGGACATGCCTGCGAATGTCTCGATATCGAGACCTCTTCGCCAACATGTTCAATCTTGTTTACAGTCGGCAAGGTGCTGGTTAATAAAATTTTTCTGATAAGTGTTTTTCTTTGTTATGTATGTTCCTGCCTGGTTTGTTTCGGATTGCGCTCTCCTGGTTTCCATGTTCGTTTTCTTTTGTGTATACACTCAGCATCGTTCCAGTTCTATTGTAAAATGTGTATAAATGAAGTATAGATGCACATGAGCGTCTACAATCCTTGCAATCAAATTGGGATTTTTCTTAATTTGCTATTTCGAATGTAATCTAGCTTCGTTTTCCTTCTACTTTTAGATTCTGTTACAAACTATAAAAATAAAGAAAAACAAAAAAAATTACTGAAAACCATATAAAAGTAATTGTTGATTCAAATAAGTGAGCTTGGTGGTGGAATGTCGGCTACGTTCTCGTTTTCTTCTTACTCTATTATCATACTTAATTTATCTCCCATTTCCAGCTTATATTACATTATAATTTGACTATGGTCTACTGAAGTGTAATGATAGTACCAAGTCATTCTTATATTTAAAAAATGGTAAGGCGATCACTCACAGTAAACATGAAATCCGTGTTCAAGTCCCCGTCAGGTAAAAATTTTCATTGTCGTCATTCCATTCAACGGGTGGTGGTTGTGCATATTCGCAATTGCGAATACATTCAGTGCATCCGGATTAAATCGTTCGAAGCAAATGCCAGGAAGGTTCCTTTGAAAGGGCACGGCCTATTTCCTTCCCCATCCTTCACATCATCAGATCTTGTGTTCTGTCTCTAATGACCCCGATGTCGACGGGACAAACCCAATTTTGCTGCCTCCCACACACAATAGCCAATCCATTTTCCGACAATCACGAAAATTAAAGAGATGCTGTGCCCAGCAAGTGTTAGCTTTGGTCTCATAGAGTCTCGAATTTATCAAATACGTTGTGAATGTCGTTGCCGTTTCCCCTGTCAGTCAGTGAGAAAGATTTCAGAAAGCAGCAGAGAGCACCTGCAAGCGTACTTTCGTATTGCTATCTTGTCGATAGTCGTCTGTCTGGCGAGTTAGTGCAGGAAGCGGACATCGTGCATCACGCCTTTCTCAAGTCATTGTGACGTAATTAAAAATGTTTCTCATTGAAGTTGTACATTTCATATCAGTGTTCACGGCTCAGTATTAATATTTATCTAGGAGGTGATGATTTTCGTTCTCGTGGGTCGTGTCGGGGCGTCAATAATCAATTGTGTCGGGACGGGAAGGTAACATGGACTGGACTGACTCGTAACTACAAGTTCCAAGTGAAAGAAACACGTATGATTTGGCTGTTTGAATATCACAAGCGTAGCCACTTTCTCGGTTCAGATATCGCAGGCAATGTTTTGAAACATCCGTATCGTGATTCGAAAACACGCATGCTCGTGTGAGGAACGGAGGAACTGTATATTACTGAGTCGAATTACTACGGTTTTTGTCGACTTACAAAGCACCTCTTGAACAGTGAATTTCATGTGTTCTGTATTGCACGTACTTGACCTGAATAACATTGCTTCATCAATAACTTTAGTACGTAACAACGGATTACGAGGTCGGAATGCTAACACTGAATACGTCGGTTGTGGAGTAATGTTAATTGTGAACAGCGCAGCCCAACAATGTGTGTGTGTGTGTGTGTGTGTGTGTGTGTGTGAATATACTGAGTTATTCCAGACTAAGTTGGCATTGCCTGTGTGAGTGGCTCTGCATCCTGTTAGACAGTAATTATTACAGGAAACACCGATGCAGGCAGTGCAAGGAAAAACGAGCAACAGCCGCGAGAAATCATGGTATGTTCGATTTAGGAGCGCAGTCGTGAAATATCGAGACCCAGGGCCAGTGTTTATAGAGTACTTGTGCTGAAAATCTATACCACATTTTCCACACCGATGCCACGTTAAATATCACGAATTCGGCAAAACAGCTGCTGCCGACAACAGTATTACGAACAAAGCCGTTATATTAAATGAAACAGAAGAATTATCGCTTGCGTCTTCCCACAGGTGTTGTGTCATAAAATAAGCCGTTTGGATGACAATGTGCAACAACAACTTTGGAAAGGACAGTGGCTATAGCCTTAGCCGTGCATGTAAACGGGCACTTGACGCTGAAACGCTACGAAGAAATACGGTGAATCATCCACCATCCACACAAATAATAATCGCAGCCAGTATTCCTCCAATAATATCTTTACCATACGGAAGTTTCGTGACTTCGTGAATATTCATGACCTAATTCGGCCACCTAGATAAATTGTCACATACTGCACATGTAACTTCTGAGAATGACGATAAGAGAAGTCTCGAAAGCAAACTGACTCGGAAAGAAGTCCGTGAAAATTTATACAAGATTGTCGCCGCTAAATTTTCGTTCTCCCACAGCACCTGACAAAAAGATGAAGCACCTAGAAGAATGTAGATGTAACTTCGTACACGAACATGTAATCGGCGCGTACGTAAATGACTAGAGATGGAATTGTCTGTGACAGGTAGAAAGGCTATGAGAGCCCATTAGTATTTTTCACGTTTGTTGGTGTTACAAGGCCTGATGGGTTATGTGAACAGCGTCAGTGTGAAGTGCACGAGACGACGCCTACTCGTGTGAGACAGCGTTATCAGTACGTGGCAGAATTTGAAAAAGCCCTCATTATGAGTCTCCATTTCGCCTGCTGGTCACATCGTGTAATATCCAGATTTCAGAGCAATCAGAAGTGACAGTGCCCCGATGCTAGACTGAATGGTGTGGGGAGCCATCGGGTATGACTTCATCAGGTGACGGTTGGTAGTGATTAGTGGAACTCTAAAGGCCCCACGCTATGTCGCGCGTTCCCGTTTCAGATTTCTGATGCAACAGTATCATGGTGCCATTTTTCAATAGACAATGTTCGTCCACACATGCCATATGTCTCTATGAACTCCCGTACCCAGCTTGATGCCCAGAACACATACGGTACCGGCCCGGAAGGCAATTGCGTTCCAGCGGCAGTATCCAGGAAATGAAGCGTGTCTTTCACCAGTTGTGTGTGCACCACGCTGCATCATGGAATGGTACAATGGAGTTACCACACCCTGCCCAGCAGAACCAGTACCTGCATCCAGGCCACTGGGAATGCAGCTTCGTACTGGTAAGTGTGCTCATAACTCACGACCCGGCACAGGCTGCCTGCTCCAACACGGCGCAGTCAGTATGTTAACTAAATAGTGCGTTTAGTTTCGTTTACAGTGGAGATGAGAGGTATCACCTTAAGGGGCTCCGGAAAGGCTCAAAATCATGAAAAGTTCAATTTTTACTTTTTTGCGTTTTCTGAATCTGCAGACTATTACCTTTTAATAGATATATAATTTATTCAATTCCGAAGACTACAACTATTTTTAAATTCTTTTTGAAATGTGTTCTACTTGGGCGTGACCAACTGTGGCGCTGTTAAACTGCTGTCAAACGGTGTTATTATTAATGTCCGTGTTCATCAGGTACATTTTAGTGATGTGAGATAAAGTATGTGTTGTGGCTAACCTATTTTCAGAGAGTTAGCAACACCTGAACTGTTGAAAAAGTGTATTCACGGAAAAACTCAAAACCCCAATGAAAGTGTAAATAGTGTTATATGGTCGAGAATCACCAAGACTGTATTTGTTGGAATAGAAACACTTCACTTTGGTGTGTATGATGCTGTTGCGACTTTCAATGATGGCAACATTGTAAGGTGCAAGGTATTTAGAAATATGGGAATGAAGATAAGTTCTAACATGGTACGAGCGATGCTTGCTTTAGACAAGGAACGCCTTCGGGCTGCAGACAGGGCTGTAAAGAGTCTAGAAATACAAGCAAGAGTAAACAGGAGGAGGAACAAGAGGAAGCTGGAGGAGGAGTTTGCAGAGGATGAAGATAATCTATCCTTTGGACCTGGAATGCACTATAAAGTTAATCCAATCTTTGTCGCTCTATTCCCAAAACTTTTATTTTCTCATACTAATGACATGTTTTCTAAGGATCTTCCAAACATATTTGTTTCAAACATTCATTAAATGTTACACAGTACCTTCTGCATAATTTAACACAGCCTTTTTCCAACAAACTGTATATTTTTGAATATATAAATAAAAAATTGCAAAAAATGTTGTGAATTTTCATTACAATTGAAAAAAAAATCATCTTTAATAACTGAACTAAAATTTTGTAAAATCCCTTTGTTAAGTTGTAGCCCATATTCCAATAAATAATCTGTAAAAAGTTCAACTTCCTACCTCAAATACTTTGTGAGGAAAGATGTAAATTATAAGCGTTATTTTAACATTGCAAGTACAGGGCGTTCCGGAACCCCTTAAGAAAATCTACTTGGCATAACTGATCAATCATCAAAGTGAACTACTTCACGAGTACTCACACACCATTTTGCCTGCTGCACAAAGACAAGCACCAAGCAGTAACTTGTTCCTGTTACTGACTGAACTTCCCCTGTTATTACTCTTTAGACAGACAGTCTCCGTTCGGCACTTTTCCAACTAATATGGCAAATCACTTCTCAGCTTGCAATTTATTTCGTCCACCAGATTCTATCACCCTCTTCTCATGGTTCAAGCGTTCACTGCCGATCAGATGCTGTTGAGGAGCGTCACTCCCCTCTGGATGCTCGATACTGAAACTGAGTACCGACTACTGACTGCTGACTCCACTCCCTGCTATATCAACCTTTTATATTGTTGTTAACTGACTCTAGTTGCACACGGCTCTCCTCAATCTCTTTCTGGAACATTTCCTTGGAACCTTCCCTTAATGTTCGGTTGTCTCCATAAATCGTGCTCTGCAGTCTTCCATTACGCGCACTGCAGAGTTTCCTTTTCTGCCGTTGACCTCTACCCTTGCCGAGGTGTCAGGTCAACAACATGCTGGTGTATTTTCCCAGCCTCGGAGAAGTAAACTGTGTCCAGCCGCTTGGGAAAGCATTATCTGCCCCTGATATCCTGTTTGGCTTGTTTCTGCCAAGCACGTGGTACGTCTCGCATACTAAACAAAATGGCACTGAGCACTACGGGACTTAACAACAGAGGTCATCAGTCACCTATAACTTAGAACTACTTAAACCTAACCAACCTAACACACATCGCCGGCCGGAGTGGCCGTGCGGTTCTAGGCGCTACAGTCTGGAACCGAACGACCGTTACGGTCGCAGATTCGAATCCTGCCTCGGGTATGGATGTGTGTGATGTCCTTAGGTTACTTAGGTTTAATTAGTTCTAAGTTCTAGGCGACTCATGACCTCAGAAGTTAAGTCGCATAGTGCTCAGAGCCATTTGAACCATAACACACATCCATGTCCGAGGCAGGATTCGAACCTGCGACCGTAGCGGTCGCGCGGTTCCATACTGAAGCGCCTACAACGGCTCGGCCACACCGGCCGGCTCTTGCATACTAAACCCGGTCTACTTATCTCGTTATGATGTGACATGTAACAAAATTTATTAAAATTTTCAGCCGTCACGACAGATGTTGCAATGCTAATCATGTTGTATTGACTGGCTTACCATGACACGTCCTCTCAACGAGTCAAGTTTCATTTTGTTTCCTTCTTCAGTTCTCGGTGTTTGAAGTTTTTCATCTGCCACTATGTTTCGTCGATTTCCACCGTTCTCCGTGTAAGTGTAAATACTGTTCCAAAGGCTTGTGTAACGTTGTGCCTCCAATTCGTTGTTGTGATAACTAATAAAACTGAGAATATATAAAGTGAATCTGAAAAGAGACATGCCATACAGCAATTCAATATGTACATGTGTTATACAAAATAAACTCTCAGTTAATTACGTTAAAGGAAGTAGGTACCTATTAAGGAATGATGGAATTAGCATATTCGGTGATTGATAATTATTATTTGCGAATTTCATTCTGTAAGAAACTAATCTGTTGCTTCCAATACCTCTGGTCAGATTTGGATACTCCTTCAGTGGAGGTATAAACCTGGCTGTTAAGGAGCTCTGAAATACGCCAAAAATTTTCACCAAAAGCAACATTATCAACTAGCTAAGGAAAACGTACAGCGTCGTCCAATCATAACGTTTAGTGGAAAACATGTTTATAAAAAACACCACGTATTGTATGTGCTTTATTGTAATATGCTAATAGTGTGCGAACTTGTTGTAGTATCTTTCTTCCTGATGCGTTAAACACAGTCACCTTATCAATGACGTAATTCAAATACGTCGAATATAGAAGACTAATACGTGTAGAAACATTCATATTCAAGACGCTCTAGGTACTAGGAAAGAAAGTTTACTAAGACACAAATGCATTCCCATAAGTGAATATTTATTTATTTATTTTAGTTCAAATAGTGCAAATGGCTCTAAGCACTATGGGACTTAACATCTGAGGTCATCAGTCTCCCAGACTTAGAACTACTTAAACTTTACTAACATAAGGACATCACACACATCCATGCCCGAGGCAGGATTCGAACTTGTGATCGTAACAGCAAAGTGGTTCCGGGCTGAAGCGCCTAGAACCGCTCGGCCACCGCGGCTGTCTTTAATTTTGTCCGACGGGTTTGATGCGGGCCGCCACGAATCCCTCTCCTGTGCCAGACGCTTCATCTCAGAGTGGCACTTGCAACCTACGTCCTCAGTTAGTTCCAGGATGTGTTTCGACCTCTGTATTCCGTGGTGTCTTATCACATGTCATACCATCGTGTCCCTTCTTCTTGTCAGTGCCTTCCATATATTCCTTTTCTCGCTGATTCTCCGGAGAACCTCCTCATTCCTTACCTTGTCAGTCTATCTAATTTTTAACATCCTTCCGCAGCAATATATCGCAAACACTTCGATGTTTTCTTTTCCGATTTTCCTACAGACCATGTACCGCTACCATAAAATACAGTGCTCCAAACATACAATTTCAGAATCTTCTTCCTCAGATTAGGGCCTAAGTTTGATACCAGTAAAGTTGTCTTCGCTAGGAATGTTCTTTTTGGCAGTGCTATTTTTATGTCCTCCTTGCTCCGTTCGTCATGGGTTATTTTGTTGCCAAGGTAGCAGTATTGCTTAGTTTCATCTACATCCTTCTTCATCCGTGCGTTTCGTTCATGGTCTTCCACTCTTATTATTCCCTCTTGGTTCTTGTACATATCCCATATTACCTGTGTTTCCCCATTGATTACCCATACTTTGCTCAGAATTTCGAAGGTCTTGCACCATTCGACATTGCTGAACGCTTTTTGCAGGTCTACAAATCGTATAAACGTGTCCTGATTTTTTCTTTAATCTTGCTTCCGTTATCGGCTGCGGCGTCAGGATTGCCTCTCTCGTGACTTTACCTATTCTAAAGCCAAACTGAGCGTTGTCCAACACATCATAAATTTTCTTTTCCATTCTTCTGTATACTCTCCTTGTCAGCTATATGGATGAATGCGGTGTTAAGCTGATTGTGCGATAATATTCGCACTTGTCATCTCTTCCAGTCCTCGGAATTGTGTGGATGATATTTTTCCGGAAGTCAGATGGCATGTTGCCGAACTCATACACACTACACACCAACGTGAATAGTCGTTTTGTTGCCACTTCTCCCCAGTGATATTAAAAATACTGACGAAATGTTATAGCTTCTGTCTTATGCGATGTCAAGTCTTCCAAAGCTCTTTTAAATTATGATTCTAATACTGGATCCCGTTCCTTCAAATGGCTCTGAGCACTATGCGACTTAACTTCTGAGGTCATCAATCGCTACAACTTTAGAACTAATTAAACCTAAACTAAAGGCATCACACACATCCATGCCTGAGGCTGGATTCGAACCTGCGACCGTAGCGGTCGCTCTGTTCCAGACTGTAGCGCCCAGAACCGCACGGCCACTCCGGCCGGCTCCCGGTCCTTCACCTATCACGTTGTTAGATAAGTATTCCCTTGTAAAGCCCTCCAATGTACTCTTTCCCATTATCCACTCTCTTCTCTGCATTTAACAGTGGAATTACCATTGCACTATTAATGTTGCCAGCGTTGCTTTTAATTTTGCCGAAGGCTGTTTTGACTTTACATTATGCTCATTTAAGCCGCCCGACTATCATTTTGTTTTCGATTTCTTCACATTTTTCATATAGCTATTACGCCTTAGCTTTCGTGCTTTTCTGATTTATTTCTTCTGAACTGACTTGTATTTCCATTTTCTTGAAGTTTTCTGAGAATATTTGTGCTTCCTTCGTTCACTGATCCGCTGAGGTGTTTCTTCTGTTACGTATGGACCCTTCACAATTGCCTTCTTTGTACATACATTTTTTTCCCCCAAGTTCTGTGATTGCCATTTACAAAGATTTCCATCTCTCTTCAACTGAACTGCCTACTGAGCTTTATCAGTAGCCTCGGAGAACTTGAAGAATATCCCTCCATTCCTTAGTATTTCCATATCCCACTTCTTTGTGCACACAAGTCGTGCTTTCTGACTAGTCTCTTAAACTTCACCCTACTCTACTTAACTATATCTACATCTGCTACTTGGTACGTCTTAAATTCGGTATCTGACTTGGGAATCTGTGCCTGACAATGGCGTAAACTAACAGAAATCTCCTGGCCTTTTCTAATTATACCTCCTCGTCTTGTGATTTCTGAACAAGCTATTAGCTGTTACTAGCTGAAATTTATTACAAAATTCAATTAAACTTTCTCCTCTCTCATTCCTATTATGAACCCATGTTCTCCTGTAACGTTCTCTTCTACTCCTTCCTCTACAACTGCATTCCATTCTCGTATGACTTTTATTATTTTAATGTCCCTTTAATTACTGAGTTACCTGTTTAATATCCTCACATACTTTCTCTTCCTCTTCATCCGCGGCTTGCGACGTCAGCATGTGTACGTGAACTGTTGTCGGAGTTGGTTTGGTGCAGAGTCTGATAACAAAAGCCCTGTCACTGAACTGTTCACAGTAACTCACTCTCTGCCGTACTCATAACGAATCCTACTCCCATTATGCCATTTCCTGATGCTGTTGATATTACCCGATACTCGTCTGATAAGAAATCCTTATTCTCTTTGCACATCACTTCACTTCAGAGATCCCTCTTGTATATAAATTAAGTCTTAGCGTTTCCCTTTTCAGATTTTCTAGCACCCCTACCGCGATCAAGCTTCTGACATTCCATCTCCCGACTCGTAAAACTTTATCCTTTCATTGGGTATTCGAAATTTTTCTTATAATCATTTCCCCTTTGGCAGTCCCCTCCCGGAGATCCTAATGGGGGGCTATTCCCGAATCTTTTTCCGATGGAGAGATCATCATGAAACATTTCAATTGTAGGCCACATGACCAAGAGATATACATTATGTGTCTTTAAAGCAGCGGATTCCATTGCCTTCTGCATCCTCATGTCGTTGATAATTGCTGTTACGACCGTTTTTGGCACGGTTTCTCACCACAAGGGCGACAAAATATGGTTCAAATGGCTCTGAGCACTATGGGACTTAACATCTGAGGTCATCAGTCCCCTAGAATTAGTACTGCTTAAACCTAACTAACCTAACGACATCACACAGATCCATGCCCGAGACAGTATTCGAACCTGCGACCGTAGCAGCAACGCGGTTCCGGACTGAAGCGCCTAAAACCGCTCGGTCACAACAGCCGGCTCAATGGCAAGAGAGTGCCCTGGACCTGTATGCGCTCCTCCGCACTCTTTGACACGGTCGTTGGCTGAATGAGAGTGACTTCTTACGTCGGAAGTCTTCGGGCCACTGCTGATAATTTTTATTCAGAAGTCAAGCGGTGAGGGTGTTCGACCGTGGGACCGAGGACGTTTTTGATTACTGATCCTAGACCATTCCCCTAGAACTGATAAAACTGAGTTTGACGTAGATTGTAATATTTTCACATTCAGTAAGAAATGTTATTATCAAAAAGACGGTTCGTCTGCTGGCAAAAGCGTGGCTGCCGTGCCATGAAAGCGCGCACGCAAGTACGCACACGCTCGAGCACCCATAAACACTCATATAAGAAATATGGTTTCGTTTTGGCAACTATTAATGGGGATTTGGCCGTAAAATGGCGGCTACCTTACTATTTGTCGAGAAAATACTACATAGTCGCCTAGGTTTCCATCGTCTCCCTTACTCCAGTACTATAATTACCACTCCACACTACTCTACCAATGCATACTTGATTACCACCTGCACGAATGAGATACATTTATGGTACTTCAGGGTGAAATTGTGTGGTTGCTTAATTCAACGACATACACCAGCATCACCTCTCGGGAAAAGTTTATTCCAATAGCAGAAAACAAACCACTCTCCATGGCAGCGCCACACCACATACGTTGTTGTTGTGGTCTTCAGTCTTAGAGACTGGTTTGATGCAGCTCTCCATGCTACTCTATCCTGTGCAAGCTTCTTCACCTCCCAGTACCTACTGCAGCCTACATCCTTCTGAATCTGTTTAGTGTACTCATCTCTTCCTCTCCCTCTACGATTTTTACCTTCCACGCTGCCCTCCAATACTAAATTGGTGATCCCTTGATATCTCAGAATATGTCTTGCCAACCGATCCCTTCTTCTAGTCAGGTTGTGCCACAAATTTCTCTTTTCCCCAATTCTACTTAAAACCTCCTCATTAGTTATGTGATCTAGGCATCTAATCTTCAGCATTCTTCTGTAGCACCACATTTCGAAAACTTCTATTCTCTTCTTGTTTAAACTATTTATCGTCCGTCTTTCACTTCCAAAACTCGATGTTATCAAATTTATCCTCTTCAGAAACGCTTTACTTGCCACTGCCAGTCTACATTTTATATCCTCCCTTCTTCTACCATCATTAGTTATTTTTCTCCCCAAATAGCAAAACTCATTTACTACTTTAAGCGTCTGATTTCCTAATCTAATTCCCTCAGCATCACCCGATTTAATTCGACTACATTCCATTATCTCCATTTTGCTATTGTTGATGTTAATCTTATATCCTCCTGTCAAGACACTGCCCCTTCCGTTCAGCTGCTCTTCCAGGTCCTTTGCTGTCTCTGACAGAATTACAGTGTCATCAGCGAACCTCAAAGTTTTTATTTCTTCTCCATCGATTTTAATTCCTACTCCGAATTCTTCTTTTGTTTCCTTTACTGGACTTATGACCTAAGATGTTGAGTCCCATAGTGCTCAGAGCCATTTGAACCATTTTTTGTTTCCTTTACTGCTTGCTAAATATACAGATTTCTGCGGAATCCAAAGTGATCCTCCCCGAGGTAGGCTTCTACCAGTTTTCCCATTCGTCTGTAAAGAATTCGTGTTAGTATTTTGCAGCCGTGGCTTATTAAAGTAATCTGTAATTTGCACACCACGTATTAATCCAATCTAGCATCATCTCCTGACCATGGAGCAAAACAAAAAGATCTAGCTGAACCTCATCTTTAAAGGCTTACACAGTATCATGTAGTAACGCAGACACTAAGTAAGCCCGCTCGTTTGATTTAATGCTTCACGTTTTTACAACAATATGTATCAGCATGGGAACTGTTTGCGTGGCACATAACATGAATCCTTTTTGCCAGTCGGCTCGAGTGAGTCTGGTGGTACTTTCTTCAAGTATGTTTCTAGCTGTTTGCTCAAGAGCGTATCGGCAGATTACAGGTATCTGATCGAATACGCGAATAGCACTGATGATACGCTCGTTCATTGAGGCACAAACACACTCGTCACGAAGTTTTTCAGAAGGATTCCATGGACTAACAGAAACATGCTGGTACTGAAGTACAACACCAAGTCGTTTTTCCACATAAATTAATTTAATTTGGTGTACAGTGACCACAAGCTGTTACACTTTTTGTGTTATTCCTCTCCAACCAATGTCGACCTGGCGGTTGTGCCATGATTCCGTGGAAAAACCGAAGTACCCGCGCTCGTGGCGGGTTGTGCCAAGGTTGGTGCCGTTAAGTAGCCTTGCCGAGAGGGTATGCGGATCGACAGAGACGACGGCGCATCGCCGCCCGTCCGAAGAAGCGAGCTACCTCGGCAGTGGTGATTGTCTTATGGGGAGCAATGGAAAAGCAGTGACTCGAAAGATTACGGGCAACTGGTGGCGCATGGAGAATGCGTCCTTTGGTGTTGTCTTGATGAACGAGTGTGTTCAAACAGTGAATGTGACTTATGGTTGGTGTCCTGTACTCATTACAGCCCGCATCTCGTGGTCGTGCGGTAGCGTTCTCGCTTCCCACGCACGGGTTCCCGGGTTCGATTCCCGGCGGGGTCAGGGATTTTCTCTGCCTCGTGATGGCTGGGTGTTGTGTGCTCTACTTAGGTTAGTTATGTTTAAGTAGTTCTAAGTTCTAGGGGACTGATGACCATAGCTGTTAAGTCCCATAGTGCTCAGAGCCATTTGAACCATTTTTGTACTCATTACACCGCAAGAAATCTCTCGCGTCTTACAGTGTGCAATAACAATTCGTAACGATAGTTATGACTTCTTTACGTTTGCGTTTAAATCTATCGAAGTGGCATTTTTAAGACCTTGCGCTATACTGCGGATTATTTATTCACAGAAAGTAGTATAAGTGTTAGTGATGACAGAGAGCCAGGTACCTCTCACTAGTCGTTGTTGGTACAACTTGTGTTTCTTCTGTGCCACGCTAAATTTACCAGTGCTAAAATAAGGTTTTAAAACTTGCCGACTTCTTAAGAATAGGGATAGGACGACGTTTAATGCGATATTCTGTATGGCTTCTTCAGTTTCCACTAATTTCTCGACTTAGATACTGTATTTAATTATTTTTGACTAATTATTTTGTTTATTGAGAAGGCAATGTTATGGATTTTAAGTACTGAATTTAGTGCTTACGTATACTTCTTTCTGTTGAAGATTCTGAGTATTTACAGCCGAAATTCAATTATGTCATTGATTGTTCACGCAGGAGAACCGCACAAACATACCTTCATTTGACCGCCGGACAGAATCCCGTATGGACGACATAGAACTAAGCGTACGTGGCGTATAGTAGCAACTTAAAGATTGGAAAACAAATAAATCACCAGGTCCGGAAGGATTCTCTGTTCGATTCTAAAAAGAGTACTCCTCCGCATTGGCTCTTTACCTAGCCTGCATATATCGTGAATCTCTCTCCTAGCACACAAGCCCCAAGCGACTGGAAAAAAGCGCCGGTAACTCCGGTATATAAGAAATGTAACAGAATAGACTCGCAAAGTTACAGACAAATATCCCTAAAATTGTGTGCCCGACCGAGACTCCAACTCGGGACCTTTGCCTTTCGCGGGTAAGTACTCTACCGTCTGAGCTACCGAAGCACGACTCACGCCCGGTACTCACAGCTTTACTTCTGCCAGTAACTCGTCTCCTACCTTCCAGATTTTACAGAAATTCTCCTGCGAACCTTGCAGAACTAGCACTCCTGAAAGAAAGGATATTGCGGAGACATGGCTTAGCCACAGCCTGGGGCATGTTTCCAGAATGAGATTTTCACTCTGCAGCGGAGTTTGCGCTGATATGAAACTTCCTGGCAGATTAAAACTGTATGCCCGACCGAGACTCGAACTCGGGACCTTTGCCTGTCGCGGGCAAGTGCTCTACCATCTGAGCTACTGAAGCACGACTCACGCCCGGTACTCACAGCTGTACTTCTGCCAGTACCTCGTCTCGTACCTTACAAACTTTACAGAAGCTCTCCTGCGAACGTTGCAGAGCTATCACTCCTGAAAGAAAGGATATTGCGGAGACATGGCTTAGCCACAGCCTGGGGGATGTTTCCAGAATGAGATTTTCACTCTGCAGCGGAGTGTGCGCTGATATGAAACTTCCTGGCAGATTAAAACTGTGTGCCCGACACAGCTGTGAGTACCGGGCGTGAGTCGTGCTTCGGTAGCTCAGATCATAGAGCACACGCCCGCGAAAGGCAAAGGTCCCGAGTTCGAGTCTCGGTCGGACACACAGTTTTAATCTGCCAGGAAGTTTCATATCAGTGCACACTCCGCTGCAGAGTAAAAATCTCATTCTGGAAATATCCAAAACTTTTGTTTGACGCAGAATCCTTGAACATATTCTGAGTTTGAAGACAATTGACTCTCTTGAGGCTAACCGGCTTATGTCCACGAAACAACATGGTTGTAGAAAGTATCGCATGTGCGAAATTCAGCTTTCCCTTTTCTCACTTGATATTCTGAGAACTATGGATGAAAGGCAACAGACGGATTTCTAGATTTCCGGAAAGCATTTGACAGGGTTCTCCATTGCAGGCCATACGAGCATATGGAATAATGTCTCAGATATGTGATTGGATCGAAGATATCTTAAATAATAGAACCCACTATGTTGTCCTCGACGGCAAGTTTTCATCAGAGACAAGGGTATCGTCAGGGGTGCTCCAGCGAAGTCCTATAGGACCGCTGTTGTTCTCAGTATTATACATAAATGGTTTGGCGGATGATGCCGTGGTGTTCGGTAAGGTGTCGAAGTTGAGTGACTGTAGGCAGAAACAAGGCGACTTACACAAAATTTCCAAATGAACGGCACCTAGCCCTAAACGTGGAAAAATGTAATTTAAAGCGGATGAGTACGAAGAAAAAAAGTGTCCAGCTTTACACAATCAAGTCCTTTAAATATCCGGGCATAACGTTGCTAAGCGATATGAGGTAAAATGAGCATTTGAAAACTGTGGTAGGGAAGGCATACGGTCGACTTCGGTTTATTGGGACAGTCTCAGCAAAGAGTGGTTCGCCTGTAAAGGAGACGGCGTATAGGACTCTGGTGCGACCTATTCTTGAGTACTGCTCATTCGTACCAGGTAGGATTGAAGGAAGATATCTGGGCAATTCAGACACGGGCTGCTAGATTTGTTACCGGTAGCTTGGAAGAAAACTTCAGTATTATGGAGAATCATCCAGAACTTAAATGGGAATTCCTGCAGGGAGGGCGGCGTTCTTTCCGGGAAAAATCATCATCATCATCATCATCATCTTCATTTAAGACTGATTATGCCTTTCAGCGTTCAGTCTGGAGCATAGCCCCCCTTATACAGTTCCTCCATGATCCCCTATTCAGTGCTAACATTGGTGCCTCTTCTGATGTTAAACCTATTACTTCAAAATCATTCTTAACCGAGTCCAGCTACCTTCTCCTCGGTCTGCCCCGACTCCTCCTACCCTCTACTGCTGAATCCATGAGTCTCTTGGGTAACCTTGCTTCTCCCATGCGTGTAACATGACCCCACCATCTAAGCCTGTTCGCCCTGACTGCTACATCTATAGAGTTCATTCCCAGTTTTTCTTTGATTTCCTCATTGTGGACACCCTCCTGCCATTGTTCCCATCTACTAGTACCTGCAATCATCCTAGCTACTTTGATGTCCGTAACCTCAACGTTGTTGATAAGGTAACCTGAATCCACCCAGCTTTCGCTCCCATACAACAAAGTTGGTCGAAAGATTGAACGGTGCACAGATAACTTAGTCTTGGTACTGACTTCCTTCTTGCAGAAGAGAGTAGATCGTAGCTGAGCGCTCACTGCATTAGCTTTGCTACACGTCGCTTCCAGTTCTTTCACTATGTTGCCATCCTGTGAGAATATGGATCCTAAGTACTTGAAACCGTCCACGGGAAACCGTCCGGGAAAAATTATTAAGAAAATTTAGAGAACCGGCATTTGAAGCTGATTGCCTAACGATTCTGCTCACGCCAACATACATCGCTCGTAAGGACCACGAAGGTAAGATACGAGAAATTAGGACTCATAAGGAGTTGAACCGACAGTCGTTTTTCCCTGGTTCTATTTGCAGCTGGAGCAGGAGGGGAAATGACAAATAGTGGAACAGGGCACCCTTCGCCACGCACTTTACGACAGATTGCAGAATTTCTATTTAGATATATGTGTTGATTGCTTGTAATGTATAATTAATTTCTGCCTTATCTGTATTGTATTAAACGGTATTTCACTCGCAGAAGATTTTATACTATGGAGTTGTGGTATAGTAAGTAGGTACCAGTTAAGGTTTTCGTAATTATTATACTGGTTTCAGTTCACAGTTCTGCTATTCTGTTACGTAAGATTTTATCAAGTTGAGCCAGTATGAGACAGTGGCGTTTGCAACAAATTTGGTATTTTCAATAAAAAAAATTATAATTTCTGCCAGAAGATGAGCGCTACGTCCATTCTAGTTGCTAGTAAGAGAAACAGTCAACAGCTTGGTTTAATAATTTTGCTACAAAAAGTATTTTATGCTTGTCACGCCGTACAATTTTAAAAGGTTTATCTGAATTCATTCATCCAAAGACGAATTTCTGATTTTCACCATTCTGCCGTTGGTGTAATGCTGTTACACGTTCATGTTCATTAAGCTTATGTCAGTACATTACGAATGACATTCCTAAAATGTAACACGGTAAGCGTAAAGCAGGTCTTTCCATGAGGATTGTCCTTGCTGTAAAAACCAAAATGAGATATTTCAGGTGCCCTTAGTTTCTGTGTGAAAAGAGCTGCCGAATTTTTGCCCGTTAGTCGGCTCTCTACCTCTTCATTTTCCGCCATTTGACCGATGTGACTGACATTCATTATCGTCTGCCGACAGAATTTCGTGTACAGAGAGAGATGGTGCAGCGGTTGGGAGACGGATGCATTCACGACGTGTGGGATGCAGATTCCAGTGTGATGTGTCAGATGTGTCATGTCAGTGGCGTGGTGTTTTTATTCATTTCTCATTACCAGTGTATTCAGTATAGACTTGAACAAGGTTCGATTGTTTGTTATTTTAGTACATTTTAGGTGCAGCAGCAAGCAGGTCACACTGAGATAGATATTTTCCAAAATACACCTAATACCTCATACACAGGGTGGACTCAGATGATAGGCAGGTCTCGAGTGTTCATCGTTACTTCTGGACAAGAGAAGGTAGTAACTAACACTGTGGTGAGACAGTGAGACAACTATCAGAACAAGCAAAAGTCAATGGTGCACTAAAGGGAGAAAAAACTGAGGTGTCTCCACATATGAGGTGACAGGAATGCACCTCGACAAAATGTGGATTCAAGTTCTGATATCAGTTATGTTACTTAAACTTCCAGAATGGAACACATTGAAATCAGATTAATATAGCGATTGTGCCCTAAGTCACACGAATCTTGCCTAGTACAAACTAGCATATTTTTCTTTTTTTATAATTTAGTTCATCTCTGATCAGAACCTAAGTCGATCGCATTAGGTCAGAATTTCGTATAATTAGGGACAAGCTACTTTTCGCACAGTGTAATATAAAAAACGTCCCACATCTTAATTCATGATAACTTATTTTATAATACCAATATCCCGAACTAATGTTTTGTTTCTTTAGCAAAGTAGTGGTTATGAAGTTTTTATTAATCACTGAACAGCCGCTCCCGTTGTTAATATGCATTTTATCACGGTACCGTGAGCGCGGTTTCGGGGTTCACATTCTATCCGTTATCTATAAAACAAAATACGCCGTGGTGAAGCAGCGTGAAATGAATCACTCGACGTTGTTTATCTGCTGGATGTGAAAATTGTGCTGTGGTGAAGCAACGTCAAATTAATCTCTCTGCGTTGTTTAACAACAGCACAATTTTCGTATCTAATAGGTGCAGACATAAATAAAAGTACCGTAAGCGGTCGTGGTCTATGATAAAGAACACATTAACGATTGGAGTGGTTACTCGTTAATTCAGTACACAGTTACGCAGCAACACCTCTCTCTAAACATGGAGAAATTATAGATCATGATAGTGTTCACAAGTAGGAAAAGATTAAGCCAGCTATTTTTATCAAGTATGTCACTGAGGCCTCGTCTTTCTGCTAGGTCTTCATCAACCATTAATGGTTGTTTATGCCAGGGAGGACAGGATGGTAGATTACACGAAACAGTAAGTGCAAGTTATCGTGTAAGAGATATATGAGGGACGTTCATTAAGTAATGTAAAACATTTTTCTCAGCTAATTGCGGTTGAAAATAAAATGCAGGATTTGTTGTGGATCATCGTGAAACATTCCCGCTTCACCCCCTGCAGTTTCATGAAAGTCCCATGCGTTGCGGCCCTAACTGGTGCCTTCAAAATGGCACATTCGGAACAGAGACGTGTCACTGTGTTTCTTTTAGCGGAAACAGCTCCGCAAATGTTCGCAGTCGCTTGCGGAATTTACGGAGATCTGGAAGCGAAGAAAAGCGCCATGGGTCGTTGGGCGACGTGGCTGGTGTTATCGCAACAAGGTTGCCCATACCTGCCCCATTTCCCCCGTACTGGCCGGTCTCACACAGTTGTGACTCCTACAATGTTGGAACGAGTGGACACTCTCATTCGGGGTGATCGGAGAATAACGATGAAGCACCTCGCTGCACAACTGGCTCCGCTGTTAGTAGTGCTGACACAATCATCCACATGCTGTGTTACCCATAAATGTGTACTTGACTGCTGGGTTTCTCGTGGCCTAACAGAAGAGCATAAAGAGCAACGGAGGACCATCTGTGCGGAATTTCTTCAGCTTTACGAGACTGATCGTGACAATTTTTGTCAGACTCGACACAGGCGATGAAACGCGGGTTCATCATTTCGAAGCAGGAACATAACGGCAATCCACGGAGTGGTGCTACAACAAAATCAAATTCAAAGCCGCACCCTCAGCCCGTGATGTCTGCCACATCACCTCTCCACCGAAAAAAACAATATCGAAGCCTCTCCCTCGGCCGGTAAAGTGACGACGGTCTTCTGGAACTCTGAAGAGGTTATTCTGTTGCATGTCCTCCCTCACTGTCCATCGATCAACCCGGAAGTGTACTGTGCTGCCCTCAAGAAATGGAAGAAACGACTTCAGCGTGTTCGTCGCCAGAAAAATGGAAACGAGTTTTTCCTTCTCGATGACGACGCAAGACCTCACACAAGTGTGCACACCAGGGAGGAGGTAACAAAACTTCATTGTACTGTTCTTCCTCATCCACCTTAGGGTGTGGATCTCGCCCGTTCGACTTCCCTCTGTTTGGCCCAGTGAAGGATGCACCTCCGCGGAAAGCAGTTCGTGACTAATGGGAAGGTTATTGATAAAGCAAGACGTTCGCTCCCACGTCAAAAAGTAGAGTTGTACCATTCTGGAATAGAGGACATCCCAGTAAGGTGGCGTAAGGTCGTCGCACTGTAGGGAGATTATACTGAAAAATTGGGTTTTGCAGGTAGAAGAAAAAATGGTTCAAATGGCTCTGAGCACTATGGGACTTAACATCTGAGGTCATCAGTCCCCTAGAACTTAGAACTAATTAAACCTAACTAACCTGAAGACATCACACACATCCATGCCCGACGCAGGATTCGAACCTGCGACCGTAGCAGTCACGCGGTTCCGGACTGAAGCACCTAGAACCACTCAGCCTCCCGGCAGGTAGGAGAATAGTGAATAATATTGTGTATTGAAATCCTGAAAAAAAAACAGACCCGCTTTTAAAGAAAAAGTGTGTTGCATTACTTACTGAACACCCTAGTATGTCGGTCTTAAATCACTACTGGCGCGTACTAGCTTCATTCAACAAGAACATCAGAAGTACCTCATACACTATCGTTTTTCTCTATGAGTGAATTCTCTACCAATCCGAATATTGCTGGTACTAACTCTAACCTTCCTACTTCCTGTTAAAACACCGCAGGTGAAAGGAAATTTTATACATATATATCCGATCCACCAAGCAAAGGAGATTCATTTGTTACAGAATTCCAGTTAGTGAACAGCTTATATCAGCCAACATCAGTAATTCTACCCACACAACTTGTACAACTAGTACTGCCGGAAACAAACAACGAGCAAGAACCGATCATTATTGGATACACGCTCAAGACGAAGTGTAAAACAGGCACTACTGTTATTAAAACCAAGTGTCGTGAGTGAATGGAACAAGTTTGTTTCCTGACACCACACACAGCACTTATCGTCAACATTTTCACAGTGTTGCCGATGGTTTCAGAGCAATACAGGTACAATGGTAAATAAGGGTAAGAAAACTATAGGAAAATTTTGTAAGAAGACGACACATGCATCCCTTATACCAAAATACGAAGAAAAGATCCCTGCAACAACTTCCTGAATTTTTGTCTCACATCTCGGATACACCATGTGTTCAGTATTATAATGATGCAACAAAAGCGACAGGATACCACCTAATATCATGTCGGACCGTCTTTTCCCCGGAATAGTGCAGCGTCTTGTGATGGACTCGACAAATCATTGGAAGTTCCCTGGAGAGGTATTTGACCATGCTGCCACTATCGCTGTGGAAGGTTTTCGTGTGCAGGATTTTGTGCACGAACTGACTTCCAGATTGTTGTTGTTGTTGCGGTCTTCTGTCCGGAGACTGGTTTGATGCAACCCTCCATGCTACTCTATCCAGTGAAAGCTTTTTCATTTCCCAGTACCTACTGCAACCTACATCCTTCTGAATCTGTTTAGTGTATTCATCTCTTGGTCTTCCTCTACGATTTTTACCCTCCACGCTGCCCTCCAGTACTAAGTTGGTGATCCCTTGATGCCCCAGAATATGTCCTACCAAACGATCCCTTCTTCTAGTCAATTTGTGCCACAAATTTCTCTTATCCCCAATTCTATTCAGTACCTCCTCATTAGTTATGTGACCTACCCATCTAATCTTCAGCATTCTTTTGTAGCTCCACATTTCAAGAGCTTCTATTCTCTTCTTGTCCGAACTATTTATCGTCAATGTTTCACTTCCATATATGGCTACACACCATACAAATACTTTTAGAGACGACTTCCTGGCACTTAAATCTATACTCGATGCTAACAAATTTCTCTTCTTCAGAAACGCTTTTCTTGCAATTGCCAGTCTACATTTTATATCCTCTCTACTTCGACCATCACCAGTTATTTTGCTCCCCAAATAGCAAAACCCCTTTACTACTTTAAGTGTCTCATTTCTTAATCTAATTCCCTCATCATCACACGACTTAATCTTTCCAGTATCTTCGTTTTGCTTTTGTTGATGTTCATCTTGTATCCTCCTTTCAAGACACAGTCCATTCTGTTCAGCAGCTTCTCCAGGTCCTCAGAATTACAATGTAATCGGCGAATCTCAAAGTTTTAATTCTTCTTCATGGATTTTAATTCCTAGTTCGAATTTTTCTTTTGTTTACTTTACTGTTTGCTCAATATACAGATTTAATAACATCGGGGATAGGCTACAACCCTGTGTCATTCCCTTCCCACTTCTAGATTATGTCCCAAAAATATTCGAAGGGATTCACGTCGGGCGATCTGGGCGGCTAAATTATTCGCTCGAACTGTCCACAATGTTACTCAAACCAATCGCAAACAACTGTGTCCCAGTGACATGACATCATTGTTTGGGAACACGAACTCCATCAATGGCTGCACATGGTCTCCAAGTTGGCGAACATAAACACTTCCGGTCTATAATCGGTCAGCCGGCCGGAGTGGCCGAGCGGTTAGAGGCGCTACAGTCTGGAACCGCACGACCGCTACGGCCGCAGGTTCGAATCCCGCCTCGGACATGGATGTGTGTGATGTCCTTAGGTTAGTTAGGTTTAAGTAGTTCTAAGTTCTAGGGGACTTATGACCACAGCAGTTGACTCCCATAGTGCTCAGAGCCATTTGAACCATTTTTTCTAATCGGTCAGTTGGACAGAAGATCCAGTCCATTCCAAGTAAACTCAGTCCACACCGTTATGTAGGCACCATCAGTTTGCACAGTGCCTAGTTGACAACTTGGGTCCATGTCTTCTTAAGGTCTGCGCCACATCCAAACTCTACCATCAGCTGTTACCAGTTTAAATCGAGACACATCTTACCAAGCCAAGGTTTTCAGTGGTCGCCGGGCGCGGTGGCCGAGCGGTTCTAGGCGCTACAGTCCGGAACCGCGCGACTGCTACATCGCAGGTTCGAAAACTGCCTCGGGCATGGATGTATGTGGTGTCCGTAGGTAGGTTTAAGTATTTCTACGTTCTAGAGGACTGATGACCTCAGATGTTGAGTCCCATAGTGCTCAGAGTCGTTTGAACCATTTTTTTCAGCCGTCTCGGGTGGAACCGATATGATCATGTCCCCAGGAGAGGAGCTGCAAGCGATGTAGTATTTACAAAGGCACTGTCGTTGGTCGTCTGGTGCCACAGCTCTTTAACGCAAAACTTGATCGCACGCGCCTAACAGATACGTTCGTCATACGTTCCACGATTATTACTGGAGTTATTTCATGCAGTTTTGCTTGTCTGCTATCACTGACAACTCTACGCAAACGCCGCTGCTGTCGATCGTTAAGTGACGGCCGTTGGCCATTGGATTGTCTCTGCTGAAAGATAATGCCTGGAATTTGGTATTCTCGCCATATTCGTGATACTGTGACTGTCGGAATACTGAATTCTCCAACGATTTCCGAAATGGAAAGTCCATTCCGTCTAGCTCCAACTTCTATTCCGTGTTCAACGTATGTTAATTCCTGTCGTACGACTATAATCACGTCGGAAACCTTTTCAGTTGAATCATCTGAGTAAAAATGGCAGCTCCGCCAATTCACTGCAGTTTTATACCTCGTGTGAGCGATACAACCACCATCTCTACTTGTGCATATGTCTATGCCATGACTTGTGGCCTCAGCGTATACTCTCAAGTTGCAAGTGATCTACATGTATGCCTGGAATCCCCAAGCCAACTTACGATGCACGGCGGGCAGTACATCAGATGTACGTCATTGCACCCTTGTCGTGTTGTATTACCAAAAGATAGGCTACAACCCTGTCTCACTCCCTTCCCACTTCTAGATTATGTCCCAAAAATATTCGATGGGATTCACGTCGGGCGATCTGGGCGGCTAAATTATTCGCTCGAACTGTCCACAATGTTACTCAAACCAATCGCAAACAACTGTGTCCCAGTGACATGACATCATTGTTTGGGAACACGAACTCCATGAATGGCTGCACATGGTCTCCAATTTGGCGAACATAAACACTTCCGGTCTATAATCGGTGAGAGTGACAGAGCGGTTCTAGGCGCTACATTCTGGAACCGCACGACCGCTACGGTCGCAAGTTCGAATCCTGCCTCGGGCATGGTTGTGTGTGATGTCCTTAGGTTGGTTAGGTTTATGTAGTTCTAAGTTCTAGGGGACTGAGGACCTCAGAAATTAAGTCCCATAGTGCTCAGAGCCATTTGAACCATTTATGTGGGGAGCACCATCAGTAAACATCAGATCCTCGTCCGGCTAGGTAGACGTTAGTGTCCCATGATTTCCCTAAATCACCTAAAACGATTGTTCCTTTGACGGGGAATGGCCATATAAAGTCTCCATCCTACTCAACGTGAGTTTTGCTCCGGCCGTATTGCCCTCGTCGGCAAAGGGACGTTATATGCTGATATTTCTGCATTCCAGAGCCGAGACTGGCAGTCAGCGATGATGATTCGTTCGTCCGATGATTTTCGAAAGTACTTATAATGTGGCTGACATAAATTTTTGTAGGATACGCTGAAGTTCTCATGCTCAGAGAAAACAGAACACGTTGAACGACTAGAGATAGGACGTTCATATTCACAGGGCATGTAGGCCCTACATTAGTACGTTCTGTAGAAATGATTAGTATTTCAATTGAAACGTCCCCTTAGAACATTTATACACGACTGTCCTTAAACTGACACAATATTTTTAGCGCAACGCAATCTGACATTCAAAAATCCCTGCAAAAGAATGGCCCTGACTAACATTAACCTGTACCTTTCACAAATCACTTACCTCACAAAAATCTTCGTTACTCGAACTACTGCAGTACAGCGAGCGCCACTACTGCCAGCTAAATAAAAGATTTAAACTACGGAAGCCACTGACTACTGATAGGCATAGTTAGCAAATGAATTCAGCAAGGGACTGGATAACATCATTGCTGGTTCTAAGGACAATTCCAAAAACTTTGTGAGTGCACAAGTGGTGGTTATGGACTTGCTATCTTCTCTGCAAGAGTCTTCGATGGTGATTGTGCACCTGCACAGTCGCAGCAGGTGGCTGCTGCCCATCTCTACAAGGACAACACCTTTGATGATCCACCAATACCATTATTTCTACAAGGACTACAGTGGGTCTACACCTTTGCTGACTCACCAGTACCATTATTTCTACAAGGACTGCAGTGGGTTTGCGCCTCTGGTGGCCCACCAATACCGTAATCTCTACCAGGACTACAGTGGGTCTACTCTCTGATGACCTACCTAACAATCTTCTTCAAAGCGTCGAATGACACTGCTGTGGGTTTGCTCTGTTGTGGCCCATTACCTGTCAGCATGTCAAGAGTCAGCACTGTCTTTCAGTTGGAAGGACAACACTACTTCTTCAAGACTCCATGGAAATCCACTACTTCCGTGTGCATTTTCTTTTACTGCTCAGACTTTGAGAAAAACGCGGCAATTTTACAGTGATGAACAATCTGGACTGTCTTTATGGATTTTGAGAAAATTTTAGCTTTTCACCAAAATTGTATAAATAAGTGTGTGCATTTGATATCTTTGTTATTGTAATTATGAAAAATTTTATCAAGTCATTATTGGTCACTGCCCAAAACAATTTGTAAATTTTTTTGTGGTGAGCATGGGGGCTATGTAAGTAGGCTGTTTATGTTTTCTTATTGGCAACGTTACGTAGCGCTCTGTATGAAAATCACTGGCTGTGCTGTGTGCAGTCTGTGGCTAGTTTGCATTGTTGTCTGCCATTGTAGTGTTGGGCAGCGGCAGCTGGATGTGAACAGCGCGTAGCGTTGCGCAGTTAGAGGTGAGCCGCCAGCAGTGGTGGATGTGGGGAGAGAGATGGCGGAGTTTTGAAATTACATATATTATGACTTTTGATGATATTAAGGTAAATACATTGTTTGTTCTCTATTAAAATCTTTCATTTGCTAACTATGCCTATCAGTAGTTATTGGCTTCCGTAGTTTAAATCTTTTATTTAGCTGGCAGTAGTGGCGCTCGTTGTACTGCAGTAGTTCGAGTAACGAAGATTTTTGTGAGGTAAGTGATTTGTGAAAGGTACAGGTTAATGTTAGTCTGGGCCATTCTTTAGTAGGGATTTTTGAAAGTCAGATTGCGTTGCGCTAAAAATATTGTGTCAGTTTAAGCACAGTCGTGTATAATTTTTCTAAGGGGACGTTTCATACAATCATCTCGGTTCGGTATGTCTCCCGTTGCCTTGTAAGCACAGTGTCGACCGTGGTCCCGCAGAACTTGTTCCATACTTGATGGCGTCGACGCGTATAAGGCGCGAATGGTGTCCTGTGGTACACCCACCCATGCTGCATTCACCTTGATCCAAAGTTCACCTGTGGTGGTTGTCATTGGGTCACAGCACAGCACAGGTCGTTTCAACATGTCCCATACATTTTCGACTGGTGACGTGGCAGGCCAGCGCAAAAGGCTGACATACTGTGACACCAAGAAGACACGTGTTCTTGCACCAACATGTGGTCGTGCATTGTCTTGCTGAAAATTGGCGTTTCGGGTGTCGTGAAGAAACGGTATGGCTACGGCTCTTAGTATGTCATTCACGTAGGTCACATTGATCATAGCGCCCTGGACACGCACCAGCTGTGATTTGTGGTTGTACACTATAGCACCCCACACCATAAGGGCTTCATCGGGCGCTGTATGGCTTGTGCGAATGCAGTCGCTGCGATACCACTCCCCCTGTCTGCGGCAAGCCAAAATGTGGCCATAATTTTCACACCAAACAGCATCTGGATTCGTCCGAAAACACTATCTGACGCAATCCTTGTCCCTAGTGACGTCGTTCCATACACTATCTGCCGTCTATCATATTTCTGTAAATACGTTGAACGTAGGCGAAGAAGTGGACGACGCGCATGGAACCCATGCAACGGACTGTCACCGCCGATAGTGTACGATGTGTTACACTGTCCGCTGTTGCGACAGTGTCGAGGAGGACTTACATCTGTCCTGTAATGCCATTCGGATGAGATGTCGATCTTCTCTTCGTGTTCTGCTGCCCTCCGTGAACCATCCGGCACACACCAGTTGCACTGCCGTAACACTTAGTCCAACACGAGCAGCAATTTCCTGGATGAATGCATCACATTCTCTCATGCCAATAATGCGCCCTCTTTCAAACTCACTGATTTGACTGTACGGCCTGTGAGGCATCCTGCACGTCTGCGCGGGTCACACTGAGCCATTGCCTTCGGTTTATAGCGACAACGAGATTCGCAGGCGAATTTTACCCGTATATGGTGTTGCGTAGTGATATCGATGTTGTCCTTGTACCCGCGGGCCGATATGGTTCAAATGATAACCATATCTGCAAAACATACTAATGTACATGTCCTGTGAGTACGAACGTGAGTGTATTTCACGGTTGTTCCTCTCCATCTACATCCATTTTCTGAAAACCACTGTAAGGGACATGATTGATGGTATTTGAGATTGTACCGGTTATTAATTATTCTTCCCGAGCACACGGATCGAGAGAACAATGACAGGCCTTTGTGTGCGCGACTGTTGTGTAATCCTGTCCTCACAAGTACGCGAGCGACACGTTTTCTCGGTATCATCTGTGCTGCCCTTCTCTGTTTATTTTCAGTACCCCCTGTTTGTCTATTTGGTTCGGGTCCAACACACAGACCAATATTCTAGGTTGAATCGCACGAATGTATTGTGAAAAAATCTCCTTTGTAGAGTGCGTTTCTCCAGAATTCTATCAAGACAGATTTTTACACCAGATACTTGTATGAGTTGACTGATTGCAGTTGTGACTCGTTGATATTGTTATTACAGGACCCTGTGTTTTCCGATTTGTGAAGTGCACAGTTTTACATTTCTGAACATTTAAAGCAAGTTACCAATTTTCCCCCACTTCGAAATCATTGTCAAGATCCGGCTGAATGTCTGTGCAGCTTTCTATTTTTCATAATAAATAATTTGCGAAGATGCTGAGGTTTGCTATCAGTGTTTTCTGCTGGGTCATTAACACACAAGCTGAACAACAGGAGTCCCAAAACACTTCCCTGTCTGCCGTGATACATGACTTTTAGAAAAGCATGTCGGAAAAGATCCATGCTGGTTAGCTATTTGAGGTCATTCTCTTCAAGGAACCTCATTACGTTTGAGATTATAATATGTTCTAAGATTATACATCAAATGGATATCATGTATATTGTACTGTGGTTTTGTCAATCACTTCTGATACTCTTCTTGTGGACAGGTGTGAGCTGTGTTTTGTTTGAGCGATCTAATGTAGGGCCCACGTAAAGGAGGGTCCAACTCGGTTTTGAGTTCGGTATTGAGTCTGACAGCGATACCATCGGACTTTGAACTTTTGCTTGTTCACTTTTAACGATTTCAGGTGTTTCTCAGTACCACTGACACTAAGTCACTGAGCTTTGCAGTGGTGCACGAATTAAACTGGAGCAATAGCTCTGGAGTCTCCTGCGTAAAGACACTCCTGAACACTGTGATTAGCATTTGTGCTTTTGCTTTGCCACGCTCTGTTTTGTTTTCCTGACTCGTCCATGTCTGAACACCAACTTTGGAACCACTAACAGCTTCTACACATGATTAGAATTTCGTTAGGTTTTGTGAGAGATCTGTCGCTAATATTCTGCTACAGTAGTCGTTGAAGATTTCATACGCGTTTCAGTCATCACCTCTCTATACTTACTTTGCTTTGTTTGGTTCCGCCAGAGAAATATGCTATAATACGAAACAAAGAGAGTTCAAGAACTATATTTTTTATGTTTCCAGTAAATAAAAGACATGTTTATATAAGCCATTAGTTGAGGTGCAAACTATTTTGGTAAGTCTGCTAGTTTCGTGGTTCTACGCTCACTGTCTTCTGGCATCTCGTTTTCTGATTTATGAAAAACTGTTGCTATGACAGTGTGTTGAACAAACATCTGTAATTGTGTTGCATGCCACTAACATTCTTTTGTTAAATGAACACATCTGCACTCTTACTGAAAAGGCGATATACACTCCGCACGCAAGGACTGACTAAGTTACTCCCATTACATTCACGTCGCAAGTGTTGGGTTGTTGTTGTTGTTGTTGTTGTTGTTGTTGTTTTTGGGGAAGGAGACCAGACAGCGAGGTCATCGGTCTCATCAGATTAGGGAAGGACGGGGAAGGAAGTCGGCCGTGCCCTTTGAAAGGAACCATCCCGGCATTTGGCTGGAGCGATTTAGGGAAATCATCGAAAACCTAAATCAGTATGGACGGACGCGGGATTGAACCGTCGTCCTCCCGAATGCGAGTCCAGTGTCTAACCACTACGCTACCTCGCTCGGTGCAAGTGTTGGAAAATAAGCGTTGCATATTTACTGTGTAACTCACTCACAGCGCGCTCAATCACCACAAAACACGTTAGGACAGCTGTATACGTCACAAATGTAACCAATAAAGATAACTACAATAGCAAATGGATTTATCATTCACCTGCTGCCAAAATCTGCTTGCTATAAAGGCAGAAATTCGCTTAAAAATATCAACAACGTTTTGGGTTCGAGCGCTCTGAATAACGATATTTCTCAGATGACTTTCTTCGATATGTAATTACCGCCCACGCTACCCTCCTAACCCCCCCGTCCCCCCCCCCACACACACCCAAAAAAAAAAAAAAATTTTGGTTTCACTCCCGAAACCTCTGTCTTCTCACGCAGCGAGCGTTTTTTCACTGCTTACATTACGCACCGAGGGCTCCAACTGTGGGAAATAGGAGTAAAGCCGATATGCACTGCACATAAAAGGTGTATGTAAAACTGACGTTGTATGTTTATTAGAGAACAGTAACAAGTAATGCGAAAAGCTGTATCAACTGAAGACGGACGACCTATGCGGAGGCCTTGTATCTGAAAGTCAGACAGCAGAATGGCGTCAGAATCGTTTTATGGGTGGGCCAACCAATCATCCATTTTCACGTCTAGCGTGGAGTTAATCCATCACTGTTCACCTGCCACAGCGAACGAACAAAAACACAGTTCTGTTGACACCAATATGGACGTCGATGTGTCAACAATATGAATAATTCGTAAGTAGCATATCATCAGGCGATATATTCCTTCCATCAACCCTTTATGCCCATTAAACCTGCTGTTTCTGGAAAAAATCATAGTCAGGTGTGACTGATTCTACTGCCACGTGTTAACCTCACAACACCGCTTGACAACAGCTGCTACCGCTACTTCTGGAGAATACTCACGCACTGTACTGTAGTTCTGTTTCTAGCATTAGTGCTTACATATTAAAGCACCACTCCTGACAAGGGACTCATCTTGCACAATATAATATAGAAAGCCTCACGGTATGCGGATATCTTAGCCCAACGGCTGCCAATATAACAGCAATTCATATCACTACTATTGTTGATGTAGGTACACAGCCTTCATCTGTTCGTGGCTCCTTCTCTGAGACTGTCTTCCCGTCCGTGCCGTTATTCAGAATGTGCCATGGGGATGCCGGTATCGCAGTCAGGCGCTGAGGCATATGTATACCGCTGTCTACCTTTTCAAGTCTACCGTTGAATTGACGCTGAGAAAATGATGGCGTGAACGGGAGAACTTTGGTCACTTTGCGAGTATCGCGTTCAACGATTTCGGCTTCGGTGAATTCTCAAATTTGCTCTGCTTATCTCCGTTCTTACCTTTTCAAACATCACTGAATAGTAGGATATGAGTTTTGGTACAACGTAAAGTCTGTAACACTATGGGCATACGAAATTGAAAAACATGTAGTCGGAGGAGATATGAAGGGCTTATTTCAATAGTCGTACAAGTCCATTTTTGTTCATATAAAGATGTTGTTGTTGTTGTGGTCTTCAGTCCTGAGACTGGTTTGATGCAGCTCTCCATGCTACTCTATCCTGTGCAAGCTTCTTCATCTCCCAGTACCTACTGCAACCTACATCCTTCTGAATCTGCTTAGTGTATTCATCTCTTGGTCTCCACCTACGATTTTTACCCTCCACGCTGCCCTCCAATGCTAAATTGGTGATCCCTTGAGGCCTCAGAACATGTCCTACCAACCGATCCCTTCTTCTGGTCAAGTTGTGCCACAAACTTCTCTTCTCCCCAATCCTATTCAATACATCCTCATTAGTTATGTGATCTACCCATCTAATCTTCAGCATTCTTCTGTAGCACCACATTTCAAAAGCTTCTATTCTCTTCTTGTCCAAACTATTTACCGTCCATGTTTCACTTCCATACATGGCTACACTCCATACAAATACTTTCAGAAATGACTTCCTGACACTTAAATCTATACTCGATGTTAACAAATTTCTCTTCTTCAGAAACGCTTTCCTTGCCATTGCCAGTCTACATTTTATATCCTCTCTACTTCGTCCATCATCAGTTATCTTGCTCCGCAAATAGCAAAACTCCTTTACTACTTAAGTGTCTCATTTCCTAATCTAATACCCTCAGCATCACCCGACTTAATTCGACTACATTCCATTATCCTCGTTTTGCTTTTGTTGATGTTCATCTTATATCCTCCCTTCAAGACACCATACATTCCGTTCAACTACTCTTCCAAGTCCTTTGCTGTCTCTGACAGAATTACAATGTCATCGGCGAACCTCAAAGTTTTTATTTCTTCTCCATGGATTTTAATACCTACTCCAAATTTTTCTTTTGTTTCCTTTACTGCTTGCTCAATATACAGATTGAATAACATCGGGGAGAGGCTACAACCCAGTCTTACTCCCTTCCCAACCACTGCTTCCCTTTCATGTCCCTCAACTCTTATAACTGCCATCTGGTTTCTGTACAAGTTGTAAATAGCCTTTCGCTCCCTGTATTTTACCCCTGCCACCTTTAGAATTTGAAAGAGAGTATTCCAGTCAACATTATCAAAAGCTTTCTCTAAGTCTACAAATGCTGGAAACGTAGGTTTGCCTTTCCTTAATCTTTCTTCCAAGATAAGTCGTAAGGTCAGTATTGCGTCACGTGTTCCGGTATTTCTACGGAATCCAAACTGATCTTCCCCGAGGTCGGCTTCCATTCGTCTGTAAAGATACAGAGTCCTAAAGTTAAGTGAGAGCTAAAAAACCTGCAGTTGAGATGCCAGAAATATTGAAGCATATGGCTTCTTGCTGGAGATGAACCTTTCTTTCTGTTTGTTTGGATCATTAATATCGGAAGCATTATAGGCTGAAAAGTGGAGGTACAGGACTTGTACCACTATGTATGCAAATATAGTAACTCTCGTCCGAACAACTGGGTGCAGAAGGTGATTGGATGACAGATTTTTCGGATAATCGATAATTTACGATAAAATAAGGTACTTCTCACATGCATATGAAACGAAGAAAACTCCGAGTTAAACATAAATCTGTCCATATACTCAAGGATTATGTCAAGCAACTTCGATCATGGCTATGGTTGCCTTGTTGCAACAAGATATTGCATGCTTACGTAAGTTATATGCTCCAACTGCGATTAACTCTTAAATGAATCTGAGAATCTACCGCGTGTATCATATTCGTCAGAACTTTTCGTCACTATCAATGTACCTTACAAACGCGCCAATTGAGGTGGCGTAGTGGTAACACACTGGACTCATATTCGGGAAAATGGCGATGCAAACCTAGCCGTCACCCGCATTTGAGTTTTTGGTAATTTACCTAAACGAATTCGTCCGAACTTAATGTCAGAATGGTTCGCACCCTCCCCCAACCTGAGTCTGTCACGTGTCTTCAAAGATCTCGTCGTTGACGGGACAAATCCTCATTTATCTTCCTTACCCTAAAACCCGAAATATTTCGTACCTATGAAGTAATTCCCTGTAGAAACTTAATTTGTGATGGAGAGGGATGTAACAATGTGCATGAATAACTGCAAGAAAGCCAAACGAATATTCTACTGATACTTTGTAGCAGGGGGCAGACTTGCATTAATAGTTTGGGAGATTCTTTACAACGCGTTTTACCAGATAAATTGGAAAAGAGGTTCAGAAAACACCATGCCCCACGTGTCCAGCAGTAATCATCGTCATCGTCTTCAAGGATTAGACCTTGTGGTATATTCCGCCTCAGAACTGTTGATGCCATCTCATTTAAGGGACGCCTATCCTTTCTGTTCCCTACTAGATTAGGTAGTATTGTAGCTTTAGTTGTCTTGTTATTACGATATTGCAGGTAGTTGGACATCGTCTTTCCAGTTCAGTCTGTTCTTTTTACAGCTGCAGTTGTACTGTGTTATACTGCTAGTTCTTCCCCATTATGGCTGCTTCTCTTATGGCCCAGTAGTGGATATCCCTCTGCAAAGCCGAGGAACTTCAACCGTGTTGATCCTATATTTCGTAATAACTCTGATGTTAGGATCCAAATTTCGCTACCATAAAGCAGTAAAGGTAAGACAATTACATTTTAAAGGTCAGTCAATGTTTCTTTCTGTATCTAATATTTTAATGTGCGCTGTATAATTTCACATAAATATGTGAATCTGGCCAACTTAAGTTTTACATAATTTGACTTGGGATATTTGAAATTTCATCATACTTATTTAAACTTCCTCACTTCTTAATTATTTTTCCATTTACATCAATTTTTAATTTTAAGGGTTCCAATCCATAAAATTCCATCACTTTCGTTGTATTTGTCGATATTCTCGTTCCGTATTTACCGGCACTTTGAATAATATGTATACAATCAAGCATATACGTAAGACTTCGTTAGTAGAAACATTGAAATGGTGGGGGACAGTGGATTGGCTTCTATAATTTCCTATTAATATAGGCAGATTCTGGTCATTACTTGCAATACGCATCCTTGTTTTACTGTTTTTGCATGACGATTCAATTGCCATAATCAGACAAGACTTCTGGTCAGGTGACTACAGGGTTAGAAACACAAAATCAAATAGGGGTAATACAGGAGTAGGTTTAATAGTGAAAAGGAAAATAGCAATGAGGGTAAGCTACTACAAACAGTATAGTGAACGCATTATTGTGGCAAAGATAGATACGAAGCCCACGCTTACTACAGTAGTACAAGTTTATATGCCAACTAGCTCTCCAGATGACGAAGAAAAATTGAAGAAATGTATGATGAAATAAAAGAAATTATTGAGATAGTGAAGGGTGACGAAAATTTAATAGTCATGGGTGACTGGAATTCGGTAGTAGGAAAAGGGAGAGAAGGAAATGTAGTTGGTGAATATGGATTGGGAATAAGAAATGAAAGAGGAAGCCGCCTGGTAGAATTTTGCACAGAGCATAAGTTAATCATAGCTAACACTTCGTTCCAGAATCATAAAAGAAGGTTGTATACATGGAAGACTCCTGGAGATACTAAAAGGTATCAGATAGATTATATAATGGTAAGACAGAGATTTAGGAACCAAGTTCTAAATTGTAAGACATTTCCAGGGGCAGATGTGGACTCTGACCACAATCTATTGGTTATGAACTGTAGATTAAAACTGAAGAAACTGCAAAAAGGTGGGAATTAAAGTAGATGGGACCTGGATGAACTGAATGAACCACAGGTCGTACAGAGTTTCAGGGAGAGCATAAGGGAACAATTGATAGGAATGGGGGAAAGAAATTCAGTAGAAGAAGAATGGGTAGCTCTGAGGGATGAAGTAGTGAAGGCAGCAGAGGATCAAGTAGGTAAAAAGACGAGAGCTATTAGAAATCCTTGGGTAACAGAAGAAATATTGAATTTAATTGATGAAAGAAGAAAATATAAAAATGCAGTAAATGAAGCAGGCAAAATGGAATACAAAAGTCTCAAAAATGAGATCGACATGAAGTGCAAAATGGCTAAGCAGGGATGGCTAGAGGACAAATGTAAGGATGTAGAGGCTTATCTCACTAGGGGTAAGTTAGATACTGCCTACAGGAATATTAAAGAGAACTTTGGTGATAAGACAACCACTTGTGTGAACATCAAGAGCTCAGATGGAAACCCAGTTCTAAGCAAAGAAGGGAAAGCAGAAAGGTGGAAGGAGTATATAGAGGGTCTATACAAGGGCGATGTACTTGAGGACAATATTATGGAAATGGAAGATGATGTAGATGAAGATGAAATGAGAGATACCATACTGCGTGAAGAGTTTGACAGAGCACTGAAAGTCCTGAGTCGAAACAAGGCCCTGGAGTAGACAACATTCCGTTAGAACTACTGACGGCCTTGGGAGAGCCAGTCCTGACAAAACTCTACCATCTTGTGAGCATGATGTATGAGACAGGGGAAATACCCACAGACTTCAAGAAGAATATAGTAATTTCAATCCCAAGGAAAGCAGGTGTTGACAGATGTGAAAATTACCGGACTATCAGTTTAATAAGTCACGGCTGCAAAATACTAACGCGAATTCTTTACAGACGAATGGAAAAACTAGTAGAAGCCGACCTCGGGGAAGATCTGTTTGGATTCCGTAGAAATGTTGGGACACGTGAGGCAATACTGATCCTACGATTTATCTTAGAAGCTAGATTAAGGAACGGCAAACATACGTTTCTAGCATTTGTGGACTTTGAGAAAGCTTTTGACAATGTTGACTGGAATACTCTCTTTCAAATTCTGAAGGTGGCAGGGGTAAAATACAGGGAGCGAAAGGCTATTTACAATTTGTACAGAAACCAGATGGCAGTTTTAAGACTCGAGGGACATGAAAGGGAAGCAGTGGTTGGGAAGGGAGTGAGACAGGGTTGTAGTCTCTCCCCGATGTTAATCAATCTGTATTTTGTGCAAGCAGTGAAGGAAACAAAAGAAAAATTCGGAGTAGGTATTAAAATCCGTGATGAAAAAATAAAAAACTTTGAGTTTCGCCGATGACATTGTAATTCTGTCATAGACAGCAAAGGACTTGGAAGAGCAGTTGAAAGGAATGGATAGTGTCTTGAAAGGAGGATATAAGATGAACATCAACAAAAGCAAAACGAGGATAATGGAATGTAGTCGAATTAAGGCGGGTGATGCTGAGGGAATTAGATTAGGAAATGAGACAAAGTAATAAAGGAGTTTTGCTATTTGGGGGGCAAAATAACTGATGATGGTCGAAGTAGATAGGATATAAAATGTAGACTGCAATGGCAAGGAAAGCGTTTCTGAAGAAGAGAAATTTAACATCGAGTATAGATTTAAGTGTCAGGAAGTCATTTCTGAAAGTATTTGTATGGAGTGTAGCCATATATGGAAGTGAAATATGGACGATAAATAGTATGGACAAGAAGAGAATAGAAGCCTTTGAAATGTGGTGCTACAGAAGAATGCTGGAGATTAGATGCCTAGATCACATAACTAATGAGGTAGTATTGAATAGGATTGGGGAGAAGAGAAGTTTGTGGCACAAGTTGACTAGAAGAAGGGATCGGTTGGTAGGACATGTTCTGAGGCATCAAGGGATCGCCAATTTAGTATTGGAGGGCAGCGTGGAGGGTAAAAATCGTAGGGAGAGACCAAGAGATGAATACACTAAGCAGATTCAGGAGGTTGTAGGTTGCGGTAGGTTCTGTGAGATGAAGAAGCTTGCACGGGATAGAGTAGCATGGAGAGCTGCATCAAACCAGTCTCAGAACCGAAGACCATAACAACAACAATCAGATGTGCTACAACTGCCATTTTATTTTGTCACTTATTTAATATTTCCGTTTATGCTTGTTAACAGAATATTTATAAAAAATTAAAAGATAATAGGTTAGTAATCTAAATTCTCTTTATTCCTTAGTTAGTTGCCCCAAAATGAAGAAACGATCGGAACACAATATACCTATTCTAACGCAATTGTCTCTAACATACAAAATATTTTCTCATTGGAAGGAGGAATCTGGTGGTTGAAATTTCGTGAGAAGACTCCGCTGTAACAGAAAGCCTTTCTTTAATGATGTCCACCCCAAATCCTGCATCACGTCAGTGACACTCTCTCCGCTATTTTCGATAATACAAAACGTGGTGCTCTTCCTTGAACTTTCTCTATCTGCTCCGTTAATCCTGTCTGGTAATGATCCCATACCGTGCAGGAGTGCTCCAAATTAGGAAGGACAACCGTAG